>NC_041399.2:36512560-39497560 GCF_900747795.2 Erpetoichthys calabaricus
ACCACAATGAATTTTAAATGAAACAACTCAGATGCAGTTGAAGTGCAGACTTTCAGCTTTAATTCAGTGGGGTGAACAAAACGATTGCATAAAAATGTGAGGCAACTAAAGCATTTTTTTAACATAATCCCTTCATTTCAGGGGCTCAAAAGTAATTGGACAATTGACTCAAAGGCTATTTCATGGGCAGGTGTGGGCAAATCCGTCGTTATGTCATTATCAATTAAACATATAAAAGGCCTGTAGTTGATTTGAGGTGTGGTGCTTGCATGTGGAAGATTTTGCTGTGAACAGACAACATGCGGTCAAAGGAGCTCTCCATGGAGGTGAAAGAAGCCATCCTTAAGCTGGGAAAACAGAAAAAACCCATCCGAGAAATTGCTACAATGTTACGAGTGGCAAAATCTACAGTTTGGTACATCCTGAGAAAGAAAGCAAGCACTGGTGAACTCAGCAACGCAAAAAGACCTGGACGTTCATGGAAGACAACAGTGGTGGATGATCGCAGAATCATTTCCATGGTGAAGAGAAACCCCTTCACTACAGCCAACCAAGTGAACAACACTCTCCAGGGGGTAGGCGTATCGATATCCAAGTCTACCATAAAGAGAAGACTGCATGAAAGTAAATATAGAGGGTGCACTGCAAGGTGCAAGCCACTCATAAGCCTCAAGAATAGAAAGGCTAGATTGGACTTTGCTAAAGAACATCTAAAAAAGCCAGCACAGTTCTGGAAAAACATTCTTTGGACAGATGAAACCAAGATCAACCTCTACCAGAATGATGGCAAAAAAAAAGTATGGAGAAGGCGTGGAACAGCTCATTATCCAAAGCATACCAAAGCATATGGGATACGTTTCATGATACAGATGGACAAAGACCCAAAACATACAGCCAAAGCAACCCAGGAGTTTATTAAAGGAAAGAAGTGGAAAATTCTTGAATGGCCAAGTCAGTCACCTGATCTTAACCCAATTGAGCATGCATTTCACTTGTTGAAGACTAAACTTCAGACAGAAAGGCCCACAAACAAACAGCAACTGAAAGCCGCTGCATGAGTTCAAGACTTAAGGCTGTCATTGCCAGAAAAAGGTTTTCAACCAAGTATTAGAAATGAACATTTTATTTCCAGTTATTTAATTTGTCCAATTACTTTTGAGCCCCTGAAATGAAGGGATTGTTGTATAAAATATGCTTTAGTTGCCTCACATTTTTATGCAATCGTTTTGTTCACCCCACTGAATTAAAGCTGAAAGTCTGCACTTCAACTGCATTTGAGTTGTTTCATTTAAAATTCATTGTGGTAATGTACAGAACCAAAATTAGAAAAAAGTTGTCTCTGTCCAAATATTTATGGACCTAACTGTATACCTAATACATAAACAGCACAGAATAGAGCAGTGGTGCAATGCACAGTATGACAGTTATTATTCTTTAGCAAATAATTAAATCAGTCATGGTGGTTTTAGCAATTTATGACATTGTAAAGCGCCATTTAAATGGCAAGGTAGGGAAAGGAGCACCACCACAATGGCATAGAGTAGCCCATATTCCTGAAAAATGCCACCAAAATAGACATAATCATGTTTGTGCAAGGAAGCTTCTGAATTTGTGGGAAATCAGGTCTTCCTTAGCTGAATATATGTACTATGTATATGCTCAGTTATCAGGAAGGGCAAAAAAGGCACTGAGAGAATGATGTACATTGAGCTGAGGTATGCCATGTTCCTTCATTACGCTCGGGGTAGGCGACTTCACATGAAAAAAAGGATTGCCTCATCCTGTCTTTTTTGAGAGAGACAGAGAGAGATAGTTAGGCCAGAATGATCTGGCAGATGAATGTAAAATCTACTGGTTTCTAGAGGATGCACTGTCCCGAGTTGGAAAGTATAAGGACATGATGTCCTGCAAAAGTTCAGGTAGGAAGCTTACTTGGCCCCCTTTAAGGCCAACTCAAGGGTTTCTCTGTGGCTCAGACTATTCTGCCTTTTTTTGAAAATGTTGATTATTTTAATCTTTTATCACATTCCTTGGCCACTACTGGTCTTGCCTGCAACATTAAAAATTAACTCCTACATCAAAAAGAATTTAATCATGTTCTGTGGGATTACCATGGGATTACATGTCTCTACATCCAAATAAGTATATTTTTAAGGATGATTATATAGTTTTCTGTAACTGCATACTAGCAACAATAAGAGTAGTTCTGTTATAGTATTACTGTTTCCAGATTGATGGTGGTATTTTTATTTAGAAAAAATATTCTGTATACAGTACTTAACTGTAGCACCTTTCTTTCACCTATTAGCCTGTAGACCCTTTCTCATTTCTACAGCTCATCTCACTTTGCAGTTCCTTTTGTAACATGCGTATGATGTAAGCACTTCTGGAGCAGTGTCTTTACATGTAAGTTATACTGACCCTTCCAGTGTCTGATTTTTTGCACTGGTGTGATATATTGCAATGTATCTAGCAGTACAGGTTTCTCTCTTTTTATCTAGGGTGCTGCCTAGCTGTGCACCCTACATTGCATAACATCCTTGTGTTCTTTGCCACCTGTGCACACCTTACAATATATATATTTAGTCATTAAAATGAATTTTAAGTGTTTTGACATGTTATCTGCTTAAAAGATTACAGCTATGTTTGTTACTTACTTTCATACACCCTGTGAAAATCAATACATGTATTTTCTAAATACCTTTTTTTTTCTGAATTACCGCAACATTATTTCCTTTTCGTTTCTTAGTCACAGTTAAAATGTATGATGTTATTCAAAACCTTGTACAGTTTGTCATTAGCTGTACCCTTACAATTTTTTTTACCAGGGCATACGAGGAGATGTTAGTTCCCAGGCAAAAAATATAGCTGATTTTTAGAAGCTGCCTTTGTGCTGCACATTTTTTAACTTGCTCCTTTTGGTTTGGCAGGCTGCCAGAGTGATGCTTGTCTTCCAGTATTAATGAGCTATGCACTGCGGGGAAAAAAAGGGGAAAACCCAGTAAGCAATTCTTTGTATGAGTTGTGGGAAAGGTGAATTGATTTCAGAGCAGCAAGGCACTGTTTAATGTTATCTGTTACTATGCTCTGTGTTGTACAGTTAACTCCTGCTAATTGTATGTAGTAATATGTACACGGAGCATGTTTATGCTCAGCTTGTATACTATTTTTAAACCATGAGTCAAGTAAATAAAACATTTGATTTCTTAAAAAAAATCAAACATAAGGATAACAAATAATCAACGTAAAAGTTGCATTTACTTTTTTAAATAAATGCTTTGTACACACCACTGTTTATTATACCTTTCATATCAGTGTGACAGTAGCTAAGCAGTGTTTCCTCATGACTAAGCACTCGGAATGAAAATCATAAGGGTGCGGGTTTGGTCACTTTGTGATCCTTAGTGAATCACTTTTCTCACCTGCATTTTATTATTATGAAAATGCATCCTTGTAAAAAAAAAAAAATAAATAAATAAATTATTGTACTGTAATTCACTTTTGACACAGAGTTTGCCCTTAAAGCTTTATGTATTATTTTTTGTTTATTTGCTGTTTATATCTCATGTGGCAATTTAAACATGGTCTTTCTTGATGGTTCTGTTTTGTTTGTAATTCTTTACTTATTTTATTTATATGCTTGGCTGTTTAATTTCCTTTCAGCTATGATTCTTTATGTGTATGGGGTTTACAGCACTTATAGTGGTATAAAAATTATATTTTTAAGTAACTTCATCAATAAATGTTTTTGCCGAACCTGAGATATTGAGAAATACCTATCCACGGCATAGTCAGCCCATATCTGTTTAATCCAATTTAGTGTTATAGAAGGGACAGAGCCTCTCCTAACAGAATCTAGTGCAAGGCAGGGAATGGGGCACCAGTCCATTAAAGCACACACTCACATTCTTATTTCCAGGACTAATTTAGAATCACCAGTTCCCCTAATATTTATTGGTGGGTGGGGAGCACTACAGGGCAAAAGACAGAGAAGTGAGAACATGTAAACATAAGTTCAGGGTGTGGAACTGTGGGGTAGCAGTGCTAACCACTGTGCCACTGTCTGATTAAATGTATTTGTATTTAATTATGTTTTTTGAAACTGATTTTTAATTCAACAAATGAAATTAATACAACTCATTTTACAAAAAAAAGGAGAAAGTAAAATCTCTCACTAATACCTTCAAACCAGCAATGTGAAGACTGGTTATAAAAGGGAAATACAGTAAAGGAAGTGCCAGGATAGATATATGAAAGGGTGGTACTGTTACTGTTGGTCCAGGAAGTAAAGCATTACGAGAAAGAATAAAAAGATTAAGAGATCTCCACCTCACCCATCACAAGTTGCACATCTCCTGATCAAACCAGAAGTAGAGAACTTCTTTATACTACAACTGAATGACCCATTAATCCATGAGGAACTGACTTCAAGAACCATCAGGATGCAGAAAAGGGATTGGCACAAAATACCAGAGTGTGATTCAGGTTATGGCCACCAAGAGGCCAGCAGCATAAGTGTTGTAGGAGTAAGGCAACACATTAAAAGGCCCTCTTCTCATGTCTCCGACACGACCTGATTGTACAGGAGAGCAATGACAGGTCACACACAGATGCTGTGGTCACAACTATCCTGTTGAATGCTGGTATGCAGGTGCTACCTTGGTCTGTATTTTCTCTTGACCTTTACCTCATTGAGCACCTTTGAGGATCGATAGATTGCAACATCTGGAAACTTGACCCTCTGCCTGTCAATGGCATTCTGATCGTCAGGCCCTTCTACAGAAATGGCATATCATCTCATTACTTCTTTGCACAGCATTATCTTAGCCAAGAATTTTAATAAGCTTCTGGACCTAGTTGTGTAGGAGGAGGTATACGCAATTTAGTGAGAATAATTGAGGAGCCCTGCTCAATGAAAAACTTTTCTTTTTGTGGACAAAATCCATCCATCCATCCATTTTCTAATCCTGCTTATCCAGAATAGAGTGTAGTGATGCTAGAACCTTTCTCATTAAGCATTGGGTGAAAGACTCAAAACAATCCCTGGACATGGTGCCAATCTGATCATTTTAACTTGTCTGATTCCTCTTTCTTGCTGTACTGAGCTACAGACAATCATCCCAGATTTGTCACAAATTTACATTTCAACATTTTCAGATCTTTAAGGAGATGGAACGTCTTAATCAGCTGAAATATATTTTTCACTATTATGATAATTTCTTTAGTGTATGGGCTGCACGGTGGCAAATTGGTAGCGCTGCTGCCTCACAGTAAGGAGAACCTGGGTTCGCTTCCTGGGTCCTCCCTGCATGGAGTTTGCATGTTCTCCCCGTGTCTGTGTGGGTTTCCTCCAGGTGCTCTGGTTTCCTCCATCAGTCCAAAGACATGCAGGTTAGGTGCATTGGCGATCCTAAATTGTCCCTAGTGTGTGCTTGGTGTGTGGGTGTGTGTGCCCTGCGGTGGGCTGGCACCCTGCCTGGGGTTTGTTTCCTGCCTTGCGCACTGTGCTGGCTGGGATTGGCTCCAGCAGTTAGGATATAGCGGGTTGGATGATGGATGGATGGATCTTTAGTGTATTATTTATAGCAGTAGTTGACTTCCACTATATGACGAAAAGTGAGTTTAATGGAAAGACTCAAATCAAGTGGTCTGACATATTGGTGTAACAGAACATTAATAGCCGCATAATAATAAAGAAAATCAAAATGAAAATTTACCTAGTTTAATCCTATTTATTTACCAGTTGATTTTTAAAGTGTCTATGCTGAACATGTTTACCAATAAAGCTGATAGATTCCTTGTAACTTGAATTTAACATGTTGGAATTGTTCCCAAGTATACCTAACTGCTGCTGCTTCATTCCTATCTGTTAGTGCAGTAAAATCTCAGAGCAGTATGAAACATATGTGAAATTAGTTTTTGCTAAATTCAGCATCCACATTCTTAAATATGATTTGTTTGTAAAAAAAGATATAAAATGGCCAGTAGAAGATAAAGAATAAGCAGCAAAGAAAGGAACAATGTCACTAATGAATATGTTTGTTCATTAAATAAATGAACTGTTGACTGTTATAAATTTGAATGATAGAGGTTTGTAGATGCTACACTGATCTTGTACTAAAAGAAAAAGGCTTGCAGAAACTCAATAAGTTCAAACTAGACTGAAGTCAAATGAGCTTAGTCAAAATTTAAAATTCTTTTATTGCATTTATTTCTCTGATAGAAATGTGACAATTTGTTTATTTGATTTAAATTTTAGGTTAGAGAGACAAGAATTCTCTTGATGGTGGGTTTCCTAGCAAACACCTTATTGAGAATGACAGCATTAAGAATGCAGCAAAGACTCAAAGAATCTAAACAGGAAATTAGTTATTTTCTAATTTAGAAATATATTACCAAACCATCTTAAGACACCAGAAGAAAAATGAAGATGGGAAGGTTAAAGGATGTAGCATGTTTTATAGTGTAGAAGCTAAATACAGTTGCCCATCTTTTTTTCAGTGCACTACAACTAACTGATTTACGATTTGTTTTTTCTGGTCAAATATAAAGCTGGAATTTTCTGAAGTTTTAGGCAAAAACCCACAGCAGCTTCTAGTGTTCAACCCTAATTTGGAAAAATTTAGGACAGTATGGAAAATGTAAATAAAAGCAGAAAATAGTGAATATCAAAATTCACTTTGACTTGCAATCAAACACAAATAGTATAAAGTCAAGATATTTAATGTTTAGTCTGGTTAACTTAATTTTTCATAAATATACATTCATTCTAGCTATTGATCTCCTGTAACACATTCCAAAAAAGTTGGGATGGGGTAATGTAGAACCAATAATGAGCGAAAAAAAGAAAATTATGTGAGTAGAAACAGATGATGTTCAACAAGTGATTGCTATCATCATGCTTTGATATAAAAGCTACATCCAGGAAAGGCCTACTCTTAAGAGCAAAGATGGGCCAGGGATCACCAGTTTTCTCACAAAATATTTGAGAAAATAACTCAGAAGTTTAAAAATGTTTCCCAAAGACAGATCAAAAGGGATTTGTGTATTTTACCCCCAGCAGTGCATAATATAATTAAAAGATTCAAAGAATCTGGAAAAATTTTGGTGTCTAAAGGGCAAGGACGCAAGCCTAAGCTGACTGCCTGTGATCTCTGATACGTCAGGTGGCACTCTATCAAGAAGTGTCTATTGATCAGTGACAATAAGTGATATAACCACATGGGCTCAAGATTACTTTGGAAAACCTTTATCAAGTAACATTATACATAGTTAGTGCCGTTGACTTCTCTGGAGTCGGAGGCATCTAGGATGGACTTTCATACAGTGGAAATGTGTAATGTGGTTGGACAAATCAATGTTTCAGGTAATTTTTGGAAGAAATGTGCACGGTGTCCTCCAAAACAAAAAAGAAAGGGTTATTAAGCATTGTAAGAAGGAAAGGCAACATTGCAAAGTAGTACATTCTTTATTATCCAAACTTTTTTTGGAATGTGTTGCAAGTATCAAAATCAAAGTGTTTATTTTTTGACAAAGCAGTAAAGTTCCTTAGTTGTAACATCATATATATATATATATATATATATATATATATATATATATATATATATATATATATATATATATATATATATAATATATAATATTAAATCAGATAATTTTTTTTCAGGTCACAGATCATTTACTATCGTTTACTAATCACTGCTTTCTTTTGTTATTTGTATTTTCCATACCATCCCAGACTTTACCGAGTTGGGCTTATAAATAAACTAACAGCATACTAAGAAAGATCATCCTACTTTTTAATACAATCTAAATAAAAATTGTGACATGCTCTTACATGCAATGGAATTACATATAATCATGTAAAGATGAATGCAATACTGCATAAATGGTTTAAATAAATGGTGCATAAATGGTGTGACAGAACTGATAATAAATTCACAATGCAACACAGATTTTTATACCATACTAAGTGTTCTCTTTTGATGTTTTTGGAATTTAAAGACAGCTGAAGGGTAAAAAAAAAAAACAGACAATTTTCAGCACAGACCCTAAATAGCTTAGCTTAGTGTGCAAGTGTTCATGTAAGTTACATTCTGCTGTCATTGTTGTGGACAGACTAACAAATTACCTGATATTTCTGTTCAGTCTTGTCCTTTCTTCTTAACATGAACTGAAGGCAACAATCACTTGGCCACATGAAAAAAGTAATAATGGAAAACACTTTACAAAGAAAATATTCCAGAATGTAGTTGTATGAACATGTTAATGAAATCGTGTTTTTGCATCCTAATTAGTTTATACATTTTAAAGAGAGTGTGTTTCCATTATTTTTTGTAGTTTTAAATTGTGACTACAGCTACAGAAGCTATTTTTGTAAATCTTTCTCCATTTGACAAGCGGGTCTACAAGGAACAAAGAAAAAAAATCTGCTTATCTGGCAGATGGTGGCTTGTAACTTTCATATGACGAAGTGTTAGGTGAACGGTTTTACTTTATTTACTGCTGGTGCGCAATTTAAAGTTTGCCACGTCTGTTGCATGGTTATGTAAGGTAGGCTTCAAAGAACAGATCAGCTTGCTTCATCATATCTTTCAGCTTTATCTGACCTTTTCCATTTGCTTTTAATATGCATCTGTGGTTTGAGTTTACGTGGTAATTTGCAAACCATTGAGGCCCCCATGCCATTGTTAAATTCTCTTGCAGACTTAGTTTAAACCAGATTAGTATCTGTCTGCTTGCAAACAAAAACAAATAAACACTATTACTTTTTCAGAACCATATGTAATAATTCATTGTATGCACAGATGTAATCTTGTAGCAAGTAATTTATACTCATATAAGTTCTTCTTTCAAGCTTATGTGTGCTTTCAGCTGAACAGGAATTTGCCATCTTTTAAAATTTTACCAGGTGTCTGAAAATAGACCATCAGAGAGACAGACAGCAACTTGCAGTGAAAGTTGGGAGCGAACTGTTCCATGTCAGGGCGTTCTTATGCACTTCTTTTGGATATGCACGGAAAGAGAATTACCAATAAGATATGCAAAGGGAGAAAGTTCAAACTTCACACCAAACAGTGATCAGAATGGAATTTAAACCCAGTCTTCTGGGGCTGTTAGACACAGCATTAACCACTGTAACACTGACCTGCCCTTCTTAATCATATGCCTTCTCTTGTGTTATTTTTCAGTATTAAACAAAAAGTATTCTTTTTTGCAAAATGTGTTATTTGTAACTTTCATGCAAAATATCCTGAAGATTTTCTCATCTCACAGGATATCTGCAGACCGCTTTTGGTTGACTAAACTCAATGTACTATAATTAAGTATAATTTGTCCATCTGATTTGAATACACTGTGAGCGACTGAAATGTATAATTTACATTAAAGTGTTTTGTTTGTTATTAAAGCTTTTTAACTGAGTGCAAGTGTTCATATGTCACTTATCAAAATATAAACATGTTGTTATAATTACACCTTATTTTGCCTTTAACATAAAATTATATCACTTAGTTGGTTCTTTTTATAAACAGTTTTTTGGCTTGTAATTTAGCTGGGAAGCTTATCTTTCATGCATGTTTTATTTATTTTTTTGTTTTTCTTTTAACTTGGTGCACATTGTTCCAGTCATGGCAAAGACACACAAAGTAGAATTCAATGTGTGCGTTGTTCCTAGTAAAAATCAAATTTATGCTGAAACACAAGACCTCATGTCACTTGTTTTAGAAGCCATCTTGATTTTTCCATATTCCCATGGTGCTTCTCTTAATAAAACAAATATATATATATATATATATATATACACACAGTATATATATATATATATATATATATACTGTATATATATATATATATATATATATATATATATATATATATATATATATATATAAGCATCTTACTTGTTTAAATATCCTTCCTAGAAAGTAAGATATTAAACCAACACTTTATAGTGATTCTTTTAAGCTACACATTGCTTGGTCAGTTTTGACATATATAATTGAGTAGCTGTCCCCAGCAGCTACACCCGCGTAGTAGTGAAACAGGACAAACTTTAAAAATCAGTAAACAAACAGGTATTGCTAGCAAAGTGGAGGCAAGGTACGCTACAAAACGTAGCCAGAGGTAGTCCGTTTCAAACGGAGGCTGGTGCATTCATGAGGAAGGCCCCGCCCATCTCCCCACTCCTGACATCACACTTTCCCCTCCCCTTGGCTTGCAGCCTCTGTCTTGGATTAGCACGCATAAATCACTCCAGTAAGCTAACTATGATACTTAGCACGATGACAGAAGTCTCAAAATCTACTGGAATTTTCAAGCAAATTATAGAAAAAAATCTGATCTAAATCCGTTGAATAGTTCTCTCATGAAAAACAGACAGACGGACGGACATTGGATTGTATTTATATAGAGATTTTACTCTGATGGGCTTCAGAAGCAACTAAAACTCATACTTAAGTGATACAGAGCTAGTGTAACTTGTATAAATCCACACACAGAAGGTGTCAAGTTTCAGGACATACTCTCTTTTTGGTTAAAAAAAAAATAAAATACCTACCTGCCTATAGAATGTACTTAAAACAAAAGGGTCATGGCTACTGCTGCTTGTGTGTTTTTTTTCTTCTTCTTTTTTATATTTTTAAAGGGCATCAGGATTTAAAAGTAATAATTCCACCCAGGACTGTTACGTATTTGCATTTAGATTTCTTTCAGAACCCTAATGGATTTCACAATGCACTCTTATCTATTCCTTTGTCGTTTAGTGTCTTTCCACTCTTTCTACCTTCTGCCCAATTAACTGAAGCGGTGTTTTTCTAGCTGTGTGTTTGTGGCATTCATGAACTTATACACCAGTGATTTGTGTAACCTTTAACAAAATCATTGCCATAAATATTGCTGAATTTTTGTTGTAATACTATAAACACTGTATACCTTCATAATTGACTTTATTAAAATTGTAAACTGAGTTGAAATTTCACATTCAGCAACATGGAAAACAAAAATGATTAAATGATTTGGTGTATTTTTTCTGGTGTTTGTTGTAACAGTTTTAGTATTCCCTTAATATCTAGTTTGATGTCATGGTTTTGTAAATCATATAGTAATTTAAAATGTATTCTGTTTTTAACCAATTTGGACAGAACATTTTTCAAAATGTTATCTAATCGTTTTTCTCCTGTCTGTAAAAAAATGGTTTAGTTTTTCAGTTACTAATACATTTTAACTAAGTAGTTGATTGTAGCATATAATGTTATCTGAAATTATTTGTACTAACAGTTGATACTGAAAATATATTGTTTGGTCCATGTATTCTTAATGTGGCTTAGCAAATGCATATGTCATCAAAGAAACATGTACAATATTCATAGAGTAGTACAACACAAGGAAAGAAAAGGCTTTTAAGTGTACAAAAATTATGATACTCTGCAGTTTATTGCCATAATTTAAGAAAGACTAGTAAATCATCCTGAGGTCTCAGAGGTGTTTGACACAATGGCAAGAGGGCACATCACATTTTTAACAATGAATGGTGCACCACATATCCTTGTAATATCTTAGCTGTTGAGAAGACAATATCAGTTTCTCCTTTACGTGACTGATTCTGACTCCTTTTAAGTGTGCAACCCTGTATTTTGTACAGGATGTTTAAGAAATAGCAACAAGCAAAAAGGAGAGCTCTATACTGAATCATCAGTTCCCATGTACAGCCCACTTCCACTTTGTGGTTCACTCTGGCACTTTTTCCCTCACCAATATTATTTTTTGGCTTCACAGCTGTTTTATATTTTCTTTATCCTTTTTATAGCTATATATATAGTACTTATTCTTAAATAGTACACATTTTATATATCTAGATTTTGAACTGTTCATTATTATGTAGTTTTTAGAACCACGTTTTTTAAAAATCTAAATAATAATTTTGTAGTACAGTTTAGTACATTACAGGAAGATGAGAGGCAAAATACAATGCCAGACTCAACAATTGCTAGTGCTTGGACCCTGATCCATTTCCCATTGGGGAATGCCCACTTGATAAGTTTTAAAGTTCTCCCCTTGAATGTTTGGATTCCCTTACCTTCACACACACACCCCTGTGAAGTTTTTGATATTTTATAATTGAATATGGGTCTATGTGGTTGAGTTTGTCTGAAAATGACTTGTGTTCCATACATGGCTACTTAAAACATTTATAGTTGGTATAGGCTCTAGCTTGACTTGACAATCTGCTGGACAATTAATACTTGAAAATTGTGCAAGGTTTTTCTTTTATAAAAATGTTTTTTCAGCCCTGTAAGGTGAATTTAATATACAGTAATCCCTCGCTATATCGCGCTTCGCCTTTCGCGGCTTCACTCCATCGCGGATTTTATATGTAAGTATATTTAAATATATATCGCGGATTTTTTGCTGGTTCGCGGATTTCTGCGGACAATGGGTCTTTTAATTTCTGATACATGCTTCCTCAGTTGGTTTGCCCAGTTGATTTCATACAAGGGACGCTATTGGTGGATGGCTGAGAAGCTACCCAACTTACTTTTCTCTCTCTCTCTCTCTTGCGCTGACTCTCTCTGATCCTGACGTAGGGGGTGTGAGCAGGGGGGCTGTTCGCACACCTAGACTATACGGACGCTCGTCTAAAAATGCTGAAAGATTATCTTCACGTTGCTACCTTCTGTGTGCAGCTGCTTCCTGAAGCGACATGCTGCAAGGTGCTTCGCATACTTAAAAGCTCAAAGGGCACGTATTGATTTTTCTCTGTCTCTCTCTCTCTCTATCTCTCTCCCTGCTCCTGACGGAGGGGGTGTGAGCTGCCGCCTTCAACAGCTTTGTGCCGCGGTGCTTCGCATACTTAAAAGCCAAACAGCCCTATTGATTTGTTTGCTTCACTCCTTTAAAGAGGAAGATATGTTTGCATTCTTTTAATTGTGAGGTGGAACTGTCATCTCTGTCTTGTCATGGAGCACAGTTTAAACTTTTGAAAAAGAGACAAATGTTTGTTTGCAGTGTTTGAATAACGTTCCTGTCTCTCTACAACCTCCTGTGTTTCTGCGCAAATCTGTGACCCAAGCATGACAATATAAAAATAACCATATAAACATATGGTTTCTACTTCGCGGATTTTCTTATTTCGCGGGTGGCTCTGGAACGCAACCCCCTCAATGGAGGAGGGATTACTGAATCTATATTTTATTTGTGTATTTTTAATGTAAAATACTTTTTGCCCTATCATTGTGTACAGTTTCAAACATTCCAGTTTCTGCCTATACATTATCTCAGTGGTACAGTCTCTGAGTCATTTCATGTCAAATCAACATATTTTAGGACACTGACAATCTCCGACTTGCTTCATTCTTGCTGAAAATAGTGTCATTGTTCCTAGTACCTAGTGTGAAAAAGTTTGGGCGTATTTGCACATTAGTTTCTCAGATATGAAAGCTTTAAAATGAGGTTGTGGCCCCTTTTAAAGTTTAATTTTTTTCAGACAGGGCACCTAGTTGCTAAGGAGGAAAATAAGTAATAACTATCAAAATTTGAAAGATGTGATGTGGTTTAGTGTGGAGACACAGAGGGCAAAAGTTGCTGTAAAGGACAAAGAATGTTTTTTATGTAATTTTATTAAGGCATAAATTGGCAAATACTTTATGCAACTGTGACACAACTATTTTATATGTTAAAGACATCCTAAACTAAAGGACCACCCCTGAACATTTCTTGCTTCTGGCACTTGCGTTTTAAAAGTTATTTTTTTAACATGCTTTGCAGTGCAGGATGACTAAAATTTTGTCAGCTCTTAGAGGCAACAAATGATTATAGCTGTTGCATTGAGTGCAGTCATCACTGCCGTTATCTCTACACGGAAACCTGTGAATATAACAGAGGAGCCAAGATCAGTAGGAACAAGATTTGGTGGGTTTTGATGTAAAACAGTGATTTGACAATTTGAAAATGTTGAGGGGTCATTTCATTACCTATGGCAACATTTGTCAGCATGGCTTTCTTTGAAAAATAACTATTTGAGATGTGCCATTTCCATCAAAAAACACATACCAGTTGGTCTGTAGTGGCTTCAAAAGTCTACCCTCTTATTTTCTTTTCATTGGTACTTTGTGTTGGTATTGTAATACTAGTTTAATTTTAATGCAACTATATGACAAAGATTGTATTAAAAGTGAAGTAAAATAGTATACATTTACAAACAGTTGTGATTCAAGCATGTAAATACAGGTCATGTGTTTGTATTGTAATAATTAGCATGTAAGAAGTGGTCTAAATCAAATTGGAACAAGTTCTTATTCCATGTTTTTTTTTCTGCTTTGCTATTCATATATCTCTTAAAGGATTATATTTGTGTCACAAGTGAAAAACTGGAACTAAGCTGCAGTGGGAAAGTAGGACAACTCTATACTGGCTTGCATGGTTTAGTGCAGTGGTCCCCAACCTTTTAGACAGCAAGTACCACTTTATTAGATGCAAATTTTTCCACGGACTGGTCGGTGGGGGGGGGGGGGGGGGGGGGGGGGGTGATAGGGGCAGTTTTATACACAATTTACATAACATTTCTATTATTATTAAGCAGTTCGCATACGTTTGCAACCCGAGATTTTTCTTCTTTTTTTTTGCATATAACAAAGACATATGCTTTGCATTTGCCATTCCAACAGACTGCACATCACAAACATTAACACTGTTATCGTTTTTTTCTTGTCTGCCATTTCTATAGGAGGGTGACAATGAGTTAAATTCCAATGGATGTTTTTCAGATGTTGACAAGCAATAAGCAAAAGGTATCACTGAAAACCACAGAAAACAAAAACATTAAAAATAAACAGTACGAGGAAAGTTCAAAGAAAGATTTTTTTTTTTTTTTTTTTTTTTTTACAATGTTTCTGTTTGGGGATCGTTGTGTAGTCTAAATGTGTACATCTGAGCTGCGGCCACAGATCTAACTGCTCTGTGGATGATTCATTCAAGCATTTCAAGGTCACCTCGTTGTAATGAAAGCATCTGCTGAATGTACTTCGTAGTAACGAGATTTCTATAGTCTCGTGTCATATGGGGAAACTGTCAGGACCGTAAAAATACTTTGTTGTAATACTCTCTCACCTCGGTCTCTCTCCTCTCTCTGGGTTGCTGCAAAGCCCCGCCCACCAAGCATTCTGAAAAGTCTGAGTGAGTCTCCGTTGCTGGCAGTTCTCTCGCGGCCCGGCTGCCAGACGGCTGCGGCCCGGTAGTGGGTCGCGGACCGGTGGTTGGGGACCCCTGGTTTAGTGCATTCTTGACTTGGGCCTTATGCTACTAAGATAGCCTTGGTCATCTTTTAATGAAATAATATTTGTGAATTTCTATCTTTTCATATATAGCAAGGTTCTCTGAGGATAGTGTTATAGCATATAACAGCTTTGTAAGCATAATGTAATAACATGAAGTACATAACCATTCAATATTTACCTATGTAAACACACATACAGTGCATCCGGAAAGTATTCACAGCTCATCACTTTTTCCACATTTTGTTATGTTACAGCCTTATTCTAAAATGGATTAAATTCATTTTTTTCCTCAGAATTCTACACACAACACCCCATAATGACAACATGAAAAAAGTTTACTTGAGGTTTTTGCAAATTTATTAAAAATAAAAAAATTGAGAAAGCACATGTACATAAGTATTCACAGCCTTTGCCATGAAGCTCAAAATTGAGCTCAGGTGCATCCTGTTTCCCCTGATCATCCTTGAGATGTTTCTGCAGCTTAACTGGAGTCCACCTGTGGTAAATTCAGTTGATTGGACATGATTTGGAAAGGCACACACCTGTCTATATAAGGTCCCACAGTTGACAGTTCATGTCAGAGCACAAAGCAAGCATGAAGTCAAAGGAATTGTGTGTAGACCTCCGAGACAAGATTGTCTCGAGGCACAAATCTGGGGAAGGTTACAGAAAAATTTCTGCTGCTTTGAAGGTCCCAATGAGCACAGTGGCCTCCATCATCCGTAAGTAGAAGGAGTTCGAAACCACCAGGACTCTTCCTAGAGCTGGCTGGCCATGTAAACTCAGCGATCGGGGGAGAAGGGCCTTAGTCAGGGAGGTGACCAAGAACCCGATGGTCACTCTGTCAGAGCTCCAGAGGTCCTCTGTGGAGAGAGGAGAACCTTCCAGAAGGACAACCATCTCGGCAGCAATCCACCAATCAGGCCTGTATGGTAAAATGGCCCAACGGAAGCCACTCCTTAGTAAAAGGCACATGGCAGCCCGCCTGGAGTTTGCCAAAAGGCACCTGAAGGACTCTCAGACCATGAGAAAGAAAATTCTCTGGTCTGATGATAAAAAGATTGAACTCTTTGGTGTGAATGCCAGGCGTCACGTTTGGAGGAAACCAGGCACCGCTCATCACCAGGCCAATACCATCCCTACAGTAAAGCATGGTGGTGGCAGCATCATGCTGTGGGGATGTTTTTCAGCGGCAGGGACTGGGAGACTAGTCAGGATAAAGGGAAAGATGACTGCAGCAATGTACAGAGACATCCTGGATGAAAACCTGCTCCAGAGCGCTCTTGACCTCAGACTGGGGTGACGGTTCATCTTTCAGCAGGACAACGACCCTAAGCACACAGCCAAGATATCAAAGGAGTGGCTTCAGGACAACTCTGTGAATGTCCTTGAGTGGCCCAGCCAGAGCCCAGACTTGAATCCGATTGAACATCTCTGGAGAGATCTTAAAATGACTGTGCACCGACGCTTCCCATCCAACCTGATGGAGCTTGAGAGGTGCTGCAAAGAGGAATGGGTGAAACTGGCCAAGGATAGGTGTGCCAAGCTTGTGGCATCATATTCAAAAAGACTTGAGGCTGTAATTGCTGCCAAAGGTGCATCGATAAAGTATTGAGCAAATGCTGTGAATACTTATGTACATGGGATTTCTCAGTTTTTTTTATTTTTAATAAATTTGCAAAAACCTCAAGTAAACTTTTTTCACGTTGTCATTATGGGGTGTTGTGTGTAGAATTCTGACGAAAAAAATGAATTTAATCCATTTTGGAATAAGGCTGTAACATAACAAAATGTGGAAAAAGTGATGCACTGTGAATACTTTCCGGATGCACTATATCTACAGGTGCTGATCATAAAACTAGAATATCATGACAAAGTTGATTTATTTCAGTAATTCCATTCAAAAAGTGAAACTTGTATATTATATTCATTCATTACACACAGACTGATGTATTTCAAATGTTTATTTCTTTTAATGTTGATAATTATAACTGACAACTAATGAAAGTCCCAAATTCAGTATCTCGGAAAATTAGAATATCAATTAAGACCAATGCAAAAAAAGGATTTTTAGAAATGTTGGCTAACTGAAAGGTATGAACATGAAAAGTATGAGCATGTACAGCACTCAGTATTTAGTTGAGGCTCCTTTGGCCTGGATTACTGCAGCAATGCGGCGTGGCATGGAGTCGATCAGTCTGTGGCACTGCTCAGGTGTTATGAGAGCCCATGTTGCTCTGATAGTGCCCTTCAGCTCTTCTGAATTGTTGGGTCTGGCGTATTGCATCTTCCTCTTCACAATACCCCATAGATTTTCTATGGGGTTAAGGTCAGGTGAGTTTGCTGGCCAATCAAGAACAGGGATACCACAGTCCTTAAACCAGGTACTGGTAGCTTTGGCACTGTGTGCAGGTGCCAGGTCCTGTTGGAAAATGAAATCTGCATCTCCATAAAGTTCGTCAGCAGCAGGAAGCATGAAGTGCTCTAAAACTTCCTGGTAGACGGCTGCGTTGACCTTGGACCTCAGAAAACACAATGGACCAACACCAGCAGATGACATGGCACCCCAAACCATCACTGACTGTGGAAACGTTACACTGGACCTCACGCAATGTGGATTCTGTGCCTCTCCTCTCTTCCTCCAGACTCTGGGACCTTGATTTCCAAAGGAAATGCAAAATTTACTTTCATCAGAGAACATAACTTTGGACAACTCAGCAGCAGTCCAAAGGCGAGACGCTTCTGACGCTGTCTCTTGTTCAAGAGTGGCTTGACACAAGGAATGCGACAGCTGAAACCCATGTCTGGCATACGTCTGTGCGCGGTGGTTCTTGAAGCACTGACTCCATCTGCAGTCCACTCTTTGTGAATCTCCCCCACATTTTTGAATGGGTTTTGTTTCACAATCCTCTCCAGGGTGCGGTTATCCCTATTGCTTGTACACTTTTTTTCTACCACATCTTGTCTTTCCCTTCGCCTCTCTATTAATGTGCTTGGACACAGAGCTCTGTGAACAGCCACCTCTTAAGCAATGACCTTTTGTGTCTTGCCTTCCTTGTGCAAGGTGTCAATGGTCGTCTTTTGGACAACTGTCCAGTCAGCAGTCTTCTCCATGATTGTGTAGCCTACAGAACTAGACTGAGAGACCCTTTAAAGGCTTTTGCAGGTGTTTTGAGTTAATTAGCTGATTAGAGTGTGACACCAGGTGTCTTCAATAGTGAACCTTTTCACAATATTCTAATTTTCCGAGATACTGAATTTGGGACTTTCATTAGTTGTCAGTTATGATCATCAACATTAAAAGAAATAAACATCTGAAATACATCAGTCTGTGTGTAATGAATGAATCTAATATACAAGTTTCACTTTTTGAATGGAATTACTGAAATAAATCAACTTTGTCATGATATTCTAATTTTATGACCAGCACTTCTGTAATAGCATTCTTGAAGCAAATGCTGTGAAACTCTGGGGAATACCAAAGTCCTTTGCAGCAAGCAGACTCACAAATTTGCTGATTTAAGCCATCTGTCCATCCTGCCTTTTCCAGGCATCTCATAATATAGAGAAGTTCATAGTTATAGTTAAATATGATGGTGTGGTGTTTTATATGTTCATTCTTTCCATGACCATGAACAGTATCTCAGTCAAAGTAGTACTGAAACATCAGGGTACCGTGAAGTAACACTAAATAGAAAATGCTTAGTCAAAGATACCAGTGATGGACAAAGGACTATTTTAATGGTGTGCAACATGAGGGTCTTCTATGGTTCAGCGTTAAATGGGTTGTAGTGAGATTACCCAGAAGATGTGTTCAAACTCATTGTGAGCCGCATAAACAGGAATGCTGTGATGTTACACTACCTGTAGTCAAAATAAAAATGAGTAAAGGTAAATTAGTGTACACATATTAAATTTGCTTGCTACTGTCTGAGAATTTTGCTTACTGTTATTTGAGTGAGCATATTTCTTTTTTACTTTTTTCTCCTTGCTTACATGAGAACACTTTATAGTGTCTTATTTTAATGTCAGTGAGTGGAATAGAAAAATACAGTAGATGTGCAGAGTGGGTGGGTAGGCTGAAACTATCAAGGGGTAAATATATATATATATATCTTATATATAATAGTAGTTATTTTACAAACAAATAAGGTATTTACTGTATGTTTTATTCCTTTTGTCATCTGAGATGTACCATGTTAATTTTAGGTGCATTCTTTGTTAATGTAATAGACTATCAACTATTTTTAATTTTCCTCAAAACTTTTTAGCTTTATTCACAATTATATACATTTTTAATTTATTGGATAAACAATAGATATATTAAACTATATGGAAAATTATTTTTATGTGACCGTATTTCATTCTTTTGGGCTCTGCTGTCTAGTGTTGTGGAGCTATGGATTTATGTCATTGACTCTTGCATCTCTGTATTGTATATCTCCACCTCTACTGAACTGGGGCAACAGGAAGAGAAATCCACACCCCTTTTAGACTTAATAGATGTCCCCATAGCTGCTTCAAAAATAGGTCAACATTTCTTTTTTCAAAGCCCTTTGAATTCACACTTTTAAAAAAGATGTCAGAGGATACATCTATGAAATGCATGCTGTGATATAGGGGCCTCTAACTTATTAACACAAATGTGAGGAATTTTTGGCAACAATCAAGCAAGGTTTAAAAAGTGATAATTAATCTTGCTAACTGTAAAACACAATACAGAGTGGAAGCGTTGTGATGTAATGCTGCAGTGCATAAAAGTGTTGCTTTATTGTTAATATCAGTTAAGAATAGTTCATTATAAGGATCATGATGTATGTTGAATGTTGTTATTTTACAGTGCAGGGATTGTTGTTATAATTTTTCTTCATTTAATTTAGGTAAGATGTTATTGTTGATAAACTTTGTTTTTGAAAGCTACTCCATATTTGTAGAGCCTTGTATTGTATTTTTGTAAATTATTTTGCACAAATATTCATATTCTGCTTAACCTTGATTGATTCCTAATCGATGAATACATTTTGTTGCTCTTCACAGCAACACTGTGTATAGTCCCCGTTTTTCATTCTATAATTTTGAAGTTAATTGTTCAGCTAAATATTGAGAAAACTGTGAAACTGAACTCATCACTGTTATTATTCCTATAACTAATGGACTAGTTGGAATTGCTGAACAAAGCGCACATAATTTTCAGTAATGAATGTCACACTACAGCCATACAAGGGACATTAACAGTGGGATCTAGGCTTCACATTTTTTCTTTACATTTAGCAAAGTTACACTAATAATTTTGCTATAAAACTACCCCAATGGTAAACACAGAATGCTAGATTTTTTATGTAATATCTTAATGCATTAGTTGGGCATACAAATAAGTATTTTATTGTGCAACTTGACAATATCGATACCATGCATTGCTACTACTACAGTGTGTTCCAAATTTTGATCAGACTATCAGTTATTCCTGTTCTGTTTAAAAGATTACAGGCAGTTGTATCAAAGTGTTTGTGCAAGATTATGTCTTGTTATTTCAAGGAAGTTTTCCCCCCATTGCATTATCTCTCATTTTTATGATAGATATCCTCCTCTCTCACTGACCCTTTTCTATACATTCTTTTAATGCCCATAATCATGGGTTGTGGTTGCTCGTTTTTTTTCTTTTTAGCACTGTAGAGGTTCGATATCTATTGATTCCCATTTATACATTCAATTAACTTTCTTATATCGGCCATTTGTCATCTGAGAACAGCAAACTTCACACTTACATACTCACAATGTTCTGTTGCCCCGGAACTCTAATATGGAAGTATACAGGCTTCTTACAAAGATTTTAGATCATTAGTTCCCATTCAAAGTTTTGGGGGACTCTGTGGCTACAGGTTTTTATTCCACTTAGTTTCACAAATATGTGAAGCTGGTGATTGTTTTCTTCTCTTATTCGGCAAATAGAAAAGAATACTAGCATGAGACTTAGTGTACATTCACATGACATTTAGAAATACTTTTTTTCATTTTCCTATTAATTCACAGAATTTAGTTAGAAAACAAACCGGGCGATGAATCATAACCATCATAACAAGCTATGAATCATAAATAGGAATTCAAACAACTAATAATCAGGGTTCAATATGTGTGACAAAAATCATTGACAAATAGAGAGAGCGGGAATAGCACAACTGTTACCAGAGCTAAAACTGTAATGTTAAATCATAGTCAAAAAACAGAACTGTAATTCATTAACCAGAAATATTTCAAAGCAATAAACAAAAATTTTAAGGTCTGAATTGAATACAATCAAGGACAAACACAAAGTAAGAGATGCAGTCTTTATACTCTTGACCCAGATATGCTATGTTTCACACTTCCGGTTTATCCTGCCTAGCAATGACATTGCAACCTTCCACAAATACTCTTAAAAATTGGCAGCACCCAAAAGATACACACCTTGTTGTCATAGGAGAACACTACTTATTTTCAGCCTCATTAAAAACATATCAAGCACCACAATACAAGTGACCCGGTAACCCCCTGGAACAAGGTCTAAATATTTTTTGAGGTCAAGGATAATTTATTTAAAAAAAAAAAAAAAAAAAAAGAGCATGACATGGACTTTGCTTCCCTAGTTATTTCCTAATAACGACAGGGTAGACACTAGGGCAAATGACAAAAACCTGCAGTCACAGGGGACCCCGGGAATTGAAAAAAACACATGCAACATATTGTTTGATTATTAAGTAAACTAGCTGTGTTACCTGGCTTCACCACGTAAATTTCCTAAGTCAGTGAGCCTCAGTTGTAATGCCATTAGTTAATTGGTTGTATCAGAAGTACTAAGTAACTTACTAAGTACACTAACAATCTAAAATATTTGTATATACAGTATATATTTTTTAATCAGGGTCTAATATTATTAGTTCACTTGAGCTGCCTATTGTTGAACATGCTACATACAGTCATTGGTGGTGTTTGGTGTAAAAGAGATTGCAGCAGAAGTCCTTATTGAAGGACACCACCAAATTCGGGTATTTGGTAATGTTACAAAAGTGATTTAAAATTGATTTATTTATTCAAATCTAAAAAAGAAACACCTTGACTCTCCGTTAGCATCAAAGCCTAATTAGCATTGTCACAGTTTACAGCGGGTTTAAATATATGGCATTTCTCAGAAAAGCATCCAGATTCAAATAAATGGGGGAAGGTGTCTTTTGTAAATTTGACATGTCTAAAATGAGGCAAAAACACGTACTCTAAGATAAACACTGAAATCCAATGAGGCAAAAAAAACTGTTATCCCAAAGTGTTTGAGAATAAAAAGAACAATGCATTAGTTACTACCTTTAATGACATGCTGTGTTTTTCCATACTATTATTTAAACTTTGTGACTAATGATGAAATAGCCTGGAGAAGCACACTGGCTGATGGGAATTGTAGTACCCATGTTGACATTTTCTACAAGGTTGCAGATAAGATCAAGGGGGGCTATAATATATACTAAATACCTTTCTTATTGAATCCATTCTGCAAAATTGATTATGCTGACAGCCACAGCGGCTGGCAAACATTTATTAGCGCTTGTTAAATGCATCTTCTTTGGGCTTTGTCGAATTCTGCTCCTTTCACTTTGCTTCTGTAGGCAGCCTTTTTTTGTGTAAACCGGCATGCCTCATCTCTCCATGCAATCAATGTTAGCACTGTGGCTAAAAGGGGATGCAGTGCATTAGAATGTCCCACATAGTAGAGTACTATTAACAACAAATATCAACAAAAAAAACATGTCCTGTAATTTTTTTTCTACAGCATCAATACATTTCAATCAAATCTGTCAAGGCATTTGTGATTTTTAGGTATTAGTTTTTCTGTTGTGGAGGTCATTTTACCTCTATATATTGATGTATCGAAATATCCTTTCTTAGTGGATGCCTACTGCTCTAGATGTACCATCTTGCCAAATTTCAACTCTTTTGCTAAATGGAAAATAGTGTTTTTGTCGATGAGTGAGTTAGTCAACATTGCATTATATATATGTAGTTATATATGATATCCATAATTTTAATTTTTGTATGCTTTCCAAGTAAAACATTTTTCAGGACCTTTATGAAAAAATCTCCATGGTCATTACAATTATGCCTAATATTGCCTATTGTTTCTATTGTATTCTATTATATTTTTTATTGTATGAGGAAGGCGGGAGTGGCAGAGAAGTACATAAGAGTTGTACAGGATATGTACGAGGGAAGTGTGACAGTGGTGAAGTCTGCGGTAGGAGTGACGGATGCATTCAACGTGGAGGTGGAATTGACAGACGAGATTACACAGGAGTCACACCAAGGACTATGATGTTTGCTGATGACATTATGATCTGTAGTGATAGTAGGGAGCAGGTTGAGGAGACTCTGGAGAGTTGGAGATATGCTCTAGAGAGGAAAGGAATGAAGGTCAGTAGGAACAAGACAGAATACATGTGTGTAAAAGAGAGGGAGGTCAGTGGAATGTTGGGGATGCAGGGAGTAGAGTTGGAGAAAGTGGATGACTTTAAATACTATACTTGGAATCAACAGTACAGAGTAATGGGGATTGTGGAAGCGAGGTGAAAAAAAGTGCAGGCAGGGCGGAATGGGTGGAGAAGAGTGTCAGGAGTAATTTGTGACAGATGGGTATCAGCAAGAGTGAAAGTGAAGGTCTGCATGACAGTAGTGAGACCAGCTATGTTATATGGGTTGGAGACGGTGGCACTGACAGAAAGCAAGTGACAAAGCTGGAGGTGTCAGAGTTAAAGATGCTAAGATTTGCACTGGGTGTGATGAGGATGGATAGGATTAGAAATGAGTACATTAGAGGGTCAGCTCAAGTTGGACGGTTGGGAGACAAAGTCAGAGAGGCGAGATTGCGTTGGTTTGGACATGTGCAGAGGAGAGATGCTGGGTATACTGGGAGGAGGATGTTAAGGATAGAGCTGCCAGGGAAGAGGAATAGAGGAAGGCCTAAGCGAAGGTTTATGGATGTGATGAGAGAGGACATGCAGGTGATGGGTGTAACGGAACAAGATGCAGAGGACAGAAAGATATGAAAGAAGATGATCCGCTGTGGCGACCCCTAACGGGAGCAGCCGAAAGAGGAAGAAGAAGATTGCCTATTGTTTTTGTGATGCACCTTTATTTTAGTCAGTTTCTCATTCCTCCATGTATGTTAAAAGACTCTACTGGAGCTTTTCTTGCCTACTGCTGTTGGGCAGTACAATTTGTCTTCTCATTGTATAATATGTAGTCTGATGTTTTCATTGATGAGCTAAATATTACCTGATGTTTCCGTTGAATTATTTTAAAATGGATTTTGTTTGACAAAGTGTGTTTTGCCACCACTCTTTACTAACCTTGCTGTTTGGTCAATGTATATGATGCCTCTCTTTGCACGTTCTTCCTCTGTAGGTGCTCCTATTCCAACCCCACCCCCCAATTTCAAAGAGGTACAGTTAGATTAGTTGTCAGTGTACAATTGCCTAGTGTATAAGTGTGTCCAAGAGAGGGTGCTGAGATAGACTACTGTTTTGTTCAGGGCTGATCTTTCTCTTGTTCATTTCTTCTGATGCAGACTTCTGCACTTTGCAACTATGTGCTAAGTGAAGCAAGATGGATGGCTGGCTGGATGGATTACTTTTTAATGAAATGGTTTATAGTGTAAAAGTGTCTAAGAAAGACACTTTTACTTCTGAGGTTTTTTAATATTGGTGGAGAAGTTAATACTGGAAATGCCTGAACTATGAGCCTCGATTCAAACATATGTCTTGCAAAACTTCCTATTCAACATTCACTCAGCACAGATAAAGCTCAGATACAAAGCAAGAATACAGTCAAAACTGACCAAAGGCTAGCTACATCGACTTTGATACCTTATCAGGGGCTTGTAGCCTTTCAGCCTTTCAGCTTACGAGGCGTCCCTGTCCGGATTCACTTGCATGTCAATCCATCTTCAGATTACTTCCCTTGAAAGGGCTACACTTCAGAATACACCAGCAAAGATGGAAACTGCTTCTCCTGTCGGGCTTTGTATCACGATGGCTGCCTTTGAAGGGGCTACACGATCCATCAGAAACCAGGGGCTAATCACTACCCTTGACAGTACTCAACCTAAATGGGTACAGTTTGTTTCATTAACAATCATTGGTCATTGCTAAATGTCAGTAAACAACAGAACAATTCAGCAAAACTATTACAACAATGAATTATGTGTTTTTGAAAGAAAAACCAGTGTAAATGTTAGATATGAAAACATACAACCTGAATCAAATCAGCATCACACAGAATGATTTGTTTCAGGTGGCTATGGCTTTGGTTATTGTAGTCTTTGGTTTCTTAAACAAGGTTTGAGATTTTTTTTTTAACTCTTTTGAGACCCTTCCCAATGGGGCGACATGCTGAAGTAAGATTGATGAGTCGGTGGAGGGCTGCTTGTCCATCACCGAAGCAACTGCAGATTCACAGAGGCAATGGTAAGCTCACTGCCTCCTCACGCAACGTTGCCCGATGGGTGATGCACGGAACACTATAACTTGGCCACTGACCTGGCCCTGGCTCTGTTTGCTGTGTCTGTGTGTATTAGAGCGGTAGCTCCTGCTGCAATAAATAACCTTGCTGTTCCTGTTTCAAGTTGAATAAAGCTGATTTTCCTTAAATACTTAGACTCCGCTTCGTCTTTTGGGTGGAAGGCAGTGACTCATGTGTCACACAGGCATGGTGCTTGGGAGCAAAGAGGCAATCTGTAGGATGAAAGTCGGACCGAAATGTCTTCTTTTTGGCAGTTGTTTCTCTCACTCTCCTCCTAGTCTTGGCAGCTATGATGTCCCTCTGGGAGTTCCTTTATAAAATCTTTTAAGTTTATAGTGTCTCGTTGACTACCTTATGCAAGATATTGCATCAGTCAAAAATATGGGACAATTGATATAAGTTCTTATGGTATGGTTGATTGTTGATTAAATTACTTTTAGCTAAACACGAAACATGTTAATTGCAATGTCCCAAGCCTCCATTTCACATATTTCTACAAGCATACACATACTGATTACTTTATCTAAACTTAAACATATATATTCTAATAAACAGTGAAACGCTTTAATAATTTATACTTATTTTCCCAGAAATCTTATCTGTGTCTGTTTTGCATACACCCCAGAATTTTATCTACCTCACGAATATTAATGAGATAATGAGGTCATTTGTACCTACCGGCCATTTTAGTTACATATCGTTTCATACATGAGTTATGAGCCCTCAACTGAGGAGTCATAATCTAAATAATTCTAAATTAAAAACATTAAAATAAAGCACACAAATTTTATATTTTGAGTCATATTTAGCTTAAAACAAAAACACAATTCATCACGTGAAGCAATTCCCTAAGTGAATAAATTATTTATTTACTTAAGCAAGTTTTCTTACCTTACATATTTTTTCTGTTGTACTTTTCAGGTTTACTGCTTTTAACTGCACAAATGTGTAAAATAACAATGACTCTAGTTTAATTCAGAATAGTATTTAGTGCTCATGAGATCTTTTCTAAATGGAAATCATCACAGCCACAGTGATGCATGAAAACCAGGTTTGGTAACATCTAAATTATATGAAGAATAAAGATAATAAACAACTTTAAAGGAGTCATCTTTAGCCCTGTAACTCTGAAGCTAAACTTTTTGCCACCTGAGACTGCCCGTTTCTAGCAATGGAAAAGTGAAAATGGTCCTTATTATATAATTAGCGAAATGCTTCCTCAGCTGTACAGTATTTTTTACCAGCATTTTACTAACATTTTCTTTGAAGTGGGAATGTGTATTGTTGTAATGCTATAACCCAGATATGCATTTTTTCAAGCTCAATCCATAGAGTATACCATACTTTTTGAATTGGTTCAGAGCTAGTGGCTGAGCACCTCCTGACAGAAAGTCCACATAATGGAACTGCACTGATTTTGCACTAATAGTTGTAGATCTTTGATTCTTTTCCCACTTTGAAGGCTGTCAACTTTAAGCTGCTAGCATTAAGGAGAGCACCTTCTTGCTAAATTCCAGGTATAGAGAAGTGTTCAATTATGAAGAATTAATTGCTGTTTGTCAACAAAAGCTGTAAGCAACTAGTAGCATTAGTTATAGTAACATTAGAATTGCCAGTGTACAGTAAAATTCTTATTTGTGTCAACATATTGTACAAGTCACTTTCTAATGTCAAGATAAACAAGACAACTTTAAAATGCAGAACTTTTTATTAATAGAAAAACAAGTATGTTTACCCCATATGCTTTATAATCATTTCAAAGTCAAAATCGGCATATTGTAACAATGCAAAATTTGGGATGAATAGTAGTAGTAGGGTAGTATTAATATATAGAGCTGAGAGCAACTCAAAAAGGTACATCATATTTAAAAAATGTAGTCAATGTAAGAGTAACCTGAAAAAAACTGCTTGGGAGTGGGAATTAAGTTCATTTTGTACGTATTTATCTTCCAGGAAGAAACTTGCACTTCATACTTGTAATTATTTTATACAAAAATAACTACCAGTCTTGTTATAGCAAACATTTATTTCATAATTTGAATTTTTTGATTGTTGAAAAAAATACCAGTTGGCAATAAAGCTAGTGTTGTGTACAATTTTTTTTATGAGAAAAATTAAACAGAAGTTGTATAAATGGAAAATACACATCTTGTAGCTATCTGTTGAAAGTTCAAGTTTAGTATCATGTGTGCATTGTGCAGATACTGTATTTGTCATCATAATGACCTGAAATTTTTAAAGTCTATGAGTAACACGCTTTGTGGGATTAAAGTTTCATTTGACTTCCACACCTTTTTAGAGATTTTAATCCAGACTGTCTATCCTGGAAAGCCTAAAGTTCTTTGTGAATGAATTCCATTAAACTTTTTCCATGGTACACCCTTTTAGCAGTTCCTCATGCTGTTACATTATGAAGGGATTTTTATTCTTAAAAAGATCAAATATATACTTTAAACAAATAAATAAACAAAATAATTTAATTCACTGTTGTGCAATTCATATGGTTTAAACCACATAGTTCATCTTAATGTTTTTTTTTTGTTTTTTTTTTTTTAAAGAATGAAAGAAACAGAGCAGTATAGTAAATTCATTTATTTAGTGAATTTAACTTCTCTGTGTCTTGATTTTATAACAACTGAAAAAAGAATTTGCTGTGAAACTCTCCCAGAGTTATCTGGTATGCTGCACTGCATTTAAGCATTCACAGGTGTTTTAGAAAGCTATCCTTCTGAGTTATTTTTGTTTTTAGTTTGCTTAATTTTGGATCCTGGAAGCTGAAGCAGAAGTAGAAAATGCTGATTAGGTTATATAAAACACAATATTTTTATCTTATCTAAACACCACTGTAGGTCTATGAACTTTTTTTTTGTATTTTGCTCACTTTGTTAATCTGTAAGTGCTTGGGTGTAGATACTGCTAAGAACATAACATGTGAAAAGTTTTAT
The DNA here is from genome assembly GCF_900747795.2 of Erpetoichthys calabaricus. NCBI lineage: Eukaryota > Metazoa > Chordata > Cladistia > Polypteriformes > Polypteridae > Erpetoichthys > Erpetoichthys calabaricus. The sequence goes on from NC_041399.2 coordinate 36,541,323, forward strand.
TAGAGATTTGTCAGTCAGTCATTATCCAACCTGCTATATCCTAACATGGGGTCATGGGGGTCTGCTGGAGCCAATCCTAGCCAACACAGCGTGCAAAGTAGGAACAAATCCCGGACAGGGTGCCAGTCCACCGCAGTATTAGAAATTTTTCTTCCTCTAAATCTCAAGATGTTTTCACTCCATGAAAGCTATCAAAATGGTAACAAGGAAAAATGGAAAAACCAGCATTGCTCAAAAATACATTTACCAGTGCTAATGAATCGCTCTCCATATACCAGAAAACATGCTTACCTACTAAATGACAAATATAGGTTTCAGAATTGTTATTGCTTCAGAATGAAAGAGTCAGCTTTTAGAAGTAATAAATTGCAGTTTTAGGGTTTGGTCAGTTACTACGTTTTTAAAGAACTTTTTTTTTTCTCTAGACACTCTATTGAACCCATAGTTTATGTTACACAGACATTTAGTTCTTTCCTAGTGCCTGTTACACATGCTGACATCAGGCCCTAACCTAATGTTTGTTACTCGATTATGTTGTCCTCTGTTGCAAGTCACTTTGGATTAAAGCATTGGCCAAGCAAACAAAAGTAAATGTAGTGCCAGCTGCATCTCTTTAAATAATTGCATGATCTTAACTTGTTTTCTTGCCTTACATTTTCAGCTGGTCTTATCTTAATTCTTATGTAACTGGAATTCACATTGACATGATTTTGTTATGTTTAACCATTTATGCTTATGTATGCAGATGCTGTAAGGCTGTATACTTTACTGTTATCATATTATAGTTGTACTTTTTTATACATGCTTTGAGCTTGCGGTCATTAACAATGCTTTACAAAATGAGTAGAATGTAATTGAATAAGGATACGTTTGAAATATTTTATAGAGCCTGTTAACATAATGTCAGGCATTAATTTTAAAAGATTAAGATTTTTAGAAATGACAAGTGTCAATTTTGAAATGTAATATAATAAAGTAGTGCATAGAATATTACTGTCTGATATGTTGTTTCCTTTAAAGCGATAGATATTCCTACTAATGAAACTTCACAAATTATTTATCTTTGATATTTTAATATCAGCTTTGAATTGGGTAAAGTCACATGATGGACAGTTTATTTGTCTTTCTTGAGCATACATTATGTGCCTCCTTCGGCACATCGCATACCCGTCTCCATCCATCCATCCATCCATCCATCCATCCATCCATCCATCCATCCATTCTCTTCCACTTATCCGAGGTCGGGTCGCGGGGGCAGCAGCTTGAGCAGAGATGCCCAGACTTCCCTCTCCCCGGCCACTTCTTCTAGCTCTTCCGGGAGAATCCCGAGGCGTTCCCAGGCCAGCCGGGAGACATAGTCCCTCCAGCGTGTCCTGGGTCTTCCCCGGGGCCTCCTCCCGGTTGGATGTGCCCGGAACACCTCACCAGGGAGGCGTCCAGGAGGCATCCTGATCAGATGCCCGAGCCACCTCATCTGACTCCTCTCGATGCGGAGGAGCAGCGGCTCTACTCTGAGCCCTTCCCGGATGACTGAGCTTTTCACCCTATCTTTAAGGGAGAGCCCAGACACCCTGCGGAGGAAACTCATTTCAGCCGCTTGTATTCGCGATCTCGTTCTTTCGGTCACTACCCATAGCTCATGACCATAGGTGAGGGTAGGAACATAGATCGACCGGTAAATCGAGAGCTTTGCCTTATGGCTCAGCTCCTTTTTCACCACGACAGACCGATGCAGAGCCCGCATCACTGCGGATGCCGCACCGATCCGCCTGTCGATCTCACGCTCCATTCTTCCCTCATTCGTGAACAAGACCCCTAGATACTTGAACTCCTCCACTTGAGGCAGGATCTCGCTCCCAACCCTGAGAGGGCACTCCACCCTTCTCCAGCTGAGGACCATGGTCTCGGATTTGGAGGTGCTGATTCCCATCCCAGCCGCTTCACACTCAGCTGCGAACCGATCCAGAGAGAGCTGAAGATCACGGCCTGATGAAGCAAACAGGACAACATCATCTGCAAAAAGCAGTGACCCAATCCTGAGTTCACCAAACCAGACCCCCTCAACACCCTGGCTGTGCCTAGAAATTCTGTCCATAAAAGTTATGAACAGAATCGGTGACAAAGGGCAGCCCTGGCGGAGTCCAACTCTCACTGGAAACGGGTTCGACTTACTGCCGGCAATGCGGACCAAGCTCTGACACCGGTTGTACAGGGACCGAACCGCCCTTATCAGGGGGTCCGGTACTCCATACTCCCGGAGCACCCCCCACAGGATCCCCTCGAGGAACACAGTCGAACGCCTTTTCCAAGTCCACAAAACACATGTAGACTGGTTGGGCGAACTCCCATGCACCCTCCAGGACTCTGCTAAGGGTGTAGAGCTGGTCCACTGTTCCGCGACAAGGACGAAAACCACACTGTTCCTCCTGAATCCGAGGTTCGACTATCCGACGGACCCTCCTCTCCAGAACTCCAGAATAGACTTTTCCAGGGAGGCTGAGGAGTGTGATCCCTCTGTAGTTGGAACACACCCTCCGGTCCCCCTTCTTAAAGAGGGGGACCACCACCCCGGTCTGCCAATCCAGAGGCACTGTCCCTGATGTCCATGCGATGTTGTAGAGACGTGTCAACCAAGACAGCCCTACAACATCCAGAGACTTGAGGAACTCCGGGCGTATCTCATCCACCCCCGGGGCCCTGCCACCAAGGAGTTTTTTGACCACCTCGGTGACCTCAGTCCCAGAGATGGGGAAGCCCACCTCCGAGTCCCCAGGCTCTGCTTCCTCATTGGAAGGCATGTTATTGGGATTGAGGAGGTCTTCGAAGTACTCCCCCCACCGACCCACAACGTCCCAAGTCGATGTCAGCAGCGCACCATCACTACCATATACAGTGTTGACACTGCACTGCTTCCCCCTCCTGAGACGCCGGACCAGAATCTCCTCGAAGCCGTCTGAAAGTCGTTCTCCATGGCCTCCCCAAACTCCTCCCATGCCCGAGTTTTTGCCTCAGCAACCACCGAAGCTGCATTCCACTTGGCCTGCCGGTACCTATTAGCTGCCTCCAGAGTTCCACAGGACAAAAGGGACCGGTAGGACTCCTTCTTCAGCTTGACGGCATCCCTCACCACCGGTGTCCACCAACGGGTTCGGGGATTGCCGCCACGACAGGCACCGACCACCTTACGGCCACAGCTCCGGTCAGCCGCCTCAACAATAGAGGCACGGAACATGGCCCATTCGGACTCAATGTCCCCCACCTCCCTCGGGACATGGTTGAAGTTCTGCTGGAGGTGGGAGTTGAAGCTACTTCTGATAGGGGGCTCTGCCAGACGTTCCATACCCGTCTCAAAATCATTAAATCCAATGCAGGGTCACAGGGGCTATCCCAGCACAGGCCCCATTTTGCTGATGTGGAATGAAAACCAGAGTAGTTAAAGAAAATCCCACACAGACATGGGGAAAATATGCTAACTCTACACAAACCTAGAAACTATGGAAATACTTTTTCCTGTTAAAATTGTTTTGTTGTTGCAGGATATATTTTTAGTTTTTCATGGTAGAGTTAATTTGAGTAAAGTATGCAATAAAGTAGTGCAAGTCTACTGAACAAAGCCACATTTCTTTGCAAACTATAGGCTTAGTATAGCATATTAGAATTAAAAGAGAGGTGCTATGTTTCTGCAGTTACACACTCCGTTTTTAAAAGACTTTCACCTGGTCATTGTGCACTTCAACCCTTATTAACAATAGTTTTCTTCAGGTATTCTCTTTTTATTCCAAAATCCCAAATGTATATGAATGTTTAATTTTATACCTAAAGTTATGTCAATATAAGTGAGTGTAGATATATCGACAAGCATGCCCAGTGATGATAATAATAATAATAATATTTATTTTTATAGCACATTTTCATACAAAAAAGTATCTCAAAGTGCTTTACATAATGAAGAACAGTAAATAAAAAAATATATAACAACATAAATTAAAATAAGACAATATTAGTTAACATAAAAAAAAAGAGAAGGTCCAATGGCCAGGGTGGACAGAAAAAATAAAAAAAAACTCCAGACGGCTGGAAAAAAAATAAAATCTGCAGGGGTTCCAGGCCACGAGACCGCCCAGTCCCCTCTGGGCATTCTACCTAACATAAATGAAATAGTCCTCTTGTGTCTAGGGTTCTCACGGAAGGACTTGATGATGATAATGGACATGCAGACTTCTGGCTTTTAATTCTTCACTGTTGGAACATCATGGTGCTTTGAGTAGATGGTGGTGGCAAAAGCCACCACCAAAAGGACACCGGAAAAAGAAACAGAAGAGAGAATAGGGGTTAGTACAGATTTTAGAGCTACCATGGATAGTTATTATAATGAATTGGATATACAGAGTATCAGGATTAAATTACAGTGAAATTATGAGAAGGCTATGTTAAAATAATGTGTTTTCAGTAGTTTTTTGAAGTGCTCCACTGTATTAGCCTGGCGAATTCCTATTGGTAGGCTATTCCAGATTTTAGATGCATAACAGCAGAAGGCCGCCTCACCACTTCTTTTAAGTTTTGCTCTCGGAATTCTAGGGAGACACTCATTTGAGGATCTGAGATTACGATTTGGAATATAAGATGTCAGACATTCCGATATATAAGATGGGGCGAAATTATTTAAGGCTTTATAAACCATAAGCAGAATTTTAAAGTCAAAACTGGAGAAATGTGCTTGGATTTTCTTTCCCTTGTTAGGATTCTAGCAGCTGCATTCTGCACTTTTTTGGGTATTCCTGAGAGGACTGCGTTACAGTAATCTAGTCGACTGAAAACAAACGCGTGAACTAATTTCTCAGCATCTTTCAATGATATAAGAGGTCTAACTTTTGCTATGTTTCTTAAGTGAAAAAATGCTGTCCTAGTGATCTGATTAATATGTGATTTAAAATTCAGATTATAGTCAACAGTTACCCCTAAGCTTTTTACCTCCGTCTTGACTTTTAATCCTAATATATCCAGTTTATTTCTAATAGCCTCATTGTATCCATTATTGCCAATCACTAAGATTTCAGTTTTCTCTTTATTTAGCTTGAGAAAGTTACTTTTCATCCATTCTGAAATACAAGTCAGACATTGTGTTAGTGAATTACAGTGGAACCCCGGTATACGAGTAATTCGGTTTACGAGCCGCGATCCGAGCAAAATTTCTGCCCGTTTTACGAGCCGAGCTCCGATACGTCACCGCTAGTCACCCCTTCTACCCAGAGCCGTTTCAAAGGCTTATCCCAACCATTCCTTTACTGTCCTACGTACTACTACTGTACAGTACTTGTACCCAGAATCCTCTTTTACCCACAATTCTCTGGTATCACAGCATCTCTTTCGATTCGCGTAAAAAAAAATCTTATGTACGTAATGTTAAGTGTTAGGCTAAGTTTAAAGTTAAGAACGTTTATTTTTTTACAATTCATGTACGTACGTACAGTTAAGAGAGTGCAATTTTAGTTTTTTTGATGTGAAGGTGCCAAAAATGCAGCCAAAAAGGCAAAAATAGATGATTATCGTAAAATGTATCATACGTTCCTACGTAATGTTAAGTGTACGTAGGCTAAGTTTAAAGTTTAGAAAGTTTATTTTTTTTACAATTCATGCAATTAAGAAAGTGCAATTTTAGTTTTGTTTTAAGTTTAAGAAAGTGTTGTTTTAGTTTTACTGTACGTGTACCATACCGTAATCTACGTATCGTGCCAGTACATATCTAGTCCTCCCTCCCTCCCTCCCTCCCTCCCTACTTCCTCAGCCGCTCTCCGTTAACTGCAATCGTCTGCCGCCAAGGTAAGGTTACATTTTCTTAAGTTGGTTTATCTTTTATTTAACTATATTTACTAATACAGTATTTTGATGTTTGTTTCTTATTTAAAAACATGTTTTTTTCCATTATTTATGATATTTTGGGGACTTTTTGGGAGGGCTGGAACGGATTAATCTCATTTCCATTATTTTAAATGGGGAAAATTCGTTCGGGTTACGAGCAGATTGGGTTACGAGCTTGGTTCTGGAACGGATTAAACTCGTAACCCGGGGTTCCACTGTAGTAGAATCAGGGTCATCAGGTGCTATTGATAAATATAGCTGTGTGTCATCAGCATAGTTGTGGTAGCTCACGTTGTGCCCTGAGATAATCTGACCTAACGGAAGCATGTAGATTGAGAAGAGCAGCGGACCCAGGATAGAGCCTTGTGGAACACCATATAAAATATCATGTGTCTTTGAAGTATAATTACCACAACTAACAAAGAATTTTCTCCCTGCCAGGTAGGATTCAAACCAATTTAAGACACTGCCAGAGAGGCCCACCCATTGACTAAGGCGATTTCTAAGAATATTATGATCAATGGTGTCAAATGCGGCACTCAGATCTAAGAGGATGAGAACAGATAAATGGCCTCTGTCTGCATTTACCCGCAAGTCATTTACTACTTTAACGAGTGCACTTTCTGTGCTGTGATTTGTTCTAAAACCTGACTGAAATTTATCAAGAATAGCATGTTTATTGAGGTGGTCATGTAACTGCATAATGACTAAAATTTTACTTAAGAAAGGTAGGTTAGAGATGGGTCTAAAATTTTCAAGAGCAGAGGGGTCAAGATTATTTTTCTTAAGTAGGGGTGTAACTACAGCAGTCTTGAGACAGTCTGGGAACACCCCCGTATCTAATGACGAATTTACTATGTCAAGAATATTATCAATTAGCACGTCCGATACTTCTTTGAAAAAATTTGTTGGTATTGGGTCAAGGGCGCAGGTGGAGGGTTTCAGTTGAGAAATTATTTTATGTAAATCAGGTAAATCTATCCTGGTGAAAGAGTTTAATATGTTTACAACGGAATACTGGGGTTTATGAGGATCCTTAGTGTTGGGGAGATATACTATGTTATTTCTAATATCATTAATTTTTTGATTGAAAAATACAGCAAAAGCCACACAGGTTTTACTGGAAGTACTTAGGAGACATTCCTTTGAGTTACCTGGGTTTAGCAAATGATCAATTGTCGAGAATAATATACTGTAGACTTTGTTCTGCTTCAAAAGTTTATTCTATTCTGAATGTTCTTGTAAGCTTTTTTGCATTACATAGCTACACTTTTGTGCAGTTAAATACCACATAAATGGCAAATGCTTTGACTAGATTTTTTTTTATTGACTGTGTTAGTTTAGTCAAGTCTATTCTGCACTACCACATTTTTTTCCTCTTTTTGGCACCTTTAAACTTTGTTTGTATAGTTTTTCTCTGGAGTCCTGCCTAGTCTAGCAAAAGCAGTGTGAGGCCCTAGAAGAGGCACAGAGGCAAAAAAGTAAGTAAGTGACTATATTATGTTCCTTAAAATAAGATCTGCATTCTAAAATTATTGCTTCAGAGGCCATTTTATCTGACTACATTCAGTGAGTAGGTGGGTTTTGCTTGATGACTGTTATAAGTTTTAACTGCTAAACCATTCTTTATTGCCACACAAGTGATTCTTGCTTTTTCTGCTCTTTACCAGGATGGTTTTCATTTTAATAATTTTTGAATCTTTGACACTACAGAAGAGTACAAGTTTTTGGCAGTATCTGTTAACCTAGCTGATAAACTAATTGATACAATAACTATTTTTGTATGGAACCAGTCACATAATTATATGGGTTAGAGGACTGAGCAGACCACTAAATGCAAAACCATCAATCAGTAAAAAAAAATTCAGACATAAACAAAAGAAAGTTACATATACAGTATACAGCTCATGCTGAAGGTCTTATAACAGCAAAGAAGATAAAGGAAAAACAAAGCCTCGTATATTACGTACATCTTAGGGAACAACAAACTCTTGTGGGCCCACAGTTGTTACACAGAATAAATGTCTGATACAATTAACCTAGATGGCCACACATCTCTTCTTGGACAGTTTAAAAACATCTAGACAATACCTTGCAGGCAAATGACCTGGTCTGCATGTCACATTTTGTGAGCCTTTTGCACAGATGTAGCAGGTGCCAGAAGTTGTTAAAGCTGCATACTGTATTTTGATGTGCTTTGGTAAGTTAATTGTGCTGTCTTGGGTTGCCTGGCTTGCCACATGTTATACTAAGTGGCAAGCACAAACATCAAGATGGCACAGAATAAGATACATTCTTCTGAGAAGGAGTGTATGCTTTATGCCAGTATAATTGAACAGGCACCTTTAGGAGGCAGTAGGCCCTGGTGTTAAAAGTGGTATCACAAGGGTAAAAAACCTCAAGAGCACTAGATTTAAAAATGGTATTACCAACCCTTAAGAATGCTGTATAGAGCATAGCATGGACTAGGAATTCCTGCTCTTCTATATGTAATGTGAAAGAGCTCATGGAAGGCAAAAAGCCAGCCAGGACAGTTTTCATAGTCACTTGAACTAAGATCTATATTACTAAACGACAGTTGTTAATTATATGCACGGATGCAGGATGCACCGAGGCGCATGCGCAGAGCACCTCAGCACCCCAGACTCAAACCCAGCGGCTTCCCAGAGTTGGTAGGTGGCGCCCAAAAAACACAACCTGTAAACTAAACTTGCTCTAATCCACTGTGCCAGCAGTCAGTGTGGCATATTTGAATCACATAACGGTAATTCAGTATTAAAAGTACGTTGAATTATGATTCCTAACAGGAAACGACGTCTACCTAATGACACAGCCACAGAAAAACAAAAATGAGACCGCATGGATAAAAAGAAACAAAAACGAGACCGCATGGATGCGCCCAAACAACACAACCTGTAAACTAAACTTGCTCTAATCCACTGTGTCAGCAGTCAGTGTGGCATATTAGAATCACATAACGGTAATTCAGTATTAAAAGTAATTTGAATTATGATTCCTAACAGTAAACGAGTTGTACCTAACGAGAATCGGGGGTTTACTGGTTATGGCTAGGGAGAAGTGGCAGGAAACCACACATATCTTGTGTATTAGCTCTTCCTTGAATAGAAGGAGTGGAGCTTTATTGACACTTTTTGAAGGCTAGAACAATTCCGGGACTTAAGTAGCTATGTAAGGCTCAGTGGTCCAGGAATACTGCAATAGAAATGTCAAGTTTGTTCTCACTTTAGCCAAAGTGGGATGCCTTTAACCTCAAAACTGATTTTTGGAACCTAAGATGAAAGTAATTTAAGTATAAGTTTTAAAACTTACCCAGTTCAGAGGCTTAATGAGTGTGGGGCTGGAATAAGAGTTTGAGGAAATGTTTTCCTGACAGGAGGAATAGTGCATTTGAGAGAATGAGTTGAATGTAATAAGGAACTGCTTAACTGCTATATTTAGGACTGGATGATCTGTCAGGTGCATAAATACAGGTGATGTAATAGGGTTTGGATAGCAAAAGGATTAAATTTAAACTTAGCTGTGCTACCCGTCTAAGATGTGCCATCTTTAAGAAATACAGAGAGATAGCATCCGAGTGGACACACAGACAAACACATAGACACTTACTCTTTTTAGTATACTGGATTTTATCAGTTCCTTTCTACTCTTTTATTCATTAAATATAATCCTTGATCATATGATTTACTTATAAAGTTTACATGACTTCTTGTGCTCTTCTTTATTTCAAGTGCAAGCACCCAAGACTCGTGCAAGCATTAGGACAGTACTGTGAAATAACATTTTCTAAACTTTCCTAAAACTCACACTGGAGCTACCTAATCCCCATATATATGACTTCTGAACTTTTCCAACCTAATGTGTAAGAATTTTGAAAATTCAATAGTAAAAATTACAGCAGGGACTGTAACACAATTCCCAGTGTTTATTAATATTTATTAATGATTCTCGTCATTTGACTGTCTTGGAGGATGACTTAAAGAAATAACTTCAAGTGATGTTGCAGGATATTTTTACTATTTTGTTTTATCCCTGGGGTGGATGGACCAACCTTCAGCAGCTTGTCTATTACCTCTGCAGAGGAAAAGTGGGTCAATTTCTTCTTCACCAAGTTTTTGGCATGCATTTTGTGTTTCTGCCCAAACAGACAAAGATAAACGCTACTCTGAGTGAGTTCTCCTCTGTTTGTTGGATGCTATAAAAACGACAGGTGTTCCTGTATTGCTAGCCAGAGAAACTCATGCAACTGTGCAGCTACAGTTTTGAGTAAGGAAAAATCTTTCATTTTGTCTTTTCTACATAGTGTGTATATGTTTGTAAGATATAGAGTAGACCTTTACTGCTATAGTATTAACTTCAGTACAAACATTGACTTGTCTGGGTGTCTGTATGATTGTGCATCATGGAAATAGAGACGCAAAATGGTGGTGTGGTAAATCAAAAACATAAACTTGAAAGATTATGTGAGTATTGGTCCAGATACAATATGCAAATAAAACTGCAGTAAATGTGTATTTTCAGTGATTCAAAAAATAAAATAAGTCTTCAAAATCATAGCAGCTTCTACTGCAGAGCTTTGATGGAATTTGACGTGAAAATGTGCTTTTAAAAAAAGTGCTCATTTTACTGGTACCAATAAGTAGCATATATAACATTTTTAGTCAAATGTGAAACACTGCTTAAAAAGAAATTGTCCCAAGCATTTTTGTCCACAATTACACCATAATCAATACTACAAATATATCTACATATTAATAGTTATGTGTGCTCTGCTTAAATTGACTTAATGTCTCTTTTTCTAATGATATGATATGTCCTCAGAATTCAACAGATTTAATAAACATAAAAAATACTCTTTTCTTGAATCTCTAAAAAAAATATTAATCTTGTTGAGCCAAGATGACCTAATTAACAGTTAAATATATGAGATAACTTATTTTGTTTGAGTACATTCCATACCAAGCATTTTTTTGAAGCAGTTGTTGTAATTGGGTTTTTTTTTTAATAACGATTTCAATAATTGTTCTGGGCTGGGGCTAGTTCTTTTTTCTGTTGCTTCTGTTATGGCATGATTTGTCGCCTTTTAATAAATTGTTGTCTGTTGTGTTCTTCATTATGGTCATATTTCAGATGTCATTCGTTTAAAATATTGCAGTTGCTGAGACTTTACCATATGTTTGTTAAACGATTTAGGCTATAGGGAGAATACACTGAAATGTGAATAACCATCATCAATAACCATGTGCAATCTGCCTAATGGCGGAATTGCAACACTTTCTCTTTCTCCAGTGTCCTTTGCTCTTTTCTTGATGTCTGTATCAGATGTTGTATCTTTAGAGAGATAGATGGAACTTTATTTGTCCACAGGGAGAAATTTGGCTTTTTACAGAAGCTCTTTAAATAAATGCATGCGTAAATAAATAAACAAACACACACACACACCAGAATGTCAATAAAGCAAGAAAATTAAAAAGAAAGAAAACTTCTGATTTGGCAGTCACAGTCGTAGTGAACCAGTTTTATAGATTTTCTTGACACACTTCTGCTGAATAATTTTGTTGACTGAAAGTACTCAGCGTTAGTGTGTCAGAGAGGGGATGTGAAGCTTTGTTTATAATGTCATTCTATTTTGTTTTAACTCTTTTCTTTGTTACTGCCTCCAGGGGTTCCAGAGGGCATCCTATAAGTGTTTGCCCTTTAAATAAGTTTTGTTAGGGCCTCTTTTGAAGTGATGTTACCAGCCCAGCACACCACAGCATTGAAAATCGCACTGGTCATTACAGAATTATAGAAGATGTGAGTGATGTTACTTCTCACATTAAAGGAACACAGCCTCCTAGGAAAAAGATCCTGCTGTGCCCTTTCTTATGTAGTTCCTCTGTGTTCTGAGACCAGTCTAACCTGTCATTAATATTGTTTAATAATCTTATTGGTTGCCCTGGTGGTGTCTTTTATTTTCATTCTCTCCAGGCTGTTTTTTTCACACATTTCCTTCTGTTTGTAGAGATTGGTTTCACAATGTTAATTTTAAGATAAAACAGGTATCATGGAAAGCACTAAATATTTCGTGCATGTTTGAAAAACATGAAATAAACTAAGTACAAACGCAACAATGGTAAAAGGCAGTGTGTGACAATTCTGAAATGACTAGGAAAGCTGACATTCCTACTATGTCCTTAGGTCTTTTTTTAGGTTAACTGGCCACTGCAGGTTCTACACACCCATTATGTGAGAACATAATACGAATCCCACCTAAACAAATGAATAAGAACAAACAAAAAAAATAAATGGCTTATGAACCTGACATATAAAATACAAGTAGAGAAAAATTAATGTAAAGTATTTTGTACATTAATGGTCAAAATTGTTTATACTCATATCATTTTTGCTCCTTATTTAACTGAGATTACTTCTGTAATTTTTGGTTTTATCTTTTAAAGTATTGGTATAGAAATGATCTTTTGCTATCTTACTTATTGACTTAGGGCAGGGGTCTGCAACCTTCACTATGAAAAGAGCCATTTTGCCCCCTCTTCCTCCAAAGAAAAATAGTCTGGAGCCGCAAAACATAACACAGCTGATAAACTTTTAAAAGTTTTAATCTTTTTTAAGATTTTACATGTTACAACCACGGAATACAACAAACAGAAGTGCAGTGTGCATGTGTAGGGCTACTTTGAAATAAATTAAACTGAACTATGCAGGCCTATTTGGGTCCTTCCTATACCTGTGTAAAATTAAAATAAAAACTAGCCCACTTTAATATAAATAAAACATTTAGCTGTAGCTTAGCAGCTTTAAAAAAGTAAACATAAAATTCCATTTCAGTGTGCTGAATCAACTGAAGCACCTGAACATACAAAAAAACCTACATCAGCTCCGGGTCCGAAATGAATGTGTTTTGTTTTTCTGAAAAATAATAACTTATTAAATGCTATTGTTGTCACCTGTTTAAAGTGACTTCTGTTTCTGAAGTTCGCTGCTGATCATCTCTATGTCGGGGCTGTACAATGTGACTTTGACCTTCACACAGGACTGCAGGCTCTCATGTGTGAGGCGGGAGCGATATTTGGACTTTATGAAGTTCATGCTTGAGAAAACGTGCTCACATAAGTATGTTGAGCCAAAGATGGACAGGACTCCAAATGCATATTTTTTCATGTTCATATACGTTTCGGGAATGGCACTCGCTCTTTAGCGAGAGTAGCCTTCTGACGGGTGACTTCTTCAAGATCCGCTGTCAGGCATTTGAACTTGGACACCCATTAATCTTTATCTGCTATGTCGTCCAGTTAAATTTCTAGATCGGGCTTACTTACTCCTGTGAATTCGGATGTGTTCAGCAGAGATGGGTCGACGTCCAGGGGTGTGACAGGGAAGGAGAGAGTGTTTTTTTCCTTTCTGAACTCACTGAATCTTTCTCTAAATGCAGCTTGCATTTTCTGAACAATTTCCCGTTTGTTTTTAAAGTCGGAGAATAGATGCTCTGATATTTTTATGAACGATTCTTTCATGTATTCTCCGTCTGTGAACGGCTTACCCCTCCTTACGATCTCTTGAGCTGCCACAAAACTAGCGGCTGTAGTTGACTGTGCAGAAGTGATCCACTTTTTGAAAGTATGTTTGCTCTGTTCAGCTTTCCGTTGCAGTTCCGAAATTGCTCTCTTTCGCTTATCTTTTCGCTTATTTTCAGTGAATGCTGAGAGCTTGTTTTGAAAATGTCTTTCAACGTTACATTTTTTGTTGTTCGATAATTTATCGCCACATATTAAGCACACCGGTAAGCCAGCGTCGTTGGCGGTGAAGGCAAATGCTTCTGTCCACGCAGAATTAAACTCTCTAAATTAGATGTTAAAATGTATAACAGTAGTAGTAGTAGTAAATAAACATATATATATATATATATATATATATATATATATATATATATATATATATATAAATATATATATATATATATATAAATACAAGTTAAATTAAGAAATTGAAATCATTCATTTTCATGGTTTTTATTTTTTTGTCAAGGCCAAAGGGAGCCACTACAAGGAGGCTGAAGAGCCGCATGTGGCTCCAGAGCCGCGGGTTGCCGACCCCTGACTTAGGGTGTACTCACACTGGCAATTTATTCCGTGCCTGAGCACGTTTGTCCACATTTAACCCCGCAGGGTCTAGTTCATTAGACTAGTGTGATCGCTCTGTGCCGGGCCAACAGTACCATTCCCTGGCCCACTTGGAAGAGATGGACCTGAGCACAGTTCAGTAGTATTTGGGAACAGTGTGATCACTAAACATGCCCGCGCATGGAAAAAACAAATGATGTCAATGATGAGACAATGATGCAATTCTCATTTCATTCAATACCATTTCAGTTAAAAACAGGTTTTTATTCTCACCTTACAAATGAACATTAATTGTAGTTGGCAAGAAAAGCTGCAAATTACTCCGTTAACATCATTTGTCTATGTAAAAGTTCTTGTACATGCAGCACGATTAACAGCAAAACGCTGCACTGTACACTCAATAAATTTGTAAGAGGGTAGAGCGTTATCCTGCCCTACATGACTCCACAAAATAAGTAAAACCATTTTGACATGCAGGTTGTTGCTCAGTGTTCAGATCTTGTTTTGGTGTCACACGAAGTTGCATGGTCATGATGAAAGCGTGCCCAGGCCCAGAATGTTAAGCATAGTGTGAGTGAAAACCAGCGGGGGAAGAGGGAGGGGGGGACAATCACGCTTGGACACGGTATGGAACAAACGTGCCTAGTCTGAGTACACCATTAATCTTCTGCTGGCGGTCCTCTGTGTCTGCTGGAATGCTTAGCTTATTTCCTCTCTCTTCTTTGTTACCTTTGTCATCTTCACACTGATCTTCAGAAATATCATTGTGTCTACGTTTTCCACAGATTTCTTTGTGTCTTTGTCTGCCATGTTGACTTGTTCAGCTAAAATTGTTACACTTTTCTGCAATTCATCTCCTGTGCACAGTGTTTCCCTTAACATTCTGGTAAATACAAGAAACATAGTCTTATACCATTCTTATGACTTGTGCCTTTGGTATGCATTATAGAAAGCTCAGTGGTAAGGCTTTGCAAATTCAAATCAAATTTGCATATATCAGCAATTAAATCAGATGCCTTTCTGGCTTGTAATTTATTTTTGTTTAAAGCATAAACATTATTGTACCCTTCAGGTATGTCTTGAGTGTTTTCTAAAGTATCCTGTCTTTTTTGGAGAAGCATTATCACATCTTTTTATCCCATAACTATTAGACCTCTATGCTTTTTGTTTTTTTTTTTTGACTAAATTCATCAACACAAATGATAACCATTCATTCTTCGTTTTTTCAGCCTATTCAAGTAAGAGCTGTAGGGAGCACCATCTCATTACAGAGCACAACCATACATTCCCACAGTTATGTTGTTCTTAATTTCCAGGTTCATGCATGTTTCTTTCATATTTATATGTTTACTGTGTAAAAGTCCCAGAATTCCTGCATCATTTTCTTTGTGAGACTAGAGGATTGAATAATATTGTGAAAAACGTGTTATGAATAACACTTATGCTAAGTAGCATAGGAAAACCAAAAAGAAATGCTGCTTGCACTAACTTACAAGCAGTTGCTTTCCATTACTCGTGTATATTGAAATGTTGAAACCTTGAGATCCAAAAGTACCATATTTTATTTGCCTGTCTGTTGGTTGCAAGAACTTTTTTAAAATATCATCTGAAATTAGCCCTATGTCTAATTTTGAAAATGTCTTTTGTGGTCCCAGTCTGTTGTGTGGACAGATTTTTATTAAATTTGATTAGCATGTGCATAAAATACTAGCTTCTGATTACTCACTTATTGTTAATTCCTGTCTGGTTCCTTATTAGTGTCTTCTTATTAAACTTGTAACAAGACTCAAGGCCAGACTTAAAGTTAAGTTGCTTCTTCTACAGCTAGCTTAGTGTGGAATATGTCTGTAGTGACCTGTTTATTTGTGCCTATAACAGAACTAAAATTGCAGTTTATAAGCAAATGCTGTCCTAAAATGTGTTAAATGATACATTATGCTTGTTCCATAATTAAAAAATGTTTATTTGTGGTTGCAAAGGACAATGACATGGACTTGTGATATATCAGGCTGGCACTGTACTTCTATTGTACAGTGTCAAAATATCTAGCACTGTGATATTTGTATAGAAAAATTATTATTTTTTTTTTTTACAATAGGAAGAAGATAATAATCCCAGGTGAAACATGTCCAGTGATTATAAACACATATTTCAGTCAAAAAGTGCTTCAAGAAGAAAGGGAAACAGCTGTGCCAACACAGAAGTTGGTGACAGAGAAGAAACCTCCACCTCCTTTATTGCTTGCCTTCAACCTGATGGAAAACAAGGGATATTTGTTTAGTACTTCAGAGTACCAGGTATAGTTATCCTTGAAATTTTTGTGTTGTCTGAAACCTGGCTTTGTACCTGAAGTTTAAATAGAGAAAATAACAGAAGGTTTTACAATATAAAGTCCTCTGATTACATAAAAAACACAAAATGAATGTTAAGGCAGGATTTTTTTAAATCAAGTTCCATTTCTTAGATCTCAATTTTAATTCTTACAACAATAATTCGTCAGAACATATTAGGTTTCTGTACTCCTATTTGAGTGCTTAGAAACTGTGTATTTGAGTTATTTATGATAGTTATTAAGATGATAGCTATCAGGAAATAATCATATTTAAATTTGTGTTCAAAAGGTAAAACTGGATAATCTCTAAAAAAAAAAAACCTTTGCAAGTTAACTGCATGTAGTTTTCTGCATGGTTGCTCCATGTAGGCTTATGAAGAAGACATGAATGCTGGTGGATAATTAGATGTTACATTTCCTAAGCCAGATCATGTCAAATGCCAATACTCTATATCAGCAATGTTTTGAGAGACCTCAGCTTTTATAAGCACACATTTCCTAAGTACTTGTCAAGTTGCTGTCTTATTCAGATCCTAGGGGGACAGTCATTGATAGAAGTAGACTTGTATCACTTTACTTTCAATTGAATTCTCATATTTAAAAATTCCACATTTTGTGAAAAAATGTGAGCTCTAGATTTTGGTGCTGTCATTCTCTGTATTTCCTATAAGCATTTTCTTGCTGAACAGAGACATCATTCTCATAAAACAGAAATTAACCCAATGACAGCTGTGAATATTGGAGCATAATGGGAAGTAAAAATGGCTGAAATGAGTTATAGTGTTAGTCATCAAGTATAAGCGCCACCAAAAATATTATTATTCAGAACCTTTTAAAATTTAATAATTGATAGATATTATAATTTGATAGACACTTTATTTGATACAAGTTGTAAATTATACAGTATAAAGGAGTACAGAACCTTGTACATATTTCTTTGTTGGTCTTATATTGGCAAAATGTAATGCAAATGATTGAACTCTTTTTATAGCTAATTTGCACTTCAGTTTTAAATAAACACACTAAGTTGATCTCTTATTGTGTGTTCTGCATAGGTTGTTAATAACTAGAGCTTCTGCTCTCAGTAAAAAATGATTGAGAGCCATTGTAAAATAGTAATGTAGTAATGCATTTATTCAACTGTTAAAATTACCATCTTTAGTTTTGTATAGCATTCCAATATGATAAATATCTGCATCAGAAAAAAACTCAGTTTTGCTCTTAAACACTCTTGTCAGATTAAGCATGCATTTCTTAATATGTGCTTATTTGTAAATAAAGGTTCCATCTTCAGTTACTGGATCACATTTAAAGCTGCCTGACTCTCAGAAGATTGGTCCTGTGTGTGACTCCCTGCTGGAGGCAATTGAGAGCTATGCTGTAACAGGTTCTTCCACCTTTGATGTAAAAGCAGTGGTACAAAGAGTGTACATTCTTCATCTAAAACAGTCTCCTTACCAGAAACTAAGCAAACATTCCTTCATATCAAAAGCACAAGCATCAAGCCAAGATCGTTTCACAGACAGGTATGTGAATCGATATTTGACAAATGAAAGTAAAAAGTTAATATCTGTGTTGACTGTGATTGATATCTCTGTTGGAGGATTGATATTTTCAAGTCTCACCAGAGATGTTTGATTGGTTTGAAGTCCTGGCTCTGGCTGGGCAAATCAGGGACATTCACAGAGTTGTCCCTAAGTAACTCCTGTATTGCCTTTGCTTTGTACTTAGGGTCATATTCCTTTTAGAAGGTGATGATGAACATGATCTGGAGCAGGTTTTCATTAAGGATATCTCTGTACTTTGCTCCATTCAGCTTTCCTTCAACTCTATCTAGCCTTGAAGTCCCTGCTGCTGATAAACAACCCGCAGCATGATGCTGCCATGACCATGCTTCACTGTTGGAATGGTATTGCACATATGATGAGTCGTAACTTGTTTCCTCTTCACTTGACACTTAGAATTGAGGCCAAATGTTTCAATCTTGGTTTCAGCAGGTCAGATAATCTTGTTTCCCATAGTCCGAGAGTCCTGCAGGTGCCTTTTCAAAAACTCCAAATAAGCTTTCATGCGTCCTCTGCCCACTGTGCCATTAAACCCAGATTAGTGGAGTGTTGCAATGGTAGTTGTCCTTCCAGATGATTCTGCCACCTTGATACAGATTCTGTGGAGTTCAGCCAGACCGTTGTGTTCTTGATCACCTATCTTACCAACAACAACATTTATTTATATAGCACATTTTCATACAAATAATGTAGCTCAAAGTGCTTTACATGATGAAGAAAGAGAAAACAGACAAAGTAAGAATTAAAATAAGAGAACACTAATTAACATAGAATAAAAGTAAGGTCCGATGGCCAGGGAGGACAGAAAAAACTAAAAAACTCCAGACGGCTGGAGAAAAAATAAAATCTGCAGGGGTTCCAGGCCATGAGACCACCCAGCCCCCTGTAGGCACTCTACCTAACATAAATGATCAGTCCTCATTGTATTCAGGGTTTTCATGGAAGGACTTGATGATGACGGTCACATGGATTTCTGGCCTTTAATCCATCAATGCAGGAACATCACGGTGCTTTGATTAGGTGGTGGTGGTGCAAGTCGCCACCACAGAAAACCGGAAAAGGAACAGAAGAGAGAGTAGGGGTTAGTACCATGAATATGTAATGATAATTAATTGAATATGCAGAGCATCAGGATTAAATTAAAATGAAGTTATGAGAAAGCCATGTTAAAGTAATGTATTTTTAGCAGTTTTTTAAAGTGCTCCACCGTATCAGCCTGTTGAATTCCTATTGGCAGGCTATTCCAGATTTTAGGTGCATAACAGCAGAAGGTCACCTTACCATTTCTTTTAAGTTTAGCTCTTGTAATTCTAAGCAGACACTTATTTGAAGATTTAAGGTTACGATTTGGAATATAAGATGTCAGACATTCCAATATATAAGATGGAGCGAGATTATTTAAGGCTTTGTAAACCATAAGCAGTACAGTATTTTAAAGTCAATTCTGAATGACACGGGTAACCAATGTAGTGACATCAAAACTGGAGAGATGTGCTCGGATTTTCTTTTCCTAGTTAGGATTCTAGCAGCTGCATTCTGCACTAGTTGCAATCGATGAATGTCTTTTTTGGGTAGTCCCGAGAGGAGTGCGTTACAGTAATCTAATCGATTGAAAACAAAAGCGTGAACTAATTTCTCAGCATCTTTCAATGATATAAGAGGTCTAACTTTTGCTATATTTCTTAAGTGAAAAAATGCTGTCCTAGTGATCTGATTAATATGCGATTTAAAGTTCAGGTCAGAGTCAATAGTTACCCCTAAATTCTTTACCTCCGTCTTGACTTTTAATCCTAATACATCAAGTTTATTTCTAATAACCTCATTATATCCATTATTGCCAATCACTAAAATTTCAGTTTTCTCTTTATTTAGCTTGAGAAAATTACTACTCATCCACTCAGAAACAAAAGTAAGACATTGTATTAGTGAAACATCAGAGTCAGGGTCATCAGGTGCTATTGATAAATACAGTTGTGTGTCATCAGCATAGCTGTGGTAGCTCACGTTATGCCCCGAGATAATCTGACCTAACGGAAGCATGTAGATCGAAAAGAGCAGCAGACCCAGGATAGAGCCTTGTGGAACACCATATAAAATATCATGTGTCTTTGAAGTATAATTACCACAACTACAAAGAATTTTCTACCAAATTATAGACACTGCCAGAGAGGCCCACCCACTGACTAAGGCGATTTCTAAGAATATTGTGTTCAATGGTATCAAATGCGGCACTCAGATGTAAGAGGATGAGAACAGATAAATGGCCTCTGTCTGCATTTACCCAAAAATCATTTACTACTTTAACGAGTGCAGTTTCTGTACTGTGATTTGTTCTGAAACCCAACTGAAACTTATCAAGAATAGCATGTTTATTGAGGTGGTCATTTAGCTGCATAATGACTGCTTTCTCTAGAATTTTACTTAAGAAAGGCAGGTTAGAAATAGGTCTAAAATTTTCAAAAGCAGAGGAGCCAAGATTATTTTTCGTGAATAGAGGTTTAACTACAGCAGGCTTAAGACAGTCTGGGAAGACCCCTGTATCTAATGAGGAGTTTACTATGTCAAGAACACTATCAATTAGCACGCCTGATACTTCTTTGAAAAAACTTGTTGGTATTGGGTCAAGGACACAGGTGGAGGGTCTCAGTTGAGAAATTATTTTATATAATTCAGGTAAATCTATCCTGGTGAAAGAATTTAATTTGGGCTTAAGAGGATGCGCATTGTTGGGGAGATATACTATATTATTTCTAATATCACTAATTTTTGATTGAAAAATACAACAATAGCCTCACAAGTTTCACTGAAAGTATTCTGGAGGCATTCCATTGAGTGACCTGGGTTTAGCAGATGATCAGTCATAGAGAATAAGACACTGGGATTACTAGCATTGTTATTTATAATTCTAGAGAAATAGCACCTCTCAAGACGGACTGTGTTATTGTATTCTGTTATTTTAACCTTCAGTATCTCATAGTGGATAGTTAGTTCAGTTTTGCTCCATTTACGCTCAGCTCTCCGGCATATTCTCTTTAAATCAGACACTCTTTGGGTCTTCCATGGTATAACAATGCTAGAAGATTTTTTAACTGTCTTTTCAGGTATGACTATGTCAGCTGCAGCTCTCACCTTAGTATTAAATTTTTCCACCTTATATTTACATTATCCTCGCTGTTGTAGTTAGCACTACAAATGGACTGGTTGCTTAGAATGTTTGTAAATTTAGAAGCTGCTGATGAATCAAAGTAGCATTTTTTTTAACAATATGCTTCTCGTGAATGTTTTCTATCATTATTTCTATATTAAATAGTAAAAGAAAATGGTCTGATAGACCAATATCAATGATCTGCTTCACATCAACTTTTAGTCCTTTAGTAATAACTAAGTCTAACATATGACCTGCTTTATGTGTAGGCTGATTAATGAGCTGTCTCAAATCAAAAGAGTCCAGGAGGTTCTTAAATTCTTTTACTTTTGGGTCACACTGTTTATCGATATGAAAATTAAAGTCACCAACTATTAGGAGCATGTCATAGTTCGTAATTTTAATTGACAACAAGTCTGAGAATTCCTCAAAGAAAGACGCATTGTATTTAGGAGGTCTATACACGGATAATTCTAGAAACTGAGAAACTCCATGAATAACAACGGCAAGATACTCAAAGGACTTGAATGTACCAAAACGGACATCTTTACACTTTAACCGGCTCGAGTAAATGTTAGCTAAACCGCTGCCTCTCTTTCCTTGGCGATCCGCACGAACAAAGCTGTAATTTGGAGGCGCAGATTCGATTAAAACAGCCGCGCCATTAGAGGTAAGCCACGTTTCACTTAGTGCAATAAAATCAATTTTCCTATCACTAATAAGATCGTTGATGGAAAACGTCTTGCTGGTCAATGCTCTAACATTTAATAAAGCCATATTTAATGTTTCGGATGAGCAGAGCTGAATTTTATGTGCGTTATGGGTATTTGAGATAGAAATTATTATTTTTATTAGTGTCGCTCTGTGCGTATTTTTTATTTAATCTATAATCTGTTTTTATAGATTAAATACATTGTTCATCTAAAGGTGTAATTGTAATTAAATTATTCGTGTTTATGCCGCACTGCCTAGATTTTTTACATGCATTGAGGTTAGTTATTAGAGTAGTAATGCAGTGCACTTTTGCGGAAGACTTCGTTAAAGAATTATCATGTCCTAGCAAAGCATTACGGAAAGAGTTAGGAGTAGAAATAGCGAGTCAAGAGAGACGAATTACCTTAGCGAAGTTTTCGGAGAGGACCCGGGTGCCAAATCTATCTGGATGCAGACCATCCCGCTTGAAGAAATGTGACCTCTCCCAGAAAAGGTCCCAGTTGTCTATGAACCCGATGTTTTGATTCTCGCGGAAACCTTTCAGCCAGGTGTTTAATCCCAGCAGACGACTGTAATACTCGTTAGATCTTCTAACGAGAGGTAGGGGACCCGAGATGAAGATTCTTGCAGACGGGGTCCTCTCCTTCGCACCTTTGATTAGTGCTGCGGTCTGCCTTGAGAATCTCTGACTGTTGGTGTCTCACGTCGTTTACCCCGGCGTGTATTACAATGGATCCCACTGCCCTGTTCTTGTGCTTCTCGAAGACTGTCGGTGCACGTCTCATAACATCTCGGACACGAGCACTGGGAAAACAAGAAATAAAAGATTTCTGATTAGGACATGCGATGTTCAGATTTCTTATGATCGAATCACCAATCACAAATACATCACCCGGGGTTGAAGGCAAACTGAGGGCGCGGAGAGGGTAGTCTTTCTGTCACGATTTCTCATTTTGACCTGGTTGTCAGCTCAAGGGTAAAATCTTGGTTGTTCCAAACTTATTTCTTTTAAGTATAATGGAGGCCACTGTGCTTTTGGAAACCTTAATTGTTACAGGAATATTTTTTGCCTCCTTCCATAGATCTTTGCCTTGAAATGACTGTCAATTCTGGAACCTTCTGTAGACAGATGTGTGCCTTTTCTAATCATGTCCATTCAAATGAGTTGACTACAGGTAGACTTTAAACAAAGTCAAAAAACATCTCAATGATGATCAGTAGAATGGGATGTGTCTGGACTAAATTTCCATTGTCATAGAGAAGTGCCTATATACTTGTGTCAATGTGATATTTCAGTTTTGTCTTTTTAATAAATCTGAAGTCCTGTTTTTACTTTGTAATTCTGTGCTATTAAGAGTTGCGTGATTTGGAGAAAAATGTATTTAATTGGTTTTAACACAAGGTTGCAACATAGCAAAAGGTGAAGAAAGTGAAGGGGTCTGAATAGTTTCTGAATCTACTAAATTTGTTGCTGTTTTTTTATGTGTGTCTTTTTTATATTTTGTCCCTGCCAATATTCAGAGTAGACATGCAAGTAATGACAGTGACCTTGAACCTGATCCAGAAGTAATCAATAAAGTACATCTTTTGTGGTTCTATTGTTGAGAATCATATTTTTATTCACTAGCCTGAATATAATGTGGTAATAATTAAAGCAATTTAGACAAGAAAAGTCCATTCAGCTCAACAAGTTTGTCAATCCTATTCCCCTAATTGCTCCAAAATAACTTCATATTCAGTTTTGAAGGTCTTTAAAATCCTACAGTACCACCTACCACACTGTTTGGTAATTTATTCAATGTGCCTGTATTTGTCCATGTAAAGAAAAACTTCTGATGTTTGTGCTAAAGTTACTCTAAGTGTTTTTCCATCTATGTGTTTGTGTTAAATATTACAGATCTCAGTACAAGTAACAGCTAGTACCGCTGTACCTATTCTTTATATAACTTTAAACACTTTGATCATGTAACCAATTAATAATTTCTGTTAACTTAAAAGGTTCTACTCATTCAATCTTTCTTCATAGCTCATACTTTGCAGTCCTGCAGTTAACTTTGTTACTCTTTTCTACGCTTTATCTAGCACTGCCATGTATTTGTTGTACGATGGAGACCAACACTGCACATATTTCACAAGGCCTCAATATCAGTGCATTACATACCTCAAGTATAACCTTATTTGTTCTGTATTCCACACATCAGGCTAAAACATAACATCCTTATTCCTTATTAATTAAGCCTTTTTAATGGCTTCTGTACACTGTCTAGATGTAGATAGTAAACATAAGAATATAAAAAATGTAATTAACAAACAAGAGGAAAACATTCAGCCCATCAAGCTCATTTGTTTAGCTATAGCTAGGCTGTTCCAGTATCTCATCCAGATACTTCTTAAAGGTTGCCAAAATTTCTGCTTAACTATATCACCTGGTAGTTAATTCCAGATTCCCATAACTCTTCTCTAGTTAATCTTAATCCTTTTCATAGGTTTCTTCCTATCATTTGTACAATGACAGTTTTTTTTCAGTTTTACCTTTTCAATAATTCTTATTTATCCATTTTGGCTGATTTTTTAATAATTTTTCTTTATTAGTTTTTGAAATACACTTATTTGGGGAGTGGATAAGAACACCATCTATCATTTATAGATTCTGAGTTTTTACTTTACAATTTTGTGTTTTCTGTACAAATTGTTTGCTTCAACTTGCAAAACTTCATTTATTTTAATTGCTGGTTTAATTTTAACATCTGTAGTAATTGTCTGACATTTCCTGTTTTTCAGTTTTTGCTAACCTAAGCTTTAAATTTAATCTTCTGGCAGTTTACTGCTTATCTTTTCACCATTTTAAGACATTTTTAAGACATTCATTGCATTTCAACTGATTAAATTTGAAGAAAAACCAGAAGAACTGAGGTGTTCTGTTTTGACTGGTAGTGTGTAGAAATGTATCAGTAATTCCCACAATTTCATAGTCCCAAATCAGTACTCTAACCTATAGTCTGTGCATGTTCTTTCTAATGTTCTTTGTATTAAAGAGTAAATATTTTAAACAAGGAAAGGCACTTATTATAATTGGTCAGCTTTTCTTAAGGTCAGGTTGGTTGTTTTTCTGTCATAATTTTTTCCTTTCACACAATCTACTTTAAATGTTTGCACACTTCCCTGAAGATTCTAGCTCCTAAGGTATTTGTCTCTTTCTCTTGTAGACCACTTTGAGCCCTAGATACAGTACTTCTTGTAAGTGGTACTTTAAAGTTTAAGACCTCCAAATGTGGTATTCAACTTTGAAATTTGTTCAGTACCTTCCATTTAACTACATTAAGTTTCATTTGGTGCATTTTGTGCAGGTTACTCTAATGATTAATCCAATTCAAGATAATCATTCCACCTAGTTTTTTTAGAATCTGCAGACTTAACCAGCTTGTTACCTATATTTTTAACCAAAGCCTTATAAAATTACTTTTAAAAAAAAGCAGAGAGTCCAGCACTGATACCTGATGGTTAAACAATTGTGCTAAGTTGTATATCTAAGAACTAGAACTGAAATAGGAGATAATACAAAATTTTACCCATAATTTTTTTATTAAATATGTCTTCAGGCTTACACAGTTTGGTAATAATTTCATTAACAATTTCAACAAACTTACTAAATACTGCATTAACTATTAACACTAGAATTACCAGAGTCTACGAAAAAATTCGTAGATCCGGCCAACCTTAAAACCGTTCGCACCTCTCCGCCAGCGTCTTTTGTCATCTAAATGTGCTGATAAAGACAAGCTGCAAGCAACCAGCTATTCCATCCCCCCACCAACTTAGAACGTGTACGAACTTCTCCCAGCTCATGCCTTGATTGATTATCTGGGAGTGAAGTGGAGTTTTAGAGTGGAAATAATTGATCGTTATTTGGAACACACACATTTCATGTGTGTTCCGTTTCTACAGTAATCTGTGTAAACACATTGTTAAAACAGAAACTTTTTCATATTTTAGTAATAAATGTAGGAATAAACTATAAAATGTGTGAAGCCTGAAGTCCAAAGATCAAATAAACACTTTCACAAACGGTTCAAGAGCAATACAACAGCTTCCGTGGCATACCGGTAAGATTTGCTGACTCAGAGCGCAGCAGACTTTCCATGCCTCAGAGACCCGAGTTTGATTCCCCGCTGGGGAGAAAATGTTATTTTTTTTCCTTTTTAACCTTCGCTGCTCTGCCTGCCTTTACTACCTGTCTATCTACCCGAAGTAATTTCCCCCATAGGATTGTATGTAAATACAATTAATCCGTTCCAGACCGTACAAACTGTATGTAAATATATATTTTTTTAAAGATTTTTAAGCACAAATATAGTTAACTATACCATAAAATGCACAGCGTAATAGTAAACTAAATGTAAAAACATTGAATAACACTGAGAAAACCTTGAACAACAGAGAAAACTAACATTGCAAGAGTTTGCGCTATAGCGCTACGAACCGCTCGCTCAAAACAGAGTTTTAAGCACTGGAAAAAACATGAACATTTGAAAAATCCGTAATTTAATAAACAACCAAGAAAAGTAACATTGCAACAATGCATGCTACGAACCAATCGCTGTAAACAGAAGTGAAGTGGAGGTTAAAATCCAATAGAAAAAGTCTTCATTAAATACAACGAGGTTAAAACAATGCTTGAATCATTCTCTTTAAAAACAAGCCCAGTGCATTCTTTAACTGCCTTCTCGGCCTTATGCGGCCAGCCCTCTCTCTCTCGCGCGCGTTCTTTCTCTCACACTCTCTGTCTCTGTCTCTCTCTCTCGCTCACTGCACAGGGAGAGACTGAACACGTGCGGAAATTATTGGCACACACAAACCGAAAGGGAGACTGGCTTGTTTGTATACCAAGTGTGTGATCGTGAACAGATGCAAAAGTTTGGCAAACTTTTTGGTCGTAACCCGATTTGTACGTGTTCAAAGACATTCGTGAACAAAGGTTCCACTGTATAGGTGCCCCATCTGAGCATGATATCACTAAACGCTTATTTACTAATATCAGTAGAGTATACTTGGTTTGTGTAAATACTCACTAACCTTTTTCATTGAGTTTTTCTTTTTTAAACTTCTTTAATGGTTGTTTCCTTCCTTTCTTGTTCCTCTGAACCTGTTCAGTATCACTGTGTACTTTGCTCTGAATTTGGATACTTTTGTTGACAGCTATATTGTGTTTGCCTGAGCACTCATGTATCAGTTCATGCCGAAAATTAACATTAGCTTAGCAAATGAGCAAAAATGACAGTCTCATCTATGCATCCCCTGGTTTCTTGTATATTAAAAAAATGCTTTTCAAAAAAAATTCTGGGTTTTTTTTTTTGTGAAATAAGTCACCATTATATGTCAATTAAAGATGTGTGTATATGTGTGTGATGTTTCTTTGTTAAGTTCTGGTATATAACACTCCCAGAGACCTGAGTTTACATCCAGATTCTGTCAGTGCCTATGTTGAGTTTACATGTTTGTGTATGATTTTTTTCTCCAGTTCTCTGATTTCCTCCCATCTCCCAAATTTTTCATTATATACTGATTTGCACCTTTAAATTGACTCTGTTTGCAATAGCGTGGTCTGACTGTTACAGGGTACTTTCTGGCTCCTTGCAACATTGTTTTTTTTTTTTTGTTTTTGTTCTTTATTTCGCCTTATACAATTTCTTGTATTAGGAATTTGTTAGTTTTCACATACCCCTTGGGGTCAGAGCACAAGGTCATCCATTGTACAGCGCCCCTGGAGCAATTGAAGGTTAAGGGCCTTGCTCAAGGGCCCAGCAGAGTAGGATCTCTTTTGGCAGTGACGGGGATTCGAATCGGCAACCTTCAGGATACCAGCGCAGATCCTTAACCTCAGAGCCACCACTCTACCCATAAAGAGTATATAGAATAATAAGAATAATGTAGATAATAAGTGCAGTATTTGCTCTTTAATGCAACATAGATTACAACTCACAAGAGCATAGTACAGCTGTTGTTGTATTTCTGGTTTTGGAAATTTGACAGAAAAATTGACTCACTCAGGGACACGTTTACTATGGTACAACCGGCAGACTTGTGATTTACAGCTCATTACTTCACTACTTAAAGTAGGTTACATTTTTTCTGGTTTTCTTGGTATTGATATTTGTCATTAAAATAATATACCTTTATTCTTCATTAATGCTACAAAATTCAAACTTTTGCAGTTTTCATAAACTGAAGAACACTGTGTCACTGCACTATTTTAACATTTTAAAGAACTCAATGAACACAATGTTTGCTGGAAAATATATAACTCAATTTTTTATTATTATATTAAAATGAATATTTATTTTTGAAAGGTTGGTATTTCTGTAGGTACCTACCAGTTTCATCTATATATAGTATGTTTATGTTTTTGATAAATGTATACATTTTTCAATCACACTGGATATTACTGTTTGTTTTAAATTTATCATCAACTAACTGTTGTCATTAGCAGGCCAATACATTTTATGCCTGTTTGTTTTCACAGAAGGTTTCTTGTGCTTGAGGTTTTCCTAGTGGTTAAATGTCCTGTGCGTCTCTTGTCATGAACAGCGTCAGAGTCAGCATGTTGGTTTTGCTTTCACTGAAAACTGCGTCGATGCAAAATTAAATCATTGATTCTGTATTTGTATTTTATGTTTGTTTACCTGTTTAGTTGCTAATGTGGAACTTTTATTTTTTTCTGCAAATATGTGTCACCATAGCATTGATTATTTTTAAAAAGTATGACCTTTATAGAGATTAACTTTAAATAGGTCACAAAACCTCAATTTTTTATGTTTTGATAACAACATCACAGTGAAGACAAGTGCCAGTTTGAGCAATCCTTTCAACAAATCTAGTTAGGTTGAGAGAAATAAAATCTAGGTTGTCACGTTTTTGTTGTGGGTGGGGTGGGGGCTGAATTGTTGAAGTAGGTTCTCACCAATTCTTACACTTAATGTGACTCTTGATTTAATTAAATTTGCAGCCAGTTCTCTACTTATTGTTTCTATAACAAAAGAGCAAATGAGTGGTTCTTCAAGTATTTTGTGTTTAATACTTGGAAAGGGAATATTTAGGTTTCCTTATCTTGCTTTTTAGGATTTTACACTACAGTTTATTTTAAAATATCTTGGTCATATAGCAATGAAGTACTGCATTGTACCCCTGTTTATAATTCATTTTTATTTGCCACATGTGTTAATTGCCACATTTTGGTTACAGTTAAGGAGAGCAAATTCCACAGGGGGGATAAAAGCATGAATTTCAAATTAAATGAAAAAGAAGACTTAATATTCAGTCTTCGTAATGCATATAAACAGCACAATGTAGGCTGGCTAATCAAACAAGGGACTCGATTTAATTTTGGAATGAGTTGCTTAACCCCTATTCGGGTGGGATTAGTTTTACACCATGAGGTAAGGTAATGTAATTATTACCAGAGAACCTCTGTAATTTTAATAATAAATAATACATTTTATTTATATAGCGCCTTTCCCATGCTCAAGGCACTCCACAGAGTTTAAGATAGAACAGCATGGTATACAGTATAAAGCATTGTACAAACCAGATAAATAAATAAAGAAGATTAAGACAGTAAATTCAGAGAAAAAGCCTAACAGACAACATAATTGATGGTCTAGCACACACACATAAGTTACATGAGCAACTTGACATAGAGGTAAACTGAAAGAAGGGTAATAAAGTCAAGTAGAGCTAAAAGCCTTCCTGAACAGATGAGTTTTGAGTTGTTTTTTAAAAGAATTCATGGAGTCAGCTGACCTGATTAATTTCAGTAGGTCATTCTAGAGTCTGGGCGCTATACAACTGAAGGCCCTGTCACCCATGGAGTGTAGATTAGTGTGGGGCACAACAAGATTACCAGAATCAGAGGACCTTAGTGGGCGGACAGGCACATAGTGATGGAGAATGTCACTGATGTAGTTTGGCGCAAGGTCATTTAAGGCTTTGAAAGTTATTAGTAGGATTTTATATTTGATTCTGTAAGACACAGGGAGCCAGTGAAGGCGGATCAGGATGGGTGTGATGTGCTCGCTGTTGCTGGTTCGAGTAAGGACTCTTGTAGCTGAGTTTTGAATAAGCTGAAGCTGTGATATAAGATTAGAAGGGGCATCTGCCAGGAGGGAATTACAATAATCGATGCAGGATGTGATAAAAACATGGACAAGTTTCTCAGCATTAGAAAAGGAGAGGAAGGAGCGAACACGGGATATGTTACGGAGGTGAAAGTAAGAAAGTTTCTTAATGTGGTTTATGTGGGTGGAATAAGAAAGGGAGGAATTAAAAATGACACCAAGATTCTTTGCAGTAGAGGCAGGTCTGATGAGATCACCACCAAGATGGATTGGGAAGAAGATCATTTTATTAAGTTGCATTTTATTCCCAATTTGCAGGAGTTCAGTTTTGTTGCAGTTTAATTTTAAAGAGTTCTGCTTAATCCAGGTATTAATTTCACTGAGGCAGGTTGTGAGCTGAGAAAGCTCTGGTGAAGTTCAACTTTTAACATTGAAATAAAGTTGAGTATCGTCTGCATAAAAATGATAACCCAGTCCAAAGCTATGAATAATATGGCCAAAGGAAGCATATAAATACAGAAGAGAAGAGGGCCGAGGACAGAGCCCTGAGGAACTCCTTGTGTGCCTGGCGCTGAGCTGGATCTGCCGTTGCCAAGACTAACAAACTCTTGCCTATCAGTCAGATAGGACTTGAACCATTGGAAGGCAGTGCCAGAGATACCCAGCATGTTCTCCATTCTGGACAGTAGAATGACATGTCTCACAGTGTCAAATGCTGCACTGCGGTCTAATAGAATTAATATGCTGGTTTGTCCAGAGTCTGCTGCCATAAGCAAATCATTGGTTACCCATAGCAGAGCAGTTTCACAGCTGTGCTGCGCCCTGAAACCAGACTGAAAGGGCTCCATCAAATTATTAGAAGTTAAGTAGTTGGTGAGTTGGGAGGCTACAACACGCTCAAGATCTTTTGACAGAAAAGGTAATTGGGAAATAGGCCGGAAATTGTTAAGATTGTCAGCATCAAGACCAGACTTTTTTTTAACATTGGGGTTACAGAAGTGATTTTAAAAGTGATCAGCACAGAGCCTGTGTCAAGGGATGAGTTTATTATTGTTGTTAACAATCAGGATTATGGCATGAAAGCAGGATTTAAGTAGTGTACTGGGGATGGGGTACAGTACACAAGTAGTCGGCCTCATTTTACAAAGCATGTGACTGGTGAGAACTTATAGAAGGAGCTGGATGGAGTGGGGAAAAAAGGAAGAGATATAAACAGATGATGTATTTATGTTAGTTGAATTATTTAGATCTTTAATTTTGTTACGGAAAAAGTCCCATACAAATTACTTATCTCAGTAACTTTTAATGGACTGTGTGTTTATGTCTCAGTAAAGATCACTGAGCCTTTTACTTTTAAAAAGAAGTCCATAAAAATAGTTACACTCTTCCCATACAAATTGATATGTCAGTAAAATTTCTTAATTTGAGCAATTTATACAGGACTGTAATTACTGAGATCCTCCAGTAATAATTACTTTACCCCAACTCATGGTGTAAAGCAAATCCTGTCTGAATAGGGGTTTAGTATAAAATTTGTATAAACAAAAATCTGCAATTATTTTACTTTTGCTTTAACTTCCCTTAAGTCTTTAGGAATGTCTTCCTTACCAAGGGTGAAGGTAACAGAATAAAACAATTGGGGGAAAAAAACCACAATATGTATTGATTGTTTTCTATAATTCCTTACAGAAAATTACATTTAAAAATGTTTAATAAGTTATTTTTTCTTCAAGTACAAACAGATTAACATCCCTTCCTAAAGAAACAAGCTGTTGCACAGATGTAATTCATAAGAAAACATTATGCTTCTTTGATGTTTCAATTGTCCTCTATCCTGGGGATATTTAAAGTTTTGTTTATTTGCAGAGTATCCCATAATGTTAAAGGCTTTAACTTGCTAACCCCTTCTTACCCCAAAAGCAGCCTATTTTTCTGTTCTTTTTTCCTTTTTTTTAAGGAAACAAAAACTAAATCACATCTACTTTCAAGAATTTCATTTTGTTGCTGAATCACCCTGTGTTCTTGCTTTTTTTCATGTTATTGCGTCTTTCAGCATAACTGACTACAACATCCTCCTTATTTGGATGCACTAGATCTAGTAAAAGAGAGTTCCTCTATTTCTTATCATATACAGTTGGGATTTTCAGAAGATGTCAGCAAATACTGCCTTTTTTAAGAATTCTTTATTTGCTTCATATAATGCTCATTTCCATATAAAAGCATCTATGACTTTAACTCCCTATTTGTCTGCCACATTAACATCAGGAAATCAGAACTACTGCATATTACAGTTCATGAAACCTGCCCATTTTACACTGAATATTTGATGCTGTCAATGACTACTTATAAGTCTAGCTTACTCTAGCACCCCTAGTCGAATTTCAAGTTGCCTGTGACAACCTTGGGTTAACTCTCTATATTGTAAAAGTACATCCTAAAGTTAACACTTAGTCATTTAGGCTGACTCTTATTGAGTACTTTCTTGTAGCTTGAAACTCTTATTTATTAATCTCCAAGAGGAAATTGTCTTAAGTGTCTTTCTCATCAGCACTTTGTGAATCTGTTAGGTGGTTTGCTCTCGTACTCATGCTGCTAGCCACTGACAGAATCTCTCCTTTTATTCTTTTTCAAAATTTTCTCTAGTAATGTTTTTTTGCAGGTTTTTAAATTTCTAATTATTTCCTCAGCTCTCTGAATCTCTCTTTCTCTCTCTCCAACTTTCATTTCCCACTAAACAAGGAGATTTCCATACATCTCCATTATTGTGCACTCTTTTGTGGTCAATTGTTCCTCCTTCTTTCTTGCTGTACAGCCTTAGTCTGTTGTGATTCAGTGATGTAGTTACCCTAGTCATAACTAAGCAAATTGTAACACTAATTTGCTTAACCTTGCATAAACCAGACAATGTCATCAGTATCAGTATCACCGTCTGTTACCCCATACGGTTAACACATCTTTAATATTCTTAATTTATAGGACAACATAGGTAAAATTACTGCCACATTTAAATCTCCTTCATCAATCTTACAAAGATATAGAGCAGTTTGCTACCAAGTTCCTTTATACCTTTTTCATTTATCTGGGTCTTCTGCAGTACAACGTTACGTCCCTTGTGTTGTGACTCAGATGATTTTCAGATTCTTGGTGAATTCAACATTCTTCTCAACTGGCCTTCTATTATTCTAACTTGACATTTTTCATCTTCTCCAACATGCTTGGCCATTTCACTCGCCTACTCATGTCACTAATGGATCTCATTATTCTTACAGTATTATGTATATGTTGTTGTATATTGAGAGATCTTTACTTGCAGGGTAGAGCAACTACACTTATCAGTGTGGGATGTAGGGGATTCTAGAGGACTGAAAGTTCTCAATGTGGTACTCAAAATCAGTATTAATAATGTATTACAGTCCATTTTCACACCTGTGGTCTCATCATTTGAAAATATATTACCCCAGTTGAATATATAGTTGCAGAAGCTGAAGTCTCTAAGTTTTCAGGATCTGCTTAGATGGAACAATTATATTAAAGTAACACCTATAATCAGTAAATAGCATGTAAGCATAAATGGCTCATCTTTGAAGGTGTATAGGTCAAGATAAACAGTATTCATCCACTAAGTTATTAATTCGCGTGTGGCAACAACTCTGATTTTACTGTAATAAACTCGGAATTAGGGCCATCTATGTGAGACTTTACAATAATCTAATGGCCACTGTCTTGGTTACAATGGACAGTATTCATTCAGTGCCAGTATGTTGCTTTCTTTGAAACTTTCATGTACAGCAGAAAATGGCAGTGAGAGTATTATAATATCTTTGAACACAGACATTTGCCAATGTGCCATGATTTTCATACTTCAAGATTAAATACTGTCTGGATTTTTACATTCTTAGAACTGCTGTGCATCTTATATTCTATCAATTGCATTACTACATTTCCAGGCTAACTTGAATAAAGATGTGACCTGTGCTTTGAGTTCCATTGCCACAGTTAGTTTTATTAAGCTCACCTGAAAAGAGCTGTCAGTTTTAACAAATCCACTAGCTTTCCATTAACAGCTGGAGATAATGTTGTCGACCCATAAACGTTTGATGTAAATTGCTATGTGCTGTAAATTCTGTTTCATTTGTACTTTTTTGCTTGTTTATTAGGCCTCTCTTGGCATATACTTATTTCCTTGTAGTTCCCTATTTACAGTATAAAATTGAGCAATCTGGTTTTAAAATTTGTTTAGAACTTCTTTATTAAACCAGAATGCTTAATTTGAATATATTTGTCTTCTTAACTTTGAGTTTTGAAGACTAAGGATGTTATCTCATCAATTTAGATTCATGTGCATGGTATGTTTTCTTTCTTTTTGCAGTTATGTAATTTAGAAATTTTAGCTAATTTTTAAAAGGTAAATATTGTAAAAAAATGTATGGAATCATTGTAAAATGCTGTTAGAGAGTTGCAGTGCACTCCCAGGAGTTAAGCAAACAAGGCAAGGTTATGTATATATGTAGAGGCTGACCATGGACACTTGCTAATCAGTATGACCTTAACTAAAACTACTGACACTCTTCTGAAACTGCAGGTCCATTTCCTTCACAAAACAAACAACTGGTAAGACCTTCCTTAAAATACTTTGCCCTGTTAGTATTGCTACAATAAATTGGTTATTTGCAGAGCGACTTGCGTCAGTTATGTACCGTACTAGTATAATATTAATCACCAGGCCTTTATCAGT
This sequence comes from Erpetoichthys calabaricus, assembly GCF_900747795.2. Lineage (NCBI taxonomy): Eukaryota > Metazoa > Chordata > Cladistia > Polypteriformes > Polypteridae > Erpetoichthys > Erpetoichthys calabaricus. Next base: position 36,575,922 of record NC_041399.2, read on the forward strand.
TAAATAAAATTTAGTGTAAACAGTATGTAGGCACAGTAGAGCATGCATAAAATAGCCAGTGGCTTGTTAAAATAATGTTGTATCCTGCTGAGTAAAAAAGCTGTCTCACAGTGTATCTGCATTTTTTTTTTGTTACAGAGCAGGGAAAGGACATGTATTTCACTCATGGATTCTTTCAAGCAAGAAATTCAGAATAAGCATTATTTTTATGTAAAATAAATCAACAAAATGAATGTATATATACATTTGAAAAAGTAAAGCTTCCTCCAGGTTGACCACAGTCCAAACTTTTTTTCACATGTAGTGCAACACAGTAACTGAAAGTCACTCTTGCTGTTGGAGACAGAGCACCCAAGCAACTTGATCATAGACATACATTAAGTCAACAGAAAAATGTAGTATCTGTAGTCTGGTCTTGGCTGTATTCAAGTGAAAATTTTATCCTTTAGGTCAAACTACCGTAAATGCAATCATGTATTATTTTGTTACCGTTTTACAGATGGCTGTGGAATGTGAGTAATAGAGACCTAATCATCTCACTTGTGATCATTGCTCAGTCCTCATGAAAGAAAGTTTCTGATTCATCTATGGAGTTACTGTAAGCAATCTGTTCGTAAAGTTTCCAGACTGGACCAGGTGGTGGTTCTGAGCAGATAGTGAAAGTTTATACTAAATAAAAGTGCACTGTAAATAAAGTAATTTGGGCTAGTGGAATTTTAATAGTTTATCTCTGATGTTAGGCCTTTCTGTAATATTTAAGAACAGGTTAGATCTTTGGAAAAAAGTTTCTGGCAGTGTAATGCACCTTACAGTAAAAAGGATCTCGCTTTTTTGAGTGCTAGCCACATTTAACAAATTTCACTTGTAAAGACTGTGGCTATTTAATGGCATGGAGCATAGTGCATAGTTATTTGGCTGCCAAAATACAAACCTCTGGGCAGTGACGGGCATCAGTGCTTTTGACAGACTTAAAATGTTAAATGAAAATCATATTAATTTTTCATTGCTTTTTTTAAGTGCTTTTCAAAATATCAGACATGACTGAAATGTAAAATGCCATGTTTTAAAGAGAAATAAAGTAGGATATTATGATAAAAAATTGATTTGTTTATGTAAGGCAAATTTGAAAAGAAAGATTAAATATTTGCCTGCATAAATACAAATAATTCGTAAATGTATATTGAAAAAATGCTGATTCTTGAACACTCAAAAAATTAAATAGTTATTGAGCAAAAGCTGCACCTTATCGTGGTGGAGGGGTTTGCGTGCCCCAATGATCTTAGGAGGTCTGTTGTCTGGGGCTTTATGCCCCTGGTAGGGCCACCCACGGCAAACTGGTCCTAGGTGAGGGATGAAACAAAGAGCGGTTCAACAAAACCTCCTATGAAGAAGAAAAAATTTGGACGGCGTTTTCCCTCGCCCAGACGTGGGTCACCGGGGCCCCCCTCTGGAGCCAGGCCTGGAGGCGGGGCTCGATGGCGAGCGCCTGGTGGCCGGGCCTGCACCCATGGGGCTCAGCTGAGCACAGCCCGAAGAGGCAACTTGGGTCCCCCTTCCTATGGGCTCACCACCTATGGGAGGGGCCAAGGAGGTTGGGTGCAATGTGAGTAGGTTTGTGGCCGAAGGTGTGGGACCTTGGCGGCGAGCGGGTGTGGACATACTTATTGCCCCACGACTTGGAGCCTGTTCATTGGGGTTTACCCCGGTGGACAAGAAGGTAGCCTCCCTCCACCTTTGGGTGGGGGAATGGTCCTAACTGTTGTTTGTGCGTATGCGCTGAACAGCAGTTTGGAGTACCCACCCTTTTTAGAGTCCCTGGAGGAGGTGCTAGAGGGCATACCTTCTGGGGACTCCCTCGTACTGATTGGAGACTTCAGTGCTCACGTGGGCAATGACGGTGAGACCTGGAAAGGTGTGATTGGGAGGAATGCACCCTAACATCCCCCCCCCCCCTCCCCCGGACTGAAACCCGAGTGGTTTTTTATTATTGAACTCCTGTGGTCATCACGGATTGTCCATAACGAACGCCATGTCATCGGACTTGCAGCCACATGTCTTGGACACTCGGGTGAAGAGAGGGGCGGAACTGTCAACTGATCACCACCTGGTGGTGAGTTGGCTTCGATGGTGGGGGAGGATGCTGGTCAGGCCTGGTAGGCCCAAACGTGTTGTGAGGGTCTGCTGGGAACGTTTAGCAGAGTCCCCTGTCAGAAGTAGTTTCAACTCCCACCTCCGGCAGAATTTCAACCATGTCCCGAGGGAGGTGGGGGACCTTGAGTCCGAATGGGCCATGTTCCGTGCCTCTATTGTTGAGGCAGCTGACCGGAGCTGTGGCCGTAAGGTGGTCGGTACCTGTCATGGCGGCAATCCCCCAAACCCATTGGTGGACACTGGCGGTGAGGGACGCCGTCAAGCTGACGCCCTTTTGTCCTGTGGGACTCTGGAGGCAGCTAATAGGTACCGGCAGGCCAAGTGGAATGCGGCTTCGGTGGTTGCTGAGGCAAAAACTCGGGCATGGGAGGAGTTTGGGGAGGCCATGGAGAACGACTTTCGGACTGCTTTGAGGAGATTCTGGTCCATCATCTGGCATCTCAGGAGGGGGAAGCAGTGCAGTGTCAACACTGTATATGGTGGGGATGATGCGCTGCTGACCTCGACTTGGGACATTGTGGGTCAGTGGGGGGAGTACTTCGAAGACCTCCTCAATTCCACTAACATGGCTTCCAATGAGGAAGCAGAGCCTGGGGACTTGGAGGTGGGCTCCCCCATCTCTGGGACTGAGGTCACCGAGGTGGTCAAAAAACTCCATGGTGGCAGGGCCCCAGGGGTGGATGAGATACGCCCAGAGTTCCTCAAGATTCTGGATGTTGTAGGGCTGTCTTGGTTGACATGCCTCTGCAACATAGCATGGACATCTGGGACAGTGCCTCTGGATTGGCAGACCGGGGTGGCCTCTTTAAGAAGGGGGACCGGAGGGTGTGTTCCAACTACAGAGGGATCACACTCCTCAGCCTCCCAGGAAAAGTCTATTCGGGGGTCCTGGAGAGGAGGATCGAACCTCGGATTCAGGAGGAACAGTGTGGTTTTCGTCCTGGTCACGGAACAGTGGACCAGCTCTACACCCTTAGCAGGGTCCTAGAGGGTGCATGGGAGTTTGCCCAACCAGTCTACATGTGTTTTGTGGGCTTGGAAAAAGCGTTCGACCGTGTCCCTCGGGGAATCCTGTGGGGGGTGCTCCAGGAGTATGGGGGTACTGGACACCCTGATAAGGGCTGTTCTGTCCCTGTACAACCGGTGTCAGAGCTTGGTCCGCATTGCTGGCAGTAAGTCAAACCCGTTTCCAGTGAGAGTTGGACTCCGCCAGGGCTGCCCTTTGTCACCGATTCTGTTTATAACTTTTATGGACAGAATTTCTAGGCGCAGCCAGGGTGTTGAGGGGGTCCAGTTTGGTGGATTCAGGATTGGGTCACTGGTTTTTACAGATGATGTTGTCCTGTTTGCTTCACCTCCAAATCCGGGACCATGGTCCTCAGCCGGAAATGGGTGGAGTGTCCTCTCAGGGTTGGGGGCGAGATCCTGCCCCAAGTGGAGGAGTTCAAGTATCTCGGGGTCTTGTTCACGAGTGAAGGAAGAATGTGAGATCGACAGGCGGATCAGTGCGGCGTCCACAGTGATGCGGGCTCTGCATCGGTCTGTCGTGGTGAAAAAGGAGCTGAGCCATAAGGCAAAGCTCTCAATTTACCAGTCGATCTATGTTCCAACCCTCACCTATGGTCATGAGCTATGGGTAGTGACTGAAAGAACGAGATCGCGAATACAAGCGGCTGAAATGAGTTTCCTCCGCAGGGTGTCTGGGCTTTCCCTTAAAGATAGGGTTAGAAGCTCAGTCATCCGGGAGGGGTTCAGAGTAGAGCCACTGCTCCTCTGCATCGAGAGGAGTCAGGTGAGGTGGCTCGGGCATCGATCAGGATGCCTCCTGGACGCCTCCCTGGTGAGGTGTTCCGGGCACGTCTGACCGGGAGAAGGCCCTGGAAAAGACCCAGGACACGCTGGAGGGGCTATGTGTCCCGGCTGGCCTGGGATCGCCTCGGGATTTTTCCGGAAGAGCTAGAAGTGGTGGCCGGGGCATCTCTGCTCAAGCTGCTGCCCCCGCGACCCGATGTTGGATAAGCGGAAGATGGATGGATGAGTAAATGCTGAGATACATCAGTGAATAAATACATTTACAGTGCATCCGGAAAGTATTCACAGTGCACCACTTTTTCCACATTTTGTTATGTTACAGCCTTATTCCAAAATGGATTAAATTCATTTTTTTCCTCAGACTTCTACACACAACACCCCATAATGACAATGTGAAAAAACTTTACTTGAGGTTTTTGCAAATTTATTAAAAATAAAAAAATTCAGAAAGCACATGTACATAAGTATTCACAGCCTTTTCCATGAAGCTCAAAATTGAGCTCAGGTGCATCCTGTTTCCCCTGATCATCCTTGAGATGTTTCTGCAGCTTAATTGGAGGCCACCTGTGGTAATATTCAGTTGATTGGACATGATTTGGAAAGGCACACACCTGTCTATATAAGGTCCCACAGTTGACAGTTCATGTCAGAGCACAAACCAAGCATGAAGTCAAAGGAATTGTCTGTAGACCTCCGAGACAGGATTGTCTTGAGGCACAAATCTGGGGAAGTTTACAGAAAAATTTCTGCTGCTTTGAAGGTCCCAATGAGCACAGTGGCCTCCATCATCCGTAAGTGGAAGAAGTTCGAAACCACCAGGACTCTTCCTAGAGCTGGCCGGCCATCTAAACTGAGCGATCGGGGGAGAAGGGCCTTAGTCATGGAGGTGACCAAGAACCCGATGGTCACTCTGTCAGAGCTCCAGTGGTCCTCTATGGAGAGAGGAGAACCTTCCAGAAGGACAACCATCTTGGCAGCAATCCACCAATCAGGCCTGTATAGTAGAGTGACCAGACAGAAGCCACTCCTTAGTAAAAGGCACATGGCAGCCCACCTGGAGTTTGCCAAAAGGCACCTGAAGGACTCTCAGACCATGAGAAAGAAAATTCTCTGGTCTGATGAGACAAAGATTGAACTCTTTGTTGTGAATGCCAGGCGTCACGTTTGGAGGAAACCAGGCACCGCTCATCACCAGGCCAATACCATCTCTACAGTGAAGTATGGTGGTGGCAGCATCATGCTGTGGGGATGTTTTTCAGCGGCAGGGACTGGGAGACTAGTCAGGATAAAGGGAAAGATGACTGCAGCAATGTACAGAAACATCCTGGATGAAAACCTGCTCCAGAGCGCTCTTGACCTCAGACTGGGGCGACGGTTCATCTTTCAGCAGGACAACGACCCTAAGCACACAGCTAAGATATCAAAGGAGTGGCTTCTGGACAACTCTGTGAATGTCCTTGAGTAGCCCAGCCAGAGCCCAGACTTGAATCCGATTGAACATCTCTGGAGAGATCTTAAAATGGCTGTGCACCGACGCTTCCCATCCAACCTGATGGAGCTTGAGAGGTGCTGCAAAGAGGAATGGCCAAAACTGGCCAAGGATAGGTGTGCCAAGCTTGTGGCATCATATTCAAAAAGACTTGAGGCTGTAATTGCTGCCAAAGGTGCATCGACAAAGTATTGAGCAAAGGCTGTGAATACTTATGTACATGTGATTTCTCAGTTTTTTTATTTTTAATAAATTTGCAAAAACCTCAAGTAAACTTTTCACATTGTCGTTATGGGGTGTTGTGTGTAGAATTCTGAGGAAAAAACTGAATTTAATCCATTTTGGAATAAGGCTGTATAATATAGCAAAAATGCAGAAACAGTGATACACTGTGAATACTTTCTGGATGCACTGTATTTGACTCATTTAAATGTCTTTATTGTTTTGAATGACTAATCATTGACAAGCAGTCCATTTCCTTTACCATCTGTGTAAACATGGTCGCACTTCATTTTGTCCAGAACATATCTTTGAATGCCATTAATTCTATATTTACATTAACAAAGGATTTTATTCTTATAGCTTTAATATCATTTTTGACCTGAAGGGTAACTGCTATCATTTATAGTATCATAGCATGTTGTGTGGCGATGCCCTAAGTGAACTACTCATTAGCCGAGTTCCTTAGTTTACATACCTTTTGTTCTTAAATGTACCCTTTTTCAGACAACCAATCAGTGTCCACTTTAGCTGGAAGATAGGTAGTACTGGTCTTTTCAAGGTTTAGTTAACCAATTACTCTGTTTTGACATGAAATTGTTTTTCAAAATTATGATACCAGTCAACCAACTAAAGGTCATTTCACACATCCAGGCAAACCCAAGAATATACTGAGGTATTAAGTACATAATGTAAAGAAATGTGAATCAAATTACAAGTAAATATCTATGACTAGTCCAGTTATTTTATAGAAGTTTAGCTATTTTCAAAGGTTATGTGTTTGAAAAATATTTGCAAATATTAATAGAAAGGGTCTTCATTCCATCCAAGCCAAGGAGGAAATTGTTGAGTCCTGTTACCACCAGACACAGTTACGTTTTTATTAAATGATTTTATTTAACTTGACTCCTCTCTCTGTTTGTTTGTCTGGGTCAAATCTCGCAAATGATTTAAAACCCACTTTTGACGAAGTGAATTTCTTCAAATTTTGTGTACGTGTTCAGTATTGATGATAATACAATAAACTGTCAAAACCGATGCAATTACATAACAAATTTCACCGTAATCAATGGTTATGCGATTCCAATTAACGCACACACAACAATGACGGAGAGAGAATATAGTGAGATATAGGAGCATACAAGTGAGAGACGCATTGGATTGCCCCCACTTGCCTCTTCCAGTGAGTGGAGTGGGTAAATATGCGTTCCGACTTGTTTATTAGTCGCATATAACCACAAAAATTGTTAAAGAAAATTTTTTTTTTGCTTTTTAGTGCAAGGCAGCAAAGCTAGGTGAAGCAGAGCAGCATCAGAAGGAAAATGGATGTCATGTTCCTTTGTGCACCAGTAGAAATGTATGAACACATCTTTGTATATGATCAATACTTTGGCTATTTTTTATTTAGCTATGCTGTTTTTCAGTTTTCCATCAGTAGTATAATATCTCAATTACATCTTTATGATTCACTTACATGATGTTAAATAACAGATAAACAGAATCAACACAGCATTACACCATTTCTACTCACCATCAACATATTTTCTTTCAGACAAAAAAAATGTAGTCAGTTTTCACAGATCTTTTGCAAATTTGTTGGGATTTCTGCCTCTGTACCTGGCTTAATAGTTTTGTGTTTGCGTATTCTGTTTGTCACATAGAATTGTGTGTGAATCAACTAGTTTAAAGGTTGCTTATCAATTTACCCCATGCACTGTGCCGTGTCTCCATTGTTTTTGTGACTGTTAATCATCAAGGATCATTGCACATTTACCCATCTCAGCTCTTGTTGTAAGGTAGCTGGGCCAGCAATCATTTTTGGATTTTCAGATGCTTTACATAATATATCTCCTTTTACAGTACCCTCATATTACTTTTCCAGTAAATATTGTTACAATGATTATTTATAAGTTGCAGGTATAATGATACACAACTTATCATATAAACGATTAATTGATTTTATTTTTTTATTTTTTATTTAAAGATGCTGTGCATGACCTTGATAGCATATGATGCCGTTACAGAGAATGCATGATTTGCCATAGCTGGAGAATAACCCACATTTGCATTTAGACTTGTGTGGCAATTGTGTTAACTTGCCTTTGTCTTCCACAATCTTGACCACATTTGTACCATAGCACATGTGCTCGTCTAAACAGAAAATATTGCCAGTGTATTGGTCTTAAGCTTTTTTTCAAAATGTCTAATGTTCAACTGCTTCCAGGTGCAGACAGTGTTGGGTAGTAACCAAGTAAGCCTAGGGCTGTTTTCTCAATAAAGTTATGCCCTCTGTCTTCTGATTGTACATTCCAGATGAGATTTTAATCACTTAATAAGATACCAATTAAAGTAATAATTCTTTTAGTTAGCATGTTGATTGCAGTTTATCCTTTCCCACCTGCCTAACAGTACAAAATAATTTTGGCTTCTGTAGAGCGCAGCTACCTAACGTATAATGAGAGTTGTAGAACAAGTTCTCTTTGGAGCAAAGGTGACGATGAATCTGCACAGAGTGCCCAGGCCATACATGTTGTCACTTCCTTAAAGACGCAATTTTATCACTGAAGAATAAAATGCCAAAATACCATACATATGACAGTCTCTGTGACTAATCCTTATTAACTCTTTCCTGTCCTCTGTACCTTTTAAACTCCAACTGTCAACTTTTCAGTTTAAATTCTTATCTGCTGTTAAGACATTGACAGAATTTCTTTTTGTTATAAACTTTGTAATTTACTGACATAATTTCATTAGTCTCTAACTGTGGGCTTCCTTATTTTTGCCATATTTCCACATGTTTTCACATAGACTCATGGTGTGTTTTTTTTTGTTTTGATTTGTTTTCATCATTGCAGACTTCCATTTATGGCAAGTCTAATTTGTTTTTCAATCTAACCTTTATTTTTGCCCTATTCTATTTGTTGCCATGATAGTCTTCAGCACCCTGTACCTTTGATCTAGAGAAAGTGATAACAAAAACCTATTAAATTTAGTAAGTTAAGCTTTTCACTATATTTCTTCATTTTCCTAATAGATTTTCTGAAACACATGCACTTATAATACAGTCCGCAGACTTGAATATCTCTCTTTACTGCTTAAGGATGTTTCTGCACATACTGACATAGCGGCAGATACAGAGATCACATATTAAGACAGTAATTCACTTAGAATTAATAAACATAATGATCAATAATCAAATTAATTTCAGATGAAGTAAAATATGTCTTAGCTGCATCAGGTGTAAGCAGGATGCCAGTCCATCTAATGACTCACTCATGCAAACAACCACATCAATACACCGGGCCAATTCAGAATTGACAACAGTTCAGAATTATCATGACACGCATACTGTAGATCTATGGGGATGTGTGAGAAAAAAACATTACCCAGGGGATATTTTGCCCAGACTTGAGGAGAATTTGCAAATTTAAAACTACTGGCCGTTGGATTTAAATCGAGGATGTTGGATCTGTGAGGTAGGAGTCACAATCATTGCACCTCTCTGCCTTTCTGCTTTGTATTTTCAAAGTATAATTTCAGAGGTGGTGGTCTTTACTTTTTCTTGAATATTACTACAATGAAAAATAAGCCAATCCATATTTTTACAAAATTTGAAATGTGTTTCAGTTGAAGTGATTGTTTATAATTCATAGTAGTTTTTAAAGCTATTTTCAGTATTTGTAATTTAGCCTGTAGTATCCTTGTTTGCCAGACACCAAGGGTGGCAGTGTTGTATTCATTTCAGTTTTTGTATGTTTGCATTTCTTAAATGTGTTTAAGCACTGACAGTTTTGTTACTATGGGATGTGTTGTGTGGGTGCACAAGTTTATTTATGCTTATATTTATTAATTATGCTAATATGCTTCTGTATTGTTTAGAACATTGGAAGGTGGAAATGCACATTATTGTAAGTGATGTCGTTATGTTAATGGATTTCTTAAAACTTGAATCTCAGGGAGGTTTTTAATTAAGTTATTAATTTAAAAACAACCCCATATTATGAAACCCCAATTCATCTGCTGTAGTTTAAAAAAAACAGCAAAGATTATCCAAGACACTTTACAAGTATAGACATGTATTTTGTCTGTTTACAGTTACTTTTTACAGACAGCACAGGCAAGTTAAGTGATGTGTGCAGGGGAGCACACAGCAAGTAGAAAGTTGGGATTGAACCAATTAACTTGTGGTTTTGTGAGTACACAATGGCAATATGCCACACAACCTGCCTGTTTGTACCATAAATGAGGAAAATCCTACACTGACAAAATCGAGAATAAAATATAAACATGAAACATTTAGCAAGTCATTTAACACATTTTCCAGAAAAAAAACTATTAGCCCTACTATTAAAGGTACTATACAAATTAACCCTCATCGTTTGTTCTTTCTTATAGGCTGCTGGTTTTTGTCCTTTAGGCTTATTTAATGTAGAAGTCAGTCATGTTTGGAACTAGAAAATGAAGAAGCAAAACATGTGTTGATAATAAATCTTGATGGTCACATAAGGCAATAAAGAACTTGAAGAGGATTTCTCTTTGCAGGACTCATGCGGACTTCTCCCTTGGTCCTGCCTAAAAGTACATGGCTTTTATTAAGCAACTTTTGTTTTGTGGTTACGGTTTCTACAAATGTACTCACCACAATGTAAGTAAGGACATTCAAAATAGTGCACATTAGTGCAGGGGAATGGTGTTCCTTGCTTCTCTTAATTTGTTCATGAGCACAGAAGATTTATTTTATACCCTTTGATGCATGAGAATTGTTATTTTTAATGCCAGATGAAGTTGTCAGGAAACTTAATAAACTGGGGATGTAATCTGTAGATTACATCTAATAATGTGTTTTTTTAGTATGTTAACTGTTAGGGATACTGCAGACCTGTGTGTGTAAATGGCAGCTCTAAATAGGCCGTGTGTGAGTGACTGAGTTAGTATGTGTTCTGCACAGGTATGCTCTCTGATGGACTGGTGTCCCATCCTAGGAGGTGTTCCTACATTGTGTCTGATGCTCTCAGAACAGATGATGAATGAATGGATGATCTTTCTGAGCTTATTTTTGAGACTAGTACTATTATGTTCATTTCTGAGTTCTGTTTAATGTTTATGCTAACAGTATTCTTGACTCCTTTTTCCTTCTACGATACACCGAGGCACACTGCTGGGTGGACTCCAGATTGTCCTGATGTAAAGTAACTGCAATAAAACGTGTCTCCATGTTGTCTGACATTCCATTTACTCCGGCTCCCTGCCTTGCATGTATTATTACTGGAATAGGCTCTGTCACCATTCAACATTGTATCAGAAAATCTGGTTAAAAAAAGATTATATAAAGGTGGAATTTTAAAAATATTTTAAATAAAAGGGCTGTGACAGTGTTTTCTTCCAGCAATTCTATGTAAAATGACAATGTTTTAAATTTTTATCCAATTTATTATGTATTTTGAGTTTTTTATGCAAGAAGTTAACATCCAGACTTGAGTATGTTCAAAAGAGATTTGTCAGTCATAAGCATGCAGCATTTGCACTTTACATTTTTTGGAATTAACCTGAGAATATCTGAAGTTATCATTTATTATTTAGCTTTCTCTTTTTTTGTCTGCAGCTACTTTTTTTTATAGACGTAATTAAGACCAGAGGGATGGTCACATTTCAGTTTGTTCTTGATTAAAGTGGAGAGTTGTTGTTTCCGTTTTGTAGTGTTATAAAAAAAGGGAAAGCATGTGGTTAAAACAAGAATGTGGGGCAAGTCCTAGGGAGGCTTGGTCAGCTGACCAAGTGTAACCGGATCTTTGTTCTGGCACGCGTTGTTCTGTAAGCAAACGCCAGAGAAGAAACCAGAGTGATCTGGTTCATAGCAGCTCATTCATTGAGTGTGGTGTAGGCAGGAAATCAGAGCATGACATCACTATCCTGCCTCTGCATGGCTTTGACGTACAGACTGGTGGGAGGAGAGGAAAGAGGCAGGCTGCTGCATGCTTGTCTGTCTTGCTGAATGGGAACCTTTATAGCTCAGCTCTAGCTGGAGGTGGATATTAAAGTACACATCCTTTCAGCCTTGAAGGAGGAAAAAGGCAAAACCGTGGGATAATATACTGGTGGGAGGGAGGGTGGGGATGCTGTTACTTGAAAACAGAGACAAATAAATAGCTGCATTATGGTTATTTGACATTCTAATATAGGTGGTAGTATGTACACACATCTAGCTGAATTTTTTCTTAAATTTGAATAGGCAAAAAGGCTTACTTTATTGGCTTTGAATTCTGTGCAGTCTTTCATGGCGTTACATTTTAGGTTCATAAGGTCAATATTTTCACATGCAGAGAGTACAGTGAAATTCTTACTTACTGTACATGCGCTAATCAACATGCAGCATGTGGGTTATGGGAGGTTTGCTTGTTTAGAATATTGCACTTTCTTAGTTTGATCATTCAAATGCATGACATGAACTTTCACTATATGCCAGTTAATGGTAAATAATCATATTTGATGCTAAGCAATTGTGTATTTAGATGTATTTAGAGAATTGTGATAAAGACTCATTTTGCCAGGGCAAGTATACATTTTCTTGCAGTTTGAAACATAAATCCTCACTAATGAGGTGTAATCTTGATAACCTCAATAATTTGGTAATAGGTGTCAGAATTAGAACAGTAATTTAGGAAATACATTGTATTGTATATTTTTTGCACATAATTTAAAATAATATTGTATATTTTTTGCACATAATTTAAAATAAATATATTTGAGAATTTCCCTTTTTGCATACTATATACAAATATACAGTATTTCTCATCTGATTTTAATTCTGGATTGCAGTGAGGACTAAGAAAGAAAGTAGGAAAGAGCTTATTCAGAAAACTATGTGTCTTTGGTAAAGTCTAACAGTTTAAAATGATGTAAGGGGCCATTTTGATTTGATTGCCCCTGCATTCCCCAATCAAATCCAGTTTATTCCATGGTTGTAGGGGCTAGGACCTTTCCTGGCAAAATTGCTCAAGGCAGAAAACAGTCCCGGGACTTCATTCATATAACATGTTTATGATTGAAAATGTGCATAAGCCATTTCTTACACAAAGATCTGGATTTATAAAACGTGAACTTGGCATGAGAATTGGCTTTAGAAAAAATGGCAAATTTCAACCATCCATAGGTCCTACACTTACTGTTCTGGTGATGCCATTTTAGCAATTCCAGGCTTCAGGACAATGATGTGATCAGAAAATCTAGTGTCACTATAAATTTCAATGACGCATCGGTCACATTTCGATGTCTTTGTACTAATTATATCATAGTTAACTGATATGTTCTCTCAATACATCTGTCTTTAATGTTGGTAATTAGGTCTAATGCATACGCTCAATGGTAATTGCCTTATTGTGTAGGCTGTCTATTTTGTCTGTAAAAAGTATGTGGTGTGTGTTGTACGGTATAACTGGCAATGGCAGCATTACCCTGAAGTCAGCTTCCATACTTCTATTTAATAAAATGAAGGAAACATGGATTCAGCTGAGCCACCTTGTAACAACCTTAACCAGACACATTTAAGCATCACATATTAATTGTATATTGTTTGAAAGTGGTTTTTGTTTAAAAAAAGCAAATTCTGTGACGGTGCCTTTATCACAACATATATGCAGTCAATTGCACTGATTACATTAGGAAAATCGTCAATCACTCTAAAATGCCTTTTGATCCTGGCCTGCTTGCCCTGACCAACAGGAAATTTGATGTACAGTGATCCCTCGCTATATCGCGCTTCGCCTTTCGCAGCTTCACTCCATCGCGGATTTTATATGTAAGCATATTTAAATATATATCGCGGATTTTTTGCTGGTTCGGGATTTCTGCGGACAATGGTCTTTTAATTTCTGGTACATGCTTCCTCAGTTGGTTTGCCCAGTTGATTTCATACAAGGGACGCTATTGGCAGATGGCTGAGAAGCTAGATTGCTTACTTTTCTCTCTATCTTGCGCTGACTTTCTCTGATCCTGACGTATGGGGATTGAGCAGGGGGGCTGTTCGCACACCTAGACGATACGGACGCTCGTCTAAAAAAGCTGAAAGATTATCTTCACGTTGCTATCTTTTGTACAGCTGCTTCCGGAAACGACAGGCTGCACGGTGCTTCGCATACTTAAAAGCTCGAAGGGCACGTATTGATTTTTGACTGAAAAACAAACTCTCTCTCTCTCTCTCTCTCTCTCTCTCTCTCTCTCTCTCTCTCTCTCTCTCTCTCTCTCTCTCTCCCTGCTCCTGACGGAGGGGGGTGTGAGCTGCCGCCTTCAACAGCTTTGTGCCGCGGTGCTTCGCATACTTAAAAGCAAACAGCCCTATTGATTTGTTTGCTAGAGATTGTTTTCTCTATCTATGTGACATTCTGTGCTCCTGACACGCACTCCTTTGAAAAGGAAGAAATGTTTGCATTCTTTTAATTGTGAGACAGAACTGTCATCTCTGTCTTGTCATGTTGCACAGTTTAAACTTTTGAAAAAAGAGACAATGTTTGTTTGCAGTGTTTGAATAAACGTTCCTGTCTCTCTACAACCTCCTGTGTTTTTGCGCAAATCTGTGACCCAAGCATAACAATATAAAAATAACCATATAAACATATGGTTTCTACTTCACGGATTTTCTTATTTCGCGGGTGGCTCTGGAACGCAACCCCCGCGATGGAGGAGGGATTACTGTATCAGGGTAGCATTTTAATTATACTATCTAATATAGATAACATGACACGGTGTGGTATTGCGGGGTCCACAACTCAAATTGAAAAGGCCAGTTTTTAAATAGATAATCTCCGCACTCACAGTTCAAAATGGGGAAGTGGTAGTGTGGCCAGAGTGGTTCCCGGGCGCATTGTGATGTGGGTGGTCCTCGCTTAAGTGCACAGGTGAGGAGTTGTCCGCATCTGTAATTGATGCCGGGAGCTGCTAATCGCCACACCTGATCCACGTCCCCGTTATATATAATAGGAGCACGAGTGTGGAGGAATGAGGAAAGAAAAAGAGAATGGAGGTTAAGGAAGAAGGGAGCTGGTGTGCGTGAGTGAGTGAGAGAGAACAAGCGCTGACTCGCAGATGTTTGCAGGCAGCTGGGAGAGGCGAGCCCTAGTGGGATGTTTGGTGGACAGCCTGGGGCTGATGGTAGTGTTCTCTCCTACTGAGCGCTTGTATGGAGCAGGAGTGACTGGGAGAAGGTTGGCTCACTGCAGCGGGAGATTTGTAGTGGAACCCCAGCATGAGCGTCCTGGCTGTTGTGGGAAGCCGTGTCTTGGTCTGGCGGAGGGCTGAACGAAGCCAGGGATCGGGAGACCACCAGACCAGCTAAGTGGAGAAGGTCAGCTACAGGTAGGGTGACTCCCCTGGTGCATAGCCTGGATGGGAGAAGCAGGGGAGTCGCCAGTAGAAGGCACCGGGCTTTGTTTTAAAAGACTGCTTCCAGCCATTGTTTTTAACTTCATTTTTATGGATTTATTTATGGGATTTTAACCTCCACAGTTCACTTGCTTTGAATAGATTATTTATTTAATGACTTTGAGATGCACTGCATTTTATTTTGAACATTGTGATTTTGTTGTGTAAATAAAAGCACTTTGCACAATTTTGTACCATCCCCTTGTTTCGTGATGTCCTCAGTGATCAACTCATCTGGTTACATTATTGATGGTGTCGGGTTCAAGAGCTCCCAGAAGCCAGATGGGAGCATGGAGCAGAACCGGCAATGTCACACATGGCTCACGAATGACTGTGAAATTACTGACTGGTCAGCCACTTCATGATAAAAAGCACCTGTTGCCAAATTCCCTATGGTTGTTAAAGCCTGTAATGGAACATAGATTCCTTGATTTCTGCATGATCGTCTTTGTAGTGTAGGCTTCAGTTCAATTCATTCAATTCAATTCAGTCCTGTGGAGTTGGAACTTATCTTAGGAGCATGAACTACAAGGCAGTAGCTGATCACTAATGAAGCAAATGTGACTTTAGGATGATGAAAATTACAAATTAATGCCTGGGTCCTAAATATTTTCTTTCTTAGCACCATCCATCATCAGGTTTCTTTTATCCACAAATTATCATTTATGTCACATATTATACATTGTTTGTTTTTTCTTTTTTATGGGTAAATAAAACTATATTTTCATTTATTGCCATGTATTTTGAAATATTCATTTTTATTTCAAAATATACTTAATAAATATATGCAAAATTAGGAAAATGCTGCACAGATAAATTCTTTGTGACATGTCCAGTCTACATTGTTGTAATAAAACTAGCCCCAACATGCAAATACTATGATTGTATAGGCACAAATATGAAAATATGTCTGATTTTATTGTAAAAATAATACCTCTTCATTTGACAGCATGTCTGTATTCAAAAATATGATAATTCTTTCCTCCAATTACATTAAGTCATGTTAATTCACACTGGTGTAACTGAATGACAGATAGCCTGTCAACTTCATCTAGAATGAAAAGAAACAATTTTAAGAATGTATTTTTCTATTTATTATTACTGTGCAAACACTAATTTTAACCTGTCTTTGGTAGACTTAAATATGGATTTGAACTGTCATGGAGGGGATGAGGAATGAAACCTAGCTTGGGGAAATAATGTGTGTGGAAGTGGTAACAGGTGAGATGGTTGGAATTGGGATAACCCCTGACAAAGGCATTAAAATGGTTATTTTTTTGTGGTTGTTACCTAGAATTAGTGTGTTACACTATGAGTAGCATCCTTTTCAACACAAAGAAGAATTAATTTCTGCATTTCTCAAATCGCCTGCTGATCATTTTTCTTTGTTCAGTTTTCTCAATGGCAAAACTATTTTTATCATATGTTCAGAGCTTGATATGAGAGGGACATATACTCTTCAATTGAAATGACATCACATTTGCCTCCATGTATTTAACAAAATATCAAAAGTGACTTAGAATACAGATAACGCATGTAGTCATGAGAGGGAAAAGACAAATATTAAGTAGTGTAGGTAGGCATGTTAAAATGCAAAAGATATTGCAATAAAAATAAATTCACTGGTGTAAATCTAAGTAACACTTTAAAAAAAAAAACTGCAACTGCAAGAAAGGCAGGCACCATTCTGGGTTTGAATCCTATGTCATGTTTTTGGAGCTTGCATGTCCTCTGAATGTCTGCAAGCCATTTCATCTCACCTCCTAAAGACATCCACGTTAGGGTAAATGGTAATTCTGAATTGGTCTCTTATGCATGTGGGTGTGTATATGAATGACCCCTGCGATAAATTGGTTCCTTGTCCAGACTTGTACTTGTTTCTGCTAGGATGGTCAGGTCAGGCTGGGGAGCATGCACTGGTACTGCGTGTTGCTACTCCTAACACACAACAAAACTTCTTGGGATCCTGGTTGGCAACCCCCCAGGCAGACACACGGTACAGTCCCACCCTCTAGAAATGATCCTCTATCTGCCACAACCAGGTGTTATGTGGGTGTCCTGTTGGCCTGTGCAAGCCAGATCACCCTTGGGGAATTGCACCACATGGCCATAGTGCCGTAACTGATACTCCCTCACAATACAGGTAATGTGCCTCATTCTGGACTCCATGAGCAACCGCTCATTGGTCACAAAGTCAAACCAGAGGTATCCAAAGATTCTCCGAAGAGACACAGTACCAAAGGAGTCTTCGTCTCAGGTCCGTGTCTCGCAACCATATAGTAAGACAGGAAGCACCAGGACTCTAAAGACTTGGACCTTCGTTTTTTGCATAGATATCAAGAGCACCAGACACCCCTTTCCCGCGAAAGGCAGTTTGGAGATATTTTGTTACTGTTATTTACTCATTACTCATGCATGGGTGGATGAAGTAGCAGGTTTAAAAAGAGTATACTATAAAACAATTCAATGAGAAGTCCAGTAAAATGACAGCTTTTATTGTCTAACTAAAAAGATTACAATCTGCAAGCTATTGAGGCAATTCAGGTCCCTTTTTCAGGCAGTTTGATGAACGAGCCTGTATTGCCTTGAAAGCCTGAATATTGTAATCTTTTTAATTAATAAATAAAATGTGTCATTTTGCTTGACTTCTTGTTGCATCCATAATGGCTAAAACGGTATAACACCCTATCACATAAAACACTTCATAAACACAAAAATTCTGAGTGGATCAAACAATGCACCTGTAGACAGAGCAAGAGAGAGTGGCACAGAGAACAAAAGCAAAAAATAAACAAAATGCCAAACAACCCATGTTGGACCTGTTTTGTTATCTTGTCCAAAAGTTACCCCTTTTGTCCTATTACTAACTACTCTCTTAAATACACACTGTTTTGGGTAAACAGAGGAGTCAAATACTGTCTATATGACTGGACTGATAAAAGGTAACTGTCTTGCAGAATAACCCATTTGCTCTAAATCTTAATATTCATATAATAGACCTAACTGCGGCTTCTTCATTTAATACACATGATTTATTTAAGATTTTGGTAGACTCTGTATTGATTTAGATCTGTTGTATCCATCTCTGGGTTTTCCACACAGTTTCTTATATCTCCTTGCTATTCTTGTCTAAAGCACCCTAAGCCAGTATGCTAATGCATAATTTTTTAACTTTTCTACATAAATTGCTTTGAGAAAAATGACATGTATTTTAAGAAAGTAGCAAAGGGCTGTGAAACCATTCTTATTAGTTTAGATTTTTAAATGTAAAGGCTTAAGAGGGTAGTACTTTATTTTAGGAGTGTAAGCAGTTGTTCTTGACAGGAAAAACTGGTTTATTCTTGTCTTCAAATAGAGCCACCTTCACAGCGTCTTAAAAATAAGAGTTTAAACTTTTTTTTCTCATTTGCATATCGCTTATTATTAAGATCTTTGTGAAAGATGCAGACACTTCCTCTTTATGCTCATGCGAAGCTGCCATGTCACAGAATAAAAGCAGTCATGCTAAGTAGTAACTGTTCCTCTCATTTCAAAGTTTCAGGTCATTTCCATTGGAATCAACATTTAGACTGATGATTTATGAGCTGTAATTGATAATTTAAGAGCTATTCAGCTGAGTAACACTTTAATTCCCAGTGCTATCAGAATTTCAGTTCTAAACCAGAAGGTAGGAGTGGGTTGGGTCCTGATGGGCTCTAAATGCTATAGTGTACTGTAAAAATTAAGTTTTCTTATTGGTGCATCTAATTATGGCATTCCATCTGATTTCTTTCTTTCTTTATTAATGTTACTCTATCTGAGGAATAATACTGCATATATAGTATTTGTGTATTCCTGCTGAAAACTTGTTTTCTTTCTAGGGCTAATGAAATACCTACAAAGTGATTGTATGTATTTTTGTTTTATTGTTGTAGTTGTTTCTAACTTAAAATGTAAGCTTTGTTTGAATATTTTATTTTTGTTGACAAAACTCACTCACCTCTTTACATCCTGACCATGTCTAATTCTAAAAAACATTTTTTTCTCAGTAAACACACTCACTTCAACCACAGAAATCTTACAAAGAAATTGATTTTGTTTTTTGTACTTACTGCAAAATAATATGCTTTGGTTTGTGAAGAATAACTATTCGAATTCCTTACCACATGTATAATAGAAAGTATTTGCTTATACTAGGGAGTGTAGTAATGTTAGTGTGGAGACAGTCTTAGAAAAAATAGATTATCATTCTTTATCTTTCATAAGAGTCAACAAATGATTCGCTCTTTGGACGTTTGGTAAAGCTTACATTCCAAAGAGAATGGACACTTATCTGAAAGTGTGCAGTCCCATTAGGAATTTTGCTTGAGGTTTGTATGCTGTGCGTGCGTGTGGATGCACACATGCACTGTGTACATAATGTGTGGGTGGTGCATGTGTATGAGGGGACTGACTTGGCTCCAGTCTAAATCACAGCCTTATGAAAACATTTACAGAGGTGCAGTGACTTGTTTGCTGTTACTAATAAAACCAAAGCTTTCCAGAGTCATATTACACACCTAAATAACACTATTTTTGACAGAGTATTGTAGGCTTTGTATTTTTTTAACAGAACATGAAATGTTTGGTAAAACATAACTTTTCAAGCCGAAAAATACAACTGGTTCTTGGTAATCCTCACCATCTTTGCAGTGCTCAGTGTTAACCAGCTCAATCTTACTTTTCATTTCCTTCTATAAAACTCTTCAGAATCATTTTCCAAAGTTTCTGCTATTTCATGTACCATTTTTTATTGATTTATGTATTCTATTGCATTTTGCAATTACAGTTAATGTATTCAAACTGACTTGCAAATGAGAAATGCCAGAGGAGCAAGATGTATAATGTGGCAGTAATAGAAAGCTGTAGGCAAGGCATGTAGCTAGTCCCTGAATGATGACATAGTCTGGGAAAGTTGCCATGAAAAAGCTGTAGTATGAGGGCAAGATGTTACCAGTGCTGTCCTGAGGATGTGGTCAAGTGCAGAAAGATCTTATTGATGTTATAGAAAGGTTAGTAAGGCAATGAGTGAATATGAAGTTGTCAATAGAGCTATTTGCTGTACTTATGGTGTATGCAATTGTTAGGGTACAGTGGTTTATGTGAGATACTGAGCAACTCTTTTTAAAGACTGATTCACATGTAGTTTTTATTAGTCCATACTTTCATAGCAAGTAGCATCACAAGACACTTAACACACAAAAAAAAAAAAAAACTGAGTGCAAAGTGATGCAGTGTTTTGATTTATTAAATTAGGGGTGGCCAACCAGAGACCAAGAGACACATTTTTACTGCGTTACCGCAAAGAGCCAAATTATACACATGGGCACACATGAACATCACCCATCCCTTCCTCACACACACACACACCTCTGCTCAGCCAGATTTATTGTAAATGTCACACACCAACATGATTATGACAGAAATTGACTCCTACAGGACTAAAACTACAGGCCAGTCATTTTCAACAATGAACATTGTGTGCACTGTCTCACACACACAAACTCTCAGTTCAACCAAGTCCACAAACAAAAATATAATAATTTACAATAGCGTTTTTCTTTTACTATGCATGTTGCTTAGTGGGACTTCTGGCATTCCTTGCCTTGAACAATCCTCTTCAAATCTGGCTTGTATTCCGTTGTTGCCATTCGAAGCAATTCTTTCACATGGGTGTCAGTCAGAACAGATCGATGCTTTGATTTCACGTGTTTCAGGGTAGAAAACACAGACTTGCAGACGTAACCCAAACATTGTTGACCCAAACATTGACAGTATCTTAAGCACAGCCCGTTTGACATTGGGGTATTTTTCCATTGGCACACTTTTCCAGAACTCAATGGCCCCTTCCCTTAAAGCAGGTTTCAGTTGGTCCTCCTCACAAAGATCGATCATCTCCAACTCAACCGCAGCCTCATGTGTGACTAGCGGGGCTTTCAAACAGTCAGTCTCCGTATTAAATGGGTCGACGAGGAACGTAATCTGTGGCCTTTTCAGTTGTAGATCACGGAACCTGGTCACAAAGCTTTCGTGCAGGTTTTCAACCAGTGTTGCATATCTGGCTCTTTGCTTATTCAGGGTGGCGCTGGTGACTTGCCGGCTGGCTTTTAGAAGAGTGGGAAAATACGTTAAATCTCCCTTTTGAATATGCACCTTGAACAGCTTCAGTTTGTTGACAAACGCAAACACACTTTGCACCAGGTCAGGCAGCATTTTTAACTTACCCTGCAGGGTCAGGTTCAGTCTGTCCAAGTGACACAGCATGTCGACCAAAAAGGCCAGATCCATAATCCACTTGAGGTTAGAGAACTCGGGATAGTCCTTGTCCTTCTCTTCCATTAACAGTTTCACGGCATCCAAAAGCTCAAAGAAGTGAGAGAGTACTTGGCCTTTTGACAGCCACCTCACAGTGCAGTGCAGCGGCAGGTCACCTGGAAGCCCTTGGTCCAGCTCAGCGATGAGATTCTTGAAATGCCTGTGGTTAAGCGCACGTGTGCGGATGTAGTTGACGATTTCCATCACAGGCTTCATAACATTGTCTAAATTCAATGATTTAGACACGAGTTGCTCCTTGTGGATGATGCAGTGGAAATAACAAAACTCGGGAAATGTTTGGTCAACTTTTCACAGCCCCACAAGCCCGTTCACAGATCCGATCATGGCTGGCGCTCCATTCGTGGCTATTGCAGTCAGTTTCAGTATGGGCAGATTTGCTTTTGCAAATACAGCCATCATTGTTTCTTTCCCATCTATGCCACGGATTCTGTCTTTTAATGGCACAATATCAAGGAGTTCTTCTTTGATCACACAATCGTATTGCCAACTGAGGCTTGTCTTGTATGTCACAACTCTCATCCAATGCGACACTAAAATACTCACATGCTTGAAGGTCAGAGTGCAACTGTGATTCAATAGCCGTGTTAATGTCCGATATTCTGTTTTCAACAGTGTGGCGGGACAGTTGGACGTCTGATACCATGCGTTTTAGTTTGTCGTTTTCGGGAGACAAGATTTCAACAATGTCACTGATGCATTTTTTAATGAACTCCCCTTCATTGTATGGCTTTTTAGCCCATGCAATGTTCCAAGCCAGTTGATACGATGCGAGCGTTACGGTCTCTGAGTGCTTCGTAAATTTTCGGATAAACTGTATCTGCGTTTCTGCCTGAGTTTTCAAAGTGACCAACTCGTGCTTGTGAAGTTCAGTCCCTTTTGGAAATTCCTGGTCGATGTTAGCATGGAGTGAGCTGAAGTGGCGCTGAAGATTTGAAGCTTTGAAATGCGCTAATGACGCCTGACATATAAGGCAGAATGGCTTGCCATTACGTTCAACAAAAAATACAAACTCTTCCACTCTGTTAAAAACGTACTGTGTTCATCGTTTTGCTGTGCATTTTTTCCCTGCCATTTTGAGAGCAAACTTGACACAAATTGTTTACTTAATGATCTTGCCCCTACTAGGAAACTTTGCTCGTCAGCCGCGGGTTGGCCACTCCTGTATTAAATAATGCATTTTCTAATGTATATAATAGCTTCAAATCACTGTAGCAAGCAAGATACACCTCAAATGTACAGGGGGCACAAAAAGAAAATTAAGACATAAATTACACTGTTCCTGCAAAATTTTGATTAGGTGTTTGCTTTTAATGAATATTTGTAATTTAGAAATTAA
Source organism: Erpetoichthys calabaricus (assembly GCF_900747795.2). Taxonomy (NCBI): domain Eukaryota; kingdom Metazoa; phylum Chordata; class Cladistia; order Polypteriformes; family Polypteridae; genus Erpetoichthys; species Erpetoichthys calabaricus. The sequence goes on from NC_041399.2 coordinate 36,598,697, forward strand.
ATTTCTTCATATGATTTTTGCACATTAGGCCTTTACCTTTTTTTATTAATTTGGCTTTCACTTTGTAAAAAGTGACTTGCAAAGTACATGTTTTTTTTTGTATGTACTCATTATTTATACAGCTTGGTTGACTAGATTGTGCTGATTTCAGATAGTAAGTTATTGCTGGGGATTGAACTAGCAACATTATAGTCGGGTGTGCAATTGACCGAGGCAGTTTCTCCTGAGGACCGCATGCAAGTTTTGTTGACTGTGGTGTTTAGCACATAACTTGCATACTAGAATAAGATAAAAGAAAGAGAAACTGTTAGAGAACCTGGAATCAATCAGATATGTAAATATTTCTGAATTAAAACACCTGCAGATATTTGAAATTAAATCTCTAAACATGTATTCTGTGGCCAGAGCACTTGAGTTATAAATGTCCTTGTGGCTCAGTGAGAATTTTGAGTGTTGTGAAGAGTTTGGATGCTAAATGAGAATTATTTTAGAGGAAATTACTTGGCAGCTGCATTAGACATCTAATTATATGTAAATTGGTATTTTTAAACACTTGTGTAATAACTTGTATAAATTTACTTGGTTATTTTCTCATGTTAAGTGGAAAGAGCCCTTGAAAATCAGTCTAAATGAAATAGAATTATGTACTTTTTCTTACTGATGTGCTACTCAGTGGACCCGAACAGTGATGAAAATTATATTTTGCCTCTAAGACCTAACTGTGCTGCCAAATGTATTCCTAATAATTTGCCAGAAAGTCATAGCTCACAAATTGTGACAAGTTTAACAACCAGTTCCCTAGAATGGCTTCTCTGTAGACCTCTGTAAACTATTAAGGGGGCAAATAGAATCATAGCTAACACTGCTAAGAGAAAATGTTGGCTAAGATACTAGAAAATCAATTAATTGAACCATGGCACATTAAATGACAGGTTTATGAACAGGGTGCAAGAAGACTAAAGCTGAAAACATAATTGCTGTGGAGCTTCAGGGTGGATATAACAGAAAACACATCATATAAAATAAAAAAAAGATGTTACCGCATTTCTTTTGTCACACTGTCACACCATTGAAAACAACTGTGACATCTAGATGTTACAAAGTGAATAGATCTCAAGCGTTCACAGACATATATGTATGAGTGTACAAAGAAGGTGATTTCCAAATTGTGTTCAGGCTTATAGTTATATGGACAGTGATGCTTTGTAATTAGGCTAGTGAGCATACATCTAATAGATTTTATTTAATATTTGCTCAGTTTTGTCCAGACATCCTTTATTTAAACTCACAGTAGTTTGAATTTCCTCACTTCCTTACACTGTTCCTCCAAGCAAAAGTTTAGAAAATGCCAGCTTCCGTTTGTATATCTCTATCTCTTGCAGAAAAGTGTCTTACTCTAAACACTCAATATAGTCACACAATGTGTGAACTACACCAACATGCAAGTTCATTGGCTTAATGTTTTCCATGTCTGTCTTGATCTTTTTATTTCTACGCTATGTGCTGTCACTGGATGTCTTCTTCAATGCTTTGGTGTACACTGAAAATTAGTAGCACCATCTTTTGACAACTCTGTGTGCTTAATTTAAATATGACTATTTTTTGATATACATATATTCGATATATTATACTTTTTGCTTGAAACAGCCGTAAAGCCACTATTTTTGTAAGACTGTTTCTTGAAAAGTATGCTTTTTGCATTCACCATTTATGCCTGTGTTGGCTGTAGTAAGTGAGAAGGACAGACAAAATGATAAGCTGTTTATATATTATTATTAATTAGAGTAGGCGGGTAATGATTCTCTATATGAATAAAAGGTAAAGTACCACTTCTGGTTAATGGAAATAACCCAAAAGTTGATAGAAATCTACGTTTTGTATGCAGAATATGGTTGATCTAAGTGAAAGTGTACTCAAGTACAGTAATTGTGTTTACATACATATACACACACACACAGACATAATTCCAAAAATGGTATTTTCGGACTTAGGGAGGTCTAAATCGCCGAGGTTCATCAAAATGTCAACATCAAAATTTTCCTTGTCCTTCGTATACGAGAAAGTAAAAAAGGAATGCAGAGCTGAGTCAAGAAAGGAAGAACCCAGGTAGTGTTCCAAGACCTTTGGGAATTGAAAAGCTCCAAATGTTGTATTTTTATCCAAGCATAAAATCTGTGTATAAGAAAGTAAAGTACTTGCTCAGACATACTAAAGAAATGTCTTACATGGGTCTCTAAGGAAGCCAGTTCAGTCAATAATTGTTAGACAAAAAGCCTCTTTTGAGTCCAGTAATGTTTAAGTGCTGTCTCTGACCAATGTTTGACCATAATTTGTTATATAACCTCTTTGCTTCTAAATGCAAGAAACAATAAAGGGACTTTCACTAGGTAATGGGTGCTGTGTTCAGGTTTTGCCCATTATGCAATGCTCATTTGTAGTTTACCATATTTAACCCATCCTTTCTCTTCCTATCCACACTTTTCAACTTGTATTTTTAATAATGAAATCATGTTTGGGCAACTGGAACAAATTCCCGTCTCAGTGAAAATTATTCCTGTTTCAATATAGTAGGGCATTATTGTGCTTTAAAATCTAGGACATCTCTCTATTAGAGAACTGCAATGCATCAGCTAACTGCAGAGTCATTGTTACCTCTTGCTTGTATAGCTCAGACCTAGAAGGGAAAGTACTGTCCATTTATATCTCAGCATATGCATGGCTCTGTGTTATCAAAGTTATATATTTAACTGCTGTTGGTCTGAAAACAAGGAGCAGCTGGTAATATGAACTCTGTCAACATATAGGTTTCAAAGTGTGGAATCAATGACCAGGATGTCACATCATGTCTCTGTTTTTAGTGGCACGGTGACATGTCTTGAGGATGAAAAGACAGCAACTGAGGCACAATCTGGGATTAAGCACATTGTATAAATCTTATTATCTTGCATTTTTATGTTTTCTGCATGAATGCTATTTAAAGTATTTATTTTTCCTCTTTGAATAAAAAAAAGCTGTCATAGCCTTTTCTGCTAATAAATTCCAATTCTGGTAAACAAGAGATTAACTGTTTACGTTGAGCGAGCAGGAGCTGGTTGTTTTCGTCGGGAGAGAGAACACAATGTGCTTGAGTATCTGGTTTCAAGAGGGATGTTTATTATAACTCCTTGCGCTCTGGTTGGTAGGAAGAAGGGGGGAAGGCATTCCGCCTACCAAGGTTCTCCCATTGAGGCCTCTCAACAGGACGGCAGTGGTGTTGTCAGTGAACACATGTGTGTCTGTGTGAGCGCGCGCATACGCAGCCGTTTACTGTCTGTCACAAGCTGACATAACCTGCAGCTAAATAGCTGCCTTTTCCTGGAAGTGTTGTGGAGCTGCTGAGAACAACTTCTGTTGCTCAGAATAACAAATTAGTCAGATAAAGCTGGGCTAGCAGCTTGCCCAGTAGATTCTGCCACAAGTTGAGAGGGTAATCTGCTAGGAGCTTAGAGTACAAATGTTCTTAAAAGGCCAACTGTACTGTTTTGTCAAAAATTCACATTGTGTATTCTTTACTCTATTTACTGTTGAGTTAAAAGTTTTACCTTTAAAGTAGGCCTTCTCAAAGTGAATTTAACCGTAATTAAAAATGAAAATTTCAGCACAGATGTAACAGACGCATATTGCAGTCATTTGACTTACCGCTGTAAAGAATCAATGATTAGTGTGATAACCACAGAGCCTGCTATTCTGTGCCACTGTTAAAAAATTTAGTGTGCTTGTATACTAAATGTAGATAAGTGCTGTGAAGCAGGAATTGAGTTTCCTGCTACTTAAGCACAGTAGGCATTATACAGAAAATATACTGAAATTAGATTTCAGGCAAATGATAAATGAGTAAAATTGTAAAGAAGAATTCCAAACCAGGTTATTTTGATGACAAGCTGCATGGTGACTAGGCGGGTACCTCACAACTCCAGGGGACTGGGTTCCCCCATCGTGGAGTTTGCATGTTTTGCCTGTGTATGTGTAGGTTCTTCTCTAGCTACTCTGTTTTCCTTCCACATCTCTTACATTGTATACCATAAAACTCTCAAACCTGCATGGTCCAGTTCAAGATCACAAGGTGCCAGTGCCTGTCCAGACAGCATTGTATACAAGGAAGTATTCACCTCTGGAAAGGTACACCAGTCTATTGCATTGCTTATTCACGTACATCATATTTGCATTCAGTCTCACATAAAGTCAATTTCATTTGCCAGCTAACCTTCGGGCTGTAGTAACAAAAAAAAAAATCAGAGCAGCTATATGGAGAAAACCCATATAGACACATGGAGAATATAAAACACCACCCTGACAGTGACCAGTTTGGGATTAAAACCCAGATCACTGGATCTGTGAGAGAGTAGCACTGACCACTGTGCCACTGTACTTGCTTCTATGTTAAATTAATTAATAACTCTGTATTGGCCTGATATGAGTGAGAGTGGTTGTGTACCAAGATAGGGACTTGCTCTTCTGAACTGGATAAGCAAATTAGAAAATGTAATGGATTTGTTTAGGTGATGCCTTTTATCATAGTGACTTGTACATGCATGGTATGGTTGTGTCCATATCTCTGCAGTTGGAGCCATTACCCTTCAATTAAAAGTAACATTGTTTAAACATATAGATAATAAATATCTGAGAGAGTTTTAGTTACATTTGAATGTAGCTCATTTGAGGCCTGAGATGAGGAGCCAGGGATGTGAGTATTAAGAAAGAATATTTACACAATGTACAACATCCCATTTCAAAGATTTGATAACTGATAATCAGTTACTTTTATTTCCTCTGTCATGTTTGCCATTTGCAGGTGAGCACCGGGGCATTTCTTTGTATTTTGTAACATTGATAATGGTGGTGGAACAGATTGTCGGACTGATCATAAAATGGAAGTGAAAACCTCAGACATATATTTCATTTTATCCATCAGTTTGTATCCCTTCCTCACCTATTATTTATAGATAATGCAGTGATAGGTTTTAGCATTCTTTGATCCTATTCCAGAAAAATGTGGAGCAGAACAAAGTTCAGAAAGTTAATGAATGAATGAACAGCTTTATTTCTGTTTGTGTTCCAAAGAAAAAAAATCACTGTTTACATTATAGTGCCACACACTTGTTTTGTACAATAAGATCATCTTGATCACCTTTTTATTTTGCAAGCAGTTATCTAGCACTAGAATTACCAGAGCCTACGAAAAAACTCGTAAATCCGGCCCACCTTAAATCCCTTCACACATCTCTGTCAGCATCTTTTGTCCTATAAATGTGCCGATAAAGACAAGCAGCCTGCTATTCCATCCCCCACCGCCACAGAACATGCAGAAAGTTCTCCCAGCTCATGCCTTGATTATCTGGGAGTGAAGTGCTGGAGTTTTAGAGTGGAAATAATAGATCGTTATTTGGAACACATGCATTTCATGTGTGTTCCGTTTCTACAATAATATGTGTAAACACATTGTTAGAACAGAAACGTTTTTCATATTTTAGTAATAAATGACAAAATGTAGGCATAAACTATATAATGTGTGAAGCCTGAAGTCCAAAGATCAAATAAACACTTTCACAAAAGGTTCAAGGACAATACAACAACTTCCGTGGCGTAGTGGTAAGATTTGCTGAGTTGTACTCAAGAGTCCCCCGTTCAATCCTGACTGCCTCCTATATGTACCGTTTTCAGTAGTGAGCTGCTCTTATTGTTAATATTATACAATAAACATATACATTTGGTTTGCGTCTGTAACAGCCGGTGTACATTTATAGCACTTGTAAAAGGTAGTGTATTTTTTTTTTCACTTTTATTCTTTCAGTTACGATACATACTGATCTTGCCAGTCCCCACATGTTGCTATATGGTGCTGTTTCTTTTGTACTCCAGGACATGCAGAGGAAAGAATAGTACAGAGAGTCAGTTCAGCGCTATTTGCAATCATCAGATTCAAATGTTAACAGTTCACACACACGCAAGGACCGTCCTTCCTACATTTACGACATGTGTACCTGTTGCAGTGTTCACACTTCTCTCTATGCTGTAGTTTTTATTACACGCCTGAAAGAAAGACACAAATATATGTGACATTTTGAAGAAATCATTTTATGACCTGAATAGTACCAATCAGAAAACATTGTCGCACTAATGCAATATTATTTGAAAATGAACAACATCAGATCGGCTGTGAATTTATACTGGCGCTGTTAGTTAGAGTAAGATCAGAAGGGGGAGGTGGGGGGCGAGGGAGAGCGTGAACGTGACTGAGAGAATAAGACTGAAAAAAAGCTAACTTTTAGAAATGGCATACATTTACAGTGGCTGTTACAGGCACAAATCAAATGTATGTTTTTATTGTATAATATTAACAATAGGTGCAGCTCATTACACAAAACAGTAAGTTTGCCGGGGAGCCAGATTCGAACTCACGACCTCCGGATTATAAGTCTACGGATCTTACCTTTACACTACAGAAGCTATCGTACTGTACTTGCACCTTTTGTGAAAGTGTTTTATTTGATATTTGGCCATCAGCCTTCACATATTATACAGTTCATGTCTACATTTTGTTATTTATTACTAAAACATGAACAACATTTCTGTTTTAACGATGTGTTTACATAGATTGTTGTAGACACAAAACACACATCAAATTATTTCCCCTTACAATTCTGGGTAGCTCACTCCCAGATAATCAAAGTAGCATATCATAGTAGACTGGTATTTTGTAAAGAATAGAGAAAAAAGTTTACAGTAACAAACTATCCAAAGGAGAATCTGTCTCTTATACAGTGAACATTCCATTTTCTCATTCCCATAGTGTGTAGGCTTTTTTTGACTCCTTAATATGATTTTTGAAATTTGCTCTGTGTGATGATAGTGCATGGTGTCTGATGTAAAATCCACCACAAATTTAGAACATAACTGTAGTGACTTAAAAAGTTGTGGAAAAACTCAGGTGTGAGATTAAAAAAAAGTTCTAGCACAGTATGTTCTGAAAGCGGAACTATCAGAAATCTATATTGGGGTATTCTGAGTGACACTGTGATAGTTTATAATCAACAGTGCTATAAACATTTATTGTCATTTAGATGTGATGTGTCATTTTTTCTTTATTAAAAACATACAGAAATTATTTTTAAAAATAGTAAATGTTTTTATATGTGCTGCAATGCAAGTGTACTGAAGACTTCATAAAGTCATGTACTATAGTAGTCTCTTACTGATATAAGCAGTAACACCTAGAAATAAAAAAGAAAGGATATGATGTGAGTAGGCAGTTCAGGTAAAATGGTTACACTAAATTGACACTGGGTGTAACCGAGTGTGCTATTAAAGACTAAATAGAAAAATATAAAGTTTATGCCAAAACATTCATATATTTATTATATTCACAAAGAGGTATACTTGGTGATTTTGAATCGAATTTCAGCTGCCCTAAACCAGCTGTACCCTGCAAAGGATCATTTCACTGGCAAACAATGAAAACTGAATTTATGTAGAAGATATATGTTAGAGTGGTTTTCTAATAGATAGATACTTTATTAATCCCAAGGGGAAATTCACAATATATGATATATAATATGATGATGCATTCCCCTCCAAGGCAGAACAAGTACCACTTTGGACATTGAGAAGACTTAAGAAGATGATATAAGCTTAGTATTGGCAAAACAAAAACTATAACTACTGTTAATTAAAAAGCAGTATAGGGGAGTCTAAATGAAACTTCAGGAGCTGTGTTACAAGAGTATAGTGTATACTAGAATAATGATGAGTCATCAGTCTTAATAACAGATAATCTATTAAAATACTCTGCCAAAGTAAAGTAAAAGAAGTAAAGACTGGTTCAACATATGAGTATGCTTATATAAGTCCTGTGAAAGGCTGCAATCCTGTCAGTGGATGCCTGGACCTTTTGCCTGTTACTGCTGGGTTCATTCCTGTCTCTGATTGGCTTGTACAATTGAGAAGACATAAAATTTGAGGGGTTTATACAATTATCTGTTGCTTTGGATGTAGGGAGAGCATCTTTTGTTACAGAACATCATTGTGCATTTTGAAAAAGCATATATTTTATGGCTTTGGTCGAACTGTATAGCACATGTAGCAGTAACAGTTTCACTTAAGTAATTTAAGTTTTCATGATGAAAGAGCATTGAAATTTAGAGAACAAGAAAATATAGATCTGTAAGTGTTTGCCAGGTGCACCTTTTAAATATTTGCCAGTCTAAAGTCCTTTTGGAAATGCACACCGTTATCCTCAGTTTTTGCCATCTTTTTCATCATTGTTATTGCTTAGTAGAAAGAAGATTCAGCTTACTATTGTTCAGAAATGTATTTTACTGAAATGTTCCAGATCCCACCAACAAAAAACATTGGATTAACTAGGTTTAAGAAATTATGTTAATATGTTTTACTTTTGGGATTTTGAGTCTAGATTTGAATGATGAAAAAATATAGCTTTTTTGATACTATTTAGAAAAATAAAAAGATTTTTAGTGACAGACATTATTTTTTATGTCTAAAGCCTAACTGCTTAACAATCAGAATTAATTTAGCTGGTTGTTTATTGCCGTGGCCTTGACTCTGCATAATGTTTTATAGACTCCCTCCAGTGTATTTCCTCAAAGTACAAATGCTCTGTCTTTGTCATAGTAGGCAAGTGCTCTGGTCGTGGTTGTTTACTCTTGTTGTGCAGAAGGTGGGTGTTGGGTTCCTAGAGCCTAGAGATTTATTTATTTATTTTAATATTTATCATTCCTTAGCTGATCAAAGCAGCTGAAATATTCAAGTCACTTTTTGATTGAGATATTTATTTTCATTTGGGGAAGTACATTAATTGTAACTCAGCCAAAAGAGCACTTGTATGGTCAATTGCTCATGTTGAACAAAACAACCTGGCTCATAATTGGCATTATAATTTACCCCAAAGTTGTTCAATAGGGTAGAGATCAGGGCTCTGTGCAGGCTTCTCAAGTTCCACCTTGTATTTATGGACTTGACATGGGGCACAGTTCTGCAAGAATAGAAAAGGGCCTTCCCCAAACTGTTGCCACAAAGTTAGAAGCACACAGTTGTCTAAAATATCTTTTTATATTATAGCATAAACTTTAAGCAAAGGGCCTAGCCGAAACTGTGAGAAACAGCCCCAGACCATTATTCCTCCTCCATCAAACTTTACAGTAGACACTGTGCAGTCCAGAAGGTAGTGTTCTTCTGTCATCCACTAAGCTCAGATTCATCCATCAGACTGCCAGATAGTGAAGTATGATTCATTACTTCAATTAATACTTTTCCATTGCTCCAGAGTCGAATGGCAGTGTGTTTTACACCACTCCTGCTAACGCTTTGCATTGTGCATAGTGATCTTAGGCTTGTGTACAGTTGCTCATCCTTGGAAACCCATTTCATGAAGCTCCTGATGCCCATAGTTCTTGTGCTAATGTTGCTCCTAGAGGTGTTTCATATCACACATAACAGAGGACAAGTGAATTTTGCATGCTGTATGCTACAGTACTCAGTGGCCTCGCTCTGAGTTTTAGTCTACCTCTTCCTGACTGAAGTGGTGCTGCTCCCTGATTTTTCCCTCAGCAGAGCAGAAATGCCAAAGGTGGCATCTTATGACAGTGCCATCTGTAATGTCACTGAGCTCTTCAGTATGACAGAGTCTACTGACATTTTTTGTGAATGGAGATTGCATGGCTATCTGCTTGACTTTGTGCAGTGTTTAGCAATGTGTGTGGCTGAAACACCTGAACAACAGTTTTCAGGGGTGCCCACATACACTATATAAATAAACATTTGCTAAAACTGTAAGCGGCAAGTGAGTTAGAGTTACAGATGACACTGAATTAGTTGATCTCTCCTATGCTGTAAAGCCAGCAGTTTCACTACAGATAAAAATGATGCTTGAAATGAAACATTTTATGAAATTTAAATATTTTTTTTTATTTTTAGGATGTCAAAAGTATTTTATGAAATTACAAAAGATGTGCCCAGGATCTAGAAAATAATTTTTATGAGAATAGTTTGAGAGTTTAAGTGGATTAATTATTGTCCACAGTCAGGTAGTATACATTAGGAAGTTAAAGAGGCTTACAGGGTATGGGTTATAGATGTCAGTGTGTAATGTGTAAGTAAAAGAGTTTCTACATAAATTGTATAAAACACACATGAGAGCACAGCTAAAATATTTTTATAGCTTTGGTCTCCATATAACAAGGAAGATAACACATCTGGACTATGGGCTAAAAAAAGTGAAATAAAAAGGCGATGTTATCAATCCAAATGATCCATTGATGTTTTGTCAGTTTTCAAAAGTAATTTTCACTATTGCATTTGTTATTATGATTAATATATGTAAGATATTAAGAACAAATCAGAATCCTTAATGTCCTGGTTTATCGGTAGTACATATTCAGGTTCACTCAGGTTCACTCACAGCTAATTTAAATGAGGTCTGCACATGGTATTTACAGATTTTAAGGTGACCATTGTTTACAAATTCTCACACAAACTGCTATGTGGCCTGATTGCTTAATGCTGCTTTATATGGTACTGAGTCAACTATCTTATTTCCACACAGACTCTGTGTCCTTGTGCAAGATGTGTATGGGATTTTCTCTGAGGTGCAACTTCCCTTCTCCTACTTTTCCAAAGGAAGCCTTCTGTACTACTGTAGTAAATGGGAGGGAAAATTATGCATCTTTAATGACATCAAAGTCCTGCAAAGAACAACACGGGCAAGGTAAGGCCAGTTGTGACAGTAAATCACATTTTCTTTTCCAATGCCCATTGGCCATATATGAACATTTTTGCAAATCCTAACATAAGGAATTCCACATTTATCATGGAATAAATACATCTATTTTAAGCAGAAATTTTATCAGGTGTAAGTCAGCTGGCTGAGCTCACTCAGATAGCAAATCATTGATTAGACATGGGAAACCTAAATGGGTAGGAAGGTTGATTTTAAGAGTACTCTGAGTGCATCTCTTAGGAATGAGTTAAACTATGAGTTTTTAAAGAGATTAAAACCACATTTGAAAGAAAGTTGGGGAGGTTGAACCCAAGGTTGTTTCTGTAAAGACCTGTAGATAAAATGTGCTGAGTACTTGTTGTGGAGGCAACCTTAGAATCTACTGGATGCTACAAGAGGTGATGGGAACGTTAAAGAAACGTCGTTGCTTAGAATAGAAGTGATAGCTCTCCAAATTTTCAAGAAGGTGGCAATTGTGGTAAGGGCTGATGCCAAATACCTTGTGAGGGAGCAAAAGAATAAAACCATAACCTTCTGAGGAACAAAGAAAAAAAAGTATAAATCTGAAGCTAATCTGGCTGTCTTCAGCAACAAACATGAAATTGTTAACCTCCTCAACTGGATATCATGAACAGTTGTAAGGAATACTTGGAGTTCCTTGGCTGTTCTTTTGAGGAAAAACAGTGTAGGAAGCATCTAGGGAAAATTATTCCATTACTAAGATTGTATATCTCCATAGTACTCGTCTTAGTTAACATATGTTTTGTTTTTCAGTCATTGTCCAACCCGCTATATCCTAACACAGGGTCACGGGGGTCTGCTGGAGCCAGTCCCAGCCAGCACAGGGTGCAAGGCAGGAACAAACCCGGGCAGGGCGCCAGCCCACCACAGGGCACACACCAAGCACACACTAGGGACAATTTAGGATCACCAATGCACCTAACCTGCATGTCTTTGGACTGTGGGAGGAAACCGGAGCACCCGGAGTAAACCCACGCAGACACGGGGAGAACATGCAAACTCCACGCAGGGATGACCCAGGAAGTGAACCCAGGTCTCCTTACTGCGAGGCAAAAGTGCTACCACGCCCTATGGGTTTTTTTTTTTTTTTTTGAAATGCACAGACAGTACCTTGGGACTAGCAAGCTGGGAAAGTTGCCCTTTTTTATGATTGACTGAATTTATATTACTATGAATATAAGCACACATTTTAATGCATTCTTAATAGTAATATAAGTTAACATACTCAAAAATGTTTACTCAAATTTGGGATCGCAGACATTCTTAATAATGTTTATCGTAACATACATGATTCACATAATGTTACACATACAGTGAATTACCTGCCGTCTGTGTCATATGTCTATTTTTGGCACTTATTAATTAAAACAGTAAGCTTTGAAACGCAAGTCAACATTTTTAATGAACTTTGATCATCTTACCAGTCTAACATGCACTTGATACCAATTTCTAATCATTGTCCTAAATAATTATGAAACGTTTAAAATTTTACTGATAGCAAAGTCTCTTTAGAGGCCACTACAAGGTTGAACTATTTGTATGAATAGACTTGTTTTCCTGTAGTTTTAGTCACTGCATACATTCAGATGTAACTAATGATATGAAATCAAAAGTATCAAAGTTGTTTATTCATGTTGCAAAATTTGCTCTGTAAAACTGAAATTCAGTTAAATTTAAAATATTGCTGTGATCAGGCTTAAATGAGAAAGACAATGCATGGATAGCTATGTTAATTTTACCATTAGAGTTAAGAATGTACCCTTTTAAGAATTTCTTAAGAAAAACTCTTAAGATGTACATCAAAGTGGTGAACTTTTGTTAACTATTATTTCCTTTACTAAATGTATGATGAAACAAAATATTAATTCCAAAGTTATGCTGCATCATTTAGGCATTAATAAACACTTTAGATTTATAAAAGGACTTATTAACATTTTATGAAAATACAATCTTTCTATGAAAATGTCCATTTTATGTAGGAAATAATTTGTTAATCTTGCAAAGAGTAACAAACTCCATGCATCTCTGCCTTGCATGCATTGATGGACACATTTGTCTAGTGCTGAGGAATCTGCAATAATATGTCAACAACACTTTCATACAGGCAAAACCTGGAGAGCGTCGACATGCTTCATTTAATTATGTATAGATGTGATGAGCACATTGGTAGCGTCACTGTGGTAAATTGTTTTCTATCTGGCCCAGGCTATAACGTACCAGTGACCACTTCCTATATGGGTAACATAGCTCCTAAGACTTTTTGGTTGCCTGCTTTTCCCCAGCAAACCTTTAACAAGGTAACTGTCCTTTCAGTTTGCGCTCTGGATCGTCAGCTGTCAGTCATTAGTCATACTAATATCAACAAACATTTGAAATTTAAGTCCTTTGAGTGCAGAAAGAGAAACATGCAGTCTGGTTACCAAAGTTGTTTGATATGAGACCTAAAAAATAGATTGTTTAATGATGTAAGCAGATACTGTAACCCCTCTAAAAATCAGGGAGAAATTCAACTTTACACAACCATGACCTGCCTGGTGCTGAATACTTTCCTGAAAATATGATGTATCTTTTACTTTTCACAGTATGTCATTATTTAGTTAAGGTTTGAAAAATGTTGTTTGAGTAGACTTGGACCACCTGTTTTAAGTTTTAAAAAGTTTTTAAAGTTTTACAAAGTTTTAGAACACTTCACTTTTTTCCAGTTTTCTTCAGATTTAATCAGTTCAAATGTAATGAATGACCTAAAATGGTGAGCAAGGTAAGCAGTAAACTTCCAGATGTTTAAATTTAAAGTTTAGGTTAGCAAAAACTGAAAAAAGTACATTTCAGGATGTTACAAATGGACCTTCTTCAGGGAACAACTAATAGTGTTACAACCTACAGATGTTCTGTGACAATTAAGGTAAATTAAGCTTTGCAAGTTGAAGCAAACAATTTCCACTGGTGTCCAAACTTCTATTGATTACTTAAAAACCTTCTGTCTGTCTTAAAGCAGAGTTGGAACAGACTGTGTGAAGTACTAGTACTTGGACAATATTACAGTGTAGAAAGTTATAAATTCCAGTGATAAGGGCAAGAAAATGGAAATTAACAAATGAAATGAGACAGAGCATTATTACTATTTTGAAGTTTAGGCCTTTTAGTTAACAAAATGGCAAAACAAATCAGTGTCAATGAGTATGGTGTCCAGCCAATCCAAAGGCATTTGGAAACTGGTAGAAACTGATGGGAAGAGATCTGGCAGACCCAAAGTCACAACTCAATCAGAAGACAAGTTTCTGAGGGTCACCAGCTTATGTGATAGGTGCCTCATAACACCACAGCTTAACAGTGGTTGAACAAAGCAAGTCTCAGTTTCAACGGTGAAGAGGAGACTGTGTGCTGCAGATTTGACAGGTCAAGTGGCAGTAAGAAAGCCATTCCTTAAAGGACTACTGCAGACTGGAAGAGTGTCTTATTGACAGATGAATCAAAATTTGAAATCTTCGGTTAATCATGCAGGGTGTTTGTACGCAGTTGAGTGAGTGAAAGGGCATTTCCTCATTGTGTGACACCAACTGTCAAACATGGAGGAGGATGTGTGATGGTCTGGGGTGATTTTGCTGGATTCAGAGTTGGTGACTTACACAAAGTGACTGACATTCTGAATCAAAAGGGTCACCACAGTTTGGCTGTTATATCAAAAATTTTAATATAATTTTGTACACTTGATGAAATGATTCATTGACTTATTTTTTTTTATTTGCCATTGTTATTTGTTGTATGCCTTGATGTCATGAAAGATTAAGACTGTATGCATTTCCATAAAAACTAAAAAATATTGAGGTGTTTTATATATATACTAGCCAATCCGCTGCGTAGCATATGCCGCATAATTATGTATTGATGGGTGAACACTTCCTGAAAGACACAGTTGTCCAAATGGGGTGGGTTTGAGGATATGACTGTGAGTGAATGAAAAGATGGAACTCTGGAGAGAGGGCGGGGAAGCGGGCCCGAGAGGCTTCGGGTCCTAACCGTCCAACGACGGGTCGGCACAACCGGTAACGATCCTTCCGCAGGTTCACCTACGGAACCCGTGTTAGGACATTTACATCCTTTAGATAGGCAAGTTCGATCGTCTGACGCCCATTCCGCCCCCGCCATTCTAGTCTGCCAATTTCATAAGTCATCTCTTAGTCATTGTTCAGTACACACTGCCTGCTCATGTGTCCGCCCCCAACTCCTCACGTGAATTGCTTTCGTCTGTGTGCAGTCCACATGCACTTGTGAGTCACGTTGACTGTTGAGTCAAATGAAGCTACAGGCTCCACACCTGGTGGTGCCCTTCCGTCAATTCCTTTCAGTTTCAGCTTTGCAACCATACTCCCCCCGGAACCCAAAGACTTTGGTTACCCGGTTGGCTGCCTGGTGGGTCATGGGAATAACGCCGCTGGATCGCCAGTTGGCATCGTGTATGGTTGGAACTACAACGGTATGTGATCTTCTTCGAACCTCCAACTTTCGTTCTTGATTAATGAACACATTCTTGGCAAATGCTTTCACTCTCGCGCCATGGTTGGCTGTTTAGTGAGTTGTTGGTGGGCGGGGCTGTCTTGCGTGCGTCTTGCTAGACATGGACTTAGTGAATTATATATGTAGATACTATGTACTATATACTATATATAATATTCTGTTGCCTTGGTCTCAGAGAACAGATACAGGTTGCTAAATTAAGACCAGTTGTTGATGACAGTAATATGACCGATTATGATCATATGAAGTGTATATCAAATGCTAAGTGAAGGAGGTCACCGTGCTGAGACTTAATGGTTTTCTTAGAAAGCATTTATTGTAAATATGCACTGCAATGCAATACTTTGTAAGGGAGCAGATAAAGAAAGCTCTGCCCTAGACCTAGTTGGATGTCTCCAGTTATTACTAAGAGGAGGTAGATTTCAAACTGACAAAACACATATTACTTGTCTGCCCTGAACTGCTCTATATGGAGTGACTGCAGGCAGAATGCCATGTCCTGATTTGTACAGAACTGCCTTGATTATGTAATTCAAGCTGAAAGTCAATCAAAATTATGCTGCTGTTTAATTTGTATTATGATCCTGTAAGAGAGAAAAGAAATCAAATATATGCCAAAAGTCAAAAAACAAATTTTGTTTTTTCAGTATTCCACTTGACAATTTTAAATATTCATCTTGAATTAGGTTGGCCTCCTTGTCATATAATTTGATTTCTCTGTCTTCTTATTTTTTTTCTGAGATTCACTACTTGAGGACTAGTGAACATGTGTATGTGAATTTATTCCCTGCTCCACCTGCTGTTTGGTCTTGCAAATCCAGAAGGCCTTGATTCTGGAGGGTGGTTTTGACATGTTTCTTCTCACTGATACTCTTAGTTACACTCATTTGAACATTTACCTGCTTGCTAGAACAAAGTGTTCAGAGATAACTGTGTTAACTTCTGAAAGGAGTCAAATTAACATGAACTTTCTTATCAGCGTACACTGAACTTTGTATCCGTTGAACTTTTTGGCTTTACTATTCAGTAATCAGTAGAGAAAACGTGCGTCTATAACCTTTTATCTCTTGCCTCTGTAGTTTATGTAGGAATGCCAAGAGTTGTTAGAGAAGAATATTGCTTATAAAGCAAAAGATACCCTTAAAAGGGCTTTTAGTCATTTACTACAAGTTTCTTGGGCTGGGGCCCCTGTCTTCTTTCACAGTATACACAGCCCCCAAACCTTTCCCATTTTATGGAATGTGGGTGACTAAATTAAAACTTTATTAATGAAAATTGTGTATGCACACAAGTGTTTACTGCAATATACTGATTTTCATTTAACTATGACCCCTGCTGCCTTCTGTATCAACAGCCCCCCTCTCCCTCTCACAATCATTTCAGTGTCGCCTTTCCCCCTTCATTGAAGTCTGATTCACCTTCTTCAACTTCCCTCCCCAAAACCCCCCCCCCCCCCCTTAATTCAATTACACCCTATACTTTCTGTGAAGCAAGAAGGTGTACAAAAACTTTTCAGGAAACAGAATATTGGGAAAGCACCTGTCCCTTATGGAGTTTCACCTGGTACTCTTAGACATTGTGTAGTCCAGTTAGCATGTGTGTTCACTGACATATTCAACACCTCCCTGCAGTTGGGCAAAGTTCTGGACTGCTTTAAGGTAGCCACTATCATTCCAATTCCCAAGAAGGAAAATAATCTGCGATCTTAATGACTATAAGCCAGTTGCTTTGACCTCGGTGGTTATGAAAATATTCAAACGTCTTCTTCTTTCCTACCTAAAGTCCAGCAGTCCCTCTCCTTGATCCACTTCAGTTCACATATAGGGCAAATTGCTCAGTGGAGCTTGCAGTTAATTTATGCCTCCACTATATTCTTCAGCACCTGGACTTGCCTAAAACATATGTGAGGGTCTTTTTGGTGGGTTTCTGCTCAGCCTTCAATACCATTTGTCCAGAGTTGTTTCAGAATAAACTAATTCAGTTAGGTGTACCCTATGGTATTTGCAAGTGGAGTTTGAGTTTCTTGACACATAGGAAGCAGTATGTGAGACTGGGCCCTTGTATGTAGGATCCATTGTCAGTTAGTGTAGGCTCCCCCCAAGGCTGTGTTCTTTTACCCCTGATGTTTTCACTTTATACAAATGATCCATGGACACATCTGTAAAAATCCTAAAGCTTGCAAATGACACAACTGTAGTGGGTCTCATTTCCAATAATGACTTGTCTTCCTATTAAAGAGAAGGAGGCCATCCTGTAGAATTGTTGTATTTGTATAGTGGTTTGCACAGTGTCTGGTTAATGGTGGGTTGAAATTGTGTTGTCTTGAATTTGTTACGTCTTGTAACTCATATTTTGCACTTTACCAAAGTCAATTATGTATGTTTCACATGCTAGCAATAAAGTGATTCTGATTCAATACTAGGGATAGGCGTCAATCTGCTTTTGATGTAGTATTATCCTTTGTTTTTACGTTAAGCAATGCAATTGGCTATATATAGCATTCTTTTCTGTCTTTTTATCTTGTACCTTAAATTTTATCCTCCCATCCATTTATTTTCTGTTTTCTGTGTTCTTCTGAGGGCTGCGTCAGATATTGAACGTTTTAGTGATTTTAATATTAAAGTTTAAAGAGCGGCTGAAAGTAAATCTTTTTAGTAAATTATTTATGGTGCTAGTTTGTTTATTTAGGTATATTTGCTCTTTGTACTTTCAAGATAGGGCAAATCATGCAGTGACTAATAATTAATGCTATGTTAAAGGATCTGTAAGACTGTTAAAATGTATTCTTCCATATTCTCAAAAAAATTTCAGTTATAGGTTTGCTAGACAAATGATAAAAAGGAATGTTAAATTTTACTGCAACTCTAGGCATCTGCAGGGCACATACATTTTTTTTTTTGAAGGCAGCGTAGTTACAGATCACCTACCTACACCAAATGTAATTGTATTTCTGCATTGATAACTGTTAGTGGTTCTATGTATTTTGTTCGCTAGTTCTTTTAACTACCTCCTTCAAATTGTGTTCCATGTTAAATTAAACTGCCTAAACATTTAATTGTGAATGCAATTCTGCTCTGATTTTTTAAGGTTCCTAAATATTAAAATAAAGCATTTTACCAAAACATATTTTTATAAGTTATTTCATCCCTTTTGAGAGAAATCACTACTCCTTGTTGTTGACCTGTCTGTGCCCTTTTCATCGTACTGCTACAACATCTACAAGCCCTTGAGAAATCAGGACATTAGACCATCTTACATTTTTTTATGCCAGTCTCATTGAACATCATTTTATTCTTTATTTCATCTTGAAGTGATGGGTTTTTCAACATTTAAAGCAGGCCAAGCAACTGCACTTTGACCACCATTTCACACAGGTGGATGAGCCTCTTTTAAATCCTGGGCTTTGTAACCTTCTAAAGTCTCGCCCCCATTAGCAGAGTGGTTATTAAAGCTCATTTCAGAGTTCACATAGCAGTACCTGGAGTAAATTATATTTATACACCATATAATAGGCAAACCACCTGTTCTGGTGTCATGAAACAGTAGACATTTACTGGACTTGGAAACACCAGTGGCCTGGCACTTTTAAGGAGTCTTCCTTGGTGTTTCTGAATTAACCTATCTCAACCCCTAGTTAAAAGAAGAAGAGAGCTGGCTTTGAGGTTGTCTAGAGCCCTCATACGCCTTTACAAGGTTTTTGCTTTCTTCTCCCAACTAATTTAACTTTGACTATATCTATCTGCCTGTCTATGAATGTGTGTGTGCATATATATAAATAACCATGGTGGCAAAAATAAGAAACCTGCCTCAGTGCTTATCTAATTATTCCTCTCTAATTAACAGAAAGGTTTATCTGGGTCAATAGTTTTTCAAATTTTTCAAAAACGCCAAAATGTTTCACATGAGTCATATTATTTGAAATTTTTAAATATCTAATGGTAAAACTTAAATTTTTCTGTAAATCACAACATCTTGCCTTCTCACTCCATTTATGGTAATTAATAAGTTATAGTCCGTTAATTTACCTTGTCAAATATATACATGTAGGCTGAATAATAAAACAATACATAAACAAGAAAGGATTTTAGCTTTTCATATCTTACTAACTTTTTTAACTGACACTTGTGTTTATACAGCAGAGCAAAGTTCATATGATTCCAACACAATTACTTGTTTCTGGACTTTGCATCTTTCTGTGACACAATAACAGAGCTTGATTTCTTATCCTTTCTTCTATGGCAAATGTGAAACTTCAGCTCCAGGCAATTAAATGAGCCACATTATAGTCTTCTATTTAATGAACTGATCCTTTTGGATTACTGTTATCATACATTAGCTGACGTGCTGTACTGTTTCAGGCTTACTCATAAATTTACAAGCAAATGTTGATACAAACTCACATGTTTGGCTCCTTGATAAAAGATTAACTGCTGGAAGGTCATATTTATAGTTTTATTTTTAATTTTAATAGTGAAATTAACTTTTTAAACTCCTTCATATTACAAGTTAACACTGACCCAGACCTTCTTTTAACTCCTTTTGCATTCATTTTTTAGTTGTATTGCTTAATATCTTGTGGGCTCTATAAAATTATTAAATAAACCTTCATTTAATATCAAAGATGCCAGATTTATTTATTAATATTATTAAAAACAAACAGCGTTTAAACGTTTAAAATAATTTTATTTATTAAAATATGGTAAAAAAAAATTTTCCTTTCAAAAGAAAAAAAATGAAAAATTTCCATTTAACTCTTTTTTTTTTTTTTATCCCATAAATGGTAGGCATGGAAAACTATCTAAAGGCAGATGAAAGGAACACAGTGCTGTGAATTTTGGCATATAGTACAATTCCACAAATAATATGTTGTCACTTGATTATGTCACTGTTAATATTTAGAATCACCAGGAGAATACCATTACCTTTATGTAATATTTCCAGAAAATAGGACAGAATCAATACCTTTATTTTGAATTTTGAAAAGCCAGTTTTTACTGTTTCATAATGTTAATCTGTTGTGAAAAGAGTATCTTCCAGTGTTGCCGCATTTCATTCATGTTCTTATCTTTTGTAGGGCAACTGAGAACTCATCTAATTGTATACTCTACTGTGAGTTCAGTGATAATAAATTGAGCACACCTTTCCCTTAACAACAGTGTCCAGGTCCTTGTGGGAAATTCCCAGACACTGTAAGAGCAATGATAATCCCATGTTCATCAAGTTTACGCATATCATAAAGGTTTTCAGAAAAATATCTCTTTAAATAGAATAAATTAGATGGCAATAAAATTACAAATTGGCCTCCTTGATTTTACAGTACTCTTAAGAATATTTGCATGAAACTAGTGTTACCAAGTGTTTGTACTTTACCCTCCAGAGTCAGTTTTTGAGACAATTTCCACATATTAACTTAAAAATTGAGATCACTTGAATCTTTATGGCTGGTATTACAGAGTCATGTTATAATCAGATAACCTAAATAAAGAATATTACTGAAACCTGAAAACCTGTGTGAGAGTAGGAGGGCACCTACAGCTCATGGCGTTTCCTGCTTTAGGACATCCTGCTGTATGACACCTTTTCTAAATTTACAAATGTCAAAACAGTTTTAACCGCATATGTGTTTTTCATAAGAGCCCCAGAAAAAGGCACCTGATATGTTGATACTTTTGCCTAGCATCCCCAACCTTAAACTATACTTTAAAAGAATTTTGTAATATGCTTTTAAAGTATAGTTTTTTTTTCAGTTAAAGAACAAATAATTGCAAACAAAACATTCAGGAAATTTTAATTTTTTGCAATGGATCAATTGTTGATATTTTACATATTTAATTTCCCCTAGCTAGCTATTTTCATAAAACATACAATCCTGTAACCATCATCTGGTCAGGTAGATTTATTTGTAAGCATACAGAGAAGTTGTCCATCCATTATTTATTTGTTTTCTTATGTAAAACTGAAACAAAGACATATGTGAAAATGTTACAAAATGTTTTGCGCATGCAGAGAAGCTGTTTCTCTAGAGCAGAGGTTTCTAATACCAGTCTTAGGGGATCCCTATGGCTAGAGGCAGTTTCACAATCAGTTAGTCTTTTTATGTCTAATTGATCTCAGTTAGGGTGTTTAAAAGCACTTCATTAACTTGATTATTCACACAAACCTGATTTCTAAAAAAAAAAAAAAAATCCTTATTCTGATTAGAAAAATCAGGTTTTTGGCCTCTGAAAAAACCTGATGAACAGAGGTAGGTTTCTCCACAAATAATCAGATTTGGTGTCCATATAAACCCTTAACAAGATTACTGTTAAAAATTTTGTAGCCTGCTCACATCTGTTGTAAATGCGTCCACAAAATAAATTTCGAGAGGGAAATGTTTGGACATTATTCCTTCTCGCATTTTCACATTATTTCTTCTGGCTAAAATAATCTGTCACAATATTTTAGAAATCATTAAATTTTTGTTGATGAGCTGAACGTAGATTGCTTAACTCAGCAAGACAAAATCGAGAGCATTAGGGTAACATGTTAAAAGTAACATGCGAACCTCATGCAATACTTATTAAAGTCAAAAATACCTATGTTGTTATTATTTCAGCAGCACATGGGTGTAACACAAGAAGCACATCTAATCCTTTGAAATGCTCAATCACACAGCCAAGCACAAAAGAGTTTGCTATGTGCATTCTGGTAACAGAAACCTATAGTAAAGCTTCAACTTGACTAAACATGTTTATAAAACACATGGAAATTATCACAGGCATTATGCTTATTTTCTGATTCATAGTGGCCCATGATGAAGTTTAACTCTTTAACATAAGAGCAGTAGGTTGAGATTTATATTAATCCGAAGGTTAGAAATATTTTTGTTACAGCTTTACATTCTTTAAGTTCTTTTCTCCTTTTTGTCATTCTCCCATTAATAAACCTTTTTCTGTGGAGTCTGCTCCATTAATTGTATTCTAATAATGACAAATAACCATGAATGGAGTAGACACCAAGATAATTGTCTCTGAATACTGAAAGGTGGCAGCTACATCAGTATCAGACCCACTAGCTTGATCATTAGGAAACAATGACTTATATAACTGGAACACCTGGAAAAGCAGAATGAAAATCATAGTGGTGATGTTAATAGTCTTAAAAAATCAAGATAAAATAATTATTATTTCCATGTGGCACACAAATGCTTATTAAGTTATATTTTTTTAAAATTTAGCAAACCCAGGTTTTAAATTTTTGATGTCAAATCTTACATCATTGTTAATTGTCATTGTTATCATACAATTATAAGAAAACGCTACTCTGTAGATCATTTAAATGTATCTTCTTATAAAGTTACCATTTTTCAGTTTAATTCCTTCATCTTACCATTTACATTGTGAGTGTGTTGATGTTTGTTTTTTTTCCTGAAAGGTGGGTTTCACACTAAATTGTTTTATTTAGAAACATTTGGGATTTAAATTATTATATTTCAATACTTTGTATAATTACATCGATTGTTTCATTTTGTCGACTTTCTAATATCCTTCACTTTATCTATTTATTTTTTGTTTTTGTAAGCAAGTGCATATTCTCATATTTCCAGTTTGTTTTTAATTTATCCTCCTAGGTCTTTGTAAACAAGGAATAATGCAACATTAACATAACAGCATCATTCAAAGGTCACCTTAAATTTCCACCAGTTATAAATTTTTGTGGTGTTTGTTTTGATTTTTCAAATTCATAATGTTAACTCTGTTAAGACAATTCAGAGCATTTGCTTTCATGTTGGTAAATTAAATAAACATAAACCTATTGGCATACTGTTTGTAAAGCCTTTCTGCTCATTTTTTCATTTTGTTCTGTAGTGTACACCTGTTGGAATTTTCCATCTTATTCTATAGCACACACACTATACTCCAACTAGACCACTAACAAATGCTTTGTTCTCACATGTCAGTCGGTCGTACACACATACTGTATACTTTTGTTCTTCTTATTCCTAGATACAGTATATGCAATAGGAAACAAAATGCACTTCTTTGTCATTTGCTTGACCCACTGCTAAAATTTATTATACAGTAAATGTAACTTTTTGCATCAAGTGCATTCATGCAGCAACAAAGCAGCAATAATTCAGTTTATTCTTACAAAGCACACTTCCTTAGAGCTCCCACTGTATTGTGTCCAATTACAAATGTCCATTTACTTATTATTAAAACAGCATAATCCAATTCAGTGTTGCAGAAGCTTGAACCCTATCCCAGCAGCATTTGATACAAGGTTGAAAGCATCCCTGGAAAGGATCTCTATCACAATTAAAATATAATTAAATTAAAGCACAGAATAACATGTAGCATTTCATAATTTCTTATGCTGTGGACATGGCCCCACAAAAAATAGGAAATTGGTGGACATTTAAGTTGACATTTGAATGATGCTTTTTCATTGGTGTTGTTGCATCATTTCCTCCTGCTGAACATAACATATATGTAATGTGTACACAGAAATACATATATTCAAGCGTATACTATATCTGCAATCTTTCTTTAATAAGCATAAAGTAAAAATAATTCTAGTTAAAAATCCTAACTTCATTAGCTCACTGCTCCATTCCGTCCCACTCCAGGCAATCTGCAGTACATCACAATGGAGGCAAATGATGACAATTCCAAAAGTGTACAATGAAAGTCTAAAAGTGCAATTATTATCAGTAGAGACATTTCTCACTCCAGTGTATGGTACGTGCCAGATTGGAACATTGAGAAATGAAAGAAACTGAGTAACAGTTGGCAACAGTCAAATCAGGACCGTCAAAGTAATTTTAAAAAGGCAATGTGAATGGCCTCAGCAGAAGTATTCAATCATGACAATGTCTCTTCAGTCTTTGCTCTAATTCAGAAACCAATGAGACCTGCCAAATATTGGTCAACAGACCATTTCAGCATTTGAAGGCCCTATAGGTATTTGTCTCTTACAGAACTTTTAAATATCCTTAGAATTTCAAATAAGTCTACACCTTTAGATCATAATATATGCTCTTGAGCATAAATATTAATAAGCTCTGTGAATGTCTTTTTTTATCTCAAAATGCAAATTCAGTTATCAGCTCTAAATATACGAGGAGTTTAATTTAAGAACTGGAGTTGTATGATGAAACTTTTTAGCTCTATTCATGACCCTTGCAATGATTTATGATTTTTTAAATTAAGAATCAGTAATCTGTGATTGTTTTTTCAGAATGTTAATCACTAAAAAACTCCATTTGTCAAATTTATTTCTTTATTTTTATTTCAAGATCGTAACATAGTATACAATTAAGCAGATAAAATTTGCAGAACATGTACAGCAAGTTTCTTCAAAATCAATCTAGAAGGAACCCCAGAGAAATAAAAAAGAGAACAAACAAAACTTAACCAAACAAGAATTTTTCCCCCCACCTAACAGAAAGAGAGTAGAAACAGAAGTATTACAAAAAAACTTTTTTTCATCTATATAAATGCTTAATCTATTTCTTTTAATTAAGTTGTTCCTTGTTTTTAAAAAAATGTTTTTAGCAGATCATCTAAGTGAGAATTTGATTTTTTTATATTTTCAAATACTGAAATATAAAATGTCAGATTCCCACTCAGTTATAAAAGTTAAGTTGGGATTTTTCCAGTCAAGTAAGATAAGTCTGTGTGTTTGTAGTGTGGTAAAAGGTATTATAATCAATTTGTCCCTATTTTCATTAAGCCAACTTGTGAGTGTGTAAAATGTAGCTATTAATGGGTTAGGAGTGATTATGACACTAAAGCTGTCTGATAAGTATTTAATTTAATTTAATTTAGTGTTTTCACAGAACATATGGCCTAATGATACTGGTGCTAGATGGCAATGCTTGAAAGTTGGATCTTGTCCTGGATATGTTTGGACAATTTTAAACAAAATAATTGGGATTGATGAAATATTTTAAGTTGAATTATTTAGTAATTGACACATATAGAGTGAGGCAGAGTGTATTCTATGTGTGGCAGACTTTTACTCCTTTTCCCACCATTCCCTTGGATTGTTGAAGGGTAGATTCTTTGAAATGTTTTTATATAATGTTGAGATACTGCCCGAGTTTTCAAGACTGACCAGTATTTCCTGTAAAAAAGAGGGGGAGGGGTAGGTTTCTTTTAACAGAATGTCTAATTTGAAAATAGTGGAAAAATTGTGCTGCTGGAAAGTTAAATTTGAATCATAATTGTTCATAAGATGCAAAAACGTTATTTATACACAGTTTTCTAAGTGTCTTAATCCCACGCGTTTTTAATAGATTAAATACTAAGTAGGCTTGAGGAGGTTGAAAAAAAAGTGAATATCATGTAGAGGAGCAAAAGACAAAAGCTTCTCTGCCTTGATGTGCATCCTGCATTGGTTCCATATTTTAAGTGAATAGTTGACGACTAGATTATTAGTATATTCTTGAAAGGTAGTGTTTATTGGAGCACAATAAACAACTGCTGACCAGGCTGTTGTAAATTAGTTTATATCTGGCATCTTTCAGGTCTTTATAGTTTGTGTATGCCACACAATAATAAAATTTAAAGTTGCATTGGTAATTGAGCTAAAATCATATTAGCCTTCTGTCCATTTTCATAATAATGGTATTGGTATTTAAAGATGTATTGTTCCATTTCTTTTGTTTTCAAGAGACTAAATTCTGATTATAGAACCTGGCTCTTCTTGTAAAATGCGTCATTTGTAGACCTGGCGTATTCCTGATCTATTCTGGAAATCTCAGTTGTTACTCTGGTGCCTTGTTGGTTTCCAGTTTATTTTTTTGTGAGAAATATGAAATAATGTCTCTCTTAAAAATGCCTTTAAAGTTTCCCAAAATGTTCCCGTGGAAACATTTGAGGATGTTAGTCTTTAAAAAAAAAAAAAAAAAAATTCATCTGATTGGATTTGAATTCTGTAAAGTACATATCTGCTAGTGACAAGGGGATAAGACACCGATCAAAATTTAAAGGCAAAATAATTCATCCAACTTAAACAGTTATCTAAAGATGTAACTGAAGAATTATCATTTATGGGAGTAAAATGATTTTGTAATATTTAAATGTGCTTTGGAGCAAGAGCTATATAATTTTGCGGTATATTAATAAAAGTGATTTACTTTACTTAAGATTTACTAGAAGCATAGCTTGTTTTCTAACAGTACCTGAAAAACCACTCTTAGTAAGCAGTGCACAAGATGGCTAATGGCAGATATATACATTATTAGACTGTGCTTGTAAAGCAGGCTGCTTCTTCCTGTTTTATTCCTCATTGTGTCTTTGAAGGCATTATTATTCTGTTATCTATACATATATTTTATGCAGCACTTTTCTGAAATGGGCATTCTTTCAGACTCTCTTTAGTTGGGGCACAATTATAATCCCACTTTGCCTGCCTATATCTGTCCGTCTGTCGTTCTGTCTACCTATCTGTTTATGCACATATTATATGCTGCTATACCATGAAGCTGAATACTTATTACTAACAAATATATATATTGCACGTAATTAAAAGAAAAACAAATTTAACACATAAGGAATATAAAGTAAATCCCGTAAACTGAAGTAACACCTCCAAATTATTATGTGATTAAAATTTCACGTGTTGTCTACTTGATTTTTTTCCCTACTTTTTCTCTGTTTGTTCATAGTGGTTATTTTCATGTTTGAAATGAGTTTCTGTTCAGGTGCTTGATTGGACATAATGATTATTTTATACTTTATCAGAATAGTCAAAGTAATAAAAATATTCTAGAACATCTTGTAAACTGTATAAAATGTCATTTTTTAATGCAGAGCAGACATATATTATTATGTTTTCTTTAAATATATTTATTAGGTATTACTTATGTTTACACATCAGTTTTATTTTATACACATTAATGATATATGTTACTTTAAACTGGCTCCCAGTCATACGTTTACCTATTAGTTTTATTTGTACCTAAATCTATTATGTTGCATTCATAATAAAAGCCAATGGTAAAACCTTTATCCTGCGAATATAAAAATAAGCAAAGCAGTTTTGAAATTGGGCAAATGAATGAATGATCAGTTAGGCCTTTCATTATATGTATCACTGTTTTCTTACATTGTTTTCAAAATATTCCATAATCCATAAGGATTTGTTAATATTGTTGTGTTGTACAGGAAAAAGAGATTGTACATCCTTCCACATATAGAAAATGCCCTCATGTTTGTTAAATTACTTTGGTTCAGGAAGGCTGAGCATGCACGATATTAGCTGAGCATGGGGGCAAAGTTATAAAGTAAAGTTTGTTGGGCAGCTGTTTGCCGCAGTGCTGTGTAAAACTCCTGCTTTCTGTATAGTCAGTTTACAAAACCATGTCTGTCACAGTGCTTTTGGTAACACAATAAACTTATGTACATCTTTATATGTTAACTTCTATAAAGGTTGACAGAATTAGCTTTGATTTTACAGTATATGCAAATTTCTTTTTTTTTTTAACCGAAGCACAGCCTTTCTCACACAAATACTCCAACCGTCAGTTGAATGATGATTGAATTGTGACATGTATTTCCTGTTAAAAGTGACATGGAAAAGTGACATGGTGTCAGTAAATAGAAGTAAGACTCCTTCCAAGAGTCGCTTAATGTATAATGGCAATGATAAAGCCTATTTTTTATTTGTTATAATAGCTAGGGCTATCTAGACAACAGGTCATTTTCTGTATCTGTTCTCCCTTAGAGCTATAGTCTATTTCAGCAGCATTAGGCGTAAGGAGTTTTCTTATCTTGGATTTTAACACCAGTCTATTGTACTAGTGTAAGAGCACACATTCACATTTCTGAAATACATCTAGAGATGCCAGTAAACGTAATTTTCTTCATCTTACCATATGTGAAGAAACCAGAATACCTGAAACCTTATGGACATCAGTAGAATGTACAAACCTCCACAATGACACTGGCCATGTTGGGGTTTAAGCCCTGGTCCCTGGAGCTTTGAAGCTGTAGTGCTAGGTGTGCTAACTACTACATAGTTAAAATCCCCAAAATGTTTATAGTCCACAATATTTTGCTTTAGTTGATAGGACTGCAGTGGTAATATTGAGGGAAAATGTAATTGCTACTTCTGTTGTTTAGATCAGAAATGAACAATGTCAGCACTTGAGGACCACAGTTAGTGGGTTTTTGATGTAGCCACTAATTTAATCTGTATCTAATTCATGCTTAGTGTTGAATTCATCTCTTAACTATCATTGTTTTTGCATTCACACAAAAGCCCAACTGCATAAATTTAGATTTTCTAGGAAATGTTTATGCAGATTTGCATTGTTTTCTTGCATTTCTTAAGATATGACTGTGTTTTCTTTGTTCTTTAACTATTTAGAGCTCAGTAGGTTGTCGATTTAAGTGGCAATGCTGCTCACTAAAGTGTTTCTACAAAATGTTAATTTATTTTTAGACAAAGTATATGAGGTCTGACAATTTCGCAAACTCATCCTAGAAAAGTCCTACATACCTCATTGCTGAATATCACTGCAGTCAAATTCGAAGTACTCCCCTTGGAAAGCTATGCACCGATGCCAGCGCCTAGTCCACTCTTCAAAGTAATTTTGGAACTCTTTCTGGAATGAGCTGTTGTCGTATTACGCTTGATGTCCTGGATGTCATTGAAATGTTTTCCTTTCAATATTTTCTTTATTTTTCGGTAAAGAAAAAAGTCATTGGGAGCCAGATCAGGTGAGTAAGGAGGGTGTTCCAATGCAGTTATTTGTTTACTGGCTAAACTCCCTCACAGACAGTGCCGTGTGAGCTGGTGCATTGTCTTGATGCAAGAGCCGTGAGTTGTTGGTGAAAAGTTCAGGTTGTTTTCATTTAACTTTTTCATGCAGCCTTTTCAGCACTTCCAAATAGTAAACTTTGTTAACTGTTTGTCCAGTTGGTACAAACTCATAATGAATAATCCCACTGATATCAAAAAAAGGTTAGTAACATCGTTTTTGACTATTGATTTGGAGTGACAGAATTTTTTTGGTCGTGGAGAATTGTCTGACTTCCATTGTGCACTTTGATGCTTTCTTTCAGGGTTGTATTTGTACACCCATGTTTCATCACCAGTGATAACATGGCCCAAAACATTGTCTTGCCTCTCCAAAAGGTCTTGGCAAATTTCGATTCTTCTTTGCTTTTGTTCACCAGTGAGCTCCTTCAGGGCCATTTTTACACAAACCTTTCTCATGTCAAGATTTTCATTTAAGATTTTCCTAACTGTTTCTCTATCAATGTTTATGTGGTCTTCTGTACTTCTCACTGTCAGCCGACGATTTTCACGCACAATACTTAGCATTTTTGCAATGTTTTCATCAGTTCTGCTTTTTATTGGCAGCCCTGAAGTTTAACAAGAAATGTAATGTTTTCTTCATTGCTCTAATGCAAGCTCCGACATTCTGGTGATGGCGCACAAGAACACACAACAACAATAATGAACATCACTCAGCAAAACACCACCACACGTTGACACAAACTCAGCTGTGAGACACTGATATACCAAAGTTATGAAACCTTACCGAGCTGTTTGTACAGTGCTGCCAACGTAAGTGCACTTTGGCAGGTTCTCAGAATCAATTGTCAAGCCTCATATATCTATTTTAAAATGCAAGAGACTAACACAGCTCTGTGATTTAAAATTCTAGCAGTGTTTATAAAAATAAAAGGTGAACTTTGAATGGAAAAACAGCAGCAAAGGAAAGCAAAATGATAAGGTGATCCTTTACAGGCGTTTATGATCCACTAAGTGTTTAGTACCAACAGAAAATTGCATCCCAGTGGAATTAAAAATGATGCCTATCCCTCATTTAGATGATAATAATAATAAAGAGTCTGTCCAGGCAGCATTGGGCAGAAACCAACCCTTATTAGTTTTTGGATACTTAGAAATTTTATGAAAATTTTATAGCTATCCAGACTTTGGTATTTTAGATTTTTCACATGACAGCAAAAGCAAGCCAGTACTGTTAAACAGGGGGCTTATTTAACAACATAAACTCATCTGTAATTGATTAATTTGCCTTCTCTGTGATGTAAAATAAGGTGTGTTTCTGCCTCCCAAAAGAGACAAGAGTACAGTTAAAGGATAATTTGTGTAATTTAAATTATAATAATTAAACATAAAAATAAAGTCTGACTATTTTTGTCAAATGAGCACATATAATTTTCAGTTATATTATTGCATAAGTCCATTGGCTGTCAAGGATTTTTTTCCTTCATGCGATAAACTGGATAAAGTGGTAAAAGCATAATGAATGGGTTTTCATCAAAAATTAAAAACTTTTTCTCCTATAAGGATATGCATTTATCTGAGGAATGGTTTAATAGAGAACTAAAAATTAATGCAATGAAAATTTTACTGAGTAAATAATATTTAAGTGTACAATTTCCTATCAAATAAAATAGCCGTTGTGATCACAGGCGTGAGACACAATTATGAGAAGTTTACACTGATTTTTTTTAAAAAAGCACTTCCAGTCAGATTTGACCATATGGGGCAAAATAAAAATTATTCAATGAATGGCCCACTCATTTAATACATAACAAATTGATTAGTGTTGAATCATTGCTGTCAGTGTAAAATTTCACAATTTCTATTGTGCTAACAGAGCCTAATGCCACTTGGACA
This sequence comes from Erpetoichthys calabaricus, assembly GCF_900747795.2. Taxonomy (NCBI): domain Eukaryota; kingdom Metazoa; phylum Chordata; class Cladistia; order Polypteriformes; family Polypteridae; genus Erpetoichthys; species Erpetoichthys calabaricus. The sequence continues at coordinate 36,629,649 of NC_041399.2, forward strand.
AAGCCGGCACCACAGTCAGGATCATGTTCTTTGACTTTTCCAGTGCCTTTACACAATTCAGTCTCATGGGCTGGGGAAAAGGCTCAAGGCTTTGAATCTTGATTCTCCCATAGTCTCCTGGATCATGGACCTACCTAACCAATAGACAGCAGTTTGTGAGGCTGAGGAACTACTGTATGTATCAGAAATGGTAGTATGTTATACTACTGCACCTCAGGGAACTGACCTGTCTCCCTGCTTGTTTACCCTCTGCACAACAGACTTCCAGTACAATACCAGCACTTGCCATTTACAGAAATGTTCAGATGAATCGTTCATCATGAGCTGCATTAATAATGTAGATGAGTCAGCGAAGAGGAATGTCATGGAGGACTTTGTCTTGAGGTGCAAGGACAACAACCTGCAATTCAACATCAGCAAGACATAAGAACTGGTGGTGGACTTCTGATGAGCGAAGAAGCCTCTGAGACCTGTCACCATTCAGGGGGAGAACGTGGAAGTGGTGCTGATCTACAAGTACCTGGGGGTTCAGATAAATGGCAGATTAGACTGGTCTGTCAACACAGTGCCACTGTACAAGAAGGGCCAATGCAGACTGTACTTGCTAAGGAGACAGAGGTCTTATAAAGTGTGCAGTAAGCTGCTGGAAATGTTCTACCAGTCCATAGTAACCAGTGTGATTTTGTGCAATGCAGAATCTGGTTAAGAAATCTCAGTGCAAAAGAAGCAAAATGCCTTAACAAATCTATCAATAACACTTGCTCCATTACAGGGCAAACCTTGGACACACTGGAAGCAGTTGTGGAAAAGAGGATGATGGCGAAATTTGATGCCATCATGAAAAATCCCCTCCATCTCCTCCAGGAGGCACTCTCTTGGAGCACTTTTAGCCACAGGTTCATTCCACCACAGTGTGCTAAGAAGTGCCTCTGGGGTCTTTTCTGCCCACTGCTATTAAGCAATTCAATGCTTCCTCCTTATGTTCTTCCTAATTTTATCTATCTATCTATCTATCTATCTATCTATCTATCTATCTATCTATCTATCTATCTATCTATCTATCTATCTATCTATCTATCTATCTATCTATCTATCTATCTATCTATCTGTCTGTCAATTAGATTTGGTTTCTGTCCTGTGCATCTGTACTCTTATTTTTTATGTTTCTGCTGCTGTATGCATTTGAATATCCCCATAGGATTAATAAAGTTTATCTAATCTAATATTACTCCAAACTGGATAGTATAATATCAACACTTTTGTAATACTGTAATTAAATATCTAACACATCTACGTGTAATTATGTTTGAGTTGTGGTATATAAATAGTAATGTACAACAACATTAAATAATTTTGAACCAATTCAGTATCATGTACGCAGCACTGGCCGTAAAGTAGGAAACAACACCAGACAGACTGACAGTCGATGGCATGGCCCGCTTGGGGATGTTGAGGAGTGAAAACTCCATAATGATGTGGGATTCAAAACTCTGGACCCCAGACCTTTGAAGTAGCAGCACTATCCACAGCTCTATCATGCCATGTAAATGATGCAACTTACTTTGACTTTAATACTTGTATGAGCTAATTGTAGCACTGCCTGATATGCAAATAAAATGTCTTATTTTCCACTGGAACTGTCTGTTAAAATTTCATTAAGACACTTTAGCATATTATTAACATGTTATTTTTTTTTTTTTAAACCATATAATCACCAAACTAATAAAGGATTTACCAGGTGAATTTATAGGGACTAAAACACCTCAGTTTAATTTTAACATAACAAAATAAAACAAGTCCCGAGGAATATATTTAATGTATTCATTTAATTTACATAAAATTCTAAAATATCCTTAAATAAAGCATTACATTAGAAACACATTCTTGCAGGAAATTGCCATTTTAGTGAGCAACCAAAATGTGGACTATTTAGGAAAGTGTATTTTATTCACACTGTCAAATAACACTTGATCAAGAAATCATGTATAAAGTATGAAAAATCAAAATTCTACAGAATATCACTAGCATTTTATGTGGCTAAATTGCTATGTAACTTTACAGAAACACAGTAGTGCAAAAGTAGACGCTGTCCATAAATAAAATCATATCTGTGCTGAAATCATAGGACATATTGCAAAACAATGTGGGAAAGGTTACTATCAACAAAATTAAAGAAATAGAGTTGCTAGTCAACCACTACTAATCAAGTGCAGTACACTAACTAGATATCCTTATCTCTTTGTATGTGTAAGGTTAAGTGTGTGTGGTTAGAGAGATTTTTGAGCTAAATCTTCAGAGGTGAGATCCCAGAAAATTCAAAGAATAATTTGCTTCTTTTTTGACATATAAATCAGCATATTCTGGATGTTAATATTTAAGAAAATATTTATTTCTTACAGGAGTGAGACTATGACTACAAGACTGTACTTTTTGAAATAAATTAATATGAAAGTTGGCTCCACAGAAAAACTAAAATATAACATTATGGATCTGGGATTTTGTCGGACATGCATTTTGAACATTACTTTCTTTTAAAGAAATTATGCTTTGAAGCAATTAAATATTTGGAACAAATCAGAGGGAATGGAAACAAAGAATGATGAAAAAGTTAAAACATAAAATAATTATGCTAACAAGTGGCCAAAATGTTCTTACATGGGGTTGCTAAGTTCACTCTTTGTACTATAACATGCCACAGACGGACTGTGAACCTTATTGAAAGAAACAATGCATTTTCTCTGAAAATGTGAAAACTTTCATTGTAGGGAATAAATTATTTTAAAGAAAACTAAAGTTGATTCCTAGAGAGTATCTTTGGCTTTCTTTTCTACAGAAAACTATTTTTTCCAGTAAAAACATTTTAGCATTTTTCCATCTACAAGATCAAGTTCAATTTTATTGTCATGTGTACACAGTACACAATTTACATCATACAATTAAATTTATACTTGTCTGTCTCCTCAAAACACTTGATAATACTACAATGGTAACAAAACACACACATACAAAAAATCTAAAAAATGTATGTTTGGAAAAATCCACACATGCATTTGAAATATTTTTAAAAGCTATTTTTCCTAATATTGCTGTATATACAGTGGTGTGAAAAACTATTTGCCCCCTTCCTGATTTCTTATTCTTTTGCATGTTTGTCACACAAAATGTTTCTGATCATCAAACACATTTAACCATTAGTCAAATATAACACAAGTAAACACAAAATGCAGTTTGTAAATGGTGGTTTTTATTATTTAGGGAGAAAAAAAAATCCAAACCTACATGGCCCTGTGTGAAAAAGTAATTGCCCCCTGAACCTAATAACTGGTTGGGCCACCCTTAGCAGCAATAACTGCAATCAAGCATTTGCGATAACTTGCAATGAGTCTTTTACAGCGCTCTGGAGGAATTTTGGCCCACTCATCTTTGCAAAATTGTTGTAATTCAGCTTTATTTGAGGGTTTTCTAGCATGAATCGCCTTTTTAAGGTCATGCCATAGCATCTCAATTGGATTCAGGTCAGGACTTTGACTAGGCCACTCCAAAGTCTTCATTTTTCCATTCAGAGGTGGATTTGCTGGTGTGTTTTGGGTCATTGTCCTGTTGCAGCACCCAAGATCGCTTCAGCTTGAGTTGACGAACAGATGGCCGGACATTCTCCTTCAGGATTTTTTGGTAGACAGTAGAATTCATGGTTCCATCTATCACAGCAAGCCTTCCAGGTCCTGAAGCAGCAAAACAACCCCAGACCATCACACTACCACCACCATATTTTACTGTTGGTATGATGTTCTTTTTCTGAAATGCTGTGTTCCTTTTACGCCAGATGTAACGGGACATTTGCCTTCCAAAAAGTTCAACTTTTGTCTCATCAGTCCACAAGGTATTTTCCCAAAAGTCTTGGCAATCATTGAGATGTTTCTTAGCAAAATTGAGACGAGCCCTAATGTTCTTTTTGCTTAACAGTGGTTTGCGTCTTGGACATCTGCCATGCAGGTCGTTTTTGCCCAGTCTCTTTCTTATGGTGGAGTCGTGAACACTGACCTTAATTGAGGCAAGTGAGGCCTGCAGTTCTTTAGACGTTGTCCTGGGGTCTTTTGTGACCTCTCGGATGAGTCGTCTCTGCGCTCTTGGGGTAATTTTGGTCGGCCGGCCACTCCTGGGAAGGTTCACCACTGTTCCATGTTTTTGCCATTTGTGGATAATGGCTCTCACTGTGGTTCGCTGGAGTCCCAAAGCTTTAGAAATGGCTTTATAACCTTTACCAGACTGATAGATCTCAATTACTTCTGTTCTCATTTGTTCCTGAATTTCTTTGGATCTTGGCATGATGTCTAGCTTTTGAGGTGCTTTTGGTCTACTTCTCTGTGTCAGGCAGCTCCTATTTAAGTGATTTCTTGATTGAAACAGATGTGGCAGTAATCAGGCCTGGGGGTGGCTACGGAAATTGAACTCAGGTGTGATACACCACAGTTAGGTTATTTTTTAACAAGGGGGCAATTACTTTTTCACACAGGGCCATGTAGGTTTGGATTTTTTTTCTCCCTAAATAATAAAAACCACCATTTAAAAACTGCATTTTGTGTTTACTTGTGTTATATTTGACTAATGGTTAAATGTGTTTGATGATCAGAAACATTTTGTGTGACAAACATGCAAAAGAATAAGAAATCAGGAAGGGGGCAAATAGTTTTTCACACCACTGTATGAGTATTTTTGTTTTGTCCTTTTTTATTCAACAAAGGCCCATCTTTTTCACAAATCCATTACAGGTAGTGTTTAAATTTTCTAAGCCTAATATGCACAGGGTTTTTTGAATTCTGGTAAATGTCTCCCTTTTGATCTTATTCAAATTACGTAATTTGCAATGTAAGCCTGAAAGGTTTGATAGCAGTCATCTAATTGTTTTTAATTAAACATGATAATTTATGTAGCCTTACAGTATATTCTGCAAATCTTATAAATCATAAATGGTAAAATTACTTGCTCTTCAGAAATTTGGGAGTAGTGAAGAAATATAGTGTTATGCTCCTCTCTGCCACATCAGCACAGTTGGAGGAAAGAACAGTTTGTGCATAAAAGATGCAAACTGATCTTGTATTTTGTGTCCTGTGCTGTTGTTGAGCCACCATAACATCAGTTTCATATTATGGTTTTAATTTTGGTCACACAAAACTTCATAATACAAATACAGCATTATACATGGATCTTAGTGAGGATTTAAAAATGGCTGTAAATACACAAGAAGATATCAGTTTAAAATATCTTGACTAGAGCTGCTGATTAACTGTACAGACTACATCTCTGTTGTTGGTCATTAGCACTAAAACATAAGTAATATGATAGTTCTAATTTGTTACTAACCCTCACCTATTCTGTTTCTCTTCTCGGTACTCAAATGTGGCGCTTGGTGCCACTGCCCACCTGCCAAGTTACAGGGTTGCAGGAATCGTCGGGTAGAGGGGTCCTTTCATCGGATTGGCTGGCCAAGTGCTGCCTCAGCTGTGGAATGGCCAATAGGGGGGTGCAGCTTGATGGCTGTGGTCTCCAGGACTCTAAACAAATCCAAATCATATTATTATGTGATATAATGTTCTGTTTAATTCTGCTCTGTACTTATACTGTAAATACAAATATTTATATTAATATTTTTATTTTACTATTCTATTGAGGATTACTTGTGTTTTGTTCTGTGTATTGTATTGTATTGACCCCCTTCTTTTTGACACCCACTGCACGCCCAACCTACCTGGAAAGGAGTCTCTCCTTGAACTGCCTTTCCCATGGTTTCTTCCATTTTTTCCCTACTAAGGTTTTTTTTGGAAGTTTTTCCTTATCCTCTTAGAGAGTCAAGGCTGGGGGTCTGTCAAAGGGCAGGGCCTGTTAAAGCCCATTGCAGCACGTCTTGTGTGATTTTGGGCTATACAAAAATAAATTGTATTGTATTGTATTGTATATGAATCATTTTGACAGCCGCAAGTTTTGAGATCAGTTTTTACAATCTACTTAGAGATCTTGTATTTCTAATACAGTAATCCCTCCTCCATCGCGGGGGTTGCGTTCCAGAGCCACCCGCGAAATAAGAAAATCCGTGAAGTAGAAACCATATGTTTATATGGTTATTTTTATATTGTCATGCTTGGGTCACAGATTTGCGCAGAAACACAGGAGGTTGTAGAGAGACAGGAACGTTATTCAAACACTGCAAACAAACATTTATCTCTTTTTCAAAAGTTTAAACTGTGCTCCATGACAAGACAGAGATGACAGTTCTGTCTCACAATTAAAAGAATGCAAACATATCTTCCTCTTCAAAGGAGTGTGTGTCAGGAGCAGAGACTGTCATAAAGACAGAGAAAGCAAACAAATCAATAGTGCTGTTTGGCTTTTAAGTATGCGAAGCACAACGGCACAAAGCTGTTGAAGGCGGCAGCTCACACCCCCTCCGTCAGGAGCAGGGAGAGAGAGAGAGAGAGAGAGAGAGAGAGAAAAACAAACATGCAAAAATCAATACGTGCCCTTCGAGCTTTTAAGTATGCGAAGCACCGTGCAGCATGTCGCTTCACTAAGCAGCTGCACAAAAGGTAGCAACATAAAGATAATCTTTCAGCATTTTTAGACGAGCGTCCGTATCGTCTAGGTGTGCGAACAGCCCCCCTGCTCACACCCCCTACGTCAGGATCAGAGAAAGCGCAAGAGAGAGAAAGAAAAGTAAGTTGGGTAGCTTCTCAGCCATCTGCCAATAGCGTCCCTTGTATGAAATCAACTGGGCAAACCAACTGAGGAAGCATGTACCAGAAATTAAAAGACCCATTGTCCTCAGAAATCCGCGAACCAGCAAAAAATCCACGATGTATATTTAAATATGCTTACATATAAAATCCGCGATAAGAGTGAAGGGATCACTGTATTTGTAGTATGTTCTGAAATGAGTAAACTTTCTACAGCATTTGAATGACTGGTTCATTTATTCTGTTAATTTCATGCTTGAACACATGTGGTTAAACTTTTTTATGCCAGTTACAGTTCATATTAAAATGTAATTCTTTGCTTAAAATAACAGATTAAGAGCTATGATCTAAAAAAATGTTTTGCCTAGACCTCTTCCATGTCTGACATTTGGTCACCATGTGCTATTGTCAAATGATCGATTTTGTTAAGTTTTGCTTTCAAGTGTGAATTAATTAATTAATTGCTACATTTTTCAACAATCATCTGCTATGATTATCATCAAATTGGCAGGCTAACAGCTTTTTAAAGGAGTAATTAGTGGAAGCTATGGCAAAGCTAACCAGACTCTCTGTGAAGTTTTTTTGATTGCAGTTTCCAAATCCACTTTAAAAAGCTGTATATGTTGTGTTCCTAAATGTGTGTCAACTCATTGGGCACTCATTTTTTGTGGTGAGCACAGTATTTGCAGCTGATTTAGGTCGTTGTAAACAAGCAAAGATGATGCACACAAAATGATCTTGGGAAGGGTCGCTCTTTCAGAGGAAAGTCCTAAATAAACTTCAAGTTAGAAACAAAGAGTTTAAATGCCAACCATTGTGATTCATTGTGTTCTTTAATTCAGATTTCACTGTAAAATTATTTGTATTGTTAAGTGTTTGCAGTAATAAATTAATTTAATATAGTATACTTTCCTATTTTATAGGTCTACTGGGTTGTTTATTCTGATTGATAACTTGTGGCCTCCTTTGGTACCCCTTAAGGTTCATGGAAACAGTCCATATCCTCAAGATGCGAGCATGACTTCTTCACAGTACTTGTATAAGGTACAGAATTTTACTTAAGTTAATGTAGAGAACAATCATGGATCCATATTCCACGTATGCTGTAGTACTCCTTCCTCCTTCCATGGTTTAAACCTCTGCACTAATAACATATAGGTCCCTTATTTCTTCCCTTGTCTGTTCAGGAAAATGTCCTGCAGTTGACTCAAAGACCTTTATCTTCTTTCTTTACTATGAATTAAAAAGTAACATGTTTAAATACCTTTGGCTTTTTTGTACAATAGAAAAGACTTTCATTTGACAGTTCATGATGTATACTGCGTGGAGTTTGTGCAAATTGCTTTATGAAGAAAGTAATCCAGTTAGGCTTCATTTAAGCAAATTCTTTGTGGAAATGCTTTTAAAACATTTCTTCAGCTACTTCAAATGTCAATTTGCTCTTGTTTACTTGTTTCACCATACTGTATGCTGGGTGTTTTGCTGAAAAGAAAGCTAATACCAAACCTTCATGGCAGCAAATTGTAAATTGCTCACGCAGGCAGGGTAAAGTTATTTTCTTATAGCAGGATATCTTCCACTCCATGACACACTGCCAGTTATTTTTGACCATTTTCATTTTTTATAGATGGGGTCACATAATTGTCTACAGACACTAAAAATGTAGGCCTACTAGTGTTTTTCCTTATACCCAAAACTAAACGAAATTTGTTGTTAATGCAAAAATAATCATTTTGTTAACTAAAACTAAAATAAAATGAAAAAGTATCTGAAACCTAGAACTAAACTAAAACAGGTAAATAAAACTGAAAACAACACTAATTTTTGTTATTTTAATTTTGATTTTCATTACTCTTGTCTTTGTGCATAATGTATATGCAAGTGTGCAGTTGCTGGTATATTTATTAAATATTATTTAAAACTGCACAGTCATAAATAGGGTTTGGAAGATTTGTGCGCATGACCAAAAATCCCTCGCTGCTTTTGTCTGAATCTGTGGAATTCATTGGCATTTTAATCGATCATTTAGCTTTGCCTGCTAGAATTAAAAGCAAATTGCAAAGCCTTATCACTTGTCAATGACTTATCTGTGGATCTGATTGGCCATAATTAACCATTGGTGACTGACAAAAGTCCCGCTGATAGTAAGTGGCAGGTAACTTTCACTGAACTTAAGTGAAAAGGCACTTAAATTAAATCATGCCACTCATTACTTTGGAAAATAAAGCTAAAAAGTTTGAAAATTAGAGCTATGGAGGATTTGTAAAAGTTGACGTGTCACCTCCAAACTTCAGATTCAGTCAGTATTTAGACTGGAAACAAATGTTATCTTTATATGCCAAAGAAGGTAGAACTTTCAGCCATTTAACCTTGCTTCCCATAGATATTGCTTGTTTATTGACTGAACCCTTGCAGTGACAAATTAACTGAGCCGATGCTACCCATACACGTTTAGTTTCAATCAGGTTATTAGTAATAATGTTTTAATATGGACTGTGTCGCAGAGCACATCTCTGTCACATTATCATGATGAACTACTCTATTTGAAATGCTTCATGGAAAAGGATAGACTATAATAGTGCAAAGTTTTTAACAGGGGATCTTCGTCTGAGTGTTTACTTTAAGGCAGCACAGAGGTCTAGCAAACAAATAGCCATTAAATAGTCAATGTCCATCCAATGTATGGCTGTAAAACTGATAATGAAATTCATTAAAGTCTTGTTTGTTTATGTTCCTAGTAAGTGTACAGAAATGGTGTTGTTTGTTCATGGCTTTTATTTTCCTGCTTGTTTCTTAAGCAAAGTCAAAATTTTGACTTTCAGATATTTATTAATGTTTCATATTACTTTGTATCCTGTATTATTAATGTCATCTTTATTTTTATTTACTGTATGTTATATTCCTTTGACTATTTGTGAAGAGTTTTGAGCAATTCAAAATGTGCCATAAATATAAAATGTATTATTGTTATTATTACACAGCACCACAAGACCTGGATTGGTTGCTAGCTTGCTCAGTGTCTGTATGGAGTTTGCATATTCTCCCCTCTCAATTGCCAATTTTTTTTTGTTAAATTGCATCCTCCCAGTTTAGGCTCACAAGGAGCTACCCAGGTATTATATGCTGCTTATTAGGTATATTAGGTATAACTGAGATGTTGTTATATCAGATGTTCAGTATTTAATGGTATTAAATGGTATGCTTGTAGAAATGCAGTATATACATGGAAATATTTTCTTCTCTGTTTATGCTGTTATTGTTATTAACATAGTTCAAGGAGTGACTTTGATGGTGTTTCAGAAAATAAGCAAAGTAATAATTCTCTGGAAAAAATACACTTTCAATGTTTCAAAATTGGTAGATGACATATAGTCTGCATCAGGAAATATCAAAAATAAATTTAAAATAAGAATATGTTTATAGTGATCTTACTCCCTCGGAAAGGGAATCTCAAAAATAACAGAAAAAAGCACTTTTGAAATTAAATAACCATTTGCTTAAACTTGCTGTAGGTTAAGGTATTACTGTAATGTATCAGTAAACAGTATGCAGCATATTTTGAAGGTAGAAAAATATTGATTTTACAAAACTTGGCTGTTAAAAAATAATGAAATGTTTTGTTTAAGATATACAGGTAATTTTCAGTAGAACATAAGGTAACTTTCCTTTTTTTCAGCAAAGGTATTTTACTTTCACCATTTACAGTATTTTTACCATTAAATTTACTGACTTTTTTTACAGTGTAACAAATGACATCACAGGACATTTGTTATTTTAATTTGCCAACTATTAAAAACATTTCTGGTGAGTAATCGAAAACTAATAAAATTTAACAAAAACTAAAATTGCTGAAAGACTAAAACTAAATAAAAACAAAACAAAAAATGAAAATTAGAAAATGTCTGAAAAACTAAAACTAAGTAAAAGCTAAAAAAATAAATAAATACTAAAATAGAAAATGGTAAAAAAAACTTAAACTGAATAAAAATAAAGTAAAAAAAAAAAAAAAAAAACTATAACTACAAAATATTTTAAAACTAAAAAAATCACTGCCATGTACTTTCGTTTCCAAGTGGTTGTCTCTAGAAGAAGTATACAGTTGCTCATGAACGGCACTTTTGAACAAACTAACTTTCACCACAATAGCAAAGTACCAGCAGTATCAGTCTACTTATGAATTAGTGCAATAGAGTCCCTATTATTGGTAAGTGTGGAAACAGAGAAGTTGCTGGGGTGATTCTGTATTCATGCAGTAAATGCTTACCAACCGCAAAACAGAACAGAGAGGTAGCATACAGTACTCCTCAAGGATACTATTCTGGTGTCCCTGGAGAAAACATATGGCTGACCTTGACCCTAAGATTTTTTTTCTGGGCTTCCCAGGAAGTGACTCCAAATGGAGTTCAAAGCTGCCTCTCAAGCAAATGACGATTGAATCTGAGGTCTCTAAAGGAGAAATGGTGTTGAAGGCTCTGCTTGTGGGAGAAAGAAGAGACAGGTTTGAGAGTGGAAAATAAGAGATCAAAATGAAGGAAATGAGAGCTTTCTGTGGTTTTTATTGTGTTCAAGTGTTGGAACCACTTCACCAAGTATTCAGAAATTTAAACCTATTGAGGAAGCAGGGTTTTGGTTAATTTTTACTTTATAAGAGCCCTACCTTTCCATATATTCACCTCTGCCTTAAGTTTATTTTTGTGCAGTTTATATATTGTGAACTTTTTTTGTTTACTTTTTGCTTATACCGTATTGTAATGGGTGTATAAGATAGTGCCCACTAAGGGATATTTCCTGGGGTAGCAAATGCATTGTTATTCTTTGTATAGTGGTGTAATTAATGACACATTTAGTAAAAAAAAAAAAAATACCAATGTTACCATGAACCCAGAATGTACTCCCCACTGTAAGACCTCTAATTGTTTCACATTGCAATTTTTAAAGCTCCTGACAAAACAAAGGTACACAATTTATACTAGCAATATAACAGTAGTTATTAATTGATAATGTGCATATGTTAAAAAGTAAAACGTCAATATTTATGTATAAATGATGTGAAGTTTTAAAGAGAAACTTCAAATTAGTCATGTGTAGGTGAAATTTCAGAAAGTTTTTTATTGTATTGAAAATGATACCAATGTAATATTGGCTGGCAGTGTTTGACATGGTAACACTACTGTTAGGGTTTGGCATGATACTTTTTCTTATATTCAGTAAAAATGAAATATGAAGAACTTTAAATTCATTTTCTGTATGTGCAACTTTATTTTTATGTTTCTGCCAGGATAATACAACCCTCTCAGCCCCCTGTTTCTGCTATATACTTTCTACATGCAGAGTGGATGATGCTGTGAAAGTGTTAAAGGACACAGTCTCAGATTTGTATCTGCCACCAGTAATACATCGGCTCAGAGAAATTCTCGAGGTACTAGCCAAGCTACTTCTATTAGAAACTAGGACAGGGTTATGCAGAGCATTATCAGTGTTTAAATTATTAATGTTAAACATTGTGTATACATATTCAGTTGTCACATGTCATTACTTGTGAGCCATCTAAAAACTAAAGAACTATAATGGAAAACTGACACTTATCATATAGCTGAAAATATTATATTTTTAGCATTTTAATGATATTGCTGCAAGTGTAGTCCTTTTTTCTGCATTTTCCAAGGAAATGTTTTAGTATGTCTGTGTTATTCACTATAGATAATAATGAACTGTCTTAGCCTTTTCTATGGTGAACAAGAGGACTGCCATTATTTAACAGGAATAAATGTACTGTTTTGAATTTTAAAAATGTACATTGGTTTTGTATTTTTTCACATTTATAGAAATATTGCTTATTTGTGTCTCTTTTAGAATGACTTTGGAAACAGAGTTTGCAGTTTCAGTGCATTTGTTATGTACAGTAGGTTACAGGTAAGAGAAATTTGTGATGCGTTCTCTTGAAATATCAAATGAAAACTAGATTAATTAGAGAACAAACATGTTAATGCAGAGCAATTTGAACTACACACAACTTTCTGTTCCTAAATGTCCATAGCTCATGCAATATGTCAGAATGGTTTGGAATGCTACTGTGTTTAATAATGATGTTAAATTTACTGTGAAGGAAGGTACAGTATTTTGTGGAACAGATTGTAGCCACATTCATGTTTCATAAACAAGAGTTGGTCCAGATCTTACACACATTTTTTGATTGGAGTGCCATTTTTATGCTAGAATGAAAAGAAGATGAAGGCAAGGAGACAGGGCTTGGTTGATATCATGAATTCCCAAGTTGGTGATGGGGCTATTTGGCGGGGGGCAAAAGTAAAGAACTGGTAGACTATTATGCACCTCTCGATTTCTTCCTCTGTCTTTTATGCCATGCCTCTAAAGAAACAGGCTGTATTCTTTTGCATGTGCGCTAACATTTGAGGGGTAACTGAGACTTTATTTTCAATTAAGTATTACTGACTCTCTTGTAAATAACTAAATTATATTTATGTGATTTCTTAATTTCTGTTTTGATCTGAGAGAGCACAAAAGATGCTACTGTTAATTTTGGTAGGCTTTGGAGTTTTGTCTTAATGATATTGCATACTAATTAACATGCTTCGATTAAATTGTTGCAATGTGCAACTCTACTATACAGTATTTAAACTAAGTTGTATTGTGAACTTGTAAATGTCTATCAAATGTCTGAGGTGTAAATAATCAGAAGAAAAAATTGGAAAGTAAACAGTTATACAAATTTTAAATGAAAAAGACTTGTGTTTCAATCTTAAGTTATCATCAATTACTATCTAGATGATTTAGTTGTGCGTGTATCAAACTATAATGTTTGTCACTGCAGTTACAACTGTAGACATCAGGTCATTTTTATCTTTCCATACGTAATACTCTTATTCCTCCCAGTATATCTGTTTACAGTACTGTTTGCAGTGTGCAAATGTGCTCAATTTACAATCCCATTACAAGCTTTCTGTTTTCATCTACTATCACAAAGTGTGATATTTTCCTTTTCTTAGTGCTGTATGCAGGATTACTTAATCACTCACAGAGTATTACCCAACACAATTCCGGGCTCAAATAGAGGTATTTATTTGCCAACCATTAATTTCCAATAATTATTAGACAATAGATCAATACCAGAGGACAATACACAATTGATTTCTTCCGTCCTTACTTCCTCCAAATGAGTGTCGCCCGCTGCTAACTCCCTGATGTAAGGCCACAGGTTTCTTTTGAATTAGACCTGGGAACTCTTTCTGGTACTGCACACAAGTCATCCGGTGCACTTCTGGGTCATGCGGAAACCAGGGAAGTCCTCCCTGGACAGCACCCTCTGGCAACACCCAAAGACCCAGATAGGGCTGCATGTCTAAACTCCAATTCCAAGCATGACCTGCGGGTGTCCTGACTGGGTTCAGCCCTGAGGAGCACTTCCACCTGCCATGTCAGGGAACAACCTGCTCGCTGAATAAATTTGCTGTTTATCTTAAATAAACAAAAACTTTCAAACAAGCAAATTATCTTTAAATTCATAGTATCCTTCTGCTGAAAACATTATTATTACTTATCTCTGCTAAGGAAAAATATAATTGTATTAGCATTGCGGAAGTCTGAACACCAGCTTCTTCTGAGTTTCTGGTACCTCTATGTAACTTCAAAAACCTGCCTGTAGGAATAAAAGCTAACTGCTCATCCATCTAACTGTTAAACTTGACTGACCAAGAAAGACGCAATGTATAATTTTTCAATCTCACACAATCTTTTATCTCTTAAGTTTTTTTCTGTAAAATGCACAGAGAAATAAGCACATGGGAAGCAAACGGTTTGTATGATGCCCTTCTTGACATGACACTCTGGCTGCAGTTTAATTCTGCGTAAGGTTTGTTTTCTGTTGCACAGTCATAATGTACATTTCTATGGAGGTCTCTTTTTATGGTAGTCACTACTAATCAAACACTGTGATAATTAGAATATTACTAGAAGATTTCTTATCAACTTGTTATTGTTTCAGGGAAAAAACAGCATACATTTTTTTAAAATGTAATTCAAATTTAGAGTAGGAATACAAAAGAAAAAAGAACATAAAAGTGAATTTCAGCCTGCAAAATTAAAGTAAACACAGGTGTGTGCTAAAGTGGGGAATGAATATGATGCATACTTGATCATAGTTAGGAATGGGGAAGAATCAAGGGTTGAGTAGGTGAAAATGGTCAAAGGCGAGAGTGTTTTTGTGACAAAGAGACCCTTGTGAATGAAAAAGACGTGAAGTTAAATTAATTTTTAAAAAACAAGTTAAGTTTCTAGTTTCACACTTTATCTTCTGAAATGGCTATTTTTCGCACCCACTCTGGCTTTCCTTCCTTTCTTTTAGTCTTCTTGAGCTTTAGGTCTTCCAACTTCCTCATCCGTTTACATTCTCAACTTACATATGTAATGGTGGATCAGAATTTGAAATATTGCATTTTAAGCTGTTTTGAATTTTCAGAAGAGAATTTATTTACACCTAAAGGTATTTTGTTTCATCCAGAGTGACTTAAAATCACAAGCGCATAATATTGTTCACTTTTTTCTCAAAGTTAAACACTGCCAGAGTAAGTAAACTTTCTTAGTGATGAATAGTAGGACTTTGGTGAGAGCTGGTTCAGCATCCTGGCTTATACAGCTGGTTAGTCAGTACTTCACACTCTTCATATTCATCATGTAACTTGAAATATAGTTTTCAGATTTAAAAGACCTTACCAATAAATCACGACAATATAAATAATCACTCTGTTCCAGGAAACGTGAAGTGAATGAGACAGTGCCCCAGCTAGCTGCATCCACACAACTAAACATATGTTTGTTATATTTTACTTCTGTATACTTGGCTAATTCTTCCAAGTAAAATGGAATGAATTATTTGCTAAAACATACTTACTTTTGGTACTCCTGTTTGTGCATTTAATGTAAGCAAAGTTTATTAGGGGGCTTTAAGTGCTTTTTCATATCAGCTTATTTATTGCAGAAATTTTCAAATGACATTACATTTTATCAAATCATATAGTTCTAATTAAGCTGAAGATATCTATTAAAATTTTCTTGTCAATTGTTTATATTCACGATTCACACTTTATTCTTCCTCAGAATTGTTTGTTCTCATTTTTTCCAGGGACATCATATTGGTCAAATCAGGAAATGACTAAATAACTTCCAGATGTGAGGATGTTATAAAATACTACTCTTAACCAAAACCTGCTGCTGTTTGTCTTTTATTTGAGGTTAAGAATAGAAATTAGGCAGAATGAAAAAGAAATATTGATCTGATTGTCTTAAAGATCAGAGGTGTGTCTCTCGTGCATCTTGTATCATTCATAGACACTAACATAACTATGAGTGTAATAGAAGGTTTTTTTTTTTATTTTTGCGTTCTTTAATAAACAGAAGTAGTGTTCTCAATTCTGAGATCTCTTAACCTTGTTGAGCAATTTTTTAGAGTGAATGAAACTCAGCTATGTTGGCTATGTAAAGTCAGTTTCTGTTTGTAGAATGCTTTATTATTACTATTATTATTATTATTGATCTTGTTGCTGCAATTATTATCATTAAGAGAACAAAACACAAACATTAAAGCATAATTTAATCAAAGTTACACTCAGTACAATAATAAAGGATTTTTTTTTAAAAAATGAATTGCATCAAACTGAACACTCACCCCCCTTCTCCTACACATTTTAGAGATTTATATGACAAGAGAGCCTCATCTGATGTATTGCTTTACATACTGAAGGCAACAGAAAGGGTTTAGCTGAGACCCAGCATGCTTATTATAGAACAACACTAATGAATTCTTGCCAAACTATTAAAAAAATGAATTATTCTTTGCAAAGTATATTTTAGTTTTTCCAGTTGAAGATAGTATAAAAATTGTTTTCCCAACAAGTTATGAGAGGTGAGAATAGTATTCTTCCAGTTAAGCAAAATGAGTCTTTGTGCAAGCAATGTAGTGTAGGATTTCACAATTTTTTTTGTCAGTCATCCAGTCTGAGATGTATGCAGATATTTTAACACCAAAATTGTCTTAAGAGTGAAGCATTCCTGAAAAACGTGACGTAGTGAGACAGGCAATTGATGATGTCAATCACAGTTTGGATCTTGTCTAGAATACACTTCTCAATAGTTTTAAATGAGATATATGTGAGCGATACACAGTTTTTAGCTGAATTATGGTATGCTTTGCCTAGATTGTAGAAAAAATTATTTTATGACTGATTTCCATTCCTGCATTTTCTACTGAGAGATCCCTTTCCATCATTTCTCTAAAATCAGTTAGGGGAAAGTTCCTTGACATTTATTAAAATATTACCTGTATCTTCATCAAAAAAGTGTTACTTCAGGATAGATATTGATGGAAGATAAGGAAAGTTCATCAGGTTGTATTAGTTTACATTTCTAGATTTCAAATAATATTTTTAAAAAATAGTGCATTGTTAGAAAATCGTATTTATGATGTAATAGTTCAAAGGACGTATACACGTTATTTACATTGAAATCTCTAAAGGTTCAAAAACCTAGTGACTTCCATGTATTGAATACTCTATAGGATAATAAGGCTATACAGTATGATTATCATGCGTAGGGGCCACTGATAACAGCATCCAGCCTTAAACCATGTCCAACAAACCATGTCCTGTCTGACTGCCTTTTACCTCCCTAATATCCTTCTGAATGGTTGCCCTCATGTTCTCATATGCCCTACAATTCACATTGGAATTATTAATCTTATAAACCGTATACAGCTGTTTTTTCCTTTGCAGCTTCTTTTTTAATTCTTCATTACCCCACTGCAGAGTTTTTGAAATTCCCTGCAAAATTTAGGTATGTACCTGTCCTACATTACATGTTAAATGTTTTTTAAACTGTTCCATTGCTCCTCAGCTGTCACCACACTTAAAAACATATCCCAGTCTATTTTCCTTAGACTTTGCTGCATCTGCTCAAAATTTGCTCTACCAAAGTTAAACTTAACAGTTTTAGTCTTTGCATCCACACTGTTCCAAAACACTGAGAGCTGTATTATATTATGGTCACTTGACCATAGTGGTTCAATCACCTCTACACCCTCAATTCTATCCTGATTATTAAAAAAATACTAAATCCAGGCAGACTTCCCCCAAACCCACCTCCTCCCCCCATCTCAACCCCCCATTTGGTGCTTTAACATACTGTGTTAAGAAACAGTCACTGTTTACTTCTAAGAACTCCTGCCCTTGTGCTCCGCTGTTTGGAAGGTTATCCCAGTTAAAATGTGGGTAATTAAAGTCCCCCATGACTATAATATCCCCCTGTAAACATGCCTTTTTAATATTACTAAAAAGATGTGCATTGAAATTACTGTCTGCATTAGGCGGTCTATAACACACTTATAAAATAAGACCTCTTTCCCTAATGCTTTTCAGGCAAACTCACATGTCCTCACCAAAAATGGGGCTGAGTTGGAAGTAATTAGTATAGAATGAAGTACAGAGCAGCGCATACAAAGGTAATTTTGTGAGAAACAAGTGGAGAGATACAATCTATCTTGAGACATTTGAGGAAGTGTAGGCACTTGTGAACCTTTTGACCTGAGCTGAAATGTTGACTTGTAATATCAATTGTATTTTGAGTTCCATTTTACGTATAGGGTTATTTGTACATGTAAACAGTTCTCTGTCCTTGTAAATTAAATTTTCCATTTAAGATTACACGGAATCTTTTCTCAACACTACGGAAGACTTGGAGAAAGCATATGACAGGGTGCCTCGAGAGGAGTTGTGGTATTGTACAAGGAAGTCGGGAGTGGCAGAGAAGTATGTAAGAGTTGTACAGGATATGTACGAGGGAAGTGTGACTGTGGTGAGGTCTGCGGTAGGAGTGACATGCATTCAAGGTGGAGGTGGCATTACATCAGGGATAGTCTCTGAGCCCTTTCTTATTTGCAATGGTGATGGACAGGTTGACAGATGAGATTAGACAGGAGTCCCATGGACTATGATGTTTGCTGATGACATTGTGATCTGTAGCGATAGTAGGGAGCAGGTTGAGGAGAACCTGGAGAGGTAGAGATATGCTCTAGAGAGGAAAGAAGTGAAGGTCAGTGGGAACAAGACAGAATACATGTGTGTAAATGAGAAGTCAGTGGAATGGTGAGGATGCAAAGAGTAGAGTTGGCAAAGGTGGATGAGTTTAAATACTTGGGATCAACAGTACAGAGTAATGGGGATTGTGGAAGAGAGGTGAAAAAGAGAGTGCAGGCAAGGTGGAATGGGTGGAGAAGAGTGTCAGGAGTAATCTGTGACAGACGGGTATCAGGAAATGTGAAAGGGAAGGTCTACAGGATGGTAGTGACACCAGCTATGTTATATGGGTTGGAGACGGTGGCACTGTCCAGAAATTCGGAGACAGAACTGGAGGTAGCAGAGTTAAAGATGCTATGATTTGCATTGGGTGTGACAAGGATGGATAGGATTAGAAACAAGTACATTAGAGGGTCAGCTCAAGACAGAGAGGCGAGATTGGTTGGTTTATACATGTGCAGAGGAGAGATGCTGAGTATATTGGGAGAAGGATGCTAAGGATAGAGCTGCCAGGCAAGAGAAAAAGAGGAAGGCCTAAGAGAAGGTTTATAGATGTGGTGAGAGAGGACATGCAGGTGATGGGTGTAACCCGAACAAGATGCAGAGGACATAAAGATATGAAAGAAGATGATCCGCTGTGGCAACCCCTAACGGGAGCAGCCGAAAGAAGAAGACTAAAGACAATCAATGCTACAGTTGTCAGTGTCATCCAGACCTTCTTCCTCAAGTTTACTTGTAGCTTGAGCTTTACTTGGCCTCTCTGTACCTTCAATACCATGATCTTATTATTTTCATTTGCATGTTGGTCAGACTTGAAGAGTCATGATTACAGTGAATAATTAAGTGACAATGTATAAATGGTAAAAGAAAATTTCTATTGTTTAGTTCAAAATTCTAAGGAATACAGCTCAGAAATATTTGTGTTACCGATGCATCACATTACAAATAGTTTTGGTTTCTTTTAACATTTTATAGTATAAACACTCATTGTGGGTATCAATGTATAGAAATGAATTCCAGAGATTCTCTGGTCATGCTTAAAAGTAGCCTCAGGCTCTTCTTTTCTGATCTTTAAGCAGCATGACTCAGACTCAACTTGCTTTTCCTGATGTGTTCAGTTGATTTTGGTATAGCTGTCATAAACTGATTCAGCTAAGAGATCATAAAAAAGTTTTACATTTCCCTACCACAGTTGGTCAGAAAAATAAAGACCCTGTTTTTGTAATATGTATTATAAACAAAATACTTTACCAAAACACTAACAGTAACTAAAAAACTAAATTATTTTTACATATCTTGTTATTACAAATCTTGCTCTTGCAATTATTAATGTGATTATTGAGGAACCAAAAACAAGTGAATAAGTGGAATCTTACCATTACTATTATAGACACTCAATTGATTTTTATAAGTAAATATACTCTTATCTTACTGTGTTTTTTGAAAAGCTAAACATCACATAAATGTATGCTGACCAATATGAGTGATGTGTTTCACAGTGGATATTAGTTGACTTTTTTCATGGAGCATGATTTCAAGTTAAGTTCTTGACGCTCATTTTAATTGACAAATGTATGTTTTTTCCCACTCCAGAGCCATTACCTAGTACAGAATGAGTCCTGGCTGTTTGTAACTGATTCATACTTGCAGTCTTCCAATGAAAACAAGCAGAGAATTCCTAAAGTGGTAGCGGTTTGTGTGACCACATCTTGTGTGATTGATGCTGAGTTAACAAAAGCTGTACAGAATTCTGCACCCTGTGAACTTCTCTTTAAGGATGCTGTCATAGACAATGGTATGTTAACATGTCTATATTTTTACCAAAATGTTTGCTTGCTGTTATTTTACTTAGTGACTGACCACGCACTGAAAGGGAATTTATTTTATTAGATTATAAATACAGTAGGTATATACTGTACATCTGTTTTAGTATCAGGTTATTTGCCACATTTTTGTACTATACATTGTGCAGTTTTATGAAGAAGAGGGCCTCACTAACCTTATTCTTCACGTCTGCAGTCCAAAATGAGCGATGATCTTTTTACAATATATGGGCTGCACCATACAGTAAAATTAAAGGAAGATTATTCTTTCAAACTAATTTTAAAGACCTAGTGAATCTAATATTCTGCTGTCCTGTAATTATTTGATGATTTCTGTAAATTTATTTTGTCTGCATTAATATAAAAATGATTTGGTAATTAATCAAACAAAAAAACAATATAATGTAAATGCATGTCCAAAAACTAAAATGTTGACCTAAAGCTTATAAAATCTGGGAATTTTTGCTTTGTTCCCTGAATGTTCTCAGGTTACCGGTTCCATCATAAAGAGTATATAAATATTCAGTAAGTGGTTAAGATTTAAAAAAATGGGAATGATAATAATAGCTATAGCTATAGAGTTTATTATAGTTAATGTTGTTTAAAATCATGTCAGCACAGTAGCAATTGGAGATATTTTCATATTTCTTGCCTTTACTATGGCAAATGTAACTTTCCTTCAAATGGAGAGAAGATGGAGCACACAAACATGTGCAGGGTGGTTAAAAGGTATGTTGACACTATTGGTTACTTATGAACAGTATGACATGCAAATATAAAATACTGTGGGGTTTTAACTCTTTGAGAGCATCCTGCAGATACTCATGATTCAAACATCTATTCTTGCAATCATGTGCAAAGTTTATGTTATCATTGCCTGCTTTTTAAATTTACCATAATTGGAATTTACAGTACACCATTCAGGACTCATAATCAGAATATGATTTTGAATTTGGCTGAATGCCATATTTTGGGAATGCTTCCCAAAACAGTCTTGCAGTTTACTTCTGCTGTACTGTATTTGCTGTCTTATACACCTTAAAATGAACTGTACAGCACATTTGTGTATAACTAGACAATAAATGACTAGTATTTATAAGAGCTCTCGTACCTAATTATGACACATTATACTACACCTTTTTCTGCTTTTTACATTTTTAATCTTATTTATTATTTTGTTTTATGCAGCTGACATTCTATGGCAAGATTATGTAAAATTGTATCTACAAATATGCTTGTGTTCTATTATTGATTAATGAGGAAACAGCACTCTTTTAGTCAATATTTCTAAATTGTGTTATCATTCCTTCAGCAGTTACTGTAATTATTTTAGATGAAAATAGCAACTTTTGGGTCCTTGCATATCATTTACCTTTTTTATTTACTTATTTGTGTGATGGCTTTCATCCATAGTGAATTACAATATTTGAGATACAATTGGTTACATTTATCTTATTTTTCCAATTGGAGCACAGGCAGGTAAAGTGACTTGCTTAAAGTCACACAGTGACTGTAGTGGGATTCTAACTCACAACCACAGGATTTGAAGTTCAAAGCCTTACCCACTGGACCACGCTGCCTGTATTTTTTTTATTAAAACTTGGTTATGGTTTTGGTCAAATTAGATAGGATCTGATAGGCATTTTAAGGAAAGATAGGTTGTTTCCATCAAAATCTTTCTTACATTTGTATGTACAAAAGTATGAAGTCCTTAACTTGTTAGTAAACTGGAGTAGGCCATTGTTCACTAACTACCACATGTCATAACATTGCCAGCGTATGTAATTTTATGAAGAACCATTTAATACAGAATTATTTATACAGTATGTGTGTGTATATAGAATAAAGAATATAGAATTATATATGTATAGAATAAAGATAAACCAACATTCAAAACGCACAAACGTTGCAAGATATCACAATGTTATATAAGAAGCCGATTTTGCTAAACCGTATTCTAACCATCCCTCCATCTATTTTTAAGCTCATCTAATAAACAGACTGACATTATAGAATGTTTGGTATGTATTTACTGTATATGATAGTGTTTAAAGTATGCATATAAATTTAAAATAGTGCAAAAAATGAACATCGCTAAAGTGTAATGCCCAGAATACATGCCCAAGTTTATTTTCACATGTACAGAGGAGTATCTGGCCAAACCTGTTGCATGTTATGACTGTTCGGTGCCATGATCAGTAAGTATTACTAGTCCTTGGTCCATTCTCAAATGGACCTTACTTTAAAATCTCAGAATTCTTCCTTTCATCTAAGTGATGTGTTCAAAAAAAGTAAAAAGTATTTGAAAATCATTCACCAATCAATTCATTCACTCAATGGGAGTTCTAAAAATAACAAAGCAAATAAAAAGAGAGTGACTGCAGATAAACAGTTACTATGGAGAAGGACACGTCACCTAGTATTAAGTTAACCAGTATTCAGAAAACAGATGTTGTACATGGTGGAGAGCTATAACCAAGTATAGAAGGTGACTGTGTACTGTTGCCTAACCAATGCATTTTTAACCAAAATGTCTCTTATCAGGTCAGATACTTCATTACTAAGTATTATTTCACAATTCTTTGTTTAATATTTTTTAGCAGTCTACAGTATATATTTCTGTATGTAGATAAATATATATAAAATATCTCACCATTATATTTGTTACAAAACAGGTGCATACATATGTCACTTTTTTACATACACATAACAACTAAGTGATAGAATTTAGTATCTAAACAAATGGGCCTTTTAGAGAATTTGAATTCGACACTAGTGGTTAAATGGGTAAAACACTTAATGATGTCAGCCCCTTAAGGCTGAATTTGACAATTTCTGATTCAGATCATTTGCATTTTAGTTAAGTCGTCCTGTACTCTGTCTGTCTGAGCATATCTATTATTTTTGATTGAGATGGAGAAACACAGAACTGATAGTCTGTGACAAACACCTATATTTCTGTGTTTGTACATGGCAGTCTATCAGGAACAATAAGCATTATTTAAGTGAACAGCAGAAGAAAATTAACTTTATTTATGTAGTCATCTAGAAAATAGCGACTATGCTTTAAATTATTTTTTACTTTCCAAATATTTTTTGAAAGATGATTATTTTCTTCTAGATATTTGAAATTCCCTTTAATTTATTAACGTTCACTCATTAGAAGACAACTGAAAAAGATGTTTGTATACATGTTTTCTCATTAAACTTAGCTATGCACATTTGTTAGCTCCAAGATTTTTTATTTAAACACTTCGTTACATTTGCAATATGTATTGTGACTTAGAAGTAACAGATACATTATTGCATTTACACTTGAAATGATATTTTTCTATAACCTCCAACTTTAAGCTAACTATACCCATTTCAATTGCTAACATTGATTACAGCAAAAAGAAAAAAAAACTACACTGAATCTGAAAAGACATTTAAAAGGAAACTAGGACACATGGTAAAACCAGTTATTCAGGATTTCCTTCTGTGTCTTATGTTGGTAGACGCTCAGGTCTGCCCTGTTAAACATGAGGGTTAAAATACATTTGTAGTCCTGGGTTGGGCTTCTTAAATACCATGCAAAACTAACACTACATTTTGAACAAAGAGATCTACATTTTTTTGGAACCTGTAAGATTTTTAATTAGTGGGGGTAAAGTGTGGGTTTTGTGGTTAAAATTACATATGACATGTTGAATATCTCTTTCAGGAATACAAACACTCCTCAGCCCCACACAATTTCTTTATATCGAGATAAGAGCTATGCTATTAAGGATATACAGTGCAGCCAAAAATTATTTGTACCCTGAAAAAATGGTCAAAATATATTTAAAATTGAGGATATTGAAGAACAAACTTTTAAAACTGTCTAATGTGTTACCGTTTGCTTATGTGTTATTTAAAGAAACAAGAAAAACTTTTATTCAAAACATATGGTGGAAGTGTTTTCAAATTATGGAATTTATTGCCTTCAAACAATTATTTGTACATCTGGCTGTTCATAGAGTTGAACAAATATGTCACAATGGGAGGAGTTCCCAGTGATAACTGAGATTATTTAACACAGTACATAACAGCAGGTGTTCCAAATAGACAGGTAATTGGGTACCCTGAGTATCTATAAGTAGCCTTGGTGGTCATTCTCCACACAAGCATTTGCAGAGGTAGTTGAGTTTCCCAACATGGCTAAAACAGCTGAAATACCCAATGCATTGAGGGAAAGAGTCATAAAATTACATAATCAGAGTCTTTCTGTTTGCAAAATTGCCACCTGACTTGATATATGAGGCACACTACTGTGCTCTACATCATTCAGAAATTTAAGACGTCTGGTGAAATCGTTAATCTGGAGGGAAGAGGGAGTAAAAGAAAGACCAGATCAAGGACAGACCATCAAAGAGCTTGCCATGGAAAACTGTAAGTTATCTGCTCCACATATTGCAAAGCAAGTCAATGAGGCTACTGAAATTCAGGTCTGCACACAAACAATAAAGAACAGGCTAATCAAACATGGGCTGCATGGAAGAGTTTCTCATAAGAAGCCATTTATAAGTAAAAAGAACAAACAAACGTCTTAAATTTCCCAAGGAACATGTTGACAAGCCTATCTGCTTCTGGAAATCAGTTTTATGGTCTGATGAATCCAAATTCAACATGTTTGGATCAGGTGGTTGTCAGATAGTGTGTCACAACTTGAAGGAAGAGTATAGTCACCAGTGTCTAAATCCAACCATCAAGCTTGGTTATGGGAGTGTATTGGTTTGGAGTTGCATGGCAGATACTGGTGTCTGCAATTTGCATTTTATTGAAGTCATCATGAATTCTGAGGTGTATGAGGAGATCCTGTCTACCCAGATGATCCCATCTGCCGCCAAACTGCTTGGGTGTTGCTACATTTTCCAGCAAGATAATGACCTCATTCACCCTGCAAAGCATGTGAAAGCCTTCCTTGTCAAAAAAAAAGCTAAAAGTGTTTGAGTGGTCCCCACAATGTCCGGATCTCAATTCTATTGAGCACTTCTGGGATTAGAAGAAAAGGAAATGCCCAGCAGACCCACCAAGCAACAAATAGAATTTGAAAGACTCCAGCGCACATGAGAGAGCCTTGACCCAATGCAATATCCTTGTTGAAACCATGCTCATGAGGCTGCATGCTGTTGTTGCTGCTGCCAAAGGAGGGCCTACCAAATACTTTGAGAAAACTCCAGTGACCAGGTGTACAAGTAATTGTTTGAAGGCAATAAATTACATAATTTGAAAACACTTCAGGAATGTTTTGAGTAAATGTTTTTCTTGTTTCATTACATAACAGACAAGTAATTGTAACATTTTGGACCATTTTTAAGGTTTGTTCTTCAATATCCTTAATTTAATTTCCATTTTTGACCATTTTTTCACTGTGTACAAATGATTTTTGGATTCACTGTACTTCAGAAACTGAGAAGAAAAGTAATGGCTGAGAAATGTAAACAATAATAGAAAGCTGGTAATTAATTTCAATTGCTCAGAAATGAGAGAATTGGAGAGTTGCAAGGAACTTTGGTAAGGCCAAAGCATCTGAGAAAACATAAAAGTTGGTGGTATTATTATGGTTTTAACTCCATATATTACAAGATGCAGGGTAAAAAAGATGAAACAAAGAACCTGGCATTCTTCATTTGAATCTCAAAACAAGTCATTGATGTTGCAGAGTTGTTCTCCACTTGTCACTGTGAATTTTCCTGTAGGTACTCAGTATCCACATCCCTTAATGCATACAGGTTACAGTAACTGACCAGTCTGAATTAGACTCATGTAATTGTGAGCATGGGTATGTGCAAGAGTGAGCCAGCAATGGGTTGGCATTCTGTCCATGGCTAGAGTTCTGTCAGAACAGGTTTCAGCCCCCAACTCCCTTGAATGGGATTAAATGAATTTGAGAATGTTAAATTATATGTTTTCTCTCAATCTGGAAATAGTGATCCACAAAGCACTATGATTTGTGTCATTCAATTTAGTATGGCTGTCTGGAATGCTCAAATCCATATTTCATCTTAACTGGCCTATAAAATTAAGGAAAAAAACTTTTTTTTTTTTTTTTTTTTTTTGTAAATAAATTTAAGAATGGGCAAACAAATTGCATTGTCAAGCAACAAAAATATTTTGGTAAGATGTTAACAGAGATTTTATCTTACCATTCCTTTCTTTTTGCAGGAGTTATTATGTGTGTGGAGAGAACTGTTCTGCAGAAAGAGACTGTGCCATCCAGTGAGGAAATAAAGAGTCTGGAGTTGCTTTCTGGTCCGCTATCTTTAGATGAGCTGGGCTCGACAACAGTGGCCAACTCAATTTGTACTGTGAAAGGTTAGTATAAGCAGAAAATTTACTTCATTACATATGCTGAAGTAAATCATTGAATACACTGGTCAACAAGCATTTTGCTACTGGGATTCTTTCACCTGTACTTTAACAAATTTCACTTGCTGACTCCAAATCTGAAAAACGTTTTTGTCCAGCACGTCCCATTTTTTAGTTATGATGTTCCAGGTCTTGGACAACTAGGGTGACTGGACAGTAAGGGTGATGCGTTTCAGTATGGTCTCGAGAAAAGTGAAGTCAAAATTAAGGAAGGTGTTTTTGTTGGCCCTGAAATCCGTGAACTGATGCTTGATGATGAGTTCAAAAGGAAACTGAAGCCAACTGAATCAGCACCCTCATTCGTGCAGGTTATCCAGAATTTTCTTGACAGTCACAGAGCAGAGAACTATGCTGAGCTTGTGGAGAGTATGTTGGAAGTATATTAGCTTACGGGAGACAGAATGTCATTGAAGATGCATTTTTTACATTCTCATCTTGACTTTTTTCCACCAAATCTAAGCAATGTCAGAGATGAGCATGGGGAAAGATTTCATCAAGATATAAAGGTGATGGAAAACTGATATCAGGGAAAATTTACTCCAAGCATGATGGGTGACCACTGTTGATTCTTGCAAAGAGAGACGGATGTGCAGTACAAGCGCAAAAGCAAGTGTCTCCAAAATTTTTGGGCAGGCTGACCTGACTTTTATATTGAGGTAAATTGACATAAATATGCTTTAACGTGTTTCTGGTATCGTCTTCTGGTTTGGTTTCAGAATAAACACATCAAAACAATTTTGGTGGGACATAGTCCAAACTCCAGATATCGTGTTGATATATTATACTGATATTCAAAAGTGTTAAAATGTCAATGATGTGTATTTCAAAAACCTGACATGCTAGCTTAATTCTGATTTCATGTATGAAATCAGTGTAAAAAACTTAATAAAGAGCTGCTCTGAAGTTCCCAGTAGCAAACAAAAAATATTTTTTGTAGACCAGTGATATTGCTAGATCGAATAGTCATACTAGATTGAGTACTGATCACATTTAACTGAATTCAGGCACAATGCCTGACATGTTTATTAAAATGTACCTTTTAAAAAGATAATTGATAATGAAAGTATATCAAACTACAAAGTTTGTGTTCTAATTAACCATAATAATTGAAGCTGAAGTTCAACTTGATCTGCTTTAATTAGCTCTAATCAACTGGTAAAACTGTGTTACAGACGAATGTCGTGTACAGACCTCTTGTTAGGCCATGACTCAAAAAGGAAGAAGGGACACTTTATTGGACAGGAATTGTTACAAATTAGTACACAGTTTTTTGGGGTTTTTTTTTCTGTTTTTTATTTCACTGGGAATTCAGATGTAACTTCAGAGGCATTATAATATTATTACCCTGGCAAAAAAATGTTTGTTCATGCTTGCTGATTTATGTCAGATTATCAGGAAAGACACTACTCTGTATCCACTGCTCATATATGTGTCAAATATTCAGAAAGCCCGTAAAGCAGATCATCTGGTACCATATATTTGTGTGTTAAGACCCTCCAGTAACAAAAATAATAATACCCTTTTGCTTTTGAGGCATTATCATCTTTTGAGTTTTATAAGAATATCTTTTCGAACCCTGTGTTTTAATCGTGTATTCTTTATTGTTTATCTCTCCTAAGCATATAACTCCTTTTTTACCATATATATATATATATATATATATATATATATATATATATATATATATATATATATATATATATATAAATAAAATATGATGTGGGCTTACTGTTATTTTGATTTTCTTTTGTTTCTTTTGTTCTTTAAAGTACAGGGTTGTGGTTATTTGTGGTTACTGAATATGGAACTATTGTCTTCAAAGTTACTCATCACCATAATTTTCCCACACAACTTTCTCACTCGTTGCCTTTCAATCATCTCTTATCCTGTCCCTTTTCTAGCCATGAAGGCAATGCACGCACGCAAACGTACTAACAAACACTTTATCCTTTGTAAGATTTTTACAGAGTGGGATTAACTAAAGAAGCCAGTTTAGCCCTGATGTGGCACAGTCTTAATTAAGCTGTGGCTGAGAAGTGTATTGTTCTGATAATCCTCCCTGTTATTAGTATTATTTCCATCCATCCATTTTCAAACCTGCTTAATCCAGTTCAGGGTCATGAGGGATAGAAGCTATCCCTGCCATATCTGACACACACCAGAATTCAGTGCTGGACAAAGCACTAGTCCATCTCCAGACTCACTCACACACACACACACAAACACACCCTTACACACAACTCACATGAAAGCAGTTAATCTAACCAGCACATCTGATGGGGAACACTGGAGTGTTCAGATAAAAACCAGTCCTGCATGGAGAGAATGAGTAACTTACACATACTGAGATCTGAACCAATGGTTCTGGAGTTGTAAGGAATTAAGGCTAAACACTGTTCCACCATGACACTCCTAGTATTATTTATTATATATTTAATTTATTACATAGCATTTTTATTTCTTCAGATATTGAGAACTGACCAAATTTGGCACCTGAACCTACTTTTTATAGTTCAGGCAGCAGGTTGCCATCATGTTTCATGGTAGTGATTGACCAGAGGCACAAACTAAGTCAATATAATGACACTCTGACACAATGTGTTTTCACTGTAAAAATAAACTGAACACCCTGTCAAATAAACCACACAGATAAAGGAAGAACTTGGAAACTTTTAAACAAAAGGCACCCTAGCCAGATTTTGAATAAGGGTAAAAGACCTGGGATGTATGCCACACCAGACACTGCACATCCACCCAGCTCCAGCTTGTCCGTTTCGGGAGATGGACGTCTGAGATAGAGCTCCGTTAGCAGTGGTGTTATTTTTCCTTTTTTTTTTTTTTTATCATCCTGAGGTATTCTGTATTTACTCAACCTGTGGGGCTTCAATTACAGTATATGCATTCATATATAAGCATGACTGTCAGAAAAAAGGCTCAGAAAGAGTTTCATCTAAAAATTGATGCCACTGACGAAAAAGCAATGGCTACAAAATCCGAATGCAAAGTGCTTAGAGACAGACTGGCTGCGGTAGAAGATAGATCTAGAAGGTATAATATCAAAATTGAAGTTCTCCTTGAAAACCGTGAAAGCCCAGACCCAGTGAAATTTATTCCTGACCTATTCCCTCAAATAAGAGGACTTCAAATTAGACACCGGGATATCATCAGCTTACTGCATACACCTCAAAACCTAGAAGTCTTATTGTACATTTGAAGGAAAATCTGATGTCGCTTCTCATTCTGAAACAAGAGATTATATTTGAAAATAACAGCATTCGCATTTTCCCTGATTTTTCACCTTCAACAGCTGGTAAACGTGCCCATTTTACAGCAATAAACAGCATTTATACAAAGCCAAATTCAGATACAGCCTCTTGTATCCTGCTAAACTGAGAGTGGACATTCAAGGCAAGTTCTACATTTTTAGTTCTTCAGATGAAGCAGAAAAAGAACTAAAAAATTTGATCCCCTACCCACTAACAGCTGTGTTCGGTGTTCTTCCAGACGGACTTGAAGTGGAAAAGGACAAGCAAAGAGTGATTGCATTCACTACACTTTTGGCACGCAGACTTATTCTGTTAAATTGGAAGAATCCTAACTCTCCTCTGATAAGTCAGTGGGAAACCGATGTTTTATATTATTTGAAATTGGAAAAAATCAAATTCTCAGTTAGAGGATCTGTACAAAATTTTTTCAAAACCTGGCAGGATCTGATCAATATTATTTTAGAATAAGAGAAATAACTATTACTGCATTTAATTCCCTTCTCCATCTTTTATTTACATATATATTTATTTCTCCCTTTCCTTTGCTTATTGTTGTCTTATTAAAAAGCCCTAAGCAATTCTCCTTTAGCTAAGCTGTCCTTCTCAGGGGTGGGGTTTGATCTGTCTTTAATTTGTTTGGTTATAAATTGATCTATTTGTATGGAATGATTACAATAAAAATTAATAAAATAAAAAAAAAAAATTTGATCCCAACACTTTTTTAAAGACGATCTTGAGTCGCATTGTTTCCTGGGCAAGGCGAAGAAGATTTTACCTGCAATTTGACCTATTTGCAATGAGACTTTTGCAGTAATTATACATGCTACTTCCTTCCCTGCTACTTTAATGTTTTAATTACAGTTATATGTACAGTATATGTCCATCACACCCTTGGTTTATTGTATTAGGATTATACTATCATATGTTATCTGCTTCTCCATGGGTACTGTTTAACATCATACCCAGGGTTTATTTTTTCAGGCCTGTTCAAGATTATATTCTAGGTTTATAGTATTTGGACTGTATTGCCAATATATATATCTACTGTATTCCTTCTACACTGCTGCTTGGGTGCTTGTTTTATTCTGGACATGTTCTGTCTCTAGGCATATCAGAGGACTGGGACATCATGAAATGTGGTCTAGCCTCATTGGGGGGGGGGGGGGGAGCATTAATTACTATTTTTCCTAAGAAAAATAAGGACATATTACAATGTGCATCATATAGACCAGTCTCACTTCTGAATAATGATGTTAAGATACTCTCCAAAGTTCAAGCTAGAAGGATTGAGAAAGTGCTCCCTTCAGTTATATCACTAGACCAAATCAGATTTATTAAAGGTAGACAGCTTACAATCTTCAACGCCTATTTAATGAAATATATTCACCCGTAAAGTCTAACACTCTGGAGATCATATTATCTTTGGATGCAGAAAAAGCATTTTATATGGTTGAATAGGACTACCTATTCACCACATTGCATAAATTTGGGTTTGGCCCGAACATATGTGCTTGGTTCAAACTACTGTACACCAGTCCAGTAGCTTCAGTTCAGACTTTACATTACTTCAAACTAGAACGTGGTACTAGACAAGGATGCCCCGTGTCACCACTGGTATTTGCAATCGCCATTGAGCCATTGGCTGTTCACTTTTGAAATGCATCAGACATAAAGGGGATTTTCAGAGAAGGACTTGAACAGAAAATATCACTATATGCAGACGATATGGTACTGTATGTATCAGACGCACAAAATTCTGTGCCTGCAGCCCTAACTGCACTAGCAGAATTTCAAAAGATATCTGGACTCAAAATTATTTGAACAAAAGTGTGCTTTTTCCAGTGAATTCTCTAGCAAAAAACATTACTTTGGACACCTCCCCTTTTATCATTGCAGATCAATCTAAATACCTAAGAGTAAACATCACAAGTAAATATAAAACTACAGTATATACTCGCAGATAAGTTCTCCCGCGGATAAGTCGGGACTTATGTGACATCTGTATAATTTCTGGTATTTTATAATGTCAGTCGTATAAGTTGAATGCGGAAAACTCGCTATTGGTCCAAGAGATTATGATATGCTAACGCCCACCTGAAGAGTAACCACGGAGCACACTGCCTTTTTTTTCCTATGTGGGTGTGGTAATGCGCTGTACCAGCGTGTGCTCCTAACCTCTCCCTCTCCCAATCCCTCTCACTCTCTATTGTGCCTACGTGACCACACGGTAATACCCGAACTATTCCAAAGCAACGTTTGTATTGATTTGTGTTTTTTGTATCTCACACACTCATACACCTTTATTGAAAGAGCATCCCTTATCTATGATGAAGCATTCGATCAGAAGAAAATATGAAGCTGATTTTAAATTAAACGTTGTTGAAGTGGTGAAAGAAATTGGTAACTGCGCTGTTGCAACAAAATTTGATGCATCTGAGAAACGTATGCGAGATTGAAGGAGGCAAGAAGATGTAAAAAAAAAAAACATTTTAATTAAGTGTCGCATTTTTGAATGGTTGTATAAGACGGGGTCTGATTTTATGATTGATTTTTCGGGTTTCAAGACCCAACGTATACGTGAGTATATATACGATGTCCATGCGATGTTGCAGAGACGTGTCAACCAAGACGGCCCTACAACATCCAGAGCCTTGAGGAACTCCAGGCGTATCTCATCCACCCCCGGGGCCCTGCCACCAAGGAGTTTTTTGACCACCTCGGTGACCTCAGTCCCAGAGATGGGGGAGCCCACCTCTGAGTCCCCAGGCTCTGCTTCCTCATTTGAAGGCATGTTAGTGGGATTGAGGAGGTCTTCGAAGTACTCCCCCCACCGACCCACAACATCCCGAGTCGAGGTCAGCAGCGCACCATCCCCACCATATACAGTGTTGACACTGCACTGCTTCCCCCTCCTGAGACGCCGAACGGTGGACCAAAATCTCCTCAAAGCCATCCAAAAGTCGTTCTCCATGGCCTCCCCAAACTCCTCCCATGCCCGAGTTTTTGCCTCAGCAACCACCGAAGCTGCATTCCGCTTGGCCTGCCGGTACCTATTAGCTGCCTCCAGAGTCCCACAGGACAAAAGGGACCTGTAGGACTCCTTCTTCAGCTTGACAGCATCCCTTACCACCGGTGTCCACCAACGGGTGCAGGGATTGCCTCCACGACAGGCACCGACCACCTTACGGCCACAGCTCCGGTCAGCAGCCTCAACAGTAGAGGCACGGAACATGTCCCATTCGGACTCAATGTCCCCCCACCTCCCTCGGGACGTGGTCGAAGTTCTGCCGGAGGTGGGAGTTGAAGCTACTTCTGACAAGTGGCTCTGCCAGACGTTCCCAGCAGACCCTCACAACACGTTTGGGCCTACCATGCCTGACCGGCATCCTCCCCCACCATCGAAGCCAACTCACCACCAGGTGGTGATCAGTTGATAGCTCCGCCCCTCTCTTCACCCGAGTGTCCAAGACATGTGGCCGCAAGTCCGACGACATGACCACAAAGTCTATCATCTAACTGAGGCCTAGGGTGTCCTGGTGCCAAGTGCACATATGAACACCCCTATGCTTGAACATGGTGTTTGTTATGGACAATCCGTGACGAGCACAGAAGTCCAATAACAAAACACCACCCGGGTTCAGATTGGGGGGGGCCATTTCTCCCAATCACGCCCTTCCAGGTCTCACTGTCATTGCCCATGTGAGCATTGAAGTCTCCCAGCAGTACGAGGGAGTCCCCAGAAGGTATGCCCTCTAGCACCCCCTCCATGGACTCCAAAAAGGGTGGGTACTCCGAACTGCTGTTCGGTGCATACGCACAAACAACAGTTAGGACCCGTCCCCCCACCCGAAGGTGGAGGGAGGCTACCCTCTCGTCTACCGGGGTAAACCCCAATGCACAGGCTCCAAGTCGGGGGGCAATAAGTATGCCCACACCCGCTCGGCGCCTCTCACCGGGGGCAACTCCAGAGTGGTAGAGAGTCCAGCCCCTCTCAAGGAGATTGGTTCCAGAGTCCAAGCTGTGCGTTGAGGTGAGCCCAACTATATCTAGCCGGAACCTCTCAACCTCTCACACAAGCTCAGGCTCCTTCCCCTTCAGAGAGGTGACATTCCATGTCCGAAGAGCCAGCTTCTGTAGCCGAGGATCAGACCGTCAAGGTCCCCGCCTTCGGCCACCACCCAACTCACACTGCACCTGACCTCCTTGGCCCCTCCCATAGGTGGTGAGCCAATGGGAAGGGGGACCCACGTTGCCTCTTCGGGCTGTGCCCGGCCGAGCCCCATGGGTGCAAGCCCGGCCACCAGGCGCTCGCCATCGAGCCCCACCTCCAGGCCTGGCTCCGGTGACCCGCGTCCGGGCGAGGGAAAACGCTGTCCAAATTTTTTATTCGTCATAGGAGGTTATGTTGAACCGCACTTTGTCTCATCCCTCACCTAGGACCAGTTTGCCTTGGGTGGCCCTACCAGGGGCATAAAGCCCCAGACAACAGAGCTCCTAGGATCATTGGAACACGCGAACCCCTCCACCACGATAAGGTGGCGGTTCGAAGTGGGGATGTTGGGAAAACATATGGGATTAAATCATTTAGAGATTTGTACAGTATATAAATAATGACTTTGCATCCTACGAACAATTATACTCCAAATTTAGCATCCCAGTAACACAATTTTTCCACTATGTCCAAATTAGAAACTTGCTAAACCAAATCTGCCCAATTTTCCCTCACCTCCCACCCATTTCTATTCCAGAAGAAATATTGATCAGTCTTGAAAACTCACACAGCATTTCTATAATATATAAAACCATTTTCAAGTACCTTCCTTTTAAAGATCCCAGAACACAGTGGGAAAAGGATCTCTTGCTCAACATTTAAGGAAAGGAGTGGAAGGCAGCCATTCACAGAATTCACTCTAGCTCCATATATTCTAAGAATTAATTTATTCAACTTAAAATAATTTATCAAGCAAATCTATCTCATTTAAAATTGTCCAAAATGTTTCTAGGGCAAGATCCAACCTGTGAACATTATAATCGAGCTCCTGCCTCACTATGCCACGTGATTTGGGTGTGTACCAAATTAACATCATTCTGAATAAAAATTTTTTAAATGCCTATCAGACGGCATTGGTGTCACAATCCCTCCTAATCCATTAATAGCTGTGTTTGGTGTACTCCCAGATGGGCTTAAAATGGAGAAGGACAAACAAACCATAATTGCCTTTACTTCACTATTAGCACATACACTTATCTTGCTCAACTAGTAGAATCCTAGCCAACTCTTTTAAGTCAGTGGGTAACTGATGTTATATACTATTTGAAATTGCAATAAAAATAATATTCTCACTTAGAGGATATGTTCAAAACTTTTTAAAAACCTGTCAGGATCTAATCAATAATATTTTAGAATAAGCATTTATATTGGAGAGAAGGACTCCTTTCCCCCTTTACTGCTCTCAAAGATTTACTCTGGCTATTGGCTTCCACTCTTTTTCAAGGGTGGGGGTTGAATTGAATTTAGTTTTTGTTAAGTTTGACTTGATTGTATGGAACATTATATGCTTTTAATAAATTCAATAAAAGAAAAAGAATGTGCAACTTTATAGTAAGTAGACTTTGTGACTATTGATGTGTCTTTAAAGGATGTGACAAAAATACACTTTCTGTAGTGCAAAACATCCTTTAAATCAATTTAAATAATGATAAGAGTGCATTTAAGCATATTAATAAGTTAATAACAACATGCATTGGATGACTATGTTGTGACTCCAGAACTAAAATTGGAGCATTATAACATTGTAAAAAAGAAATGTTTACACTTTTGTGGTACACAGTCCTAAAAACAGTTCACATAAAGTAAATCACATACTGTATTGTATTGGGTATTTAATATAGTCCTTTTAACAACAACATTTTTATTTCTGTAGCACATTTTCATAAAAAGGATTTAGCTCAAAGTGCTTTACAAGAAATCAAAGAAAAAATGTTGAAGAGAAAAATGAAAAATAGATTTAAAAAAATGAATTACTAAATGATATAATTAAAATAGTAACTAAGAATAATTCAATAGACAATTGCATAACACAGAACTACAAGTAGCAGATTAGGCAGAGTTCCTAATTATAGATGCCACAGAAAAAAGTCTGAAAGGGTGCCAAAGCCAAAATACGGCCTGGTCCCCACTTTGCATTCTACCTAACATAAATGTGTGCAAGTAGTTCCTCATTGTTTTTTAGGCTTGATCCTAAAAGATTCAATGCAGTGGGTCTCGTTGACAATATAAGTTGTAGACTCTTTCAGGGGTGTGTCTTGTTTCCCTTTTTGTTCATGATTTTCAATGCCAGGATATCATGGTTCATTCAAGATTTAGAGTATTTGCTCTGAGAACTTCATGGTTCCATCTACTGTACTTTGTTTTCACATGATGTTGTCCTGCTGGCTTCATCAGACTCCAATGTACACTAGAGGTCACAGCTGGATGTGATTTAGCTAGGATAAGAATTAGCACCTTTAAATTTGAGATCATTGTCTTCTCTTAGAAAAGTGTGGCTTGTTGTATTCAGGTAAAGGGCAAGTAGCTGTTTAGGAGGTCCAGTACATTGGGGTTTTCTACACTAGTAAATTTGAGGTAATTGTGAAACTGACCAAATATTTCATACAAAATTGTGATGGATTGGGATGGTGAAGAGAGAGCTAAGTCCTCAAATAAAGCTTTTGGTTTAGCCATCTGCATCCCCATATTCACATGTGGTTGCAAGTTCTACGAAGGGAGATTGTAAATACAAGTAACTAATGTGAGGTTCCTATGCCAGGTTGCTGGGTTTGATTTTCTTGATAGAATGAAGAGTTCAACAGTATTGGATGCCCTCAAAGTAGAACTGCTTTTCTAAATGAGGAGGAGCTATTTAAGGAGGTTTGGGTATTTGGTTGGGATGCCCTGTGTGTCTCCCTTGAAAGATTTACCAGGCATAGCACACTTGAAGAAGGTCAATGGGCAGATCTAGAACACAGAAGAAATGATATCTTTTGACTGCCTGGTATCATCTGGGAAATCTCCAGGAATATTTTTGAAAGATGCTGCTGATTATAGCCTGGCCTGGCCTGGCAAGTTCAGGGTACTATATTACCATCATAACCCTCACCAGGGCAAATGTAAAAAGTGAGGGTAAGGCTCACATGTTTACAGGAAAGTGTTTCTGAAAACTGTATTCTTATGAATCTTGATTTGGGTGTTCTATTTCACTTATAGTAGTGATGTAAATGAATCTTTATTGTTAATTATTTTATAGCCATTCTTTTTGTAGATTGTCCTTTGTGTTAATGTTAAAGGAAATTTGCAAGTGAATACTCCATAAACCCAAGCACTAGTTCAATTTTTATTCCAATGAGTAGATACTTGAATCTGCAATATGGCTGAAAAACTGTAATTATAAATTTACTTTTGAATAATGTGCATTACTTAGGACAGAAAGAAATCATTTTTGTTCTACGAGTTTTTCATTTGTGCCAAATAAGTCAGAGTTATAATTTGATCCAGCATAAAGTTAAAATAGCTCCATTTATAATGGGAGTTATTCCATGCTAGATGACACACTGCAAAATATTCACTCTTAATAGTGCTGAGCTTTCTTATCATCCCTTAAAGAAGGGCGACCAATGGCCATATAAAGAACAAAAGGAAGTTGTGGTTTGGTTGCCTATTTTAAGATTTAAAACTATTTGGTTTATGTTGACAACCAAAGAAATGTAAAAAAAAGTGCTAAATGATTGTTGGTTTAGTTTGTGATATGAGAAGCCAAAAACTGGACTCAGAGTCTCATCAGTATAAAAACACCTGACTGACCTATTGATTTTTTCACTTGTGCTTTGCTTAGGATGAGAGAAGAAATTTTTAAAATAAATTTCAAATAACAGTTAATAATAGTAGAATACTTCACCTAGTGTTGTTCATAAGTATTTCCTTTATTATAGTCTGCTTTAAGAGCAACTTTTTTGTCATTTTCTCTTCAGATGACTTCTTTCCAGTGATAAATTCAATGATATGATCAGCAATACCATTAGGAATGCCT
This sequence comes from Erpetoichthys calabaricus, assembly GCF_900747795.2. Classification (NCBI taxonomy): domain Eukaryota; kingdom Metazoa; phylum Chordata; class Cladistia; order Polypteriformes; family Polypteridae; genus Erpetoichthys; species Erpetoichthys calabaricus. Next base: position 36,668,005 of record NC_041399.2, read on the forward strand.
CTTCAGAAAATATGGCTAGTGCCACCCCCCCATTGTATAGCCAGAACTGCTATAAATATGAACATTGAAATTGTTTTTTTTCCTCAATCATGTAATTATAATTTTTATTAAGTTGTGCGGTTGTTGACCAACATCACACATCATAGAAATTTTCCATATTAACATGTTAATATAAGTGGATTTTTGGGCCTCTGATTGGTTTGATAGAGTTGTATTAAGATATCTATGAATGTGTTCCAGTGTTTAAAGTGGCCTGAACATAGAGTACCGGCACCTTTTCTTAGTGTGGTTTTTAGGGTAGTCGGTCAACATTATACTAGTGAAGTTCACAGTTAATATTGAAGGATTTTTATATTTGTTAATAGGGCTATAGAGACCTTAATTTAAGTTTCATCGTTTTTTCTTTTGTTAAAACCAGTTTTAACTGATGATAAAATTCTGCCAGTCATGCCTGTTGCTTAAAAACATTTCCCATAGCTCACTGGGCAAAACCTTTTGATAAACTGTGTAAATTTTTTTTATCATGACAACTTTATTATCACTTAACAAGATGAGCATCCCTTTTAGTCAACGTCAGCTCCATTGTACAAATGAGTATTTTTCTTCTCAGAGCAAGCCATCTGGTAGCACACATCTGAAAACTGCATAGCTGCAGTTTCTCAGCTCAACTAATAATTCTACAAACTGCAGTATGCAGGAAGGAGGCAAATGTAACCAGCAACATGCTGACAGTAAGCAGCCAAACTTGCCAATGGGTGACAGAGAGATTTCTTTTAGCACAGCAGTAGAAAAGGCAGGTTTGATCCTAGCAACCCACATTCATGTCCTACCACTGCTGTCTCAAGAAGAATGACTAGAGAGAGAGAGAGAGAGTGGGGGCTTCACCCTGAGTGATTCCTCACCAATAACAAATTAAAAGCATAAAACATTTTGTCCAGTATTCCTTTATCATTTTTGAAGAACTCTGATATCCTGCAAAATAAGCTGGCACATTACATGAAGATGTATTTGGCTTACAATTTGATTTCATTGTTGCCCAATTGTTAATTCTTTTACTTCACAACTTCAAGTGACTATGTTCAGAACCTGGTCTGTATATATGGAGTAAGCACATCATTCCTATGTTAACTGTAACCTGGATCTGTAAGAACTGTGTATAAATGTAGGTGACTTTGCCTCATCCAGGGCACCTTTGCTAGTGTAAGCTAGGGCCCAATAGCTTCAGCTGGATTAGACTACTTCAAAAATTGGATGTATTAGATATTTGTGTTGTAAAGTTCTATTTGCTGTGAAATAATCTTCCTTTAAAGAAAATCTACTCATTTACAATTTTTTTTATTCAAAGTAACTATATTTTCTGATAGAAGTGCTTTCTTTGATGCTACACAACAGTCTTGCCTTTTATAACTAAGAATTCAAGTTTTTTGTTTTTGTAGGAACCATTAGTGGTGTAGATGAAAATTCTGCTTATTCTTGGCCAGTCTGTGACAACTGTGGAAATGATGAACTGGAGCAGGCCCAAAAAGATCCGTAAGAGGCCTTATGGCATCATTTCTTTGTATTGAACTTTTATATAAGACTAAAACCCATGTAACTCACAACCTGTTCTATTTACGGATACAGAAAGACTGGACTTGCTGCTAGGCAACCTTCCAATTCTGTAGCTCTTCGATGTATGTTGTAAACACAGGTTGGGTTAGCATTCCATTTTTAAGTGAAAATGTTTCTGTTCTCTAATTATAGTTAAGAACATTGTTCTTTTTTACATTTGCAGTTGTATCTTACAGACTGCATTGAAGTGTTTAAAAGACAGCATGCTTTGAGAAGTGTGTTACTCTGTGTGCATATTTAATTGTATCTGTGGATATTTGAAAATGTAAACTGATGTTAATCTTGTTGAGCTGTGAAGCCTGCGTGTCTCAACAGGGGAACAAAGTGATAATATCAGTGTCTAAAATAAGCTGGTAGTTTTAGTTCCAAAGTTAAAAGCTAGTAGCTGGTGGTGTAGGGGTCCTTTCCTGACCTGGAGTTGTGTTTGACAAGGAGTACTGATAAACTTTGCTTCTCTGGGCTCTAAAGAAAAATCATAAATGGCCCCTATGCTTAAAATAAGGCTTTGAATCAAGTAGCATGTTACAAAAGTATTTGAAGAGTTGTTCTTTCTGGCCTTTTCCAGGGTGGTACTTACTCAGTACCTCTTACATAGAATTTTCAGCATTTTACATGAGCCCAGTGGTAGCTTCAGAAATTTGCTCTTGATCAGTTGTTGTTTTACAAAGCATAGTTTTATTATTTGTTTATTTATTTCTCTCTTTTTTTTTTAGAGACTTTCTTTTCTGTCTCTCATGCAGAAGGGTTGTAACCAAACCAACAGTTAGAATGCAACTTGAAATTTTCCTAAATTGTTCCTTTGACTCACAGGCCACTGTGAAGATGAAGGTATGGGACTTGTATTCTGACAAATGCGTAGGGCATGTTACACCTTAGCAATTAATTTAATTAATTTTTAACACTGTGCAGTTAGGTGTTACAAGATAAACCTGCCACTCATTTAAAGTTAAGTGCTTTAGATATGTTTTTTTAAGTTTGAAATTATTTTCAGATAACAGTGATTCCTTCACCAAATGAGAACTTCTTTTGTAAAACAATAGCATTTGTACTGACCCTTCCGTGGATGAGCAGATTAAGAAAATGGATGAATAGTGTTGAACTGATTACTATTATTATATACAGTAAACACAGTATTTTATAGTCTTGCCCCCTCCTATTATAAGCAAAGGTTTAGGCAAAAATCTAACAAATGAATTTGAACATCTTTATTACTTATTTTTATAATTATTATTTATTAAAACAAATCCTTATATTGAATATTAAAATGGATTTTAATTATTTATTATTTAATGTTAGAAAAATTATAAAGAGCCAAAGAGGGAAATATGCTCTTTGCATACTTTTTTTTTTAACTCATTCATCCAAAAAGATTTGTCAGCATCATCCCACCAATCTGAACAATTTGGAGCAGACTGAAGCAAGTTCTCTTGCAGCGTTTGCTTATAGTTTACACTATACTTTTTTCCTTTTATGTTACAATTTTGTCACCTTTCAAAAGTCCAGTCATACTTTGCTCATGGCTCTTTTTGAGTGTTAACTACTTTTATGTCACTTTTTTTATACAGTTTTGCTGAGCTGTTGATATTGTGACCGATGCACCTTTAATCCAGACTCAGCCACATAACTCTGTAGCGCCTTTAAAATGATAGTTGGCATGTCTGTGGTTTCTCTCAAAATTTTAGTTCTTGTTTATGTTTGAGTTTTGAGGGATACCTTTTCTATGCAACATCATGGTCTAACATGTACTGGGACACTTGGATAAAAATGGAAATTGTACCATTTTTCTAAGGTGTGCATTTGTATTGTTTTATCAGAGAGACACAGGTTAGGAGCACACGCTGATACAGTGTATTGCCACACCCACCACTTGACAACCCAACTCGAGTGCAGGTTTTTCCCTGCAGGTTGGAGGCAGAAAGGCTAAATGCAGGCCTTTTGGAGGTTTCGGCTAAATGCAGAAGGCAGATTAACACCATACCCAGGAAGGAGCAATTACAGGTTAAGGGCCTTGCTCAAGGGCCCAATGAAGTAGAGTCACTTTTGGCGTTTACGGGATTCAAACCAGCAACCTTCTGATTGCCAGTGCAGATCCCTAGCCTCAGAGCCACCACTCCGCCCATTGTTTTATCAGACTTATTAAAAATGCGTTTTAGTCTGCATATTCACAGCTATCCTACAAAACCTGAATAATGAACACTTACTGTGGATTCAGATAGTATTGAGACCCTTTTTACTTTTTTCTCATTTTATTATGTTGCTGGCTTGTGCTAAACTCATTTAAATTATTTTCCCGCACACATCAAGCAACACTCAATATCTCAGAATGACAAAGCAAGAACAGAATTTTAGACTTTTTTTACAAATTTATTAGGAGTTAAAAAAATTAAATATCAGATTGAAACAGGTATTCAGATCCTTTATTCTGTACTTTTTTGAAGCCCCTTTGGTATTAATTACAGCTTGAAATGTTGACTCTGAAGTGTTAAGCTTCGCACACCTATATTGTGAATTTCCCCTTGGGATTAATAAAGTATCTATCTATCCATCTATCCATCTATCCATCCATCCATCCATCCATCCATCCATCCATCCATCCATCCATCCATCCATCCATCCATCCATCCATCCATCCATCTATCTAGGGATTGCCTGACATTCTTTTCTGCAGATCCTCTCAAGCTGTGTCAAGTTGAATGGAGACCCTTGATGGACATATATTTTCAGGTCACTCGAGAGATGTTTGATTGGGTTCAAGTCCAGGCTCCAGCTAGGCAACTCAAGGACATTCCCAAAGCTGTCAGTATTCTACTGTTGGTCTTTGCCTTGTGCTTAGGCTCATTGTCCTGTTAAAAATTAAACCTTCAGCTCAGTCTGAGATCCAAAGTGCTCTGGAGCAAATGATCATTAAGGATACCGCTATACTTTTCTTCCAGTTTCTGTTACTGTAAACAATTCCATAGCATAATGCTATCACCACCGTGCTCCACAGTTGGGTATTGCATATGTGAAGTGTGGTGCATAGTTTCCGCGAGGCCTTATGCTAATTTTGGCTTCTTCTCACCTAAAACGTCTTGTTTCTCAGTCTGAGAGTTCTATAGGTGCCTTTTTGCAAACTTCAGGCTGGAGAAGAGATTTCTTTCTGGCCACTTTGTCATAAAGCACAGATTGGTGGAGTGCTGAACTAATAGGCTTATAGTTAGGTCCATAAATATTTGGACAGAGACAACTTTTTTCTAATTTTGGTTCTGTACATTACCACAATGAATTTTAAATGAAACAACTCAGATGCAGTTGAAGTGCAGACTTTCAGCTTTAATTCAGTGGGGTGAACAAAACGATTGCATAAAAATGTGAGGCAACTAAAGCATTTTTTTAATCACTTCATTTTAGGGGCTCAAAAGTATTGGACAAATTAAATAACTGGAAATAAAATGTTCATTTCTAATACTTGGTTGAAAACCCTTTGCTGGCAATGACAGCCTGAAGTCTTGAACTCATGGACATCACCAGATTCTGGGTTTCCTCCTTTTTAATGCTCTGCCAGGCCTTTACTGCAGCAGCTTTCAGTTGCTGTTTGTTTGTGGGCCTTTCTGCCTGAAGTTTAGTCTTCAACAAGTGAAATGCCTGCTCAATTGAGTTAAGATCAGGTGACTGACTTGGCCATTCAAGAATTTTCCACTTCTTTGCTTTAATAAACTCATGTGTTGCTTTGGCTGAATGTTTTGGGTCATTGTCCATCTGTATCATGAAACGCCACCCAATCAATTTGACTGCATTTAGCTGGATTTGAGCAGACAGTATGTCTCTGAACACCTCAGAATTCACTCGGCTGCTTCTGTTCTGTGTCACATCATCAATAAACACTGGTGTCCTAGTGCCACTGGCAGCCATGCACACCCAAGCCATCACACTGCCTCCACCGTGTTTTACAGATGATCTGGTATGCTTTGGATTATGTGCTGTTCCACGCCTTCTCCATACTTTTTTCTTGCCATCATGCTGGTAGAGGTTGATCTTGGTTTCATCTGTCCAATTAATGTTTTTCCAGAACTGTGCTGGCTTTTTTAGATGTTCTTTAGCAAAGTCCAATCTAGCCTTTCTATTCTTGAGGCTTATGAGTGGCTTGTACCTTGCAGTGCACCCTCTGTATTTACTTTCATGAAGTCTTCTCTTTGTGGTAGACTTGGATATCGATATGCCTACCCCCTGGAGAGTGTTGTTCACTTGGTTGGCTGTTGTGAAGGGGTTTCTCTTCACTATGGAAATGATTCTGCGATCATCCACCACTGTTGTCTTTCGTGGATGTCCAGGTCTTTTTGCATTGCTGAGTTCACCAGTGCTTGCTTTCTTTCTCAGGATGTACCAAACTGTAGATTTTGCCACTCGTAATATTGTAGTAATTTCTCGGATGGGTTTTTTCTGTTTTTGCAGCTTAAGGATGGCTTCTTTCACCAGCATGTAGAGCTCCTTTGACCGCATGTTGTCTGTTCACAGCAAAATCTTCCACATGCAAGCACCACACCTCAAATCAACTCCAGGCCTTTTATCTGCTTAATTGATAATGACATAACGACGGACTTGCCCACACCTGCCCATGAAATAGCCTTTGAGTCAATTGTCCAATTACTTTTGAGCCCCTGAAATGAAGGGATTGTGTTAAAAAAATGCTTTAGTTGCCTCACATTTTTATGCAATCATTTTGTTCACCCCATGAATTAAAGCTGAAAGTCTGCACTTCAACTGCATCTGAGTTGTTTCATTTAAAATTCATTGTGGTAATGTACAGAACCGAAATGAGAAAAAAAGTTGTCTCTGTCCAAATATTTATGGACCTAACTGTATATAGGGTTTCTTAACAGTTTAAAGACAACTGAATTTTCCTTTTTGCATGTGTTGAATAATTAAATTCACTAGACCATCAACAACCTTCCTGTTCTGATTACTTGCCAGGTTTTTCATTATAACAGTTTAAATTCAATTGAGAAATTAATTGTAACAGACAAATAAGGTGATGATGTTATGAATAATTATAATTTTATTTTTAACTAGATGAAACAATGTCTTGTACCTGTTCTTGATTTGGTAGATTCTAGTAGCACGCAATTGCTAATAAGAAGTAGATTTTACTAAAAACAGATCATTGGTCATAATTACTATATACAGTACGCCATCTTCAGATTTATTTGAAGTGTTCCAGTTGCATAATGTTAAAAGTAAAAATAAAGAAGTCGTCATTTTATCATCATTGCATACACACAAATCTTGAGCCACTTTTCTAGTTCCGAACCTAACTGTACATTTGCTGTTTGGCTGGGTATGCCATGGCATGACATGGTTGTTAGCTGCATTTGTTTTCAAATCAATCAAATCAAATCAAAATCTTCATTGTCATTGTAGCAATGAGACATTGTACAACGAAATTTAGGTGCAATTTTCCAATGCAAAACTAAAAAAAAAAAAGACAATCACTCAAGTTAAAACTAAAATAAATAGATATATAGAGAAAATAGTCCATAACAGCAGAACACTGTTTTCCATTCATACATACGTCATATTGCACTTCTCCCTTAGCCAATGTTGATTTAGAGCTGTATTGTAAACATGAAGGTGCACTAGGTAAGATTGACCACTTAGCAGCATTCAGCATGGTGATGGCTTTTATTCCTAAATTGAAATTTCCAATGCATGAGGCAGCCACATGCTTAAGGTGTAAGAGTGGGCAGTGACAGAGTTAGAAGTGTATGAAATGGTCCAAAGAAGAAGGTGCCTGCAGAAGGGACCGCTCTGTTTATAAGGCATCTTGACCAGAATAGTAAAATGTCTGTGAACTGCAGCCTAGGCAATCGCAGATAGACCTCAGTATCTCCAAATGTGGTAATGAATGCCAACTGTGAAAGCTGCTGCTTGACTCAACATAGCCAAAAATACACAGATAAGAATACTAAAGTTACATTTTTTTAAGCAAGGCTACAATTCTGCCCATCCATTTTCTACCCGAGTTATTCAGTGCAGAGTCCCGAGAAACTAGTTCCTAATCTATAAGCATTAGTCACAGGTAGAAGAACTACTCTAAACAGGGCACCATTGAAGGGCTTATTATTATTATATGACAAACCTAAATCTATTCTGTATCTTCTTGTGGGTTAAAAGAAAAACTTGGATTCCTATTTCATCAGATCTGCTTATCATAAATCTTCTGTTTGGGCCTGCTATGTAAGTTTAAGGTAGACTGCAGGACATTTTCTTTTGAAAAGTTGTAAAATGTCTGCTGTTTTTTTTTTTTTTTTTTTTTTTTTTTTTTTTACAAATTCTTTAAATCTGCACAAACTCACAAATTGCTGCTCTTTTAACCATTTTTGACATAAAATATGATTTTATATTTATATATGCATTGTGTGTGTGTGTGGTGATTGAATGATGGAAGTTCATGGTTTTTGAAATACAGAGAAAATCTCTGCATCAGGATATACCCAGCTACAATTTATTATCTGATTAAACTGTAAAATGTTTTAGCAGAAATAAAACCATTAATAATATATTCACTATAAGTTGTTTTACATTATTTTGACTTGTTTGAAGTAGATGTTTTTACCTTCACCTCTTTATTTGTTGATGCTGTAGATGGTACACATAATGAGCAAAAAGGACTGCTGACACCTCCAGCAAGCACACAATACAAACCAATGCCTCCGATAATGCCACCAGTTCTGTGCTTTCTGATCCTTTCGTTTTCGCTTTAGCATCTTGCATGCCACAGGCTTTTTCTTTGTCCTTATCTTGAGATACATCTAATTTCATATACAGTTAGGTCGGATGGGTTTTTTCTGTTTTTGCAGGTTAAGGATGGCTTCTTTTACCTGCATGGAGAGCTCCTTTGACCGCATGTTGTCTGTTCACAGCAAAATCTTCCACATGCAAGCACCACACATCAAATCAACTCCAAGCCTTTTATCTGCTTAATTGATAATGACATAACGACGGACTTGCTCACACCTGCCCATGAAATAGCCTTTGAGTCAATTGTCCAATTACTTTTGAGCCCCTGAAATGAAGGGATTATGTTAAACAAATGCTTTAGTTGCCTCACATTTTTATGCAATCGTTTTGTTCACCCCACTGAATTAAAGCTGAAAGTCTGCACTTCAACTGCATCTGAGTTGTTTCATTTAAAATTAATTGTGGTAATGTACAGAACCAAAATTAGAAAAAAGTTGTCTCTGTCCAAATATTTATGGACCTAACTGTACTGTATTAGTATGTCAGGGTCAGGGACAGCCTTGGAGTTTCTCTGCAGCAATGATACTAGAACAATAACTGTTCGTTACTTTCTCATTTTTTCCCAAAACATTTTTCACAGTTAATATTTTTCTTTCCTTTATCTTCATAGTTACAACAAGTGACTATTGAAATGCTTCTGGGATCCACTTCAAGCAATGAGCAGGTTAGTTTTAATGCTAATGAAGACTTTTTCATTTATACTGTTCTAATAGTTTTCTGTTCACCACTGTATTTTCAAGTAAAACAAATATAACTGATTAGTAAGTTTCATTTTTCTATACCTGTGCCATTTCTAGGACCAAATAACCAATTTTCAGTTTATATTTAGTTTTAAGTGTACTGTGTTTCATTTACCCTTTTTTTGTTTTCTAGGACAAATTCTTTAGGTTGATGTTGGTCAGTGAACACAAGTGCACAATGATCCATAGCCATTTTTGCTCACTGGTCAACCACAGCATTGATTTCCCACTACTATAGCAGTGTGTTCTTTATTAATTCACACACTTGAGGAAAATTTTTAAATTAATACATACACATATTATAAAATATACTATAATAAAAAGGTTTTACAAAGAGAGGGTACCCTTTTTGCATTTCTTTTCAACAAGAATGATGCTAGGGAGTTTCACAGTGTCAAATAAACATATAACAAAGGAAACAACTGAAAGAACCCCAGAAGCAAAAAAAGGAAGAAGTATATAATTAAAATGTGTGCTTCAATGTAAATGTTTAAACAACAAAAACATTTATTTATATAGCACAATTTCATACAAATGATGTAGCTCAAAGTGCTTTACAAGATGAAGAAAGAAATGTTTATAAAAAAATAAAAATATAAAAATAAGACTAGGCAATACTCAGTAATAAAAATAAAGTAAGTTCCAGGAGGACAGGAAAAAAAAAACCCTCCAAAGGGCTTGAGAATAAAAACAAAATCTGCAGGGGTTCCATGGCCATGAGACTGCTCAGCCCCTGCTGGGCATTCTACCTAACATAAATGATCTAAATCAGTCCTCATGATTTTCAGACATCACGTGGAAGAATTAGATGATGATGGTCATGTGGACATCTGGCCTTCAATCCATCAATGTAGGGACTGCATGGTGCCTGGATCAGGTGGTGGGGCCAGCACAGAAAATCGGAAAAAGAGCAGGAGAGAAGTTAGGGGTTAGTATGGATTGCAGAGCCATGATAAAAACGATAAATAAATGCATACATAGAATATCAGGGTTACACTAAAAGGAAGCTATAAGAATGCCATGTTAAAATAATGGGTTTTTAGCAGTTTTTTTAAAGTGCTCCACCGTATTAGCCTTATTAGAAATTAGAATTTCTATTGCTTAAGATATTCCAGATTTTAGGCGCATAACAGCAGAAGGCTGCCTCACCACTTCTTTTAAGTTTAGCTCTTGGAATTATAAGCAGATACTCATTTGAAGATCTAAGGTTTGGAGTGTAAGATGAAAGACATTCCGAAATATAGGATGTAGTGAGATTATTTAAGGCTTTGTAAATCAAAAGCAGTATTTTACAGTATAGTCAATCCTAAATAGCACGGGTAACCAATGTAGGGCATCAAAACTGGAGAGATTTGCTCGGATTTTTTTTTTCCTAGTTAAGATTCTGACAGCTGCATTCTGCACTAGTTGCAACCAATTGATGTCTTTTTTGGGTTGTTCTGAGAGGAGTGCGTTACAGTAATCTAGTCGACTAAAAACAAAAGTGTGGACTAATTTTTCAGCATCTTGCAAAGTTATAAGGGATCTAACTTTTGCTATATTTCTTAAGTGAAAATATGTTGTCCTGGTAGTCTGATTAATGTGATTTAAAATTCAGGTCAGAGTCAATAATTACCCCTAAAGTATAGCAGATAGCAGTAACTGGCCTCCTTTAACATCAGAATTTAAGGAACAAATTGATACCTTTTCTTCTGAACTGGAACCATGTGCATTGGCTAGGAAATATTTTGATACAGCAGCTATGGGTATTGTTTCTGTGATTTCCCTTATTTTGGTCTCTATGAACTACGTTAAAAGCATTGACTAAGTAAGTAGGCAAAAAGAGAAAAAAAAAATATACAAGCACAGATTTTTAAAATGACCTCTCTATTATAAAAAAAAATCTTGGAAGGAGACGAGATGTGATTTTCTCAGAGAGACGCTTTCATGTCCCGCAAGACGAGTCTTTGTGCCAAGAGATTTAACCATACCCGGGGCCGAAAATAAAAGACAGAGAGTAGATGATAAAATAGAATGTCGTATAGAATTCAAAAACGTTGGCGCAGTACACATGCAGAGCAGGTTAGAGATAATGGAAGTACGAAAATTCGAAAGTCTCAAAAAAAAGGATAGTAAAGATCACATTAGTGCAAACAAACGGAAATTATTACTTGGTGAAATAACGGAACAGCGAAAAGAGATTTAAGCTTTAAGTCAGAGACTTGTAGATCGTCTAATTCGTGTTGCCATTAGGGAAAAAAAAGTAGTGTTTCTTCCCAATGAAATGGCGTATCCGCGATAATTAAAAGATTTGTTGTTTGGTGAAAGTGAAATCCCGCGAGACGCTGCCCACATAACCACGCACACGGCTCAATCATTTCTCATTTGTGTGAATGCTATTGTCAGACACATTTCTTGTAGAGAGAAAGAAACGATATTCACTCACAGGCAGTTACAGTAAATGTTGCGTTGTCACAATGTAATTCCAAACACAGAATCAAAATTCAATGTGATATCGACGAAAAGGTAAAGGCAATAAGAGATTGAATATATGGACATAGGTGATATGACAGAAGATATTGTTTGGCTTTAAACTTTAAGTCAGAGACTTGTAGATCATCTAATTTGTTTTGCCATCAGGGAAAAGTAGTGTTTCTTCCCAATGAAGAGGCCTATCTGCGAGAATTAAAAGTTTTGTTGTTTGGTGAAAGTGAAATCCACATACGTGGGTGACAGAGACGTGAAGTTGCTGGTGCGTAGCACAGGCCTGTTGGCAAGCGAAGCCCCCTAGTATATACAAAATAATAATTGCATGTTGACATTAACCTATTTGCATATATTCAGTGGGGCGCGATACACATTTGAGGTCAAAGGTATCCACTCCACCATTAAGAGAGATTTTAGCTATGAAATCCGTCAAGCCCTCTGCAGCTGAGTCACCACCCTTAATAAATAAAATTAGCAGTAAGATGTGGGTATTTATGGTTTACATTTATGCCGTTAAGTTTCCCGATACTTTCTGTACTATATGACTGAGAAAAGCAGCCCTTCATCAAAGGCTGCTGCCTTGAACACAAACTGAGACTGAACAAACCCACCTGTCTTGGACTTTGAAACTCATGTTGCTATCTAGCATTGTGCAGGATTTGAGAAGAGAGTAATAAAACATGAATGCTGTGTTAACACATAATATCAAATGGTTGGGTTGGGTTTTAAGGTGGGTCTGATTTGTTGTTGCAGGGTTATGAAGTGGAACAAGTGCTTGGTAAAGAGTTGGGTCCCCTCTGCTGTTTCGTCCACACCATTACCAGGAAACCAGCTCTTTGGATTGGGCTCGAAGAAATTAACATCTAAGTAGAAAAAGTGTGCTGTGAATCTATGAAGGTTGCTGCACTGAAAGATGTGAACTGTGCTGTTACAAGGAGAATGGCTTTACTAAAGTCATTTTCTGATCATGCAGTGGCTAAAGAAAGCTAGCCATTACACGTTCCCCACTTCACAGAGCCAGATTGTGTCATGAAATATAAATTTACAGTAAGGCAGCATTTTTTAAATCCTGCCTTTCCGATCTTGTAAATCAGATGGGGGACTTATTACAACCTGTGATAATAGACAATTGTGTGGTTTACTGTGACCATTTGGCATAACGTGACAAATCAAGGGATATGGGACAGTGATTGAAATGTCTACCTCAAGGTTGAAGTTTGCTTGGTTTAAGACAATAAAAAAGAAACTAAATGCTGCTTTCTTGAAGATGATATACCTGTATGTTGTCTGGTCCCCTGTACTTCAAAAGACATGACTTGAACAGGACTTCTTATTTTTTACAATGTTCATTCACTGGCAAAGCACTCAGGGAACCTACTGTTTATCAGATTTGTTTCTTGATAAAGTGTAAAAATAATAGAAAGTGTACAGTCTGTTTTTTTTTTTTTCCTCAAGCTGAATTCTCTATTCTTGTGTACATTAGTCTAAATAAAACCAAACATGTTGTTGTAAGTGAATGTCTGTTACTTAATACAAACTTGTATTATGTTACCAGTTCTATCATTCTACTCTGTAGGCAAGATGAAACAGAGGCAGGCTAAGTGTACATGCCATGCAAAGTAATCCAAAAATACTTCTCAGCTTCTGCATAAAGGATGTCTCTTTTTAAGCATTTTGGGAAAAGAAAAATATAATTGGAAACAGCAAATCAAAACTATGTAAAGGTTATGGGCACTTACTACAGCAGTTCTCAAACTTTCTTGGTTCTTTCAAAAGACAAAATATACACATTCCTATAATGACTACTGGCATTTACACTGAGTACATGAGAGATGTTTGTGTAATTTTAATAGTTAGTAACAGTCTCATGTCAAAAAATTTGAATCCGTCTTCTTTTTATATTAAGAGGTTTACAATCCAGAGTGTCAAAGTTCTCTGTTTATGTAAGGTTTTAACACCATTCAGAAAAGCACCATCTTCTGCATGTGCAGTGGTTTACTGAGGCTAACCTTTGCATCCCACAGACAGCCTTTTACCTTTGTTTTCACCATTTGTCATTTATATGCAATAAATAAGCAAATGAATATCCAGTTGCCAAAATGACACACTAAATGATTCACAAAGTGAAAAGGAAATAATTAAGACTTTCACCCAGGACTGCTGGGGTAGACTTCAGCTCCCTAACTACCCTACCCTGGATTTTAAACACATTAAAGAGAAAAGCCAAGCAAAATGACACCTTTTATTGGCTAACTAAAAAGATTACAATATGCAAGCTTTCAAGGCAACTCAGGCCCCTTCTTCAGGCAGGATGATTACAGGGGGCCCGAGTTGCCTCGAAAGCTTGCATATTGTAATCTTTTTAGTTAGCCAATAAAAGGTGTCATTTTGCTTGGCTTTTCTCCACTTTCATAATGGCTAACACAGTACAACACCCTAGTACTACAAACATTAAAAAAATGAAAGGATCAATATCAAGTAGTCTAGTGTATTATTGTGGGATTCATAATTAAACAATACTTTTTGTTCCAGAAAGTTTTTTATTTTTAAACTGGATTGTCATTTTGAAAAATAAGAACATGAAAGACATTTTTAGTGGCTGAAGTAAATTTTGTTAAGTTTCCCTTCATACCTTTGTGTGAAATTGGACAGTGTGCACAAGTCCCCAGCACAGCGATACTCATTTTGAGTCCACCAAAACATTTTGGCAGTAGTAGCATCTGCATTCTTTACTGCTGCTGACAGATGTTATGTCTTGAAGCTGTTGCATGTTTTCAAAAGTAGCCATAGTTGTTCTCATTAAACATTCTGTTGCTCCACTGGAGCTCACGACACAAGTAAAATGTGAATATCTACCTGCTGAATTTTCAAAAATATTAAGTGTATATATATATATATATATATATTTATACACACACACACACACACACACACATATATATATATAACTATCCACACATACAGTATGTAAATATATATATATATATATATATATATATATATATACACACAGGAAAAAACACACTCTGTGTGTGTATATATTTTTTTTTTCAGATTTGACCTTCCCACATAGATTAAATCAGTTTAGGCTGTAACAATATTTACTGTATATTAATGAGTTTTACCATTATTTAGTCATTGTTTTCAAATATCTCCATAGTGCCTTAACGAAAATTTTCTGTTTAAAAAGAACATCCCTACACTTACCTTGTTGTTTTACAATGACCTTCTGGAGTACAGAACTTCCAGTTATCATCCCATTATATTTGGTATATAAATTCATAAAATTGACAAGTAAGCACCAAAAAGCTTGTGTTTCTTCTATGTACTAGTTAAATATTTAGAAGTACTGGTTACTTCTTAGATGGCCATTCCTGGTATCCCATCTTCTCAGATGCTAAGGTGGTGTACTTTTGTGATTCTCCAAATTAATAAATCTTCACTTTCACCATGAGAGATATATATGCACGTACAAACATACATACAGTGTAAATATTTTATTTAAGCAGTGCCTCTGTCCCATGTAAATGAAATAGGGTCAGGATGAAAAATTATTTACTACATTCTAATCATTAAGTACTCGGGCATGGTTATCAAAGAGCTCCAGTGTGCCCTAATGAATTATAATTCGTTAATTACTCCTGTTATCCCATCTTCTCAGATGCTAAGGTTGGTGTAAGATTTTCATACTCCAAACAAATGTATAGATCCTCACTTTCACTGATTACATGGATCAGCTACATATACTTTTAAATGTAAATCGGTAAACTTGAACTTGATTCTGTCTCAGACTAAAAGGCAGGCACCATCTATATCTGAAAGCTGCTCGAGATGCATTAAATATCAGTAACAGAGTTAATAACCAGAAGAAATTAGCATCTCTCACACAATCTCTATGCCGACAAAAACTCAATTTAAAATATTTCGGGTAGATTACTGTGAAAGTTATACCTGCCGAAACTCCATTAGGGCTCCTGTCACAATGTGCTATTGGCACACCTGTCATAAACCGAGTAAAACAAATGTAGCTACTTTTTGATAACTATACACGAAGAAACAGTGTATGAATATCTCAAAAAAATTTATTTTACAAAATTCAAAAACTATATACAAAATTTTGTATAAAAATTTCAAACATGCTAAAGCTGCATTTTAATGTATTTATATATCTACAGTCTTTTATATATATAATTCTCTTTCAATACAAGTTTTCTGTAATTGCAAAGGCTGTACCATAACTGTATGAATACATTTTGATGTATAAAAACAATAAGAAATAATTTAAAGTCTGAAATCCGAAGAAGTTGCGCAGCTGCTCTCGGTGCAGACTGCACGACACCTCCACGGAGGCGTTCTGTTTCACGCTGTTGCTATGCACGTTACTTTCCGGCCAGCGCCACTGCGCCTGCGCGGCGTCCAGTACAGTACAGTACTCATTTCGAGTTTGCTCCAGACGGTTCTCCCAACTCCCTCTGTAGCTGAGGTATTCTGTCTAAAGTCCGATCCTGCCGACCGATCACATCGATGGCTCACCGGCAGTCCACTCCGGAGGGCTGGGAAAAGGGCGCGCTGGGTAGCTGTTTGAAAAAGCCTCTCAGGTTACTAAGCTCACGGGTGAGCTGCTCGATGGTCTTATGCAGGCGTTCGTTTTCCGAGCCCAGTTCGAGAAGCTTCTGTTGCATATCCATGTTGCGCTTCTTTGCCTTGTCCCGACTCTTCCGCACCGCGATGTTGTTACGCTCACGTCGTTGCCGGTATTCTGGGCTGTGCCTGTCCACGGCTTTTTTACCTTTCTCCTTGCCGGGCCTTCCGTGGAAAGAAGATGGCTCAGGCGAGGTGGGCGGTGTAGGCTGGCCAGTCTGCAGGCTCATTATAGTTTGGGCGCAGACTTTGATTTGCGATGGGAGAGACGAGGACATGTCACTGTCACTCCAGTCCGACTCCTGCTTGATGGCACTAGCGTACGCCGCCTCCGGTGAGCCGCGGCCGCAGTCCTTGTTTAAGTTAGCAGCAGCAACGGAGCCAGGAGCCGCCCCCAGCGCCGGAGCGCCAATGTAAGTCAAGTCCAATTTCTCTTGCTTGACGCTGTTGTTAAAAAGGTCAGCGAAGAGTTCGTCGTTGCACAGCTCCAGGTTGGGCACGGATGCCATGGCATCGATGTACGAGCTGAAGTCAATGGCACTCTCGTCGTCGTAGATCGCCGGTGCTGTGCTCAGCTCAGCCAGGTTGCTCTCGTCACGCATGCCGCCCCGCGGCTGCTTGTAGGAGTTCTGGAAGGTGCCCAGCTTATTTTCATAAAAGTTGGCTGTGTCCATAGTTAGGTTCATAGTGCATGGTGGGGAGACGCACTGAAAATCCAGGCTGTAGAGTAAACTCATGAACGTGCTGCGACTCACACACCGGGTTTGCTGCTTCTCTTACGCCTCGATCCGCTCGTGCAAATCCCCGTCGCGGTGCTGTTGCAGTCCCACACAATCCACAGGTGAGTTTCTTAGAAGCTCTTTTTGCTTGCTTTAAGGCACCGCTCGGCTTGTCACAGACTTGTGCTGCTCGACACTGTTTTTATTGCTCTTTGCCTGCGTACGTCACTGACGGCTCGCCCCCCTCCCGGCAAACCAGTGCTGACCAGCCCGTGTCCCTCTGGTGAAATGGGCGTGGTTATTTCGTGTGTCTCCGCCCATCTCCTCCCCTTTCCTCCCCAGTCCGCTGATTTCTGCTGTGTTGTCCTTCCCGACTTTTCCGTAATTTCTCGTCTTGCGAGTCTCAGACCTGGCGCCCCGCGCTTTGATCCCTCCACCCCCGCCTCGTCTAGCGCTAGCTGGGGGCCGGCACCAGGGAGTCCAAGCGCCGGGAGGGATTTTAAGTGTTTTTTTTGTTCATTTCAAGTTATATCTTTGAACAGACGTTTGAGTGCTTAGTGACGTCTTCTCGGGGTGCGCCAGAGACCTTTAACCCTTCTTATTAAAAAGAACACGGGGGGAAAATACGTCTCTCTCCGTGCACAGCACGAAAATGCCTTCGGGAGAAATAGAGTCCGCAAAGTAAATCCGAGAGTCGGCGATCCAGAGAAGAGTCCGCGTTAAACATGCGCCCACCGGGGAACGCAATCGTTGTCTTCAGCTTTACGCTTTAGTAGTAATAACTTCGCAGCTGCAAAAAAAAAAAAAGAAATTTGCATTCCTTAAAAATGACGAATAAGTTGCATTTTGTTAAGCGGTGAGCCTACTTTTCAAGTTCAGCCGAGTACAGCAGAGCTTCAGAATATCCAGTTTTTTGCATTTATATATATATATATATATATATATAGCGCCTTACATAGCTTTACACTATGAATCATGCAAATGAAGAAATATTGAAATAGTTTAATTTCTTAAACTGATCTTGGAAAAGGTTGTATAAATAAAATACCATTAACCTTGTGTATTGATTTTTGTATTGAGTGCAATATGTGTTAAAATGAATTATTCAAATAATATTTTACAGCTTAGTAATGAATATTTTAAGAACAAAAATATTATTTCTTTTAGCTGTTTGTATAGATCACTATAATATAGTGCTTTACAGACTGCAAGGAAAGATTGAGGGGTTGTTAGTTAATCTCAGATGATGAAATGTACATCACTTGAAACACTGGTCAGTTAAATCAGTCTTGGGTTTATGCAGCTCCCAATACTGGATTGCTAACCACATGAAATACAAGTAACTAATATAAAAAAAAAAAAAAAAAAACTTGTCAATGCCTTATATTTAACACTCAACATCACATTATGGTGCCTTTTACAATAAAGCAATGACATCTTGAAAATAACCTTTTCTTGTTTTTGCAGTAAATACAGGAAAAATGAGTTCCCCATACACAAAAAGACCTATAACCCATCAAACACTACCTCAAGCAATTTCTCAAATATATATTTAGCCTGGGCTTCCATTCGGTGATATCAGGTCTTATACATGTTCATTTTTGCAGCTAAAGCCAATGCCACATTACACGGCTCTTAGTAGTCTTGGGGCATGTCAGACTTGCAGACCGTAGTTGCTGATCTCATTGCTGGACCGTGTCAAATTAAGATAAGAGGCTCAGGGTGTTGTTTGGGCATAGCAGCACTTATAATAATATAACAATAGTGATAATAATTACAGGTTGGAATGATGCATTTATCCAACAGAACTTACAAATGTATTACACATTTTTTGTATCTACTTCCGTTTTGGTGATTCTGCTGGTTTGATGATGATTTTAAGACCTCTCTGCCATAACAAATCCTATGTATCCTTTTTTTTATTTCGGAAAGTCGCTCGCCCAATCTGTTAGTTGTTGACTGAAGCAGTCATCATATCTTTTTTTGTTTTTTTAATTCTAATAATATTGTTTCTGTGCAGCTCCTAATAGGACAATGCAGGCAAAGAAAATGAAAGGATGGGAAGTGATGTTTAGTATTCCGCCATGCATAGAACAATGCTGAAGCCCTCCCAAAACTTAAAATTTAAGAGGTAATATACGGAAAATTGTGAATAAATTAAAAATGATACGAATGAACTTTAAATTCCTTAAGATAACTTACATGTGTTTTCCTGGTTTATCATCAGGTAAAAAGAAATATTTCAATATTTATATATATATATATATATATATATATAGCAAAAAGACTAAAATCTCGAATAAAGTGCCAATGTACATCATTTTAGATGAATACAACTCCGGTGTTCCCCTTCTCTCATTTAAGAGGTGGCTGCATGAGTTAGTGGGACAGGTGGTTTGAATTCTCTCCACACTTAACGTTTAGGGCCTTCGGTGACTCTGAATTAGTCTGGTGCCAAAGTGTTCTGCGGTAGATTGGTGCCCCGTTTAGATTTACTTCTTGGTTTGCCATTAATGAACAGAAGACACTCCATCCTCCTGCTGGGCACTAAAAAGTGATGGGGTGGGTGAATGTTTTATGCTTATTTCTAGTAACATTTTCCCTAAAACAAAGATTAGGAGTCCTTATAAATTTGAGATGTGTGTGCCAGTCTCCTAGGAAAGTCCTGCCACAGTGTCACTTGTATTGCTGTGTATAAAAAAAGACTTTGACCAAAAGGGTTTAGAGATGCTTTATCTCTGAGTATTAAGCTTTACTACATTTAACTTTTAATAAGTGATGTATAACTAGTGCTTTGTTTTTTCATCTAGCAACAGATTGATGCAGATGGACTTGCCTTTAATCAAGCATTTTCTGTCTTGATTAAAGTACATTGATAAGTTGTGATTGTTCCTAATCTTTAGAACCAGGCATTAATGAGCAATCCTTGGAGACTTTTCCAGGAACTGTCGCCCATCTGAGGACTTGAGATGCAATAAATGTGGGAAATTCCTGTTGATCATCCCCTCCAAAGTAAAACAAAGAATTACAACTGATAGTAAGTAAAGTAGCATTTAAACACACACACACACACACTTAGAGAAGGGTAGGAGTGTCCCACTTTGCCTTTGGCCTAGTGGCTAAGGCGTTGGACTGTAAATCACAAGGCTCTCAGCTCAGTCCATATCATTGACTCATGCTGTGACCCTGGGTGAGTCATGTCATCTAGCTGGCTGTAGATAGATATAAACAATTGAACTTGTAATTTGTAAGACTCTTTGAACTGTTACTTGCACCCAGTGGAAAACTCCTTACAAAAAACGTAACTGAATAAAAAATAAACAAACAAACAAACATAAAAGCGCACAGCTTTAGAAGACACAGCCTTTGGACAGTTAATTCATTCCATATCATGGACTCTGCATGTGACCCTGCGTAAGCCACTTAACCTGTGTGGTTAGTGCTGCTGCCTTGTGTGAAAGTTCTTGACATGCTTACTGTGTCTGCATTGTGTCTTAGGTTAATGTAACCATTCCAGACTGCCGCAATGTGTGTGTGAGTGGGACCTGCAATGGACTGGGTACCCTGCACTCAGTGCTGCCAGGATAGACTTGAGATTCTCCAAAGCAATCAGTTGAATTGAGCGGGTTTGAGAAGTTTATAGTCTTTGTAGTTGTGATTTTTAAGGTCAATTCAAATACATACATTTCCTTTGGCAGGAATTGTCATTTACCTCTAAAACTGCCAGTGGTGTATGAAACATCTGAGAGAAAATAAACTTCATTTATGTCATTCATTTTCTGAACATCCCACTTGTATTATTTTACACAGCACGTTTTCACTGTGCAGAACATCTCCAGTTATTTTTTTTGGTAAGGCACTGAAGAACTGCTTGATATTTTTACAAGATGAAAAATGGCAAGTTAAGTGACTTGCTTAAGGCCACATTTAGTCGTCTTCTTCTTTTGGCTGCTCCCGTTAGGGGTTACCACAGCGGATCATCTTCTTCCATATCTTTCTGTCCTCTTCATCTTGTTCTGTCACACCCATCACCTGCATGTCCTCTCTCACCACATCCATAAACCTTCTCTTAAGCCTTCCTCTTTTCCTCTTCCCTGTCAGCTCTATCCTTAGCATCCTTCTCCCAATATACCCCTCATCTCTCCTCTGCACATGTCCAAACCAATGCAATCTCGCCTCTCTGACTTTGTCTCCCAACCGTCCAACCTGAGCTGACCCTCTAATGTACTCATTTCTAATCCTGTCCATCCTCGTCACACCCAATGCAAATCTTAACATCTTTAACTCTGATACCTCCAGCTTTGTCTCCTGCTTTCTGGTCAGTGCCACCGTCTCCAACCCATATAACATAGCTGGTCTCACTACCGTCCTGTAGACCTTCTCTGGGACTGAACCATCACCCCAATACTTTACTGTCCAGTGCCTTAAGGTCTGTCACATTTGATGACATTTCCTTCAAATTTCAGTTGTAGCCTTCATTTACAAAATCTTGAGAGAGTTGGATGCAGTCGTGTATTGTGACATGCCCAGCCACTCACTCCCAATTAAACTGCAACTCCTTCCAAGAACATCAAGCAGGTTTGATTTTTTTCCGTGGTGTTAATGGGTGGGTGGGTCTTGTGTACATGATAGCAGACAACGAATGAACACTCATCCAAAAGTACAATGATCATAATACAGTGATGAGGAATAAGAAATTTGAAATGCGTGAACAGAAGCTTGTCTGTCAGATGTCTTTATCTTACATAACGAAACAGAATGGAAAAGCAAACAAGGGAAGAGATTCATCTGAACTCGCCATACCTGTTAGAGCCTGTGCTGTACGAAGATTTATCAGGCAACATGTTATTGGCTGTCACAGAAAGGGGTGAACAAGACTGTGTTGGAAGGTTGGCATGCAGTTGCAAAATGTGACGTGTAAACTGACATGGTCCAAAGGCGAGATGAAAACTCTGGTTGGCAAATCTGGCATACCCAATGACCAGAAGTAACTTGAGGAGACATTGTCTTAAATGTGACATGGTCCAGCAACTGCAAGTGGCAAATCTGACATGCACAAAGACCAGAAGTTGCATAGTGTGACATCAGCGTTATCCGCCACAGTGCTACTCCCTGACAGGTGACTTGTGAAGGTTGAACGTTTAACTTCTATACTGTAAGGTGCTGTGCGAAATCACCGTTTGTAGTATTCTGTATAATGCCATGTGTCAGTCCGTTTTCTTAACTAACCCTTTTTCACTGAGCCATATGTGGCTACTCTAAAAATAAAAAAGAGCAGCTTGTAAACAGAATAAACTGCTGGCCATCCTCAAAACTGTTGCCACATGTGCGCCACAGTGTGGGTACTGAACCGATTGTCCAAGTTGGCAGTTGTGACACAGTAGCTCAGGCTGCTGCCTGCAGTTCCACGGTCCAGGTAGCTGGTTTTTGCTTTAGTGACTGGAGTTGCTGTGGTTTGCACCCATGTTATTTCCCATGCAGCCAGTGACGCTTTTGGCTCTGAACCCCTTGACCCTGCCAACCATGTGTGCCCCTAAGTAAATCTCTTAGCACGCCAAGCTGGTAAAGGCCTTGTACATCAAACACTTAAGTGTGGGTTCAACTCCAGCTATGTGTGACCACGAGCAGGTCACTTCACATGCCTGTGCTCCAACTGGAAAGACAAAAGAAATGAAACCCACTGTATCTCAAATGTTGAAAATCGCGTTGGATAAGTAGCTCTTCTGAATAATTCCAATAATATTAATAAAAAAAGTGTAAAACACCGATGGGAGTTCAGATTTGTTGGTGAGATGGTAATGATTTTCTATAATGCTAGTAACCACAGGCACAAGAAGCTTGCGATAAAATGAGACAAATATATAAATGAGATGCTTTGAGTGTACGCTCGCTGTCGTTTTTAACAGACCTTTCTGGCTCCTCTGAAGCACACCACCAGCCCATTTTGTTCCAGATATTTTTAAACTACACAAACAGCCTCTGAACTAAACGGCCCAGACGGAACTTTCCAGATTGGGACTCTTTATCGACTGCACCCGCCCAGCTCTCGTGTTGATTAAAAAGGCGCAAATGTCCAACCAGCTTATCGCGTTTCTTGTGGACAAGCGCGCCAGGAAGGCTGCGCAGCACGTGACGAGCCCGATGACTGTCTGGTCACACCGCCGCCTGCACTGAGAGGCGGGGCGGGGCGCCGCACCTTGGCACACCGCGCACCTTCAAATCACCCCCGCATCCCCTCCCTTCCGCCCGCACGATTCGTCTGGCGGGTTCGTGACGAAGTGTGACGACGCCGTCGTTGCCAACTGCAGGCACCTCGTGACCGCACGACTCCACTCACGCGACGTGCCTGCCTGGCTGTGCTGTGGGCTGGCGGCTTCTGCGCGCCCTCTAGTGTCGTCTAAGCTCGGCAGTTTCATCAAAGTGCGTATGTATAGCTTCTCTTTCTTTCTTCTTGATAAATTAGCAGGTTTTTTTTTTTGTTTTTTTTTCTGGGACGTGCCAGTCACTGGATGGAGCACAAATCAATAATCCACAAGCTCCCCAGCAGTTTTCTTTAAATTTCTTGAAAATGGCTCTCCGCGACTGTTGATGTAAGGTAGTTGAATTTTTCCATCCTTTTAAAAACTTTTCTCCTTGGAGGCTAAATTCTCCATTTCGTTCTTAAGTATTTTCTTTTTCTCACCCTGCTAATCTTAAGCCCTCTATCGTCCATAGCTCTTCTCCACTGCTCCAGTATCCTTTCCACAGTATTCGTAATTGTACATTGCCATCCACAAATAGCATACACCACGGGGCCTGATCTACTATACCTTCAGCAATAACGCCCATTACTAGAATAAAAAGATAGCAAAGCTTAATGATGATCCGTGGTGTATTCCAAGGTTAACTGAAAATCCATCTGTAATTCCTACTCTGCTTCTCACTTGTGTGTAAGCACCCTCATACATACCCTTAACTTTATTTACATACTGCTCTGGTACTCCCACATACAGCTACATCTCCATGTTCCTTGATATTCTACGTCAGTGCCTCTAATATTGCTAAAGATTGGTGCCGGTTGTTAACAACATTACAATACAATACAATTTATTTTTGTATAGCCCAAAATCACACAAGAAGTGCAGCATTGGGCCTTAACAGGCCCTGCCTCTTGACAGCCCCCCAGCCTTGACTCTCTAAGAAGACAAGGAAGAACTCCCAAAAAAATCCTTGTAGGGAAAAAATGGAAGAAACCTTGGGAAAGGCAGATCAAAAAGAGAACCCCTTCCAGGTAGGTTGGGCGTGCAGTGGGTGTCAAAAAGAAGGGGGTCAATACAATACAACACACAGAACAGAAGCAAATCCTCAATACAGTATAAAAATAAAAATTTTAGAAATATGGAGCAGAATTTAACAGTAAATGATATCACATAAGATTTGGACATATTTAGAGTCCTGGAGACCTCATCCATTAAGTTGCCTCCCCCATTTGGCCATTCCATGGCTGAAACAGCGCTGGGCCAGCCAATCCAATGAAATGACCCCTCCTTCCCATGACTCCTGCGATCCTCCATCAGGGATGACTTTACCGTAGGCAGGCAAAACAACTTGGCAGGTGGGCCATGGCACCAAGTGCCACATTTGAGTATCTTTTTTTTTTATATAAAAGATTGGGGACCCTAAATAGTTTTCTTTTTTGCTTAACCAGCAGATAAACAATAAGGAGATACAAAGTGAGCTAATGCATGATCAGCTAACTCAGGGGTCTCGGACATTTACTGGAGGGCCACCATTTTCTGTCCAACCAATTTCCTAATTGAATTCCACACCTGGTGTTTTTTTTTTCCCTGAAATCTCCATCCAAATATGTTGTTTACTAGAGCAGATCCATATCTCTCAAATATCCGCTTTTTCTCTCTCTTTCCAAAGATTTGAATTGAGTCCTTAATGGACACATAGGCACAAGTGGGATCTGGCTATCTTTTAATTAACTTTGCATCTCATCACTGTTCATCTGTTTTCTAAAGAAACATGGAAATCTGTTCAACACAAGACTCTTCTTCTTCTTTCGGCTGCTCCCATTAGGGGTTGCCACAGCGGATCATCTTCTTCCATATCTTCCTGTCCTCGTCATCTTGCTCTGTTACCCCCATCACCTGCATGTCCTCTCTCACCACATCCATAAACCTTCTCTTAGGCCTTCCTCTTTTCCTCTTCCCTGGCAGCTCTATCCTTAGCATCCTTCTCCCAATATACCCAGCGTCTCTTCTCTGTACATGTCCAAAACAACGCAATCTTGCCTCTCTGACTTTGTCTCCCAAACGTCCCACTTGAGCTGACCCTCTAATGTCCTCATTTCTAATTCTATCCATCCTCGTCACACCCAATGCAAATCTTAGCATCTTTAACTCTGCCACCTCCAGCTCTGTCTCCTACTTTCTGGTCAATGCCACCGTCTCCAGCCCATATAACATAGCTGGTCTCACTACCGTCCTGTAGACCTTCCCTTTCACTCTCACTGATACCCGTCTGCCACAGATTACTCCTGTCACTCTTCTCCACCCATTCCACCCTGCCTGCACTCTCTTTTTCACCTCTTTTCCACACTCCCCATTACTCTGTACTGTTGATCCCAAGTATTTAAACTCATCCACCTTCACCAACTCTACTCCCTGCATCCTCACCATTCCACTGACCTCCCTCTCATTTACACACATGTATTCTGTCTTGTTCATTATATTTCATTGGTATCTGTTATTTGTTACTAATGAAGAAAGTGGCTGGAACAAAAACTGGATCTGATTTTGGCACCTCTACTCTTAAGGAAAAAGTAGGCATAGAGAATTAATTGCAAAATAAATAGAAAATGAAATGAGCCTAATTTTTGTATATCACTGTATGGTGGATGGTTTGAGTTAATGAGGGGCTGTGCTAGCACCCATCTGCAAAAGTGAAAAAATGGGTAAAAGACATTGGCACATTGGGAAGAGACACTGCATTTCAGCTGTTTAGCGTTCATACTTGGCTAGAATGGTGTGTCTCTAACCCTCTTCTTTTTTGGCATGGGAATGACCTTTAGTGCGGCACGGTGGCGCAGTGGGTAGCGCAGCTGCCTCGCAGTTGGGAGATATGGGGACCTGGGTTCGCTTCCCGGGTCCTCCCTGCGTGGAGTTTGCATGTTCTCCCTGTGTCTGCATGGGTTTCCTCTGGGAGCTCCGGTTTCCTCCCACGGTCCAAAGATATGCAGGTTAGGTGGATTGGCGATTCTAAATTGGCCCTAGTGTGTGCTTGGTGTGTGTCCTGCGGTGGGTTGGCACCCTGCCCGGGATTGGTTCCGGCCTTGTGCCCTGTGTTGGCTGGGATTGGCTCCAGCAGACCCCCGTGACCCTGTTTTTGGATTCAGCGGGTTGGAAAATGGATGGAATGACCTTTACCTTTTTTTGATAGACAATTGGAGTGGCCAACTTATGGCAGTTTTTTTTTTTTTGTATACAAGTTATCCTGTTTCTGGTTTCCTTTGTTTAACAGATTAGCATCAATTTGTTTAAATAGGTTTACTTTGCATAAATATTATCATGAAAATGTTCCAATCCACTGTGATATGCAGAGCCCTTCTTACTAGAACATTCAAACATGTATTGAATGGATACATACATACGTATTAGTGGATGGCTCACAGTACTTATTTGTCGGTGTCTATTCGTGTCTCTTATCTGTTCAAGGTGAAATGAGGTTTATTTATTTGCTGAGACCCGCACCATGTAATTGACATGTAAGTTGTCCCCAGATAGTGTTTTGTTATTCTAACAAATGAAGACATCCCCACCAGTGAAATAAGGATTAATGTGTGGACATCACTGAGGCATGACAGGTATACGTTGAATCCAGTGAATGACTTACAGTGGGGAGTTTAAAAAACAAAACAAAACCAATGGCCACCCTACATCAGTGTTTCTCAACCTTTTCAGTGTTGCGACTCACTTTTTTAAATGTTAGTCTCTTTGGGTGGTGGATCTCCCTGGCAAGTCGAGTGCGATCATCAGAGAGGTTATCCATCCCTCTTGGTGAATCGTATACGATTGTTAAAGTGAGCCCCCTTAATGAATTGAGTGCGACTGTCAGAACGAGAGGGGGATTCAGCACGATTATTAGAAAGGCGACCCATTGTAACCCATTACCACTATAAACCATACCATTTCATGACCCACTGGCGGCAGCACAGATTGCAACCCAGTGGTTGAGGAACACTTCCCGACTAATATTAAACAGTCTTGGTGATAATAAATAATTTGGGAGCCCCATTGTTACCATCACATACTACGTTCTCGGATAACCTTTCTTCCTGAACCTAATCATCTGGGCTTTAATGCTGGTAAGACCACATTTTGTCACAGGATTCAGGAATTCTGGTTTATTACAGCTGTGTTTGAAATAGCACAGTTAGGGGTAAATCGGAAGCACTATTAATACTTCTTCTGTGGCCATGTTTCCATTTAGGTCATAAAATATTTTATAATGTTTTTTCACCCATAGCCCAAAGACGCAGTTTTTAGTTTCATTGACCTTTGTTTTTAATTGTGTGATTGAGTGCTCCCCATGATTATTTGGCATTCTGTCTAGGGTCGGTGCACCCAATGCTGTTTTGATAAACAGCGTCTCCTTGTAACTCTAAAAATTTTAGAAATCTTGATGCATGTTCTGTGTTAAATACGCTCTGCATTCCTGGTAAAAGTAGCAGAATGAGGGTCGTCTACCTTTAATATACTGTATGCAGATATGG
This sequence comes from Erpetoichthys calabaricus, assembly GCF_900747795.2. Taxonomy (NCBI): domain Eukaryota; kingdom Metazoa; phylum Chordata; class Cladistia; order Polypteriformes; family Polypteridae; genus Erpetoichthys; species Erpetoichthys calabaricus. The sequence goes on from NC_041399.2 coordinate 36,695,718, forward strand.
CCTAATGGGTATGAGGCTGCCACATGCCCACTATTCCCCCACTGAGTGACTCTATGCAGTGTCTATTGTGTGATTTGTAACCATGCCACCTATACTTAAGAACAGGTAGCCCACCTGAAGGTACTTGGACAGGAGACAACCTAGAAAAAGCTTGGCTTGTTGCTGGAAGAGGTGTTGGTGAGGCCAGCAGGGTGCACTTACCCCCTGCTCTGTGTGTGGATCCCAGTGCCCCAATGCAGTGACAGGGACACCGTGTTGTAAAATTTGACCCCGTCCTTTGGATGAGATGTAAAACTGAGGTCCTGTCTCTCTCTGTGATTAGCATTTTTCTGAAAAGAGAAGGGCATTTCCTGATGTTCTGGCTAAATGTTCCACCATGGCCTGGTCATTCTGGTTTCCTAACCATTCCCTGGCCCAGTTTGGCCAACTTTCTCACGCACCCCATCATCACCTAATAGCTAATGTTTGGTGAGTGTACTGGTGCAGAAATGGCTACCATCACATCTTCCAAGTGGATGCTATATGTTAGTAATGGTAGAAGTGGTCCCCCGCTGTCTATGTAAAGTGCTTTCTGTAATACATTATTATTATTTCTAAATTACTGCACATATTAAACAAAGTACATAGATAAATGTAAAGGGGTCAGGGGAATTGTAACAAGAAAGAAAATAAAAATGAGGATTTAACCCCAAATAATACCTAACATGTGAAAGTTTGGACAAAACACACCTTCTTATGGAATGTAACATAGCATAAGATTTTTAATTCTGCTTACTTCAATTACATTTTGCATAGTTTATGAAATTTAATTAATCATACATTGTAAGGTGCTTGACAATGGACAATTTTAGTTATACCTTACAATACAATAAAGACTATTTTTGTCCAGTTTCAATGGTACAGAAACTTTCAAAATGCAGCAGGGAATCAGCATATGGTGCAATGACATAGCCTCCCAGACTCAGACTACTGAACAATTTATTGGCAATAAAATCTTACAATAACAGTGTAACAGCATCAAATGATCAAATTAAGAAATCATTTGCCAATGCAAGTATACAGCGTTGACCTCAGATTTAAATTCATTAAAAAATGCCAACAGTAGTGTTCAGTAAGGACAAAGCTTGCAGCTTCCCTGACATAACAAAATGTCTTCTGTTACGATGACAGCGGCATGTGGAAAATGCCAAGCTGCAAATAACGCCTCTGAAGTTTTGTCCAAATTGAACTTTGCTATTAAAATTTATTAAAATAAAATTCAGAAAATGCAGGTGCTTAAATGGTGACTTCAGTCGTGTCTCTTTTGTTTAGAAAGCTATTCTAGTGCTGTGGGTGTGCACCACATTGCTACTGTAGCCATGACCTGCCAGAGAATGACATTTTGGCATGAAAACTATTGGAAAAGGGCCTGGGGCACCAACAGCCAATGGGAGAAAGAGGGGGTGTCATACATACGGAATACAAAAAGTGCCCCCAGGGTTGGGAATGGATGTGATGTTTTATTTATTAAGTATTATTAATAACCTCTTAGACTGTACATGCAATTGGTTATTAACAGCATTGCCCAAATAGCCTATCGACCTTTCTCCCACCTCAATCCATCTTTGAGAAGAGGGCACAGTACATCTGAAACTGTATATATACAGTAGTAGCCCACTTGTTTATTGGTAGGTAATGTGGCAAAATGAGCTAAGTGCTCATCCAGATATTTCTTTAAAAGGTGGTAGGGTGTGTCACCTAAAAACATGGATGGCTCTTAAGTAGCCATTTGCAGCCTCTGAGATAGTGAGACCTTTTACATCTCATTAGCGTAACCCTGCTAGGCACTGGACCCCTGGTACAATACTGATCCCAGTTAAACTCTTTTGTTTCTTTCTTTGTCTGCTGTGTTTATCCATGCTTTAAACTTAATGATACACTTTGTATGTTATTTCTGTGTTTGGTGTGCCATTTATATGTTTAATCAAATTGTTTCATTTATAATTTTAGTGTGCTGAATACTTCTGGAGGTCTTCATTCACATTTGTACTCCTATACCATTGGTTAGTAGTTAGCCTGGGGTAACATTTCCTGATTAATAAATAAACCTATTTATCTAACAGCTTTTGTGAACGCAGGTGTTACTTTGTGTGAGCAGCGTAGGCTATAACAGATTTCTTGACGCTGAGTGAGACAACAATCTCTTCTTGCATTGCCCAGGTCTAACCGGAGCAACTGAAAGCTTCTTCTTCTCCTTTACCATGCGTTCTCTTTTTTTTTTGTCTTGGACTTTCGCAACTGTCTTCCTTCCCAAATATTTACCAGACCAGAAGTGGTACAGGATGCTGCTGCCTGGTGCCTGACATGCAGTAAGTGTCATGACCACATAATCCCTTGGTTGCCACAGCTAAAGCAGCTTCCTGTCGATTTCGTGATAACGTTCAGGCCACAAACATTGATCAGAAATCAAATAGCCCAACGTTCTAGTCTGTGCTATGTACCCAGTATGAATCCACACAACAGTCGAGATCCTCAGAAGAAAGATCTATTCTTGTTTAGAACTTTGTGGCACCGTTTGATAAATTATGGTTGGGGTACTTCCGTCAAAATCTGCTTTTAGGGCTGCTTCAGTCTCAGACTTAAATGCAAACCATACATCCACCACTTGTTTGTTCTTGTCTTGCCTGGGTTTACTCCATGTCACTCTCAGTGACTGCTGCCTGATGGATACACTTTCTTGGGTTCAGATGTAGCACTTAACTCTGTCTGTGTGGAGTTTGGACCTCTTCTTTGCGTCTGTGGGGATTGTTTTCTGGGTGCTCTACTTTTCCTACCCTTCCCAGAGATGCACTATGTTTGATTAACTGACAATTCTAAATTGGTCCCATGCAGATGTGTTTGTGTGAAAATGGGTTCTATGTGTGATGAGACAGCCTCCCATCATGGTTACTTCCTGCCTTGCACTGTCAGGATAGCCAGCAGGCCACCACAATCTTAAACTGGGCTACATGAGTGTGAGTAATGCTGTAGATGTATATAATGTCCAAGCAGATTCAACAGTTTTCTACATAACTGTAGATTCTTGGTAAAGTAGGCAGTGTATTTTTCATTTTCAAGAGATATTCTGACATTTTCTGAGTGGGGAGTGGGAAGTGTCAGAGGCTTTGGAATTGGTTCAATTTCTGTGGCTGAGGTCACTGTGTTGAATTAAAAGTGGCATGGCTTTTAGAGTAGATGAGACCTACATGAACATACTGAAATAACTGGTATGTACAGTAAGTGTTTGTAGTAGTTGCACCTTTTTAATTTTGTATGGTGTATAAACAGTTTTTTGAAACCAGCCTTCTGGGCTGAGCTTCAAAGGGATCTCATTCCTGGCCTTTTTAGAATTCCATTTGTCAGGGAATACCATCATGGAGACTGTGTCCAATAGCCGAATCTTCACTTTAGGAAGTACTGTGTGGATTGTGTCCTAGCCATTCAACAGCTGACCAGCGGTTTGTTCTTACACATACTATATATTCACAGGCTTATGGGAGTTTGCCAGACTTATCCACATGCACTGTCTGAACTTGGAAACAAAACCTGTGACTGTGTATGCAGTTCCAGGTCACTGATTCATGTTTTTGTTTTGTTTGCATATTTAGTATTATGTTAAGTCAGTTTGAGATAAATGTGGGACTCCGCCAGAGCCCTGTGTCATCTCATGTTTGTGGGTCTTGTGAACAGGGTATCAAGGTGCTACTAAAGCTTGTATGGGGAAAGCTAAAGTTTGTGCCCCTAAGATTTGCATCTTTGCTGCTTGAAAGCATTGTTGTATTTTGGCTTCATAACACAGTAATCTTCAACAAGAATTAAACACTTCCTAATCTTTGGGCATTTTTCTGTCCTGGAAAGCAGTGGATTGATCTTTGCAGGTAAGGGGTAGAGAGGTGGGGTGTGTTCTGCTACCTCAAGCAAAGGTTTACAAGTATAGTGGGGTCTTATCAAGAGATTAGCCAACACATTAGTATAGTGGCAGCAGCTTTGAGAAAGCTTTACTGGACTGTGGTGATGCAGCAGCAGGTAAGTGTTTGGGTGAAGCTTTTGGTTTACTTGGAAGTCCAAATACTCATCTGGAAATATAACCATGAATCGTGGACTTACAATCCAAAAAAATGTGGGGAGTGCTGAAACATGAGAGGAACTCAGAGTAGAACTGCAGGCTCTCCAGATCTAGATGAGGCAGTAAAGATGGTTTCAGTATAAGCCACAGAAAGTGTAGCAAGCAGGGCCCACTGGAAGAAGATGCAGTGCTTGATCTACAATGCACTGAAGGTACTGAATTGTTCTAGTGATTTAAGAGCACATGGGCATTGGCCAGGAAGGGTTTTTGAATTGATGTGAAATATAACCCATGCTCAGTTACCAGTTGTGACTCACACAGTGCCTAACATTATGTATTTTTCTTTTAGCACATTAATTTTAATAAGCAATTTCTACAGCAGAAACATATTTCATGTCTTTTGTCATACCTTTTTATTTCAAGCTCTCTTAAATAGTGACCACATTTAATCATATTGTCTTCTAAATATTTCAACTAACATTCACTTCATGGGTCACTTTTGATGCTCCCAAATTCTGAGTGCAGCAATAGAAAACCAAGAAGTGAAGCTAAACAAGGAGTTCATTTTTGGACAGGAATTCCCCTATGATCATACACTCAAGTCACTGCTGCTTTTTGAGGCTGGACCTGGTACTTTGGATGACAACTCTTGGGTTGTCTTTCCTCTGATTTACTGAAATGAAAACCTTTTCACCTTGTGTATCTCATGCTCAGTGAAGATAGAGAATTTAACAAGATAGCCGGTATGAGACCAGATCTGTGCAAGTTCAAGATAAAAACCTGCTGCCACTCGGTACAAGCATTCTGGCACTTAGTGTCTCACTCATTCAATCACAATGAGAATAACACCTGGCCTTAGATGACTGAGAAGTAAAACCATCAAGCCACAGACTTCAGCACATTGCAGGAAGGGGGGCCAGGTACGAGAAGATTCCACAAATATGAATTCAATCAGTTTGAAAATGATGCGCAGCTTCATTGGATTCATAGGGTATGTTCCGTAACTGGGATCTCCCAGCTTCATAAATCACAGGATGAAAACTACCACAACATCCTGTGCACCCATGTTTGCCTAGATCGTATTACCTCAGTGTCACTTAAGTACATCCCAACGCACACTAAACACGATATTTGTAACCTGGCAAATCCAAGAAAAAACACTGGGAATAGCAGTAAAATTATGCATACGTTTTTATTTATTTGAATAAGGCCTTTGACCACATCAATCAGGAAGGTCCCTGAAAGTCCTCCCTGGACTGCTGACCAATTCCACCAATTCATGTCCTTTCCAATGAGACAAAAACTTGATTTCTGGCCACTATCTCTGTGTCTCACATATTGAATACTGGTTTTTAAGGGAACATAACAACAGAGAAAAAGAGGAGGTTGGGGGCATGCGCTGATTACAGCCTGGGGCCACACCCACCACACGACGAACCACCTGGATTGGGATCCGAGTTTAGCCATACAACAGGTGACACTTCAGCACCACAATGAACAGTGTGAGGTTTTTTACACTGACAGGAAAAGTATTATCTGAAAATACTTTGGGATCCCAAACCTGTGGAGCAGTCCGGCAAACCACAAACCCAATTGTGTGTATATAGAGTAGACACACTTTATAGGCTGCTAAGATCATAGATGCTTATAAAATTAAGCATGAAAGTATGACATAGTGAGAGTGTCACTAGTCTGAGCCATGGTAGTCTATCTATGTGGGTTATGAGTCAGCTGGAAGATCTTGATATACACATAACAGAGATGAAGACACTTTAGAGCTCTGTATCTTATGTCTTGCAGTTCACATTCATGAACAGGAAATTCGATTGGTTAGTGTTTAGAATACACATTGGCATTTTGTGTGGGAGGTATCTTTGAAAGGTTGTAAGTTTAAAAAAAAACTTACAAGGTCTTTGTTTTAAGATCTAGGACAGAAATTGTTTTGGATTCTCCATTGACTGTAAAGCTGGGCAAAGCTACAGTATGTCACAGTTACAAAAGCAAGATGTCTCTTGTAATGTTTACACCATTTATATACCACTTTGACACTAACATAAGATAGGCCTGTGTGCTACTGCCACTTCAGAACTTGACGTGGTTTTAATTCCCTGTCACTGTGACCTGCAAATAGCTGGGCCAGTCGGGGCTTTTTATTGGGCAGATAAACCTGGTCTTTATGATAGTTCTTGAAATACTGTAGATTACTCCTGCAGTAAATTTACAAAGAATTAGATTTGATTAGATAGAACTTTATTTGTACCTGGAGTTTGGGAAGTTATATTTTTACAGAAGGTCAATATATACACACACATCAAAATGATTAAAAAGGCGAGTCGTAGCCCCACTGTCTGAGTGTCATACGGAAGCATATTAGTGCACAGAGAAATGAAAACAAATTATGGACACAGTGAAGAAAAAAAGGTCTAAATGTAGACTTTAATCTCAAAACTTCCACTTTAATCTCGTAGTTTATTTTGTCATTAAAGTAGAATGTCATAAACTTCATCTTAAAAGCGGTGTTTAACTTACCAGAGTTTCTAAAATACCATCGTAAGTAAAATAGCACATTAAATGCTTTATATTCTATGTGTTCTTGGTGAGTGAATAACTACATGCTTCTTAAATGGGCTTTCTCTTTCGTGTACAGGAGCGCGCAGGCAGTGTTCGCCACACAGAATACGTTACATTCATGATATTACAGCTATCTGAACATTTTAGAATAGTAAGATGTATACCTGATATCATTTTCATGATGAAATGCATTAAAGCATGTATTAAACGTGGGGACACTGTGGCGCAATGGTAGCGAAGAGCTGGTACCCCGTCCAGGGATTGTTCCTGCCTCCTGAAAAATGCTTGCTGGGACACACACAACCCTGAATGGAATAACTAAATGCAGCAGTACTATCTCTGTCAAACGTACCAGCCCCCAACTCCTGTCCTTCTGTTTTCAGTCGCCACACAATGAGCTCTGTAATAAATGTAAAACCAAGTGTAAGCTTAGAATGCAGATTCTTCAAAACTTTTATGGAACACTGAAAAATCTTTGTAATGTTTAATTATTCCATCCATACAGGTATGTGCCAGTCCCAGCAAGCATTAAGTGCGAGGCAGGAACAAATCCTGGATGGGGTGCCAGCTCTTCGCTACCTCTGCGCCATTGCACCCTCACATGTAACAGTATACATTATTTACATGAAGTTAACAATTTATCTGTAAAATGTAATATGCATACTTTAAAGGATTTCATCATAAAACTGATATCAAGTATACATCCTAGTTTTCTAATGGCACACAGCTCCAAGTTCATAGCTCTTGGACATCTAAATCAACTTAGAAGCCAGTCGTCATCATCTGTAAATACACGCTCTCTCCTATTGAACTGAACTGAATTACTTTATTGTATGGTACAATGAGATTCAATAGGCAAATCCTCCATAAACTTATTTTTCTATAAAATGATAAAATAATAATAATGATAATATGATAAAAAAACAATGAAAATATACAATATGAAAGCATACGTACAATAAACATGTACATTCAGTGCAGATAGTGCAAATGGTTCATAAAGTGGCTCAGGTTGTGCAATGTCACAGTGAGGTAATTGTAATAAACAGTTCTACTTGATGGACTGAGTGCGTTTATAGCTCTTGGGATGAAACCGTTTTTGAGCCACGAGGTCCTTGCAGGAAAGGCTCTGAGGCGTTTGCTTGCTTGGAGAAGTTCAAATAGACTGTGGCATCGCTGAGTGGAATCCATGCAGATACTGGTGGCTTTCCTTAGGCAGTGTGTGCTGTAAATATCCTCCAGGGCTGGAAGCTGTATCCCGATAATCCTCTGCACTCTCGACACAAACCGCTATACAGCTTTCTGATCAGCTGCTGTACAGCTATGATAACCACTCACACATACAATGGATTAAAATACTCTTGAGTGGTGCACTGAGAATAACAACACTAAAGCAGCTGTGGCATTTGGAACAGTTTGGCCATTACTTGCACCATTATATTGTTACAGAATGATTACAATCAAATGAATTCAATTTGTAAGTGATATACAATTAATTTTGGTCAGTCAGAGTTATTTTCCAACCCACTATATCCTAACACAGGGTCACGGGGGTCTGCTGGAAGCAATCCCAGCCAGCACAGGGCACAAGGCAGGAACAAACCCGGGCAGGATGCCAGCCCACCGCAGGGCACACACCCACAGCACACTGCCAATGCACTTAACCGGTGTGTCTTTGGACTGTGGGAGGAAACCCACACAGACACAGGGAGAACATGCAAACTCCATGCAGGGAGGACCCGGGAAGCAAACCTGGGTCTCCTAACTGCGAGGCAGCAGCGCTACCACTGCACCACCACACTGCCATTAATTTTGGTGTATTTGAAAAATCCTGTGTCAATGATGCGAATCTGAAAGAAGGCAGACAACACAAAAACAGTAGCACTGCTTTGACGCTGGGCGCCACCAGTTTGCAAAACGTGATGTGCAACATTTTTGTGCATATGCACAATTTATGCATAAGGCCCCTGGTGTCTGTGCATCGGAGCTGGGGGTTCATCTACAGTGCATCTTCAACTTGAGCCTGGAACAGGAGAGAGTCCCGAGGCTTTGGAAAACATCTTGCATCACCCCAGTCCCAAAGGTATCACGTCCTAGTGAGCTGAATGACTTCCGGCCTGTTGCTCTGACATCACATGTGATGAAGACCATGGAGAGGCTGCTGCTTCACCACCTGAGGCCACAGGTTCAACACGCCCTTGACCCTCTGCAGTTTGCATATCAGGAGAAGGTGGGAGCGGAGGATGCCATCATCTATATGCTACACCGATCCCTCTCCCACTTGGACAGAGGCAGTGGTGCTGTAGGAATTATGTTTCTAGACTTCTCTAGCGCCTTCAACACAATCCAACCTCTGCTCCTTAGGGACAAGCTGACAGAGATGGGAGTAGATTCATACCTGGTGGCATGGATCGTGGACTATCTTACAAACAGACCACAGTATGTGCGTCTTGGGAACTGCATGTCTGACATTGTGGTCAGCAACACAGGAGCACCACAGGGGACTGTACTTTCTCCGGTCCTGTTCAGCCTATATACATCGGACTTCCAATACAACTCGGAGTCGTGCCACGTGCTAAAGTTCGCTGATGACACTGCTATCGTGGGCTGCATCAGGAGTGGGCAGGAGGAGGAGTATAGGGACCTAATCAATGACTTTGTTAAATGGTGCGACTCAAACCACCTACACCTGAACACCAGCAAAACCAAGGAGCTGGTGGTGGATTTTAGGAGGCCCAGACCCCTCATGGACCCCGTGATCATCAGAGGTGACTGTACAGAGGGTACAGACCTATAAATACCTGGGAGTGCAGCTGGATGATAAATTAGACTGGACTGCCAATACTGATGCTCTGTGTAAGAAAGGACAGAGCCGGTTATACTTCCTTAGAAGACTGGCGTCCTTCAACATCTGCAATAAGATGCTGCAGATGTTCTTTCAGACGGTTGTGGCGAGTGCCCTCTTCTATGCGGTGGTGTGCTGGGGAGGTAGCATTAAGAAGAAAGACGCCTCACGCCTGGACAAACTGGTGAGGAAGGCAGGCTCTATTGTTGGCATGGAGCTGGACAGTTTGACATCTGTGGAAGAGCGATGGGCGCTAAGCAGGCTCCTATCAATTATGGAGAATCCACTGCATCCACTAAACAGTATCATCTCAAGACAGAGGAGCAGCTTCAGTGACAGACTGAGAAGATCGTTCCTCCCCCAAACTATGTGACTCTTCAATTCCACCCGGGGGTGTAAACGTTAACATTATACAAAGTTATTGTCTGTTTTTACCAGCATTGTTATCAATCTTTAATTTAATATTGTTTTTGTATCAGTATGCTGCTGCTGGAGTATGTGAATTTCCCCTTGGGATTAATAAAGTATCTATCTATCTATTTGTAGCTGGAGGTGTGCAGAATGAAGAGAAAAGGAAACAGGACTGTTTCTTTTGGAATACTTAGGGATATTTAAACTTTTTGGCATGTAAGTGAAATACGTTTATTGCCATTCTTCCCCCTTTAAGTCTTTTTTGTGTGGGTTGAGGGTACCCATCTGGCTGTGGTAGGAAATGAGCAATGTACCTACTGAATGAATGAATGAAGGGTATTACTGTTGTTGGTGTTCTTACCTCAGGGATCCAGTATTCTTGGTTTGAATTCTGCTCCCAGTATTTTTCAGTGTATATCTTAAATATCCTTCCTGTGTTATACTGAGGGTTTTCCTTCAGCATTCTAAAGACATTCAATTTAGGTTCATAAGTCATTCTGAATTGATCCTGTGCATACGAATGGGCCATGCAGTAAACTGGTGGCCCAGCTAGTTTAGTTGGTTCCTGTCTTTTGCCCACTGCTGCATTGAGAGGCACTGGCCTGCCATGAACCTGAATTGAACTACAAGTTGGAGATTATAGCTTCATGTTCTGAAGATGTTGTTCCCAGCTTTTTTGGATTTTTTTTTCTGACCACCAAATTTGCCTTTGTGTGGTGGCTACATAGTACAGAATCTGGCCCAGTGGCACAGGGCTGCTGAAGAAGCAGGATACATGTCCCCAACTTGGATTGCCTTTGTTATGTAAGTGTTGTTATGAAGCTGTTGACTTCAAGTGACCCTGTGGTTTTTGACTCATCGGCGCAAATGCAGTTGGCAAAGTCTTACTTCCTGTCCAGGAAATAATGATTTTTGGGAAGTGCTCTTGGTACATTGTATCATGAAGTGGAAAGCATAATTTGTGTTTGCTAAATGCTTCCAGCTTAATGGGGCTGCTAAGGGCATGGTGACCCACAATGAAACAAGACCAAAAGGCACATGCTAATTTAAAGTGCATCAAGTATAAGTGGTGAAATGCCCAGGTTCCTCAAAGCTTTGCCAGTTAGAATGTTGGGCAGTGTGGTCAGTTGAGGCATAAGGCGAATCCAGCAGACAGGTGCAAAGCAATATGTGAGTCAAGGCAGAGTCATTGTTTGTATGTACTGTATATGTTTGCAATATGATGATGTACACCGAGTGGATTATTATGTTTATTTTGAAGCCTAACTTTTCCTTAAGCATTTTGGCACCGGAGCGTTGATGTGTTACAGCTGAAGAAGGGCCTCAGCTGATGTGAGTGGGATTTGATGTCTCCAGTGCTGCCTGAAGACATTAGGAGAGCAGTCAGCAGGGCCTGATAATCTACAGTGTACACTGCAAAGATTTCTCAGTAGATTCAAGCTTCACAATTTAAACTTTTATCACTTATGATACCTTTTGACAATTTGTGGTGGTAAGAGGACAAAACAAAAGGCATTCATTACCAAGTTATTTTATTTATTTATTTTTTTTCAACAAAAGATGAATCCCATGTCAAGCATTTGTAGCGTGGCCAGGATCCTGGAGAGTTTTTTTTTTTTCCTTCAGTGGTGGACACAGCGTTTCACCAATCATGTGGGGGGGTGGTGTCTTAGACAAACCTGCCAAACTTGTTCAACAATCTTGGCAAGAAAGAGCTGGAAGCCCCCCAAGAGTGTAAACAGCACAGTGCATCAGGGGAGTGCTATGGTGATATGTTCATGCTGAGTCACTGTAACCCTTTGTATCTCAAATGTAAAGGTTTTTGGACGCCAAGTAGCTTGTCTTCTTTACTGGAGGGTGAGCAGCACATAACACGTGGAAACAACAGCCGCGGAGTAAATCCAAAGGTTTAGTCGGGTTCTGTGCAGACATTCTCAACACTTTTATTAACACTTTCAAAAAGCAGACAGATTTGGGAGGAAATTGAGTAACGATGAATGATTATTGATCACTTTACAAGACTTCAGAGGCGTTGGGTTTTTTATTGCAATCACTTTATTATGACTTAGTGTACAGTTGTAGATTTATATTGCACTTTCTACTGTTTGCATCGTGTTTGTGTAACTTCTGTTTTCACATCGAGTTTGCAGCTGTTAACGTACACATTTTATTAAACAACATTTAACACACTTTCTTATTGATATCTCTTCCATTTATTTATAGTTTGTTTTTGTTGCTATTAGGAGCTGTGTATTCTGTGCCCATTGCTGTTTTTTGAAAAAAAGTAAACTCTGCATCAGGGTGACAGGCAGGCCCATCCACACAGAGCTACTCAAAGTAGGTCACAAATCATGTCAACTGCGTTGTCCTTGGTTTCAACCTGTAAGAACACTGAGAGAGAACATGTAAGTGCCACCCAAAAAAGGGAAAGGGTACCATAGGTGTGACGTGCCTCTGTATTTTAAAAGAACCTAAGCACAGGCTGTTCATCTCTAAATTTAGACGTACTCACCCACTGCTCTGTAACAGTCCCATACACATCTGCTCTTTTTCAAAAACCTTTTTTTTTGTTTTTTAGAAAACATATGCTAATGGTACAGAAATAATAGCACGATTGATTTGGAAAGGGGTTCACAGTAATGGCAGGAGTAATCCTGAGATTCATGTGAGCTGTTCCACACTCATCTTTGACGAGCTCAAGTTGCATCTGCATTTCTGCCTGTGACCCTGGCATAGGACTACTCAAGGGTACATCCTGTCTCAACTTTTAACGCAATGGCAATAACAGCAGGGTGCAGGCAAGCTTTGGAGAGTATCCAGGTTGGGAATCGAGGATGGCATCGCTGCCGTGTCCAAATGAATTCCTTCTGTGGCGCACATCTAACCCTCATGTCTAACAAACATTCAAAATCACTTTGACGGGGTCACGACAGAACTGACACCTACACATCTGGAGTTGTTGTTTCTCCCGTTTGGTCAGTGCACATAATGTGATGGAACAGCTTCCTAAAGAGGAGGCGTTAAAGCACCTAAGGGACCACGAGGGCAGACGATAACACGAGACTGACCACTGGATCGTTGCAGAAGCAGCTGTACATATAGAGCGAGGCTCTCGATTTCCTCATCAGCCACCTTTACATGCGCTCACAATTTATCCAATGGCTGGCATGGCAGCGCTTGAGAATCCAAGCAGCACAAGTTTGGTCTGCCATGCTCATTTTGTTACAACAATGGCTGTCACCAGGACAGGAAGACGCCCTGTAACCACTGGCCACACGGGTCTTAATGCCGTTTATGCATAGTTAACAATCTTTTCTGAGAGGACAGTTGGCTTTATTTTGCATAGTTGGGTTTCTTTGTTGTTTCTTCTCTGCTGCTCCACTGATTTGACTGCGTATTTCACTTGGCTTTTTCCCACTGCTTCATATCACCAACTTTGACTTTCTCATGAAGATCTTTAACACGACTTACATCTCCCAAGATCAATCGATTCATCTGTCCATTGATTCAGTTCAGGGTCACAGGGGGCCACAGCCAGTTCTGAACTTGTTGAGTGTAAGCTGTGAACACACCCTGGCCAGGACAGACACCACTTCCCTGTAAGGCCCTCTCATTCACAGTCAGAGTGGGTGGGTAAGTTTTCACTTGTTCATCATTTGGGGCAGGGAACACAGGCAGTTCCTGGATTTGAACCCTCAAGTGTGAGGTGGCAGTCCTAATCACTGCACCGCCATGTAAGATGCCCAGTGGAGATGAACACTGGCCGGCCTAATTCCTTCTGAAGGTCTTATCACCATGTAACAGTGATGGAGTCTTAGCGCTAAAGTTTTTTTTTTTTGTATGACATGTTATCAGCCTCCTCCCTACTCCACCACACTCGGTCAGCAATGGACTCCCTCTGCTCTCAGGTGCTTTTGTGAAAACTAGCCGGATCCAGCTTTGTCCAAACGCATTTTAGTGCAATGCCCTTGTTTAGCTTAATCATTACTGATAAGGCTCTATTTTTAGATGTACCAGTTCCTTGTGCAAGCTTTTTTTGAAATTTCTGGTCAATAGGAATTAAATTCCTGTTAGAAGAGAGTGAAAAAGGAGAACAAAGATCTGTCATTTAACACTGGTACCCCTCACCCCTCTGAACTCTTCTTGATGTTCTCCAGCAGTGTTGCATAGTAGCGGCCCACTCAGCAAATATTCAGAAACCACAGTACACGCCAGTGAATGAGGGAAGCTGCTGCTGCTGCAGAACGCAGACATTTGTGATTCCTGAAGAATGAGGGGACATGACGTACAATTTCTGACTTGTACTATAACCTTCAGTCTTTCAGAAACCGTATAAACGTAGCAGTGACGGGGACACTGTGCTGTACAAATGATGCCGTCCTTCGGATGAGATGCAAAACTGAGGTCTTGACTCGCTCTGGAGATCCTTCATAAAAAGTAGAGTGTATCCTGATGTCCCGGCTAAACTGCCCACCATGGCTTAGTCCCTCTGGCCCCCTCATCACCTCCTGTCTCTAATTGTCTCTCTCATCACTTCACTACCTAACAGCTCACGTGTGGTGAGTGTACTGACACAAAAATGGCTGCCGTCACATCATGCAGGTGGGTGCTACACATTAGTGGTGGCTCCACTCTCACTGAAGCGCTTTGAGTAGTGAGGGAAGCACTATATAGATGTAAAAAGAATTATTATAATTATTATAATAGTATCTCTCCATAGGCCTCATAATAGCCATCAAGATAAACTATTCTCATTTTTGACAATGCACCCTATGATCATGTCAGTTAACAATCACTAGACTTTATCTGAGGGGGGAAAAAAAAGTGGCGTTCATTTTGCATAGTTGGTTGTGCTGTTGACCAGGGTGTGCTCCTGTCACCCTGCAGCTATCCTCGAAGAGGAGCCGCTCATAAACAGGGTTGAGCTGGGCTTGCAGCCCCTCCTAGCAGCAGTGCTTTGTAATGCAAACTACTCAAGTGGCATCCTGTTTATACTTGTAGGCCATGCCACCTGCCCTGCCACATTCCTCAATTCATTCTGGAGCAAAGTGATCTTGATCTGGTTGGGGGAGGAAAGACAAAAGTGATATCGGACATCAGTGTGTAGGGACCTCTACCTCGAGTGGCTTTCATTTAACACATTCTGAAGTTTAGTTAGTCAGTGTGTGTTGCTCTACCTGTGCAGTGTTCACTTGCGTTCACTGCTGTGCCGTACCGCCGAGGCCGCTGCTTCAATCGCCAGAGTAACCACATGGAGACGGGCTCTCTGTCTGAAAAGAAATACGATTAGAACAAAAGAGCAGGGAGTGTTTTCTGTGTCTATTAGCGGATCAGAGTCCAAGAAGATATGTATATATGCATGTGCATGGCTGACAGAACCAAAGCATACCAGTGCAACGGTGCGAGCAACAAAATCGTACCACACACACACACACACCACCACCACCATCGCCACACCTCAACAGTGCCTCCTCCAAGAATGAAAAGTGACGCTGAAGGGTGGGTGTGTTTGTCATTACAATCTTCTCATGAGAGGATCAAAAGACTTGTTCATCACAAGAAGTGAAAAGTTCAGAAAACTTGAAAATCCTCTCTGAGGTGTAAAGGTAACAGAAAAAGAAGAACATTGAGCTTTGTTACATTTCAGCAGGACGGCAAGCAAAAACGTAATCCAGGAGGAGACAGAAAAATGTCCTCTCTTTGATAGGATTGTCAATAGTTATGTTAAATGAGTATAATTACTCCAATTAGTTTTTTTATAGATTAAAATCACATTCTTTAAACATGCACTGCTTGACCTGCAGGGGAATTCTGTCAATGCACAAACAGCATCTTGCTTTTCTATCATCACATCACACATTTGCATGGTGAGGTCTTCTGATTTCTGGATCTCTGACCCAGTACAGTTGGATTTTAAAATACTTGACATGTTCTCGATTCACATAAACAGCCCCATGTGCGTCTGTCAATATGGCTGCGTGTCTCTGGCGCTGCAGCATTTCCAGCTGTGGTTCCCAACCTTTTCTATGCCCTGCTTCCCTCCAAAAGTAAGACTACAATTTAAGGTGAACAAGTCATTTTCTAATTTTTTAACCACATACAGTACTGGGGGTGAACAAATTGAAGTTAAGCTTTTAACTCCGTGCATACAATTTCAATATAAATTGGGGAATTTACCTTTATATTACCAGTGGCGCAGTGGCAGTAAGAAGGCCTGGGTTCACTTCCCGGGTCCTCCCTGCGTGGAGTTTGCATGTTCTCCCCGTGTCTGCGTGGGTTTCCTCCCACAGTCCAAAGACATGCAGGTTAGGTGCACTGGTGATCCTAAATTGTGTGTGTGTGTGTGTCCTGCGGTGGGCTGGCGCCCTGCCTGGGGTTTATTCCTGCCTTGAGCCCTGTGTTGGCTGGGATTGGCTCCAGCGGACCCCCGTGACCCTGTGTTAGGATATAGCGGATTGGATAATGACTGACTGACTAACCTTTATATTAAATCTCAATGAACTTGTAAATGTATCCCCTGTGAAGGTTAGACACTCGACTGATGATCCAGGGTTGGGGTATCCCATGAAGTTTCAAGTGCAGCAAGGAAAGGACACACAACAATCAAGGTGTTTGCTTCTTGAGGGTCTCCAACTCCCCCAATGTGTGCCAGCATGCTGGTAAGTAAAGAAACACATGCAACAAGCTTTGTCCCCGGAGTTCAAAAACAGATGTGCCACACAGCTCAGATTGCTGCGCTACTGCCAGGACCCCCAGCAGGAGAGACGGGCCGAGTGGAAGTAGCAGGTGTTGCATCCAATTCAGTCCCCCTTGTCCCCCCAACCCTTCTGATCAGTTAAGCTTTACAATCAGGACTTGCACAGAAATCAATACCAGACCTCGGCTTTCTCGATGGATCATTACAAAGTCCAAATTCAATTCTTAAAAAAAAAAACCACACAAAAATGTTACTCGCCTTCATGAATGTGTCGCCCGCAGCAAAGGGCCTACAAGAAGGGACATTTCTGCAGCTCAATCACATGCAGGGCTCGATTCTTTTCATGTCACAGAACAGAAGCACTGACTACTAAACGACCTACAAATGACAGCACACGGCAAGGCACCGAGTACACCACGAGGACAACACACCACACTCAGCTCTGGCGAACTCAGGCTGGGAGCCCCTTCTCTGAAGGCAGGTGCAACACAAGTCCAACACACACACACACACACACACAGTCCTCCTGACAGCACACTTTTGGACAATGGATAGAACCCAAGGTATAGAGGGAGTGAAAGGGAACCTGTGGAAACCAAAGACCACCCACAAGGTCCTCAGAGCCACAAACTGTGGAACCTGTTGGCATCCTCCCTACCACCACAGCAGAACTTGTACCTGTCACAGATGGTGGGCCTGCCCCTTCATGAATGGCCGGAGTTTGGGTGAATGCAGACATTATACACAGTGCCTTCAAACTGAAAGATACCCTGAACGCCTTCTGGGAATTCCCTGTTGCGTAGGCTCAGCTAGAGGCCCAGGAACAGCCTTTCGTAACACTCTGTACTTTACGGACCACTTCCTGGCACCCGCACACACTTGAGGCCACTCAGGAAGTGTGTGGCCTCATGTGCTCAGTGAAAGACACTCTTTAGCTTGCCATAAGCAACCTTGGGGTCAGAAAGGGAGAATGCTGACCTTGGATTGTTGCAGGCTTGGACATCATCTGCTCAGAGACCACGCCGTCTTAGAATGGCTGGAGGAGGAGGACATAGAAAAGGTCAGAGTCGCCTCTCCCTGAGGTACCAGTGAAGCCTCGGCCACCTGCCCTCGTTTTATTGGATGGATGTATATATTACACGTGACTGGACGATGCTTGGTGTCACATTACGTACCGTTCACTGTGATGTCGTACACATGGTTCAAGTCTAATGTGCACATTATACAAATGTAGAAATGAAGTGTCGCGCACAGTGGGGCCATATGCACCAGGCCATCAATATGTGACCAAAAAGTTGTGCCACACAACATACGTCAAGTTCAAAAACGATTCTTAAAAACAGAAGGTTAAAAAAAAGAAAACACCCACACACCCTTCTTACAATTTGTTACGTGTATGAAGTCTGAGTGACGCTGCCTACGTTCATCAACTATGGAGATTTTCAGATGCCCCATCTCTCCACACAGTTGTGCTCACGTCCAGTCAGCATGTTGAGAGAAATGGGAGGTTGCTGTTGATTTCTATTAGTGAATGAAGTGAAGGGTCAGGGTGCATCACAAGTTGTATAATGCGGGTAGCTTTGTGCTGCGCAGAGGTCCCATTTCGAGGGGCAGCCGTGTGAAGTTTGTCACCGTAAAACTTGTCCTGAAGATCTGTCCCACAGCACAAGGATACGGCTTGAAATACGGAGTGTGCATTTTGAAGACGTCATTACCTTGTTCTTGTTTACCATCACTGTTACTTCATTCAAGTTAAGATGAATGATCTCGGACAAGGCATTTCATTTTTTAAAACCTCCATGGAAAGAGCAACCTGAAGGTCACCATAAGAAAGTGTGAGCTCTGGAAGGGCAGCAAGACTCTGCCGTGCAGGACGTCCATTTACACTGCAAGCTGAGGCCACTCAGATTCTCCGTGTGTGCTGACTGACTGCAGTTAAAGAGAAACTGACACACTCACACACACGCACACACACACACACTCACACTCACGCACACACACTCACACTCACTCGGGCTCCTCTGATCTGCGTTTTGGTCTCTTTAATGACAGTAACTGTAAATCAGCTCTGCTCTAGCAGAGTCCCGCCGTACGATTTCAGTTCACTGAGTCTGATAAAGTCTCTTCTGCCAAGTACAGTGCAACAGGCAACAATAAGCTTTCAAAAATGTTTTGGAAGGATGACAGAAAATCACAGGCAGGGAGATGAGAATGCAGAAATGTTAAATGGCATTATAAAGGAGTGGAAGGCTGACATTTGCATTTTGTCTCGTAGTTGGTACTGTTGTGTTGTATTCCTGAGGTGGCCATTCTTGCTCTGTGAAGACGATTACTCGTGCTTGTTGTGTGTTTGGTATTTACCCCATTTTATGACACCCAACTGGCTGCCCACCCTACCCAGAAGGGGGTCTCACTTCAAATTGCCTTTCACAAGATTTCCTCCATTTTTTGTTTCCCCTACAAGGTTTTTTTGGGGAGTTTGTTTCTTGTCTTCCTGTTAAATTGTATGATTTTGAGCTATACAAGAAAAATATAAATTATGGTTGTTACATCAAAAGTTTAAATGGCATTATTAAAAAGTGGAAGGCTTATAGCACATAAATGAGGTGGCCGACTCCGTCAGCACTGATCAGAGAGCCCACCAAGAATCCACTGGCGGCTTTGAATGGCCAATGCCAACAACCCCCCTGCACTCAATGTGGATCTGCCAAAGAACAAAATGAATCATTTGAAAAATACTCTTAAATGGCCGAAGTAAAACAGTGTGCCACATAACAAAATGAAGGGTCGTTCCAACAGGCAAATCGCAGCCCTGGCCCACCCAAACTGGAAGACAATAACTGAGGAGCGCAGCGCAGCCTCCTGTCCATCTCCTGGTCCTTTTGTTTTTACTTCTAATTGATTTACTGAAAATGACCACCAGAACAGTTTAGCTGACAATGGGTCATTCAGCATAACAATCCTGTCGAACTTCTCCTAAAAGACCTCGAGTCGAGTGTGGAGTCCCTGCTGTCTACCTGACTAACTGCTAACTTACTGCAAGTGAAGAAGACATTTTTAATGTTTGTGTGAAATTCACTGTTAGGTTTCTGTCTGTGTCCAAGTGATCAGGGCTTTGGGGGGGCTTATCACTGTCAGACAAACTCTTGTTATAGTCAGCAGGAATGGGAAAGAACATTTATTATAATCAAAAGGAGGACAGCCTAACAGCAACGTTTGGTGGAAACAGAAAGAGAAAACCAACTGTGGATTAGAATTCTACACGAAAACGTTCAGTCAGTCTGTGTGTGTGTGCAGAGAGCCCACTGAAACTTAACCCTATGTGCTTTGGCATCTCCACTTCCAGAAAGACAGCAAGAGTAGCAGACCACCCTGCCAATTTTCTCGCTGTCATCCCCCCAACTCTTTGTAATGAGTGGATTGTATGTGCTGCTCCAGAGCCTCCAGTTCAATGACCACCTAGCTTTGCTCAACTGATGGAGAACATGGGCTTCCATGGACTAAGATCGAACAGCGAGGCTCAATGTCTCACCCAGACTGGCCCTGAAATCTGAAAGTCTGTGCAGACACCGGGGATGGGAGAGACGCAGCACAGTGTGAAATTTGTCAAGACGTCAGCGTTTTGGGATCCCAGAAACTTATGGTTGGATCTTCACTGAGCACTAAGTGGCTTTGTTGGCATCTCCAGACGTCCTGCAGGGACTGTGAATGTGTGCCCAGCGTCTCGTTCGGTCAGCACCACGCGTCCAGCTCGGCTGACCACCTAATAATCGTCGCTTTGGAGGCTGAGATAAAAGCAGGGGCAAAATGTATTTCTGGACCCTTATAGAGAATCTGCCAAAAAAGCAGAGGCGAGATGAGCTCTGATGAGCAAGCAATGAAGTCCACGCTCAGTTATTTTTTATTTATTACTGAATGGAGCCATCTACTTTATGTGAAATGTACCGTAATGATGGTAATCTGTAAATGTTACATGAATTGTGTTTTCAAAATGAATTCTGATTTCTTTTGACATATGGCAATAATTTTATAACGACACTTACGTAAGCAGTAAATGGGAAGTAAGTGGAGGTCAACTTTTAAAATAAGCAGCAACTCTGGCCTGGTCACTTTTCAGGACGTCACCAAGCCTCAAGTAGGGTGTCAGCTGACAAAGTTTACAGCAAACTTACAAGTATCCAGATATCCACATACTCTTGGTGTCAAATTGGCAATCACACGCCCGACTACACCCGAGGCTGCAAGACGCTCAGACTCCATGCTTGTTGTCACGTCTCCATACACTCTCTGTGATTAGGACGTCTGCTTTATAATGGTAGAATGTTAGTTGAGACACGGGTTAACCTCAGCCGTTACTTTTCAGAGCCTCAGAAATGTTTCCATAACTTTGTGAGTGTTTGATTCAAATTATGTCATTAATATCAGCAAACACTCAGGGTCGCCTTCCATGAGCTTCTCGCCATATGCGGCAGGACTGTTTGACCGAACGGTTGTATGTCCGTTGAGGTTGTATTTTCAGTTCCATCCATTATCCAACCCGCTACATCCTAACTGCAGGGACACAGGGGTCTGCTGGAGCCAATCCCAGCCAACGCAGGGCGCAAGGCAGGAAATAAACCCCAGGCAGGGCGCCAGCCCACCGCAGGGCACACACACACACACACACACTAGGGACAATTTAGGATCACCAATCCACCTAACCAGCATGTCTTGACTGTGGGAGGAAAACGGAGCACCCGGTGGAAACCCACGCAGACACGAGGAGAACATGCAGACTCCACGCAGGGAGGACCCGGGAAGTGAACCCAGGTCTCCTAACTGCGAGGCAGCAGCGTTACCCACTGCGCCGCCCACTTTTTCAGTTCAGCCTACAAATTTTTTCTTTTCCACCCAAGGGGTTCAGGTCAGGGCTTTGTGATGGCCACTCCAATACTTTAAGCTGTTGTGCTACCACTTTAAACGTACGCTTAGCTTTGCTGTCCTGCTGGAAGACAAATTCGTGACCAAGTCTTGCTTCAGAATTTCTAAGTAATTCTTCTTCCTCCTGATGCCATTTATTTTGTATTGTGCTCCCCACAATATGATGTTGCTACCTCCACTCCTTCTTCCATACGCAGCGTGATGGTTATGTCCAGACAGTTTAGGTTTGTCTAATCTGATCACCGAACACCCCTCTAAGAGGTCACATCATTGTCCTGTTTATCACCAGCAACCTTCAGTCTGGTGGGGTTTTTTTTATATAAGTAGGGGCTTCTTCCTAGCGAGAAAGCCATTCAGGCCACTGTGGTGAAGGACTGTCTTAATGGTGGGTATCGGATGCTTCCGTCTCCTTCACCAGTTCCTTTGTTGTTGTCCTGGGGTTCAGCTGAACCTTTTGCAACAAAGTTTGTTCATCCCTGGGAGTTCATCGGAGTCTCCGTCCTGAGCGATGCTGTGTCTGTGTGCTCCCTTCATATTTGTATTTGCGTTTGTGGTGCCTTCCATTGTTTACAAATCGCTCCCAAGAAGGAGCCAGACTTGCCGGAGGTCCACAATTGCCTTTTCCTGTAGGCTTGGCTGAATTTGCATGGATTTTCCCAAAGCCAACGAGGCACTGGCCGAAAGGTAGGCCCGTAAATGCAGCCACAGGCACACTCTCAGCAACTGGCCAATCAGAGCCTTCTAAAAGCGGTCACCTCAATTTCTGGCCTCTGTTCACACAGACGTCCATTTTGGTGTATGTACAGTTGTCTGACCCACTGAACATATGACCTAGTAAATAAAGGCTCAAACAAATCTGCGCCCATCTGTTTTGACATTAGCTTTTTGGAAATACAGTCAACAAATGATTTGACACAACACAAGGAACGTGAGGTGACGTGACGGCACTTATGGAGTTGTGAAACATGGGGCTTGAAAGTCTTTAGTCAAGGTGGATGGAAACTTCAAACAAGCAGATGGTGATTTGTCATGAGGGGTCAACAGTTAAAGTTCTTAAATCACAGACCCGGTGACAGAGCTGTTACCAGTGTCAAAGTGTCGTACAGTTTAGAAAAAGAAAGAATTAAATTACCAAGAGTGTGTGGGGGTGTTCACAGCAGAATGGACCGGCGTCCACTGTGAGGTAAAACACACAAATGGCCTTGTGACAAGTCTGGATGAGTGGACACTTCTAAGAGTCCGCTATCTTGTCAAAGTGAAAAATGGCCCAAGTAATAAACTGAACAGACGAAGTGTGTAAAAGCAGCAATAAACAAGCACAGAATCAGTTACCGATTATGAGAAATTGTATATTTCACTTCATCAAAGACATATAAAACAGTGACAAGCTCTCCTGACACTCCTCTCTAGTGCCACATCAGTTGACATGACGTGTGCGTTTAAGGAATTAAGTTAATCCTTCACTTTTAAACATGTCAGTGACTTTGTTTCAGTTAAACGTAACTTACGGTAAAGTGCAAAGAAACAGAATTACCAACACAGCCAGCCACGTCTCCATAGCCAGTCCCATATAATCCGCTTTAATTTGGACAAATTCCCAGTGCCAAGTGGGTGACAATGTCCCGACACAAGCACAAATCTGGAAAGTTCCATCCTGAAGACCACATTCCCCTTCAGCTACCTGCCTGTGTGCCCGAGATGAAGGCGATGCCCCATTCTGTTAGACCCAGGGTTCCCAGCCCTGCCAGACGCGTCCGAGGAGATTGGGGTCGGTGGCTTGATCGATGAGACACTCCACCTGCGTCTCCACAGAGAGGCCATGCGCTGCTTCCCGCGCTCTGATGTTGAACTCCTGGGCTCCTTGAGTGACAGCTAGAATACTCTGGAAGGCCGGGTTCTTCTCAAATCCCAGCTTCAGTTCGTCACTGCAATGGAAGCACAAACACGCTGAATGACAAACAGGTCAAAAGCACAGAAATGGAGCTGCCTCCTCAGAACATCTGACAAGGACGGAGCTCACTAATCCTGTCCACCTCAATTATCCAAAATAACCTCAAGCTAACTTCTGCATGTCCCTAAGGTGCCACCACACTACGTGGCAATTGATTCTCTAGGTCTGTGGTTGAGCCTAACGTTTGTGTGAAATGGTCCAGCTGTGTCCCCGTGTTCCTGTCCTTCTCGCATTAAAGTAAAAGCCTTGATCCACTGTACTAATTCCTGTCATAACTTTTAACGTCTTTAATATTTTATTGTGTTAAAATACATGAATCTTACATATGATTTGGTGTTTATTTTCTTGTGAAGATAACAATAGCTTTATTAACTGAGCGAAAAGAGATCTTCAGTATTTGTTAAGACACCTTCACTTGAAATGATTGGCTCGCTCTACCGCATGAAGTCTAACTAAGCCGACTGTTCAGGGGGCACGACTGTGAACCACGCCGGTCCAGTGTGCCACTCGTATAACACACAAGGAGCCCTCATCGTGCACGTCAGGCCTCTGTCAAATCAGAAAGTCGGGTCTCGGTTTCTTTGCCATGGACTTGCTAGGATTCTTACAGCCTCTGCAGTGCCCTTAGCCTTCATCATCAAGTTCTTCCATGAGGACTGATTGAGGTCACTGATGTTAGGTAGAACGCCTAGAGGGGCTGGGTGGTCTCGTGGCTTCAGAACCCCTGCAGATTTGATTTTTTTTCTCCAGCCATCTGGAGTTTTTTGTTTTGTTTTTTCTGTCCTTCCTGGCCATCGGACCTTACTTTTATTCTTTGTTAGTTAGTGTTCTCTTATTTTAATTTTGTCTTTTTTCTCTTTCTTCATCATGTAGAGCACTTTGAGTGACATCATTTGTATGAAAATGTGCTACAGAAATAAGTGTTGTTGTTGTAGCCTCACCTAAACCTGACCTGACGTGACTTGAGTAGAGACACCATAGTGAAAGTGCTGTGCCACGGCTGTGGGGAGGTAAAAATAAATGTAGAAAATAAATAAATGAAAATATAAATAAATAAATAGAGTTATAAAAAAAAAACAAAAACAGAGCTGTGTTTCTCAAGCACTGGGTCATGGGCCGCCATCGGTGGGTTGCGAGTTGCTATCATTTGTAATGGAAGTGTGCCACTGCAGTTCACCACTCTGAGCATCACACTTGAACCAATGCCCGATTCACCAAGGGGGTTAAATGCCCTTCTAACTGCACTCGACGTCACTTCCATGGCAAGAATTGAGTCACAACACCAGGAAGGCCGCTGAGTGCGTTTACATGTACAAACCTAATGAGGTCAGGGTGAATAACTCGGTTAAGGCCGAGGCCTGGACTCTTAACAATCCGCGTTTACACGCACAAGTAATCATCTGAAGTTGTGCTTTGTCAAAATGCTCTGACATCATTAAACTGTGCAATAAAAAGAGTTTCATCAACAACTGCCATAAATTTGAAAATAAGCTTGACACCGGTGACCATTTTCTTGTCTTATATATAAATGTCTGATCATGGAAGTGTGTGTCTGTCTGTCCAGCCCAGAAGTGTGACGCCACAGCGTGAAACTCAAAGAGCCGGCAAGGCAGCCCCAAGTTAACAATTTCGAAAGAAGAACGAGGCTACTGTATGAAGCTGAAAGAAAGAGAGTGTCGCCAAAGTGAAACCGCTAAGGAAAGACAAACTTAGCCGCTAATACATAAGTGAGGCAACCACATCAGCAACACGAAACCTCTGAAGAGAGAGAAACTCACTTAGGCAATGATAGACAAGGGGGGTGAGCACATCCACAAAACGACACCGCCAACTCTACATTTCAATTGCTTTTCTGACGATTTCAATAGTTTCTAGGAGCTCAGGCTTACACAGCTAGTCTTTTATAAATATGTTTAGTCGAACTGACATTTCCATCGATGGGTTTCAGTTACCGGATCACATGCAGATGACTCTTTTCTGCTTGGTTGTGTGACCGAGTCCTGCACAGGACCGACGTACTATTACTTCTTGCCTCACACGCATTGTGTGAAATAACGACGACGTCGCAGGTATGTTTATTTCAATAAGATTAGTAGCGTGCCAGGTTGCTTGTTACGTTACAAACTAATCAGGCCACGTAGCGCATGTTAACCTGAATGTGTTACACTACAGCTATGGAGATTGTCTTGCTGAGTTTAGCGTTGTATGTTCTGCTCATCAACACAAACTTAGCAGTTTCAGAGATTCTTTCAGATAAGGTGATCCTCGCCTGAACATTTGCCTCTGCCGATGTATTTTGTGGCTGCTGACAGTAAGAACACGCGCAGACTACAGAGTCCTCCTCGGTAACCCGCTTACAGGTTATTCACACAGAACTCCACTTCTGCTAATCAGGCCTCTCAGAGGCCGAGCCATCAACGCCACATAGCGTACATTATATATATTTAGATTACTGAAGCCCCCGTAAATGCACTGAGTGACGCAGAGTGACCAGCAGGTGGGTCGAGTACACGGGGCAGGGTGTGTCGGTTACTGTACTCCACCAGTATGCCACTTCCCAGTGGTGGCATCAGATGCCTAAATGCTCAACAACAACTGGCAGCACCTGAGCCTCCTTACGTGTGCCGTAGCAGATTTTCTCTTTAAAAGGCATCTCTACAACTGCGTCGCCAGGGGACACAAATACAACGAAGGACAGCAGGTGACATCACAATAAGATGGAACTGCAGTCTCTTATAAAGTGAAACACCAAAAACGGAGCTCAAGTGACTGTTAACATCATGTGTGCTGCGACTGCGGCAAGTCCTCTAAGGCAGGGGTCCCCAACCCCCGGTCCGTGGCTCACTACCGGTCCACAGCCGTCTGACAGCCGGGCCGCGAGAGAACTGCCGGCAACGGAGACTCACTCAGACTTTTCAGAACGCTTGGCGGGCGGGGCTTTGCAGCGGCGCAGAGAGAGGAGAGAGACCGAGTGAGAGAGTATTACTGTACAACAAAGTATTTTTATGGTTCCAACAGTTTCCCCATATGACACGAGTCTATAGAAATCACGTTACTACGAAGTACATTCAACAGATGCTTTCATTACAACGAAGTGACCTTGAAATGCTTGAACGAATCATCCACAGAGCAATTAGATCTGTAGTCGCAGCTCAGTTGTGCACGTTTGCACAACGATCCCCAAACAGAAACATTGTAAAAAAAATCTCTTTCTTCGAACTTTCCTCGTACTGTTTTTTTTTTTTTTAAGCTGTTTTTGTTGTCTGTGGTTTTCATTGATTCCTTTTGCTTATTGCTTGTCAACATTTGAAAAACATCCATTGGAATTTAACTCATTGTCACCCTCCTATAGAAACGGCAGACACGAAAAAAAGATTGCAGTGTTAATGTTTGTGATGTGCAATCTGTTGGATTGGCAAATGCAAAGCATATGTCTTTGTTATATGCAAAAAAAGAAGAAAAATCTCAGATTGCAAACGTATGCGAACTGCTTAATAACTTAATAATAATAGAAATGTTCTGCGGTGGGTTGGCACCCTGCCCAGGATTGGTTCCCTGCCTTGTGCCCTGTGTTGGCTGGGATTGGCTCCAGCAGACCCCCGTGACCCTGTGTTCGGATTCAGCGGGTTGGAAAATGGATGGATGGATAGATAGAAATGTTATGTAAATTGTGTATAAAATTGCCCCCCCCCACACCCCCCGACCGGTCCGTGGAAAAATTAGCATCTAAAAAAGTGGTCCTTGCTGTCAAAAAGGTTGGGGACCAATGCTCTAAATGACCCGCGGGACGGACGGACGGTTGGGTCAGGCCAGGCTGCTCTGAGGTGCCCTGCTGCTCCTCCATGTTTGCTTTGTCTTCCTTCTGACCCGTTTCTTACCCAAAAGCTACGTGGCACTGGGCAATGATACACGAGCTGGCAGTGAAGTCAGGGCTTTGGCACAAAGTGGGCAATTAGCAGGTTATCAGTACAAATGTCCTGATTATTTATACATATTTAAAAAAAAAAAAAGGCTGCAAAGGTCACAGTTGGACTCTGATGCCTCAGCTACCTTTGTACACATTTACTGCGGCCTGACTGCGCCATGCGGAGATAGCGGCTGTGACTCAGGATCATTAAACACCGAGATAGGGAAGGTTTAAAAAAAAAAAAAAAAAGGCCTTTAAGCCGACTTCTTCTCGTAAAGTTGCAGGTCTGACGTGGTCCTTCCTGCATGTCCAGGAGAACCGGCATTTCAACACTCAAGAGTCAGCAAGACTACGCGCACTTGAGTGGCAACAACTACGGCGACTCGGCAAGTGTATCACTTCTAAGGTTTGGATGGCTATCTTCAGATAATAAATTGTCCAAGCTGTTATTTTATCAGCAAAAAAAAGATCACATTTTTTAATCAACAGGAAACACAAGGCAGCTCTCTCCTCTGTCGAGTGCAGATGGTCACGTTGAAGCACAAAGAGGGACAGCACTTGGCTTTATTTTCACAGTGGCACTGTTTTTAAGGGAGGCGAGGTGGCACAGTGGTTAGCGCTTGTTTTATCTGCCTGTGTTAAGTTTGGCCTGCTAGGAGTGTGTCAACTCCTCATAATGAGGCCCTGCCTGGCACCCAGACTATCAGGACAGGCTTTAGTGCACTGTGCCCCCCCCCCCCCCCCCCCCCACACACCCTTTTTGATTTAGTGTCCTGTGAGCTCACAAATGGCTGGCACTCTTGAGCGTACTTTTCAGCTCAGCCTGACTCATCAGTTCCGACTCCACTCTGCTGTTCTCAGTGTTTGAAGAGGTAACTTGTAACACAGGTGGGAATTTATGCCAACTTGAGTCAAACCATGCCAGTGTCCTTCTGAAGAACAGATGTGTAAAGCGGCAGCTCCATACCTTCGCTTGCTGTGCCACTTCTTCATCTGTCTTTGCACCATCACAGCTTTTCTGGACCTTCACCTTGGTGGCGTATGGGGAGTGACCACTAAGTCCAGAATGAAGCACAAACAAGTACTTGCCAGCTCCAGAGCCACCAATGGTTATTAAACGTAACGTTATTATCTTGAGGGAGCGGGAGGATCAGAGTAACATGAACAAAGACACAGAATGGCGCTGCTGGTGTTCCTCACTGCCCGTCCATTAACACACCCGCTCTGGACTGCTGCCGCTGGTCTTAGTTTTATCGTTGCTTCCATTGAGTTACTTGTGACGCACTTCTAACCTAAGCTTTGTAACGCCAAGTACTTTGTAATCTCGTAGATGTCTCGATCATTTGTTAATTAGGGAGTATTGTCCAGAACCCTTCATAACTACAGTAATGTTTAATCTACTTTGTAAATTAATAAGTGAACTGACCCCTTAGTCTGTTTTAACATCGTTCTTTCTTTGGACTTTTGCCTGCGATTCTGTAAGCGGGCATCATAAGTGGGTCACACTGGCATTTTTACTTGACAACACAACACCACCACCAATAATAATAATAATAATAACATTAATAGCAGGTCGTTAGTGCAGTGTAAATAATAAAATTATAGTGTACGCTATGTGGCGTTAACAGCTCGAGACCATTTGAGTAGATAATAAATCAGGGGTGTCCAACTCCGATCCTGGAGGGCCGCCCTGGCTGCAGCTTGTCCATCCTGCCACGTCCTAATCAGTGTCACGCTCTGCTGTTGATCGACTTTTTTGCCTTCATATTAAGACTCAAACCCCATAATTGTTTCTTTTTTCCATAATTGCCAGTCAAATAATAATAGGATACAAATCGAGGACCGGAGTTGGAGACCCCTGTAATAAGATAACTAATCAAAGTCGCTATGTGATCGGTCACATCCTTCACAGTCAGAAGGGGACTCGCCCCTTAGTGCCAGTAACAGCAACGGCTGCTGTCCACAGAATTGTGCAACTCAACCGGAGACGCCATTTGGGATCGTGCTGTCACACGTTTCAATACTCTTTCGAGGGGGGGAAGTGACCCCCTGGGCCCTTCTTAGCAATCGACAACTAATAGAGAAATAAATACAAGCAGGCCGGGGTGGGGATAATAAGCCATCTTGGTCTGGCGCAGGACGACTTGGAAAGAGGAACACTGCGGTATTGGCCCTCAGCCCCACTGTGCAACTTGGGACACTCTGCGTGTAAACGCCACCGGTGGGCTCCTGCAGACCATCTGTGGTGCTCATGGCCTCAGCAAGGCTGCCATGTTGAAATCTGTGCAGGCAGAGAGCAGATGACGATTGTGCCAAGGACACAACAAACCCGGAGGCTGTGGGTTGAAATCCTTCTACTGACCCTAAGCAGGTCACTTCACCCGCCTGCACTCCAACTGGAAAAACAAAAGAGATGTAAGCCACTGGATCTCAAATGTTGTAAGACGACAAAGACAAAGACGTAAATCACAACTAAACTACGGTGCTGAAGGCTGCACGACATTGAACCGCCACAGCCT
The DNA here is from genome assembly GCF_900747795.2 of Erpetoichthys calabaricus. Classification (NCBI taxonomy): domain Eukaryota; kingdom Metazoa; phylum Chordata; class Cladistia; order Polypteriformes; family Polypteridae; genus Erpetoichthys; species Erpetoichthys calabaricus. The sequence goes on from NC_041399.2 coordinate 36,725,623, forward strand.
CTTCAACGCCAACGACAAGGGGTCCTCAGCACTAAACGTCCAACACTGTGGCCGTGGCCTGCCAGCATCATGGTGCTTACACCCATTTGCTGGTGGTTGGTTACTGGGAGAGCGCTGAGGAGAGCTACAATGGCACACATCAGAGCACACACACTCCTACGGGCGCGCTCTCGAAACGAGGAAGACATCTCAAGCCTTGCATTACAGCGCTTCCTGATGTGTTGCCAAGTCCTCTGTAAGTTTTAACTCTTCTTTTGTGAAGCGTTGCTTTTTGGTTTTGCTCACCATTTTTCTTTTTTGCAAAGAAGCCACATGACGTTTTGATCCATTTATAGATTATCAACTAAAAGGTTAAAGTAGCTTTACGCATTAGTCAAAATGTAAAATTACTTTGTGTATTTTATTAGATTTTTTAACTTGCATTTTCTTGTTTTTTTTTTTCTTCTTCTTTTGTCTGGTGTGACCATGTGCTGTATATGTGACAAATGAAATATGTGGGATTGACGTTCCTGTTATTGGCAGTCTGCTTTTCTGAGGTGGACGCTGGAGAGGAGAAATACTTTAAAGTCAATCGTTAAATGTCAGACACTTCACTCACACAGCCCACTGGACCCATCAAAACGCACCCCTGCTCTCCAGCTTTTAGCGTCAAGCCAACCACATTGTCAAACATCAGTACAACATCTGCTAACTTCTTGTTTTTAGGCTTATCCCCAATTTACAGCGATGCTTTGTGGAGCTCAGGATGAATGGCGGTTCTTCCAATATCCTCCAAATCCCTTCGGGCAGCCTGACGTGTTACAGATCTCCTTGTAGGCGTATCAGCGCTCAACAGAAGTGAGACCAACACGAGAAACTGCAGCACTCAGAGTCGCACTCTGCCACCCTCAGCGGGCCAAGTGACTGTCAATATTTGATAAATTCAATGAGTATGTATGCAAGAAGTACAAAGTGTGAGACAAGTAAATGCACGGTAAATACGGGGTTGAACACCCCCGCGAGACCACAAAAAAAACACCAGTCAACCTCCTTGGCGTTTCTCTACCTCCGAGTGCTTGCCTAGGCCATAAGTCGACATCATGTCAATTCCCACATGATGGCAGGAAAAAGAAACAAGGAGTGTGTTGTGTGAACGATACTGAAATATTTGTCATTGCCTATTCATTCATTCAGTCTTCTTGTCTTCCACTTCCTGATCTTTTTCTCTTCTTCCCAAGACAGGTTGATGGCTTTGAGCTTTTCGTTTAGACTCCCATCTCCAGGTCTACTTTGGGCTCCCCCATTTTTGGTTTTCCTTGCGGGTTCCAGCCAATAGACTGTGACGTGACATTGGACGCCTCTTTCCACAGTGGTGTGTCCAAACCATCTCCATCTTCTTCTCCTGATCTGGATTTGCCCTTGTCCGCAGGTCAGTGTTTTGCACTCTTATCGTACCACTGATTGAGGAGACTCTGTCAGAGGCATTTGTTGATAAAGGACTGGATCTGTTTAGAACTCTCCATGTTTCTGAGCCATACATGAGAACAGAGTTCACATCTGAGCTGAAAACTCGGAGCTTAGTCCTGGTAGAGATGGCGGTGGATTTTCATATTGGGCAGAGGGTAGCAAAGGCTTGTTGAGCTTTCTTAACCCAAGCCTTGATGTCCTCGCCTGTCCCTCCGGACTGGCAGGTAGGTGAACTCATTTACATTCTCTACCGCCTTCTCCCCGATCACAGTCAGCGTGTCCTGTCTGTTGTTAATCCACAGTACTTTGGTTTTCTCTTGACTCATCTCCAAGCAGACTTGTTGTGTGGTCTTCTACCAGGGAGTCTATTTCTCCTTGAATATCTAGCAGGCAGTGTTGACAGTGAGGCAAGGTCGTCTGCAAACTCTAGATCTCCTAGCTTCCTAGTCAGCATCCACTGGATGCCTTTTCCCAAATTGGCATAAGCTGCATGCGTTACCCAGTCGAGCGCCACCAGGAAGAGAAGGGATGATAGTAAACATCCCTCTCTGACACCAGTGATTACCTGGAGCTCCTCTGACAGACTCCCATCATGGATAACTTGACACGAGAGGCCACCATGAAGCTTTTTAATGATATTCACCACTGTGTCGACGGATGTTCCGTATTGACGCTCTGTCTGCACCATCAAAGGTCAATGAAGCAGACGTCAAGTGGAGCCTGCCATTCTATTGTCTGTTCAACAATGATCCTCAGTGTGGCAATCTGGTCAGAACAGGATCTGTCCTCCCTGAAGCCTGCTTGTTCGTCTCGAAGTCTCCTGTCACCCGTTCCAAGATAATTCTTGCAAAAATTTGTTGGGGATGGACAACAGTGTGATCCCCCTCCACTTATCACACTGTGAAAGATCTCCACTTTTGGGCAATCTATGAAGATTTTAGAATGTTTGCTTCTCAAAGCTCAGCTGGTAACCACTGTACTTGTACCTTACTCAGTAAAGCAGACGTGATGTGGTCATAACCCCGATGAATTGCTTGTGATCTCTTGGCGCTCACTGTAGCGCTCCACGTTTCCGCTTGGCCTTCCCGAGTCACAGGACTCACACGGCTCTGGAACGCCTTCTTCACGCTTCACAAAAGTTTTTTTGAGTACTCCACTGTAAACCGCTCTACTTTTAAACAGAGTTTTATCGAATTGTGCAGGTGGTTGTCGGACATACATAAAGATACACAAAACCCTTACTTCTATCTGCTGGACTTTCTGATTTCACAGCTCTCCAAGTCACTGCTGTAAAGGTCACTGAGGGTTTGGTGGCTCTCAGGGCTCTTTCTTAATAAATGTGACTTTCCACTTTCACATGAGCAGAACTGCTAGTAAGAGCGACTCCACAAAGTTACCTGCGTGTGGCACAAGTGTGCTGTCATTCCACAGTCGTCACAAGAGAAATGGATTTAAAACCAAGAATTGGAGCTGTGCGTAAAGAGGCAATCTGACAGGCACTCAAAAGTCAGCTAAGCGACAGAAATGTCAAGAGAAAAAACGAGAGAAGGCCCCCTGCACTTGGCCGTAGACAAAAAATATGATGAGCTCTTTCTTTTCTTGTGCTCCTTTTTGTTTTTACGCACAGTCAGTTTTTAGATATTCAGTATCATCTCAGTATCATCATGGTCTGACGCACATCAGTTTCTGATTTCGGCTTTGCTCTGATGTGTTGCCGTTTTGATTTTTTTTTTCTGTTCTCCATGTTTTCTGCTTGCTGCTGGCATATTGTGCTACGGACAAAGTGCAGTGTCAGGTTAGTGTGCTCCTATCTGCACTATAAAAGAAGGCCACACAGCTAAGTGTCTGAACTTTGACCACTCAAATGAAAGGCTTGGTTAGAGTGTGAGGGGAACGAGACTGGTCTGTCATGTTGTGACTCGGATTTTCACGCAGTCATAGTAACAAAATGACAGACAAAAGAGACAACGACAACGCCAGTCTGCTGACTTTGCTGATGTTCCCGGCTCGTCTTGTGTCTAACTTCTGTCACTCGCAGAATACTTTGATTCCCCAGCTCTTACAACCTGTCCTGTGTTACAAATATACAAATATGTTCTTAAAACACGGTCTGATCCTGATCGAAGTTTCAATAACAAACAGACAGACACAGTCTGTTTTAACTAATAACATACAAGTCATTGTATTGTTTTTGTACATACTGACCACATCATTCACACATTCGGAGATGGAGGTTTGAGTCAGGAGCTGGCAAACCTCGAGTCCAATCAACGAAGCAACACTGGATTTGAGCTTTAGAGATACTTGTGACTAGAAAACTCAAAATGTTTCAGTCTTTTCTACAGTTCATGTAGAAGCATGTGCTGATGTGAAACACTCCTCGCTAAAAAGACATCTCAGAAGATCGACCATCAAGAATTGTTCTGATTTGCATGAAGCTGGAAAAAGTTACAAAGTAATTTCAGAGAGTTTAGATGTTCATCAGTCAGCATGTTAGACAAACTGGGCACCAATGAGAACATTTAGTCCTGTGGCTTCCCTCCCTAGAAGTAGGAGCCCCACCAGGATGGCTCGAAAAGTACAACGCAGAATGCCAGCACTGATGGATTTCCACTTGCCTTGATTCCGCTTTTCCATCTTTGCAATACCCTGGTGAAACCTTTCACAATGTTCATCACTGATCGCCCCAAGACTAGCAGGGAAGAAGTCCAAGTGTGAATGAAGAAAATGAATCTTTAGTGGCACGCCGCACTTTATGGTTTTGTATGCTTGAAGCCGTAAGGTTTGGTGCTCTGCAGTTGCCAAAAAACTTCAAGAGTATCTCTGAATGTGGGTGGCACGGTGGCATAGTGGGTAGCGCTGCTGCCTTGCAGTAAGGAGACCTGGGTTCGCTTCCCAGGTTCTCCCTGCGTGGAGTTTGCATGTTCTCCCCGTGTCTGCGTGGGTTTCCTCCCACAGTCCAAAGACATGCCGGTTAGGTGGATTGGCGATTCTAAATTGGCCCTAGTGTGTGTGTGTGTGTGTGTGTGTGTGTGTGTCCTGCAGTGGGTTGGCACCCTGCCCAGGATTGGCTCCAGCAGACCCCCCGTGACCCTGTGTTTGGATTAGGTGGGTTGGAAAATGGATGGGTGGTTCTCTAAATGTCTTCTGTGTGATTTCCACCGCCCCACTAGCAGATCTTCAAAGCACTTTGCCACCGATGACGTCTGATTTTTGGCTTCCTTACCCTTGACATCAGTTATTTGTGGAACCATCTGTCTCATATGATAAAATCCTTTCTGATATCTTTCTCATTTATCAATTTCTAGAAACGTTTTATCAGTCCAAGTTTTATATGAAGAGGTGGCAAAAATCTCTTTGTTGGGTCAGCAAGAGGATTACGTGTCCTTATGGAGCGAGCAGTCCGTTCTTGAGACTTTTTAGCATGGCTGACCCATTCACAAACAGGACTTGGCATATCTGAGCTTCATTCCTAGTTACAGCATCACTACTTCAAGATCACCACCGAAGTTCCAGTTGTTATACAGTTTGTGCTGTATATTTATTATATGAAAGGAAAGGAGAGTGCAATAAAACAGAACACAATTTAAAGGTGTAGTGACCAGCAGGGCAAAATCTTTGGGAAGCAAAATCCTCGGTTGTCCAACGTTGTTAGAATACTTGCCTTCCATTTGTGGATATTTTAGAAATTGCACTTGACGGTAACCTGCTATACTACATTACTACACATTTAAATGATAAGACCCTTCTCGTTTCACTGTTCGATTCCTCTACTAAAAGGTAAAAGGTGCTCCATGAAATAAAGGAGGGCGGATTGACGGAGATCTGTTACACCAGAGTGTCGAAACATCTCCTAGATTGATTTAAAAATAAACTCCTGGGGGTCACACAGAGACGAACATGAGTTTGCCTCTTTCATATCCTCCTCCCGCATTACACTGCAGATCAGCTCTGCAGAACGTGGGCATGTGTGTCGCCGAATGCCAACTGCGGCTACATCTCTGCTGCATTTGGATTTTCAAACTTCTAAGTGACTTGGCAGCTTACAAGCAGCACATTCAAGGCGCTTTTACTGAAGGTGCCCTCTGAAACGCTAGCTACATGAACAAAATGAAGAAATATGATCAAGAATGGAACGAGTATGAAGACGAGGCCTCCAGTATTATTCTAACCCTTGGCAAAAATGCACTCTTGAATGTTCGTGTGTGAGCAGCCATTAAATTCTAGGTGTCTGATTTAGACAAAGAAAAGGTAGCGACATCCCTGTGTCAGGTGGCGCCTGACAATGTGTGGTACAACGGGTGGAAGATGGGCAAGACAAAGCACTTCACAATGAAAACAACCCACACATCCGATGTGCCACCTCACGTGCCAGGAAGCACAGCTTTTATAAACTTTGCAAGTCCCAACGTTTTGTCGCAGAGAATCCTTACAATGTCTGCTGCCAGGCAGTTGTCAGACATGGTAGGCCAAAAGCCCTCTGAGCCCTTTTTCTACCCATGTCACAGCCGCACTCATTTTTCTATTCTGCATTTCCAAGTCCATGTTTTGGGTCACTTCTAGTTTGGAGTTTCAGTAATGGCAGTGTGATGGAGGTGCTGTGAGGAGTACAAAACAAGTCAACTTACCCAGTTATGGCGGCAGGGTTTGCTCCTTCCAGCTTTCGCCTGGCAAAGTTTACCTTCTGCAAGGGGTACCAGTTAATATTTTTGGTGTCAACAGTCAAGGTCCAAGTTCCTGCTTTTTTCAGCTGCTTCAACTCAAAATTCTGCGAAAGAAACACAGACAAGATACTCAAGTGCAGCCTTTCAGACTTCATTCACACGAGGCAGTGCAGGCCGGTGGCCGCGTGGTGGACCGTCCAACGCAAGGCTTTCTGCTCATACCCTGCCAATGACACATTGTGCAAACGCTGATGCACTTGAGATTTTTAGATCTACACAGGGCTCACGGAGGACACTTCAGATTTCACAAACTGGAACCTCGTGCCCATTTTCTCAAGCAGTGTATGGCACAAAGCTACGCAACATTTGGAAACGAATGCAGTGAACATGCAGATAGAAATAAAGACACAGCAGAGGCTCCAATCTGGAGAACAGGCGTAAAACAAGAACCCAGATTTGAAGGCTGACGCAGACGTGATGTATAACCGTCTTACTGCATTCCTTTCTGGACTACGTTCTGGCATGCAGGCACGCGTGCCATTTCCTCCATCTCCGCTGCTCGATAACCTCTAGATATTTTTGGCATTTATTTATCGTCGCCAGTTTTTCACATAGCTAAGCATATGTTTTTGGTATAAAGTAACCTCAAGGGAGAAAGTTAAATGATACAGCAAAGCAAGGAAAACGAATCCCTAATGAAGATAAAGAGTGTTTACACAAAATATTGGGTATAAGAAAGTACCTTCTGCTTAAATATGTTATTAAATTCTATAAGGAGTTACCAAAGCACACAAGTGTATACATAGAAGCATGTAAGCGCACAAGTTATGGATCCATTTTCTTATTCTCCTCTTGCATTTAAAGCCATGAGCACTGTGCACCTGTCCAACGGCCTTCTTTCCACGGTCACCAGAGGTTACACTTCGCCTCCCGTACATTCGTTTGTTCATTCACTTCCCACTGCTTATCCAAGACGGGGTCTTAAGAACCGAGGCCCACTTGTCCCCAGACCATCTCAGCAGGCCCTGGGCCTTCCCGGGGGTCTCCTCCTAGATGGTCGTCCCTCCAAAGGGAGGCATTTGTATTGGATGCCTGAACCGCCTCCAGTGGCTCGTCTTGATGCAGAAGGGCTGTAAATCACAGGCTCTTAAACTAGGGGTCGCAACACATTGTGGGTTGCAGGTTGACGGCTTTTTGATTGTGACTCACCATTGTATTCAATGGGAAAGAGCGTCTCGTAACGGGTTTAAGCAATCAACGCTGTTCAGTTATGAAATTTGGCAGAGATTATACAAGGGGGACCCCCCCACCAGTTATGACCTTATGACTGTTGGATGCGATTTTCCAAGAAGGAGCTGAACACCAGTCCCTCTCCCAACCGTTACACCCCAGGAGCCGACTGTCGACACGGGTCTCAAAGACACTAAGAAGGGCAAGATTGGGTCACGAGAAAAAAAAAAAACCATAACTGTAAATGACAGTGAAGAAGCGGACTCAAACGTTTTAGAGCTAATTTGGCATTTAACAAAGAGAACAAAGGCCGATTCTAAACTGAAAATGGCTTTGACTAAAGAACAATTACACTGGGACGACCAAAAGTGTGAAGAGTGCCAGGCATTCTGTGTGTCCAAATTGCCAAAGTTAAATTTATGGCCTGTTGACAGTGGTGAGTGCCAGCCCCCCACCACAGGATTCATTAGGTGACGTGTTGTTGTGCTGACTTGATTTTTTAAAGATTGCGTTAATTATAGCAGCAGCAGAAAGTAAGTAATCTCCCGCACCCCTCACCGCCCTTGGTAAGCGTGGTCTTTCATTTCCGGTGTTGCACGGTAATAGCAGACTCCCTACTGACTGCTCATTTTCTCAGCGGTCTGACATTGCTTTACCGGTTATGAGTTCTCTACTTAGCCTGACAGCAAAAGGTGGAAGAGCACAGCAGAGGATGGGAATCCATGACGGGATACACCGTAACTCCAGCAGACGTCATCGCACAGGGTGTAAACTGGCCACGGCATCCCTCAAGTGTATCACCTCTGCATTTTCCATTACAGAGACTTGTGGAGTAAGTGCCTGGCCCAGCGCTGGCCACATGGAGGAGGCAGCTTGATGGCTGAGGTCTCCAGGTCTCTAAACAAATCCAAATCATATTATGTGCTATCATCTACCTGTTAAATTCTGCTCCGTACTTGTAATATTTTTATTTTTATACTGTATTGAGGATTTGTTCTGTTCTGTGTATTGTATTGTATTATATTGGCCCCCTTCTTTTTGACACCCAACCTACCTGGTAAGGGGTCTCTCTTTGAACGGCCTTTCCCGAGGTTTCTTCCATTTTTTCCCTACTAGGTTTTTTTTGGGAGTTCTTCCTTGTCTTCTTAGAGAGTTAAGGCTGGGGGGCTGTCAAAGGCAGGGCCTGTTAAAGCCCATTGCGGCACTCCTTGTGTGAATTTGGGCTATACAAAAATAAACTGTATTGTATTGTATTGTATCCCAGCAGCATCAAGAGCAGTGCTGAAATAAACTCTAAATGGGGCACCGGTCAAGCACTGGTCAAGATCGCCAGGCAGTTGGGTCACATCCATCGTGACAGACACCAGCTGATGGAACACACACGTCTGTGAGATGGGAGCAGGTGGCAGAGTACCCAGGGAAAGAACTCAGAGGAGTGAGTGGGTTGTGTGGTAGCAGAGCTAACTACTGTGCCACAGCCACCCTTTGAAATTGTGAATTTATTTAAAATGCTGAATTTCAAATTCACGTGTTGCCGTATTTGTGTAACACACTTATTCTCGAATCCTGGCAGTACATCAAAAATTCTTGAACTCTTTCACACTGATTTTCACCGTCCAGTGTTGCTCCAACTGATAACCTCAGGTTAAGTACAGTACAGAGGGCATGATTGGCATTTGCGTATTGAGTGCAGTGCATGACTGGCATTTGCGTATAAAGTAAATCTCTATGAGACATGCTGTACTCAAGAAGAAGAAGAAGAAAAAAAAAACAAAACCTCAAATGTACTTTCCATGTGAGCAGCGCAAGAGCCCATGAGAGAGTCGGCTGGTAACCATGGGAAAAGATCAGCAGGGTGTGGCGCATACTCACCTACCGGTTCTCATCTGCTGAAAGACGAGGCTTTGTTCAAGTCATGTTTGTGTATCGACATCAGCAATGGGTGTGGAAAGGGAAGTGAAACTGACTTGAAGTACATTTCTGTCAAAGTGCTTACAAACCGGAAACGCTCATCTGGGGACCAAGCTGCCCTCGAGCCCTCTACAAACATCCTCTCTTTGCTCTTGTCTTGAACGTAAACCGTACGCAAGGGCAAAGCACAGGCTGAACAAGGCGAGCAGGCCGCGGCGTACCTCCTGCTTTAGGGATGGCATTCCTAACAAAGATGGGACTCCAGACAAGTTGAAACCCATGTGATGTCTGTTTTGGATACACAGAGACCCCAGCACAGTCTCCTAGTAACGTGGCAGACACTTGGCTTTTAAATGGTAGTCCCGGCTCTAGGCTGGTAGCATGTGCCAGAGGGTCATTAAGAAGAAGAGGCGCAGAGGACTTGCATAGAAGGGTCTCAGAATTAATATTATGCCTTGCCCAAATATGCTTTGTCATATTACTTGATGGGCGGCACGGTGGCGCAGTGGGTAGCGCTGCTGCCTCGCAGTTGGGAGACCTGGGGACCTGGGTTCGCTTCCCAGGTCCTCCCTGCGTGGCGTTTGCATGTTCTCCCCGTGTCTGCGTGGGTCTCCTCCCACAGTCCAAAGACATGCAGGTTAGGTGGATTGGCGATTCTAAATTGGCCCTAGTGTGTGCTTGGTGTGTGGGTGTGCTTGTGTGTGTCCTGCGGTGGGTTGGCGCCCTGCCTGGGATTGTTTTCTGCCTTGTGCCCTGTGTAGGCTGGGATTGGCTCCAGCAGACCCCCGTGACCCTGTGTTCGGATTCAGTGGGTTGGAAAATGGATGGATATTACTTGATATTTTCATCCAATTACAAATCACAGGCCCACAGCACAAGTGATTCTGTATTTCTGTAAGCGGAGCCTGTGACTGGCTGGGGGTCTCAGCCGCGGGGGATCGCATTGAACTTTGTAGCACACACTCCACGTTACCTATATGTGATTCCACAGACCACTCTGTTCACATACAGTTTGGACCCCGCTGTTGTCTGGTCTGGCTCCACCATCTCAGTGATGTGCAACTCCTGTCTTCTGTCTGCTTCACTCGACGGATGATTGAGAACATTTTACATCTGCCATTCTGCTCATTTATTTCTTATTCCTTAGTCAGATAATCCCAGATTTTTAGATCCTACCTCACAGTTATTCCCCTGCATTTTATTGTTAAGAAGCGTCAGCCACATGTCATTTCAAACGACAACTCGTGAAACAATATTAAAAACTACTGCCACAGGTCTGCTGGTGGAGACAAAGTTCAACTTGTGTCGGCTAAGCAAGTAAAAACTATAAAAGAACAAAGAATTGCAGTAAAGTTTATTTTATATGAGGCCATTCTACAGCAGACTTCAGTCCAAGGTGCAGCCATGGGAGTGGAAAGGGGAGCAGAGAGAGCTGCAGCACCACCTACAGTAAGTAGTATCAGTAGAAACTGCTGCTGATATACGCTGGCTAAATGGAGACATGAGGAGTGCACTTACTGTACCTTAGGCTATAGACACACAACTCCATTTTCATTTAAAAACAATCTCCGTCCATACTAGTGCTTTCACACAGTTTACGAGAGTAGCTCTATCAATGCTAGCTCTTCAAATGCACTGGGCATGCACACGTTGGCAGAAAAATCCTTGAAGGGACAGTAATGTCGCTGGCCACAATTTATCACAAAATTGTTGCAACCAGTAAATTCTTTGCCTTTGGAGTGTGCATGCAGCAGTCACGCTGTAAAAACACAATTTAGATACATACTGGTAAGCAACACTACGGGTGCCTTGGGAAGAAACCCTTCTGTGTCTGCCATGTTGGAATACGGCTGATGATGTGTTGTAATGAGCCACTCCAGGAAGGGCTACATAATAAGCAGACATCAATCAGAGCGCGATTACAGAGTCTGACTTGTTAAGATCCTCCGTGCACAGTGTTTTCAGAGGTCTTCATTTTTGGGGGTTAAAAAACCTGAGTGAGTGCATACAAAAGGCAAACATGGAGAAAATGTAGCGGTGTGCACATAGTCTTAGTGGGCCGTGTAGAAGTCTGGATGATAGCTAAGCAGCAGGCCAACGTGGCCTGGTCACGGAGCTGACTAGAAGGACATGAAATACAGAAAAGCAAAATCTTAGCAGCGCTGATCAAAAGCCACCTTCACAGAAGCCACTGCCTTCTCAATTAAGACATCACTTGTATTTTAGTATTACATTTTTATTAAGAATTTTTTATTTTTTTGCCATCATAGACAATGCCATCCATCCACATTCCAACTGTCTTACTGACTAAAGGGTTGGTGGAGAGCCCTTACCTACGTTGGCAGCACAGGGCACAAGGCAGGAGCTCACCTTGGACAGGATGCCACTGTTTTTGCACATGCAGTTCTTTTTAAATTACTCTTCTCTTGTAGTTCTGCCCACTCATTCCTAAGGCACACATGGCACAAGTGTTTCAGCAGACAACTCGTTGAGTGCCAGTCACTTGTTCTTTAGGGGGGTTGGGGGCCAACCGCTATGATAAAATTAGAGGAGACTGAGAGGAATTTGTCATATGCCCACTTTTAAAATCCGTGTATTTCTCCTTAAATGTTTAATTGGGTAAAAAATATCTCTAAGTGGGAATTCGATTTGAATTAAACGTATGTGACTGGTGTGCATGGGGTGCGACACTTAATTAGTTGAGTTGAGGATGATGAGGACGACATTAAAACCTTCAAAACAGCATTAAGTCCATTATTAATTAAAACATGTGTAATGTCAAAAAAGGATTTTCTACATTTCTGGGTGTTGTAAAAGACAGAGTGAAATCGCTGGGTGCTTTTTAACAATTGGAATGCACACGGGTTAGGGGTTAGGGTTCAAAGTCCAGCGTGTTAGCCACACTGCCAACTGCACACAAAAATGTGACGCTTACATTCAGAAGTGACAGCTGGTTAAGTCAATAAAGTCTGGTGCAGCATTTCTGGGCATAAAAGGGGCATCTGCTTCAGTAAAAGTTTCTATACTGTATGTCGTATATTCTGTATACTGTAGTACACGTCGCACCGTCTTCATCTTATCAAAGATATCAGCAAGCACAAGGCAGGAACAATCTCAGGAACTGGGCGCCAGTCCATCACAGTGTGAACACACACACGCGCACACACACAGGGAGTCAGTCCATCACAGTGTGAACACACAAACACGCACACAGTGTGAACACACACATACACAGGGTGTCAGTCCATCACAGTGTGAACACACACACTCACACACACAGGGCATCAGTCCATCACAGTGCACAGGCACACACACATACGCAAACACACACCAGTCCATCACAGTGTGAACACACATCGTGCACACACAGTGTGAACACACACACACACACACAACATGCACACACAGTGTGAACACACACACACATACGCACACACACAGGGTGTCAGTCCATCACAGTGCACACGCATACACACATACGCGAACACACACCAGTCCATCACAGTGTGAACACACACACACACACACGCGCACACACACAGGGAGTCAGTCCATCACAGTGTGAACACACACACACGCGCACACACACAGGGCGTCAGTCCATCACAGTGTGAACACACACGCGCGCGCGCGCGCACACACAGTGTGAACACACACACACGCGCACACACACAGGGCGTCAGTCCATCACAGTGTGAACACACACGCGCGCGCGCGCGCACACACAGTGTGAACACACACACACGTGCACACACACAGGGCGTCAGTCCATCACAGTGTGAACACACACATACACTCACACACACAGGGCGTCAGTCCATCACAGTGCACACGCAAACACACACCAGTCCATCACAGTGTGAACACACATCGCGCACACACAGTGTGAACACACACACACATACGCACACACACAGGGTGTCAGTCCATCACAGTGCACACGCAAACACACACCAGTCCATCACAGTGTGAACACACATCGCGCACACACAGTGTGAACACACACAGTGTGAACACACACAACATGCACACACAGTGTGAACACACACACACATACGCACACACACAGGGTGTCAGTCCATCACAGTGCACACGCATACACACATACGCGAACACACACCAGTCCATCACAGTGTGAACACACACACACACACACGCGCACACACACAGGGAGTCAGTCCATCACAGTGTGAACACACACACACGCGCACACACACAGGGCGTCAGTCCATCACAGTGTGAACACACACGCGCGCGCGCGCGCACACACAGTGTGAACACACACACACGCGCACACACACAGGGCGTCAGTCCATCACAGTGTGAACACACATGCGCGCGCGCGCGCGCACACACAGTGTGAACACACACACACGTGCACACACACAGGGCGTCAGTCCATCACAGTGTGAACACACACATACACTCACACACACAGGGCGTCAGTCCATCACAGTGCACACGCAAACACACACCAGTCCATCACAGTGTGAACACACATCGCGCACACACAGTGTGAACACACACACACATACGCACACACACAGGGTGTCAGTCCATCACAGTGCACACGCAAACACACACCAGTCCATCACAGTGTGAACACACATCGCGCACACACAGTGTGAACACACACACACACACAACATGCACACACAGTGTGAACACACACACACGCGCACACACACAGGGCGTCAGTCCATCACAGTGTGAACACACACGCGCGCGCGCGCGCACACACAGTGTGAACACACACACACGTGCACACACACAGGGCGTCAGTCCATCACAGTGTGAACACACACATACACTCACACACACAGGGCGTCAGTCCATCACAGTGCACACGCAAACACACACCAGTCCATCACAGTGTGAACACACATCGCGCACACACAGTGTGAACACACACACACATACGCACACACACAGGGTGTCAGTCCATCACAGTGCACACGCAAACACACACCAGTCCATCACAGTGTGAACACACATCGCGCACACACAGTGTGAACACACACAGTGTGAACACACACAACATGCACACACAGTGTGAACACACACACACATACGCACACACACAGGGTGTCAGTCCATCACAGTGCACACGCATACACACATACGCGAACACACACCAGTCCATCACAGTGTGAACACACACACACACACACGCGCACACACACACAGGGAGTCAGTCCATCACAGTGTGAACACACACACACGCGCACACACACAGGGCGTCAGTCCATCACAGTGTGAACACACACGCGCGCGCGCGCGCACACACAGTGTGAACACACACACACGCGCACACACACAGGGCGTCAGTCCATCACAGTGTGAACACACACGCGCGCGCACACACAGTGTGAACACACACACACGTGCACACACACAGGGCGTCAGTCCATCACAGTGTGAACACACACATACACTCACACACACAGGGCGTCAGTCCATCACAGTGCACACGCAAACACACACCAGTCCATCACAGTGTGAACACACATCGCGCACACACAGTGTGAACACACACACACATACGCACACACACAGGGTGTCAGTCCATCACAGTGCACACGCAAACACACACCAGTCCATCACAGTGTGAACACACATCGCGCACACACAGTGTGAACACACACAACATGCACACACAGTGTGAACACACACACACATACGCACACACACAGGGTGTCAGTCCATCACAGTGCACACGCATACACACATACGCGAACACACACCAGTCCATCACAGTGTGAACACACACACACATACACTCACACAGGGCGTCAGTCCATCACAGTGTGAACACACATACACACAGTGCGTCAGTCCATCAGAGTGTGAACACACACACACACCAGTCCATCATACACACACACACACACAGCGTACTCCACCTGACCAGCATGTCTGGACTGTGGGAGGTCACCTGTGCTTACTGGGGTAGAGTGCAGATTCAGAGACCCTGCTCACGATAAAGCGGGTTTAGAAAACTGATGGCTGGCCTCTCTTAGGTACAAAGCCTTGAGCAGTTTTTGAAAACACTGATGATAGTCGCTCTTCTTTACTTAAAAGAGTTATTATTTGATTTATCACTATGTGCTCTTTGCCAACTGCACAAAAAACAAACACACAAAAGAACAAATAAAATATCTTTGTAGTCCTATCATCTGTTATTGTTCTCAATGAAGCAGAAACAATTAGACAGGAGATAAGTAAACGTTCACCACACACATCAATGATTTACAAAAACTAAATAAATTAATGGAAAATGTTCAGATCAAGAATGGATAGCCAAGGCCTCACCTTCCAATCCAATGATGGCTCCTTGACAAAGACATCCATGGTGTTGAGCAGGAGGTCTGGGTCTGCTCGGTACGCTCTGAGGGAGTGGACCATGATGCTGTACAGCAGGCCCGATACGCCCATTGGCAACATGAGATTCAGCAACTGGCGTGTCAGTCGGAAGGGCATCAGTTCAGGCACAGGTAGAAACTGCAGGGGTAAGCAATAAGAAGTGGATGAGCCACCAGACAGGATTTGCTCTTACCATGTTGACAGATTTCATTACCACATTTAAGTAATACAAGTTCATAATTATCATCCTATAATAATGATAAGAACATCACAAAAGGAGGAAGAGATCTCAATGAACAGCTGGCAGGTTTATTTATTAACCATCTACAGTCTAACAAAGCACACTAATGCTGCCTTTCCAAAGCAACACAACTTCATATTTCTTTAATATCTCACATGCACTTCACTTCCTGACAGGCTCACTTTGCTGTTCTGCTACTTTGGAGACATTAGGGATGCGCCATCATGTGTGCAAAGTCTTTTTATGAGGTGCAGACATACAGTGAAGTGCAGTCAGCAAGACTTTCTAATTATTAATCATGTTTTATCAAACCAAAGCTATATTTAGATTTGTTTTTGCAGTTTATCTTCACAGTTTCTATTTTTTTGAGACTCAGACAACACAATAACTAGTTTTTGTATCCTTATCATGCCTGATAAATGGGGACACTTTGCACATCCAACATGTTCTAAAGAGAGCTGCTTTAGTGATCGAACGGCTCCATCTAAAGGACGCTCAAATTCTCAAAGGCTGATCTTCATGTTTCACACAAAGGAGACACTGAACACATGCAGCTCATGCCGGCTCCAACCTGTTTTATTCCAGCTTAAAAATTTATGAACAAAACCCGAGATACTGGATCACCCAGGCCCTTCCCAGATTCCATGATGTGATGATACAGAGCACTGGGTTCATTGGATACGTGGGTTGGTAAGTGAGAAAATGCCAGCAGGGATCTGTCAAAACCACAGCCCCTCAGTCCTGCTCGTTTCCAGTAGTTTTATCAAAATGTGTCACTCAAGGAAAAATTGTTCATTTATTACTTCTTTGGTTTTTCTTTAGAACAGCACTAATGAGAAGGTATGTATGCTGGCAGCAGCTGGAAATGACAAAAGTCAACTGTGGAAGGAAAGCTCCACTAGGCCAATGGAGAAGCCCTCATCAACAATGAAACGGCCACAATACTGATGCAATTCGGTGAGCTCTCCTGGAAAATGGAAACATTAAGGTACAAATGTCTGTGCTGATGTGCAGTATTCACAGTGCAAACGTTGTGGCTGGTAATCCATGAAAGACCCCACTGCCTCCTTTATGTGACGCCCTTCTCTGCCTAATCCACCTGCAGAGTTCTTATAGTGGAGTCAACTTCAAAACCAGTGGGCATTAGGCAGCCATCAGACCCACAAGGGAAATACAGCACGTCTACAGGCGTTCGTGAGCGCGCGCACACACACACACACAGACATGCGCACACACACAGATGCACACACACACGCGCGCACACACACACACACACAGACGTACACACACGCGCACACACACACACAGATGTGCACACACACGCACGCACATAGATGCACACACACACGCGCGCACACACAGACGTGCGCACACACGCACGCACACACACAGATGTGCACACACACGCATGCACACACAGACGTGCGCACACACACACAGACGCGCACACACACACGCGCACACACAGACGTGCACACACACACACACACACACGCGCACACTCAGACATGCACACACACACACACACACAGACGTGCACACACACACACACAGACGTGCACACACACAGACGTGCACACATGCGCACACTCAGACATGCACACACACACACACAGACGCGCACACACACACGCGCGCACACAGACGCGTGCGCACACAGACGTGCACACACGCACACACAGATGTGCACACACATAGACGCACACACACGCGCACACACACACACAGACGTGCACACACACACAGATGTGCACACACATAGACGCACACACACACACACACACACACGCACGCACACACACAGGGTCACAGAGTCGGCCGAGAGCACAAGTTCTACTCAACAAAAAAAAAAAAAACAAACCAAACACAGAAAGCACAATGATTCAAACTATCGGGAAAGTAATCAAGGAAATTCAAAAAGGAAGTAAACCTGAAGACGATATAAAAAGAGTCACACTGGCTGACTCAGACAGTAAACAATGGCAACACCCAGCAAAGCACCATCTGTTACTGCTTCAGTTTTGACATTTTTCACTTTTATTATAATTATTTTATCTTTGTCTGCAGCACATTAAACGACTGTGAGAAGGTGCCTGCAGTCATACTTACAGGATGCAAAAAATCAATTTAAAGACCGCAGCCCACATGTGTGCAAAATGTAGGGCAAAATTAATGTAAGAATAATTAATACTTTGATTTTTTACTGTTACATTTGTGGGGGTCACTTTATTAACACTTTATTCTTTACCTTCTTTTGAATTTATACGAGAAATTATATATCAAACCACAAAAAAACTGGAATGTGCTTTTGCAGGAAAATCAGCTTTATAAAAAATACATTTCCAACTGTAGAACCAAACTGTGCTTTGGTATGTAAAAGTTTTGTACAATTAGATTATTGCTTGAAATTGCAAGATGTTATTAAAACGTATTAGTGCAAAACATAAACTGAAGCCTTGAAAGATTCACAAAATAACAGCATTTTAAACATTAACATGAGCACAATCTTCTGTTCCGAAAACAACTAGTGGGACAAAGGGCAGACTCCGGTTTGCTTTTGAGGCCCTACGCACTCGTTGAGGGTCATGTGACTCCTTACTCCACATCACAGTAACACAGCGTCATGAAGCCGGCTCAGCCCTTTGCCTTAGCAGCCCAACTGGCAGACTGGTTTCTTGCCTTCACACTTCTCCATTACTTTCTCAGAGGCACAGAGATGTTACTTACCACCTAACATTCCCAAAGAGCAGAACACGCCATGGTGCTCAATTCATGAGGCTACAAATGTGAATGCACTTGCCGGCCAGAGCCACAAAGAAGAGGAAATTTGAAAGATCTGTGCTTACACAGAAAAGATCATGGATGAGATCAAAAATGGACTCCTGGTCTCCATCTTTACTCTCTTCCATGTGTGTGTGGCACTCCAATTTCTGAATCTGTACATTTCCACATAAAGGTTAAAAAAAAAAAGAAGATATTCTGCTTACATTTTATTGGCTAATGTACAGTACGTCTGTAATGGATAACGATTGTAAATACACTGGGAGTCATTGCTGCACACTTTTTGACAGTGGGTATATATTCAAAGTATTTCTCTCTTTCCAGTATAAATACGCGATAGACTCAACTGTATCCAACTACAATAAGACAATTTGTTATTTTGTCATGTAAATTTGATATTTTACACAGACTGCATGCGCTGAAAAAGAAAGACCTTCTTACATAATACACTACAGTGGCTGTCCAGGATTTTCAATCACCTGTAGCTCACAAACTGTTTGACATGAAATGTGGTACACATGTACTACGTGACGTTTACTGTCTGCTTTCAGAGAGATGATTGACCTCCAAAGTTGATCCTCTTTTTATTTTTATTTAATTGTAGAATTAACACTCGGCAGCGGCCAGCAGGGCGGCCATGCGGCACATGCGTATGGGCACCGTTCTCATCCCTACCACCTTTGACGTCACTTCCCCTACCTCTTCATATCTTAAATCATTCTTGAGGCAGATTGAAGATTTAAGTGCCAGCTTAAGTGAAAAACTGAAGAAGATGTACTAAGTGTGCTGTACATTGCTGTGTTTTATATATATATATATATATATATATATATATATATACATATATATACATACATACATACATACACACACACACACAGTGCATCCAGAAAGTATTCACAGCGCGTCACTTTTTCCACATTTTGTTATGTTACAGCCTTATTCCAAAATGGATTAAATTCATTTTTTCCTCAGAATTCCACACACAACACCCCATAATGACAACGTGAAAAAAGTTTACTTGAGGTTTTTGCAAATTTATTAAAAATAAAAAAATTGAGAAAGCACATGTACATAAGTATTCACAGCCTTTGCCATGAAGCTCGAAATTGAGCTCAGGTGCATCCTGTTTCCCCTGATCATCCTTGAGATGTTTCTGCTGCTTAATTGGAGTCCACCTGTGGTAAATTCAGTTGATTGGACATGATTTGGAAAGGCACACACCTGTCTATATAAGGTCCCACAGTTGACAGTTCATGTCAGAGCACAAACCAAGCATGAAGTCAAAGGAATTGTCTGTAGACCTCTGAGACAGGATTGTCTCGAGGCACAAATCTGGGGAAGGTTACAGAAAAATTTCTGCTGCTTTGAAGGTCCCAATGAGCACAGTGGCCTCCATCATCCGTGATTTGTACATGTGATTTCTCAGTTTTTTATTTTTAATAAAGCTGCAAAAACCTCAAGTAAACTTTTTTCACGTTGTCATTATGAGTGTTGTGTGTAGAATTCTGAAGAAAAAAATGAATTTAATCCATTTTGGAATAAGGCTGTAACATAACAAAATGTGGGAAAAGTGATGTGCCGTGAATACTTTCCAGATGCACCGTATATAATATACACGGTGTATATCAGGATTTTAAATCACCTGTAGCTCGCAAGCTGTTTGACCTCTTGACCTGAAATTTGGTACACATACACTATGTGACGTCTACTATCCGCTTTCAGAGTGATGATTAACCTCCAAAGTTACTCCTCTTTTTATTTTCTATTTTATCGCAGAATCAGCTCTTGGCAGCGCCATTCTCATCCCTACCACCTTCGCCGTCACTTCCCCCACCTCTTCATATCTTAAATCATTCCTGAGGCAGATTGAAGACTTAAGTGCCAGCTTAAGTGCAAAATTAAAGAAAATGCACTAAGTAATTACAACACAAACACTTTGACTTAATCAGTTTTAATGTGAAAGGATGTCAATGAAAGAAGAGAAGCAGCGGGCCGCTAGGGTGCAGAAAAGAAGAGCTGCTCAGGAAGCAGCAAGTGCATCAACCTCTGAGCGAACGGATGGTAAACGTACAGAGAAAGAGGATGAGAACTAGGAATGGTCAAGTCAAGTGTATTCACTGCACGCGCTGTTACTGTATAGAGTGTTCCCTTTAGCTCTATTATGGCCATATTGTTCTGCCAATTACTTTATTGCTTCCCCAAGAGACTGTACAGTTACACGGCTTGTTTTGCTGCTTCTTAATTATTCCATTAATGTCTTAGTGAGATAAAACAGTGGATGGCTGAAAATGTTATGTTCATAAATTAAAGAAACAAAGAAAGAAAGCTGTTCTCCAGATATGAACAACACTGATAACTGCAGCTACTTGTCAGATGCATAAGCACATTGTAGAGATTTGCTTTTATCTCGAGGGGTCCCATGTCTAGGAGTCGGATCAGGTGTAGGTGGCCCATAAGTGCTTCTCTTTAGCCAGAGCCTGGGGTTTTGAATTTATCGGAAAAAATCACACATACAGCTTCCAAGATCAGTTATGCTACATAATTAGTTGTAAAACTAAAGCAGAAAATCAAAAACTGAGCCCTTGTCTCTGTGCAGACATTCATGTTGTCTTTTTTAAATTGGCAGGGCAGCCTGGTGCCTTTTTCTAAGTGCTTTTTGTGAAGGGGTCTGAATAACCGCCCTCTGAACGGTTATGTTTCTGATAAAGAAAAAACAATCCTATCTGAAGATAAATCCACTCCTGATTCTGCACATATTACTGCTTTTGCGTTTATTTTTCTTTTTGTTTAATGCTTGTTTCAGCGCTTTTTAAAATAAACATGGTTTAGTTCACAGCAGAGGGATTCTTGAGGGGTTTCTAAAGCCCAATGATTTTTCTCATTTCTAAGCCAAAGTCCAGAAGAACCCATCAGACTGACCTGTTACTCTTGTTACTTGAAACTACAAAGTAGATAGAATGTCCTCAACTAAAGACGTCAGGAGCGCGTGAAGGCTGATTTATACCAAGTTTAGTATTCATCCTGCTTCACACGCTAGCGCCCTCTCACACTTTGTCTGCTCCTCTCCAGACTGGCTACAAGTAATCTCTGCGAGAGCTGTGACAAAGCTGCTCAATGTTTAACAATAAAAATGTACTAAAAAAAAAAAAAAGTGGATACTTTCTCTTCCATGTAGTGAAGAGTCAGGCAAAATGACACCTTTTACTGGCTAACTAAAAAGATTATAATATGCAAGCTTTCGAGGCGGGTGGCGCGGTGGCACAGTGGTAGCACTGCTGCCTCGCAGTAAGGAGAGCCGGGTTCACTTCCCTGGTCCTCCCTGCGTGGCGTTTGCATGTTCTCCCTGTGTCTGCGTGGGTTTCCTCCCACAGTCCAAAGACATGCAGGTTAGGTGCATTGGCGATTCTAAATTGTGTGTGTGGGTGCCCTGCAGTGGGCTGGCGCCCTGCCCGGGGTTTGTTTCCTGCCTTGTGCCCTGTGTTGGCTGGGATTGGCTCCAGCAGACCCCTGTGACCCTGTCGTTAGGATATAGCGGGTTGGATACTGGATGGATGGATGGAAGCTTTCGAGGCAACTCAGGCCCCTTCTTCAGGCAAGATGGAATCCCATGTTTTCCATGGAAACATACAAGGATGCAATTTGTATTCTCTACATGCAATCAAGATTTGGAAGAACTTACTGGTTGACAGCCAAAGGTAAGTGTTCATCTCAGGAGGACCTGCCCTGTGTGACGGTCCGATTTCCACCAGTTCTGTGAGTTGTACACTTTATAGTATAGCTGAACACTCCCAGTCTTAATCAAGAGACTCCCCGTGTTTGAAATCTATTTCTGCTATTAAAAAATGAGTGGGCTGGCCTAACACAGGGGTGTATCAGATGATGTGTAAGAGGCTGACATTTATGACTATAGGGATATGATTTAAATTTCTATCATCAGTCTAACGAAAATGAAGTGTAAAATCCCATCACGTTCATGTATACTCGTAGAAGGCAGTGATGGCTCTGGCATTGACGCCAGCTTTCAGACCGCAGTACCAAACCAGTAAATAACGGATAACTCCAAACCTCCCCGTCTTACTGAAGCCTGCCCTGTGCACCGACGAGATTGTAGCTAAACTTTGATGCCCTGTCAAGTGACAGTTTCATTTCATTTTGTTTGTAACATTTTAAAATGTGGGTTTTTGGTACTTTTCCAGTACCTGTATAGCATGCAGCCCTACCAGAAGGCCTGTGTTTCTGTAACTGTGCACTTAAACTGCACACAACGTTCACCAAATTGCTGTGAGGCTTATTTTATACAGCATGGAAAAATAAATCCTAGCAAAGGAAGCACTGCTGCTCCAGACCTTCTTTATACTGCAATATAAACATCATAAGCACATGCATATTGCAAACGTGTATGGTCCCTAGTCTAAGTGTTCTGAAACTTTTGAATGTAATTGCATTTGTTAAACAAGTCCAGCTATTCCTTTTCTAACGTGTTTATCCAGTTGAGGGTCACAGGGAGACAATACCTAACCAGGCAGCACTGGACACAAGGCAGGAATCAACTGTTGACAGGACACCAGTCGGTCATATAGTACACTAATGCACAAAGCTGCACTCAGTAACACTTACAGTAAGTCACTGCACCGATTGTGTACATTTATAGGACGTAGGACAACAACTAGAGTGTCAGGAAGAAAATCCAAATGGAGGATGCGAGGATTTGAATCACCTCCTGAAGCTGTGAGATAGCTGTGCTAATCCCTGAGTCACCATTTCACCCCATTTTACATAAGATTATGGAATGTGAAATGTAATGCTTTCTCACAATTCTGTACCATGAAAAATAATGTAAAGCTAAGATCCATCCATCCATCCATCCTCTTCCGCTTATCCGAGGTCGGGTCGCGGGGGCAGCAGCTTGAGCAGAGATGCCCAGACTTCCCTCTCCCCGGCCACTTCTTCTAGCTCTTCCGGGGGAATCCCAAGGCGTTCCCAGGCCAGCCGAGAGACATAGTCCCTCCAACGTGTCCTGGGTCTTCCCCGGAGCCTCCTCCCGGTTAGACGTGCCTGGAACACCTCACCAGGGAGACGTCCAAAGGTATCCTGATCAGATGCCCGAGCCACCTCAAGATCAGAAACAAAATAAACGCAGCTTGGTTTAGAACCTGAACACAGCACACACAACATTAATGCAAAGGATAAATCTGGAATTACTTTATGATAATGGCTACTTTCAATCAACACATTACTGAGCAAAGGTGTGTAAAGAAACACTACTGGGGCCCTTCACACCAGTGCCTCACTGGGACTGGGACTGGGACTGCTCTTGTCATCTGTAGTTCTCTGTGTGTATTTGAGGGGAGTTGTGGTTTGTTAAAAATTTGTTTTGAGTTTCTGTAAAAAGTTAAATTTCAACTAACTACGATAATTATCTCTCTGTCTACCTAGAAGTTTTACAAGTTAACAGTGCATCTGAGTTTTGCTGGAAGTGAAATGTAAAATTAAACAATTTAAATATTAATAAATACTGGGCTGGAGTCCAGCAGACCCCTGCGACCCTAAACAGGTTAGAAAATGACTGACTGACTGGAGAGAGGGCTGTGAAAGAAAGAACAAGAAGCCTCCGCACAAGCTAAACGGATCCTTATGCCTAGAAAAACGAGACAACTCACTGATGTGTGCCTGGCTCAACAAGTTTATGAAAGATGGCCAAATATGGGAATTTTCATATGCCAAAAATATGATCTGCAAAGAAGATTCAGAAAAATGGACGCATATTTTGTACACACTTACTTCTACAGAGGCAGAAAACTAAAACGTACCGATCAGAAAACTGAAACTATACCTGAGTAGCTGATCCAAAAGCATGTCCAAAGTCAATGCCCACCATGCCTCCAGTTTCCATGTTAATCATAAAGTTGGACAGATGACGATCCCCAATTCCCAAAATCCAATGACTGATACACATGAGAGCGTGGGAACTGGCAAAGTGAGAGCGCAGGGAGAGAAAGGCCTCAGGGGTCATACTCATCTGTATGAAGGCTTTCCTGTAAGGAAGAGCACAAGAGTTTAACGGTCAGGTCATCTCTGGAGACACACTAGTAGTGGAACAATCTGCTCAGGGCTCTCTGGGTTATGAAGAAACACCTGCTAGGGACTTCCCACAGTGTTCTTGGCCATTTAATACATTAAGACTCCATATTCTAACACAATATAATACAAGAACAGGGAGTACTTGTTATAGTTCCTTTATAAAATAGCAAAATAGTTAAAGGGAAATATTATTTTAACTCATCTCTAATACAAGTTTTGAGTAACTTTTGATTTTAAACCACAGATGCAATGATCTGCTAACTGGTCAGAAATCACACAGCCTCCTAAAGTGCCCCCTCACAATCATCCTTCACAAGACAAATTTTAACAGTACAGTTCTCATCTGGGTTTAATGGACATGTCTGGCCCAATTTAAATAACAGTCTCACCACAGCTACCACCAAACATCTTCACTATGAGAGACTTCAATTCTATTAGCACATTCTTTACCACCATAAAATACTGGTCAGAAGTTCAGTCTCTTCCCTCTGCCTTTCTTTGGAATGGTAAGAGGCATTCCATTAAGCTTGACTCTTGATAGGACTGGGGGGGTTGTACCTTCTGGACTCACAGTAGACTGGTATCATTGGTTGTTCAACCAATATGAAGCTGGAGCACCCCAGCCCTGCAAACCCACCATCTTGGCTCCCTACTGAAACCATCAATGACTCCCCTAGATCAGCTTATTCCTTACCTTCACCTATTTGAAATCAACGTTACAACCCCCTACTTAAGGCCTTCAGTCCTACATGCTCTCTACATGTGCCAGACAGTTGAGAAACACCTTGGTGTTTAAAGTCTGGTACAACTTTATATAGTCAGCAAGTCCATCTCTTTTCAGCTATGGGCTGGTAAAGGTATCAAGACACCTAACGACATTTTTAATAACTCCAGATTCAGAACATTCCAATTGCAAAGGTTTAAGTTATCTGTTCCTCCTTCACCTCAGATCAGTCCCTAATGCAAATGGGGTCCCAATGCTCCTGAAGGTCTTTTCCATCTCCTTAACAACTTTTCCTGCTTGTTATCTCCAGGCTTTATGCCACTGGCATCCCCACATGCAGGCCTATGTAAAGTCTCTTCTAGATCTCTACAGTATGTTTATTTTTAGTCTGGGAACCTGACCTTCCTTCTTCTCCACCCATCTAGTGGAAAAAACTAAACCTCAGAACATATCTGCATCCTTTATACCTCAAACTATCAGAATTTTCAGCTTAAATTTGTACCTCACAAAGCTTTATGCTTTAATTAAGTCCCTTAAATATCCCTGGCACCTTTCTTTATATGGTTTAGGATCTTCTTCCAGCTTCTTCTTTCTGGACCGATGTTTCTCATGTCTTGTCCTCTACTCTTTCAGCTAGTATTCTCTTTTGTTGCATATATTTTTTCTCCTGGACCTCTTTACACTTATCCTTACTTTTATCCAGCAGAGTTTATTTTATGTGGGCACCACTGCTACAAAACTGATCTGGAAATCTCTTTCTTTAATGTAGTCTTGATTTTTTAAAGCATGGATTAATGGAACATCTGGCTCCAACAAGCTGCTGTTGGTACAGTGGGGGACTTTTTGGCCAGTGGTCCATATCGTGGTCCTACTCGAAATCCCCAAGTGTTCCATTTTCCTCTTTCTTCTCATTGGTTGTGGGCTCACTGTGGCTGCAGGGATTCTCTTCCTGGTCTACTCAGGGCTCTACAACTTTCAATCTTTAATAGACCTATTTAATATGGTGGTAAGGGGAGTGGACACAATATAGGTTTTATTGTTCCAAAATTTTACTGCGGATTTTTCTTTGATTGATATTTTTTCTTATTGAAGTCAAATCAAAATTTGAGCACAAGATAAATTCTACCAGCACAAGATGTTAGAAGTAAAACGTATTTGTGATCAGTTTCTGTTTATACAAGGAGAGAACTGGCTTTTTGACAAAGTAATCTCATGCTTGAATCTGAAATACGAAAGGTTACATACCGGAGAAGATCTCCTGAAACAAGATGTTCTAAGCGATGGAAACTAGTGATGGTCTCCATCCTGTTTGCCTTTCTGCAAAAGAAACAAGGAAAAGACAACGGAGATGAAAACAGGGCAAACACTGAACTGATACTTCCGTCATCAAAGACTAAGTCACGTCACCAGCTACTAACTAAAGGAGCAAATCAACAAAAGTGATAACATCTCAGCTTATAAAACATCTTCTATATATTAAAGACAACCTGAAAAACAATAATGACAGGGAAAGGAATCTTCACCACTTCACTACTCTCTGCCTCTCAATGCCCTTACCTGTAGGCATAGCTTCTAGAAATAAAAGACACAAATGCCCTTTTAACAGCTTTAAAATATTCAGTTCATTTTTAATATTTACAATTATTAATTGCTGCCACTAGAAGAAAATTAAATGACGAACAATAATGGGTGAATGGTTCAACTGGAAGAAATTACAAGGACAAAAGGTTATAAATAAGAAGAGGAGTTTCAGAGCTTTTTTGTTGAGAATTTATAAAATAAACACAGAAAAGAAAAAAAAAACAACAACAAAAAACTCACAGACACAAAATAGTGAAAACGTTCAGAATGAATCGCTGGAGCCTTTTAGAGGGTGTCAGAGTGTTCTTTCACCTCACATACTGTACTTAGTATCTACCCTCATGTTTTACATCGAGTATTAAATGATGACATTTCCACTGCATTCTGGTTTGTGGATAAGCTTTGCATCAGCCGGGTGAGTTGGACAGCACAGTTCAGGGCATCGCTAGAAGTCACAGGGTTGACCAGATGACCACAAAGCAGTGCTATGCTTTATTTATACTAGAAATATACTAGAAACATGTACAAATGTACGAACCATACAGTGGTGATTGGTCAAACACAAATAACAAATACATACATACAGTACCTGACAATGTTCCTTGTAAGATGTGTAGAGGTGCGAACAAAATTTAAACATATGCTAGTAATAAGTCAGTAAATCCAACACCAAATTACAAAATGTTCTCCAAGTAGGGACTGCACAATGACCCCCGTCCTGGAAAGCAATTATTAAAACTTGGGCAAATGCTTTGAAAACTGACAATGCAAGTGACCTGATTAGTTTGTCTTATGTCCATCGTGAAAGTTATTTGTGCTCTGGCTACTAGTTATTCACTTTTAATTAAATCACCAAGATCAAGATGTAGATTAGACGAGAGCGCTAGAGGTGGCACTTTAGGACAAACCAGTACCACTATCAAGTTAAACAATCTGTAAAAATGGGAATATTATGTTTAAAAAAACACTATTTGTGTTTGTAATGGTATACAAAGTGTACATTGTCTGAAGACAGCACAAGCAGAAAATGACACCTTCTGTAAAACACACAAAGCACGTTAATTAAAGTGATATGGAGATCACATCAGTCGTTACGCTGAGCTGCAGCCATCAGACTCTCTTTACAGTAGGTAGGCCCAAACAGTTTCTTCTACTTGCTCTGTCAGAAGCTTTTTTCAAAGTGGCACAATGCTTTTTTTTTCTCTCAATTACAATACTTTTGTCTTTTTTGCATCTTTTCTCGATTTTTGCCTTGTGTCTGATTGCTGACAGGTTAGCTTCTAGTAGTTTAGGTGGAATGAGAATAGATGGATGGATAGAAAACATTAAATAAGTTGTGAGGTGGGCTGGCGCCCTGGCCGGGGTTTGTTTCCTGCCTTGTGCCCTGTGTTGGCCGGGATTGGCTCCAGCAGACCCCATGACCCTGTAGTTAGGATATAGCGGGTTGGATAATGGATGAATGGATGGATGAAATAAGTTTCTGGCCGACAGTCAATTGTTTGCAAGTCAAGATGTAAGAAGTTAGTAGAGTTGCACAGTATTCCACTGCTGGAAAAGTACAGAAAAACCCAAATTTGAAAGAACTATGGTAGCAGTATTTCTGGAATTTTGATACTAGAAGGAAACGTCAGCTTTTCTCTCAGTCCTCCACCCCAATTATCTCTCAATTCTCACTATTACAATTAAGGAAAAACATCCATTTTGTACACTTCATGAACTACATCATGGGGACTTCCCACAAATCTCCTTGACATGACTGGTGAAACAACCCCAATCACCACTCCCATTGCAACTGGGACTTCACAGCTATTTGCGTCAGAACCATTTTAAAATCAGTACTGACGTCTGAAACTAAACCAACAGCAAACGATATCAAAGCCAAAATATGAACATCGGTTCAGCTTTATAAATGAACGAATGAATTAATTAAATGTCTGTACCTGAACAAAAATGCCACTTATTTTCTACAATGCATAAACATTTCATTCTATTATGCATGAACTGACAATTGTATTGCCTGATAGTGAACAGTGCTTACTGGGTAATGTAACCGAACAATTCTGCTTATGGGTACCCAGTGGTTAAGAGAGAAGCCAGATACATAATTACATACTGTAAATAAACAGTGCAGAAAAATATATCACATATACTTGTGGCCAAGGTTAACTTTCTGATGAAAAGACACCATACTAAAATGAAGTAGCTTGTAGACCTTCTACAAATGACAGACAATATTGTAAATGTCGATGAAAGTTTTACTATCTAGCAGCAAACACTTACTTGTACATGACTTCATAGCGCCGTGGCCCCTGTTCCTTTGAAGCGACCTTAGAAAGCCACGCATCATACATCTCAAAGGGTCTGTAAAAATTGAACACAACACAAATTATAAAAGAAGGCAAAATAATGCGGATAACACAATGGGAAACAGCAACACTCTACTTCCAAAAATGAAAAAAGCCATATATTCACAAAATGTCAGCTCTATATTTTTGCACTTAAGTCGAATGCATAATTCAGTACACTTGTTAAGAAAACAAACAAGCAGACAGGCAAATCTGCACCCAAACATTCGTCAGAGCTGTAGAGAAGGTTGTGTAAGGGTGCACCTCTGGAAACAAAGTCAGCTACTGGAGTGTTAGGGACAGAGACTGGGGAGTGGGTAGAGAGTGGAGGGCACGGCTTCTAAATTCACTGGTTGCAACCTCCCCGTGATATATTCAGTCCACTATGCCAGCCTGAAATCTGTCTAACCTTTGACCATCTGGTAAGTGACTTGGGTCATTTAAGATTTGGCCTACCTGATTTCATAACTCAATTTATCCACAAGCTGTGAGATACATGAACCTAACACTTTGACCTGATCAAGATGTCAAAGTGTGTTTGGGAAAAGAGGATTACTGTTGTCGTTGGGCTGTATGTTTGTATTTGTGTTTATGTGCGTCAGTGTCAACCAAATCACAATCCATGCAACGGACTGTTTACTGGATTTCTTTGCTCTGCATGTATTACTCAGCCATTTTCACTTCCATAAAACTGATTGGCAAGTTTTCTTTTTTATCATTCAAGCTTTGGGACAATATAGAAAATACTCTTACTTCCTGGCTTCATTTTCTGACATCCTGTTCAAAAGGAACTCCTTCAGAGTACAAGTGTTCTCCAGCCATTCAATTAGCCCAATTCTGAAAGAATAAGCAGGGACAATCACAGTGCAGATTCAAAATGAAAATCATTGCTTTCACTTAACAAGACGATGAAATTGTTTAACAGAACAGAGCCATGTGACATTTAAGGAGCTTCACAATGGAAGATCAGAGAAATGTGCTGGTGTTTAACTGCTCCGCCAGTGCACTGAATGTTGGGTTCATCACTCTACACTCACAAACAGCAAGGCAAACTTGGCAATGACTGTAAGAGTCACCAAAAGAGTGGGGTTCAAGAAAAAAAGTGCAAACAGAAGGGTGACAAAAAGGACAGACAGCACTTGCTATGATGTTTGAGACAAAGGAGCAGGACAATTCTGTGTACTGTATGAAACAAACAAATAAATTACTAATCTATATTAATGTTTTCCACTAAGAGATCAATTTAAGGGTGGCACGGTGGCGCAGTGGGTAGCGCTGCTGCCTCGCAGTTGGGAGATCTGGGGACCTGGGTTCGTTTCCCGGGTCCTCCCTGCGTGGAGTTTGCATGTTCTCCCCGTGTCTGCATGGGTTTCCTCCGGGCGCTCCGGTTTCCTCCCACAGTCCAAAGACATGCAGGTTAGGTGGATTGGCGATTCTAAATTGGCCCTAGTGTGTGCTGGGTGTGTGTGTGTGTCCTGCGGTGGGTTGGCACCCTGCCTGGGATTGGTTCCTGCCTTGTGCCCTGTGTTGGTTGGGATTGGCTCCAGCAGACCCCTGTGACCCTGTGTTCGGATTCAGCGGGTTGGAAAATGGATGGATGGATGGAGATCAATTTAATTAAAGTAATTGTTTTTGATAGCAAAAAATGAATTCTGTGTCTTCTTGATGAATAACCACAATAATATTTCAGTTTATAAAAAAAAAAAAAAAAAGGTTAACGTATTATGACAATCCTTAAATTGACTTTTTAAGAACTGAATGTAATGGGAAAAGAAAAATAAAGGAAACACCTGAGTAATAAGGGATACTAATTTGAGTGTAGGTTAATTGTAGGAGCTTTTACAAAGGCGTGATCATCGAGTAATCAAGTAACTAACTTCCCGTCAAGCCTACGCTCATGTATAAGAAATGTTCATTAAGTTGGCTGTCGTGGCCTAAGAAAGCGGTTGAGGAGACTTTCAGAGAGGACACATATACTCTATATATACAGGTCAAATTCAGTTATAGCAAATACCACACTAATGAAATTTTCAGAATAACAAATACTTTTTGTGTGCCCAGACAAACATTCATACAATATCATGTTTAATGGATTTTGTTTTAAGGTAAATTTCAGTATAATAAAGTTTTTTTTGACTAAAAATGGCCACTAAAGATAATAATGCGATGTAAAAAATGCTTAATGCCGCGCCTACGCTTTTCACCGAGTCTCAAGGACCCTGCAACTGGCGGCCTCTTTCTTGTTAGACCAAAAGAAAATGATAGTCTGTTGCAAAATTTCAGGTCTCAGGCAGTCTTGGCGAGAGTGTAGGCAGGACATCATACTGATACGCCAAATTCTGAGTCAGTGCTCCACAGAGCACCCATGTGAGCAGTTGTGTCGTCTGCGCATGTTGTATTGTTCTGTGTTCATACCTGTATTTCTATTTTACAAAAAAAAAAAAAAAAAGTTTCATCTAACGTGTCGTTTTCATTTTGTATTCATACCTGTATTTCTGTTAAAAAAATTTTCTTTGCAGTTTAAGAAGCTTTTTTTTTTTTTTTTAACGGTAGAACAGAATAGAAAAGAACAGCACAGAAAGCCTTTCTTGTCATTGTACCAGTGACGTTTTATCTGTGAACAGTTATACAGGTATCGACAAGCTTGGGCCACAGAGCTGCATGAGGGAAAGGAAGGTGAGTCGAGGTTTCCAAGGAAAATACAAGTACAGTGGAACCTCGGTTCACGAACGTCTCTGAACACGTACAAATCGGGTTACGACCAAAAAGTTCGCCAAACTTTTGCATCTGTTCACGACCACACACTCGGTTGACGAACAAGCCAGTTTCCCTTCCGGTTTCTACACGCCGATGATTTCCACACGTGTTGCATTGTTCTCGGTCAGACGTGCGTGTTTTCGCTGTGAACTCTTTGTGCTCTACAGTATTTTGTGCGCTTTTGCATTCATTTTGCAGTTAACCATGGCTTCTAAGCAAGTGAAGAGTGGTGAGAAGAAAAGTTCAAAGAAAATTGAAATTGAATTAAAGAAAGAAATTATTGAAAAGTATGAGCGTGGCGTTCATGTTACTGATCTGGCCGCCGAGTACAAGAAGTCAAAATCTACGATTTCGACTATTCTAAAGCAGAAAGAGGCCATTAAAGCAGCTGATGTTGCAAATGGAGTTACAGCATTAACCAGGCAGAGGCCTCAAGTGCTGGAAGAGGTGGAAAAACTGTTGCTAGTGTGGATGAACGAGAAGCAACTTGCAGGGGATAGCGTGAGGCGATGTTATGCGAGAAAGCCAGGAAGATTCATGGCGATTTACTGCAAAACTATCCTACGAGTGGCTAGTTCTTCCTCCTCACTTCCTTCATGCCAGAACTCAACTTATGCAAGGTTAGTTTACTTGGTTATTTATGGTTAGTTTTTGTATAAATTACAGATTTTTCAAATGTTCCTTTTTTTCCCCTGTGCTTAAAACTCATTAAAAAAAGTGTTTTTAACAAGTGGTTTGTAGCACTATAGCGTGAACTCTTGCAATGTTAGTTTTCTCTGTTGTTCAAAGTTTTCTCAGTGTTACTCAATGTTTTTACATTTAGTTTACTATTACGCTGTGCATTCTATGGTACAATTAACTATATTTGTGCTTAAAAAAAATATTTATATACAGTTCATATGGGGGAAATTACTTCGGGTCACGACCAAATCGGGTTACGGCCAGAGTTTTGGAACGAATTACGGTCGTGACCCGAAGTTCCACTGTACTGTACTTTATTACTGTGTAGAGAAGGCAAGTACAATCTCAAGACTTCATTCAAAACAGGCACTGTTACTTCAGCACTCAAGACTGGAGCAGCAACACTGGCACATTGTCCTGCTTCAACTCCCATCTTCAGATTAGAACACCACCAGTGGCTCAGAATCAATGCTGTGCCAGACCAGGGGCCTCATGTATACAGTAAATGGTGTGTATAAACCAGTTTCTATGCTCACTTCAAGACGTACAGTGCATCCGGAAAGTATTCACAGCGCATCACTTTTCCCACATTTTGTTATGTTACAGCCTTATTCCAAAATGGATTAAATTCAGTTTTTTTCTCAGAATTCTACACACAACACCCCATAATGACAACGTGAAATTTTGCAAATTTATTAAAAATAAAAAAACTGAGAAATCACAAAAAATGAATTTAATCCATTTTGGAATAAGGCTGTAACATAACAAAATGTGGCTGTGAATACTTTCCAGATGCACTGTATAAAAACTAACCTTGGCGTAAAGCCACACACAATATCACGGCAGCCTCACAACGTGCGTACACAAGTGTCCCCTCGGTTTTGTAAACTGGCGGCACTTAGTCTCAAAGCTGTGCTGTTTCTGTGTGGTCTCCCTTTTTTCAGTTTTGCATCAATAACGCGTGATTTATCAAATACACCGAAATAAATTGCATATCGTTTACAAATTTAATTCATTTGATTGTAATCAGTCTGTAATAATATAATTGTGCATGGAATGGCCAAACTATTCCAACTGCCATAGTGGCTTTAGTGTTGTTAGAAGACATCGCAAATGGAAGAATTACAAGCGAGCACGTATTTAGAGATGACGATGACTGGCTTCTAAGTCGATTTCAATTTCCAAGAGCTATCCACTTGCTGGTGCTGGCTTTACACAGGCAGACTTTGATGAATTGCGCTTTACCTGTTCCTTTACAGGTTCTGTCCATTCTTAGGTTTTTTAGCCACATTGTCACAAAATTATATTCGCACATTTGTAGCAGTGCTGTAAATCCGTTCACAGTGTAGAGTACCATAGACAGTATAAGAGTAAAATGAACTGAATTCAAAGGATTCTGCATTTTCATCATGACCATCACAGCCCTGAATACACTTTCTGCCTGTAAGACTAGTGTCACATACCATGCAATCAATTAAAGTGGTTTTGGTGACCTTAAGTCCTACTTAGGCAGTTTACAAAGGTGTTTCCTTTATTTTGTCAGTTTCGTAAATGTCTGAAAGCTTACCCTTGATATTAGCCTATTACTTAAAGAGCAGGCTCAGAATTTGGAAAATTATGAATACATTTCAGGTACCAGTCACACTAAAAATCTGGGTTGGATTTGCACCAAGCTTTGTACCTGGTTGTCATGGGGATCACATGGTAGGTTTTCAGCTGAAGGTTTCGCTGACTGCATGCAGCGTCCCGTGAAAGAATGATGTTCATGACACCAAAGAGCTGCTCAATGCGTTGGTCCTGTCGCAGGTCTTCACCTCCCTTGACCAGGAAGGGGTACTCGCGCTCATCATTGCCTTGGATGATCAGCCGTTTGGGTCTTCGTATGGAGCTCATCACTTTTACCTGCAAGACACCACATGTTTCCTCTTTTTTATGAGCTGTGTTCTGTTTTACCATTAAGCCTAGCAGCTGCAGAACCCCAGGCATAATAGACTCTGACTTGTTGCCTAGATCAGGGGTGGGCAGATTCAGTCCTGGAGGGCCGCAGTGGCTGCAGGTTTTTGCTCCAACCCAATTGCTTAATAAGAAGCCCTTATTGCTCAAGTAACACTTCAGCTTCACTTTAGTTGTTTCGCTCGTTAAGAGTTTGAACCCTTATTGCTTATTTTAGTCTTAAACAGCTGTATTCTTGGTGTTTAATTGCTCCTAATTAGCAATACCATGCAAATGAGAAAAGAGACCAGCATTTCTCCATTTAGCTTGTTACCATTTACGCCTGTGTGTATTTATTGTGCACAATTTGGTTTAATTAAATACTTGGAAATAAAGTGAAGAGAAAAAAAGTGAAACACTGAGAATTACTCATCTGTTTTAGACTTCAGATCATTTGGATGATATCATTAGGAAGGAAAATAAATCTAGGAAATTAGAATGACCTGACATGGCAGAGTTAAAGCACTAGCAAGCCATGCAATTATATAATTGACAAGGATTGGTTTTTAATTAAGCAACTGGGTTGGAACAAAAACCTGCAACCACTGCGGCCCTCCAGGACTGAATCTGCCCACCCCTGGCCTAGATAAGTTTACATTAAATGAACTACACTACAATTACACATTTTATTGAAAATGTTAAATTGTATTCATTAGCGTATGGCCTGTTCATTTAATTTATGCAAACTCAAGTGAAATGTGTTTGCTTTGTATATTTTATTCATTACCATATTTTCCATGGTTTCAAACTAATGACGTGTTTTGAATTGATAAAAAAGCTATCTCACATAGATACAGGCCAGATGCATTTGTCCTCCAACTTTTGCTTTCATGAAATTGTCATTTTCTACAAAGTAGAACTTCAAGTTTACTCTGAAAAACAAATCACAGTCATCAAAAAGAATGCTTACCCGTTCATCAAATCCTGCAATTTTTGCATGGTATTCTGGTAAAGGTTTAGATTTACCATCGTACTGCCCTAAGGTAGAAATGAAGAAATGAATGGTAAACATGGAAAAATTCCCTCTGAGACATTCTCCACTCCGATAAAAATAAGCTGAAACTCAATAAATCTTTCTCCGTATGTCAACATTGTCAATAATCTCAATGAGTATAAATCAAGTGTGCAAAACTGGAGTAGCAGGTTATGATTAACTGACGAAACCAGGTGCACTAGACTGTCCGACTTCATAGCTTCAGCTGTATTTTATATTCACGTGAGGACTTATGGTATACTGTAATTTTTATAATCATATAGCTAGCAGTTGCATCCATCTGGTTAGGTGCCAGATGTCAACCCTGACGGTGTTGGTGTTTAAAACTATGGATGCTATCATTAGAGTAAATTTATATGCAACCTTTGGCTGCTGAATTACAGTCATATCACTTTCTAATAAACAGTAAAAAATACAATGCTTCATGAGAATTATCTAAAAAATCTCGCACAGGTGCAGAACCTAAAAATTCCTTGGAACAAGTAAGTGGATAATATTAAAGTAGATAAAACTGATAACACTTATGCCTCAGTTTTTTCAAAAGGCATCATGTGTTGCAGTCTGACAGAAACTGGAGTGAGGTTCATTTCTTACGGAGTTGGCACCTTTGTGGTCTTTACACGCTCTCCATTTATACATATGGTTTTCCTCCTACAGTCCAAACGTTCTTACAGCTTGAGTAATAACTCCGTATTGTCACCAGTAAGCGAGTGTGTTTTGGCATAGACTAGATTCATATCTCATTGTTGGTTCTTCACTTGCTAGCTAGCACCATCTCTGGCTTCCTTCTTGAAAAAGGTGGTCTCGGACCAGTGCATTGTTTGTCAGCTGATCAACCACAAAAAGACTGAGAAGGACTGGGAGTAGAAACAAAAGCAAGTTTTTAACCAGAAAATCAATGAGAACTTAATGTCGAAGCACAAAACGAAATCTAACCCGAAGAAGAAAAACTAGGGGAAAAAAAACCAAAATGAATTTTTCAGAAATTCGTTCAGGGATTCACAAACTTGAAAAAGGAAGTGAACCCAAGAGCAGATCTTCAAACCCCATTACCCCAGAAGTGACCTCTGATGGCCCTAGTAACAGCATGGAAACAGTCAGAAAAAGCTGTAGCAAGGCAAGATAAAATGGCATTGTGGAGGAAGAGAAATAAATATTAATAATTTATGAAAAGCATTAAAAATTAAACCATAGTCAGAACTCAATTTAATGACCCCAAAACTAAAAAAAAAACAGGAAACTTAAAAATAATGCTGCAATAATAAAATAAAATACTCAATCTTGACAATCTTGCACAGAAAACATGTCTGCAGTATTTTGTATGTAGTTGTTACGAACAGAAAACAAATGATTGTTTTCTATTAAAAATTACAAGAAATTTAAAAATATAAATTTACAGCAAATTCAACTCATTACCACATGATAGGTTTTATAAATGCAAATGTCATTAGCCAATATAAAAAATGTTTGTGAAAGCAGAAAAAAAGAAAATACCTCGATGTTTGCAATATAAATAACCGTTTCTGTGTCATAACATTACGTAGACGTGATTTAGAGAGACTTCATGCCTCATAACACTCGCTAGACTGCATGTAACCTGTAAAGCATACGTCTTCCTTCACAAAGGTCTCACGTGGAGAGTGTTCACTTGGAAATTCAGTGAAAACACATAACATTCAACAGGAAAAGGGAGAAGAGTAGAACAACAACAAGCAAATATAACCTTGATTTTACTTTAGTGGGCCTAATGAAAAACAAAGTCACAATATAATGTGGTAGCCCAAGGATTTTGCAGGTGAAGCCCCGTGATGTCTTTGGAGAACACTTCACGACATGCATATATTGACAGATGAGGCAGTTCTGCTGTTTTGAGTAACTCGGTTCAAACAGCATGATGGGTCGTATCAGAACTTAGTTCCCTTGCTTCTTTACAAACAATGGCCCTCTCATGATAGTGCAGTGCCTTGATCTTAAATCTAATGGGGTGTTAAGATGGGACAATTGAAGAAGCTTGAAATGTGTGAACCAGTTTGTGGTGAGATGAGCTTGACTTGGCTGGACAGGAATTAAAGAACAACATACTATACATAGGAGGGAAGGACAACTGGACTCTTTGTTAAAGAGGTCAGACAAGCCAATAAAAGGGATACAGTGATCCCTCGCTATATCACGCTTCGACTTTCGCGGCTTCACTCTATCGCAATTTTTTCTCATACACGCTTACGTCACTACGCATGCGCTTTCTGAGAACTTTTATCTAAGCCCCACAATGGCTCCTAAATGTGCTGCTTTTTCTAAGCCTTCTGACAATAAAACTAAGTGCCGGAGGAAGATGCTTACTAGCCAGGAGAAGGTGAAACTCTTGGATATGATCAAAGATGGCAATACCCTACAAAAGCCTCCTCACTCATATGAAAAGACAGCGCCAGCAACTGCCTATCAAGATGTTCTTCAGCCGCGCACCCAGACACCCACTGCCTACTCCTAGTACTCCTTCAGCGGAAGAAGACAACGACGCACCTGCTGAAGATACTGCACCACCTGAAGACTCTCCTGCTGATGTCGTGTCTTCATAGGTTAGTGGTTGTGTGTAAGAACTGTGTGTGTGTGTAATTAGATGTACAGTACAATAATAATAATATGATATTTGTAACGTCTAATATGTCTTATTTTGTCTAATATATTGGGTAATACGAGTGTAATGGTGACTAAAGGGTGTTATTTCATGTCTAGAGGACTCTAATAATGTTAAAAAAACGTATTTAGAAGGTCGTAAACAGGTTTTCTATACTCTAACTGTGAAAATATTCGATTTATAAATAAAGAATCCTATTTCACGAAAATTCATTCATCGCGGTAGAGTCTGGAACGGATTAACTGTGATAAACGAGGGTTCACTGTACTGTACTGCCAAAATGCACATCCCCAAAGTCAGGCAGATATAAAAGGAGGATGCAGAGTGTTAGTGTTTTCCAATCCAAATTGCAAGCATACCTGCCACAACTCTCAAAGAGGACAGGCACCCAGGAAACCAAACAACTAACCTGAGCGGAGAGGTCTGGAAACATATCACCAAGAGGCAATTAAGAAAAAAAATAAAAGACTGTCAGTATATGACCTGAAGGAATCTTACTCTAACCTTAATCTTCAAGGGTATGAATTATTTTTTCATTCTACATAGCAGCACAACTTTTGGGTACATGCACTGCAGAAATACGATGTCAAGGAGGATTTTATATTGTAGGACTCGATGAATTCTGAAATGCTGACTGCCGATGACATAGACAAGAAGACAAAAGGACATCAGTGTAGAGAACTGGAGAGCACGGCATGCTGGTATGCAATGGAAATACACACAAACAATGTTCATCCTACAGTGAGTACTAACTCATGAAAGTTTAAAAGTACAAATCTAAAGTAAAGATGTTTCCCATTTATTTGTAACAACTGAATCACATGCAGCTTTAGTAGCAGTTGGCAAAATAAACTGAATTCCTTTTAAGGTAAAGGCAACAAACTGGAAAACTGATGAGTATGTTATTTGAGACTTTAATTGCTTATTAGGAGGATTAATTAGGTGGTTTAAAAGTGATGGCTGAAAGCTCCTTGATCAGATTAAAGTAGAAAGACAGAGGGAGTAAAAAGAGGAGAGAAAAAACTACTAAACCGTTAACAGGAGTCCCGCATGAACCATATTTGCTTTTAACTCTAGCACTGCATGATCAAGATGACTACCCAGCTTTTTTTTATTAGATTAAAATAGGTCAGCTTATCAACCACATTATCAGTGTAACTCAAAATTATCTTAATGGAATTACAAAAAAAAAAAACCACAAAGATAAAAACAGTAAACAAACAGCACAAGAGGCTTCATCTCCATGAAACACCACCAACGCCCAGATTTTTTTTGATAGAGGATGACTTGCTATGAACTGTGTCTAGAGGCCTAAAGCAACTGCCTGGAAGTGAAAGATAATCATCTTATGTGTAAGCATGGGAGACAACCACTGCACTTTTCTCTAAACTCTTGGTGGCTTTCTTTGTGTAGTAAAAGATTCCAAGATCACCACTTACCAGGGATTTCCAGATCATTCCCAAGAACTTCAGGCCTGAAGTCACTCATCCATGGAGAGTATTCTTTCAAGTTACCTGGCTCCTTCCCAAATTCCTTCATGAGTTGCTGAAGCTTACTTGCAGTTTTGTAGAAGTCTCCGTGTCTCATTTCTGGTATTTTAGATCCACTTTTTCCAAATGTTGAATTAAATTCTTTACCAAATTTCTGGGAAAAGAAAACAACATGGGATATTAAAATGTGAGACATCCCATTAACTACTCTTAGATTTGCGAACAAATCAGTAAAATAGACTGTGCAAGCAAAGAAGGATTCACGTAGGTTAAAATCACACATTAGAAGGGGTTGCCTAATGCGACTGTCCAGTGAAGAGTGTTTGCGTGAAGATACAGCACAGTCCATTCCAGTTGGCAGGATGGTACAATTAGGGCCATAGGTATCCACTAAGAAATGACATTTTGATACATCAATATTTAGGGAGAGAAAATGCCCCACGATAGAAAAAAAATAAATGCACAAAAATTTCAATCTTGACAGATTTGATTTAAATTTGGTGATTTTGTAGAAAAAAAAAACAAATTAGCCAACACGGTTTTTTAATGTTGATATTGGTCATTAATAATGGACAAGCAAGTAGGACATTCACACACCCTGTATCCCCTGTTTTTGCACTGACAGCAATCTCATGGAGAATTGAGGCATGCCGGTGTATACAAATGCAAGACCAACTGCATAATTTGAAGATGACACATTTAGCATGTAATTGTTAAGCACTGTGGCCATTACCGTAGTCAAATTTGCACAAATGATCCAGTAAGAAAGGTATTTAAAATATATTACCCCTCGCTTCATCTTATCTGCAACCTTGTGCAAATGCCAATGTGAGGACTACAATTCCTATCAGTCAGCACACTGCACTACACAATTTCATCAACACTCATACAATGTAAGTAAAACTAATGACAAAATAGAACAGAATGTCTTTTATTGTCATTGCACAAATGTACAATGAAATTTTAGTGTGTCCCCTGAATAGTACATACAATATAATAAAGACAATCTTCATCAGATTCAACATATGCTCTGCACCCTAAAACTAAACACATACATTAATATAAATCAATTAGACACCGAGTGTCTCTGTATGCATACATATACAAGGTGGAAAAATATAAATAGTAAATAGCAGATTAGTTCCATTTTAGGGTGATTGCAATAAGCCTCTGAGATGTTGCACTTTTGTCTCATTGATGCCACAGGTAACAGTAGAAGACATAAGATCAAAACCTTGCACTCAGATACTGTAAACACTTAAATTTAACAAAATTTAGTTCTCTGATAGTGCTCAGGTAGAAGCATTTCAACAGTCTGGAAGTGTGCATCTTAATAGAACTATTACACCCTCCAGAAGGCAGCAGAGTGAAAAGGTGGTGGCCTGGGTTTGATTTTTTGTTTTTGGCCTGTCGCAAACAGAGTTCTACATATATCCTCTAGTGAAGATAACTGGGTGTTGGTAATTTTTTGTGCTGATTTGATGACTCTCTGAAGAGCCTTCTTGTCAGCCATGGAGCAGCCAGCATACCATAACAGGATACCACATGAAAGTATGCTTTACACAGAGTCCGCAGTAGGACACCATCAGCTGCTTGGACAGGCTAGCCTTCCTCAGCATCCTAAAAAAGTAGAGCCGCTTCTGTACCTTCTTCACCAGAAGAGTTGTGTTAACAGACCATGAGAGAAGTTAAACAAAAAATTTTACAGGAACCCAGCAGACTTATTTTAAAATACTAATAAGGAACTGTTGCCACATTCTAAAACTTTGCAGTGGTCAACAAGATGAAAACTGGAATTGTTTGGAGTTTAAGATACTATGCAAGATAATTGTTGTCTCATAAAGTTATGGAGGTTGTGTAAGGAATTTTCAAGCCGAGTTAAGAATAGTCAACTTGAATCCTATTCACCGTTACCCCAAACACTGTATGAGGGTTTGTGTGAAAGCTCGGTCACATTTGACAACTTTTCCAGGGATTAGAGATGCTCTGATCTGGTGGATTTTTTTTTTTTTTTTTTTTTTTTTATATAAGGTCGATACCGATCACCAGCTTCTTGTAACCTGATCCTACAGATTTGTTTTCTTTATCTGTTTAAAACCTTTTTTTTTTTTTTTTTTTAAATAACACAAAGCTCCTGCGTAACCAGATGCATAGAAAACTTATGTCTTGCTAGATATATACACATATTATATATACACATTTTATATATATATATATATATATATATATATATATATATATATATATATACACATACATACATACATACATACATACATACATACATACACACACACACACACACACAGGTGCTGGTCATAAAATTAGAATATCATGACAAAGTTAATTTATTTCAGTAATTCCATTCAAAAAGTGAAACTTGTATATTAGATTCATTCATTACACACAGACTGATGTATTTCAAATGTTTATTTCTTTTAACGTTGATGATTATAACTGAAAACTAATGAAAGTCCCAAATTCAGTATCTCGGAAAATTAGAATATTGTGAAAAGGTTCACTATTGAAGACACCTGGTGCCACACTCTAATCAGCTAATTAACTCAAAACACCTGCAAAAGCCTTTAAAGGGTCTCTCAGTCTAGTTCTGTAGGCTACACAATCATGGGGAAGACTGCTGACTTGACAGTTGTCCAAAAGACGACCATTGACACCTTGCACAAGGAGGGCAAGACACAAAAGGTCACTGCTTAAGAGGCTGGCTGTTCACAGAGTTCTGTGTCCAAGCACATTAATAGAGGCGAAGGGAAGGACAAGATGTGGTAGAAAAAAGTGTACAAGCAATAGGGATAACCGCACCCCGGAGAGGATTGTGAAACAAAACCCATTCAAAAATTCACAAAGAGTGGACTGCAGCTGAAGTCAGTGCTTCAAGAACCACCACGCACAGACGTATGCAAGACATGGGTTTCAGCTGTCGCATTCCTTGTGTCAAGCCACTCTTGAACAAGAGACAGCATCAGAAGCATCTCACCTTTGGACTGCTGCTGAGTGGTCCAAAGTTATGTTCTCTGATGAAAGTAAATTTTGCATTTCCTTTGGAAATCAAGGTCCCAGAGTCTGGAGGAAGAGAGGAGAGGCACAGAATCCATGTTGCGTGAGGTCCAGTGTAAAGTTTCCACAGTCAGTGATGGTTTGGGGTGCCATGTCATCTGCTGGTGTTGGTCCATTGTGTTTTCTGAGGTCCAAGGTCAATGCAGCCGTCTACCAGGAAGTTTTAGAGCACTTCATGCTTCCTGCTGCTGACAAACTTTATGGAGATGCAGATTTCATTTTCCAACAGGACCTGGCACCTGCACACAGTGCCAAAGCTACCAGTACTTGGTTTAAGGACCATGGTATCCCTGTTCTTGATATATATATATATATATATATATATATATATATATATATATCTCTCTCCATCCATCCATCCATCCATTTTCCAACCCGATGAATCCGAACACAGGGTCACGGGGGTCTGCTGGAGCCAATCCCAGCCAACACAGGGCACAAGGCAGGAACCAATCCCGGGCAGGGTGCCAACCCACCGCAGATATATATATATATATATATATTTATATATGGAAGAGAAGGTCTGTGATACGGTTTGCATATTTGCAGTTGGAGATCCACAAAGGGAGAAAAAACGAATCACGTATCATAAAATAGTTTTTATTCCTGAGCTTTCAACCCCTATCAGGGGTCTTCATCAGAGGATAATGCTTAGACTTACAAGAATCAAAGGCAATATATAGCAACACATTCAGTGGGGGGTGGGTGGAGGTGACTAAGTCCGTATGATCAAGTGTATCATTAAATTAAAGTGCATATGTCCTTCTATGCACTTTAATTTAATGATCCCCCCCCCCCCCCGTTGATCATACGGACTTAGTCACCTTCACCCACCCACCCCTGAATGTGCTGCTATATATTGCCTTTGATTCTTGTAAGTCTAAGCATTATCCTCTGATGAAGACCCCTGACAGGGGTTGAAAGCTCAGGAATAAAACTATTTTATGATACGTGATTCGTTTTTTCTCCCTTTGTGGATCTCCAACTGCAAATATATATATATATATTATATATATATATATATATTATATATATATATATATATATATATACATACATATACATATACGTATATATATGGTTGAAATAGTTTTACTGTCAAATGCAAAGAGTACGTGACACATGTTTTGCCCTAATTCTGGGCTCA
This sequence comes from Erpetoichthys calabaricus, assembly GCF_900747795.2. Taxonomy (NCBI): domain Eukaryota; kingdom Metazoa; phylum Chordata; class Cladistia; order Polypteriformes; family Polypteridae; genus Erpetoichthys; species Erpetoichthys calabaricus. The sequence continues at coordinate 36,769,764 of NC_041399.2, forward strand.
TCAGGTGTACACACTCACTGCACCCCCTCTCAGGAATTGAACCTCGGACCTCAGCGCTAGAGGCGAAGCCCCTAACGTTGCGCCATGGAGTGTGGTTTGTTCATTTGACAGCATGTAGATCGGGGTAATTACATTCATGGCATTCGCAGTCTGAATCACAATCTGATTGTATGGGTGGTTACCTACCAGGTAACGCTTGTGGTTGGTCAGCAAGTCGGCTAACATCCGCCACGGTGCCCTCTTTAAGTTGCGAGAAGCAGATCATAGAATGCATTATTTGACAGTAAAACTATTTCAACCAAAGAGTACGCGACACATATATATACACACATACACACACAATCACACAAATTCTGCCAATTAAAAACTGCTTAAATGTAAATATACTTGCACATATAAAGATTTAATTATTAATAGCACTACAGCTTTTTTTTGCTTTTAAAATATACATTTATTGTTTTTATAAAGGTGTGTTTTTTTCTTCTCTGTACCAGCTAGACATTTTTTATTCTTGAGGTGTAATTATAAATACCATTACCATTTTAATTATGTAGTACTTGTTTTTTACCAAAACATTCTGCATGCAATACAGCAACAAATAACAAACACAGCACAAGTGTTTAAAAAGCAGCAAATATATTAAATGCTCAAAGGTTGTTTACTGAGAAGGCAGAAGACTAACATACTTAACAGGTTTATAAGTAAAAGATATATTTTGAAGTTAAGCTAATAAGCCTATTATTTATTCAGCAGCAGTTTCAAATTCGTTTTTATCTTTTCATTTTCCAATTAAAACTGTAAGCTGCTGCATTTCATTAAAGTAGCCAATTGTACAGGACGATTTTTCCGATTCTTTTGTCTCAGTTTATTACTCCATTTTCTTCAATATAAAGGCTAATATTCCAATGGCCTCAAAGAAGTTTACTGCAAAAAAAAGAAAAAAGAAAAGACCCCAGTGGCGGCTCAACTATCATAATACCATGAGTACAGGAGCACTGCAACTAAATTACTATAAAGCTTAGAAAAGCAGGAGCTGACAGGATAGACTTTTGTGATAGTGAAAATCAGTCGATTTAGATCAGTGCCCGATCGACTGGAGCATCCTTACTTAATTTTCAGTTGCAAACTTCATTTACATAATCTTAGCAAGTCAGAGGAAGCCATGGTGGGCTTCCATAATCACCATTCGTATAGACTGACATCTCCAGTAACTCAATCCAACCAGTCTGTGATTCATCCTGACAAAATCAAACAGGTTTGAATTGATCTTAAGTTGTGTGTGTGTGTGTGTGTGTGTGTGTGTGTGTGTGTGCAAGAGCTGAGAACTGATGAGTGCTCAGTCAGTTTTACAATGAATATTAATGCAGTTTCAGTGAATACAAAAACAAAAAAGAAAAAAGGCTGAGATAGCAGCTGAACTTGTTATACCTATAAAGCCCTCGCTCAGCACTGGCTATGTCAGGGAGCACGTTATTAGCAGTCATGAAAATAGGCAAGCTTGTGATACTGTAGAAATGAGTATGGAAACCACCATGGCGTCATATATAGTTGTCATACCCCGCCATATTCAGTCATGAAATCTGACACACTTGTGTGACTAGATCAGGCAACTGCAGACATCAATTTTGTCATTCCCTCCGACTAGAAGTTGTGTAATGCACCACCAGTTTTAATTGTAAATACTATGCTGTTTGATATATAAATATCAAATATCTTCGTCCGAAAAGCTCTTAATTTAGAACATTTCAAAAACATAAAAGCTATTAATGGCCTGGACGCCATTCACAATTAGAGTCCAACACTTAATATATTTTAGATAACCTGGAGAAGTGTATCCAATGTAAAAGTGTACGATGAACTACAGCATGTTTTGTAGACTGATGAAGAATGAATATTGTAAGTAATTTAATTATACTTCCTGCTTCACACATTATTAGACAGGTTGCTTTGCCAGTGTTGCCTCAGATCTTCTAGCAGTGAGCACCACTGGAATTGCTGATGAAGTCTGGAAATACTGATGATGTTCTTCTCATTGATACTGTGGTGAAAATACTTTCCAGTGTGGAATGTTGATGGAAGATTGGGCAAAGTAGGCAGATCCTCAACAAACCTACTGATCAGGTGCTTTAAAGGAATTATTTTTTTTACCAAGTTGATCAAAAGGTACAAATACATTGCCAATAAACTGAAAGATGAAGGTTCAAATACCAAATAGCTTCCATAAATTAAATCCTGAATAACTAAATAAAGAGCTGAAATACAAAATTATCCTGTAACAGAGCTAGAGAGAAAATGTCTCTGGCCTTAAAGTGTTTTCTACGCACGTGCCATATTTTGAGCGATAGTTACTATTACAAGAGCACAGAGCACAGCATACAAAGACTTTCATTGTGTATTCACAGTAACTTCAGCTTCATTCAAAGGTCTCAAATTACAATCATTTGCAACCAACTAATAGAGCTGGAAGTCAGGTAGTACCATACCACCTTCTGCTTTCGACCTCTGCAGTGTAATCCGTTTAATATGGATTCTTTATCCCTTTGATATAAATACGCTTACAACAGATTCAAGCTTTTTAAAAAAGATGTGTTAATAAATATGGGGATACTCTGAAAAAGAGGAATATTCATTTTGACGGTATTGATTCTACACAATAGGGAAAGCCAAGTAGTTAATCATCCATTAACATGTTTAATGCTTTTAATCCAGCTGTGAAATTTTAATTTAAAAAGACCTTTAATCTTTCTTAAAACAGAAATTTGCAAACACCTGAAGTGATCGAATATATTATGGCAGCAGAAAGTGCTTAATCTAATATGGCATTCTAGTGAGTTAACTCTAAAAAGCATGCTTTTATCCAAATTCATTTTAACTCAAAAGGAGAAAGGTTTGGAGCACGCACTGATCCAGCGCACTGCCGCACCCACCACATGACAAATCAACTCAGGATCCCAGATTAGGACCCGAGTGCAGCCATGCGACGGGCGACACCTCAGCACCACACTAGTTCAGATGGAATGGAACCAGTGTGAGTTATTTTTATGGTGGTTGCAGTGCCAATTCTGCCACCAACCCCCAGGTTTTTCTCTGAATTCAATCTGAATTCAAAGTAACTGTTATTCGAAAACTATATTATTTGATGACACACAAAAAGAATTTGAAAGGCACTAATACTAAATTATTTAATGAAATAAAACCCTTTTGACATCTGCACTGGATCTAGTGGTTCATGGAAAGTGAACTATGTATAACAATACATGTGTAATTTGATGCATAATACAAATAATGCCAACAGATATGCCACAGAGTGCATAAATAACAGATTAAAGCATTAGGGGCTTACATTACACTGTAACACACCAAATGCAGATTGTATCAATTAATAGGTATATGGTGGCACCAGCAGCTTTTGCTTTTTATTTGCTTCTTCAATATTTGTTGCAAATTCATTTGTAATTTTAGTTTCTCTATTGGATGAGTTTCTACCTGGCTCAACCAGTACCAAATACTTTTCTGCATTTTGAGATCTTCCCTGGCTGTATTTAAGAGTTTGTTTGGCAAAACTTTAAAGCAGATATTGTGATACTGAAGAGATTGTTACAGTGAGAAACTCTCAACTGGTTCAAACTAGTACATGTAAAATACATCAAGCAATCAGTGAGTATTTGACAGTAGCGGTCTGCCTTTAACAAATCCAGTTTGTTCTTGTAATACAACATTATATTACAGGAAGCACTTCCCGGAATTCTGTTTGCTGGAGCTGTTGCCAGTACCTTAACCTCAATATTCAATAATGATTTGGATTATAAGTTGACATTCCAAAGGGTCTTTTTTCTTTTTTGACATGATACTAATCAATGTTTGGCATAAATTGTCTGGTATAATGTTCCCTAGTTTACTCAAATACAGTAATCCCTCGCTATATCGCGCTTCGCCTTTCGCGGCTTCACTTCATCGCGGATTTTATATGTAAGCATATTTAAATATATATCGCGGATTTTTCGCTGCTTCGCGGGTTTCTGCGGACAATGGGTCTTTTAATTTCTGGTACATACTTCGTCAGTTGGTTTGCCCAGTTGATTTCATACAAGGGACGCTATTGGCAGATGGCTGAGAAGCTACCCAACTTACTTTCTCTCTCTCTCTCTCTTGTGCTGACGTAGGGGGGTGTGAGCAGGGGGGCTGTTCACACACCTAGACGATACGGACGCTCGTCTAAAAATGCTGAAAGATTATCTTCACGTTTGCTATCTTTTGTGCAGCTGCTTCTTGAAACTACATGCTGAATGGTGCTTCGCATACTTAAAAGCACGAAGGGCACGTATTGATTTTTTTATCTGTCTCTCTCTCTCTCTCTGCTCCTGACGGAGGGGGTGTGAGCTGCCGCCTTCAACAGCTTTGTGCCGCGGTGCTTCGCATACTTAAAAGCCAAACAGCCCTATTGATTTGTTTGCTTTCTCTGCCTTTATGACAGTCTCTGCTCCTGACGCACACTCCTTTGAAGAGGAAGATATGTTTGCATTCTTTTAATTGTGAGACGGAACTGTCATCTCTGTCTTGTCATGGAGCACAGTTTAAACTTTTGAAAAAGAGACAAATGTTTGTTTGCAGTGTTTGAATAACGTTCCTGTCTCTCTACAACCTCCTGTGTTTCTGCGCAAATCTGTGACCCAAGCATGACAATATAAAAATAACCATATAAACATATGGTTTCTACTTCGCGGATTTTCTTATTTCGCGGGTGGCTCTGGAACGCAACCCCCGTGATGGAGGAGGGATTACTGTATACTTAACATTAATGGGGTTAATTTAGCCTAGTTTTTTTTAATAAAAATTCAGCTGGATAACCATCTGAACTCGTATATTTTCTACTTTGTAAGAAAAAGATAGCAGAGAAAACAGTATGTCGCCTTTCACTTTAGACATTCAAGTTTGAGTTCTGCTGGTAAAAGTAAGCAAACAAAGAAATGAAAAAATAATGTTTGGCCACATACCTCAGCAAACTTTCGTCGGAAAGCTCCAATGCCTTCTGCTCTTGGGTCCCCCAGTGTTGACCACATATCTTCGTAAAGTTTCCTTAAGATCTGTTTATCTTTTTTTGGCTTTTCTAACTCATTTTTAACCTCTTCCATCCAGTCCTGAAAAATGCAGCAAAAACTTTAGCATGACAACCACGGTTACCTTTAACATTTGAGCCACTTCAGCTCCTTTAGCCTGAATACTATTTAGTATTTGTGGTACATATGAAATGACAGAAGCCAGCTAGGGCTAGCATTTACACCATAAATTATGACGGGCAAGTATCATGTTGTGAGTATGCTTTTCAATGACTGGAAATTGTGAGGAATACTAGAAATATGAATGGGACAAAAAAAGAAAAAGAAAATTCAGCATCTAGCTGCTACTGGTGTTGAAGGGTACAGATTATCAAAGCCATGTGAATAGTAGTATGCCCTAAGGGAGTAAGACATAGCTGAAGAAGGCGAAACATGAAGCCAAGTGAGAAAGATCAGACAGCAATGATCACATGAATGAGTAAGGTGTCACAAAGTGAGAGAAAGAGGAGGTTTGGTCATGTGGACCAAAGGCAGAATATGACTGGGTGTGGAGGTGCAGCAAAATAAAGGTGGATGGCAATCGGTTAAGAGGCAAGCCAAGAAAGATGCGGTTGGAAGAAGTGAATTGAAAAGAATGGGTTTCATCTTAAAGGATGCCGAGGACTATGGGGAATGCGAGGAAAAAGATTAGATGGGCAGCTGGGTAAGATAGGTAAATTACAAAAGACAGTGAATAAACTATTCACGATGATGATCATGATCTTTCTTCTTTTTGGGAAATATGTGACTATCTAAATCTAATGCTCAAAATCCAAGGTTGTGGGAACCCCAGAAAGTAAAACGCTGAGGACAGGAGGATCAATGTTTTTTGCACTGTATGAGTGTATATGATGTATATGCTTCTTGGTGTTTTATGCCTTACTGAAATTCTCTTTATCACAAAGTCAAAATTGAACCAAAAATAACAAAAAGCAGTGCTCAGTAAAAACTAAGCACCTTTATCCTTTCAGGAAACAATGCTAAAAATCTCTTTTTTTTTTTTTTTTGAGACTTTTTATTTTTAATATAACAGGATCGGTGTGGCGTCCGTAGTGATGCAGGTTCTGCATCGGTCTGTCGTGGTGAAAAAGGAGCTGAGCCGTAAGGCAAAGCTCTCAATTTACCAGTCGATCTATGTTCCTACCCTCACCTATGGTCATGAGCTATGGGTAGTGACCGAAAGAATGACATCGCGAATACAAGCGGCTGAAATGAGTTTCCTCCGCAGGGTGTCTGGACTCTCCCTTAAAGACAGGGTGAGAAGCTCAGTCATCCGGGAAGGGCTCAGAGTAGAGCCGCTGCTCCTCCGTATCGAGAGGAGTCAGGTGAGGTGGCTCGGGCATCTGATCAGGATGCCTCCTGGACTCCTCCCTGGTGAGGTGTTCCGGGCACGTCCAACCGGGAGGAGGCCCCGGGGAAGACCCAGGACACGCTGGAGGGACTATGTCTCACGGCTGGCCTGGGAACGCCTTGGGATTCTCCCGGAAGAGCTAGAAGAAGTGGCCGGGGAGAGGGAAGTCTGGGCATCTCTGCTCAAGCTGCTGCCCCCGCGACCCGACCTCGGATAAGCGGAAGAGGATGGATGGATGGATAAGGATACTCAGTGGTATACCTGACTGTACACGGCTTATTACCAAAATTTCCCTACCTTAAACAGCATGTCAGGGTTAGTAAGTTGCTGCAGGGCATTAATAAAGTCTTCATAAACTCTTCCTTTATCCAACTTTGACTTCAGCCTAAACAAAAGTAAATACAAAAAAATAAAAACTAAAACTGGAACACCAATGACACATTAGGACAGAAGCATTGCAATTCATTGCATGTCCACCAGATGGGGTACAGTTGTCAGTTCAGATCCAAAAAGGGACAATAACTGTAAGGCTTAGAGAGGCAGACAGCCAAGAGAACCAACAAAACTGAACACGTCTCAAAGGACTAAATGAAAAGAAAGTGAGCATTTAGGCCCAAGGCCATCTAGGCTAGCTTTAGCTGACAACACTCAGCTGTTCTTATTCTATCCATGTTTAAAATTTTGAGAATGACTTATAATACTCTGCAGTAGTATGTATTTTTAGCTGCAGTGCTTTGCAATTTTGTAATCACTGTCTCTTTGAGCAAGATCAGAGCTACGCCAATGTACAAATGAATCAGGCATAGTTCTAAAGGAGTAACACAGATAGATAGATAGATAGATAGATAGATAGATAGATAGATAGATAGATAGATAGATAGATAGATAGATAGATAGATAGATAGATAGATAGATAGATAGATAGATAGATAGATAGATAGATAGATAGATAGATAGATAGATAGATAGATAGATAGATAGATAGATAGATAGATAGATAGATAGATAGATAGATAGATAGATAGATAGATAGATAGATAGATAGATAGATAGATAGATAGATAGATAGATAGATAGATAGATAGATAGATAGATAGATAGATAGATAGATAGATAGATAGATAGATAGATAGATAGATAGATAGATAGATAGATAGATAGATAGATAGATAGATAGATAGATAGATAGATAGATAGATAGATAGATAGATAGATAGATAGATAGATAGATAGATAGATAGATAGATAGATACTTTATTAATCCCAAGGGGAAATTCACATTCTTCAGCAGCATACTGATACAATAAATAATATTAAATTAAAGAATGATAATAATACAGGTGAAAAACAGACAATAACTATGTATAATGTTAAATGTTAACGTTTACAACCCCCGGGTGGAATTGAAGAGTCACATAGTTTGGGGGAGGAACGATCTCCTCAATCTGTTAGTGGAGCAGGACAGTGACAGCAGTCTGTCGCTGAAGCTGCTCCTCTGTCTGGAGATGACATTATTTAGTGGATGCAGTGGATTCTCCATAATTGATAGGAGCCTGCTGAGCGCCCTTCGCTCTGCCACAGATGTTAAACTGTCCAGCTCCATGCCAACAATAGAGCCTGCCTTCCTCACCAGTTTGTCCAGGCGTAAGGCGTCTTTCCTCTTAATGCTACCTCCCCAGCACACCACTGCGTAGAAGAGGGCGCTCGCCACAACTGTCTGATAGAACATCTGCAGCATCTTATTGCAGATGTTGAAGGACGCCAGCCTTCTAAGGAAGTATAGTCGGCTCTGTCCTTTCTTGCACAGCGCATCAGTATTGGCAGTCCAGTCTAATTTATCATCCAGCTGCACTCCCAGATATTTATAGGTCTGCACCATCTGCACACAGTCACCTTTGATGATCACGGGGTCTATGAGGGGTCTGGGCCTCCTAAAATCCACCACCAGCTCCTTGGTTTTGCTGGTGTTCAGGTGTAGGTGGTTTGAGTCGCACCATTTAACAAAGCCCTTGATTAGGTTCCTATATTCCTCCTCCTGCCCATTCCTGATGCAGCCCACGATAGCAGTGTCATCAGCGAACTTTTGCACGTGGCAGGACTCCGAGTTGTATTGGAAGTCCGATGTATATAGGCTGAACAGGACCGGAGAAAGTACAGTCCCCTGTGGCGCTCCTGTGTTGCTGACCACAATGTCAGACATGCAGTTTCCAAGACGCACATACTGAGGTCTGTCTTTAAGATAGTCCACAATCCATGCCACTAGGTATGAATCTACTCCCATCTCTGTCAGCTTGTCCCTAAGGAGCAGAGGTTGGATTGTGTTGAAGGCGCTAGAGAAGTCTAGAAACATAATTCTTACAGCACCACTGCCTCTGTCCAAGTGAGAGAGGGATCGGTGTAGCATATAGATGATGGCATCCTCCGCTCCCACCTTCTCCTGATATGCAAACTGCAGAGGGTCAAGGGCATGTTGAACCTGTGGCCTAAGGTGGTGAAGCAGCAGCCTCTCCATGGTCTTCATCACATGTGATGTCAGAGCAACAGGCTGAAAGTCATTCAGCTCACTAGGACGTGATACCTTTGGGACTGGGGTGATACAAGATGTTTTCCAAAGCCTCGGGACTCTCCCCTGTTCCAGGCTCAGGTTGAAGATGCGCTGTAGAGGACCCCCCAGCTCCGATGCACAGACCTTCAGCAGTCGTGGCAATACTCCATCTGGACCCGCTGCTTTGTTGGCACAAAGTCTCCTCAGCTCTCTGCTCACTTGTGCTGTTGTAATTATGGGTGGGGATGTCTTTCCTATGCTGGTATCAGCAGAAGGATGTGTGGAGGGTGCAATACTCCGAGGTGAGAGTGATTACTGTCATTGTTTGTCCCAATCTGGATTTACTGACCTGGATTAGTCAAATCTAGATGATTTACTTATTCCTGGGCACATCCTACTGGAGAGCCCATTTTCTGAGCCAGTTTAATCAATTTTAGGGGACAAAAAGTGCTTTAAGTTTATCCTGGCAGTGTCAGGTACAAAGAAGAAACCATCCCTGATGGCCAAGCAGTCAACAACCAACCTAAACTGCACTTGTGGGTTTTATGCTGTACAAGCACATATGTGAAACAGCATTACAGTTTCAAAAGAAAGTAATATTTCATGACAAACGGTGAAGTCAATCATTAGAGTGTGGTGCTGATCACAATGGTCAAGGAGGTACACAGTTAAGGATGCCACTGTGAGCTGAATGGAAAAACAACAGCTACAGCGCTCAAGGGATGTGACACAACAAAATCCTAGAAGATCCCAGCTACTCAACAAAGTAATACTTGAAGGACAAAAGCAGAAAAACTGCAAGAACCAGAAGAGATTACAGAGCAGAACATCTGTGAACTGGCATGACTGACGAGGGACAGCAAAAATAAAATTCTGCAAAGACCCACTAGAGCTCTATCTGCGGATGTCTATCTGACATCCAAGTTTATTTTCACATGCATGTAGTGCAATTAGATTTTTACTTGCTTTTCCATGTCTCTAGTGATAGTAGCATATAAAAGATTCAGCAAATATAACAATAAATGGTATACAAGAATACACAGCAGGTATGCTCATGCAGTTGTCAGCTGATTCTGAATGATTCAGTTGTCCCTGAATCTGCAGCACACCAGTATAGACTGCAGTGTGGTATTCTGCCTTTCATCTATAAAAAGCATTAAGGGAGAGATGTCATATCACCATTATGTCAGAAGGCTAACCTTTTCTCTGTACACCATCTCATCATAGCGATCAGGAATACATTGGTGGTGTTGCTGTTACACAAGTCAGGGACCAGGACAGAAATGTCCTAATAGGATAACCATTTAACAAAACTGTCACTAACAGAACATTATCAATGTGTATTTGTAGCATTTAAAGCCAAAAATATATTTTGTAACATTGCAAACCAAACACAACAAAATACCCTTTTAAACTATTTTACATCATATATAGTAAACAACCGGTCCTATCTTACCCACTAACTTCTATAGGGTCCATCTCAGAGGCTGCACAGTTGTGAAGTCATTAATAACACCTGTAAAATTCCTTTAATGCGCAAGGTCCTATTCGATGGACCGGATCACAAAACTCTTCAATCTTGGTGTATCATTGCGTGCAAGTCATTTTTAATCAACTTCAATTAACTGAAATAACGCTCTGCCCTGGCCACAGTGACTAGTAACATTCAAAATACAGTAATTCCTTGCGATTCGTGGAGGTTAGGGGCACAGGACCTCCACAAATGCAAAAATCTTGAAACACATTTTGGGCTCTAGTTTACTCTGTATTCTAAGTTTATTGCGCTAAATAAGATGCAAAAAACTGCAATCACTACACAAGCAAATCACATGTGTAAGACTGGCCATGAGACAAAGTTGTGAGGCCTCACCCTGATAAAGCGCATAGTTCAGCAGTTCTTTAGTGAACTGTAACTTTTTATAAAATTTAAATTATAATAAATTTGTGTGAATTTTTATGGTAGTAAGCACCAAAAATTATTAATACAGTGGAACCTCGGTTCACGACCATAATTCGTTCCAAACCTCTGGTCGTAAACCGAATTGGTCGTGAACCGAAGCAATGTCCCCCATAGGATTGTATGTAAATACAATTAATCCGTTCCAGACCGTACGAAGTGTATGTAAATATATTTTTAAAAATATTTTTAAGCACAAATATAGCTAATTACACCATAGAATGCACAGTGTAATAGTAAACTAATATAAAAACATTGAATAACACTGACAAACACCCAGGCTCCCTACTCAGCTGCATGTACAGGCTCGCTGTCAGCTGCATATTCTCTCTCTCTCTCTCTCTCATTGCAGCAGTTCAGCAGTTCACGTCTGACCGAGAACAATGCAACACGTGCGGAAATCATCAGCGCGCACAAACCGAAAGGGAAACTGGCTTGTTTGTATACAGAGTGTGTGGTCGTGAACCGAGGCAAAAGTTTGGCGAACTTTTTGGTCGTAAACCGAGTTGTACATGTACCGAGGCGTTCGTGAACCGAGGTTCCACTGTATTGCCGATAAAAACAAATCCAAAAAAACACTAAGCACAAAACAATAAACATTTACGACACAGTCCAGCTACACAAATGCAGATGATAATGGTGTAGATATGAAATAAAATCCCCAGTGAACACCCTCCTGAAAGTTCTATCAAATTTTGTTCTACTATGATGGCGATGTATGTGAAGATTTGTAAACCTGCGAATAGCAAGGGCTGACCTATATATGCTTCAGTCTACAACAGGGAAAATAAGTATTGAACGCGTCAATGGATTTCTCAGTAAATATATGTCTAAGATTTCTCAGTAAATATATGTCTAATGGGACAACCCAAGTAATCCACACATACAGATAAATCAAAACAAATAAGTCCATAAATTAGTAAGTTATGTGCAATAATGCGAAATGATACAGGGAAAAAATATTGAACACGATTACTGAAATGTATTTGATACTTCATAGAAAAGCCTTATTGGTAATGACAGCTTCAAGATGCCACCTGTATGGCACCCCAGTAGAAATATATTTACTGAGAAAAATGTTGACGCGTTCAATACTTGTTTTCCCTGCTGTATGTGTGTCACCATGAAATTAAAGAGGTGTTCCTTTCACGTTCTAAAATCAGCACAGTATACAGTGCATCCAGAAAGTATTCCCAGCGCATCACTTTTTCCACATTTTGTTATGTTACAGCCTTATTCCAAAATGGATTAAATACATTTTTTTTCCTCAGAATTCTACACACAACACCCCATAATGACAACGTGAAAAAAGTTTACTTGAGGTTTTTGCAAATTTATTAAAAATAAAAAAATTGAGAAAGCACATGTACATAAGTATTCACAGCCTTTGCCATGAAGCTCAAAATCGAGCTCAGGTGCATCCTGTTTCCCCTGATCATCCTTGAGATGTTTCTGCAGCTTAACTGGAGTCCACCTGTGGTAAATTTAGTTGATTGGACATGATTTGGAAAGGCACACACCTGTCTATATAAGGTCCCACAGTTGACAGTTCATTTCAGAGCACAAACCAAGCATGAAGTCAAAGGAATTGTCTGTAGACCTCAGAGACAGGATTGTCTCGAGGCACAAATCTGGGGAAGGTTACTGAAAAATTTCTGCTGCTTTGAAGGTCCCAATGAGCACAGTGGCCTCCATCATCCATAAGTGGAAGAAGTTCGAAACCACCAGGGCTCTTCCTAGAGCTGGCCGGCCATCTAACCTGAGCGATCGGGGGAGAAGGGCCTTAGTCAGGGAGGTGACCAAGAACCCGATGGTCACTCTGTCAGAGCTCCAGAGGTCCTCTGTGGAGAGAGGAGAATCTTCCAGAAGGACAACCATCTCTGCAGCAATCCACCAATCAGGCCTGTACGGTAGAGTGGCCAGACGGAAGCCACTCCTTAGTAAAAGGCACATGGCAGCCTGCATGGAGTTTGCCAAAAGGCACCTGAAGGACTCTCAGACCATGAGAGAGAAAATTCTCTGGTCTGATGAGACAAAGATTGAACTCACGTTTGGAGGAAACCAGGCACCGCTCATCACCAGGCCAATACCATCCCTACAGTGAAGCATGGTGGTGGCAGCATCAAGCTGTGGGGATGTTTTTCAGTGGCAGGGACTGGGAGACTAGTCAGGATAAAGGGAAAGAAGACTGCAGCAATGTACAGAGACATACTGGATGAAAACCGGCTCCAGAGCGCTCTTGACCTCAGACTGGGGTGACGGTTCATCTTTCAGCAGGACAACACCCCTAAGCACACAGCCAAGATATCAAAGGAGTGGCTTCAGGACAACTCTGTGAATGTCCTTGAGTGGCCCAGCCAGAGCCCAGACTTGAATCCGATTGAACATCTCTGGAGAGATCTTAAAATGGCTGTGCACCGACGCTTCCCATTCAACCTGATGGAGCTTGAGAGGTGCTGCAAAGAGGAATGGGCGAAACTGGCCAAGGATAGGTGTGCCAAGCTTGTGGCATCATATTCAAAAAGACTTGAGGCTGTAATTGCTGCCAAAGGTGCATCAACAAAGTATTGAGCAAAGGCTGTTAATACTTATGTACGTGTGATTTCTCAGTTTTTTTATTTTTAATACATTTTCAAAAACCTCAAGTAAACTTTTTTCACGTTGTCATTATGGGGTGTTGTGTGTAGAATTCTGAGGGAAAAAATGAATTTAATCCATTTTGGAATAAGGCTGTAACATAACAAAATGTGGAAAAAGTGATGTGCTGTGAATACTTTCTGCATGCACAGTATCTTCCGCAGGTGTTTTAGTTGATACTGAAAGACTGATGTCATATCACTAGGAATTACCAATGTTGTTGTTAGAAAAACAATGAATTTGTGTGTAGATTTTTCTAGGCCACCCACCAGCCCCACAGCCTGGGATAAATCTTGTCATTATTACCCCCTGGTGGTGTCATCAGTAAATTTAAATGTTAAGTCCATCCCAGAAAAACAATTAAAAGCAGATTTAGCATAAGGTCAAAACAATATTATGCACCCACAGCTCTAGACATGTGCTGGATTGTAAAGAAAAAAACCTGAAGCTCTAACTCTCTGATCTTAATGCTAAGCAGCTCATTTGATGTTAGCCCTGCCAGCACAACATCCCATAGAGCTAGCTAACAGTAGACTTATGTTATAGTAGGGATATTTATCAGTGTGGACTGAAATCTCTCCAGGAGTGGTCGTTCTTGGGGTCTGCAGGGCAAAATGCAAACAACAGCTGTTTGTTAAAAAAGAAAGTTGAACTGTGCTGACATAAAAAGAATTAATGTCCTTGAGCAACCCACTGGAACCAAGGCAAAACTAAATGCTGTTGGATTACAAATGATACATACTGTAAACATCTTGTTCCAATTCCAAGTTTTATTCAGACTCACATGCTCAAGAAGGTAATAGCCGTAGTATGGCAGCAGATGCCTATATTTAATACTGTGCTCCTGTCATTAGTTTTATAAGACATACATGTAAGAATTGAATTGTGTTATGAACACTTGACAACAGCTTTGAACCTGAAGTATAAAACTGAAATATTTTGAGAATCATAATCATGGTCATTGCATAATCAGTTATTGCAGTAAGGAGACTGTGGAAGATTGTGGGTTCGCTTCCCAGTTCCTCCCTGTGTGGATAGCGCTTTGAGTACTGAGAAAAGCGCTATATAAATGTAATGAATTATTATTATTATTAACCATTATGCCATCACTTTCTCCTTGTAAAAAATGAAATAGAAATAAAGATAAATTAAAAAATTGCTACAAAGGTCTATGTATGTTGCTTTAGAATAATTCCTGCTACTTAAATACCAAGTCACTATTTTAATGAAAATATTACAATAATAACAAGTTGTATTTGCATTAATCTCATTTATTACACAGGAAACACTGTGAGAAATCACTGCTTTGCTGACGAAAAGGAGGGCTTTAAATGCACAAGACACAATAAAGCATTATATTACTGTGTGATAAACCTAGGATTTTTGCTTATTTATATTTATGTTAATATCCATCCATTGTGTACTTCAAACAATTTTTCCAGAAACTACTTGCTTTTGTATGCTGGCTTAGCCAAGTCCACGGACTTCAAATCAAGATGGCAGCAACCAAGACAGTCCAGAGCCTCTCAGTCAAAAGAGCAATTGACAAGGTAGCAAAATAATTTCAGTATAATCAGAAAGCTGAGTAAACCACAGGGCACCAAGCAGAGTCTGCCTTTATGAAGTCCACTTACAGTTTAGGGCTACAGATCAACCAGTCACACTGCTTGATGCTGTCATAAGTGAGATGCTGCACTTATGACACTGGAACTGCTTCAAAGACTCAGCTCATAAGTAAACTAATGATGAAGTAAACAGAACAGACTGCTAATGCTCTGGGAAGCTTAGTGTGTCCAGAGGTTTGGTGCTGGTGAAGTGCCGTGTTGAATGATGGGTTGTGAGAAGAGTGTGCTTGGTCAAACTAAGCTAAAGGGGTAATTGGGGAAGGCGTATCATTAATAATTTGTGGAGAGACCAGCAAGCATTCTCCTGCTTCACCACCAAAACAGCAGTACAGTAATCCCTCCTCCATCGCGGGGGTTGCGTTCCAGAGCCACCCGCGAAATAAGAAAATCCGCGAAGTAGAAACCATATGTTTATATGGTTATTTTTATATTGTCATGCTTGGGTCACAGATTTGCGCAGAAACACAGGAGGTTGTAGTGAGACAGGAACGTTATTCAAACACTGCAAACAAACATTTGTCTCTTTTTCAAAAGTTTAAACTGTGCTCCATGACAAGACAGAGATGACAGTTCCGTCTCACAATTAAAAGAATGCAAACATATCTTCCTCTTCAAAGGAGTGCGTGTCAGGAGCAGAGTCTGTCAGAAAGACAGAGGAAAGCAAACAAATCAATAGGGCTGTTTGCTTTTAAGTATGCGAAGCACCGCGGCACAAAGCTGTTGAAGGCGGCAGCTCACACCCCCTCCGTCAGGAGCAGGAAGAGAGAGAGACAGAGTTTGTTTTTCAATCAAAAATCAATACGTGCCCTTCGAGCTTTTAATTATGCGAAGCACCGTGCAGCATGTCGTTTCAGGAAGCAGCTGTCCTTATCATCTAGGTGTGCGAACAGCCCCCCTGCTCAATCCCCGTACGTCAGGATCAGAGAAAGTCAGCGCAAGAGAGACAAAAAAGTAAGCCGGGTAGCTTCTCAGCCATCTGCCAATAGCGTCCCTTGTATGAAATCAACTGGGCAAACCAACTGAGGAAGCATGTACCAGAAATTAAAAGACCCATTGTCCGCAGAAATCCGCGAACCAGCAAAAAATCCGCGATATATATTTAAATATGCTTACATATAAAATCCACGATGGAGTGAAGCCGTGAAAGGCAAAGCGCGATATAGCGAGGGATTACTGTAACGGATTTTAAAAGCTCTTCCACTAAGTACTGACTCAGAGAGTGAGGAATTTATAACATGGGTGTCAAACTCGGATCCTGGAAGTTTTCAACCCAGCCTTTTTCTTAACTAGTAACCAATTACTGCTAACGGAACAGCCTTCTTTTGCCATCATTTTAATTGACTTGCTTTTTAACATTTAGAGCCCTTGTTTCTTTTTTCCCCTTAACCAGTAGCCACACAATAATGAAATGTAAATCAGGCCAACAGAAAACCAGTTAACTTGACCCAAATTGCACCTGTGTATCCATCATACAAGTTCAGTTTCAATAAAAGATTTTTTTTAAAAGTGAACATCTGAAAAACACTCCGCTGTTGTGGGCCACAAAACATATTTATGGTGCTCTCAGAAGAAAAGAGCACTTTGCATTCTGGTTTTGCTGTTGAACAGAATAATATGTTTTATTAAAAGTGAGAATTGTGTTTTAATTAAGAAACTGGTTGCATACCATATGGTGGGCCTCCAGGAAATGAGTCACCCGTTGGCGCAGTTTGCATCTCAAAACCAATTGGTAAATAAGGAAAAAAAAGAAACAAATAAGGGATGTGAATCTTAAAAGAAAGTCCATTAATATTAAAGCAAAGAAAGTGTCTTTCATTAGTGGCACTAGCTGGTTACTAATTAACAACGTGGTTAGAATGAAAACCTGCAGCCACTGCATCCCACGTTTGAGATAACTTTTCCAGAATAAAAATCAGTAAGCTTTAGTTTTTCTTTGCATTTTCCCCATGATTCCTTTAAGAACACTGTCAGAATGCTGAATTTAATTTAAAAACTTAAATTTTCATGTCCATTATTTTTATGCTTGCCATTTCTGGTTCAGAGTTGCTGGAAAACAAAAGTTATAATAAAAATTGCAGTCAATAAAGGGGCAAACACTTTTGTTAGGCTTAGCAGTTGAAAGACCGCAGGATTGATTCCCACATCTTCCAGACTTTTATAATCTGTATGAGGTGGTCACTAAGACTCTGGACCCTAGACCACAAGGCAGCTGGTTTAATTCCCACCTGGTCTTGAAAAATTAATTTCAAACAACCTAAGCATCAATGTCAACATTATACATCCTGATCTTGCAGGTCACCATGGATAAAAAGTCACATTTACAATGATGAGGCAGTTTAAATACCTACAATACAATCAACATTTTAGTCTTATTTTTTTACCTTGCAACAAATTCTTTGTTTCTGTGTCCAACTGCTGAATCTTCAAAATCATAGTTTTCACTGCTTATCATGAAGGGATAAATAAGAGCCTGTGGGTAGGACTCTGCAATCTCAGTGATCACCTGGTGCACAGCCACAGCCTCCTTCTTGTCCAGCAAGGCCATCATTTGACTCAGCCAGCCAATCAACTGCCAGCATGGAACAGACGAGACCTATCAGTAATAAAAACAGGAAGTTAACATGTGAAAATAAAGCATGAAATGATTGGTCCATAATTTTATATTTCTTTTCAGGCAGCATACACTCTGGAACTCACAGCCCTCCAAGAAAAAGCATTTGATATGGTTGAATGGGACAATCTATTCACCAGACTGCACAAATATGGGTTTGGCCCAAACATATGTGCATGGATTAACCTACTTTATACTAGTCCAGAAGCCTCAGTTTGTATTAACAACATTACTTCAGATAACTTCAAACTAGAATGTGGTGCTTGTCAAGGATGTCCCTTATCACCTTTGTTCTTTGCAATCCCCATTGAACCGTTGGCTGTATACTTTCAAAATGCATTAGAGATTAAGGGGATTTTCAGAGAAGGACTTGAACAGAAAATATCACTATGCAGATGATATGTTACTGTATATATCAGATGCACTATATTCTGTGGTAGCGGTCCTAATAGCATTAGAAAATTTTCAAAAGTTATCTGGACTTAAAATCAATTTGGATAAAAGCATTCTCATTGCAGTGAATTCTCTAGCACATAATATCAGACTGGATACCTTCCCATTTATCTAAACAGATCAGTTTAAATATCATGGGGTAGATATTACAAGTAAATATAAAGCTCTTTTTCAACAAAATTTTGCTGTCTGCATTCAAAAAATTAAACAAGACGTGACTAGATTGTCTACTCTCCCCCTTACATTAGCCGGGAGAATCAACAGCATTGTTAAAGATGATTATCCTTCCCAAGCTGCTCTTCCTATTTCAAAGCATCCCCATGTACATTAACAAATTACTTTTTTAAGAAATTAGACTCAATCATAACTCGAAACATCCACACATCCAAAAGGCGACTATACAATGACCTATAGCAGAAGGGGGCATGGCACTACCCAACTTTCAATTTTACTACTGGGCAGCAAATATACAAACTATTGGAGACTGACATAAATTGATGAATATCCACAAGCCTGGTCTGCAACAGAAATAAACTCTTGCAGTACTTCTTTATATTCCATTCTCTGTGCCCCAGTTAATACAAACTACCGTCATTAAACTAAAAAATTCAATTACCCCTCATTCTCTCAGAATATGGAACCAAAGTAGGAAGCACTTTAGGACTGAAAATGTTTTATCTGTTGTACCTCTACATAACAACCACCTTTTTTCACCCTCTCAAACATATACACATTTTCAATGTCTAGAAAATGTCCAGGATTAAAACATTTAACAACTTGTACATAGATAATGTCTTTGCATCCTACAAAAATTACACTTCAAATACAACTTCTCATCAACACAATTCCTCCACTACTTTCAGGCTAGAAACTTTGCTAAACAAAACCTGCCCAATTTTCCTCACCTTCCACCTTGCTCTATTCCAGAAGAATTATTGATCAGTCTGGAAGACTCAGATAGCATCTCTACAATTTATAAAAATACGTTAATGTCTATTCCTTTCAAAGAACCAGAGTACATTGGGGAAAGGATCTGTCACTCAATATTTCAGGAAACGAGTGGAAGGCAGCCATGCACAGAATACTTTAACTCTATATGTGCAAAGCATTCAGTCAATCAACTTAAAATCTTTTATCGAGCGCACTTATATTATTTAAAATTGTCCAAAATGTATCCAGAGCAAGACTCAACCTGTGAGCGTTGCAATCTAGCTCCAGCCTCACTGGGCCACGTGTCCTGGGTGTACACCAAATTAACAACATTTTGGACAAAAATCTTTGCATGCCTATCAGGCAGCCTTGGTGTCACAATCACTCCTAACCCATTGACAGCTGTGTTTGGTATACTCCCAGATGGCCTTAAAAGTGGAGAAGGACAAACAAACTGTAATTCCCTTTACCTCATTACTAACACGTAGACTTATCATGCTGGAAGAATCCCACCCCACCACTCTAAGTCAGTGGGTAACCGATGTTCTATACTACTTGAAATCGGAAAAAATCAAATTCGCACTTATAAGAAAATACGTTCAAAACTTTTTAAAAATATGGCAGGATCTAATCAATAACATTTCAGAATAAGCTTCCACTTCAGGGAAAATGATACCCTTCTTTTCCTGCTCCTTTCATAGAGTATATGTGGTTGCTGGCTCCTCTCCCTTTCTGTTGGGTGGGGTAGAATTTTGCTTTGAATTGTTTCTCTTGACTATATGGAAAGTTAACTATTTCAAAGTAAAATTAATAAAAATATAAAAAAAACATGAGATAAAAAATTTCTCAGTCAACACTACAAACTACATGGTGTAAGTAACATACTAAAAACAGACTTTTTGGGTGGAGTATTCTTTTAAGCACACAAGCATTTTATTTATTTATTTTTAGGACAAATGTCACAAGTTTATCTAAAAAACACACCTGGCCACAAAACATCCAGTAAGCAACTCAGACTTTAGGTTCCTCTGCTGTCCTTTTGGATCTGTAGCTGCGCTGACTCAACAGTCAATCAGCAACTGATTTGTCAGAATTCTAGTTTTCAATTAGCCACCTTGTGCTTTTTAGGAGATTGAGACAGAGAAGACAGTGGCACAGTGCTTGGTGTTACCGACTCATAGCTCAAGACTCCTAGGTTCAAATACTAGCCTGGGTAGAGTTTGTATCATTTGTGTGGGTGTCACACAAATCCCAAATTGCCAAATTCCAAAGATATACAGTACCTCTCAAAAGTTTTAGAACATCTCAGTTTTTTCCAATTTTTATGGAAATGCAAACAGTTTAATCAAGGCAGAGAATAATTAAACAATGGCAAATAAAAAAAATTAGCCATGGAATTGTCAAGTATACAAAATTTTATTCGAATTTTGGATTTATCAAAGTAGCTACCTTTTGCTGATACAAGAGTGATTCAGAATGCCAGTGTCTCTGTACAAGTCACCAACATCACACATCCTCTTCCATGTTTGACAGTTGGTGTCACACACTGAGGAATCATCCTTTCACCACCTCAATGGCATATAAACACAGTGCATGATGAACCAAAGATTTCAAATTTTGATTCATTGGTCCATAAGACTTTGCACTGCCAGTATTGCAGTGGCCTATTTTGTTCTTCAAGAAATTTCTTACTGCCACTTGGCCTGTCAAACCTGCACCACAAAGTCTGCTCTTCACAGTAGAAACTGAGACTTGCTTTTGTGCTGAAAGGCACATAAGAGGCAATCTGGAGATCCTTAGAAACTTGTCCTCTGATTGGGTTGTGACTTTGGGACATTTGGGTCTGCCAGATCTTTTCCTATCAGAGTTTCTTCCAGTTTTCAATTGCCTTTGGATTGTGTAGGACACTGCATTCACCGACACCTAGGTTTTTTTTTTTTTGCAATTACTCTAAATGAAAGGCCTACACTTCTATGAATAATAATGCTCAGACTCATTTAATTTGTTTTTTTGCCATTATCACTGGAATTTACAATTTTCTATACTGTGTGGCACGCGGCTGGGGGTGGTACCCAGCTGGGACGCCCAGGAGGACGGCTTGTGCCTCCTCCAGACCACGAGGGGGCGACCACCCTGGTTGTGTTGGGGACCACAGGTACAGGGCATGGAAGCCCAACCCTGTAGGGGCCCGTAGTCACCGCCAGGGGGCACCCCGATGCCTTGGGAGCCCTGGACCTCAGCACTTCCGCCACACCCGGAAGTGCTGGGGGGAAGAGGATCGGGGACACCCGGAGTCCTTCCGGGTGCGCAGCCAGCACTTCCGCCACACAGGGGAGTGTCGGCAGAGGAGTGTCGGAAAACACCTGGAGCCCATCTGGGTGTGCATAAAAGGGGCCGACTTCCTCCATTCGGGAGCTGGAGTCGGGTGGAAGAGGACAGAGCTCGGAGGTGAGGAGAGGAGTAGAGGCGGACCAGAGATAGTGAAGGCAGTGTGGAAAGGCCAGGACTTAAGGGGTGATTGGTGCTGCGGCACTGGGTTGTGCTCACATACTTATTGTAAATATTGTAAATAAACATGTGTGTGGTGAAATCATTATGTCTACCTGTCTGTGTGCGGGCTGTACCCCACAACTGTAATATTGTCCAAGTAGTACTCAGAGGGTGTAGTAACACAGTCTGTTCCAACTCTGCTTTAAGATTGACAAAGGGTTTTTAAGTAATTAACAGAAGTTGGGACACCTATGCAAATTGTTTGCTTCAACTTGCAAGGCTTAATTTACTTTAACTGCCGCAGAACATTGTAAACAATTAGCTGTTCCAAGAAGAAGGCCCATTTGTAACATTCTGAAATCTGTTTGTTTTTAATTTTTACTAACCTAAACTTTTGTTAAATTTAAACCTCTGGCAGTTTACTGCTTACCTTTTAATCATTTAGGTCATTCATTGCATTTCAGCTGATTCAATTTGAAGAAAAACTACAAAATCTGAGATGTCCTAAAACTTTTGACTTTTAGTGTATGTGGTGGCAAGTTTAAAATGGCCCAGTAAGAGCAAACATGGTTGTGCCCTGCAATAGGCTGGCACCTTACACTGCTGGGACAAACATCAGATACCTGGGACACAGAAAGGATAAATACTTTAGAGTAGTAAATGCCAAGCAATACAAGCCCGGGTTTAAATAAAAATAACTCAGATGGCAATGGGTATAACCATAAATGTCACAGAGTTCTCCAAATAACATGACAACATAGAATATACAATTCGGCAAAAACAGCTTAAGCACTTGTGGACTGGAACATGGGGGTAGGAGAATGTCGCAGTAGTCAACAAACCTCTTTTGCCATAAGATCCAAGGTCTCCGCTGGATAGAGCTCAATGAGCTGCAGTAGCCGGGGAAATTTCAGCCTGGCTTCCTCAGAATTCAACTTCAGCGCCTTTAGCATCTTTTCAACCACAATGGTGGGGAAGGATATAATTTCAGACAACCTGGGAACTAATTGTTTAAGCACAAAATGTCAGCTGGCATTTCAGTTAACCATTTTAGATCTGCATACACCTCTTTTAAAAACTATTGGCAATTTTTTGGTGTATTTTTTTTTTTTTTTTTTTATAAACAAGTTGAAATGTTATTCTGGCTTCAGACAGACAATTTTGAAATGTTTTTATATTTTTAATTAAAAAAATGTACATCATGATCTACGAAAAATATCTCAATGAAAATTGAACAGCTTCCAAAAACTGACAGATGACTAAACAGACAAATGTGACAACAAAAATACATGCTTTTGCATTTTATGTAAACACAACTTAAACTCCACACCAGACTTACTCTGAGCACTCTCTTCCTCCTCCCGGAGGCGCCTATCACAAAAGTTGGCCAAAGTCATATAAGCCTCAATGGCCCCACGAGTATCAATGTACTCCTCTGAGAGGGACTGTAGCTCCTCATCCACTTTCTTCACTGCACCCTGAAGCAGCTGCAAGGCTCTACGGTGTAGGCCCACAGTAGCCTGCAAAAATGACAGAAGTCATTTAAAAAAAAAATTTAAAAAAAGCTAATAATAAAGTCTTGAGCTTTAACAGGAACAGAGAGGAATACTTCACCTGCTCAGTATCGCCTGGAGAAGCACCTGAAAGATGACAAAGTCTCTGAAGCTTCTCCTCTCCTAATTCTGCAAGGCAGGAGGGGTCCTTAGCAATTACGTCAGCTATAATGGAGTATGATGTTCCCAGCAGCATATTATGATCTCTAGATATACGATAGGATGTTTTTATAGGATCATTTTGGTTTTCCTCTGTAAAAAGGAAAAGAGAAAAATGAAGGTTCTAAACGTCCCTAATCTTTATTGCAACATAATGAGTGCATGTACAGCAAGCCTACATTTGAAATACATGAACAAAAAAAAATGTAATGCCAGTCAATAGCAGGGCACTCACATACTGTATGTACATTCACACATACCCAATCAAGTCAGAGATGATAAAACATCCAAAGATCAATGCCTTTGGGACATGGTTGGGTTGGGGGGAAAGGTTGTATTGGCTAATGCTTAAAAATAGTACAAATCCATCTACTGTCTACACCCACCGCATTAATTCATGGTAACAGGGTCCAAATTCTATCCCCGTAGCATCAGGTAAAGGCTAGGAGACAAACATGCAAGCAGTGACTAGTATAACTGACAAAACAATTTACACCGCTACACCACAGCATTAAAACCACTGATATGTGAAAGTGAGTAACATTGATTACATTGTTACATTGGCATCAGTCAAGGGGTGCGGTATATTAGGCAGCAAGTGAACAGTCAGTTCTTGAAGGTGATGTGTTGGAAGCAGGAAAAATATGTGAATGTAAGGATCTGAATGACTTTAACAAGGGCCAAATTGTGATGGCTAGATGACTGGGTCAGAGCCTCTTCCGAATGGCAGGTCTTGTGAGGTATTCCTTGTATGTAGTGGCTAATAGCTACCAAAAGTGGTCAAAGGAAGGACAACTGATGAACTGGTGACAGGATCATGGACGTCCAAGGCTCACTGATGTGCAAGGGGAGCGAAGGCTAATGGCCAATGCCGCACTGAAAATGTTATTTAGGATTGGTTTGAGGGACATGACCAAGAGTTCAAGATGTTGACTAAACCTCCAAATTCCCCAGATCAGCTGTGGGATGTGCTGGAAAAACAAGTCCAATTGATGTAGACCCTCCACCATGCAATTTACAGAACTTAAAGGGTCTGCTGCTAACATCTTGGCAGCCGATATGACAAAACACCTTCAGACATAATGACTCAATGGGTCAGAGCTGATTTGGTGGCACGGAGGAGGCCTACACAATTTTAAGCCAGTGGTTTTAATGTTGTGGCTGACTGATGTATATATGATTTTTTAATGCATTAACAATACAAATAAATTAATATAATGCTAATTTTGAAAACTGTAATATAGAAAAATGATAACAAATGATGTTGATTCACCAGCAGAACTACCTCTGCAAATTATACCTAATGTTATTTAACATACCCCAACCCACTTAATCCATAATTAAGAACTGGTAAGTGAATTACTCTTGTTACTAGTTATATAGATAGCAGCCTTACACATTTTAAACAACAGCCTACTAA
Source organism: Erpetoichthys calabaricus (assembly GCF_900747795.2). Classification (NCBI taxonomy): domain Eukaryota; kingdom Metazoa; phylum Chordata; class Cladistia; order Polypteriformes; family Polypteridae; genus Erpetoichthys; species Erpetoichthys calabaricus. The sequence continues at coordinate 36,794,591 of NC_041399.2, forward strand.
TTTAGCTACAATTTAATCTCAATGTGTAAACAAAGTCAACATTTTCTAATTGTTTGTCCAAAGTATGTTACAGAAACATATCCTAATTTTTCTAAAACACCAAGGTGAAGGCATTGTAGCACAGTGTCTCAGGCTTTCACATGTAAAACACAACACTACTGGTTCAGTCCTCAACTCCTGCTCACTCTGAATAAGTCAGTCAGCTAACCATCCAGAGCTCAAACTGTATGAACACATTTCTTCATATACTTGTAATAGTCACAAAGCTATGGAGAACAATGGACATAAAAGAAAAAGAGTACCTAGCAGAGGGATGGTTTTAAAGACAAACAGAATCTGATCTGAGCTTCTTTGGTTCTGGCAGCGACAGTGATTGAAGCGGCTAAAGCTGTGAACCCAGCGAATCAGCCAGTCTTTCTGAGTCTTTGCTTCTCGATGCAGCTCTTTCAGCAGCTTAGTGGCTACTGAGAAGTTTTTCTGCAATAGCATTAAAAAAAAAAATTATATATTATATATATATATATATATATATATATATATATATATATATATATATATATATATATATATATATATAAACACACACATTGCACTTGCTTAAGAGTACATGGACAGTACAGAGGTATAGCATTTAAAAGTTTAACATTTCAGGTTCAAGCTCAGATTTTTCATGCATGTACAGTACAATTAAATTCTTATTTGCAACAGACATTAACTACATGAACACATATCAGGTATACTCATGCAGTCATCATTATGATAAAAACTTTCCCTGAATCTAGTGGGATGAGTTGGAATGACCTTGTATCATCTGCCAGAATGGAGGAAGAGGAAAAGTGACTGTGCAGGATGGATGAGCTCATTAATAATGCTGCTTTCCCTTCTAAATAAACATGTGTTATATATGCACTGTACAGAGGATGAGTGTGTGCCTCTAACATTTTGTGCCAACTTCAACACCTCTGTAATGCTCTACAGTCCTGAGCTCAACAGGTGTTGTACCAGGAAGCTTCTAATCCAGCAATACTGACCCCAAAGTGTATCTGTAGATTCTTGAGCATAACCTGAGACATTCAGAACTGGTCTGAAAACATCCAAGGCAGTAAAGGAACTGATGGCCTGTTCTGACGACAGCCAAGATGTGCTGTACCCACTTTAATTCATCAGTGATGGGGATTTAAAAAAAATGTAAGCTGCTGACCCTCTAAGCAGCCTTTTCTTTAATGTAGACTGAAGTGTCATCTGCTTTCTTCAATGAGCTATTTGGTTTCGTGGACATTAAGACTGCTGTGATGCCAACAGTGAGTCATTACACAAATCAGTCCTTTATAAGCTGTCTCATGGCTAAGATGGAGATATCATCAGAAGTTTTAATGGTAAAGATGGAGCTGTGTTTGTCTCCACAGTCAGACATTAACAGGCAGCTTAGAATGCTGTGTTGAGAAGTGTCAATTGGTACATACTGGGGATTGACAATTAGAACATTTTTTGAGTTTTAATTTAGTGAAATGCCAAAAAGTCTGTTTCAGAACTATAGTTAGGCAACCATGCAGTCATCTCTTGAGGACACTTCTTGGGGCAGCTGAAGCTCGTTCTATTCCTAGACAGTCAAAGCTTAAGTAAACCTATCGACAGTCAATGAATTATGGTTTAAGTATATTACAAATAAATTAGTAAGATATGTCTGAATATTTGAAATTTATAGATGAATGTGATAGAGCAGCTGCAGCGATTTTACATTTCCTGTTAACGTTTGTTTATTGGTCTATATTTCACAATAAGCTAGTGACATGAAATCTTGGCAGCAGGCTGATTTAATAAAACTGAACTCTTATAACATATCAAAACAGTTTTAAAACATTTATAACAAACAGACACAGACAGAAAAAAGTAATGGTTCCTAAGAAGGCTGACTAATGCAGTATCACATGTAGATGGCTGTGCTCAACGTATTGTGGCTGCTCAAGAAAAACAATTACTGTAAAACGTCACTTAACATTTTAAGAAAATCTGTATCATCACATATGGAAAAGGTCAGACCTCTGCATTTTTTTTAACTAGTAACAATATAATGTTGAGGGCCAATAAATGACTAAATGAAAACAACACATGTTTAATGGGCAGTGATTTAAGTTAAGGGAGAAAAGAAAATATAATTATTATGACCAAAGGATAACATTTTATACAAGACACTGAATGAATTTCATAAGAATATTATGAATCATGTTGACAGTTTTTCACTAAATATTGGCTAGCAGATGCAACACTCTTTGCATTCACATTTCATAGATTAAAGCTGCCAAAATAAATTCAAGATGTTTAAAAGGTGACACAACTGACCTGCTTTCTTGCACTGTCTGCCATTTTTAACTTCATGTTAAATTTGCAGCTTTTAATCACAGACTCGAGTCCTTCCACTGGTTCATCCAATTCCATTTGAACATCAATACTTCCTTCTTCATCCACTTCCATACTGTTATCTGCTCCCAAGTTTCGAAGTTTTTCTGAGATTTTATCCAAGAAGAAACATCTATAAGGAGAAGAGGCCTTTAAGCGATAGCAGGCTTTACTTCCTAAAGAACACACAACTCCAGCATACACTCTCAGAAAAAGCATTATGTGGCACTTCTTCAACTTGCAGTGTGCTACTGGCCCCACTTGGATTCCTCTGCTCTCCTGTGTGGTTATAGGCTCCACTGGGCACAGCCTATGCCAGCTTACAAGGACAAATGTGACTGGCAAGGCCGTTCTAAAAATACCAAATTAAAATGTTTTCTGAAAATGTTCAAGAAGTCTATAGCTATGACAACGTTAACAGGTGCCTTTCTGAAAGTGATGGCCTTCTCAACCACAGGTTGTTCTGGCAATATCTAGGGATCAAGAAGAAACTACACAGATCTATATGCACTGCTTCTATAATCATAGGCTGCCATTTCCACAAAACACATTCATTATAATTTTCCAGATTGAAACAAAAAGCCAAAAGTCACAGTCCTCCCGCCCTGTGCCAATTCACCTTTCAACGGCGAAATGACTTGGGACAAAAAAATCCTGAGCTAATTAAAAAAATATAATCAGAGTTTTCCTCATGCTATGAGATGTATGAAATGTATGAAATCGATAACTTCACCTTTACATGTGATGCATATTGCTAAGTGTGTTTTTTCAAAAACTGGTTCTTGGAGAAAAGAGCATTATCGAGTCCTTATGTTACATGTTTGTACTGTTATATTACATGCATTACTTTCACTAAATTAGTGAGGAAGGGACATTAAAAGTGAATATTAATAAGAAAGATATGGAAGGACTGGGTCAACTGGGGAAATTCAGAGTTCCTGACAGCATTTTATGGCATGAGCCTGTTATCAACCTCAGAGGGGCCTACAGAGGGAATCTGTGAAGGGAGAAGCAGAAGCTAGGCACTGTCATGGTGTGGACTTTGTTTAAGGTTTTTATTGGCCTTTTCCTTGGTTTCTAAAAATAATGTAAATATAATGGGGTTTTAAAAGTCAAGAAATGTAACAGTTAATTTTTTTTTTCATTTATAAGGTTTCTGAAGACACCAAATTTGAACTTTGTCTTCCTGTGGCACCATTATGGTTGGCACCATTTTTTACTGTTAGTAATTCAGGGTTTCCAGTCTGTTGCTAGGCAGGACCACCAGGGCTGTGCGACAGATCAGATGTTTAAATGTCAGCATCATATGCTTCCTGACTGTTCAAGTTTGTGGATAATTCAAAACAAAAAAACTATATATAAATCCAACACCTTAGTATTAATATTGTTTGACAGGGTGTCACACAAGGGCTACGAAATGGAGCAATTTGCAATTTGGTGTGGAGCGGAGCAGATGTGATGGCCTTTGCTGAGAGAAGGAAAGGACCTGGTAGGAATCTAACAAACCATTACAGAGTGAATAGTATGCCAACACAACATTAGGGAAGTAGTCAGTGCTCAATGAACTCTTCAGATTTGTGCGTGGTAGTTTACTTCATACTAAACATATACAGTAATGTCAAGAAGCAAAATAAAACTAACAAAAGTATTTGGCATGTCAGTTATTTTAAAAAGCTTTTGATGCCACAGAAAGTATGTAGCAAGGGTGACTGCAAGGATTTACCAATAGTGGGAATAAACTGATTTATGGGAAACAAAATCTGAAGTGTTTGGTAAAGGAGACTGTAAAGAAGATATTCAAGTATATACATGTCAAGGATAACACTGAAGGGCCCCAAATGTGACAGGGTGACCCATGCTCTGCAGTTTAATTAATTCAGCTCTTTGTATTGGTACTGATGTAGTAGGGATGGATGCTGAAAAGCTGTGCTGATTGTAACTAGCTAGAACAGATCCTTACCGTTTTCTCATTTAAGCCTCTCTTTTTCAAAATATGGTTGCAATAAGTCAGAAAACAGAACAGTGTTATTTTTCCATGTTACCGATTTGTGATGATGTCATCCCAGATGTTCATTGGATCCATTCTGTCATCAGGATATCTCCCAGCCCACACTCTAATTAAGTGCTTAACTGAAGTCTTGGAAACTGGTGAGAAACAAATGTGAAAGGTTTTAGCATGTGATGAAAAGCTGATACATTTTTAGTCTTAAATCTACAGTAAATGGATCCAAGTACCAGCTACAGCAGATGAACAAAAGTTTGTGCAAGTAGCAGAAGGAAAGCATGTGGCCAGTGCAGTCAGTCAGGACACATACATTGTGTAATAGCCTTGACACAATGTATGGATTCTAATAATCAGCATAAAATATGACCTCCCAGAAAATAATAAAAAAAGATTTAATTTTAATCAACACTGAAGTTGTCAAGGTTACAGAATTGCTGGGACAGCACAATGGCAATGTTAACACCATTTTAGACTGCTTACATCATGTAACTATTTTAAAATATATCCAGTATATAAAGTGAATTAATTCACTTCAACTTCACTCTAAAAAAAACATTGGAGTTCTACGTAAGTTAACACAATTTAGTTTGTTTTGAACATCACAAGTTGGCATTTCGTCTTTTGTCTTTCTGGCCCTACAAGCATCCACAACTTTGCTATTTCTTCAATTTACAAAGCAACGTTTTGGGAAGAACTAAAGAATTCTGAAATTTGGACAAATATTTAGCACAGAAAAAAAGAACTTTTAATTTTATAGGAAAAAAGGTCCAATGGTTATTTTAAGCATGGATTTCAATTCAGACTTGTAAGAATTAAAATTAGTTTTGCTGCTGCTTTTTTCAAGCAGAACATACACTACAGTATAAAAGAAAAATCAACAGGCATATAATTTCCATAGACATGTGGCACTAAAGTAAAGTCATACAGGAAGAAAAAAATTAAATTATCTTTTTAAATTATAATTTTAAAGACAGAAATGTAACAAACACCATGCGTTGATACTGTGTGTATATGCTATATGGATCCAATCAAGACTGTTCACAGGTTTCTAGTTACAGTACATTTAATTTTCAAATTAACATTTAATATAATTAAAATAAATCTTAGTGTCACACTGAGAAAAATTCAGAGTGGACAGTGGCTGTTACATTCATTCTCCTGCACCTGTGCTTTATGTCACAGTATGTAGTATGTTGTGTGTTCTGTATGTGGAGACAGCACTTTAGATGCAGTCGTCACACAGTGTCCTAAGAATATGGGATAATGAAGGCACCAGAATTAGAGTTGCACAAAAGAGTTTGCTGTATTGTACAACACATTAGCTCTTAGTCTGCCACAATTTTATTATGTTTGTATACAACTCTATATTTCAGAAGACCTGAAATGAGACAAATAAACATCCATTATATAAAAAATCTCAGCAGAGAATGTTCTTTTTAAGAAAGCTGTGGAAAATCAACATTTCTACACCAGTTCTAACCCAGATCAACAGATCTGCCATTAAGAGCAATCTGTTATCCTCAGCTCAGCCCCTGACCACTCAAAGTCCAGATTACAACATATAGCACAAAAAGAAGAAAAGATCACTGGTCAGTGGCAGCTCTTGGTCCTAGAGATACATGATATTAGGGATAGGAAGCGAGTGGACTCCATACATCCAGGCAATAACCTGCTTTAAAAACTCCTTCTGGTAAATGGTACCACATAACCAGAAGCACATGACAACTGAACAGTTTTTTCTTAGTAGCAGGCATGCTTAACAAGTCACTCCCAGCAGATACACAGAAATGGTCTGTGTCCTTTACCAAAGTTATTGTGTAGTGTTGCTGTTATTGTTACTATTGGTAAGTTTCTGTATAAAAATAAACGTCATTATTCATTAACTAGTAAGAAGCACATCTGCATGTCTGCACATTTTTGGTCTATATTCGTTTGTTCTTGTGCTGATTTACCATGTTAATTCTTGTGTACATTTGGCGAATACAGAAATTCTGATTCTACAAATACTCATATTGTCTATAAAAAGATATTCAACTTCTTATTTCTTTGTTTATTAGGTGTTGGTGTTCTGCAAGGTAAGTGCTTTACATCGTTAATTTCAACAGTATTCCAAAAGTAGAGTCTCTTAATGTAGTTTTAAATGTAATTTTATCTAAAATTTTTATTATGTCCTTCTTTACTTAAACAAAAGCTGATATATACCATCTATACTGACAGTGGAGAGATATAAATGCATGAACTAAATTGTACTGTATATAAACAAATACTGTACAATTTTGTCTATTGTCCATTACATACAAGAATGAAGAGAAAAAGTTTTTGATTATATATTAAACACACAGATTTATGCAAGTGTTAACATACATTGTAGCAGCTGTAAAGTAATGGCAGACTTCCTTACCATCCGTTATCATAAAGTTCAAGAAGTCCTGTATTTCAGTTATGGTTTGAACAGACTGCAATTTGGCAAGACGGCTTCCATGCAATAAACCATCAATGCTAGAATAATTCTATAGAGAAAATGGAGAGAAACATATGGGAGGGATTTAGGACAACACATGTGAAAGAAAACCTTTGTGACTTTGGTTTTTATCCTCCTTACTTTATACTGGGTTTATGCTGATGATGCTTTGCTTCCAGAACCTCTTTTTAAACTTAGCTTTCTTGTTTGAGGATTTCTACATTTATTAATTATTTCTGGTAAACATTATTCAAGTCAAGTTGTTAATAACATAAAAGAAATAAATACAAGGAAACTGGGAAAGGGATTTACATTTAGTACCAGATGGACCAAAAAAGAAAAAAAAATGTTAGGCCAGTGTTCAGTTCTTTATCTCTTCTACAATAGCTGTTTAGTGAAAACAGAACAAAGTATCCTCTTTGTCAAAGACAAGTTTCCCCATTTCTCATCATTTTCTTTCATCAGCACAAAATTCTTCCACCGTGCTCTATGATAAGCCAAAACCAGATTTACCTGCATGAAAATCTGCATGCAGTTGTTGATGTAGTACTTGGCTCTATCAAAATCATCCTGGAGAATATAAAGGAGACTCAGCTCCTGGCTGTAATGAGTCTCAATGATGCTTTTCCTGTTGTCTGCCTTCATTGCATTATCCACAAATGTCAGCAGAGATTGATCTGGCTCCCCAAGCTGTAACAACTTCACCATGCTACGCATTACATAAGGTAAGTAGGTTTCCTTAAAAGAAATGTAAAATTAACCATAATAATCAAGTTGGTCTATACATTTACAAGTGTATGTGACAAAGGTCCTTAACACTAGAATTACCAGAGCCTACGAAAAAACTTGTAGATCCGTCCCACCTTAAATAGGTTGTATATAACAGGCAGATTGAATGTTATTTACTTATTTACCTTTATTTATTTACTTACTTCCTACAGCGTAAAGTCACAAGTAGACTGCAGAGCTTCCTGTGTACATATACAAAGTACAGCAATGGCAAAAGTGCGACGTGCGTTCTTGCTCTGATGTAGAACCATCGTCATCATCTGAGTTCACCTCTGTTATAGCACGTCTTTATGTGAAAACAGCAGTGTTACATTGGGGGGGGGGGGGGGGGGGGGGGGGGGGGTTTGGGAGGTGGGATCATGAACGCGACAGAGAATAAAACTGAATTAAAAAAAAAAAAAAAAACAAAACAAAGCTAACCTTTACAAGTATCATACATTTACACCGGCTGTTACAGACTGAAATCAAATGTTTGTTTTTATTCTAAAATAGTAAGAATAAGAGCAGCTCACTTCTCAAAACGGACTCGTCTAGGGTCAAACCTGTGAAGTTTTGATTACCAGTCAACAGCTGATACCGTTGCGCCACCGAAGCTGTCGTAGCAAATGCGTGACAATGTTGCACCCTAACACGGGTTCTTTTTCTGCAGTTATATTCTTGAATAGAAGCGCACTTGTTCTGTTATATTTGTACCTTTTGTGAAAGTGTTTATTTGATATTTGGAATTCAGGCTTAACACATTATACACTTCATGTCTACATTTTGTCAATTATTACTAAAACATGAAAAATGTTTCTGTTTTAATAATGTGTATACTATATACAACTCCAAGCAACTGACATACAGGTAAACAGACTTGAGCTGAGAAAACTGTGCGGTGGTGGGGGATGTGATAGCAGGCTGCTTGCTACTTATTACATTTACAGGACAAAAGATGCTGATGGAGAGGTGCAAAGCGATTTAAGGTGGGACGGATCTACGAGTTTTTTCGTAGGCTCTGGTAATTCTACTGTTAAAGCAGGGATTATCTTAAATGAAGCAACAAATTTAACAGAATGGAATAATATAAAAATCAAAGTAGCTTTTTAAATTTAATTTTCTAAAATGACATGTACAGTGGAATATGTGCTAAAGATTGCATATTCATCATTTACAGTGTAAGCAAGAAGGAACAAACTTAGTGTCTAAAAATAGCAGCTTACACCCTTAACATTCAGATCCTTTACTAGGTATTGGTATGCATATTACAACTTAGTATAGCATCGTATTCTTATTAATAAATCAAACAAAGTTTGAAATTCTGTTAAATAGGAAAAGATTTTTTTTTCTTTCAACTATATTATTGAACATCTTACAACTGTTTAACTGCATACAAGGAGTAGGTAATCCTATACAGCACAAGCAAATGCACTATATAAACTATATAGTAAAGTTTAATGAATAACTGAGGAACTGGCCCCAGGACCATCAGTGTGGTCCATAAGAATCAATTCAGATCTGACAGTTTATTACACGTTTCAAGACAGATTTAAAATGCATCTGATGAAACACACATATTCTTTGCAGATCTTGTCAAGCACGGCATAGCCGAAAATAGTAATGTTACGTTGTGGATGAGGTACAATTTTTGTATCTGCTACAGTTGAATTGAAACAAGCTGCAAATACAGTATATGCACCAACCTGTATATTATATACTTATTTCATGGGTGACAATCTAGTTTCTTTAAAGAGCTAGTGTTTTGCAATCTTTGAGTACTGTACCTGATAGAAAGGATCAAGCCATATCTTCTCCAGATCAGATGGAGTTTTATCATCAATATTTACTGTAGAGCAATACTGCAAGGACTTCCACTCTGTCAACTGATTGTAAGCCTCTAAAGCTGCTAACTCCCAAAGATCTTTCTCAGCATCTGTTGGTTCTCCATCTGTCCAATTTTCCATATTCAAAGCCTTAAAAAAAGATTTGTTTTGTTCCGATTAGAAAATTAGAAAGAGGACAATTATGCAAGTCTGTTCAAAGTTAGAGAAACAATGTCAAAACTATAAATAAACTGACTCCACCATTTTTTGCATAGGCATTTCATATGGAATTTTCCATAGAGAGAACGCTAGCATTCCCAAGTTTCTATAAATACCATAAGCCCAGCTTTTCTAGACTATCATGACACAACATTACCAAGAACTGAGGATGTTAATATAAAATTGAGACATTTGAGATCCACTGGACGTACACAATGCCTGGTTATCTCCAGGTTATACATCGTATTCATCAATAGAAATGCTTGGGTGGTCTAGTCTTTTATGCTTACTTCATTATACAGCTTTGCAGCTTCAGCATAATCAGATTTAGCTTCTGCCTGCAGCGCCTTGCTAGTAACTGACTTTGCTCCAATTTTACCACTGAAGATACCACGGAGAACATCGTAATCTCCCAGGGATCTGTATAGTCTGTAAAATGCAGTATCACAAGTACTTTATTAATCTTTTAAAGCCCCCACGACCAGTTTCAGAAACCTAAAACAGTCAATAAAAAACACCAAGTTAAATCAAATTAATAGGCTCAAAAATTACATAAACATTACCTCAGAACACAACAACATTATATTTACAAATACAATATTAAACTACAAGGCATTTAAATTACAATAGTTTGTCAAGCATTGAATTTATGTATTTTGTAGTATTTTAAATTGATATAATTTCTGTAATCACAATGCTTAATTACTGCAATTTTTTGGATTATTTGAGTTATTGGAGTTATGTTTCACTATTTTTGGAAATAATTTACAATTGGCTAAACCATAAGTGCATGAAGGCTGCATTGTGCACAGGAGTGAGTGTTGGTGTCTCCTGAACACAGTTGGGGTGGAGGCACATGTTCTCCCAGTATGCATGTGGGTGTTTTAGTTTCATCCCACATCTAAAAGGTGTTAAGATTAGAGTGAATGGCAACTCTAAAATAAACTAGTGTTAGGAAATCGATGTGCCACATAATGGACTGGCACACTGTCCAGAGTTTATTATAGTGCCTTTTATAAGTAAGTACAGGAATAGGTAGATTTGTAAAACTCCAAAAAAGAGCCACCCCAGACTGGAGAGACAGTTTTCAGTCCTGGTCTTCATAAGCACTTTAACTACTCTTTTATGTTTCAATCTAGCTCTTAACAAAAAATCTGGCATTATCATCATCTGTAGTCCTGGGGGTTTCTTCTTAGCATTTTTCCTAGTGCCTCTAGGTGTCTTTGCACTTATGGCAATGGCACACCCCAGGAAGCCTGGCAAGCATGCATACTGTGCCAGACTTTCCTGATGATATATGGAGTGATCACTTACCCCCCCTGGTTTATATATCCCCGGAACAAGTACAACCAGAGCACTTGCCACAAACATAGACATAACTAGGCACTTGCTATGCCAACATCTGTTGTCCAAGACAGGGCTAACCTTCCTATTTTATCAGGGCCATGTAGGGTATTGAATCTATCATACAGTTCTCACTGAATAAGACAGTCACAAGATTGGTTCTTTACTTGTACAACCTTAATATAAATGAAAACAAGACAATATGAAAAGCACAGAACTGACCAGAATGTCTCAACAAACACAAGTCAGTCAGGAATGATTTTTTTTTAAAAAGTTGTCATTAAAAAGAGATTTTTTTCAAAAGTAAATTGCAAAAGTAAATCTGTTAATTTTGATATTTTAATTGTTACAAATGCTTTCAACATGTGCAAAGCACACAGAAATAAAAATACATATTGAAGAAGTTGTTCTTCCAAATCACAATCCCTCTATGATTCCCTTTAGTGACACTCAAAGCAGTAAAATAGAGATTCCTACAGGCCAGTTCAGTAGTTACAAGCAAATAATTTTATTTGATTTTCAACAAAAACTGAGTGATTTTAGTTAGTGCAACTATTTCTCAAATACAAAATAGACCATAAGTTTACATAAATTGAAAAATCAGGTATGTTGGATGATAAATGTACTTAGCCAAATGGATCCATCGCTCTGTATCGGGTGGGAGCGCCACCCTTCCTTTGGCTCTCTTCAAGGGTGGCTCTTCAGGAACAGACTGGTGAATTAAACTTTCTTCCAATAAAAGAATCCCAATTGGCTGCTGGAGGCTAACCAAGCAGCTGGAGCTCACATTTGTCGGTGTTACCTGAAGCAGCTCTTGGTGTCGGTAACTCATATCCTGTTAAGAGTTTAATTTACATACATAAAAAATGCAACATTGAATTCACAGTAATATGTAATTAACTACAGTCTTATGAAAAAGTTTGGGAACCCCTCTTAATCCTTTGGATTTTTGTTTATCATTGGCTGAGCTTTCAAAGTACCATCCATTATCCAACCCGCTATGTATCCTAACTACAGGGTCACGGGGGTCTGCTGGAGCCAATCCCAGCTAACACAGGGCACAAGGCAGGAACAAACCCCGGGCAGGGTGCCAGTCCACCGCAGGGGGCACACACACACACATGCACACATACACTAGGGACAATTTTGGATCGCTAATGCACCTACCCAGCATGTCTGTATGACTCTAGAATCAGCAAACTAAGAACAGTGTATGCCACTAAAAAGAAGACTGAGGGATTCCTGAAGTTTCAAGCTTTGTTCTTTTCTTATTGCGGATGGGTGGATAATTAAGAATGGCCAAGTAAGTCAATCAAAAGTAGACAGGGATTTCCCGTTCTGGTTATGTCCTTTCCAGAGTCTATAAAGCATGAGGACAGAAGCAAGGGAATTTTGCCTCTGTTCTTTACAGGAAAATGCCCTATGCCTGAGATTTTACTAGGGAACTCAAAGGAAATGCCATAAAATGACATTAATAAACAGGACAGTATGTCCGAACTGAAAAGATTATTCCAAAAGTGATATGCCAGGTTCCACCTAGTGGTCACTATATATACAAAAAACATAAACACATATAACACAGAAAGCACACAAAAAAGTAAGTGAATTTGAGTTAATTCAGTTTTAAAAATTATATACTGTTTAGTTACCTGGAAGTAATCCCTACTGCCTTAATCCCTAATGCCTGAGAATAATTTATTTAGGAGGGGACTGCATACCATTCTCTCCGTACTATCAAGAACAACACATTACATAATCCATTGGGACAATAAAAAAAAAAAATCAAAAGGTTAAAAACAAACACTGACTATAGAACAGTGTGATAAATCTGGAAAGGCAAACAGAAAAGATTAAATAGTTTTACTGATGAGAACAATCAGATTCCATTCCAGTGATGTAATGTTAAAGACTGAATTCATGGTTTATAAAACAATAAAAAATATTTAATGAAAGTTAATTAAATGTGCTATGCTTAAATTAAAAATGACATTAAAAGAGAATGCTAGTTTTATTCACACATGTTCAGAACGGTTCACCAGAAAGTCTTTTAAAGTACTGTATTTCTCTGAATCTGCAAAACTATTACAAACAAAGTAGACTAGAAAGAAATACTTCATGTATGTGAAAACAGTATTGCCTCGTAACAAATGCAATCGACCACAAATATAATCTAAAGAAGCAGCCCGTCCAAGCAGTCACAGTTACTAACTTAGTGTGTGACCCTGAACCAAGATATTTAGCCAAGCAGTGATTGAACTGTAAAAATCTGTGATTCTGTATGGATAATCACTTCAAATAAAATGAACGTAAATGCAGACTGCTTCTACAGACTGCGAGGAGTTCAGATTAGCATTACACATTTGACTGCCTGTATTTGCCCGTTACAATTATGGCTGAAAAGGATTTAAAAGCAGTTGTTACAAGTAATATTAAAAGAAAATATTTCAGTTCACCAAGTTCAGTGTAAGTAAAAATGCATCTTTTTAATTGAGTTTAATTGAGTTGGAAATTCTGGTAAGTAAAGTATGATTTTAATATATGTATTTTGTTATTTTTTTCTGTTTTATGCTGTATACATATATTCCAAGAACACAGAGTAGTCTCATACGAGAAAGCATGATTCAGCAAACACAGTAAATCTAAGAATTTGCTCTTCAGGAATAGCTTTTCTTCTGTGCTTACTTTGTGAATATATGTATTCTGTTACTCAAAAAGGTTTACCTGGACTGTATTTTAAAATCTTTGTGCTAACTTAGCTGTCAGGAACAGAAAAAGATACTCATAAATCAGCAGCCAATGGGCAGCTAAAACATCACCTGAGCTTCTAAATGGTACAATAAAAGGACAATACAAGTTTCATTCACAGGCATTAAGATTGTTTGAGAATACTTTATACATAACTTTTAATAATCTGTAGTCTTAAACTTTCCAATAAATAATACTATACTGTAATTTAGATAATTTTTATAGTTTCATACTTTACATATGTTGGACTTAAGGGAAACATGCTGAAATTACCTGAACACAGGAAACAAATGGTGGAAAATACATGGTACTTTTACTTAGGAATGTATTAATATCCTCTAACAGTTCTTCTAAAATTGACTTCTTTTCCTTAGAACCTTTAGAGTTTTTCATTTCCAGTAGGATGCCCGTAAACAGTGAGCTAAACAGCTGCTTAGCAAAAGTTGGATCTCTCTACAGACAAAAGAAAACAAACATTTTAATATAAACTTGCAGTGCTACCCACTTAAGACGGGTTGAAATCTAAGTAATTAATGTAGACCTCAGTGTTATCGTTTGCAGTGCACCATCTAATGGGATGTATTTTGTAATGCATGTAGTAGAAAATGCATTGCATTTGTCATTCCAACAGATGACACATCAGAAATATTTGTAATAGTAAAATGCATTGCACTTGTCATTCCAACAGAGGGCGCATCACAAACATTAGCACACTGCATTTACAATTCCCACACCAAATGGCACATAACAGAGACATAGCAACCAAATGACCACACAGATACACCCACACACTTGCCCTTTTATTGAGGTGGATAAGATGATTTCTCTCTGGCTGGCAATTACCCACTGTTGGATGTATTCAGTGTTAACATTTGCAGTGCAGTGTGTCCGCCCAGTTGCTATGTCTTTGTTACTTACCATTTGGTACAGGATCTGTAAAAACAGTGCTAATGTTTGACATGCGCCATTTGTTGGGTAGCAGAGACATAACCAGATGGTCACAAAGACAGACAGACAGACAGACTCTCATCCCTTTATTAAGGTGGATATTACATATATTTGACGTTTTTCAAATGTGGTTACTAATAAGACAGAATAAAAAGCAAAGTTTGACAATCTTGTTTCTGCATATAAAACATACTGCATGTATTAAAGTGCCTATAAAAAGAATTGACACTCTTGTCAGTTTTAATATTTTTACATTTACTGTCATACAACACTTAACCACAGAGGATATGTAATTTGGCTTTTTTGATTCTGATCAGTAGAAAAAGAATAATGTCTGAGTGTGAAAACAGATCTCTGCAAAAGGGTTTAAATTAATTATAAACATAAAATACGTAAGTATTGACCCACATTAATTATTACTGGTACAGCCAGTTTTTGAACGCACATTATTAGCTCAATGGAGATCACCAATCTGGGTTTTCTATTGATTGTTGTATAAATGCACTTTATCTGGAAGGTCCAGCTTAGAATATCTCTTGGAGTTACACCAATCAATAATAAAATTAAAGAGTATGGCACAGTTGTAAATTTGCATAGAGCAGGTGTAAGAAAACGACTAAAGAGGGAGGTCACCAAGAGGCCTATAAGAACTCTTAAGGAGTTACAAGCTACAGTAGATAGGATTGTGAAGACTACAATTATTGCTAGGCTGTTTACAAAAACCATTGCCACTGTTATATTATATAAAAAAAAAAAAAAAAACCTGAGCATTTGTCAGAAGGCACACAAGAGACTCCGAAGTCAGCTGAAAGAAGGTTCCATGGTCCGATGACACTTAAATTGAGCTTTTTGGCAGTTAGACTAAACGTCATGTTTGCACATTGCACATTATTGAAAACACACTATCCGCAATGTGAAGTCTGGTGTTGGTACATCATGCTGTGGGAATGTTCCTCTTCAACAGGCTTTGGAAGGCTTGTGAGGGTAAAATCAATGCAGCAAAATATAGGAACATCATGGAGGAAAACCTGATACAATCTGCAAGAAACTTGTACCTTGTGAGAAGATTTGTTTTTCAGCAAGACAATGGCCCCAAAAGCTACACAAAAATGGATTAAAAATAACTGTTAATGTTGTGGAGTGGTAGGATATGAAAAAGGCTGTACAGTACATTCACAAATTATGTTCTACCTGAGAGAACGTGAGAGGTTTTGCAAAGAAGAAAGAAAATGGCAGTGCGGAGATGTGCAAAGCTACAATACACCTATACACACACAGTGAATGCTGTCATGGCTGCCAAAGGTGAATCTACCAAATAACTAACTTGAAGGGGTGAATATACTGAATTATATATTCAAACTTAAGTAAAGAATTCCAAAATCTGATAGAAACTTGCTCTGCTCTTCAGAAAAACCTTGCCTAATATCAGACTAAAACATTCTTCTTCAAAACAACTTCTAGTTTATTAGTAAACAAACAAAAAAAACACACACATCAAAGAAAAACACAGAATTACTAAACTAACTCACTAATACTGAAATCTGCCTGAGGGTCCAGTGTAAAATTAGCAATAATAAATAAACAAATAAAGATGGTGCAAATAATCACTAGATTCAAAATAAAGTCATCCAGAAAACAAAATGAGAAAGACAAATGGTAACACTCAGTTCATAAAACACGAAAAAGTCTACAATAAAATTAATTTGACTTCATGGAATTAGCTAGAGTGGGTCTGAAGACCAACAATGGTTATTAAAGTACAAACACTAAAACAGGATTAGGAATAGTATTACAAATTATGGCATCTAGACTAAAAACTAAGGAATTCATTCTGTACTTTGGAAATGCTTACATGTGTTTAAGGATGATGGTATTAAAGTTACAGTTCATTTCAGTAATCTCAACATTCTGATACAAACTGCTTGGGACCAAACTGGTCATTTGAGGGAGAGACATTAATCATCTTCTAACCACTTTAGGTGTGGAGGTGTGGCAGAAAAAATAAATAAATAAAAAATCTTTTTATTTAAATAAATACAATTAGTTTAATAAATAAACAATAAAGTTCAGGATGGAGCCTGAGCTTCTAAATTTGGTGATGTTGTAATGGTTAAATGTGCACTAAGAAGGCTGGCAACACCAGGATTCTTTAAGATACAACAGCCTTGGGAAGTCTGGAGTAAACCTTTTTCCCCTCTTTCTCCCCCCAAATCATAACTACTGTGCAGAAGAGGGTCTGATTACTGGCAAAAAGATGAGGAGGCCAAGGAAAAGTGAGATGGAGAAAGATGTTTTAGGAAACCAAGCCAGGTGGATAGAAAGTACAGCACAACCCATAATATTAATACTGTTCAAGCTTGAAGGTGGCAGTTGATCTTCCTTGGACTATTACTTTCTGTTTTTAACATACTCAAAACACCATGACTTTCTGGAAAGCAACATTAGACTATTGTTCCATTTCTTTGACCTAAATGCACCAAAGACCCTTTGAATTACTTTCTGTATAAAGCCCCCTGGGAATTCTAGCCTATGTAGTTGTTATTTGAACAATAATTTAGAAAGAAGTGTTGTGAGCATAAGAGGAATAATTTAAATGGGAAGAAATAAGTCAGAGTATACAGGATATAAGGTAAGACAACTTTGCAAGCACAAAATTTCAAATAATAATTGGCTCTGAAAAATGTGAATAGTTCACCCACTCAACAAATCAACTCAGTGTTAACGTTCATCCATCACAAAGACACTAAAAGGCGTCTCTCTGACAAACAACAATAAAATCACACAATTTGTAGACTGTAGTTTTATTCTGATAAGTCAACAAACCTGAGCGAGAGCCTGTAGTGGTGCAATCAGACTGCTATACTGAATCTGAATATCAGGAAGATCTCCTTGACGGTATCGCCTATAAAGAATAACTTGTCCTTCCTTCTTCAGCTTTTGCTCTGCCACATTAGCCTGAAATTACAATAATTCACTCTCACACCAATCATTATGTTTGCATTTTAAATGGTCATTATTTAAATATTGTCACAGGAATCATACTTTGTTACATAGTACACATTTTCACTTACAGCAAATTTTACTAGAGCAGAAAGGATCACACACCTTTAAAACAATAATAATTTATTAGTTATAAGAAGTACAATACATGCTTTGAGATGCATATATCAGCTTTAAAATATGAAATTAATACTAAAGGAGATGTGCAGCAATTCCCAAGAGGCTGGACAATTGCATGTTAAGCGACAGACAGATATTAGACTAACGGAAGATATTTTTTTTCATTTATATTTTAATATCTATTTGGAAGTTCAGTGATAGGACACTATAGAAGTTATTAATTCCTCGATTCATATATTAACTGATAATTTTGCAGTTTCACATAAAAATCACAAAGCTCATGAGTAACAAACTTCATTGTATTAAAAAACTGGTGTACATTTTGAAACAGCATTAACAGCAGCTTAACTAACTGAGACCGCTTTCATAATTTCTTGGCAGTATTAAATGAACAGGACATTTCTAAATTGAAAAAAATCAGCCGATTAGTATTAGGTTAAAGATCAGGTTAACATCCAGTAACTCTTGGCATATTGGGAGGGTCTGCTTCCTTTTACATAAGTTTTATTTAATATTATGAATAAATCAGCCAACAGCACCATCATAAAAGGTATATGTTGTCCAGAACATACTATTAATCAAAAAACATAACTGCCTTATATCATTTGTGTGCAACTTTACATTTGTTTAGGGAGCTTTTCGGCAAGTAAACTTATTGCCTGTCCTTATATTGAGAGGGCAGATGAGCAGATGGGAGGCCATCAATTCCTTTAACGTTTGCATGAAAAATCTGCATTTTAAATGTGTTTTAGTTTTACCTTGTTGATGTCACAAGTTATTCAGTTTATTTTTTGAATAAAAGCAACACCGCCATATTGAAACACTGACAAAGCTCAGTAAAGACGAAAATAGCTTTTTAGAGCTTGTATACACTCATAAAAAAAGAAGATAGTTACTGTTAATTACTGAATCTCAAATAAACTGATTAAATGAACAGTCATACTTTTAATGACTCTGTGTTCTGGAGTGATAAAGCCAGAATTTTAGAGCCACAGATGCCACTTTACAAAGCAAGCTGAAATCTGCCTTAAGGCCAAGTGTTTGCTCAGATGACTGAAGAACCGACTACTGAATCTAAAAGCTGACCAGGACAATATCCTATTTATATTACTGTTCATTTTCAGCACGCTTTCTAATACTATATATATATATATATATATATATATATATATATATATATATATATATATATATATATATATCCAGTTTGCTACATTTTATTAGAAAGATATTATTCTATTTTAATAAATACCACTTTGCTTTTAAATTTTCATACTTTGTTTCTACATCTAGAGTGAGTAAAGTAAAAAAGTAAATACAAGGCACTTGGTGTAAGGAGATTGCAACTAGCATTCTCACAGAGTTTAGCAGACTGAGGTGGGCATCTCAATAGAGTGAACATCATGGAGATCAAGGTGTGTCGGAGTTTAGGTCCAAGTTACATCTGGGGACACCCATGTGGTGTTTAAGCCAAAGCTAGCGAGTCCTCTCTGTAGAATATTGAGATGTGAATGGCTGTGCAAGCATCATACACAATCAGTGGTTGTGTGAATAAGGCCTGTGTGTGTGCGTGTCACTTCTGGGGTACACGAGTAAACCAATTCCAATTATGAAGTTACGAGTTCCACCCATCCCACGATAATGTACTCTGTATATCAAACCCATTTATGACATCTACTAAATGTTCACTGTAATACTAAGAGAACTGAACGATATAAATAAATATCACAATGCAACTCACTAGCATTAAAGAGGCATTAAAACAGCATTAGACTCATGTTGACCATAACGTCAATATTTAATGTTCTTATTTGGCACAATATATCACTCAAAGTTTTTTTAGCTACAAATATAAATACAGATAACTTATAAAAGAAAAGTGGGCAGTACAATAGTGCAAGAGGTAGCATCCTAGGTTCAAATCCCATCTGTGGGTTCTCTCCAGGTCTGCGCAAGTTTGTCTCCTGTTTTCATACAATATATCTCTCCACTTTAGCCCTGTTGAGGGCTGTTTTCTGCCTCATACCCAGTGACACCAGAATATGCCATGGCCCCCTAACACTAACAAGATTAAGAAGGTTTATCGAATCCCGTAAATGCCAATAGGGACTCTGCTCTGTTGGGCCCTTCAGCAAGGCCCTTAACCTGCAATTGCTGAGCGCTTTGAGTAGTGAGAAAAGCGCTATATAAATGCAAAAATTATTAAAAAAAAAATTATTATTTAAGGTTTGAAAATGTTATGTTATATGACAGAACCCAGTTACTTAACTGTCATCTTTAAATGACACCAATGACTTGGTGTCATTAATACAGTATATGCTACTGGTCATCAACAATGAAAAAAACATGTCAAATTGGTTTGAAACTTGCAGGGTGGATAGGTCATAGTAGAGTATTAATAGGATTACAAATACAGCACATATGCAAATGAAGTTATACTCTGTGGACATTACCATAGGGTGTATAAAAGATGCTTGCAAAGGGAGTTAAGGACCAAATATGCTGTAATGAAGCCATACATCCAGCTCTCGGACTTGAACTAATGGAGAATTATGGGAATACACGAAGGCTAGTGATCCTTTCAGAACACTGGTGTTCCATTTGGATGGAATGTAAGCACAGTGATTTAAAGTATGGTGACAGTTGGTAGAGGAATGTCAAACCAACTGAATTCAGGGCTCTGAAGCACTACAATGCACAAACTGTTTTGGTGGGGTGGTGGGGGCAGACATCTCAGTTACATGGCAGTGATGGAAAAGAGAACCATATCTCAGACCCCAATCCAACATTTGGGGTCTGTCACACATCAAGGGGTGAACGCACAGACTGCTTGACATTGTTTGCAGCAGCCAGGGTTTCTCACTCACTGTCCAATGCTTTGGACACCTTTGATTCTTGATCACAGAATGGATACATGTATGGAGAGAAGGTGGCAATAGGCCCCTGGAGGTCTGCATTTTGCAGCACCATACAGGCCCAACACCAGTTGTTATAGTAGGGGGTGCCATTTGTATTCCTGCCCCATAAAAACTGTGGCACCTTGACCAGCCAGTGATAACATCAGAGAGGTGGTGGAGGCGGAGATGGTACCCTCACTGTAGGGGTTCCCTTCTGCGATATTCCAACAAGACAGTGTTCAACCACATGTGGCACAAAACCTCTGACAGCTTCTGGATGACAACCATGCGCCACTGCTTCTCTGGCCCACGCATACACAACATTATATCCCACATCTGGGACATGGTCAGGCAAGCCACAGACTACCAACAGTTACCACATATGAACTTTGGATGTGTGTTTGTAGCTTGGCATGCCATCCCTGATGTCTCTTCCCGTCAATGCCAGACCATGTAGAAACGGTTATTTAAGCCCATGGTAGATACACCAAATACTGATTTTACCCATTAGACTGGTCATTATTTTAACAATTATATGAATACTGGAAGATCTGAACCAAATC
Source organism: Erpetoichthys calabaricus (assembly GCF_900747795.2). Classification (NCBI taxonomy): domain Eukaryota; kingdom Metazoa; phylum Chordata; class Cladistia; order Polypteriformes; family Polypteridae; genus Erpetoichthys; species Erpetoichthys calabaricus. The sequence continues at coordinate 36,815,881 of NC_041399.2, forward strand.
CTGATTATCCACCTCGGTGTTAACCCTGAACGTGAATTGAAACTCTATATGCAAATATGGGTAAACCTGAGTCAGGCTTGGGTGGCGTGCAATGATACAGTTTATAGTGTTAAACACAAATACCACTTGGGAAAGTATTCTACTGCCATGGATGAAATAACACCATGCTACCAAAAAAATTTATACTTTTTTACTTTTTGCCACTTTATATCAACTCAACGGTAAATCATAAACATTCAATTCAGGTGTGGGGTAACCATGAAAAAAAAAAAAAAAGGCAAACAAAAAGTTGTAAAGGCAGTTTTAAAACAAACTGAAGCTGAACCATTGCTCAAACTGAGTGATAGTGATAATGATGTGAATTGGTCATCAGACATTGACATGGAAAGGGAACCTGATGCATGAAACAGCACTGTATGACTGAACTGCCATGATATGTCTAGTGAATTTGGTCATGTGAAGCTTTACTGTGATGCGACAGTAGCTGCGTGACAAATAGACTAATAAAATTGCAGTCAAATGGAAGGACAAGCAAGAAATTAGCCCACTACACACTGATCACAATGCAACAAATGTCAATGCTCATGTCAGGAGCAATGTAGAAGTCACAAAGCCTGGCACTATGGTAGCCTGCAATAACACAAGGGGCACATCCATCACACAGGTCAGGCACTGACATTCTGTCTTCTTGTGTCCAAGCAAAACAAAAATAAAGGTGTGTAAAGAAATTCGTTTCTACTGTTCCGAATGCAACTTCCAACTAAGCATTGGTGGCTGTCTTAAAACATCACACAAAGGACGTGTATTAGAGCTGCATCAATACAGCAGCTGAACTTAGACATACATTTTTTTTTTTTTATAAACTGTATTTACTGTTGATGTTTTGATATTTATAAGCTACTGTTATATGTGGTTAATAACATTTTACTTTTTTGTAACAAAAATTCAATGTATTTGGCTTATTTTTCCTGGGTTAAACATAACGCTAAGCAGGTTAACGGATAGTACATGTCAAAACTATAATGACTGAGATTTTCATCAGGAGAAGCATAATTGTGTGGTAGTTAGTGACTGCACTCCAGCAGTCTGGAGATGACTCATTCTGCAGGTGTTTTATGAATTTTCTCAAGATATTATTTCCTCCCACATCCAAAATCGTGTGTGTGTGTGTGTGTGTGTGCCCTGTAATGGGCTACTGTTCCATCCTAGTTTGGTTTACACCTGGTATGTATATATAGAAAGAGAAGTGACATTTTTGCAGTTGAAGCGTATTGAGAGCAAAATTACACTATTCAATATGCAATTAAAATGTATATAAAAACCTGAACACAAATTAATGTGAACACAATGAAGTGAGAGGGTGAGTCATCACAAGTGGGTCCTATGAAAATTCCCACAGGACATGATCGAAGCAGGAGACGAAGTGGGAAAGTAATTCAACTTGACAACCAGGGCTGACATGTGAGTAACTGGCACCATTAGGGCCTCATCTCTTTGTTTTCTGTTTGGCTATTTTTAGATACATTTTGTTCTCCCTTTGTTCATTAATACCCTGGGCACAGATTATAAACAAAGGACATGTTTTCAGGTTTTTGAGCTTGTCATTTCTTCTAGGCTGGAGAGAGAGTTAGATGGTGCTGTTATGTATAAATTTGATTTAAACAGTGATGTGTGCTTTTGTTGTTCACATTTTTGTAGTCTTTACCCAACACATAAGAATGATGTAAACTTATGAAGTATTTAGATCAGAAACTCTTTAAAAAATTAAGCAGTTATTATGTCTAACAGATTTAGCGGTCATTTGGATATAGAACAGGAAAGAATATAACACCATAAGCACTCTATATCATAGAAAATACACTCTCTTCCAGTTAATTTAAATGGACCAAAAGGATGCAGCAGCACCAGCTGTTGTCTGAAATGCAAAAATCAAATAAATATTTACTTGTTATAACCTGCACTTTGGGTTTCCAATTTCTCCCAGTCTGTATTACAAATTAATCCATGTTAGTACCTTTTCTTGCTTCTGTTCACGGATGTTTTTTTGTGCATAAATATGACTGACTTTTTCTTGGTCCCTCAGGAATCTCCTCCTTAGTCTCAGAATATCAGCTCGCTGGTCTTTTACTTCAATTAAAAAGCGTACAAAAATGTGAGTATACTTTATAGTTTAAAATCATTAAATATATTTGAACTTTGAGACAGACAGACATTTACAAAAGATCAAGCACTATCATAGCAAACAACCACCACCACCCCCTTAAACACAAATAAGAAGCAGTCCCAGTTGCAAGTGAGGCATTATAATTGCATTACTGCTTTAATATGAAGAAGCCCCAGTAACATTCCTTGACATGCTTCAGTTAAGTGATTCATTGGCTGAAAGTACTCATTGCTAGTTTTTAATAGAGAGGATACACAGTATTGTTCGAAATGGCCATCAGCACCGTTTTACATTCTCTCCTTCACTACTACCTCTAGGGGGTTTAGAATCCTCTCCATAACCGAGTCGTCTCTTTTAATTAGCTTGTTGATTTGGTTGGCCTCTTGAGGTAATTTTAGTGGTCTAGCACACTATACAATAGAAGATTGCACAGCTGAGCACAGTAATGAGACAGACAGGACATGTACCTGAAGAACCTTGGGATACTCCAGGTAAATGAGCCAGCCCTAGGTGGTGAGGAAAGAAGACATAGGACTGTCCCTGCTAGTCACATGACTTTGTTCACCTTGCAGACAAAACTCAGCAGAGACTTAATTTTAAGAGCTTTGATCTGCTAACTGACTTGCCTTTTTGGCATACTATGATTATTTCAAGACCCATTTTTAGTCTTGAACTATTAAATGCAAGCTTCCAGCATCACTATAGTTAAAATCTGATACAGACTTCTGTCTCTTCTGGGTAAATCATACCTCTCATTTTAAAAGCAAATACTTCTTCTGGGAGGTGATCTCTACATGACCTATAAACAATTTCTGTCAAATGTTTTTCTTTTTTAATAGCTGCATTCGCCCACTCGTTCTTTACGTTCCACCACAGCATCTGGACTTTGACCTAATCACTTCCTTATGTGTAATACAGTAATTTCAGTTTATTTTTTGACTGTGGACAGATGAGCTCATGTTCGCTTCTAATATACAGTACTTTGGAATTCATGGTAGAATGTGACAGCAAGTCAGGAGTAAAATGTGAAAACCCACCCTTGAGCTTGAAACCTGGCCCATGGTTCTCCTTGTCAAAGGCAGTGGTGCTTTGCATTATTCAGCTCATCTGACCCAGCTCAATTTCATTTTAAACAGTGAAAATATACAGGAATTTTCTTCTTAAAGAAAAATGTTTAATTTCCAACTCTTCTACAAACATCAGACTTGAAAATCTGACAAATTCAAGAATATAACTTTAGGGTTCTTTAAAGATTTATTGGATCTTGTAGCAGTTAGATCAATAGTGGGAAAATGGAAATAGCAAAACATGGTAGAAAAAAAATGGATCCGTCTCCCTAAAACACCTCAAACCTTAGAAAGTAGAAGAGGAAAATTTGAGAAGGAACTAGTCAACTTGGAGTAAGCACAGATAATGGCATTTAAACCAGCTTTTGTTAATGCAGTTTATATGATACAGCAGCAAACGGGGCAGAATATTAGAATAAAATATATTATCAACATTGAAGAAAAAAATATGCAAACTTAACATCTACAATACTTTAAAACAGTGCTGTTGGACAGGATTTCTTTCTTGTTTTTGCCTATTTTAAAAGGGAATTATTTTGGCAATAAATGGGCCATTCATTCTACATGTATACCAGACCTTGGTGTAGAGTATATCCATATAAAGTTAATACATCTGTCCAGCATTAATTAGATTGCATCAGACTGCTCTTTTATAAACTGCTCAAAAAAATTAAAGGAACACTTTGAAAATACATCAGATATCAATAGGAAAAAAATCCTGCTGGATATCTGTACTGATATGGACTGGGTAATGTGTTAAGAATGAAAGGATGCCACATCGTTTGGTGGAAATGAAAATTATCGAGAGGGCTGAATTCAATGACACCCTGAAAATCAAAGTGAAAAAATGATGTGGCAGGCTAGTTCATTTTGCCCAAATTTCATTGCAGCAACTCAAAATCGTATTCAGTAATTTGTATGGTCCCCACATGCTTGTATCTTAATGAGACAACAGATGGTGTCCTGGGGGACCTTCTCCCAGATCTGGACCAGGGCATCACTGAGCTCCTGAACAGTCTGAGTGAGGTGCAACCTGGCGGCGTCGGATGGGCTGAAACATAATGTCAGAGAGGTGTTCTATTGGATTTAGGTCAGGCGAGCATGGGGGCCAGTCAGTGGTATCAATTCCTTCATCCTCCAGGAACTGCATGCATACTCTCGCCACATGAGGCCGGGAATTGCCGTGCACCAGGAGGAACCCAAGTCCCACTAGACCAGCATAGGGTCTGACAATGGGTCCAAGGATTTTGTCCCGATACCTAATGGCAGTCAAGGTGCCGTTGTCTAACCTGTAGAGGTCTGTATGTCCCTCCATGGACATGCCTCCCCAGACCATCACTGACCCACCACCAACCTGGTCATGCTGAACGATGTTACAGGCAGTATAACATTCTCCACGGCTTCTCCAGACCCTTTCATGTCTGTCATATGTGCTCAGGCTGAACCTGCTCTCATCTGTGAAAAGCACAGGGCGCTAGTGGTGGACCTGACAATTCTGGTATTCTATGGTAAATGCCAGTCGAGCTCCACGGTGCCAGGCAGTAATCACAGGGCCCACTAGAGGATGTTGTGCCCTCAGGCCACCCTCATGAAGTCTGTTTCTGATTGTTTGGTCAGAGACATTCATACCAGAGGCCTGCTGGAGGTCATTTTGTAGGGCTCTGGCAATGCTCATCCTGTTCCTCCTTGGCCAAAGGAGCAGATACTGGTCCTGCTGATGGGTTAAGGACCTTCTACAGCCCTGTCCAGTTCTCCTGGAATCTCCTCCATGCCCTTGAGACTCTGCTGGGAGACAGAGCAAACCTTCTGGCAATAGCACATATTGATGTGCCATCCTGGAGAAGTTGGACTACCTGTGAAACCTCTACAGGGTCCAGGTATCGCCTCATACTACCAGTAGTGACACTGGCCGTAGCCAAATGCAAAACTAGTGAAAAAACAGTAAGAAAAGATAAGGAGGGAAAAATGTTAGTGGCTTCCACCTGTTAAACCATTCCTGTTTTGGGGGTCGTCTCATTGTTGCCCCTCTAGTGCACCTGTTGTTAATTTCATTAACACCAAAGCAGCTGGGGTTGGTGGCAGAATTGGCACTCCAGACACCATAAAAAAAACCTCATACTGGTTCCATTCCATCTGAACTAGTGTGGTGCTGACGTGTCACCTGTTACATGGCTGCACTCGGGTCCGGGTCCTGAGTTGGTTTGTCATGTGGTGGGTGTGGCAATGCACTGTATCAGCGCGCGCTCCTAACCTCCTCCTCCTCCTCCTCCTCAAAGCAGCTGAAACTGATTAACAACCCCCTCTGCTCCTTAACTGACCAGATCAATATACCAGACGTTTCACTGACTTGATGTTATACTCTGAAAAAAAAGTGTTCCTTTAATTTTTTGAGCAGTATATAGAGAAGATCATGTTTGAAATAAAGCAGCTGTCAAGTGGTCTTGTCATCGGACTTGCGTTAATTTTTGTGAGTGCTCTGTTGCATCAAGTTACTTACCTGAGACACAACAAACGCCACCCATTCAACTATCTTATTAAGAAAATATTTCTGTTTAACATACCTTTGGTGCCACTGTCCACTTCATCTCCTGGAAGACCAAGTCTCTTGGACCCAAAATCCACACCAACTGGCTTCCTTTCTGCCTTCTGAATCTTTTCACCTCTCTTACCAAAAACCAGTAAAGAGGAAGAGAGAGACTCAGATGACGTGGGGAGGGAGTAGTCTATAAAAGTGTCAATACTAGCTCCTGTCAGCCAGTTATAGGAACTGCGTCGACCTAAAATAAACATATCAATAAATAATGCAAACACTACAAGTCAAAAGTCCTAAATGATCAAAAAGGTTACATGTTGTGTTTCTTTACTAAAAAAATAACGAGAGACAAAAAAAGCCATTTTAAGAGTGCTATCACTTATGAATGAAGACAACCTAGTATGTTATTTCTAACTTATTTAGCCAAATTAATTTTTTCAACAATAGTCTCACTTAAAGAAAGACGTTAAAAAAACCAAACAAAGACAAGATCATGATCACAAGATCAGGCTGAAATCAAACAAATCACCAGGACCAGATAATAATTTACCCTCGAGTTGTTAAGGAGACTTGTGAGTACATATATAAACCCTTGACACATATTTTTTAGGAAGTCACTGCACACTGGAGAGATTCCAAATGACTGGAAAATGGCAAATATCATCCCATTATATAAAACGGGTGACAGGGCAGATCCAAGCAACCATAGGCCAGTATGCTTAACATGCATCACAGGAAAATTAACAGAAGGAATTATTAAGGATAAGATTGAGCAACACCTGGCAAGGACAGGAGTTATTCTGAACAGTCAAGCATGGGTTCAGAAGAGGGAGGTCGTGTTTTACTAACATGCTGGAATTCTATGAGGAGGCAACAAAAGGATATGATCAAAGTGGAGCTTATGATATTATTTATCTTGACTTTCAGAAAGCATTTGATAAGGTGCCACATGAGAGGTTGGGCAACTAAAAGTAGTGGGAGTTCAAGGTGATGTTATTAGATGGGTGCAGAATTGGCTCAGACACAGGAAGCAGAGGTTGATGGTGCAAGGAACCTTATCAGAATTGGCCGATGTCAAGAGTGGTACTCCACAGGGGTCAGTGCTAGGGCCGATGCTATTTTTAATACATACAAATGATTTAGATAGGAATATAAGTAACAAGCATGTTAAGTTTGCAGACGATACCAAGTTACGTGGATTACCAGATAATTTGGAATCTGTTACATTACTACAGAAGGACTTGGATAGCATACAGGCTTGGGCAGATTTGTGGCAGATGAAATTTTCTATCAATAAATGTAAAGTATTACACATAGGAAGTAAAAATGTTTGGTATGAATACACAACGGGCCGTCAGAAAATCAAGAGTACACCTCATTCCCTCGCTAACCTCTGTTCGAGTTAGTCTACGAGGGGGGACCCAAAAATAACCGGAAATATTTTTAAAACGTGTTTAATTTAATTTTCTGTACAAACTACAATTAGTCTCCTTCAAAGTACTCTCCATTGGCGGAAATACACTTATCTAACCGTTTGTTCCATTGTTCGAAACATTTTTTAAATTCGTCTGAAGTAATGCCCATTAATACTCTGGTCGTTTCTTGTTTTACCCCTTCGACGTCAGTAAAACGCCTTCCTTTCAAGTCTTTTTTCATCCGAGGGAACAAAAAGAAATCACACGGAGCTAAATCCGGTGAGTAGGGTGGGTGGTTCAGGGTTGTCATACCGTTTCTTGCCAAAAATTGGCGAATGCTGAGAGCAGTGTGAGATGGAGCGTTGTCATGATGAAAGAACCAATCGCCCGACTCCCACAAATCAGGGCGTTTCCTTCTCACACTGTTGCGCAACCTTTTACAAAAAAATTCACTGAACACAAGCACAACCTTCCAGACTGATGGCACTTGGCAGACTGACTTGTGAGGAGTGTAACTAGATCGCCCTAGCGGCCCAAACACGTACTACAAGTACCAACCTAACAACAACAAAATTCCGGTAATTTTTGGGTCCCCCCTCGTATGTCTCACCATGTGTTGCAGTGCACCTTGCCTCCGCTCAGCTAGCGCTACCTGTTTGTTCAACATCTATCTTATTATCATCACCTATGTCCATATATTTAGTCTCTTTTCGCTGTTCCATTACTTCACCAAGTAATAATTTCTGTTTGTAAGCACTAATGTGATCTTTACTATCAGTTTTTTGAGACTTTCGAATTTTAAAACTTTCATAACCTCTAACATGCTCTGCATGTGTATCGTACCAATGTTTTTGAACCTCTTAACAATGTTCTACTTTGTCTTCTACTCTTTGTCTTTTATTTACGCCCCCGCTTGGACCTGTTAGGTTTTCAATTCCACTTGGTCCGGGCTGATTATAACTTTCCTTATTTTCCAAATTTGCACTTATGTTTATTATTGTTCTTTTTTGAATTCTTTTCGATACGCTGCCCTTTCTCCTTCATTTAGTTGTTGATGTTGACTAGAATGTACAAAATTATTGTCCAGAAAAGGACTACATCAAAGGAAAAAATAGATTGTATGTCATGTATTAAAATGAGGAAAACGTAAAAATTTGTAAGAACAGAGCATAGGAACTGTGTCTGACAATAGCATTCACACAAATGAGAGGTGAGTGGACTGTGGGCATGGTTAAATCTCTTGGCACAAAGTCTCATCTTGCGGGACTTGAAATTATCTCCCTGAAATAGTCTCATCTCATCCCAAGATTTTTTTTATATAATAGGGAGATTAAGACTGCTTGAGGCACATTTGATATTTACTGGCGATGAATTCTGGTATGGCAACTCTGGTATGGTCTCAATTTTCTAGTTTTCGATATTCTCAAAAAGGACCTTTGCATTTATTTCCAACAGGCTAAGGCTTAAGCGTCATGATAAGGTAAAGGCAGGCAGCACTTGGGCTCTCCTGTATGGGTGGCTGACTAGGAAACAGTACTGGCCTTCAAGTGTGTCAACCTAGTTTAAATAAAGTTATAAACTGCGAGTTTAGGCATTTGTGTGTGTGTTCACCCTGCGATGGACTGGATCCCTGTCCAGGTGTTGTTCCTGCTTTTTGCTCAATGATTGGTGGGACAGGCTCCAGCTGCCCCATGACACATTCCTGGATAAACAGGTAAAAAAAATGTACAGTGTTCTTCAATACTACATGCAACACGCAGCTCATTTTGGTACATCAATATTTTGTGGTAAATTTTAAAGCAAGTCTACTGCACCTCTCAATTTTCTGAGCTAACCAGCGCAATTGCTCTTCTCATGTGTCCTTTTACTAATGCACCCCTTTTGTAATGGTGCAGGATCTCCATTTTCGTCTGTTTTCACAGAAAAACTGATTTGTAAAATTGAAAATTTCCTATGCTTAAGGACTGCCTCCCAAACTCTACCAACAAAGAAAATGTTTAAAAACAACAACAGCTACTGTACATATAAGTTGCGATTAACTGTTCACAATTCTCCTTAAGCTGGTGCACAATAATATTTATAAAGTATGTAAATGTGTTACTTCACAGTAGTAACATTGCAAGGCTGCCTGCTACATTCTGCATTCTCACCATTTCACCAGGAGAAAGCATGAAATTGTCATCTGTTTTGAAAGCCTTTACAAACATCTGTATAAGATGCCTTAAGTGCTTGCTTCAATTTATGGAGGCCATTGTTATTATTACTTGGAATAAACTTAGAATGTTTTTAGATTTAGTGTCTATATACAGAGGAGTTAGGCCAGCCAGGGTTATGATACTGGGCTGGGGGGGCAGTGAGGAGTGTTATCCTTCAAAAGTTCTAGGGTGCCTTATTAACAGTAGAAGAAGGAAAAAAAATCAAAGAAATTCCATGAGCTTGGTACCTGCAGTTTGTGTTGGAGTAAACTCAAGTTGTGCCTGAGTTGCCCTAACTTGGCCACCAATTGTTCCTTCACTAGACATTGACCCATCCTGTGATCTGTCTCGAATTCCACCCTGAGTTGCTTGTGTCTCAACAAACATTGGAGTGAGAATTGTGCTTCTGTCTCTCCAGTTAGAATGAATGGTGTAGTCCTACAAATAAAAAAGACATTGCAGTAAGAAAACTTGATATTTCCTCACATGCATTTTGGCTGACATTCACAGCAGACTGACAGTCCTTGACAAAAACTAAATACAGACTGACAAGACTACAAAACAGGCAGCAGCAAATTATACTAAAAAAGCAAAGGTATAAATCAAAGTCACTGGTATTAACATAAACAGTTCAACCATGCAGCTTGGTAAAAAAACTACATTTGTAAATTGCTCAGTTTGTCAGCTGTCTTGCTTTCTGGAGCATAAACATGGTGAAAAACCCAACATCCTTCTGATAACAGATCTCACAAATGCACAATTACAAATGCTTAAAGTATTACAAAGTTGAAGCTATTATAAATCTACGATTGGCTACAGCTGGTGTTCCATGAAAAGGTGGTTTCTGATTTGTGCCAAGTGTCTTTGGGAAAGGGTCCGGCTGGCCAAGACCCCAAATTTGCATTGAAAGGGAATTAAAATAATGAATGGCTATATGGTTGGCTAAGAATGAAATACAATAGTTAGATCTGGACCAGTCATCTTCACTCTTTGCCACTCTTCTAGTTCAAAGCAATTTTATATAACCAAACTTGACACATCCAGAAAATAGAGTACGAGTGATGAAAGTGACTTTGTCCAAAGTATGGATTGTTGGTGGTAGTTGTCGCAAGTCAGAAACAGCTACGGCTCTGGAATGTTTACACGTTACAGTCTCCAGAGTTTATAGGGAACTGTGTGATGATAAAAAAATATCCCATGAACAGCAGTTTTGTGAGTGTGAAAAAAACGTGTGAATAACAGAAGACAGAGAAGAGCTGTTAAACAAAACTTCAGATTAATGCTCTTTACAACAATAATATATTTTATTTATACAGTGCCTTTCAAGACTGCTGTGCTGGTGGGCACTTCTGAATGCCCACTGGACATTGTAGTAGAAGAGCTGATAGCAGCAACAGATCACTCTTGAACTAACTGCACAGGGTGACATCAGTATAAACTGCAATTAGAACCTGTATATGGAACAAAGCCAGAAAACTAGCCGAGGTTGTTACTGTAAGGGCAAACACATTCTTTCAGCAAAACAATGGATATGAAACCAAAATCATTGAAAAGATAACAGAGTTAGAGTGTAAGAAGCCAGAAGCATTTACACAAAAAAGCCAAAGCCCAAGATCCAAGCTGTAGTCCAAAACAAAAACGATCCTAACCAAAAAATCAAGAAGGACTGTAACAAACTAGTGCTAAGTATCTTTAAATAAATAAATACATAGATGCATAACAGGTAGGCAAAAAATAAAACACACACACATTCATGTGCACACACACTTTGGCCTGAACACACGCCAGTATGACTATAAAGCAAGAAAATTAATTTTAGTTAAAATTAAATTATACTAAGTATCCATAAACTTGCACGACCAGGAAGTGTACAACATTGACCTTTATATCTTGAAACTGGAGAGGACATACAGCGCACATTTCCTGTTGACTTTACCAAGCCATTGCTTGGCAACCAGATGAAAACAATGCACAAAATGTTGGTGCCCCTTTCACAGATAAAATGGCAGTACAGCAAAATGTATTTATTTTCTAACATAAGAATGTGTCTAAATAAAAAATACATGTATTTTGTTTTTTGGCCTGCCAAACTTCCAAAACGAACGCTGGTTATGTTTAAAGACCAAGGAAGGATTGTAAAAAAAAAACAAAAAAAAAAAAACAAAATACAACTAAGCTTATGTCAACACTGGGTCCCAATCCTGTCAGCCAAAAACATGAAGATGAGGCAGAAGTAAGCATTAATTCTGCAAAACTGAACAAATGAAGATTGAAAAATATTAAATGGTCAAACCAATATCGATTTCTGCTACGACATCAACATACTTTTTAACTATTCAATAATTAATATTCTGATAAAAAAACCCTCAAAAAGAGAAGGATCATGGTCTCACCAAGCAAATTATTATGTTTATGTATCAATGGCATTACAATTGGGTCACTCACATTACCAGTACTCCATAGTAACACAGAATTGCTTCTTTACTGATTCAATGCTATTGCATTCCAGGGCTGAAGAAATAGTCTAAAGCAGTGTTTCTCAAACTTTATTGTCTTGCAACCCAGGTCTAACTTTTCAATTTCACTGGCGACCTACAGAAAGCAAATCGAAGACAGCAGAGGGTGTGCCCCCTTGGTGAAGCAAGCATAATTAGGCTAAGCATGACCCCGTGGTTGAGAATCACTGATCTAAAGTCAAAAAAAAAAATTGTCAAACAAATGCTCCAAGACTTGCTATTAAAAAAGTTTAAACTGGAAATAATCTGTATAGCCAGGGTGCAACAAAACCCAGGACTGTTACTGGAAAAAAAGAAAACAAAACTCACCTGGAACTTGCATTCAGAAAGTGGATACTCAAAAATGTCTCTTGTGTAGTCGGGGCTCCTGCTGGTCATCTCCAAGAGAAGATTGGTAGCCAAACTAAGATACTCACTCTCAATTTTGCTTGAGTACATGGATCGGAATATAACCAGCATTCTCTCCAGCGTGTTTATAGGCAGTCGAGTTTCATGACTCCAGAAATTTTTAACATACAATCTGGAAAACACCAACTTTGATTTATTCTTCAAGCAAATAAATAATTGCTGAAATATCAATATTAGTGGAAAACAGACAAACTTTCATGGTGAGCGTGCTCAAACATATGCTAACAAAATGCACTGGGCATACACCAGAGAGCAGATCCAGTAATCTAGATTGTTCCCTTAATCAGCAATAAGCCACTGTGTCTTAAATTTTACAAAATTAGAATGATGTTAATTCCAGTTTACAATGTAAAAAAAAAAAAAAAAAAAACCAGGCACATATCAGGCTGTCATATCAAATACTGCTATTCGAATATAATTGAATTTATCTAATAAAATGTCTTAATTGAATGCAAAAGCTGACATTTGATTGTAAAAGAACAGTTGTTTGTTTTATCCCCACTAATTTTGCCATTGAGTAACTTCCACCTTTATTAAAATATTGCTGCATCTGCAAAGGAGAAAAAAAAAAAGTAGACTGATTAAAGCAGTCCATGACTTGACACTGAGATGAGCCTGCTTTTCCGGGTGAGTCTATGCAGGGTACCGACTGTCTTTCTATTCTTTATATCATGATGTATAAAGGACCATGCTGCTGGTTACTGGACACCTCCGAAACAATAAAAACTTCGCCCTCAATCGGCCAGCCTTTTGCCTTGTCCTTCTCTTCTCTCACCATCACAGTCTTACTAATGTAATTCTGCTGGAAATTTTTGCTTTTACAGTATGCTAAATATAACATTCAATATTTCATTTGTGTGTTTTATTTTAGAATTATTTAGATAATGGTTCTTAATCTATGTGACCAAGACTATAACTACAGTGGCATGCAAAAGCATTCAATCCCTTTGAAAGTTATCATAATTTTCTGCATGACAAAAGATTTCTACACATACTGTATTTATCCATTCAGTATTTTAATGTGAACTCTTATGCTGCAACAGTACAATTCCAAAGTCAAAATAAACAATTTTCTGTAGATATTTAATGGAAGAAGAAAAACTCCAAAGTTAATATTTGTATTGAAGCCCTACACATTAATACTTTGTCGAGAACACATTAAGGCTGATTTTTTTGGGTAGGTATGTACTAGTTTTGTACACTGTTCAGAAGTGATTCTCCCACCTTTTTTTCTTGGCAGAATATACAGAGGTCATCAAGGCTGGTGGAATGGAGCTTTTGGAGAGAAGTTTTCAAATAGTGCCACAGATTCTCAATAGAGTTAAGATGAGGGCTTTAATTTGGCCATTCCAAAACATTCACCTTTCTGTTTTTGAGCAATTCCAGTGTCATTTTGGAGTTATGCTTAGGGTCACTGTCCTGTTGAAAGATTAATCTTCTCCCAAGCCTAAGGTTCATAGCAGACTGGAACAACTTCTCCTGTAATATTGTGTGATATCTGTGTTCATCCATTGTCTACTCAACTCTGACAAGATTTCCAGTCCCAGCAAATGAAAATCATCCCCATAGCATAATGGTCCCACCTTTCACCATAGTTATGGTGTTTCTTGAGGCATGGGCAATGTAAGTTTTACGCCACACATTTCTCTTTGAAGTCCAGCCAAAAAGTTCTATTTTGGTCTCACTGGACCATAAACCTTCTCCCACATCTTAACCGGGTCTTTGTCATGTTTTGTGCCAAATGTCATATGTGCTTTTATGTGGACCTTCTTAAGGAATGGCTTCTTTCTTGCTAACCTGCCCTAGAGGCCTGTTTTATGGAGAGATCTTGAAATTGAGGACCCATGCACTTTCACTCCAGTTTCAGCCAAAGAGCATTACAGACTTGAGGTAACTAGCATCAGCCAGTGTTGAGATATTCTTGCTTTATATTTGAGCTTATCTGCGCTGAGTGAATGCTGAATAGGTACGTTTTGCAGGACATACTGTATGTACGAATCAAGGCCAACTGTTTATGGCATTTCCACTATTAAGCTGTCCACCAAAATAGAAAGAACCTTAGAGGGTAAAGTTAAAGTGCCTTTCCCAGACACTTTTACACCACAAAACAACTAACTAACATGTATTCCTCTTGATCCTTGTCAGGGTAACACCCACAATCATTAACCCAAGTTCAAATTGCAGCTTTATTTTTTTGGCTAATGACAGCTCCACAACACAGGGTGAATCTTTGCAAAAAATATGTCTTTTATGGATCACACTCAATAAACTTACTGTAGGGGCTGATTTTCATCCATTAAGCCCTGCAGCAGGTTTTCTTTGGATAAGCAGAAGACTTCCGAGGAGATAGGATCCTTCTGACTCTCTTCATCCCTATAAATCAAAACAAAGAAATGAATCAAGAGTGTAGAGGTTACCATGGTTTTCCTCCATAATGGATTCGATATAACTGGCCATTGCTAAATTGCTCCTAGTGTGGGTAAGCATATAGGGTATTCGGATGACTAGTCCCAGTGGTGGACAGGCACACTGGGCAGGGCTGTTTTCATCCTTACAGAAAATGGTGCTGGGATAGTGTTAAGTCAGCAGTTTGACAAGTAAATTTAGTGAGCGGTAGGAAATAGACATGAGGCCAAAAAAGGTTAAAAGAGGGAGATCAACAGTAAAATGCGAGACAAAAATCATATCTAAAAAATGAAGCAAAAATGTTAGGAACACAATAAAACAGAAAAGTTTTAAGTGAAGGACATGGCAAAGGGTTTTAAATCCACAACTCAGAGAAGAAAACAACTATTATCCAATTTTTTAACCTGTCATATCGATTACCCAATGGTCACAACCACTGAGGACGTGTACCTGGAAACGGGAGGTGCTATCCTAACAGTAGGTATCCAAAATAGCTGCAAGCATTAAAATCCAAGATGGGGCATCAAAAAAATAAATAAATAAATTTTTTAAAAAAATCAAAAAACTCATAAAGGAAATGATAGAACGAGAAATCGAAAACTTCAAAAACCCACAACACAAAAGTAAGATCATCAAAATTGATTGAGGGAAACACATAAAATATAAACAGAAACAAAATCATAACGGACAAACTCTGCTTTCCACAGCCGTGAACTGTACTGAGTAGGTTTAACAATGTTATGTTATATTTATAATGCCTTCCTCACTGAGCAGTAACTTTAGGTACAACAAAAACTAAATAGCAGTGTCAGAGAGCAAACTATTTTCTAAATGTAGGCTAGATAAATACATGGAAATTTAAAAAATATACCAAGTGTCACTAAAAAAAGTGTACTGTATGCATAACAAAAAGCATAAACCTTTACCTGTAATTATCATAAATCCACATTAGAATGTCATACATTTTTTCTCTGCAGACAGGGGAAGGGTGCTGGATGAAGGCTATAATAGGCTCCAACAGTTCCTTTAGTTCATCTGGCTTCAGTTTGGCCAGTATCTTATGTATAATATCCAAGCACACCTGCTGTCTTGCTTCATCTCTAGAAGAATCAGCAGTAAAACAATATTAAAAAAAATAAAAACACATTATACTGAAGTCATACACCTGGATTAGTGAGAAATACTAAAGAGAAAATTAAGAGAAGAAGAAACATGACCTACTTTTTATTATATTTTGCACTGGACAAACGGAATAATTTCCTTCTTATATTGTTCAAAATTATGCAGATGGTAAATTTTGCTAGGGCACAGATATATATGTATATTGGTTAAATACCATTTTTTGATGAAATTAATAAACACAACTACTACATTTAAGCATTTGCTAAAGGAAGTAACAAACTTTATTTTGTCTCTAATGCAAGCAATTTTGACAAAAAATGTAAGATCATAGAATCTGTACTTTTATTTTAGATACTATCATTTCTGCAGCCTTTTTTAAACACTGGCCATTGTTAAATAATCCCATTAAAAGATCAAAAGTGACCACTGCACACACAAGCACATTAAAACATACATAATGGACATGGTATCAAGTCAACAACATGTGTTTAATAACCTGAAACAGTGGAACAAGTCTTACTTCCATATTACAGTGGCACTTTGTGTGGACTCCATAAGCCAGAATCAATGAAGAACTCTATAAATGATTAAACTGAATAAGGTAATGTGTGACCTGTGTATTCATCTGACATCAAGCCCTAGTGTCTCAAATCACTGCTATACCAAAACATATGCAAAGAGCACTGCAACTACTACATGGTGCACTGGGGAGACGGCTCATCTACAACTGATTTGTTCATTTCACACTTTTGCAAATACAAAGTAGGACTTGACCCATATTCAAAGGAAAATAAAAAACAAGTATGATAGTGTTTATGTGAGACTTTATGGAGTTCTTTATTTATAGCTTTTAATGGATATATAACTAGTTCATCTCAGTTTGTCAATCACTAACACTGCAGAAAATGTGTTAATAGGTAGAGATATGAAGTACATGTAGGCCAAGGGCTCTGGCGAATAGCAGCTGTGAGAGAGATAACAGTATTTTTGTTTGTAGTACACATTAGAAATTACATAGCATTTGTCTTAGAAATGTCATTAAGAGACTGGTAAAATGGTCAAGTAAACAAGTAGAATATTTCAGGGGAATGGTTCAAGAAACTGTAATGTATGTATGTAATGTTCTTTCATGCACCTAGTAAGACTTGCTTCTTGGCATGTAAACAGTTTTCATAACAGAATAAGAGCTGAATTCAAGAGATATCTAAGAACAAGGATATAATGGAGAAACGTATTTTAGGCCAGTTGTGCTCTATGCTAAAGCACCTCATGTCTTTTAACCAATCAAAGTATTATATGTAAGCATTAATTTAACAGTGTTATTCAAATTCAGTTGTTTATAAAATGGTCCACTACCCTTTGTTTTTGATCATTTTGTAACAGGCTTTTGTAACAGACTACTGTGAGGAATGCTCCCCTCTTCAAGCATGTACTAATGAGATAACTAAAGACGCAATGGAAAAGTTTTCTCTGGTCTGGTTTCTGACTCGAAGAGGTTTTATTGTCCTACTAAAGAATTACTTTGTTTCTTGAACTAATATGTTAATTTCTATGACACGGCAAACTGCTGCAAGAATTTTTAATTTCACACAATTTCATAGACTGCCTGCAGGCTTCCATAACAGACATCTCTGAAGGAGTATTTCAAAGCATTTGCAACTGTAATCAATCTATTATAGCAGCCATTCAAAGCAGGATCTGATAAGGTACCAGGAGCTGTGCTTGAGTGCATTCTGCAGAGTCCACAAAAGGTGTGGCATGACTGAGCAAGACTGATTTTTTTTTTTTTTTTTTTTTAAATGAGTTTTTCATAGGCCTCAGGGAATCTAGTGTAATTCCAAAACATGAGTGGACAAAAAGACTAGATCAAATGGATGACTAAGAAATTAAACTCTGTTCAGTTAACATGACAAGTGTAAAAGAGATTACTGAACTGGTAAACAAACTCATCACCTACTTCTCAGAATCGCTACGCTTAAAAAAAGCTATGGCTTGGTTTCTCAAGTTCAAAGACATACTGCTGTACTTAAAAAATGAAAGAAAGACATTTCAACTTGAAGCCAATCTGAAAGTAACCTAGAAAAACAAAAAATGCTCATCACCGAGCATATGAAAGAGTACAAACTAACATTGATACCAAACCCAATTTCTTCAGAAGACTTGGCTATAGCTGAAACAGAGCTTACTCCTCTCAGTCAACTACAAGAATTCTCAGAAGAATTAAATACTTCAAAGAAAAATGTTCCTGTAAAAAAGAACAGTGAAACCTTTAAACTGGACTCAAATCATGCAAGATGGAATACTGAGAGTTGTAGGTAGACTCAACAAAGCTGCAATGCCAGAAGAAGCTACACATCCTGCATTTCTCTACAAACATTCACGTATTGTATTACTTCTCTTATATTGCAACACATTCAATGAAATCAGACATTGTGGGCGCACCTACATGACTGCACAGTTACGCCAGAAATATTGGATTCCTCAAGAAAACTCAATTATCAGGAAAATCATTTCAAGGTGTGCAACGTATAGAAGACACAAAATGAAAGCAGGTGAGCAAAAAATGGCAGATCTGCTGGAAGACTGTTTTTTTACCTGGCCATCCACCTTTCTCCAATATTGGAGTTTATTATTTTGGTCCTTTTCAAATTAAAAGAGGATGAAGCTTCTAGAGCTGTATACATCGAGACTACATACAGCTTGGACGCTGCTTCTTCTATCAATACCATATGTCAATTCATTTGCAGAAGATGACACATTAAAAATCACACTCTCAGATAATGGAAGGTTTATTGGAGCAAAAAGAGAGCTACATGAAGCAATTAAAAATCTTGACCAAGAAAAAATTACCAGTGCCATGATGAACAAAGAAATCAAATGAATTTTCAATCCAACATCAGCTTCTCATCAAGGTGGAGTATGGGAAAGACAATCAGAAGCATAAGAAAGATTCTAAAGTCAATACTCAACCAAAAAACACTTGATGATGAAAGTCTTCAAACAGTAATGTGTGAAGTAGCATCGATCAACAATAATGGACCTCTCACAAAGACATCAAAGAATCCAAATGATATGGAGGCATTCACACCCAATCACTTGTTGTTACTAAAGACACAGCCCAACATGCCTCCTGGACTCTTATGTAAAAAATGACCAGTACACTCAAAGACACTGGATCAGTACATGGATGATTCGTTTTGGAAAACATGGTCCACAGAGTATTTGCCAATACTTCCAAGAACCTTGGCTTACACCAAGAAGAAATTTTGAACTAGGTAGTAGGTAAGAGTAGATGATGCTGTGTACCCTGCAACTCCTGGGTAATGGGTCATGTCATCAAGACAATCTCAGATGCCAAAGGTGCAGCACACTGGACAGGCCCATGAATAAACTGCCTACTACAAGAAACAGCTAATGTTTGAAATATTAAATTCTTAAATGTTTGTTTACAGTTAATTACTAGTTATTTTAAAACAATATTTAGAGTATAAGAATAGTATGCGACTCTTATTGAAGTAAAACATAGTAATTGTCTCTGCTCCTGCACCTAATTGCTTCTTAGATTGAATCATTCTGCCTGATGAGTTCAGATGTGTATAAAACAGTGTGCAGAATGTAGAAGGAAGACACCGTAATTATTCCTGACTCATTGACTGGCACTACATCATGCCACAATGTGACAAACTAACTTATACTACCAATGAAACCAAGGACTTGAGAAGGTTAAGTTACTTTTATGAGTTAAATCTACAGTAGCTGAGCATACTTTTCACTTGATAAAAAAAAGGAGGATTAAGTCAAATACACACCCAAAACAAACAAACAACTGAAAACTAGGAAAGCAAAGTCAAGTGATTTATATGGTCTTTATTGTCACAGTGAAAATCTTACTTACATGTGCTAATCTACATGCAACATATCACTGCTCCTTGGCACCATGACTACCGAGTATAACGACTGCTACTTGAACCATCAGTCTCTCTTGGCTAAAAATATCTAAGGACACATTGACATAACCTACATGAATATTTATACTGAAGGACTAAAAACACAATTATTTTTTCTTTTAAATTGTGTCTGTTGCTTGCTTACTTACATTTGCTCTAGCTGTGCTACCTGTCTAAGATGGGTTGAAATCTAAGTATTCAACATAGGCATCAGTGTTAACATTTGCAGTGCACCATCTGTTAGAATATATTTTGTAATGCATGTAGTAATAGAATGCATTGCATTTATCATTCTAACACATAGTGAATGACAAACATTTGTAGTAATAAAATGCACTACCATAAATATTTGTGATGCACAATCTGTTGGCATGACAAATGCAATGCATACATTATATCTGTTATATGTCATTTCATATGGGATTTGTGATAGCACTGTTAATGTTTGTGATTCGCCATCTATTAGAATGGCAAATGCAATGCATTTCATTACTAAAAATGTTTTGTGATGTGCCACCTTTTGGAAAGACAGAGACATAGCAACAGGACAGACACACAGACACTTATCCTTTTATTAAGGTGGATCTGACCTACATCTATTCCACATGTTTAGAAAATTTACTAAAAAAAATCCAAGATCTGTACAGAATCTTCAAATCTAAGAGTTATCAAAGTAGTCTAACAGGTAACCTGACTATTCCCTAGCACAGAGTACAGGACTGATGGTGACAGTCTGACCAGTCACTGAAGTTGTGAACTTTCTTCTCCTATGTTGCACAGACTTGGTAAAGTCTGTTCACCTAGAAGACCTGATGAGTATTTAAGTAATATGTTTACATCATGAATATAACTGTTTTAAGCATTTTAAGACAATGCACATTATGATGCTTATTGGGTGTAAGGCTGAACCAGTTATTGCATACATGGAATAAACTCAGGTTGAGTATCCTTTATTCAAAAAGCCTGGGACCATAAGATTTTGGATATTTTCAGATTTTGGAATATTTGCATATACACAATGAGATATCTTGGGGACACACTTGATAAAATACAAAAATGCAGTCAAAACCGCTAAATGATGACTCATGCATATAATAATACATTCCATATTGTGGTGCTTCACAAGGGATCCCTGCTTTGTGTCACCCAAAAGCTCAGAACAAATAAATCTGTTTGGAAATTACACATATGTGCAAAAGTAAAAAAAAATGAATACATAAATAACGGGAACATGAGTTGTGTCATGTCAGAATATAAACAGTTACAGATTTTGAAGAATTTTGGATTAGGGATACTCAACCTGTATTAAGATTTACTTAGTGTAAATTGATTTATTTTCTCAAAGCTAATTCTGACTTGAAGAGATGTAATTCGTGAACTCAAAAAACAATACATCACACATATACAGAAATACCCAGAAATAGAAAATGACACTTTTCTTTTTCATTTCAAATCTGAGCAGCTTTTCTCTATAGCTCAAATAGAAATTTTGACTTTCCTTACCCAGATCTCAAAGAGAACAGTGTAAACTTACCTGTTCTACTGTATGAAGTGAAATAAACAGCTACTGCTGCATACTTGCCTGTGACTCATAATCTGAGAAAAGTTTTTGGTCTTCAAATGCATATAAAAGTCGGGTGTTTCATCTGCTCGGCTCATCAGAATCTCTAAGCATTGCGTCTTCAGCACACCATGCATTTTGGGGATTAAGTAAAATACTTGATTCATGAAACTTTTAAAATAAAAAACAATTTGGTGCACTGTCAATCACATTACAAAACTTACAATCACAACATAAATTCTTAAAGTTTACAAACATTTCAAGAAATGAAACTTCAAAGTAGAAGATATATTGATCTCAGGGGTATTATGCTATGTAAAGTACAGTGTCTATTAGAAGAATTCACACCTTTTCTCCAAGTAGTCAAAATGAATTACAAATATGTAAAATTATTGATCACATAAGCATTAATCCCCTTTCAGGTCAGTATTTAGTCAGTGTGCCTTTGGCACCCATGACAGCCTTGAGTCAGTGTACAGAGGTTGGTATCAGCTATGCACATGTTATTTTGTGTTTTATATTATTTTATTATATTATGTTTTATTATTTCATGTTATTTTGTGTTTTATATTTCTATCTAATTTAGACCACTTTGAGAGATTTTTACTCATTTTGACATTAAAGAGTTGGCTGAACAGTGCCAAAAAAGTTAAATTAAATCCACTATGGTTGAATAGTGTATAACAATGAAGTGTGGAAACATCCAAGGGTGTGAATACCTTTCAAAGACACTATACATGTTAATAGCAATAGCAAATCCACCAGGCTAGAAAATTCTCCTAATATAAAACTCCTAATATAAAGCAGGATGTGCTGTTGAACATCAGTATATTTATATTGAAGGTGTACATGACAAAATCAGTGCAATTACCAAAGACACTTAATTTCTTCAAAAGAAGACTCTGTAAGAATGTCTAAATGTAGGAGACTACATGTGTTGGCCATGTGATAAACTGGCACCCCATCCAGTGTGGGCTCCTGATCTGCACCTGATGATACTGGGATAGGCCCTGGCCCCCAGTGACAATGAACTGGATTAAATATATTTGAAATTATGCAATGTTAAATTTACATTTAATAGGGTCAAAACATAAACAAACTAAATCCAGGATTGTTCTTCTAAACTAAAAATAAGACATGCAGAAAACTGCTTGATTTTTACTTAATCTCAATAAAAAATTAGAAATCAAAGGTACTGAGTATTGCAGATGGTTGGCACTTTGAACAAAATTCCCCATTTGTACTGTTAACATGGATATTCCATTATCTTCGTCAAGCAAAGCCTGAAGATTCTACATACTGTATACTAATTTGATTGACTTTATGTACAGTCGCTACTGGCTAACCAAAATAAGTCAGATGGAATGAGATGTGCCTCTTGTTTAACTGCTCTTTTACTTAAAGAATAACAACAATGAAACATCTTCAAATTCCATACAGAAAATGGCTACAATAATTGCTAACAAATTGTGCTCAAAATGCTATACTGAAAAATGACAAAGTTTATAACTCTAAAATATCCAGAACAAGAATCAGCCTTTATAATTTACGTGGAAATAACTAACAAAAAAGAAGCAGCAACTATGAAAACATTCTGTTAAACATTCAAAATCTCTTTATTTTTGCAATGTTCTGTATCAATGTTTTTATGTCAAAACTTGTCAATAACCTTTATATAGAATGCTCCTAAGAATTTAAAAAAAACTGAAATGACCAATAACATTCAAAAGAATTGCCCTGCAGACCACACACTTTAATGACTTCTTTCAGATCAGTTCTTACCTGTCAGCAAGCTTTGGAAAGTTCTTGGTAATTTTGTTTAAACACACAACAAATGTGCCTTCCTGTTTGTCCTGGAGCTGCTTCAATTCCTTTACTGTAAAGTGAAAAATGGGTCCCTCAAGTTGCTGGTAATGAAAGACAGGGACACATTTAATCAAAGCACATAAATCAAATGAAATGCAAAGTGCTGAACAAAGAATGTAGGCTGACTTAAACGAAAAGGCATTTTTCCCAAGAAGTGAAAAAGTATTTTAAACTTTCAAAAAGCTCAGCACATGTTCATTAGAAATGGGAAAAATAAACAAGTTGAGGCTATTTTAAATAAAATGTGTTCAATTAGAAAAACAAGCAAATTTGTGTTTTTTTTTTTTTGTTTTTTTTTTAAACGTAGAGCCATCCCAAAAATGATATTTTAATTAGACATTCCTGATAAAAAAAGAATATGGGAAGTCAGCAATGTAGTTTAAAACAAATATATGTAACCCATACTCTCTTAATTTATATTAGCCCCAATAAAAAAAAAATACCTTTTCTTTGTCTGCCAGATACTGCATTACAAGCCCAACAACCTCAGCTGCTGCTGCATAAACTTCTTGAAATCGTCCAAATGATATATTGGTAGCCAATGCTTGAAAGTATCTGCAGAAGAAATGATATCAAATAATCCACGAAGCCTCTGTGTTAGACTCCTTTAAAAGACCAGACAGTCTTACTATCAGAGCTACGTTATCGCTGTAAACGAATTCTTGTAGTTGGGACTGCTCACCTATTGCTTACTGTACTTTTGTTTTAGTCTTGCTTGAAACAAAAATGAATTACTTTGTTATAAAAATAAAAATTCAGGTAACGCATTAATTTTGCTACAAACAGATACAGTTAGGAATGATAAAGAATTTCTCATATCATTCACGCAAATGTCTGTTCATCACAAGCAGCCTGCCTTTCAGGAAATGCACAAGTCACCTAGCTGAAAATGAGTACATAGGCAAGTGCCATCTAAAACACAATACAGCTCTGTGATAATATTAAGAAGAAAGGCACACTTCCTTCCTTTAGCCAAACGTTCCAGCCACTGGGCTTTTCACATTATACAATTCTTCCAGCAATTTATTATCATTACTTATTATTTGGCTGATGCCTTTATCCAAGGCTAATTACAACATCTGAAAGATAAAATTGGTTGCATTTCTTTTGCTTTTGTCAGCTGGAGTACAGACAGGTGAAGTCACTTGCACATGGGCACACTTTTTCAATAGTGGGATTTGAACTCAGACTCTCAAGGTTTGAAGTTCAAAGTCTTAATCAATACACCACATTGCCTACCAAGATTTTCAGTCTCAGATTTAATTTACAAATTTTTTTGCAAGTTGGGGACAATTATGTAGTGTAAAATAGTGACACCCTTTGATCAGTCCTCTTCTTGTCCCAACAAAAATCAAACAGGTTTGATTTTGTCCTAAGTCGTAGAGATGGGCTCTGTGTATGTAAGAGCTGACAACCAAACAGCACTCAGCCAGAAGTACAAAGCAAACAATGCAGGTAACAGGTAACAGAGGACATGTGTGTTTTGGATCTCAGAAGCAGAACAGAAGCTCATCTGCCCAATATCTCTTTATTATTTTACCACAACAAAATGGAAAAATGAAAAAAGGGGGATCCGAGATTGTAGCCAAACTCACCAATACCTGTAAAGCTTGTACAGGACTGCCACAGTCAGGCAGCACATTATTGTCTGTTGAAAAAAGAGCCAAGGTCACGATATTTTGGAAATGTGAAACTGTGCTGAGAACTCATCACAATTCCTAGTGGTACAATCAGACCACCTCAGGCAACGAGATAGACAATCACAGTGGTCAAGTTTGACCTCCCCTTCAACTAGAAGGTGTGTAATATGCCACAGAATGAAGGCTGATAAAGAAGGATAAGTATACAACAGAAGCCCTTATAAAAATCAGTTCAAATTTCATAACATTCAAAAGAGTATTCCAAGGAAAATTAATTCTAATCAGTGGGAAGGCAAGTTTCAAGTTTCATGCATAAAAACACAACTGAATAACATTTGACTTGAATTACAGTATCTTTGTTTCTGCTTTTCCTTAACTTATTTTGGGTATTTTATTGGTATTTGAAAGAACAGCAACAGGTTTTAAATATCAAAAATGCCACGATTAGAGTTTCATTTGATCAGATTTGAAAAACACTTAACAGCAAACAAGTTCTAAAATTCCAGCAATTATTTTAACCTTTTAAGAGACTTATTCATAAGTATTGCAAAATGTAAAACAGGGGAATTATATTCAGACTTTCATAATAAACAATGCAAAAACCAGCTTGTGTTGGTGTAAAATAGCTTCAAATCATTCAGTCTACAAAATAAAAAAAACAACAAAAAACACTGACCTTTGAATAACCTCTAAAGTAACACATTTTTTAATAAAGAAAGACATCTCATACAGCAGTCCTTAGCAACTTTATTGTAGAAGATGGTTGTATCGTTTAAGATTAGCCTGACTAATGGTGAGAACCTCTGCTAGTATGTGGCTACATTAAGACTTATACAGTTTCATTTTCTGGTTTTCAATAAATCAACATGACTGTAGCACATATTATGTACATTGTATCAGTATTACTTTAAAAGAATACTCCACCAAAAAAATTCAATTTTTTAATATGGTACTTACCCCTCTGTAATTTGTTGATATCTGAGAAAATGTTTAATGTCACATTTTCATGGTGAACAGAGATAATAATCTTTCTGATAGAATGGGTGTCTATGGAGATGCTGGCTACATCCACTCTACTACATTTACATTCAGAAATAGCATTTGTAAATGGAAATGATCATTGTCCACACTAGCTTTTTCATATTGTTAATGAAAGCATCTCTGTCCACACTAAAACAAATAAAAACTTCAAGGGAATGGTAATGCCATCACCCACTGGATTTCTTGCAAAATTGCAGAGGCTGGCAAATTATTTGTGCTTTGTTCATGGATATTGTATTCAAACTGTACAAAATTCAGTTCAGATGCATATACGCAAGCGACACATCCAATGGGATGGAAAGCAAGTTCTCTATGTCCACTATGTCGTTATATGGTTCTTCCATTAAGGGTAAGCAATCTTGGATTGAGACTTTGCAATGAATATAATCCAATCAGTGATGGAGAATGTAAAAGGTACAAGCAAATCAGAGAGCAACTAGAGTCTACATTTTCAAAAGTCTTATGTTTTCACCCATCAATGTTGCAACATGGAGCCGGCATTGAAGTATACAACTCTGCCGAACGTTTTCAAAAGTCTCTATTTCAGGGGTTAAAAATGCCAAGGTAGTGTGAATGAATGGTGAAATCGGAGGGTAACGTCTGTGTTTTTAAATGAGACCGCAATAGTGTGGACTTAGCTCTGATTTCCCAGAAATTTTTTGTTCAACAATATTTAAGCAAAAAAAAAAAAAAAAATCATGTTTCATACATTTGCCAATTACAAGCTTCATGTGTGGATTATGTGCCAAAAAACATACACTTTTTTCCATGAACATTTTAAACTGTTTACTATGGTCTAGTGTTGGTCTGGATATCTATATCACAAGAAAGTTTGTTATCTCCAATCTCCATGAGCACATGAGGTTAAATCATTTTCTTGGCCATCAAAATAAAGTACATTGTGTAATTAACCTAGAAAAAATATAGTTTTTGTGTGGAGTATTCCTTTAACCTTGAAGATGCTACCGATATATGCAAAATGGCTCCAAGCATGTAGCTCTAAATAAAACACAGCGGTTTGTACTGATAATGCTAGTCATATAAATATACACACAAAGAAATAAGAAATTGTCTACTATAAAAGCAGCTGTTTCCCACCAGAGGCACCGTACCTTTCACTTTCGATTCCACACATCGCATGAAATGGAGGTAAGTTATTAGCCAAAACAATGCCCAACAGCTGCAGCCCAAAAGAATTGTTCTTGCTGTTTGGATCTTTACCAGAGAAGCACTCATATATTAATCTACAAAATAAAAAACAGCTTTAACATACTGGTTAACGTTAGTTATAGCTCTTTTTCATAGTTTTCCAATTTATTATATGAAATGTACAGCATTATACAAATCATTCATATCATAAGTGCAGACATGACTGTAACATTTCTGCACTGGTGTTCTGCAGCCTACACAACCAAAAACACAGCAAAGAAATAGAAGTGATTAGAACAAGATGCAGATGTCTCCAGATAAATATCACTAATTTAGGCTGCTTTAAAAACATTATAAAAATGAAAAAGTTGTAAATAAGCTATACATAATCTTTGGATAGTGGGAATCCACAACATATCACATAAGCAAAGTGCAAATGAAAAGAATGTGCTTTTGATTGACCCACAGCGTGCAAAAAACACAGACACGCACCAGAGCAATTTAGAGCAGTCAGTCAGCATTGTACGCAGTTCAGCCTCGACTAAACTAAGTAATGTCTGATTTCAGGAAGTTTTCTCTCCAATGCTCCATATAAATTTAAATATTAATTATCAATAAAAGTATAAAAAAAAATAACATTTACAGCTATAAGCTATTTTGAAAGAAGCAGTTTACTACTGGCAGGGGTTGGAACTATTGATCCAATGACGTAGCTCAGAAGAGGAAAAAGCAGAACCTAATTCTGGAGATAATTATACACACAGCAACTTTCCCAAGCAAATGCGCAGCTTGAGGTAACACCAGGGATTTCTAAAAGTTGGAATATGAACACAGTTTTCTAAAAAGGAAAAAAAAAAACACGATGAAAATTCTGAAATCTGGCAGTCAGCTCTTAATGATTTAAAGACTTCTCCAATCCAGGCACTTTTCTCAAGAACATATCAAAAAGCAAACAATAATGTGCTATTCACCTATAAGGAATCTCTAGGCTGTCTTTCCAGCATTCCACCACTGTCTTAATAATCTCCAAATTGTGCCTATAGACGGCTCTTTTCTTATGAAATGCATTCTTCATTAAAAATTCTAAGAGTCGATTTGCTAATACTTCATCCTTGATATTTCCCTGAAGAAAACAAGAAAACAAAATGATTCACTCAATTATGGGTATACACTGATTACATACATTATGGGATAGATGAAATAGGTGGCAAAGTCAATACAAAATAATAAACAAAAAGTGAAAAACAAACCATTTAAGTCAGGTTGTTGAAATACACTGTGACAGACGACCGGCTATGGACTCCGGTCGCCACCTCCAGGCCGCTAGGAGGAGCCCTCCGAACAGCATATTTGTGCCCCGAGTTCCAGCAGGGCCTCATGGACTTTGTAGTGTTGTGACACAGCCCTGCTGGATACCTTGGGGGCCGCCAGGAGTCGCTGTAGGGGGGCTAGTGGGCTCTGGCATGCCCTATAACCCGTGAGTGCGTATCAGTCACGTGACTGGAGGAAGTGACGTGCTCCCGGGATAAAGAAGAGGACTGTTTGCCCTGACCCGGAAGGAAAATGGACTTGTGGGTTTGGCTTGGAACCATTTCCGGGTCAGGGGCTATAAAAGGACTCTGGGTAAGCCCAGACATTTGAGCTGAGCTGGGAGGAAGGTGGGCTAAGTGTCTGGGAGAGGAGGATTGTTTATTGAATAGAGTTATTGGTGTTTATGAGTGTGGGGAGGAGAGTGCTTGGTGCACTATTGTATAATAAAAAGAATTATTATTATACTTTCACCTGGTCTGAAGAGTGGTACCTGAGGGTTCAAGAGGTGGACAAACGCTTCATCGCTTACAACACTTACAAAATGGCATACTGTACCATGCTGATTGACCTTTCAGCTAAAGCCCCATTTGACCAAATTATAGACTTTATAAATAACATTATCAGATGTCTTGCCAATGTACAAAACATAAACTGTTATGTCTGACAGTTTCACTATGTTTAGATTAATTTTTATGTTCTTTTTGTTACCGTAATTTATGTTAATGTTATGTTTATCATAATTTTCTATAATTATGTATTTTCATCAGTTCTGCTTATTGTTTGGTTTCTGTGTGCATTCTTCTGTGTAGATTTTGAAAATGAAATTGCAAAAGATAGATTGTATTTTCAATTTATGATTTTAATTTTCATTTCCTTTTTTGCAGAAAATACCTTCCACCATTACTCAAAGCCAATAACCAAACATAAATATGCCACAATTATTCACATATTCTTACAAGTAGACCAAAAAGTTATGTAATGGGCCAGTGAATGGAAGCTTCTCAGCAGATTTTGAATTTGGAGGTGTGCGTACTCCCTGTCTCATGTTATTTAGTGCTACAATATTTTGACAACAAATGGATTTTAGCACATATGAGCCAAGATTTTTGCTGAACCTGCCATACTTGTAAACCAATTGTACAGCATAGGCTTTGTCAGGCAGAACACTATTGGCCGTTAGAAAATGGTGCAAATAAGACTGTACTGAGAGTTTGGTCTGTGACTGCTAAATGTGACATGGCCAGTCATTTAAATTAAGATGGTCTGTCCTTAAGTCTGATATAGCCAACAAGATGTTGCATGATGTGACTTGTGTCTTTAGAGCTGCACTACAATCAAAAGATTCTGAGAAAAAAAGAAGTGAATCCCTCTGGCACGGACACGGGAATGAAGAGCTCACCATCTTCAAAATTAGCCCACTATGAGGGCGAGTAACCCGAGTGCTGTCCGGTTAGGCATTGTCTCCCTGTAGGCCTGAACTAAATGAATTGAAAAATGGATTAATAGATAACAAGTGATAATTAGATTCTGCTATACCTTTGGGGATGCCACACTTGTCCATGAGAGAAGAACCACCACAATCTCTACAACCATGTAGTGAATTCCTTCACCACCATTTTTATCCGACACAACCAGCTGCAACAGAGGGCCCAGCCAATGTCTTGCATAAGGACGGAAAACCTGTTGGCAAAAACACAGTTCATGAAATAGAAATTTAATATATATCTATAAGTAAAATATGTCTGCCAAGTTTAAAAGTCACTAAACATGGGCACATGACAAAAGCACAGCATAAAGCTAGCATAAAAATAAAAAAATGATTTCCAGCTTAATTAGTAGCCCACTGGGATAATTAAAATGTGAACTCTGCTGGCAGTTATTAGGCTGTGATATACTATGAGAATGCCATATTTGAGATTTGGAATGAATGAATAAATTTAACACAGTGTAGTGTCTGCTATTTGTACATATAACAAATATTAGCTCAAATTACCGCCCATGATATAAACATAAACATAGAGTGAAGATTTTGCCTTGAGTTACAAATTAAAATTATTTCAAATAAAGTAAAAAAGTTTGCTTTATACATTACATTAAAGAATTTGTGATTGCTATCAATTGTATTTACATAGCTGCCAAAATTTCATCATTAGTTTTCTCTCTATTATAAAAAGAAATCCTGTCCCCTGTCCTGATAGTCTACAATACGTGATCTTTCTCGAAAGATAATTTAAAGACCCGCGAGACGAAAGAGACCTGCCACGGTGCATATCACGGGAACATAGAACGAGAGTCTTGCAAGACACACTCTACTTACAAGCAATATAAAAAAAAAAACAAATCAGTAGTGTAAAGGCAGTCATGCAGCACATACAGCTCCAGGGCTCTCAGTGCATATAAAGTGTATAAGGTCAGTACGGTAGAAATGAAATGAATAGGGTAGAAATAAAACGTTGACGATTAAACGAAGAAGAAAGAAAAGTGCGGAGAACAGAGATCCAAAAGCGATGGAGAAAAAAAAATGCTAAAAAGAAAAACAATAATCTAGGTTCAAATTTAGAAAATAAGGAACGTGATGATCAGCCCGGAACAAGTGAAATGGAAAAAAAAAAAGCATGTCCAATCGGGCGTGGAGAAAAGAGACTCAAATGCGTTGGACAGAAAAAAGAGCAAAAAAGAATAATCGAGGTGCAAATTCAGAAAATAAGGAAAGTAATTATCAGCCCGGAACAAGTGGAATTGAAAAAAAAAGCACATCCAATCCGGCTCAGAATTAAATGACAGGGAGTAAAAGACAAAGTAGAACTTCATAGAGACGTTTACAAACGTTGGCACTAAACACATGCAGAGCAGGTTACAGACTATGAAACCAGTGAAATTAGAAAGGCTCAAAAAAAAAAAAAAAAACCGGCACTATACACATGTAGAGAAAGCTGCGACAGCAGCTACCCCAACCGAACGCGAGCAGTGTTATACATCCTGCAAGAAAGAATTCAACCACGCCCATGGCCAGAAATAAAAGACAAGTATTGCTTATGCAACGTCACGCAAGACCAGGCAGTGAGCCATCATTTAAAACAAGTCAACAGACCTCTAAGCTAGCAGTTGTTGGATTGCTTTTGGCAGGCAAGCATCGTGTGCTTAGAGCTCTTAAAACAATGACATGCAACAGGCAGAAGAGGCAGCTAGCAAGCAGCAAAAAGACAGCAAATGATTCAAAGGCATATCTTTAGCGTACGTTCAGCCGCAACACCCTTCACAACACAATAAATCTTTCTAATGTGCCATGCTATGGGTTCTTTACTTCCTTTGTTCGTCATCTACATCTTTACACTCCAATACATCTCATACATACATCAATGTATTTTGGGTTACCCAACACCAGTGGTTGGCAAGCGAAGCGAGCAGGGGGCGGAGCCCCCTAGTATCATCTAATGTGAAATTCTACTCTGTACTTCTAGAATTTTTATTTTTATACTGTATTGAGGATTTATTCTGTTCTATGTATTGTACTGTACGGCTCAGAATTAAAAGACAATGAATAAAAGGACAAAGTAGAACTTCATAATGATGCTTACAAACGTTGGCGCTAAACACATGCAGAGCAGGTTAGAGATTATGAAACCAGTGAAATTAGAAAGGCTCAAAAAAAAAAAAAAAAAAAAAAACGGCGCTATACACATGTGGAGAAAGTTAAAGGATATGAAAGTAGGAAAATTAGAAAATATAAAAAAAAAATAAAGATAAGCAGTAGCACAAACAAACAAACTGCCTCATTTAACTATGCACCAGTCTAACTTTGGTTTTGCACAATAATTACTACACTATTGCACCTTAACACTTAATTCTACTTTATTCACATAATTTTACTTTTCCATATTACGAAACGAGAATGGTAAACCGGAAGGCACGGACCCAGGTACATGGCGATGGACGCAGGAGACATAGTGCGCAGGCGCCTACAGCGCGCGTCTCATAAACTGCAAGCGAATTCTGATCCACCGCGAACGAAGGAGTCACGGTTCAAAAACGAAAGAGCTCAACTAACGAAGGAGTCACGGCTCAAAAACGAAATAGCTCAACTAACGCCACACAGAAAAGAGGATTCTGCACTGCACCCCAGAGTCAAACGGAAGACACTACGGGGTCAGCAAAGGTCCACAAAGATAGTACGGAAGGCGCAGGCGCCTACAACGCGCTTCTGAACTAAACATCCACATTACACAGCATGGTCTGGGTAATAAGAATAAATGAACTCTCCGTATTAAACGTACGGCATCCTCACACATCCAAACTATATAGCATATGTGAATCACATTACAGTGATGCATTATTAACAGTACAACCACAGAAAATGCTCCGTATTAAGTGCAATTATCCATATTACTAACGGTAGACAACGGATAACTAATGGAGTCCCGGCCACGGCTCCGGCTCCAAAACGAAACTTTTCAACTAACGGACATACAGAAATGAGCCCGCCTGAATACAATTAATGAACACAGGTGCCTACAACGCGCCTCTCAAACAGCAGAGGCAATAGATAAACGGCAAAGAAAGGAACGACAAACAGCCACTAAACAATTCCGCCAATTAGCTGACAACGCATTCTGTAATGAGTCCACTATTAATGAACATTCATTAGGATTAATGAATATCATTTGCTGTCATTGTCATTCACTTAACTTCCCTGAAGAAACAACTGGCAATACAACTAATGAGTTTACACGTTGTTGTCAAAGGGGTCAGGTTAGACTGCCTCCTTTAGATGAATATCCTGAATATCTCCGAAAGCTTCTAACTAACACTGTACCCGAAAGTAAAAACTTTATGGACTGCATTGGATCCTACAATAGTTCATTTGCTTTTGCATCTACCGGGGTAAATATCAGGCCACCAGCTGGCAATGGCCCATACTGCTTTCGCGTATGTGGACAAATATTACATCGGATTGGAACAGTGCACCCTGAGCCAAATCACGAACGCAAATATGCACAGATCTACGTGTTAGATCCAGATGACACAATCTATCAACGAATGAACCAATATATCTCATACATTCATCAATGTATTTCGGGTTACCCAACACCGGGGGTTGGCGAGCAAAGCGAGCAGGGGGCGGAGCCCCCTTGTTTATTATGCTCTACTATACGGTTATCTTTCAATCTATGACTTTTTGTTAATTTAACTGATATTCGTCTAACTTTGCACAGTTTTTGATAAGCAGATCAGGATGCATTTCACTGCGTGTTGTCCTGTATAACTATGCATGTGACAAATAAAGAATCTTGAGAATTTCAAAAACGGAGTTTACCACACATGCATTTATTGGTTACTTTGTTCATGTATATATATTTATCAGTCTGCTTATTAAAAAAGCTACATATACCCCAGGACTCAAAAACGTTGTGTCTAGCCCTTGTACAAAAACCTAGACAAAAGCTGGGGTATCACCTTGGTAACCCCATGTACTTTTGGAACTGTGACAGGAAAATAGCACGACTTTACAGACAGGAGTCCAATGCAGAACTCTACTTACTTTTTTACTTTGTAAAAAAAAAAAATTAATTGCTGATGATGTAGATCATCAAAATAGCAGCAATTCAAAGAAAAAAAATCTTAAAAGTGTGTATCCGGAAAACCAAACACGGGGGTTGGCGAGCGAAGCGAGCAGGGGGCAAAGCCCCCTAGTACTTCTAGAAATTTGGGAAATCAACCATGGGAAGACACTAGAGCAGGACTAGACACTTGAAAGTGATTATATTATAAAGATGGCCTGAAATCACTTGAAAATAATACAGCCCACCAACAAGAGAAAGAGACAAATCTGCTCTAACCTACCTAGCTTGTTGCTACCACAACCTTAATTATGCAAAAGACATTTGGATAGATTAAGTCTGACTCAAACATTTTATTTTGTTCTTTTCATTAACAACTGTCAGTATGATTAGTGCAAAAAAACTGACAAAATAAACTACTTCTCAACAACAACAACAACATTTATTTATATAGCACATTTTCATACAAAAAGTAGCTCAAAGTGCTTTACATAATGAAGAGAAGAAAAATAAAAGACAAAATAAGAAATTAAAATAAGACAACATTAGTTAACATAAAAAGGAGTAAGGTCCGATGGCCAGGGTGGACAGAAAAAAAAAAAAAAAAAAAATTCCAGAAGGCTGGAGAAAAAAACTAAAATCTGTAGGGGTTCCAGGCCACGAGACCGCCCAGTCTCGAAATTTAGTCCTACATTCTTGGCACATTAAAGTAAAATTGAAACTTGCCAAAAACAAAAAAGGTACAGTTTTCAATAATAAAAACTTGATCACAAAAAAAGAGAAAAAAGTATATAGAATATTCCTTTCTCAATAAAAATAAAAAATGCAGGTGTTTTGGACCTTCCAGACAGAAGAGAGCCTCATCTATCTGATGTTTTGTGTTTTAGGTACCACGACAGTATAGAAAAAAAAGGAAGAGATTGTGGCTGAATTTGCCACACCTGGAAACTATTTGTTTAAGACTGCACATTATTGATTGTGAGACCAGGGGTAAGTTTGCGATACTTTGGAAATGTGAAAACTGTGCTGGAAAATCACAGTTATGCCCTCAAATTTCTAGTTGCATAATCACATGCCCTCGGACAACAAGATCAGCAAATGCAGTCATCAACTCTGACATCCCCTCTGACAAGATGTTGTGTAATGTGTCACTGGGTTTAAGTGTAACTTCGGCCACAATCATTAAACGCAAAAAAGGACAACCTCTTATCTTACCTTGACTGTAACATATGCAGTAACAACTAGTATTTAAAAAAAATCTTAAAGTAAGAATAAAGGCTTGATTTTACTTAATTTGAGGAGATGCCCTTCTATGCTGTCTAGACTATGCAAGAATCCTCAAAAAATACCCTGAAGACAGTTCATCTTGTTTATATGGGAACCTTATTTATGGTGATTACCAGCAATGATTAAAACACAGACTGATAGCCCTTTCTTCAACACACAAACTGATTCAATGTGAACTGCTAATCTCATTTTCACTTGGTTTAAAACAGACTGACAATTTATCTTTGGCAAAGTTTTAAAATCGATGTTACAATGGACTGTGAAGAAAGCTAACCATTACAAAAGCCACAAGGAAAAGATTTTTGAAGGGCAAATTCCTGCTGTACATTTACATTGTTTCCTACTTTGGCATCAAGTCTCCACAATCCTAATCACAATTAATATATTTAATAGAATGTTTAAATTAATAATAATACATTTTATTTATATAGTACCTTTCCCATTCTCACTGAAAGCAAGCAAACTCAAATATAAATTTACACTGAATCAGTTCTGATCACCCAAACATCTGTGGTGAATTCAATACAAAACAAAATAAATAAATAAAATATGCATGGACTGGTACAAACTCATTCAAGATAGATTAGCTTGGAATTCACTTAGATTTCCAGAGAATACCAAAGTCAGGACTCCTAGAGTTAATGCCAGGCTATAATGGGTCATGACTAGCTAGAATTAAATCTATATTGCACCAAGAAATGTCAGTTATTTGTACTTGTGTTGGATTTACAAGAGAAAGGATAATTCTGCCTTTATGTCTTTCATCAAAATCGTATAGTGTTACAGTTTTATATAGTCAAGATACATTCAGAAATGGGGATTTTAAAATACTAATGAATTGGACTTCTTTTGTTCCATGGAGATAAATATTTAATCCGCTGGCTATGCCTGCTCATGGTAGGTGATGTCTTATATCGTTTGTTCACCTACTGAGTGGTTCCCTTCAGTCTTTGACTTATTATAGTGGATAAAAGGAGGGAAAATAATATCACAATTTTAAGTCTCACTTTCACACAAGTTGACTGAAATCTTTTAACTGAAGTATTAAGTGTATGTTGATCATTTTATAGTTTCTCGTACTGTACATACAGTATATGGGGATTGTGGTACCATTCAGGATCAGGAAGGTTCACATGATAGTCCCAGTTTTATAATAGTACACCGTAGGAGGTAAGATAACAGAAGAACAGTGCAGAAAAACTCAAAGGAGAACACACTTGTATGGTACTGTATGTTTTAATATCAGCAATCTGACAAAAAGTGCAAAAATATGAGATTCAGCCAAGGCATCTACGAAATGTATTTTCATTGATCAATCATACACAATGATGAATATTGTGACTCAGAATTTCATAAAGCTTTAAGTCCTTTTGCAAGCCTCCATGAACAACAAATATGTTATAATAAAAACTAAATGCAAATCCTGCACTAGGCTTAAGCTTTGTCTTCCCTCTGAAACTTTGTTCAAACTCTCAGTGAAAATAGAAAGTGTAGGCGTCAACAGCAAATAAAAATATAAGCCATACTGAATTAACCCTTTAAAAATACATTCTACCCCATAAATAGCATAATTATCATGGTCTGTTTCTGTTCAGTATTTTAGCATTCCTTTCACTAACATGCTGTGACTTGGCCATTTCATGAGCGATTAAGATAAAGTCTGAATCATGATCAAGTCATCACGCTAACAGTGGTTCTGCAGTGTTAAACATAACTCAATCATCAACTAATCAGGACAAAAATGAATTACATATAAGAACAGTAAAATATGGCTCAAACCTGAGTGCCTGCTAGGTTGGGCAGCTGATACGGAAAACTATCACTTAATGCAAAATGCTGTGTAAAATACGGCAATTAATGCAAGAATTTATCTGGATAATTGTTAACTTTAACATACTGACAGAGGAATAAAACTAACACCATATGTCCTTTCAGCTTGGAATAATATTTCCACTAGTTTCAATCTGCAGCTGCCAAAAAGTCTTATTTTAGCTGAAGCAGAAGTGTTTTACTGTAAGAGAACAGACTTAATATGGAGTTCTGTTAGTGTCAGAGCCAAAACCAAACAGCCTTCTGAGTCCATTTTTAGAACTGTTAAGTAAATTAAGAGTGACTGTATTCAGAATATAACATATATGACAGAGGTACCCAATTCTAATCCTGGAGGTCTGTGTGTTTTCTTTCCTGTGACTATATTAATCAGTGACCAGTTCCTGCTGTGAATTGTCATCATAACCCTTCATTTTAATTGCCTTTTTTTTTTTTTTTGAAGACACAGTACTGTGAAATGCTTTTCCCTTAAATGACTCAAACAAAAACAAGTTAACCAGCTAAGTTGGTACCTCAAACTCCAACTGGTTTCTTAAATAAAAGATGATTCTTGTTGTTAATTAAGCAAGTTATTTAATTCCATAGCTTGTTGGTGCACTCATTCTGCCACATCACACATTTCCAAAAATGTTATCTTTTTTCTAAAAACACCATCAAATTGCTTGGTGGATTTGAGCCCTTCACCTTTCTTTTATTTTTAGATATTGTATGATGGACACAGGTTAGCTGGTCATGACTTGTCTCATTTTGTATCTCACTTGTGTTTAGCTGTGTCACAGGAGACTGGGGGTCATACCCAGCCGGGACACCTGGAAAGACCGGGAGGTGGCTTATACGTCCCCCGGGCCACGAGGGGGCAACTGCCCTGGATGTTGAGGGGACCACGGGGAAGAAGCAAGGAGCCTCAAGCCCAATGGGGCCCGTGGTCTCCGCCAGGGAGCTCCCCGAGTGTCGTGGAGCCCGGGAGATCGACACTTCCGCCACACCTAGGAAAGTGGAGGAAGGACCTCCCAGGGACGCCCGGAGTGCTTCCGGGTGCAAGGGCAGCCGGAAGAGTGACATCAGGCACCTGGAGCACATCCAGGTGGGAATAAAAGGGGCCACCTCACTCCAATCAGGGAGCAGGACGAAGCTCCCGTGAGGAGAGGAAAGGCGGCCCACGAACATTTAGAGAAAGGCCTGTGGAGAGTGATTGGTGCTAGGGGCACTGTGTGCTGTGTGGAACTTGTTTAATAAACCTGTGGTTGATAAAGTGCTGGTGTTAGTCTGGTGGTGTTCGGACCCGGGTCGCACAGCTGCTAATCAAAGAAAAAAAGAAACCAGAGGCCCGAGTCTTAAATAGGAAGTCAATTAAAATTAATTCAAAGTAAGTTAATTAGCAGAAAGAACAGGTCACTAAATCAGAAAATGGTTAAAATGAAAGCCTGCAGCCACTGTAGACCTCCGGGATGGAAGTTGTACACCCTTGAAATATGAAAAGAAATTATGGAAGAGCTTCATAAATGATGAAGCATATGGCAAAGAGAAATGTTATTTAAAAAGCAAAGTGCTAGCATTGGATCTTCTGTAATAGTAAAAAGAAAAGTTATTTTTTGCTAAAGAAAGAGTAATTAGGGCCTGTGTTTTATTATAGTATTTATTATAGTAATTTGGAAAAGAGATGAATTACCACAGATGACTTTTTCAGAGGTTTAACATATAGATAAATACAGAGGGAGACTAAACTGGACTATATCAAAATTAAGAACATGTCACGAACTGTCACATTTCATAAGTGTATATGCATTTATATATTCATGCTTCGCTTACAAATCTTTACTGCAGCATTCAAAGCAGATTTTCTCTTTAACATTCCCCTCTGACTGTATTTTTTAGCTAAAATAAGAATTTAATCAAATTTTAAAACTGAAAACATGATAATATGGCCCTTCACCAAGAAACACAAAAAAGACACCAGAGACAACTTCCTAGAAGTCTTCCTGTTCAAATTTAAATGTCTTGAGAACTTATGGAACTATTTTTCAATTTAAAAATGTTAAAGATGCATTAAAGAAATACATATTACATCACCCTTCTCATTAGACCAGTACTGCACTGAGTGTTAAAAAAAAAAAAAAAAAAACATAAAAGAAGATTAAAAGGCATAATGTTATTAAGACAAGCTGGCAAAAGTGGACTGGTAAAAAAGCCCTGTACTTTGGGGAAAATTACGTAACACTGAGTACTGAGTTGGTACAGATCTGACCAAGTGACTAAGGTACTACACTTTGTCCAGAGCAGTTCTGCAGTAGGAAGCAACTACAAATCCTTTACTCAAAATGTTTCTTACGTAATATCTGTTTGTGGCAGCTCTTATTTCTTTGATTTTATGATACCAAAATATAATTTTACTAGAACTGAGTTAATCTTTGAACAATTCTGTGCCTGCAGGCAAAATTGTGGTCAACACTGATTCAGAATTATTTACAAAATAACATTAAGTCAATCAAGTGATAACATTTTAAAAATCTCTGTCAATAAGCAATATTCATAAATCACTCATCCTTTGTCCGGTCACCCAAACTGACACTGCATCCAAAACTTCCTCTATTTGCCTTGAAAGTACTGAATAGGGTGTTTCACATAGCTGGGCACACCACAATTAAGTGGTCAGCACAGCCACTGGGTGCTTACAAACTTATAGCGACAAGAGACCTTACAGTATATACCATTTTTATGGTATAACATTTTTATTTTATTTTATGAATATAACTTGGATATAA
Source organism: Erpetoichthys calabaricus (assembly GCF_900747795.2). NCBI lineage: Eukaryota > Metazoa > Chordata > Cladistia > Polypteriformes > Polypteridae > Erpetoichthys > Erpetoichthys calabaricus. The sequence goes on from NC_041399.2 coordinate 36,855,659, forward strand.
ACCTGATTATCATGTTTATTTCTTATAGTGGGCACTTAACAACACAAACTCAGGACTACCTAATATCCACAAGCTCTGCCACCAGCTAAATATATAATCATCTCCTTAACAGGTACAGATCTGGGAACAGAGCAAGCATCTACTACATCAAAGACCAGTTGAGGCACGTAATAAGAACTATCCCTAGAAGCCTCCTTCTGAAGGTTTACTCAGAACCCAAAAACAGATCCAGGAACCTGATCTGTAAAGCTTGCATAGGCACAAAAAGAGGTTTGAAATGTGCGTACACAATTTCTCATGTAAATATCGGGATTTATAAAAGAAAACTTGACAGGGGAACATGTATATTTATAGCAGCTTTGATTTCTTAATCAACTCCTTGATCAAGTAGGGAAATGCAGTCAAACCAGCTAAATGGTGACACGCAACTTTATATATAAATACGCTACCGTGGCTGTTCGTTTGTCTGTCCAGGATTGTATGTCACTTGTAGCTCGCAAACCGTTTGATCTACTGACCTGAAGTTTGGTACACATATACTACGTGATGTCTACTATCCGCTTTCAGGCTGAAGATTGACCTCCAAGGTTATTCCTCTTTTTATTTTTATTTTATTTTATTGCAGAATCAACTCTCGGCAGTGGCCAGCAGGGCCAGGGCATGCGTATGGGCGCCGTTCTCATCCCTACCTTCGCCATCACTTGTTGTAAAGAAAACATACTAAGTAATTGCAACACAAACACTGACTTAATGCGAACAGATGCTGAAAGAAGACAAGAAGCGGGCTGCTAGGGTGGAGAAATGAAGAGCTGCTCAGAAAGCAGCAAGCATATCGACCTCTGAGCAAACAAATGCTAAACGTACAGAGAAAGAGTATGAAAACTATGAATGCTCAAGTCAAGCATATTCACTGCATGTTATCATGCAGTGCGCCGTTACTGATGTACAATAATAGATATCTGAGCACTGCCATTATATTATGGGTTGATATATTACTCCTCAACAGTGATAATGATTATGTACATACAGAGTGTATTTAAGTTCCTTTTTAAAAGACCCAATGCTGCATATTTTCACTGAAGAACGTTTTTTCGATATTGATCCATTCATATCGTCTGCCTGTTGTCACTTGTCTTGGAACTTGTTGACAGGTCAGGAAAATAGCCAAGCTTCACTCCATCATGCCCACTGTGCTGGCAACCATTAACCAATTGGTGAGGCACAATGTCTACTTTTCGCATGGTGTGGGTACATATACATCAAACATAGCATGTTTTTGTACATAGCAGCAGTGTCCAGTTCATCGAATGCAATTGAAGCACTTTACTACACCTATATTGCAATAAGGTGAGAATGAAGTTGCTTTTGTTAAACAGAAGTTGCTTTTGTTAACCATGAACTAACACAAAAGTCATCTGTGATGCCAAGATAAGAGTGACAAACTTTGTGACCCAGTGGCCAGGGTCAACATGTGATTTATTTATTTTGAGGTACAGTAGCTTTGACAGATGCGATTGTAGTGTACATGGTGGTTGGCTTGTTGGTAAGGTAACTGCCCGATTTTTCATATGGCCTGTACTACTCATTGTAACAGCAATCAGATCATTACATGTGCCAGGTGATAGCAACTACTTACTCAGACACTGGCGCCTTACGCATTTCCCTGACCCACAGGACACAGTCGCTGTAATGACGTGTATGATCCTGCATTCTCAGTTGTGGAGGACAGACAGATACTCTTGAATGCAGGTGGCAGTGTCTCGGTGCATCAGGTGAGAGGCTGCTCTAACAGCCAACAAAGTTCTGCAGCATTGTGATCACTTACGTATGTGGTTGATTGCAGGCTCTACACATGGGTGTTTCAGGCTGGTGTTCAAGGTGCGTTCAAATAGGCACATTTACAATTTTGATTCATAAAATGACAATTGCGTAGAAATGTGTGCATGCCAGGATTTAAAAAATTTTTTAGCATACACGTTTTCCAGCTTTTTTTGGTATGCACATATTTTTATACCCAAATCTACATATAGTATTATAAGTGAAGCTCCAGGAAACTGTGGAAGAATTCAGTCTCAAAAATGGCCTTGGGAATCACCAAAAATAGCCAGGGCCTACTTCTAGGGATGGGAAAATTATGATATACCTAGCACTGCATGCTCCCACATGACACTCATTAAAACCATCAGAAAAGATAATTAAAGAAAAGATTTTAAAATCTACTTATATATTACATATGATGTATGATGATTACATTACATATGATGTATCAGACTAATTGTCTCTGCTACACATTCTAATCTACTGTATTTTTATGAGCGAAATAGAAGGCTTTTCCAATGGTGACTTTAGAGTTTCTAATCCAGTGCTTTAATCATTTCCATTTCAGAATGAAGTACAGGGACAGCACTTCCTTTGAAATAGACTAGAACAACTGTTACATTGTACAATGATATGAGGCACTGAAAATCCATCCTTATTGTTTTATACCTAAGAGAGGGTGTACAAAAATATTAAAGCTAAAGAAATATTTAAATCATAGACTATACCAGGTGTATATCTCACCTCCTCTGAGTTAATTATCAGCTTTGCTATAAAGAGGCGGATATTTAGAGGTGTAGAAGGATTTCCTAGCTTGACATTGAGAAACTTCATCCACACTGGAAGATCAGCTGGAGCTGTACCCTGAAAGAGAAATAAAGTGAGGTTTAGATAGTTAAACCATGACATCTTCACCTGTGTCCACCTAAGCCAAGTTTACTTTGTCATGTAAATCTACAAGCAAACATAACAGTATTATGTATAACCTCCTCAATTTTCGGTGTAATGTTGTTCTTTTGCATGTGACTGATGAGTGCTGTCAGAGTTGCCATGCATTCGTGAGCATTCAGCTCATCCATCTCTAGTTCCACAGCATCTCCCTGTGCAGTGGATTCTGCTCGCTCCACCTGGGTAAACCAAAAGGGGAGAGAAAAATAATCCAATCAATAAAATATTCCTTCTTGAACACTGCTGTTGTTTTTCACTTTTACAGCTTATCTGTTTGCATGCCAATATGTTGTATAGCTCAAAGCCATGTTTTAATTATTAAAGATTTCCAAAAAAAAGAATTATATAAATTATTGGCAGACTGATAAAAACTTATAGCTTGAATATAATTAAATGCATACCACATTAAACTACTTTCCACAAACTACTTTATAACTCATCACTTTAGCTTTAAGGTGTTAAAAAAAATATATTTTTTTAACCATTTCAAACCTGCAGTGGATCTCAATGTTTCTGAATATGAAATGTTTCTGGATCATTGTTTTTGGATTCAAGCACGGCCTAAAACTGAAGGAATTAATATGACAGGGTACAGATATTTATGATGTACAAACCACTGACATAGGCAGTTTTCTGGAATGAACAGCATTATCAAATATTGAAACCAAAAAAAAAAAAAAAACACCGATTCATAGATTATGGGAATAGACAAATTGTACAATCTGTTTGTTTTTTCTCCTTGTAAAATATAGAAACAGAAACAGCAGCTTTGGCCAACATTGTCTTGTGTTCATCTAACAGTCAAAAATGATGAAAAACCTGATTTGGGGAGTAGCTAAAATCTTTTAAAATATGAAGATAGTTAGAGAAATGACTGATGACTTAGCAAATTTCAGATTTAATCTCTTTAGTTTAGTTTGATGGCTGGTCACTCTAGATGTAATAACTCTACAGTCTAGCTATTGGTTTAACTGTACCTTTGGACTACTTTTCCTTAATTTGAGTCCAAAACAATCTAATTTAAGTTAAGCAGATGATCCATGGTTTATTACACTCAAACAAGTTAAATTTGGAAACATTTTAAAAATCAGCCTCCACACTTTTTGAATATGCCACATTATCAGCTCCACCTGCATTTAAGAGTTCGTTTTTAATGAACAAATGTATGTAGAGTAACATGACTATCTCCTTTGGAAAACTTTTGTTTCCAGCCTTTAGTATTTATTTCTTTATTTTTAAGTAATGAAATGTGACCATGAGAAAATTAATATATATTTTAGAATTTTTTGAAGTCATGTTGAGGTTGATATGTAATTAGGCAGTTCTTGGAATACTTCACAACAGTCGCCACATGTCGTGGATGTGAATTCCACTCTATAGCAGACACAAAAATGTGGCATGCTTCTTCAAGTGAATTGATCATCTGTTATTAAATACAAATGGGGATTGTACTTAAATCTTTATGAATATAGTACTGCCTGTAGTTAATGTTACAATTCTTTTCATTATGCAGAGTAAGCCAGTTGTTTCCACAAGTGCATGAAATGTCAGCACATTGTTAAATTACAAAATAACACGATTTTGAGCTTAAGTCTTTGTGCTACGACACCACTAAAAAACCCTATGAAAAAAGTCTGCATGTTCTATGTTACAGCAAACATGTAAGAGTACTAGTATCACAAGGAGTGTAGCACCATGTATTCTGTTAAATATTAATTTAGAAATGTAATGCATATAATTTCCCATTGGGATTAATAAAGTATCTATCTATCTATCTATCTATCTATATGGCAATTTGGAATAGGTTTCAGGTAAATTTGTAAAAGCAGAGATATGATATGTTAATTTGTTGCATTGTAAAATAAATAACTGATGCAGTAAGTAGCGGTTTTATGTATCCATGACCTTAGAAAACATTGGTAAATTATAGCTCTAATAGCATCAACAACATTAATGAAATAATATCTCAGTGTGTGAACAAGAAAGAGAAAGATGGGGAGTAAGAATAAACATATTGGAAGCTTTTTTTTTGGAAATTTGTAATGGAAAATAAATGTACAGTATGTCATCTAGACTTGATGACATATTAGAAAGTCTTACTACATGAAGTGTAATCCCACATTGCAGACAGAGGCTGATCTGTCTTCTGCAGATTCAAGCTACTTAAAAGGTATGATTTGCACCCATTGTTGTCTTTAGCATTAGCCTCACAGTACACTTAGTTGACTGCTAACAAGGCATTATACCTAAATCATGCTTTGTCCACACAGTAATTTCTCAATCTTAAACTGCCTCCAGGTTTATAGTTTCAACATCGCTTTTACTTCCTCATGTTCCTACCCTGTGGTTTTGTTTTCTGACTTTGCAATGTTGCACTGCTTGCTTGTGCACTCAGTTCTCACACTGTTTTATAACTAAAATTTAGCTTTGCCCTGACATGTTATTAGGTAGCTACTGTCATCATGTCAGACAGAAGCAATCAGACACTTAAGTGAAGATTTCCAGAGTCTGCAACTTGGATTATATTTTGAGTGAGTAAGGCATTAAACTCATTTTGGGTTTATGAAAATAGTTTGTGAAAAGGGGGACTATGTGGCATGATTAGGTTGGTTTGAGTTTATGCTGCAATGCAGTAAATCACACCTGGAAGGAAATTATTTTAGTGCTCATGTTTCTATGTTTAATAACATGTCCACTAACTTAAGACATTTCACACTGTCATCAAAAACATGACATTCAATCTAAAACTCTTCAGTCTTCAAATTAATACGTCAATGGGTGAAAAACCAACCAAACATTCACTTTTTATGCAGAAACAACCTTTAACACTAGAATTCCTAAAAGCCTACGAAAAAATCATAATACCATGCCACCTTAAATTCCTTCACACCTCTCCATTAGCGGCTTTTGTTTTGCAAATGTGTCGATCAGCACAAGCAGCCTACTATTCCATCCCCCCCCACCGCTGCTGCTCAAGTCAGTCAAAAAGTTCTCCCAGCTCAAGTCTGTTTATTTGGATGTGAGGTGCCTGGAATTGTATAGGGTAAAAAATATATTGTTATTTAGAACACATGTATTTCATGTGTGTTCCATGTCTACAACGATCTGGGAAAATGTAGGATGACAGAAAATGCGAGGCAAGAAACATTGAACACATAGCTAAAACAGAAACTTTTTTCATGTTATAGTACTAATGACAAAATTTTGACATGAAGTATAAAATGTGTGAAGACTGAAGTCCAAATATCAAATGAACACTTTCACAATGGTACAAGTATAACAAAACAAGTGTGCTTTTATTCAAGAATACAACCGAAGAAAAAGAAATCAGGTTAAGGTACGACACTGACATGACTGCTTGGGTGGTGTATCTGTAGGAACTCCTGACTCATAATCGAGAGGTTTTGAGTTCAAGTCCGGGCCCTTCCTAGATTTACTGTTTTGAGTAGAGAACTGCTCTTATTGTTACTATTATAGAACAGAAACATACATTTAATTTGAGTCTGTAACAGACGGTGTAAATGTGTGCTACCTGTAAAGGTTAGCACTTTTTTTTTTTTTTTTAATTCAGTTTTACTCTCACAGTCACATTCATGCTCCCCCAATCTCACACTGCGGTTCACTGAGGTGAACCAAGATGAGGCATAAAGGCGAAAAATGGCACTGTTTGGATGCAGCAACAGGTTGGGTGTCATCCTGCCAGTGAATCTGCCACATGCATGTCCTTCAACAAAACAGCAGGGCCTACAGAGCTTGCCAAGGTATCGTGCAAAGTTCTGTTTGCGATTATATTTCTTGATGGTCTTTATATGAAACACATTTATAAGTTACTTATATAAATGCCATATCAAATGTTGTTTACCTATATTTATTTACTTCTCTTCCTACAGTGTAAAGACAAAGTAGACTGCAGAGCTTCCGGTGTTTAACCCTTTAACCGCCAACTCCCTAAATATTCCCCAAGCCAGGCGAAATCTGAACAATTTTTGTTTTTTTACTTTTTTACATTTTTTTTACATTTTTTACATTTATTCAAGCAGTATTGACCACTAAATGTTGTGCAAGTTGCCAGTGTATACACGAAATCTATAAATGTAACCTGAATTCTCAGCTAAGCAAAACATCTTGATACCAAACCGTGCCCTTTTCAATGGTAGATACTGTCGAAACTGTAAGCGGCCCTTCCACGACAATAAACTTTCATCAACTGCAACTGACGGTCCTGGCATGTAGGGCAACTGAAATGCTTCAAATAAATGATCAATCAAAGGACGTAGCTTGAACAAGTGGTCGCGGTTTGGATCTTTCTTATCTGGCTCGTTTCTGTTGTCATTCAAATGAAAGAATTTCAGCAGCAAATTGAATCGGTTACGTGTCATGACAGCTGCAAAAATAGGTGTTGCATACATAGGATCTGTAGACCAGTACATCTCAATATCTGGTTTTCTGATTATTCCCATCAACATCAAAATCCCAATGAATTTTTTCATTTCGTTTTCATCAGTGTCAAACCAAGCACGAACACGGGAATGTGGAGGTAAATTGGGATTTTTCTCAATAAACTGTGCTGCATACAGATTTGTCTGATGAACAAAATGTCTAATCAAATCAGGTGACACAAACAGCTCATAAAACTGCTCAGCAGTGTAATTGTTTACATCAACAATAAAGCCACACGTTCCCTCAAACGAATGCAGAAAAGGTAGTTCACCACGGGCAGCAGCCCAGCTGAGATGCTGGGGATACACCCACTCAGCGCCGTCATCCGATGCGTCTTCATTCACAATATCATGCAGCGCACGTTGCTGCTCATCACTGTCACTAAAATCTTCTTCAGAACTGCTACAATCATGATCAGAACTGTCCAAAATCGCCTGCAAAGCCTCACTTGAAGTCAGTTTACGTTTCGCCATATTCACAGCTGTTACATGCGAATCACGTCACATGACCGGCCAAAACAACCACAGACTTGTCGAAATACAACGTAGTAATAATACCCACGCCAAACCGTCAGTTATACTACTTGCCAGGCATTCATATAACCACAGGCAAATGTGCCGGATAATTCCGGCAGTATGGCGTTAGCATTAAAACAGCGGTGCCGGATATATCCGGCAGAGGGCGGTGAAGGGGTTAATAATTAATTGATTCAAACAATTTTTGAAACTTGTTTAGTATGGCGAGGAATTACAATGTTGTTTTTTTTTATATGTTATGGGGAAAGTAGTTATTCTATTAATTGATTGAATTAATTAATTTATGTGTGCCCCATGATTTTATTTAAGTCACATATAAGCACGAAAATTGTGGTTAAATAAAAAATATATTTTTTGGTTTTAGTGCATTTACAACTAAAGTAAATAAAATGGTTTTACTTAAAATATATACTTTTTTTTTTTTTTTTTACTTTTCAGTTTTTGAGTATTTTGCAAATTATTTTTATTTAATCATTTTTTTTTTATATATATATATATATATATATATATATATATATATATATATATATATATATATATATATATAAACGGGAAGTTTCTTTAAAAGGATTACATAATATATCTCCTTTGCAGAATTATTTGAATACCAAAAAGAATTATATTTTGGTCTCTGTTTTTCTGTTCAGACTTTTATAGGATTAGCGCTCGGTCGCTGCAAAAAAAAAAAAAATATATATAGACAACAGAACAGCAAGCTTACGGCAATACTTCCTCACCATGATCATCAAGGATACTCCTTCGCAAGAGTAGAAAAATCCATGTTCGGAAAATGGATGAATATTGATGCATACAGCTATATGTTGCTGGAACTATAAAGTGTAATACTGTACGCACATAGAAAGAACAAACAATAACAGCATATACTTGGTGGTTTGTATTTCTGTATTTTTTAGCATTATGTTTTTCTGCTTAAAAATTATACCTTCCTCTTGCTACGGACAACTGCTGAAGTGGATGCTTGAGAACCAATTGAAAAACTCTGAATGCCAGTGGAAAAATCAAACTGACTCATCTCTTCACTTAGACTGCTGTCAGCCATGTATGACTGTGATGATAAGTAGTGTGGCTCATCTGTTGAAAAGAAAGGAGAAATGATCTTCACCATCAAAACATACCTAATTTGCTATAATACTTTTTGATAACCCAGGAAAAATATATAATTAATTCATAGGAAAACAAATTAGGCAATAAAAGCAAATTTGCTATGCTTATTGATTTTTAAAACTGTTTTACCAGAGGCCATTTACTTTGTTAGTTAATTAAAACCACATTACCATAATTCAGGGTTTCTAAAACTATGGGTTCTGAGTTATTGTTCTGTTTAATGGTAATGGATAGCAGATGTTTAAAAGTGGGCCATACTGGATCATCGCAGGTTGATTAAGCAATCAACATTGCTCCTACGATCATACTCAGATACCCTTCAATCCCCCTCACCCCCGATGATCATCCAAGATTCTCCAAACCACCATCTATGCTTTGACAAATTGCCTACAATTCTCCAAAACAGACTATCCCACACTGACTATTCAACAAGGAATAGGTCTCAAATTTGTCTCACTAAAAAAAGTGAGAAGATGGGCTGTGACAAAAAAAGTTTAAGAAATTCTGCTATAAAGCTTTACTGATATAAAAATTTCTTAAATATTGACATCTCAGATTCACTTCACAGTTCATTCATTCACAGTTCAGTGACTTCTTATGCTTTTATTACTTTCATAAATTTACTTGCCTGAACTGCCATCACCTGCTTCTCTGGCTTCTTTACGAATGGCTAAGTATTTCTTTTTCTTCTCCAGAGGAACCTAATGAAATAAGAAAAAGGATTATATTGTGCACAATGTATGTTCTACCATATTTGATGATACTTTCAACAAGTATTTCAAATGAAAGTTTATTTCTACAATGTTAATTCCTATTTGTCTGGTAACCCAAAATATAAGTGTGCTCCATTGTAAGTGTCCTGCCAGAGACGTATTTTTACAATTTTCTGAAGAAGTGTTTCCTACATTTGTATTTCGCTTTTTAAATTCTTCTATTATATCCGATTTTAAAACCATATTCTCTAGTCTTGATGTACATGTCCAATATGATGGTATCAAGGATTCTGTTTTAGAATTTAATTCTTTTTGTAAAATGGTTTTAGACTCAATTGCTCCACTCAAGATATGCTGTAATAAGGAAAAGACCTGCTCCCTGGCTAAATGAAACTACACGATCGCATGGACAGATTGTTTCTAAACAGATTTTTAGGACTTCTCTATTCAACTTCCAAGTTGCAGTTAAAAAAGCTAAACATGATTTCTTCACTGATTTAGAATCCCGTCATTCTAAGAATTCTTGGGTCTTATTTAATTCAATTAATGCGGCCATTCACCCTCATTCTATGACGGGATTAAATAGTACTGTTCTTTCATGTGAGCACTTTCTTTCATTCTTTGACAGTGAAATTGATACACTCCGCTGTGGTATTGTTCCAACTGGCTATGAACTTCCTACTGTTAATCATGGCATTGTCTTGGAATCTTCTGATCTTGTCTCATTTTCACAGTTAAAAAGTACTATTGACACCCTTAAACCTACTCTCAGTCCTCTTGATATTGTACCACCACGCCTCTTAGTGGAAGCCTTTGATGTCTTGGGTCCACCTTTACTAGCTATTATCAATGGTTCTATTAGTGAGGGGGTTGTGCCCTCATTTTTCAAACATGCTGCGGTGCATCCCTGTCTAAAAAAGGCAGAATTAGATCTTGGAGTTTTAGCTAATTTTCACCTGATTTCCCAAATGCCATTTCTGGCTAAAATATTAGAAAGAATTATTTATAGTCAATTGGTTGATCATCTTAACTCCAATAATTTATTTGAGATCTACTAATCTGGCTTTAGGTGTTATCATGCTGTTGAGACGACCCTCCTGAAAGCATTCAATGACATCTCTATTATTACTGACTCAGGTGGCACTGCAGTCCTTACCTTTCTTGACCTGTCCGCTGCCTTTGACACTATTGACGATGAGATATTGCTGTTGCGGCTTAAACATCTTGTTGGGCTTAAAGGGGCTGCTCTTAACTGGTTCAGGTCATATCTAATTGGTAGACACTTTTAAGTGACTTTTAATTCCTCTTCTTCATCTACTGCTCCTCTTAAATGTGGTGTTCCTCAGGGATCCATTTTGGGTCCTATTTTATTCTCTATATACCTTCACCCTATTGGAGCGATTTTTAAGAAATTTAACATTTCTTTTCGCTGCTATGCTGATGATACACAGGTTTATATTCTCGTCTACAACTCTGCAATGAATCAACTGCTCAACTGTCTTTTTGAACTAAGATCCTGGATGGCTAATAATTTTCTTTATCTGAATCAAAATAAAACGGAGGTGCTTATAGTAGGTCCATCAGCTAAAGCCCAAATTGTTTTTTGGTCTTCTCAGCTCTCAAATTAAAATGAAAAACTATTCCTTTGCTAGAGTTTCTTTTAAGAAAATGGTAACATGGATTACTTAAAATAAATCATTTTATTGTTTTTCAAAAAGCAGTTTCATGTGGAAAGCATACTTTGGCTTGTTGCAGCACCTCAACATTATAATCTCCTCTGGGGTGAAACTGAGAACGAAAACAGAGACTTGCTTCAAAGTTAACTTTCATTACTGTAATCAACAGATCTGGCATATATTAGCTGTTTATTTTGAAGAATCACATACAAAAAGCTAAAAGTACCAAGATCTGTTTATAAAAAGGTGAGAACTTCTTTTATGTTGAGACAGATACAAAAATGTTACCAGATTCAAATCTATGATACAATTAGTCATCTGCTCCACTGACACAATCAACAAATGTAATTTTAACAAATATATGTAGATGGAAGAATTATTCCTTCTAATGTGCATGGGAGGTCCAAAACCACTTAAAGAAGGGAGAGAGAAAGACCAACAACGGACAGCAGAACAAAATGTTATAAGCACAATGGGCATTTACATTATAGCCTTCTGTTATACAACCCACATCTGTTTAGTAAACAAGTGTTTAGCAAACAAGAAAAAGTATCGAATTGAAATCAGTATTTTCGGATTTTATAGCTAGTTCTTGACCTATTTAAAATCAGTTGAAAATGCTTCATCATAAGAAAAGTACAGTTCACATAAAGCAATGCCAAAAATTAAAATTAAAAAAAAAAAAAAAAAAAGTGCTGGCCAAACTTTGCTTGGAATTAAAAGTGCTTATTAAATTAAATTTTTAAGTTTAATTTTTTTTTTTTTTTTTTTTTTTTTTTTTTTAAGTTCTCTAGATGCTTCACATGGTTTCATATGTCCAAGCCTTAATTTAATCTATTGCAATTTAAATGAATGCATATGGCAAATTAATTTCTTTAAGACAATCAAGCACATACCTCAATCTCAATAGGAAAATTGTATATGCGTTGCATATCAATTAGATTTTCCAGGATAAATTGATTCTGTAAAATAAATATAAATGTAACATAAATGTTTAGGAAACAGAGATTAACTAAATCACAACTGATGAACAGTTAAAGTTTCATTTGAAAAAAATCTTCATCCTTACAAAATATTACTAGCACACTATGCTGGTTGTGTTAAACTGATACAATGTTGAGCAGTAAAAATTCATTACGTACCACAGATACTTTACGATATTTAAGACCCCAGTGATGCTCTTCTGCCCAAGCAGAGTAACAAAACATAAATTTAAGGGGGGAAAAAAAGGCCTAATTACTTAAATTAATGATTTTCTTTCATTTTCAAAAAGCTATTTTCAAACACACTTCAATACTATGTCCATGGCATGTGGTCCAAATTATGCGAGAATGATCAAATAAAACCAGACAATGGTGCAGTGGCCCATTCCAGAACAGGAACAAATTAATAATCATTAAATAAAAATAAAAAAAGTTACAAAATAGGTTTGTATATCAGACATGTTGGGATTTAAACATTTATCTAATTAAATCATACTCTATTTTAAATAACATGAAAGACTGACATTTGTAGGTAAATAAAAAGTGCATTTTTTAATCAAACACAATGTTTGGTGATATTGGCAATTTAAATATTATTTACTGTATTCATTAATATTGAGAAACAAATTCCTAACGTCCATCAATACTTGACAGATTCTCTCCCCCCCACCCCCCCCAAGTCCATTTCAAACACAGACTACTTCATTGATTTCACAAAAACACAGATTTTACATTGAAACTGTTAAATAGTTAATTGAGAAGAAAAAACATTAATATATGTTCTCGTTCTCAGGACACTACAGCTGCTAGAATTTTTCTCTCTCTTTACACCACTGCTTTAGTATAACATTGCTAAGCACATTTCTTCCCATAGAGAATATTAGTAATTTTGCTGTTCCTAAATATGACATTTACTCATATCTTCTAAAATAAACTCTGTCAATCCTGGTTGCAATATAATAACTATGAAACAAGAAATAGAACAGGCTTCTTCATAGTCAGCTGTAGTTCAGCTATCCTAAAAAGAGAAAAAATATTTGACTACAAATGAACATCTCAATTAATTACACGTTTTGCATTCATTTTTCTTAATTATGTTTGTATCATGGTCTACATTTCAATTTCCACTTACCCACCAAAACTAAAAGAACACTGAAGATAACTGGTTCAGAGTATGAAAAAGACTGTTAAAAAAAATTTAGTGAAAAAGCCATTTTCTAGTTATGAAGATTTGGGTCTTCAAGTCTTTCACCACAGTCCACACTCTTAGAATTAATCTACTAGCTCTTCTCTGGAAATTTTTATAGAAGATGTGTCCTGATAAACAGCTTAAGTAAAGCTTCTGTTTGTACTCCACAAAGCATGCTACATAACCCATAATGCGTTTCTCCTTTAAAATTGCTTCTAAATTTGGACAATGATAAGTCAAGTAAGATTTAAAAAAATAAATTATTACAACAATGATTTGCCAGGTCTAACAGTTTTTTTTTTGTAAATGGAAAAAAACAGTTGTATTTAAAATAATGTTACTTTGGTACATATGTTTATATATACATTTTATCACTGTCCACCTTTAATGTGTTTTACAAATTAAGGAATCTGATAATCTCACTTTTTAGTGTCATTTTCAAATGTAACTAAATTGTCACAATTTTAGCTTAGTCATTTATATATGTTTTCCGGAATTGACAACTGCATGACACCATTTGTCACCCAAACTGATTAAGAAAAGATCTGTCACACCATTAGTCTTTGTTTTCTTTGCTAAAATCACTTCAACATTCTAAAACCCTGCCTCTTATATGTGTACAATTCTTTATTATAAACTATTTCTGCTGTTTCCTCATAAAAGTCTACCTTAATAATAAAACATCTCCCTCTTCTAAACCTTCCTGGATTATCCACTAACATACTGAATAGTTGCTTCTTCAATTCATATATTCTTTTTTCTAGTGATTTGACTCAGATACACTTTAAAACTTTGGATTATTATGTAAAATGGGCTCTAAAACAGTTTTTATATGATGGAGGTTTCCCAGATTGCAATTTCACATTATATACCGTATTTACTCGTGTAAGACACGAACCCTAATTTTTACAAAGAAAATTGCGAAAAAAATTTGCCCTGTGTACAGACGCGCGTTGTGATTGAATAGGAAGCGTTTAGGGCTCTTTTTGCACAAAATGCACTTCTGTTTTTGTTGCATGATGAAAGAGAGAGAGAGAGAGAGAGAGAGAGAAAGAGAGAGCGCGGGCAAGCGAGAAAAAGCGTGCGAGCAAGAGAGAGAGAGAGAAAGCGTGAGCGAGAGAGTGCGTGCGAGAGAGAGAGAGAGCATGAGCCCAAGCAGAGGAAATAAACATTACAGAAAAAAATTTCCTCGTGTATGACACGCACCTGATTTTCTAATGCTAATTTTCGGGAAAAAAATGTGCGCGTGGTACACGAGTAAATACGGTATATTGACTTAAAGGGTTTGCATATGTTTGCATAAGCCAGGGGTATCAAAGTTAAGGTTTAATTTTTTTTATGTGTTTTCTTTTAAATATTATTAATTATGAACTGTGTATCTATATTCAATAACATTCTTTTTGTTTTATGGGTGAAACCAGCAAGAGGCAGGGATCCCAAAACATCATTGCTCAGCCATTCGATTTAGGTTAAGGAAAGGACCTTCTGAGGATCACAGAGTACTATGGAGTGTGCATCGACATTTTGAGTGCTGTTCTGATTTTCTGGGTTTGGTGGATCCTTGCTTTGTTTTTGGACCCTGATTTAGGACTGGTCTTGCTCGACTTAGGTAGTCTTTTTTAGGCATACACCTTTGTCTTCTTTGTTACTATTTTTCCTTGTTTAGCAATTTTTGTTCTTTTTTGTTATTTAATAAATAAATTTCAGGCAAGAGGTTTATAGTCATCTTCTCTCTTGAAGGACATTTTTGAGTATCTAAAATACTGGGCTGTGTTATTTTGAGGTCTGTTTTTACACTTTTTTGTGAATATCACAATATAAACCATAAGTATTCTATCTTAGGATTTATCCTTAAAATTATGACATTGTAATTTAACCTATTTTGTAAACATAGATGCATTGAATGCACTCTCATCTAAGTAACTCCAAGTAAATGCTCCATAAAGTTGCTTAATTATGTTCCAGATAAAATCACGTAATTAGCGTAGATTTGTTATTAATATTACTATAAAATTCAGAATGAGGACTGAAATTCAGATGATGCTCAGGCACTTAAGGTTTCATGTGTAACAATAAAAAAAATCAAAAACAAACTTGCCAACCTTTTCTGGTTTCTCACTAAAAAGAAAGCCTTGAAAAAACTTCACTTCATTAAAACTACAGCTGATCACTGCAACTGCACAGTTATATGCATAGCAATGATGCCGACGTCTTTCTTCCAATAGTTGTTTTTCACCCGCCATATTCTCTGTGAAGGCATCAAAACAGCACCTTCAAGGAAAAGAAATGAAAATTTTAATACTAAAAACTAAAGTAAATAATAATGATGTTAAAATTATAACAGAACATAATGTGTCTCAATACATATTTACTAAAAAACTGCATCATTATTACCCAAATTATTCACAGTAAATAACTCTAAAACATTATCTGTCTCTCTGGCTTTTGTCCTCACGTTTTACAATGCAAGGTTTCCAACAACACACAAAAGGAAGCAAGAAACCACGGATAAGACTAACAAAACATTCTTCTTTTTATTTAAGATACAAAGCAAACATATACACGTTTAACATACAAGCTTTGCCTAACTGAAAAAAATAAGTAGAAAGTTGTAAGCAATTTTAAAATCTGTACATAAAGCTTGAAAAAACATAAGTAATTATTAAAGCACAGTTCATCACCATCATGCTGAATGCGTGGGACAACAAAAAAATGCAGTTAGAAAAGGTGATCTGTAAGGTGAACTGTAAACTGTAAAACTGAAAGATGAACCGTAATCAAAGTATACACAGGCATTTAAAACCTGAAAATAAGTTTGTTAAAAAACAAATAACCAAGGCTCCACACCTGTAACAAAAATCATAGTTTGGACAAAAACTTGACAACCTGAGACAAAACTTTAACCTTAAATCAGGGGTTCCCAACCTAGGGTGCGAGATGTCAATTCAGTGGGTCCAACAAAGAGGAAGGCTGTGTCATAGTTTGCCAAAATTGAGTGAGGTGCATTGTCTGCCTTTATTGTGGTGTAATCTGTGCCTTGCAGTGTGCCCTCATTTGTATGTAATTTATTAATTAGCACTCCTGTTCTGTGATATGAAAAGAATCAAGCACTGCACGTCTAATTGTCACCAGTGAATGAGCCACAGAAATGCACCTTCTCGTAGGTTCTTTGCTATGATCTGAGCATTCGGAAATGTGAATAACTTTATTTTTTTTTTTAGAGAATGAAATTTTGACCTTGTAATTAACCATACAGAAGGGCGAGGTCTAGTATTGATTTCTGTGCAAGCCCTGATCTTAAAACATCACTGATTAGCGGTTTGATTGACATTTTTCCTTATCTCAACTGCTGGCTGTCCTAGCAGTAGCACAACAATTTTAATTGTGTGTCACATCTGGATGTTTATTCACCTTTTATAAGATCCTGCAATCAACGATATTAACATTAAATGGAAAACAAAGTAAATATTTATAGGAAAAAAAAAGTAAACTTTAAATATCTTGATTTAGTAAGTGTACAAATTACATGAACTGAAGTGAGGTGGGACAAATGTACCTCACAGCTCCAGAGTCCTGGGTTTAAATGGTGCACTAGGCAGTCTGTGCACTCTAAACTGCCAGTATATGAAGCACTGGCATCCTTTCTTGTGTTGGTCCCACCTTGCAGCCAGTACCTTTGAGGTGCTGAACTGATTTAAATGGTGATTTGAACACAATGATAACTACCAAGAATGTGCATGCAAACAAGGCACTGAGATTTTATTTTTTAATAATCGTTTCTAACATGATTCGTGTAAAAACTAAACAACACCAAAATATTTCTAGCTGTTGATGAATTGCCATATCTATATCAAGCTGTTAAAAAATTTAATTTTCCTAATTGTTAGACTTGCTGGACTTGAAGCAAAAAAAGTGTAAGACTATAGTTGAACTGTGGGGGAAGCAAGCAGCTGAATAACATTTGTTTTGCTTTTCGTTCCCTGAAATTATTGACACTACATTTTCAACATTTAATTGAAAATCCTGTATTATAATGAAATATTCTCAGAAACTCTCAAGGGATTCTAGTAATGTTTAACATTTCAACAAGAGGAAAAGGAACATCAGTGCAGGGAGGCTAATATTTACTTTATATAGCAACTTAAACAAGAAAAACCTTCTCTACACACTTCACAATTTAGCAGATTTTTTTTAAACAACTGTAACACAGGCAGATACCTTACTCAGGGGACTCATTGTGAGTGAACAGCGAGAATTAAACAGGCAACACTGGGGTTTAAAGTCCAGTGCTATAACTACTAAACCACACTGCCTCTGCAATATAACATAAGAGCATAACATTAGTAACCTCATTTAACACAATTTAATTTTCTGGAAAGAAGACATACTCCAGTGAAAATGTAAGGAAATTAACTTGATATCAGAGATGGAACATGAGCCCTGACCATTTAACATGCTTTCTTGTAATGTTTTGTGCCATATTTTAAACTAATACTTGCTTGTATGTAACATTTAATATAAAATAATAAGTACTTTACTTAGTATAAAAGTTTACATTTTAAGCAAGCTTACATTGCTAAACAGCTGCATTTGATAAAAGTTAATTTTCTCTGCCTCCACCAAAAATAAAAAATAATTGGTCAGTTCCTCTGTTTATTACACACAGTACCTGAATTTGCAGAAAACCACCATTATTAAAGTACCACAAGCACAGATATTCCAAAGTCTCCTCTCTCTCCTCCCAGTTAGTTTTATCTTCTGCAACCCCAGGTAAGGCAGAGCGGCTCCTTTTAAACAGTACCCAGGAGTACTTCTGGTGGCAGGGCATAGCCCATTGGAAGCACTTCTGGGTCAACTTGAAGTCTGTAAGAGTGGGAACCATGAATCTTTATAGCACTCCCTGGTTGCACCCACACAACTCAATAGGGCTGTACCACTCCATTACAGCCCCCAGCATACCCTGCAGGTGTCCGTATGAGTGCTGATGCCCTGGGATGATGCTAGCTAACATATTAGTGGAGCAGATAATCTGAGCCATTTGCCTCCGAGTGGTTTCCCAGCGTGGTAAGGATCTTTGGTCCACCCCAGCCGGTACATAAGCTAACCCAGTTCTGCAAGGGCATCTCCTGCCTACCTCCTGGCTGAGGTAGGACATTCCTCACCTGTCTTCTTGTGCCTTTGATGGGCCTGACACCTGTCCAGGTAAGGACACCCACCCAAGTATACCTTCCATCACAACTGTTAGCTCAGATTTGTACAATCAAATTCCTAAACATTTGTAGAAGCATTTAAGGAGAGTTAAGACTCTACAAAAATATGACTGAGATCCACATGTAACACAACAACACATTACCACAAACAGGTTTGAAAATATAAGAAACAATCATAAAACTGTGCTGGATTATTCTTCCCAATTCACCCCACAAAGTATCTTGCACCTCAGAATTAATACCTCTTTGGAGTACTCAAAGATGCTAACAATGGAAAAAGGTAAGGAAGTGATGAAGCAGTTAATGCAGAAGAGGATTGTGACTGGTACAAGAGAGGAAATAGAGGTTGTTTAAGTTTGACAGATTATGCAGAACATTAGGAAATGTAGCTATTATATTCAACACGGTATTCAAATAATCTTTTATATAATAAATCACTAAGGTCCATGTGGCCATTCCCTCTGTGCAAACTGATTGGTCTGTTTGGCTTTGGTATGATTGGACAGTCTATCTTTGATGAAGCATTGAAAGAGAAAGTGCGAGTACAAGACACACAAGGAGAAACAAAGACATACAAGGCAGTCACCTTGAAAGACGGCAAGTATAAAACCAGACAGGAGGTGAAAAGGGTGCCTTGCAAATAATGAGAGTATGAGAAGCTGGCCTTACGAGAACACACTTGAGAGACTGAGCATGAGGTAAATTACAAAGGAAAGAAACTGAAGGTACATACAGGACAAGAGATAGCAAATATTTTTAATTATGTGGCTAATCCTAGAATAACAAATTTACAGTAACTTACGAAAATACCATGTTTATTCATAATTTCCAAAAAAGTGAGTAACTCATAGTCTAACATTCTCATTATGAACTAATATAAGTATACATAACAGGGGAATATGCACTGTCCCAACATTTTACATCTTTTTATTTTTTGTAGAAATGTTCTCTGCATATTTAGTAGAATATTCCTATACGCTGTATTAAAATTAACTTTTTTCCCTGCATTTTGTTTGCAAAAAAGGTAACAACCATATTAAATTAGAAATTTAATAAGGCCTAACATCTAAATTGTCTAGACAAGTAAAGTAATATTATCACAATTATATTACTCAAACAATCCTTATAATTAGGTCAGATCAATTTAGTATTTTCATGGATGCTGATTAATCAGACCTAAAAGATTTAGCAGCAACCTTGCACTTTTAATTCCTTAATAATTCTTTGCATTTATATAGCAATTTTCTCACTACTCAAAGCACTCAGCAATTGCAGGTTAAGGACCTTGCTCAGGGGCCTAACAGAGCAGAGTCCCTATTGGCATTTACGGGATTCGAACCTCCAATTGCCAATGCAGATCCCTAGCCTCCACCACTTTTGCTCCTTACCACCTTTTGACATTTCAGTGGTTTGGTTTTGTTCTTATTTTGTTAAGACATTGCAACTAGGTTAGAGCACATGATGCTCATGTGTTATATTATTATGCTCCTGCAGAGTGATAAGCAGACAACAAACACTGGTCAGTTGTGTTTTAAAATCCTTTAAAGCACAGAGTGCATCAGTTTCCATAACTATATGCTAATAATTTCTCATACAATTAAAGATATTACAGCCAAATGAACATTTAAATAATTATTTAATTTGACTCTCTGGGGAAATAAAAAAAAAAAAAAATGTTGTTAAATGTTTGGGAGATGTGGTTACCAAGATCCACAACAAAAACAATACATTTGGCAAAAGATACATGATGTTAATACACAGTGTATACAGTAGATAATAATAATAATACATTTTATTTATATAGCACCTTTCCCATGCTCAAGGCACTTACAGAATATAATAAAGAACGGAAGCATATACAGTATATAGCATTGTACAAACCAGATAAATAAATAAAGAAGATTAAGACAGTGAATTCTGAAAAAAAAAAAACTAGATAGCTAGTAAATAACAAAAAAGTAAAGTTTTAAAACTTTAATGGAGTTCCATCAGTTCATAAATTGCTCAGCAACCTTTGTGCATCACAATCTATCAAATGATTCTAAATGCACATTAACAAAAGAACAGCTGTTACATGTGTAAGTGACCGACCAGAAAATGTTTCTTTTTAACCCTATTGCACTCATTCATTGCACACCATTTTCACCACTCATTTCCAACACTACAGTATATTCTCTGGTTAATTTTCCCAAAACCAATCAATCAATCTTTCTTATTCCTGTGTGGCACATTAAAAAAAAAATCACAATTATGGAGGAAGTTTGTAAATCCTAAAAACAGAAAACTCATACTTGTTGCCAACTCTTATACTAACATTTCACCTATTCATTCTCGTATTTAAGATAGCAGAACAATTAAATGCTGGGATAATAATAAAAACTTGACTGTTTTGCCAATTTTATTTCTTTATTGTTCTCACACACAGGAAATGTATCAATGCAGGCTGAAAAATATTAAGCGTTGTAACAACTCTTTAATTACCCCATGAAATACAGGACTGAGAACACTGCCTAGAATCTATTATCATGTAGATACGCCTCATAGAGATTAAACCACTTTAGCCCATTGGCCCTCTATAGCTTTTGTTAACACAGCTCCTCATGACCGAAGAATATTTTAAGCTGAAAACTACTTACTTGAGTAAGGTTTTTGAAAGCTCATTGCCCTCTGATTTGTTGTGACCACAGTAAGCTTGATTGACCTTTGATTCTTTGGAGTATACTTCCTCTTTAGGCAAACGTGAATAAACAACTTCCATAATTTTGTAGCAACCATTTTTCTTAGCAAGCTGGGTATCAAATGCAGATTCGTTTGACTGCAAAACAAATTTTGAAGATTAAGATCAAATGTGATCTAGAAACGTATAAAGTTTTTCTTAACAAATATTAATCGAATTAAACAGATGACAAAGAAGGTTCATGCATGACAGCTTATTGTAAGAAATCATAACCTAATTCAGCCTGGAACGGAGTCTGAAGAAAAAAAAAAAATCAGCAAAAATGCATACATTTCTATTACACTTCTACTGTATTTCTATTATACTTTGCTCATGCAGAGAGTATTGAGATTCTAGAGTAGGAAGAGCATTTTATACTTTTATCAGTATATTAAATCAACAAGCTTTATTTTATTTTATTTTTTAGCTGTCCATGTCTTCTAGCTTACCTTTAAGAACCTGGCTTGTAAGATGGTCATGATATAAGCTACTGTTTTACAGAGGAACTCCGTAAGTGCTTCCAGGCTACAGTTAAGAAGAATAGTCAAGAGGCAACGGTCAACAACTGCTTGTCGAGTTGTGTTGGCACATGGATCTTCTGTTTGGAACATCTGAAAAACAGTGTCTAGTAGAGAGACTTGCTTGCTGCGGGCACCCCTAAAACAAAAGGAGTATTTTCACTTCTACTGAAGCATGAAAGGAAGGAAGAATTCAAAATTCAAATTCTTAAAAGTCAAATGAATTTAGAAAACATTTTTTAACATGATTCCAAAATTATACCTAAAAAAATGATGTTACTACATATTTTGTAAGTTCCATAAATGTATAGTGTTACTTTGAAATTCTTATTTCCACAAGGATTTTAAAGTTAAAAAACATGTGCATTAAATTATGTAATATTTAAATATGAATTTCTCCTTCATAAATAAGAAAAAAAAAAAGATACATATATGCAGTCAGAGCATGACATCTCATGCAATTCATAAACCAACAGAATAAACAGATGTTAAATCTTTCTGACATAATATATCTAAAAAGACATTTATTTGTCAATGGGTATTTTCTCACCTTTTGGCAATGTTTCTAAAGCATGTTTGAAATAGCTCTTCCATGATATGCCTGTTGTCCCGACAAAGGATTTCAGTCATTAATTTTAATAACATTGGGCTATGGGACATTTCCAAAGCATCCAAAAGCTGTAAGGGAGTAAAACAGTTTTTTGGTACAGCTACAGTGGGCTTATAAAGTTTCTCTCAAGTATGCAGGGCTTCTAAAAATTTTATGAACCCTAAAGTGACAGTAATTATCCTGCATAAACTATTAAAATAAACTTGTAAAACCGTTATCTAAACCTCACCTCAATTCATAATAAATATATTCCAATTATTTAACAAGAGTTGGTAATGCAAAAGAAAAGGAAGATGGCCTCTTATAGCCATCAATCAATCCCTGACATCTACAGTATCTTGAAGGATATATCCCCCATCCTACTGAGAGTACTCAGCCGCAGGTTGAGGATTTCAGGTCCTGCAAGAAGATCTCAAATGAATCTAGGTAAAGGACTTTGACCTGGCCAATCCAAAAACACAAATCTTATTTTTCCTGAGTCATTCTTTGTTAGATTTGTTTGAATTCTTTGGGCCATTGCTATGTTGGAAATCTCCCACTTTCAGCCCAACTTTATCTTCTTCATTAATGACATGACATTCTGTTCAAGAATCCTCTACTATACCGAAGAATTTGTGATTCTTTTAAAGATGTGAAATGGTCCTGCATCAAAAGAGGAAAAACGGCCCCAGATATTGATAATCCTACCACCATGCTTGAGTATTGGAATAAGATTCTGCTTGTGGTAAGCAGTGTTGGGCTTTCTCAAAACATAACAGTTTTAATTGTGACCAAAAGGTCAAAAATGCAATTTTCTACATGTAAGGGTTTGGGTCAGCTTTTGCCTAATTTTATTATTTTTCTTGTGGATCTTGGCATTATTTTGCTGAGGTGACCTCTTCTAGATCACATTGCTCTCCTGTTAAATGTTGTCCTTTTACAAAATATTTGTCTCCCAATACACTGATAGAGGTCATATCATTAGGAGATGACTTTTAGCTTTCAACAGACTGATAAGCTTTCACTATCCTCTTCCTAAAGAGAGATCTTCTTTCCCTTTGGCATGGTGTGTTTGCATTCACCTGGTTTAGCAACACCAAACTGACCAGACTTCTTATTTCTATTCATCAGAGTCCCACCCAAAACATTTTTCTATGGCATCTTCTTTGATTGGTTAATTCAGTTCCAAATGGTTTTCCTATCCAATTCTCCCAACCTGCTTTATTTAGCCAATGTACTTGAAGCTCACTTACATTTGCACCTGCACCTAAGCTGTAGGATAAGGGTTTGTTTGTGATATGAAAAAAGTGTCAATTACTACACTATTGACTACAAATACAGTAAAACAAAAGAGTGATTATTATTTTTAACTACCTTGCAGTATTGGTAAGGAATATTGAGAAGCTGGTCAAGGTAACAGCATGCATACTGTACGTTTCACTTGATAAAGTAAAACTGTGTTTTGAAATTTCATTTAATTAGTTACATAATAGCAATCTCAATCTCTAAAAGTAGTTTAAAAAAATTATTTTTAAGAAAAACTTAAATGAATACTGATGCATTAGTCATAAGAGAAAGCAAAGAACATATCAACTTAAGTACACACTTAGTATGCTTAAGCCAAAAATTCACTAATTCTTTTTTATCCCCCGCAAAGAGATGAAGCTTAAACACAAAACAATTAAAAGTAACCACAGTATGTCAGTAGAAACTGGTGCCATCAGTGGAAGCCAATGTGAACATGGAAAGAAATTTTTAATTTAAAAAAAAAACACACAAAACTAGTTCTGGGTGCTGCAAAAAATAATCTTTCAGATTTTCATGACATCAGGGAGACTATTTAATTAACAAATTACAGGCTTCTTAGTCTTTACAAATGAAGAAAAAGAGTGTACTGTACTTGAAGGCTGCAATCATAAAGTTAAGTAGCCTTTCATAAACCTCCTCAACTACTAAATTAACTATGCATGTAATCAAGCTGACTATATTTTATTTATTGATTTATTTTCACTCTGACTCTTCACTGTGGTAATAAATGAAATTCCATTAATATGTCATTATTTAATAGAAAATAAATTAACTTTTACAAGTTAAAAAATACAAAAAATCACAAAGGATATTTCACCTTTTTAATGCTATCCACATAGTTGTTATAGCGTAGTGTTCCTGTAGGAAACTCATCCGACTGCATGGGAAAGTGACAAGCAACCAGCTTCTCCAGGGCGGTCTGGAGATCAAGGAGGATGCTTTCTGGGAGGTTGGTGAAGAATGGCAGGATAATCAGTGCCTGGCTCTAAAAGACAAAAATGTTTGAGTATGGTTGTCTCAGCATGGAAGCCTGGGTAATATAAAATAATCTGAAAACAAAGCTTGCAATGATGATTGTCACGCAGTTACTGTAAAGAATTGACCTATATGATAAAGTTTAAAAATATTCTTAAATTCTACATTAAATGTTTAAGCATGGTCTTATTTGTCAGTGCAAGAAAGAACAAAGTAAAGAAACCTACCTTTAAATTTAAGGGCAATGCTGTGTCAGTAATTAAAGAAGTGTATGTATTAAATACAGATCCAAATGCATTGTGACTTGTCTTAAAGGAAACTGAAGAATCTATCTAGAATAGAATAATTGAAAGTGTTACTATTGAAAATCTGCAGCAAATGTAAACCTCATTTGTGACATCAACTTATAAATTAAGACAA
The DNA here is from genome assembly GCF_900747795.2 of Erpetoichthys calabaricus. NCBI lineage: Eukaryota > Metazoa > Chordata > Cladistia > Polypteriformes > Polypteridae > Erpetoichthys > Erpetoichthys calabaricus. The sequence goes on from NC_041399.2 coordinate 36,880,823, forward strand.
TGTAAAATTGAAAATGCAATAAATTCACATTTCCTCTAAATACATTAGTACTACACATACTTGCAAATTACACCACAAATGTACAAAAAACTTGATAATGAGCAAAATAAAACGAATATAAGCAAAGGAATAGATATTTAAAATGTATCTTAGTTTATTTCACATGTGAAGAGTGCAAACTTCATCCCATTACAAATCTAAAGTAGGGCAATGATGGTATGAGCTTTTTGATGATGTGATCTAATATTTCTGAAAGGCAACAAAAAATATTCCATAGGGACAAAAGGGTTAAAACCTCAAATTTAAACATCATACTGTATTATAATAAACAGTAGTTTACAGTGTCAAAAATGCAAATGTGAATAATTACTATGATTAGGAATCTTTAAACTTTACCTATATAAAAATTATATCAAAAACTTGCTACTTTAAAAACTTCAATCTAGCAGGAATTGATTCCCTTTGTTTAATATGTCAATGTGGGTTACTATAAAACAGTTTCTGTTTTCTGTTGTTTTAATATGAAATACCTGTTTTTCATGTGCTCCTTAGTTATTAAGTTGGCTCAGTTTTTCTTAATATTCACAGAAAATTAGACAGAAAGGACTTAAAGAAATACTATTCGATTGCTTGATGTGATGGTCTGGACTAAACAGTGCAACGGAGCCACCAGGATGTCAAAGGGGTACAACAAACTTCCACACAAGAAAACATTCATATTGGCGGCAACAGGGCACCTCTTAGCTATTAGGTGGTGAACTGGAGAGAGAGAGAGAAAGAGAGAGATGGCCATTTAGAGACCAGGAATGATTTTGGGGCCAGAATGACTAGGCCATGGAGGGCAATTTAGCCAGGATATCGGGATACACTCTGCTCTTTGCAAAGGAGACAGAGAGTTAGGGCCTCAGTTTTACGTCTCATCGGAGGGACAGTGCCATGTTTATAGCACAGTGTTCCCCTCACAGCACTGGGGCATTGGGATCCATATTTAGACCCCAGGGTAAGCTCCCCCTACTGGCCTCCACAACACCTCTTCCAGCAACAACCCAAGCTATTCCCAGATGGTCTCCCATCTAAATTCAGGCCAGGCCTAAACATGCTTAGCTTCAGGTGGATAACCTCTTCTGAAGTGCATGTGGTATGACTGCTGTGTAAATGTATAAATGTTAACAAAATGTTTCTTGTTTATCACAATTTAAAATAAAACAACCAAATATCCTTTATTTTACCCACAGGCAAAATAGTTTTCAATGTGGCTGTTCATTTTTCACATAAACAAAATAATAATTTTGAAAATGTTACTGTGGATCCAAATGTGACAAAATCAAGCAGAGTGACTGAATATGGAAAAGCAAATATGGTGGAAAATACAGTGGGTGTGGACATTATTCAGTCCTCCTAGACTACCAAAACAATTTGATGTCTTACAACAGAAAATTTATGACATACTGTATTTAAATTAGATATTACGGTTAACAAAACTATATTTCATGTGACATCATTTTTAATATAAAGCAAAAATAATTTAAAATACAGTACATTAACTTTAAAATCCATCTCTCTCCTTCAGCATTTACCATTATTGAAAAGCACAGCATCATCCAGTAGTACTTGAAAAGTCTGTTAATGTAAGTTTAAACCACATGACTGTGGTCACTCCGATGGACACTATATACAAAGCAGTAGAAAGACAAAAGACCTTGCCAAAGACAGCATACATTAGGTAAGGAAGTTAAAAGACTCTGAGGGCCTATAGAAGCAGTACTAAATCAAATATCCAGAATCTTAAAGAAATGTTTGCACTTCAAAATTTAGCAGCCAAACAAGATGAAAATTAGTCAGAGAAGTAGACCAGTGGCCAAAAACAACTCTTAAGGACATGCCGTGTGTCACAAATAATATGAGAGGAACAGTAAGACATTTTACAATTACACCAGAATTCCACCAGTCTGAGTATTATAGAAGACTGGGGAGGAGGAAGCCGCATTTTCAAAAAAGTTCAAATGAAGTTCTGCCTTTCATTTGTTTTTAAAAAAATGGCCTTAACAGCAAGGCCCTGTGTGTAATGAAAAAACAGCATACATCAGCATGTATGAATCACCATCCCCATACTAAAGTATGGTATGGGCAGTATATATTTGTGGAGATTATGTGAATCAGCAGGATTAGTAAGATTGCGGAAAACAGAGAATGAAATGTACTGAGAAAAACAGACAGATAATGGAGCAAGATCTTGCATTGTCTACAAAAGATTTGAAACAGGGACAGTTATTTATATTTCAACAAGACAAAAACTGCAAACACAAAGACAAAGCAACACCTAAATGGCTTAAAAAGAAAAAAGTAAAACTTCTTTCAATCAAATTCCTGAATTAAATCCCATACAAAACCTACAGTCGGAACTTAAGACCAATGTATGCCAGTGCTTCTCAAATAACCTACAATATCTAGACCCTTTTTATAGGGTGTAAGCCAATATAAGGCCCAACCACATAAAACAGGCAGCTATCAAATATTAAATATCTAAAAACAAAGTGCTGAATGCTTTTCAAAGTGGAACATTTAAGTTTCATATTTTTATTTATTTATTTTACTTTCCCTATAAGAGTGATTACAGCCCCATAAAATGTAAAGTATGCCTTTACTAACTGTACAAAAAAAAAAACAATTTAGATGTGTGTAGTAGCTGTTGGATTGAATACTTTCTACACCCACTGGATCATTATGTATTGACATAATTTATGTGGTTGCTAAAAAGGAAAGCAAGATGATAAATAAATGTTTAGAAGCAAGACAACATCAAGTTATTATATATAAAGAAATAAAAGAGGAAGAGGCTAGGAAAAATGAAGTGACATATGGAAAACAGCAAATAATATAGGTTTAATAAGCAATCGTTTGGCATGGCAAATATGAAATGAATCTCTCTCTGTCAACTAACATCACAAAATATGAAAAGAGGAACTGGGGAAAAAAAAGCAGAAGTTGTGAAGAAGGATGCAGACAAATCAAAAAAGTAGAACATTTGTTGTGGAAGTATGAAAAAACCCACACAGTCAAAATGGTATTTTGAGTTGCTACTATTTGCAGAAATCACATCTATTTGGCGATCTTGTGGAAAAAAAAAATAAAGGAAATGAGCCTACATATTGAAATTAAAAAAATAATACAAGTACCTGTAAGACTTTAGAGAGTAAAATTAGAACAGACATCTTGTTTTCTGAGGCTGTACTGCTTGCCCACCAAGGCTTGAAGTTATCCCAATTAGTTAGCACTTCTTGTACAAGCCGCAGTCCCTCTGTTTTTCTCACTGAGCGGTCCCGAAAGCTCTGGTCCAGCATCCCATTCAGAATCATGCTAACCTAAGGGGACAAAAACTAGGGTGAGGACTGTCAACCTTGCTAAATATAGTTGCATGCACAGATTACTTAATATCTCTTAATTTTGGAGGTATCTTTGCACTTAAATTTTGTTTTGGTGTGCCAGTTTTTTTTGGAAAAAAAATAACATTGCATACAATCAAGTTGAGTTTATATAACAAATAACTTCATAGTCAAACTTGAAAAAAGAAGAAAAGAAAAACAAATATCAGAAAATTATAAAAACAAAGCAGAATTCAACCTCCACCCAAGAGCATGGGCAAAAACATAAGGAAGATGTATTTTCCCCTGATAACTGGTGTGCCAGTTTTGGGGAAATATGTTTTAACTTTCAAGATGAATCCATAAAAAATGTTAGTTGTCTGAGCTAATACTGTCTATACTTTCAAAAATTCCTTGCTAATAAAAATGAAGCAATTGCATAAAAGTTTTGAGATTTAAACAGTGCCAGAACTTTCTAGATGGCAGGCTAGTTACAAATGTAGTCACTTTCAAAAAGGACTTCTTTATATAATTATTTAAAAATATCAGCATTATTAAATTTTAGACTGAATAGCTTTGTTTATTTATTTATAAACATACATACATATTTATTTATAATTAATCACATAGCCTACGAGTTCTTTTGATGCACAAGTTCATTTATAAAATAAGTTTATCTCAGCATATCAAATACATTTTTAGATTATTACATATATATACAGTGCGGACGCTAGGGGTTGCTGTTGCCCCGTTGAACCCACCAGACAGATGTCCAGGACACACATTAAAAGCACCAAGAAGATTCTTTAATATTTTTTTTCTTCAATAAAGTGCCCAAAGCACCGCACACTCCACAATTCTCCAATAATACAATAAACAATAATTAATAACAATAACAATAATCCTCCTCTCCACCCAGCAGCTCCGTCACTCTACCACCCAACTCCACCTCGATATGCTGAGTCTCCAACAGTCCTTTATATATTCCATGACCCGGAAATGTTACTCCTCTTCTTCCGGGTCAAATTGCACATCATTCTCCTCAAGTATCACGGAAGTACTGCGGGCTTCCGTCCCCATGACTCCGAAGTACTTCCGGGTTATTGTAACAATAATAGTCCCCAGGTTCTTGGTGAGCTCCCCCTGGCGGCACCCACGGCATCCAACAGGGCTGAAGAAACTGACTCCATGTCCCATGTTGCCCTGAGGGAATCCGGGGAACCATTTCCGTCCAGGAGAGCTGCCATCTAGCGTCCTGGGAGATGCAGTGCCCTGAAAAGGCTGCTTTTCCTCCTTTTCTTTGTTGAGGGACGTCCCGGCCGTCCATCACAACAGTTTTATCTGTGATTCTGTACTTGCATAATAAATAAACAACAGAATCTGTATCCTTTTCTCGCCATACCAATATGACAAAGTAAATAAAACTGGAAAAATTATATCAAGAATTGATGGTTACAGGACTTTTACTGCATATACCGCAATAAGGAGATAAATTAAATAGGAAATGCTGAGAGAATAAACTGGGTAAGCCAATAACAGATGGTAGTCTCTCTTTCATTGTATAATATTCACTAATTTGTCTGTAACAACAAACGGTTTTAAATTTTGTACTATGAAACAATCCATAACACTCTTAGTCATTATAAATGGAAATATCAGCTGCTCATATTAAAACATGCTTGACTGGGGGTATAGCACCCTATTTATTATTTTAATGAAACATTTTCCAAAGAGATAAATGACAATTAAAAAAATAACGCTAAAGCATGTAAACTCCAGTGAATACATAATATGTACAGTGTAGGTATTCTTATAGGTATTCATATCTTCATGCACTTTCAGTTATTTCGGTAGTTATTCTCTCTCTTTTAAATGTGCCTCCTTTTAAACATGCCTCCATTCCATGTGTTTATATGAGTGGAGCCGCAGGAGGCGGGGCCACCCTTACATCACCACTTTAGTGTCCTTCCTCTGCCTTTATCGGGAGGCCAGAGCGAGAGCTCAGGTTAGTGGTTCATTTTGATTGCAAGGGAAACTTATAGTATTGCTATTTTTCCTGCTGGATTTGTTATATTTATCTTTTTCTGTGTTACTATTACTAAATGTATCATTATTATTATTAATCACATACTGGGACTTGTTTGCTATGGATGACATTTTTAGGCAAATCATTTTGCCTTTTTGCACTGCTGAGCATTTCTGTTTTATGTTCTGTTTTTGTTAATAAATGTTTACCCTTTTGTGAACAGTCATCTCCTTTGTCTTTGGGGCTTTGCTATATTTTAAACTGCTAAGTCAGTTTTCCCCACTTTGGGCCTAGTCAGATTGAAGGTAATTTTCAGAGGCATGCTGGTCTGAGTTGAGTCTCTTCTGGGCTGGCCAGTTAAGGTCTGACAGAAATTTCTGGAAGCTTCACCGCCTATTTTGCCAAGTTTCTGACTCCATTATACAAGTGTACACTACAAAACACATTCTTTGTTTTTCACTCCTAGGTCTTTATAAAAAACTCCCACCATGTTATGCAGTTATTTTTCTAGTTAAATTACTTATAAAATGTTGATTCAACAATGAACCATTGTGGTAATACATCTGGTGGGAAACTTCTAAACTAAAGTTGTGAGAAATGAAGGTCCTATACGTGTACATTCTAAGGGTTTTCTGCTAGTTTTATGTCTCTTGACTTAATTACTTCCTACAGTATCCCCACATACCCTAAGTAGTGACATCACTAACCGAAATACTAAACAAAGCGATTGTTCACTCCAGCAGTAATATTAAATATCATAACACCTTACCACATTGCAATATCCAGCTGTTGGCATAATACATACATTTCTTTGCCAAGCTAACTTGTTTTAACATGGAGGTAAGTTGTGAACATTTCACTTTAATAAAATATTATGCAATTGAAATTACATGTTCTGTTACAAAATAAAATGTTTGCTGTATAAAATTATGAGTGTAGTTATGAGAATGAATAAAACACTTACCATTTTAGGATTTTCTGATGCAGACTTCATCAGGATAGTCACACTAATGTCCTGATTCTTTAGCAGCTCATAGTTGATGGTGTCTTGAAACAGGTTATAAAAATATTCCCCATGAGAGAACGAAATGAAGTTTTTGCTAGCATGTCCAGAGAGTGGTACAGACAGTGTTACTGTGTTCAGCAACAAATCTACCAGTGGTTCAGTCTATTAATTATATAAACAAAAAAATTAAGGTCAAAAACATTAGTGTGCACATACTGTATATTGAGAAGCAAGCGAGCCAAGGAGTGGAGCTAAATATACTTACCTGATCACCAAGTGAAAATGCCAGCTGAAGTAGTCCATCTGCCAGCCTCCTACTACTTACATCAAGGGATGGAAGAGATTTTCTTTCACCGCCTGGAGCTATACCTTTGTACACCACAGAAAGAAGCCTAGAACCTAATGGTGAACCAAACCTAGAAGCCTAAGATAAAGTTGAAAATCTCAGTTTCCTCAGTTCCCATGATCAATAATCAACTTAGTATGCATCAGGTCAAAGACAATGACACTTTACAATATAATTTGGCAAAAAAGCAGAACAAATAAAAATGGACATATTTAATCAAACTATGCATTAACCCAGGGACCCACTCACATTTTCTCACTATGTACACATTACTACATCTATTAACCCCTAGGCTTTTTGTTTAATCACACTGTCATGCAAAGAGCTCAGTTATTCTGAGTGACTGTTCTTATATTATTTTAGCCTTCCCAGCACAATACAGGTTGTGCACTTACCGATGACAATCTGTCCACTCTGGAACCACATTACAGTATCGTAATTTATAATGTATGTTCTCATCTTTTTATGGTGTTTTACTAATTATTTCTTATTTTATACTTGTAAAGCATCACTAAAAATGACTGATGTCAGAGACAGGATTGTGTCACTCATTTACCATTTTCTGTCTTTTTCTACTATTCCTGTATCCATCCACTGAACCATTTAAGGCCAATGTTCATGAGTTTAATGTTTTCTTTAGAGTTACAGTGATCCCCTGCCTGTCGCGGAAGTTACATTCCAGACCCATCAGCGATAGGTGAAAATCCACGATATAGAAAGACCATATAAATAAACATTTTTTTATAGTTTAAGCCTTAAAATGCCCCTCTCACATGCTTTAAACACATGTAAACTTGTAATGGCGAGTGACGTTCGCGTAACACTTTCCTTTCCGAAGCATATCCAGGAGTTTTACCTTCTTCTGAATGGTCAAGGTCTTCCTCTGGCGCTTAGGCTCATTACTACCAGAAGGCTTAGAAGATGCAGGACGCTTGGGAGCCATCATAGGGCTTAAAATAAAACGAAAAGTTCACAAAAAGTTTGCTCACAACAATCGGACCAAAAGCAAGGTACGTGATACGCAGAGAACCGAGATGCGTCGGGGACTCACGCTCTCTGTTCTTGCGAGATTACACCACGTTAGCAGCAGCCAATCAGAGCGCAAGAGAATGAAAATCCCACTCTGATTGGTTGAGTCTCCTCTTTCAGCCAATAACAGGCCTTGTAAGAAATCATCTGGGTACTGTAACGCGAAACTCTTTGTCTACCATAGTGTATAATTTACGTATATTTAATGATTTACTGTACTGTATTGCTTAAATGTTCATTATTTCATATACATATTGACTTTTTACTGCATTTTAGTCAATATTTACAGTTATGTCATAGTTATTATAAATTATAATACGTATTGTTCTAACAAACTTTTGTCTAGCACACGTAGTAACTGCTGAAAGCCGTATGCTTTGTTATGAATTGGCTGCAAAGTACACTACAGGCAGGATGTACTTATTGAATTTTTCCACGATATACCGGGGGCGCGATAGCTGAACCGCGATATGGCGGGGGATCACTGTACATGTTTTCTTTATATGTGAAGTATTATGAAATTTACCATATTTTTTTTCTGTTTACTAGATTTAATTGTACAGTGTTTCACGTTTGCATTCAGGAAGATTAAAACGAAGTGTTTAAAATGCTGAATACTGATTACACATAGTTAAGATGCAACACCTGTTCAGCTGGTGTCTTGTTAGTCTTATTGTGAAGCACAACTTCCTTAAAAACAAAAATGAAAATGTTTTAAAATTATCATATCATTTAAGATGAGCTTTCTGAGGTTTTGGTTTATGGCTAAAAATAATGCAAAATTTCTCAAGAAAGTGTGCATACATTTAGGAAGAAAGATTTTTTAAAACCTGTCTCCCCCTCACTTCGAAAATAATGCAAAGTCAACCAAATAATTCAATTCAATTTACCCTAAAAGTAAAAAAGAAAAATAAGAGATTAACAGGGAGAGAACACAAAGCACCTAAATTTAAAAAAAAAAAACAATTCAAGTCTGGGCCCTACAGAACAAGCTCACACATCTGTTTCTCTGCTGTTCTGCCGCAATTACCTGTTCAACCGCAAAGTACCAACAAAAGCATTCTCCCATTTTATATTTAATCTCTACTTGTTTTGTTCTTATGACCCTGGTCTTATCTTCTTGCCAGTAAGCCTCTGTCTACGCCTAAATGAATTGCTCACACAAATGATCTGTTACAGGAGTTTCACAAATCTCCTCCTAGTATGTGACTTAAAAGAATTAGTTGTCTGTACCGAAGAGACCTTTCACTCTTATATGATGCAAAAATAATCCAGTCTCTGTAATCATTTCCTGGTTCAGGTCCAGTCCATCTTTGGATAATACAATACCAGGTTTGAATATTCTATTGACTCTTGGTGTTCCTGAAGCACTGAGTATAGACCCCTGTGTAACTATTAAAACCACTTGCCAGCTATCCATTCCAATATAGGTGCCACTCTTTTAGGTCAGGAATATGTGCTTCCCGTAGAGAATGAGTGGTAAAATGCTGACCTCTATGGCACCACCCCTTAAAAAGGGAATCTCACCCCATTGTCCTCACAGGTGGCGCAGTGGTAGTGCTGCTGCATTGCAGTAAGGAGACTATTGAAGATTGTGGGTTCGCTTCCCGGTTCCTCCCTGTGTGGACAGCGCTTTGAGTACTGAGAAAAGCGCTATATAAATATAATGAACAATTATTATTATCTTACCTAACTAAGAGAGACTTGTGTTGACCAACCTTGTTCTGGGCATACTGGCAGAACTGCATTACTTTCCCACTTTCTATCTCTCTCTGTCTGATTTTAGAGTCAGGTATTTTTGGGTCCTACTACATCATATAACCTCTAAGAATCTAGTGAAACCTACTTGGACTCCTCTAAGAATACCATGCAAGAGGGGGTCAACCAGCATACAGTCATGTGAAAGTAAGCATAACACATTAAATATTTCTTCTTTTTTAACACATGTAAACTTAATCAAGATTCAATCTTCATATAAACAATATCTATATATGAAGGTGACATAACACACATCATGTCATATTTACATGTTGAAGTCCATTACACAATTAAAAAACATAAATGCAAATTTTGCATTAGGAAAGAGTAAGTACACCTCTACATTTATCTCTACCTCAAATACCTAAAACTAGAATAAGAGGCACCAGGTCAGGTGCAAATGATTAGAACATGATTAGAGAGGATCTTGAACTTAAATCATTTTGTTTACTTTGGTCTTTGTTGTTAAAATGCATATTTTCACCATACCTAGATCAAAAGAGAACTCTGAAGCCTTCACAAAAAAGGTTATAGACTCCTAGGAGTCTGGGAAGTGATTTAAAACAGATCTCCAAACAATTGGAAATCAACCACTCACTGTCGGGAAGATCATCTACAAGTGGAGAAAACTGCAAACAACTGCCAACTTGAACAGGTTGTCACAGCTAGTTCAGCCTGAGAGCAGAACAGAAAATGCTAAAAAGTCTCAAAGAACACCAGAATTTCATTATGGGACCTACAGGAAGCTCTTGCCTCTGTTGATGCCAACCATTAGAAAAGGCACCACAAACTAAATCTACATAGAAGGTGTGCCATGGGGAAACCTTTGCTGTGCAGAAAGAACATTAGGGCAAGTCTAAAGTTTATCTCATATCAACTGCAAAGCATGGTGATGGAGATGTTGTATAGTAGTTTGGGGCTTTGCTGCATCAGCACCTTGGTATCTCACCATCATAGAATCCACTATGAATTCTTCGTTGTACCAGAAGATCCTTGAGGATAATGTAAGCTCACTTGAAAGTGAACATTGCAAAATGGCAATGACCCTAAACATACCAGTAAATCTATCTTTGTTAAATGGTGCGACTCAAACCACCTACAACTGAACACCAGCAAAACCAAGGAGCTGGTGGTGGATTTTAGGAGGCCCGGACCCCGTGATCATCAAAGGTGACTGTGTGCAGATGGTGCAGACCTATAAATATCTGGGAGTGCAGCTCGATGATAAATTAGACTGGACTGCCAATACTGATGCTCTGTGTAAGAAAGGACAGAGCCAGTTATACTTCCTTAGAAGACTGGCGTCCTTCAACATCTGCAATAAGATGCTGCAGATGTTCTATCAGACGGTTGTGGCGAGCACCCTCTTCTACACGGTGGTGTGCTGGGGAGGCAGCATTAAGAAGAAAGACGCCTCACGCCTGGATAAACTGGTGAGGAAGGCAGGCTCTATTGTTAGCATGGAGCTGGACAGTTTAACATCTGTGGCAGAGCGACGGGCGCGCAGCAGGCTCCTATCAATTATGGAGAATCCACTGCATCCACTAAATAGTATCATCTCCAGACAGAAGAGCAGCTTCAGCGACAGACTGCTGTCACTGTCCTGCTCTACTGACAGATTGAGGAGATCGTTCCTCCCCCAAACTATGAGACTCTTCAATTCCACCCGGGGGGGTAAACGTTAACATTTAACATTATACAAAGTTATTGTGTGTTTTTTACCTGCATTATTATCAATCTTTAATTTAATATTGTTTATTGTATCAGTATGCTGCTGCTGGAGAATGTGAATTTCCCATTGGGATTAATAAAGTACCTATCTATCTATCTATCTATCTATCTATCAAGGAATGGTAGAAAATAAAAAAATGGAGGGATCTAGAATGGCCAATACCTGGATCTGAATCCCATTGAGATGATGTGGGCAGATTTTAAACAGGTAGGTCATGCAACATGCCCCTCAAAAATTGCACAGCTGGAAGTATTCTGCATGGAAGAGTAGAAAAAACTTTCTCACAGTCATGGTCAAAGACTGGTAGACAGTTATAGGAAAGGCCTAATTGAGGTTGTTTCTGCCACAAGGGGCAACACCAGCTACTACAGCCAAGGGAGTACATATTTCTTCCACATACATAAATGGTGTATTTGCTCATATTTTGTTGAATAAATTATTGACAAGTCCAATTACATCACCTTTATCTTAAGATACTGTTTAAATCATGATCAAATCTTGGTATGTCCATATATGTTAAAAATTAAAAAGCATTTCATGGGGTGTACTTTCTTTTTCATATGCACAAAGGAACCTATGCTTTCATTAGTGTGGTTCTCTATTATTGGGAAGTTTACTGTGGGGCTGTCAGTCGTGGAGTGTTTTTAGTGTATTTCATTTATTTGAGTTTTTATTTGTGCCTTTAGGGACATGCACTTGTCTTAATGAGGTGTTTGCCATTTAGTGGTAGGGAGAGTTTATGGCATCAGCTGAGGCTACCGGCATGTGATTTAAAAAGTGCAGGAGGCTATACAGAGCAAGAAAATCAGAAACAAAGAGAACAAGTGAGAGAGAGAGCGCAAGCAAGGCAAGAAGTGGGCTTGGTAGGGTCTTGTAAAGAAGTGAGAGAGAGAGCACAAGTCCAAATCTACTGATTAACTTTAATGTGTATTGAAGGCAAGATTAGGCTGTCAATAATAAGGAACAATACAGTGGGAAGCAAAATCAGTATAACTGTGTGAAGCTGGTTGAAACTGCTGCTGTGGGCTGGGCTTGAAGGGCAGAACTGTGTGTGGAGCCGAGAGGAGCTGCTGCTATGTGCAGGGCCTGGGCAACGGTGGCTTTATGAAAGTTAAAGTAAAGGGTCCAACTGTGAGAGAAGCCAGTTGAAGCTGCTGCTGTGTGTTGAGCTTAACAGCAACAGTGGCTGGGGCCAAGTTGACTAACGATTTCACCTGATCTCCCAGGAGGGGCCTAAACTATGTGTGATGCTCTGGGTCAGAATCCCAAAGATGTCTCCAAGGGAACTGCAGGATCTTTAGTTTCACTGTGGCTTTTTTTTCTTCTTCTTACAAAATCAGTGCATTTTGATAAAAAAAAAACACTCTCTCACTGTAACAATCTGGTTTTAGGAGGTTCTCATGTTTTAAAGGAAGAACTTTTAATGTATTGGCTTTTCCATGGACATTTATACTTTAATCCTTGTTTTAATTTTCATCAACACTTTGAACTTCTTGCACCTTAAACCTTTTCTGTCTCCACACTTGCTGCTGGTCCATCTCGGTTTATAACTATTGATGTCTGAGTACAGGGTGAGTGTGCCAGCTGTGGGCAACCCGAGCATCACACTCTCCACCATATACTGAAACCACTTGCTACTAGAGAACAGCCTTACAATATGAATGAGATATCACCTAAAACTATATTAACTCCCCTAATATAAAAATGAAGGAACTGACAGGGATTACGGAGAGGAATTTATCAATAATTGGTTCTATCCCACATACAAATATTATAAAGTAATTCCAAAAATGAGTAATAGGATGTACAATTACATTATCTGCTTTCCATGATATTGATTATTATTTTAGAAGGAAATAATAGCATATACACATTTTCAGAAGTACTACTGATATTCAATTCTTTCCATTTCTATCACCAATCAGTAGAATAAAATTATGTATGCAATGTTAAGATGCATTTAGAACTCTAACCTGACTTTGCAAAGTTGAATTAAGCAGCTCGGCTCTGTGCAGTTGTTTGCAAGCAGACAGGACAAGCATCAACCGGGCCTGATCTGACCAAGAGTCTGTCTTGTAAAAGTCCACTTCACAAAGCTCTTGGACACTATTGTTTGTAAAAGAAGAGCAGAAACAGTTTTAGTGTTACAATGGATTTGTAAAATACCACTAATGTCGGACTTACAGTGTACTGTAAAGCATCAGTTTAAAAGATATTAAAACAACAGGAGCCCTTCATACATTTTCATATATGTATTTTTTTGTCATGACTTGGTCTTCAGTGTAGAAGCTGGAAATTAACTCTAGTCTGGAATGAAGGAATGAACTCTCTGTTAAAATTAGAAATAAAATATAATACTGTATCTTTAGATTGTAGTTATAAATTACTTTGCTTTTGACCAAAAGTGCAATACTTAGTATTTTCTATTATTTCATAGTTAACATATTAACACAGGTAACATTCAAGTATTTAATTAAATGATTTAGCCAGAATGAAGTTCATTTAACACAGTATGTATAGTTTCGTATTATGTTAAGTTCCTTAATTTTGTAGTCAGACACAAATTACTTGAGCAGAATTTTAGATATTTTTCTAAATATATGTAAACATTTTATTTTCATTTTTGATATGATGGTTTTATTTGTCGGAAAAAATATTTTAATGCAGAATCTATTTAATGCTGTGACATAATAAATATAAAATGAAACAAGCATTATGAGTACATTTTATAGCCACTGTACCGACTCTCATGTCTACATGTTTTTTTATTTCAAAAAATGTAACAGTGCCTCATTCTTCTTTTAATTGATCACACAGTCCAGTGAATTGTCCTTTTATATTCTCTTATTCTGTATGAATGAATGCAAGCATGTGTATGTGAGTCCTGTAACAGATTGGCGCCTCATCCAGGACTCATTAATAAATTGTACCCAGAGAAACGGAAACAGGCATTAGCTGCTGTTCTCAGCCTTAACCAAGTTATTACCTGTAAAAGACTGTACTTTTCCTATGTGTATTGACATATTCAAAATATTTTTAAAAACTTGAAATTGAAAAGTGTTTCTTTCACAAACTATTTTAAAATAGTATTGTAGCCAAATGATGTATATTACAAATCTATACTAAGACATTTGAAAGTTTGTGCCATGTTACTCTGTGAGACATTTGAATTAAGTAACAATTTACCATGCTGTTGTATTTTTCGTTACTATGAAGTGTATCTTTTAAATGGTAAAGGTGACTAACATATGGATTTCTCATATAATTCCTGAATACAGCAGGACTTAAATAACACCATAAAAACCTTAAAATGTACTTGCTATTATTATAACCAAACACAATGTCAATAATCAGAAACAAATTTTTCCTTTATGAGTCAACATGCTATTACACAAATTATAAAATACTGAAACCCTTGCAAATCTTTCTAACACTACAATTTATAACTAAGATGGTTGTTTTTGGTATTTTAATTAAATCTATTTATAACAGGTTCTGAAAGGCTGCAGTATTTTGCTCCAACTACTAATTGTTTTAAATTGAACTTTTATTTTAAATAAGTATGTTATTTTCTCATTTTGTATCTGCAAGATTACATCTTTTAAAGGAATTAATGTATTATGACAACAGCTTTCCTGATTTTTGCTTGGTAAAATTTTGCTGTCTTAATGAAATTTGAAATGTCCTGGTTATTCATGTCATTGTTTTCTGACAATGCACAAGGCAGTAAACTAGGCTGTTCCCACTCAGGATTCATCATCATTTCCCCAGTGTTTTTGTCTGCAAGCTTAAAGCAATCTGTGGAAAAAAGTTGATTTTCAACCATATATTTTAGTTTATATGGAAATCAGAACAAAGAGTTAAAATTTGAAATGGAAGCAAATTTTCCATTGCCAACTATTCTGTAGCATTTAAGTGTTTTAGATTGAATTTTCGCTCAAAAGCAGAATCATATTTGGACAAAAACTCTCACAACACAAACAGATAGGAAATTGTTCACCATAGTTATCCTAAATAAAAATTTCAATGTTAAAAAACAAAATTGCAATGTGAACATTAAGAGATAAACTATTATAATAAAGTTATGAAATATTCATTCTGCAAACAAGGGTCAAGTTCAGGCAACTCTATATATAAATAAGCTGTTTTTTATATTGGTGGAAAACCAACAACTGGATGTCACTAAGCAGAAATCACTGCAAAACACAGCCTGGAAGTTCTAACCAAAACAAAATAAAACTCCCATTCTGTTATGTATTTCTGCAGTAAATGAAATATACAGTAATAGACACAAAATCTGCACCTGTAAGCAGTGATCATTTCTTTAATGCAAGCTTCCAATTTGTCCTTATAAACTGAATTTTTCAAGGCTTTCATGAGGCGCACACATACATCCGGAAGATTCTTCATTACTTCCACATCTGCCATATTGAATCCAATGTTTGAAGGGATGCAAACAGCCACTGCAGTCAACTTAAAGAAATCTAGGTTCAAAATATGGTTCTCTAGTACCTTAAGGAGTAGTTAACAAAACAAAAAAAAAATATATCAGATAATGTTACCATTTTAAAGTAACTATTCATTACTAGGCTGAAAAGACATACTGTAGATTCCGGAATATAAGCCGAAAATTTCGTCCTAGATTTTTGGCTTGGAGTTTGGGGGTCGGCTTATACGAGTATCATTTTAGATTCAAGATTTCCAGTGCAATGCCGGTTTTGCCGATGAATACGGAAGTAATTAATGATGAAACCACAGCGCCATCTTTCACATGAAGAAGTAACTTTGCATGCTGGTACTTTAAATTAAATAAAGAATTTATTCAAAAAAGTGTTTTAGTTGTTGATTTTATTAATAAAATTTATAATAAATTATCGGGAAGTTTAAAATAAAATACCGACTGTAAATGTCACTATAAAAAATCCTTGAATGAAGAAATCGCCAATCCTCTTACCGCTGCCGTACAGTAATTAAGATGAATGAGTATTGTAATTGAATTTAAAGATTAGGATTAGTAAGATTTGATGAATAATTAGTTACTGTTCGGCATAGTAAGGTTCTATCCATTATGAAACAAAAAAAAAATAAGATTTTATATTTAATATCCATCCATCCATCCATTTTCCAACCCGCTGAATCCGAACACAGGGTCATGGGGGTCCGCTGGAGCCAATCCCAGCTAACACAGGGCACAAGGCAGGAACCAATCCCGGGCAGAGTGCCATATATTTAATATATAATTGTAATTTTATTTACAATGATCCCGGGTAAATTATTATACAATAGCACAGAGCAATTTAATACTGTTCACAAATAACTTCATAACAATACATGATTAATAATTCATATCAATTAGTTTACTAATTATCAGTTGAATAACAATTACTGTATATTGTCTTTGAGACACAATTACCGCGGGTATATACACAATCGCTGACTAACTGTCATGGTTCAATCACTATGTAAACACTGAAACACTCGTATACACTAATATATATGAATTTAATACTACACACTAAATTCCATTGAATTCCTCATCATCGCTTTCCTCCCCACCAAATAACACATTCCTGTCCTCTGGACAAATCATATCATCATACATGTTGTACTCCTCGGTATCGTCGAGAAGTTGGGCGAGAGGCACATCATCATCATCCTCCCATAACATATCATCCTCCGTACCGTCCATGGCATTACTGATGGAACACTTTTTGAATGATTTTATCACAATCTCCGGTTTGATCTCAGCCCACGCCTCAACAATCCACTCGCACACAGTTGCCAAAGGTGCAGCACGCATGTTACCAGCAGCAGTAAATGTCTGCAACCCAGATAGCATCCAAGTGTTCCGCTTTTTGCGCATTAAGTCCTTGAACGGTTTGTTCAGGCACACATCCAAAGGCTGAAGTATGAAAGTTAATCCACCAGAAATAACTGCTATGTCTGTGTTAACTTTATTTAACTTCGACTTAACATCGTCAGCTAAATGTGACTTAAACATATCCCACACAAGAAGAGCACGTTCACGTAACATCCCACCAGGACGACGACTCCACACCTCTTTAATCCACTTTTTACAGCCATCCTCATCCATCCACCCTTTCTCTTGAACATGAACAACCACTCCACGGGGAAATTTCTCCTTCTTTGGTAACGTTTTTCTTTTGAAGATCACCATTGGTGGTAACTTTGTCCCATCAGTAAGGCAACATAACACAACAGTAAAATGCTGTTTTTCATGACCAGTTGTCTTGACGAACACAGTCTTCTCTCCTTTCTGGTTAACTGTCTTCTTACTAACAACATCAAAAAACATAGGCGTTTCGTCCATATTTGCGATCTGTGTGAGCGGGTATTCATGTTTCTTTCGGTGCTTAATGACGAAGCTCTGAAAGGCAGTAATTTTATCATCTAAATCTCGAGGAAGCTGTTGAGCCATCTTCATTTTTGTTCATAGGACTAGACTGTGGCGATTCATGAAACGAGTGCACCAGGATCACGACGCCTTGAAGTCTACAGCATCACCTTTATTCTTCTCAGCCCATTGTAAAGCATGCAGATGTATCAGGTCACGAGTGACGATGTAACCAGATGCACGATGTTCGTTAACCCAAGTGACCAGTTCTTCTTCCAGTTTCGGCCATTTACAGGATCGACCACGGTTGGCGCATTTAGTTCTCGGCATGGCTTTTAAAGATGTTTCAGCCTTCTTCCATTCTCGTACTTGTTTCTCATTGATGCCAAAGTGACGAGCTGCTGCACTGTTATTTGATTCATTAGCGAACTTTACAACTTTCAACTTAAATGCGCTGTCATATTTCATACGTTTTTTCATAGGTGTAGTCATCTTTTTTTTTAACAAAAAATTTTTATGTATTACCAGGTATATTTTTATTCACCAATAATGTTTTTAAAAATATAATATACATAAACATTTATTGCGTATTTAAGTTAATCAAATTTATAACGAGTCTCCGGGAATCCACCCGCCGATGTATTTGCGTAGTTTCAACACAAAGCTTTCATTTTACCAAACTTCTCCGCAATCACTTCCTGGTTTCCATCAAAAATGCCGGCAGTCTCAAATTCTCGCCGATAAACATGATAAATATACCTGAAAAGACACTTTTAAGGAAATTTAGAAAATTTTGCTTGGAGAAGGGGGTCGGCTTATATTCCGGGATCTATGGTATTGACATATTTTCCTTTGTGTGTGTGTGCACACATACATACACATACACATACATACATATACACACTATACCAGTGAACAGAGGCACAGCAAATATGTGCACAAAATGTTATTTATTCACATAAATCCAAAACCTCCATTAGACTTTATTGTTTTCCATTTTTGGGAGGTTTTGGATTTATGTGAATAAATAACATTTTGTGCACATATTTGCTGTGTTCACTTATATTTGTATAATGAGATTAGTATAAGGAATATTCTCAGTTAAAGTAAAACTGAACAAATCTACACAAAATATCAGGTTTATATATCTATAGTATACCTTCCAAAACTGAGGCTGGCAGTTCTCAAGAACCATAGTAACAAATTCCATTGTCCTCACAATGATGGTTCCTTTTTTGAAGTTATAATGTTCTTGCTCCCTGGGACTAAAGAGTACACCCTTAGCCCCAGACTCGAAGCATTTTTCAGCAGCTGACACATCGTGTAAGGCAAGGTTGCTCAGAAAGAATCTGACAGCTTGCAAAAACCCTGACTTTGAATCTGAACCTACAAAATTTTTAAAAGAAAAATACATAACGGAAAATGAGAATGCAAATGAACTCTAAAATTCTAAAATAACAAAGCTTTGTCAGTTGCATAATAAAAATAAACAAATAAATAGATAAAAAGTATAATATTTGCTCTTGTGCTCACCCAAAATTTCATAAGGCTTGACAAATCTAAGTCCAATGAAGGTATTATAGCAGTCTAGAGAAGCAAGCAACATATCCATCCACCTTAGGGTTATGCGCAGGCTGAATGGTTCTTGAATTTCTTGAAGGGTGCGTTTGGACAAAATCCCAGATCCACTTTTAACTGAGCCTCCACATTCAAAGCAATCAATCAAGAAAGATACCCCTTGCTTCTTTATGAGATCATCCAGCCACAGAGAAGTGTTTTTGTTACCTTTATTTAAAAAAAGTACATAAAGAACTTTTAAAAGAAGCCTTTTTCTACATTGGATCTACCAGGACTACCTTAATATGGCAGAGAAAGTATACAGAGTATACAAATCATCTGAATTAATTATGCTTTCATTGATATGTATCTTTTTAAAATAAAAAAAGACGCATGGATTTGTGATGCTCCTGGTGCTCATGGCCTCTTTCATTTGCCAGAAGAGCATTCGTCATAACCATTAATGGATTAACTGACTATTCTGCACATTCTCTCCTTCTCTCACTAGGTTTTCCTGCCAATCTATCTTCTGCTTCATCTTGATCTGCCCTTTTCCTGTCCTAGCTCAGATCTTTATACTCCTGCAAGAATAGGTGAACTGACCAATCCGCCGTAGCACTAATGATGGATTGCTGTGCCAACTGCTCCTCCACATGTGAAGAGCCAATCAGCCAGTTCCTCCATTAAGCACAGTCTCTGCCCATTTCTCCTACACACATCTATACCCATGAAATCCAAGTCACACTATTCCTTAAAAAAAAAAAAAAAAAAAAAAAAACCTGCAGCTTCTCTGACCAAGTAATCTCGCCACTGACCAGGGCACACTGAACATTCCTTGCCTATTGTTAAGAGTACCTACACACATACTATACTATTTAAGACCTCATTTAATGAATGTAACTGTGTAAAGCAAAATGAACAATAATATTTTAACAAATAGAGATAGATGAATGTGGTCTGGTATGGAACAGGTTTTAATACTGCCAACTACTGTAAAAGGCTTTTGCTTCAATTACCACTAATGAGTTTCTGCAATCTTCTAAGAAAAATGACAATCTGCTTATGCTCTAAATAAAACCTCTGACTACTTTAGATTAAACTGGGAGTGAAGGGTTCACGAGAGTGAGAGAGAGAGAGAGAGAGAGAGATATAGATAGACAGACAGACAGACAATAAATGATAGCACAATACATGTTCAAATAACCCAGTAATTAGGAAAATACATATATTTTAAAGTAAATGACAATAAATCTAAGAATTTTTACCTCTACTGTCTTTTTAAAGGTGCACAGTAATAAGCCTATACAACACTCATAAGACCAATTTAATCCTGGTCAGTAAATGTACATGCCAAATCCACAAACAATACTGCTCTTGTAAATGGTTTTGCTAAGGAGATTAAGCATATTTCTGAAAATTTAATTATATTATGGACTGTATTCATTGGCGGTTCCTTAAATTTGGCATTCCCACCCAAAATTGTACTTTGTCACTAAGTAGGCTGCAATCACCTTCCAACAAGATGTACTGCCTCTGCTGAATTGTTCATGACAATAAGAAATATGCTGGTGTTAATAATAAATGCAGATGATAATGGATTTTTGTCACCTGCTGGAATACAAATGATACTTACACATCTTATTCTAGCATGCATGGAACAACAGGACATCAAAAGGTTTGGTTCACATTTTAAGTATCTGTTACGCGGTGATCAAAGCATACTACCTTTATCACACTGCTCAAACAAAGTAGAGAAATTGTCATCTCTCAAAACTGTACAACTTTTTAAAGTACAGTAAGCATTTGTTTTCCTTTGCTTTTATAATAAATGTTATAAGGAAGCTTGATTCAGTTTGATAAAAATATAAAGTGCAGAAGAAACTTTATGAAAATGATCACAAGCACACATAAGTAGATGTACCAAGGCACGTGGCCACAGCAAACGCTAACTGTATCAGAGTAAAAAAATGCATGTTTATGTGGCCAACCAAAGTCCCAGCCTAGGCTCTAATAACTACCTTCAGCCCAAGTTAGAAACGTCAGCTCACGAGGGCTTTCTTAGAAACATCACTTAACTTTAGCATATCTTCAATAAAAATGACAGAAAACTCATTCATAATCAATGTACAATACTGGGGAAACTTATTCCAAAGAAACAAGAGGACTCATTTATAAAACCTTGTGTGTGGATTGAGCTTGAAAATGTACATGGCAAAACAGGAAAATTCACACACCAAAACAATTTTGACTTATGAACCCTAGCATACATACATTTGTACACAATTAATCCTTTATAAACCCTGCCAGGTAGTCACCTTGAAACAACTGTATATGGAGCATGCTAACCAACATTGTATATATGTAATGAACAAATTTCACTGCAAGGTGAGACAATGGTGACAAGAAAACAGACACGAAAAGCAAAAAAATGTAAGAGTGAGAGACAGAAGTTCTTGTCTCTATAGGAAAGATATGCAAAGAACTGTTATTTCATTGCCTAAGCACAGGTGTCACCGTCAACTGCAAATATATTGAATGGCAACATGTGGTGAGCTCTACTGGCCACACCTTGCTCAATGAAGTTGAAGAGGAGAATAAGGATGATGAAGAAGTTGACAAAGACAACAAAGAGCCTTAGATTACAATGGGAGAAGAAAAAAAAGCTCATCTACACTTTCTGATTTCGTCTGTAATCGGAGATGCTTTATTATAAGGCACTATGCCACATTATACCACTATGCCACATTATCCACCTTGGATCCTGAAGTTCTCTCCAATTATAGGCCCATCTCCAATCTTCCGTTTCTCTCCAAAGTTCTGGAAAAAATAGTTGCAGCACAACTTCACGATCATCTCAAACTGAACAATCTGTTTGAAAAGTTTCAGTCTGGTTTTCGCCCTGGCCATAGCACCGAAACAGCCCTGGTCAGGGTCACCAATGATCTTCTGATGACGGCAGATACTGGTTCACCTTCACTACTTATCCTCCTTGACCTGACAGCTGCTTTTGACACAATAGACCATAACATCCTTCTTCACCGCCTGCAATACACTATTGGACTCTCAGGATGTTCTAAATTGGTTTACATCATACCTGACTGGCAGAACTGAGCATGTCGCCCTTGGCAGTGCAAAGTCCCACACCCACAACGTCACCTGTGGTGTTCCACAGGGCTCTGTGCTGGGCCCTATCCTTTTTACTATCTACATGCTCCCCCTTGGAACTGTCATTGGCAGACATGGTTTATCGTTCCATTGCTATGCCGATGACACTCAGCTTTACCTCAGGACTACTCCCACCTCCTCTACTGCTCCTCTGCCAACATCTACATTGTCTACCTGCCTGGAGGAGATAGAGGCATGGATGAGGCTCAATTTTCTTCAGTTGAACAGATCCAAAACAGAAGCCATCTTAGTTGGTACATCACATCATCTTCGCTCTTCTACCATCACCAGTATTACTTTCTCTGGCCAAAATATTCCTCTTTCCACATCTGTTACTAATTTGGGTGTTAGAATGGACTCCCAACTTACTTTTGACACCCACATCAAATATCTCTGTAAGTCATCTTTTTTCCATCTCAAGAACATCACCAAACTCCGCCCATTACTCACCCTGGCAGATGCAGAGAAACTCGTCCATGCCTTTGTCTCTTCCAGGCTGGATTACTGTAATGCACTCCTTATTGGGATTCCTGGCAAGAGTATCCAGAGACTCCAGTATATTCAGAACAGCGCTGCCAGGATCCTGATGAGGGTGCGAAAGTATGATCACATCACCCCAATCCTGAAAACCCTTCACTGGCTCCCTGTTTCATTCAGAATAGAGTACAAGGTCTCCCTTCTTACCCATCAGTGCATTTATGGACATGCCCCTCTTTATCTACAGGAACTCCTTACCCCTCATAACTCCTTACATTCCCTCCGCTCTGTACATACTAACACTCTTCAAGTCCCCAGAACTAAGCTCAGCAGCATGGGTGACAGGGCGTTTTCATCGGTGGCGCCGAGGCTGTGGAATGCCCTCCCTGATTACCTGAGAGCCCCACAGTCGACTGAGGCCTTTAAGCGAAACCTAAAAACTCATCTTTTTAGAAAGTCATTTTGTTAAAGTATTTTATAGACTCTTCTGTTTTTTTTTTTTTATTTTATTTTATTATTCTATTTTTACTCTGTAGCACTTTGGGATTGCTAAAATATAAAGTGCAATATAAATAAAATTTATTATTTATTATTATTATTATTATTATACAGATGAGGAAGAAGAGAGAGATGCAGATGAATCAGGTAAACCATTTAACATGTGTCTTAGAGTTAAATAATCACACTTTTGCAACATGTATTAGTTCTCAATAGGTGGGTAGGGAGCCGAGTCATTTGGCTCCATATCAACGAGGTCACAAGGAGGATGATTATTATGCAGTGCCACATTATGTAGCACAGCACTAGCAATCACGATACTGCAAAACCTTGTTGGCT
Organism: Erpetoichthys calabaricus; assembly: GCF_900747795.2. Lineage (NCBI taxonomy): Eukaryota > Metazoa > Chordata > Cladistia > Polypteriformes > Polypteridae > Erpetoichthys > Erpetoichthys calabaricus. Next base: position 36,904,473 of record NC_041399.2, read on the forward strand.
GGTAGAACAGTGTCCATCTGATGCACCATGACACTGCTGACTGCATTTGAGTAACCTCATGGTGTGCTTCACAACTGAGTTGTCTTTCTAATTCCAGCAGCAATTCAACACACAGTTCCAAAAGAAGGCTCTTGGAAGCCTGAATTGGCTTAAAGGTTTTCATCATCAAGGGCAAAAAAACACCCTGTCAGTCCCTAAAAGCTCATTCCCTATATGACCATTTGCATAGTTTTTAAGCAGCACCAAGCAAGCCACGTTGTGTCAAACCATTACGCAATGAACAGGCTGTAGGGTATGAGATTTATAACTTTTTCTAAGCTGGGAGTGAAGCAATTATTGACAACAAGGGATTGCACTGATTTGTAATACTGGTGATTGATAACAGTAGCCAGTATAAAGTGAGGAAAACCAAAAAAGTTCTTCAGTGCAAATATATAGCACTGGCCCTCTTAAAAGTACATTAAAACAGTCTATACGTCATATTCATCAGTTTTGAATGCTTGTCTCATCAACACACTTTATAGCAACAGCACAGTGATATGGACTATTATACGAATGAGTCTTCATTTGGCTGGTTTAGCTGCCTTTCACTGCGTGACCAGGGGTGTCATCATTTTTCACTTTCTCTGAAATGTTGCTTATGCATCTGTAAATATTCTCATGTTTTCCCATCAAGACTTCTTTTATAAATCCTGACTTTTATTTGGGAAGTTACATACTTACATTTCAGGTCTCTTTTTGTGTGTACAGACGTTTCATAAATATGACCACTAAAGCTACTGTTGCCACAAAAGTTGATTCAAGCAAATTATTGTGTGTGGTATGAATATTAATGCAACCAGTATATTTCAGTCCATTAACTTTAGAATACAAATAACTCATTTTGGTTCTTGCAAATTTTTGCCTTGATCATGACAGTTTGCAGAAAAAACGGATTAGAACAAAAGGTGTAAGGATAATTTATAATCTAATAGCATTTAAAAATTCTAAGATGTTGTATATTGTAGGTTACAGGAACAGCTTCTAAAAACAAAACAAATCTATAACAAGATTAACTTTGGTGCCACTTGATTCACTTTGAAGCCCGAAAAAATATCAGACTCATAAATGTTCCTATTAAAAGAAATCGTAATTACCTGGCAACAACGGAACAAATCCATAAAATAATTCCATGCACCTGTGTCTGCACTCAGTCTGCGGCCGTCCACACTGTTCCAGTAGCCACAATACAACATCCATTAAGCACACAGGCTTATCAGGTGCAAATCCCCTGAAAAAGACAGGGCCAAACAGCGTGCAAAAGTAAGAATCTACTGACCAGGCAATAAAATTGCATTCACTTATATATTTGTGACCCAAACCAGCTGAATCCCACCTCACTCAATATCCACAAACAGAAGTTTCATAATTGTATCCTAACTACACCAATGATAGAATTGCTTTTGGTGACTTCAAAATTAAACTGGATGTGTATTTATAGTTGGAGCACAACAATTAATTACTACCTACCTCTGATGTATATGTGTACTTATAGTTGAAGCATGGCAATTAATAATTACCACTGATGTACATGTTAAGCATACCTACACCTTATACTAGGCTACAGGACTAAAAATGCATACTAATACAAATATAAAAACAGAAAAAAAACACAGAAATAGTTACTGAAAATAAGAAACCTTGGAATACGTCTTTTTGATGCTTTATTCAGTGATGTAGCCTTGTACTTTATTATCCTTTCCAGGTGTTTAAGTGCATCGCTACACTGTTGCAATGTTCCTAAAACGTAAAACACACTAATCACGAAAAATACTAAATGCTACCAAAACACAATTATCTTTCAAAATATTAACAGATAAAAATACTATTATGAAACATACCTAATGACTTGTCATCTGTGTGTGCTAGAGCAAGACTTTCAATGTATATTACCAACACTTCAAACACAAACTGATCAACAAGGGCTTCTTCTTCTCTGAAACAAAAGTTTCACTATATAAATTAAAGTAATAAAACAAATTTATTTAGAAGCTACAAATTTTTTAAAATTCAAGCAGTCCTTAATGATTACTCATTTTTAAATCTACATTACACATCTAAGCAAAGACAACAATATATTGCTCCATAAATTATACTTTAGGGAATCTTGAATTCTACCCATTGGTCCAGGCAAAAAACTCTAATATTACCTGAAATGTTTATAGATGCTGTTAAAAGCTAGGGCTGCCCCAAGCCGCTTGAAAGCATTAGGATGCAGTGCTAGACTATACAGTCTCTTGAAAAGAGATTTGGTATTAGCTGGGCTATTCTTCTGCTGCTCTGGAGTTGTCTGCTTTATTGACCACTTTAAAAATTCTTGTACACACTGACCACAGAAATCTCTCAGGGTGCTTTCCACAGGGTGAACCAACCCATCCTGTTAATGAACAAAGCAACACTAGTAAGATTATTTTGCAATAAGCAATTACCTGTACTGTATAACATTCTTTCATAAAGTAAACCCAACGATTTAAAATTTTCAAAAAATGTGTCTTAATCATGAAAGCTTGCGATAAATATGCAAAGAAAAGGCATTCCACTGGATTCTAAGGACTTCAGATAAGATTCTCTACCGTAACACATCATAAGGACCTTTGAGAGGCTTTTCCTAAAACAGATATAACCCTTGGCTTCAGAATACCTGGATCTTCTGCAGTTTGCCTATCAGACACAAAGATGTGGAGGCTGCTCTGATCTACATACTCTACACAGCCTACTCCCACTTGGACAAAGCCAGCACCACAGACAGGACTATGTTCTTTGATTTTTCCAGTACTTTTAACACCATTCTGCCTCGTCCTCTGGGGAGAAACCTCAAGGCTTTGAATCTTGATGCTACCACAATCTCCTGGATCATGGACTACCTGACCAACGATCATCAGTTTGTGAGGCTGAGGGACTGTGTGTCTGAAATGGTGATGTGTAATGCTGGGACAGCTCAGAGAACTGTCCTGTCTCCCTTTACCGAATACACAACAGACTTTCAGCACAATACCAGCACTTGACATTTATGAAAAGTTTCAGATGACTCTTCCATCATAGGATGCATTAATAACAGAGAGAAACTAGAGTACAGTGATCCCTCGCTAGATCGCGCTTCGCCTTTCGCGGCTTCACTCCATCGCGGATTTTATATGTAAGCATATTTAAATATATATCGCGGATTTTTCGCTGCTTCGCGGGTTTCTGCGGACAATGGGTCTTTTAATTTCTGGTACATGCTTCCTCAGTTGGTTTGCCCAGTTGATTTCATACAAGGGACGCTATTGGCAGATGGCTGAGAAGCTATTCAACTTACTTTCTCTCTCTCTCTCTCTCTCTCTCTTGCGCTGACGTAGGGGGCTGTTCGCACACCTAGACGATAGGGACGTTCCTACCTTCTGTGTGCAGCTGCTTCCTGAAGGACATGCTGCACGGTGCTTTGCATACTTAAAAACTCAAAGGGCACGTATTGATTTTTGTTTGAAAAACAAACTCTGTCTCTCTCTCTCTCTCTCTCCCTGCCCCTGACCGAGGGGGTGTGAGCTGCCGCCTTCAACAGCTTTGTGCCGTGGTGCTTCGCATACTTAAAAGCAAACAGCCCTATTGATTTGTTTGCTTTTCTCTATCTTTCTGACAGACTCTGCTCCTGACGCACACTCCTTTTGAAGAGGAAAATATGTTTGCATTCTTTTAATTGTGAGACAGAACTGTCATCTCTGTCTTGTCATGGAGCACAGTTTAAACTTTTGAAAAAGAGACAAATGTTTGTTTGCAGTGTTTGAATAACGTTCCTGTCTCACTACAACCTCCTGTGTTTCTGCGCAAATCTGTGACCCAAGCATGACAATATAAAAATCACCATATAAACATATGGTTTCTACTTCGCGGATTTTCTTATTTCGCGGGTGGCTCTGGAACGCAACCCCCGCGATGGAGGAGGGATTACTGTATATGAAGGTTGTGGAGGACTTTGTCTTGTTGTACAGGGACAACAACCTGAAATTTAATAGGAGTAAGACAAAAGAGCTGGTGGAGCTCTGGGACCAGTTACCATTCAGGGGTGGACGTGAAAGTGGTGTAGAGCTACAAATACCTGGAGTTTCACATAAACAACATACTGGATTATCCAATGACACAGTGCAGCTGTATAAGAATGGGCAGAGCAGTGTCAGCAGGAAGCTACTGGAAATGTTCTATCACTACATAGTAGCCAATGTGTTGCTCTACACTGCCACCTCCTGGGGAAGCATCATGAGCTCAAAAGAAGCACAATGCCTGAACAAAGCCTATTATGAAAGCCTGCTTCATCACAGAGTGAACCCTGGACGCACTGGAAGCTGTTGTGGAAAAGAGGATGTTGGCAAAATTGCATGCTATCATGAAAAGTCCCTTCCAGGAGGCAATCTCTTGGAGCACTTTTAGCCACAGCCCTATTCCACCACAGTGTGGGGGGTCTTTTCTGACCACTGCTATCAGGCAATTCAATTCTTCCTCCCGATGCTTGTTAAGTTCATTTTGCAGTTTATCAATTGATTTATTGATTGTCTGTTTTATTGGTCCTTTAAATCTGTATTTATGTTTCTGCTGCTGTATGTATCTAAATTTCCCCATGGGATTAATAAAGTTTATCTATTTCTAATCTAATCTAAAAAACTGTTTGGTTCTAAGAATAAAATAAAATACAGCACATTTAATACCTGAGAGCTGAATTTAAACGTTTTGCAATTTTAATGTGTCACAAGACATTACATTCAATTCCTAGCCTAACTGTTTAAATATCCATTATGTTACTTATTGTGCATTTTATAATATACAACTGACTGCACTTTTAAAAGCAAAAGAGCATATAGAAAACATTAACATTTTTAATTGTAAATAAAGCTATTTTCTTGAATTGATAATATTAATGAATGACTTTGACTTTACTGTCAATAAGAGAAAAACACAGTGTTAAAAGATATTGATTTAAGTACAATTTAATAGATTTTTATATATTATATTGAAAATGATTACCAGAATAGCTTCCAGCATGGCAACAGTGTCTTGACTCTCGAATTTCTTGTTGCTTGTAAACCAGTGAATAAGCTGCATAACTAGCGGTTCATACAACTGCCTTGTCACCTATAAAATATTTAAGTTTATTAGAAGCCATGATCACAAAATACTCACTTTCAAACCAATAATTGTTCTGTTTTCTCAGCAGCACAATGAAACATTTACTGTTTCATAGTTAAGATGCTTGTTAAAGTGTACTACAAAAGGCAAGCAAAAGAAAATGCTTTATTTGAACAGTTGCAATAGCTAAAATTTAACATGAAACAACTTTAAATTTTTTTAAAGTATACTTTATTGAAAAATTAAACAAAAGTAATAACCCAGGACTTGGAGAGACTTACAAAAGTTCTTACTTTCTCCATTCCATCATCATACAAATATCCATTTACAATAATTGTGGCTGATCAGCACAACAGAGGTAGAGGAATGAACTAGTAGTTAAGAGTACAGGAAGTTGAGGGTTCCACCATGAACATTCAATCAGAAATGAAAAAAAGGAACTGGACACCATTTGAGTACCATGGGAAATACTGGGAATGCTGTCTTATCATACACTTATAGTATAACACATTCTTCTTTTTTACCATAAAATAATGGTATGTCCTCCATGTAAAAATATGTGCAGTTTATAGTTAAGAGTGGTAGACTAAAGGACTGAGAAAAACAACCCAGGACTACAAAATGTGATCTTAGCATTGGCCAAGGAGTCTTAAATTATTGGCCGGTCTCATGAAGTGCAATCCAGGTACAGCAGCAGTCAGCTCTACACTTCTGAAAATGTCCAACAAAAAACTATGGCTTATGTGCTACTGCTTCCATGCTTATTGATAGGTCCATGGCCAAAGAGTGAAATGGCTTTCCTAAATTCCCAGAAAACCTTACTATTATCTTTGATTTAAATAAATTAGAGTGCTCAGTGACTAGTGCCCTTAATAAACAAAAAAGGCATATTAAGCCAACAACTTACTGTATATGATTCATATTTAATACTCAAAATGAGAAAATAATGTTTAATTCCAATATAACCATTTAAACATATTTAATAATAACTTAAACATAATTACATTTTCAAAGATTTCTTTATGAGCACAATGTACCTACTTCATTAGATATAAAAATAAGCTTAATTCTTTGGTATATGAAGTCAACAAGAAATGGAAAGTGTAGAATGAAGATGTTGGCTTGTGCCAAATCCAATATGTTTCACAACTTTTGTAAATTAGCTATTGGTTAATCTCTGCACTAAACAGCTCATTCCATTTCATCAAATAAATCACCCATTGGATTTAGATCCATTGACTGGGAAGACCATATCAATATGGCAACTTCACCATCATGTTTACTGAGCAATTAGGCTTTGTCAAATGGGCAATTACCTCACTAAAAACACCATTTGCAAATGACTAAACTACTGTTATTAAGGAATGCTCCTGATCAGAACTGAAGTTCAGATATGCTGCGTACTTTAAGCTCTCTTTGTATTAAAAAGCTCAATGCATGCCACAAAAGCATATCTGCACAACAACCAAGTCTTTAATATTAATTCTTGACAGGATTGATCAGTGGTCTCTTAAATGCTTTTTTGCCATATACTGGTACGCGGGCGGCACGGTGGTGCAGTGGGTAGCGCTGCTGCCTCGCAGTTGGGAGACCTGGGGACCTGGGTTCGCTTCCCGGGTCCTCCCTGCATGGAGTTTGCATGTTCTCCCCATGTCTGCGTGGGTTTCCTCCGGGCGCTCCGGTTTCATCCCACAGTCCAAAGACATGCAGGTTAGGTGGATTGGCCATTCTAAATTGGCCCTAGTGTGTGCTTGGTGTGTTTGTGTGTGTCCTGCGGTGGGTTGGCACCCTGCCCAGGATTGGTTCCTGCCTTGTGTCCTGTGTTGGTTGGGATTGGCTCCAGCAGACCCCCGTGACCCTGTGTTCGGATTCAGCGGGTCGGAAAATGGATAGATGGATACTGGTACTCAATCAGTGAGACTCTGGAGAATCTGAAAAATATCAGATTGGAAAACATTTTGACAAACCTCAAGAGTCCAGTGTTTGAGGGCCTTATTAGATTCCTACTGAGCCCGAAATTCAGTTGAGTCTTTAGCTGTTAATATTTCACCAGTTACAAAATACAACAAGTTGTGCTTTTTTGGCATATGTTTTGAACTCAGCTGCGTGCTCAATAGCTCTTTTTACCGAAGGTGCATTTCTGACCACAGGACCATTGCTTGCTAAATATTTTTTTGGGCAGTAGCTCTTTTTCAATACATCCACAAGACTATCATGCATTAAATCAACAGGAAGCTATGGTGGCACATCCGGCTTTCATTACCATGCCATTTAAACTGTTACTTATAGGATAAGTTTGGTATTTTTTGAGTCAAAGTTACCATACCATACCACCATAATCCTGGTATATATTAATTAGCCACAAAAAATTTTATTCTAAAGTGGTGTTTTTGGGTTTTTTTTAACACATTTTAAAATACCTTATCTGCATCTTACAATAGGACTTATGGTAACGTGGATCAAAGCAAGAAAAAAAGGCTAAGGCTCATCAAATATATCCAGTTTTTAAAGTGAGAATGTTATTGGATATAAATCTGTGTATTGAGATATATTGCATAACTATTGTAAAGCAGTAGATCCACATTGCTTTAGAAAGGAATTTTAAAAAGCAAACAAACTATTGGTGAGATTCTGCTTTTTTTGGAAGAAAACTGGCTCTGTACTTCATCTTGGCAAAATTCTCTTCCTCTGCAAAAATCTTTCACTTGGTTTCATCTACCAGGTGTTGTAAATGCCAGACATGCCATTTTCATTTTGAGAATATACAGTGGGTACGGAAAGTATTCAGACCCCCTTCAATTTTTCACTCTGTCATATTGCAGCCATTTGCTAAAATCATTTAAATTAATTTTTTCCCTCATTAATGTACACACAGCACCCCATATTGACAGACAAAAAAAAAGAATTTTTGAAATTGTTGCAGATTTATTAAAAAAGAAAAACTGAAATATCACATGGTCCTAAGTATTCAGACCCTTTGCTCAGTATTTAGTAGAAGCACCCTTTTGAGCTAATACAGCCATGAGTCTTCTTGGGAAAGATGCAACAAGTTTTTCACACCTGGATTTGGGGATCCTCTGCCATTCCTCCTTGCAGATCCTCTCCAGTTCTGTCAGGTTGGATGGTAAACGTTGGTGGACAGCCGTTTTTAGGTCTCTCCAGAGATGCTCAATTGGGTTTAAGTCAGGGCTCTGGCTGGGCCATTCAAGAACAGTCACAGAGTTGTTGTGAAGCCACTCCTTCGTTATTTTAGCTGTGTGCTTAGGGTCATTGTCTTGTTGGAAGGTAAACCTTCGGCCCAGTCTGAGGTCCTTAGCACTCTGGAGAAGGTTTTTGTCCAGGATATCCCTGTACTTGGCCGCATTCATCTGTTCCTCGATTGCAACCAGTCGTCCTGTCCCTGCAGCAGAAAAACACCACCACAGCATGATGCTGCCATCTCCATGCTTCACTCTGGGGACTGTATTGGACAAGTGATGAGCAGTGCCTGGTTGTCTCCACACATACCTCAGTGCAAGACACATGACAGCCCGCATGGAATTTGCTAAAAGACACCTGAAGGACTCTGAGATGGTGAGAAATAAGATTCTCTGGTCTGATGAGACCAAGATAGAACTTTTTGGCCTTAATTCTAAGCGGTATGTGTGGAGACAACCAGGCACTGCTCATCACTTGTCCAATACAGTCCCCACAGTGAAGCATGGCGGTGGCAGCATCATGCTGTGGGGGTGTTTTTCAGCTGCAGGGACAGGACGACTGGTTGCAATCGAGGGAAAGATGAATGCGGCCAAGTACAGGGATATCCTGGACAAAAACCTTCTCCAGAGTGCTAAGGACCTCAGACTGGGCCGAAGGTTTACCTTCCAACAAGACAATGACCCTAAGCACACAGCTAAAATAACGAAGGAGTGGCTTCACAACAACTCTGTGACTGTTCTTGAATGGCCCAGCCAGAGCCCTGACTTAAACCCAATTGAGCATCTCTGGAGAGACCTAAAAATGGCTGTCCACCAACGTTTACCATCCAACCTGACAGAACTGGAGAGGATCTGCAAGGAGAAATGGCAGAGGATCCCCAAATCCAGGTGTGAAAGACTTGTTGCATCTTTCCCAAGAAGACTCATGGCTGTATTAGCTCAAAAGGGTGCTTCTACTAAATACTGAGCAAAGGGTCTGAATACTTAGGACCATGTGATATTTCAGTTTTTCTTTTTTAATAAATCTGCAACAATTTCAAAAATTCTTTTTTTTGTCTGTCAATATGGGGTGCTGTGTGTACATTAATGAGGGAAAAAATTAATTTAAATTATTTTAGCAAATGGCTGCAATATGAAAAAGGGTGAAAAATTGAAGGGGGTCTGAATACTTTCCGTACCCACCTGTAATACTATATTATACCTTTTCTTTCAGGATTTAGACAAATAAGCTATAATTTTAAATTGGCAAAATGTCCAACTACAAAGATAAGGTTATGTTGAACATTATTGCTGAACTGTTCTGGAAACATTTTTCAACTTTCCAAAATTCAACTGGAAGAAATGATCAAAACCTGAAGATCCAAATGGGCAGCTTTCATTAGAGTAACTTAGCTTATTGATCTTATTTTTTGCAATGTTAAATGATTAATTAGCGTTAATGCCAGAGAGATCTGAGTGTCCGTATGGTGTCTGTTATTATTTACACGGACAACGATCAGGCACGTGATTCACATGCTAAATCTGTGAAGCAGCACCAGTAATGATTGTTCTACCATGTCTCCCTACATAACAGCTACTCATCTATACGGCATTCAGTTTACTAGTGAAAGATAGTTCCATTGATAATATTCTACATCTCTACATTTCAGCCCGTTTCAGAAGTAGCTGCAGTGAAATGACACATCTTAAATATGTTTGGAATGGCAAGTGGCTTCAATTATGGATAATCTGGGCCATTTTTTTCTTTTCCCTCTTCAGCTGCAAGTACTAGTCCATGGAGACCTTCCATTTGAGTGCTCACATCCAACCTAAGCACTACAAGCCATAACTTTAAAGGTATCATGGTTACAAAAAGGAAGTCCACGAAAACTGTAAAACCTTTGTTTTCTAAATGTATGTTTACATCCCGGATGGATGAAAACTGTAAATGCTGTGTTTTCTAAATGTATGTTTACATCATGGATATGCACATTTTCTAACCATTTTCCCCAAAAGACAAAAATGCTCTAAAGAGCTTTGGGCACAAGTTTGGTTTTGTGATGGTCAACTTCCATTATTTATGTTTAAACTCCACCTACAACAATGACTGAAAGAGGACAAGCAAACAGGAAATGTATTCTTACCTCAAGGAAATTACTTCCAAGAATCAATGACAAAATAATTATGTTTTTGTTTCATTATCACATGGATGCCTCATAAATGCAAAAAGCGTACTTCCTAAATCAGAACCTATGCTGTTTCAACGTGGATGTATATGGTGTCGTACATGGCTGGGGGTCAGACCCGGCCGGGACGCCTGGAAGGACTAGGTCGCGGCATATTTGTCCTCCGGGCCACGAGGGGGCAACCGCCCTGGAGTAGAAGAGGCCCACAGAAGGAGAGCAGGGAGGCTCAAGACCGTTGGGGCCTCTGGTCACCGTCAGGGGCGCCCCGAGCCTCATGGAGCCCGGGACTTATTTACTTCCGCCACACATACGGAGGACGATCCTTCCAGGGTCACCCGGGTGCTCTCCTGATGCTTCTGGCACACCAGGACATGACGTCAGGTAGAATACCTGGAGCTCATCCAGGTGTGGATAAAGGGGGCCGCCTCCCTCCTGTCAGTGAGCTGGAGTCGGGAGCAGGAGCAGGACGAAGCTCCTGGAGAGAGGAGACAGGTGGCCCATGGACAAGGAGAGAGAAGGCCCAGGAGAAGGAAGAATGGGCTAGAAGCACATTGTGAGTTGTGCGGGACTGAGTTGTGTTGTGTGGAGAACAAAATAAAGCATGGATTTGATAAAGATGCGGTGTCGGTCTGATGATGTCCGGGCAAGTATCACAATGGTAAGTTTAAGCCTTTTTTTTTCCCATGTGTATACCCGGTTACTGTAAGTCCTATTGTAAGGTACTAGAACAGACAAGGAATTTATTTTTTTTAAATCCATCAATGAATAAATATATAAAATGTTCACTTTAAGAACACAGTTTTTTATTTGGCAAATTAAGATATACCAGGATTGTAAAGAAATAACTTCAACTTTAAAAATATCATATTTATCCTATCCTAGTTTTATTCATTATCTCTAGGGACAGCACAGACACGTTTTGAATACCTGCTTCAGTGCTTTTAAAGGATTAAAATTGACACAATGAAATGGCCAATAAATGACTGATGCATTACTTTTGTATATACTATATAGACACATGCACAGTTACTTCTAATTTTCCCCAAAAATTGACCATTTGTTCTTCACAACCTTTATTTTCAACAACACACATTTCTATAAAAATAGTAGAGACTGCATACCCACTGTATTATGTATATTGTATATTCAAACATTCACTCATGTAACTATCCAAATAAATCTTTAAAATTGGTTGATGTAAAGAACGTTAGAACAACATGCGCAGCCAGACTGTCACCTTAAGAAAATAAACTCTAAACGAAAATGTTAAAATTATTTTTGAGACTATGAGAAGAAAAAGTATCAGTACCTGATCTACATCACAAGCCAACCGCAGAAGTACAGGGAAAATATGTTTATGCAGCCTGTACAGTGGAGGGACAGTGCTGGGCCCTTCTGGCATCTGAGATCCTTTCCCCAGCATATACATTAGAATGCTATGCAGTAGTTCACAGGCAGCCACCTAAAATATACAGAGAAAAAACAGGTAAAGTATACTTAATAGACGAATTGGTATACTCAAATCAGGAATTAGATAGTAGTTAAGATAATGACTGGAAAGATCGTTTTTTTCCAGGGCAGGAATACAAAACTATGACCTATGCCTTCCAATTTTGTTTCTGACCAATGTATTAAACAGAGATGGATTCCTGCCTTTTACATACTCCTAGATCATTTAAAAAATAATATTTCTTCTTTTCTTCTACATAAACATGCCAGTACTGAAGTCTATTACCTGAGTTTGTGTTAGTTTAATACAGAATTTAATAAAGAATTTTGTTTAGAAGCCTATGTTGATGTAAACATTTTACCCATTTTTTTTAAAGCAATGCTAATTATTCAAGCAACCATGTGATAATGAATACAGAGATATCAGGGGAAGTTAATTAATGCACATATTGCCAACATGGTTATTTAACCATTGTTGTTTATTTGTTTATGAATCTTTATTTCTTCTCCAATGTAAATAATCAGACTACAGCCTGGGAGGTAAAAGGTAACATCATAATTATTAGGATATAAAGAACAAACTTACGAGATAAATAAGCAATTTAAAAGAGCTACAGTTAATCAACCTAGATGACTTTAGGAATTCACTACTGTGTCATTTAATGGGACTTGAATATTTTGGTTAGTATGAAATATACATTAAGTCTGTCCAATTTACTGTTGCCTTAAATATTTGGAAAGGAGAGCTACTACCCGCATTTCTATTTTCTACTGAAGCACTCACTATGTAGCTGAACAACTAACTGGTAATACTTACAAATTGCAGGCATGAATGACAATAAAAAGAACCTCTTTAAAGAGATTATATGCTGCTTTATGAAATGACTCAAAATAATCACTTCAACATATGTTACACGCAATGGATGGATTTCATAAAATGTCTGGGTTCAAGACCTACTTGGATAAAATTATGCTATTCCTTGTCAATGTTCCTCCCTAAATATTAACTTCTGAGTTAACAATTTACAAATCTAGGTGTCATAATTACACAACACTTTAAAGAACTACTCAAAATGAATGTTGAATCACCTGGATTGTACTAAACAAGACCATTCTAGGTGGCCTAACATTTACCCTGACTGGGACAGAGGAATATATTGCTGTATTAAAAACCTAAAGTAGACTGTAGTATTACCTTGCTGAGTTTTAATATTATGCAATTAATGCTCAGATTCTGGAATGAATCAAAAATTTCTGATGTTACATAAAGCACCTTTGTGTTTCCATATCAATAAATTACCACAGAATGACCTAAAATCTGCTATCATTGTAGACGACATCTCAGATCAGATGTGCTACTTACAATTGGACTATTGTCTTCCAGCTATACATCTCTCTCAAAAAAAAACAAAAAAAAAAAACAGAATGCAAGATGCAGACATTACCAAAAACAATGTTAACTCTATTTCCTATATCCTTCCTTATAACAGAGATATTACTGCAAAAATCATGCCACTTACAAAGAAACTATGTTAAAGTTCATAACAATCCTTCCAAAAAATATACCTTTAGATAAAATTAAAAAATGCTGGGGAATAAAGCTTACTACAAAGAGTGAAAATAAATATTAAATAGATTTTGCTCTATCAGTCTACATTCAAAATTGCAAATCAAGCTTCTCTCTCTCAAATCAAGTTGTTTTGGTAATGTCTATACCTTATGCCCTATAACTCTACACTCTGGAGTTACAATGGTTCCTTATCATTTAACAGACCTTTTCAGTTTAGTAACAGACTGAACAAGATTATACTACAAGCAAACTAAGGTGGTAACCTTTTTTTCCCCCAACACCAGCCTGCCACCTTATCTTCATTAATTTGAAAACATCATAAAGTATTACTTTACAGTAACAAGTTTAGTATATTATTTAAATTTGAAAAATAAATGAATAATTAATTAAGGAGGTAATTCATTTAAAAATTATGATGTCTGACAGCAGTTTATCAGCACTGTCCTCAACATACACACTTTAAACTAAATATTTTCATACTATAAATCTCAATCTGGCCTTATGGCCTGTGACTTTCCTAGTATAATTATGTTTCCTTTATTTTCATTTTCCATGTTAGAACTGCTTATGTGGAGAAGTCCAATGCACTGTTAACAAAAGAAAATTATATGTAACAATACATTACTAAAAAGTACAAGATCATGTTTGGCTGCATATCCTTCTTGCTGCAGAAAGACATTTCATCAACACTTTTATCTTACTAAACATATGTAGTGAAAGGGAATAAAAGTATAGAACCAAAAGAAGACCAGCACTTGCAGTGCATGCCCAACCCCATAGTTATTTACTTTAGTCTGCCTGTCACTAGTTGAGAGTGCTAGTTCAGCAACATGAGGCAGGAAAACATCAAGAAAGATGATGGGCTTCATATCAGCAAAAGGCATTGGAAAATTCAGTTTCTTCTCTGTTTCCCATGCAACAAATTTTTTCATCATATCTTCTGCACAAGTAGCTGCAAAAAATAAAGTAATGAGTGAATGTTAACAGGCTGCTAAATGAGTAAACAGATCAATAAAATGTTTTAGTAACATATAGTATGCTCCCATTTTAGCTTGTAAGAAATTCAAAATAATTGTAATTTGCCTTAACAAACACCCGTTTTTAACAATCTTGCCATTAATACCATATGAGGTCAGTTGTAAGAGTTCAACCATGCCCGAATTACTGAAATATTCTTTTCCAGTAAGACGGTCTCAGAACAACAGAGCCTATGCTGACCAATGTACGTACAAGGCTACAACAAACCATGAATACCAGAGACAGAACCAGAATTAAACTGCTGTGAAGTAAAAATATTACCTGCTGAACAACTCTATAGTGTAAAATTAATATTTAAGTCTAATTAGTATTATAATCTAAGCGTATTTCTGACGAAAGATATCCTTTATATCATTCCCTTGAAGCAAAGTACAAATATAAATAATAATATATATATTGCTACTATAATATCTTGGAATCATTCTCCTGGAAAAATGGATCTAAAACCACCTGAATTAAAAGATCTCAATGAAAGAGTCCACAACTGGCATAATTTTCAGTGAAATTATTACACATTGTAGAAGCCATAATGGATGGGCAAGCATCACGTATGGGATGAGAAGCCAGGATGGTCAGCTAATGGATGGACTGAGGGAGACTGGTTCTCAAGGATGGTTCATCCCCCAGAGTGAAAGATGGCAATGCTATACTGGTATCGTCCCAGTTTGGACTCCCACAGAGTTCCATGGGACATGTAGTTCAGAAGGGAAACCTTGTTGGGGACCCCAGGTGCAAACAGAGGGAAGTGCCTTCATCATACTGTGTCGCAACATTAGAAGTATTCTTGGGTCCAGCATAAAAGGAGCTATATTGCCTCAATGAAGTGAGTCAGAGTCGGGAAGAAGAGGACAACACTTAGTGTAGAGGTGGAGTTACTGGCTTATATAATGTGGACTGACCTAAAAGTCTGTCAAGGTATTGTTATGCAAATAAATATCTTTGTTTTAAATTGGAACTGTGTCAGTTAAAGTTGTGTCTGGTGCCCCTTTAAATTCACAATATGAAATGTATAACAGAAACAGAGGAGGTAGGGGGAACTGCTATTACATGCAATTTTCTTTTCCTTACATTTGAACAGATTTCATTTAAAAAAAGATAGTCAAAATATTTTTTAATTGAACAAAATCACTCCATATTTTCAATATTCTAAAGTATTTGTAGTCATGTCTACTTTGCATTATTAGATCAGTACAGTTCATAGTCATTTGGTTTTTAAACTAGGTCTGTAGAACTTTGGTAAAGAAACGGCTAATAAGATGAATGAGGGAAAAATGAAATATCAAAATATTTTTAAAATATTTAAACACTTATTAAAGTTAGTTGTTCAGTATTCACCTGTGATCAAACTTCTATTTAGCTTCCCGCCTAAATGTCCAAGCAGACGTACAACTCTCCGTCTTACCAATGCAGCAGGCGAATCATCACTCTACAGTAAATAAACATTGGAGACAAGTCAGGACAATAAAATCATATAATTTATTTATGTAGACTCCACCTGGCAAATTCTACTACCTGATAATATAATGTGGATACATTTTAGGAGCCACTTTGAATAATAAATACTTTACCAAAGAACTGAGATTCCCTTTATAAAATTTATACATTATACACAAAAACCTGATGACAAACCATCACAAAATTATTTCAAATACCAATATGGGACAGAATATTTAAAAAGACAGTACCTTCTAAAAATGAACATACCATGGAAAGTTGCTTTGTCTTCTTTAAAAGTCGCATTAAAACTGTTCTGTAATTTTTTTCCGAAGATTGAGGAAGGCTTGAAACTTGCCAGTTAAGTTGTTCTTCATCTGAAAATACAAAATAAATTACAAACACCCATTTCACTACTGTATTTGATTAGTACACACATTTTCACTTATTATTTCTAACAACTACAACTTGAGGCGAAAAAGCAAACGTTGCACAGTATTTAACGTAATTTAGTTCAATAATAGTCTGCTCTTCCAATATATTTTATTTACCATGTCTCAGACTACAAACTTTTTAATACATTATTAGGTAAAATGTGAGCATTGGAGAGTAGAAAAAAACCTACATACCACTAAGTGCTGTGGCTTTCAAGTAACCATCCAAGCAGGGAAGCACATTGTTATAATAGGGTTGAATATCATGCTTTGGTATAAATTCTGACCAATTTTCAAGTGCCTCTAAGCCAGCATTAGCCAGTGGGGGATGACTTAGACCAAGTATGAATGCTGTCTAGAGAAGGAGAAAAAACAGTATGATAAGGAATCAAGTCATCAATAGAATTTAACCAAATGAACACTCAGATGTAATTCTTCTAGGCTATTGTCCACAAACCTTCATTTAACTGATGTAAACACACACAATTATTTACATGTTGCATACTATGTATACATGTGCATATGTGTATATACTGTATACACATATATGTGTATGCGTGTGTCTGTTGTATTATTATCACTGTTCAAAGGAGACAATCAAGTAAGAACTTCACTGTACGAGCTATACACACACATACAAATAAACTTGAAATTTAACCTAATATATTTAAAATAAATACATGATGTATTAAAAATGTAAAGTTAACACTGGCACAATACTAAATATATTAAAATGACTGCTACCCTTCAGAAGACCTCTTTTTAAATTTAAAACATGTATACTTAAATCAAAACACTTTTGTTCATCTTGGACGAATAATAGCCATTAAAGTTTACAGGAAAACAAACCTGAAGGCTAGGAATATAAGGTCTGATATCTAAAGTCACAATGTTGGGAGGAAGGGAAAGAACAAAAAACAGGCAAGAAGCAAGCAGTTCATCTTTGTACTGTTTCATTCTGGAGCAAACCTGTAACAGGGGGAAAACAAAAAAAAGTACAAACACAAAACAATTACTAATTTTGTAAAAATTGTTTGTTAAACTGTCTTTTTAAGCCAAGAATTTTTAGAAAAACGCATACATACGATCTTTCATAACATAAAGCTAAAATACAGTGACAACCCGAACTAAAGAAATAAGATGAAAGTTTCCACCTAACACCTCAGATTACCATCTCCCATATACAGTATATAAATATGTAACTGCATGAAAAGATATGGTGAAAAAGGGGTTAGCACTACTGGACTAATCAATTTATGTCTTATGCCATATTCTCCCTCTACATCCTAAAGAAACGCAGGTTGGAATTAATTGGTGCCTGCCAACTGACACCATATTAAAGTGTGTGTATGTGCATGAGTGTACCCTATAAATGGATGGCCTTTCCCATCTAATGTTGGCTCCTGTCTTGCTACCACTGATGCAGGTACAGGCTTTGGTATCTAGTAAAACTAAGCTGGATAGATATAATATGGATGGTTTTCAAAGCCCTGTAAAACCATTATTAGAATGTACAGTAATCACAATTACAGTTTTAAGAAAAATATAAATTTATCATTTGCAAACTGCATAATTGCCTGTTGTACTATATACTGCCATGGGGTGCCTGCAGAGGTGAAACTAGAAAAAGAATGAGAAAAGTCTCTAGTGATATGTATTCAAGGGTTACATGGCTAAAGAAATAAGGGGGAGGTGTATTACCAGAACAATAGGAGAATCACAGAAACTATGCTAGTTACTAGTTCTTGGTAAAAGACGACACATGGTGTTTACCTACAGACATAAAGAAAAATAAACTTATTGGGTCAAGTACTCTGGATTAAAGCATTAACAACACTTAAAATGAAAATGAGAGATTGAAGCAGATGTGGGATAAATTACTTTGTAGTAACCAAGTCACTGCATCTATCACTATTAATTTGAGACTCTAAACTGCATTACTGTTTAACGACTTCTGGACGTACAATACAAAGTGTTTTTTTTTTTAATCAAAATGTAAAGAAGGGTACTTAAAATATTTCTTACAGAATGTGCTGTAGACTTAAAATTTACTTAAATAAAGGTTTATAGTACATTATTCTTGCTTTAGAAAGCTCACAGAATGTTAACTTTAGTAATACTTATTGAATTTCTTGCTGATGTTAATTCCCAGTGCAATCTAGATCTACTTAACTACAATGCTTTAGAAACATAACTTTTGCATTTTTAGTTTTGAATTGGCACTTATAGTCACAAATTATGCAATAATTAAAAACACTGGCTTAAAGCTGTAAAAATATCTCTTTACTGATTAAATTTTATTGGACAAATTTCAAACCAGCCCTTTCAACTGCTTGTGGAGCAAGTTAAACAGTTTTATAAAAAAGAAACAATAACATCCATCCATCCATTTTCCAACTCATTATACAGTATCCTAACTACAGGGTCACGGGGGTCTGCTGGAGCCAATCCCAGCCAGCACAGGGCGCAAGGCAGGAAACAAACCCCGGGCAGGGCGCCAGTAACATTTAATCATATTTTAATTCCAGAAAAAGACCATTAAATGCAGCAGAAAAGGTGCCTGAACCATATGTGGGGTGTGGGAGGAAATCACCAGAAATACCAAATAATTATACACTGTACCAGTAACTATATGCATTATTATCGTATATAACATTAGTTTTGTACTCACCTCCTTTCCAAATTTTACAAAGAGTGCAAAGCAGGCATAAACATTCTGATTATCTGGGACAGGTTTCATGGTTTTGGGGCCCACTCCCTATGATACAAATAAATAAAAGAAATAACTTTCTGCCGAAGACATTTGTTTATCACATTCTTAAAAAAATACAATGAAAAAGGCAGCTAAACAATGTACTGTTTTTTTTTTTTTTTTTTAATATTTTTATTTTATTAATTTTCATTGTAATCATTCCATACAAACAGATCAATTTATGACCCAACAAATTTGAAGACAAATCAAACCCCACCCCTGAGAAGGAGAGCTTAGCTAAAGGAAAATTGCTTTAAGCTTTTTAATAAGGCAACATTAGACAAAAGAAGGGGAGAAGTAAATATCTATATAAATAAGAGATGGAGAAGGGAGTTAAATGCAATAATAGTTAATTCTCTTATTCTAAAATAATATTGATTAAATCCTGCCAAGTTTTGAAAAAATTTTGTACAGATCCTCTAACTGAAAATTTGATTTTTTCCAATTTCAAATAATATAAAACATCAGTTTCCCACTGACTTATAAGAGGAGAATTAGGATTCTTCCAATTTAACAAAATAAGTCTGCGTGCCAAGAGTGTAGTGAATGCAATCACCGTTTGTTTGTCCTTCTCCAATTCAAGTCCATCTGGAAGGACACCAAACACAGCTGTTAGTAGGTTAGGAGGGATTGTGATACTAAGGCTGTCTGAGAGGCACTTAAAAATTTTTGTCCAAAATGATGTTAGTTTGGTGCAGGCCCAGAACATGTGACCCAGTGAGGCAGGAGCTTGGTTGCAGCGCTCGCAGGTTGGATCCTGGCCTGGAAACATTTTGGACAGTTTTAAGCGAGACAGATGAGCTCGATATATAATTTTTAGTTGAATAATTCTATGCTTTGCGCATATAGAACTCGAGTGAATTCTCTGCTTTGCTACCTTCCACTCCTTTTCTGATATATTGATTAAGAGATCTTCTTCCCAATGTCCTCTTGGATCTTTGAAAGGTAGGGACTCTAATAAGATTTTATATATTGCGGAAATAGTGTTTGTTTCCTCGGAATTGAGCAGTATTTTTTCCAGCATTGTGGAGGGTGCAAGGTGGGGGAAATCGGGCAATTTCTGTTTAACAAAATTTCTAATTTGAAGATAGTAAAAGAAATGTGTAGCTGGGAGGTTAAATTTTGAACGTAATTGTTCAAAAGATGTAAATATGTTGTCTATATAAAGATCTCTGAGCATTTTAATCCCAAAACTTTTCCAGGTATTAAAAACTGGATATACTTGCGAAGGTTGAAAGAGGTGGTTCCCTTGCAGAGGTGCCACTGATAAAAGATTTTCCATCTTAAAATGCTTCCTAATTTGGTTCCATATTCTGAGTGAGTAAAGCACAATTGGGTTATTAGTATATTTGCGATAACTTTCATTTATTGGAGAGCAGAGCAGGGAATATAAAGAAGTACTACAGGATTTTACTTCTATTGCAGACCAAGCCTGTGTATGTGCATTTATTTGTGTCCAGGTTTTTATGGCTTGTATGTTTGCTGCCCAGTAATAAAACTGAAAATTAGGTAAAGCCATGCCACCTTCTGCCTGAGGTCTTTGTAGGGTCGCTCTTCGGATACGTGGGTGTTTTGAGTTCCAAATGAATGAGGTTATTATTGAATCTAACTGTTTAAAAAACGATTTATTGATATATATTGAAATGTTTTGAAATAAAAAGAGAAGTTTAGGAAGGATATTCATCTTAACGATGTTAATTCTTCCGGCTAGAGTGAGATGAAGGGTTGACCATCTATGCAAGTCTTGCTTAATTTTTTCCATACAGACGCCAAAATTTTGTTGATAAAGAGCTTTATGTTTACTTGTGATATTTACCCCTAGGTATTTAAACTGATCTGCTATGGTAAAAGGTAGGGTGTTTAATTTATTATTATATGCTTGTGAGTTCACTGGAAAGAGTATACTTTTATTCAGATTAATTCTAAGACCAGATATCTTTTGAAATTCTGTTAGTGCTGTTAAAACAGCAGGGACAGTGTTTTCTGGGTCCGATATATATAAGACCATATCATCTGCATATAAAGAAATTTTCTGTTCCAGTCCTTCTCTGACAATCCCCTTATCTGATGAGAATTTCGGCAGTGAACCGCCAGTGGTTCAATAGCGATTGCAAACAACAGTGGCGACAAGGGACATCCTTGTCTGGTACCACGTTCTAGTTTAAAGTAGTCTGAGCAAATTTTATTAATACAAACTGAAGCTTCTGGACTGGTATACGGTAGTTTAATCCAAGCACAAATATTCGGGCCAAACCCAAATTTCTCCAATGCAGTGAAAAGGTAATTCCATTCGATCATGTCAAATGCCTTTTCTGCGTCTAATGATAGTAATATCTCTGGGGTGTTTGATTTTGCTGGTGAATATATAACATTAAACAAGCGTCGGAGATTTGAAGATAGATGTCGGCCTTTAATAAATCCAGTTTGATCTTGTGATATTACCGAGGGCAGCACTTTCTCCATCCTTCTAGCTAGGATTTTTGAGAGTATCTTAACATCATTATTCAGGAGTGAAATTGGTCTATATGATGCACATTGTAACAAGTCCTTATTTTGTTTAGGAAAGACGGTGATTAATGCTTGTCGAAATGTTTGAGGTAGTATTTGGTGGTCTTTAGCTTCTGTAAATGTTACCAATAAGAGTGGAGCTAGCTGAGTGGAGAATTTCTTATAAAACTCTACGGGGTAACCATCAGGGCCTGATGATTTCCCGCTTTGTAGTGACTTTATAGCGTCTAGTAATTCTGTTAGCGTTAGAGGTTTATCTAGTTCCTCAGCACTTAAAGCATCTATTTGTGGTATTTGTGAATTATCCAGAAATGCATTAGATTGCGTGTTGTCTTCTTTGGGCTCAGTGGAATATAAAGACTTATAGTAATCTCTAAATGTGTGCATTATTTTATTATGGTCGATGATTTCTTCTCCATTCTTGTTGGTGATTACTGGTATTGCATTGTGAACTTCTTGTTTATGAATTTGTTGAGCTAAAAGCTTATTAGCTTTTTCTCCGTGTTCATAGTAATGCTGTCTAGACTTATAAATAAGTTGTTCAGTTTCTTTAGTTGTTAAGATGTTAAGTTCTGTATGCAGGGCCTGCCTTTTCCTGTGAAGAGCTTCACTTGGACGCCTGGCTTGTTCTTCATCTATTCTAGTAATTTCATTTCTTAGCTCTGACACTTTCTTGGTTTCTAATTTATTTCTATGGGAAAGATATGAAATAATCTGGCCTCTTAGGAAGGCCTTTAGAGTTTCCCAGAGTGTTCCTGCAGAAACCTCTGTAGACGTGTTTGTCTCTAGGAAGAAGCTGATTTGTTTGGATATAAATTCTGTGCAGTTCTCGTCTGCCAATAAAAGAGGGTTAAGACGCCATCTGCGAGGTGAGTACGAGGGGCTTATTGATTTTAGCTCCAAGACTAGAGGGGCATGGTCAGAGATAACAATTGTGTCATATTTGCATGATTTAATTGTAGGCAGGAAATTATTATCTATAAAAAAATAATCAATTCTTGAGTAGCTATAATGCACTGGTGAGTAGAACAAATATGTTCTTGAGTTTGGGTTAAGAAACCTCCAGGGGTCTGATAAGTTGTGATCATTTAAAAACTGTGTAATTATCTTTGCAAAGCAGGCATAAACATTCTGATTATCTGGGACAGGTTTCATGGTTTTGGGGCCCACTCCCTATGATACAAATAAATAAAAGAAATAACTTTCTGCCGAAGACATTGGTTTATCACATTCTTAAAAAAATACAATGAAAAAGGCAGCTAAACAATGTACTGTTTTACTAGGTATCATTTTATTAAGATACATATACTTGAAATCTAATTCCACTGATGCTTCTATCTTTGTAAAGTTCAAGATTAAGTCTGTGAGGTTATTCTGAATATGCACTATGTACATTCATGAAAGAATCGTGGGAGATTTCTTGGTACAAGTGTGTGTCTACAAACCAGAACAGATGCACCTTGCAAATTCCGATTTTTTAACAGTAGATTTTAGAATAGTTGTGTCAAACTCAATTCCCGCAGGCCAGATTCAGCCCTTTCACCTTTTTTTAAACGCATTCAGCTTCAGCAGTATTCAAAACATGTTACATACAGCCCACAATGACCATTACTTTTTACAATACGCACCATGAAAGTGCACTTCATTTATAAATTCTACTGGTATATAATTTACATTTACACCTGGCATTAAAAGGTTTCTCCAGTGTCCACGTTTATTTCCTGTAAACACAGTATAATGCAGCACAGCTAC
This sequence comes from Erpetoichthys calabaricus, assembly GCF_900747795.2. Taxonomy (NCBI): domain Eukaryota; kingdom Metazoa; phylum Chordata; class Cladistia; order Polypteriformes; family Polypteridae; genus Erpetoichthys; species Erpetoichthys calabaricus. The sequence continues at coordinate 36,927,908 of NC_041399.2, forward strand.
TAACCTGTACTTGGAAACTGCCTCCTCATAATGACCTAACAAGAAAAAAGTGACAAGAAGGCAACATTCCACACTTCCATAAAGAACTTTAATGTTTTAACATGATGCCAAAAATGTGATAGTCTCATGAAGGAGATACTAGCTTGACTGCATACAGGCCACTTTTGCCTTGGACTTAATTGTTGTATGTGGTTAAAAAAAAAGTATTGCATTTTCACTCATGGTAAACATGATTGTAATCTGTTTCTGTCCAACTCCAACTTTGGCCTGTGTGCTCCATCACCAGCATATGTACACCCTTTTTTTTTTTTTTTAATGTGTTTAAGTGCCATTTGATCATAACACATGAAATAATGGTGATGTCAAAGGATGTTCTTTGCTTTAGCAAAAGCTTCTTGCCTTTGTCTGGACTGCTGGTCTCACTCAACTTTATTTGCTGACCATGGCATCCTTTAAGGTTGGCCCTCTGAATCCCAGAGTGCAATGTATTAGGCCTCACAGAGGCACTCTTTACAGAGAACATCCTTCTTTCTTTGTTTATTTTCTTCAAGTGCAAGCTCATAAGTTATATTTTTGTTTTAGTACTGTTTCTCTTTTAACCTGTTTGTTCTTTATCTTATCTCCCACTCTTGTTTCAACATTGGGTTAATGTAAATTTTGGATACATACATAGATTTTTCTGTTTCTTCCTTTATTTTGTAAGCACAGTGGACTGCCATTACAAGGGGTTTTAGAAGGATCATTTATGTACCTGTTATAAATCCACAAAATATGAGAAATCAAAATACTCCATGGCTGGATTTGGATTTGTGCTGGATTTGTGAATCACTGAACTGGTCAGCATACACTTTACAATCTTAGAATTTCTTGAATTGCATATTGTTTTATACTACAATAATAATTATTATCACTCTAACTTAGTATTAATGTATTTTATGGAATTAATGAAAATTATAGAAATTAATACAACACTCTGTCACATTATTTACTTTTTAAAACTGGTATTGCTTGTAAAATGGAAGTATCATCAATCAATTAATGTATAAATGTAACATAAAATATTATCGATTCTAAAATACCAAGTCAAATTTGCATTCATGTACTTAATATCTGTAACAAACTGCTAGCTTCCTTTGGCATCATATATTAAAAATGAGAGGGTTGGCATTTACAGCTTTGTCTAGGGCAGTAAAAACGCGAGAGCCAGCCCTGGCACTGATGACATTTTTCAGTCAATGTTGATTTCAGTCTAATGGCTGTTAGCATCCTGTTGCACTGTCCAAGAAAACAAAAGCTGATAAAAAGAGAGAAGACAGTGTCAACAGATACCTAAGCAGAATATACGACTGTGATGACCAATATACCCATATGTGTCTTGTTTGTAAAGAAAATGTGGTGGGAGGTGTTTATTAATATATTCTGGCCCATGTCAGATACATAAAAACGTCATGTATGGCCCACCCTTGTTTTTGGAGGAATTTCAAAAGTGGATCTCAGGCAGTGTAACTGCCTGCCATGAAAATGCATGAACATATGAATTAATGAGTTTGGCCTTTACAGATGCTACCAGTGCAAACAAAACATTCACTCATTAACAAATAAATAATTAAAGATCATTCTTTATATCTGCCTGCATCATGAACAGCAGCTGCAAGACGATATGACCTTTTTATACTCATACTGTATATTAAATGGGTGCACAATGCATATTTCACAATGATTGCCAATTGTAATTTGAATGTTTCAAAATGATTATGAAACCAACTTTAAGGATGTAGAGTAAAGAGTCAACTACAAAATTGTGTTGTGTGTGAATGATCAAAATTATTTTGTACAGCAAACTTTTTTCAAGTGTGAACTCATTAGGACAGACTAAAACAGCACCATAGCACTCTGGTGTTCCAATATGATAGAAAACCGACTGATACAGAGAGGTTCTGTTAGTGCTTTGTATCAAAACAGAATGCATTTGCATTTACCACTCCCCCCCTCAACCATGTGAAATATTCTACAAACATTAAGAATGCAACTCCACAAGGAATTCTCTTTTGTGAAAATTAATGTAATGGGAAATACATAAACAATCAATAACAATTATGACAAATAAGACATTAATAGTGAAATATAATTTAGAAACTATGTGCACAGTCATAAAACATGTACAGTAATCCCTCACTTATCGCGGGAGATAGGTTCCAAGGCCGACCGCGATAACTGAATTTCCGCGAAGTAGGGACACCATATTTATTTAATTATTGAACGTGTATTTGGACGTTTTTAAACCCTCCCTGTATTGTTTACAACCCACCCTTTACTCTATTAATAACAGGGACAACTGCTAAGCAATATGAAATTGGTAGATAAGTTTACACTTACTGTATAGCGAAGTACACGTAGCTATATATGACGTGATAATGGTGATGAATATGCTGCGCAGTAAAAACATTGTGATCGGCAGTTGCTGCTGCTGCTTCTTTTTCACACACAGCACAGTGTAAAGTAAACCGCTTTTATTAAAAGAATCAAAACAGTTGTCCAAAGTGCAGTAGAGCATTCAGTAAATCTTTAAATAAATAATCCTTAAAACAGTTGTGAAGTGGAGGTTTAAAATACACAAGAATAACAATCCTTTAACACGAGGTTAAAATGTCAACAGAAAGCAGTCTTTAAAAACAGCGTCAGCGTCTGACCTGCTTCTCCCATGCGGGCTCTGCAACAGGCGAGACGCTCTTAATGCAGCTGACCTTCTCTACACTGTCCTGCTACAGCTGTTTGGCTCGCCTCACCGGTCATCCACCTTCCGGTCACTCTTGCCCTTCAGATTATTCTGCAAGAGCGACCACTGCTGCTACTCCTCGGGTGTTGGCCACACACCCAAGCTACCTGTACAGCTGCACACGAGCTCTCTCTGTCTCTGTCTCTGTCTCTCTCTCTGTCTCTCTCTCTCTCACCTCCGTTTCATCTTTCCTTTTCCTCTTTTACTTCTCCTCTCCCCTTAACCGGCTCGTGCTTCTCTATATATGCGGGGAGGACATGGCAGCTGCAGCCCATTAGCCACAGGAACAATCATGGATGTGGGCAGTTTCCCACCTGTGCACTTAGGTGAGAAACGCCCACACTGCAGATCGCCCTGCGGCTCGCTACAGCTACCACGCCCCCTCGCTAAGCCGCGAGCGCGGCGATTATTTATTTAAAGCAAAACGGCCTTTGCTGGAAGAGCTGTGGACCCATAACACCACAGAGATACTGTGGGATCTAGGCATCAGTCAAAGCACCAATCACAGGCCCGATTAGAAAGCGGGAAGCTGTGATTTGTCGTCTCCCTCCCATGTAACAATCACAGCCTGTGTTACAACGCACTTAGTCACCGAACTTGTTTTGTTGTTCTTAGACTAGGAAATACTACTACATGTACTATGTTTAAAAAACCGCGAAGTCGTGAATCCACGAAAAGTGAACCGCGAAGTAGCGAGGGATTACTGTACTGTGATTTTTTTTTTTTTAAAGGAAGATTCATGATGATTGGAAATGTGCTCATTTCAGTATACAAAGGAAAAAGATGATCCACTAGAATGTGGATTGAGCAACAAAGTATTTTTAGCTTTATTTTAATTTAACAGTTAAGTTAATTTGATAGTCAAAAATACATGTCTATACCACATGAGAATTTTCAAATACAGTCACTTTACTGCACAGGAAAGTTTTCCATAAAATACAGAAGACAGACTGCATTGACTTTATTCAAAGCATTTTGTCATCTGAACTTCGATCAAGAACTTGCATAAATGTCTTTAGGCTTGAAAAGGGAAGATCAGCAGTACTCCAAAAACCATCACGATAGCAAATTAAGCAAATTAAACTCTGAGTACAGCACCCTCAATTTACATTCATTTTAACTATATAGCCTAAAATTTAATTTGTCAATTCAATTATATTATATTATATTAATTATAATCTTAGGCCAACGCAAAGCGCAAAGTCAGTTTCAGAATTTGCTTCCTGTAGATCAGTTTTGCCTATCTTGTATTTATGTTCCTATTACCTACATGTAGCCCTTGTTTATAAAGAACTGCACTGCCGCAGGCCTGTTTGAAGTGACTTTGCTATGCCTTCAGTTTTGGCATCTTCAGCGAAATTCTCAACTATGTGATTCATTTCCATTAATTCTTATAATACAATTTGCAAAGTGAAAGCTTGGAGCACTTACTACAAGCTGACTACAATGTATATTTGCATACCAAAACACATCATTCTGTAAGCACAACAAAATCATGACAACAAAGTTCCATAAACATGGGAATTGAAACTAGCCAGCTAAAAACAGAGGACTGCAAATCAAGAACTCCACCTTTCCTAAATAAAATACTAAAATCAATGTTGTTTACAAAATATAAACAGTAACTGAAACAGATACGAAATGGGGATATTCATATATAAATGTAGCAAAAGAAATTACTTACAATTTATCATGAACTGCTGCAGTACCTTTTCATAGTTTGAATGTTATCATTTCTCTTTTCCCCCCTTAAATTTATTTCAGACCTTACAAACAGAAGAAAGACCTATCTGTTCAAGGTCTCACGTTTTATGTCCCATGACAGAATGGAGGAAAGGGCACAGACTGCGGCTGAATTCACCACACTTGTAAAGCATTTTGTACCATGACAGTTTTGTCAGGCAGCACATTATTGGCTGTCACAAAAAGAGACAAGCCTGCAATAGTTTGTACAAGTAAAACTGTGCTGGAAAGTTGTCACAGAGTCATGTAGCTTGTCATGCCAGTCAATTTCTACTTATATAATCAGATTACCTCAGGTTATTAGATCAGCAACTGCAGTTGGTAAGTCTGACATTCCATCCAACTAAAGACTGTGTAATGTGCCATTGCCTTAAACAATTGTAAACTACAACACCACAACTAAAAGCTAAAATAAAGATAAAACAAAGTTTTATCAGTTGCCAATTACTGCAATGCCTTCTTTATAACTGGTAATTCACAATTTTTAATAAAAGTAAAAATAAAATCACAGTATATAAATATTATGACTAATAATAAAGAGAAGAAATATTTGAAAAATATATACCTGGAAATACTTTATTTTCTTTGCAATCTTCATGCAAACAGACAGCAATTTGTAAAAACCACTGACCAAGGGAAACCTAGTTGATTGAAGAATGAGCTCATATCCCAAAACATACACCCATTGAGCAAAGTAGTCATTGTGTTTTTGCAGAAGCAATTCACTGGAAGATAATAAAAATTATAAAGATAAAAAGAACACTACATACAAGAGAAAGAAGTCTAGAATTTCACAGCAAAACTACAGCAGTATAGTATAGTGCAACTTTAAACATATACTTTGTTCAATATAATATCACCAATGATGGGCCCACTATGAGGTTTTCATGGCATTTTGTTGAATATTATACTGAACACTATATAGTACTGTACAAAATTCTTAGGCACCATGGATTGTTTATATACATTTTGTATTATACTGTACATTTATTTTGTATTCTGCCTTAGTGTGTGAGTAAAAAAAAAAAAAAAGAAAATGTCAAATTTCCCAACATTCATTTTCCAAAAAATGCATTGCTACAAAAAATATTTAGCATTTTATTAAAAAAGAAGCATATTAAGTAAGCCAGTACTTATTCATTCAAATACATCCTAGCAATCATATATCCTGTAGCTGCTCTGTCTTTTCCTGCTCTGGATTACAAAAGGTAAGAAGATGGATAGATGGAATTTTATACACACACCCAACCCACACACCCCCACACACACAGGCTCAAGAAAGTATTCAAACCTCTTCACTTTCTTCACACATCTCAAAGAAAATGAAAGCAAACAGGATATTCCCGCTTGAACAGAGGCAGTGGTGCCGTAAGAATTATGTTTCTGGACTTCTCTAGTGCCTTCAACACCATCCAACCTCTGCTCCTTAGGGACAAGCTGACAGAGATGGGAGTAGATTCCTACCTGGTGACATGGATTGTGGACTATCTTACAGACAGACCTCAGCATGTGTGTCTCAGGAACTACAGGTCTGACATTGTGGTCAGCAACACAGGAGCGCCTCAGGGGACTGTACTTTCTCTGGTCCTGTTCAGCCTATATACATTGGACAACAACTCAGAGTCCTGCCATGTGCAAACATTCGCTGACGACACTGCTATCATGGGCTGCATCAGGAGTTAGCAGGAGGAGGAGTATAGGAACCTAATCAAGGACTTTGCTAAATGGTGCAACTCAAACCACCTACACCTGAACACCAGCAAAACCAAGGAGCTGGTGGTGGATTTTAGGAGACCAAGGCCCCTCCTGGGCCCCGTGATCATCAGAGGTGACTGTGTGCAGAGGGTGCAGACCTATAAATACCTGGGAGTGCAGCTGGATGATAAATTGGACTGGACTGCCAATACTGATGCTCTGTGCAACAGAGGACAGAGCCGACTACACTTCCTTAGAAGGCTGGTGTCCTTCAACATCTGCAATAAGATGCTGCAGATGTTCTATCAGATGGTTGTGGCGAGAGACCTCTTCTACGCAGTGGTGTGCTGGGGAGGCAGCATAAAGAAAAAGGACGTCTCACGCCTGGACAAACTGGTGAGGAAGGCAGGCTCTATTGTAGGCATGGAGCTGGACAGTTTGATATCTGTGGCAGAGCGACGGGCGCTGAGCAGGCTCCTGTCATCCACTGAATCCACTGCATCCACTGAACAGTATCATCTCCAGATAGAGGAGCAGCTTCAGCGACAGACTGCTGTCAATGTCCACCTCAACTGATAGACTGAGGAGATCGTTCCTCCCCCATAATATGCGACTCTTCAATTCCACCCCTTCAGGGGGTTCTGTAAATGTTAACATTATACAAAGTTATTGTCTGTTTTACCTGCATTTTTATCACTCTTTAATTTAATATTGTTTCTTTATCAGTATGCTGCTGCTGGAGTATGTGAATTTCCCCTTGGGATTAATAAAGTATCTATCTATCTATAGTGGAGTGGTGTCTCTGAGGCTAAGGATCTGTGCTGGTATCCCGAAGGTTGCTGGTTCGAATCCCTGTCACTGCCAAAAGAGATCCTACTCTGCTGGGCCCTTGAGCAAGGCCCTTAACCTGTAATTGCTCCAGGGGCGCTGTACAATGGCTGACCCTGCGCTCTGACCCCAAGGGGTATGCGAAAACTACCAAATTCCTAATACAAGAAATTGTATAAGGCGAAATAAAAGAATAAAGAATAATAATGATAAATATACACCAGACCTCAATCTGGAGTAGCACAGCAAAGAGTATGAATACTTATATAAAGAACATATTTCAGGTTTTGATTTTTAATAAATTTGCAGACCTTTCTAAAACCTTGTTTTCACTTTGTCATTATGGGTTTAAGTGCAGATTGCCGAGTGAAAATAGCACATTTATCCAGTTAAAACTAAACCTACAGTACAATAAAGTGTGCTGAAAGTGAAGGGGTCTGAATACCTTCTGAATTCACTATATATAAAGACAATATAATACCTAAAATAAATCACCATAAATGGGTGTGCTTGAATGTTTCAATTTGAACAGATTTACATGTAGGTGTAGTTTTAGACTGCATTATTTACTATAACATTAACTTTTTTTCTCCAGCTTAGAAGCATTGCATGCCTTGGATGAACTGTCCAGGAATCAATAACACAGTACATGTAATAACTAAACAGCAAAATCAACTTTTGCAAAGGAAACATTTAAAAAAGGTCAATCACAGGATACAGACTACCTTAACTTTTCTTGCAGAAAATTAATTCATCAGTAATTGTCCAAAAGCAAGTATCGGGAATGAGTCATCAAATTCAGCATTTAAATTAAAGCTGAAAAAAATCAATGGCATTATTTAGGCATGCCCTAGCCAGAGGTGTTGGCATGTACGTTAGTGTTGCTTTAAGTTTTACTTTTTTTAAATTGCATGACTGCAGTGTTAACTGTACAACTAATACTGGTTATAATTTAATTCCATTGTCTGTTTGAAGATATCACACAACTCTTTGGAAAAGAGACAAATTAAAACACGAGCAAAAGCTGAAGAGATACGCAAAACAATACAGATCAACTCCAGCAACTGACACTAAACTACAATTTGGAAACTTCACCATTTTTGGCATTGATATCAGAAAGATTTGAGATTTGATTTTGGGATAGAGAAGTCTATTTTCCCCAAATATATGTCAATCTGTACTTTGACATTTCCTCCTCTCCATTATACTCTATCCATTAGAAAACTCTTAGTATTATTTTGTTTATGAACACTATATGTGCTATCTTGAATACTGGCAATTATTGTAGCACTCTAAATTGACCTTTCATATGTATATCCATCAACCACAATTAAGTAACAGCAGCCTTGTTGTTCAAGATCTTAAATTATTTAGATTACAGTATTTGGAAAACAATTCTGCAAGAAATGTCAGGTTTCATTTTCAAGTTACTTTTCATGCTTAATCGTCCCTTATAATTTTAAAATGAACCATATTTTAGCAATTATTTAGCATAATTAAATATTCAAAAAGTATTTTGAAACATTTACATACTGGACAACATATATGACAAGAGACATTTGGTATTGTTTTAAGTATTGCAAATAAACCACTTAACTGATCACAGTGACTGTATAAATCACATGGGCAGCACAGCTGCTTTACCAGAAATCCACCATCCTGTAATAGATTCTCATGTGTAGTTTTCACATTCTCTGTGTAGCTGCACATGTATGCTCTGGTTTTCATCCCAGAGATGTGTGCTGTGTTAACGAGCAATTCTAAGTTTGCATACATAACTGTTACAAATCTGTGCCCTATCCAGGATTGTCTCCTGCATTTCACTCGAAGCTTCCAGGATAAACTCACAGCCCACATGACCCTGATCTAGATTAAGCAGGTTGGAGAATATCATGCTGTTTTATAACAATTGTTTATACAAATCTGAGGTTGTAACTTTCTTTCCAAAATTACCTGCAAAAATCCACCAGATTGATAAAGGCGGTAAAGTCTTTGGGCTTGCTTGGAAATAAATTTGCAGAGGGATCAGATGATGGGATTGATAAGTTATTTTCAGTAGAAAAATTGCCAACCTTGTGGAAGAGGAAAGCAAAGTGAGAATATTTCAGTTAAATACAGACAATTTGAATAGAAAAGTATGAAAGTATATATCAAATCACAAGGATCTAACAAACATCTAATTATGCCTACCCAGTAAAAAGATTGGATTTGCTGCAGCGCTCTCTTTAAATAATATAAACAGAATGTCATGGCCTAAAATAACAAAATATAGTCACTTCCAAACATAGCTGACTAGAATCATGTCTGAATGCTAGTGGGAAAACAAAATCTATAATATGGTACAAATTACTTAAGGTTATTAGACAGATCCAGCAAAACTGTCCCATAAGTGTGTCTGGTTTAATTGTGGCTTAAAACAGGAATCATCAATCATCAATAGCAGCCCACAGTTTTTGTGACATTTTGCATAAAATTACAGTTAAGTGATTTTGCTGCTTCTTCCTATGTTTAGATAAGCTTCAAAGAACGGTTGTTTCTCTGACATTTCATCTACAAATTCATACTACTGTTCTCAGATGTTTCTTGTCTGGGGCAACGGCCATGGGACTAGGTTAGCATATGTATATTTGGTCTATGTACACATATTTTGACTATAATGGAATGTTCAGTGGGATGCATCTTTCATTTGGGAATTGGCTACTATACAGACAAACACCACTGACAACATAAGGTGTTTTGCACATTTTTTTGTAATTAAGTCCCCAAGGCTGAGCTGACCATTATCAGAGAGACCAGCCTAACATCACACGCACCAGAACCCCAGGTGGGGAACATGGTATAAAGTACAGATCGCCACAGATTAAGCAGTAACATGTTCATCCATCTGGATGTTAGCTATGCCATCCATGTACCAGCCTCATTTTTGAGCAAAGGTAAGCACACTGATGATGTACTTTCTCCTTTGCATAAATAAAAATTACTTATCAGTTACAACAGATTTACTGAAGATATCTTACTGAAGACATCTTACTGAAGACATCATATGTTATTTAACCAGTGTGAAGCTTTTTAAATATAATACAAGGAAGCATTTTTGATAGACTTTGCCATTATTCAGTTGTTTTGCTGCTATTATTCATGTTTGATATAAATACACAGACGCGCACACACAACCAGTCAAATGTTTTAGAAAACCTAAGTTTTTCCCGTTTTTCTTCAAATTTAATTAGTTGAAATGCAATGAATGAGCTAAATGGTGAAAAGTTAAGCAGTAAACTACCAGCGGTTTAAATTTAAAGTTTAGGTTAGCAAAAACTGAAAAAAGGAAGTATCAGAATATTACAAATGGGCGATCTTCAGGAAACAGCAAACAGGTTACAACCTACAGAAGTTCTACAACAATTAAAGTAAATTAAGCCTTGAAAGTTGATTACTTAGAAACACTCTGCCTGTCTTAAAAAATGTACTGTATGTGAAAAAATAGGGTGCGCTTCACTTCACTTTTCTTTTTTTTTTTTTTTCTTTTTTTTTTTTACTGATAACAAATTAAAACTTAAATTTGTTTTAACTATAAGTAAAAAAGCATACTAGACAGTCAATAAAGTTTCAGTTCTTTATTGCTTACCATTTCTTCTTCAACATTCGGTGTATGTACTGACAAATCTAATTTCTCAATGATCTTCAAAAGAGATTTCATCAGCTCATCATAAAGAAGACGGTTCAGAGAACGTAGAGGTGAGCTAAGAGCTTCACCATCTACGAATCCAGATTCCTGCACAGAATAAAAAAATAAAAAAAAAAATCTGAATCAGAATTCACTTTATTGGCCAGGTACACTAATGTGTACTAGGAATTTGTCTTGACAGTATTGGTGCAACATACAAGTACAAAACAGAATACAAAAAATAAAATGATAAAATACAATGCAGCATACAAGGGCAATACAAAAAGATAAAGAGATAGTAGGATTAAAATGTCCAGGCAATTCAGTGTGCAGGTATACTTTTATACATTGATACCAAGTAGGAGCTCAGACTTTTGTAAGAATAACTGCACGTGGGAAAAAAAAACTGCACAAAGTGAGTGATGTAAGTGATGCCCTTGCTGAAACGGATCAGTAATGACCTCTGTGGCCCGCTACCTTGCCCTGGACTCATATAGCACTTTAATGTGTGGTACGTTACAGACTATGATTCTTTCACAGGCTTTGATGATGCACTGCTAATTGGCCTTAGCCTGAACAGAGGCAGCACAAAACCACACAGTTATAGAGAAGGTCAGAATGGACTCGATGATGGCTGTGTAGAACTGGACCACTTTTTATTGTGTGAGATTGAATTTCCTCAGCTAATGCAAACAGAACATTCTCTGATGGGCTTTCTTAATAAGGGAAGTGATGTTATTGTCCCACTTAAGGTTTTGTGACAGCACAGTGCCCAGAAACATAAATGATTCTGTCATCCCAACAGCTGAACCATTTGTAGCAAGTGATAGGTGAGCAGGTGTCTGTTTCCTGAAATCTATGATAATTTCCTGAGTTTTTTTAATATTAAGGTCCAAATTATTATGGCTACACCACAATGTCAGATTTTCCACCTCTTGTATGTATATGGACTCATCATTGTTTGAAATAAGGCCAATTAGTGTGATGTCATCTACAAATTGAAGACATTTGATAGATGAATCACCAGAGTTACAGGCATTTGTATTAATTGAAAAAGTGGTGGAGAACAGGACACATCCCCACCAGTACTCAGGGTAATGGGTCAGATATGTGTGTGCCCAACCACACAAACAGTTTTCCAACTGTAAGAAAGTCTGAGATTCAATGTAAGGTTGAACTGGACAGGTTCAACTGGATGAGTTACTTATCTAGAAGCTTTGGGATGACTGTATTGAAAGTGGGGCTGAAGTCCAAAAACAAGGTCCTCACATATGCCCTTGACCTATCAAATAGGTCAAAGGAAGTCTTTTGTACCATTCTTGAGGAAATTCAGAATACGGCGTTTAAAAGTCTTAATTACCACTGAGGTTGAAGCTACTGGTCTGTAGTCATTTAGGCCTGTCACCTTTGATTTTTTTGGTACTGAGCAGCAGGAACAGTGCACAGATGCAGAGCTCAGTTGAAAATGCCTGTAAATACTGTAGACAACTGGTCTGCACAGTGCATGAGTGTGGAAGGGGAAATAAGATGCGGGCCTGCAGCTTTTTTAATATTTTGTGTTTTGAATAAGCTGCAGAGGACTTTTGCAATGATGACAGGAGGGGGAAGCTAAGGAGAACAGCAGTGCAGAGTATTAACAGAAAAGCCATCAAGTAGATTTATGTCCCATTGTCTTTCAAATCGACCATAAAACTAATTTAACTGAGGGTTGACTGGGGTCAGCAGAACCGTTTGTTTCTTGTAATTAGTGACCTGTTTAAGGCCTCTCCAAACTGATGCACTTCTTACCTCTATTTTTTAGGAAAAACAAAATATAGTTTTTCACCACATGTTGTAGGCAAAAAGCAACACTAAGAAATGCTGTGAACAATTCATTCACTGGCACATACTATCATTTAGTTATTTACTTCCACCTGTATGAAAGATGAACTCAGATATTTTTTTGAAGTCATATACAGTACTTTACAGTACAAATTCAAGCAGAAGGCTTCATGATAACTAAGAGTGAAGCTGCCTATTGCCGTCAGTAAAGAATAAGAGGAGCGCAAGTTAGGAGAACAGATAGAGAAAAGTAAAGTTAACCTTATAGAAGGACAAATAGCAGGCAGTTGAGATGGAGAATATTACAGGAGCTTAAGGGGACAGAAGTTGTAAAAGAGCTGTACCAGTTCTATAATCTAATCGATAAAGTTAAATCTTTTAATTTTAATTAAAAAAAGAAAAACTTGAGGCAGTTTTAGGAATCCTAAAACAAATTTTAATAATGAGGCCAGTGCAATGCAAGTCCTGTTGGATGATGGACTTTTTAGATAATGGCTTGGAGCGGCCAGTCATCTATGAGGGTTACATCTGCAGGTGATGCAAGCTGATCCAGCACCTTTGAGCTCTGGGTCACTGAAATGGAGGAGGAGGAGTTGGTTGGCCTGCGCTGTGGTACAGAATTGGCGGATCTAGCCCAGGTGTTTTTTTTTTTTTACAGAGATAATGTGCACCCCTAAGGTGGCGTAGGAGGAGATTCCAGACAAGACAGGTAGAGATAGGTGGGTCACGGTCACAAGACGTAAGGTGAGGGGTGCACACTTTCAGGAGGCATCAACCCCAGAATCAGAAATGTCAAACCATTTTCAGGTCCTTGCGGAGCTGGATGGTGTCTCTGATGATTCTGAGGTGGAACGAAGGGAACGAGAAGCCCCAACGGGCCGCCTCAAAACCAGTACAACAGAAAAAGAGAGGTAGTGATAGTTGGGGTCTCGATCATTAGGGGGATTGAAGGACAGGTTTGCTCCAGAGACAAAGAGTCTCACACAGTGTGTTGCCTGCTTGGTGCACAAGTAGGAGACCTCCCTGGAAGAGTAGATAAGGTGTTGGCCAGGGCAGGGGTGGATCCAGTTGTCATTGTCCATGTTGGAAGAAATGACATACATAAGGGTAGTCTGTCAAATTCAAAGAGTTAGTTCTGCTCCTCAGCCTGGGAATCTGACAAGGTAGTCTTCTCTAAAGTTCTGCTTGTGCCATGTTCCAGTCCAGATGAGACAGAAGAGATTAAAAGGCTTAACATGTGGCTCAAATCTTGGTGCACTGGGACTCCTTTTGGAACAGATGACACCTGTTCCACTGCAACAGGTTACACCTGAACCACAGGGTTCAAATCTTGGTGCAGGGTACAAGTGTATAGGTATATGGGGCATTGACACTCCTTTTGGAACAGATGGGACCTGTTCCACTGCGACAGGTTACATCTGAACCGGAGGGGCACAAAAGTATTGGGGAGGTTAGTATGTAGGTTAGTCTAGGATTGTTTAAACTAATGAAAGGGGGGCAGGAAGTTTAGGACAGGACAGGTTTAGAACTATACATGGAGGAACAAACGACAGTGTAGAAATAAAAATGCATAGTAACGCAAATTATAAGCCAACATTTAAATGCAGCAGAAACACATTAAAAATAGCTTGCTTTAATGCTATCAAAAATAAGGAAAGTGAGTTGGAGTTGTATGTAACAGAGCATAATTATAATATAGCAATAACGGATACCTGGCTAAATAAAAAGATGGGGATGAGTATTAAAATAGAGGGATGCAATTGTTTTAGGAAGGATAGACAGATCTGAAAATGAGTTAGGGTTGCTGTTTATGTTAAAGAATTTAAATGCAAAGTCCTCTTCAAATGGACAATGAGCTCCTGACTTAGTGAGGTCATGTGGCTTTGCCTGGAAAGCATTAGAGAAAGAGGTCTTTTTTTAGGAGTGTGATATACACCACCCAATGCAGACAGTAATTAACACTCATCATTTTAGTAATATTAGAAAGGCAAGTTTATAGGGGGATATTATAGTTATGGGGGACTTTAGCTATTCAAATATTAACTATGATAACCTTGCAAATGGTGGAGCAATCACTGACTGTTTTTTAACTCGGTATGCTAAAGCAACAACGTGGGGTGAAGCCTGTCTGGATTTAGTATTTTGTAATAATCAGGATAGAACTGAGGGTGTACAAGTGATTGAACCACTAGGGTCCAGTGACCATAATATAATACAGTTCTCAGTGATTTGTACAGACTACATTTTTAAGTTTAACTTAGGTAGGTCAAATGTTGAGCAGATGCGGCAAAGTCTAAAGAGGATAGATTGGGATAAGCTTTTAAGTATGAAGACAGTTGAGGAGCAGTGGAACAAGTTTAAAAATATTTTACATGTAATGCAGAACAGGTACATACCTAAATTTGGAATTAATAGGAAATGTAGAAAAACTCCACAGTGGGTTAAGAAAGAGTTAAAAAAGCTGCAGCAAAGGAAAAAGCAGCTGTATAAGGTGCATAAGACTATTAACTGCAAAGTGCATTGTAGGGTGTATGAGAACATAAGGGCAAACATTAAGGAGGATATTAGGAAGGCTAAAAGACAGTTGGAGAGAAATATAGCAGATAAAGCAAAAGATGACCTGAAGATATTCTTTCAGTATTTTAGTAATAGAAGAGCTGTCAAGGAAGAGGTGAAGTGCATCAAAATAGTAAAGGGGAATTCTATGAGGAAGCAACAAAAAGATAGGATCAAAGTGGAGCATATGATATTATTTATCTTGACTTTCAGAAAGCATTTGAGAAGGTGCCACATAAGAGGTTGGGCATCAAACTAAAAGAAGTAGGAGTTCAGGCTGTTTGTAGATGGGTGCAGAATTGGCTCAGACACAGGTAACAGAGGGTGATGGTACAAGGAACCTTATCAGAATTGGTTGATGTTAAGAGTGGTGTTCCACAGGGGTCAGTGCTAGATGCTAAATTATAAATAATTTTCATAGGAATACAAGTAACAAGTTGGTTAAGTTTGCAGATGATACCAAGATTGGCAGATAATTTGGAATCTGTTAGATCATTACAGAAGGACTTGGACAGCATCCAGGCTTGGGCAGATTTGTGGCAGATGAAATTTAATGTCAGTAAATGTAAGGTATTACACATAGGAAGTAAAATGTTATGTTTGAATACAAAATGGGAGGTCTGAAATTCAAGAGTACACCTTAAGAGAAGGATTTAGGAGTCGCAGTGGACTTGACACTGTCAATTGCCAGACAGTGTTTAGAACCCTTTAAGAAGGCAAATAGAATGTTAGGTTATATATCACAATGTTTGGAGTACAAGTCCGAGAAGGTTATGCTCAAGCTTTATAATACACTGGTAAGGCCTCATCTGGAGTACTGTGTGGAGTTTTGGTCTCCAGGCTACAAAAAAGAACATAGCAGAGCTAGAAATGGTCTAGAGAAGAGCAACTATGCTCATTCCAGGCTAAAGGTTATGAATTATGAAGAAAGATTAAAAGAGATGACCCTTTTCAGTTTAAGCAAAAGAAGATTATGAGATGACATGATTGAAGTGTTTAAAATTATGAAGGGAATTAGTACAGTGGATCGAGACTGTTACTTTAAAATCAGTTCATCGAGAACACTGGGACACAGCTAGAAACTTGTTAAGGGTTCAACATTCGATAAGCGGACAATCAATAGTAAAAGTACAGTCGTTCATTTTACCTGCACTAATTCTGCCATCAAGTTACCCCAGACGCATTATGCAAAGCTGCTGTATTTTTCAGAACTATTCTTTAGCACCTCATTTCCACAAGCAGCTATTTTGTAATTGTGAATGGTTTTCCTGTTATATTTGTACAAAGTACAGCAAGACCCTTTCTATGATGTAGTTTTTTTTTTTGACCCCACAATTGTGTTGGGAGCAGTTTTTCTAAATGTTTTCTTTAAAGTATCATTTTGCATCTGATTCTGCCCCATTCACTCCCAAACCTGAGATTCCTGACTGTTGTTCAATGCTATGATCTTCTCATTGAAGCAAAAGGAAAAAAAAAAACATAATTCTGATTTTCCTTTTATTACAACGCTTTAAATTCCCCGCTTTAAAGATCCAACACACTGTGTCCGACAAATATTCTCCTCCTTACATGGCTGCCTGGTTTGACAAATAATGCCTAAACAATGAGATGTAATCAAAAATATTCAGGCCATCTGTATTAAAAAATTGCTCCATCTGTAAAGGAGAAAAAAAAGACATTGTGCAGACCCTGACTTGATAACATGATGATCCTGTAAGTCACACAGAAACTGTTTTTCCAGGTGAGTCCACAGGTGTGGACATATTTATTTATTCTGAATACAATAATATTACCTGTACCTGTCGCTGCCAATTGAACACCTCTAAAATGATAAAATAAGCCCACCTTTGACATGCCTGCTCTTTTACTTCAATCACTATTCTCACCCCGTCGCGTTCTTACTAATTGACCCAGGACAGTATGGTAATGTTGCCTGGGTCTTGCTGTAGTCATCTGGTGTCGCTGCACCACATGTATATAAATAACAGTTAAATGGCTGGGGTTTTATTTTTATTTTTTTGTTGCTGGTGTTTGTTCTTGCTGTGTAGTCATCACTATAATAATAACAATGTAAAAAAAAAAACACGTACAATCATACAAATATAACGCTCAGAATCATTAACCCAAGTTAAAAATATCTGAATATTTACTTATTTTTAATTGGAATATCCAAACCCTTTTTTTGGTTAATCTGACAGCCCCAAGCTGAAACCTAACAAAAATCAGATTAAGGGCATGTAAGTACCTACCATCATTTTATCACAGTCCAACAAGCTCTTGAAGAGATCCAAATAGTCGCGATAAGAAGGAATCTTCCACTTGCCACTGCGTACCTGAGCATCTTTCTCTTGATCACTTTCTTCTTCCTTATAAGCAAAAACACGCAGATTAAAAATACCTCTAAATTTAAAAACTTGGATTCAGTCTATGTGGAATGTGAAGATCACCCTGACCTGGAATACAAATGTACCACACCACAAACCACAAAACTGTATAAATAAGTAATTTACTACAATAATAAAGAAGGTTGCACACTGAAGGTATAAATAAAACACCGAGTAATGCTCAAAGGCTGTCTTAAACAGGTGTTGAACAATATAGCCATCTTGGAAATGTCTGTTTTCCCATATTTTCAATATCTCATAATTAAATCTGTTCTTTCATCCCTATGAGATACCCCAAATCCACCAAGGAAATCATTTTAAGATTAATAAACTCTCACAGGTACTAGTCTTAAATCCACTCCTAGAAGTACATTTCTGGCACACACCTACATTCAGATATACACAGAGACCATTTGTAGTCAACACTAAACCTAATGTGTATGCCTATATGGGATGTGGTCCCCAAAGGCAAAACTGAAGCAAACAAGGAAGGGAATGTTTAAACTCCACACAGACAAAAACAATGGAGCTGTAAGGCTGACCTACAGAATTATGTACTACATACTCCAGCAATGCCTTATTCAAGTAGTAATCAAGCCCAACACTGTTTAGTTTCCACAGTCAGGTGAAAATGCCCACCACCCTGTATACCAGAGTGTCCATTTCCTAGCCACTCAACCCTCTATTATTTAGTGTTACTTCCATCTCCAAAAAGAACCCCAAATGTCTTTCAAAAATTGGAAGTGATAACATTTCACATTCTAATAATAATGTATGTTGCTTTTGTATGTGGGAGATATTATAGAAATAGTTTGAATTCATCTTATTTCATGACAACTAGAAAAAATACAGTACCACAGGTGGCAAGCCACTGGCTTAACCAGTAATTAACCAGTAATATAATACAGTATTTATATTCTTGTGATGCCTTTTGTCCATCAAACTTCTGTTCACTACGATGTCTAATTAACATCACTATAAATATGTTGACTATTAAAATGGAATAGTCAGGAGAAATTCCAAAAGCTGATTTTTTGTTAGTCTCCACAATCTTTCTTTTACATAAAACCAATCAATACAAATGTCTTCATAAACCATTTTTCTTTCTACTGTATCCCTCAATACTCTCTAAAACCTGAGGACTACCATCATTTTGTTAAACTGATAAACTGTTTTTTTTTTTTTTCAAATTCTTTTCTTTCTGTCTTTTACCAATATAAGCCTGTCAGGTAGAATCATAAAAAAAGATAAGATATAAATAAGTATGATCTCACCCCACTGCGTAGCATTGGCTTTGAACAGACACGAATCAAGCCCTGATGCACTGAAAAACAAAAGGAATACTTTTATGTATCTGCCAGGAAATTAAGAATTGAGAACAAAGTGGCAACACTAGCCAAATTTACAGCTGATTTTTTTCACATATCAATCTTAGCATGAACACAATTGTTTTAGTAAGAAGTGCATGGTTTTATATTTAATGTATCTATGGGGAAATTAAAGGCCTCAGGCAAGTGTTTCCGTATTATTCACATTTCTTTAATGTAGCACAATACGATAAGGAAAAACATTTATTTGTACACTAGAATCCATATACTGCCTGCTTTATTTACCAACAACTTTGCATTGGTCTGTGCCAAAATACTTTCAATAGCTTGTGGATTTCAGGATTTGGCACAAACTTCAAAGCTCACATGAAAGAAAACAAGCTTTGCAATATAAGGGGTAAGCTAATCTCATCTCATTTTCTGTCCACTTTTCCTTGTGAGGGGCACAGTGGCAACACGTGGAGTAAATCAAGGTGTGGCAGGATTGCAGTAACAGTAGGTTAACTGGCCAAGAAACACCTTAACCACCACAGGACACTGCCTGTGAAGTGCTTTCAACTTTTTCAGACAGATTTCATCCAGTACTGTAGCACTGCCACTACAGAGCTTTCTGATAATGACTTTGGCAACTTCAATAGACTTCATTTACATAACCTTAACGAGTTGGGGACAGTTGCGTCATGCTTCTTGAACCACAAATTGTATCGCCTGACGTGCCCAGCGACTCAGTCCATCTAGTTATGACTCGCCCCGACAGAATCAAACAGGTTTGATTTTGTCTGAAGTCATTGGGATTGGCTCTGTATGCATGAAAGCTGACAACCAATCAGCAACCACTCAGAAGTTCAATGCATATATACAATGCAGCAATGAGGAAGAAGGAATGCAGCCGTTTTGGACCTTGCTGACTGAAGTGTGGGTTATCTGTCTGATATACCATCTTTTACATACCACGGCAGAATTGAATAAAGGAAAAAATAAAGAGGGAGCAATTGAGTCTGAACTTGCCAAACCCGTAAACCCTTTGTACAGCATCGGAACTGTCAGGCAGTATATTATTGAATGTTTGATAAAGGGGCGAACACATAATTCTTCAGAAACATGAAACTGTACTGTAAAATCAGCAGGAAGTCACATAATTTGACATGCGCAGCGATTTCTGGTCATGTAAATTAGCATGCTCTGGGGATAAGATCAGCAACTTTAATCATCAATTTTAATATCCTCTCCAACTAGAAGCTATGTTACTGTATGTGACACTGTGTTTAGAGGGTATATCCACCTGACTTAGTAGTTTCTCAAAATACTCCATCTATTGTTGTTAAGTGTTTCCTCGTGTTTGTTGACAACTACCCTGGGAATGTTTCACCTTCCATTCCCGACTTATTAAATGGTTATGTGAGTACTTATTGAGACCACCCAAAAAAAAAAAAAAAGGTTTTCTATGGCCTCACTAAATTCCTAAATTCCTGTCAGTACTGCTCAGCAAATCCAGTTGGCATTGAGATCAGGCAGACCATACCTCCCCAATTACACACCACCAGCTGATTCCATCACTTCCCACAAGTGTTAAAGACTCACAGAAAAACTACGTAGAAGTTTTTGCTGTAAATGGTGAAAAAAGATGGCATGCACCTGCAATATACAGTGCATCCGGAAAGTATTCACAGCGCATCACTTTTTCCACATTTTATTATGTTACAGCCTTATTCCAAAATGGATTAAATTCATTTTTTTCCTCAGAATTCTACACACAACACCCCATAATGACAACGTGAAAAAAGTTTACTTGAGATTTTTGCAAATTTATTAAAAATAAAAAAAAACTGAGAAAACACATATACATAAGTATTCACAGCCTTTGCCATGAAGCCTGTTTCCCCTGATCATCCTTGAGATGTTTCTGCAGCTTAATTGGAGTCCCCATTGTGGTAAATTCAGTTGACTGGACATGATTTGGAAAGGCACACACCAGTCTAAATAAGGTCCCACAGTTGACAGTTCATGTCAGACCACAAACCAAGCATGAAGTCAAAGGAATTGTCTGTACAGGATTGTCTAGAGGCACAAATCTGGGGAAGGTTACAGGAAACTTTCTGCTACTTTGAAGGTGCCAATGAGCACAGTGGCCTCCATCATCCGTAAGTGGAAGAAGTTCGAAACCACCAGGACTCTTCCTAGTGCTGGCCAGCCATCTAAACTGAGCGATCGGGGGAGAAGGGCCTTAGTCAGGGAAGTGACCAAGAACCCAATGGTCACTCTGTCAGAGCTCCAGAGGTCCTCTGTGGAGAGAGGAGAACCTTCCAGAAGGACAACCATCTCTGCAGCAATCTACCAATCAGGCCTGTATGGTAGAGTGGCCAGACGGAAGTCACTCCTTAGTAAAAGGCACATGGCAGCCCACCTGGAGTTTGCCAAAAGGCACCTGAAGGACTCTCAGACCGTGAGAAAGAAAATTCTCTGGTCTGATGAGACAAAGATTGAACTCTTTGTTGTGAATGCCAGGCGTCACGTTTGGAGGAAACCAGGCACCGCTCATCACCAGGCCAATACCATCTCTACAGTGAAGCATGGTGGTGGCAGCATCATGCTGTGGGGATGTTTTTCAGCGGCAGGGACTGGGAGACTAGTCAGGATAAAGGGAAAGATGACTAGTCAGGATAAAGGGAAAGATGCCTGCAGCAATGTACAGAGACATCCTGGATGAAAACCTGCTCCAGAGCGCTCTTGACCTCAGGCTGGGGCGACGGTTCATCTTTCAGCAGGACAACGACCCGAAGTACACAGCCAAGATATCAAAGGAGTGGCTTCAGGACAACTCTGTGAATGTCCTTGAGTGGCCCAGCCAGAGCCCAGACTTGAATCCGATTGAACATCTCTGGAGAAATCTTAAAATGGCTGTGCACCGATGCTTCCCATCCAACCTGATGGAGCTTGGGAGGTGCTGCAAAGAGGAATGGGCGAAACTGGCCAAGGATAGGTGTGCCAAGCTTGTGGCATCATATTCAAAAAGACTTGAGGCTGTAATTGCTGCCAAAGGTACATCGACAAAGTATTGAACAAAGGCTGTGAATACTTATGTACATATGATTTCTCAGTTTTTTTATTTTTAATAAATTTGCAAAAACCTCAAGTAAACTTTTCACATTGTCATTATGGGGTGTTGTGTGTAGAATTCTGAGGAAAAACATGAATTTAATCCATTTTGGAATAAGGCTGTAACATAACAAAACGTGGAAAAAGTGATGCTCTGTGAATACTTTCCAGATACACTGTATTTGAAACAGACTGGCTGTATATAAATAATATTAATTTTCTATTCACAACATAAATGCGATAAAAATGCTTAGTAACTAGTATGTAATAATGGATGATAAAAAGAAGAAAATCAGTCTTGACAGGCTTAAACATTTTCAAAGACAAATGAAAGTCTCAAACTTTCATAAAGGGTTGTCAACAACACACCCAGTCATATGAATAATGTGTACAGTACACTGTCTAGAGATGCTCAAGTTTTTGCAATACCTTTCTGTGCCACCTCAATTTAAATCAGCAATTTATTTAACTATTTTAATGACTTCTCTGAAAGAATCGTCTAACTTTATTCCAAATTCAGAATGATGAAGCCAAAGGGCACTACTTTCCCACATTTCAATGAAAAAACCGCTTATGAGGAAATGAAGGCATGCTAGAACTCAGCTTCTTTTAATTGGAGCATGATGTTTACAACTTGAATACATTTGGAGCTTAAAAGTAACACAAAAAAACAAAAGCAGCCATTTGGAATGAATTTAAATCAATGCAATTTAACTTTTTTGACTTCTGGTGAATTCCCATGAATAAGAACACAATTATTTTCCCATCTGACAGTAAATGGAAACTTTTTAATTTCAAATATTGACAAAAGATTTTTTTCCCCAAAACAACACCAATAGTTGAAATGTTTTAACATTTTGGCATATTTCAAAGCAGAAAAAAAATATATACTGAACATTTAAGAAAGAGTGACTTCATTTTATAAGTAAGCATACTAAAGGGAAAGTGTTATCTGCTTCAGGCTAAATAACGAAAACTATGTCACCCCCACAAAAAGTTGGAAAGGTCCAGTGTAAATTTACAAAAAAAAAAAAAATCATATGCTTCTCAATCTTATTTGTAACTTTAGAAAAAACTAGAAGAAATAAATATATCCACACAGTTTTTAACATACATACATTATATACTCAGTGCCTTAGCTGCTACACAAACATTATCCTGAGCTTGGATGTCACACAGGAAAAATGCATGAGCCAAATAGAGATGTCAAAGTATCACAATTTTTGTATTCGATACCTTTACCAGTGAAACTTCACGATACTCAGTATCTGCTCCATACCACAGCAAAAATAGAAAGCCTATCCATTTTAATAAAAGTACCTACATCATTCAACAATGTTCAACAGTGCATAATGTAATCTGTATATATAAAAGCCAAATACCACTGACTCACTCATCACAAAATCTCCCGACTTGAAATTTGGAATGTAGGTTACCCTTAGCCCATAGGTGCTCTCTAAGAAACGGTTTTAAAAATTTCGTGGTCCAAGCGTGTTCTGTCTATATGTCTGTCTGTTTTTCACAAGAGAATTACTTAACGGATTTAGATCTGGTTGTTTTCTATAATTTGCTTGAACTTTCCGGTTGATTTTGAGACTTGTCTTATCGCGGTAACAACCATAGTTCGCTTGCGGTATAGATGTATTTATGCAAATCCAAGAGAATAGCTGTGGGCCGAGAGCAAGGGGTCGGGGCCTTCCTCATTCACTCGCCAGCCTCTGTTTGAGTTGGTTTACGTCTCGCTACGTGTTGGGAATGCACATTGCCTCCGCTTAGCTAGCGATACCTGTTTGTTGAACAGACATTATCATCTACAGATTGTTAAGGAGTAATGTTTGACGTTTTTGAGAGATCAGAGCTCCATGTGTTTTACAGGGTAGCTGCAGATTGCCAGAGATATCATGGCCATGTGCTTTTCTCCCCATGCGGGAAATGCTCTCCTGTCAGAGCTGAACATGACCAGATATAGTGTCAACATCTATTGATTTTTAAAGTTTAAATGTATGTGTGTGTGTGTGTATGTATGTTCCAGCATCACTTCTGAATGGCTGGAGCGATTTTCATGAAACTTGGTACACGTTTGTCATTGGTCGACTAAAAATACTGCAGGGTGAAATAAATCCTAACCCACCCCCTTCTGGGTAGGGTGGGGGGTGATCTTGCCCTCTTGTATGCATGTCATCATCCAGTTGACACTCGGAATGACCACCAGAGGGCGAACTGGAGGTGACTGCCAGCATTCTTTATGTTTGAGCACCACCGTGCCCCTGTTGCTTTTGAAATTAAATAGAGTTGGCCGGTTCCGAGCATCAACTGGATGATAACATATATACAAGACCGCAAGACAAGCATATTAGGGAGTCTTCATTGTTTGTTAGTTTATTTTTAAAGTTTTTTTTTTAAATTTTATTTTTCTCAAACGAAAAAAAATACTTTATTTTTCTCCCGGGCAATGCTGGGTATTTCAGCTAGTTCTTATATAAATGCTAATAGTAACAGCAGCTTTAATATATTGGTATACCCATCAAGTAGTAATAGAAATATTATTTAAATAAATGAGTATTGGCATTCACAAATAACAAAATATTAATACAGCTCTTTGACTTTTGATACACATGGGGATTCCCCCAATGTAACAGAAAGTGGAAGGATGTTAAATACTTAATAAGATGTTCAGTATACAGCTGTAAAGAAAGATATCATCACGGACTAGGGTTGTACGATATAGCAGTAATGAAATAGTATCAAAGAACACATTTTCAAAACTGGACGGTACCAGCAGTTTCAGTACTGGAAATAAATGGTAGTTTTCAAGCACCTCTTACTCAGTTATTTATTGCGCGATATGATCTACAAGGACCTCAACCCACAAAACAGATCTTTAACTGTGAAATCAAATACAGTATATATATACATCTAGCTCAAGTCACCAAGGTGAAAACTCCCCCGCAGGTCTTTGAACATATATATTTATATAAATGTGCCAGAGACTCCAAGAAACAAATCCCTCTCTCTGATCCTGTTAATGATTTGTAGAGTGTGGTGTAGTAGGATGGCACATGAATTCTTTAAAGCTGAACATGTCAAGGTGGCTGATGCATGACAGACTGGGGATTGTACATGGTGAGACACTACTGCTAAATAAACAAACTACTGTTATAACTTAGAATGAATTGCAGAATACAATCTTATCTTCCTAAACCACCCACAATAGCACAGTAGGAAAAGGATCTTCTATTCCATTTAAAATTAGTATAAAAAATACTTTGAGTAACAGTTCAAAGGTCCTTTAGGATTTTTAAGGCATTTATTATTACTCTTGTAACCAACAAACTGACCCGGCTGAACCATTACTAATCTTTTGGATAGTTCATTATTTTTGAATGATAACTTTAGTTTAAGTCTTTTTCTTTCTCTACTCCTTGAATGGATAATGGAGAGGATACGTGAGCTGAGAAAGCATCGAATGTTCTTTACTTGTACACTAGTTTACTAATTGTAATGCAATCTATTAATTCAAAAAACTTTCTCAAAAAATAAAGTAACTTTTCTTAACCTCCTTAGCGTTACACATGAGCATCACTCAGGCTGTGAAAACACTGCTAAAAGCGTTAGTCCAGAGTGTCACTTGGGCAACTGTATAGACATGTCTCATGTAAGTGTTAGACCAGAGGATTACTCGGGCTATAAAAATGCTAACAGCATTAGCCCCGAGCCTTACTCAGGCAACAGCATAGGTGTGTCTCAGATAAGCACCAAAGCTGAACGTAACCTAGGCAATGGTATAGACGCATCTTCTCCTAGCCCCGATAATGGTGTCTCGAAAGAAACGTTTTCAGCAGCCCAGGTGTTGCTCGCTCTTGACAGTGATAAGAGCAGTCATGTTGAGGAGCCTCTCGTCAGCAGTGAAGATGGAGTGTATCTGTCTTCAGGCAGTGAAACTGAAACAGACAGTGAAGCCGAAAGAGATTCTGATGAATCTGAAAGTGATGCTCGCTTTTGGGTTTCTGTTGACCCTGCTTCTAATAAACCTGCACTACCTCATTTTGACTCTGTGGGGGAGCCAGGAATAAAAGTGAATGTTAACAGCCAAAATCCATTTACTTATTTGAAGTTATTTTTGATGATGAAGTGATCAAAAGAACTGTTGTTGAGATGAACCATTATGCTGAACAGTTTCGGGTAAATGTCCACACAACAAAGCAATTTTCCCTAATCAAACACATGGGAACCGGTAGCTTGATGATATCTGGTACTGTATTAGCATCATCATTATTAATTTGATATTATTATTCATCATTATTATTATAATTAGCATCATTATTATACTTTTTACACTTCTGACTCGTAGTTTTAGAGTTTAGCACAATATTTCAAGCCAAAACTGCATTGCTTTTAACATTTTTTTTTTTGAGAAAAAATGTAACGCTAAGGAGGTTAAAGAATTAAAACTGGCTCTCACTAATGCAGTGTTACTTAATGTGTAGTGAAAGAGCAAAGCTAATGAAGTACAGTGATGAGATGTCTCATGAAAATTCAAACAATATCTTCACCCTAACTAAATGCTTTGCTATGAAACCAACAATTTTTTTAAAATGCCTCTCCCATTTCATCTTCTAAAGATTAAGTTACACCCTTCTTCAATGCAAAACCAACTTCATATGTGCCAGTAGTACTAAAATCGAACCCAAAGCCTCAACCATTAATTCAAGTTCTGCGAATCAGATGGTGCTCCTACTAACTGCTATAGATTGTATCTAATCTTCCTTTTAATATTTTAAGGAATTTAAAAGTTGACATCTTGGATAGTTTATCAGCACTACTATACTCCAAAACAGTGAGCTATAACATAAAAAGTGGTTCAGGTATATGCAGCAACAGGAAACCTTTTATAAATTTAAAATATTTTCTGACCTACATTTTGCTTTTTGGGTACCCACTCCCAAATGTCACACTAAAATTGAATTCTGTAAAGTAAGCAATTAAGATGGGCCTAGCCAATACATCCCATCCATGTGAAACATATTTTGATCATTTAGGCTAGAAGCACTGGGCACCTGGTAACAGAACTTCTTAGGAAGTGATTCAAATATCCAGTCACAGCAATTTCCTCTTATAGCATTTTATTATTGCGACTTTAAATCTACCACGTTGTTCCTCAACTAGCCTAACATTTAGAGGTTTATCCAGGGCCATGTTTTTCTTTCAGCATCTGCTCAAAATTTGCTTGTTAGAAATATAATTTGATAGTTTAATTTTTTGTTCATTCAAAATGCCAAAAGACTAATTATATTATGGTCACTGGATCCTAATGGTTCAATAACCTTTGTATTCTGAATTCTTTCTTGATTATCGCAAAATATCAAGTCAAGAAAAATATGTTTATAAAGTTCATGCACAAATAAGCAATTTATACCATATGTTCATTTTATTATTTTGCCAAAATAAAGTAAACACACACACACACACACACACACACACATAATGTCCTATTTATAAAAATAGCTATTTTTCTAACTATGAATTAAATATAAAATACAAAAGAATACTTAGCTTGCAATATTGCCAGAGTTTAAAATAAATCTGGGCAAAGGGAAAAAAACGGCCACATATTAAACAGGTTTACCCCAGTAAAACATAAAGTGAGGGCAAAAAATGACTCCAAAATTATACTTAGTATTAGGAATAATTTAAAATGTATTACCGTCACTATGGTACTAAAACTGTAACTGTTTATATAATCAGCAAGTAAAGGAAGGAGAGGGAGAAACACTCTTGCTTATAAAACTGACAGCTACACTGTACAATCATCTACTACAACACGAGTGGCAAACATCAAGAACTATACCACCATCAGTAGCACAATGCTCATAACTACAAATTGGGCCAATTTACCACCTCATAAAACATGGAAGTTACATTTAGCCAAAAAAGAAATGCATGCTAATAAAATCTCTCTAAAGTGTTACAAGGCTTAACAAGCTTTTCCTCATAGTAACTTTAGTGCAGCTGGTGATTACATTACCCTCCTTAGCGTTACCACTAAATGTGACTCAAGCTTGGAATTCTATGCAATTACGGTTAAGCCCGAGTTAGACTCTGGATGATGTGTAACAATTCACTTTACAGCTCTAAGCTTAAATAACTCTATAAACCAGGTGTGGGCTATTGGTTATGGAGGGCCGCCACGGCTGCTGGTTTTTGTTCCAACCCAGTTTCTTAATGAGAAGTACATTATTGCTGATGAAACACTTATTGTAAGTGACATTTTGATGCTTAATTTTAGTGATCTCACTTGTTAAGGTTCCCCATCCTTAAACTGCTCACTTCAGTCTTAAACTGCTGCATTCACTGTTCTATTGGCTCCTTATTAACAATAAGATAACTTGTTTCCATTTACATCTGTGTGGATTCATCATGCACTATTTGGTTTAATAAAACACTTAAGAGAAAAATGTGACAGACTGAAAAAATATCCATTTTAGGCTTCAAATCATTTGGATGATATCTTGGAAAGGAAAAAATCTACGATACAAGTATCTAACACTGCAAACTAACATGCCATAAAATTAAATAAGGTCTGAGACTGGCAAGGATTGGTTTCTAATTAATCAATTGGGCTTGAAGAAAAACCTGCAGCTCTCCAGGACGGACACTGCCCACCCCTGCTACAGACAGTATTCCGTTGCCATCTGGTGGATAAAATAACATTATACTGCACAAGCGCATGAATATTTCTATGCGTTTTGCCACTCTAAGGTAACTCATCAATATTCATTAGTGAGGTGAAGCCTTGAATCAAAACACAATGGCATGTAAACAAGAACCTGTAAAGACTACTCTAGAACAAACTGAAACTGAACCATTAGTTCAAATAAGCGATAGAGATGCCAATGTGCATTGGAAATCAGAAATTGTCATGGATAGTTAAAGCAATGCATTATTATTTACGACCAAACCACTGTGATATGCCTGTTGAATTCAGTCGCTTGAAGGTTCACTACGATACAAGTAAGTGCAAGGCAAAATGACAGTGATCAAGTAGAAAGACATTAGGCCCATGAGTACTGTTCACTATGCAGCAACTGTCATTCATGTCAAGAAAATGTGGAAGTCACTAAGCTTTGTGCTGTGTTAGCCTATAATAACACAACAGGTGCACTGATCATGCGAATCAAGCACCGTCACTCTACCCTCTAATCCTCAAACAACTGAAAAAATATTACAAGATAAATGTACAAAGAAAAATGCTTCTACTGTCCCATTGGCAACATCAAGCTGTGCGTAAGTGGCTGCTTCAAAACATGTCACACAATGGACATGTATCAAATCTTTATCAGTATGCAGTGGACACTAGACATACCTTTCCTATAATTTCTGTTACATGTAATATTTGTTTCTAAAACTAACACCAAGGAGTAAATCACTTTCTTGCCAATGGTAATTGTAGTATTTCATTAAATTTACTCTACATAGGCACATGGAGAATATTCAGGAGATGCCAACAGGATTAACGGACAAGTGAGAATTTTACTAATGAACAAAAAATTGATGGTATGCATGCCTCCTTCACCTCTTTTTCACATAGATGTCTCTGCTCGTTCCCAAAATCTGTAATTTTTTTTAAATCTGTATTTTACTGTGTTACTTTTAGTCATATGCTAGTGATGCCATATACTACAGCAGGGGTCCTCAAGTTCAGTCCTAGTAGGCTCCACATTTTTTTCAACCTACTTTCTTAATTCAAAGCCAATTATTACTGCTGAAGCAAATTTGACTAGGTCAACATTTCTATGCTTCACTTAAATTAACCTGCTTGTTAATAATCCAAGCACTAAAATATCTAATTTCATCTTAGATAACATAATTCACTTAAGCCACTAGTACATTACGCAACATCTAGTTGGAGTGGATGTCAAACTTAATATCTGCAGTTCCTGATCTTGTTGCCAAAGGATGTCATATTACACAATTAGAAAACACAAAAGGATGACAAATTACACAACTCCATGACAACTTGCCAGGACAGTTTTAAATTTGTAAAGTACTGCAAGCTCTCCACATTCTGACCGCCAACAGCCTGCTGTCAGACATCAAGACGTGTTATACAAAGGCTTTTATGCATAGCGGGATCAGCTTCAATCACAACAACTTTTGCTTTTTTTTTCAATTCTGTCATGGTATGACAAACAAGGTACGTCAAAAAAGACAGGAATTTCTTGTGTTGGTATGGTCCAAAACATCCATGGCTCCTTATTCCTCGTGCCTGCTCTGTAGGTAATATATTTCTAGACAAGCACTCATTGGTTTTCAACTCTCACACACAGACAGCCCACACTTATGACTTAAGACAAAATCAAAAGAAATTTCCTTTTGTTGGGCTAACTCACAAATTGGTTGCAATAAGTTGCTGGGCATGGCAGACTACACGACTGTCTGACCTCGATTCTGTAAGATTATGAAAATGAAGTGTGATGGGGCCATTCACCAGCTGCCTGAAACAGTGAAATTCAAATGAAATTCAGTTTTAGCCCTAGAGAACCATTGTGTCTGCAGGATTTAAAGCCAACCAACTTCTTCTTTTAAATGAACTCTTACCCTGATTAAGCAAGGTATTATTTACTAGATTCAATGTTTTTATGTCAATCCATAAATTCCATTTTACTGGAATGTAGAAAGAATTACTTGGTGATAATTCAGTGTTTTTTCATCCTATTTTTTATGATTTTTATTAACATCACTATGATTTTCATATTTTGAGATTTTTTTGTAGTAAAAAGGAAAATAATCTGAATTTATACACTGCTTAATTTGTATTTTTTCTGTTTACTATATAGTTTCTTTCATAATTTTAACAAAGTAAATTATATTTAGTTTATTTTGAAAAATTATCATATTTGTTTATAAAATGCCTCTGAATTTTAGTATGTGTGGGCATGAATTAACAAAAAACAGTACTTGCAAGACACAAAAAACATGACTAAACAAACCCTGGTCTATAAAGAAATTAGGCTACAGAAACACAAAAGGCAAATAAAACATTTGGCAGAGTAAAAAGGCTGACATTCGTTATTCCAATAAAGAAAATGCCTTAAAAGAATGTGTCGAATAAAAACAGGGAAAGCTAATGTGCATTCTTTTTGTTTGTTTAATCAAATTGTCATAAATTTACAGAAAACTTTAGGATTGGTAATGTTACATTTAACATGTCTAATATGTTCAAAAATGTCTAACTGCTGGACACAAGTAAGTATACATAGTATAGATGAGTAGTTTCCAAGTTAAGTTTTTGTTCCTACCAGTCTGTGAAAATCTGTGAAATTATGTTATTAACAAGATACAAGTAAGGTAGAAAACTACACAGAAAAGGTGAATTAACAGAAAAAGAACAAAATAAAGTTAATAAATTAAAATTATGCCAAAAATAAAAATATTTCTAGACTTTTTATGAAGGTGGATTTCACACCACTTCTCTTTAGTAAATGCAGAATAGGTAAAAAACACCAGTGGGCCTCAAGACTGACCTGGAAAATCACTGGTAAAGAAAAACATAGCATGACTAATTTCGGAGAAAAAATAAAAAATGATTTTGATTTGAAAAAATCATCCAAAATATTGATCTTGTACTGAATATTAGCTTTCTAAGAAATGCAATCTAACCTGTCTTTAATACAAATAAATTCTTCACATTTACTATACAGTGATCCCCCGCTTATCGCGGAAGTTACGTTCCAGACCCATCAGCGATAGGTGAAAATCTGCGATATAGAAAGACCATATAAATAAACTTTTTTTTTTTTTATAGTTTAAGTGTTAAAAAACCCCTCCCACACGCTTTAAACACATGTAAACTTATTAAAACACACTTTGTAAACACATATGATATGTGGAAGTCGGGCTAAGGATATGAGTAACATCTCTATTATAAAAAAAAAAAAAAAAAAAAACCTTGGCAGGGAGACGAGGCTTGATCTTCTCAGAAGACAATTTGACATCCTGCGAGAGACATTTTAACGTCATGCAAGACAAGGCAGTGAGACAGAAGGACAGCTGCTGTACCGGCTTTTAAATGATCGACGCGCAGAGCAACAAGCAAAACAGGCATCTTGGCAGAGCAGCTGATCCGTCCACTTCTGTTTAATGTGCGTTCAGCTCCCCCCCTTTACAATGCGAGCAGGAGAGACACAAAGTGGCAGGAGCGTAGCGCGCCTCCGGGGGGGCTAAGCAAAGTGATCGAGACCAGATAATCTCAGAGAGACACTTTGATGACACGCAAGACTAGGCATTACAACCTTAGGAAGCAAAACCCGTGAGACAGTGACTTTCGCACATCACGACCTACTTACAAACAATTTAAAACAAGTTCACCGACCTCTAACCTAGCAGTTGTTGGAATGCTTTTGGTAGACAAACTTCAGGTGCTCCCAGCTCTTAAAACAATGACAAGCAGACCATGCAGCTTGCCAGCAGCAGCTGCAGCAAGCCAGCAGATGATCCGAGTGCATCTCCTTAGCGTGCGTTCAGCCCTCACACCACCCCCCCCCCCCCCTCCTGGAAGCTAGCGGCAGAGATACGAAGTGGCAAAAGAACACCTGCTATACAGGCTTTTAAGTGATTGACGCAAAGAGCGACAAGCATAACACACAGCTGAACCTATCGCATCTCTTTAGCGTGCATTCAGACACCCCCTTCACAACGCGAGCAGCGTTATAAGTCCTGCGAGAAAGATTTAACCATACCCAAGGCAGGAAATAAAGGACAAATATTGTTTTTACAAAAGTTTTAAAGTAAAAATGAAAATAATGCATATGTAACAATTCACATGAAAATAACAATCTCTTTAAATTGTTTATCCGATAAACCAAACCCAGGGGTGGGCGAGCAAAGTGAGCAGGGGGTGGAGCCCCCTAGTAATAATAATATTAATATATGTGCGATGTAGCGGGGGCGCGACAGCTGTACCGCGATATAGCGGGGGATCACTGTACTACAAATTAGTTGCCCCAGTCAAACTTGTTTGTAGCTTTCTAGTTTCCTTTCTTTTACTTATGTGGCATTATAAAATAGCAAAATGAATTTTTCTGCTTAGCTTAATTTAAATTAACTGCAGCAGCAAATACTTCTTCTCCTGCTAGTTTTAGCCTTATCCCTGTTGACAAAATAAACATGTTTAAGTGTTTTTTTTATAAATCTTTAACAGGTCAATCATTTTTTAGAAGAAAATGGAGAAACAAGTACTCTTCATACAATTCTTTTTAAATGTGTTGCTTAGAATTTTTTAGTAAAGAGCCAACATAGGATGCCAAATGAATTCCTGTTCAGACAAGAATAAGGTAAATCAACACAATTAGAAAGCATAAAATGTTGCCCTATAACAATACATCTATGAACTTAAATTAACGTGTAAACAAAGGGATTCTCCAGCATGACTGTCACAAGGCTTTAGGAGGACAGCACAAAGGTCATGTTCTTGATATTGTGGGTTGATTAAATACAGGAGGTCGCAAGACTTAAACTTACCAACTGTGCTAATAAAGCTCCATAAAACAGGACCTTTCCCTGCTAATGCAACAAGCACCTTTATTATGGATCGACAGCATGCTGGCTGCATTTTCTGACTGTACTGTGGGAAACTATCAATCTGGACAACCAGAAGCCTCTCTAGAACAGGGGTGTATACCTCAGGGATCTGTAAAGAAACAGCAGACAAATAAAAACAAAATATCCTTATTGATAATAATGACTATATAAAAATCTCTGTGGAAATCAAACCATTCACCTGTGAGGATTCCACAAAAATGCATTACCTTGTCAAGGTGCAGTATGACACTGGAAATCGAGTCCAGGAAGCTTGGCAACTGGTACATGTTGTCATCTTCTGTATCAGATTCAGTCAAGTACATTTGTTTGCAGCGTTGGATGAGCTCTGTGTACATAAAATCGATGTCATCTGAATCATTCGACCTTAGTGCTTTGCAAGGCTACAAGTAAAAAAAAGTTTAAGTGAAAACCTGTTAGATTGCAAATTTATATAGAAAAAATAAAAAGCAGCAAAATTAAAAGAAAATGAATAACTCATACTCCTGCAAACAGTCCATATCCTCGGATGGCAATAGAGAGTTCCTTTGTGCTGCAGTCCAGTGTTCGAATGATACTATAAAACTGACGCATGAAATACTCGAGCTTACTTTTATGGAGCTCAGCATTCTCAGCCACCAAAAGAGAAACCTATATGAAAAGAAAATAAGAAGAGCAATCAGACTGAAACTCTAGCCATCATCCCAAAGCTTTCTACTCAGGTATTCAAGGGTACATTACTGACACAGGAAGGTTAGCCACCTGTTTTCCCAAAACATATACAGTATAGCACACAGTGAACCAAAAGTGAGATATAAACATTTAACATTTTGACTTCAACATAAGACTGCACTGTACTCTGAACATGTACTGCTACTGTCTATTTATATTATATAGATGCCAAGTGTTAATTCATCAACTGGAGAAATAATACATGTGAGGATATTCTTCAGTTTGTGGCTAACATTAAATAATCTAGCTTTGCAGCTGAGGTCTGCACTCATACATTATTTAAACATTAACAAAAAAAACATAGAAATAACACTGCATAATATTAATGGTGTTACTTTAAGAGATGGTTCATAGTAAAATTTCTAAGCATGAATCTTTTGGGTGCTTGAATAACTGTTTTCAACAGCCAGTATTAGGCTTTGTCTTCTACAAATTCAAAGACTACTTTGTGAAGTAAAAAAAAAAAAAAACACATCATAATCAGACAAGCAAGGCTTGAAAAACTATCAATAAAGTCCAGGCTTACAAGACCTAAAAAAATCAACACAATGGCTTCTTCAGATAAAATTCAAGATGCCATTACTCTGCAAACAAGGTGAAAAATTCTAACACCACAGTAAACACTCTACAAAGTGTGAGCCAAAGTTGAGTTTTGATTTTCACATACTGTTGGGTACGTTTTCATTCACCACCACATTCAAACCTTAAAAGAAATATAACCTTACTTCTTTCAAGAATGTGTCCAATGCAGCATGACCAGCTTTCTTCATGTCTACATTTGAGTGACTACAGTACTTTGAAAGGATTTCAAAGAGATACTGGTAGTTGTCCAAGAGACAGGTGCTGAATTGAGATGCATGTTTTGAAAAGAGGTACAATCCAGCTAAAATAAAATCAGATAAATAAAAAAAGGAAATTAACTGAAGTTTGAGAGATTAAACTTCCCAGACCAAATTTAAATTAAGCTCACTTTGTAGCAACTATAATCCTTTATTCACTGATAATGGCAGTTTGACTTTTGAACAATATTTGAATAATAAATTAATTGCCAAATGGAAACTGTCTCACTTTTTTTCAACCCAAGTCACGGCCTGGCATCCCCGCAAATAAAGCAGTAAGTGACAAATTTATCTGTAGCTATCCATCAAAAGTAACTTTAAAAAGTGCAGTCGCAGACAGATTTAATCCAGTCCTAAAGACATGTTACTGTATACTGGACGTCTCTTATTATTATGCATTTGCAATTACAATGAAGTACCCTAAAATTGTTGATTGTGTGGTAGAAATGTTCAGCAAATACCTTTGCTGGACCAGATGGGCAAAACACAAAAACAAAAAGAGACAAGAAAAAAAAAAATCATCAGTTCAAAAAGTTAAAATGTCGCAAGAAAATAGCATCAATTAATATGTACATGCAATTATCTAAAGAATAATTGAATTAATATAAATATATGAGCCCAGAAAATAATCAGAAAGTGTGAGTGGGCTTCTGAAATGCCACTTCACATCCAGCTCCAGTGTTCTCAACAGAAATCCCAACCCATGTACAGTAATCCCTCACCTATCGCGGGGGTTACGTTCCAGAGCCCCCCGCGATAGGTGAAAATCCACAAAGTAGCGACCTATATTTATTTTATTATTTATACATATTTTAAGGCTTTATAAACCCTTCCCACACTCTTATAAACCTTTCTCACTCTCTTGTTAACCTTTCCCACGCTCTTATAAACACTTCCTACATTCTTAAACACCGCAGACCAACACTGCACACTGCACTCAGCGATCAGACGTCAATGTGTCTGCACTCGCTTTGTGAAGTGGGGCAGCTGAACTCACGCTGAGCAGAAATGGACTTTGTGCTGCTTCTGCCAAAATGCCTGCTTGTCGCTCTGCACATTCGGAAGGAGGAGGAGGAGGAGTGTGTGTGTGTGGGTGTGTGAGGGCAGAACGCACGTTCGCTCAAACCCCCCTCCCCGGAGGCGCAGTACGCTCCTGCAACTTTGCATTGTCAAGGGGGTGGGGAGCTGAATGAACGCTAAGGAGAAGTGGACTTTGTGCTGGCTTTGTGCTGCTTGTCGCTCTGCGTGTCAATAATTTAAAAGCCTGTACATCACCAATTTTCCTGTCTCACTGTCTTGTCTTGCGTGAAGTTAAAATGTTTTATAATAGTGAGATGTTACTCATATCCTTAGCCCGACATCCACATATCATATGTGTTAACAAAGTGTGTTTTATAAGTTTACATGTGTTTAATGCATGTGGGATGGGTATTTTAAGGCTTAAACTATAAAAATGTTTATTTATATGGTCTTTCTATATCGCGGATTTTCTCCTGTTGCTGATAGGTCTGGAACATAACTTAGGCGGGAAATCACTTGTATTTAAAAACCCGCGAAGTCGTGAATCCGCGAAAAGTGAACCACGAAGTAGCGAGGGATTACTGTATTTCATATATTGATTTTGTGCATGAATAGATAAATAAACCACTAGATTGTAGTTTTCCATTTTAAATTTCTGGTCCATTATTTGTTTATAAAAATAAGGAAGATGAAGCTTGCTCACCTTGCAAGATGTAAAGACGGAAAGTATTGATTACAAGGTCTGCTTAAATAAACAACCTAAGATTAAAAAACTTCAGTTGCTAAAGGAAAATAGTGCACTTGGAGAGGGCCCAAAAAGACACAGACAGGGACCAGGAAATCTAACTCTGGTCCCTTGCTCTGAGTCAGCTGTGCTAATTGCCATGTCTGTTGAATACATCTCTGCTATATTATACAGTATATTATATATATATATATATATATATATATATATATATATATATATATATATATTGTGAAAACATAAAAAGATGTAATTGAACAAAATGCATGTGTGTATAGAAAATAGGACAGAGTGATGAAACTTGTTTGTGTTTGGCGTGCGTGACAAAAAGCATGTATACTTTCTGGAAGTTTCTTTTGATGATGTGTGTGACAAGAAAATATACCTTTAGGGTAATGACTTTACAAAAACTGGAAAAGTACAATGAGTCAGGATGCTATTTTTTGCTTACATGGTCAACGATCAGGAGATTAGAAAGGTATAAAAGAACAAGGACATCTGCGCTCGAGGCAGATGAAGCGCGGTGTCCTGGGACTGTGTTTCTCTGACATTTTACCCTTGCCTGGTATGTATTAATAAAAGGTTTTGACTAATTTTAATTTTCTTCTCTGTCTTCAGTCACAAAAAGTGTCCACAGTTTTTTGGCGCCCGGACGTGGGGCAAGAGACGGCCGGTCGACTCCTCCAGCGAGACCATTTCAGTGATCCGTCTTACCAGCGGACTGCCGTTAACTTGAGATATCCGGCAGCAGAGCATGCAGCTCCGGCAAAAGTTAGGACTGCCCTGTCCTGAAACAGTTCTTGCGTGAGGAGCCCCTGGTCTCCTCTTTGCTACATCCACGGTGACTGAACGGATTTCCAGACAGAGCTTGCACACTTCCAGGCTGGGGTAAGCACCGGGGGATTTCCGAATATTTTTTATTTTCTAAATAACGGGAGGGCGAGTTTCCTGTTGACCGTCTAGTCATACTCATATCTCAACGGGTTGCTTAAGGTGATGGAGACTTGAACCGAATCGGACACGAAGTCACCTGAGCTGGAATCCGGGGATGTGAGCGGACAGGCTAACGGGACGAGTAACGGGGTGGTATGGAAATATAAACCGAAAAGAGCACAGATTGCAGGATTGCTGTTAGGAAGGAATAAATAAATCTACATACGGAATAAGCAACAAAACCGTGTTCTCCTGGGAACTGGATCAGTTGATAGTTAGGTGTCTCCCCTTGGAACTAAGAAGGGAACAGTTTAGGTTTAGTGAGTGGCACACTTAATGCCTTGCTGATTCATACGTACAAGGGATTAGGCGAATCAGTATATAGTTGGAAAATTAAATACAGAACCCGGGAGGGCAAGGGAACAAAATGGGAACTTATAACAGTAAGCTTGTTAATCGCCGCACAGGGGGATCAAAATCATTAGTGCTGGAAGGATTATTTTCGGAGGATCAACAGACGCCCCGTAAAAATGGGTCTCCTAGAAAATTTATAGAAAAGAAGACAGGTTTAGATTTATCCTATTATTTTTTTCCCCTCCTCAGAACCGACCTCAGACACCTCTATTATCCCCTCCTCTATTTCCCCATTCCGATTGCCCCCCCCTGCACTACAACTAGCAGAAGTTTCCCCTGATGATTCCCCAGGCACAGATCACTATGACCCCTCAACCCATCGTGATGACCCACCCTGTACTAGACAAACCCCTGTCTCCAAATGCACTCGAAGTCAAACCTCCACTCACAGACCAGCTCCAACTTTTTTCTCCTCTAATCCTTCACTTACTTGCCCTTTAATAGAAGTTCCCAATCCCCATTATAACCCTGCCCATCCAGCTGGACCCCAAAATCCCACAACAGTTATGATAAATCGGAATTGGGACATCCAAGAACTAAAAGATGTCGTGAATGCACTTCCAGATCCAAAGGAAGTAGGAGGACTAAAATTTGTTGAACAACTTGATCAGTTAGATAGCATGTATAAGCCTAATGCTGCTGAATGGACCCAGGTACTTCGTCGAAAGTTTGGGACCACATGGGCCACTGTTAGCAGGGGTGTCCGCAATGACATTCCATGGGTATGGAACCCAGCTTTAACTCGAGGACAGGGGATAGGTGGAGAAGGCGAATTTAACCCACAATGGGAGGCGTTGAGACAAAATATTGCAGAAAAATATAAAAAAGGAACGGACTGGTCCCTTATTTCTGCTGCAAAACAAAAGAAAGACGAGACGGTTGATGAATGGGCACATAGGATTCAAGACCTTATGGCTAATCACTCGGGCTTGGGAAATGCTGATGACCGCACCCGAGCTGCAGTTCCACCTTTTGTTTCCGGTTTGCGCTTTGATATACAAAACAAGGTCCGCACTTCCTGTATTGAGTGGGAAAGTGCCACGTTTGATGAAGTCAAACGAAATGCTGAACAGGCCGAATCGAACTCTCATGCCAAATTATTGGCAGCACAGATGAACTATTATACCAGGAATACTCCTGACCAAGGTCGAGGATATGGCTTTAGAGGAAGGGGACGAGGACGAGGAAAGAGGACGAGGTGGTTTTAGAGCTCCTCCTGTTGACCACACTAAGAATCCTTTTATTCCCTCTCCCTTT
This sequence comes from Erpetoichthys calabaricus, assembly GCF_900747795.2. Taxonomy (NCBI): domain Eukaryota; kingdom Metazoa; phylum Chordata; class Cladistia; order Polypteriformes; family Polypteridae; genus Erpetoichthys; species Erpetoichthys calabaricus. Next base: position 36,967,316 of record NC_041399.2, read on the forward strand.
AATCCCAATGTTAATTCCTACTCTTGTTACGCCTGTGGTGAAACTGGACATTTTCGTCGGGAGTGCCCTCACAGACAGCAACAGCCCCCACCTCCCCTTATTCCACCTGTTTCCTCTGACACCCTTGACTAACAATACTGGCCATAGGAAAACGCTGGGACCTCCAGCCACTCTTTTCAACTACCTTTGCTCACTCATAATTCAGAGACTGATCCTTTACTGACATTGTTCGTTGATGGCACTGAGACTGTTTTCTTAATCGATACTGGTGCCACTCGCTTGCTGGCAAAGGTCCCTGCTTCGAACGAAACTGTTACTGTGCTTACTGCTTCTGGACAACCTCACCTTTTTCAAGTATCAAAACCTCTTCAAGTCCAGTCACGTCCTGGCGGACATACCTTACTGCATCGTTTTCTTTTGAATCAGCTTTGTTTTTTCTGTTCAACCCCCAAGTTGTTGTGTCAAATTACCCCTTATCCCAAACCCTCTTTTATATTTCCCCACACACCATTCTCCTCAAAGCCCTACACTCTTTTTCCCCTTGTTTTTTCCCAATTTACAGGCCCCTGACATTTTACACTGTACTGCCCAATACTTCCCTATAGAAGTAGACACCACCTGGCTAGAATCTTTCCTTACTTCTGGTATTTGCCCCGAAACCCTTCACATCTACTGTGTTTTTATTTCATCCACAAAGGCAGCTGCTTCTGTTCATTTTACATGCTCACAGCACATGCAAAATAGTGCCTCATATTTTTCCTTAGCTAAATCACACACTGTTAAATGGGGGGAAATAGGACCATGGGTGGAAAAATGCCTTGAAAGAACAGACTGGTTACAAGTTACTCCGGGTATTTTTGATACTCCTGACCATTTAATAACTAAAGTAGTGTTTCAAAGGATAGCCCATTGTGAGCCTCTGGTGATCCACCCGAAATCCTCCTTCCGCCCGCACCGTGCCCAATATCCTTTGTCTCCCGAAGCAGAGGCTGGCATCTCCGCCGTACATCCCGATCTCGTCAAACGCGGTACCGCCGATGGACATGGACCGTCATGCCTCAGGGATACAGAGAAGCCCTTTGTGTTTCTGGTTAAGCTCTTGCCCAAAAATTTGGACGGCGTCTGGCCGGAAGTAGTAAATTTAAACGGCGTTTGGCCGGAAAACAGTATGTAGATGGAAATCGCGACGGAAGAAAATTGTACAATAGACACCCAGAAATTGTTGCTGTTTCTGTGGGAAAATGGCCATAAAGTTTCTAAGGTTAAGCTGCAGCTAAACAAAACAACAGGTTATGTCTGTTTTAGGTATTCTGGGCTACTACAGACAGTGGGTTCTAAATTTTACTGAAAGAGCACAGCCGTTGCAACAACTGGCTGAGAAGGCTCTCTGTGACCTCAAAGCTACTCTTTTATCTGCGCCCGCGCTAGGTTTGCCTGATCATTCTCGTCCATTCACTTTGTTCGTGGACGAAAAGCAGGGATTTATGAATGCAGTACTGACGCAACAACATGGAGATAAACAAAGACCGGTGACTTATTTTTTCTAAAAAACTGGATCCAGTGGCCGCAGCATTTCCTCCGTGTCTTCGTGCTGTGGCTGCAACAACAGAAACTGTATTAGCAAGCACGGATGTAGTTCTCATGAAATTTCTTCTGTCCTTTTCTTTTTCTTGTGACGTGTGTATTTAAAGTTGTGCATTGAGTTAATATTCTCTGTGACTGTAGCCTTTTTCTGGGAATGCGGTCTTGCTGTGGTATCGTACCGTGTGGTTTCTCGATAGTTGGTTCCTTGATCTGGAAACCGGCGCCGTTTAGCTGAGCAGGATTGTGTTAACACCAGCTAACATCATGAGAGGCTGTTTTATGTTTGTTTGTCCTGAAGAGTGGAACTTGCTTTTCTTCAGAGTCCATTTGTTTCTGTTTCCTTTGCTGCATTGTTTCCAAATATAGTGTAAATATAGAATAATACTGGGGTGAAGTGTGTTGAAAATGGTTTGGGTGATTTTGTGTGTTATAGAGTGTATTAAAGGGATCCCTATGAGTATCAGAATGTACTCTGTACTTTGTCAAATGTTACAATTGAAAAATGGAGCACCCTCAACCAGTTACGCAGTGGTCCAAGGGGACCGCCTGCTGGAAGCAAAACAAATTTCATCAAGCTAAGTGCACAAAACAGCTGAACTCGTAGCACTCACTCAAGCATGTCAGCTGTCCGAAGGGAAGATCGTAACAATTTATACAGATTCCAGGTATGCTTTTGGAGTCTGCCATGATCATGGAACACTATGGAAACTAAGGGAATTTAAGACCAGTACTGGAGAGCTCTAACTAAAAACTGAAAAAGATAATTATCGATTTGTGTAATTGGTTTAGCGCAAATGAATGTCTCCACTTTTGTTTAAGGCTTGTAAATATACAAAAATATTTTTCCTTTTAAACCCTGATCAAGTTTGAAGGAAAAATACTCTTTTAATAATATTACATGAGAAGGGAGACAAGTTTTTTGGCGATAAGCGGAATGTGTCTAATTGTGATATGAATGTGTGTCTAATTGTGATATGAATGTGTGTCTAATTGTAATATGAATGGAAGTTGTGTATTTTAGGTACTATAAAGGAAGAGCATGGTGACGCAGTGGTCAGCACACTTGATACGAATAAAGGTTCAAGCACGTATGTTTTCCTTGTTAATAATAAGCATGAAGGAAAAGACGCGTTTAAGTATGTTGCATAGATAACTTTTAAGCACAACTTAAGACCAGTACTGGCAAACCCATCCAACATCAGAAATTGATCGAATCCCTTTTAGAAGTTATAACCAAACCATCGGAGCTAGCGATTGTTAAATGTCAAGCTCACACAGGAAAACAGGATCCTGCTAGCAAAGGGAATGATTTAGCTGACCACTTTGCTAAAGAGGCTGCATATAATAACACACCAATTTCTTTATTCCAACAGAGAAATGACCAGGACCCTGATAATCAAATTATTTCTTTACAGAATGCAGCCACGGATATCGAAAGGAGAAAATGGTCCAAAGAAGGGTCCCTCTCTGATGGAGTCTGGACTCATAAACACACTAACAAACCTTTTCTCCCAATGATTTTCTCTCTAGTCTTGCAGGTTTGCGAACCTCGTTGAAGGAAATCCACCAGCAGGTTGATCAAGCCTGGAGGACCAGCCCCCTTTCCAAGGATTTACCAATTCCTTTGGGCACCTGGATCCTGGTTCGAGATACTCGGAGGAAACACTGGCATCAGCCTAGGTGGAGAGGATCATTCCAAATTCTTCTATCCACACCACACGCCGTGAAAGTTGAAGGACTGCCTGCCTGGATTCACGCCTCACATTGCAAGAGATGGCACCCTTGATTGCTGTGCTACTATGTTTTTCTTTTCCCTTGTCTACTGCCCTGGTCACCTTGACTTTCCCGTTAGGAATCACCACATCAGTGCAGTTTGATTTCTGCTCTATTATCAACTGTGGGACTGGTCGACAAGCCCAGTGGACCGGATCTGACAAATACGTGTGTATGAGGGGAAGTGACTGCGACAACTGGCAATGGGTTTTTGCTAACACTGGAACTGAGGACTGGGGTTATCAACCTTTTGAGGCCCAAAAATACGGTTTGAAAAATCGGTTTTCTATCATAAAAGGACATGCCTCTCATTGTATGTGCTGACAACCATTGTAACTCAGGTATTTATGTATTAGGGGTATATGTATCTGGAACAGACCCTTTAGGGAGATTTCTAATTAAGATTGACAATCCTGTTACTAACACCCCTCATTCTCTGGCACACACACCCATCTCCCCAACTTTTGGTTCAGATTTTTCTCCTGTTAAGATTATGAATATTTCCACCTTTTCATCCATTTTTTCAGTAGAAACTGGTTATGGGGATCAGAATAGATGGTTGCAGTGGGTTCTCTATTCAGCTAAGCAAGTTAATCGTTCTCATTGTTATGCGTGCGCTGCAGCCCGTCCCCATTTAGCTACAGTCCCTTTCCCATTATCTAACATTTCTGACCCCGTGGGGTTGCCCTGCCTTCTGTATTTATTCACTACTTCCAAGAAACCCCTCTCTAGTTCAAAGTGTTCTAATCTATCTATTCTTTTTTCCCCACTCGTCACATGGATACCCCTATGTTTCAAACTCACGAAGGAAATTAATCTTATGGAACGACATGGGTAGGAGAATTACCATTTTCTTTCTGTTCTCAAACTTTTCAGGTTAACTTTTCTCTGAACACCGTTCTGTCTTCCTTTCTTCTCTCCCAAACCACTCCTAGATCAGATATTTGGTGGATGTGTCGTAGGTCCAAATTATTTGCCACCTTTCCCCCTAATTGGTCTGGTACCTGTGCTCCAATCCAATTAGTTATGCCTTTTAGACTTCTATCCTTACCTCCCTCTCCTTACATGGCCCTGGAGTATACATAGATGCTATTGGAGTCCCTAGGGGTGTCCCAGACAGATTTAAAGCTAGGGATCAAGTCGCAGCCGGTTTTGAATCTATCATACCCCAAATTACTATTAATAAGAATGTAGACTGGATTAATTACCTTTATTATAACCAACAACGTTTCCTTAACTTCACCAAAGACGCTATTGAAGGCATACATGAACAGCTTGATTGTACTTCTCTGATGACTTGGCAAAATCGTCTAGCCTTGGACATGTTACTTGCCGAAAAGGGAGGTGTTTGTGCTATGTTTGGTGATGCTTGTTGTACATATATTCCAAATAATACCGCGCCAGATGGATCAATAACTCGTGCATTGGCAGGCCTCACTGCTCTCTCTAAAGAACTTTCCACTAATTCTGGCATTACAAATCCCTGGGATCAGTGGTTTGCATCCTCCTTCGGATCCTGGGGACAATGGATAAGATCTGTTTTTATTTCTTTGGTTGTGACATTTTGTCTCCTCCTCCTGGTTGGTTGTTGTATTATCCCTTTGTTTCGCTATATAATATCTAAGTACTTTACCGCCTCTATGGAAAGGGCATATGTGCTACATGATGAGCGCATGTCTCGTATAGCTTCTTCCATTTTCTCTCCCCCTTCCCCTTCATCAACCATTTCAAGATAGAATTATATAGGCCCACATCATTTTTGTTCAAAAAGGGAGGAGTGTGAAAACATAAAAAGATGTAATTGAACAAAATGCATGTGTGTATAGAAAATAGGACAGAGTGATGAAACTTGTTTGTGTTTGGCGTGCGTGACAAAAAGCATGTATACTTTCTGGAAGTTTCTTTTGATGATGTGTGTGACAAGAAAATATACCTTTAGGGTAATGACTTTACAAAAACTGGAAAAGTACAATGAGTCAGGATGCTATTTTTTGCTTACATGGTCAACGATCAGGAGATTAGAAAGGTATAAAAGAACAAGGACATCTGCGCTCGAGGCAGATGAAGCGCGGTGTCCTGGGACTGTGTTTCTCTGACATTTTACCCTTGCCTGGTATGTATTAATAAAAGGTTTTGACTAATTTTAATTTTCTTCTCTGTCTTCAGTCACAAAAAGTGTCCACAATATATATATATATATATATATATATATATATATATATTGATGAGCTCAGAATGAGGGCGAAACACGTGTCGCGTACTCTTTGCATTTATTTGACAGTAAACTATTTCAACCATATATATATACTACACACTGTACATTTTATTCACATACACGTATACTTCTACATGCAAAGCCAATTATATTACCTTTAAGAACTCTACACAAAATTAAGAAATAGCATTTGTATTCAACAGATGTAACATTCAGTGCAATATTCATGAGGTTCAAAAAATAGGGTGGGGGTTGATTTGTTTTCAATCCTATTTTTTGTAAAAATTGATCTATTTGTATGGAATGATGACAATAAAATCAATGAAATAAAAAAAGAGGTTTAAAAAATACACTTAATTTAAATTTGATCTGTTTACAGAAAAATTAAACCAAGACTAAAGGGAATTACGACTTCAAATTATGAACAAAATAACACGTGGAAATAAACTGGATTATTTAAATACATGCTAACACACCTTGGAAAGAACCTTGCTATGTTTTTGTTTTTTTTTTTTAAAAAAAAAGAAAATAAGAAGCCATTCATATTTAGACTCATTACATAAGCCATATTAAATATATGTTAATTTTTTTGGCTGACTGGTCACCCTACAAAAAAAACAAAAAACAATTGGTATTTAAAGATTCCTACTGTACTTCCATGTAAATTATTCTTTAGTGACACTACAGGAAATCACTAAGCAAATCATTTTACAAAACAATACAACAAATTCTGCTGTGCAATAATATAAATATCAAGTACATTAACATATTATTACATACACAAATAAATGCAAAGTAAAATGAAGAGGAACTTAAATCAAATTAACTGAACTGAATATTCAATTGGAAACTAAACATGATGGGCAAATGAAGTAAAAAAGCTGCATAGATAGATAGATTGGTGTAGGGGTGTGTTAATGTCTCTGTCCATGTTGAACTTTACAGATCTTTGTGTGTTAGGGGTGTGCGATATTGTCAAAAAAATTATATCTCCGTATTATCTGTGACTTTGACGATAATGATAATTAGATAATAATTTGCATCCTTTAAAAACGTGTTTGTAAAAGTCTTATTGAGCTAGCTTACTCTTGTTAATAGGATATTAACTGTAGTGTACTACTGAGATTAATGGAAACAACAGTTTAAAGAAAACTGGTCTTATTTATTTACAGAAAACTCAAGTAAAATAACACAAGAAACATTAAAATCACCAGTCTAAGAGTTACTGAGATCAAACAGTGCAAGTATGAGTTAATTATTTCAAAGTGGAATACAGGATTTACACAAAAAAATGCCCTAAGAGAAACAAAACTATTATAATGAGAACATTTTAAACATTTCGAATCCCAAAGGGAATACAATTCTAATCATAATTGAAATACAGAGCAAGAACATTACAATCTGGATAAAAATAAACTGCTCAGCTGTAAGGTGAATTGTGCAGCATACAAGAACAAAAATCTAACATACTGTACTACAGTGTAAAAATCCAATGTTCTGTCAAATACTGCGCAAGAAAACAAAACTACTGCATTTGTAAACGAGTTCTGTGAAATATTGCACAAAGATATCAGAAAAAAATAAAACTAATTGTACAATTCTACTGAGGAAACTACAAGTTATGTGACAGGAACACCAGTCTGTCCACAGCATCTGGCTTCAGAGCAGCACAGTTACATTTTTCAACATTTCCTCTGCTTCTGAAAGCCCTCTCAGAAGGACTGCTTAAGGCAGGAATGCACAGGTATTTTTTGGAAGTTTCCTCAATTTGAGGAAATGTGCTTCTTGTGCTTTCCACCCCTCAAGTGGATTTACATCACTGTCCAGCTCAAGTATCATCAAGTAGCTATTGACCTCTTTTTCAATACCAGAATGCAGACTCGCCTTCTCTGAATTCCTGTGTTTTTTTTGTTCCCTCCCTTGTGTCATCAGCTGCTCCAACTTCTGCAGCAATAGGGGTGGAATGGAGCAGAGCAAGGAGACAGGTATCTATGCGAGTGCTTTAAATAATGAAAGAAAAAAAAAGTGCTTTGGAATTGAGACAAACAAACAAGACAGTGTGCGAAATAAAACACGGCAAATCCACGTTTTGCAATTAAATCTAACAATGTAGATTGCAAGGTTGTTTCATTCCCTGCCACTGTTTCCTCACTCATTTTTACCCAGCTACGCTAGCTTTGGTGCACTGACCATGGATGCGCAGTATTCTTTCCTGTTTGAGACAGTGAATGCATGGACTCTATGTGATGTGTTTTGATTGTTTTTTGCAAAGTGAGTGATACACTCGACAATTTCAGTTCATACATCATTAAAACAACAATCAACATATTTTCGTAAGCGATACATATTGTAAACTCCTAGTGTGTGTGTGTATTCATTTATTTTTTCCACCATCAAGTATGTGCACTGGTACAGCAAACAAGCTTTCAGCTATCTTCACTTATAAAGTCCTTTGAGTGAGTGTGAGTGCATGTGTGTGTTACCTCAATGTGTGCTTACATGTATACTTAAATAAATTATGTACCTCAAAAACTATTCCTGCAAAAATGTTCCAAATCAATAGGACTCGTCACAGACTTAAATGGAGCAGTCTGCAAACACCCCATTTAAATTAAATAATTTATATGGCAGTTATTGTTGGACATGGATCAAACTGTTTTTGAAGTACAGTAATCCCTCGCTATATCGCGCTTCGTCTTTCACGGCTTCACTCTATCGCGGATTTTATATGTAAGCATATTTAAATATTTATCGCGGATTTTTTGCTGGTTCGCGGATTTCTGTGGACAATGGGTCTTTTAATTTCTGGTACATGCTTCCTCAGTTGGTTTGCCCAGTTGATTTCATACAAGTGACGCTATTGGCAGATGGCTGAGAAGCTACCCAACTTACTTTTCTCTCTCTCTCTCGCGCGCGCTGACTTTCTCTGATCCTGAAGTAGGGGGATTGAGCAGGGGGGCTGTTCGCACACCTAGACGATACGGACGCTCGTCTAAAAATGATGAAAGATTATCTTCACGTTGCTCCGTTCTGTGCAGCTGCTTCGTGAAGCGGCATGCTGCACGGTGCTTCGCATAATTAAAAGCTCGAAGGGCACGTATTGATTTTTGATTGTTTGTTTTTCTCTGTCTCTCTCTCTCTCTCTCTGCTCCTGACGGAGGGGGTGTGAGCTGCCGCCTTCAACAGCTTTGTGCTGCGGTGCTTCGCATACTTAAAAGCCAAACAGCCCTATTGATTTGTTTGCTTTTCTCTCTCTTCCTGACGCGCACTCCTTTGAAGAGGAAGATATGTTTGCATTCTCTTAATTGTGAGACGGAACTGTCATCTCTGTCTTGTCATGGAGCACGGTTTAAACTTTTGAAAAAGAGACAAATGTTTGTTTGCAGTGTTTGAATAAAGTTCCTGTCTCTCTACAACCTCCTGTGTTTCTGTGCAAATCTGTGACCCAAGCATGACAATATAAAAATAACCATATAAACATATGGTTTCTACTTCGCGGATTTTCTTATTTCGCGGGGGGTTCTGGAACGCAACCCCCCCGATGGAGGAGGGATTACTGTACATCAAGATAAGTACTAGACTAAACTGAACCAAAAACAATAGGCCTGGGGCCTGTAAAAAGTCAAACACAACACAAATTATTTGAAGAAGATAGGTCGATTTTTCCTGAAGTTATCATCATATTTTATATATATTATATATATATATATATATATATATATATATATATATATATATATATATATATATTACTAAACGAGAATGGTAAACCGGATGGACGCAGGGACATCCGGACATGGGCCGTGGACGCAAAAGACGAACTGCACAGGCGCCCCACAAATCCCCCCCCTCCAAGCAACGGAAACCGGATGGAATGCAACGTAAAATAAGAAATGAGGCGCCACGCCCATAGCACACAGAAAAAAGGAGTCAGACGCTGGCGCCGCACACAGCGCCACACGAAGCCCATTGCACACGAAACGGGACACACACAAAGAAGAGGATTGAGACCCACGACACACAAAGCCCCCCTCCAGTAACTGAAATAAGAAATGAGGCGACGCGCCCCTACCACACCAAAAACAAAGGAGTCACACGCAAGCGCCACATAGCACACGAAACGGTTCGCACACAAAAAAGACGATTCAGACCCACAACACACAAACACCCCCTCCACTAACAGAAATAAAAACTCAGGCAACAAGCCCCTAGCACACAAAAAAAAAAGAAGACGCGAGCGCCACACAAAGCCCATTGCACACGAAACAGGACAGACTACGGACATAGCACACGAAACGTACACAAAAAGGACGATTCAGACCCACGACCACACTAACATAAATAAGAAATGACACACAAAGCCCCATTTCTGAACGAACCGTCCATATTAAACATACGTCATCTCAACACATTCACACTATGCAGCATAGGTGCATCTCATTACAATGAGGCACTATTAACCGTTCAACCGCAGAAAAGGCTCCATATTAACAGTGAGTGCGATCCTCCTTATTACATATCCATATTTCTAACGCTGAAGAACAAACAAGTCATGAATTCACAATCACGGGTACAAAACGATACGGCTCGGGTAACGGGACCAAACAAACGAACCCGCATGAAAAAAAACAATACACGTCGGCGCCTACAACGCGCTTCTGAAACTCCAGAAGAAAAAATGTCTCGGCTCCAAAAACGCAAAGCTCAACTAACACAGTTACAGAAACGAACCCACATAAACAGACACAATGAACGTAGACGCATGCACCACGCGTCTCAAAGTGCTGCATCGAAACAGGCACCGGTTCAAAACGAAACACCTCCTGTCTCAGACATACAGAAACGGCAGCGAAGGGACAAAATAAATAAACGCAGACGTCTACAACGCGCATCTGAAATACCCGAAAACAAGCAGGCAAGGCTCCAAAAACAGAAAGCTCAACTGACCGACATACAAAAACGGGCAAGGCTCAATACAAACAATGCACGCCGTAAACTACAACGGGCTTCTCACACAGCACAGGCAAATAGATTACAGCTCCAAAACAACACGTCCCAAATACTGGACATACAACGACGCGCCTCTCAAACGGCACAAGCAAAAGATACACGTCACGGACATCAACGACAGACACCTGCTAAACGCTTGCGCCAGTTAGCTGACAACGCGTTCAATAATGAGTCCACTATTCAGGAAAACTCATTGGGATTAATGAATGCCATTTGCAATCATTGTCATTCACTTAACTTCCCTGAAGAAACAACTGGCAATACAAGTAATGAATTTACACGTTGTTGTCAAAAGGGTCAAATTACACTGCCTCCTTTACATTCATATCCTGAATATCTACAGAAGCTTCTAACTAACAATGTACCTGAAAGTAAAAACTTTATGAACTGCATTAGATCCTACAAATCGCTATCCACTATGAACATGAACAGTAGCAATGCACGTGACATCCGTCTTGCAAAACTTTTAATTATTGATGAATGTACAATGGCATCCAGTCAATTACTCAACACCATTGATAAACTTCTACAAACGTTGATGAATAATAATATTCCCTTTGGAGGAAAGGTACTTTTATTAGGAGGAGATTTTAGACAGTGCTTAGCTATTGTTCCACATGCCATGCGCTCAGCTATTGTTCAGTCCACCTTAAAATACGCAGACAATTGGCATCGCTTTCAAAAGATACAGTTAGTACAAAACATGCGATGTCCAGATCCAGATTATAACAATTGTTTATTACAACTGGGAGATGGTACACTCACCAATACAGATGGACTTCACCCAGATATTATTACAATTCCTCAAACCTTTATCTGCGACGACTTAGTTACAGAGATATTTGGAACAGCAATCTCATTAGACCAAATACCCCTTTTAACACAACACACTATATTATGTCCAAAAAATATTAATGTGGATCACATAAATAATCAAGTCATTACATTACTTCCTGGAGAGACACAACTCTTTCTAAACTCTGACAAAGTTGACTCTGATGACGACAATGACCATCTTCATTTCCCCTTAGAATATTTAAACACTATTAACCCAGCCGGATTACCACGACACAATCTTAGCTCATTCATACATCACGCTCTTTGTCATTTCCCAACACCAGGGGTTGGCGAGCGAAGCCCTCTAGTATATATTATATATATATATATATATATATATATACAGTGGAACCTCGAGATACGATCACCTCTGTATACGAGAAATTCAAAATACGAGGAAAGTATGAGCGAAAAATTCACATCTAAATACGAGCATTGGCTCGCGTAACGAGCCACGAGCCAGGCTGTGGGTATAGCTCGCGGCTTAGCAAGGGGGCGTGGTAGCAGTTGCGAGCCGCGATCTGCGGTGTCTGCGTTTCTCACTTAAGTGCACAGGTGGGAAACTGCCCACATCCATGATTGTTCCTGTGGCTGATGGGCTGCAGCTGCCATGTCCTCCCCGCATATATAGAGAAGCGCGAGCAGGTTAAGGGGGAGAAAAAGTAAAAGAGAGAGAGAGAGAGAGAGAGAGAGAGAGAGAGAGAGAGAGAGAGAGAGAGAGAGAGAGAGGGGGGGGGGGGCAGGCAGGCAGGCAGGCGAGTGAGTGCAGGTTCGCGTGTAGCTGAACAGTGAGCTGAACAGGCTAGCCAAACAGCTGAAGCAGGACGGTGTAGAGAAGGTCAGCTGCATTAAGAGTGTCTCGCCTGTTGCAGAGCCCGCAGGTGAGACGCTAACAGAGAAGAAGCACCGGGGATTGTCATCTGTTTTTTAAAGACGGCATCCTTTTGACGTTTTAACCTCGTGTTAAAGGATTGTTATTCTTGTGTATTTTAAACCTCCACTTCACAACTGTTTTAAGGATTATTTATTTAAAGATTTATTGAATGCTCTACTGCACTTTGGACACCTGTTTTGATTCTTTTAATAATCAGTTCTATTATTTACCAGTGTTATTTATTAAAGGTAGACTACAGTATATATAATTTATCAGTGTTATTTGTTAGGAAAATTGATTTTTATGTTAATATATTTGGGGTGCAGAACGGATTAACTGGATTTTCATTATTTTCAATGGGGAAGTTTGTTCTAGATACGAGAAATTCGCTATACAAGCTCAGTTCTGGAACGAATTAAACTCGTATCTAGAGGTTCCACTGTATATATATATATATATATATATATATATATATATATATATATATATATATATATATACATACAGAAGGTATTGGTGTTCAAAGTGGATAACTTGAAACCCACTTCTTCTAAAATGTTCTCTCTTTGCTAAGATGTGCAGGAATTCTACACAATGCAAAAATTGTATAATTTTCAGACAATTAGTTATTAAGTTTAAGACATGAAAAACAATTTTCCATTTTTCACAGACATACACACACACACATACAGCATGCTAAAATCAACATATCTCAAAGATTTGAATATAATAGACTTAAAATCTGAACTTAACTCTATAGCAAATTTTTGACTCCATCAGCAAAATTCCATTTAAAAATGGAAATAAAAAATAAACCTGATATAAGCCTTATTAAACATAAAAACGTTATACATCATAAAGACATTTACTTTAATTCTTACCCAAAAGCACAGCATATCTTTTTAGCTCTGTCTGTTAAGAGAAAAGAGTACTTATTTAAATGAAGTTACAATACATTCAAACATCAAGACATTTGTTATTCAAATATAATAATGGGACTCTGTGACCTCAATGACTACGTCTCACTTGCTCCAATAAAAAAAAAAATGCGATAAGTAAAAAAAGGACTGTGTTAACATAGCCTTGCACTCACACATCTTACACAGGTTTGTCCCCATTTATTTCCATTGTACAAAGTTGATAAAAATATTCAACTTGACATTATTGTGTTGTACACAATTGAAATAAGGCAAGCACACTCCATAAACAGTGTACCAAAGATAAATAAATTTGCTGCAATAAATGCTTGCCTAAACAAAGTTTTTCTAATCTTGAAACAACAACAACAACAACCAGCTAGTCTATCATTTGGCTTTTAATTCATTGTAACATTACAAAAAAATTCCAGTAATTTTACTGGTGAATGTGCACTTTAACAAATATACAGAGATCCCTGGACATTGAACAGATGCTGTATGATATACTAAAAAAAAGTTTTACCTGGGGAGTTATTGCTTTTAGTGCATAATCAAAGATTTCCTTTGAAGTTTTGGGATCTGCATGTAAACAAAAACAATGATGAGTATCGTGAGAAAACCAGAAGACCATGTCTTGACATTTTAACAAGTATTCTGTGCTTATTGTGTGTTCTTTTTTTGTGGGTTAAAACATATGTATTCTACCACAGAGCGCGAGCCTGGATTCACTCCCAAAACACAAAATGAAAAACTAACTCAATCCAGACCCTTTCACTGTTGACTTGTTTAGAGTTTAACTCACTATAATCAAGAAGTACTTATTGAAAAGCAAGCGTAAAAATATGAATCTATCGGTAACCTGGAAATACTAGAAATTTACAGTATACATGATACTGCAAATGGGCCATGTGCTGTGGCATCCACTTATTTATGGCAGCAAGTTAACATTTAATCTTTTTCTCATTAAAACTGCTAATGGCAGGTATGTACTGCCATCTAGTGGATTTGCAAAAAATGAACAACAGCAGAATTTTCAATGTTCATTGAAATCGGTATTTCAAATCTTGATCTTTTCTACATGCATAATCAATAAACCAAAAATAGGCTTAACCTCATAAAGTTAATAAAGCAAGAATATTTTAGCAGTCAATATACATTTTATAAAGCAAATAAAGCAACAAAGAAAATGTAATGTAATAATTATGCTACAAAAACCTCACCTTCCTCCATTGACTTTGTAAAATTGATCATAAGAGCTGTTAAGCCTTTTAGACATCCAGCTACTACAGGAAGCTTGGGTTCTCTTGTTGCTGAGGTCATCTAAGACAAGACATAAATCACACCAAAAAAAAAAAAAATGACAAAAAGGATGAAGTTTGCATGTAAATTATTATCAGAAATTAAGGTAACATTGGCAGAATTCAATTTATTTGGCAAGACAGGAAAATGCAGTGCAATATTTTAATTCATGTTACACATCCATTATAATTTTAAATCATTAAAGCAACAACGAAAAACACTGTCCAGATTCTTGAATGTACAAAACAAAAATCTGAATATTATAGGGGAAAAAAAAACACTCCTTTAAATGCTTTACCTTAAATTAGACAGAAAGTATACTGTATCTAAACAACAAATGCAGCACAGAGTTTTGTTTTTGTTATGGACAACAAAGGTAAATGAAACAACAGAGGTTTTGACTTCAATCACTCTTCATAGCTGTTATCTTCCAGCTGAACTTTAATAAAAAATTTTATCATAAAAATTAAAGAATGACTCTTAATGACAAAATAATTATATCAATAAAAAGGCAGCTCAAAATGTGAAAATTTCTTTCAGTTCATTGTCATGGTGAAGCCAGAAAATTAAATGTGGATGTATGTAACAGCATAATGCTTTAGAAAGAAGATCATAACCCAAATGTAGCTTGTAAAGTTTTATTCAATAATATATCCAAAACAATGCCAAAGTAATTATTTCAATAACAACACTAAACTTTAGGACCAGTAATCTACCAGAAACTGTTTGATATAAAAAATGTTCTAGTTAAAATGAGTTCATTACTTGAATGCAAAGCTTTTAAACCTAACACAACTGATCGAAGGCGGCGCAGTGGTAGCGCTGCTGCCTCGCAGTAAGGAGACCTGGGTTCACTTCCCGAGTCCTCCCTGCGTGGAGTTTGCATGTTCTCCCCGTGTCTGCATGGGTGTTCTCCAGGTGCTCCGGTTTCCTCCCACAGTCCAAAGACATGCAGGTTAGGAGCACTGGCAATCTTAAATTGTCCCTAGTGTGTGCGTGTGTTCCTGCCTTGCGCCTTGTGTTGGCTAGGATTGGCTCCAGCAGAAACCCATGACCCTGTAGTTAGGATATAGTGGGTTGGACAATGACTGACTGACTGACAATTGGTCAATTTTAGACACCTATTCTAACTTAATCCATCCATTTCCTAACCCGCTTATCCAAGACAGCAGTAGCATATCCCAGTACTCAGATCAATTCAATGTAACTCATCCATTCATGGTTTTTAGGATTTGCTTAATCTGGTTGAGAGTATGGAGAAAACTATCTGGGCAGCATCAAGCACAAGGCAGAAACCAGTTGTAGATGAAGTACGTGTCAATCAAACAATCACTCATACAGATAGTCCTATATGCTCACTCCTGGCCAATTTGGAGTCACCAGGTAATCTCATTTGAGACTATGGGAGAAACCCAAGTACCTGGAGAAAAATCCACATACACACAAGAACAACATGCAAAGTCCACAAAAAGTATGACCAGGCTGGACTGAAAGCACAGTCCTGGTATCGCAAGACAACAGTACTAATAATAGCGCCATGATGTTGCCCTTAAGTTAAACTTAATTCAGGTTACTTTATTCTTACAAATTGTAATTCCACTTATAAGCCTAGTATGTAATGCATTTAAAAAAGAATTTATACACATAAAAAATTCCCTCTGGGATAATAGAGTCTACAAAATTTTTTCAACCTAATACTAAAGATACTTAAAATTTCTTTACACTAAAAATGGTACGGATTGAGGTTAAGTGTTTTTTGATGATTAATTTATCAGACATTTTTGTTTATAATAATACAATTTCAATTTCAGTCAAAAAAGAGAAATTAGCTGCAATATATAACAGAACTGAACCACAATATTATTGTATTGTGATTCAAGCATCAAGATAATATTGTATCATTGAATCCCTGATAATTATCACTTCTATATGAATCTTTTGCAACATTTTAACCTGAACACTTGGTAGAGTTGGTAGACGTCTCATTAAAAATAAAACAGAGCACTACATTTACCAGTATCCTTTTAAACTTATTTTTAAACTTAACAGGGAGCCCAAACATGATTATTTTCTTCATCAATTCATCAAATCAATCACAACTGTGCATTAACATTTTCACATAAATGTTACTGTTTTAGTTTGTCTCATGCTAAATTTATATTTACTAGGTTTTTTTTTTTTTTTTTTTATACCTCAAATATCAACAACATATTTAACTTGGCCAGACATGTCCAAACTTTTGCATAGAACTGTATTTTGGCAGGGCGGCACAGTGGCACAGTGGGTAGCGCTGCTGCCTCGCAGTTAGGAGACCTGGGTTCGCTTCCCGGGTCCTCCCTGCATGGAGTTTGCATGTTCTCCCAGTGTCTGTGTGGGTTTCCTCCAGGTGCTCCGGTTTCCTCCCACAGTCCGAAGACATGCAGGTTAGGTGTACCGGCGATTCTAAATTGTCCCTAGTGTGCGCTTGGTGTGTGTGTGTGTGTGTGTGCGCACCCTGCGGTGGGCTGGCGCCCTGCCTGGGGTTCGTTTCCTACCTTGCGCCCTGTGTTGGCTGGGATTGGTTCCAGCAGACCACCCGTGACCCTGTAGTTAGGATATTGCAGGTTGGATAATGGATGGATGGATGTATTTTGGCAGCACCTCCTCTTTAAGACATCTTTATTTGCCTCTGCATAAACCATGATAAAGAAAAGGAGGAAATGTGCCCACAAAAGACATATGTGAAATGGGAGGACAAATGTGAAAGGGACAATAGCCAAGGGCAGCTTACCTTACTCTGTCAGTACTATTATCTTTTCTTTCAAGCATTGTGGATTAGAGCTAGCGAGACCTGAACATATAAGCACTAACCTGTAGTTTCAGTTCACTCAGGTAAGCACGGTACAGTTTATCAGAGCTATCCAACATGTCACTGGGCTGTACCTCTGCCAATATACCCAGTAGCTCATACACTTTCTCTAGAACTAGAATGAAGGGAAAAAGAAAATCAACAGGAAGAAAAACAGTGAACTCCATTAATGGTGATGAAAGATTTCAGAGCTTAAATATCTCTGCTGGCAGTTTAATATTATACAAGATGCAAATGTTAAAGGATTTTGACAGTTGTATTTTAAGCATTTAAAACAGGACTTTCCCTCTTTCACTCTCTTGTAAAGGCTGGACTAAAACACTTATCCACAATTAGTAAAACAAAAGATCATTCTGTCATAAGTTAGAAAAATATTGTGAATGAATTAAAAAATTTAACTAAGTGAAATTATTTAAATAGGCATTAAAAGTTATGGATTGCAAATATTTTTTCATGTATGCTGCGTATTGTTAAATCAAACTGTACAGTGCATCCAGAAAGTTTTCACAGCACACCACTTTTTCCACATTTTGTTATGTTACAGCCTTATTCCAAAATAGATTAAATTCATTTTTTTCCCTCAGAATTCTGCACACAACACCCCATAATGACAACATGAAAAAAGTTTACTTGAGGTAAACTTGAGGTACACTCACTCCACAAACAGACACACTGCTGATGGCTGCGCCCAAGAGGTCATTACAGGCCTGGATCTTGGTTTTTATCCAGGACACTCACAAGCCCAGACACTCAGACTTAGGGGTGGGCGGTATGACCAAAATTCTATATCACGGTATTTTTCTAAATTATCCCGGTTTCACGGTATTCGACAGTATTTGTTTCCCCATGCATGAGTGGATGTTAACCACATTTTCCACTGCAATTACTGGCTAAGAATAACCTTTTCCACTGTCAAGAGTATTGTACATTGTACAAAAAAAAACATTTTAATGTGCACACAAGTATTAATACAGGTTTGCATTGCCCCATAAAGTGATAGTTTTCAAGGGGGTGGCACTAATGGAGAAGGTATCACATTGCATGACAGATGCAGTCAAAATATAGAACCTTTTTATTGAACAAATTTTGCAAAAACAAACTATAATTCTGCCCAGAGGGGACTGGGCGGTCTCGTGGCCTGGAACCCCTACAGATTTTATTTTTTTCTCCATCCTTCTGGAGTTTTTTTTTGTTTTTTCTGTCCACCCTGGCCATCGGACCTTACTCCTTTCTATGTTAACTAATGTTGTCTTATTTTAATTTCTTATTTTGTCTTTTATTTTTCTTCTCTTCATTATGTAAAGCACTTTGAGCTACTTTTTGTATGAAAATGTGCTATATAAATAAATGTTGTTGTTGTTGACAACATATTTTCAACCATACAGAGAGGCATTTAGACTTAGTAAAATATCCAGAAGTGCTTGTCAAAAATTGTATTGCACCGAATATGTCTTAGAAAAGGAATAAATAGTAAATATTTTTTGTAAACCAACTACACTTTCTGTTAATGTTAACAATCTCTGTCCACTGACACGTTAAAGTGACTTTTTAAACAACTTTATCATCATTAAACTGCATAATATTTAAACTAATAAATAATAACAATAAAATAAATAATAGTATTATTACTGATAGTTGCACTATTACTTCAAGACTTCAAGCCCTGGTGCATTACACAGTATTCACCAAATTAAAATAAAATACAACAAGTGCAACTTGGTGATGACATCTTTACCAGCTGAACCATCATTTAGGCAAACTGCATTAATATGGACCTTGCTTCAAGCTAAGCTATACTGGGAAGAAAAAAACAAACTATATGTCGAGAACAAAGTCAACATTTTCACTTTATTCTCGTCGTTTATGTTGAGATTAAAGTCGACATTTCCACTTTATTCTCATAGTTTACTTCATAATTAAAGTAGAATGTCGTAAACTAAACTTCTTCCTAAAATCAATGTTTAATCAATTACTTAATTTACCCTGTCATAAATTAATGCAGCACATTAAATGCTTTGTGTTACGTTCCCCGACCCAGTGGTTAATCACTACGCTTCTTAAGCAATCACCATACAGAATCCATTCACTTCATGATATTCCTGCTTTCTGAAAATTTAGAATGCTAAGATAAATACTTGATATCATTTTCATGATGAAATGCATTAAAGCAGGTATTGCACATGCACGGTAGTGAGGCGGTAGTGCTGCTCCCTCGCAGTAAGGGGTCCCCAGGTGTATGTTCAGTGTAGAGAACTTTATGGCAGGTGTGACGAGGCTCCAAAAAATTGGATGTATGAATAGCTATTGCATAGGTTTAACTTAAATATTGTGTAAATGTTGGGTTTGTGATCTGCTGGTCGGAGACACGAACACAGAATTCAATGCATGTTCTTCTGAGCAGGCTATCTTTATTGCATGCATGCTGTCTCTATCTGACGTAGGCTACCAAAACCCCAGTTCCTATCCTTCCTTTTTCTTTCACCACATAACCAATCACCACATGATAAACGTCTTTGTGAAATTAAAACTAGTCATAAACTTAGCCCACGGAGTGTTCAGAACTTTAAAAATATCTTCGTTATACATGTTTAATTATGCCATCCATTCAGAGTTGCACCCATCTCTGAACGAATCACTTAACACAAAGCATTTAATGTGCTATATAACTTATGACGGGGTTTGAGAAAATCTAGTAAATTAAATATTCATTTTATGATGAAGTTTAGTTTACGATGTTCTACTTTAATGACAAATTACGAGAATAAAGTCAAAAGAATATATTCTCGTCATAAGCGTTAAGATTAAAGTGGAAATGTCGAGAATAAAGTCAAAATGTCGTTACACTATTACACAGTACCCAGGTACATTACACTGTATTGAAAACAAATAAAACAAGTACAACTTGGCTTGCAGTATTATCCAGTAGTATAGAAACAGTATTTACACATCTGACCTTTTAAAACTAAAGCATCTCCAGGCGACAGATGTGACTGCTTTTTTTCGGCTCTCTGTCCATTTTCACCGCGCGGCATACCTATGCTACCGCCCACTATTTGGTGGTGTAGCAGTGAAAAAGAGTCCTAGTGCAACAAATCTGTGTTTAGCGGTGTAGAAGTGAAAAAGGTCCCCACTTGAACAGTTTCCCGCTGCGCCACGTTCCGAACGTCATTTAGGCAATTTAAACCGGTGTTGCGGTATAAGAAAAATCCATATCATAAAAAAAATAAAAAACGGTTTTCGGTATGAACCGGTATACCGCCCAGCACTACTCAGACTCCTCGCTCAGTTTCTCTAGCTCCCCAATCAGAGCCTCCATTGACTCCGTGAAGATCACAGCATCGTCCGCAAAGTCAAGATCCGTGACTCTTTCTTCACCAACAGATGCCCCACAGCCACTGGACCACACAACCTTGCCCAACACCCAGTCCATGCAAGCATTGAACAGAGTAGGAGCAAGAACACACCCCTGACGAACCCCAGAATCAACTGGGAAAAACGCAGAGGTCCTGCCTCCACTCTGCACAGCACTCACAGTACAAGTGTACAGCCCGGCCATGATATCCAGCAACCTCAAGGGTATCCAGCGAACCCTCAGGATATTCCACAGGGCAGCTCAATCAACTGAGTCAAACACTTTACGAAAAAAATCGACAAAGGCTGCAAAGAAACTCTGCCAATGTTCGCATTTGCACTCCATGAGAACCGTCAGTGCCAGGATGCAGTTGATGGTAGACTTCTTAGGTGTAAAACCAGACTGTTCTGGTCACTGGTAGGTAAGTGATTACAGATCCTATTGAGGACGACCCTAGCAAGGACCTTACCTGGGACCAAAAGCAGTGTTATCCCCCTGTAGTTGCTGCAATCCAGGCGATCACCCTTCCCTTTCCAGACAGGGACAACAAGTCAGTTGGGATGATGCCAGCCAGCCTTACCACCAGCCTAGAGAAGTTCACCCCCTGGAAACAACAGATCCCTGCAGCCTTTCCTCCTCTCAGCTGGTTCACCACCTGTGCAATCTCAGTGAGATTGGGTGGTTCACAGCTAATTGGAGGATCAGCCTCAAGAAACGTGGACCCCGAGATATCCAGCGTTCTAGCTGGAGAATCAGCTTGGAACAACCAACTGCTCAAAGTAGCCAGCCCAGCGGGTCACAACTGCAGTGTCATCCGTAAGGACCGTTCCATCAGCGGCCCTGACTGCTACTCTCCTAAGAAACTGATTTATTTTACTGGTGATTTTAGCAATCAAACATTTAAAATTAGCCATGGGAGAACTATTAGTACTATGCTAAATAATTTATCATTTTTTCCATAACGTATGGCTTCAGATATTGAGTTGTCTTTCTTACCTGTGTCAGCAAATTTACTCTTTTGAACAAGATCCCCATAGAATTTATTGAAAATGTCTGCAATTTTAAAATCCTGAAGGACAGTGGAACCTCTGCTGTCATAAAGCAACTGTTCGATGAAGAGGAAAACAAAATTAAACTGTAGGTAAATGAAAAATTAACCAGAAACATTGTTTGCAATTTCATTACTCGTTCCTACCTTGAGCCAATGCAAAAAATAGAAAACAAATGTATTATTACAAACTGGATTTTACTTAAAAGTGCCAAATGAAGAAAATGTTAAGAAAATACTTTGTTGCTTCAGTGAAATGCAGAGCATGAAAAAGATTGCTACATAAAGAACACACACGTAAAGAAATGCACAATTCTGTAAGAGCTATAGAGACCATAAACTGTGTAACACAGAAATGCATACACATCTGGTAGATGAAGGCGGCATTTATTTATTAGAAGAACAAATGATAACAGAGAATATGCTACAAACAAAACACATAAAATGAAAAATACGCCACTGCTAAAAACATTTCTCCTAACAAATGTTTAAACACATACAAACAGCACAAAAGCTTTCTATAATATGTGTTTTCTTAATGCATGTGTTACAGGTGCAAATGAGAGTATGTGCTGTTGTAGATGTGACATTATCAACACATATAAGCATCATGAAAAAAATGCACTAGTCTAATAGGTTTTGAAATAAATGCATAAGAGAAATTCACAGAAGTGGTTGAAACCTGGAGACTTTGGCAGGAACTCGACTAAAATGGAGAAATGCATGGCTCAGATGAATAAAGCAAAAATAGGAGCAACATCTGAGGTCACAGCAATTAAACAGAGAACTTTCACTAGTTAGTCCTATAACTGGTCTTTATGGCTTACCACATTTTCAAATTCAAAACATCAAATACAACAATTTTTTTTAAATTTTTTATACATTAACACAAGATATTCACACTACCTTAATAAGAAGATCCAAGGCAGAAACTCTGCTTCTTGCAGCTCTGTCTTTAGTATAAACAACAAGGCAAACATCCTACCAAAAGAATAAAATGAGTCAAGTAATGTACTGAAAATATGTGAACAAAGCATAACTGTTGATTTAAAGGCTTGCACTTCAAATGACAACTGCTGCTCATACATATTATGTAATATAATTTTACAAAGGAGTATCCTTTGTTAAAACATAAAAATACCAAAAAAACATAAAATAACTGTTGTGTTTAAATTTCATCAATGTACACACAGAAGAAAAACACAATATATAAACATAACTAACCACAATAATTCTTTAAATATTCCTGAATATGCCTGTCCATGATGTGGTGTGTAAATAAAGGACTTTAATTAGTTATATTAAATCTTTCTTTTCAAGTCAGTGGGTAACCGATATTACATGCTATTTGAAATTGGAAAAAAAATCAGATTCTCATTTAGAGGATCTGTTCAAAACGTTTTTAAAACCTGTCAGGATCTATTCAATAACATTTTAGAATAAGCATTATATTGGTGAGAAGGACACCTTTCCCTCTTTACTACCGTACTCTCAAAGTTTTACTCTGGCTTATTTGAATTTACATGTATTATTTGCTGGGGTGGGCTGACGCCCTGCCCGGGGTTTGTTCCTGCCTTGCGCCCCATGCTGGCTGGGATTGGCTCCAGCAGACCCTCATGACCCTGTGTTACGATAAAGCAGGTTGGAAAATGAATGACTGAATGACTATTATTTGTATGGAATGTTAAATTATTTTAATAAATTCAATAAAAGATCCAAAAAAATAAAAATAAAAATAAATAAATCTTTACCAGTTAAACCAGCTGCCAAGTGAAAACCTAATCACAAATACAACCTTTACATCTAAAATAACAGGAACATTTTATCCATTTTTGTCTTCTGGTTTTACAAGTATAAACCTTCAATGTTTTCAATGATGTAGAATATACAATATAAACCTAATGATTTCCAGATAAGCACATTTCCAAATTAACACAAAATGGCAGCTAGATATAAAATTGTGTAGCTAAAAATATATAAATGATAGCATTTTCATTTTAAAAAGTCCAGAGGAAACAAGTACTTCCTCAACTACACACTAACCATTATCAAGAAGTAACAGTTATCACCTCTTATATTTCACTCAGGCTAATATAAGAAGATCTAGACCATTTTTGTGGCAGGTGGAAACAAAAAGTGGCAATACTTTGTAAATAAAAAACTGTACTATAAACTCAGAATTGCGTAGTTTGTCATTACCTGCCACTCAGAGTTGTGAATTGACAGTGACTTGTCAAATCAATTAAAATTCTCAATTTGTAATAGTGTTTTGTGAATCAATTCAATTCCAACTAATAACACCTGAGCCTTTTTCAAAAAAATTATTTTCCAAATAAGTTAATATGTCTGTTTCTATAAAGTAATCCTTAATAGACTTCTATAAACCAGGGGGTTTCAAACTGGGAGCTGCAGCAGCCCTGCTAAAGTTGACGTTCTTAAACTAAATAACTAAGTGAAATTTTTGAGACTAAGAAAAAAAATTACATATTCTTTCTTTGTTCTAAATATGTCCTTTTACTTTATTTACAGTGCAACAATTGTATTTTTCTCATATCAGGTATCATTTTTTTTATTGCAGGGGTTCACAAACCCCAGGACACCATCCATCGCCTCATTAGGAGCATGACCCGACGTTGCCAGGCATGCATACAAGCACGTGGGGGCCATACAAACTACCGAGTATGATTTTGAGTTGCTGCAATGAAATTTCAGCAAAATGGACTAGCCTGCCCCATCATTTTTTCACTTTGATTTTCGGGGTGTCTTTGAATTCTGTCCTCTGTAGGTTGATAATTTTCGTTTCCATCAAACGATGTGGCATCCTTTCGTTCCTAACACATTACCCAGTCCATATCAGTATAGATATCCAGCAGGATTTTTCTTTTCCCGTAGAGATCTGATGTGTTTTCAAAGTGTTCCTTTAGTTTTTTGAGCAGTTTATAAACCCAATACTGCAATCTTGGATCTCGGTTACTGCTAACAGCAGGATTTGAGATAACAGTAGACCTATCAAAATCAAGGTAAATGCTTAACTGCAGTAGACCACTGACACATATGTGATCAAATGTTGTTTGATATCTCCAAACCAGGTGTTATCAACCCCTTTTTTGTCATACACCCCTCCATGAATTAAATGTTTTCAAATACTGTACAACAATTTTTAGGCACAAACATGCTTTCTTAAATCTGTCATTCCTAATTTTGGATTTTTAACAAGTAATTACTGATAGTTTTTGTTTAGGTTTTGGAGTGTGTCTTTTAGGTTTTCTTATGCAAGCTCATTTTTTAATATTTTTTTTAAATGTAAGAATAGCAGTGTGGTTTGACACAGAATAAAAATTGAAAGCCTAAAACTTAATACTTTTAATATACAAAAATTAAAGTTTCAAGTGAATTCAGATGAAAATAAGTATTCGTAACTTACACACTACTTCAGGTCAAAAAAGTGCAAAATAATTCAAAGTTAATGTGCAGACTGACTGCTTCTTGGCTATACTCTTTAGGTTCTACATGTTCCTGTATTTATTTTTAGGAAAGAATGAACGCTTCATTCTATCAGAAAATATATAAAAAATGAAAGTAAAACGATTTTATTTTCTTTATAAATGCATAAAAAAGCAAAAAAAAATTTCTTTTAATCACAATTTTCGTAGTAATACGTGACTAAATGAAATCGTGGGGCGCACATAAATTAAATGATTCAAACAATTTTTGAAACTTGGTTAGCATGGTGGGGAAATGACAATGTTTTTTGTTTTTTTTATATTTTATGATTAACATAGCTATTCTATTAATTGCTTGAATGAATTAATTTATGTGCGCCCCACGATTTTATTTAGTCACATATAACAACAAAAATTGTGGTTAAAGAAACTTTTTTTTTGCTTTTTAGTTCATTTATAACTAAAGAAAATAAATTTGTTTTACTTAATTTGTTTATACATTATATTTTTTACTTTTTAGTTTGGGTTTTTTGCAAATGATTTTTCTTTAATCATTTTTCATGAACGGGAAGCTTTTTTAAAAGGATTACATATCTTCTTTGCAGAATTATTTAAATACTAAAAAGAATTATATTTTGGCCTCTATTTTTCTATTCAGACACTTATAGGAATAGCGCTCAGTCGCTGCAAAAAAAAAAAAAAAAAAAACAGAACGGCAAGCTTACGCCATTACTTCCTCACTGTGATCATCAAGGCTGCTCCTTTGCAAGAGTAAACAAATAAAGTCGGCATGCATATTTACTGACTCCACTCACTGGAAGAGGCAAGTGGGAGCAATCCGATATGTCTCTCACTTGAATGCTCCTATATCGCAATAATATTCTCTCTCCATCATTGTTACGTGTGCGTTAATTAGAATCGCATAACCATTGATTACTGCGAATTTTGTTAAGTACTGTAATTGCATCAGTTTTGACAGATTATTGTATTGTCATTGATACTGAACACGTATGCAAAATTTGAAGAAATTCGCTTCACCAAAACTGGGTTTTAAAATCAGTTGCAACATTTGACCCAGACAAACAACCAGACAGAGGAGTCAAGTTAAATAAAATTGTTTAATAAAAAGAAAGCCTTTGTAAACTAACATCACTAATGTTAATTAACAGTGGAAATGTTATGCAGTAATGATGGATACGTTTATTTTATTATTAATAATGGCTAAAATGCATCTTTGTTCCATATTGTAAATTCTTTTGCATTAATGTTACAGTTTTTACTAATATTATAATAATGATAGTAAACTAAAAATGTTTACCAAAACTAAAAATATTATAATGTTGGCGGACTGGACCTGAGCAAGAGAGAGACAGCAGAATGGAGTGGAGAGTTCTTGTTGGGGAATGGGGTGGGAGAGGAAGATCACACTCACTTGTTAAGAAGATCTTTTTCGCAAAAAAAATCCTCATTTTTGAAGTGTGGTTTCGAGGTAGTCTTGAAGCTGGCATAGTTGGGGGTGGAGTTACCTCAGACCCCAAGTAGTGGAGGAAGACTTCAAATTGGCATGGGCATTGGACAATGAATGAGAACAAGGTGGACAAATTGGTAGTGAGGTCTCGCAATAGGACCACCAGGAAACAGAGCGATGGAATTGAAGCAAAGCCAAATACAGAAAAACAGGATCGGCCACTGTGGTTTTTAAGGGCCACTTTATTACAGTTTTGTGTGTGTATGTGTTTCCTTAAGAGGTACTCCTGTACCACATAGCTGGCAGAATCACAGGGCTAGTCAAAAGTCTTTGATATTAAGACTACTTTAATGCATTAAGTGAAGAAAAATTTTAGTTATACTTATTTAAAATATAACTAGAAAAAGAGTATAGACACAAATTACCCTATTCCCAATTAGCAAAGTATCTCTAAAATAAATCAACATATATTAAAGGAATATTCCATTTAAAAGGACAGAAATGTTTGTCACAATTAATTTCATCATGCTCACAATGGGATGGTACCCTAATGTAAATATGAATTTGCTTTCCTGTAAAAATCCGATTCTCTTCTCTCCAATCCTAATGTAGATTAAAAAATGATCACGAATCAAACTATGTTCTGCCTTCATGATGCTTACTAGAAGGATGTTCAAATAAACTGCTAGTCTTTAACATATTTTTTGCTAGATTGGGAAATGTATTAAACTTACTTCATGAACTAGACGTTTTGTCAACCAATAGGTACCTGAAAATTGATTTTCAATGCATCAGTTCAAAAAATTTAATTGACATATAAGGATCAATAAAAATCGCTAGTTAAATGTAGTTAATCTAACCGACGAGATCAGCAACTTCAGTCATCAAGTCTGACATATCCTCCAAAATTTCTTTAGTAATGCGAGGTAACTGCATGCTTATAGCCAAATAACTTGCTGTTTGACAGAACTTGCACTTGCACAAAGACTTTACAGGTATGGCGAGTTCATCAACAATCTCTGCCATTTATTTTCCTTATTCCATTCTGCAATGGTACAACAAACACGAGACTTGTAACAGACGTGCCAAAACACTCACATTCCTTATTCCTTGTGGCTGAATTCTATGCATTTAACCTCTGGCTGAGAGCTCATTGGTTGTCAGCACACACACACCCCATAGGACAAAATCAAACCTGCCTGACATAGTCAGAGCAAGTCAAAGACTGGTCTGACATAGTAACTGGAATGGTCTATCTATATGAATGGTGGTCATGAGAATGCACCGCAACTTTCTAATATCTCTCTATTATAATTAAAAGATCTTTGGTCGAGACGTGATTTTCTTGGAGACACTTTTAACGT
This sequence comes from Erpetoichthys calabaricus, assembly GCF_900747795.2. Classification (NCBI taxonomy): domain Eukaryota; kingdom Metazoa; phylum Chordata; class Cladistia; order Polypteriformes; family Polypteridae; genus Erpetoichthys; species Erpetoichthys calabaricus. The sequence goes on from NC_041399.2 coordinate 36,995,348, forward strand.
CCCGTGAGACAAATGGACAGTTGCTGTACAGGCTTTTAAATGATCGACCCGCAGCGCGACATGCAGATCACACAGCACGGCACAAACAACAGCAGCAAGCCAGCTTTAAATTGTATATCCGGTTAACCAAACCCAGGGGTGGGCGAGCAAAGCCAGCAGGGGGCGGAGCCCCCGTACTGTAAAAGAAAAAAAAAAAAAAAAGTCTGCAACAAAAAATCGATGGAAAATTGTGTAATTTGACAGGGTCTTTAGTCTTAAGGATTCAATCTAGCAAAAACAATAATTAAACTAGTACTTAAAAGAACTACTAGCTTAATTAAACCACCAAATCCCATGCCTTGAACTGACATAAAAGGAACAATAAAAATTGCAAGATTAAGTTAGTTAATCGAACACCTCTACTGCCACTGCTACTCATGTAATTTGACATCCTCAGGGTGAAGGGATCAACAACTCCAGTCATCAAGTCTGACATATCCGCCAAATTTGCCAATGTAATGCAAGTTCACCAAATGCACTGCAGCTTGTTAGTATACTGTAAAAAAAAAAAAAGTCTGACTAAAAATCGATGGAAAATTTTGTATTGTCACAGGGCCTTTAGTCTTAAGGATTCAAGCTAGCAATAACAATAATTAATCTAATACTTAAAAGAGCTACTAAATTGACTACACAGCTAAATCCCATACCTTGAATTTATATAAAACCACGAAATGCCATGCCTTCAACAAAGACAAAAAATGAACTTCTTACCTTAATGTCAAGGCCGTATGTTTTCTCCCATCCTATTATTCGGTTTGTAATTCTCTCTAAAAACGTCATTATGAGCTTCAGAACTTCATCTCTACTTTCACGAAGCTAAAAACATTAAAAAATAAATTAAAATGTAAACAAGAAATATCCTGCTATGACACTTTTGTGTTAAGCAGCTGCAAGTCAGACATACTAAATACACTTACATCATCAATGCTAAGAGATTTTCGAAGGAATAGGAGCAGTCCATTTTCTTTGGAAAAAAGTAAAGAAGTCTGCAAAACTTGAATGAGAAAATATCTATTATTAGTTCAACCATACTGTTTGGGAGAAAAATAAACAGGCCTAGTTCCAAATATGCAGAGGTTTCTGTAAATTATGTGAAAACACTTTAAATAGATAGATACCTTACATTTAATGAGTTGTGCTTTTAAAGTAGCTCATAGCTATGCAAGATAAAAAACATATTTTAGAGTAGGTAGTGGAACAACAGTGGCACTACTGGTTAGTGTACCAATACCAAACCTATCCAATATCAATATGGAGTTTAAACATTCTCCTTATATCGGCACAGGTTTTTCTTTCATGTCTTAAACGATGTGCATTGTACTTTAACTGGTGCTTTCATATTGGCCCTGTGTACGTTTCCGACAATGTGATAGACTGGACCCAGTCCAAAGCTGGTTTCTTGCTTTGCACCCAATTTCTCTACAATGTGGTTGGCTCCCAGTTGACCCTGAACTGGTTATGTTTTCTGAAAAAAAAACCGAAGGGCTGAAAATTTCTAATATTCTCCTGGCCACAAATCACTTGGATAAAATACTCAGAAAGGAAAAACCTAAAACATGGGGATGACCCAATGCAGAAGAATAAAATCACTTACAGAAACTAAATTTAGATAACACATTCCGTTATATGCAAAGATCGACTTCTTCTTAAGCAACTGGGCAAGAATAAAAACCTGCCACTATTGAAGCCATACACTGTAGGACTGACCCTGGGAACTGGTCTCGCACATTGCTTGTCTGGAACAGTGTTCTTGTTTCTGTATAATGCCCTAAATGGGTGCCTCTCCAAGAAGCTGGGGTTTATCTAGCTCATGGTTTGCCGTACATTCACAAAAGTGTCACCAAAACTTTGTGACAAACTGTACAAGTTCTGATTACTTTTATCAATGTACATCTGTTGTTAGCATAATCACTGCAGCGGCAGTGAGGGAATATAATGTTCCAGAATTTAAGTGCCCTACCATCAGTGTCAAGCAAAGGGTTTTTCTCTTAACCATTAACCTACAACTACCAGCCACTTTTCACATATGCCAAATTTAAAAATGGGCAAACATGAAAAAACAATTGGGGTGACTGCTTTTCCCTTAGTAAAGTAAATGGAAACTGCTTAATTCTAATAAAAACTAATAAACCGTTCCACTGTTTTTTGCTAGTGACAAAATAATAAAACATATTAACACACCTAAGAGATTTTCTTATTTTTTTATGTAAAACATATATTGCTCAGACAATCCTGGATAAGGTACAAGCATCACTGGGCTCACCCACTTATACAGAACTAATTTAGAAGCTTTCAGTTAATCTGAAACACAATTTTGGGATGTATTGGAAAAAAAACTTTATGCACAAAAGTACACACAAACTACACACGGGTCCAAATATGAAATTTACTACAGTTGCAGAAGCTGAAAAAGATCACCATGTGTAACTTTCAAAGTATGAAATACTCTTCAATGGATACATTTTACCACCTTTAACGTGTACACCAATTGCAACATGATGTTAATGTATGTATGCAAACTCTTTGTGTTCAAAAAGGATGTGCATCTTGCAACAGAAACTAAGAACGTTATTCCCTATATTGGACAGTAAATTGTCAATGCTGTACACTGCAATCACTTGAAAGAGTGATTTGTTTTGTTTTTTGCAACAGTTTGCTATTTTCTACAGGAATGTACTATATAACTTTCCAAATGCAATAAATTAATCTCTTTTTAGAATCATTGTATTTACTAAGATGCAGATAAAAGAAGAGAAATATTCCAAATAACGCAGAGCCAGAAATATACAAGCAGTATCACACCTGACATCTTGACTCTGTTCGGCCTTTCCACGATAAATTCAGAGATCAGCATTCTTATGAGCTAAATATCATGCTACTAGATGTGCAGATGAGATATTTAGCAACGTGAAATCAAAACAATATTTATTCAATTACTTATGTAAAACTTATGTTCCCACCACGTTCCATAGGGGTGTATTGTAAATTGTGCACAACAGTTCAAGGTCTGAAAAGGTTTGGAACGACACTATAACTAAAGTTGTTCGATGGAATATGTGATTTTTTCCCCTCATTATCGTTTATAAAATGTGAAAAGAGGAAACCAACCGGCTAAAATAACAGTTGCAGTACTGCAAAATGCTGTTACCAGAAAGCAGACCTGCATATTCATACTCCGGAGTTTACGCACCTAAATCGCTTTCGCTCCTGGACAGCATGCACTCGTGTCCTAGGTCTCGGATATGATCACGGGCCTCCTCGTTTGCCCTCTTGGAGTCCCCGATGTCAAATAAAGCATGCAGCTTTTGTAGACAGCCATACACGCCACGAGCTGCGTTTGATGCCATTCTGCACTCGTTTCCTTATTCGGGGACCCACATCTACAAGAAGCCGAGAAAGTGTTTGTCTTCCGCCTGTTGGGCAGAAGAAAACAGGTGTGAGTGAAACCGTGAAAGCATAAATGCTATGGAATGTCAATGTTATTTATTGAAATTGCTCACTGTTACAAGTAGTTAAAGTACAACTTAACACAACTTTGAGATGTAAATTGGCAACTTTTAGAAGAAAACATTAACAAGCGCAAACAACAATGGTACAGTCCAAGATTGTGTGGATTGACCATATGATTGTAAAACTGGGGGGTTGAAACAACAAGCAAACTATAAAACAGACTTTATTATGTGCACTGTTATCACTATCTCAGTGTATGCTATATAGACGATATTATTATGTCATATCTTATAATCTTATGTAAAAATACCTATTTTACAAGAACAACATCGCCGAAGTCATTTCTAAGATGCAATTCTTCGCCCCTAATTAGTACTAATGGTTTATCCTCTAGGTTTTCCCGCTAAATGTTTGCACACTGGAGCGATACCAAATTAATATAGGGGTTACGTGTATTGCTTATTGAAAACAGCAATCTTTTCTCTGAGAGTCTGCAAATCATCTATGTTATTTTTCAATAATAACAGTGTTTATTTTAATAAAATTAGGTGAGTTATTTTTGTGCGGATATCGATTGTAAGAAAATATATTCATATATTTTCATATACCCCCTCCCTGCAAACTGAAAGTTAGTTACCCGAATCTTGTATTCCTATTGGTCGAAAATCCCCGCGAAACGGGGCTGCGGTGTGTTGAGTTCGCGCGAATTGCTGTGGCGGTGTTGGATTGTTTGCGGACAGACGCTGTAAGGTATTTATTGTTTCATCATTATCGTTTTGAATGTCCATCGTTTGTGCTGCAGACGATAGTAGGCACATGTGCGTATAAAGGAGAAAATCTGTTTACATTTTACTGAAGACTATACTGTCATCAGTATGGTGTTCTATGTGCATGGTTATGAGTCGAAAGGGAACTAAAAGATCACCCACAGTTTGTAGCTACAGTTTTTACATTTAAAGTATGTGATTGTTTCCCAATATTTAACGTATACTATAAGTCCGAACTTTGCAGTTTCATAAAACATTTTTGGATTTCATCAGTGACGCACTAAGGCATTGTCACTGTATTTGGTTGATTTTTGGTCTTTGCGGTATCTGGTGCTTAAAGTGTGTAGCATGTAGCAGTTCGCTGCGGAACTCGCTATGGTCAACACCATTTGTCTAAACGTGTTTATTAAGCAACATTCTACTTTTTTCGTTGTGTATCAATCTTTTTGTGTTGGCTTTACATGCGTAAATTATTTTAATAGACATTGGGATTTTTCCTTCTCGTTCGGTTAGGTACTGCAAAATGTGTGAGACCGACATAACATTTGGACTTGCTTTTTCGTTCTATTTAAGCTCCGCGTGATGGCGCTCGCTGTGAAGGACTCAAAAACGTCACCATGATTGAGCTTTCTTCTTCAGCATCGCGAGATTCAGCGTTATATTCCACAGCGTGCTTTGATGTTCTGTAAAATCTCTGTTGTAAATAATAAAGCATTGCGTTTTGCACTGTCAAAGAAACACAACAGCAGAAAACCTAATTTGGTTTTTTTTTCAGTTTACTCCGTAAGATATCGTTAATGCTGTCCGTTCAAATGCAAATTATAACAAGTCAGCACTTTTAAGTTTTTCTTGTAGGAGAACTCCAGGATTGAAGCCTGTTTTCAAATACCTAGCTCAACTACCGGTATATTGCATACGTATTTTTTCCTTGAGGGGAAAAACGTTTCTCCAAAAAATTATACTTGATATCTCAGGCCATAATTAACAAGTTACTTGATACGTCATCTTTTTCATTTTCCGCTGCTGGTTTGAGAAGAAATGGTTTAAAGCTCTTTACTGGATGCACCGTTATTAGTAAGGTTTCATCCAGGCATTTCTTAAAAAGAAAGAGTTGAATATATTCAAGTTTTTACTTGTTTTCCTTCACTTAAGACCTTAATGTAATTTAAAGTTCAATTTTTACTCAAAAAAGATTTTTTATTTTTATGTAGTTCATTTCTGTGTTGCGCACCATACCAGCAATTTGCAGGCAGAGTACAACTGTTTGCTACCTGTAACAAGTGCAATTGAACTTTTTGTTCTGTGATGACTAATAAAACACTTTTAATAAAAAAAAAATGTAAGCAACTCTTTTTATACAACAGAAAACTTTACAATATTGTAAAGTTGTATGCACATTTTGTAAAGAGAGTATAATAATAATTTCAGATATCCATCTTACAAAGGGTTCAATACCAAATTAATATTAGCTTGCTTTTCTATAACCGTATGGTTTGGGTTTTGATGTTGAGTGTCTATAGTGTACTTATTACTACTTCTTTCATATTTTAGCAAACCTTTTATATATCCTCGGGGAAACCTTTAAAATCCCTGGAAAGGCTAGTATTATGGAGTCTGAGCATGGCTTAAATCCGTGCTTAATATGAGCATCACTATTTTTTTTTTTCATTTTGCTAAAAAAAGTGTTTAAGCTCTTCATTTAACAAGTTAAGCTTTCTAAATGATTTAATAGTGTTGATTCTTTTGTTGACCATGGCTGGAATAAAACTGCCGCTGATCCCTGGATACTTTTTACCATTTGGAGAGCTACAGGCGATGCAGTCAGTAAAGGTGAAACAAGTTGGTTAACAGAACCCAGGATTTTAAGTAAAAACAAAAAACACAAATCTTATTAGCTGCTGCATTTGCAGTCGCAGCTGTTGAAATTCTTAATCCAGCTCTCTGTTACAATCTGATTTCGTAGAGGAGGGATTTTTGTGTGTGTTTATTGCGTAGTGGCTTCCTCTTAACTCCGAACTACTCAACTCAGTTTATTTGTTCCAACCAACAGCTGCCTCGATTAGAACACCTATTATAAGTATTTATTGCTACTGCATTAGCTACTTGTGTCGTTCAAGATATGACACAATAATATTTACTTTTTATATAAGTAAAAGATTTTGTCTAGATATAGAAATTTTGCTTTTTTATTGTAATGCCTTTGTTATTTAATAAAGTATCTATCTATCTATCTGTCTATCTGTCTAAGCAGTTACCAGCTAAGGATTTCATGGGTGGAAATGTTATTTAAACAGCTGTTTCTGTTTAGAATTTATTTAAAGTATTTGGGTACAATTTACATTTCAAGCTGTGTGAAACAAGTAACATAAGCAGAAAAGAATGTCAAACTATTTATTGAAATGTGTAGGAAAAAGATACAAATTTCACATTGAATTGTATGACAGCAAAAATAATATGGGAAGGGATAGAAAGAATAAGAGAAGCTCATTTAATGAGTTCAGACATTTTGATTTTGTTCTTTAATTGAAAGTCACTCCTTATGCAAGTGTGAATTGTGAGGAAGTTTGTGTTTAGTACAACAACATTTTATTTGTATAGCACATATTCATATAAATGATGTAGCTCAAAGTGTTTTACATAATGAAAAAAGACACAATAAATAAGAAAATAGAATTGGGGAACACGAACATAGTAAGGTCCGATGGCCAGGGAGGGGAGGGGAGGAAAAAAAAAGTACAGGAGCTCATATTTTTAATTTGACAAATAGATAACGGTAACCCGGATTGACAGGATCACACTTGATCTGGGCTTGTGAAATTTGATTACCTGGACGCCACCATATACTTAATGTGCCAGTTTTTTTTAAAGTTTTCAATTGCTTTCTTATTTTTTGTTTCCTTTCAGAAACCGTTTGTTTTGCCATCACAAGTTTAAGAGCATTTATTTTTTAAATTGCCTCCTAATCAACATAAACACTTTCATTCAGTTTTTGTTCCTTTGACACTATGAAAATATTTTGTTGCCAAGCTATGAAAAATAAATACATATATAAAAAGCATAAGTAAAATCAATATAGCAGGTAAAGACCTGATGTAAAGCATGCACATGAATAATGCTAGTGGCAATGACTAGCTGTCGCCATAACCCTGCTGTTCTTTTTTTACAATGATGTCATTAATTTGAACTTAGCCAGGTGAGCTCACACTGGCAAATATATCATACAATTTGCAGAAAAGCTCTCAAGAATCAGTTTTTTTTAATAATTTGTTACATGTATTTTGTTCCTTGATGCTTCGAATTTTTCCCATGGCATACAATCCAGTCTGGATTACTGAAAGACCAGACCATCAGCCTTATCAACCTAAAAGCCAAGTTAGCCTTGCATCCTCTTGATAAAGATCATTATGAATATTTTATTACAATTGTGGCTTGTACTTGGTTCAACCAAGTATTTTAAAACATGGCTTATTTGTATGGAATGTTATTTGTTATTAAAATCAATTATATTAAAAAAAAATCTGGCTTGTAATTATGCCAAGAGTTCTATTTTATGCCATATGTATTAGGGATAATTTGTGTATATATTTTATTAAAATATGTATATTACAAAGATTTCATTTATTTTAGCATTTTTGTATGTTTGCTGAAAATTGAGCATAAAAAATTTTAATTAAAAAAAGATGAACAGAATAATATCTGTGGTTTACAGAATTATTTATAAAAAAATTCCACTATAATATAAAATATAAGGCTGCTACGTGGCTGGTTTTTTGCAGAAACATTGTGTAAAACAAAAAAAAATATATGCTTCAATATCGGAATTTAACAGTTCTTGTAACATGGAATCGGTGAACAGTTTGTTTTGTTTTTATAATGTAACCGATTGGTGTAACCTCCCTGATATCAAAGTCCAAACTACAAAATCATACCAGTTCCTGAGGTTTCTCCTCTAGCATAGAAAGCTCAGAGTGAGAAAGTTGGATCTCATCAGCTGCTAATGTGTTGCTCTCAGGCATTATTTTGGGTTTTTTTAACTGTAGCTATTTTTTGGCTTTTTAATGGCATTGTATATCTGAGAATAATTTTCCTCTCCCCCTTCAACAGAATATATTAAACGATGTCTTCACCAGCATCCACCCCAAGTCGCAGAGGCAAGAGAGGAAGAGCCAGCAATCCAACTTCTCGTAAGTAGAAAAGCAAAGCTTTGTTGTTAAAGAAGCAGCATTGATGCTGATGAGTGAGACCTGTTTTTTTAGGATTGCTAAATCACGTTTCACACTGTCTAGCACGCATTTGGCACCGGAACTGTTGATTATATTTTAGTGAATTAGTGTCTTAGCAAAATGTGTTCAGAATTTAGCGATAGAATTACTGCTTCATAATGGATTGAAACTTGATCAGCATTGTTCAACAATAATTTTAAAGACATCAGTCCTTGCGTTTGGGTACTGTTCAAAAAATATATATGAAGACTGCCGCTTGATGACAATAATTTAAAGTGTAGAAACTGAGAATAGCTATCGTCTGACCGAGTCCCTTTCAATCAGCAGCATGTAAAATATTGCAGTTAGAGAGATGACTGCTGATAATACTGAGATGTCCAAATTAACATATAAAAGCATGAGTGAAGACATACTTCTTTAAAACAATACATTTTTCTCATAACTGATCCTTCTCCTCCTTACTGATTTGTACTGTGGCCAGGTTGAAGTCTCCCTTTTATTATTGATTTTTCTTTTAATATACATGGGGACTTCGCTCGTCAACCCCCCAGCCTGCACTACATGCCAGTAGTGTCTCTGGCGCTCGCATATGTGGATTTCATTTTCACCAAACAACAAATCTTTTAATTCTCGCAGATACGCCTCTTCATTGGGAAGAAACACGAATTAGACGATCTACAAGTCTGTGACTTAAAGTTTAAATCCGAACAATATATTCAATCTCTTTTCACTGTTCCATTATCTCACTGAGTAATAATTATCGTTTGTTTGCACTAATGCGATCTTTACTATCATTTTTTTGAGACTTTCAAATTTTAGTACTTTCATTATCTCTAACCTGCTCTGCATGTGTTTGGCGCCAACGTTTTTGAATTCTTTATGATGTTCTACTTTGTCATCTACTCTTTGTCTTTTATTTCCGTCCCCGGGCGTGGTTAAATCTCTTGGCACAAAGTCTCATCTCACGGGACGTGAAAGTGTCTCTTTGAAAAAGTCATGTCTCGTCCAAGGATTTTTTTTTATATAATAGAGAGATCTAATACTTCATCCATATAGTTTTTCCTTTTTATAAGTGTTAAGACCATGTAAGGAGAATAAGAGTATTTAAAATCTACAGACATAGTTTGAGAGACTGAAGTGTGAAAAAGTGTCAATTAAACCATTTTAATCACAAGTAGGTCTTTATCTTTTGTCCTTCTGTTAAGAGTAACAATGATATCCAAATTTGAAAGTTTGCTCCAGGTTAATACAATATACAGTAATCCCTCGCTATATCGCGCTTCGCCTTTCACGGCTTCACTCCATCGCGGATTTTACATGTAAGCATATTTAAATATATATCGCGGATTTTTCGCTGCTTCGCGGGTTTCTGAGGACAATGAGTCTTTTAATTTCAGTTACATGCTTCCTCAGTTGGTTTGCCCAGTTGATTTCATACAAGGGACGCTATTGGCAGATGGCTGAGAAGCTACTCAACTTACTTTTCTTTGTCTCTCTCTTGCGCTGACTTTCTGTGATCCTGATGTAGGGGGATTGAGCAGGGGGGCTGTTCGCACACCTAGACGATACGGACGCTCGTCTAAAAATGCTGAAAGATTATCTTCACGTTGCTACCTTCTGTGTGCAGCTTTTAAGTATGCTGCACGGTGCTTCGCATACTTAAAAGCTCAAAGGGCACGTATTGATTCTCTCTCTCTCTCTCTCTCTCTCTCTCTCTCTCTCTCTCTCTCTCTCTCTCTCTCTCTCTCTCTCTCTCTCTCTCTCTCTCTCTCTCTCTCTCTCTCTCTCTCTCTCTCTCTCTCTCTCTCTCTCTCTCTCTCTCTCTCTCTCTCTCTCTCTCTCTCTCTCTCTCTCTCTCTCTCTCTTCTCTCTCTCTGCTCCTGACGGAGGGGGTGTGAGCTGCCGCCTTCATCAGCTTTGTGCCGCGGTGCTTCGCATACTTACAAGCCAAACAGCCCTATTGATTTGTTTGCTCCTTTGAAGAGGAAGATATGTTTGCATTCTTTTAATTGTGAGACGGAACTGTCATCTCTGTCTTGTCATGGAGCACAGTTTAACCTGTTGAAAAAGAGACAAATGTTTGTTTGAATAACGTTCCTGTCTCTCTACAACCTCCTGTGTTTCTGTGCAAATCTGTGACCCAAGCATGACAATATAAAAATAACCATATAAACATATGGTTTCTACTTCGCGGATTTTCTTATTTCGCGGGTGGCTCTGGAACGCAACCCCCGCGATGGAGGAGGGATTACTGTAATATATTCCTTTATGTGGAAAGAATTTTTTGGGGCTCCCATCTTAAATGCATTTTTCCTTGATACACACTGCTGTCCAAGTATGTGATTCACTGTTTAACCCTGAATTCTGCTGAATCAGCTGTAGTGTTGCTTTTTAGAATTTGAAGACCTCCGTTAGGTCCCATTTATCCATCTCTATCCAACATTAAAAAGATTGATGTCCCTTGGCTTGCTAGAATAGGGCACATCTTTCAGACCAGGATCGTAATTGGTTACACTTTTCTACATAGCTCCTTGCACTGTTCTTTTATACCAAAGTGGCCAAATTGCACACTGTTTTCAAGACGGAGACTGATCATAGCATCTCTTGATTAATATTCAACAGAATTAACAGCCTAACATTTTATTCTACATTTGTTTTTCAGTCTTTTCTTTTCCAGAGTGTGCTTCCTTTATGTCCACATTGCTGCTGATTAATTCAGAATCTGTCCTTCCTTTCACAGGCTGCCTAAATTAACCTGTATTTTTCAGGTATTTGGCTCATTTTAAATTTAGTCTGTGAAGTTTTTTTGGCATCCACCTTAGTACTTGTTCAGAATAGGCACCGGCCCCTCATACGCCTGCTTTGAGTTAAGTGACTTGTTCCTAGGTATATCATGACTGAAAGGTGCCAATCTGATTTGGAGTCCTCCATGTTTGTCTACTTACTATAGTTTTATGAAAGACCAGTGATTATCAGATAGCTATAAACCCACCTAAGGGTGATTAGGAAAAAAAAAGTTGGGATGGTGTTGGCATTGATCCTGCTGCTGAATGTATACTTTTGGACTTTATAATTTGATCTAAGTAGGAGCTACTTGAACAGTCTTGCCGTTAATAATTTTGCAGATAGCTTTTCCCAAGTCACTGCACACAAGTAGGTTACATTATATTTGTTTACCTACTTTATACAAATGGCTCTGGATTTGCCCCAACCTCTTGCAACAAAGTGTTTTGAGATCTGAAGTTGCTTTCGATACCACCTTCATCACTGAAGTTCCTGACCCCTCCCCCCCCATTGAGCAGTTTCTAGCCAGATTGTGAATTACTTATACATCTTGAATACTTTATATATGCTTTGTCCATTTATCCAACTATTTCTATTTTGGCCTCTCTAATATCAGCTTGCTCTTTTTGCGTGCCCTTCCAAAGCATGATTTACATTCAGTATTAAATAACTGAGATGAGACTGGCATGGAAGTCAGTTGGTAAATGTAACTAACCTGTACATCACCTTTTAGAGGAAGATCCATTACAAAAAAGAATGCACTCTCAAGTTCTCTTGTAAATTCCTGGGTGGAGGAACTTTTTTAATTTTCTCCCACTGGGTTTTAAGTGTTTAAGACTTGGATACTCACAGGGCTGTTAGGTGCTGTTGGGGAGTCTTAAATGTTTTACTTGTGTAATTCTCTGTTTCAGCTCGCAGTGAAGATGTCCGATCTCCTCCATCTCAGAGGCGCCGCAATGATGACACTTCCACCGGGGAGCTTCAGCCCATGCCAACTTCCCCTGCTGCACGCAGTCCTAATGTGCAGGACACATCTTTGTTCTCCAGCCCTGCCAGGTCCCGCTATTCTGGTATGCATTACTGTATCTTTGTCTGCAGATGTTATTGGTAGAATGCAAAGAGTTGCAAGCCAGTCTCCTTTCTTAAGAGATGAAGATGCTGCAGAATTAGTTTATGTACAAATTGGGACTTCCACCTTGGATATAATTTATTTACTTTTGACAAATGCTTTAGCAGCCCTGGATATTGGCAAACTCCATACATTTCAAGGCAAATACAATTTTCTATTTCTAATATGATTATCTTTTCCTTAATTGAAGACAATATTCCAAAGTACTGAGGTTTTATTGATTGATTGATTGTGGAAGCCTTTTCCTCCCCATCCAATAAACTGAATACTTCTATCATATTTGAATATGCAAATGATGTAGTTGTTTCATGCCTGAAATGTGGAGACTTTGTTACTGAAGAACCAGAAAGATCATTTAACTGTAAACTGTTTGGTTTTTAAATAGTTATTTAATAGTGTGTGGGAAAAGTGCACACAGAAATGCAACATTTATTTTAAACATAAAACAGCCTAAAATGCATTGTGAGCTTAGTTCTGTGAATCCCATGCAGATTCATCATGTTCCTATTAAATTGTTAGTTATTTGTATATTATTGTTTAAGGGATTGCTGTGTGGTTTTTGCATGTTCCTCCGTGTTTTTTTTGTACTCTGTCTGTATGTGGTTAGTTAAAAAAATGTTCAAATTATCAGTGAGTCCAGGTGATATCCTACCCAAGGCTGATTTCATCGTAGCTCTCAATGTAACCCACATAGGCCGTGGTCCCTATGTGGATATTTTCAATGAAACACACCTTTTCTAGTTCCTAACCAACATGTTCCAAGTTATCACTGTATTTATAATTGTGTTAATTTTCTATTCTTGTTTCAGTTAAAGTTAGTCACTTTAAAAGCATCTGTCTCTGTATTCTGAGTCATCTGATTTATTTTGCTTTTGACGTGTAATTTTTTTCATTCATTGCCAACAGCTCCACTTAGTGAGCTTGATTTGAGTTCCCCACTTACCTATGGAACACCTAGCTCCAGAGTAGAGGGGACACCACGCAGTGGAGTACGTGGAACTCCAGCTCGACAGCGCCCTGATCTGGGTTCAGTAAGGAAGGCTCGTCAGGTTGATTTGCACTCTGATCAGGTGAGATGTTACACACAGTGAACCCTGTCCTTCACTAAAGGATGATTTCTGTTGGTGGACTATGGATTTCATTCTGTTATCTCATTGTAGCCCACAGGAGAGGATGCATTGTCCAGTGAGCAGCCAGTGGGGCAGAAACTTGTGATCTGGGGCACTGATGTCAATGTTGCAACATGTAAGGAGAAGTTTCAGGTAAGCAGTCCACCCAGAAGCCTCCAGTCACCTGTGGAAGTTGTTAGTTAAGCTTTAGCTAGTGGATGTCATCTACCATGTGTGTGCTTGGTGTGTGGGTGTGTTTGTGTGTGTCCTGCGGTGGGTTGGCACCCTGCCCAGGATTGGTTCCTGCCTTGTGCACTGTGTTGGCTGGGATTGGCTCCAGCAGACCCCCGTGACCCTGTGTTCGGATTCAGCGGGTTGGATAATGGATGGATGGATGTCATCTACCATATCATCTACTAGCCATCATAACATGTTAAATCATTTGCAATTAGAAGTGAAGTTTTAAAATATCAGAACCCATAGAAGGTCATTGTTTGTGTGTATATTCCTTTATTTTTGTTTCCACCAATGATTTTAATGTTTGCTTTGCTCAGAGATTTCTACAACGATTTGTTGACCCTTCTGCCCGGGAGGAGGAAAATGCGGGCTTAGATCTTAATGAGCCCTGGTATATGCAGCGTCTTGAAGAGGTATGTTTCTTGAGTGTTTTGTGAATGATTTATTTATGAAATGAGGTTGCTTTCCTTGTCATCATGTTTCTTTTGTGTTTTCTAGATTAATGTGGTTGGCGAACCTGTTCTGAATGTCAATTGTTGCCATCTTGAGTCATTTGACACAGACCTCTACAGGCAACTGATGTGTTATCCTCAGGTGAATGCTTGATTTATATCTGGTTTGGAAACTAAATGTGTGTATGTATGTGTATATGTAATATATATAATAGCAAGCACAATTTTTATGAAAATAAGCATTACTCCATTCTGAATTGTCTACAAATGTTCAATTTGGGAATCAAGTGGGTAGTGCTGCTGCTTTATTGAGAATTCATAAACATTCCTTCTGCTTTCTTTTCTTTTCAGGAAGTTATTCCAACGTTTGACATGGCTGTGAATGAAATCTTCTTTGAACATTATCCAGATTCCGTTTTGGAGCATCAAATTCAAGTCCGCCCATACAATGCTCTAAAAACCAAAAATATGAGAAGCCTCAACCCTGAAGGTAACTTATATATCCAATTGTGAGTTTGTCCTACTATTTGTGAAGCACTTTTATAACTAGAAGATGTGAATAATCTTAGGACAAAGTTTACCATGCTTTATATAAAGCTGGGATGATCATTTAGCCGTCGATAAACTAGATGCAGCCTTTGTGGAAGTTTTCTCTGACTCCAAGCCATCATTGAACATTGTTTTTAGTCAAAGTGACATATTCAGCACCTAGAAGGTGTTTTTCAGATGCAGGGTTTGAGCAGAAGGAACAGGTGATCAGACACCCTAATTCCCATACCCATAAATGCCTACTGTTCCACTTTGGATTCTGGTCTATCCAAATACATAAAATTGTGCCAAGTCTTTGCTTTCTGTTGATTCATTAATGGCTAGAGGAATATGATCAGCTTGACCAACACCACCTATCACCCAACGTCGTACATTCTATGTCAAGACATGAATATGATGTGCTGCTGTTACAGCTGAAATGAGTGCTATTTCATAGATTTATTTGTGCTATCCATCGATTAGCAAATTCTGATAGAGTATTGTTAATGTAATCATCTAATATGTCTGCATCAGGGACGGCTTTATTGTGCATCGCAAGTAACCACATAAGTTGGAGGAAAGTAGTTGTTTCTCTCTGTTGTTCAGGTAATAGTTTTTCCTGCTGTTATCGTGGATTGTTGTCAAGGCCTCAGTTTTACTGAGCCTGGCCTCAGATTTTGTTGGAAAGGTTCATTAAAGTGCCATGCTTTTAACAATAGTGACATCTTCACATTACACTCCTTTTTTATGTTTCATTTCATATTACTAGAGCTATATATACTGTAAATTGATAACCTGTCCTTGGTGAGTTATTTATAATTGACATTATCTTCAAAAGGCTGGAAAGTTTTTATTTTAATCAATGTAAATACTTCATGTTTGAAAGGCACTAGTTTGTAGATGTGGTTTTTGTTCCTAGTTTGGTAATTACATGGTTTATGACCCACAGATATTGACCAGTTGATCACAATTAGTGGCATGGTTATCAGGACCTCACAGCTCATTCCTGAGATGCAGGAGGCTTTCTTCAAATGCCAGGTCTGCTCTTTCACCACCCGGGTGGAAATTGATCGAGGTCGCATTGCTGAGCCTGCCGTTTGCAAGAACTGCAATACCACACACAGCATGGCTCTTGTCCACAATCGCTCAGTGTTCTCTGATAAGCAGATGGTGAGTTGTTGGGATTTTTTTTGGGGTATGTTCTTAAGGGGATTAGATGTGCAGATCTGAAGAGATTCTGTTCTTAGTTCAGTTATGTATATAGAAGCATTTGCTGTTAATGCATAAAAATTTATGTATCAAGTTCCTTTCAAACTTAAGCATTCGAGTTATTTCTGTCATGTATTGACCGTTACGGATTCTCGAGACTTTGAAATGCAAATAATTATCATAGGTGCACCACACGTTCCCCTAACTTTTTTTTCTTTTAAGGCCAGTGTGGTGTTACATGAATCAGTATTACAAATAGACTAATGTATGAAAAGCTAGAAATCTCTCTGCGTTTTCATGTATTCTCTGATCATTGCATTGTTCTGCCTGTGTTTTGAGCCATTCTGTTGGATTCACTTAGTAAGGATTAGGAAAGAGCCGATACCAATCACCAACATCCTGTTACTGGAATTGTCCAGTTCCGATACCGAAATTTCTCTTTAAAAATGTTTAAGCTCCACATAACCAGACGCGGAGAAGCCTTATGTCCTTTAATAAAGTTAACTTTGGTATTTTCTAATTAAGTTGTAGACTACAGGTGTTATCTGTTAAATTTTTGTATTAATAATGAAATCCCTTAGGCTTCTTATGCAGTGACCGTGAAATACTAGAATAAAATCCCATAAAATACAATATTTTAACTAGTAAAATAAGTAGAGAAAATATTCTCCCTAATATTTATGGTATTAAAGAAAATGTTTCCCATAAATACAAACTGTCATATTGTTTAACTTTCTCTGTAGTTTACTTAATTGAAACGAAGCTTTATTTAAAAAAGTAGTTCTCAACATTTGTCAAACAGAAAAAATATATACTTTGCACATTTATTCAACTAATTGATGTTCGCCATTATACATGGCTTAAATGCAAAGTGTGTTTTTGCAATGTACCAACATTCCTAATTCTTGAGGTGCAGTTATAAATATGGATTGCCATTTTAATAATACAGTTTTTCTTTCTTACCTAAATGTATGCTTGTGATACACACAAATAGTAAACACAGTAAAATCTGTACAGAAGCTTTGCATCTATAAAATGTTCCTAAGATGTTTATAAAGAAGATATAGTATAAGACTAGCATGCTTAACAAGTTTACAAGTAAATAGCTTGAGTAAAAATTTGTCTAACATCCATTGTTTACTAAGTAGCAATTTCAAGTTCCTTTTTCTAACTGAAAATGTGAGCTGCTGTACTTAACAGAAGCTCGCTCACCATCGAAATTCAGACAAGCAGTGTTTGCTTTAATTAAAGGACAAAAAAAATTCTGAATTCATAATAGCTTTTCTTGCAGATTCTATAATTGCATGGCATAACTACTGATTCCTTTTCTCAGTTTATTACTCCCCTTTAATGTTCTAATGTTCTCTGTTTCGCTCTGGTAAGTTAGATTGATTGGAGCATCATTACTAAGAAGTGTGTGACTTAATGCAGTGTTTGGGTAGACTGCAAGATGAGAATTTCCCCAATGTGGAGGTGCCAGAAAAGCAAAAACAAGCCAATATTTAGAATACCCTTCTTGTTAAACGTGACGTGACGTTCTTCTCTGATTTTTATAATGTGTAGCGCACATCACTCCTTGGTAAAAAGATTTGTTCTGCACTAACGAACTCTGCAATATTTTAGAGTTTTTATATTTTTGTATTCAATGATTATCATAGAAATTCTCTAACTTTCGCGTTTTCACCCAGGTTAAGTTACAGGAATCGCCTGAAGACATGCCAGCTGGACAGACCCCTCACACCACAGTCTTGTATGCTCACAATGACTTGGTTGACAAAGTCCAACCTGGTGATAGAGTTAATGTTACAGGTAGGTAGATATAAGCAAATAAAAAGTGAAAAACATTTTGGTTCTTTATATTTAAACATATAATTGTTCTGAATTCCTGTATTCATAGGCATTTATCGAGCTGTTCCCATGAGAATTAACCCTAGGCAGAGCAACGTAAAATCAGTTTACAGGACTCACATTGATGTAATCCACTTCCGGAAGACCGATGAGAAGCGTCTGCATGTAGCAGACCAGGAGTTGGAACAGAAGCTGTTCACAGAGGAGCGTGTACAGATGTTAAAAGAGTTGGCCAATAAACCAGATGTCTATGAGCGCCTCTCCTCTGCCCTGGCACCCAGCATTTATGAGCATGAGGATATTAAGAAGGTAAATATGCTACAGAGAGCATACACTTTTAACTAAAAAAAAATAAATAACATTTCTGATTGAAGGTTCAGTCAGGTACGCTTCCTTGTAATTTTAAGAGGAAGCTGTGATGGAGTATGAAAAATAGTGTAACTTTATATTTATCAGTCCTTGAAAGGATCAAAAAATGTGTATTAGCTATGTGAAATACATAAAATAAGCTGGACAATGAATCGTGGCATACTTTACTGTAGAATACTAAAAACAATAATGCACTCCCAGCCCTTCTGTATGCCGACATTCCTTTACAGCACAGAATGGGCAGGATAGAGCATGAGGTGTGACAGAGTGTTGTGATGGCCGTGTACTTCTGACTAAACATTTCCTACATGTACGCCCATTTTTGCATTATCCTTTTTTCTCCTTGTTTTCACCAGTACCACCTTCTCATGTTCTGTTCCTCCAATTATTATTCTTTATAAAACTGACGACTTACCAGAATATGTAGTCATTTATGTTACAGTAGCAGTGTCATGATTGTTATGCAAGTTTAAGATTTTTCCAGTTAACTTAGTTTATATAAAAAAACTCACCCTTTTATGGATATTGTTGTGCTACTCTGTTCTGTATGAATTGAGTTTTTAGGGGGGAAAAAGGCCTGGCCTAACCAGTGGTTTAGATTGTGTGCACACTTTTTATCTAGAAAATGCCATGTTCATTCCTAATGAGTGTTTGTCTGCTCGTTCTTACAGGGTATTTTGCTTCAGCTATTTGGAGGGACTCGAAAGGACTTTAGTCACACTGGTCGAGGGAACTTCCGTTCGGAGATCAACATTCTCTTGTGTGGAGATCCCGGTACCAGCAAATCTCAGCTTCTGCAGTATGTTTACAATCTTGTACCCAGGGGCCAGTACACATCTGGAAAAGGATCGAGTGCTGTGGGTCTCACGGCCTATGTCATGAAGGACCCGGAGACTCGGCAACTGGTGCTACAGACTGGAGCCCTTGTGTTGAGTGACAATGGCATTTGCTGCATTGATGAGTTTGACAAGATGAGTGATAACACCAGATCAGTGCTGCATGAAGTGATGGAGCAGCAGACCCTTTCTATTGCTAAGGTAATACAGGAAAGACGTTTGCCAGTGGAAGCATTGAGAGTTCTTGTACTTCAATAGAAAAAAACCTGATACTTCACCAGTGCTGCTCTGGTTTGTTTGGGTTATTAAAAGGGTGTTAACCTCACTTGCGTTTTTTATAATGTGTAATTACAATATTTTCTTTGATCAAGATGAAAAGTTTTAATGTCAAAGCCGGAATTATAAGATTAGTAAATTTAAACAGTGAAGATTAGTGATTTGTTACAGGTGTGTATTTACACTTTGGCAGGACTACAATAGTTACAAGACATTTGTATACTACACTTCATTTACAGGCTTGGCGCACTGGTGTGGGGGTGTTTGTGTATACATGTGGCTCATTTCATTAATGTTAGATACCATCGGAACAGGAGGCTTAAATCACAAGATTACATTCCCTCTCGATTTATGAAAATAAGTTTTTAAGAACATGTGGCTAGAGATGTAATATAACCAACAACTGCCATTTTGAAGCAATCGGGAACAGTACACCAATTTAATGTAATGTTTGCCCACCCTGTGTTGAATGTCGGGAAACTGGCCAAGAAACTGCAGTTGTCTGTCAAACTCTAGTAGAATGCACAAGTGTTGGCATACTGTAATACGGTGAAAGATCTGGAAGCAGCTTGCTCAGTTTGCAGTGTGTTGTATATTACAGGAATCCATAAACTTATGAATATTCAGATGTCGTCTTTCAAGTTGGCTTCCGTTCTGATGACGGTACATTTTGATAAATCAAAGCAAACCTAATGGTTGCCTCGTTTAATACGTTTGATGCATTCTGCTAATCTTCTAGTTCTGTTATTCTCAGTTTGCACTTTAGTCGTTATTGTGCTAGTACAGGCTGTGGCTTCCCACAATACTACATTTTAATAAAAGTTCAAAATTGATACAAATAAGTGATGTTAGTTACTCTGACAAAATGCTGTGTTTTTTTTTTTGAGTATTCTAGCATACGAATTGGTTTAACTTGCCTTCATTTGTCCTTTTCTCCCTGTAGGCTGGAATTATCTGCCAGCTGAATGCCCGCACCTCAATCCTTGCTGCAGCCAACCCTGTGGAGTCTCAATGGAATCCAAAAAAGACAACTATTGAGAACATTCAGCTGCCACATACACTCTTATCTCGGTAAGCAACATTCACCATTGAGAAATCTGTCTACATCTGCCTTCATTTGTATTTCTGGCTATGTTTGCAGGTCCCAGACATAAGTTATATACTTTTTGTCAGAAGTCAATTGCTATGTGTTTTAACTGTGTTTATATAATACATGCACATATGAATGAGCGTTTTAAAGCATTTTCTTCTAAAAGACTATGGGGCTTCACTCGCCCACCCCCGGGTTTGGTTAACCAGATATACAATTTAAAGAGATTATTTTAATGGGAATTGTTACATACTCTTTCGATTCTATGCTGCATCGATTTCTCCGTGATCATTGACCGAATTGTGGTTTCTTCAAAATTAAAATTGTCATAGCCGTAATTGTTGTGGGACCGCAGATAGTCATAGTGTATGGTCCATTGTTGTTTAAATCTGCATTTTGAGCATTGTATGATGCAAACACGAAGAGATTATTATCGAATACTTTGCCTGTAGCGTATGTGGATTTCACTTTCACCAAACAAAAAAATCTTAATTCTCGCAGATACTACTCTTCATTGGGAAGAAACATTTTTCCCTGATGGCAACACGAATTAGACGATCTACAAGTCTCCGACTTAAACTTAAAATACCTACACACTTTTGACATGTCACCTATGTCCATATATTCGATCTTTTTGCTGTTCTGTTATTTCACCAAGTAGTAATTTCCATTTGTGCTAATGCGATCTTTATTATCTTTTTTTGATACTTTCGAATTTTCCTACTTTCATATTCTTTCACTTGCTCTGCATGTGTATTGCGCCAAAGTTTTTGGACCTCTTTATGAAGTCCCTTATTTCTGACCCCGATTGGACCTACGAGCTTTTCAATTCCACTTGGTCCAGGCTGATGATTACTTATTTTATGAATTTGCACGTAGATGATTTATTGTTCTTTTGTGCATTCTTTTTTGCCGCCTTTTCTCTCCTACGATTTTCTCTTTTCGACGAGCTGCTCTTTCTTCTTTGCTTAGTCGTTGACGTGCCATGTAGAACGTGTAACATTTTTAAGAGCTGGGAGTACATGTAGTGTGTCTGCCAAAAGTATTCAAACAACTGAGAGGTTAGATGTCTGTGAAGTTGTTTTAAATTGTAAGTAGGGCGTGATGTGCAAAAGTCACCGTCTCACAGGTCTTGCTTCGAAACGTTGTAAAGTCTAGTCTCGCGGGACGTCAAAGTGTCTCTCTGAGATGATCACGTCTCGACCCAAGATTTTTTTATTATAACAGAAAGAAATATGCACATCTTTTGAGTCTTTAGCAAAAAATATCAAGTGGTCTTAGTAGTGATAAAACCCTGACTAAAACTCACTAACAGACGACGGCACAGTCAAACGTTCATAGGGTAAATATTGACCATAATAGCAATTGTAATTTGAGAAATGTGTCATTTTTTTGTTTTGCTCATTTACCTAAATGCAGTGTACAGTCGGCTTCTCTGCACATATACAGTATATGTCATTCACGTGTGTGTATCTGTGTACATATAATGTGCAAAGCAAAGAATTAAGTGGATATGTACATTTAAAGTGTTTAAATGGAGAGCTTCTTAATTGTAAATTTTTGCAATACTACAAGGCCTCTTATTCAAAGGTGCAGAGTCCGTGGTTTAACGATTTAAACACCAAGAAATATTTTTTTTATGATTTATTTTCCATTTGTAGTTCTGACAGCTGTGTATTATAAACATCTGGTCAGTATTCACCACCTGAGCGAACTGTTTCTACTTGGGTCAGATGCTTTGCGCCTAATAATGTGTAGTAGTAATAATAATAAAGTAGTAATACGACACTTAATGAGTCCTCTAAGAACAAAGTTCCAGTAACAGTCTCCATAAACTGTGCTGTGCCACGTGCTGAAGTTCATGTTCCAGTCTGCTGGCGTGCTGTCCTTGTGCCTCGTCCTCATACAAGACTAATAATTGGCTGTTATGTGTACGTAAAGACAAAAGTTGTTATATTTGAGCTCTTAGTTATTTTACATGTCCTATAGTTATATGTATTACTTTATTTAAAAAACTCTTTCACTCAGTATGTTACAAAAATGTGAAGCTGTATTTTTATAAACTAAAATGTAGATAATAAAGTAGGTAGAAGCTCGAGAAAAGAAATGCAAAGTAGAATTATTGGAGTTGATACCTGGTCATGAAAGGAGTTGGTGCAGAGCTTGGATGAAGGGCCGTAGATAGATAGAGAGCACTTACCTGGAAACACTTCGGAGAGGCTGTGTCCGTGGCCACTGGCCAGTCTTTGTAAGGATTCTGGCTTGGATCATCTCACAGGGTTGAGGAGAGTAAAGCCGGGTGGTGTTGCCTGTAAGCTCAAGTGAGGTGCAAGCAGCAGCCGACAACATGAAATGTCTAAGCAGTGATTGAGGGACTTGAGCCATGCAAAATTGGGACATTGGCGGTAACAGTATTGTAAGGCAGCAAAGAAAGAAGCCTCACGACAACTGCCCAACCAACCAACACTCAGATGCCACCAAAGTCATTAGAATTTGCATCCATATCCATTCTGTGTTAAATCTCTCGGTGGTAATGACATTTTTAGTACAAACTAAAATTCTGGAACACATCTACTTCATTAACATGGGTATTACTGTACTTAATGTTTTCTTTTGTCTTACAATGTAAACCACATGGATTGACAGTTGTCCTTTGTGCTGGTGAAGCCCATCTTTTTATGTGTGGACGCCAACTGTGTGATTTCTAAATCCTGTTACCTAATATTTTTCAATTAGGTTTGATTTGATCTTTCTGATGCTGGATCCCCAAGATGAGATTTACGATAGACGTCTAGCTCACCACTTGGTCTCGCTGTATTACCAAAGCGAGGAGCAGATGGAAGAGGAGTTTTTGGACATGGCAATGCTGAAGGATTACATTGCTTATGCTCGAACCTATATCCATCCTCGGCTAAGTGAAGAAGCCAGCCAGGCTCTCATTGAGGTACTCTCATATCTTTTAGAAAACGTATAAGTGCTTCATCTTCCGATGTCCAATGCATTTGTTCTTTTATTAAGTCTCTATGTACATGGACATAGTGAGGCTTGTTAAATTACCCCCTGCCAGGCTCAAAGTGACTGGTCCCTTTATTTTTAACTTGTTTCCTTTTCGGTTTATATACCATACCAGCAGATGAATATTCTTTCTATAAAACAAAACGTGTAAAGAAATGAAGTTAGTCATCCAAGTTATTGTATATTTTGCAATGAGCTTTGTAGCATATCGCTTAAAAAAAAAAAAAAAGTATAAATCCCATCTAGCAGAATAAGTTAAGATCTTGATAATTTTTATAAATTTATAAATTTTAGGCTGGTCCTAAGTGACCTTAACTCTGCACTATTGGAGCAAAATGTGTATTGTAATATCTGAAAATCCAGAATCATTTTGGCATGTGGCAAAGGATTCCCTTGGTTATCCTGAAAGCCCCCCTGTAGAGAAGCTTACTGTAGATTACTAGAAGCCCAAAAATCCATGTTCATTTGGAATACTGTACAAGCCAAGAGGTTGAAATGAGCAAGTCACATTTGATTTCCTACCTTCTAGATAATATTGGGTTTTGTGATGAAGTATTAAGGCTACAATTAACTAAGTGATCTTCTCATCACAGCTTAGTTTTGCTGTTCCACTGAGTCTGCTTTGCTTATATTGTTATGGTACGTCAAAATGGAAGGTTTCAATCGAGTCCTACCCCAGCCAGTATTTTTTGATATTCAGGTCATTGCAGAATTGAAACTTTTGTAAAGGTAATCATCATCATCATCATCTGCTGATGGAGCATGAGATGTAAAAGTATCTGTCAGTTAAATAAAAAATGAATCTTCACTCCATTGAGGTTTCTCTGTGTTTAAAATCAAACAAAATAGAGAAACTGAAAGAGACCAGGGGCCTAGTGAAAACCTGAGCAAAGTCATTTAGTTTGCTTCGGCTTCGCCACATTGCCTCACTACGTAAAAAGGCTGACCTGCCTAATGCTGTGTTGCTGTATTTGTATTACAGGCTTATGTAGACATGAGAAAGATAGGCAGTGGAAGGGGCATGGTGTCTGCCTACCCACGGCAGCTGGAGTCTCTAATTCGCTTGGCAGAGTCACATGCCAAGGTGCGCTTCTCTGACAAAGTGGAAAGTATAGACGTGGAGGAGGCGAAACGGCTACACCGAGAAGCCCTGAAGCAGTCTGCCACTGATCCAAGAACCGGTTTTGTTGACATTTCTATCCTCACCACAGGTACAGAAATTGTTTTAAATTACTATTGTATTTTTATATTGGGTTGTAGCACTTGATGTCACCTTCATGGTTTTTATAAAGGGCTGTCAGACTTCTTCTCTTTCAGAGCAAGACGCTTGTAGGTTTAGGAGTGTGTGTTCTGCTTCATTGTGTCTGCACTATACTTATGTTTATCATCTTGGACAGAAAGGGTCACGCAGGGGCAGACTTCAAGATTTTCGTCATTTTGGTATTTTCTTGCCTTCCTCCTTCTCTGTCCCAAGCTACCTCTGTAAAACAGACATTAGTACTAAGAAGTAAATTTTGTTTTCCTAAAAATGCTGAGAGCATTGATTCGTAAAACCACAGTCTCCAGGATAGCAAACGTAAAAGTTAGGACCATGTACACTTGATTAGTCAAAATCAGTCTTTTGCTTCTCTCTAAGCTCTCCACTTTCCTGAGAATGTTTAATTCTAGACGTTCATTTGGGAGGATCGGTCCTCTGTAGCTGACAGACTCCGTTGCATTTCTATTGCTTCTGTGGTAAGGTCTGGCTTCGTGACGTGTTTTTGTGGAAATTCTCTTCAGAAAATGAAGAATTGATGCTGTAGCTTACAATGAAAAGTAAGAACTGAATAAAACAATGCACAGGCATCGTCATGATCAAAGTGTAAATTCCTCAAATCACAAGTAATTTATTTTTGTGTAATTTCAAATTTTACTGTTTATTCATTACAGTGCAATCTGTAGATGCAACGCATTGATAATGCAGAGATATAAATTGACATCACGCGACAAATTGTAAAGTTGTTTTTTTCTTTCTTTCTCGTATAGGAATGAGTGCCACAGCACGCAAACGTAAAGAAGAACTGGCACAAGTTTTGAAGAAACTCATCCAGTCGAAAGGCAAGACCCCTGCATTCAAATACCAGCAGTTGTTTGATGATCTCCGTGGACAGTCCGATGTGGTGAGTATTTCTGTGAGCAACAAGTGTCATATTTAAAAATCTTTAAGTGAGAGCAGGAGAACAAGTTTGATAAGAACAGGCTATTCTCCCCAACAAGATTGGTCATCCTACTTAAATGCTTAGATTGTCCAAAACAACATGAAGTTGAGATTTGAAGGTCCCTGATGTTCTACTTTCTTTCACTCTAGTTGGTCATTTATTCCATATGTCGATGATTCCTTGCATGAAGAAAAACTTTCTAACATTTGTGCAGACTCTTTCCTTAACAAGTTTTCAACCACACCTACGTGTTCTTCTAGAATTTACTGCAGTTCTACAGTAAGAACTGGAATCTGCTGTACTAATTTCTTTCATAATTTTTAAAACTTTGCACATGTCCCTTCTTAATATCCGCTTGCTTTAATGAGGTTCATCTCCTGCAATGTCTCCTCATAATTCCTATTTGTTAGTCCCAGAATCAGCCTAGTTGCTCTCTACTCTGGACTTTCTCTAGTGCTGCTATGTCTTTTTTTTTTTTTTTTTTTGTCATATGGAGACCAAAACTGAAAACCGTACTTCAGGTGAGACCTCACTAGTGTGTTGTGTAACTTAAACCTGACCTCCCCAGACTTGTCCTCCACACATTGTTTAATATAACCTAACATCCTATTAGTGACTTCTGCTAGTGACAAGTCCACTGTGACGCTCACTTCCTTCTCAAAAGGTGTACTTTCAAGTTTCAGATCTCCCATTGTGTACCCAACTCTAACACTCCTATTTCCCACATGTAATACTTTTATAAGTTTCATCTGCTGCATATCCCAAACTCACATTCTATCCAAGTGCCTCTCTAACACTTCGGCTGACTGTGTATAATTTGCTCTTCCGTCAAAGGCATGGCATTACTTGTTATCGAGTAATAAATTTAGATGCTCTAATCAAGTGCCTGTAACAAATAGCTGATCTTGAATTTTACATCACTTTTACACATACTGGTTTCTATAAGGAGCACTTGTACTTCCCAATGTATAAATTAAAATATGACTTTGCTAAGAGTTGATTGAAAAGTCATTGTCGTCTTCTTTTGGCTGCTCCTGTTAGGGGTCACCACAGCGGATCATCATCTTCCATATCCTTCAGTCCTCTACATCTTGTTCAGTTACACCCATCACCTGCATGTCCTCTCTCAGCACATCTATAAACCTTCTCTTAGGCCTTCCTCTTTTCCTCTTCACTGGCAGCTCTATCCAGCACATTTCCAAACCAACCCAATCTCGCCTCTCTGACTTTGTCTCCCAACTGTCCAACTTGAACTGACCCTCTAATGTCATCATTTCTAATTCTGTCCATCCTCGTCACACCCAGTGCAAATCTTAAAATCTTTAATTCTGCTGCCTCCAGCTCTGTCTCCTGCTTTCTGGTCAGTGCCACCGTCTCCAACCCATATAACATAGCTGGTCTCACTACCATCCTGTAGACCTTCCCTTTCACTCTTGCTGATACCCGTCCGTCACAAATCACTCCTGACACTCTTCTCCATTCATTCCCCCCTCCCTGCACTCACTTTTTCACCTCTCTTCCACACTCTACTGTTGATCCCAAGTATTTAAACTCATCCACCTTCACCAACAAAAGAGTTGATTTGAAAAGTAAATATTCATAATTAAAAATAATGCGTGGTGAAGAGGACAAAGGTCCAGTTGAGACTGGTGAGGGCCTCAGGTTCAAGGTTTATACTCCTGTTCAAAAGCAGAAGGACAGACCCAGTGCTTCATCTGATTAGAAAATGATGTCATTGAATGGCTTTTCATAATCGCTTGTCAAGTCAAGTCAACTTTATTTATAAAGCACTTTACATACAACAGCCGCTGACCAAAGTGCTGAAGTGCTTGTCCTTCCATGCTTGACTAACTTTTTAATTAATTTTTTTTTTTTAGGCAATTACAAAGGATATGTTTGATGAAGCACTTAGAGCTCTGGGTGATGAGGACTTCTTGACAGTGACAGGAAAAACGGTTCGGCTGCTTTAATCTGGACCCCCCAACCACTCCCTTCCCATTTTGTCCTAAATCAATAAATAACTCCTCCCTTTTTTTCCAGGCTCCTCTCACTTGGTTGCATTTGGCATGGGCCACTAACGCGTTCACTCATAAAATTGTTGATTATTATGTAAATAAAGGGTGCTTTATATATACTTGTGTAGTTTGGATATAAATTGCATACTGTTTTATAATAAGTCAAATAATAATAATAAACGAGCAGTAGTGTTGTTCAAAAGTGTACCGCCATGGTTTCTTAAATTAATGCTTTGATCAGAATTTTAAACTGCACCTATTTTGCATTTTTGCTTTTAATTCACTGCTTACATACACACCGATCAGCCCCAACATTAAAACCTGTGACTGGTGAAGTAGCATTTATTATCTCATTACAGTGTTCTCCCGATTGAGGTGGGATATATTAGGCAGCAAGTGAATCGTCAGTTCTTGACGTTCATGTGATGGAAACGGGTGGGAAAAATGGACAAACATAAGGGTCTGAGCAACTTTGACAAACACCAAATTGTGATGGCTAGACAACTGGGTCAGGGTGGCTCAGCATCTCCAAAACGGCAGGTCTTGCGTGGTTTCCTAGTATTTAATGGTTAGTACCAACTAAGAGTGGTCCAAGGAAGGATGGCGAGTGAATTAGTGACAGGGTCACAGGCTCCCAGGGCTAACTGATGAGCAGGGGGAACAAAGGCTAACAAAGGCTACCCCGTCTGGTCTAATTCACAGACAAATTGCTGAAAAATGTGATGCTGCACAGGAGAGAATGGTGTCGGAACATACCCGAGTGGCCTTGCTGACCCCCCTGTCCATCGCCACAAGCAACCATAATGGGTATGTGGCCTGGTCTGAGGAATCGCATTTTGTTTTAGATCCTGTGGATGGGCAGGCTGCATGTACTTTGGGAAGAAGGTAAGCTGAAGGACACGATTCTGATGCACCCTGCTCCTCTGTAAAAACTGTTAAGGAAACGAAGAGTTGAAGGTGTGTTGACTTGGCCCCCAAATTCTCCACATCGCAATCCATTCCAGCATCTGTGGCATGTGCTTGGACAAACAAGTCTGAGCCATGGAGGCCCCACCTGGCATGTGTGGAAGAAGAATTTCAGGGTAACATAGCAATCATCTTTAAGAAATAGCATAAAGGGTTAACAAATGTCAAACGAGATGAAAGGTCAAGTGAACAACAAAATGTGCCCTGAAGTAGAAGAACTTTTTTAGGAAAAATACTGAGATGGTCCATCCATCTATCCATTTTGTAACCCGCTGAATCCGAACACGGGGTTTGCTGGAGCTAACACAGGGCACAAGGCAGGGTGCCAACCCACCGCAGTACTGAGGTGGTCATGTAAATAAATATAAATAATGTACCAGAAGAAAGGTTGATACAAAATGTACTAAAGGATGACTAAGAAATCAGCAGATGTCCTATAAACAATGAGAATGGACAATTGTTATATGCACAGAAATTTCAAGGGTGGTGGCTCATCACAAAATGTATACGAAGAACCAGAATAGACTTTTATGTAAATCATTTGGGTGTAAACCAACAGACCAACCAGAGTCAAATGTATGCATTGATTGACACTATGTAAATTCTACAGTTTATCACATGAACCTCTGTTCTTGATCTCTGACCAATTCTCTAACAGACCGCTTTTGAAGAATGCTCCCTCCAAGGAGTAATTAGAAGATACAATGAACAGCTTTTCTTCTGCCTGATTATTGAATTGTCCTGTTACAAGGATGTTTTGTTTAATAAGATGTTAAATTTCGACCACACATATTACAGGACTTAAAGGAGCTACTGCTAATGTTTTGGTGCCAACTACCACAGGACATCATCAGAGCTCTTGAGAATGCTGTCGTTTGTAAGCGGGCTGTGTGAACCTGCCTCAGTCCTTAATCAACATCTCTCATTAGTACTTGAGATGAATCTTGGAAAGCCAAAGAGTGTCCTTCATGCAACACATGAGGCATCAAGACTCCTTTGTTGTTTCCGAAGGGGCTAAGAGACGGTCAGTTTTTATTTTATAGTTAAGTCATTAGAGCCTCTATTAAGCAGTCATTCGTGGTCATATCTGTTAAGTGCTGACCTCCTTGGCCAGATGTGGACCAGTTGTAGTCGCCATGATGGGAGAGCAGGTTGATCAGCCTTTTACACACAAGATTTGCTGTAGAACTTGTAATCTGACGTGTATGGCGTCCATATTGAGGCCACCACCCTTTTCCAGTTCACATAAATATTAAAAAAACAACATATAAAGAGTTTTGTTGTGGAACTGGCAGCTTGCTACCACTCCTTCCATGTCCCTCTGCCACCACCTGAGATTGTGGACTACTTAAACGCATTGTAAAGAACATTCTCCAGTAGTGGTGTTCACTGATTTGATACTGAAAAGCTAAGACTTGGGCTGCCCACATGCTAAAGCTCAGATCGTGCAGTTGGCTAATGTACACATCTTGAATGTGGTGGCTGATTCTAAACTCGTCCTTGTCCAGCGTAAACTGTTGTGGATTTCCTTTTAAATAATCACTTGCTATGATTCCAATTGAGCTTCTTTTACAACAGCAGATTTGCAGGAGGAGAGCAGACGCACTGGTAAGGCCTGTTTTAATTACAGTCATATGAAAAAGTTTGGAAACCCCTCTTAATCCTTTGGATTTTTGTTTATCATTGGCTGAGCTTTCAAAGTACCATCCATTATCCAACCTGCTATGTATCCTAACTACAGGGTCACGGGGGTCTGCTGGAGCCAATCCCAGCCAACACAGGGCGCAAGGCAGGAGATAAACCCCGAGCAGGGTTTGTGTGTGGTACATATCACACACATTTGTAGTAATAAAATGCATTTGTTATTCCAACATTAACATTACTTTTACAAATCCCAGAACCAAAGGCATATTACAGAGACATATGCATTGCATTTTTCATTCCAACAGATGGTGCATCACAAACATTAACACTGCTTTTATAAATTTCATACCAAATGGCATATTACTGAGAGACATGCATTGCATGTGTTATGCCACCAGATGATACATCACAAATAGTTGCAGTTTATTGCTACGAATGTTTGTGATATGACATCTTTTGCAATGACAAATGCAATGCATTTTTTTCTACATGCATTACAAAATACATTCCAATAGAGATGGTACACTGCAGCTGTTAATGCTGAGGTCTACATCTACAATGATTACTTACATTTCAACCCATCTTAGACAGGAACTGCAGCTTGTATGGCTATAAATGATGAAGGAGAAACAGAAATGACTATCAGTTTGGTGCAGAATTTGTAAAAGTACAAGTACACAATACGCTGAAAAGCAAACCAGTGGTTTTAGTGCACCACACTGTTAATAAAAATCTAAATGGTATGGCTGGGAAACCTAAGACAAAGTGACACGAAGTAAATGGAAGAACTGATATTCTGGATATATGGAAGAATACTGAACAAGTATTTTTAATTGTTTTTAAACATTTCTCAGGTAATGTACAGAAACTGAAAGTAATAGTGCTTGAAATGAAACTTAAATTACTGGAGGTACTCTTTTTATGGCAGTACAGTGACATTCGATCAAAATGTGTTTCCCCTGTGACTCTTCGAGTACTGGGGTACATCGAAATTCAGATGAAGAACAATCCTGAAAAGGTGCTGTCACGGTACTCTGTGCTCAAATTGGAAGAGGTGAGTATCAAGTACTGTTAAGTGAATAAATGTAGTATGTGTATAAATTAAGATAAATCTGGAAGTCCAAGATAACTTTATCATTGTTTATAAACGCCACACTGAAATCCCCCAAAGCCAAAAATAAATCCCCTCAATTTGTTGTTACCTGGGGAGGAAATCCCCTTCTCTGCCACACATGAAATTCAAGCTCTGTGTATATTTGTGTATGTTAAAAGTAATGAAGTTTTGGGATTTCTCAGTTTTATTCCACATCAAACCTGATTATTATTCATACAATAAAAAATAGATGTACATTAGGTATGAATAAGAAAAATAAAAAGACACCCATGCACAAACACTATCTGTAATCTTCTTCTTCTTTCGGCTGCTCCCATTAGGGGTTGTGACAGCAGGTCATCTTCTTCCATATCTTTCTGTCCTCTGCATCTTGTTCTGTTACACCCACCACCTGCATGTCCTCTCTCACCACATCCATAAACCTTCTCTTAGGCCTTCCTCTTCTCCTCTTCCCTGGCAGCTCTATCCTTAGCATCCTTCTCCCAATATACCCAGCATCTCTCCTCTGCACATGTCCAAACCAACGCAATCTGGCCTCTCTGACTTTGTCTCCCAACCGTCCAACTTGTAAAAATTAAAGGCACACTTTTTAATCAGAATATAGCATCAAGTCAATGAAACTTCTGGGCTATTGATCTGGTCAGTTAAGTAGCAGAGGGGGTTGTTAATCAGTTTCAGCTGCTTTGGTGTAAATTAAATTAACAACAGGTGCACTAGAGGGGCAACAATGAGACGACCCCCAAAACAGGAATGAATGGTTTAACAGGTGGAGGCCATTGACGTTTTTCCCTCCTCAACTTTTCTGACTGTTTTTTCACGAGTTTTGCATTTGGTTACTGTCAGGGTCACTACTGGTAGCATGAGGCGATACCTGGACCCTACAGAGGTAGTCCAGCTTCTCCAGGATGGCACATCAATATGTGCTATTGCCAGAAGGTTTGCTGTGTCTCCCAGCACAGTCTCAAGAGTATGGAGGAGATTCCAGGAGAACTGGACAGGGCCGTAGAAGGTCTTTAACCCATCAGCAGAACCCACCAATATCTGCTCCTTTGGGCAAGCAGGAACAGGATGAGCACTGCCAGACTTCCAGAAGGCCACTGGTGTAAATGTCTCTGACCAAACAATCAGAAACAGACTTCATGAGGGTGGCCTGAGGGCCCGATGTCCTCTAGTGGGCCCTGTGCTCACTGCCCTCCACTGTGGCGCTCGATTGGCATTTGCCATAAAATACCAGAATTGGCAGGTCCACCACCGGCCCCCTGTGCTTTTCACAAATGAGAGCAGGTTCACCCTGAGCACATGTGACAGACATGAAAGGGTCTGGAGAAGCCGTGGAGAATGTTATGCTGCCTGTAACATCATTCAGCATGACTGGTTTGGTGGTGGGTCAGTGATGGTCTGGGGAGGCATATCCATGGAGGGACGCACAGACCTCTACATGCTAGACAATGACACCTTGACTGTCATTTTAGATATTGGGATGAAATCCTTGGACCCATTGTCAGACCCTAAGCTGGTGCAGTGGGTTCTGGGTTCCTCCTGCTGCACGACAAATCCCGGCCTCGTGTGGCGAGTGTATGCATGCAGTTTCTGGAGGATGAAGGAATTGATACCATTGACTGGCCCCCACGCTCGCATGACCTAAATCCAGTAGAACACCTCTGGGACATTATGTTTAGGTCCATCTGACGCCGCCAGGTTGCAGCTCAGACTGTCTAGGAGCTCAGTGATGCTCTGGTCCAGATCTGGTAGGAGATCCCCCAGGACACCATCCGTCAGGAGCATGCCCGACCCACCCCTCTTGTCAGGCATACATAAAGCACGTGGGGGCCATACAAACTACTGAATGAGATTTGGAGTTGCTGCATGCCCCATCATTTCTTCAGTTTGATTTTCGGGGTGTCTTTGAATTCTTAGATAATTTTCATTTCCATCAAACGATGTGGTCTCTTCACTCCTAACACATTACCCAGTCCATATCAGAGATATCCAGCAGGATTTTTTCCCATTGAGATCTGATAGTGTTTCCAAAATGTTCCTTTAATTTTTTGAGCAGTGTATTAAGAATGAAGCAAAAGGTGATACTTAGAAACATTTCAATTCGTAGGGGCAAAATGGCAAGGAAAAAAAGGTTGAGAACCTCTTCAGAGTAAACATGCAGGGATTGTGTAACAGTTCTGTTACGGGGGATACGCTACGGTCCACATAACTTCTCGCACCTCATTTTAGTTCATGGCACTCGTGTACAAAGCTCACATGAGATCAGAACGGCATAAGCCGGACTGCCAGCTAATAACAGACAGCTACGTGACGACGGACCGCTTAAACAGAAGCGTGCATCGTTTACGCTCCATATTAATCATTATACAGTATTCAGAAGTTATTTTTTAAGGCAAAAGTTTTCAATTACAAGCTGGAGGGCAAAATCGTTTTAGCCTGAAAGTTTCGTCACAATGTAATTTGTGTTCAACTTTAATTATTTTTTTATTTTCGTCGTAAATCTTGTTCTATTAATCTATATTGTAATCGTATTAGCTCTGTAAATTTGTATGAATGACCTTATGCTCGTCCGTCCATTTTCGATCCCGTTGTTGCGGAAAATACTCAGTAAATAAAGAAGGATCTTAAACCATCCTCATAAAAGAGATTCAAACATGGACAACATTATATGGTAAAGCACCCACCTAGTTTATTTGTAATATATTATATTGATGGGTCGTTCTTGAACGATTCGTTCATTTTGAACGAATCTTTAATGTGACTCGGGAAGAACGAATCGCCTCGAGGGAGTGATTCGTTCAGTCGCGCATGCGCATTTGCGCAACTTTCTATAGTTTTTTCGAGTCTTCGGGTTTTTCGAGTTGTTCGTTCATCACGTGACAGCCCCATAAGCTTAACCAACTCAGTCTGAGCCGGAAACAGAATTGATTAGTTCATCTCTCGAGTCTTTCGTTCTTTTGTCACGTGACCACTTACCGGCTCAGTAGTAGCGAATCATAGACTAAAGACCCAGGTAAACAATGAATTAATATTTTCTGTTTCTTATAGTATTATAGTTTTGTCTTGTTTGTAGTGTGATCAACATTTGTGTAAGCAGTATATGTGTTAGGGAGGTAACAGGTAACATTTTAATTATATTTTGCTAAAATGAACGAAATGACTCAAAAAAAGATTCGTTCATTTTACTGAACGAGACCAAAGATCAGTCGGTAAAATGATCCGAACTTCCCATCACTATAATATAATATAGCAGGGTGAAGAAATCTAAAAGTAAACGCCCTTTAATTAGTTCATATATAGGGCACGAAGCAATCGCGCCAATCAGCATACAGATAATTGGTACAGTCCAGAAGCACCCCTCTCCCATTAAGTATTATGCAAAGTCCCAAAATAGTCGTTAAGAGCCGAGGATATATACCTGGTTAAAAGACGTAAGGCCCCTTTTATGTAAACTGATTTCAGAGGTCACACGTTAAGTTAAATAAATGTTATATGCGCTCCGATTTTCTAATTTAAGCGTGCTGGCAAAAATGAAGAAGGGATGCCCTTGTTTAACAGGCAGGCAGTTTTAATCACTTTTTTTTCTTAACACCCGTTTAACCCAATTCAAGATACCAAATGAGAAGAGTCTATCAAGATGCAAGGAATTTTATAGCCTGGCAAGAAATACCTAATCAATGCACAATTTAGAGCCAATAAAGAGTTTCGGACATACTTTCTAGTAATAGGAGGGGAAAAAACAACCGTCCTTCGAGCCGGAATCGAACCAGCGACCTAAGGATAACTCCGTCATCTCCTCTACAGTCCTCCGCTCTACCAACTGAGCTATCGAAGGATGGAAACCAAAGGCGAATCGCGACATTGTTGGCTAAATCAGTACAAGAAAATTCCTTATGTTTTGGTTTTATTTTTAAATATTTCAGTATTGTTATGAAGCGTGAAGTATAGAATTTAGATTTTTATATTAAACTAATTATTGTTTTACTTTTGACAACTTTATAATTGAAGGGTCCTTTTTTAAAATAAGATTAAATGTTTCTGTATCTTATCCCTGCGTCAGAAGCACCAAGAGCCAACCACGGCAGATCATTAGAGGGTCCCAGAGTGGCCAGGCGCCTGGACAGCTTGTGTTTCGACAGTGAAAGCCGAACGCGACATGAGGGGGTCGTGCAGGCTTCATGCAGGGACATTTAAGTGAGAACTGCCCAGGGACTGTGCGACTTGAGGCAGGAATGAATGCCTTTAGGAAATTTAATTTAATGTAAATTCTAAATTTTCACCCATTCATCACCTATTTAATGCCGGACAAATGTAACCCCTAAAGACGAACGAAAACCTATTTGGAATAATTGTGCAACTGAAAAAGAAATATAAATTGCAGGAGTTTACACATCTGGTGGCCGATCACAAAAGATATATTTGCATATACAGCAAAGTTTAAATGAAAATGCTTCTTCACCACTGTTAGTTCCAGGGTTTAACCGAAGTAACTACAAGCAGACAATCATTTACAAGATTTCGATTGGACAGATCACCAGTGAGGTGAGGATGTACGGGAGACTTTGACTTGGGTTGCCTACCTGTTTTGAAATAAATGCTTATTGGTATTATCCTTGGTGAAATCCAGGTTGTGGGATGTTTCATCTGGTAAAGTCTGAAACACGACGTTTATTAAATGGCGCATGCTATAAAAAAGGATCTGATCAAACGTCGTTTATTAGATGGCGTATGCTATTAAAAAGGTACTGATCAAACGTATCAAGAGACACAGAGAATTTTAGATTTACAGCAGCGCAAGAACGCTGGGAATAACCTGAAGGATGGACAGAATTACTTTCATGAAATATTGTATGCATACTATTAGCAATCAGACGTAATGTAAATATTGTAAATAGTATTTCTGGAAGACGTGAATAGTTATTTTTGTCTGCAATTCCATTTTAATCAAAAATCACATTTAACGCGTTGCTGATGCGTTTTTATTCATACTTGTAAATTTACACTTCTTAAAACTGCTTTCAACTTTTACTGACACTTTAATGGTAAGTAGCAATTTTTCTTCACTTTGCTGATTCACCAAGAAGAGTTTGTTACTGTTATTGTTACGAGCCCCACGAGTGTGCTACAAAGACAGAAATGATGAATCAGCAAATCCCAAAGTGTATGCAAGTTTCACCAGCACCAGATGAGCTACGTTAAACAGGTAAGTCGGGAGCTGAACTCCGCCGACCGTCGATGACGCCACACATCCGGGTCTTTAGCTCCGAAGTCCGTTGTCTGTCTGCACGAGAGGCGTAATCACACAGCCAGCTGCGCTCACACATACAGTATTTCAGTGTTTTAATAGTTCTTCTTTTAACTCAGACGAACACTATATTTTTAACTTAATTATTATACCCGCTAAATTGTACACATGATGCTACTCTCAAGAAGGTATAGCTTTTGTACGCACTGACTTATTGTTTCATTTCAAGTGTTTTAAAGGTTTCCGATGGCGACAAAACAAAAAGTTAAATAACGCTATTACTTTGTTAAGGCTTTTCAGCTACATTTAATTTAAATATTTTATCGAAATGGTTACTTTCTTATGTTTTTCTTTATTCCATGTTATAATAACCATGTTATACTTTTTTGAATGTGCAAAGTATTTAATAAACTTCATTTTTGGAAAAAAAAACAGTTAGTTGCGTGTGAGGGGTGGGCGGACCTTAACACAACTCCGACGGAACTCCTTCAGTGTGACCGATTAGGGCTCCGAGGTCCGTTTTCACGGTCCACCTCACAAACAGGAACCTATTGTTTCTCATATAATCACGTAGATGATTTATTAGAATTAAAAAAAATTACCGTAGCCACATATTTTTGAGTTCGCCGAATTATTATTATTATTATTACTTCAAATTAAATCCAATGACCATCTGCCCTGCTCAGTCGATCCCAGTTTACTGTTAAGAGAGCTTGTGTCTGTCTTAGCATCACATGTTAAATATCAGGCATCCACTGACAATGTCACTCCTGAATGCCATCGTCACTCTCACTGAACCGTTTTACTGTCCCCGTAAAAGAAATAACGCGTCTCAGAGAAGCAGAAATAAGAAATCCACGCATACACATCCTGGAATACAAACTCCAGGCGAGCAGTGTTTGGATTGGAATTTGAACCTAGTAACTAGAGCTAGGAGCACTGAACCACCCCGCTCAGATTAAACATAAAACAATAAAAGAACTGATATTGAAAATGAGAAACATAGATTCAATATGTTTAATGTTATATTGTAATTGGTACCAGCTGTTTAATCCATTTTGGGTCACTGGACCTATGCGGGCAGCGCTGGGCGGGATATGGTTGTTGTTAGTGGCAACAATGGCAGCGTACTATGTTATGATTGGGGGTTTAATACAATCCTGTTCAAAATTCTAAGCCTTAAAGGCGCGCTGGAGAATGCGGGCATCGATCCCGCTACCTCTCGCATGCTAAGCGAGCGCTCTACCATTTGAGCTAATTCCCCTCCTTGACGTTAGTATACTGCAGTATTACTTCACAACGTGCGTTCTTTTGTTTTACACGTTTAACTTACATTAATTCCTTCACAGTTATAAATCCAGTTTCCACATAAGTTCTTAACAGTTTTTCTGATTAAGTCAACTTTATGGATCAAAACTTTAATAGAAATTAGTAGAAAACTCTTCTATTTTTAACAATGGAAAAAGACAACCACTCAGTATGCGTTTTCTTCCTCCTGCCGCCCGAAGAGCAACGGAACGGTCATCAATAATAGCAAACAGTTCTAATAAAAGAACATTTGCTACCAGATTCACGCTCAGAAGAAAACACTACCATTCCTCATCGTGGTTGGCGAGACCGAACACTTCAGAAACACATTTCTCTAGTAACAAACTATAGAAATGATCCCTAAAAGTATAGTCTTAAAGTACAACCCCACCAGAGAACAGACCCACTCCTCCGCCGTCTTCTCTAGATTGTGGTACCCAGTGCTCGCGCTCAGAAATAGACATTTTTTATTTTAGTTAACAAAATAAAGTTATTTTTTACACATATTTTACTATATTTCCTTAGTCTGAGGTTTGTTTTCAATGAATTTTTCAAGGGTAGTGCCAAATCTGGTAAATTACCCAGAATCCTCTGGAAATACATAATGACTTCAGGCTACCAAATCGTCATTCTCACTTCCGCCTTTCATAGTGAAACTGAGCAGGTCGTCGTTTACAGACGTCCCGCAGCAGCTGGTGATTATTCTTTGATTCTTTGGAGATCATTTGTTTCATTATATACTTTGCCTAATTATTTCTGTGCTTATCTGACGTTGTTTCCACATATTTTAACTTGTTTAAAAATAATCGAGTACAACATATTCAGAAACCGCTGTTTGGTCAACGTAAAGGTTGCAGGGCCCGTAAACTGTCCTGGCAGCACCGGGGTGCAAGCCAGAAACCAACCGTGGTCAAAGCGCCAACACACAACATGGCATGCGTAGCATCACCGATTAATTTAAAATGCATGGATTAAGGATGTAAAGGTAAATCTGGAGTCTCCTGAGAATAGGCAACGAACACACACAGTGAGAGCATTCAGTGTGAACACGCACAGTAACCAGTAGTGGGATTTGAATTTAAGGAGCACGGATCCGTCATCTATGTGCGCTAACAGGACACCATGAATTCAGTGGATTGGCAAGGAACACACTGAAACGAACAAGGGCCGATTATCGACCTGCCACCGAAATACCAAGGGCATGATAAAGGTATACATACATTGCAGAGTTTTGTTTTAATTGACTTTCATTAAAAAAGCTTATATATTTGGCTGCATGGACACGAGTGTAAAAAGAGAGTGAATCTAAATTCATATTAAGTGAAATATGCGAACCACGATACCATTCATCTCTTCGGTTTCCCTGGCAGACCCATGTCCGAATGGCTGTCATGATGGGGGATGAATATGTATAGGGTCGCATGTGCCAAATCTGTCAGCTGTCACTAAGAAAAGCGAGTGGAAAATGGGATGATTAAAGGTAACTGTCCGGTTTAAGTCATTTTTTATCAATGTATCTGAGAGAATAACGGGCATTTTACCTTTGCTCGATCTATAACCTCAATACAGTACTGTAAACAGAAGCGGTAACACAATATTATTTTTTATATTTCTCACCTCACTAATGATTTAAAAGAGACACTGGAGAATGCGGGCATCGATCCCGCTACCTCTCGCATGCTAAGCGAGCGCTCTACCATTTGAGCTAATTCCCCATATGGCCATCCATAGATATTTACTAAAATGTGTTCTCCTTATCCTGTTTTATTCCAAATGTATATTACATAACTATATTCGCTTCATTACGTCCTTTTGGCACAAAAAGAGAGTTTGTTTCTAACACGAAATTGATCTGTACAAAAGCACAGTTGCATTACATCTTTATACGAAATCATGACCATAAAACTAAGACTACTATAAACGAATTGTTTATTGTAATATTGAAAGGCCGAAAAGCAACACTTGGGGACATTCGTTGTACCTTAGATAGATCAGTTGGTAGAGTGGAGGACGGTAATACTATATGAATACAGTATATGCTAATATCTGTTGGCTGGGATTGGCTACAGCAGACCCCGTGACCCTGTAGTTAGGATATAGCGGGTTGGATAATGGATGGATGGATCGGATAATGGATGGATGGATCTTCAGGTCGCTGGTTTGAATCCAGCTGGAAGGACTAATTCAGATTTTGTGGGAAGCCTCATAAAACATTATATCAGTGGTACCTCTTTTGTCATAAGAGGAAATTAATTTTTTACAGAAGCTCAAGGAAAAAAAAAGAAAAATCAGAACAAACAATAGTAGCTAACCAACCCAAAATATAAAGGAAAATAAAGAAAGCACAGACAGTTTAACATGCCAATGGGAATGTGGCCAGAGCTTCTCGCCACAACAATCTCTTTAGTGATATAATATCTGCAGTTGAAATTGTCCCTAGCGTGTGCTTGGGGTGTGGATGTGTGTGTGTGTGTGTGCCCTGTGGTGGGCTGGCGCACCCTGCCCGTGATTTGTCCCTTTCTTGCGCCCTGTGCTGGCTGGGATTGGCTCCAGCAGACCACTTTGACCCTGTGTTAGGATATAGCAAGTCGGAAAATGACTGACTGACTTGCATACAGTATATTACATATATACTGTATACAGAGATAGAGAGAGACAGAGTGATAGGGAGAGTCTTATTCTTCAACTGTTGCAAGTGAAAGAGAGAGAAGAGAGGAAAGGAAAATTTTAAAATGCTCCGTCACCAAATTGCTTTCATAATATCAGATATTTTCAGATGTAAAGGTAATGATTTCTCTTTACATCCATAATGGCTAACATAGTACAACACCATAGTAGTACAGATGTAAAGGTAAAACTAAAGAAAATAATAAATAAATAAATAAATAAATACTGTAAATAAGTAAAACCCACCAGCAAGCTTAGCTTTTGAAATGTTTGCAGACCCTAGGCACTTGTGCCAATTTACCAATAACCATTACTGATTTCTCAGTTGAGATACTGCCAGCTCAGTAATTATGTGAGGGAAAGTTTTACTGGACATAGAGAAAGGTTTAACCCCAACCCGCAATACTTGTGACATCAGTCATGGAATGGCCAAAATCACGGAACGCCCATAACACCAGCTGGCCTAATTCTTCGGTTAGAAAGATAAGCAGCCACACCAGAGAGTAGCTCAAACGCCCTTTCAGGCTCTGCAGCAGACCTTTTAATAGACATACAGTATGTGCAGATGTGTGGTATTTGTCAACAACAGACAGCACACATTTATGAGTAGCAGGTTTAGAATCAAACACTTGGCAGAAAGCACAAACAAGCATGGAAATCTGTGAACATGCTATATGCACAGAGCAGAAAACAAAGCTTGAATGTAAAGCAGGCAATAAATAAAATAAAAATAAAAACACACCAGCAGGCTTAGTTCTTAACCTGTTTGCAGACCACAGGGCAATTGTGCCAAATTGCCAATAAACAGATTGTTCAGTTGAGATACTGCCAACTGAGTAATTGTAGGTACTCCAGGTATTGCTGCATTGCCAAACGACTTTCCCAAAGTATCATAATTCGTCAACCACCACAGGTATGTTCAGGTGTGTAAACTCATGTGATTCTCGGCGTCAGTTCGCTTTTAAGGAATTTCTGATCACTATTTCTCACTACTTACTAGGAAGTTACAGGTATGCTGTTTCAAATAAAAATTTTGTTGACCAGCACATTTCAACTTAACTCTTCGATACACAGTAAGTGCAGAGAAAGTCAGCGGCTCGTCATAACTGGTATCAGACCACATGTGTACACCCTGTGTTTTGGTTTCAGTGTGTGCTGCTGGATGAGCTGCAGTGCACATCTATTGGGCGCATTCACAATCACACTTTCAACATGCTGGCGTATAGAAACAGAGAGTGAATGGCAGCTTGGAAAACTGACCAGCACTCTTGTCAAACCACGTGCATTCAGAAATGATGTCATACACTCTTAAAAATAAAAGTGCCTGTCAGGTTCTTCAGAGCGATGCCGTAGGGGAACCATTTTTAATTTTCAGTAGACGTATCCACATGAAGTTTCCAGAAAGAACTTTTATTTTTTTAGATCTGTAACTGGCTCCATACAGTAAATGACCATGAATACATGGTAACAGATTTGTGAAATACCAGTAAGTCATAAATTTAAAAGGATATTGCTGCATAAAACAACACAGCTAATTTCAGGCTTTCTTAGTCTGTTAATGTCCTCCTAGGTAGCCTGTCATACATTAAAGATTTTGGGGTTTTTTCTACACAAGAAGAAATATTTCAAAGCACAAAGAACCAACTTCATATGCAAAGAACCCTTCCCAGAATTAAATGGTGCTTTCTTAAGCAATAGTTCTATGATGACCCACACAACCCAGTAAAGAACCACAAAGTGTCATGAATGAACCAGGATTTGTATGAGTGTAGTGTGCGATTTGAACAAAATTATCATCTCTGTATATACTTCACTGTCACTAGAACTGGAAGGTAGCCTGTTGTGACTGGACATTTCTGAAGAACTGCCACTGTTACAATTGGTGTTTGAAGAGTAAAACAGAAGACGCAGTGCTCCTGGGGTGTTGTCTTCTTCAGCTCAAAGGAGGGGAGTACCCATCATTCAAATTGTCCTTTTTGATAGCTTCCTTGAAATTGCCACAAGAAAACATCTTGGTAAAAAAAAACACGTACCAGCTGACCTTCCTAGAAATACTACAAAGGTTGGGATTACAGAAATATGGAAGGAAGGAATAATATCCTGGATTCCAGAAAAGGGTGACTTGGAAAACACAGAAAATTGAAGACCAGTAAGCTTCTTCTGCCATAATTACAAAGTACGGAGAAAAGTGATCAATTGATTTAAAAAAAGTATTAGAAATAATAGTGAGAGACAATCAGGTATGCTTCACTCATGGCAGGTCTGTCACCAAGAGATAGGCTGGAATAGGCCAAACAAAGAGATATGTCAGTAGGTCTTGTTAAGGGAGAAGGCATTTCTTATGTAGAAGATGAGTACGTGTAGAAGATGATCAACACAATTAAACATTGTTATAACAAGATTTTAAATAGGATACTGATAAATGGACACCTAACAGAGAAGGCTGAAATATTAAGGGGTGTTAATCAAGCATGTCCTCTATTAGCAATACTTTTTTTTCATGTGTATAGAACCCCTTGCCCGTGTGACAGGAAGGGACACTAACATTACAGGGATAGAAATCCCAAAAGACAATGGAAAAGACATGAGATTCATATTTTTTACAGATGATATTTTCTTAATTTACAAGTATGTTCTGCCAGGTTTATTAGAATTAGTGAAACATTTTGTGAAACATCAGAAGAAAGAAGAATTTAAGAAAAAAAAGAAAGCTTACTTACAGGGTTATGGGTGTAAGGAAATATATTTAGGAATAAAAATCTAAAAAAAAACTTTATTAAAAGTTTAGGGATAAAATATAATAAAAAGAAATAAGGTTTGTCTGAACAGATAAAATAAATTAAAAAAACATATAAACGGTTAATTCTTTTAGGTAGGTCAAAACTGATGTTTTAGTCAATTTCAACAGTATGAGCTCTTAAAAAAATTAAAGATGATGCTTTTATTACTTTAGGGGTTCAACATGTAAGAACATTATTAAAAAAAATAATGGAAAAGAAATTAAGACGAAGGGCGGCACGGTGGCACAGTGGGTAGCGCTGCTGCCTCGCAGTTGGGAGACCTGGGGACCTGGGTTCATTTTCCGGGTCCTCCCTGTGTGGAGTCTGCATGTTCTCCCCATGTCTGTGTGGGTTTCCTACAGGCGCTCTGGTTTCCTTCCAAAGACATGCTGGTTAGGTGGATTGATGATTCTAAATTGGCCCTAGTGTGTGTTTGTGTGTGTACTGCGGTGGGTTGGCACCCTGCCCGGGATTGGTTCATGCCCTGTGTTGGCTGGGATTGGCTCCAGCAGACCCCCGTGACCCTGTGTTCGGATTCAGCAGGTTGGAAAATGGATGGAAATTAAGAAGAAATGGACTTTTTACATTGCTATAGTAACAGTGGAGAGAAATTGCAGGAATAAACTTTTCCAAGGAAATAGTAATGAACAAAAGAGATAAAGATAATGACACACAAATAGAAGAATGGATTAAAATAAATTATTGAATGTGAAAACGATATGAAGGCAAGAAGTTCACTGACTGGTAAAATGAAAAATTTAATGTGTAAGAATACTTTTCAGAGGGATTAGGAATGGATAACATTTTTTTGAAGAACTGAAGGGAAAAAAGAAAAGTGACTCAATAAGGTAAGGCCTCCAAAATATTTTATTTTTAATGGAAAACTAGGGGGCTTTGCTCCCTGCTCGCTTCGCTCACCAACCTACCGGCCTGCACTACGCGCCAGCCACTTTGCATCTCTGCTGCTTGCGTATGTGGATTTCACTATCACCAAACAACAAATCTTTTAAGTCTTGCAGATACACCTCAAGAAAGAAACACCACTTTTCCCTGATGGCAACACGAATTAAACGATCTACAAGTCTCCGACTTAAAGTTTAAATCCAAACAATATACTCGATGTCTTTTCGCT
This sequence comes from Erpetoichthys calabaricus, assembly GCF_900747795.2. NCBI lineage: Eukaryota > Metazoa > Chordata > Cladistia > Polypteriformes > Polypteridae > Erpetoichthys > Erpetoichthys calabaricus. The sequence continues at coordinate 37,039,778 of NC_041399.2, forward strand.
GTTCCGTTATTCCACTGAGTAATCATTTCTGTTTGCGCTTATGCGATCTTTACTATCATTTTTTTGAGACTTTTGAATTATAGTACTTTCATTATCTCTAACCTGCTCTGCATGTGAATAGCGGCAACGTTTGTGAACCTCTTTGCAACGTTCTACTTTGTCATCTACTCTTTGTCTTTTATTTCCGGGTTAAATATCTTGGCACAAAGTCTCGTCTCGCAGGACATGAAAGTGTCTCTCTGAAAAAGTCACGTCTCGTCCCAGGCTAAAAAGTTTCGTCTCATCCCAGGATTTTTTTATATAATAGAGAGATGTTTTTTATTTTAAGTGGTGGCAGCCATCATTTTGCTTGTTATACACAATGGGAAGAATTGGAGTTGTTTAAACTAGCAAAATTGCTACAAAAAATGGGAATGAAATTACAAGGCAAGGCTTTTATTTCTTATAGGATTTCTTGTATGAACACATTTTTAGAGGAAAGGTAAAGCAAAGTAAAGAGCAATGAGCAAAGGACCTTTCCATGATCTGCTGAAATTAAAATAAGTAATGGTGTGGAGTGCTAATGGAACGGCTACTAAAATGGCAAGACTAGCTGTCCCCTGCGGCTCCGAACACTTAGTAGTGAAACAGGACAAAGTTTAAAAATCAATAAACAAACAGGTACTGTTAGCTAAGCGGATGCAAGGTACGCTCCAAAACGTGGCCAAATGCAGACCGTTTTGAACAGAGGTTGGTACGTGAGTGAGGAGGGCCAGCCTGGCTCCCCACACCTGATGTCACGCTTCCCCCTGCCTGTCTCAAATTACCGTGAATATATCATTCCTGCAAGCAAACTATGATACTTAGCGTGACAACAGAAGTCACAAAATCAACTGGAATGTTCAACCAAATTATAGAAAAAAAACAGATCTAAATCCATTAAGTAGCTCTCTCGTGAAAAGCAGACAGACAGACAGGCAGATGTTGCATTTTATATATATAGAGATACATGACAGGGGGACCTTTAAAAAGATTTAAACTCTAAATAAAACAAAAGATTTTAAAATGCATAGGAATAATGTAGATACTGTATAATTTATCGATGAATAGGAAGCAATAAAGAAAAAAATGACAAGGGGAAATCTAGATTAAAGAAGTGCTGCACATTTAACTATACATTTTCACAAAAAAATATTTCATTGAAAAATGTGTCGCATAATCGCCATCTTCTATCGTAAGACAGAAAATTACTGTAAAAGTGTATTTGGACTGCAACATTTTCAGTTTATGCATTTTCAAACTGTATCACTTACATGTGGGGGAGGACAGTCAGTCAGTGATTGCCCAACCTGCTATATCCTAACACAGGGTTACGGGGGTCTGCTGGAGCCAATCCCTTCAAAACTCAACTTGATGTAAATTTTGGGGTGAACAGGTGAATACACTATAAAAATACATTACTGTACATTAACTGTACATCTTCACAGTCAAAAAATGCAATACAAGAAATGATTAAAACAATGATTTTAAATAGATAAGTGCAAATAAACTTGCATTTAAGCAGTGTTTTAACTGTCAGTATTAATTCATTGTTTCAATGTGCAGGACTATTTTTATGAATATTTGTATTGTGTCACAGGTGGCTGGGTGTGGTCGGCATTCAGCTACCTATAAAAGGGTCGGGTGAGGAGGTGGACGAGGTCGGAGAGGAGGCGGCGAGGGGAGGCCCAGAGTGTGAGAGAAAAGAGAGAGAGAGAGAGACGGCTGTTGAAGAAGAGACTGTGGGGGGTGTTTGGTGGCGGTGCACTTAAGGACTGTATATATTAGTGTAATAAACGTGTGGTGATGGCTGGAAACGTGTCCTCCTGTCTGTGTCCGGGCTGTACCCTTTCACAATTGCTATAAAGTGGCAATAGCATAGCAAAATAGATTTGCATAAAGTTAGTGTATTTGCAGCAGTACTGTAAATTGTTGCCAATGACCCACACAATTTTGCAGTGCAAAAAACAAAAACTTAAAAATGCTAAGACACACATTTTTTGTGTCCTGAAGGTTTTTTGTGGTTATGGAAGCTGATTTATAGTGTTTGTTTTAATAAACTGATGTACCCGTAGCACACCATACATCACAAATGCAACCTTTCCTTTTCCATCAGACAACACAAAATAATTCTATGAAACATTGATACTCTTTCAATGCATAACAATGAGGAGCAGGGCCTTCTTAGTGAAAATGGAGATACAATCTTCATGTTTGCATTTAGCAATGTTTTTTCCTTTGCTTCATTATGTGGTAGTGAAAGTTAAAAAAGCAATGGTGTTTTGTTTTGTGTAGGGATGCAGATATGCCATGATAAAATGATTTGATATGGAACGAAGAGAGGGAAATGGAGGTAGAGATATCAGAGACGTCCAGCTACAGATGGACTGTGTTTTTTTAAACATCTTTGTACAAGGCTTTGAATTCACCTGTTGCACAGAAATTCCAGTATTTTGTGACTCTGTGGTTCACATCAGTGATGAGGCCTCTGACAGTGCCGTTGAATTTGTTACCAAAGGCAGAGGAGAGATGAGGAGGCGATGAATATGCTACAAAATTGAATAAGAAGTACAGAGAATTTGCAGCTGTTGCTTTGTCCTACAAACAGAAGGATTTGTATAAAGCTGTTAGGCGTACAATGGAGGAGGATAAGAGTTTGAAAATAAAATTAGAAATGGGGATATTGGTACAGCCAAAACAGTGGAAAATGCTTTAAAGGTCTTAAACTGGATGATGGTGTGGGGAAGATTATGTATGAGGGAGAGGCTTTTTAGACAAGGTTTGTCACAGTCAGGGAAGTGTCAAAGGCCAAACTGTGCACGGGTGGAGGGGGTCAGGGCGTGTTTTGGGAGTGCAGGTGGGCATAAAGAGTGTGGAAAGATTATTGGAAAAGGTAGAAGATTCAGTTGATTTGTCTTATTCTTATGATTTAATGTTGAAAGGCGAAGGTCTACCTGGGAATAGTAGGGGCTCAACTGAAGCCTTTTTGATATGGATGATAATTAGTCTGGCAAAGAGGAGGACATGGGATGCCAGGTGTATAATGATAAAGCAAAATGTGACGAGAGATGTGCAGTGGGTACAAAAGAGTTTGGAAAAGGAGCTGGAAGGGAAAGTGAAGAGAGAAATGGAGAAGTGCGGGGTCGCAGCTGCTAAGGAGAGACAGGAGGGTTTGTGGGTATTAGGGAATGGGGAATAGTGTGTTTACTGAGAATGGTTCTTAAGTCAATGATAAATGTATGCAAAATGGACATTGGTCATGTATTTCAGCAAAAAGAATGTTCTGAGATTATGGGAATATGTTTGATTTTCAACAAAAATATTTTGTTATATTGAGTAATGAAAAAGGATACGCTATAATAGCAGTGGCAATTCTTTTGTGACTGATAATGTAAGTGGTACAAGTTTTGAACAAGAAAAAGTTGCTTGGTACTACGTATTTTGTGCATATTTACATGTAAAAAAAGGTTTGTATGTCTGAACGCCAAATAAATGGTCAGATGAACTATGAGTCATTTAATTGTTAGGTTACAGACTAGTGTACTTCAGATCATCTTTTAACTAAAATTGTATTAGTAAATTTACAACAATTTACTTGCTAGTACATTGAAGTACTAATACAGTTAACAGGCAACAATTCAGGAACAGCAGCCTACTACTACATCACATTCACCATATAGTATTGTATTTTTGTTTCAATATACAGTAATAGATAGATAGATAGATAGATAGATAGATAGATAGATAGATAGATACTTTATTAATTCCCAAGGGGAAATTCACATTATTATATTATATATTATCACATAATATGAAAGTACTGTGAAGGTAATTCAATTAGTAGTCAGTAATTTATGGTAGATTCACAGCCACGTGTTTCATGGTGCATGTTCATTGACCAAGCAAAAGGAAATCCCTGTCTGTGGAAAAGGTAATGCAAATGGTAAAAACAACCAGAAAAAAACAGTAACAGGTTTTTCTTTTCTGTGAGATAAAGAGAAGAAACATAATTGTAAAGATGACTGCCTTGCCTTTACTCATTTAATCGGTGGACTCCCTAAATCAGCCTATACAAGTGATTGCAGAAGAAACTGTGGTGAAATAGTGCTTTTTAAAAAGTCACAGATTTAAAAAGTGAATAAAACTTGTAATGGGGCTTACATTAGAGAAGACTCACACTGTTTAATGCGTGTATTTTATTTTACATATAAGCTGTAGCTTTTAACAAGAACTGCCAAGTGTAAGCAGGCGATTTAGCCCAACGATTACCTCATACTGTCAGGGACAGTTATGGGGGCGGGATGGAGATACAGGTGAATAAAGACAAGTATTCGAGGGGCTAATGAGAAAAGTAAAAGTTTCAGAACACAGTGTAGGTCAAGTATGAGATAACATTAGGTGAAAGATCTACTAGATCCGTTATGCATTTGAAACTGAAGGGGATAAAAAAGTTATTTTAACACTGCATTGAATTCTGGGGTGCAAACAGACATGATAATACAGAGAACTCTGGGAGAAATATGCAAATATGCAGCAAACGTTTGGAAGACGTGTTAACTTGTTACATTTAATCAGCTACGTTAGTCCATGTGTATATACCTGTCAAATAATATGAAATTGTTGCTTTTGGGGACGTTGTTGTTTAAGTTGTCCCTCATAAAGTAACTTCACGTTGGCAGAAAAGCAAGACCAAAAGTAATGTCACCATCGTCTGTTTCTTTGGCTAATCAGTCACTAAAACTACCATCAAGTCTCAGTGTTAAACGGAGCACCTACTGACGTTTCATGGATGTACAGTATAGTTAGCTTTGGTGTGCGAAGCACATAACACTTCTGAGATTTTTACAGGAGGGTGGCCATGGTAGAAGGTTTGGACTGTACACGACTAAAAACAATACACCGTATGCAGGGCCGGATTTTCCTATAGGCTAACTAGGCTTCAGCCTAGGGCCTCAAGATCAAGAGGGGCCTACATTCAAATTGTTAGCAAAATTTTATTATCTCTCATGTAATTTACAAACTTAAAAATGGAAGGTGAAAGGGCCTCATAAGTGAAATAGCCTAGGGCCTCTTTTCATATAAATCCGGCCCTGACCGTATGAATTCAGAATCCTGAACATTTACAGGAGAATGCTGGACTGTATTAGGGATTGTGAGTTTACGAAGAGTGAAAAAGAGGTGTGGAAGGATCTGGTGCACGAGATAAAGGACAGACAGAAACCCGTAGCAATCCAAGGGAAGTCCAAGAAAGAATCGAGAAAGGTTTGGGAGAAAATTTCCAACCTCCAAGTTAGCAGACTTAGCTTGGCTTGCTGCTTACGAGGTATTAGAGACAAATCTGGCTTTAAGCAAAAGGAAAACACTAAGAGATGCTAAATGCCCCAGAGAAGGATGTGTGAAGAACGAGTCGGTAGGTCACGTAATGTGGGAATTTTCCACGGCAGTGAAAGTATGGAAAAAGGTAAAGAAGGATTCGTTAATTAAAGCTAAATTAGATAAAGACATAGCGGGCTTCGGAAGATCCGGAAAAAGAAAGGTTGGGGAAAAACACTGGACCAGAATAAATATAATAAAAGGAGTCTTATGGAAAGCCAGATGTGAACTTACGAACAAGCAAAAAGTTTTTTTCCCCACACAAAATCATTCAGATGATTAAAGAGAATATATCGTTTTACGAAAAGGCCACTTGGAATGATAAGAGACCCCAAAGGTAAGATAAGCCTCAATAGTTGATTCCTTTTAACTTTTATTGCAAATTGTTGTTTTTTATGCAATCGGCATGCCGTGGTTTTAGCCCGAGGGACTGTACTCAGGGTAAGGAAAGGAAGCCGAGAGAGAAAAACTAATAAGATTTTATCTTCATAACTATTTTTTAATGAGACACGAAATAAAAGTACAAAAAAATTTGCAGGTGGCAACGCGTTTCAAATTAAACTGCTGTACATCCGCCATCGTGTATTTTGGAAAAAGGAATGGGTAGTGACCGAAAGAACGAGATCGCGAATACAAGCTGCTGAAATGAGTTTCCTCCGCAGGGTGTCTGGGCTCTCCCTTAAAGATAGGGTGAGAAGCTCAGTCATCCGGGAGGGGCTCAGAGTAGAGCCGCTGCTCCTCCGCATCGAGAGGAGTCAGATGAGGTTGCTCGGGCATCTGATCAGGATGCCTCCTGGACGCCTCCCTGGTGAGGTGTTCCGGGCACGTCCAACCGGGAGGAGGCCCCGGGGAAGACCCAGAACACGCTGGAGGGACTATGTCACTCGGCTGGCCTGGGAACGTCTTGGGATTCTCCCGGAAGAGCTAGAAGAAGTGGCCGGGGAGAGGGAAGTCTGGGCATCTCTGCTCAAGCTGCTGCCCCCGCGACCCGACCTCAGATAAGCGGAAGAGGATGGATGGATGGATGAAAGAAGATGAGATGCAGTTTACGGATGTACGTTTAAAAGGACGTGTGTAAATATCCTAGAAGTTGATTTTTAAAGGACAGGAAGCGGTGAGAGAAAACCGGGAAGACAAAATAAGAATAACAAAGTGCAGACTTGATGTATGCAAAGGAAGAACTTTGACTTTTAAGGGTGACGCCTTATTGTTGAAAACGGATTTTTTTTTTTAATAACAGATTTTTATTAGAGAATATTTATAGCCAAAACAAACAGCGAAGAGACATGCTGCCTCTCACTTTCTGGTTGGGGCAAGAAAGTCTGGTTCTGTTTTTGCAATATTAGCTTCTTTACACTGGCTGCCCGTCAGTTTTCGAATTGATTTTAAAATCTTGTTGCTAGTTTTTTAATCTTTACATGGGCTCGCTCCCGCCTATTTATCTGAATTATGTGCTTTGCACCAGCCATCTAGAGTGCTTAGATCTTCTGGTCAGTTGTCTCTTGTTGTCCCTCGTACCAAGTGTAAAACCAAGGGGGACAGACAGGGCTATTACAGCTGCTGCTCCTCGTCTGTGGAACTCTTTACCTCATCACATAAAGGAGTCGTCTACAATTGAAATGTTCAAAACAAGATTAAAGACTCGTTTCTATTCACTTGCATTCCGTGACCTTCAGTTATACTGATGGTTTCCTCATTATGATTATGCAATCTTACTTCTATTTATTTATGTTCATTTATTTTTTTTTCTATTTGTTATTTAAGTTAATTGTATGTTTTTTTCTTCTTTTATTGTAAAGCACTTTGGCCACAGCATTCCTATGTTGTTTTAAATGTGCTGTATAAATAAATTTACATTGATATAATTTAAACAGAAGTAGTATATACAGTATTAACTAAGTACATTAAAGTACAACAGTACAAAGTTTGAATACAAACGGTGAACTTTTTCTCAGTATATGTTATTGTTAATTACACCATTTTGTTATAGTCAAATACTGTTTTCCATTGTTCTTTAGCTGGTGCAAATGTATCTCTTTTGATGCCCTTGTTAAATTATTTAATTAACACAACCTTTACATGGTAAACTATCCCTCTTTCAGTTTTTACTGTTTCAAACTTTTATTAGTTTTTGTTGAGAATCCCATAAGGTGTGTTTTACCACACTGCACAAAAAGCTTTGTTTGTTAAAAACCCTAAACCCTTTGCTTTAAGAGCTGTTTCGCATGATCAACACGCACCACCTAGAAATCCCACCTCTGCCGACACCAACTCCTCGCTTCTTGTTTCTCTGCAAGATTCCCGATGGCACACAGTATTTCCATCCTTGAGCGACCATAGAGCTGCCAGGCAAGAGGAAAAGACGATGTGGTGAGAGAGGACATACGGGTGGTGGGTGTGACAGAGCAAGATGTAGAGGACACAAAGATATGGAACAAGATGATCCACTGTGGCAACCCCTAATAGGGGCAGCCGAAAGAAGAAGAAGAAGAGACCATGCCAGTACATTCTGTCCCTCAAAGAGAAATGGCGCCATAACTGTAATCAATTTAAATTCTAGAAAGAATGATCTAAACCTTTTGGTTGTATTTTTCCCCAGGATTCTGACCTGGGTAAACCAACACCGGGAGCCAGATACTCATCAGTTTGTCTCACGAGATCGTACAGTTTTGTCGAGGTCAGTGGAGATCAGGGCCAGATTTTCCTATAGGCTAACTAGATAGATAGATAGATAGATAGATAGATAGATAGATAGATAGATAGATAGATAGATAGATAGATACTTTAAGGCTTCAGCCTAGGCCCTCAAGATCAAGAGGGGCCTACATTCAAATTGTTAGCAAAATTTTATTATCTCTCATGTAATTTACAAACTTAAAAACGGAAGGTGAAAGGGCCTCATAAGTGGAATAGCCTAGGGCCTCTTTTCATATAAATCCGGCCATGGTGGAGATGTCTGTGTGATTCTGCAAGTTATATTTTCTTTTTATTAATGCTGCATATTTGTACCATTCTAGTTTAATATCTGGCTTTGTAGTCTTTATTTAACTTATGTCAGTAATTGAAGTGGAATTGATCAAAAGAAAAGAAGTGTTTCAAGGAACGAAATATGACACTGAAACGCGGGAAATTAGCGCTCGCTTAGTATGCGAGAGGTAGCGGGATCGATGTCCACATTCTCCTGCCACTTTCCTATTGCCACTTGCTCACTTGACTCGACTTACTCTGTAGAAAAAAAACAAAATCTTTAATAGATAGATAGATAGATAGATAGATAGATAGATAGATAGATAGATAGATAGATAGATAGATAGATAGATACTTTATTAATCCCAAGGGGAAATTCACATACTCCAGCAGCAGCATACTGATAAAGAACAATATTAAATTAAAGAGTGATAACAATGCCGATAACAATGCAGGTTTACAGACAGACAATAACTTTGTATAATTTTAACGTTTACCCCCCGGGTGGAATTGAAGAGTCGCATAGTGTGGAGGAGGAACGATCTCCTCAGTCTGTCAGTGGAGCAGGACATTGACAGCAGTCTGTCGCTGAAGCTGCTCCTCTGTCTGGAGATGACACTGTTTAGTGGATGCAGTGGATTCTCCATGATTGACAGGAGCCTGCTCGGTGCCCGTCGCTCCGCCACAGATGTCAAACTGTCCAGCTCCGTGCCTACAATAGAGCCTGCCTTCCTCACCAGTTTGTCCAGGCGTGAGGCGTCCTTCTTCTTTATGCTGCTTCCCCAACACACCACTGCATAGAAGAGGGCGCTCGCCACAACCGTCTGGTAGAACATCTGCAGCATCTTATTGCAGATGTTGAAGGACACCAACCTTCTAAGGAAGTATAGTCGGCTCTGTCCTTTCTTACACAGAGCATCAGTATTGGCAGTCCAGTCCAATTTATCATCCAGCTGCACTCCCAGGTATTTATATGTTTGCACCCTCTGCATAAAGTATAATATATAAATAATGCAATAATGTATGAGAGGCTACCTAGGAAGACATTAACAGACTAAGAAAGTCTGAAATTATACCCTGTGTTGCTTTATGCAGCTATATCCTTTTAAATTTATGACTTATTGGTATTTCACAAATCTGTTACCATATATTCATTGTCATTTACTGTGTTTGACCAATTTACCAAAGGTCTCAAATCAAAAGAAAACCAGAGAACTGTAAAATATTGACATTTATATTACAGCGGCAAGTTCAGATCTCTGCAAATGAGGCTAAGGAAAAAAACATCCAAATTTATCTGCATGTTAATTACACTTCATCCTCCTTCCTTTATCGAGAGTTCCATATAATACAGTATCTTCAAACACTTTCATACTTCCCGCCCCACATAAATTGAAAGAAACAATTGCTAATGGATCATCCCAGTCGCCTAGGCAGTCTGACCCACATGGAGGCAGGCAGGTGGAATATCAGCTTTAAGTATCAGTGCCTTCCCACAAAAGCTCAGAAATCTACTCTTCCACATGTTGAGTTTGCTTTTAATCTTATCTATCTTCAGTGCCCAGTTTTTTACCCATACTCATTCTGTAGATCTCAATTCCCAAAACTTTCATGTGGTCATAAATAGAATCATTCTGAAATTTCCATTTCCTACAAAACAATGTCTGTTTTCTTTATATTAATTTTGAGGCCTGTAGCCCCTTCAAATTCTTGAAAAATACTTGGACTGAGATATTTTTGCAGTGAGAAACCTAATTCACGTTGACCCTTCTTACTGCCGAAAGATACAAAGTTTTCACCCAACTTAGAAAAAATGACCTTAGCCCCATTTTTTAGGACTTTAAAAAGAAAACCATGATGTACTTTTATCAAAAGCTTTTTCTTGATCAAAATTTAGCAACACCAAGGGGATATTTCGATCTTCCACCCATCTGAACACATCTCGAATGAGAGGCAAGTTCTGCTGGGTTGATCTCCTATAGGCACTCCACAAGTTTGATCATTATGAATGATGTTACCATACCTTTTTCAACCTTGTCACCCAAACTTTGGCTATTCATATTACTAACTGAGAATGGTAAACCGGATGGCATGGACGCGCGCGTACAGCGCACGTCTCATATACTGCAAGCGAAGTCATATCCACCACGCACGAAGGAGTCACGGCCCAAAACGAAAGAGCTCAACTGACGTGAATGAAAAATGAAGCAACAACGCGCCCATAGCTAACGACTAACGACACAGCCACACCAAAAAGAGGATTCTGCGCTGCAGCCCACATTCAAATGGAAGAGGCTACGGAGGCCCCACAGGTCCACAAAGATGGTATGGAAGGCGCGGGAAAGTACGAAAGGCAAAGGTGCCTACACAGCATAGTGAAACCCGACATAGTACGGACAGCGCAGGCGTCACCGCCATATTGTGAGTGGCACTACTGCGGAGTGAAGGTGCAGGCATCACCGCCATATTGTAAGTAGCACTACTGCGGAGTGCAGTTAGGAATAAAGTGCTGCTTGGGATTGTACAAACCTCTGAACGCTTTACACCAAATTCAAACACAATACAGCTCAACGATACAAACACAAGCTCACCTGGATAAGATCAATGAACGCAGGTGCCTACAACATGCGTCTGAAACTGCAGAAGCAAAGCAGGCACGGGTTCAAAACGAACGAGCTCGACTGACGGATATACAAACACGAGCCTGCCTGGATAAAATCAATGAACGCAGGCGCCCACAACACGCGTCTGAAATGCTGTGGGCAAAGCGGGCACGGCTCCAAATCGAACGAGCTCGACTAATGTATTTCAGGATACCCAACGCTGGGGGTAGGCGAGCGAAGCGAGCAGGGGGCGGAGCCCCCTTGTGTGCTTATAATCCACACAGTGTAATGTGACTCGCCGCCAATTTCAGCTTTGTTCTACACATAGAGGGATTTGTATTAAGCTGTTAGGAGCTTTATGTATAGGAGGAGGGTCAGTGTTTGAAAATAAAATTTGAAGTGCGGATTCTTACAGTGGTATTGCCAAAAGGGTTGGAAAATGCATTAAAGAACATAAACAGGTTGATGTTGTGTGTGAGGATGAGGCTGTTTAGAGAAGGTTTATCACGGACAAGTAAGTGTCTGGGCCAACTTATGCCCAGGTAGTGACAGTCAGAAACATGTTTTGGGAGCTCAGCTGGATTATTGCAAAAAGGTAAGTTGATTTGTCTTATGACTTAATTTTCAGAGATGAGGGTGTACCCGGGAATGGTAGGAGCTTGAAGGAAGCCTTTTTGAAATAGATGATAATTGTCTGGCAAAAAAAAAAAAGGATATGGAATGCCGGGTGTATTCTGATAAAGTGAAATGTGGGTACGAAAGAGTTTTGGAAAAGGACCTGGAAGGGAAAGGGAAGAGAGATACAGGGATGTGAGGATTTGCAGCTGCTAAGGAGAGATGGAATGGTTTGTGGGTATTAGGGAATGGGGAATAGAGCATTTACTGGGAAGTGTAAATGGACGTTGGTCCAATATTTTGAAAAGAGGACGATTTGACCTATAAAAATAGAAGAGGAATATGAATGTTTTTCTACGGTAATATTTTTGTTAGACTGTGTAATGGAAAATGATATGCTATAACAGCAATGGAGATTTGTTTGTGAGTGAAAATGTCATTGGTGTGAGAGAGGAACAAGATAATGTTGCTTTTTCTTTTGTATATTTCTATAATAGCAGTGGTAATTCTTTTGTGAGTGGGCGGGAGATTTGAATAAGAAAATGTTGCCTTGTATTTTGCATTTTGTACTGTTTAAATAAAATTTACACTTATAATAAAACTTTTTTCCTAAAGATATGTTTTCTTAAGTGTTTGGTCTCCTGTTCCGCCAGTTAGCAGAACTGTTTTTCTTTCTTAGCGAGTGACTGATGCTTTTATCAAAGAAATGTCTGCTGCTGTTGATACCCGTTCCAATTTTTATGAAAATCAGAAGGAAAGAACACAGGCAAAAATTCTGAGTAGTTATTTTTTAACATGTTACAGTTAATGGAGGATAACTTTTCTCATCTGTTCTAAATAAAGCTGATATATACGTACGAGCATAGAATAAGCAGGAGCTGTAACAGAAGTGCCTAACAAACCTAAACCTCTTTAATAAATAAATGTAACTGGTCAGTTCAGCACACTGTGTAACAGAACGCGGACAGGAGCTCATGCTTCAAGAAACACCTCCCGTGAGCCAAACTTGGCGTGACTGCTCAAAAGTGACAACGCCATTGCTGGGATAAATGCCAACATTAGTAAAATCTGAATTAAAATAATTGTATGTAAATTTCATATAAAACAGAAATAACCAAAAGATAAATGTGAAAAAAGCCATGTGACGTCAACACCTGTAAAAGTCAATCCGCCACGTGCCCAAGGGTCCGTGAAGGGTCCCAATGAGTGCTGTTATGTCCTGGCCACCCTCGAATCCCCCAAGGGCGTTCACTGGAGCTGACGAGGAGACTGACTGGCACCTGCGCAGGCAGGTAGGTATGGAGAGATATACTGTAGTTGTGTAGGCTAGCAAATGAAGTGGACATCTGTCAGTCTACATCATCATGTATTAAAGAAGGGCCCGAGCTGTTGTAAGAAAAAATAAAAAAGATTATCATTACGGAATTGCGTAATTAAAAATCAATGATATACGTGATTGTAATTACTAAGTTTTTTTTCAGGCATTAAAATCTGCTCAAAAACAGCAATGCAGAAAGCGACTTCCCCGGTATGTGTATTGGTCTATGAAAAAATAAAAGTGCTAAAGGGGGGAAAGGGAGAGAATATGAAATCCATGCTTTATGCTGTCTTTTAATTAATTATATGGAAATTAAAAACGAACTTACGAGAGAAGCAGGTGAAGCGCAGAGCAGAGTGTTCTGACGTTAAAGGAAACGACCAAGTCGTGACGTCCCTTTAGCGTGTGTGTTAACTGGACACACTGCACGGCGTTGTAAACTAGCTTTTACAATGTCCGAAGGCCGCAAGCACACCCTCAAACGGCTTATCTGTCTGAAGATGAAAAACAAGCAAGCCACGCGCACCCCACTGTGGCCGACAGACGGGCAGGTGACGCTTACGTGGTGGTTACCGCGCGGGTTGTAGCAATCGATGCGACAGACAAGAAGGATATCGTCACGCATGAAAAGCAAACGCAATCGGTCAGCCTCGTGGTTACACATAGTGGACTACTCTTGCTTTGTATCACCAGCTGCTGTTGCCCGGCTCAGTTTCACAACGAAAGGGGAAATGAGAATGACGATTTGGTCACCTGGAGACATTATGCATTCTCAGAGGAATCTGGGTAATTAATCAGATTTGGTACTCTTCGTGAGAAATGCATTGAAAACAAATAACAAATTAAAAAATAATGAAACTGTTTTAATAAGTCATTTATTGTGTTCACAAAAGTCAAAAATAGCTATTACTGAGTGCGGGGAAATAGGTACCACAATCTAGAGAAGACGGCAGAAGAGTGGGTCCGTTCTCAGGGTGTGTTTACGTTTAAGACTATACTTTTAGGGATCATTTCTATAGTTTGTAACTAGGGAAATGTGTTTCTGAAGTGTTCGGTCTCGCCAACCACGATGAGGAGTGGTAGTGTTTTCTTTTGAGCGTGAAGTGGATGGTGAATACTCTTTCATTAGAGTGGTTCGCTATTTTTGATGACCGTTCCGCTACTTTTCGGAGTAGATGGAGGAAGAAAACACTTGCTGAGTGGTTGTGTTTCTCGGTTATTAAAAATAGATCTAGTTTGAAAATTGTAGTATTACGTGCATGTTTCTTAATAGATTTGATTTTTAGGTTTTTAATTTTTTTACAGATTTGATTTTTATATAATTTTTTAAGTAATTGTATCGAAGTAAGTGTTTCGACGTTTGAAATATAACATTATGGAGAAGTCAGATTATAGCTGAAAGGGAATACATCCAAAATAGACGAATAAGAACGCACATTGTGAAATAATACACTAATTTACTAAGCTTGTAAAGGGGAATTAGCTCAAATGGTAGAGCGCTCGCTTAGCATGCGAGAGGTAGCGGGATCGATGCCCGCATTCTCCAGCTGTCTTCCTATTGTCACTTGCTCACTGGACAAGTCTGAGCAGCAGAACCCGGGCTGTTGCAGGGCAACGCGTGTCATTTTATCACTGCAAACACTTGCAATCCCAATACTGTACTGCTGTGTAGAAACAAATGAGCATCACACAGTGAGAAAAAAAACATCTTAACCGTCAATCGCGGGTCACGGATTTTCTTTATTTAAGTATATTCTTGTAATCAAAAATGGTTACTCGCAGGCCAAGGCATTCCTATCTGTAAGAGAAAAAAATGGCGGATTTGTGCGGTGTTTATTTGCTCAATGACCCGGTTTGCGTGTGAAACGCATACATACATAAACTCGTGTGTAATACTTAACCCACACAAAGGCACATTTACAGAAACCAATAAAAGACCGCCTTCCTTCGAGCCGGATTCGAACCAGCGACCTAAGGATGTCTAAGCTAGACCACTACAGTCCTCCGCTCTACCAACTGAGCTATCGAAGGTCGACAGGATAGAAGCTTAAGGTTTCCTGTTTTATTATAAAAAAAGGTACTCGGTGTTTTCTGACGTATTCGGAGTTTCCCCTTTGGCTTTATGTCCTTAATGGGGAATTAGCTCAAATGGTAGAGCGCTCGCTTAGCATGCGAGAGGTAGCGGGATCGATGCCCGCATTCTCCACAATGCTTTTTCTTCTCACGATTCTTCAATTGTTGCACTACCAGCAGGGTGCGTGTTCAGGATACGCCTGCCAGTGTTTTCATTACCCGGAAATTTAATTTTATTTTAAGCACACAGCCCTCAGCATCCCTTTACCCAAAACGATTCAAACAACTCAGCCCGTCATCATTTACAATGATCGAGTCAATTCACAAGTTGTTAATCTTCTAATACGCGAAACTATACTTTCAAATACTAAAGACGTTACTAAACTTGAATTCTCTGCAAACGGGGAAATATTGTAACGGTAGTCGCTGTTTGGAAAAACTGACATTTTAAGCTGCGGTGCTGGAAGACAACCACGCGGACTGGGTCCACCGCTCCACAGTGTCAAGTAAATGTGACCGGCTGCCAGGATCCCGAGCAGCCATGAGCCAGCATAATTCTTGGTAGCGAAAACCAATCAGATCGCTTTCTGCTATGAAGATTCTACCAACAATTGAAAGATCGGGCCAATCGCAGCCCGTATCGGCTAACAAGAATTGACCATTCACAACCCGGTTCGGCTACCAAGAATTGGCCAATGACAGCTCGGTCGGCTGCCAAGAATTAGCGAATCACGGCTCGTGTTGGCTACCAAAACTCGAATGGGCGGACCAATTACTTGCCAGTTAATGTATTCTACAAAAGCTTGTTCGAGTCGGCACACAGACGCTTTGCGATTTGCGTTTCATTTTGAACTTTCTAAAAATGTTAATCACGAGTGTCGGTTTGTGCAGATATTGTATATTTACATTCACGTACACATTTTTTGAATGATTTTTTAAACATTCTTGGTGCAGTTTATTACATTTATTAAATATGTGTGCAAAACGTGTAAAGACATGTAATAATGTATAAATATAATAAACATTGAATTGTATAATCATAGTTTCATTTTTTATACTTAATAATTTAACAAATCGTTCATATCAATGGTAATACAGAATAATAATTATAGTTATACTCTATATTAACATTGATGTTATAAAATATGCTTATAAAATAGACCTACACCTTTAATACTTACACGATTCTAATATATATATATATATAAATTAGGTAAGTGGTGTGTATGCAGTTTACTAGAACACATACAGTTATTTTGCGCTAAGTATATAAACATTTCCCTTTGCAATATTTCCAAATATTTATTTCTACCTACTGTCAGCATCAACTAGAATATATTACTTCCCAAATTTTATAAATACATACAAACACAAGGCTGTTATTTATTCATTCTTTTTGTGCTTTCATTTTTATTGTACCACTCTTGATTATCTGTGCGGCCGTCTGAGACCATGGTAAAGGTGCTATATAAGTAAGTGAAATGCGTTATTATTTGTTAGAACTAGGATCCATATTACTAACCGAGAATGCTAAACCGGATGATGGACGCAGGCACATCCGGCAATGGGCCGTAGCTGCAAAAAGACGTACTGCGCAGGCGCAAAAAGAGTCCGCGAGAGTCGGCTGAGGAGCCGAGAAAGGCGGACAAAAGAGGGCGAGAGAGGCGGAGAAAGGCGGACAAAAGAGGGCGACAAAGGCGGATGAGGGGCCGCGAAAGGCGGACAAGACCACAGACAAAAGGAGTGAGCACATACAAAAAGGAGTCACAGAAATGAGGCGCAACAAGCACCGAAAAAAGGAAAAGGCACATAAAAAAGTAGTCAAACGCGGGCAAAGCACGAAACACATTGCACACGAAACTAAACACACCAAAAAAAAAGAACAGACGAGCGCACAACAGCAAGGCACGACCACACACCCCCCCCCCCACCCTACAGGCACGGGACGGGACGGGACACACACCAAGAGGGGGATTCAAACAAGACACAGGAACACAAAAAGAAAGAAGACGCTCGCGCAACAACAATCCCCCCCACACATCCATAAGAAGTGACACCCAAAGCCACATATTCTAAAGTGAACGTCGACACCTTCACACTAGGCAGCATAGGTGTCAGCATAGGTGGATGTCCTTTCAATAAAGCACTATTAACTGTTCAACTGCAGAAAAGGTTACATATTAACAGTGAGTGCGATCCTCCTTATTACTTATCCATATTTCGCATGCTGAGAAAGAAACAAGTCATGAATACACGGTCACGGGTACAAAACGATTCGGAAAGGATAACGGGAACAAACACACGAACACGAAAGAAACAAGAAAATAGACGGCGGCGCATAAAACGCGCTTCTGAAACACCGGGAGAAAAAATGTCTCGGATCAAAAAACGCAAAGCACAAGTGACACCGTTACAGAGACGTGCCCAAATGCACAGACACAATCAACGTAGACGCATTCAGCGCGCGTGTCAAAGTGCGGCATCGAAAGAAGCACGATTTCAAACCGAAAGAGCTCGCGTATCAGACATACAAAAAAGGGAGCGAAGAGACAGAATAAATGAACGGAGACGTGAACAACGCGCAAATGAACTGACAGAAAAAAAAAAAGCAGGACGCAAAAAGCACCAAGCTCAAATGACCGATGATTATCGCATCTGCTACAACCGGAGTGGCAGCAAATCTATAATAATAAAAGGCAAAGTCCTCACTGACTGACTGACTCACTCACTCACTGACTGACTCATCACTAATTCTCCAACTTCCCGTGTAGGTGGAAGGCTGAAATTTGGCAGGCTCATTCCTTACAGCTTACTTGCAAAAGTTAGGCAGGTTTCATTTCGAAATTCAAAGCGTAATGGTCATAACTGGAACATATTTTTTGTCCATACACTGTAATGGAGGAGGCGGAGTCACGTATCGCGTCATCACGCCTCCTACGTAATCACGTGAACTAAAAACAAGGAAGAGATTTACAGCACGAGTCACACGCGGGAACGAAGGTAAATGACGTTAATTTTTGACTGTCTTTTAATACTGTGTGAGCATACATATTAACACATGTGCAATTAAACGTGTGCATTTACGGGGTGATTTGTCAGGCTTAAAAGCTCACCTTTTATCAAACGCGGGAACAAAGGTAACTGACGTTGTTCACTGTCTTTTAATACTGTGTAACCATACATATTAACACATGTCCAATTAAACGTGTGCATTTACGAGGTGATTTCTCAGGCTTAAAAGCTCGCCTTTTACTAAAAAGGTAAATGCAAAACTATTTTAAATCAGTTTATTGAAATGCTCCCGTTAAGGATTGCAATAACATATTCACGAGATAAAAGAACGAAGTAGGGGGAAATGGAGGAACAGCCGCAAACAGCGAAGAGCAAAAAATTAATTAAACAATTGAGAACGGAGCGAGTTAAGCATACAAGCATGTTCATAAGGGAAACAAAGCACGGTGTAAAACGTAAGTTTAAATTAAGTTTATAGCAACGCTCCCGCTGCGGATTGCAATAACATATTAAAACATCCGGCGCCGCTGTGAGTGGCAGCCTTTTCAGCAGCTCCGTGTATGACTGTATATGTATGTGTACTTTTCTACTTTTATTTTTCTATTTTTATTTATTGATCACTCCTATTACTTTATTTTATGTGGATTCGTTCCCTGGACACACTTACTTTTACAATGTGGGTATGGATTTTTACACGCCGAGACTGGCATATTCAAGTACTCAACTTCGAGCGCTGAGAACAAATGCCAGTGCCGGTGTGGTTCCATATTTACCTGACGAGGTAAGAAGGCGGTATCGTGGCAGCAGAGCCGGCACTAAGCTAAAAATGAAGCGGCTTGCGAGAAAGTGGCGTTTCAAGCCTTCGGTGTATTTTTTTTCTTTTATATGTTGTGAATTTCCCATTGGGATTAATAAAGTATCTATCTATCTATCTATCTATCTATCTATCTATCTATCTATCTATCTCTATTCGCGAGATAAAAGTTTAATGAGAAGACACGACGTATAAACGAACCACACGCCGTGGCGCAACGTTAGGGGCAACAGTTTCAACCATTCTATGATCTGCTTCTCGCAACTGAAAGACGGCACATGGCGGATGTTAGCCGACTTGCTGACCGCAACGTTAGGGGCTTCAAGTATGGCGCTGACGCCACATCTCAGTGCCAACACTTTGCAGACTGTACTTAAAAGACACGCCCTCCTCACTGGACAGTTAAAAACACCAATCAAACTAATGATGACATCAAGTATTACCCAATCAAAAGTAGGAAAGGAGGCATCTTCATAAAATGCGTGTGGGATGATTTGCATGAGACGCTGCTTTAAAAAAAAAATGATTAAAAAAATACGGGATAAATCCCGTCCAGTATTGATTCAAAACGGGACGCGCAATTTCATTGTCAAACGCGGCACGATTCCGTATTTTAAAGGACGGGTGGCAACCCTACAGTGCCAGGTAACCACCCATACAATCAGATTGTGATTCACACTAGGAATGCAATGAATGTAATTACCCCGATCTACATACAAGGCGAAAGTCTTGCAACATTCAAAGATGATGGTTTGGGATAATTAGTACTTATTAAGTACAACATTGAACATAAAAGAGCTTATGAAGCCTTGAACCGAAAAAAGCAACATCTCAGAGATCGTACAAAAAAAAAAGGAGGTAATGTCGTTTTACTCGCTGTAGATTTTAGTGAAACATTACCAGTTATTCCACGAGGGAGACCAGCAGATGAACTCAACGCTTCTTTAAAATCCATGCTTCTCCCACGGTCGGTTATATGTCGCGTGTTCTCGGGTAGGTACACCAAAAAATGTATACATTTAAGCATGTAATGGGCAAAGAAAAAATGAGGTATACCCGAAGGCACTGCAGTAGTACTCAATGTAACTTTACTTCTTAAATGTTTTACTGTTTAATAATTTATACGCTTCTTATATATTGTTCAAATTCTTTTATCAAAATACCAGTGACAGCGCAATGCACAATAACATGGAGTGAATACACCATACGCATCTGCCCACGGCCGCCCTGGTGTGCGCAGATAGGAGTTGATTCTAAAATAAAATAAACATAAAAAGAGTAATACAATCATCACCCATAAAGCGGATAGCAGACGTGACGTATTATATGTGTACCAGATTTCAAGTCAATAGGTGAAACAGTTTGCAAGCTACAGGTGATTTAAAATCCTGGACAGACCAACGAAAAGCCACGGTAGCAAATTATATAAGAAGATTTTACTGTTTAATTATTTATATTTATATGAAATGTGCTTCTTATATATTACTTCATATTCTCATATGATAATGATGTTAATGTTGTTTATATTGATTTCTATGTTATTGTAAGTGCATCTATGTGTGTATATGTATGTATGTATGTATGTGTATATATATATATATATATATATATATATATATATATATATATATATATATATATATATATAAAAAATATATATATAAAAAATATATGTGTATATGTATATATAATATATCTGTATATGTGTGTATATGTGTGTGTATACGTGTATATGTATATATATATGACAGCAACACTCATAACAATGAGCGTGGGTATTTTGCTATGTATATATATATATATATATATATATATATATATATATATATATATATATATATATGTGTCTGTATGTGTGTATATATATATATATATATATGTATGTGTGTGTGTGTGTGTGTGTGTGTGTGTGTGTATGTATGTATGTGTGTATATGTATGTGTATATACATGTTGATATATGTATATATATGTGGATGTCTGTATGTGTGTATATATATATATATATATATATATATATATATATATATATATATATATATATATATATATGTATATGTAGATATGTATATAAGTATATGTAGATATGTATATAAGTATATATGTTTATGTATATATATGTTTACATAACCTCTTTAACACACTACTTCTCCGCTGCGAAGCGCGGGTATTTTGCTAGTCTGTTAATAAATGGTCGTACATGTCACTCAATATTCAAAATACCGGTCCCAATCACAGAGACATCAGTATCCACTATGAACATTCACAGTAGCAATGCCCGAGACATCCTTCTTGCAAAACTGATAATTATTGATGAATGTACAATGGCATCCAGTCACTTACTCAACACCATTGATAAACTTCTACAAACGTTGATGAATAATAATATTCCATTTGGAGGAAAAGTTCTTTTATTAGGAGGAGATTTTAGACAATGCTTGGCTATTGTTCCACATGCCATGCGCTCAACTATTGTTCAGTCCACCTTAAAATACGCAGACAATTGGCATTGCTTTAAAACAATACAGTTGGTACAAAACATGCGATGTCCAGATCCAGAATATAACAGTTGGCTAATACAACTGGGAAATGGTACACTCACAAATACAGATGGACTTCACCCAGATATTATTTCAATTCCACAATCCTTTATCTCAGACGACTTGCTAAAAGACATATTTGGAACAGCAATCACATTAGACCAAATACCCCTTTTAACACAACGCACTATATTATGTCCAAAAAATATTAATGTTAATTACATTAATAACCAGGTCATTTCATTACTTCCTGGAGAGACACAGATCTTTCTAAGCTCTGACAAAGTTGACTCTGATGACGACAATGAACATATAAATTTCCCCTTAGAATATTTGAACACTATTAACCCAGCCGGATTACCACAACACAACCTTGCCCTTAAAAATGGAACAATAATCATGCTATTAAGAAACCTTAACACAAAACAGGGTTTATGCTATGGCACACGGTTAGTCGTCAACACCATGACACGCAATGTTATTCAAGCAACAGTTCTTACAGGATCACATTCTAACAATACTGTTCTCATTCCTAGAATTGACCTTACGAGTTCTGACCTAGAATTACCTTTTATATTGAAACGGCGACAGTTCCCCATTAAACCTGCATTTGCCATGACCATCAACAAATCACAAGGACAAACCATGGACAAGGTTGGCATCTACCTCTCTGAACCCGTTTTTGGACATGGACAACTTTATGTTGCCTTCTCACGTGTTCGACGTTCATCTGACATTAGAGTTAAAATTATAAATGATCCATGCCAAGGAATACTCATTCAAGGACAAGACACCATCTTTACTACTAATGTTGTATACAAAGAAATATTCCAATAAGACATTAATATATGACAAACACTCTATTTGTTATTTCTATGCGCATCATCCAAAGCTGCACACTATTCTATATCTAATTCATACATCTCACTCTTTGTCATGTCCTAACGCCAGGGGTTGGCGAGCAAAGCGAGCAGGGGGCAGAGCCCCCTAGTTCAATAGAATGGACAGGCAGTTTGTTTAATTGGGATTTTAACTATGCTTGTTGTCCATGTGTTCTTTAACAAATTAATCATTCATTAAACAGTTTTTGTTTAATCAAAAAAGAAAAATAAACAACTAAATCTGCAAAGCAGATTTCAAAGCACCGTTCGTTGAAGAGAAAGTTTAAAAAAATACATATAGATTTTAAAGATATTTTCTTCCATTCAGCAATGTGCCATGAGCGGGATTCGAACCTAAACTCCTGCGATAATTTCTGGTAGACGTACAATCCTCAGGATAAATACTTGGAGAGAAGACTACACACCTACTGCTTATGAGGGGCGGGGCAACGGGAATAGCTGATTGGCTGCACCTGCACCCGGCCTGGACTTCCTGAGCAACCAACAGAGTGTAGTTAAAAGGCAGCAGAACCTAAGAGGTCAGTCGAGTAACCACACGAGGTCGGCGTCACCCCAGGGCACAACAGCGGTCGCAGAGTAAACGGCGCTTGATGTCAGCATTAATTCTTGTATTAGATCGACTGCTTATGGTCAGACATTCTTAATCTGGCACCTTTTCGTTTTGGTGCAGTCGTTCTCAATTTTTTTTCCAACTTAGTATTAAAATACTGAAGATGGGACGGAATGTGTGATTTAGTGGAAGAATCCACGCAGCCATGCATTATCCAACCCGCTATATCCTACCTACAGGGTCATGGGGTCTGCTGGAGCCAATCCCAGCCAACACAGGGCACAAGGCAGGACACAAACCATGATGTAAATAAAGATTCTAGGAGTTGATTTTTACAGGACAGGAAGTGGCAAGAGTAAATAGAGAATACAAAATAAGAATGATAGAGTGTGGACTGAATTTGTGGAAAGAAAGAACATTTTTCCAGGGTAAGGGCTTATTAGTGAAAATAAAGATACAGTCTTGAGTTATGTATTTAGAGACTTTTTTCCTTTGCCTCATTATTTGGGAGTGAAGGTTAAATAAGAAGTGGTGTTTCATTTTGTATGGGGTTGCGGGTACGAGAGGATAAGATTTGATATGGAGCAATGTGTGGAAAGTGGAGGCAGAGATATTGTAGACTTGCAATTAAAGATGGACTGTGCTTTTTTAACAAATTTTGCACAAAGCTTTGCATTTGCCCTTTGTACATAAATTACAATATTTGATGGCTCTGTGGTTCACATCAGTGATGAGGCCTCTGACAGTGCAGTTGAATTTGATGCTAAAGGCAGAGGAGAGATGAGGAGGCAATGAAAACGTAGCAAAATTGAAAATGAAGTTTGAAGGAACTTCAACATGTGGCTTTGTGCTGCAAACAGAAGTATTTGTATAGAGCTTTTGGCCGTATAATGGAGGAGGGTCAGAGTTTAAAAATAAAATTTGAAATGGGGATATTTACAGTGGTACAGCCAAAACAGTGGAAAATGCTTTAAAGACCTGAAACTGGATGATGGAATGGGGAAGATTACGTATGAGGGAGAGGCTGCTTAGACAAGGTTTGTCACAGACACAGAAGTGTCCAAGGCCAGACTGTGCCCGGGTGGAGATGATTAGAGACGTGCTTTGGGAGAGCAGTTGGGCAGAAGGAGTGTGGGTGAATGTGGAAGGATTATTGCAAAAAGGAGAAGTTTCAGTTATTTCTTTTATGATTTCAATTCAGGAGACAAGGGTCTACCTGGAAATGGCTGGAGCTCAAAGGAAGTCTTTTTGATTTGAATGTTTATTAGTCTGGCAAAGAAAAGGTTATGGAATGCCAGGTCTATTCTGATAAAGTGAAATGTGAGGAGAGATGTTATTGTGTGTACAAAAGAGTTTGGAAAAGGACCTGGAAGGGAAAGTGAAGAGAGATATGGAAGGATTTGCAGCTGCTAAGGAGAGAGGCAAGGGTTTTTGCATATTAGGAATTAAGGAATAGAGCAATTTACTGGGAAGTATATGTAAAATGGACGTCGGTCCAATATGTCAGAAAGAGGATGAATAAGTTATAAAAGGAGAATATGTGTTTTTCAACAAAAATGTTTGTTATACTGTGTAATGGAACAGGATATGTTATAACAGTGGAAATTTATTTGCAAGTAAAAATGCCATTGGTGTGAGAGATGAACAAGAAGAAGTTGCTTTTTATTTTGTAATGTGTAAATAAACTTTAATTTTAAATATAAAATAGTAGTATTTCAATTTATTATTTTCATAAAATTGCAAAAATCTCTAAAATCCTGTTTTCTCTTTGTCATTCAGGGTTATTAAAAGTTTGATGACAGAAAAAGCAAATGTAAATAATTTTAGCATAAGGCTGCAACATAACAAATTGTACTAAACGCGAAGGGGCCTGAACAATGTAAGTTCAGATGCTGCAAGTTACTACTATGACTTGCACAGAGGGGCTGCCAACAGTGGTTCAGGCCATTGCCATTGTCCCCTTGCTTGGCCCAAGTTAGCTTTTACCTCTGTTAGGACCAGACTGATGGCTTCCAAGCACACGTGTGTGCCCCCTTTCTAGTAACAAACACGGAAAAAGCAACAATAAGCAACACGCATTGTTAAAGCTAGGTAAGCTACTGTTTGCTCATCCATAGGGAAATAAATTATGAGCTAAAGCTAATTATTGGTATTTATTTTACAAAAAAAATATAATGAATATTTGTGTGCTGGCCATATTGCTTTGCATTATACTATGAAGTGGAGGATAGCTGTAATGTCTGCTTACACCGGAGGTTTCAAACTCCGGTCCTGGAGGGCCATAGTGGCTGCAGGTTTTCATTCTAATCATCTTCATAATTAGTGACCAGTTTTTGCTGTTATTTAATTTCTTTTTTTATAAACATTTTATTGAATTTTTTAAAATCAAACAACATTCCATACAAGCAAGTCAAGTCAACCTCCACCCATGGGAAAGAGAGCTAGGCCAACATTGTGAAATTTTAATAGTAGAAAAAAAAAGTAAGTAAATAAACAGAATAAAAAAAAGACGAGAATCCACTTCCTTAATTTAAATGCTTATTCTAAAATGTTATTGATTAGATCCTGCTAGGTTTTAAAAAAAGTTTTGAACAGATCCTCTATGTGATTATTTAATTTTTTCCAATTTTAAGTAGTATATAACATCAGTTACCCACTGACTTAGAATAGGCAAGTTAGGATTCTCCCAGTTGACCGAGATAAGTCTACATGCCAATAGTGTAGTGAAGGCAATTCCAATTTGTTTGTCCTTCTCCACTTTAAGCCCATCTGGGAGTCCACCAAACACAACTGTTAGTGGATTAGGAGGGATTGTGACACCAAGGCTGTCTGAAAGGCACTTAAAAAGTTTGGTCCAAAATGATGTCAATTTGTTGCACCCCCAAAACATGTGGCCTAGTATGGCTGGAACTTGATTGCAACATTCGCAGGTTGGATCTTACCCTAGAAACATTTTGGGCAATTTTAAACAAGATTGCTCTCTATATAATTTTAAGTTGAAAAATTGTATGCTTTGCGCATATGGAGCTCGAGTGAATTCTGTGCATTGCTGCCTTCCATTCCTGTTGAGTGAGAGATCCCTTTACCAATGTACTCTGGAAAAACTCTTTGAAAGGGAGGGAATTTAAAATGTTTTTATATCATTACAGAAATGCTGTCTGAGTTCTCAAGACTGATCAATATTTTTTCTGGAATAGAAGTAGGTGGGAGGTGAGGAAAGCTGGGAAGGTTTTGTTTAACAGAGTTTCTAATATTAGATAAGACAGCTTTGACCTTAATTTCCAATTTTCCCAGGAGTTATTGCCATGAAGTCTATTGTTATGTTGGCTCTTACAATTATAAGGATTAAAAGGATAGATAAGAAATGGCTTTCTCCCTTGCTCCCCTCCAGTCCCCCACCCCACCCATTTTGACTCCCCAAGTGAGGCTAAACCACATTTCACAAAATCCCAGTCCTCTGACATACCTAGAGACAGAGCACGTCCAAAACAAAACAGGCCCCCCAGCAGCGGCGCATGAGGATTAAAATAAAGAGATATCTATTGACAGTACAGTCCAAATACTATCAACATAAAATGGAATCTTAAAACAGTTTGAGAGAGTAAACCCAGGGAATGATGTTAAACAGTAGACCTGGATAAGCAGATCATGTTTGATAGTAAGCCCTAATACAATGAACCAAGGGTATGATGTTAAACAGTCCACTATGAAGAAAAAAAAAAATCCACATGCTTACACTCATATAATTGTAATTAAAATATAAAAATGGCAGATAAGGAAATGGAATGTATAATTACGGAATGAGTTTCATTGTGAATGGGTCCTACAGCAGTAAGATCTTCTTTGCCATGCCAGGACACCATGCAACTCATGATTGTCTTTCAAAAAGTGTTGGGATCAGTTTTCTTAGCTCTTTTTCTGCTTCCTCTGTAGAAGTAAAAATGTAGAACTTGCCTTGAATGTCCACTTTCAGTTTGGCAGGATACAAGAGGCTGTATCTGATATCGGCTTTCTGTAAGCCCTGTTTAATTCTGTAAAATGCGGCACGTTTAGCAGCTGTTGAGGGTGAGAAATCAGGGAAAATACGAATGTGGTTATTTTCAAATGTAATCTCTTGTTTCTGTCTGAGAAGTAACATTGTATGTAGTTTAAACTGTAATTTTTCAAAGTGCACGATGAAAGTCCTAGGCTTTGAGGTATTAGATCCACGTATATGGTAAGCTGCTGCTATCTCGGTGTCTGATTTGAAATCCTCTCCAATTATTTTAGAGAATAGTTCAGCTATGCATTTCACTGGGATTGGACTTTCACGATATTCAGGGAGACCTTCGATTCTGATATTATTCCTTCTGCATCAATCTACCAGTGCAGCTAAGCTAGTCTGTCTCCAAGCACTTTGTATTCGGAATTTGCAGCCATTGCTTTTTTGTCAGCAGTAGACGCCAGTTGTTCCACTATTTCAATATAAGTTGTGAACGTTTGCTTAACATATTCAAACTGAGTGCCAAGTGTTCTAAATTTATTCTCAAATTTAGATGCATGTTTCTGTATTTTTTTCCTCAAGTTTTTCTAGCATACCTTTAAAGGCGATTATTTAAACGTGTTTCCTGGTCTTTAATATCCTGAAGCAGCTTTTTGTTTGTCTTGTGTATGTCCTTTATTTATTTCCTTATATCATTTATGTCCTTTTTCCTTATATCATTTACAGTATATCCTTCTTTATATTATCCATGAGCTCCTTTATGTCTTGAGCTGTGGCAATTGTGGTGATCATTGCCTTCAGCTTGGACAGATCGTTTTGGTCTTCCCCGAACTCCATGGGTGAAGTAGCAAGCCCAGTTGCAGCCGATGTTATTGGCTCGCAAGGGGTAGATGACAATATGGAAGGTAAGGCCATTTTCAGTTTCACTGAGCCTTCTGGAATCGGCAAATTATCCCGGCCCAAATCACTTGCATATTCACTCCTACTTTCACTCTTGGCTGGGGTTGAAACAAGAGCATCAGGTCCCAGGAAATCTGTGCTTTCGCCTATCTGTTCCAGGACAGTCTCTGGTAGGCCATACCTTGAGCTTGAACTTGATGTCTGTTTAGATTTGGATGAAGCTTTAGCTGTCTTTTCTGTTTCTTTCAGTCGTTTTTCTGCCACTCATGCTTATATAAGCTTGTATACTGTAATTAAACCCCCCCGGGATGAGTAAATACAGGATACCTCAGGAATTAAAAACAAAAATCGAAAAAATAACATCGCTGCTAATGGAGTTCCGGCTCAGATGTCCATTTTCTGTAGCAGATGAGAACAAATTTTTTTGCTATTTAACTTCTTTTGTCTTAGTTTCAATTAACTTGACTCAGGCTTGTTAGTTGTTTCTTTTTTCTTAATTAGCAGCCAAACAATGAGACACATGACCAGCAAACCTGTGCCGATCATACAGTATCTGAAAATAAAGAAAGGTGAAGATCTCAGTAAGGTTGATCTGCTCAGGTCACCATAACATTTTGCCGATGTTCTTTCTGTTTTGGAAATGTGTGCTAAGGCAGAAGGAGAGCAGCAACAAGCCATGGAATTATCTAACAAGTTTAATTAACAACAAGAATTGGCCTCTCATTAAGAAACTTGATGGAGTGAAATTGGTGGGAGTTTGAAGCCCCAGTTTAGCTCGTCATCTGTTGGCTCATTTCATGTCTGATTTCTGTTTGGCCGTCATTTAATGAAAAAAAGAATCAATTCAGAGGACTGAATCCTTAAAAACAGGGATATTACAATGAAGGCCAAATAAGTTAATTAGGAAAAAGGTTTGAATGGAAACCTACAGCCACTGCGGCCCACCAGGCCCGGAGTTAGACACCACTGGCTTATATGCTGTGAAAAAATATTCACTTTTTTTTCACGCCATCTTGTTTCAGTTGGCTTGTTGCGGTTGTCGGCAGCTCCCCACTTTCAATAACTTTTATTCACAGTGAAGAGAGAGTTTTCTATATGACAAGTCAAAGTCACCGTAACCAAGTACATCACTGTAAAATGGCAAATGTCAGTGACAGCGCATCTCCGTGTCTCAATGGGGGCTTACTTGCTCCAAGAGAAAGTGATGGGGACCGGTTTTGACAGAAAGCGCAGTCGAGTCTGTTCTACTGACAAAGCTGAGAAGATGTCTTTCTGCAAACATATGCCTTAAGAATACAGCCTAAGCAATGCTAGGCACGTTCAAAAGAGCTGGATGCTCATTTAGGGATGTTCATTTTCTAGTTCTGATTAAATTGATGAAAGTCTGGGCCACATCAACAAACAGTAACTGCCAAATGAAAAACCAAACTCAGAGGTCTATGTGGAGAAGAATGACTATCTGGCCTTCAGCTTCTGTCAATAGTGAAAATATCGCTATCAGCAAGATGAAGTATTTGCAATCCGTCAAGAAAAACAACACTTACTTTGATTATTTGTGTTTTGGTTTTGTTACTGAGTGATTGTGATACATGTACAGTGCCCTTCTTGATATTTGGGAAATCAAAAAATTCAGATGTTCCCTGAAATTGGGGGGACTATGTAGAAAAAGTGTTGTCATTTCTGCATGATGAGACCGAAATGTGTGCAAGTACACTTAAATGGAAATCTGCAATGTGCACTTTAATCATGTCAGAATTTTTTGATTTTTACTTTTAAACTGTGGAGCAGAGTGGTAAATCAAGGAGAAATATGTCTCTGTCCTAAACATTATGGAGGGCATTTTATATATATACAGTATATATATATATATATATATATATGTACGAGCTGTATATACCCGGCGTTGCCCGGGGCAGAAGTAACCTAATCGGTCAAACACTTACATATATACCAAAGTAAACCTAATCGGTTAAACAGCTTCATATATACAGAAGCGAACCTAATTGGTCAAACAGTTATGAATGTGCAGAATGATTTTACAAACATTATGCGTGTTAACAATCATTAAAAAGAAAAGATTGAGGAACTGTTCTTCTATATGTGATGAAGCCACTAATAAGACAGATTTTTTTCAGGACCCAGCTGTTTCATAACTAAACTACTGCCACCCCAAAGTAATGCCTAATAGTGGTTTTTGGGGTAGGTGTGGAATAAAAAGGGTGTTTTTTAGTCAGTAAGAATCTGACACTACCCTTCAGTACGGGCTGAAGGGTGCCTATGTAAGGTTTTACATCCTTCCCGTATGGAAAAAAAAACATACTAAACTTTTTTTTCATCATTACAGATAATCTCAGTCAAATCGAAGTACGCATTGTCAATTTATTTTTATCTAATTTTTACTTTTTCACAAAGCCATCCCATGGCAATTTGTATGAATAAACTTTTGCTAGAGAGTTACCAAAAGTTTATTCATGCACATATTTTAATACGGATAATCTATCTCTAATCAAGGTTCTCATTTTCATTCTAATTTAAAATAATAATAGATACTCATTTTTTTGTTCTGTTTTAGAAAAACCAATCTATGCCACCTACGTCTTCGTCAAGTCAGCTTCATCCAGCTTCATCACATATAGAAGAAGAGTTCCTCAATCTTTTCTTTTTAATGATTGTTAACACGCATAATGTTTGTAAAATTATTCTGCACATGCATAACTGTTTGACCAATTAGGTTCGCTTCTGGAAATATGAAGCTGTTTCATCGATTAGGTTTGCTTTTGTATTTATGTAACTGTTTGACCAATTAGGTTTGCTTATGTATATAGATTAGCTGTTTGTCCGATTAGGTTCGCTTCTGTATATATGAAGCTGTTTGTCCGATTAGGTTCGCTTCTGTATATATGAAGCTGTTTAACCGATTAGGTTTACTTTGGTATATATGTAAGTGTTTGACCGATTAGGTTACTTCTGCCCCGGGCAATGCCGGGTATATACAGCTCGTATATATATATATATATATACATATACACACATACATGCAGTTTTAATAACACAGAAATCAATATAAACATTAACATCATTATCATATGAGAATATGAAGTAATATATAAGAAGCACATTTCATATAAATATAAATTATTAAACAGTAAAATCTTCTTCTGTAATTTGCTACCGTGGCAATTTGTGTGTCTGTCCAGGATTTTAAATGACCTGTAGCTCGCAAACCGTTGCACCTATACACTTGAAATGTGGTACACATATAGTACGTCACGTCTACTATCCGCTTTATGGGTGATGATTGTTTTAGTCTTTTTATCTTTATTTTATTTTATTGTACAATCAAGTCCTATCTGCGCACAGCAGGGCAGCCGTGGGCGGATGCGTATGGTGTATTCACTCGATGTTATCGTGCATTGCGCTGTCAGTGGTATTTTGATAAAAGAATTTGAACAACATATAAGAAGCGTATAAATTATTAAACAGTAAAACATTAACATTTAAGAAGTAAAGTTACATTAAGTACTACTGCTGTGCCTTCGGGTATACCTCATTTTTTGTTTGCCCATTACATGCTTAAATGTATACATTTTTTGGTGCACCTACCCGAGAACACGCGACATATAACCGAGCGTGGGAGAAGCATGGATTTTAAACACGCGTTGAGTTCATCTGCTGGTCTCCCTCGTGAAATAACTGGTAATGTTTGACTAAAATCTACAGCGAGTAAAACGACATTAGCTCGTATTTTTTTTTTACGATCTCTGAGATGTTGCTTTTTTCGGTTCAAGGCTTCATAAGCTCTTTTATGTTGTATGGTGTACTTATCCCAAACCATCATCTTTGAATGTTGCAAGACTTTCGCCTTGTATGTAGATCGGGGTAATTACATTCATTGCATTCCTAGTCTGAATCACAATGTGATTGTATGGGTGGTTACCTGGCACTGTAGGGTTGCCACCCGTCCTTTAAAATACGGAATCGTGCCGCGTTTGAGAATGAAATTGCGCGTCCCGTTTTGAATCAATACTGGACGGGATTTATCCCGTATTTTTTTTATCATTTTTTTTTTTAAAGCAGCGTCTCATGCAAATCATCCCACACGCATTTTATGAAGATGCCTCCTTTCCTACTTTTGATTGGGTAATACTTGATGTCATCGTTAGTTTGATTGGTGTTTTTAACTGTCCAGTGAGTAGGGCGTGTCTTTCAACCGTAAGCAGATTTTTTGCAGTGGTATCACTGACCTCGACGACGGCGACGTTATACGTCAAAAATAAATTACGATAAATGACGATTTTAGCGATACTTTATTACGACGGCGGCTACATAGACACGATCAAATAAAAACAAAAAAATCAAATAATCATTCTACATTTTCAAAACGTCGAAAAAACGACGGAATGAAAAAAAGGCCCACCCGACGACCCACCCATTCCATTTTTATATATATAGATATATATATATATATATATATACATATATATGGCATTCGTAGTCTGAATCACAATCTGATTGTATGGGTGGTTAGTACTCTTTGCATTATTTGACAGTAAAACTATTTCAACCATATATATATATATATATATATATAAGTCAATGTATGTGTGTGCATATGTAAGTATGTTCCAGCATCACTTCCAAATGGCTGGAGTGATTGTCATGAAACTTGGTACACATGTTTCTCATTGGTTGACTAAAAATACTGTAGGGTGAAATCAACCCTAACGCACCCCCTTCTGGGTAAGGTGGGGGTGATCTTGCAGTCTTGTATGCATGTTATCATCCAGTTGACACTTGGAACGACCACCAGAGGGTGAACTGGCCCAAACAGGGCTCAGTAAACATCCAAGCACTCCCTGTTGATGGCCACAGGCAGCAGCAGAGTTGAGCTTCCATACTCCAAACCCATGGCCCCGCTGTAAGCCAAGGGGGCTGCCCTGTATAAGTCCAGGGGAAATAATGTCCTGATGAAGCTCTTTCCCTCAGTCCGTCCATTGTCTAGGCATCCTGGCCAGGTAAGAGTCCCAGCTGTCCACCACTATATATATATAATATATATAGTATTAGTATAAGTATATATAATACTAATACGATATATATATATATATATATATATATATAAAATACTAAGAATTTAATGCTAAGAGTTTTACTTTTCCTCCCTGAAAGCCTAATACACAAAAAGCATGGTGATCTGTAGTAAAAGTTGATCACCTCTAGTAGCTTCATGAATATCTCACCTGCAATAGTCACTTTATGGAGGAAAAAAATGTTGATTTTATGTTCTTTGATGTGAATCTTGCTGTTAAAGATCCTTTTCATATTTCAGATGCATAGATGGAAATTCTTTTATGGACTTTTATGTCTTCTTAATACAAGTTATATTAGGAAAATTAAGTATATATGCAGTAGATAAACAGAAAAATAAACAGAAATCATCGACAAACTTTTTCTCAAGGTGGTGAACATTATAATTCCCCTGAAGTTAACATTCAAATATCCCGTCAAATTAAAAAGACAGAAATTAAAAGTGGGTATTAATTTGTACCCAGCCTTAAAACCTGACCAATCCTGTCCTGTATAGTGTGCCTTCTCCCCTTTTGAGCCCCTTGCACACATCACTAGATTCATGTATAAGGATGATGGTATTATAACAACCGGTGGTAGGTCAGAGGAAGGAGTGACACCATGACATCAGCAGCTATTGAATTGTCAGTCCCCTTGAAGGCACACTTTCCATGAAAGCTCTCACACCACACAAGCCGCCATCTTTTCTTTACCTAGTCCGACCTACCTAAAATATTTTGCTTTTGTGAAGGCTAAGCTGTAGGATTTATGGTGAAGTTTGTTAATGGTGTTCTAAACTTTGCTATTATAATAAATTATAGTGAATTATGATCAAAGTTCCAGAAAAGGAATCACTCAGTGATTGCAATAACTGGTGCAGAATTGCACTCCTTTCCATCCCCAGTAAGATTCTAGCCAAGATTATCATCAAACAAATATCAGAAGCAGTAGATAAGTCACAGAGGAAAGAGCAAACAGGGTTTTGGAAAGGGAGACTTTATACTGACCAGATTGTTGGCTTCCGCAATATCATTGAGCAGTGTACAGAGTGGCAGAGACAACTGTACATCACTTTTGTTGATTTCAAAAAGACTTTGACAGCGTTCACACAGAGAGTCTTTGGCATATCTTGAGAGCTTATGGGATTCCACAACATTTGGTGAAGCTTATTAAAAGTTGCAATGACTTGCATTTTGAAATGAAAACTGGTATGTGGCAAGGATGTGTAATGTCTGCTACACTTTTCAATCTTGTCATTGACTGGATTATGTGGCAGACCAGCAGTGACACACCGAGAGGCATTAGGTGGATGCTCTTCACAACACTTGAAGATCTAGACTTTGCATACGATATTGCAATGCTGTCAAACACACACCACCATATGCAGGAGAAGACAGACGGCCTGAGCACCTTTGCTAAGGCAATGGGGTTGAATGTAAGCTGGAAAAAGACAGACACAGTGCCTGTGAAGATTAATGGGTTGGGTTTACCAATCATGGACATGTTCACCTATCTCAGCAGTGTAGTCAGAACAGATGGAGGTGCCAGAAACAATATTTAGAGCAGGCGGATGAACTTTGTTGCTGCCTTAAGTGCTAGTGGACATGATGGTCACACTTGATCTAACATGGCATTGAGTATGCATCAGATTTGGAAATCTTATCAATCTATACTGAACCTAACTGAGCCGTCTAGTTTTGGAAACAAAACAATAGGGCTTTGCCACTCACTTTTACTCTCGTGAATTACATCCAGCTTGAGCATCTACTTCACCTCCTTGTGTATCACATTCTTTGTCACTTCTGGAAGATGAAACGGGCACAGCTGTATTTTAATGCTGGGTTCAGTTATGATCTTGTATTCAGCAATTTCAGTCTGGACAGGAACAGCCAAAAAGACATCAGAGTTCCTTCCCTTCAGCAATAGTAACTCAGCCTTCTGGGTGTCAGTCAGTCAAAACAACACCAATAGCAACCTATGTCTGAAAGACTGTGGCAGAAGTGGCAAGCATCTTGTGAGGTTTGTGCCACTCCTTCAAAAGATTTACATGTAAGATTTGAATGGGCTTTCATCGGCCAGGAATTCTGACCTTCTAATTCACGGGAGACATACGCTATTCCACTAATGCTGGACCCAGCCACTTCGCCTGAAATTTATGTGGGTCAAACAGGATGAACAACAGTACCCGATCACCCTTTTTGCATTTGCGAAGTTTGTAGTTCGTGTTATGTTTTTTGCACCTCCTGTTCATGCTGCTGATGCTCCACTGCAATAGAGGACAATCTAGAAATCTGTTCTTGGAGGGAAACAACCTGGTCCAGAAATCTCTCCTTGTGAGGTGCATTGCGACCCCACCATCCATTCCTCCTGAAAAATGTCCAACAACCTTCACAGTTGGCAACCAAATAACAGTTTGAACGGACTCAAGACAGTAGATGCTTGTGGGGAATTGCTAATAGCGAACAGGAGAAAGGGCAACACAATGTCCCGGGAGGTCAGGTTGTCATGTGCCATGCGCTAAGGGTGAGTTGGAGGCAGAAGCTAAGACCCATAGTTTTGGTGAATGGCCATTGGGCAGGACACGATGGTTGGATCGAAGTCGGTGTCAAGTTAGGATAGCCCCTCTCTTTCTAGGTGGTTTGGACACCCTCCAGTCTGTGGGTCAGTTCCAGCAGTGAGTGGACATTGCTCAGGACAATCTCATCACAAAGGTTATTGTTTATCCTTCATAAGACTACATCAGTGGTGAGCTTTTCCACAATGCGGTCAAAAGGTGTCTCCGCGAAACCAGCTTTGAATCAGGTCTACTAAGTCCTGGACCTGTCCCAGTATAGGGCAATCTGCATGGATCAATTTGCCACAGCCAAAACTGACACCATTTGGCTAAGGGACTCATAGCTGTATGAAGGAGGATCTGTTGCTTTGGGAAGTCATAATCATTAAACCTTTCAGGAGGAAGATTTCGCATGACCTGTAGGACCTCCCCAGTGAAAAGGAGGCCAAAATAGCTGCCCAGCCTCCCTTGTCCCAGTGCCTCAGAGTTACTGTGCATTCAGAACAGAATAGGAAAAACTCTGGGCCGTATGAGGGAGCCATCTTCACCAGCAAGGGCCGGGGCGCTTGCAGGAGCCTCATCTGGCTCTGGTGATAGAGGAATATCATGCACCTTTGAGAATCCATTTGTGCAAGACCCCACTTCTGGTACCATGTGACATGTGAGTTTCAGAAACAAATCACCTTTATTGTTGTGAAGACAGGAACATTCTCAAAGCATAAAACCATCGGCGACAGGCATGTTATGTGGTGAGGCTGCAAATTTTATGTTACCTCAGTAATGCTGCGAAGCTGGCCAAAGATATTACAAATTCATTCCTCCCTGGCCACATATTTTTTTTATTCTGTTAATTAATTGCCTTTTATGCATTTTTTCACTTGCCCCCTTTCCCACTAACCCATACGTTATCATTTCTTTTGTCATTTCATTAACTCCTAAGAACTCCTTCTATTTATTAATTATAATATTTCCTACTTCTTGTGCTTTTTTTTTTTTTTTTACAATACTAAAAAGCATGCGCTGACGTTTCTAGACAGGTACAATTTTCTCTTGGACATGTCGGACTTTTGCATGCTCATCTTTTGTACATTACTGCGTGAGCTGGCGGTACTTCATGTACCATTAGCCATCCCAAACCCGAGACTTCTTCTGATTGTTCTTGCATTAAGGACTGATTTTTTTTTTTTTGTCTTTTTGACGTTTGCTGCCGCAAACACTTAACAATTTCCTTATAATGACTTGGTGTGTTAAATGCAGTTGGCCTGTTGTTTGCTAATTTTAATAGTTTGGCCTTCCACAGGTCTATTCCAAATGGAAATCTTCTCACGTCTACCTCGTCTGGCGCTCCAGGGCTCATGAAATTCCTGGTCGGGCGCAGTACCAGCCAGTAATAGCGAGCCCTAGGTGTAACGCAGCCGCCGTAGCCCCGCCCATGGTTAGGCGCACCTGTGTAGTCTTCGTGCCGTCTGTGTAGTCCTGCCAGTCGATAGCATTTGGTGGCACCACGGAGCGGCGGACGCAGTCAGTGTGCATAAAGTGTCAGTTTTTGAAAACTCCTCAGAGGGTTAAAGTAGTTTCAAATAATAAAGACGTCACTAAACTTGAATTCTGTCCAAACTGGAAAATAGAAAGTAGTAACGACTGGTGTTGCTTGGAAAACTGACACTTTAAAATGCGGCCCTGACAGTTTGGAAAATATTGTTTCGCTTATTAGAAGTTTAACAGCTTGTGTATTGACTCGGTCATTGTAAATGATGACGGGCTGAGTTGTTTGAATCGTTTTGGGTAAAGGGAGGCTGAGGGCTGTGTGCTTAAAGTAAAATGAAATTTCTAGGTAATGACAGGAGGCCGTAATGAAAACACTGGCAGGCGTATCCTGAACACACACCCTGCTGGTAGTGCGACAATTGAAGAATCGCGAGAAGAAAAGTATTGTGGAGAATGCGGGCATCGATCCCGCTACCTCTCGCATGCTAAGCGAGCGCTCTACCATTTGAGCTAATTCCCCAATACGAACATGAATCTAAAGGCGAAACTCCGAATACGTCAGGAAACACTGAGTACCTGTTTTATAACAAAAGAGGAAACCACGCGCTTCTGCACGGTCTACCTTCGATAGCTCAGTTGGTAGAGCGGAGGACTGTAGTGGGACAGCTTAG
Source organism: Erpetoichthys calabaricus (assembly GCF_900747795.2). Classification (NCBI taxonomy): domain Eukaryota; kingdom Metazoa; phylum Chordata; class Cladistia; order Polypteriformes; family Polypteridae; genus Erpetoichthys; species Erpetoichthys calabaricus. The sequence continues at coordinate 37,077,224 of NC_041399.2, forward strand.
AAATCCTTAGGTCGCTGGTTCGAATCCGGCTCGAAGGAAGACGGTCTTTTATTGGTTTATGTAATGCAGCATGCCTTTGTGTGGGTAAATATTACACACGCGTTTTATGTATATATGTATTTCACGCGCAAACTTGGTCACTGAGCAAATAATCCCCGCACAAATCCGCCGTTTTTTCTCTTAAAGACAGGAATGCATTGGCTTGCAAGTAACCATTTTTGATTAAAAGAACACTTACATAAAGCAAATCCGTGACTCGCGATTGACGGTTAAGATGTTTTTTTGCTCACTGTGTGACGCTCATTTGTTTCTACACAGCAGTACAGTATTGGGACTGCAAGTGTTTGCAGTGATAAAATGTTGGCACGCATTGACCAACAACAGCCTGGTTCTGTTGCTCAGACTTGTCCAGTGAGCAAGTGACAATAGCAAGACGACTGGAGAATGCGGGCATCGATCCCGCTACCTCTCGCATGCTAAGCGAGCGCTCTACCATTTGAGCTAATTCCCCTCTTTCAAATGAGTACATTACAGTGTATTATTTCAGAATGTGCGTTCTTATTCGTTTACTCGAATATCATATTTCAATTCTTCAATTGATATTACAATTACTTGGTAAAATTAAATAACCCATAAGAGATATGAAAAATTACATTTATACTTACGACAACACACTTAGATTCAAATTAATCTTATTTTTTACAATTGAAAAAGACAACCACTCAGCATGTGTTTTCTTCCTCCTGCTACTTCGAAAAGCAGCGGAACGGTCATCAAAGATAGCGAACAGCTCTAATGAAAGAGCATTCACTACCCGCTTCGCGCTCAGAAGAAAACACTACCACTCCTCATCGTGGTTGGCGAGACCGAACACTTCAGAAACACATTTCTCTAGTTACAAACTATAGAAATGATCCCTAAAAGTATAGTCTTAAAGATATACGCCGCCAGAGAACGAACCCACTCCTCTGACGTCTTGTCTAGATTGTGGTAACCAATACCCGCGTTCAGAAATAGACATTTTTGACTTTACCTAACACAATAATATTATTTTACAAAGGTTTTACTATATTTCTTTACTCTGCTGTTTGTTTTTCAATGCTTTTTTCACGAAGAGTACCAAATATGATAAATTACCCAGGATCCTCTGGAAATGCATAATGACTCCAGGTGACCAAATCTTCATTCTCACTTCCGCCTTTCACAGCGAAACTGAACCGGCGACGTCCTGCAGCAGCTGGTGATACAAAAGCAAGAGTAGACCCCTGTGGGTAAACCACAAGACTGACCGATTGTGTTTGCTTTTCAAGCGTGGCGACATTCTTCGTGTCTGTTGTAATGATCGTTACAACCTGCGCGCTAACCACCACGTAAGCGTCGCCTGCCCGTCTGTCGGCCACAGTGGGGTGCGCGTGGCTCGCTTGTTCTTCACCTTCAGACTGAGAAGCTGTTTGAGGGTCTGCATGCAGTAGTCGGACATTCTAAAAGCTTGTTTGTGACGCGGTGCAGTGTGTCCGGTTAAACACACACGGTTAAGGGACATCACGCCTTACGGGAGCCAGCTTTGGTCACTAGTTCGTTTATTTAAAAAATTACGAGGGATGTATCGATTTCACAACCTTCGACCGAGTTCACGCACAACGGTCACAGATTTGGGGAAGACGACGGTTATTTAAACGGTGTGCTACAAACGCTACTACGATTTGAATATCCCCTAATGTCAAAAAATAAAGACAATCACCGAGTACAGTAAGCAAAAAAATAAATAAAATCACCGAGTACAGTAAGCAGGTGTCTCCTGCCACTCCACATTTTAACTACAGTATTTCTTTCTTGTGCGAACCCCGCCTCATCCGTACGGCTGTTCTTTCGGAACAAGCTTGGCCGTCATTTATATTCACACTCTTTGCATCCCTACTTCCTTTGTACTTGTTATAAACGCTAACGATCTTAACGTATTGACTGTATGAACTTGACTCGCTTGTCTCTTTTCCCCAAACGTCTCATTCGTTTTCCTTTGCTCGGCCTTTCTGGATCCGCGACTTACGACTTGGTCGTTTCCTTTAACGTCAGACCCCTCACTGCTCTGAGCTTCACCTGCTTCTCTCTTAAGTTCGTTTTCAATGTCCATATAATTGATTAATAGACAGCATAAAGCATGGATTTCATATTCTCCCCCTTTAGAACTTTTATTTTTCCATAGTCCAATACAAATAACGGGAAAGTCGCTTTTTGCATTGTTGTTTTGAGCAAATTTTAATGTCTGCGAAAAAACATCTTAGTTTTAGATTAATCGCATTCACATATCTCATTGATTTTTAATTACGCAATTCCGTAATGACAATATTTTATTTTTTCTTACAACAGCAAGCGACATTCCCTGCTCGGGCTCTTCTTTAATACATGATGATGTAGACTGACAGATGTCCATTTCATAAAGCTAGCCTACACAACCATATCTCTCCATACCTACCTGACTGCGCAGGTGCCAGTCAGTCTCCTTGTCAGCTCCAGTGAACGCCCTTGGTGGATTCCAGAGTGGTTAGGAAAAAACAGCACTCATTGGGACCCTTGGGCACGTGGCGGATTGACTTTTACAGGTGTTGACGTCACATGGCTTTTTCACATTTATCTTTTGGTTATTTCTGTTTTATGTGAAATGTACATAAAATTATTTTTATTCAGATTTTATTAATGTTGACTTTTCCCCCAGGTGTGGCATTATTTGACAGTTTTGAGCACCTTTTCCTCACATGGCTTTTTTGACATCCATCATTTGGTTATTTGTATTTTTAATGAAGTTTTCATAAAATTATCTAAAATAGTTATTATTGTTGACCTTTGCCCCAGCTGTGGCTTTATTTTTGAGTTTTTAATGCTTTTTCCACAGTTGCATAATAATGGTCATTTGGAATCAGTCTACTGATTCAAGGCATAGAGGCTGGTCTATACATGAAGTCTGGGGGGAGGATCCCCTCTGATCCCATCACAAATATTTAATAATTCATACATTATTATGTATATGTATATATGTACAAATTTTTTACGTGATACTGCATATGACATTCCCAGGCTGTAGTACTTAAAGCATGATAACACATTAAGTTATATATTTAAGATATATGCATGCCTGATAACATGGGGCCATGCTCCTAATGAGGCGATGGATGGTGTCCTGGGGGATCTCCTACCAGATCTGGACCATCACTGAGCTCCTGGACAGTCTGAGGTGCAACCTGGTGGCGTCAGATGGACCGAAACATAATATCCCAGAGGTGTTCTGTTGGATTTAAGTCAGGCAAGCGTGGGAGCCAGTCAATGGTACCAATTTCTTCATCTTCCAGGAACTGCCTGCATACTCTCGCCACCTGAGGCCGTAGTTTCATCCCGATACCTAATGGCAGTCTAGGTACCGTTGTCTAGCATGTAGAGGTCTGTGCGTCCCTCCATGGATATGCCTCTCCAGACCATCACTGACCCACCACCAAACCGGTCATGCTGAACAATGTTACAGGCAGCATAACGTTCTCCACGGCTTCTCCAGACCTTTCATGCCTGTCACATGTGCTCAGGGTGTACCTGCTCTCATGTGTGAAAAGCACAGGGCACGAGTGGTGGACCTGACAATTCTGGTATTCAATGGCAAATGCCAATCGAGCTCCACGGTTCTGGGCAGTGATCACAGGGCCCACTAGAGGAAGTCGGGCCCACAGGCCACCCTCATGAAGTCTGTTTCTGATTGTTTGGTCAGAGACATTCACACCAGAGGCCTGCTGGAGGTCATTTTGTAAGGCTTTGGCAGTGCTCATTCTGTTCCTCCTTGCTTAAAGGAGCAGATACTGGTCCTGCTGATGGGTTAAGGACCTTTAACGGTCCTGTCCAGCTCTCCTAGAGTAACTGCCTGTCACCTGGAATCTCCTCCATGCCCTAGAGACTGTGCTGGGAGACACAGCAAACCTGCCAATGGTACGTATTGATGTGCCATCCTGGAGAAGGTGGACTACCTGTGCAACCTCTGTAGGGTCCAGGTATCACCTTTATGCTACCAGAAGTGACCCTGACCATAACCAAATGCAAAACTAGGGAATAAACAGTCAGAAATGATGAGGACGGAAAAATGCCAGTGGCCTCCACCTGTTAAACCATTCATGTTTTGGGGATTGTCTCATTTTTGCCCCTCTAGTGCACCTGTTGTTAATTTCATTAACACCAAAGCAGCTGAAACTGATTAACAACCCCCTTCTACTACTTAACTGACCAGACCAGAAGTTTCATTGACTTGATGCTATACTTTGATTAAAAAGTGTTCCTTTAATTTTTTTAGCAGTATATATATTCAGTATATATATATATATATATATATATATATATATATATATATATATATATATATATATATATATATATATATATAGGCCTATATATTCAGTATATATTTACAGTATATATATATATATATATATATATATATATATATATATATATATATATATATATATATATATATATATATATATACCTTTTAAACAATTTACACAACAAAATACTTTTCTGTTGTTACTGCATTGAATTTGTATGACAAATGAGGGAATGATCAATGACAGAGTTCTTAATCATCGATGATTCTAACTATAAAGAATCATCCATCAGATGAGCAGTACTTTCACATGTATTTTAAAAATCTAAATGAAGGAGGTTGATAGATAGATAGATAGATAGATACTACATCACTTATATGTTTTAGCACTTCAGTCAGTCTCTGCTAAATCAATTTGTTTGTGCTGGCAAAGCAACAGATTGTTCACTAATCGCCCTTCAATTCAGTTGTTCCAAGTTTGGCTAATGAGAGGTACAGTTGTGTTTGAAAGTTTGTGAACCATAAATATGACCTAAAACATCATCAGATTTTCACTCAAGTCCTAAAAGTAGATAAAGAGAAACCAGTTAAACAAATGAGACAAAAATATTATACTTGGTCATTTATTTATTGAGGAAAATGATTGAATATTACATATTTGTAAGTGGCAAAAGTATGTGAACCTCTAGGATTAGCAGTCAGTTTGAAGGTGAAATTCGAGTCTGGTGTTTTCAATCAATGGGATGACAATCAGGTGTGAGTGGGTACCTTGTGTTATTTAAAGAACAGGGATCTATCAAAGTCTGCTCTTCACAACACATGTTTGTGGAAGTGTATCATGGCATGAACAAAGAAGATTTCGGAGGACCTCAGAAAAAGAGTTGTTGATGCTCATCAGGCTGGAAAAGGTTACAAAACCATCTCTAAAGAGTTTGGACTCCACCAATCCACAGTCAGACAGGTTGTGTACACATGGAGGAAATTCAAGACCATTGTTACCCTACCCAGGAGAAGTCAACCAACAAAGATCACTCCAAGAGCAAGGCATGTAATAGTCGGTGAGGTCAGAAAGGACCCCAGGGTAACTTCTAAGCAACTGAAGGCCTCTCTCACATTGGCTAATGTTCATGTTCATGAGTCCACCATCAGGAAAACACTGAACAACAATGGTGTGCATGGCAGGGTTGCAAGGAGAAAGCCACTGCTCTCCACAAAAAACATTGCTGCTCATCTGCAGTTTGCTAAAGATCATGTGGACTAACCAGAAGGCTATTGGAAGAATGTTTTGTGTACAGATGAAACCAAAATAGAACTTTTTGGTTTAAATGAAAAGCGTTATCCATATTACTAAACGAGAATGGTAAACCGGATATGGACGCAGGGACCTGCCCGTGGGAGAAGCATCCACTTGCAGAGCCACAGCACCATACGTCACCGCAGTTTCAGACCCGCAGTTGTAGACCCGCAGTTTTAGACCCGGAAGTGACGTTACCATTTCTAGGCAAGCCGAAAACATCACCTCCATTTATCGAACACAAGTCTTGGTTTTTAGCACGAGCGCAGCATTTTCGAGCACAAACAAAATATGACAGAAAACAGCACGGTATTGTTATTATTATTCCTGTTATTCTTAACTATAATTATAAAACTGTACATTTTGCAAAACGTTTTTCAAAACAGTTTAAAAAGTTAACGTTACGTTTACATGTATGTAATCTTTGGCAGGCGAGTTAATTGTTAATGACTGCAACACTGGTTACGGTGGTTTGCATCATAAAAACTGGGGAAATCGACACTTAATGTTGCATTGTCAGCAAAATGCGATAAAAATGCATTTTGCCCAAAGTTCAGTCTATGTTCTTGATGAACGGAAAATTCCCAGTATTTTAAGACGATATTTAACTTAAATTAAGATCTTTTAAGTTCCGTTTTATTGTGTTATATATTTTATAAATTGTATTCATCCATCCATCCATCCATTCATTTCCTAACGAATGTTAACGTGGTGTTTATTTAACTTTTAATTCTTTTCTTTTTTGGGGGGTGGGCGCGACTTTTTTAAATGAAAATGAAACAATAAACATACAGTATTCCTGTTCGGTTAAGAAGTGAACATTAAGTCTTTAAATGAGAAAGTAATCTAGGGATAAGCTTCAAAATTCTACACCACTTTATAATAAATTATGTTTTCTTATTTAGCCAGTGAAGTAGTGTCAAATGATGTTGTTTTTAAGAAAGCTGTGAAATTAAAACCCTTTGCCCAAATTGAATGTTCAGAATTTGGTGCATTAGTTAACAAGTCTAAATCTTCCTTCATTTTTTTACTACATTTGTGAAAGATCTTTTACTTTCTCTCTGGTAAGCCACATTTAAGTATTATAAATTAGTTTTTAAATCTTGGATATGTATCTACATTATTTATACTGGCTAATAACCTCTTCTTAAGGTAAAAAAAATCTTTTTAACTGTGATCTATCAAATTATAGACCAATTTTCTAATCTTTCTTGTATTTCTAAAATTTAGAGAAAGGTGTAGGTAAGCGGTTCTCTATATTTTTTGCAAATAAATGTAATCTCTTGTAACATTTTTACCCAGGTACTGCATTAGTCAAAGTATTCAATGATTTGCAATCCACTGACCATGGTTGCATTTTTAGGCCCATAGTATAGCATCTACAGTAAGTGCCACATTTGATACTATAGACCATGATATTCATCTGATCAACTACATGAACCATCTCAGTGTTCTAAAATAGAGGTTTACCTAGTAGAAAGTAGATTCCTTGAAATTTTCATTTGTTGAAATCTAACAAAACAGAAGTGCTAGTCATTGGTTCGAAAGCTGCCTCTATCACTCAAGATACACTAATTCTAAACTTGGGTATATCTACAGTGAAAGTTATGATCTTTCATTTGATACACATACTAAATATGTATCTAGAGTAGCCTTCATTTTACTTAAGAAATATTGCAAAACTTAGATTATGTTAGCATTCCATGATGCTAAATAACTTATCTGTGCTTTTATTACTTCTACATGGATCACCGTAAGGCTTTGTGGCTGATAACAGACTTAATTTAATTCAAAACACAGTGGCTGAAGAGCTTACAAGAGCCAGGAAATATGCACAGTATATATCACCCCTGTTTTGCTTTCTTTTTATTTTCTTTCTGCAAATTTCGTATTGAATTATTAGGTACTGGTGATCACCTGTATCATTTTGCATAGTTAAGATTAACAATATTTGAAAAAAATAAGTGTTCATAAATGTTCTCTAATTTTGATCACCAATTTATGTGTACATGTAATATTTAAAACAATGAGGTTGATATTAATTACGTTTTAAGTTTCTAAGCATTACAAATTTTTTTTAATTCAAGAGTGTATTGTAAATATTTAAGTTATACACATGCAAAATGCAGTCACACTAATACTGATAAAAAACACATGCCTACTTTAAGAAGTTGTGCTTGTATTCTGCTTACATCAAGATTTTCTTACTCTACCTAATTATCGGCACATATTGGATATTTACATTTGTATGTGAAAGACTTATTTGTTTTTGTTACAGTAACAAGACAAAACGAATATCTTCAGGCACATGGATACTAATTAAAAACAAGGTTAGTTTATAGGGATGTCATTGAGAGGACTACAAGTAATGGTCATTGCTTTGTAACTTGCAGTAGGTGATATGAATCCATTTCAATTTCGGAATCTTCCACAGCAGTTGGTTGGGTGAGTGGATTGTGGAGTATTCATGTTGATGGTGAGAAAATCAAAGAAACTTATTTTTTAGGTTGGGAATACTTTAGAACCACTATAAATAAATTGCAGTAAGTAGAGTGTGCACTGTACTGTATGCAAATAGATTAAATATTAATTTGAAATAATTCTTCTGTGTGCTCCACAATATGCTCTGCACCTTGTCTTGAATGCACCATTTGACTTCACAGCTGTAAGCTTTCACTTATGTCTCTGATTATTTGTTAATATCTGTTACTGGTTTTAATGTTCTTTGTTTTTTTCCCTCTGCATGGCAGTGTGATTTACCCTAGATCAGGAGGTGCTGGTGCTTTATTCTATTGGAGAATTTTGCTGTTGGAAGTTATCTCTTTCTCTGTGGCTAACGTGTGAATATTTCGTACAGGACAAAGGTGTTCACGAAAGGTGAGGAGGTATACAGTTAATATCTAATATTATTTAAATAGGCATGTAGAAATACATGTTTTGTTTAATTCTCTTTGTGGTCTTTTATCTAAAGGAACCACTAATAAAAAAGGACCTCCACACTGCAGTAAAATGGTTGCGCCAACATAGACGGTTGTTCAGAGGTGCCGTGTCTGAGCCCCATTTTCTGGAGATGGAGGAGGAGGACCAAAGCCGAGCTCTCCAGGACATCATCGATGCAGTCGAAACTGAAGATTTAATTTTGGCAAAAGAACCCTTTGTATTTATTTTTCAGTTTAGGGATGATATGGAACTTTTCACTCAGGAATGTCGGGATAAAATGAAACTTAAAGTAAACTGCATATTTAATGAATCAGTATAATTATTGTCTGTTGCTACATTGATTGTTACTTGTATTTTATTGTGCATTAATACTCTATTGATTTCAGTTTATAATATTTTGATTTTTCTGTTTTCCTTTGATGGTGGATAGTTTTTGAAAATAAACAATTTAACTGCAAGTCTTTTTTTGGGTCTGCTGCTCATTTTGAAATATTGATATTAGTTCTTCTTACTTATGTTAGTATTTTTAAAGCCCACTTAGTGCTATCTAAAGGCTCTTTTAAAATAATTTTTAAAAATATTTCATCACAGAACAAACACGAAAATTAGTAAAAATGTCTCCTTTTGGAAATAATAATGTAGTGTTTTTTTTTTGAGGGTTTCCTTGGAGGACAGAACATAATTTTGTACAGCAGTGAAAGATTTGAGGTCTTGGACATTATGAAGATGCTGCTGTGCAATAATGTAATATTTATCATAAGTCACTACACACATTACTGAAGTACACTCAATGATAGTTTTACATAGCCTCACACTTCAGTCCTTCACAAATACAGTAGTTTACAAACATTGTATTTTAATTTCTCTTTGAGAAGCATGAAAGATAATTGTGTTGAATCTCAATTTATGATTACATTTTTTCTACATATGTACTATTGAGGGACTTTTTTTTTTTAAATCAGATGGTCACTTTATTTTAACAATCAATGTAAATAACTTGTTTACTCTTTACTCTCAGATCACATTCTGTGTGTTTATCAAGCAGAACTTAATATTTTCATTTTCTACACAATACTGTAATAACTGTACAGTTCACTCAGTGAGACACACAAACACACTCACTATGCATACACACTACAGGTGCCGTCATTGGTTCCTCTGTGGATTGGACTGTTGAATTAACACAATGGCTGTACATGCTGGGGTCTTTGGCACATGTCGTCCCAGTAGCATGTGAGGTGTCACCAATGGTTTACCCTGCTCCTCCAAGATGGCTCTGTCTCCTTCTCCCTGTTCCAGTCTCGGTTCAAGGTTGTCCAGATGACAAAAGTATTTTTTAGGAGATGTTCAATATGTTGAAAAAATTGCCTGTGGCCAGCATCCAGCGTAATGTTTTGTCTAAATTCTCCACTCCTCTTTTTGTAGCATTATAGTCCATTATCATTTCTGGCCATGGAATCTCCTATCCCTGTGCAGGTCACATTGTGCACCAAGGATGTGTCATTTGTTTAGACAAACATGAAGGTCTTCACTGGCCTATTCTGTGTGGCCAGCAGTTGAGATGGGAGCTCTGGCTTATTTTTCCTTATTGTGCTAAGCATTGTTACCTTCATCTTGAGGAGCCCCTGTCCCAGTTTGTGTAAATATGGTTTCACAGCAGTTCCTCCATCTGACTTCCCTTTGTTAATGAAATGACATCCTCTGCTCTTCTGTATCTCTGTGCTTCACCTTGAGCAAGTTATTCGTAGCTTTGGACTGGGTTATCGTTTTAATGCAGATGATGCTTAGATCTATTTCGGTGTTAAAAGTGACACTTCATCACAGCTTTCTCAGCTCACAACTTGCCTTAGTGAAATTAAAGTAAAATTAAAACCTGAACAGAGCAAAACTCTTTAAAATGAAATTGCAACATAACTGAACTCCTGCAAAGTGGCACTAAAGTGCAACTTAAGAAAACAAGCTCCTCTTCAGCCATTCTGGGTGATGATCTCATCAGACGTTCTTTTACTGCAAAGAATCTCGGTGTCACTTTGATTCCTCCTTTTCTTATTTCACCCATGTAAGCCATATTAAACTTCCACCTGTGTCACCTTTCTTATGTTTGCTCATTCCTGTCCTTTTCTAATGGTGAGAATCTTGTCCCTGCTGTTATCACATCCAGCATTGATTATTATAAGTAACTGCTGGCAGGTGCCACTTCTAATCGTATATCACAGCTCCAGCTGATTCAAAACTCAACTGCAAGAGTCCTGACACGGACCACCGACAGGGAGCACATCCCAGCCATACTGAGAAAAGCGCTATATAAATGTAATGAATTATTATTATTATTATCCTGCTGCACCTTCACTGCTCCCTATGTCTTACAGGATTGAATATCAAATTCTGTTACTGACCTGCCCACTAAGGTCCTCCGATTCTGTGCCGCCCACTAACCTGCACTCTGTGGGTGACAGCAGGGTCTTCACCTGTATATAGCGCCCTGACTGTGGAATGACCTCCCAAAATTAATGACATCAGCTGACTCCATTCATTTGTTTTTAACTCATTTGATTAAGAAGACATTAAACAGACCTGACATTCTGCCCCTTCTTTCAATTTACCCCCTCTATCTGTCCAGGGACTCGGGGTTTGCATTATCACAAATTATGTTATTTGTTCAAAAATTTGTTGTAGTATTATATGTTGTATTTTAGTCTGGATTATTGTCTTTTATTCTATTTGAATGTTTTGTATATCCTGTATTTATCTTTATTTAGTGGAAATATTTGTAGCCAATGTTATATAGGTCTTGATGTTCTTTCTGAATTTTTGGCATAGGAAGGGTGCTATATAAATAAATTAGGGTTATTAATAGTATTTTTTTGGTGGCTTATAATAATAAGTGACAAAAACTAGAGCAGTTCTATGTAAGGCAATTAATATATAGCATATTTCAGTGTACTGTATAACATGTATTGCCGTTTTCTTCACATACATGTTTAAAAATATTAGATTGGCTAAAATGTTTATTCTAAATTGGTTTAGAACAATATTGCACGCATGCATAGTACATTTTAAAAAATGTAATCACTTTTATTATTAATGTTTTACTAAAATCTAACGTGGTGCAAACATTGTAATTATATTGTATATTTCGTTTCATGAATGTAAACGAAAAACTATTTTCAAGTAACACAGATCTTAACGATTTTAATTTTGTCGATATGTTAAATGGTTCCTACACACCCGAACACAACGTAAATGTTAATAGTGTATTTCACAGAAACGATCCGTATTGTTTAGTTTGATGTATGACACGAGGTGATGGCAGAAACCCTCCGAACTTCACAAGGATGTGTATTATTTAGTTTGTTGTACTGTTTTTTCCTTCTCAGTTTTATCTTTTAATTTCTGAACGGGTCCTTGACCCGACATTACTTTCCGGGCTTTGCCGAAACATGCCGAAACCTTCCAAAAGTTATCTTCCGATTCTCCGTCCTCAAACTGCGGTGACGTCAGTTCTGACTTGGAGAAGACTTACTTGCCGAGACCGGCCGAAACCTTCCGAAAGTAATGTTACGAAGTCAGTCCTGAAACGTCACTTCCGGGTCTACAACTGCGGGTCTACAACTGCGGGTCTGAAACTGCGGTGACGTATGGTGCTGTGGCTCTGCAAGTGGATAGTATTGGCCCGTGGACGCAAAAGACATAGTGCGCAAGTGCCACACAAAGCCCCCCCCCCCCCCCCCCCCCCCCCCCCAGAGTGCAACGGGAGAGACTACGAACCGTCAGAGAAGGAAACAAAGTAAAAGGTCACAAAGAGGTTAAAGAACAGGGACAAACACATGGAGAGCAGGTTACAGAACAAAGCCCCCCTGCCCAGAGTAAAACGAGTGAGACTACGAACCGTCTGACATGCCGCAAGCAGGATAAAGCGAGGTCAGAAATAAAACACAGAGTAGGAAACAAAGTAAAACTTTATAAAGGGATTAAAGAATGGGGACGAACACATGGAGAGCGGGTTACAGATGATGAAAACTGGAATGCCTACAACGTGCGTCTCAAACTGCGTAGGCAAAGCAGGCACGTATTCAACACGACACAGCTCGAGTGACCGAGATACAAACACACGCCTGCCTGGATATAATTAATGAACACAGGCGCCTACAACGTGCGTCTGAAATGCCGCAGACCAGGCAGGCACTGCTCCAAAAAGAAAGAGCTCGACTAAACGAGATACGAAGTGAAACGGGAAACACTACAGAGTCCACAGTGCTCCACAATGCACCGCATAATAGTTCGGAAAGAGCTTCGTAGTAACAGTGGGGAGACCCAGAGTGATACGGGCGAACGCTCCGTATTAAACATACGTCATCCTCACACGTCCAAACTATACAGCATAGGTGAATCACATTACAGTGATGCATTATTAACAGTACGATAAACATCACAATATCGCAAACAAATGAAAATTATTACTCGAAAAAGGGAAAATATATTCACCACGCACCAGGAGTCATTGAAACAAAAGCAGAATAAAGCGAGATCAGAAATGAAAGACAGAGTAGAAAGCAAAGTAAAACGTCATAAACAGGTTAAACGAGGGGGCCAAACACATGGACAGCAGGTTACAGATAATGAAGACCGGAATTCAAAAGCTTCAAAAACAAAAGCTCGACTGACCGAGATACAAACTGAAACGGGAGAAACTACAGGGTCCGCAGTAGTCCACAATGCACCGCATAATAGTACGGACGGAGCTCCGTATTAACAGTGGGGGGCCCCAGAGTGACACGGGCGAACGCTCGGTATTAAACGTGTGTCATCCTCACACATGGCTGCCCAGCGGGCACGGGTTCAAAACGCCGGGGGTAGGCGAGCGAAGCAAGCAGGGGGCGGAGCCCCCTTGTGTTTGGAGAAAGGAAAACACTGCATTCCAGCATAAGAACCTTATCCCATCTGTGAAACATGGTGGTGGTAGTATCATGGTTTGGGCCTGTTTTGCTGCATCTGGGCCAGGATGGCTTGCCTTCATTGATGGAACAATGAATTCTTAATTATATCAAAGAATTCTAAAGGAAAATGTCAGGACATCTGTCCATGAACTGAATCTCAAGAGAAGGTGGGTCATGCAGCAAGACAACGACCCTAAGCACACAAGTCGTTCTACCAAAGAATGGTTAAATGATGTTTTAGGTCATATTTATGCAGAAATATAGAAAATTCTAAAGGGTTCACAAACTTTCAAGCACAACTATACGTAAAGCATGAGGTCTTGTTTGGATTTACTTACATGGTTTGTTTAATTGACCTATTAAATTTATTTTTCAATAAAGAGCTTTTGTATGTTTTTGTAGTGAATGAGTAAGATCATACCTAGGATTCATGAATTTTCAACTGGAGCGCTCCCACAAGTCAGATTTTGTACTTGGAAACTCGGGCCTGGTCTGTCAAGTCTGAGTAGTCTGAACGCAAGAATGCATTGTATGGCAAATCACAAAGATTTATTGGAATATCTCTTTATATACAATATTTGTAGTAAAGATGGTTTGTTGTCCTTGAATGAGTACACACAAACTGTCCCACTTCTGTCTTTGGAGATGTTGCTACTGTGTGTATAAGCAAAATACCACATACTGAAATGTTATCAACTGCTATTTATTCTGATGGAACAAGGGGGCTCCACCCCCTGCTCGCTTCGCTCGCCTACCCCCAGTGTTTTGAACCCGTGCCCGCTGGTCAGCCGTAGTTTCAGACACGCGTTGTAGGATCTTACGTTGTTTTGAACCCGTGCTTGCCCTGCTTCTGCGGTTTGAGACGTAGGCGTATATCAATCAGTTGAGCTCGTTCGGTTTGAACCCGTGCCTGTTTTGCCTCCACAGTTTCAGATGGTGGATAGGAAGTAAAGAACGCATTGTATGGCAAATCACAAAGATTTATTGGAATATCTCTTTATATACAATATTTGTAGTAAAGATGGTTTGTTGTCCTTGAATGAGTTTTTCTTGGTATTGGAGTATTTATAACTTTAAGTTTAATGTCAGATGAACGCCGAACTCATGAGAAGGCTACATAAAGTTGTCCATGTCCAAATACGCGCTCAGAGAGGTATATACCAACTTTGTCCATGGTCTGTGCTTGGGATTTGTTGATTGTCATGGCAAATGCAGGTTTACTGGGAAATTGGCGTCGCCCAAGTGTAAATGGCAATTCAAGGGCAGAACTTGTAAGGTGAATTCTAGGAATCAAAACAGTATTGTCAGTATGTGATCCTGTAAGTATTTTTGCTTCAATAACATTGTTTGACATGGTGTTGATGACTAAACGTGTACTGTTGCATAAACCCTGTTTAGTATTAACATGTTTTAATAGCATGACAATTGTTCCGATTTTAAGGTTAAGATTGTGTTGTGGCAATCCGGCTGGGTTAATAGTGTTCAGATATTGTAAAGGGAAATTAAGATGTTCAATGTCGTTTGCAGAATCAATTTTGTCAGTACTTAGAAAGAGGCGGCTTTCAACATTAATATTCTTTGGACATAATATAGCCCGTCGCGTTAACAGTGGTATCTGGTCTATTGTTTTGTAGGCGTGAGCGCAATTACATTAGTTCTTCCTTGTTTAGCGTTAGTAACATGGATAATGGATTGCACTCATTGTTAATACGTAGCGTTTTCTGTGGTTGAATTGTTAAAAATGTATGACTGTAATGTGATGATTAAGTTATGCTATATAGTCTTCACGTGTGAGGATGACGAACCTTTAATACGGAGTGTTCGTTTATTCTTATTGCCCATCAGGTGTTGTGCCTGTGTCTTGTGTGGTTGCACTGTAAATATTGTATCACTGTAATGTGATTCAAATATGTTGTGGAGTCCGTATTTGTGGGGTTTCTGTACTATATCGTGTTTTTGCTTGTGGGTTATTAGAGGTGCGTGGATCATGCATCTGTAGTATGTTTGCGTACTGTCTGGCGCTTTCTGTACTCCAATTGATTTGTGACCCTGTCTGGACTCCGTAGTTTGTCCCGTTTTGCTTTGGGGTGGCGTATCATGTCGGGTTTGATTTGTGAACCTTTCTCGACTCCGTATTCTGTCCCGTTTTACACTGGGTTTGGGCGCTGTAATCTCGGGCTTGATGGGTGACACCGTGTGGACTCCGTAGTCTGTCCCGTTTCACTCTGGGTCGTGTGTGTGACTCCTTTTTGTGTGCTATGGGCTTTGTGTGGCGCCTGCGTCTGACTCCTCTTTTTTGTGTGCTATGGGCACGTTGTCTCATTTCTTATTTCTGTTAGTGGAGGGGGGCTTTGTGTCTCATTTCTTATTTATGTTAGTGTGTGTACTCCGTAGTCTGTCCCGTTTCACTCTGGGGCGTGGGTGTGATTCCTTTTTTTTGTGTGCTATGGGCTTTGTGTGGAGCCTGCGTCTGACTCCTTTTTTTGTGTGTGCTATGGGCATATCCAGTTTACCATTCTCGTTGGAGGGGGGGCTTTGTGTGGCGCCTGCGCGCTATGTCTTTTGCGTCCACAGGCAGGTCCCTGCGTCCATATCCGGTTTACCATTCTCGTTTAGTAATATGGATAATATGGATAAGCACAGCAAAGATTTTCCTGGACACATCCAACTTGGGTGTGATGTCATTTCCAGCTCCAATATATGACGTACATGGAACACAGCATCGGGCCTGGTCTGTTTAGTTGAGATTGTCGTTTTTAAGATTATGACATTAATCCAAAATGGCAACGTACTCCACAGACTTTAGCGAAAGCTGTAGTATTATACTGTTTATTTATACTTCTGTCTATTTGTGTCTCATTACATCACTCATGGACATTTCACTACATTGTTTGGATGTGCAAAATACCGCTTAATGCATTGTTAGGATTTCCTAGAGGCGCCCATATTGGTTTTCTGAATGTTTTACTGGAACGCGGTCAACTCGGGTGTGACGTTTTCAGCTCTGACATCCAACTTCTGAGGTGAATGGAATGCAGCATAAGACTCCCCCCCCCCCCCCCCATGGAATTTAGGGTGTCAAAGACCAAAAGCCAGCTCAGCTCCTTTATATTTCAGGTCAACTTCACCTTCCTTTTTTGCTCATTAGTGTTATATAATGAATGTATTACATTATTTAATGAGTGCAACATCATGTCTTTGGGAAGTTTTCTTTGTTCTTATAGCTCAATTAGCCTGTTTCACTTTGTGACAATATGGTGATATGTGATGGAGCGTTTTGGAGCTGTAGACTTGCACCAAAAAAAAAAAAAAAATTAAATAACAGACTGGAAACGTGAGCATCACATTGTTGTATACGTCTATGTCAGTGTTATTGACAGTATATTGCTGCTAACGCCAGATGGGTCTATCTGTAGTCAAGAGGCTAAAGCTGCTAGAAGTGGTGATATGATTATCTGTAAAGTCATTCTTACAGTATCAGTCTCATCTGTAGTATTTATGGTTGGTTCAAAGTGGTTGCACAAGTCATTATTTTAGATTATTTTTTGAAAAGGTCAGGTATAATTTTCTTTTTCATTTTTCCTTTCACTGCTCCACCAGGCTCTTGTTTTGATTGACCATGTATGTGGACATTTTCTTTTTGCAGCACAGTAACACATCACATTTACAATCTCCTAAAGGTACTGACCTGTTAGGCACCTGCTCTGATCATGTCCAGGCTGCATCAACCGACCAGCACTTGTATTTTTCTTTAAAAGCTTTTTATTTAGGGCTGATTGGAAAGCTTTATAAATGTGAGGATCGAAGTGGTGTGTGCTGATAGTAGGTTGCAGTGAGTGGCTGTACTGTCAGTGAAAATGTGGGCTGTTATTGTTGTTAAGCACATTTTTCTCTCACATATGCAAAGCCATATATGAACCCAAGTTGTTCTGATGGTAGATTTGACCATGATTAAGATGTTGTATTGTTTAAACTTAAACTATTTATGTTACGTGTTTCTGCTATAACTCAAATTTCCTTTTTTTTCTGAGGTTTACTGCTTTTAATTGTGAGAATTTTGAGACCCCAACAATTACCCAACCATGCTGTGCGCCAAAAACTCTTGTTAACACAGGCAGGGATTGGCTGTCCGCCTCCGGTGCAATTGCAGGTTCACAGTCTCACTGCTTAACAGGTCTGTCACCTGATGGTTGATGCGGGAACATTTAAAACCGGCCAATGACCTGGCCTTGCACTCACTTACTGTCTCCTGTTTTGTGCAGAAAGGCTATCTGTTCTGTTGATCCGAGAAGGGAGCAAATGCAGGACGACATCATCATTACTACTTGCATGCTATGTGTGTTAGAATCACAGGTCCTGTTTTAATAAATGTTTTGAAAAATGTTCCTGCCTTCACAACGATAAAGCTGATTTTTTTGGAAACCTGGATTTGCCTCCTTCTATCTTGTGCAAGTTGGTGACCCTCACATCAGTATACTTTTACTGAAAACATTTATACCAAATTGTCGACGAAGTATTGTAAGACAGATCAGGGCATTCAGAACACTGCTGTGGTTAAACACACATAGGCCTACAACACAACACGGGGAACGTTTTCTACACCTGAACTGCTAGATGATGTTCAGTCCACTGAGCTACGACTACCAATCCGACCACATATCAACGTTCAGTTCTGCAGTTGCGGAGTCAGTTTTTCTAATGATCACCCCATGCAAGCATATCCAAATAATTGTAAACAATATAGCTTTAAATGTACAATTTGGCTTTATTCGATTAATATCGTTCTATCCATTGTTTTAGCCCACTTATCCGGAGCAGCGTCGTCGGGAAGCTGGAGCCTATCCCAGCAATCATATAGCGAAATGCAGGAACACTCCCTGCACAGGGTGGAAGCCCATCCATCACATGTAAAGGCACAAACGCACGCACCTTTGGGCTAATTTGATAAGCATTCTCAATTTAAAATACCAGGAAGTACGCCTGAGAGAGCGCCTGTATTAAAATAACGGTAACCGCGCCATGCTCGAGGAAGATCACCAACAAGCGAAAACTGCAACACGTCTCCAAGCCGAGCTCCTCGCTCTTCCTTCCTTCTCCAGTTAATATCAGTTAACATCAGTTCAGCATGAATGCCGGCGTGGACCTGCGGTGACGTATGGTGCTCTGGCTCTGTAGTTGAATATTATTGGGCAAGATGCAATTAGAACTCGAATGCTGATTGGACGATCGTATTTATTATGCATCACTTGTAGTGTGTGAGTGTGTGTGTGTGTGTGTGTGTGTATGGGGGGGGGGGGGGGGGGGTAAAAATAAATAGTAAGATTCCTGTTAGATTTAAACTAAATTAACCTTTACTTAAAACTTCGTCGAAGACATTAGGTATATATTACACTAATTAACATAAAAGTGAAAACATGCTGGTATATGCGACTCACCAACTTAGTCCCGTCATGCACAGGAGTCTCTTGAGAGATGGGGTGTTGATGACGCTGGCTTTGTAATTTAAGACTATACTTTTAGGGATCATTTCTATAGTTTGTTTCTAGAGAAATGTGTTTCTGAAGTGTTCGGTCTCGCTAACCATGATGAGGAGTGATAATGTTTTCTTCTGAACGCGAAGCGGGTGGTGAATGCTCTTTAGTTAGAGCTGTTCGCTATCTTTGATGAACGTTCTGCTTTTCTTGTGTAAAGTTGGAGGAAGAAGACATGTTCTGAGTGGTTTTAGTCTTAAATGTCGAATAATGGATTTTATCGTTTTAGTATTTTATTTTTACCTGTCTTTTTTGCTGTTGGTGTTTCGACAAGTAATGTGGTCGGGGATGGAGCAAAAGCACAAGAATTACGCAGTGGAAGTAACTTGAAATAAGGGAATCAGATTATACCTAAACAAGACACCAAAACAGATATTATAAAGGTAGAAAGTAAACCTAAACGAACTCACCAAGGAGCACAGTGTAAAGGAATCGATTGATTTGATTTTGCAGAACTCCTACCTCGTAGAAGGGGAATTAGCTCAAATGGTAGAGCGCTCGCTTAGCATGCGAGAGGTAGCGGATCGATGCCCGCATTCTCCAGACGGTGTCTTCTTGCCGTTTGTTCATTTCACGTTTCTATTTCGTATCTGAGTAACGTAACCTTTAAGGGATGTTGGGGTCAACGTGTGCTCTTTTCATCTTTGCAAATTAGATTTTATAATAGCTAAAACACCATTTATGAAATAATTCCTACTGTCTCCAAAACTATCAACACAATTGAAAACCCATATAGTCGTCTGTGCAAATCTTAAATGTCCGTGTAAAAATTAAATATAACCACCTAAAGCATTAACTTTTGCAATTACTGTACACCATCACTTGCTTTGTGCATTGTATTTTGTACTGTTAATAAAACTGATTTTTATTTAAAAAAAAACCAAACAAAATCAAAATAAAACTGTATTTCTTCTGAATTTCCCCATGGGATTAATAAAAATGATCTAATCTTATCTAATCTAGTATGACACACACAAGAGGTCAAATACACAAACACTAGTGATAACCAAACACACTAGAGAGAAAACTCTACAACAAAAACCTTTCCTGTTCAGTAATGAATGCCTATTTTCAGATTACTGTAACTTTATTTTGCAACACATAGAAAATTGCAGGTAGGCAAAAATACAGAAAGTGTTTTATTTGTACTATTGAGTCAGAAACGAACAACTACAAACGCCCTTACTGTATATACATGCAGTACATATTGTACAGTATATTCCAGTATCCCAAGCCTCACCATAAACAGCATACAATCCACATGGCACTGAAGTATTCCAAAAATACAAAACTGCGGTGACCAGTGTAGGTTATGCAGTAAACTAGTCGGCTTTATCTCCATCTCTTCTTTGGGCAGGATCAGACCATAAAACCTTATCCACATCATACTGAATGTTCTCATCTCTTGCCAAGAAAGCGAGGAAAATATGCTTGTATATGTCAGATCTACCCTTGAATTGGCTCAAGTGAATTGTCCCCACATGCCTCTTTCATAACCTCTTCTCCCTGGGATAGGGGTTCTAGACACACACCTCCCGGTTCTAGACACACACCTCCCATCACCATGTGGAGAAAAATTCAGATTTCCAAACTGAGCGCCTATTTTAGTAACATTCTGTGCACTGCCCTGTGAATAAGACTGGGCACATATGACTGTAAATTACAGTAAAAGTTCTGTATTTTGCAGTATAGGACATACACACATATACTAAAGTATTGGTTCTTGACCCTTGCGGACTTTCTTTCAAATGGCACATGATACCATTTCTTCATCTTTATTCTCTTCTGGTCAAGTGCACACTAAAGTTTTGGTAAGTTCTTTATGATCAATTCCTGATCTTCTATGATTTGTCTTTGCATTTCACTCAGATGTACTGTATTGTGCCCAATGACCATATTTACAGTGGCTGTTTCTTGGTAATCTGTCAGCAGTCGTTGCTTGCCTCCCTCAGGGGGTTGTATTGGTGTTCTACAAAACTAATTTTTGACAATAATATTGTCAAAACAAAGAGGGACTCCTTTCTGTACTTACAGTATCAAGATCCTAGCATTACATTACATTACAAAATATGAAAGTGCTGCAATTGACTTTTTTCTTGCCAGTGTCTAGCAGTTCACTCCTTCCAGCATCTGACATTGTCACCCCATGAACCAACACATTGTGTACCACGTATTCCATGTGATATAAATTGTCTGCCACCCCTTCCTCCTCAGGGTGGCATGGTGGCGCAGTGGGTAGCACTGCTGCCTCGCAGTTGGGGGACCTGGGGACCTGGGTTCGCTTCACAGGTCCTCCCTGCATGGAGTTTGCATGTTCTCCCCATGTCTGCGTGGGTTTCCTCCTGCCGCTCTGGTTTCCTCCCACAGTCCAAAGACATGCAGGTTAGGTGGATTGGTGATTCTAAATTGGCCCTGGTGTGTTTGTGTGTGTCCTGCAGTGGGTTGGCACCCTGCCCGGGATTGGTTCCTGCCTTGTGCCCTGTGTTGGCTGGGATTGGCTCCATGACCCTGTGTTCGGATTCAGCGGGTTGGAAAATGGATGGATGGATGACCCCTTCCTCCTCCTCTTCTTCTTCTTCATTGTCTTTGTCTTTGAGGTTGTCTTCCACAAACTCTCTCCCTGTCATTGTTTGCATCCATAGCTCCAAAAACATGGACATAACTTTAATCCCATTTATATATCCTGTTCTGATTCCAAGGAGAAGGGGGGTTTGTGGTTTCAACAGAATTTACTTTGACAAGGTTGTTATTAGTATGCAAGATGTTATGCACAACCTGTCACATTAAATCTTTTAAATTATTTGACACATGCTTACATGACACCACTTCCCATATCTTCCCTGGCTCAGCTCTTGACATTTGTTTTATCCATATTACTACTTTCTTTCCCTTTACCATTTGGATCAGAAGTTTTCAGTTATTTCATATTTTACTTTCTTCTGCTACAAGATAAATTTGTTTTATGCATTCCATCACGTTTTTATATATTTTTGGGGTATTGAAGGCAGTTGGTTTTCTATTTGCTGTTTCATATTATATTATTTAAATTTCCTCAAACTCTCGCCCATCACATATCTCGCTGTATCGACCATTTTACATCTCCTTTCTTCTTCTAACATGTCACATTTTGCCTGAAGAAGGGGCCTGAGTTTCCTCGAAAGCTTGCATATTGTAATCTTTTTCATTAGCCAGTAAAAGGTGTCATTTTGCTTGACTTCTCATTACATCCAAAATGGCTAACACGGTACAACACCCTAGTACTTCTTGGGTAAAATAAATTGTTGATAGAAAGGTCAACTTAGGCAATATAGCTGACTTAAAAAGAAGATCTTTCCCTTCATAGCTCCTTCAAAGTCTCCTTAGCTTCCATATCCCTGTCACTTGTCCATTAAGCAGCTCCTTCCAGTCTCTTTCACCTGTTTTTTATTTCCAAATCTTATTCCCAGTATTTTAATAGGTTTCGTATGAAATTGTATTCCTGCACTACTTTCTTCTGGCCGTTTTCCTTGGACCCTGTATTCTGTTTTCCCCACAGTTATCTTTGTTCTTGCTGCCCTGTTATCTTTAAAGCTTTGTTCACAGATCTTTCATCTCTGGTATGACATTTACGTCATCCATGTACATACAGCGTGCATTTAGCTTCCTTCCCTTCTGTGATGGACTGTAACCACACTCACAGAAAGTAAATGATTCTTGGGGTTTGTTGGTTTTACTCAACATGAATAGATATTAAAGCTTTACGTAACCATTTCTAGTACAACTGACAATATCTTTGTTGTCACATTAAAAATATCATTTGTGTACAAACAGTAGGACTGGATTTCATTGGTTATAATTAAGAGTGTCATTTACAGAAATATTTTTTAGCGTATATTGTCATTACCTAATTATTTTAAATAGACTTTAAGATGGAGGCAAGCTTTTTCCATGACACCCCCCTTCTCCTTGGAATCAGAACATGATATATAAATAGGATTAAAGTTATGTCCATGTTTTTGGAACTATGGATGCAAACAATGACAGAGAGAGAGTTTGTGGAAGACAACCTCAAAGACAAAGACAATGAAGAAGATGAGGAAGGGGTCATCCATCCATCCATTTTCCAACCCGCTGAATCCGAACACAGGGTCATGGAGCCAATCCCAGCCAACACAGGGCACAAGGCAGGAACCAATCCCGGGCAGGGTGCCAACCCACTGCAGGACACACACAAACACACCAGGGCCAATTTAGAATCACCAATCCACCTAACCTGCATGTCTTTGGACTGTGGGAGGAAACCCATGCAGACATGGGGAGAACATGCAAACTCCACGCAGGGAGGACCCGTGAAGCGAACCCATGTCCCCAGGTCCCCCAACTGCGAGGCAGCAGTGCTACCCACTGCGCCACCATGCCACCCTGAGGAGGAAGGGGTGGCAGACAATTTATATCACATGGAATACGTGGTACACAATGTGTTGGTTCATGGGGTGACAATGTCAGATGCTGGAAGGAGTGAACTGCTAGACACTGGCAAGAAAAAAGTCAATTGCAGCACTTTCATATTTTGTAATGTAATGTAATGCTAGGATCTTGATACTGTAAGTACAGAAAGGAGTCCCTCTTTGTTTTGACAATATTATTGTCAAAAATTAGTTTTGTAGAACACCAATACAACCCCCTGAGGGAGGCAAGCAACGACTGCTGACAGATTACCAAGAAACAGCCACTGTAAATATGGTCATTGGGCACAATACAGTACATCTGAGTGAAATGCAAAGACAAATCATAGAAGATCAGGAATTGATCATAAAGAACTTACCAAAACTTTAGTGTGCACTTGACCAGAAGAGAATAAAGATGAAGAAATGGTATCATGTGCCATTTGAAAGAAAGTCCGCAAGGGTCAAGAACCAATACTTTCAGTATATGTGTGTATGTCCTATACTGCAAAATACAGAACTTTTACTGTAATTTACAGTCATATGTGCCCAGTCTTATTCACAGGGCAGTGCACAGAATGTTACTAAAATAGGCGCTCAGTTTGGAAATCTGAATTTTTCTCCACATGGTGATGGGAGGTGTGTGTCTAGAACCGGGAGGTGTGTGTCTAGAACCCCTATCCCAGGGAGAAGAGGTTATGAAAGAGGCATGTGGGGACAATTCACTTGAGCCAATTCAAGGGTAGATCTGACATATACAAGCATATTTTCCTCGCTTTCTTGGCAAGAGATGAGAACATTCAGTATGATGTGGATAAGGTTTTATGGTCTGATCCTGCCCAAAGAAGAGATGGAGATAAAGCCGACTAGTTTACTGCATAACCTACACTGGTCACCGCAGTTTTGTATTTTTGGAATACTTCAGTGCCATGTGGATTGTATGCTGTTTATGGTGAGGCTTGGGATACTGGAATATACTGTACAATATGTACTGTATGTATGTATATACAGTAAGGGCGTTTGAAGTTGTTCGTTTCTGACTCAATAGTACAAATAAAACACTTTCTGTATTTTTGCCTACCTGCAATTTTCTATGTGTTGCAAAATAAAGTTACAGTAATCTGAAAATAGGCATTCATTACTGAACAGGAAAGGTTTTTGTTGTAGAGTTTTCTCTCTAGTGTGTTTGGTTATCACTAGTGTTTGTGTATTTGACCTCTTGTGTGTGTCATACTAGATTAGATAAGATTAGATCGATTTTATTAATCCCATGGGGAAATTCAGAAAAAATACAAAGTTTTATTTTGATTTTGTTTTGTTTTTTTTTTAAATAAAAATCAGTTTTATTAACAGTACAAAATACAATGCACAAAGCAAGTGATGGTGTAATTGCAAAAGTTAATGCTTTAGGTGGTTATATTTAATTTTCACACGGACATTTAAGATTTGCACAGACGACTATATGGGTTTCCAATTGTGTTGATAGTTTTGGAGAAAGTAGGAATTATTTCATAAATGGTGTTTTAGCTATTTTAAAATCTAATTTGCAAAGATGAAAAGAGCACACGTTGACCCCAACATCCCTTAAAGGTTACGTTACTCAGATACGAAATAGAAACGCGAAATGAACAAACGGCAAGAAGACACCGTCTGGAGAATGCGGGCATCGATCCCGCTACCTCTCGCATGCTAAGCGAGCGCTCTACCATTTGAGCTAATTCCCCCCGTACGAGTGAGAAGTTCTGCAAAATCAAATCAATCGATTCCTTTACACTGTGCTCCTTGGTGAGTTCTTTTAGGTTTACTTTCTACCTTTATAATGTCTGTTTTGGTGTCTTGTTTAGGTATAATCTGATTCCCTTATTTCAACAGTTACTTCCACTACGTAATTCTTGTACTTTTGCTCCGTCCCTGACCACATAACTTGTCGAAACACCAACAACAAAAAAGACAGGTAAAAATAAAATATTAAAATGATAAAATCTATTATTTTACATTTAAGACTAAAACCACTCAGAACATGTCTTCTTCCTCTAACTTTTCACAAGAAAAGCAGAACGCTCATCAAAGATAGCGAACAGCTCTAATTAAAGAGCATTCACCACCCGCTTCGCGTTCAGAAGAAAACATTATCACTCCTCATCATGGTTAGCGAGACCGAACACTTCAGAAACACATTTCTCTAGAAACAAACTATAAAAATGATCCCTAAAAGTATAGTCTTAAATTACAAAGCCAGCGTCATCAACACCCCATCTCTCAAGAGACTCCTGTGCATGACGGGACTAAGTTGGTGAGTCGCATATACCAGCATGTTTTCACTTTTATGTTAATTAGTGTAATATATACCTAATGTCTTCGACGAAGTTTTAAGTAAAGGTTAATTTAGTTTAAATCTAACAGGAATCTTACTATTTATTAACCCCCCCTCCTATGTAAATACTACACACCAAACACTCAGACACCCACACACACACACACACACTCTACAACGTGACTGCATAATAAATACGATCGTCCAATCAGCATTCGAGTTCTAAGCTTGAATATCTGCCCAATCATATTCAACTACAGAGCCAGAGCACCATACGTCACCGCAGGTCACGCCAGCATTCATGTTGAACTGATGTTAACTGATATTAACTGGAGAAGGAAGGAAGAGCGAGGAGCTCGGCTTGGAGACGTGTTGCAGTTTTCGCATGTTGGTGATCTTCCTCGAGCATGGCGCGGTTATCGTTATTTTAATACAGGCGCTCTCTCAGGCGTACTTCCTGGTATTTTAATTGAGAATGCTTATCAAATTAGCCCAAAGGTGCGTGCGTTTGAGCTGTTTACATGTGATGGATGGGCCTTCCACCCTGTGCATGGAGTGTTCCTGCATTTCGCTATATGATTGCTGGGATAGGCTCCAGCTTCCCTACGACGCATGCTCCGGACTAAGTTGGCTAAAACAATGGATAGAACGATATTAATCGAATAAAGCCAAATTGTACATTTAAAGCTATATTGTTTGCATTTATTTGGATATGCTTGCATGGGGTGATCATTAGAAGAACTGACTCCGCAACTGCAGAACTTGAACGTTGATATGTGGTCGGATTGGTAGTCGTAGCTCAGTGACTGAACCATCATCTAGCAGTTCAGGTGGTAGGAAAACGTTCCCCGTGTTGTGTTGTAGGCCTATGTGTGTTTAACCACAGCAGTGTTCTGAATGCCCTGATCTGTCTTACAATACTTCGTCGACAATTTGGTATAAATGTTTTCAGTAAAAGTACATTTTATTTACAAAATACAATCCACAAAACAACTTTTGACTTGTTCAAATATACATATTTTATGCGTGCAGCGGCTTTTATGAAACGTGCGCAGTTTCGTAAATTAGTTCGATCTGTTAGTTTATGGCTACTTGTGCCTATCCTGCCCTCTTTTTAGGGAAAGTGTGTTTAGCTGTAAAGCGCTATATAAATGTAACTATCTGTCTTATGTAGAATTTTCAGGCATACACAAGCCCTCTAAGTAAGACAAACATCACAGTGAGGCCAGTAAGGTACTGAAGCTATTAAACATATTTATTAATTTATAAAATGTTTTTGAGTTGTTCCAAAAACATCAATGCATAGCGTCATCTGTCAGCAAGCGACAAGACTTTTATTAAATTATAGAATACAAAACCGTACAAAACTGCTTGTGTTAGCCAATCGTTTGTTTGTCGTCCCTCTGAATCATCCAGCAGATGTCCGCCATCATACTGACACATCAACCTCCCTGGTGCCTTCTTTTGATGTCCTTGATATCATGACGAATGTTTCACTCTGCTCCTCCCTCAGATTTTCAGGTAGAAACTAGAAATACAAATCCATAGGCTCATGTTGCAACCTAATTTCTTAACTATTACATTTTAACTTTATTTTTTAATCTGTATCTTTATTGTTACCGAAAAACTATGAAATTACTCCTTCGGTTCAGGTCGTGCATCGCACCGGCAAATTGCGCATCAGAAATCAGTCGTCAACTATCAGGTCCGGCGCAAATGCCCTCTTTTAATTTAGCCCAGATACATTTTCGGCATAAATACATAAAAAACAAGCTGCATCTTTTGATAGGACTTTGACAAACTTTTTCATTAAACCAAGAAGAATATGGAGCACTTTATCCTGATCCACCAAGCGATGTCTGATGATGTTTTTAGCACCAAGCAGTAGTTTTGTTTCTAGCTGATCCCAATGTCAATTCCTGACACTGTTGTGCTGCTTCCCCGCGGCTAAGACTCCACCAGGTTCAGGTTCCAGCTGCTTTCTGACCATTTATTACTGATAAAAATAACTTTTGATTTAAACTTACATTGTAATAATTTATATTATTTTGGGCCCCCCGAGCAGCCATGAGTCGAGGTAATTCTTGGTAGCGAAAACCAGTCAGATCGCTTTCTGCTACCATAGATTCTACCAAGGAATTGAAAACTTGGGCCAATCGCAGCCCGTTCGGCTTCCAACAATTGACCAGTCACAACCCGGTTCGGCAACAAATAATTGGCCAATGACGGCTCGGTCGGCTACCAAGAATTGGCAAATCACGGCTCGTGTTTTGGCTACCTAAACTCGGAAAGGGGCGGGCCCATCCTCTTGTCAGGTAATGCACGGTATCTGCAAAAGCTTGTTCGAGTCGGCACACAGACACTTTGCGATTTGCGTTTCATTTTGAACTTTCTACAGATGTGTGACCAGAACATCATGTGTGGGTGGGCATTTGGCTTGTCTGGGGGGTGGGTGTCTTCGTGGGGGGCAATAATATCCATCCATCCCCATTTTTGTAGAGGGGTCAAATAATAATAACATAGTTTTATATAACATAAAAGCAAAAATTGTGGCATATATCATAACCTATTGTTCAATAAAATTAACAGAGGCAATGGAGCTTATATTATTATTTTTGTGAACAAATATAGAACTACATCTGCAAGGTAAATATTAATAAAGTCAAATGTATACAACATATGAGAGCAAGAACAGAAACGTGGCATATTGTAATCATGGGAGGCCATAGGACATCAGTTTCCAGTGTTTAACCTGGATATTATCTACAGGACCAGTCTGCGGTTACTCATGGAAAATTCTGAAAATAAATTCATTCATGTCTAGATTTTCTGTGATGTTTTTCTCTTGTGCCAGAATGACTAAATTTCTCTTCCTTGAATGCAGCATTGTTTGGCGGAGTGGAGTGAGAATGCGGTTGAAAGTAGAGAAAGAGCTTTCGCATGCAGCTGAAGACACACCGATGATGAGTGCCGTGATGCAGACATGGCTCTGACGTGCGGGATACTAGACGCGTGTTTGTGGAAGCCGCCACCGTCTTTTTCTAGAGCTTTTTTCCAATTAGTGTAGCCGTGCTTGGTGAATATGTCCTCGCGGTCCGAATTGGAAACACTAAATTTGCGGCAGGCAAAGCAAAAGCTGCTATCACGGATAACAGAATATTCAAGCCATGGTCGAGACTGATACCAGCTTGCACTAAAACATCTGAGTGTCTTTCCGAACGCGCGCTTGGGATAATTAATTAATAATGGGCTGGGATGGGCTATCCATATTTAAGTCAGGCAGACCGGACTGTACATTTTGTTCAAGGCAGAGGTTTGGAGTACCCGACACGGGCGCAGAGCTGGAGGATTGTGTAGGCTTATCTACATCTTTTGGATTTCAGTTCCCGACGTGGGTGCGCTGTGCTCTGTGTTGGGTAGCAGCGGTGCTGGGCTCAACCATGGAGCCAGCAGCTTGCGGAAGGACAGAGGTTGAAGAAGTCTGCTTTTTAAAAAGCCACCTAGTGGCATAGCCTTTGGTGTTACCAACCAGAACATAAAAGAAGAATGGAACGTATACGCTATTTTGATTAAAGAATGCGGTCTACAGGTTTCAAAACGTGATGCAAAATGTGCGGCGAAAGTGAACTGTGAGCTGCGCGGTGCCTGTCTAGTGGAGGAGACACTGATGGATACGCCCCAAGTTCAAACGGGGCCGATTGTAAAGGGAAAGTAACTCAGTTTTGAAAATCACATGTTATTCTTCCCTCCGGAGTTTTTGATTGGACAGACAGAGCAATTTCGCAGGTGGGGGCACGGCTTGTCCCTGGAGGACAGTGCCCACCCACCAGCCCCCCATGTGTCACGCCTCTGACTTTCTAAAAATGTTACTCACGAGTGTCGGCTTGGTGCAGATATATTTACATTCACGTACACAATTTTTTTGAATGATTTTTAAAACATTCCTTTGTGCAG
This sequence comes from Erpetoichthys calabaricus, assembly GCF_900747795.2. NCBI lineage: Eukaryota > Metazoa > Chordata > Cladistia > Polypteriformes > Polypteridae > Erpetoichthys > Erpetoichthys calabaricus. The sequence continues at coordinate 37,106,975 of NC_041399.2, forward strand.
TTTATTACATTTTATGAAATTGTGTGCAAAACGTGTAAAGACAGATATCCATCCATCCATTTCCAACCCGCTGAATCCGAACATCAGGGTCACGGGGGTCCGCTGGAGCCAGATCTCCCAGCCAACACAGGGCACAAGGCAGGAAACAATCCTGGGCAGGGTGCCAACCCACCGCAGGACACACACAAACACACCCACACACCAAGCACACACTAAGGCCCAATTTAGAATCGCCAATCCACCTAACCTGCATGTCTTTGGACTGTGAGGGAGGGAAACCGGAGCGCCCGGAGGAAACCCACGCAGACACGGGGAGAACATGCAAACGCCACGCAGGGGGGACCCCGGGAAGCGGAAACCCATGTCCCCAGGTCACTCAAACTGCGAGGCAAAAGACAGATATAATAGTGTATAAAATATAATAAACATTGAATTGTATAAACATAGTTTCATTTTTTATAGGCCTACTTAACACTAATTTCACAAATCGTTCATATCAATGGTATTACAGAATAATAATAATTTTAGTCATCCTCTAGATTAACATTGATGTTAAAATATGCTTATAAAATAGACCTACACCTTTAATACTCAGACAATTCTAATCTTGCTGTAGTACAGCATATATATATCCATATTACTAAGTAATAACTAGTAATAACTAAGTGGTGTGTATGCTATTTACTAGAACACATATCGTTATTTTGCACTAAGTATATAAACATTTCCCTTTGCAATATTTACAAATATTTATTTTTATCTACTTCAAATTAATTAAATGTCAGCATTAACTAGAGTATATTACTTCCCAAATTGTATAAATACATACAAACTCAAGGCTGTGCACTATTATTTATTCATTCTTATTGTGCTTTCATTTTTATTGTACCCCTCATGATTATTTGTGCAGCCGTCTCAGACCATGATAAAGGTGTTATATAAGTAAGTGTGCTCACTCCTTTTTTGTGTGGTCTTGTCCGCCTTTCGCGGCCCCTCATCCGCCTCTCGCGGCCTCTTTTGTCCCCCTCTCGCGGCTCCTGACCCGCCTCTCGTGGACTCTTTTCGCGCCTGCGCAGTACGTCTTTTTGCAGCTACGGCCCATGGCCGGATGTGCCTGCGTCCATCATCCGGTTTAGCATTCTCGGTTAGTAATATGGATGGATTCCATTCAGCAATGTGCCATGAGCGGGATTCGAACCTGAGTCTCTGCTATAATTCTTGGTAGATCGTTTCTCAAGAATCATAGCTACACCTCGACTAATACGCGCAATCCTCGGACTAGGGGGCCATTAGACGGGAAACTATCTAGGAATAGTTTGGGTAGCTGCTGGAATATGTATTGGTTATGCCAGCAGGGGGCGCCGACCCTCTGGTCTGTTTGTGGATTCCATTGCAGCGACGGGGACACTATGCTGTAAATATGACGCCGTCCTTATGGCGAGTCATAAAACCGATCGAGGTCCTGACTCTCTGTGGTCATTAAGGACCCTGAGACTTTGTCGAAAAGAGTAGGGTGTACCCGATGTGCTGGCTGAATTGCCCACCACAGCCTTGTCCATTCTGGCCCCCTAATCATTTCCTATCGCTAACTGGCTTCTCACACCTTTACCGCTTCATATTCAAAGTGTGGTTGAGCATTTTGTAGTAATAATGGCTGCCGTCACATCATCCAGGTGGGTGCTACACATTGGTGGTGCTTGAATTAGCCCCCAACAAATTTTATTAAAATAAATATTGATAATTCTAGCGCAATAACAACAGGAAGCTAAATGGGCAGCTAAAAGGGTGATTTGTGAAATAAACGCTAACGGAAAAAAAAAGTTTTTTCATTTTGGAATTCAGTGATCAAAAATACAGGTATAAGAAAATCATATGAAATAATCAATGTTTTAAGCGTATACCTATTTACCAATTTACGATTTTATTTATTACCTAAAAAGTAGAACATGATATATTACAAATTATCATATTACATTGGTGTAGAGTTTGTTTGATCTTCCCGTTGAGTTCGTTCCAGTCTGTTCTTCATTCTTGTATTGCAACTTTTGCACCATCTGTTTATTTGTTTGTTGTGTTCTACATATATTATGTCTGCACTGGAGGAGCTGCTTTTAATCTCATTGTACATGTGTATAGTGACAATAAAAGGCATTCTATTCTATTCTATTTCTCCAAACTTCACTCTCAGCATTCCGGCTGAGTTTCAAGTTCTTTTATTTCTGGCGGCAGGTCCTTCCCATTCCAGCCTGGCCATCAACGCGACATTCTGCTTTCCTCGTGTTAATCTGGGTGGCGGATCCATTCAAGAAAGAGTAATATTGTGTTTTAAAATTGTTTTTGTTTTTTTCTCTTAACACTTCTATCCTTTGTCCGGTGCCCGTTTATATTGATGCTACTTCTCATGTTTTCGTATACTTCTTTTATTGTTGTATATGATGAATTCTCGAAAGTTTTTCTTTTCAATGACCTTTCATAACAAACTGTGATCCAAGGAGTCGTCCGTTTTCCCGGGGTGTATGTTTGAAAACTCTCACTGCGGTCTTGCGTTTATTCTAACATACAGCATGTCTCTCTCATTAGAACGAGATGTTCTGTTATGGAGCGGCTGGTATTATGCAAACTTGCTCATCACCTGTTTACGCTTTCCAGGCAAATCTATTGACGAGAGCTTAAGTTTATTTTAAGGTCCTATCGACGAGAACTTTACTTCAGGGTGCAGCCTGTGTATCGGCTACTGAACGGTAGGCAAGTCAGAGACCTGTGACAACAGTGACAACGTGAGATCACCGACCATTCCTTCTGTTCGGTCTACCCCTTCACTATCCTCTCTTGGATAGTCACACTGAATTGAATGACCTTTTTATCAATAATGCCAACAAAATTCCATTCATTTAAATAGAATTGATTTAACATTAAGACGGCCTTTTATCCACTTGTCGAAATTCAAACACAGCCACTCAGTGTTTTTGCCTTTTATTGATCAACACTGTTTACAATGTTTTATAAGCCAAAGCAATACAAGCATAACTCTAAATAACATCAGCTATTATAACACAATTAGATTTGTTGATATCGCTTTATATATTCTTATATACTTATTTGAATGTTCCTTACTAAACCAATTTATGTACGACCAACTTAAAATATTTCTGTTTTCAGTCATTTCGTGGTGATCTTCACTTTTCGTGTATCTTCACATTAAAGGCTCTGCCGTATCATAAAATCAGCTTTCACGGCATTCGGAAAGAATGGAATTTACTCCAAAGCCCCGCTGCAAAGTGGATGCTACTCCCAAAGCCTGTGTAAGTTACTTTCCCACTGCGGCAAAGGGGCGGGTACGCTGGGACCACAATGCAACAAAAGGGGCCGGATCTTTATGCAAATATAAGAGCGTCATATACATAATAAATAGAAGAGTCGCGTGCACAATAAAACGTGTTCATTTTAAATTAAATCAGCTTATTTCAACTGTGTATAGGGAAAAATTGGGAAACCATGTTTTAAGAATTAAAAAAAGTGTTCTCATTTCAGAGAAAAGATAGCGGTTGACGCATCTGTTAAATGGAAATAATTTGTTTTTGTTTTTACAAGATTTAATTGTATTAGTGTGGCGGTTGGTGGTGGTGGAGAGTTTGTAGCACAGTAACTAGGAAAAGCAACATAATATCAGCAAACATGATTATTATAAGCTTGCATTCATTAGATAACAGTGAACAGCTCTTTTGTGTGACGTTGGTTTTGTACAATACCGTCAGTGAGTGTAGACGTTGCATATAAAAGCACATATTTCTAGGAAAACAGTATAGCACAAAAACAATAAAATTATGCAAGCTATTGTAAAAATACGTAGATATCAAATGCCGTATCCGTTTTTTTTAAATATCTCCCGTTGTATGGCCAGTGGATAACAAATGCCAGACACACGTTCTGCCCATCTGTTGGTTTGCCGAGGTCATTACAATACCGGAAGTGCGACTTAGAAGCTGTACAACACCAGCCAATCAGTTACTTGTTTCTCTTAAGTAAGCACCGCATACTGTGTAATTGAAGTCATTGTACTGCTTGTGTGTCGGTTGAGGATATACAGAGCCGTGAATATTAATTTATATTATTTGATAATCAAAGAGAAGGGTTAAATTATATTTTTTATCTCCTTAAATAATTTTGGAGAAAATTCAATCAACAAAATGGAGAAGCACAACGTCTTTTTATCCGCCCCGGAAAAAAAAGATTCGATTAATTGGCAAAAGTCAATAATCATAAATTAATGGACGCCAGGGATAATCACTAGGAAAAAATAATACAAATAGGTTAAAAAAAAAGTGCAGCGATGAGTAGAAGGAACTCCATGTTACCAGCTGTGGATTCGATTAATAGATTAAATGATACAGAACTGCAAAGTGCACCATGTCACGCAGAGAATGTGGCTGACGATGACCAGTTTGATGGGCTTTCTCTTCTGCGCAGAATCATAGCAAGAATCGGTAAAGGTTTATTAGCGGCTGTGAAGAAATAACGGAAGGAACGATGGGGAGGCTTGGAGGGGAACTATAGATGACGGCGAAGATAAAATGTGTACAGAAAAACAATACTTGTTAAATGACAGTTTAACGTAAAATGGGACTCGGCTGTGCAAAGGAAAACTGAAATGTGAACAGCGATTTAGTGACCCTGCTAACAGAAATGGCCGTTAGTCTTGTGTGAGCCAGGGGACTCCAGCTCCGGGGTGCTACTGTGGATGAAGGATTTCATTTTGAACCCTTTTCGGTTTTTGCTGGCTAATTAACTCCCCCTCTCATTTTACTGTTTTTTTTTTTATGATTCGTTCTCTCAATGCTACTTTTTTAAACGGCCCCCAAACTAAGATGAGATGTGAAGGGGTCCACAAACTCCACCAGGGGGGTATTTTTCGTACGTGGATTAGTCGTTTAGCCGGAGGTAATTGTTGACGATTTGGCCTGATCCTGGATCTGTCGGTTTTTCGAAACTCTTGCTGGAAGTGTTGTCATAGCAACACATCCTAATCCGCAAACCTGCTCGGAGCAGGTTTGTTCTAAGTAAACAAGGATTAGTTTACACACGTGATCAGTGACGGTGCGTGAAGTCATCCAGTCATGGCTTCGCTGTTCATGAATGAGCGACCAATTGATATTGGTGCGCAAATTATAAGAAGATAATTTCATATAGAGAGGGTTTTGCTGCGATCGGCAAGATCCTTTATTGCTCCCGGAGGAAATTCTTTTCGAAAGATACCGCTTTAGCCGAGGGGGAATATTGTACCTCAAAGATTTATTAGCAACTTATATTCGAAGTCAAACTAGGTAAAGTCGGGCTCTCACAACCACACAGACAGTATGCATTGCTTTGAGGTTTTTTACAAGCGGTACTTTTTTTATATACTGTAGGCGATGCGGAAAATCTATCTAAAAGTGCAGTTTGCCAGGCAATTCGTAAAGTCTGTTTGGCTCTGAAATATTTCCTTCGGGGTTTCATAGTGTTTCCTGGACACCTGCGTGTGCAGACAATAAAAGAGGCGTTTCATGCCATTGCAGGTAGGTAATACACAGGCTAAAACACCCACAGTTCCACGAAGAATCCCACAATCAGCCTAACATTCTCATTACCCAGGATTTCCAAATGTGATTGGGGCACATGGGACTGATCAGAGTGGAGTTTGATCAAACATTATTTGGAAAATGTACCTCTCCTCCTGATGAATAATCAGACACAGTGTCTTCATCAAATATTTGACCTTCGTCAATATCTCGTTGGTCAGACACAGGTTCAAGGGATATGACATTCCCTGCAACTGACCCAACAAAAAAGAGGACTATATGGAACATACCTATGGCACACATGGAGGACAAATCTATGCAATGACCATCCTTTACCTGAAATGAAGTAACCACTGCATCCTGCCACTGGTTCTGAGGAGGAGCTTCCCCCTGGAATGCCATCAGAAACAGGGCGATGGGCATTTTGCTGGAGAGCCAACTCTTCTGCAGGGATTAGGTCTGGACCGTGTGGACCTCCACCTGTTTTTTGCTTGTCTGCCTTCTTATTAGCTTTAAAATTAATGTTTTTTTATATTATATATGATTATTTATATCAACAATTCTTTAAATAGTTGTACTGTATACCAATATTTACCAGTTTGAAGTATATTCTTGTACTTCACTTTAACCTGTTCCCATGTTCTCCTTGTGCTCACGTTTGATCTGGAATTATGACATATTAAATAATAATTAATCTGACACATAGGAAATGAAACGCTGCATTCAGTAAGTACAATGCACAGTACTTAGCATTTAATTTGTCGGCCACTTTTTGCCAGCCGTCTTTTCTGGTCTGGGCTGCTTTTGCAGTGTTACCCCCTTGTGCATATTAAATCTTGAAATTCTTCATGTCCTTCGAATAAAAAGTCTTGCGCCGCGTGTGTGAAAAAAAATGCGGCCGTTCTTTCGTCATTTTGTTACAGCCTATCAAGGACTTGCTGATCATGTTTTCTAGACTCAATATATATGGGCTTTTCACTCAGCGCGCATTCATCTCGTATGATTTAGATCGAGCTCGACTAATCTAACACACGGCTGCGTTTGAAAAACCGACCTATCCCGGATGAGTGTCACCGGCATTTACTTATCCAAGATGAGGCACCTGATCTCGGATGATTTAAGCGACATACGAAAAATACCCCCCAGTTCTCTTAATTTGAAGTCGGTTCTTGCTTTTTAAAAAATTACTCTGCCCCTGCTCGCTTCGCTCGTCAACCCTGGCCCAGCACTTCACGGATCTACCGGTCGCGTATGGGTCAGCGGAAGTACAATTTTAACAGATTGTTGTTTTCATGGGGATCTGTTACATATACATAGATAGAACTAATTATTTTACATTACAGCAACTAATTAACCATAGTAAAAATAGTCAAACGTCATAAATTGAAAGAAAACGTATATGTTTTTGCATTTGTCATTTTTATTAAGTTCAAAATAGCCAATTATTATTATTATTTTCTCTTTGGTCATCAGACTTGACAGCATGTTTGAACATTGCACATTATTAAAGACATAACCATCCATACCATGAAACGTGGTGGTGGCACGTGTAAAGCTTGTGCTTCTTCGCCTTCTTTAAATTGAATCATATTCTGACCTGGTAAATGAATTGATAATAATTCAACAGATGACTTTGACCGTGCATTGGCAATTCCAATTAAATGCCACCCGCTTTCCATTGCACTGACAGTACCGAGTATCTAAGCTTGTACTTAATCCTGAGGCTGTTCTTTGGATACAGTCAGGCATACTCTATCGTTGCCCTATATGAAAGTACTTGTAGATGTACTTAATACTCATAATCAATGCACAATACTCAACATTAATATGACAATCGAATCGTTATAGCAAATACGGGGTTATACGGTACAATCATTGAATTAACGATCATCACAATTTTAATAACTTTTTTTCCATGACAAGTGTGTTGTTCGGTGATGATTATCTCTACGTCTGATAATCAGGAAAGCCAGCCTTAGTCTTATCTGTTGAATTAACGAAAGCTTTAGGAAATTTCTTTAAATACTTTTTTTTTTTTGAGTCCCAACATACTGAATCTTTTAAATGGTCAGTGAGACATGTGTTTAATGACTTTGGACCATAATTCAAGATAGGTTTCTCTTTTTGGAATTTCAGCACAGACAAAACAATCTACATCATCAGCAGTTAATAATTTGTTTTGCAAAGTAACCACTAAATGTATGTGAGGGTTTTGCAGATACATTTTGTGTAAAGTGCGATACTTTTGGACTTATGGATTTGTATCCATTATTGGCTGTAGAATTTCTAATACGTCCGATTGTTTAACTCTTTTGATTCTATTTTGCATCGCTTCTCCATGATAACATTAAACTTTATAAGAACAGAGAGAGCAGAAAATGTGTTTGCCAAAAGCATTCACATGAATGAGAGGTGAGAGACCCGTGTGCGTGGTTGAATATGGCTGGGAGAGGGCGGGACTTGAAAATCTCATGGCAAAAGTCTCGTCTCGCCTCAGGATTTTCTTTTATAATAGATGTATAAAATCCACTGTCTTGTCTGTTTGTTTTTCATGAGAGAGCTATTTAATGGGTTTAGATCGGGTTATTTTCTATAATTTACTTGAACATTCTGTTTGATTTTGCGACATCTCTCTACCTCTCGCCACGTGTTGGAGCATACTTTGCCTCTGCTTAGCTAGCGATACCTGTTTGTTCAACAGACATTATTATCTACAGATTGTTAAGAAGTAATGTTTGATGTTTTTGAGAGAGAGATCAGTGCTTACAGGTGTTTTAGGGGGTAGCTGCTGATTGCCAGAGATATAACGGCCATGTGCTTTTCTCCTTACTCGGGGGACTTTCTCCTGCCAGAGCTGAACACGGTCAGATAAGAGTCCCAATGTCTATCGGTTTTTAAAGTTTGTCCTGTTTCACTACTACGTGGGCACAGCTGTGGGGGACAGCCAGTATTCGATAAAGGACACCTGAATAAATACATAACACTTTTTAAATGTCTTTTAAAAGTTTGGAATACATTAAGTATTTAGCCCCTTCCACATGACACCCGGTGCTGCAAACTGGTTTTAGAAGTCACAGAATCAATTCAATGGTGATCGCCTGTCTGGGGTTTCAAATGACTGTAGCCTAAATGCCCCTGTATCTACAAAGTCCAACTTGTGGTGAGTCACTATGGCAGTCCATCCTACACAAGAGACTGCAAGCAGCTGCATGAAAAGCTCAAGTCAGGCAGGGTAAGAAGACAACAAAATCTCCAGGCCGCTGAAAATCCCTTGGAGTCCAGTTTAATCAATCATAAAGAAATGTTAAAATATGAAACGGCTGTAAATCTGCCTGGAGAAGGCCATCCACAGGAACTGAGTAAAAAGATGACTAGTGAGGGAGACCACCAACAGAACTATCATAACTCTAAAGGAGTTACAAGGTACTGTTGCTGAGATTGGACAGACTCTGTTTGGGAGCCTCACCAATCACAGCTTTAGTGGACAGTGGCAGATAGAAAGCAACCACTGTAAAAATGTTCTTGACATCTCAAAGAGTTTGCCAGAAGGCTCACAAGAGGCTCTGAAATCAGCTGGAGAAAGGTTCAGTAGTCTCAGAAGACTGAAATTGAGCTCTTTGGTCATCAGACTTGACAGCATGTTTGAACATTGCACATTATTAAAGACATACCATCCATACCATGAAACGTGGTGGTGGCAGCATCATGTTGTGAGGATGCTTCTTTGCATCAGGCTATGGAAGCCTTGCAAGGGTAAAATGAATGCAAGCAAAATAACGGAAAATACTGCAGGAAAACCTGATGCTATTTGCAAGAAACCTAAGCCTTGAGAGATAATTTGTTTTCCAACAGGACATGACCCAGCTACACAGGAATGTCTTGGCGGGGCCGCGTCCGAGTCGAGATCTCAGTCCAAATGAGACTTGAAATCGCCAAGCAGCCTCGTAAAGCTTCAGAACTTTAGCAAAGAAGGCAAAGAAATGGCAGTGTGCAAATGTGCAAAGAGGACTACTGACCGGAAATGGGGTGAATACTTATGTGATCAGTTATTTTATGCTTTAGATCACTTTGCAGAGATCTGTTTTTACTTTGAACTTAAGGAAGATTTTTCAGTTGATGAGTGTCAAAAAAAAAGTCAAATCAAATCCACTGCGATTCAATGTTGTATAACGATAAGGTGTGAAATTACTCAAAGGGGTGAATGCTTCTTATGGGCACTGAATGTGGAAAACACAACATTTTGCATGAAACACCCTGCGCCTTCACACCAATTTATTTGTCAGTGACACCAGATCTGGAGTTAACACTAAAAAAATATCCCAGTAGAGTGTCAGCATTTATATATTGCACAAAAAAATGGGATTCCTCTGTTGGGACTGATAATTAGGTAAGGAGTAACACGGAGAAAAATATGATCTCGAAAATGTGTTCTAAAGAATTTTGAAGACGTTTATTAGTTTAGTAGAATATTCCCCCAAGGACATGTAGCAGCAGCATTATTGATGTTATTGCAAAGTGCACCTATCAGTTTTTCAGGATAGTTAAAGAAGCAATAAAAATTTGTATTCTCTTAAGCATAATTTTTGTTTGTACAGTTTATTTATGTAATATCATCTGTTTACACACTTATTTTTTTTTGTTTGGCAGGTGAGCTTTATACACAGTATACATATTTATAAATAACCCAATTTAGGTTTAATCATTTGTTTACATACAATGTCACAGTTTTCATATGATGCTCCCAAATGATACTATCTCCTGCTTCAGTCCCCCCCCCGCCCCCCGTTTATAATATGCATTGAACTTCACAAACACCAGTCATTAATATCATGCGTGGCCCTCCACATCAGCATGAAATTCGGCTTCCCTTGTCGTAACAGGCCTTTGGTGTATCCATGAAGGCATATACCACAAACTATTCCCGATAATAAAATGCAGAAAGAAAGCACACTTGCAGAGAAGTCTTGAGGAAAAAAAAAATCACATTTGTACACCTATTGCCTTTTTATTTTGTTTTCATTTTTTCACTAAAAGATAAATGCAAATTTTAGTACAACAAAGACCGTAAACAAATATCTGCAATGTCTGTTACATAACACATTAGAGCTGCTTCACAGTAATCAACTGTTTTGCCATAAATACAGGTATCAAAAAACAACCCTTAAACACACTCTGTGACACTAACAGTAGTCTACACCCACAGTTCAACTAATATTCATAAACAAAATACCGGCAACATATTTCAGTGTTCCTGCTAAATGTTACTAATAAACAATTTTATTTGAATTTGCAGCTCTTTATGATTGGTTTTAAAGCATGCTACTATATACACATTTTGAGACCTGTACTTTTAACATTTTGTGTGTGTACTATTCATATATACATACATACATACATATGTATATATACATATACATATATATATATATATATATATATATATATACACATACATACATACATACATACATATATATTTGCTATAGCTCTGCAATGACCTGTACTTACTTTCATGCTCTTTTCTAGCAAACGCCCAAGTTATAATTTAGATGTACTACAAGCTTACATTTCTTAAAACAGTGCTCCATTGTAAAAATAATCACTTGTGCCTGCCTAATTTCGACAGCATCTGTTGTAAGGGGCAAGTATTAGTTATTATTTCTCTAAAACAAAGACTCCAAGATCTTGCTCCTGGTAATGTAATTCTTTGTGTGGGTGGTAAGCATTGTGAAAAATTACAAGACATTATGTTTTCCATTTAGGAGAATAAGTTTCTTTTTTTTTTTGTTTTTGTTTTTTTTTTATTTTAAGACAGAGGGCTATAAGAATTTATTAGAATTAATTGCTGTAGGTTTGTCCTTCAGGTGGTTGTGGAAGTTTCATATTTTCTTTGGACATCATCTGACGCCTTAGATCTTGAAGAACAACTTTAATACTATATGAATTTTGCCATTTAGCTAGAACTGGTATGCTACGTGCATCCACCTGTAACAGTACAACAAAGATACATTTTGGTTACTTTTTGTAAACAGTATTAATCACAAAAGATACATTAGAACACTTTTGAAGAGAACAGGCCACTCAGTCCTATGAGCTCTTCATCCTATTCAGCCAGATAGTCCAAAATAACAGCAAGTCGACATTTGAAGGACTCTAAAATCAAACTCTGGTAATTTTTTCCATGTGTTGGTGGTTCTTTGTGTGAACAAAAGCTTTCTAACATTTTTGCAGAATTTGCCCTTAACAATATATCCAACTGTGTTCTTATTGAATATTTTATACTAAAGTCACAGCTGGGAACTGCTGCACTAATTCCCTTTATAAGTTTAAATACTTCAATCATATCTCCACTTAATCTCCTTTTGCCTAAAATGAAAAGGTTCATCTCCTTCAGTCTCTCCTCACAGCTCATATCTCATAGTCCCGCAATCAGCGTAGTCACTTTCTTCTGGATTTTCTTCCAGCATCTTTTCAGTAATATGGAGTACGCCAGGTGAGTCCCCACTGATGTTTTATATAACTTAAAGCTCTTGTCTTGTACTCCAAACACTGTTTCCTATGAGCCTTCTTGATCCCTTCTGTCCAGAACCTTGATGTTCATAGTGACAAGTCCACCGTGACTCCCAGGACCTTCTCATAAGTTGTACTTTTATGTTTTAACCCTCTTACTGTGTATTCATAGCTAACATTTCTACTTCTTCTTTGTAACACTTTACACTAACATTAAATTTTAAATTATGTCCACGTCACTCTGTAACAATTCTACACTAGTTGCCCTTCCACTTAGTTCAGTAATGCATTTGGCTTTTAGATACCGCTGATTTATACAATTCAGCTTAAGCAGACATAGACATTTAAAAAGGAAAATGCAGGATTTGAGGGAGTCTTGAAAAAAAAAAAAGAATGTAAAATCAGAATTATACTAAATATCTTTGAACCTGCAAGTTTTAAAGCAGAACATGAAATAACCAAAGGAGGAAAAGATATCCCATATCTATAAAAACAAATTTGGTATTTTGTAGATAACACACCCTTCAGTTTCCTTTTCATAACCTGGACAAAGCTTTGAACAGACAGATTATTAAAGAAAAATCTGAACAGTTTAGTCAAATAAAGTGTTGTTCTGCTATTAACAAAAACCACAGGTTTTAATTCAATTGTCGCTCCATGTGAAACTCAAGCAAGTAAAAGAGTCAGACGACAAACTGCAAGGTGTGGAGGTATGATTTGTACTTTACTATTCTTCTGCATATATCTATATATTCTGCATATTCTGTGTAATTACAAAACAAATTAGCCTCATATACTATTGTGCAATGAATAAAACAAGAGCTGAATACCTAAAAATACAATATTTGAATAACGAAGGTTTGTAATTCTTATTTAAAAAACACTGCTTTGCAAAGTGTACTATAGGTATTTGATTCAAGATTATGTTAGGAATGAGCAAACATCCTCATGTGTAAATTATTATGAGACTTATTTCATATGTCTGAGATGTTCAAATTTACTTACCATTCCATTAGAATTGTTTATTCCATTCATACTAATTTTTGTAACATATCTAACTGTTGGAGGTACTTCAGGATATTTAGGCCCACATTCTACTCTTAGGCTGTATATTCTGTTTTCATAGTTTGTCTACAAATAAAAAACAAAAACAATTTTGGATTAATCAACACATGCAATATTTTCTGGATTTTAATTTAAACAGAAAATACTTTTCTTTAAATAATTTATTACAGACAAGATATCTGTAAATATTTTATGTTGTCTTGTTCCCTACTCAAGTATAATGGTAAAACTGCTCTTCTGAGTTACCAGCATTACATTCACTTTCATAATCTGTGTATTTCAATGCAGGGTGTTGGGAGGTGTGGAACCAATCCCAGCAGCACTGGGTACACCGCAGGAAATAACCCAGGGCAGGGTGCCAGTTTCTTATAAGATGAACGTCCTATACAGATAAATGAACATACAAACTCCACACATACAGTGGCTGGAGTTACAACAAGTGTAGTCGTGGGTTCACATTTAACAATACATTTCAATTCCAACTTTTCTGTAATTAAAATACTTGCACATTTCTCAATAAAGCCACTAAAATAAGGTAAATATCAATCTATTTTGACTGAAACTGCTCAATCCAATTTTAGAGTTGCAGTGCGCTGGGGGGCATACTCCAGCAGAACTGAACACAAAGAAGTAACCAATCCAGTCCATCACAGGGCACACTCGCACAAAACACACACACTGATCTGTGGTCTGCCTATTTCCGACAAGGAATATGGAGACTGCATGGCCATCGGTTCAATAAGCATTAGACTACTGGCTAGTCACATAAAGGTCCGAAACATTGCAAGGAAAACAGAAAAATGTTTATTTGCCATTTGTGATGATTATAACTGAACAAATGTTTCTAACACTTTTACAAAAAGGAATTTCTTGTAATTAAATGTGTACTACTTGGAAAAATGGCAAAGCTGCGTTTTATTTAAAATTATCCATACCAGAAACTAAGTATTCTCAAAAACAATGCAAACAGCATCTACACAATGTGGTCACTATCAATTCTACCACATTAACTTGTGACTTTTAAAAGGAGAGTTCACATTATATGTATGCATCCTGATGCATGAAGCCATGCATTTTCTTCAACATATTTGCATGTAAGGATAACTAATCTAAAAGTAATAGTGTATGGGGTGTACTGGGAGTTGGATTGGGGGGTTGAGGATTCGTGGCGGGTTCGTAGGGCAGTTTTATACACAATTTACATTACATTTCTATTATTATTAAGTTATTAAGAAGTTCGCATATGTTTGCAACCTGAGATTTTTCTTCTTTTTTTGCATATAACAAAGACATATGCATTGCATTTGTTATTCCAACAGATTGCACATCACAAACATTAACACTGTTATCGTTTTTTTCGTGTCTGCCGTTTCTATAGGAGGGTGACAATGAGTTAAATTCCAATGGATGTTTTTCAAATGTTGACAAGCAATAAGCAAATGGTATCACTGAAAACCAGTGTTTTTCCAGCAAAAAAAAAACTGTACAAGGAAAGTTAGAAGAAAGAATTTTTTTTTTTTTTTTTTACAATGTTTCTGTTTGGGGATCGTTGCGCAAATGTGCACATCTGAGCTGCGCCCACAGATCTAACTGCTCTGCGGATGATTCATTCAGGAATTTCAAGGTCACTTCGGTGTAATGAAAGTATCTGCTGAATGTACTTTGTAGTAACGAGATTTCTATAGACTCGTGTCATATAGGGAAACTGTTGGGACCATAAAAATACTTTGTTGTAATACTCTCTCACTCGGTCTCTCTCCTCTCTCTGCGCCGCTGCAAAGCCCCGCCCGCCAAGTGTTCTGAAAAGTCTGAGTGAGTCTCCGTTGTCGTGCAGTTCTCTTGAGGCCCGGCTGGCAGACGTCTGCGGCCCAGTAGTGGGCCGCGGACCCCTGCCCTAGTGAACCAAAAATTATACTGGGTGGTTTACTTATGGATAGGTGCAGTAGCTGGCTATAGATACTAAAGAACCGATTTATAGCTTGAAAGAACTATGACATCTTATACCGATTTAAGGAGAGTTCAGTAATTGTGTAGAAGTAGCTTGATCTTTTATATTGAATGCTGTTTGATGATGCACAGGGTGTATCTGATGTGGATGGATGGAGTGGAAGGGGGTCTGGAGGCTTATGTGAATGGAATATATTAAGGAAGCAAGCTTGTTAAAATTTAAGCTTAAATGTGTGATCCAGACTTTAAAATGCAGTCTGAATTCGCCAACTAGGTGTGGGTTGTATCATCCTGTTGATTCTTATTTTTAAACTTGGCACAAGAAATGACTCGCCTCATTGTGGAACACTTTAAAGATGAGTCATTCTGAACGTCTTCAACCAGGCAAGTCTGGGTCTAACGGCAGGCACTGTTTGTGGAGACAGCTAGCTGGAACTGATGTATTCAAATATCAAACCTGTGACACATCTTATTACCACCTACAAGCCTGTTATTGACAGCAGCAAGTCTTCATTAACTAAGCCAGAAGTTTACATATTTTACATTTTATATATATAAGAATATATACACTGTATTTCTTCTTTAAAGTTTTACCTACCACATGTGGACAAATAAAGCATATGTAATCAAATCTAATTTCAAATGTGTGTTATTTTCCTTCACAAACATATTAAAGTGATATATTAGGAAATGTCTCACTTCAAATTCATTTAGAAGAGGAATCTATGAAAGCTTTCAAATCATGCTTAACTAGAGCTAAAAAAAACCAAAAAACAAAAAAGGCACCACATTTTTGGCATGTTAAAAAAATGGTATGATGTAGTATTCAAAGGTCAGAATGTACACAAAAACACCACAATGAAATGTGCATGGGGTTATTATTGCAAATATTTAAAAGTGAAACACATAGCCTATAGTGAAAAATATGAGGCATCAACAGGTGGCACTTCTTGTCACTTATGTTCTCTTATGAGTTATCCAGGAACACCACTAATACCTTTATCAATTTAAACTTTGCCTTGACAGATCATCAAAGCTATCATCCTGTAAATGTATAAACAAAGGGGTGAAAAACTTTTGGATATTACACATTCATTAACAATTAATAAAGCCTAAAGACTTTCCACCCAACATGCAGTGTTTCTATGACTATTGCTAGAACTTTAACATTTTCATTAACGTCACATTTAAATCCATAACATTTACTGTAAATAAAAATGACAGCTCACTAAATTAGATCAAAATAAAATCTATATTGCTCTATATTAATAAAAAATTAGACCACATTGCACTTAAGAGTTATCTGACATTTCAGTTACATGAAATGGCATCCTGCAGTTTTTATCAAGGAGAGCAATAAAAAAAAAAAAAAAACTCTTTCATTATCGTGGTTTTGAAACAACTCCCTCACACGGACGCTAACTGGTTGACTGAGCTGCAAACACATGTAAAACCCTGTGGAGACAAGAAATGAGAACAGGAAGGTCTAACCAAGCACTTGTGCTCTAAAATTCCCGTGCCTTTCATTAAAACTTCAACCTAACAGGGTCTTACACAACACACAGACAGATTTTCATTTTGAAGCATTTTCACTCTGCTCTTGTAAAAAAAATGATTGACTGGTCATACCAGCCTAAACAGAGAATCCACACCTAAATTAAAATTTGTTTCAGATGCCACATTTTAGTAATTATCATGTGGACTTTTCTAATAGTTATTATCCCTTTGCATATATCTATTCATACTCCAGTTTTCTTCCCACATTTGAAAGACGTGCAGGTTCGATTAAATGGTTTGGTATGAGTGAGTGTGGGAACTGGAACCCTGTCCAGGACGGCTTCCTGTTTTGTGTAGAATATGGGGTTGTACATGGTACTACGACCCTGGACTTATTAAGGATTAGAGCAGGGGTAGGCAAAAGTAGGTTTACAGCTATTTGTATGGTAAATCGCTTTAAGAAGAAGACGACAAATAATACAAATAAATAATAAATAAATACACAATACAAGAATAAACTCTGTGTTTTGTGTACTCACAATTGTAAACCTATTTTTGCCCACCCCTAATTTAGACGGTTAGGAACTTTCCAATACGATAAAATTACCATCTTTTCAATACGATAAAATTACCATCTAATTATTTTCAGGCTTCTTACTGTAGTATATTTGAAATAAGTCTGATATTGACTTAAAAATAAAACAAACAAACAAGTTTTAATTTTGCCAAAACAGTAAGTGACTGAAAAATGTACATTTCATTAGATTTAGGTCAGAAACAGAAACAAAAAAGATTTACCGTGAGTCTGTAATTCCGGTGATGTGAGTGAGATATTATAATTATATTGAATGGTAACTGCTTAGTTGGTATTCATACTTCCAAACAACTTACAACAGCCCCTTTAATAGTAACCTGGGCATAGACTTCTAATTCACTTTGCAGGTGCTTTTCCACTAGCTGGTGTGCAACTAAGCTAACTGATTTAAGAAAAACATCCAGAACCTTACCTGCAAGTCATGGGCAAGGGATGGCAAGTCTATATGACAGGGATAGGCATTTCTGATCTCTCAGAAAATCAGTTAAATACTTCACTAAAAACATTACAAGAAATTCAACAGTAGGTTTTGGTGGAAATTGTTTAAAAATTGCGCAAGGATTTTTAGGTAATAGTTTTCTGCTCAGTATTATACTTCTACATTTTACGTGGGGCATTTTCGCATGTGTTCATTTGTACTCCACCTATTGGAAAATGTTTAAATAAGCTATATTTGCTAATATGTCACTTCAACTTAAAGAGCAAGAATGCTTTGACATTAACAAGTTAGTTAGGTATTTTAGCTACGTTTACCCCTTATTAGTGTATGTTTTATATAATTATTAAATCATGTTGCTCTCTACCTCTGTTTCATTTTTAGCATTTTACAGAGCAGGTTTACTTCATTATGAATCTACAGTGCTTTCTTGAATATTGTTCTATGGCGTGGTGGATGTGATTTACACTGCCTCGCAGTAAGGAGACCTGGGTTCGCTTCTTGGGTTCTCCCTGCGTGGAGTTTGCATGTTCTCCCCGTGTCTGCGTGGGTTTCCTCCCACAGTCCAAAGACATGCTGGTTAGGTGGATTGGCAATTCTCAATTGTTCCTAGTGCTTGGTGTGTGTGTGTGTGTCCTGCGGTGGGTTGGCGCCCTGCCCGGGATTGGTTATTATAGTTAACAAAAACTAAAATCAAAACTGAAACTATTATTAAAAAGACATTTTCGTAAACTAAAATGAAAAACTAAAACTAAATGAAACTATTAAGGTAGCTGGAAAGACTAACTGAAATAAAATAATTTACTAAAAATAATTTTAGTTTTTGAATGAATATTCTTGCTGTTACTTTTTAACCCTTATAACTTTTAACTCTAAAGCTGAAAGTCATCCACCACGAGCTGCCCGCATATTGAATTGCGGCTGGTGATGGAAGGCTGGTGTTCACACAGCATTCGCAGTGACAGAGCGAGCAGAATACGCGCATAAAGTGTATGGAATAGAAAGCGACTTGCGTGCCGCCTTTCTTTGTACTTGTTGTATATCAAGATGTAACTCAAATGCATGAAATCGGAATGTGCTGGTCAACAAAAACTTTACCGTATGGACAGAAAAATCACGAGTGAGTAACTTTTCAGTTTATGTCTCAGGTGCCTGCTTTTTGTTGACAGCAATTCACCTGGCATATCATATACAAAGTATAGAGAAAGTATAGTAATCATGAAAAAAATTCGACCTCGAGATTTTGATGAATCTTGACGTTTTAGACCTCCCAGAGTCTGAAAATACTGTTTTTTGGAATTATGCATGTGTGTGTGTAAACACAATAACTCAAAAACAAAACTAGACAGATGGATGAAATTTGGCATGTGGTTGTTACACCAGAATTGTAGATCTGTATTAATTTTTGGGCTAAATCCATTAACCGGAAGTGGTACTTTACCTGAACACATACTCGATTTTTTTTTTTTTATTCATGGAGAGTCCGATTTATTCAACATTACTTTTAGACTATAATAATTGTTCAATATATTATTCATTTAATTTGTTGTTGATGGTTCTTTAATGTACATAATATAATCATTGTCATGCAATTTACTCCTCAGATATCCATCTCCATATTCGAGTACACAAGAAAGTCTAGGGGAGACCACTCCCGATTTATGAAAAGAAAATGGCACTGATCAAGAAACTGACTACGTCATCATACAAGATTAACATATTGTTGCTGACCAAGCACTTTTGCTTTAAAAACGTTGTTTAACAACGAAATGATACAAACCTTGTAAAATTACTCAGTTGGCAATGTCTCTACTGAACTACAGACAGACAGATAGACAGATAGATACTTTATTAATCCCAAGGGGAAATTCACATACTCCAGCAGCAGCATACTGATACAAAAAAACAATATTCAATTAAAGAGTAATAAAAATGTAGGTAAAAACAGACAATAACTTTGAATAATGTTAATGTTTAGTCCCCCCCCAAGGGGTGGAATTGAAGAGTCGCATAGTTTGGGGGAGGAACGATCTCCTCAGTCTGTCAGTGGAGCAGGACAGTGACAGCAGTCTGTCGCTGAAGCTGCTCCTCTGTCTGGAGATGACACTGTTTAGTGGATGCAGTGGATTCTCCATAATTGATAGGAGCCTGCTGAGTGCCCATCGCTCTGCCATGGATGTCAAACTGTCCAGCTCCATGCCTACAATACAGCCTGCCTTCCTCACCAGTTTGTCCAGGCGTGAGGCATCCTTCTCCTTTATGCTGCCTCCCCAGCACACCACCGCGTTGAAGAGGGCACTTGCCACAACCGTCCGATAGAACATCTGCAGCATCTTATTGCAGATGTTGAAGGACGCCAGTCTTCTAAGGAAGTATAGCCGGCTCTGTCCTCTCTTGCACAGAGAATCAGTATTGGCAGTCCAGTCCAATTTATCATCCAGCTGCACTCCCAGGTATTTATAGGTCTGCACCCTCTGCACACAGTCACCTCTGATGATCACGGGGTTCAGGAGTGGCCTGGGCCTCTTAAAATCCACCACCAGCTCCTTGGTTTTGCTCGTGTTCAGGTGTAGGTGGTTTGAGTTGCACCATTTAACAAAGTCCTTGATGAGGTTCCTATACTCCTCCTCCTGCCCACTCCTGATGCAGCCCACAATAGCAGTGTCGTCAGCGAACTTTTGCACGTGGCAGGACTCAAGAGTTAAATTGGAAGTCCGATGTATATAGGCTGAACAGGACCGGAAAAAGTACAGTCCCCTGCGGCGCTCCTGCTTTGCTGACCACAATGTCAGATCTGCAGTTCCTGAGACACACATACTGAGGTCTGTTTGTAAGATAGTCCACGATCCATGCCACTAGGTATGAATCTACTCCCATCTCTGTCAGCTTGTCCCTAAGGAGCAGAGGTTGGATGGTGTTGAAAGCGCTAGAGAAGTCTAGAAACATAATTCTTATAGCACCACTGCCTCTGTCCAAGTGGGAGAGTGATTGGTGTAGCATATAGATGATGGCATCCTCCGCTCCCACCTTCTCCTGGTATGCAAACTGCAGAGGGTTGAGGGCGTGGCGTACCTGTGGCCTCAGGTGGTGAAGCAACAGCTGCTCCATGGTCTTCAACACATGTGACGTCAGAGCAACAGGCTGGAAGTCATTCAGCACACTAGGACGTGATACCTTTCGGACTGGGGTGATACAAGATGTTTTCCAAAGCCTCAGGACTCTCCCCTGTTCCAGGTGCAGGTTGAAGATGTGCTGTAGAGGACTCCTCAGCTCCAGCGCACAGTCCTTCAGCAGTCGTGGCGATACTCCATCTGGACCCGCTGCTTTGGTGGCACGAAGTCTCCTCAGATAGGTAGGCGAAGAGAGTCTGCCAAGTGATGAAAAGCTAAACATACTAATGTGTTTTCGTATTTATGCTATATTTATTCATTTATCTTTTTTAGTTGTAGAGAAAAGCCAAGCAAAATGACACCTTTTATTGGCTAACTAAAAAGATTACAATATGCAAGCTTTCGAGGCAACTCAGGCCCTTTTTTAGTTAATATTCACAGCTCAAAATACCTGATATTGTGAAAATAATCCAGTATCAGAATTATATTTTAAAATATCTGTCCCCATTTTTTCAATGTTTCTCTCTCAAAATGGATAGTTGAAATATCATATTCTTTTTGTTCTCAACATCAGCCATTTTATACATATTGCATACCAGGGATTTTTCCTGCCTTGCCTTTAAACCTACTTGGGTAGGCTCCATGTTTCCTGCCATCCTGCTCTGGATAAACAGGTTTAGATAATGTATATATTGTTCTTAATCTCAGATGCTGTCTCTGTCGTTTTGTGTCTGTCCATACTCATATTACCTGCTCTTGCTCTGCTCATTTTGGGTTTAATGGTGGGCTATTCAAGTCCCACTGCCCCTAACCCTCACACTACATGCTTGTTTTTCTTTGTTTCCCTCAGTACAGCTAGGTGAGGTCTGTACACCGATTCAAGCCTAAGAGTCCTGTTCCTCCTAAGCCCCCGTAATTTTCATGGTCACGCCTGTCAGAACACAGTAGAATCTCTTTTCTAATTTTTTTATATCCTTTCAGGCCTCCAGGTGGCAAAATTCTGTCTATAAATTGCTTGTGCCTGAGATGGAATCAGATCAATATGGCTGGTAGAAAATATTTGAGATTTTAAATGAAATATTGAAGGCATTCTTTATAAGCACATTGTTGTTTGAGCAGGAGATATTGTGTGCTGTAGACATTTAGAGTAAAAAAACCCTCACACCTTAAAATTCATGTAAATTTCATTACAAATTGGCCCATTCTGGGCAATAAAAGAAACAAGTGCCATCAGGCAGCGCAGATTTGTACAGCACAGATAGATAGATAGATAGATAGATAGATAGATAGATAGATAGATACTTTATTAATCCCAAGGGGAAATTCACAAAGGAGAAAAAAAAATGTCATAGACAATATTTTAAAAATTATAAAATTGTGTAAAACTGTTCATATTCAGTACCTGGTTTTGATTTTGCTTGTTTTTATCAGACAAAACCAAATGGTAAACTGTGTCATGTAGTGTAGTCAGTGTCCACTAACATTAAACTCATATCCAAACTCGTTAAGTGTACAGTTCTGTCTCATTGTGACACAAAAACTAAACTCCATAGTAGCTCTTTAACTGTACCATAATTACTAAAACTAAAATATATAAAATAAAACAGAAATGTCTTTGTAAAATAAAAACTAAGTTAAAACTAAAAATACATGATGAAGGAAAACTAAAACTAAACTGAATTTCCAAGTAAGGTCATAAAAAATATATAAATAAAAACTAATATGAAAAAGCAAAACTATAATAACCTTGGTTCCTGCCTTGCACCCTGTGTTGGCTGGGATTGGCTCCAGCAGACCCCCATGAACCTGTGTTCAGATTCAGCGGGTTGGAAAATGGATGGATAGTCTGCCATCAGTGGTAAGGTAAACAGTAAAATGAAAGGGGTGAGGTTAAATGTTGCTTGAGGAAGTTGCAGTAACACCTGTTGAAGAGATGGACCCCTGAGAGCATTGTAGCCCTGAAAGCTACAGATCTGTTTCCTTTTGATCTGTAAGCAGAATCATCTTTCTTCCACTCTACCTATTCACCCTTTTAAATGCTTTGCATTTTGGTTTTTTAATGTTTCAAGTATTATGCCTGCACAACTGATTGCCACAGACCTGCCAATACATTATTAAGGCATTAGTACAACGCTATGACTGTATTTGCTTCATCAGATGGACTGCTGTCAATTTTGATCTTGCTTTGCAATCACCATGCAGGCTGAAAAATAGAGACTGCAAGGTTCCGATCAGAAATTCCTAAAGCAAACAGAATGGCCTCATGCTCATTAACTTAAAAGTATATTAGTAAAAGTCTTCTGTCTTTAAAATTAAAAAGAAAGCAGACCTTGTTTTCAATACAACTTCCAGTGAAGGTTGCTTCTTAAATGAGGTGTGTTCAGGTCTAAGATACTTGTAAGAAAGCATGCACATGAGGGAGCAAAACGCTATTCCCACATGCCACTGCATATAAAAAAAATCCAATTAACTTTTGGAACACTCCTATTGATGTTGCAGCTTTTTCTAACGTTTGTGCATGCAACACACAAAACACAACAAAATTGATTTCTATAGCACATTTTTATAGAAGGCATGTAGTGTTAAAGTGCTTTACATTGTTAAAGAAAAATTGCAAGAAAAAAAATAGAAACATGAATGAATAAATTAAAATACCAAACAAACATAGTGAAATAAGAACACTTCACTTCACTAATACAGATATACAAGTGATAGATAACATTGAGTCATTAGTTATGGATTAATTTTTAGGTCTCTTGTGATTAAAATGATAATTTTGATGCAATGGTCTGATGGATAGGGAGGACAGAAAAAAAATAAACGAAACAGCTGGATGACCAAAAGACAACACAACCTAATAAAAGTGCACCAACAGGTGTGCAATGGACTTTAGCCTTTTCCAGAAGGTTATGTACAATACACAACATTTTCCAACAAAATATGTTAGGAGATTTTAGGGTGTGCCTGTGTGCATGCACGAACTACGTTCAAATTACAATAATATTGCTGGAAAAATTGGCAACATTGACCAGAACCAATGTAGATTGATACAATGTGTAGGATTAACGCAAGGTTTTCTCCAAAGTGTAATGAAGTTAAAGATAACATTGACAGTTTTGACTGCTTACCACTATCTTGCACTTTGAGCTACTTTTTTGTATGAAAATGTGCTATATAAATAAATGTTGTTGTTAATAGGAAATGTTGTTACTGGAAATATTCAGTTAACTTGAAGAAATTAGCTAGCTTACATTAAATACACAGTAAAGTATGAGCAAGTATTTCCCAAGCCACTCTAAGATTTTCTTCAAATGTTAGAGTGAAGAAAATGTGATCTTTGGAAATTCATCTTACCATTTGTTTTGTTTATGGTACAGATGTCAAAATTTTGAGAAGAATAATCTGTCCAATATCAACAGATTTAACAATGGAACAAATTGTTCTAATAATTAACTACTGTAGTATGTATTAATGGTATAAACAGAAAGACAGGTGGCAAATGACCGATGATCACTGTTAAAAGAAACCTCAATACAGATTAATACTTAGTACTCAGTACAGGCTAACTACACTGTGAGATTATTTCCCCTTTTTTACAACTGAATTTTTACTGTAATGACAGCAGAAACTAAAACGTTGTTGGCCAATAAATAAAGTTTAAAAAGTTACAATTTTTTTAAATTAGCTACTATTTAATATGTATATTCGGAAAGAAAAATGCATGGAAATCACCTTCATATTTGAATAGTAATAACATTCTGAATATTTGAAACTAATGGAAAGTTTCAGATATTCGTAGTTGCATTATTACAGATGTTGTGTGACATTGAGATTTTTATGACTGCTGCATTTTCATATCACATTGAAGGGCATGAACATCTTGAAGACATAACTTCCGTTATCAATGAAGAAACATACATGCTTTTGTGTTTCACGATGAGTACTGCTTTAGGGAGCTTTTTTGCAGGACAGCACCATTCGATGAGTACTGCTTTAGGGAGCTTTTTTGCAGGACAGCACCATTCTCTATGGCTGGAAGAAAAGCTGTCCAGCAAATTGTGCAACTTAGCAAAATTACTGCATCAGCCTACAGCCAGGGCAGGGCTAAGCCACAAAATAGCTCAATGTGCAAAAGGAAAAAAAATAAAAGCCTTTACCTAAAATCTACCAATGGTGTTTAATTTTGTTTTTTGCTCTGAAGTTACTTAATAATGCTTATTGCTATGGATCACCGAACGTTTTTAACATGTTTTGCTTGAATAACAACAGTACCACAGCCTTAAAAACACATGAAATGTTAATAGAAAAAGAAGATAAAAACATAAGGATCTCCTTGCCATTGTCACATTGACTGACCAGTATCCCCCACAATTATTAGCTTACATACAGTACATACTCACACTAAAAACAGATTTTCCTTTAAAGCATGCGAGTTTCATTTACTGTTTCTGATGACAGCCATGAGGATAAATTTACTGTGGGGCAGACCCAGGTTCGAAGCGTGTTCATGTACAGACGTTTACAAGATGATTGTAATTTATAGAAGGTGCTATATAAATAAAATGTTTTATTACTATTACTATTATTAAGTTAAATTATATAGAAATTAGCATATGATAGTTTTTTGTAAATACAGTAAATTCAAATAACTGTACTTATTTGCTCTGTCTTTATATTTCTGAAACAAATTAATTTATTAATGACTAGGGGGCTTCGCTCGGCAACCCTCGTGTTTGGTTTTCTGGATACACACTTTTAAGAATTTTTTTTTTTTTTGAATTGTTGCTATTTCATTAGTTTCACTTTTATTTCAGAACTTCTGTAAAAACAATATTTGGAATGTTTGGAGTCCCAATATGCTGAATTTTTTAAATGAGGTCAGTGAGACACTAGAGGGCTCCGCCCCCTGCTCGCTTCGCTCGCCAACCCCTGGTGTTGGGAATGACAAAGAGCGTGATGTATGAATGAGATATAGAATAGTGTGACGGTGTAGATGATGCAAATAGAAAGCAAACAATAAAGTGTGTGGGACAGTGTAAAGGTTTATTGGAAAATTTCTTTGTACACGCTGTTTAAGTGTAAAAGGTAATTCCAGCTCAGAACTTGTAAGGTCAATGAAGATGGTTATTGTTGTGATCAGAGTCAAGTTTGTCAGAGCTTAGAAAGAGTTGTGTCTCTCCAGGAAGTAATGGAATGACTCGGGTATTTATGTTTTCCACATTAATATTTTTTGGACATAATATAGTGCGTTGTGTTAAAAGGGGCATTTGGTCTAATGAGATTGCTGTTCCAAATCTCTCTGTAACTAAGTCGTCGCAGATAAAGGCTTGAGGAATTGTAATAATATGTGGCTGAAGTCCATCTGTATTGGTGAGTGTACCATCTCTCAGTTGTAATAAGCAATTGTTATGATCTGGTTCTGGACATCGTATCTTTTTTACTAACTGTATCTTTTGAAAGCAATGCCAATTGTCTGCGTATTTTAAGGTGCACTGAACAATAGCTGAGTGCATGGCATCTGGAAGAATAGCTAAGCACTGTCTAAAATCTCCTCCTAATAAAAGTACCTTTCCTCCAAATCGAATATTATTATTCATAAACGTTTGTAGAAGTTTATGAATGGTGTTGAGTAAGTGACTTCATGCCATTGTACATTCATCAATAAACAACATTTTTTGAAGACGGATGTCACGTGCAGTGCCACCGTTAATGTTCATAGTGGATACCGATTTTTAGGATCTAATGCAGTTGATAAAGATTTCACTTTCAGGTACATCGTCAGTTAGAATCTTCTGTAGATATTCAGTATATGAATGTAAAGAAGGCAGTCTAATTTGACCCTTTTGACAACAACGTCTAAATGTATTACTTGT
This sequence comes from Erpetoichthys calabaricus, assembly GCF_900747795.2. NCBI lineage: Eukaryota > Metazoa > Chordata > Cladistia > Polypteriformes > Polypteridae > Erpetoichthys > Erpetoichthys calabaricus. Next base: position 37,133,563 of record NC_041399.2, read on the forward strand.
ATTGCCAGTTGTTTCTTCAGGGAAGTGAACTGAATGACAATGATTGCAAATGACATTCATTAATCCGAATGAATTTTCCCGGTGTATGTTTTTCTTGTGCTGTTTGAGAGGCGCGTTGTTGCATGTGTAGTATTTGGGACGTGTTGTTTTGGAGCTGTAATCGATTTGCATGTGCTGTGTGAGACGCCCGTTGTAGCCTTCCTTGCCGTTAACGTATGTCTGAGACGGGAGGTGTTTCGTTTTGAATCCGTGCCTGTTGCGATGCAGCACTTTGATTGATAGATTGCGTCATGTGGATATAGGATGTAGATTTGTGCATATTTGCGTTGTTGATTTGTTTCAGGGTGCACTGTTCCAATGCGATGCAGTATTTGTGCACATATGGGAAAGCAGTATGGGCCATTGCCTTTTGGTGGCCTGATATTTACTAAAAGCAAATGAACTATTGTAGGATCTAACGCAGTTCATAAAGTTTTTACTTTTAGGTACATCGTTAGTTAGAAGCTTTAGTTGAGCTTTGCGTTTTTGGAGTCGAGACATTTTTTCTTTTAGAAATATGGATAAGTAATAAGGAGTATTGCACTCACTGTTAATATGGAGCCTTTTCTGCGGTTGAACGGTTAATAGTGCCTTATTGTAATGAGATCCACCTATGCTGCATAGCCGTCTATTTTGTTGTTTCTTTCGTGTTCGTGTGTTTGTTCCTGTTATCCTTTCCTTTTCGTTTTGTACCCGTGACCGTGTATTCATGACTTGTTTCTTTCTCAGCATCCGAAATATGGATAAGTAATAAGGAGGATCGCAGTCACTGTTAATATGTTTCCTTTTCTGCAGTTGAACGGTTAATAGTGCTTTATTGTAAGGAGATCCACCAATGCTGACACCTATGCTGTCTAGTGTGAAGGTGCTGACGTTCACTTTAGAATATGTGGCTTTGGGTGTGACTTCTTATGGATATGTGTGTGTGTGTGTGTGTGTGTGGGGGGGGGGGGGGGGGGGTTGAGGATTGTTGTTGCGCGAGCGTCTTCTTTCTTTTTGTGTTCCTGTGTCTTGTTGAATCCCCCTCTTTGTGTGTGTCCCGTCCCTTGCTTGTAGGGTCTGTGGGGTGGTTTTGTGTTCTTTTTTTTGTGTTCCATGGGCTTGTTGAATCCCCCTCTTGGTGTGTGTCCCGTCCGGTGCCTGTAGGGGGGGGGGGGTGCCTTGCTGTTGTGCGCGGGCCTCTTTTTTTTTTTTTTCGGGTCTAGTTTCGTGTGCAATGTGTTTCGTGCTTTTCCTGCGTTTGACTTTGCGCCTCATTTCTCCTTTTTGTATGTGCTCACTCCTTTTTTCTGTGGTCTTGTCCGCCACTCGCGGCCCCTCATCCGCCTTTGTCGCCCTCTTTTGTCCGCCTTTCTCCGACTCTCGCGGACTCTTTTTGCGCCTGCGCCTCTCGCGGCCCCTCATCCGCCTCTATCGCCCTCTTTTGTCCGCCTTTCTCGGCTCCTCAGCCGACTCTCGCGGACTCTTTTTGCGCCTGCGCAGTATGTCTTTTTGCAGCTACGACCCATGGCCGGATGTGCCTGCGTCCATCATCCGGTTTAGCATTCTCGGTTAGTAATATGGATGTGTTTAATGACTATGTACCATAATTCAGGATAGGTTTCTCTGTTTGGAGTTTTAGCACAGACAAAACGATCTACATCATCAGCAGTTAATATTTTTTTTTTGCAAAGTAACCAATAAATGCATGTGAGGTAAACCCCGTTTTTGAAATTCTCTGATTTAAACTTGAACGCCTTACAATATTTACATACTTCTGACATATCACCTATGTCCATATATTCGTTCTCTATTCGCCTTTTCGTTATTTCTCCGAGTAATAATTTCTCTTTTTTTGCGCTAATGCTATGTTTACTGTCTTTGTTTTGACACTGTCATTTTTTTCTGCTTTCATATTCTGTATCTTGCTCAGCATGTGTATCACGCTTACATTTTTTTTTTTTTTTTAGTCTTTTGAATTCCAGTTTTCATTTTTTCTAACCTGCTCTGCATGTGTTTGGCCCCCTTGTTTTTTAACCTCTTTATGACGTTTTACTTTGTTTTCTACTCTTGTCTTTTATTTCTGACCTCACTTTGTCCTGCTTTTTTTTTCCAATGACACCTGGTCCGTGGTGATTATTTTTCCTTTTTCGAGTAATAATTTCCTTTTGTTTGCACTACTGCGATCTTTACTTTCTTTTTTTTTTCATACTTTCTAATTTTCCTACTTTCATATTCTTTAACTTTCTCCACATGTGTATCGTGTGTAATTTTTTTTTTTTTTTGAGCCTTTCGAATTCCACTGCTTTCATAATCTCTAACCTGCTCTGCATGTGTATAGCGTGAACGTCTTTATGAAGTTCTACTTTGTCTTTTACTCTCTGTCTTTTAATTCTGAGCCTGATTGGACGTGCTTTTTTTCAATTCCACTTGTTCCGGGCTGATAATTACTTTCCTTATTTTCTGAATTTGCACCTACATTATTCTTTTTTGCTCTTTATTTCTCTCCAATGCTTTTGAGTCTCTTTTCTCTGCGCTGCTTTCTTCTTCGCTTAGTCGTCGACGTTTCATTTGTAACGAATTGTCCTTATATGCTTTATATGAGCTGAAAGACCCTGGATCTGTGTGTGCTCAAATCCTTTAGATGACTGAATGTTTTTCTGCCTGTTGTCTTATTTGATATTGGTTGTAAGTAAGGCGTGTCTTGCAAGAATCTCATGTTCTGCATCATTGCGAGATGGTCCTAGGTCAATCTCTTGGCACAAAGTCTCATGTTTAAGGTCCCCGTGAGACACTCTGTGGCCATTCTATTTTGTCTCGCGGGTCTTTTAAGTGTCTTCCGTGATCTTAAAGTGAAGTTCACATCTCATCTCCCGTCTTTCTCTCCCAGGATTTTTTTTATAGTAGAGAGACACCACTTTCTTGTAGCTTATAATTTGTACTCCTCAGTACAGTGCTTCTTTCCCTATATATAACATTACCCACCATTAAAAATGAAAAACCAATTAAATTAAACCGACCATTAAATAAATCAGTCAATTTCTCTCCCTCCATTCTCCACAGCCAAAATACTGTACATGTACTAAACTTCCTTTTTCTCTACAACAATCTCTCAGGCACTTGAATCCTTTCTCCAATAGGTTGTAGCATTACATTCTTGTTCTCCATATTTCTGTATTTCTTTGCTCTACTTATACACTTTCTTAATATACTTGTGCTCCTTTGATAATAAAGTGGCTCTGTATGTACTGTTGTTTGATTCAAGTCTGACTTATACAAATCAGCTGTTCTCAGTGTTACATTAAACACCTTGTCCATTATTTTTCCTTTAATGTTTATTGCTGTAAATTTGTAATTTACCATTGAAGCAGTGTATTTCAGGATTACCAGATTACTGGTGTTTGGAAAGCTTTTTGCCTCCTATTTCTTTCTACCTCATAAGTTTACCTTATAATTCCTTTCACTACTCTTCTAATACTGACGATGTGTAGAGCACACCATTTGGGCCGTTAGTTGAGTGTATTATATTTATTTGATTTCCTCTAACCTTATGTTTTCGCCTTTTCCTTATCCTTCTGGGGTAACACTTCCTTATACCCTTCTAATATTATACCTGTCAATAACCCAACCAGATCTTCCTTTCAGCTAGAAGTGGTCAACAAGGAGGAATATGGAAAAAATTCCACAACAATAACAATAATTCAAAACGCATAGCTGGCTACAAAAAATGCTTGTAAGCTATGATTTTTGGAAGGTGTTACAAAGTACTACCTTAGTAAGGTGTCCAAATATTTGTAAATGCCACATTTAATCTTTTATTCATTTTTTTAGTTAATTCAATGAATTGTCACAGTACATTAACAGTGATGCCATTGTTTTAGATTGTTTGCAGTCAAATATGTATTTACTATTTTTTACTTTAAATGTCGGGGTGTCCAATATTTTTTATGGAACTATATAAAACAAAGATTTTTAATTCAGTTTATTCTTATAAAGTATATGTCCACTTACAGGTTGAGAAAAAGATACTATCATAAGTCTATAGGATCATTATTTCACATGTCTTGAGTACAGTGAAATTCTTATAGAGTACAGTTGAAACAAATCATGACAAAACGCTGTAACATGTAGACATTAGCAAAACAACACAACCCAAAATATTGTAAGAACAACATCAACTGTGCAGCAGTGTCACACAGTTCACAAATCTGATTGTTACACAAAAAGTCCACCAAATTCAGCAAGGTCAAATTACCTCCACTAATAAAATATAAAATGAATCAATTGCAAACCATAAACCCACCATTTAACAAGCAACTGCTTAAACTTGGCTCATGCTGTTGCTGTAACATTAGCCACTCACACTCTTAATGGCCATTATGATTTTAAACCAATTCATCTAGATTTTGTAGTTAAAAATAAAGATAAAATAATAATAAAAAAAACCATGCAAGAATGTACAGTGTGAATAATGATGTACTAAGAATTATGCATGACATAATTTCAATGACATGGTTTCAAGTCACTATTGTTTCATGTATTATTCTTAACTAGGGGGCTCCGCCCCCTGCTCGCTTCGCTCGCCAACCCCTGGTGTTGGGTAACCCGAAATACATTGATGTATGTATGAGATATATTGGAGTGTAAAGGTGTAGATGACGAACAAAGGAAGTAAAGAACCCATAGCATGGCACATTAGAAAGATGTATTGGAATATTTCTTTATACACAACATTTGTAGTAAAGATGGTGTGTTGTCCTTGAATGAGTTTTCCTTGGTATGGAGTATCTATAACTTTAACGTCAGATGAACGCCGATCTCTTGAGAAGGCAACATAAAGTTGTCCATGTCCAAATACAGGCTCAGAGAGGTATATGCCAACTCTGTCCATGGTTTGTCCTTGGGATTTGTTGATTTCATGGCAAATGCAGGTTTAATGGGAAATTGGCATTGCTTAAGTGTAAAAGGAAATTCCAGGTCAGAACTTGTCTGCTTCTGCATTTGTATTGGCCTCTCTTTCAACCTCATGTAGCATTTTTATAGACTTAGCTAATGGGTGATTGTTTATGACTTCAGCGACGTTTCTCATTATCAGCTCTGTGCATTGCTTGTTTTCAGGAAGGTTCATTCGTTGATAGATTGCGTCATCTGGATCTAACACGTAGATTTGTACATATTTGTGTTCGTGATTTGGTTGAGGGTGCACTGTTCCAATCCGATGTAATATTTGTCCACATACGCGAAAGCAGTATGGGCCATTGTCAGCTGGTGGCCTGATATTTACCCCGGTAGATGCAAAAGCAAATGAACTATTGTAGGATCTAATGCAGTCCATAAAGTTTTTACTTTCGGGTACATTGTTAGTTAGAAGCTTCCGTAGATATTCAGGTTATTCATTTAAAGGAGGCAGTCTAACCTGACCCTTTTGACAACAACGTGTAAACTCATTAGTTGTATTGCCAGTTGTTTCTTCAGGGAAGTTAAGTGAATGACAATGACAGCAAATGATATTCATTAATCCTAATGAATGTTCACTAACAATCTATCCGGCGCCGCCGTGAGTGGCAGCCTTTTCAGCAGCTCCGTGTATGACTGTATATGTATGTGTACTTTTCTACTTTTATTTTTCTATTTTTATTTATTGTTTAAATTGTGAATTTCCCATTGGGATTAATAAAGTATCTATCTATCTATCTAATAGTGGACTCATTACAGAATGCATTGTCAGCTAACTGGCGGAATTGTTTAGCGGCCGTTTGTCGTTCCTTTCTTTGCCGTTTATCTAATGACTCTGCTGTTTGAGAGGCGCGTTGTAGGCACCTGCGTTCATTAATTGTATTCAGGTGGGCTCGCTTCTGTATGTCCATTAGTTGAGATGTTTCGTTTTGGAGCCGTGACTCCTTTGGTTGCGTTGTTTGAGAAGCGTGTTGTAGGCGCCTGCGTTCATTTTTTTTATCCAGGCGGGCTTGTTTTTGTAGCCCTGTCAGTCGAGCTCTTTCTTTTTGGAGCCGTGCCTGCTTTGCTTGCGGCATTTCAGACGCGCGCTATAGGCGCCTGCGCTCATTGATTTTATCCAGGCGGGTGGTTGTGCTGTTAATAATGCATCACTGTAATGTGATTCACATATGCTATATGGTTTGTACATGTGAGGATGCCGTACGTTTAATACGGAGAGTTCGTTTATTCTTATTACCCGGACCATGATATGTAGTGTGGACGTTTAGTTCAGAAGCGCGTTGTAGACGCCTGCGCCTTTCGTACTATCTTTGTGGACCTTTGCGGATTCCGTAGCGTCTTCCGTTTGACTCTGGGGTGCAGAATCCTCTTTTCTGTGTGGCGTTAGTTGAGCTATTTCGTTTTTGAGCCGTGACTCCTTCTTTAGTTGAGCTCTTTCGTGTTTGAGCCGTGACTCCTTTGTTTGCGGTGGATCACACTTCGCATGCTGTTTATGAGACGCACGCTGTAGGCGCCTGCACACTATGTCTCCTGCGTCCATCGCCGTGTACCTGGGTCCGTGCCTTCCGGTTTACCAGTCTCGGTTAGTAATATGGATGTTTTTGCTATTCCAGAACTTTTATTCCATAGTTTAGTGACTTTGCTAGAATGCACAAATCCTCAAATTACACTGAACTAACCAATAAATAAAAAAACAGCCAGAATTAAACTTTCTGATGACCAGCTTGTTAATAACTTTTGTGAATCTAAAGGAAATTATTATGTATCCTGATGCTTTCTTTACCTGTCTCTGCACTTAAAGGAATTTCATGGTGTTATTTTGTTTTGGCAAATATTAATGTAATTCTCATAAGCATGAATATATTTGTAATCTTTATAACTTGCTTTACAATTATTTTCCATGAATTTCCCTAAAAACTGTCAAAATTCAGATAAAACAAAACCAGAAGTGGATATGAAGAAGCAATGTGTTCTTAAGACACAATGTTTTCTGAAGAAAGTAGAGAGAAAAAAAGGGAATAAATAAACCTCATATTTTATTACGGTTGTAGTGTTGTACTATTATAGACAAAATAACAATACAGTAATCCCTCCTCCATCGCGGGGGTTGCGTTCCAGAGCCACCCGCAAAATAAGAAAATCCGCGAAGTAGAAACCATATGTTTATATGGTTATTTTTATATTGTCATGCTTGGGTCACAGATTTGCTCAGAAACACAGGAGGTTGTAGAGAGACAGGAACGTTATTCAAACACTGCAAACAAACATTTGTCTCTTTTTCAAAAGTTTAAACTGTGCTCCATGACAAGACAGAGATGACAGTTCTGTCTCACAATTAAAAGAATGCAAACATATCTTCCTCTTCAACAGAGTGCGCGTCAGAGAGAGAAAAGCAAACAAATCAATAGGGCTGTTTTAAGTATGCGAAGCACCGCCGGTACAAAGCTGTTGAAGGCGGCAGCTAACACCCCCTCCGTCAGGAGCAGGGAGAGAGAGAGACAGAGAAAAACAAAGTCAAAAATCAATACGTGCCCTTTGAGCTTTTAAGTATGTGAAGCACCGTGCAGCATATCGCTTCAGGAAGCAGCTGCACACAGAAGGTAGCAACGTGAAGATAATCTTTCAGCATTTTTAGACGAGCGTCCCTATCGTCTAGGTGTGCGAACAGCCCCCCTGCTCACACCCCCCTACGTCAGCGCAAGAGAGAGAAAGAGAAAGTAAGTTGGGTAGCTTCTCAGCCATCTGCCAATAGCGTCCCTTGTATGAAATCAACTGGGCAAACCAACTGAGGAAGCATGTACCAGAAATTAAAAGACCCATTGTCCTCAGAAATCCGTGAACCAGCAAAAAATCCGCGATATATATTTAAATATGCTTACATATAAAATCCGCGATAGAGTGAAGCCGCGAAAGGCGAAGCGCGATATAGCGAGGGATCACTGTATAATGTCAGGGCTTGAATTTTGGCACAGAATTGAGAATATTATGTAATTTAAAATTATACATAGCTCAGAAAAAAAAACCATGATTTTTGCATGCTTTGACAGTGAAATGATATGACCAATTAATTAGGAGTTGCAATAATTTGTAGTGTAGTAGTGACACACATTTGAATTAGGAAATTAGAAATGATAGCGACAGTAATTGTACCATAATTAGTACTGATACAGGAACAAAGGCTTTGCATTAATCCTCTGACTATATCGGACATGGCTACATTTGTTTGTCTATCCATCCACCCACTTTCTAAATATCTTATCCACTTCAGGACTGTGGAGAATAAGTGTGAATTCTGGTTTCACTGAGAACGAGGCAGGAACCAACCTGTGGGATGTTGAAACAAACTCAGAATATCCATAAAAGACATGTTGCTAACCTAGAAGTTATATCTATATGTGTGATTAGTCTACAATGGTGAGAAAATGAGGTGGTTCATGTGATAATTCCAAATTAAATTTATTTAGTTAGAATTTAAAAACTTCCACATTGGCCAGACATGTGTGTTGCTCAACCTGTATTTTCTGTAAAAAATACCCTTTTGTTGTTAAACACCTGAATTTCATTTGGATAAAGTAATTAAACATACTCCTAGCACACGGTTTCCTAAATTCATAGTAACACCAATATATGCAAATCAATTGGTCAAAGAAGCTGCATTATCATGAATATGAAATATGTAATGTTTTATTAGGGATCAAGAAGCACATCCATGGAAGGTGTGTCTTCTTTTTTCTGCTGTCTTTCATCACCACCACCTGTAATTATTTGAGATAAAGACTTTACAATTAGTTCAGTATCATTATTGGATTTAAAATAAATTAATCAATCATCCTGCCTACAATGTCTATTGGCCTTTACAAAGGAAAACATCTACTGCAATATTGCAGATACTCTGATATTTGTATAGTGCATTTTCAGGTTTGCAAGGTTTTATAAAGCCCACTTCTGCACTTACTATAACTGGAAATGTATTTTGTTGTTCTCTTCTTATCATCCACTTTACTAGTGAACTTTACAAGCTTTTACAAAGAAATGATCACAGAAATTTTAACATCTCTGTGTTGATAAAGGTTTATAGTCATATGAAAACATTAGATGTCTGAAAATTAACTTAATATTTTGAAAGCACTGGATTTCACATTAAGTAGATTAATTGCAGCATTGTATGACTTATTTCATTAACTTGAGCCTTACAGCAATTCATCCACTGCTTTAGTGAGACTAATGATACAAAAAAGCCTAAAAAGTATATTCAGCAACACTGAGCTCTTAAGATTTATGCTGTCAGTGCAAGCTAGCAGAACCACATAAATATTAAAATATGACAGTCCATTCTGTCATTGTTTGAATCCACTAATTCACATTCAGGCTTGTGCAGCTCCAGCCATTTTCAAAAGCAAGAGGTACATGAGAGGAATCAAATCTGGGTGGAAAGACTGTATAACATGTGGCACTTTCAGTCACACATACACACACACAAGACGGATATAGAGTCATTAGATAACATCACATCTTAGCATGTCTGAGAAAATACCAGAGCAGCCAGAGAAAAACTAAAAAAACTAAAGGGTGGAAGCAAACTCCACAAAACTTGTTTTCAAGTGGGGTTCAAACCCAGCCACAGGGACCTATGAGTTCCACTACATTACTGTATGAATAAGAAAAGTGTATTTTAGGAATGTTTGGAAGTTATTTCTGCATGCATACTACCTAATAATAACCCTATAAACCTATCAATCAGCATACTATTCAGAGAATAAATATTTTGCATTGATGCTAGCTGCATGAATGTTACTTAAACAAGGAAATTCAGACCAATTACATCTCTGTTCCTTTCTCTAGTAAGTAACATTTATTAAGATTATGAATAACAAATGTAAGATATGCCTCTTTTCATTTAGCTAACTTCAAACACACAAATAAAAGATGTATGAAATATTTTATGGAATACTAGACATTAAGCCCGTTACAATAACGGGCGCTAGAACAGTAGTCCATAAACATTAGTAGGAACAGTCTATATTAAATGGCAAGGGACCTTTTACCTCATTAAATTTTTTCCGTAAAATGCCTGTAATTTTCTCTGACAGTAATACTGGCTTTGCTGACCGTAATATGCGTTTAATTTTCTGTCACAACAGTGGGCAATCAGCAGATTCTCCCCAGCAACTGATGTAATGTGTGCGAAAATAAATCTACTTTTAAAAGTCATCGTATTGTAATATCATGAAAATTCGTATATTTAGGAAAACCCCTTCAACGACTGACACTTTACCGGGCCAGGCTTCTTAATCGCAAATCTGACATCCTCAGAGTGAACACTTGCACAATGGGGAAGCTGGTTTCTGCGTCTCAGTACCCGATTGCATTTTTCGTGTTTTATGTTTAAGGTCTTACCTCATTTACCGAAATCCGATTGGATCGGCTGCACGATATTTTATAAGTCCCGCCCTCTCTGTCTTGTGTGACGCGTTAGGCGGCCTTTGAAGCATCGTACCGTGCCCCGCGCATGCGCACTTCACCAGAAGACACACATACACGGACACTGGATGCACACAGGGGTTTTATTAAAGAGGATTACCTGTAAGGTTATTAAACAAAGTAAATAGAGGAAATACATAATAGCTGTGTGATATTAAAATAAACTTGGCATGCAATTTCATGTTTGTATAAGACCAACAAACGTTTTGTTCCGTCTAGGCTGGATTACTGGGACTCTGCTAGAAAATGTTTTCAGCAACTGCTATCTGACCTTTCCAACTCATCAAGAATTAATCTACTAAAATTGTTTGCCAATAACTCTTAAGAATAATTATGAATTATCTACATTAACCTAGTCAAACCTACGTGCAACCTCTTAATTACTGTACTTCCCTAAAGCCCCGGCACATTTCGCAGCTTTCTCAGCAAATTTCAGTCATAGCTGTCATTTAAATAATCTTAATTTGTCAGGGACAGTCATGGCACACTTCAGTGACCCTCCAGTGACCACCATTCATGTAGTTTGACATCCCTAGCAACTCTGACAGATGAGTCTGCGAATAACCCTGATAAAATATTTTCTTTTGTCATAAACTGCGAACACTGCTTTCTAATATTTTTCTCACTTGGTGAAGTTGTGAAAGACTCACAAATAGGCTTGTCACTGACTGCAATTATTTTATTTGTCTGCAATCATTTTACATAATCATTTGAATTCATGATTTTACATTCTAAAGTCACAAATCACTTTACACCTCCTTTTGTGTCTGTAGTACTACTGCTTTTTTAAGTGTAGAGGGAGACAGATAAAGTAGTCAGTCTACACAGATCCAGACCCTGGAAGACAAAAACTGGAGGAAAAGAAAGGCATGTTGCAAATAGGACAGTGTGTGCTGTACCTAATTCACAGAATTCAGACATCAACTAGCTATACCTGCATATTTTGCAAAACTTGCATATTTAAGGTACTTCAGCCACGCACTTCTGACCAGCTCTAATGGAAACTGAAAACTTCAGCCTGCTGAGTTGGTTGTCCATATTAAACAAACCCATGACTTTGGCTGATCTTACAATATATACCAACAAAGAGTTTGTGGATCTCGGCACACTCCATTGAACCACTGCTAGTATTTGCTGTTTTCACTTACCATTGGGGCATCACTTAAATTTAGAGTGTCAACATCAAATTTTGAAATGTTTTGAAATTGTTTTTACCAGGTGGTCTAACTGAGCAGAAATCCTGTCTACAGGAAGTTAATGTGAGGAGTAGTTTGCGTGACGAAGACCCCTGGGTGGAAAGCAAGATATGTATGCAGGAGCTGAAGAAGGAGGGAGTCAGGACCACTGAGGATTCACGTACAAGACAGAAGATAGTGATGAGCTGACCACACAGATTGAAAGGTGTGTGAGGAAGTACAGCCCAACGATCAACCACATTATGGATTTATATTCCAAAGAATTTAAACTACTAATGTTTTGAAGTTTAGTGTTTATAAATAGCCTCATCTTCACTGGGTGTTATGTACATTATAATATCACTACACATGTTAGGCGCCGCAGTGAGTGGCAGCCTTACCAGCAGCTCCGTGTACGACTTTATCTTTCTGCCTTTTTCTCTATCTCTCTGATCACTCCTACCACTTTCTTTTATGTGGACTTGTTTCCTGGACACTTTTTACTACTTTGACATGGATTTTTACACGCCGAGACTCGTCTATTCAGGTAGTCAACTTGTAGCGCTGAGAACAAAGGCCCATGCCGGTGTGGTTCCCTATTTACCTGATGAGGTAAGAAGGCCGTATTGTGGCAGCAGAGCCGGTGCTAAGTTAAAGGCTAAGCGGCTAGCGAGGAAGTGTCGATACAAGCCTTTGGTGCCTTCTGTGACCCTGGGAAATGTGAATTCAGTACCAAATAAGATCGACAAACTGGCTGTGCTGGTGAAAAATGACAGGAACTACAGAGAATGCAGTTTCTTGTGTTTTTGTGAAACATGACTAACAACTAGCATCCCATATGCTAACGTGGAGCTACCCAGGTTTGGCACAGTTAGAGCAGACAGAGACGCAAATACCTGTGGGAAGCAGAAAGGAGGAGGACTCATTCTCTTATGTGAACACAAGATGGTGCAACCCTGGACATGTAAACGTCAAAATCTCCACTTGCTGCAGGGACATCGAACTGTTGGCCATAAGTCTGCATCCCTATTACTTGCCCAGAGAGTTTGGACACGTCACTGTTGTTATTCTTTACATCCCTCCTTGCGCGGACATGGAGATAATGGGTGACATCATCCTCTCCGCTGTTGCTAAACTACAAACACAGCACCCTGAGGCACTTGTGCTATTCTCTGGAGATTTTAACCATGTGACGCTGGACAAAACATTACCTACCTTCTCCCAGTATGTGGATTGTAACACCCGGGGAAATAGGATTATTGACCTACTGTATGCAAACGTTAAGGACGCCGCTGCCTGCGCTTGGGAAAGCAGATCATAACCTGGTTCTGCTTCAGCCCCACTACAAACCAAGAGTGAGGGAGCTACCTACAACCACACGCTCATTCAGGAAGTGGTCCCATGAGGCAGAGCAGGCTCTGAGAGACTGCTTTAGAACTATGCTTTGGAAAGCTACCTACAACCACACGCTCATTCAGGAAGTGGTCCCATGAGGCAGAGCAGGCTCTGAGAGACTGCTTTAGAACTATGCTTTGGAACACTGCTATCATGGGCTGCATCAGGAGTGGGCAGGAGGAGGAGCATAGGAACCTAATCAAGAACTTTGTTAAATGGTGCTATTCAAACCACCTACACCTGAACACCAGCAAAACCAAAGAGCTGGTGGTGGATTTTAGGAGGCCCAGGCCCCTCACAGATGCTGTGATTACCAGAGGTGACTGTGTGCAGAGGGTGCAGACCTATAAATACCTGGGAGAGCAGCTGGATGATAAACTGGACTGGACTGCCAATACTGATGCTCTGTGCAAGAGAAGAGAGAGCCGACTACACTTCCTTAGAAGGCTGGCGTCTTTCAACATCTGCAATAAGATGCTGCAGATGTTCTATCAAACGGTGGTGGTGAGTGCCCTCTTCTACACGGTGGTGTGCTGGGTAGGCAGCATAAAGAAGAGGGACGCCTCACGCCTGGACAAACTGGTGAGGAAGGCAGGCTCCATTGTAGGCAAGGAGCTGGACAGTTTGACTTCTGTGGTGGAGCGACGGGCGCTGATCTGGCTCCTGTCAATCATGGAGAATCCACTGCATCCACTGAACAGTATCATCTCCAGACAGAGGAGCAGCTTCAGCGACAGACTGCTATCACTGTCCTGCTCCACTGACAGACTGAGGAGATCGTTCCTCCCCCACACTATGCAACTTTTCAATTCCACCGGGGGTGTTGGGGGTGTTGTAGTAAACGGTAACATTATACAATGTTATTGACTGTTATACCTGCCTCGCACTCTCCACCTTGCACTGCGGTTTTATCACTCTTTAATTAATATTGTTTTTATCAGTATGCTGCTGCTGGAATATTTGAATTTCCCCTTGGGGATTAATAAAGTATCTATCTATTAGTTAAGTTAAAGTAGCAAAAAATATAATAAAATATTAATCACATTTATTTTTATGACAATCGTCAACAAAAGTTACATGATTGGGTCAGGCCTACTCAGAAATAAGGAACTGCATCTTTTACTTAGCTGAATGAATATCCATTCAAACATGCTTACTCGTTTCAGTTTCTTGGGGAGCAGCTGCCTATTTGTGTAGCCTTGAGAAGCAAGGCTGGAACAAACTGTGGAAGGACCACCATTCCATCATGGGTTGCAACTATGCAGACAGGCACACTCACTCTTGGCCAATTTAGACTTTTCAAATAGCTTACATGTCTATGATGTGGGGGAAAAAAAAAGTATCTCATGGAGAAAGATTTGAGAAGAATATGCGAAGATCGGACAATGTCCTGGCCAGCATTCAAGCTAGGGATTCTGGAGCTCTGTCACAGTCGGGCTAACCACTTTCCTGCCATGTCACACTTTAAAAAAGTAATGCAGATATAAAAAGAACTTTAATACTGATAAAATAACAAATGCGAGTTTATAGTAAGCTTTTCAGTGATCCATAAAATATAAAAAAAACTCATAAAAAGAAAAGTCCACATTCACAAACATTTTCTTAATAGAATAACACAATAAATAACTCAGGTTTGTTTACTGAAGGTTAAAAAAAGAAAAAAAATCAAACATTCCAAAGTCACTACTGCAAAAAAACAGGCTTAATGTAATTAAAAATGATGAATGAAAACTTTGGACAGCGTTTTCCCTTGCCCGGACGCGGGTCACTGGGGCCCCCCTCTGGAGTCAGGCCTGGAGGTGGGGCTCGATGCGGAGCGCCTGGTGGCCGGGCCTGCACCCATGGGGCTCGGCCGGGAACAGCCCGAAGAGGCAACGTGGGTCCCCCTTCCCATGGGCTCACCACCTATGGGAAGGGCCAAGGAGGTTGGGTGCAGTGTGAGTTGGGTGGTGGCCGAAGGCGGGGACCTTGGCGGTCCGGTCCTCGGCTACAGAAGCTGGCTCTTGGGACGTGGAATGTCACCTCTCTGAAGGGGAAGAAGCCTGAGCTAGTGCGCGAGGTCGAGAGGTTCCGGCTAGATATAGTCGGGCTCACCTCGACGCACAGCTTGGACTCTGGAACCAATCTCCTTGAGAGGGGCTGGACTCTCTACCACTCTGGAGTTGCCCCCGGTGAGAGGCGCCGAGCGGGTGTGGGTATACTTATTGCCCCCCGACTTGGAGCCTGTTCATTGGGGTTTACCCCAGTGGACGAGAGGGTAGCCTCGCTCCGCCTTCGGGTGGGGGGACGGGTCCTAACTGTTGTTTGTGCGTATGCACCAAACAGCAGTTCGGAGTACCTACCCTTTATGGAGTCCCTGGAGGGGGTGCTAGAGGGCATACCTTCTGGAGACTCCTTCATACTGCTGGGAGGAGGACACCCTAGGCCTCAGTTCGATGATCGACTTTGTGGTCGTGTCGTTGGACTTGCAGCCACATGTCTTGGACACTCGGGTGAAGAGAAGGGCGGAGCTGTCAAATGATCACCACCTGGTGGTGAGTTGACTTCGATGGTGGGGGAGGATGCCGGTCAGGCGTGGTAGGCCCAAACGTGTTGTGAGGGTCTGCTGGGAACGTCTGGCAGAGCCCCCTGTCAGAAGTAGCTTCAACTCCCACCTCCGGCAGAACTTCGACCACATCCTGAGGGAGGTGGGGGACATTGAGTCAGAATGGGCCATGTTCCGTGCCTCTATTGTTGAGGCGGCTGACCAGAGCTGTGGCCGTAAGGTGGTCGGTGCCTGTCGTGACGGCAATCCCCGAACCCGTTGGTGGACACCGGCGGTGAGGGATGCCGTCAAGGTGAAGAAGGAGTCCTACAGGACCGTTTTGTCCTGTGGGACTCTGGAGGCAGCTGATAGGTACCGGCAGGCCAAGCGGAATACGGCTTTGGTGGTTGCTGAGGCAAAAACTCGGGCGTGGGAGGACTCTGGAGAACAACTTTTGGACGGCTTCGAGGAGATTCTGGTCCACCGTCCAGCATCTCAGGAGGGGTAAGCAGTGCAGTGTCAACACTGTATATGGTGGGGATGGTGCACTGCTGACCTCGACTCGGGACGTTGTGGGTCGGTGGGGGGAGTACTTCAAAGACCTCCTCAATCCCACTAACATGTCTTCCAATGAGGAAGCAGAGCCTGGGGACTCGGAGGTGGGCTCCCCCATCTCTGGGACTGAGGTCACCGAGGTGGTCAAAAAACTCCTTGGTGGCAGGGCCCCGGGGGTGGATGAGATACGCCCGGAGTTCCTCAAGGCTCTGGATGTTGTAGGGCTGTCTTGGTTGACACGTCTCTAGAACATCACATGGACATCAGGGACAGTGCCTCTGGATTGGCAGACCGGGGTGGCCTCTTTAAGAAGGGGGACCGGAGGGTGTGTTCCAACTACAGAGGGATCACACTCCTCAGCCTCCCTGGAAAAGTCTATTCGGGGGTTCTGGAGAGGAGGGTCCGTCGGACAGTCGAGCCTCGGATTCAGGAGGAACAGTGTGGTTTTCGTCCTGGTCGCGGAACAGTGGACCAGCTCTACACCCTTAGCAGGCTCCTGGAGGATGCATGGGAGTTTGCCCAACCAGTCTACATGTCTTTTGTGGACTTGGAAAAGGCATTCGTTCGTGTCCCTCGAGGAATCCTGTGGGGGGTACTCCGAGAGTATGGGGTACCGGTCCCCCTGATAAGGGCTGTTCGGTCCCTGTACGATTGGTACCAGAGCTTGGTCCACATTGCCAGCAGTAAGTCAAACCCGTTTCCAGTGAGAGTTGGATTCGGCCAGGGCTGCCCTTTGTCACCCATTCTGTTCATAACTTTTATGGACAGAATTTCTAGGCGCAGCCAGGGCATTGAGGGGGTCCGGTTTGGTGGACTCAGGATTGGGTCACTGCTTTTTGCAGATGATGTTGTCCTGTTTGCTTCATCAGGCCGTGATCTTCAGCTCTCTCTGGATCGGTTCGCAGCTGAGTGTGAAGCGGCTGGGATAGGAATCAGCACCTCCAAATCCGAGACCATGGTCCTCAGCCGGAAAAGGGTGGAGTGCCCTCTCAGGGTTGGTAGCGAGATCCTGCCCCAAGTGGAGGAGTTCAAGTATCTCGGGGTCTTGTTCACGAGTGAGGGAAGAATGGAGCGTGAGATCGACAGGCGGATCGGTGTGGCATCCGCAGTAATGCGGGCTCTGCATCGGTCTGTCGTGGTGAAAAAGGAGCTGAGCCGCAAGGCGAAGCTCTCAATTCACCAGTCGATCTATGTTCCTACCCTCACCTATGGTCATGAGCTATGGGTAGTGACCAAAAGAACGAGATCGCGAATACAAGTGGCTGAAATGAGTTTCCTCCGTAGGGTGTCTGGGCTTTCCCTTAAAGATAGGGTGAGAAGCTCAGTCATCCGGGAGGGGCTCAGAGTAGAGCCGCTGCTCCTCCGCATTGAGAGGGGTCAGATGAGGTGGCTCGGGCATCTGATCAAGATGCCTCCTGGATGCCTCCCTGGTGAGGTGTTCCAGGCACGTCTAACCGGGAGGAGGCCCCGGGGAAGACCCAGGACACGCTGGAGGGACTATGTCTCTTGTCTGGCCTGGGAACGCCTTGGGATTCTCCCGGAAGAGCTAGAAGAAGTGGCCAGGGAGAAGGAAGTCTGGGCATCTCTGCTCAAGCTGCTGCCCCCGCGACCCGACCTCGGATAAGCGGAAGAGAATGGATGGATGGACGGATGAATATCAACAAAAACATAATGAAAACTGCCTAAACTTAAGTAACAAATGGAAAATCTATCATACATAATAATAGAAATGGAACCCTGCTTTTCTTTTTTAAACATGTGAAAAAGAAAATTGGTATCTCACAAACATTATGCAAAAACACTCAGGAAAGACTTTGCTGACTTGAAAAATATGACAGGGATTCCATTATGCACTTACCCTTGGAGGTCCAATAATCATTCCTGTCCATCTTGTAAGTGTCATATCTTCGTCATCTTCAAGACCCCAGCTAACAGTGCCATCTCCAACTCCTTTCTGTCCCTCTTCCAGCTCTTCCAATAAACGAAAGTTGCGTGGAACTTTTACTGTAGAAAAGAAGACAGTTAAAATGTGAGAGCACATTTGAAAAGTCCTTGAACTTTCTCCAATGTTAGAAAAACACTGCAGAGATGCACACATTGAAAACAAAAGCTCCTGTAGGCAACCTGATAAATGTATCCAAATCGTAACTTTTACTATGATTAATTATATCATTACTTACTGCAGCAGTTTTTCATTTCCCCACTAGATGTGCGAATACTGTATCAGCTGTTTAAGACTATGAATATTCAACATCATCAATGAACTGCTATAACATCTTTGCTTATTGATCAATTTGGGAACCAGAATACTGTAATTCCTAATTTTCTCACAGCTTTCTGTGGAGTAATACCCAAGGGGACATTACAGTGTGATTAAAAATCTAGACTGCTAACATGCTGTTTTATCCAGTTCAACTCTTAGAATCCTAAATTAGTAACCTAAAAATTTGTCACATTACATGAGTTTTCCCATGATTTTCAGTTGTAGCCTTCATCTAGATAATCTTCGCAATTTGGAAGCAGTCAGTGGAGCGCTTTCATGAAACAAGTCATGTAATATGACATGCCCATAAACTCACTCCAAATAGTTTGTGACTTGCCTCTATGACTTGGGCGGACTCTGTGCATGAATGTTCATCCGGGAGTACAATACATATAATGCAGTGACAAGAAATAAGGAATATGGGTGTTTTGCCTCTCAAAAAGAAGAGAAACCTATCTGTCTGATGTCTTGTGTTTTACGTACCAGGGCAGAAAAAAATAAGGGCAAAGACAGTGGCTAAACCCACCCAATTTATTTATTTAAATTTCAGCAGGCATTTACCAATTTAATCCTCTTTTAACTGAAAATGATAAACTTCTGCAAACCCTTTGGATATTTCACTGTTAAAGGATGATTACTTCATATTAAGCCTTTTTCCATTCTCTATATATGCACTGAGGTAAAACAAAGACACAAAAAAAACCAAAACAAACAAAATAAATTAAAAACAAGGCAAAATGGATCATCACCTGCTTGTTGTTTTTATGAAAAGGAAAATGCCAACAATTATATAAAAGAACAAATCAATTTCTTGGTAGTTCGTTCTTAAATGACACAAGAAAATCTATGTCTCCTAAAATAGAGAAATCTTAACCAATGCATTCAAGTGGCATTAAGTTTTGGAAAATACAAAAATATAAAACTGACAAATAATAACATATTACAATAAGCATAATGATCTGAAAAATGTACCATGCATTAAGTTAGATGTAGTGTCATGCTATTTCATAACTTATAAATTTCACAGTACAAATATATTTAAAACGTAACTGAAATATTACTATGGAAGATTATTTATGCCAAAATTAAATGCAATCCAGTTAACTATATTGCAATGCAATGCATATGGTGCATTTCATTTTGTTATAGTTTTATCATGTTATAATTAAAAATATATTAACCAAACAATCAATTGCTTTTGCTATGACAAGCAATTTTCGTATTAGTTTAAAAAGCAACCTCCAAATATTAGGTGAAAAGACAATTTCCCCTCTGGGATTAATAAACTATATCAAATCAAAAATTGAAATCAAATTAGTACAAAAGTGTATTGCATTTTCATTCACATCTAGATAGATAGATAGATAGATAGATAGATAGATAGATAGATAGATAGATAGATAGATAGATAGATAGATAGATAGATAGATAGATAGATAGAATAATACATCAGATCTCATAACTAAAAGCAAAGACACCACCTTTTGCTTAGTGGCTGCTCCAAGTGAATTGCATTTCGATTCAAGATGATGCATTCATTAATTATCCTAAAACTGAATGTAATCAAATGACCAATCGGTGTCAACAGTTGGGTAAGAGGCATTCCAATCATGAGTGTGTTCACCTTGCGCTATAGGTGGTAAATGGAGAGTTGACAAGGCAGGGAATAAGCCATCACATTGAAAGGTGGAGATGAAAATGACAATTTCATGCTGTATTGGCAGATTGCTGGAAAGGGCCAGTGTAATATGAGTAGCAAGAGAAGAAGAATTTCCAGTTGCTACAGTTAACATCACTAGAACACATTCAAGGGCTAATGTCCTGAAGAGCTGCAGCATACAATTTTGTAATTTGTCAACCAGGATGTCCATACAGCAAATACAGCAATATTCTCCTAAATCTGGCTTGTAAATACCTGCAGACAGGGATTACAGTACTAGCTATTGCAATACTTCTTGACATACCGTTCAGAACTATTAGAGGAAGAATAGAACAATGTGATGTAAGGAAAGCATAACAAATTATCTAGACAACCTAACTTACATGTAAACTTTCCAAATGCTTCTCACCATTTCTGTTAATTACTCCACATTGACAAAGTTTATGCTTGCCCAGAGGATAAAAAAATGTTTATAAGTGAAAAGCCTCTTACCCTAACTGCTAATGCTGATTGGTCATTTGATAACATCTGGTTTTGGCATGATCTTGAATCAGAATGCAATACACATGGAGCATTTAATGTGGCGCACACACACACACAATACACATGTATTTTATTTAAGACTGACACGAAAATTGCATGCCATAGTGAAAATCAATCATTTTGTTGATGTTTTTCATTATGACACAATTAAACTGTGCCAAAATGAAATGCCCCACATGCATATGCATTGCATTGTACTTAACATACTGCATTTTAAATATACAAATATATACAATATATTTACATACAAATATATATAAATAAATGAAAAGTTGACTAACTCACTCTCTCAGAAACAAAAACAGTATTTAATGTTTAGTTAAAAATCTGAAATTTGGCAAGATGTACATCTAGGACAGTATGAATCAGTTAAGAAAGGACATTTTGATATACAGTAATCCCTCGCTATATCGCGCTTCGCCTTTCGCGGCTTTTATATGTAAGCATATTTAAATATATATCACGGATTTTTTGCTGGTTTGCAGATTTCTGCGGACAATGGGTCTTTTAATTTCTGGTACATGCTTCCTCAGTTGGTTTGCCCAGTTGATTTCATACAAGGGACGCTATTGGCAGATGGCTGAGAAGCTACCCAGCTTACTTTTCTCTCTCTCTCTTGCGCTGACTTTCTCTGATCCTGATGTAGGGGGATTGAGCAGGGGGGCTGTTCGCACACCTAGACGATACGGACACTGGTCTAAAAATGCTGAAAGATTATCTTCACGTTGCTATCTTTTGTGCAGCTGCTTCCTGAAACGACATGCTGCACGGTGCTTTGCATACTTAAAAGTTCGAAGGGCACGTATCGATTTTTGATTGAAAAACAAACTCTGTCTCTATCTCTCTCTCTGTCTGTTCCTGACAGAGGGGGTGTGAGCTGCCACCTTCAACAGCTTTGTGCCGCGGTGCTTCGCATACTTAAAAGCCAAACAGCCCTATTGATTTGTTTGCTTTTCTCTATCTCTGTGACTTTATCTGCTCCTGACGCACACTCCTTTGAAGAGGAAGATATGTTTGCATTCTTTTAATTGTGAGACGGAACTGTCATCTCTGTCTTGTCATGGAGCACAGTTTAAACTTTTGAAAAAGAGACAAATGTTTGTTTGCAGTGTTTGAATAACGTTCCTGTCTCGCTACAACCTCCTGTGTTTCTGCGCAAATCTGTGACCCAAGCATGACAATATAAAAATAACCATATAAACATATGGTTTCTACTTCGCGGATTTTCTTATTTCGCGGGTGGCTCTGGAACGCAACCCCCGCGATGGAGGAGGGATTACTGTATGTCAATATATTGGGGTAAAAAAAAAGCTTAAATATAAAATTAAATACCCTAAAATCTCAAAAATACTTTGACTGATTTTATTGAAATTTGGTGATGTTATAGAAAAAGAAAATTAGCTGACCTATTTTTTTTTTTTGTCAATAATTTTTTGTTAATATTTATTAATATTATGCTGATGTAATGGTCAGGGCTTTATGAAAACAAAGGACGGGTCAGAAGTGACTGATGGGCCACATGAATGGCACCACTAACCATTAAGGAGGACAAACAACTGAAGAAGGGTCAGTTTCTTCTGTCATCAAGATTGGCAGGTACAGTGAGATGTGAAATGTAAGAATTAAGTGTGGTGAAGCTCAATGGTTAGCAAATTTGCGATAAAGCTCTATTGAGTGTGCCAGACACTGCGGCTGTGAGTGTAAGGTGTTGCTTCACTACAAGCAAAAAAGTGAAGGAGGGTGAAGTAGAGGCATAAGTGGTATTCTCAGATCCAGGACAAACCAAGGGTGATTGCATCAGTTTAAGGTTCCCCCAAGAGCTACTCCACTGTAATATACTTGCATTTATGGACTTTGAAAGATGGACCCCCCATCTGAAACCATTTATATTTACGTGCATGTCTGCTTACTCTGAACAGGGATGCCCCTCCCGCGCTCAAAAATCTTTACATATGCATTCACATCTGCAGAATCTGAAAGGGGAACCACATACAACTGATGAAAAACATGAAAAGAAACCACTACGCGAATGACACAAACAAATGAAACTGTAAACACTTGATAATGATAATTATGCTCAAATTTCATATTATTCCTACTGATTACATGTTTTAACTCTAAAGAAATACATTTTCCTGTAAAACTGTATTTTGCAATGATCATCAACAAAAGGCAAGTCACTAGAAAAAGCAGGAATTGATCTAATACAAGAATGTTTTACTCATGGGTGACTGTATGTAGCCTATTCATATAGCCTATTCAAAACATGTTCAAGGGTAAGTTGCTCCAGCAACCTAATAATGTTATTATTGCTTATTATTTGACTGCAACCTTTACCTAAGTTGACATACAAATTTTGAGATACAATTGATTATATTACTTTTCTTTTTACAATTGGATCACAAACAGGTGAAGTGACTTGCTTATGGAAACACAACGTCAGTACCAGAATTGGAACCCAAAAGATCTGGGTTTGAAGTCCAACGCTTTAACCACTACATCACACTGCCTACCAGTAATAGTAGAAAAAAATTAATAAAACCACACGCAAATACCACATACAAAAGTACTAAGTTACATAGCACTTCTGACATACAGTATCTGATTAACCAAGGCCCATTCTCTTAAACAGCTAGTAAACCATATATTCCACAACTAGAATCATAGTATGCAAAAACCTGCTCCTCCACAATCTAGTCATTCCAGGTTGCTATACAATTATTTAAAAAAAAGCTAAACGGTGACTTTAATGAGAAGCATGAAAACATTTCTTTGCTAATATCCTCATGTGGGTTTACTGGATGCCAAAATTATTTTCCAAAATCTATAATGTGCATCCTCATGTGCACCACTGGAACAAAACAGTACATCACAGTGATTAACAGCCATTATTATTTTAACTGTGACGGTGCAGTACTGGAAGGGTCTTCCAACAAAACTCAAGAAACACTTCCAAGTTACTTTTACCTAACGATTCTACATCATAATTTCTAGCTCTGAATAAAAACATATAAAGCTTCACGTTACCAATACATGCACTAGGTTTAAGATCTTTATATAAAACGGATATCGCAGTACATATAATTCATCAATCAACACACGTCGAAGTGTGTCCAGCTCAATTCCCCACTCCGGAGAGCCCCCGTCACCTCCCGAAGCCCCCCGTGTTATACTAAGGGGGGGGGGGGGCGCTGCGCACCCAGAACATTCGGCCCCTCCCACTCGTGAAGATGAGGGGCTCCGTCATCTGCCTAACAACGAGGCCTGTGTCAAAACAAGCCTACCAGAAACCTCAGCTATAAAGTTTCCCTTATATGCGCGGCTAACACATTAAGGTCCTGCATACAAAATGCGAGTCCAGCTAAAATTCTAATGCGAATCATCGCCGACCGGCCACCAGCCGCTACTCGGGCCCGAGAAGTCTCACTTCCTGTGTGTGTACCGCAGTGGCGCTAAAACTGCAACAACAGCTGCATTCAAATCAGCAGGAGAGCACCTCAAGGGCGAGCCGCTCCAGACCACTGTTCTCTGCTACAATGTTTATTTATGTAAAGCCCTTTCCCAACAATATCTTTCTTTCGGGACTCCATATCGCACAGGGTGACTCTGCGCCCAAAGATCTCCCTGCCCCTCTCGCCTTCTTGCAGAAGGGACGATAACCGGCGATCAGAAAAATCAGACTCCGCTCGCTCCGCTGATAAACGACATAAAGATACTCGTCAACTGCACATTGCAACAACTGTCGCCGCGACAACGCTGCGGCCAATGTTAAGACTATTTGTTATTAAATAAGTCAGATTCGCAAACAGACCTATGGGGGTCGCCATCTTGTCCAGCCGATTCCAGAACTACACAAAACCGTGACATCAGAAGCACGTGACGATCACGTGCCAGCTAGGCCTCCGTGATGTAACTCAGACTGTGCGCCTGCGCGCTACCTCACGTTTCTCGCGTCTTCATAATGTCGTGTGTCAAATCAGGAAGAAGAAACGTCCTGAGTTGTTAATAACATAATGGTCAGTGTTGGATAAGTTACTTTTAAGTAGTAATATACTAAATATTACATATTACTTAAAGTCATTACAAGTACTAAAAATATCACTTTTTATTAAGCAGTGTATTATATTACATATTATATTATTTTTATTACTTCACAAATTATGAAACTTTTAAAAATAATTATTAAGCAAATCCTTTAAAATAATACAGTACATTTTTGAACTCACCTGGAACTAAATGTGCACACAATATCAATTATATCTATTTTCGGTATAATCACAACTTTCTTAAATGAGCAGTGTTGGACTCTGTCACACAAATGTGTCTTCATTTTTATAAACAGAACGTGATTAATTTTAAATTCATACTGTTCTTATTATCATTGCAATTTTTTCTAAATTATTTGGCAGGTTTCAAACACTTTGTATTCAAATGTAGTTGTACCTAGACAACAAAAATAAAAACTGAGCAAATATATTAGTTCAAGTTTCACAAATATCAGGGACCAATGTGTTCACATTTTTTTTTTAATATGTGAACACTTTATTAATAATATTTAAAGCTCAATGTGTCAATCTGTATTTGTTCTTTATACAACTGGACAATTTTTCAAAATTCTAAAGTCTATGGTAGAAATGTATGCATAATTTAATTGGTAAAAATAGTACCTTATGGGAGCATTTTGTGAATTTCCCATTGGGATTAATAAAGTATCTATCTATCTATCTATCTATCTATCTATCTATCTATCTATCTATCTATCTATCTATCTATCCATAACTGGCATATGTATAAAGAAATTGTTTTAGTGTTAAGATAAACTGCAAAGATATATGTTTAACAGCTGATCTAAATAGCTTTTGAAAAAAATTAAAGGATTTTATATAAGAAAAGATAAAATGTATTTTGTGTGAATTATTTGTTAATGTAATTCACATAAAATTGTAACATTGTAAAACAATGTTTAAACCAGAGACTAAAAAAATAAAGAAAATGTGTACATACCTGAACAATATTCTGTAATTAGACATGTGAAACAGGGAATGTGGTGCCTGTTTAAACTATTTAGTAATTCCCAGTCCATGCTGGCTGTGGGTTTCTTTTTTGACTTCTGCTTACCATGTTGATTGAGAGATGTTTTCTGGAGGACACTAGTGTTACATTGCTTTCCACTAACTCCTACAGTAGTTCCCTTGCCTGTATGCACTGACCCTTCCTCATCTTCAGACTAATAACTCCCACATTTTTCTGCCTACACTTTTCTTTTGATTTTGCTTTCCACCCTTGGACATATTTGTTATGTGTAGGAGAGTATAACATTATCAGTTTGATATATTAATGGAACCAGTTTCAGGGTTTTCCCTGTCCAAAAACCTGTGGTTCCCTGGTCCCTCTAGTCTCTCATAAAAAGCAGGCTTTCAAAGTAAATATCTGAAAGACGATCTCTCCTTAATGTCAGACCAAGACTTCCGAAACTGAGCAGTCTATGGCAGGTGTGCTAGAAGAGACTGGTGTGTTGTATTGTAAGAAGATGTGTTTACTTCTTAGAAATTGATAGAAGCAGTCCACAGCAGTTGCAGTTTTCAAATAATCCAGGATTATGAAGCATGTACCTCTTCAATTTCGGTACCAATTGCCTCATAGATGTGATGGTCCTGAATGCACTTGCATGCAGTGGCAGCTTGTTTGTGTTGTAGTTTAGTATTGATCCAATGGGGAGAAATTCCCAAAAAAAACTTTTACTGTGTGCAGACCAAATCTCTGTGTTAGTACATATAAATTGGACCTCCTCGAAAATCATCTTTAGTTCACACTCCATCCTGTCATAAGCAACATAAAGATACCTGATGAATACTTTTCTGTCATTGTTATGTTTTGGCCAAAATCCAAGTGTCTGTTCTGTTCATTTTTTTATATCAACATTGTTGATCATTTAGTTTCTTTATGTCTAAGTATCTTTGTATATATGCCACACATTCTTTGGATGGTCCCCAAAGAAGTGGGGCCACCTGCCCGTCACCATCAAGGGACTACCCTCAGCACTATAAAGTCTGAGGAAAACCCATAGTCCTTTGCAGTTCATTGAATGCATTTCCATTAGTGAGCTCCTCTGGTGATATTTCTGTACTTTTTGTGTATTGGATTTTTGACTGTTTGCTGTGTTTTTTAAACGAGTGTTTTGGAAGTGAAAAGAGTGTCAAACAGAGTAATGATTACGAAGGTGGAAATTGGAGGTGATGATGAATGTTGTTAGTGCATATGCCCCGCAAGTTGGGTGAGCTATGGGTGAGAAAGAAGATTTCCGGAGTGAGTTGGATGAAGTGTTGGACAGTGTACCTAAGGGACAGAAAGTGGTGATTGGAGCGGATTTCAATGAACATGTTGGTGATGGGATCAGAGGAGATGAGGAGGTGATGGGTAGGTATTGTGTCAAATAGAGAAATAAAGAAGGTCAGATGATAGTGGATTTTGCAAAAAGGATGGGCATGGCTGTAGTGAATATGTATATTAAGAAGAGGGAGGGACATAGGGTGACATACAAGAGTGGAGGAAGATGCACACAGGTAGATTATATATCCTATGTAGAAGAGTCAATCTGAAGGAGATTAAAGACTGCAAAGTGGTAGCAGAGGACAGTGCAGTTAGGCAGCATAGGATTGGGGTCTGTAGAATGACGTTGAAGATCAAGAAGAGGAGGAGAGTGAGGGCAGTGCCAAGGATCAAATGGTGGAAGTTGAAAAAGGAAGACTGAAATGTTGAGTTTAGGGAGGAGGTAAGACAGGCACTGGGTGGAAATGAAGAGTTACCAGGCAGCTGGGCAACTAAGCAGAAGTAGTAAGGGTGACAGCAAGAAGGGTGCTTGGCGTGACATCTGGACAGAGGAAGGAGGAAAAATGACAACAATTTTATTAAAATCAAGAATATTATGAACACCTTGAATTAGGGCGACTTATGCTAATTCAGACGTTTTCCAAATAAATGTGAGTAAGGCTGAATCAATTAATTTGCAAGTAACAAAAAGAGATCGAGCTAGATAAATCAAGCTGGAGATACCCTCATCTTTAACAAGTAAAACTCTGACACAAATAGTTAAATCTCTTTGTTGCCAGCAATTAAAAAATATTTTTTATTTTCTGTGTTTTGTTTAAATGAATAGACTGTAGATCTTCATACTTTAATACCTAAATAACTGACTGAGTCTTTAAAAGTTATTCCGCAAATTTCAGTCTTATTTGTATGGAAGATAGTTAAAATTTTACATTCATTTGTGTCAATTTTCAAGCCAGATGAGTCAGAAAAGAGAACTCTGCAAGTTCCTTTTAAAAAACTTAGCCAGGATGGTTACTACTCAGCACGGGACCCCAGTACAAAACAATTCAGCGACAATTAGGACATGACGACAAAAAGGCGCGCATACACAATATATGATCAGAATCCTGCGGTAAAAGAACTACGCTAATTTAATACTTCGCTAACTGTAAGGTACACCGTGAGCTCCCTTAACCAAGAAGCTGCTGAAACATGACTGGTAATTTAAAACTGGCGCAGACTGGGGTCCGGATAGAGAACCTTGCTACACAGCCGCATGTGGAAACTTTAGCCACGGAAATCTACAGAAACACCAAGCACTGTATTTATATCAGAGTTATAATGTAAACAGATAATTAATACGGAAAAGCTTTATATGCTGTACACTAAAATGATTAAAAGCGGCCT
Organism: Erpetoichthys calabaricus; assembly: GCF_900747795.2. Classification (NCBI taxonomy): domain Eukaryota; kingdom Metazoa; phylum Chordata; class Cladistia; order Polypteriformes; family Polypteridae; genus Erpetoichthys; species Erpetoichthys calabaricus. Next base: position 37,161,849 of record NC_041399.2, read on the forward strand.
CCCGTCCTCTGAACTCACATCATTGGAGCGAATGTTAAACACATACATTTTAGTTTAAAATGTCGAAATAAAACGAGATGGTGTGCGCACATCCTGGTGATAATTGTCATCGTAAATGTCTAAAGTTGCGCTCAGTGATTTGTTGTTTGTTTGTCAGTCTGTCCGTGGGTCAGGTGTTCACGTTAGGAACAGTCCAAGAGCATTGCGTTTATGTGTTTTAATTAAAAAATAAATAAAAAAATAATAAATACAGACCAGAAATAACTGATATGATGAATAATAACAGCTTTCAAAATTACAATAGCTTCATTTGAACAGAATGAGGTGGAAGCGGCCTTCGATAGCTCAGTTGGTAGAGCGGAGGACTGTAGTGGATTACCTAGTCATCCTTAGGTCGCTGGTTCGAATCCGGCTCGAAGGACGTAAATATTTTTTTTTTCGTAATTTATTTATTTTGCAAAAGTTAGATTTGTGGTTTTAAGTGTATAGCTATTTTTAATATAATGGATATATAAAGAGAATGTGACTTGAAACAAACTATAGTCTTTAAAAGGGAAATTAATGAATGCACGTATAAGAAACCAGATTTTCTAATATAACTTTTATATTTTCTTTTATTTAGTCGTTGCTCTTCACCAAGGTTTTTAATGTACAATAGATAGATATATTGCACTTTATTTGCGCCAAGGGGAAATCTGAGTTTTTACAGAAGCCCATTAAATAAATAATATATTATGTGAAACAACAAACCCCTCTAAAATACACACCAGAATGACTAAAAAGACAGAAAATTAAAAAGAAAGAAAACTTGACACCTGGCAGTCACAGTCACTGTTTAGGCTTTATGCAGGTGTATTGCCGCTGGTATAAAGGTGTCTCAGTGGTTTTTCTAGACTCACTTCTGCTAAACAATTTGCATGCTGAAAGTTGTCAGCGTTTCAAAGAGATACTGGCTGCCAGTTTTGTCTCCAATCTTTTCTTTGCCGCTACCTCCAGTGGATCAAGAGTTCATCTCATAACTGACCCTGCCCTCTTAGTTGCCCCATGAGTCTAGGTTATTCTTGGTAGCGAAAACCAATCAGATCGCTTTCTGCTACCAAAATTCTACCAAGAATTGAAAGCTCGGGCCAATCGCAGCCCGTATCGTTTACCAAGAATTGACCAGTCACAACCCGTTTCGGTACCAAGAATTGGCCAAAGACGGCTCGGTCGGCTACCAAGAATAGGCGAATTACGGCTCGTGTCGGCTACCAAAACTCGGAAAGGGCGGGCCAACCTCTTGTCAGGAAATGTATGGTATTCTGCAAAAGCTTGTTCGTGTCTGCACACAGGCGCTTTGCAATTTGCGTTTCATTTTGAACTTTCTAAAAATGTTACTCACGAGTGTCGGTTTGTGCAGATATATTTACATTCACGTACACATTTTTTGAATGATTTTTTTAAACATTCTTGGTGCAGTTTATTACATTTATTAAATAAGTGTGCAAAACGTGTAAAGACAGATATAAGATAGATAGATAGATAGATAGATAGATAGATAGATAGATAGATACTTTATTAATCCCAATGGGAAATTCACAATAATAATGTATAAATATAATAAACATTGAATTGTATAATCATAGTTTCATTTTTTTATACTTAACACTAATTTCACAAATCGTTCATATCAATGCAAATACAGAATAATAATAATTATAGTTATACTCTATATTGATATTGATGTTATAAAATATACTTATAAAATAAACCTACACTTTTAATACTCAGACGATTCTAATCGTGCTGTAGAACAGCATATATATATATATATATATATATATATATATATATATATATATATACAGTATATATATATATATATAAAGTGTATATATATATATATATATATATACACAGTATATATATATATAATTAACTAAGTGGTGTGTATGCTGTTTACTAGAAAACATATAGTTATTTTGCGCTAAGCATATAAATATTTCCCTTTGCAATATTTTCAAATATTTATTTTTATCTACTTCGAATTAATTAAATGTCAGCATCAACTAGAATATATTACTTCCCAAATTTTATAAATACATACAAACACAAGGCTGTGCACTATTATTTATTCATTCTTATTGTGCTTTCATTTTTATTGTACCCCTCTTGATTATCTGTGCAGCCATCTGAAACCATGGTAAAGGTGCTATATAAGTAAGTGAAATTCGTTATTTTTTGTTTTAAAAAAAATTATTTTAGAGATATATTCTTCCATTCTGCAATGTGCCATGAGCGGGATTCGAACCTAAATCCCTGCAATAATTTCTGGTAGATCGTCTCTCAAGAATCGCAGCTATACCTCGACTAATATTTGCAATCCTATTAGCTTGTTGTCTTCGGTGGGCCTCTCTTGAAATGATGTTACCGGCCCAGCACATCACAATGTAGAAAGTCACACTGGCTGTCACAGTGCTGTAGAAGATACAAAGGATGTCATTTAGCATATTAAAACAGTACAGTCTCCTAAGACAAAAAAGAGTCTGCCCTGCTTTTTCTTACATAGTTCCTTTGTTTTAGAAGACAAGTCTAGCATGTCATTGTGGTGGACCACCTTGTTCCAAGTGCAGTGCACCACCTCCACTCCCTTAGTAATGACCGGTCACAGTGGTTCTTTGGTGCAATGAAAGTCAATATCCAGTTCTTTGGTTTTGCTAAAGTTAAGCAGCAGACAGTTCTCATTGCACGAACAAATAAAGTCCTCCACCTGACTACTATACTCTGTCTCATATCCAGAGTAATTAATGACCATGTGTTTTATTGACCATTTTCACTGAAACTGTGGTAACCTGTTGTGATTGTTAATATTGTAAGAGTGATCATTTGAGAGGTGGTGATGGCATTATTCTAGCCCCTCCTGCCCTGGCTCCAGACCAAAATGGTAAGGAGGACATCTGAAATACTGGGGAGGGCATGGTGTGATAAACTGAATAATAGCCAGGTAGTTCACTTATGTGACTCCACCGACTGGATGGTGGTTGCATAGACTTTTTCATTTGCTTTGTTTATCTGGTTGGTTTGTAGCTGGACTGTGAGTTGAATGGAACTGGTAAAGTTGTTGGGCTGAATAACCTGCTCTCATCAAAACTGTTCTAATGTATAGTACTCAAGAATTCAGGGATCACACTTACAAGGAATGAATGGGAAGTGGGATAGGCACCCCATCTAACTGACAAGGTTCAAGACTTACTACAACAATATTTATTTCTATACAAAGGATGTAGCTCCTATTATCTATTAGCTGTGTTACTTGTTGAAGACAGGTAATAGAATCATTTAAGAAATATTTGATATCTCTTGCCCTACAGCATGTAAACTGTCAGTGCTTTTGCTTTGTATCCTCGTGCTTCTGAACCTTTCTTAATTGCTACTCTTTGTGTTGAACTTGTTCCCATAAAGTGTGCTTCTCATACTTTGTCATTTTGAAGTGCCTAGCTCACCTCCTGGATGCTTATATGCTTCCTATCTTTAAAGGCAACTGTCAGCTACGTGTTTATTCCTCCTCATGTGTTTCATACTCGCAATTCCTCTTTCAATTGCGTCACCAAAACCAAACTGATCAATTTCACCAAAGCCAAACTGACCAATTTGATTTCTCGGAGAGACATTATATACAAAGACATTAGTGTTTTATTATGTAGTAGATAGATAGATTATAAAGGTGCTATATAAATGAAATGTGTTATTATTATTATCCATCCATTTACTTATATGTTGGCACCCTGTCCAGGGTTTGTTTCTGCCTTGTGCCCAATGCTAGGTAGGATAAGCTCCAGCTGTCATACAAGACCCAGGTCTGCATTAAGGTGGTTAGAAAATGACATGACATCTACCAATCCATTCTCCAAAGCTCTGTATTTAATTTTCCATCCTTTAATTCAGGATTCCAGGGTTTTCCTATTTGATTTTTCAAAGATAAATTTTGAGATTACATAAATTCTGTGTCTAATTTAAGATTTAAAATGAAAGATGACAATTAAGAAAAAAGATAGAATTGGTTATATGGATTAGGTTGTTATGACAAAAATACCTTGAGAATATGTTCGTAAAAGAATAAATATTTTTATTTACAAGTCAATTGGTTTCATGTTTTCGTTTTTTCATGAATTGCTCATACTGTATTTTACTCCAACACAAAGGCTCCATCTAGTGGTTATTATTAAATATCCTCAGTTATTTCATCCATCCATTTCCTTAAACTGCTTTTCCAAGGCATGTACAGTATATGCAAGAATGGGGCGCAAGGCAAGAGCAACCATTGGACAGGGTGCTAGTCCATCACGGTGTGAAAACATACACATACAAACACGCGCACGCACACACACACACACACACACACACTAAAGGGCCAATTTAGTAACACCAATTCACATAACCTGTTTGTAAAGCAGCTAATTATAATAATAACAATAATACTTCACATTTATAGCTGTTTTCTCGCTACTCAGAGTAGCTACATCATTAAATTGGCAGAAAAAAATGATTTCATGAAGTAAATGCTATTATAGGTAAACATAACATACTCAAATTAATGTATTATTCCAATTATTCAAATGTTAATTATTTCAAAAACCGATAAGCATTGGATGCAAGCAGGGAACAACCCAGGCATGGGTGCCGTCATATTGCAGGACTCACTGATTCACATTATTGGAAGGTTGATGGTAAACTGGAGTGCCTGGAAAAAACAGGATAAATATGGCAATAATGTTGAAACTCTGTACGGACAGCAGTCTGGAAGAAGATTCAAACCCCAAGTTTCCGGATCCATGAGGTAACAGCACTAACCACTGCATGCCACATAAACAGACTTTAGATAGTAATTGCATGTTCATGCAGGATAGAGGGTGCTGTAAACCTCTATTATACTAAGAGCGAAATATTTTAAGGTAGTAAGGATCAGATTTACAAGTTTCAGACTCCACTCATTCTTACATGAATGTACTCTGGATGATCTAGAAACAAAATCATTTGAAAACACAAGACTGCTGAATACAGCTACAGAGGTATGATGAATAGGGACAACTTTAAAAAAAAATCTCAGTGGCTTGTCATTGAACATATAGATCACTACTGTTAGCTGCATGTTGGCTTGCTACACCAAATGGGGTTGGAGAATAACAGCACGGCTCCACAGCATTGATTCTCCAGAAAAAAAGAGCAGGCTGGGGACTGCTACACAACACTGTGTTCCTTAAAATGCAGCTTACTGAACACACCCTAATAATGCAGATCAGAACAAACCACAAAAAAAACCCCAAATATGTTGGTAAAATGATGAGACTTAAATTATACAAGTCCTTAATCCCAAAGGAACAGCCCTAAAAGTGACAAGCTGTTGATCATACAAGGGGGGACATAAAAATTTCAGGAATTGATCAATAGCATGGGAATAGGGTGTAGTTTTCATATATGCTGCTAAGTGTTGTATGCCTACAGTCTTGTTAATCAGCCTGCAAAGTGGCATAGTGCTGAGTTGAGCAAGTACATACTGTATTACTAAAATTTATTTAAAAATCATGCAGGTGATTTTTCTTTTCTCCAAGCTAAAAAAATCACTTCAGATCATATCGAACATCAAAACAAAGATGATTGCACTTTTGCAAATTGACATACTTGTTAAAAGAGTTTCCCCATTGACAGATTTTTAATCAGCACTGAACTGCTAAAGCATGTGCAAGACAGCATCAGGAAAAAAAATGTCCTGGCAGTGACACCTGCAGAACTGTATTTTGAACTTTAACAGTGCACTGGCACATACTGTGTTATCAGTCGAAGAGCTTTGGACGGAAAAAAATTTGGTTGTTGTTTTACTCACCCCAAACTCATGAGATCTCACTCCCTGTGACTTCTTTTTGTGAAATGAAAATTGAGACTGAAGAGGAGACGATTTGGAAGAAGTCCAATGAAAAATCACAGGAGACTCTAGACACAGTAACAAAAGATGAGTTATCGTGCATTAGGACAAGTATATTGCATCTCAAGGGGAGTGTTTTGGGAGCATGCACTGTTACAGTGCGTTGCCACACCCACCACATGACAAACCACCTCAGGATCCCAAATTAGGTTCTGAGTGCAGTCGTACAACAGGTGACACCTCAGCACTACACTAGTTAGCATGACTTTGACAGAAATGGAAGTGCTGTGTGTTTTATAATAAGGTTTGGTAGATCCAGAAAATAGTCCAAAAACAGGTAATTGTTCATAAAGAATAAAAAAAAACACTTGGCAAACTTGATAATCAAAAAAAAAAAACAAAACAAAAAAAAAACGAAGAGCAATGTAAAAACAAACTTTATTTCTCTTTCAAAGCTTTCTGGCCTCTGAAGCACAGTGAAGAAAGTGGACCCAATCCATAAAAAGAGACGAAGGACCAAATTTTGTAATACACAATGGCTGCTCATATGTTAGTGGCCAGCACTTAAATTCTGATAACAACATGTAGCCTATGCACTGCCTTAGGACTGATGCTGTGCCAGCTTTTTAACTGGAACAGCTTTAGTGCCCTACTGACATGGGTATCATCTTTCATCTCAGAGTTAATGTGTGAGAATCCACGCTGATGGAAAACAGCACACGGGATGCCTTCTCTATGGAGCACATCTATGTGAAGAAACTTGCCCCTGGTTAGTATGCACAGTTTAACTGCTAGCTGCTTTAACTGCTAAAGTGAGAAAACACAACCCATTACTGGCTAACAAACAGCAAAGATAGTTACCCATTGATGCATCACTTCCAAATTTTGTGAAAAGGGCTCATTAAATGATCTTTGGCTGATATATAGAAGTTCCTTCCAGTCACTGTTCAAGTGAAGTTGGAGTAGGGAGTTGAATCAGAGCAGATGTTCATCAGGTGCAAGGAAGAGAGGCTAGAGATTCAAAGAATGAGAAGTACTTGGTGTGCAACTGACATGGGAAGTGGAATAGGCATCCCATCTAACTGACAAGGTTCAAGACCTATTACAACAATATTTATTTCTATACAAAGGACGTAGATCCTAGTATTTTACATGTCAAAGTAGTTTCATGCAAAGAAAAAAAATAAATTTAGATAATAATAATGAATAAATAGTATACAAAAGACAAATAAATAATGCACACTTACTGTACATAAGAAAGTTATATAATTAAGAGAAATAGAGTCCTCAAATACAGAACTGTTTTTTTTCCATTTATAAATGACAGTTCAATGATAACGTCTGATGGCCTGGGTGGACAGACAAAAAATAACCTCCAGTTAAGTGAGAGAAAAAAAACTGTAGGGGTTCCAGGCCAAAAGACCACATAGACTCCACTGGGCATTCTGCCTAACATGAAAGTTGAACAGTTCTTTATTGTTTGTTTTTTAGGCTTTGTCTTAGAGGGTTCAACGCAGTAGGTCTTGTGAAAAGTTGAGGTATCTGCTTTCATTCAGGTACCACATGCGGCTGCACGGGACTTTGATCAGTTGATGGCATTGAAAACCACCATGGAGGAACCAGAAAAGAAGACATAATGATTGCAGATTCACTTAAGAGAATGATAATTCTACGTATTCCTAGGTTATTAGGAGTAGACTAAACTGAATCTATGAAAAAGCAAAATTAAAAAGTGGGATTTCTGGAGTTTCTTAAAATGTTCCACAGTATTAGCCTGTTGTAACTTTATTGGTAAAGTATTCCAGATATTTGGTGCATCATAGCAAAAGGCCACTTCACTACTACCTTTAAGCTTAGCTCTTGGAATGATAAGCAGCCCACTTTTAGAAGATCTGAAATTATGACTTGGAATGTATGGGGGCATGCACTCCAAGATACAGGAAGAAGAAAGATTAGTTAAAGCTTTAAATACCATTAGTAGTATTTTAAAGTCAATTCTCAAGGCACAGGTAACCTGATGGAATGACGGTAAAACTTTTCTAGTTTTTCTAGTGCAGCATTCTGAACTAACTGCAACTGATTGATAATAATAATAATAATAATAATAATTCATTACATTTGTGTCTTCCTTTTGTATGTAGGAATGCCCAAAGAGGCCCCAAGAGTTTAATTTGCTTATGTTCATTTGTGTACTTTTATTGCTCCTTCCTTTCATCCCTCCTGTTGTGCATTTATAACAAAGACTCACTTTTTTGTATTACTTTGGCCTCCTTGACATTCATGTCGGGTTTGGAGGCAGCTCAAGGTCACACTCCCGTCTTCCACAACACATCTAGAGAATCCTGGTTTACACATAGAGGATTGTTGGACTATAGCTGTTAAGAAAATTGAGTCCGCAGAAAAAAGTCTGTTATGATGAAGCTCCATCTCCTCCAACACTTCTTATTTATTGTCACTGTGCTGAAGATAAATGTGACATTTATGAAATCTTGAATGTTACACAGTACAGTGTAGCTTATTAAAAGCACTGGATTTAGATTTACCAACATTGTGGTCACGATTATGAGGCATTCCTTTATTGAAAAAGTAAGGAATTTTAGTGGTAAAAACACGCAGACAACCCAAACCCGCAGATATTTAGTTGAAATCTGTCTTGTCTGGGGATTTCCATACGAACAACTCTAAAGAAATGTAAGCTGTGTCATTATGGGATTTTTTTGGCTAAACTGAATGACAGTTTACTAACATGCTTTTTTCAATACATTTTCAAGAAACCCTTAATTTTCACCAGCATTTTACACCATCGTGGGGAAATGCATTTTGTGTACATCTATCAAATATATGCTACTTTTAAGGACCTTGATTGTTATGCTGTTAGCTGTTTTGGAATGAAAGAAGAATGTTTAACAGAAAGATTTAAAGAAAAATACTTCTCTTTTTTCTGTATGCAATTCAGATGTCTAGAGCAATCAAAGATGAGATGTTTGCTTGAGATGTTTTAGACAAACGTATCCATTTATTGAAACCACTTCCTCTAGTTTTAAATGTTGGAGGAGATGAAGCTTACCAGTGTGAAAGCATCAGGCATTAAGCAAGAATCAAGCCAGGGTGTGGCTGCTCTCACATATACCAACCACATTCACTTATACTTGGAAGTGTTAGCAAATTTTTATTAGAAACGTTTCACGTTTTGTGTGGTGGCACTGATAACACTTGAATGTCAGTGTGATTCCTGGCCAGGGTCTCAGATGTACTGAGCTTATATGTTCCCCCATGTTCTTGTGAGTCACCTCTGGGAACTGTGATTACACCACTTAATTCAAAACAAGATTGAAAATTCTAATTTGACTTGATATGTGTGTTTTCAGATAAACTGATGTGCTGCCCTGCTCTTGCTTTGTGACTTAAAAAGCTCTTCAGGTAAAGGTCTCATCAGAAATAGGATAAACAGATAATTATTCCTAATTCTTTTCTTTTTTAGTTTGACCTTTGTTTCTGTAAATTCAAATTTTTCAAATGATAGAATAATAGGACTTTGTGGTAAAATGCTTTAAGGGGTCTGTGGCAATGTACGTTTTTAGAATACAAACAGTGCACTCAGGCTCGGTGGGTGCGGGTGTGCACTGTTACAAAGCCATGCATTCCCAGGGTGTTTAATGGGGAAATTGGCTGATCGTGTGTTCACATGCAGGTAAGAGGAGTTCAGCTGGCTTTTGTGCTGCTAGGTTACATTGGGGTAAAAAATAAAAAAATTGAAGAATGAGAGGAGGATGGAGGAAAATTAGAGGAAAAAAGAGACAAAGATAGTGAGAGAATGCTGGAGATGAAATCAAATGAAAGAAACAAAAGAAAAGAAAGAAGTTGGTCGATTGAGGCTGAGCCAGAAGAAGAAACCCTGTGCAGTGCAATGAAACGGAGGAGCAGGAGCAGCCAACTGACTTGAGACTCCTACGCATGCCGAGAGACAGCCGTGGAAGAATGTAGCAGGGCTTATGGGGTCTCTAACAGACTTTGCGGGATGTGGACATGAGCCAGTGAAAGGCTGACTGTGCTTGTTGGTGGGTGAATCCTGTTGATGAGATCTAAAAGGGTGAACAGTGAGATGCACTGAGACTTGTGATTCTTTTAATGAGCAGCTACTGACTGTGTTTTAACATTATTTTAACTGTTTTGGATAATTTATTTTTTGCCAGATTGTAACCTCTGTGAACACTGTTTTTATTATGGATTATTGATTTATTTATGAAGAGCTTCCACTGCAGTATTTATTGTTGGAAGCTGTAAGAATAAATGCACTAAGCCCTTGAAACATGTGCCTCTGTTGTTATGTGTCCTCATTGCCCTAGTCATCTCCTCAGTGCATGGCTATTGATGGCTGCAGGCAACACAGGAATCACAGGGTTTACTGAAAATTTAAAAAAATGAGCAAACTGTCACAGTAAATACTTTTAATAATTGCGCATGAAAATTATTTCTAAAGTTGGCAGTTGTTTTTCAAATATGGTTTGGTGGTTTGCAATGATATATAAAGAAGTGAAAACAGCAATATTTTATAGCTATACAGTACAAGCTACAAAAAGGACATAGCAGCGGTACAAAAAGTCCAGAGAAGAGCAACAAGGCTGATTCCAGGGCAACGGGATGAATTATGAAGAAAGATTATAAGAGCTGAGCTCATTCGACATTTAAGAGGTGACATGATTGAAGTGTTTAAAATTATGAAGGGAATTAGTACAGTGGATTGAGACTGTTATTTTTTTTATTTTAAAATGAGTTTAACAAGAACACCAGGACACGTTTGGAAACTTGTTAAGGGTAAATTTTGCACAAACATTACAAAGTTTTTCTTTACACAGAACTATAGACATTTTGAATAAGCTACCAAATAGTGAGGTAGACAGCAGGACTTTAGGGACTTTCAAAACTAGACTTGATGTTTTTTAGAAGAATTAAGTGGATAGGACAAATGAGCTTTGTTGGGCTGAATGGCCTGTTCTCATCTAGATTTTTCTACTGTTCTATATAATAAAGAGTCTTTCTCTATAGTATCCCCTCCTTGAACCTTCAATATACAGCTCCAGGCAGTGCACTTTTCTCCTTAACTCCCTCAGGGTTCACATAATTTTTAATGCAATGAGAACTGCAACAGACTAACTACCTGCTTAGTCACTTTTCTTGTTAAGATGTCTGATTGATCCCCATGTGGCTGTATTGGATTAGGCAGGCATTATAATGCTTATGCATTTACTTTTGACTTGTTTCCAAAAACAGCTTAAAAGAAATCCAGTGAGAAAAGCAAAACCACAAATTACCACTAGAGGGCACGTGACTCAAGGAAATCACCTTTTAGCACAGGCGGCACTCGGTTAGGTTGTTTGAATTGCTAAGACACTAAACTTGATTCTCAGAACAAAACTGTGAAAGGCCAAACCTCTGTCACTCCTTTGGAAAAACATTAAACAGTGTTCACCTATTTAGACACAATTTGCAGAGGTTATTCTCTCTTCTGCAAGCACTAAGCACATCATCATTCACAAAACATATTTTCCCTCATTTCTGCAGTTATAATGCACTGTGATGCAAAATGGAAAAAAAAGCCACAAAATTTAAAAACAATTAATACACAGTTTTAGACGCAATGACTCAAAATTGTTCACACAGCTTTCTAATCATATAGTGGAGAGATACGTTAGTGGTTCAATAATAACTGGCATTTGATAGATCATTGCCTTCCACCATAATACTCTCCTTTGCTAAATTCCATAGAAGAGTTTTTCTAAGCATGGCAGTGGAAAGCACTGTATATTACAAAAATCTCCCTCAGGACATATGGGTACACAGGCATGGCATAATGTTAAGGTTGGATTCATCACACCAGAGGATTTGTTGTCAATTGCCTTCATGATGTGAACATTGCCTGTGAACATCTCGGGCCTTACACAGCCCAGAGACACGATGCTGAGGCAGAATCAATATACTTCCTGAATTGTGACATTGCAACATTTTCCTGTTGTACAACATTTTACTATGCACTCTTCAAAATAATGGTTATTAATGGCATTTCACTGGGTTGTGTGGTTGATAAAGAACCATTTTATACTAAGAAAGGTTCTTAGCCTATGATGTTGGTTATTTGAGTGTTGAAAAGGTTCCTAATACATGGAGAAAGAAATCTTTAATGAATAATAAGCTAGGCTACATAGCAGGATACTGAAGACCAAGAAACTTGAACTTAGCCTTTGTTCTTGTATACTGCAAGAATCCTTCTGAAATCATGAATCCATTGGTATTTCACAAATCTGTTTAAAGAATATTTACAGAACATATAAGAGAAGTAAATAAAAGGTTCTTTCTGGAACCTTCATGTGCATGGTTCTTTTGGGAACCAAAAATGGTTCCACTATGGCATTGCTCTGAAGAACTGGTTTGATACCTTATTTTAAAGAGTGTATGTACCTTTCAGTTCTTCTCTCTTAGTCCTTTGACTTTTATAGTAACATTTTTGGGAAAAGCAGAATACTAAAGATGCTCTGTATACTGCAGTTATTTTTGAGTTGTAAGCAAAAATTATTGCCAAACAATACATTTTTCTTCTTTCTAGTATTTTGTTGCAGGTGGTTTTCTAGTAACTCCACGTGCAAAAGATCATATCCACAATTAACATTTTTCTCTAATAGTATTAACAACTTTATACTGGCAGTGTAGTGCTTATGTAGTTGTTTTCTGATTGTGAACACACAAAAACTGGTACTTATACACAATTGCTGAAACCAAATCTTAAGTCTGCAGAACTGCATGCACATTTCCATCTTAGCGCTCACTTTACATTTTCAAAATTCACATTTCTCAAAACACTACACAGTTCTCTACATTAGACACAATCCTCAAAACTGAAATCTTGTTTGTTTTATTTGGAAAGAACTTCTTTTTAAAATGGCACATTCATTGACCAATTGCCTACACCTAATTCTCAAGTATGACAACACTTAGAGCTAATTCTTAGAGAGCTAAGCATAAGCACTATTATTAGGCAACATCTTAGTTTTCTTGGTATGGACAACAATGGAGGCACATATTGCTTAGCGAGGTAGAACAAGAGGTGTAAGGATAAAAGGAGCATCTCATCATGGAGGTGGAAGGTGTATGATTGCCAGCCTTACAGACACATATCCATTTTCCAGGGCATGCCAGAGGTGCATACATCACTCCAGATGATACTTCCTCTGCTGTATTGCCAGCGAGAACAATAACAATGTAATGTAGATCAGGTGCTGCGGTCAGACCCAAACAGGTCACAGGATGCAGTCTCATTTTTTTTCTTTCTAGCTTTAACAATAAAAGAGTGTTACCTTCTTCTGTTTGTTTTTTGCTTATAAGTCTAACGTTAATGAACCAATTAAGGGGCAAAATTGTTTCTAGAAAAAGAAATTTGATTGTCCCCTTGTGTTTGTGTTTTATATTGAATACATGCATGTATGTTTGAAAAAAATGTTTACATGTGGAACAAATTACAGCAGACTGCCATGCACCTGACAATGAAAATTGAAAGGGGTCACAGTGTTTTGCATTTATCCCATCAGTGTGTGGTTGGTGCTTAGAATGAGCTTTTCATTTTGATGGTTTTAATTCCAAAACACAATTTTTTAGAAGAGTTTATATGGTTTTGAATAAAGTTTGTGCTTTTTCAAGAGATGGATGACATTTTTCATGTTGTGTGTTTTTGGGGATTGTGTGTAGAATTTAAAAAAAAATGAGAAGTAGTTTCAAAAATTGTCTTTAAGCAATCAGAAATAAACTGTAAAATGACTGGCTTTGTGTGTGATCTGACAGTGAGGTTTGGCTCTGAGTAATGATAAAATGGTTTTGAGCCCATGGTTTCTTTTTCCAGACCAGTCAGTGGTTTTGTGACTCTATTGTGAAGATCTGATTTTGCGTTCAGGGTGGGATCATTAGGGGGTGTTTCAGCACTCATCAGACCTCAGACACAACCATCACGACACAAGTCCTGTTACAATAAAGGTTTATTTTTACAAATATCTTAGAAAAAGGCTTGCTTTAATAAACACAATCAAAATACAATTCTCCTTTTCTTTTCCTCTTTCCATACACTATTCCAGGTGAGCTTTGTCCTTCTTCCACCCAACTCCTGTTCACCTGTATGAGGTCAAGTGGCTTCTTTTATTTTGGACCTGGGAGTACTTCCAGTGCTAGGGCATAGCCAGATGAAAGTACTTTCGGCTCAATCGGAAGTCCCATAATGTAGGGATGACACATCCCTGCAGCACCCCCCTGCAGCACAGGCTGTCCTGTAAGACTACAATACCCAATGTACCTTGCAGGTGTCAGCACAGGTAGAGACACCCAGGGAGGCTGCCACCTCACTTATTCGTGGTGCATGTAGTCTGGCCAGGTTGTCCCCCTTGCCCTTCCACTATACTGGCCTCCTATCTGGGCCAGGAATCACTTTTCATCCAAGTCGGGCTGCTAGTCCTCTAGGGCCTATACAAGAGGTGAAAGGATTTTGAGATAGTGTGTAGCATGATAGGAACTTCATAAAATTAGTGGGTAAATAACCACACATTAAGATGTGTGATTCAATGAGTTGCTACAGGCATACAGTATAAAATAAACATCAACAAAAATATATTAAATAGAGCTGAATAAACACTATACCTAACAGCTGACACACAAGTGAGTAAGTTAACAAAGAAGATGGAATTTTATTAACAACTTTGCAAAATACCATGCAGTGGCACTTACAATGATAGGTTTTACATAAAAAAAAACTATTTTCAGATTGGCTGTAATTGACTGAAATGTAAAAGAGGAAAAATGAGCCTACAGTATATGTAGTATCACTGGTTGAAGAAACATATTTCATATACAATTATTATGCCTAAATTCCAGCAGATAAATTTTCTAATGAGCAAAAATAAGGTTGGCATGTTTGTACAATTGCCAGCACTGCTGCATCACAGCTCCACAGTATTGAATTTAGAACCTTAGCCTGGTTTTCACCTGTGTAGACTTTGTGTCTGAATGTTTCTTGTGATGGATGCTGTATCCAGAGTTATCTCCTGTCTGTCTAATGCTGCTGCATAGGCTCCAGCACCCTGCATTCCAGAACTGGATAAGCAGGTTACAAAACGGTTGAATGAAATGAAACTGATCTACTGTAGCGATGATATTAAAAGGCTTCAGTGAAAATGATTTTGAAGCTCTCGGTGAGAGGGCATTTTGTGTGTTATTATCAGGAAATATGCAGACAACATAATGAAAGAATACTAAGAAAAAACATCAATCAATAAATTAATTTTAATTGCATATAGCAGTTCTTTCATAGAGTGTACCCTTATAAGATGCTTTGCAAAACACAGAATACAATTCAGTAACAAATTTCTAAATGAATGCTAGAAACTTTTAAGCAGGTTCAACTGTGGTGCAAAGGGATAATGATAAAGTGAGTTGTTAATCTATTTGAAATATATCTAGTATTTACAAATGGTACTTGAGAAGAAATTTTATGTTTAGAGGAAATATTGTATGTATATATATATATATATATATATATATATATATATATATATATATATATATATATATATATATATATATATATATATATATATACAGTAATCCCTTCTCCATCGCGGGGGTTGCGTTCCAGAGCCACCCGCGAAATAAGAAAATCCGCGAAGTAGAAACCATATGTTTATATGGTTATTTTTATATTGTCATGCTTGGGTCACAGATTTGCGCAGAAACACAGGAGGTTGTAGAGAGACAGGAACGTTA
This sequence comes from Erpetoichthys calabaricus, assembly GCF_900747795.2. Taxonomy (NCBI): domain Eukaryota; kingdom Metazoa; phylum Chordata; class Cladistia; order Polypteriformes; family Polypteridae; genus Erpetoichthys; species Erpetoichthys calabaricus. Next base: position 37,177,543 of record NC_041399.2, read on the forward strand.
TTCAAACACTGCAAACAAACATTTGTCTCTTTTTCAAAAGTTTAAACTGTGCTCCATGACAAGACAGAGATGACAGTTCTGTCTCACAATTAAAAGAATGCAAACATATCTTCCTCTTCAAACGAGTGCGTGTCAGGAGCACAGAATGTCACATAGATAGAGAAAACAATCTCTAGCAAACAAATCAATAGGGCTGTTTGGCTTTTAAGTATGCGAAGCACCGCGGCACAAAGCTGTTGAAGGCGGCAGCTCACACCCCCTCCGTCAGGAGCAGAGAAAGAGAGAGAGAGAGAGAGAGAGACAGAGTTTGTTTTTCAGTCAAAAATCAATACGTGCCCTTCGAGCTTTTAAGTATGCGAAGCACCGTGCAGCATGTCGTTTCAGGAAGCAGCTGCACAAAAGATAGCAACGTGAAGATAATCTTTCAGCATTTTTAGACGAGCGTCCGTATCGTCTAGGTGTGCGAACAGCCCCCCTGCTCAATCCCCATACGTCAGGATCAGAGAAAGTCAGCGCAAGAGAGAGAGAAAAGTAAGCAATCTAGCTTCTCAGCCATCTGCTAATAGCGTCCCTTGTATGAAATCAACTGGGCAAACCAACTGAGGAAGCATGTACCAGAAATTAAAAGACCCATTGTCCGCAGAAATCCGCGAACCAGCAAAAAATCTGCGATATATATTTAAATATGCTTACATATAAAATCCGCGATGGAGTTAAGCCGCGAAAGGCGAAGCGCGATATAGCGAGGGATCACTGTATATATATATGAGGCATTCTTTATTCTTTTAATCCCTTTGGATGTCAGAGCACAGGGTCAGCAATTGTACAGCGCCCTTAGAGCAATTTTCAGATTAAGCATCTTGCTCAAGGGCCCAAGAAAGTAGGATCATTTCCTGCAGTAATGGAATTTAAACCAGCAACCTTCCAGAAACCAATGCAGATCCTTAGCCACAGAGCCACACAGTTATTTAATTAAAAAATACATATTTTTATATTAGGGCGGCACGGTGGCGCAGTGGGTAGTGCTGCTGCCCCCCAGTTGGGAGACCTGTGGACCTGGGTTCGCTTCCCGGGTCCTCCCTGCGTGGATTTTGCATGTTCTCCCTGTGTCTACGTGGGTTTCCTCCCACAGTCCAAAGACATGCAGGTTAGGTGGATTGGCGTTTCTAAATTGGCCCTAGTGTATGCTTGGTGTGTGGATGTGTTTGTGTGTGTCCTGTGGTGGGTTGGCACCCTGCCCAGGATTGGTTCCTGACTTATGGCCTGTGTTGGCTGGGATTGGCTCCAGCAGACCCCCGTGACCCTGTGTTTGGATTCAACAGGTTGAAAAATGGATGGATATTTTTATATTATATTTTTGTGATTTATACACACAAGAATTGTATTTGTATTTAATATTAAATTCCAATAATTAAATAAAATGTAGTAGATTTTGATGTGTCTCCTTTTTGTGCTTTGCTGTGGCAGGAATCTTAACAATACAAATGTCTGCTCAGACATAATTATTACACACAAGAGAGAAATGGTCCCACCAAAACCTAAAAGTAGTATTTTCTTAAATACATGCACTTCTAATAACTGTCAAAACCCACACATCCTTGCATGTTGTCAAACACACAGGGAAAAGTTGCCTGCCTTTTACAGGTACTGGGTTAAAGGATGCATAATAGGGAAGGATATCAAAGTGACACAGTTGTGACTTTTTTTCTTTGCCAGTCTCTGTCAGGAAGACCATGACCCAGAAGAAGAACCCTAAATTTGCCTGTAGTCTACACTTTCTATGAGTTAGAAGAGCATCTCACGTTTGAGATGGGTTTAGTAAAAGATCAGCTCTAAAGGAAGGTACATTGGTGTGGCTGGGATCTAAAGCTTTGCATTTTTTCCATTGGCTCTTTGTTTGGTTAAATGCAAGAGAATCAGGGATGCTTTATAGTTTCCAAAGCTTTTTTTAGTAGTGGTTGAATTCAGAAATGCCCATTTAAGAACAGCTTCCAGATATTACCTAACTAATCCCAGATCTATAAAAAGCAACTTTTCATCTTGGCTTACTGATTATTTTTCCTTTAACGTAATGTCAGAGGTAGATCACACTTTAATCACTTTATACCATGATAAATACAGCAAGGCGATCATGAAAAATATCATGAACAAAGATCTGAAGAACATTGGGAGCCATAATTATTATTAAGTGCATTACCAAATACTCACAGGCACATTTTGTAATGTTACATTCCATCTTGAATATAAACAGACACTTTGTAACTCTGCCATGATCAGTTGGTATGGCCAATTTGATAAAAATTATTAGTTGTTAATGATTTTAGCAGCAACTGGGACACAAAGGAAACAGTACATGAAGTTACTGTAAAACCTTGACAGAGTCTGTCTCTTGTGTGAAAAAAAGTTCAAATCCACAAATGTTGGCTTTACACAACTACCCCTTCACTGGAGCTGAATAACGGAAAGGCAAAGCAGGCAGGAACAAAAACAGAAGAAAAGCAAAAATGAATGTGCTCAGAAATGGGAAAATAGCATGCAAACTGCAGTTTCACAGATTAAAAAAAGTTCTTAATTTCAGTAAATGGAATAAATAAAGACAGATTGTGGCCATTTGAAAAGAAATCTGAAGAAGTGATGTTCTTTCTGTTATTCTAGGAATACATTTATAGCAGGAGAAATGGCCATGTGAAGTCATATTTATTACAATGATGCAGCAATATTGGACAAACAATCATCACAAGCTTCACAAAAAAATCACATGGAGATAGATAGATAGATAGATAGATAGATAGATAGATAGATAGATAGATAGATAGATAGATAGATAGATAGATAGATCTTAATTTGTCCAAAGGGGGAAAACATATCTAACATAACTTAATAAGTAATAAGATGTCCTTTCTTGTTTATTAATGAGTACCTGAATGGAGGTAGTTGATTGTTATTAACTATGATTTAATATAAGTCATATATAAATGTATACTATAAATATATGTACTGTATATATATTTAATGTTAAATTTAATCTTCATCCATCCATTATCCAACCCGCTATATCCTAACTACAGGGTCACGGGGGTCTGCTGGAGCCAATCCCAGCCAACACAGGGCGCAAGGCAGGAAACAAACCCTGGGCAGGGTGCCAGCCCACCGCAGACTATATGTAATTGTCAAGGAAATTATTTGAGCCAAAGAAAAGTCAAAATCGCCATTACAAATAGCTTTACCTGCTGCATGTCCTTTATTATCTATCTATCTATCTATTACAATAAGCTTGAGAGAGCCTGCCATGTAATCAGATGAGATCACCAAGACAAGACTGCAGAATCTAACAAAGTAGTGGTCTTAAGCAAGTCAAGTCAAGGAACTTTTAGTTTGCACCATTCAACATACAGATAAATGTTATAATGTTTAACACACCTGTATTTTAATGCTGTCAAAGGTAAAAAAAAAAAAACAAACAAAAAAAAAACCAGATTAGGAGTCTTTGGCAAACATTTATACCTAAATGTATGTTTCCAATTTTTCCGTCATATTTTCTTCCATAGCCTGGGGTTTTAGGAGCCTGGCAGCATCTCAAAAGGTCTGGCATACAGAGAGTTAGGTAAAAATGTTTTATTTCTTAATTAGACATCAATCTTAGTAAAATCAGTATAACATATGTTATGATTCAAGCCTAACAGAATAGACCTAAATTATTCTTCAAAAAAGACCTAAGGATTAATCTGTCAAAAACCAGTTAAGCAAGACTAATAATTTTATTTCATCAATTACATTAAATAAAGAAAATCCAGAAGAATTTAAAAATCTCCAAAAATGCAAAAGTGCAGAATTAAATCAATTTAGAAAATTCACAAAACTAAATTTAGGGAAAAACCAGTACTCCTTCAAAGAAACATAAAGAAAATAAGAAAATAACTAAAGAAAGGTCAAAGGCCAAAAACAAAATCCTTAAAACAGAAATGAGAGTTGAAAGTGGAGAATCCAAAACCAAGAAAGATTTAAACAAAAACACTAACCTGAAATGAAGAATCACAGAAAGGGCAGAGGTACAAAGAAAGGATACAGAACATTTCTAAAAACATGAAAGGCATAATTACTGAAGAACAAACAGGGACTACGAAACTTAATGAAAGCAGTTACATAAATAAAGGACATGCAAAATGACCCACCTTATTTACAGGTATATGGTTCCAGGACCCTCTGTAGATGTGCAGAAACCTGCACATGCGCAGGATATACAGTATATAAAAGCATAAAGACGACTGCATGCACAAAGTGAACAAAAGGGCTGATAGAGCAGGAACTGAGGGTTGGCTGGGTTTGTGTACTGTACAACAACTTGTTCCTCTAACTTGTGTAGGTTGTTTCTTGTGGTCTGTTTAATGGGCAGTAGCACATGTGGGAATATCAAAAGTTTCTATTTGAGAAAATTTTGGATTTTTGTAAAATAATTTTGAACCACGGTGGATCAAAACCGTGGATAGTAAACTTGTGGATAAGGTGGGCCAACTGTAATTCAAAAACATATATTCTTTAACAAGATCAACGAAACATTTTACATACAAAAATGAGCCAATCCCACCGTGCAAGGCAGGACCCAATCCTGGGCAGGGCACCAACCACAATTTAGAATCGCCAATCCACCTAACCTGCGTGTCTTTGGACTGTGGGAAGAAACCAGGGAGAACATGCAAACTCCACACAGGGAGGACCCGGGAAGCAGCGCTACCACTGTGCCACTCAGATTCAAGATATGGAAGACAGAATTAATGTAGTAATACTCACTGATCATAGTGTTGGACAGTGGTGGAGTTTTGAATGTTGATTGCTACATTAAAGTAATAATTTCAGTGTACTGTGTACATATAACTGCAATGTACCCTATAAACCTGTAAAGCAGGTGGCCCTCTGGTTATGAGCAAGCTTTTTTTGTTCAATTGTTTATTTCATAAGTCATAAGTTATCTTTGACTTGAAGATTAAATATAGAAAAGCATAAGGCTTTCAGGCACTTTATCAAAGTTTTAGTAGAATTATCAAGAAATCTTATAATTTGTCAATGATCAACAATAGCATTTCCTTTGCAGGGCCAGCAATTCACCTGCTTTATGGTTACCTTGCTGAAGGTTAACAGAGTGTAGTGCACATAGGTAAATAAAGACATTAATGAAAAGTGTATGGTAGTAAAGTTAATATATTAGAACAGTGTCACTTAATAAATGATCCATTTTTAAACACAATCCCCAAATATCAATGAAAATGTTGATTCTTATATTTTATCTCCAGCTGCAGACTTTCTGTCATCAACTGCATGTACAGATGGGAACATCACCCCTCTGAACTCTAGCTGTCTGGGAAAGATCATATTTATTGTTGCTATTCCTTTAGTCTTGCGTTTATTGATTTATTTTAATTCAGAGATGGCTTTTCCTGTATTGAGCATTGCTTTACAAAATGCTTAGTGATAGAATTCACTATGGAAGCTCACACATTCCTCCACTTTCTGAACCAGCTTAAAGGAACACTCCACCCAAAAAATATTTTTTTTGTATTTTATTTTGTTGTGATGGCAAAGGAAAAATTTTAATCTCAGGTTTTCATGGAGAGTTATAGCAGTGTTGAAGAAAACCGCCAGAGATTTGCTCTCATTTAAGAGGATTTTTTCAGTGGTCACACTAATATCTGCCACAGTAATTTTTGTGTCAGTGGATAATATCAAGCAGCTTTTCTGTAAGACAGATAACTGATGAGGTGTTTGCTTGGGTCTGTTGTATGGAGGGAGCCGATTTGTTCTCTGATTTGGCCTTGAGGAACTTCTAAAGTGATAAAGAGTGATAGAACTTATGAGGAGGGATGGTGACCAAATGGTTAATGCTACTGCCTTTGATTTCATAATTGTGGATTCAAATCATTGGCTGATTATTATGTGTAATAAATACAAAAAATAAAATACATTGTAGAAGGACAAGTGACAAGGCTGAGTGTGTCCCAAAATAGTTGGAGTGCTAAATGGGCAAACCTTATTTAAAGCAAAAGCAAAAAAATGAACTTAACAGGTGCACAGCAGCACTATCAAACAACACAGGCAGTTGCCTCTTATCGCCCTCTAGCAGTGTTCTCTGGGTACTACGCCTCTGGAGTCTTTCCTAACAGTTGGTCTCTTAGGTCCAAAATGAAAAACCACCTTCCAGGCATTTTGTATCAGCCGGACCAGAAGGAGCGGGGCTTCTCTGTCTCTGTTGCCCTCAAGGCGTGCTTTCATGCTACTGTGAGTGAAAAACAAGACCAGACTGTTAGCAATAACACCCCCTATTGGTCCTGGGTGGTACCACATACCCTAGGTAAACCTGGAAGATGGCCCTCTGGCACACATGTGTGATAACATCTGTATATACTGTATAGAAAATTTAATTTCTATTTGTCTTTTAGAGAGTAACATGAAAACCACAAAACCTGTTTTACAAATTGTAGTAGATCTTTCTGATAAAGCCTAATTTAGAACATATTCCACCAGTCCAGCATAAGACACACTAATACACACAGCCTCACACTTTGATAAAAATGACAAACATGACATTAGATATGACTAGTCTTCAGCCCCAACCATAAGACACACCTGAATCTGAACACATGAAGAATAAAAATAAATATTTTAACTGAATATAATTTATACATTTTCTATTATCTGCGGTGGGTTGGCACCCTGCCCAGGATTGGTTCCCTGCCTTGTGCCCTGTGTTGGCTGGGATTGGCTCCAGCAGACCCCGGTGACCCTGTATTCGTATTCAGCGGGTTGGAAAATGGATGGATTTTCTATTATAAATTGTATTATTCCGTTATTTTTGTCGAACTGTTTTTTGGCTTTTCATCAACTAGTTAATCAGTCTTAATGTCACACATTGGCCAAAATTACAAAGGTTCTTTATAAAATAAAATAAAACAGAAATTTGTAAAAAGGTTACAAAATAGGTGAACATAATTGAAGTCAAGGGTAAATCACAAAGAAATATTGACATACTGTATCAGAAAGACTGAAGAATTTCAGTCTTCATATCAAAATTTTAAAATGTACATGATAGCACTACAGGGTAAACATTATTTCCTAATCTGATGCACAGATGCAGCTTTCATTTTCCGGGGTTTTCTTTATATCTCCAACCCTATTCTACTTATACTTATCATACAATTTTATATCAAAATTCTTTACAATGGAGTAAGAGGTTGATTTAGGAAACAGTAAATTAGAACTTGCGTGTAGACTGACACCAAGTGTTTATAAAAGAAATAGCAGAACTAAAATGATCCGTTATTGTGCGGCATGCATCGCTGTAATACTGACATCTAGTGTTAGTGGCGAGATTACCTGCACAGCTACACACTCTCTTTATAAGGTACACCAGCGTTCAAAAGTGTGGAATCACATAGGCATTTTCATGTTTTTTTGTGGGAACTGTTTTTTTTTAACAAGGCATTATTAAAAATATAGACAACATTGATAATGTTGCAAAAGGCTATTAGTGCTTGAAATTACTGATTTATAATTTATTATTCACTTCCCGAGTCCTCCCTGCGTGGAGTTTGCATGTTCTCCCCGTGCCTGCATGGGTTTCCTCCGGGCGCTCTGGTTTCCTCCCACAGTCCAAAGACATGCCGGTTAGGTGGATTGGTGATTCTAAATTGGCCCCAGTGTGTGCTTGGTGTGTGGGTGTGTTTGTGTGTGTCCTGCGGTGGGTTGGCACCCTGCCCGGGATTGGTTCCTGCCTTGTGCCCTGTCTTGGCTGGGATTGGCTCCAGCAGACCCTCGTGACCCTGTGTTTGGATTCAGCGGGTTGGATAATGGATGGATGGATGGATGGATGGATAATTTATTATTCACTTATGACTGCAAACCCCCATTTTTAGCAGACATTTCTCCAGTGTGCTAAAGGTCAACCTTCTTAGCCCATCCTTAATTAAACATGTTTAAATGCAAATTGGCTATTAGAGAACCCTTTGTAATTGTGTTAGCCCAGCTGAAACCTGTTATGCTGTTCAATAAAGCAAGTCAATTGTTTTTCTGTTTATTGCAAGGTACTGACATTCCTAAAGTCCAATTCTGGGTTCAAAAATAGACTTTCATACAAAGGTGTCCACTACTGTCCTGAGAGAAGATGGCAAACTGGATTTAATCAGGACAGAAATAGAAAGGGAAGGTCCAGAAGCACAACTGCATAAAAGGATAAAGACATCAGTGCCTGTAGTTACAGAAATGAATTACTTACAGGTCTGCAATTGGATGTTTCCTTAAAAAGTACACGCCAAATACAACCAAATGTCATTTGCAATAGTTTAAATGGGCAAAATAATGCAGACATTGGACAGTGGCCCCTCTGATCTTTTAGTTTGTATTGGCCACTTTCAGGTATGCCTCTAATGCCAGCTTCCTTAAAGTGCCCAAGACAGGATTTTAACCTTTGACTTTGGAGCTGAGAGGCAGCAGAGCTAAACACTGCTCCACCATACTACCTTCATGATGAGTTTTGGTAATTTTACTCACTTGCCTAGCTGACTATAGGTTTTGGATAACACTGGATGGGGGAAGTTCTGGTAGAGGCCATACAGAAAGAGAAAAACAACACTGACAGTTGTATGCACCTCTACAAGCAGTGCAGATAGACAGGGGATACTGAGCCTCTCTCACTAAGGAAACATTTGTAGAAAAAAAACAATTAGTTATTTTGGGGAGAGTTTAAAATACCACTCACTAGCAGAACAGAATCTGGAGTTGGAAGATGAGTTTAGATGCTGGAAGAGAAATACCAACCAACCAGACAGACAGACAGACAGACAGACAGACAGACAGACAGACAGACAGACAGACAGACAGACAGACAGACAGACAGACAGACAGACAGATAGATAGATAGATAGATAGATAGATAGATAGATAGATAGATAGATAGATAGATAGAGAAAGTGTAAACTCAATCCCAGTAGAGCTGCACCATTGGATTTCACTGTTCTTGTTTAAATATTTAATACTTTTTGTTCCCCCTTTGTCTCTCCCTTGTTACCTTAAATTAATAACTCAGTCTATTTTTAATGGCTAAAAAAGCCATGATATTTTAATTTTGCATTTGAACAAACTGTAAGGAGTGCTATGCAGTATTAAAATGTAAAAAAAAAATAAATCAATGGCATATCCAATAAAATGCAGCTCAAGATGGTTGTCTTAATCATACATAATTATTTTGTAATTTATGCTAATGAAAGTAGGTTTTTGGAAACTAGAATGCAATATATATTATTTATTGTCATTAACTTTGACCTGCTCGATGTACTTCTGTCAAGAAAATAATAATAGTACCATTATTAATAACAATAATAAATAAAGTCACAAGAATCTTACTGACAGGTTAAAGGACTGATCCAGAAATAACAACCACAGTGTTGTCTTTTCTAATTTGAGTTGAAACAGGACTGTTAATAACTGGAAATACAAAAACAAATTATCCAGAGAAACCTTATACTGATGGATTTAAAAAGAGCAATACATTCTTCAAATGTTTTAATTATATTTCAAAAAAAGCATATGTATATGCCAGCTGCAAGACCTGGGAAGGGTGAGCTGTGGAGATGTGAAGAAAAAGACACGCTGGGCAGAAAGGAAGGTAATCGAAAGGAAAGCACCTAATGTCTGCAAAGTTTTGCTTTTGGCTTGTATGAATTATTTACTGCTGATTTTAACTCTCACAAGCACCAAATTTTACTATGATGTATGTATTTGAAGATGCCACTACATTTCAGTTATTTGAACACTTGGTAGTTTGTAAATAAAAGCACTAAGCACTTTTACATACCCCTTTACTCCTTTGTATGTCTTCATTTTACTTTTGCTTATCTCGGTTATGACGATGTTTCCGGGTTCAAGCTGCCAAAGAATGTGGAGCCAACCTGCACAGTCACAGAATGACACCAACAAGACTTATAGTTAAGGGCCAGGTTTCATTATCAACAATGACTGTTTTCTAATGAGTAATTTGGTTGAAAACTTGTAGCTACTGCAGTCCTCCAGGACCGTGAGTGAAGAACACTGCTTTATAGAGTTGAGGCAGTCCCTTGACAGAGATAGACAGGTGGCCCTGGATCTTGGGACACCACTCACAAACCTCATAATAACAGAACATGCATAATAAATACATGGAAATTAAATAATACACTAAACTCATAAAAAACAGAATAATGGGGGATTCCTGACAGAAACATGACAACAAGCTGATGCCACTGCTGTGTAGTTTAAGGGGCGGGGGCAACTGCAGGTGGTATGGTGGGAGCCACAGTGCAGAGTACTGTGTACTTACTCATTGATAACTTGTCTGTATGTGTGTGATCAGGGTAGAGATGTCTTCAAGTTCTGACATGATTAATAAATACACGTGTTTCCAGTGAGCTTAGAGCTGCTCTTGGGTGTCTGTTTGGCCATTGTGTGACAATTAAATAACTCTTGCATTCTACCAGACTATACTGCAACATGAAATAAGAGAACAACATCTATACATGTAGATTTAGGCAAATGAATAATTTCTTCTGTATGAAACTTGCAAAATATCTAAATAAAATCCTTCTTTGGTGCAGTAAATGTGGAGTGAAGGGTTAGTTTAAATTGGGAGTGGAGGCCTGATGGCTGGTCTCACACTGTCACTGTGTACCCCTGTGACAATCTGCTCTCAGCTTTGCAGTCTGGCAGATGGCGCAGCTGTGTCAAATCTCAGAGCAGCAGGTTCAGAAACAGTTTTTATCTGCAAGTGGTATGTCTTGAATAGCAAAACACCCTGACTGACTAATATTCTATAACAGTCTTTAAAATTTGTGTATGTTATTCTAAGTTTTAACTGTTGTAATTTTCATTAATGTATAAGATGTTATTAGTATGTAAAGCAAATGTACCTTTGTGACTGAGAGAAAAAGTGCAAATAAGAATTCAATGATTTTCATTTGCTCCTGTTTGTGACCTGTTCATTATGATCCCCAACATACTTCAAATGCTTCTAGTCCCTGAAACAGGATGGAAAAAGGTGAAGAAGCTTTAGTTCATGCCAAAAAGCAAATCTGATCGTGGCCCTTCAGGGAATATAACATTCTTACTCCTACAGCTGGGATTCAGTAAAACTCAATGTCCTTGTTGAATGCAGACTGAACAATCTTAAGACGCTGAATTCCATCAGTGCCTGTGTCATCCTCGAAGAACCAAATCTAGCAAGATGAGTGCACTACATGCAAAAAAGGACAAGTCAAGTGTGACTAGGCATCTTTTAATGGTTTTAGATATAACTGAAGCATTGATGTCCAGAAATTTATGGTACTCTCTGTTATAGAGCTTAAAGTGGCTCCACGTGATCATAGAACTGAAGGACTCACTCATGTAAGGGCTTCAGATGCCATCTGCTGTTGGGTAAGGAGCAGTGGATCAGGCAAAGTGTTAACTCTTTTGGTGACAATATTTGCTTAGGTGCCATAGTCCATCTATGACACATGGATGGGTCTACCTTGAAATCAGAACTTAAAAGTTGGAATCATTGTACATTAAAAATGTGTCTAGAAAAGGAAACACGAAAGGGAGTTTCAGCCTTATACTGGAACACAGAAGTTAGTATACACTTTGGGCAGACTATGGAAACTAAGTTAGAATGTGAGGCAACCAACCAATGATGTTTTAATTAATGCTTCCTGATGCCATTATTCAAATATTTTAGAGATTTAGTTCATTTTTCTTTGTAGTTCTTGAAATATTTATATTGACTGACTACACCTTTTACATAACCCTGAACAGTCTTTACCTTTTTATATTCAGTTGATGTCTTTTTTCTAAAGCAATTTCCTACTTCAGGATACATTACCAATTTTCTGATTTTGAATAAAAATCTTAATCCATGCTCACACACTCATATCCCTAGTCATTCAAGCTAGGCCGATCTAAAATCACCATTTAGTCTCATGTCTTTAAGATGTTGGAGGGAAATTAGGGAAATATTTATGCAAACCCATAAAGAGAGTGTTCAAGCAGGTGAGGAAGCAGTCCACTACAATTCCATGCAGGTCTTTACTTCTTGTTTTTAGTGAAGCACCATTCATAATATAGTCACTACAGAGAACACTGTAAACAAAATGCTGAGCAAAAACATTTTAAATGAAAACATAAAGTAGGATATAAAGAAGAAAAAGACAAAAAAAATTACAATCAGGAGAAAAAATAAATCAGTCTTAAAGTCATAGCAGCTGTAACACATCTGCCTCCTTTATTTTCATGCTACATGAGGAATTCCATTTGTTTCTTCCTTAGTATAACACAGGAAATCTATTTATTTATTGTAGCTCATTAACAATTTCCTGATCATCTTCAATTACAGTTTCTTGTATGTCTTAAAAAGATTTTACTTCATTGTTTCACTTGTTTGCTGGGCTAAATAGGGGTGCAGGGAGCCGGCACTTATGCTCTCAATTACAGTCATAAAGTAAAAACTGCCCAGAATGGCACATCAGAGTAGTCTTTGGATTAAGAAATAGGGAAATTAACCAGTAGCCATGACGAGTTAATACAGTCCGGTAGTCCAGTATGTCACCAACTGCTTTTAATATGTGCTTGAGAAGGGATATCAGATGGAAAGGGGCATGGCAAGCAGAAAAAAGGAAGACTTCAGTAGCTATAGTAATTTTCTTTATAGTGTAGACTTAAAATATGAACAATCAGATTGGAAAGCCATTTTTGTGACACATGACCCCCCACTCCTATAATAGTGGCCAGGCAACTAGGCGACTTGGAGGTTGATCATTTGATTAACAGGAGGCTAGTGTTCTGGGTTGCAGAGGCACCTGGGACCACTAGGGGTTGTCATAGGATAATTGTCTATGGAGTTTCAAAGTCCATTCCTGACTCCAGAATTAGTTGCTGGGATTAGTGTGGAAGTGTTCTGTCTCAGAAGAAAAAGAGACAGTTTTTAAGCAGAGGACCAGGAAATAAAATGTAGTCAAAAGACATGCTAGGATGATAACCAGCGAATCAAGCCTTACTTTCAGAAGAACCAAAAACACTATTCAAAAATCAAAGCCAAAAAGGTACTGTAGTATATTTATATGTATCTATGTGCTTTATCTTTGTTTTTTGTTAATCATGTTTTTTTTCTTATACAGTATATATTTTTCTGTTATTTGGTTAAATATGTGCTGTGACTTTAAATGTCAGCATGTTCCTTGTGTTTTATGGGTAAAGCCACAAAAGGCAGGGCCACCCTGATATCACTCCTTTGGAGCCCTCACTCTGGCTGTTTATGGCCAGAGCTCAGGAAGCTAAAATCAGTATAGAAAAAGTAAACATGTTTAAGAAAATAAAGGAAAATAATGGGAATAATGAGATTTTAGGAGTTAAAAATGGGTCGATTGAAGTATATAGTGCAATAATTACATTTATAGTCAAAACAGGTCTAGTTGGGAGAATCTGATTTGTCCATTTCTGTGTCACACTTCAGTACAGTAGATAACAGTAATGCACCTTCAAAGTAGGATGTGCACCACCATAAACAGAAAGAAGAAGAAGAGCTAGAATCAGGAGAGCAATGTAGTATGAAGGAGTCTTTGTAATTGTTGCCATTTTTTGTTTTTTGCAAATTCTTAGATTTTTTATTTTTCTGTTTATTGTATTCTGTTTTATAGGTATGCAGACTGGAATTTTGTTTGCTTAGGATTGCCTTATAGGTAACTCCTTTTTGCTTTTTTCACATTTCTGAGCATTTTGCTTGTGTTTTTCTTTTTAATAAATATATTCTTTATTTTATAAAGATTTTATGTTTGCCCTGTTCATATATGTCTAGGCCCCAGAAAAAAGCTACAATTCTGATGACCCAGACCCAAAGTCAAAAGTCAGGCTTTGTGTCAAAAGTTAGGCTTTATGGACTTGCAGATACCTTTTGGAAGACAAGGTTGCCTTTTATCTCTGGCTTTTAGGACAAAAAAAAAACTGAGTTCCTTTACACTTCAAGAATTTATTAAATAATGACAAAGAAATACAAAGCAATCAAGGCAATTAAAAAGGGCAAAAATAAAATAAATAAAATAAAATAAAAGGCAACCCAAAGCATACAAATCCAGTCCATAATTCAAGAGCAGAATTCATTTAAATAGCGGGAAATATCATAGCTCTGTTTCGTTCAAACCTTAAACCCAAATGCTGTCAAAATTGGCCTTAACTTCATATCACTCTAAGCTTGCAAATAGGTGGATAGTGGATAGAGATGATTGACGAAATTCACCAAAGCATTTTTGCTGGGTTTGCTGGTGACCTTGTCTGTCAAATTTTTCCTAAAGCTTGCTACACGGCCAACTTAAGCAAATGTTTTGTCCCAGTGCTCCATAATGCTTTTTGAGGCCAGTGTGACATCACAGAGGTATAGCAGCCATGTTGGATAGGGATGACACTACCTGATCTGCGCCATCTGCACAATATGCACAGAACTTTCACACGTGTACTGTAAACATACTTCACCTCACACTTTCTTCTTTGCACATTTATGAATTATTTATGTCATATACATGTATGCATACATGTATGTATACATGTATGTGTAATGTCTCTACCCAAATGGTCCCTCAGCAAGATTTTCACTATGTATGCATTTAAAAAAAATCATATTTTCATTTGAGGGGTACATTAACTGACCATATTGAGAATATTATGAAATACTTTGTTCATTGTATGTTGTGTGTTCACTGCTGAATTAATCATGTCATGCTCCTCACTATGTAGTTCAGATTGGGTAGTGACAGTGACAGACACCCGACTATATAACGTTGTTTCCTTGCATCACTGATTTTGTGGGTCTGAGTTAATCATAGTGATAGGAGCTCAGGAGACACAGAGAGTATTGCGGACTCAGAGTATATTTGTGTGGATGACTAAGCCCACCAAAAGACTTGCACCCCTCACCACATTTGACTACCCTATGTCTTTGTGCTGTATGGATAGGCTCCAGCTCCCTATGACCCCCAACCTGAAATTGGGAACAATGAGTGAATAGATGGATGCTTTGATGCATGGATATTAGCAGTAATTAGAGCATTTATTACAATTGTAAAAAGAGAAGAAAACACTGAGAAAGATGTCTTCTGCTAAGAGTACAATTTCTTTATTTTAAATTTTTAACTAATGCTCCCTATTCACTGTCATGAAAGAAAACTCATCCAATACAAACATTCCTCCATCCATTATTAAAACATCCAGTTCAGAGTCATGCGGCTGGATCTTATCACAGTAGCATCGAGTGCCAGGCATGAATCAACCCTGTCCAGGATGCCAGTTCATCTGAAAAGCAAAATAATAAGCATTTTTAAAATAGAGTACAAATTGTATTTATTTTAATAATCTGTTACTTATCCAGATTTGGCAGCCTAATCTGAGAATTGTTCAATCAATAAATCTGTTGATTTTTGCTTTATTCGCTTCATCTACGGGAAAGGTCTGGAATGGCCAGCGACCTTGGATCAAGTGACGTCTGTTTGCTTTTTATTTCACTGACTTTTCGGATGTCTTACTATTTCAATAGTGAAGAAATGCAACAGATTAGAACAATCTGTCATTAATGTCAACGTCATATACACGAACACATTTTGTTTAATTAAAACACAGCTTCCTTGTTTACAATGAACAGAATTTTATAAACTTCATTGTGGTTTGTAAAAGACATTTTCAGTATGGTAGAATTCACCAGACATTTTCCACTGCAAGTCTTAGTTAAAACAAAGAAAAAACCAAAATGATCTTAAAACAATCACCCTGACTCTTAACTCTTAAAGGGATCAACTCTATGCTTGGGAATAAATACCTTGTACTCTTATTAGGACAGCTGAAATGTGTGTGGTGTATTAGTTAGGTGGTGTTTGGACCACACAGAGGTTAGAATTACAGCTTAGGATGAAATCCATTCCAGGCACTGGGGTCTGCATGTTTTCCCCATGTTCATGTGGCTTTATGTCCAGGTCGTCTGATATCCTCCAACATCCTAAAGATATTTAGATCCAGTTGATTGATAACTCTAATTGTGAATGAGTGTAAATGTGCACATGAGTTTGGTCTATAATGGAGTGACATTCCCCTTAGAGCCCCTGACTTGAATCTGGTTTTGATGAGACAGGATCTGTCATCCTGTATCCAGAGAATGGATTCCTACATAACTGACTGTGGACCCTCTAGAGGCTTATGTTCTCCAGGGATGCTGCTGACTGGAATTTTTGATTTCTTCTTTCAACTGTCAAATGCCCCTTCTGTCAACTGGCCATAATTTTGTGATAATTAATGGACAGATATAGCGGGGCTCCATCTATGTTTATCAGTTTTGAACTACTTTACTTCCTGTTTGCCTAATGTGTATTCATTTTTATTTAGAAATTTGTAAAGTTGTATTTGTGTCTGCCTGTGAACTTGTCACAGTGCTCCAGTGCACTGGGTCAGCACTCAGTGAACAGCAATATACAAAATAAACTGAATATGAATAAATATACATGAATATACAGTGGATTCAGAAGGTATTCAGACCCCTTGTCTTTCTGCACACTTTATTTTGTTGTAGATTTAATTTTAAAGCAATACATTTGTAATTTTTGGCCATCAGTCTACACTCAACAACCCATAATGACAAAGTGAAAACATGTTTTCATAAAGGTTTGCAAATTTATTTGAAATAAAAGCTGAAATCTTTCATTCATGTGAGTATTCAGATAATTAATTCAATATTTTGCAAATGTCAGTTTGGCATCAATCATAGCTTTAAGTCTTCTTGCGTAAGTCTGTACAAGCTTTGCACTCCTGGATATGTGCAGTTTATCCCATTCTTCCTGGCAGATTCTCTCAAGTTCCATTAGATTAGATGGCATATGTTTTGTCAGCTGCCATCTTTAGGTCTCATCCAAAGATGTTCGATGAAGTTTAAGTCTTAGCTTTGGCTGGGCCACTCAAAGACTCTCGGAGACTTGTTCCAAAGCAACTCTAGTGTTGTCTTGGCTATACCGTATGCCTTGGGTCATTGTTGTGCTGAAAAGTATACTGCTGTCCCACTCTGAGGAGGCTTACACTCTGGAGAAGGTTTTCTTCAAACCCCCCTGTTTTTGGCTACACTCATTCTTTTCTCATTTCTTCCCTTCATGTCCCTGCTGCTAAGAAGCACCAACAGATCATGATGCTGACACCACCAAGCTTCACTGTAGGGATCATATTAGGCAGGTGAAAAGCAAAGCAATGCCTGGTCTTCTTTGTGTCAGGAGCTGTGCCCAACTTACTTTCTGTACGTGTGCCATAGTTTTATGCACAGGGAAAGTACTGGAAAGCATCAAAATGGTAACTTTATTTTTCAATGGATTTAGATATTTAATGAGGGCTGAAAATTAACTGACTGCTTTTGTAGTTATACCTGTCTGCCTGCCTGGATTTGTGAATGTGTCAATGTGTTAGAGTTAGAGTCTATGGACACAACAATTCAAAAACAAATTACTCATTCAAAATAAATATTGTACAGTTATTAGCACTGCAAAATTCTAAAAGCCTGATGATTTTAAACAATATTTCTATAGCAGATCTTGTTATACAATGACAACTATATATACCACAGGGGTTAACTTTAGAGGTGTCAATTAAGGATACATCCACACTATGACATTCACATTGAAAGTCATTAGTCTGTGTTTTCTCATTTTGTCCACACTCCCCCAGAGTTTTTAATGCTGGAGACTTTTGAAAAATTCCCTGCACAGCTGTATACTTTTGAAAATGCCACGAAAAGTTGCAGTGTGATTGGATGAAAACAGAGACTTTTGAAAACACAAACTCTAATTATGCTCTGATTGGTTCATACTTATTATGTGGCCCTTCCCTGATTGGATAGTGCTCATTTAATTTCCTCAGCCACTTTGCTCACTTTATACTCATGTATTACTCTCAATGACAATTCCACCTCATCATCAGTCCTAGCAATATGTTTTTTTTTTTTTGCATTTTCTATTACTGTTCCCTGTATGTAAAAATTATTGTCTAGCGTGGAAAACACTTCCTCATCCCGTGTAGGCAAAAGGCTATGTCAAATGTGTTTTTGGTTGTTTTAGTGCAGGGCACTAGTGTAATTAGTGTGAAAATGGTGGTGTGTACAGAAATCGCTTTTGTTTGAGAATGCCATTTTTTAAATGAAAAAATAGTTGTATGGCTGTGCCCTAAGTTATTGTGGACTTGGAGGGAAAACTGAAGAAAGGTTAGTGCCCTATTCTTCTTATTAATGTTATTATTCATTTTAGTAGATTCCATTACACAAGGAGACTTGCATGCTCAGAATACATTACAGTTGTTCAGATTTTTAACAATCAGAGAACATAAAGTGTATACAAAAATTACATTAGTTGCTGAATGAAATTAGAGCACCATTTTTCAAGCATTACAGAGATCAATCTTCGGTCATTACAACCATTATTAGAATGTTACTTTGATAACATACAATATTTCTTCTTAAGGCCATATTCATTTTTCTGTGTGTTCCCGGAAAAGAGGTTTTTGGCTGAAAGCAGGACAGTCATATTTTTTAACAAGTTAGACAATGTAGTCATAGTGTAACTTCCAGGTGCATTTAGCGACTGATATGAAAGTTCTAGTATTATACATTTGTTTATTTATTTATTAAATAGTTTTCCAAGAATGACTTACAGTATCAAAAAGTAATAGCAATAACAGAATGCCACAACATCTGTTAGTAGACAACATTAAGTACACGATTTTTAACAGTGCTTTAAAACAGAGTTTATAAACAGAGCACAAATAAGCTTGCGGTGGCTCAATAGCTTTTGTACACGGCAGACTACAATTCAAGTGATATGAAAATACCATTGATTGGCGTGTGATGATGGTGGAAGATCTATGGGTAACTGTTGTTAACCTTTCATCAACATAACATTTTTAAAGTATACCTAATAGAGTAGAATCCAAAAGTTAAGAATTAACAATACTAGCATAAAGCCACTATAAATATTACCCTATGAAAGAAGATAAGGAACTGAAATAATTTCATCATCTAGGCTATTAATATTAGTTAAAACACACTAATTTGTGAAAATGATATAAATACAGTAAGTAATAACTTGGAGAAGAACCGATTTATTGTATAATGGGAATACAAATAGTACATGGTGGGCAAGAAGATCAGGGGTTTGCTGCAATGGTTTATGTATAGCAAGAGGGATCTGGGTGCCAGAGATCAGGGGTAAGCCCTTGAAGTCCCTCACCCCCTGGTCCAGTTTTAAACCAGTTCTATTTTTATATCAGTTAGGGCAGCTGCACATGTCCTGTGTTCAAACACCATTTAGCTACAGGTTGATAATGTCAGTTGTTTGTAATAATAAACTGACGGTAATATTATTCAATCAATTCAGTCTTATATATGCTTGTATAATTTCTTTCCTCTTCCTTTTACTGTATTTCCAGAGAAGTGACTCTTCTGTACTTTATATTAGTTAACTTACCTAAAGCAGCAGGAGAATGTGCAGTGGTGTGAGCTGTTTACATGTGCGCTCGCTCTGCCTGGCTTTTGGGCATCCCAGTGGCTGTCCAATGAGTAAAAGAGGAAAATATACAATCAATACAAATTCAAGCAACCACACACAATCAAGATAAAATTCAAACAGTAAGCTAATTCCTAGCTGAAGTCGCTCAGAACGTTTCTCCGTTTTGTGATGGATGAGTCTGCAAATTCCCCGAAGGTTTTCATTGGGAAATTTCCCAATTTTAAAACTATGTACTTTGATCTGTTTGAGATAGCTGAATGAAAATCAATCTGTTTCAACACATTTCTTTGAAGAATAAGAGTGCCACATTTCAACAAAATTAATCCACGAAGGGCCAAGTTGTTTCATGCAGACAGACAGACAGATGGACATACAGACAGACATGGCCTTTTGTAACAGGGGCTTCACACATTAAATGATAAAGGAGCTCAAATGTATGAAAAATATAAATGGTTGATTAATAAAACACACACACACACGCACACACACACACACGCACGCACGCACGCACACACGTACGCACACACACACACACACACAAGGAAGAAATAAACACAGGGATGGAAGAAAAAATATTCTTTCCCCAGAGGCATTTTCTTGGTATTGTGTTTTCCAATGCCACAATAAATGACTCTCCTCACTTCTTATATTTCTTCCCTGCCACACATATTTTGGCCTTGTATACTGTTCTGAGCTTTTCATTCATGGTGATCAATTTTGTAACCTTGTCCTGTAATACCTGCTCTCAAACAGTCCCCCAGACTGATGTTTACTCGATGATGCTGACCTCTTTTGTAAGTTGATTTGAAAACAAAAGTGTCTGCTAAGCAAATAAATGAAGTTTTCTAACCTCTTCTCTTCCACAACTGTGAAGCTTTTCTTTGAAAATATGGAATTATTTCTAGGATCAGTAGTGAGATTTAGAGGTGACATAGTACTAAATAACACATATCTATAATTCTGCTGCTGGGTCCTCCCTCTGGCATTAAATTGTCAGAAAAATCAGTAGTGGATCATAGATAGAGAGCGGTTTGGAGTTCTACAACATACCCCTTTGAACTCTGCCCTCCCCAGCATTTTGGCAGTATTGCCCTAACCTCCCCTGCAATATTCAACAATTTTGAACACCAAAAATCTTGTTTTAAAAAATACAATTTTATTATATGATGATAATACTGTATGATGACAAGCCACAATGTTATAACAATAGATTGTGCCACTGAAAAATAAGTGCTCTTGTCTTCTAGCAATTACACCAGCAATAATTTTACCAATTACCAATTCTATGTTTGCAAATTTGGATAGGTTAAGAAACATAAAATCAAATAATTAGTAATTTGCTTACTTTTTTGAAAAAGTAGTGAGTAAACTAATCCTGTTACAATTTGAGAGAAGTAATTAGTACTTTGTAATAGATTACTTTATTGGAGTGACTTTCCCAGCTCTGTTAGAAAGTCCTAGGGATATTTACTTGTAAACATAATTTCCAGAGGTAGATGTGTCCAAGCCCAGCGATATACAGGTATGTAGCGGGTCTCTCTTCTTCATCTGGGGTTTTTAGCTGCTCCATAATGGACTTTAAAGATGTGACTGATGTTTTGCCTGATCTTGATTAAAGAAAATAGTCCCCCATGGGTATTTCTAGGGAATCTTCCTGGTTTCACTTCAAGTGATCATGACCTAATTTCTTCTGGGGTTTACACCTTATAGTCATGGGGTATTTTGAGTTTATCCCCATTGACATGCAAGTTTAACAGTCATTATGTCATTGTCTTTTTTAACTGTTTCTTCCTAACTTTGTGCCTTTAGGGGGTTAACCACTCTAGCTAGCATAGTTTTTTTCAAGGCTTGGCGGGATCAGTTTGGCATGAAGAATCTCCTCTTGGCAAAACTTTAAGTACTACAAATTATATGTTATGATTATTTACATAAAACTCAATGGCCTTCCTTTGTAATAACAATAAAGGTTTACAATAAAGGCAAATGAACTTGGAGACTGAGAAAATTCCTCTCAGTTCAGTCTTTAGATAAACACATCATACCATATGTACAGAATTTCCAATGGGATTACAGAGCACTTAATTAAGAATTTCAAAACCAGCTCTAGCACAACATTATATGTTGTTTACCAGAAAAATGCACTCCCAACAATCATTGCATTATTATTACAATAGTTATTATTTTCAAGCATTTTTGGTTCTCCACTGATTTGGCAGTTGTTATGGCTTATTTTGGAAATTACATTCATGCTTTGTTTCAACTGTGTATAATGTAAGCAAATATTTAGAAAGGGGAAAAACAATTTAGTAACATTTTTTTCTGCAAGATTTGGAATGCAGACACATAAATGCTCATGAGAAGCTTTTTATATTTAGTCTGTAAGCATTTTGAGGAAAACCAAAGTCATGAAAATTATGTGACAGGAAATGTGAGTGAGAAGCTGTTGTTGAATAGAGTTTTGTTTTGTTTGGGGCATTTATTAAATAGCCTCCAGAGGGAAAATGATTTTGGCCATTTGTGGTCAAGCCTAGACCTGAATTAACCAATCTTGTCCTAGTTTCTGATCATTTATATAGCGAAATGCACACCATATAACTTGCTGGAGAAATTAGATCTAGAGCATAAAAAAGGCCATTCCAGCATGGCTGCTGTCCTAGTGTAAGTGACCCTCTCAATAGTTCATCAAAATGAGTGACCTCTTATATATCCATCTCTGTTTGATTATGCCTGTAGACAATGTTTGTAAAGGACTTTCCTTTCAAATTTTGCCATCCAAATGGGTATGGTTTATTAGATAACTTATACGGTACAATAGACTGGTGCTCTATCTGAGCAGCCCCCATTCGCCCCCACTAACACCATGCACACTGTCCAGCCAAATGTACATTGTATGGCCAAAGGTATGTGGACTCCGCTCCAAATTACTAAATTCAATTGTTTCAGCCACACATGTTGTTAACAGATGCATAAAATCAAGCACATAGCCATGTAATCTTCATTGACAAACACTGGCAGTAGAATGGGTTGTACTAAAGAGCTCTATAACTTTAAACATGGCCCACTCATTGCATGTCACCTTTGCCACAAGTCAGTAGGTGAAATTATGGCTTTGCTTGATCTGCCTTGGTCAACTGCAAGTGCTATTATTGTGAAGTGTTAGCATCTAGGAGCAACAGCTCATCCATGAAGTGGTAGATCATGCAAACTCACAGAGCAGGGGTCACTGAATGCCGAATCACATATCAACTAAAAATCACCTCTCCTTACAGCAGAGTTCGAAACTGCCTCTGGAAGCAACATCAACACAAGCACTGTGCATTGTCAGTTTCATGAAATGAATCTCCATGGCCATGCAGCTGCACACAACACTAAGATCACTTTGTGCAATTACAAGTGTAGGCTGGAGTGGTATAAAACACACCAACATTGGACTCTGGAGCAGTAGAAACGTTCTCAGGATTCATGAATCATACTTCACTATCTGGCAGTCAATTGGACAAATCAGTGGATGCCAAGAGAATGCTACTTTCTGGCCTGCATAAAAGTTTGGTGGAGGAGGGATATTGGTCTGGGGTTGTTTTACAGGGTTTGGATATAGCTCTCTTCCCACAAAGGCATTTTAGACAAATGTGTACTTCCAAATTTTATGACAATAGATGCATAAAGAGATGGGAGAACTCAAGTGGCCTGCACAAAGCCCTGACCTCAACACTTCTGAACATTTTTGAGATGAGCCAGAGGAATGGATGCTGTTATAGCTGCAAAAGGGGGGCAACTCAATATTAATGCCTATAGCTTTGGAATTGGATGTAGAACAAAACAAACTCATATAGGTATGAATGTTTGTCTACAAACTTTTGGTCGTATATTGTTTGATCTCAGCCACAGGGCAGTTTTATGCATTGTAGGCAACTACCTATATTTCCTATGCCATAGGTCATCACTGGACACAGTTTTTAATGGAATTTAAATAAACAGAATAAACAAATAATAAATATCTTTTTAATAATGTATCATATTTCATTTTAGAAACTCTGGGAAAAAGTTGAATTTAAAATACTTTAAAATAGGTCTTGGTAAACAAAGTAAAAAAAAAATGTTAAAAAGTAAAAAAAAAAAATGAGTGTCATTGAGTTTTGGCTTTTGAGCCAACATATGGAGGATGGAACCATTTAATATATCATTCCTGCTGCAGGAAGTCTATGAGATCCTCCCTGCCCCAGTAAGCTTCCACAGGTGGGGAAGGATGGAGGATCTACTATGCAAGCTATGTGGTGGGAGGGGAATTATGGCACACATCCTGCAAGACAGCATTAACTCAGGGAAAATACACATGTCCCACATGACAAAGTCTTGCTAGTTCTTACAGAAATTTAGGAGAAGGAAAAATAAAATCACTAATCCAATGCCAGAGGAGGTTACAGTTC
Source organism: Erpetoichthys calabaricus (assembly GCF_900747795.2). Classification (NCBI taxonomy): domain Eukaryota; kingdom Metazoa; phylum Chordata; class Cladistia; order Polypteriformes; family Polypteridae; genus Erpetoichthys; species Erpetoichthys calabaricus. Next base: position 37,201,535 of record NC_041399.2, read on the forward strand.
CCTGGAGCAGCCATGTTGACTAGGTTGGGACCAAATGTAGTCGTATGGGCTGCTGAAGAACAGAAGGTCATCTTAGTAGAGCTGACAATACTTTAGGAGATAGGCTGTGAGGAGGCAGTGTTAGAGGAAGTGCAGCAAGTACCAAGAATTGGTGCAAGACTGTAAGGATAAAGGTTGTCAGACATGGCTATTAAAGGTGAAAGAGGCATGCAGTGAATTTCCTGCGTAATAAGTGTGGAACCTGCTGTCAGCAATTGGACTGAGCAACCCGGAGGTAGAAGGAGGCAACAGAAATGGCCTCTCGTTGGTTATGGTTTAGGAAGAAGGAGGCATGCTGGAAGCCAGTAGCAGATGGGCAGTGATTTGGCCACCACTGCCGACCTGCCAGCTAAAGTCTGTTGTGGTAGAGGGTCAAAACCCCTGGGGAAAGCTGAAAATATAAGCTTTTGGCAATGGCAGCAGTCATCAAAAGGTGACTATGGCTAGGTGCACCAGATGCTGTTTTGAAAAGCTGAAGACATAATAGCATTCTCATATCCTCTTAAGGCAATTCAGAGTCACAGAGAGTACTGAAGCATAAGTAGTTCTGGAACATTAGTTTTAATTCAGAAAGCAATAAGCTGAGGTATGCATAGAAATCCTATAGCTAAATGAAATTTAGGAATTTTTTAGAAGCTTAAAAATAACTGGTCTCTTGGGTTCAGGTAACATCATGTATTTCCATCCCTTCACAAAGATCTCCAGCGGACCTAATCACAAATCACATTGCAGTGCATAATGCACATTGTGAGTGAAAATGTCTTGATAGGTTCCTAAACAGACATAACCTTTCCTCAAGTTATTGATGTTGTTTGTAGAATGGAAATGTATGCTTAAAGAATAGACTTAGATACCAAAAATTGTTGCTTTACTTTAGTGTGATGGATTGCCTGGCTTGCAAGGGGTTGCCTGTGCATTAACAGGCAAAATGCAGGTACATGAGAGAGGTTGGGTCTGCTTTGCTCAACACTTTAAAACCAGAACCTATACTGATAAATTAGTATTTCTGTTTGTTAGTCATTTGTTCAGAAATGCAATTAATACAGCATTTTCAAGCCACTACTAACCCTCCTCTATTCTGTTTCTGTTTTCAGTATCAGGATGTGGCATATGGTGCTCTCTAGCCAGGCTGATCCCCTTCAGGTGAAAAAATATGGTAATCTCAGATAAAGGAGCATTGGAACCATTGGATGGAAAGATTCTCTCCTCAGATTAGATAGCACAGGCTCCACTATAGAATGCCCCGGAGGGGTTAGGTGGACAGCTGGCCAAGGTCTGCAGGACAGTTACTGTGTCTGACTTTGTCTTTGACTTTCTCTTGCAGTTACTTACAGTTGTAATCTCCTCCATTGTCGATTGTCTGTAGTTCAGCAGTTAATTAATCAACAGTGTAAGTGAAAAGACAGACAGGTCATGAAGGGCTCTGGTACCAGCTGGTTAAGAGGTAGGCAAGATGGAAGAGGTGGGCTCAGGTGACTGGAAACCCAAAGTGATATCACTTGTTATCCTGCTGTCAATCATCGGATCTACAAACAAAATAAGCGGAGAGACATTAGGAGACAGTGCCAACCCACGACTTAAGATGGAATTACTGTTTGACAAACCCTGAAATTGTCCCTCAAGCACATGTATGTGACAACAGATATTGTTGGTTGCCATTTATGTTTAATAGCAATGTTTATGTTTAGCTATGGACTGGGTTATCATTTTTATGCAGATGATACTCAACTCTACTTCAATGTTAAAAGTGGAACTTCATCAGAGCTTTCTCAGCTCACAACCTGCCTTAGTGAAATTAAAACCTGGATGGAGCAGAACTCTTTAAAATTAAATTGCAACAAAACTGAACTCCTACAAATTGGCACTAAAATGCAGCTTAATAAAATGAGCTCCTTCCCAGTCAATCTTGGCAGTGATCTCATCAGACCTGCCTCTACTGTAAAGAATCTTGGTGTCATTTTTGATTCCTCCCTCTCTTATTCCACCCACATAAATCACATTAAGAAACTTTCTTACTTTCACCTCCGTAACATATCCCGTGTTTGCTCCTTCCTCACCTTCTCTAATGCTGAGAAACTTGTCCATGCTTTTATCACATCCCGCATCAATTATTGTAATTCCCTACTGGCAGGTGCCCCTTCTAATCTTATATCACAGCTCCAGCTTATTCAAAACTCAGCTGCAAGAGTCCTTACTCGAACCAGCAGCAGCGAGCACATCACACCCATCCTGCTCCGTCTTCACTGGCTCCCTGTGTCTTACAGAATCAAATATAAAATCCTACTAATAACCTACAAAGCCTTAAATAACCTTGCACCAAACTACATCAGTGACCTTCTCCATCACTATGACCCACTAAGGTCCTCTGATTCTGGCAATCTTGTTGTGCCCCTCACTAATCTACACTCCATGGGTGACAAGGCCTTCAGCTGTATAGCGCCCAGACTCTAGAATGACCTACCAAAATTAATTAGATCAGCTGACTCCATTAATTCTTTTAAAAAACAACTCAAAACTCATCTGTTCAGGAAGGCTTTTAGCTCTACTTGACTTTATTACCCTTCTCTCAGTTCACTTCTCTGTCAAGATGCTCATGTAACCTGTATGTGTGTGTGCTAGACCATCAATTATGCTGTCTGTTAGGCTTTTTTTTTCTCTGAATTCACTGTCATAATCTTCTTTATTTATTTATCTGGTTTGTACAATGCTATATACTGTATACCCTGCCGTTCTTTCTTATATTCTGTAAGTGACTTGAGCATGGGAAAGGCGCTATATAAATAAAATGTATTATTATTATTATTTAATCAGTTTCTACCTTGTTTCTCAAGGTGTTTTAGCAGATCTGTATTTTTATGTTGTAATTTATTTTTGTTGTTCATAGCACTCTGCGCCTGCACTCAGTAAAGAGCACTATGCAAAAATAAGTTAATTTAAGTGCTCATGCCTAGAAAGTTATTACTCCAAAGGCAATGAGATAAGGGGTCATGGAGAGTTCTCCCAAAACATTGGATGGCAGCAAAGGACTCATACATGAAACAGATGAAAAGAATAAAAAAAAAGTAGGAAATAGAAAATCAAGGGAGCAAAAGCAAATAACAAATCAAAATCTAGAGAAGTCATATGAAAGTGAAGAGAGAGGTATACACTACAACACAATATAATTATTATTACAATGTAAATGAAATTAAAGGTAGCCAAAAGGACAGGCTAGAAAAGGAAAAGGAAAAACTAGACAGGAAAATTATAAAAGGGAGGAAAAATGCTTAAGTTTTCATTTAAGAATGAAGGAAAAAATTTCAGATTTTTTTTGATGAAACAGGTGAAATTGAAAGCAATGGTCAGTCAATTATGTTTTAAAAGGGCACATGGGAACTATTAGCAGAAATATAAATTTTTAGGGAAAAATTGTAAAACCATCGAGGAAAGATCAGCACCAAGATTTGGAGATGAAAATACATTCAAACAGTTTTAAGCCCTATTGGAATGGGATTAGTTTTACACTGATGTCAACAAAGGGAATACATACATTCATCAAAAATGTTGGGGCACCAACAGTCCAGTAAAATTTACAGGCGCATGGTTTTGCAATAAGATACAAAATAAAAGGAGGCTGTTTCATCTAAAAATTGAGTGTTCAGAGGGTTAAGTTGGAGCTCTGCCTGATAGTGTGCTCTTCCGGAAAAAAGATGACTCCTTTATCTGGGTCAGAAGGGGTGTGGTTAGTTACCCTCATTGGGTTTCTCTGGGCTGTGGGTGAAAAAAGAGACAATGCCATTAGCAACAGTGCCCTCTACTTTCCTGGAGTGGTGGTTCTTATGTCTGATGAGCCTGGAAGGTGACCCTCTGAAATGAATGGGTGATACGACCAAGAGTAGAGTAAATATTAATGAAGGACCTCTGTAATTTTAGTCCCACCTGGAGTGATCATGTCAGTAGTTTTTTTACAGAATGTACATGCACATCTCAGTAAAAATTATAAAGTATTTTACCTTATACAAAAAGTCCATCAAAATAAATCCAGGTAAAACTACTCCTATGAAATCAACATCTGTAAAATTCCATCATTTGAGTGATTTGGACTGAACTAAAATTACAGTGGATCTCCCACAATATTTACTTTACCCAGTGCCGGTTGTAGAAAAAAAAGAACTGCTGGTACTCCTTGTTGTATGTGTCAAATAATGGGGGGCTGGTATACATAATTTATATTGTGTGAGGGATGGCCAGCCTGTCATCCCGGCCAACACCCCCAGCCCGCCAGATGGAGCTCTCCCTGCAGCATAGAGTTTCCCCGAATTCCAGCAGGGCCTCATGGACCTTGTAGTTTTTACAACCAGCCCTGCTGGATACCATGGGGACCTCCAGGAGACGCTGTAGGGAGGCTCAGGGAATTCTACATGCCCTATAACCTGGAAGTATGTCATAGGCAAGGCGACAAGGGAAATGACGTGCTTCCAGGATGAAGAAGAGAATTTTTATCTGACCCGGAAGTGATAGGAGGTCACATGGACTGAGGGATTAGAAACACTTCCGGGTCAGGGAATATAAAAGGACTATGGGAAATCCCAGACGATGAGCTGAGTTGGGAGGCAGGGTGGCTAAGCATCTGGGAGTGGAGGATTGGTTATTGATTTGTTTATTGTTTGAGTATTGTGGAGAGTAGGGTGCTTTGTGCACTTATTTATAATAATAAATATTATTATTGGACTTTTATCTGGTGGCTGACGTCTGGTTTGAGGGTTCAAGGGGTCGACAGTGCCTCTATCTTTCACAGTTGAAAAGTGGTTGAGGTCCCCAGGGGGTCTGAGAATGGGGGGTCTCAGTTGGAGGTGTGAATGGACATATTGTTGTTATAAATAAGAGCTGCTAATGTGGTCTGAATGGATGGTACACATTGGTATATATACATTAACTGCCAGTACTCAACAGACAAGAATGGGGAAATGCTGGTACAGAGTACCGGTGCATACTGGCCCACTTCAAGCACTGACTTTACCCCACCTCCTCATGTAAAACTAATCTCATCTAAATAGAACTTAAAAATGACAAGGATCCTCCAGAAATAATTAGTTTACCCCACCATCTGATGTAAAACTAATCCGGTTTAAGTATGATTTAATAAGACTTTGTTTACATGTAAAACTTTAAAATGGGAAAGATGAAATTTCAAGAATAATTTATATGAGTAAAATATTGCATAAACACTTACAGAATAAAATCTGACTATACAGTTGGTTGACCAGTGAAATACTGATCCAGAGATCAGTTAGACAAAGGTGCCTTGTCTACTATTGAACCTCAAGCAAATTTCACAGTGATATACAGTAAGGCATAGAGATATCAGTCACTTAAGATCAACAACTTTCATGACAAGTTTAATGACCTAAGAATCCAAGAGTTCCAGCACAAACTGATGTACAACATGATGTACATTAACAGCGTGTCTCTTCTTCGCATTTCTCCTCATTTCTCCAGGTGGCATCTCGGCATTCACCTTCTGCTTCTAAATGTCACAGTATATCTTATTCACAATTGATATAACAGAAGAGAAGTAAGTCTACACTCATAAATATCCATCCATATTTGAAGGTGCTTAATTCAACTGTAGGATCACAGGAAGTTGAAATGTTTCCCGGTAACATTTGATCTAAGACAGCAACCATTTTGGACAGGATGCCAATGTGTGGTGCTGAAGTGGTCAGCATAACTGCCTAACAGCTCTATATAAATGGGTTTTAATTTTATCACTGGGTCACTGTTATGTGCCCTCCGTGTCTGTGCAGAGTTTTTGTCTAGATTCTTCAGTTTTCCTCCCACATCTCAAAAACTTTTGTAATGAAGCTACAGTATTTGTCATCTGTAAGTTAACTCTGTGTGAGTGAGTAAGGGCTACTATTTAGTATATAATAGGTAATGTTAAAGTCATCGTGAAAAGAAAAGGATGCCCCTTATGTGTCTCTCCACATCCCAAATAATGCCAAATGTATAAAGAGCATGCTTTTGTATACTAGAACAAAAAAACATTTATGGAAGGATCAAGATGGTGAGATTTTCAAGTACTAAATACAAGACAAAACAAGAAAGCCTGCTGATCCTGTTGGCCTTACTATGAAAAGCTTGATTGCTATCTACTTGCTGGGGTGTCTTACCATCTTAAATCTAAATTATCACAGTGTCCAAAATCTGCATTTCTTTGTATGGGAGGCAAAAACCAGAAAACCTGGAGAAAGCAAATGCAGGTATGCAAATCCCAGATACATTCTACAGTAACGACACTGGACTATGGGGACATTAGACAGCAGCAATAAGCTCTGCTCTTATTGTTGTATTTATAATTTTTTATTTTCATTTAAAAATATTTTCTTTAAAGTTCATTTATTTAATATGCAGTCTCATGGTGGCAGATACTTTGCATTCTGAACAGTGGAGAAAAAAAAAACTATTATATAAAGATGAGAACAATTTCAATTGACAAGGCCCCAGATTGTCTGAATTCCAAACATTTTGGTAAAAATGTACAAAGGCGGTTAGCCCACACATTTTACTGGCTTTATCCTGGAATGAGAAATGAAAGGGACCAACACTTAATAAAACTGAAAGACCTTGAATCCATTGCGAACTTTGTTGTAGTGGCATGAACCTGGCAGAGACAAACGTGACACCACTCTTACAGTTCATCCTTAGCATTACAATTTTTTATAAGGTCTTCTACTAAAACTGATGTATTGTCTTTTGTAATTTTTTTTATCTTATTGTTATATATATATATTTTTTTTTACTTTTTTTTGTCTGTTTTTCTACAAAATTTACATCCATATCATCCCTGGGAAGGTACAGTGGATTCAGAAAGTATTCACATCAATTGACTAAACAAGACAATGCTGGAGTAGCTTCGGGACAAGATCTTAACTGTCCTTGAGTCCCAGCCAAAGCCCAGACTTTAACCCAGTAGAACATCTGTGGAGAGACCTGAAGATAGCAGTTTACAGACACCATCAGAGCTTTCAGTTTTTGACTTTTTGTAAATTTAGAAATCATTCTGAAAACATTTTTTCACTTTGTCATTATGGGTTGCTGAATGTAGACTGATGGGCAAAAATGGCAAATTTACCCATTTAAAATGAAACCTGCAACACAATAAAGGGAAATGTTAAAAACAGCTGTGTATAGTATTTGAATTCTATTATCATGTTGATTTCTAGTACAAGTTTCATGTTTCAGAAGTCAACATACACAGTATATGAAAAACTACACAATCAAGTAAGATGTTTTCATTGAATTTCTCGCACTTGTCAACACTACACCTTCACAGATTCAGTCTCATGGTGACAACGTGCTCCAGAATCAGCAGCCTTTTTATGACAAAGTCCAGAGATGGGCTGTAGAAATCCTCTGTGGCAGGATGTCTCTCACAGATGAAACAAGGTGAATCTAGTCCTCAGCATGTGCAAATATTGATCAAAATCATATCGATGAAAATCATAATGTGGTACTGAAAAGTAATGGTGCATGAGATCATGGACACTAAAAGATGGATATGCAAATAAAATATTGGCATTTTCCTAATGTAATACAATTTTTGTGATTGTCAGGCAAGTTTTTACATCTCTGTCTCATGTTTGTGGAATTAGCCTAATTGATTAACCTTTGGTACTGATGTTTGGAATGTATTAGTATTGAATAAGGTGCTTGTATAGAGAATTTAAATTTACTGGTCAATGCATTCTCAATCAAGTTAAAGCAAAACATGTTGTATTAGCTAGCTTTAGGTCATACAAGAGTTAATTATGAAAGGCTTGTTTGCCTGCTTGTTAGGACACTAGCATGAGGCGATGATAAGTCAAGGACAGTTTGTAATATAAGAACCCTTAGCAAAACTTTATCTCATGTGTGGGTCCTCCTAGTCTCAACTCCAATGGCGAGAACTGATCAGTAAATAAGTTTCAAACACCTGCACAGTGTTTTAAGTCATAACACACAACTGTCACCATCTAGTTCAGCTACCAAAACACCAAGGTTGAATTCTAGAATACTACAAAGAAAGAAATTATACCCCCTTTAATTTATGATGCAACAAATCCCAATGTATTTAGAATTTAAATATAAATCATAAACAAATACAGGTACAGGAATATATATAAATAAAAGAAAAAAGGTCAGAATAAAGAAAAGTGAGTCTGTTATTTTTAACACTTCCACCCAGAAAGGGAATAGTCTCTGTTTTCTTTGTGAAATATGATTGATCTCACCCATCCAATGGAACCTTTTTGCTTCATCCAATGCTGGTTGTTTTTTTCTGTTTCTAAAATTTGAGAAGATCCAGTATGCATAATCCATTAAACAAATTATCCGGAAGCTTCTCCATTCCACTTAGAATCCACAACCACGATGTAATCCTTAATACCAGTCCAAGCTGTTTACTTTACAGGCCTGTTTCCCAAGATGGAGGATCTCCTTCTCCCCAGTGGCTTCTCTCTTTTTTTTCAGTTTTTTTTTCTTCTACCTTCCACAAGATGATGAACCTCCTGTCACACTTTGCTTCAGTATAAAAGTCCTTCCTGTCTTCACATTAGCCCAGCCTTTTCAAAATAAATGTTAGCAAAGAATTCTGATTTCCTAACACCCAAAAACTTCCGTTTCTGGTGAGGTGATGGACATTAGGAAATGGTGGGAAGAGCTAGAAGGAGGAGAATATTTTACGTAAATGATAAGAAATGTAATATAAACCAATGTACTTTCTAGTTTAAGTGCTTGCACCACACTATTTTAAACCAGTGTCTCACTAGAAAATTTTATCCCAGACTGTGGGTAACTCTCTTATGACTTTTGTGTGAGATTCCTGTTAATTTATTAAGGCAATGAATCATCTGCTATTTACTAACAACAAGGGTTTTTGATTTAGGATAAATTTTTGGTGCTTTAGTTTAGGACTGCTTTAATGACTTTTGACCCTCCATGTTTCTAATGCTGTTACTTCTCTTGATCCCTTTGTTAAATGCTCAAATAGCCAGCTGTCTAATTACATCTCTAATGTATAATCACCATGTCCACATTTAGCTCCTGCCTATGTTGTACGTGGCTATAGGGTGGGCTCTCCGCAGCCTTGTATTGGAATAAGCAGGTTTAGTGGTTACGGGGGTGTCTTATTTATGTGGTTGATTGCTAAAAGCCACAAGAATTAAAATGAAACTGACATAGTGGCTACTCTTTAGCATTTACTGCTGTTTGCAACTATGCCTGTTTCTCTTTTTGTTAGCATTTTGAGACAAAGAAGGAAACAAAGCATACATACATTAATCAATTTTAGAAGAATAAAATGAACAAGAGAGAATAAGTGTATTGAAATCTATGCAAATACAAATACACTTTGAAGTAAATCATATCCTGTAGTGTCAGACTTCTGAGCGTGAGCTGAAGGCAAACTAATTAAATAAATGATTAAACTAAAAGGGAGAATTAGTCACAGTTTTTAACACTGGAAGGGACAGCCACATGGGATCCAGTGAAGAGAGCTTGAGACCTACTGACCAAGGCCACTTACTGTATATAAGTTCATATATGAGACACACAGCTTCAGGTTAAATGTCTCTTACAGAGGAGAATATCGCCTTAGTGAAAGAAAAAAAAATGAGATGAGACGTGTGTTAGAAAAGAACTGACCATTGTACAACAGCTGGTAACGGTAAAATTTATGACTTCACGGGAAGGGCAAACAATTTCACAATGATGCATTAGAGACTAAAATCCAAACCACAAAGTGCAACTATCATGTCCTTTTGTTACAAGCAGCAGAATGTCACTAAACTCTTCATAAAGCTGAAGTGTTTTTAGTTTAACAAATATGACAAGACTGAAGACTTCAGTCTGTACTTACCAGCCACATGCCTCAAGTAGGGAGAAATGTTCCAAAATAAATGTTTCTTTTTTATGCAGCACAAAGAGAGCATCTTTGTGTTAATCTTTTTAAACAAGAAAATGCTGAGCAGGATTTACCAAAAGTATAACAAATGTATGTGGATAGTTGTTTCACATGACTAACAGGTTTTTTAACCATTGTCTTATATAATTTAAGATTTCCTTACCAGTTTAGATCACATTTAAATCTTACCATCATTTTAACTCAGATTATTCAATCACTCTCATTTTGTTAAATGTCTTTGAAATTTTGGGAGCAATAAAGACTGAAAAAGGTACCTGTCATGTCTCAGCCAAGGGTCCACCTGTGGCTATGGTTCAGATTCATGTTTTATGTCTCTTTTGTTCATTTTTGATCCTTTTTATGTTGATTGCATCTTTCTTTATTTTTGGTTTTATCGATGTATATAAGGTGCCTTTGTTTATGTTCCATTTGTGTTGAGGTTTACAATTCATTCATTGAGAATACACTATGATGTATCAATCATCACCTGGTACTGCCCTTCACCCTAAAAATCCAGAGGGTCTTCCACTATTCATTCATTGAGAATATGCTAGGAAGCTGGTTTGTGTTATTTGATTGTGATTTCTGTGAATTATTTGGATCTTTGATTTCTCGACTTTCTGCTCTATTTTTTCTGACCTTGCTTTTGGAATCTGTATTGGAACCTGATGGATCTGGATTGCCTTCGTATTTTAGGCAATTCAATTTGGTGTTTGGAATACTTTATGTGAAGAATACATTTTTCATTTCACAAAGATTTGGTGCTTGCCCTTATTATTGACTGAGTTTTGATGGTGCTATCTCCCTCTAGTGGGCATTATTGGAAGTGTTTGAAATTACGGGCTGTGGAACTCTTTAATTGGGTCTTCTAGTTCACAACAGTGCAATTTCCTCCTTGAAACAATGGTGGTTGTTGCTGAAATAAAGATATAAATGCCTTTTTAAAAATATACTAAACATCCATCCATCCATCCATTATCCAACCCGCTGAATCCAAACACAGGGTCACGGGGGTCTGCTGGAGCCAATCCCAGCCAACACAGGGCACAAGGCAGGGAACCAATCCTGGGCAGGGTGCCAACCCACCGCAGGACACACACAAACACACCCACACACCAAGCACACACTAGGGCCAATTTAGAATCACCAAACCACCTAACCTGCATGTCTTTGGACTGTGGGAGGAAACCGGAGCGCCCGGAGAAAACCCACGCAGACACGGGGAGAACATGCAAACTCCACGCAGGGAGGACCCGGGAAGCGAACCCAGGTCCCCAGGTCTCCCAACTGCGAGGCAGCAGCGCTACCCACTGCGCCACCGTGCCGCCCTATACTAAACATACAACAAGAAAAAAATAACAGCACCTATGGAGGAATTGCAGTTGAACATCAAAACATTTGTTCAAAACACACTTGTTCAAGAGATGACTCAAACAATGCAATAGAAAAAGCACCTTAAAGTAAAATTCTTCCTTCACTTTTAAAAACAACAATGTTACAAGTCAACATTACAATCTGTACTGCTGAGTGATCTATTTTGATTTATTGTATTACTCTGGTTTTAATGAAGTTGCTAAGTTTTGGGGTCTAGGGCAGGCTCTCTAGATTGAAAGAAAACATATTTCATATAAATCACAAAACATAATTTTATAAAAGCATTTAAGGGTTTGGATCTCGTTTTGTGAATAAAATTCAATAAATTTCAGAAACATTTTTGGTGTTTTGAAAATTGATGGCACATTGACATCTCCTTCTGACTTAAATGATTTTTTCCTCTTTCAAATGAAACAACTCAGACTTGCATCATCAAGTCCTCAGAATTCCAAATTGTTGTTGTGTTCTAACAGATTAACATGTGCAAATGATGTTGCTGTTCTTTTATCAAATTGTACTGATAAAGAAGCTTTCAAACACTTCTTTGTACTCTTAAAATGACTGTCCTCAGAGAATGAACGTTGGTTTAAATGAAATGCTATTACTAAATCCGTATACAATACATTAAATTAGTTTGTTGCATGGCAATATGGCTACATCTCCAAATGCACACACACACACACACACACACACACACACACACACATATATATATATATATATATATACTAGGGGGCTCCACCCCCTGTTCACTTCGCTCGCCAACCCGTGTTTGGTTAATCCATCCATCCATCATCCAACCTGCTATATCCTAACTACAGGGTCACTGGGGTCTACTGGAGCCAATCCCAGCCAACACAGGGCGCAAGGCAGGAAACAAACCCCGGGCAGGGCGCTAGCCCATGGCAGGGCTCGCACACACACCAAGCACACACTAGGGACAATTTAGAATCGTCAATCCACCCAACCTGCATGTTTTTGGACTGTGGGAAGAAGCCTGTCTCCTAACTGCGAGGCAGCAGCACTACCCACTGCACCACCATGCCGCTGTTTGGTTAATCGGATATACAATTTTAAAAGCTTTTTTTTCTTTGGAATTGTTTCAGTTTCATTAGTTGCACTTTTTACTTTAAAGGTTTATTAAAAACAATATATGGAATTACCTTTTCTTCAAGATCGCATTGAATTTTGAATCCGTTTTGGAAATACATTGTGACAACGCGACGTATAATCGCCCGTGAGTGAATATTGTTTCTGTTTCTCTAATAAATAATGCGACGTTTTCTAATGGTTGTCCCTTTGATTTGTTAGTTGTCGTAGCAAAAGCTATTCTCACGGTAAACTGTAAACATTTTAATATGAATGGCATATCACAATCTCCTTTGGTATGTAATGTTATTCGCGGAATATATACATCACCTTACTTGTCGCCTGTTAAAATTTGCATCGCTTCTCCGTCATCATAAATATACACCTGACCGAATTGCGTATTCTTTGAAATTAAACTTGTTGTTTCTTTAACTGTTGTGGGACAACCTTGCTTTGTCCTGCTATTTTTTCAATTACACCTGGCTCTGATGATTAATCACCTTTTGTTTGCGCTAATGAGATCTTTACTATGTTTTTTTTTTTAAACTGTAGCGACTGACGTAATAAAGTGTCACAAAAGTTTTACTTGAACAATCGCCGACTTCATAACCCCAAACACAACTGTCTAGCACCCTCTCCGACCCCACCTCCCCTAGGTCTCGCCTCCCCCTTACCGCATCAATCAGTACCCCGCTATCAGTCTTCCGTGCTGTACTCTGCCCCCCTCAATCGGACCTATCAGTCACTTAAAACAAAAAAGGCTTCAACCTGCTGGCGAGCTGTCTGTTTTGCTTGTCGCATGTCGTTGTTTTAAGAGCCGGGAGCACATTGTGCATGTCTGCCAAAAGCAATCCAACAACTGCTTAGTAAGAGGTCTGTGGACTTGTTTTAAATGATGGTTCACTGACTTATCTCGCGTGACATTGTAAAAACAATAATTGTCCTTTATTTCCGGCCCGGGCATGGTTAAATCTCTTTCTTGCAGGACGTATAATGCAGGTCCTGTTTATGAAGTTCTAATCTTTTAATTCTGAGCCCTATTGGATGTGCTTTGTTTTCAATTCCACTTGTTCTGGGCTGATTATCACTTTCCTTATTTTCTAAATTTGCACCTAGATTATTGTTTTTCTTTTTAGCATTTTTTTCTCTCCACCGCATGTGGGTCTCTTTTCTCCGCACTTTTCTTTCGTCTTTGTTTAGTCGTCGATGTTTCATTTCTACCCTATTCATTTCATTTCTACCGTATTGACCTTATACACTTTATATGCCCTGAGAGCCATGGAGCTGTGTGTGCTGCGTGACTGCCTTTACACTACTGATTTTTTTTCTGCCCGTGGTCTTATCTTGTAAGTAGGGCATGTCTTGCACTGTGGCAAGTGTCTTTGGTCTCGCAGGTCTTTAAAATTGTCTTCCGAGAGGATCATGTATCGTAGCCTTGCATTTGCTTTCCATTCCAGGATTTTCTTTTATATATACTGTATATATTTTCATACTATTTACAGTATGTTACAGCACAGTAGCTAATCAACCAAACTGTATTAGGACAATACACTTTATAGTGGGAGCTCACCTGTATAGTGGGGCAACAAGAAATCACATCAGTCAAGATACTAACCAGGGTCAAGAGCTGTATTGTTGCAAAATTACCCACCTCATAAATACAAAGATGAATCAGAGTACAGAATTAGGACAGCCTTTTCCTCAAAGTGACTACTTCAGGTGTCTTCCATCAGGACAGATTGAAGTAGGTGGTTCTCTTTAGTTTAAACAAGCAATAATTATTATACATTAAAATATTAATAGTATAAATAGTATTATAACAAGGTTATAAGGAAATTAGCAGGGTAGGTGTTTAGTGTTACTTTCAAATGATGTAAAGCACAGGGGAGCAGATGGAAGCAGGTTAACAGGAATTTTACACTAACATTACAAAGTTGTGCTTCACTCAGAGAACCATAGATACATGAAATAAGTTACCACAGTGTCATAGTGTCAGAGCCGCTAGTCCTTTGGGATCCTTCAAATCTCATCTTGATTCAATTTTAACAAAAGTTAGGCAAATAGGGATTGGTGAACTATGTGGAGCTGAATAGTCATGTTTTGTTAAAACTTCTTATTCTTATATTCTTTCAGGCCATTGATCTTATCCCCCTTTCTCATTTCCCTCAGTAAGTGAGATGTTAGGATGTAATTAGCAAAAGAAATATGTTCAAGATGAAGATCATTGGGTTGGGTGTCCCATCCAGGATACTCTAAGTCCAAAGACATCATTGAATGGATGCAAGTTTATGGCTTATGAAAGTTTTCACTAATAAAGTAAAATGTACTTAAATAAAACAGATATATTATGGAAAGAACACTTGTTTATGACTATATCTTTCATAGGTTTGGTGATCCTGGGTAGTATAGGTTACAGAAGTGAATATGGTATAAAATGTTAAATCGCAGTAGCTTAAATGTGCTGTTTGAGCTTGGAACCAGGCTTACTTTGAGCTTTTCTAGTGGTATTTTTCAAGCCAGCCTCAGAATTCTGACCTGATTTGGGAGATTTGAGGCTTCTTTTTGAGTTTTGGGGGCCTAAAACTTAAAAGGTTTATTATTTATATTTTTGGCTTCATATCTTAAATACAGTTTTATGAAGGCAATGACTTTTAAGCTCAAACTCGCTATGCATGGTGAAATATAAGTTATCCCTATATATCAAAACTCTTATCTTCATCTAGAGATAATACTACTTATGATGATTATAATGATAAATACTGTCTATTACATTAAACAAATGGTGGCGACTAATTAAGGTGTGTCTGCTCCTAAAAAACAATGTCTCATGCTGTAAAAAAACAGAAGGCACTACTTTATTTAACAGGCTAATAAGTGATCTTTCCAAGATCTCTGCAACAGTTTTAATTAGATTGCGTAATTCTGGTTAAATAAATAAACAGGATATCTTAAATAGCTGGGGACCCACCAGATACCTTGTTTAATAATGGTGATGAAACAAATAGGATTAAGGTCTCAGTATTGACTGGGTTCTCCATTGCAGAATTGGTTGCGTTACAGAAGCATGATCCAAACGAGCCGACCTCCAGTACATTCACTGTTTAAGTATCTGCCGGTGCAGAAGACGCTGAACCTCTGGAGTCATACTGGAAGTGACGCTATGGTCCATCCAAGGACTCGTCTTCTGGTCTGCAGGAAAGAGAGAAGAGATGTTTGCCATTTGTTTTCGTACCTGCTTTGTGGTCGACTGTCCTCCCTTGATAGAGCCAAATAGATGTTCAGCAAGCACTCATGTGCAATTTATGAAACCTAGCAGAAAGTTTAGATAAGGTATCATTCACTACAGCTTTTGAAATGCTAGTAGCATTTCTAATGATTGCTGTTTCCAACATTGATATGTGTTTAGTTTGCATTTTTTCCATTAAGGTGGTGCTATTATCAAATTGCTGTTTAGTTTACTTAGCTTTCATGTGTGCCAACATTTTGCATATTTATTATCGTAGGCGCTGCCATTTTGAGGCACTGGATACTGTGGCTAGGCATGTGATGCACACACTCTGATATACAGTATCAAACCATGACAGTCATGCTGTAAAAGATGGCCACATTCATTAGACATTCATACTTTAAGAAAATAAAGGAATGATTTCATGAAAGACTAATGTTTGAGCACACAGTTTATAGAATTTGGTTTTGCCTTAGTTTGTTTTGACTTCTGCTTTAGTTTGGCCCTTGAACTTTGCTGAGCTGTATAATGGTTTGTGTAATCACCTTTGCTGATGACCCTGCCTATCCTTATGGAAAGTCTGTACAGAAGAACCTCTATTGATACCTGCCATTTCTTTGTAACAATCTGTTCAACAGTTCCCTCCCTGTTTCTTATTAAAATGTGACAGCATTAACAGAAATAATTTAAATGAAAACAATAAATTTAATTAAAACACTGAGCCAAGGGATTTTCCACTACGAACAGATTTAATAGAGCTAACATTTTCGGGAAGTATTTATTATTGATCCAACATAGCTAAAACGTTATCTTGAAGTGTTGAAATTTCATATCTAATGAAGATTCTGGTTAAATATTATTTTTATTATGTTCTGACTAATATAAAAAATATTTTTCCATATTTCTAAATATCAGTTCCTAGCAGAGGTTCTTGTGGAATTGTGGGTGTATGGCAAGTCCCTGTTTTCTGTTCCTTTTTGACAATCTTTCTGATTCATAAATTATAGCACTAGAAATACTGCAACAACTCTGATAAAGTGGTTCATTGCTGAGGCAAAACTCATCAAAACAGGCATATAAGGGACAAGAGATGCCTTATGAGACCAGACTTTAGAAGAATGATTCTATTAATGTTCTAGCAGATAAATTCTAAAATGCAGAATCCTAATAGCACAAATGTAACAACTTAGAAGCAGAAAATATGAAGCAATAGCAGTCTGGAGTGTAATGAAACAATTTCATTCCAAATAGCAATGGTTTGTGTAATCACCCCTGTAAAGGCCCTCTAAAAGACCCCTAAACCAGGCCAGGACTTTTTTTAATCTGCCTAGTGTAGGTCTCACCCCAGGCAGCTTGACCTCCCAGTTCCCCAGGCAGGCTTCAGCCTACATAGGCTCAAATGGGTTCACATGTTCAAAAATATTTTTAAATGTCCCAAAACACACAAGAATATCAAACATGCCCTTTCAGGGTGAATAACCAGAAAAAACCTTGCGGCCTGGAACACAAAATGAAGCAAAATAGCTTTACCTAAAAACCAAAGATCAAACAAGTCCCAAATTGCAACCCAATAATTGAACACCCAAAAATAGAAGCAAAAATCCAAGAATCCAAAAATTAATACTTACTATGCAAGGATCTTTATGATTGACAATAAACCACTGTTAGGACAAACAATAATAAAAACACTCAAAAGAGCATAGAGAACTTACTTAAAAGATAATCAAAGCTAACAAAAAAATAAAAAAAAAAATATCCAAAGGCAAATCTCACACTCTTTTATAGCTAGTCAGAGAATTCAGTAGGAGTGATGTCAGGGTGGCCATGCCTCCTGAGGCTCCAACCCCAAAGTACGGAGTTAGAGTAACTAATGATCTGCTTCGCAGCACTGATTCTGGAATCCTAAATATTCTTATTCTTTTTGATCTTAGATTGACATTTAACACTATCTTTCAAACACTATTATCAGAACACCTGTCTTAACTGGGTATACCTGGCTTTACTTATTCATGTTCTCAGACTTACTTAACTAATAGATTTCAATTTATTCATATGAATTATTTCTACATTTCTCACAATTTGATTGTTATCCATTGTGTGCCACAAGGTTTCAGCACTGGCTTCTTTACTTTTTATCACTTACCTTCTCCCCCTTGATTCAATTACAGTATGCATCATCATTGTATTCAATTGCATTGTTATTCTGATGACATCCAAATTTATATTTCCACCAAACCTTTTCAGGTTTGTTCTGTATCCTCTTTGGTTACTTGCCTCAATGATATTAAAATTTGAATGGCTTAATAGTAAGAATTCTGAAATTCTTCCCATGGGCTTTAAAGGTGCCTTTTCAACATTTTGAAACATTAACATTTATATTGATGACACCCCTATTCCATTATGCCCTCAAGTCAAGAGTCTGGCTTTTTAATCTTACGTTAAAACCTAATTCCTTGCTGCTTTTTATCACCTTTGTAACATTTCAAGACTTGTTCCCTTACTGTCAGACTCTGCAACTGAGACACTAATTCATGCATTTGTCACAATGAGGCTACATTATTGTAATGGTTCCTTCATATCCAGGCTAAACAAGCTGCAGTTACTTCAGAAATTTAGAGTCAAACTAAGGCCCATAATCACATTACCCTTACACCATGTAAACTTCACCGGGAGCCAGTGAAATACCGTATTGACTATAAAGGCTTATCGTCTCATACAAAGCACATCATGGTCTGGCTCCCACTTATTTAAAGGATCTTCTTAAAGATAACACACTGGCCCACTCACTGTGCTCTTCTACTTCTAGCTGCTTCTTATTTCTGGAACTCATGTCTTGATTCTGTTTCTTTGGTTAAAAAACGCCTTAAAGCTCATCTTTGTAGAATTGCCTTCTCAGTGCCATAAATTATATCCTTTGTGACCTGCAGGGGGCACCACAGAGCCCCAAACCCCAGACACAACAACACAGACACAAGTCTCAGGTTGAAAGGCACAATTTATTACAATAATAAAACCATACAGAGTTGTCTTTCTCTTTCTTCACAATCACACACACCAACACACTTTCTTTCTTTCTTTCTTTCTTTCTTTCTTTCTTTCTTTCTTTCTTTCTTTCTTTCTTTCTTTCTTTCTTTCTTTCTTTCTTTCTTTCTTTCTTTCTTTCTCCTAGACAAGCATTGATCATCCTTCACACCTGACTCCAACTGTATTGGGTAAGGCTTGAGCAACTCTTTTTATCTAAAACCACAGAATACTTCCAGTGCTAGGACATGGTCTGTTGGAAGCACTTCTGGGTCATGTGGAAGTCCTATAAAGCAGGCAGTTATGCTGCATGTTCAGGGTCACAAAGTTAAAATTTCCTTGACAAAATGCTACATAATAAAAGGTTTTCATTACCCTTTAATTGTTAAGATGGAAATAATTAGTTGTTCTTTATTATACCCAATATAACTGCCCAGTCCCAGTCCCAGTCTTTTCCTCATTTAAATTATGTGTATCCTGAACTTTCTGGATGTTGTCTTTAATGATTTCATCCATCATCCTGCAATACTTTGTTCTATGAATAGTGAAAGATTTATGAAAGATTTATTTTTAGAAAGTCAACAAAATCAAGTAAACTAAACTACTACCATGTGTACTCCCCATGAACTTCAGTATTTATACTCAAATAACAATTATAACAAAACAAATACTCGGTCATTCCTCTCTGTGATTCTTGCTTGCTGTATCTTCTCCAAATGGTCCATTTTAATCTGACTTCTCAGGAAGTCACCCTGCACACTTCCCATTTAAAGGCAGCTTTCCCTAAGGAGCTACTGGTTTTCTGCAAGTGAAATTTATATGTGAAATATAAAGAGGAAATGACCACAGAAATAAATAAATAAATATTATATTATATAATAAAGTGGCTTATTCACTTTCTCTACCCCAAAATGCCCCAGCATAAACTTCCTCCCATGTTCACGCTATGGCTGTCCTTACTTCCAGAATTCTTGTCAGTGAACTGCCTTTCTAAAATAAAAAACAAAACAAAACAGAAACAGCAGTTTAAACAGATTTTGGCATATTGCTTTCTAAGAGCTTGGTATCATTTGCAGTACTTTCTGGACAGTCTGCTTGTAAATAATGTGGAACAAACAGCTTGCTATGGCTGCTTCCACCACCTTAAAATGAACCACAGCCCTGTTTATTCTGGGGAAAAGCTCATGTTATGTTAAATCCCATTTTACTGGAGCTTAATTTGTGCAGCATATTTAAGAATTAATCAGATTAACTATTGCTATTATTAGTTTAAAGTTTTAATACTTTTTGGCATTGCACACATGCACAAATCAGTATGGTCTTTTGTGTTGTACATATCATGAAGAAAGCTCACAGCATCATTTACCAGAGAACAGTTAATGTTTGCCAGAATACTGTGGAAAAGGCTCAAAGTGTATAGCCAAGGAGAAGAAAACTGTTCTGAGAAAGTAATAAACTTTACCTTTTATATGAAACATATATATAATATTGCTCAAGGACACTGAACAGATGAGCAGTGACTCTTCTGTATCGGTCCCCTGATTAAATATCCCTTTCATCTTTATTCTTAGAGTGTAAATCTAGCAACACTTGTCAAGAGCACTCACTTTAAGACATGATCTTCAACTTATGACAATAAGTGTGTAAAGAAATCAAGGTCAACTAGTTAAAAAACTGCTGATTACTATACATACAGTGTACTGTATAGTTATGGTGTGTAGCAAATACACTGCTGAAACGTATACTTTAAATGGGTTTACGGCTATGTACTGTCAAAAACAGGTAACAAAATAAATTTAAAATGTTTATATATTTGCTGTCTCTTGCCTTATGTGTACCATTAACATTCCTCCTATGTCTTTTTTGGTATCCTCCTTTATCTCAGGCAGTCTTGGCTAGCGTTTCATCTCTTGAATATGTTCCCATAAAACCTGTTTCTCAGACTCTGTTATTTGAATGTGTCTTTCTCACCTCATGTCTGCTTTTAGACTACCACCACAGATAAGTAGGCTCCCATTACCTGCTGTGAAAACATCATGGGTATTCTCGTGAAAACTTGCCGTCTTTGAAGGTGACTTTCAGTGTTCCTCTATGTCTTTCCTCTGTATCCTTGTATCAACCTCTCTTGCCCAGTAGTACCTGACTCAATTATGTTTGACTGAGAAACCAAACTGATACTTGTAGCGATCTTGCTAATATGGTTTGCCTGCCAAATGTTTTTAATATGTATAGTATGCCTTGATGAATTTGGCTATCTATGACCTTAAGGGAATTATTTGGGAAAGGTCCTGAGTGGACTGATTGGTGGAAAAACTAATAACAACAACAAGCAAATATATTATGGAGAAGAAGAAGAAAGTAAAGCTATCAGCGATGAGCTGGGTGATACATGACTCTGTCCTGAAAAGGAGAGGAAAGTGGAAGAAGAGGACTTGTTATTTTTTCCTCTTAAGGAAGGTACCTCTTTCGATGCTTGTACAAAAGCCTGTCTCGGACTCTTGATAGGTTAATAATTTTATTCTTCTGCTGTGGACCAATTCACTGAGGAGAAGGACTGAGTTTTTCATATTCTAGTTATTGCTCTTTCTGTTTTTCATGTTTTGGTCTATAATGTAATTGTCAGGGGGAGGGTATGCATTATTTTGTTGTCTTGCAAGAATATTGAAATGGTGTCCTTTAATACACTATTGTTTTTCATGGTGAATGTGTTATCTGTCTCAGGTGTAGTGTACAGAGTAATTTAGAGCTTAATATTCCAGAGTTCCCAAATCTTTTAAAGTGAAACATATAATGGCATTAATTGTGCTTTATGTGAATCACTGATGCTTTCCAGACTGGCTACGTGTGCCTGGGGCGTTACATACTCACTAATCACACCAAAGCAAAACTGACCAATGTCATTGTTTGGAGGAACTGGACACACACACACAGAACTTAGTGTTTTATTTTATAGTAGATGTCTGCTATATTGTGCATATATCTTGTTGGTCCACATCAATGACAGGCCGGACTGTCAACACAGGGCACTCTATATTGTGGTATACTGGGCAGGTAACATAATTTCAAGAGAGGCCCATGTGACAGGGCAGGTTGGCTCCATGCTCCCGCTTCCCTTTCGGAGCCTCTTAAACTCGCCACTGTCGACAGTCATAACCAAGATGATCCGGGCAAATGAAGACACATGCTTACAGCAAGTGGTAGATGTACAAGTGCTCAGTGCTGTTATTAAAATTAATCCAGAAGAAAAACTGTGTTCAAAACGTGCAGTGCAGTTTTTCAGATCTTCTTAAATAAATAAATCATCCATAAAAACTGTGATTGTGGAGGTTAAAAAATCCAATATATAAAGCCAACAAAATGCTGTTAAAATCCAGAGAGACTATTCTTTAAAAACTGTGGTAAGCCCAATGCCTTCTTCTAAGATCTGGCATCTCCTCCCCTTATCCTGTTCAGACCTCTCAGAAGGAAGAAATGCCTGCCAACAGGCAACTCTGGTGGGCTGTGCCGGACCGCAATAGTCTCTTGACGCTAGTCCATTGTTGCCTGTGGGAGACACAGCACATCGGGTCGCTCCTACTCACAGGAAAATGCTCAGTAAGAGCACCCTTTTTCCAGCCCCAGCCTCCTCGGCCTATGGCTCACTCCCAAACATTAGCCTTCATTCTCTTAGCATGGCTCTATCGATCCTGTCTCTCTCTTTCTCTTTCCACTGTCTTTTTCTTTTTTTTTCTCTTCTGTCTGCCATGCAGGCTCCTCTTACAGGTATATATTGCCTTATCTAACTTAACAGTCTTGTTTCAACTCAAATTAGAAAAGACAACACTGTGGTTGTTATTTCCAGATCAGTCCTTTAACCTGTCAATAAGATTCTTGTGACTTTATTTATTATTGTTATTAATAATGGTACTATTATTATAAGTTAATGACAATAAATAATATATGTTGCATTCAAGTTTCCAAAAACCTACTTTCATTAGCATAAATTACAAAATAATGTATGATTAAGACAACAATCTTGAGATGCATTTTATTGGATATGCCATTGATTTATTTTTTTTACATTGTAATACTGCATAGCACTCCCTACAGTTTGTTCAAGTGTAAAATTAAAATATCATAGTTTTTTTCAAAATAGAGTGAGTTATTAATTTAAGGTAACAAGGGAGAGACAAAGAGAGAACAAAAAGTAAATATTTATACAAGAACAGTGAAATCCAATGGTGTAGCTCCACTGGGTTTGAGTTTACTCTCTATCTATCTATCTATCTATCTATCTATCTATCTATCTATCTATCTATCTATCTATCTATCTATCTATCTATCTATCTATCTATCTATCTATCTATCTATCTATCTATCTATCTATCTATCTATCTATCTGAACTGCAGAACAATATACAGTTAACATGGAGGTCTATAACTTGCTACGATTTCTGGTTACAGAGGAAAAGAATGGGAAGAAGGAACATATATGGAATTGTTTCTTTTGTGGGGTAAATATTGTAATTTATATTTGAATAAAACAATAAAATTGAGACAGCAACCATCACTGCTCCTGGCTGCTGTCTCCTTTAATGATTTAACATGTGAATGCTGTGTTTTCGTAAGTTTCGTAACCCATCTAATATTGGACACAGCTGGAGAGACAACACCTTAGTCTCAGTCAACATTTTCCCTGTTCCTCCTGAACCAGAGAACATTTCTTGATGATGTTAATGCTGTACTTTTATGGTCGTTGTTTCAAGAACTTAATTAGGCACAAAAAATAAATATAAGTGATATTTTTCAAAAATGTTGAAGTGTTTTGTCCTCTACTTTGTGGGTGTGTTTCTGGGCTAACATTAAGAAGTGACATTAAAGACCCTATTTTTCACAGAGTTTGATTTCTTCTTCAATACACAATCATCTTTGCTTATTATATGTCCTTACGGGGGCCAGTGGAAGCTAAAGATACGCTCCTTCAATATAAAAATCTGGAAGAACTTTTTCACATACAGGTTTATAGTGTATAAAGTAATTTAGATGAGGAGGTTGAGTCAGACTCTTTTTAAATAAAGGCTAGGATTGTCACCAATGGGTTGTTAGCCAACCAAACAGGACATATGGCCTGTTCTCATTTATAAAATATTTCATGTCTCCTTCTGCTAGAAAAAAATCTTTCTTTGATCACCATCACAACTTCATCCTTCACCATGAAAACATGTACGAACATACTGCTCATTCTTTTGAAGGTTTTATGATTGTTGCACTCCTCAAAGTCACTCAGCAGTTCTAAAGGTTTTAGACAACTGAATTCACTGTATTAATTATCTGGTAGAGGTCCACTTTCAGGAGCTCATACTCATTATTCAATCTGATTACTACATTCATTTCATGGTAAATTTGAACCTTAACCATTACAGTGCAGTGCATTTTTAACAAAAAAAAAACACTTCCCTGTCACAATAGCACTTTTCCTAAAAAAACAGCTTTTAGGGTGCCAGAAATATATCAGAAATATATGCAATCAGATCTCAAGTCATCTTTGATTTCTAAATTTTATCTGCTTCCAATAATATATACAGTGGTGTGAAAAACTATTTGCCCCCTTCCTGATTTCTTATTCTTTTGCATGTTTGTCACACAAAATGTTTCTGATCATCAAACACATTTAACCATTAGTCCAATATAACACAAGTAAACACAAAATGCAGTTTGTAAATGGTGGTTTTTATTATTTAGGGAGAAAAAAAAATCCAAACCTACATGGCCCTGTGTGAAAAAGTAATTGCCCCCTGAACCTAATAACTGGTTGGGCCACCCTTAGCAGCAATAACTGCAATCAAGCGTTTGCGATAACTTGCAATGAGTCTTTTACAGCGCTCTGGAGGAATTTTGGCCCACTCATCTTTGCAAAATTTTTGTAATTCAGCTTTATTTGAGGGTTTTCTAGCATGAACCGCCTTTTTAAGGTCATGCCATAGCATCTCAATTGGATTCAGGTCAGGACTTTGACTAGGCCACTCCAAAGTCTTCATTTTGTTTTTCTTCAGCCATTCAGAGGTGGATTTGCTGGTGTGTTTTGGGTCATTGTCCTGTTGCAGCACCCAAGATCGCTTTAACTTGAGTTGACGAACAGATGGCCGGACATTCTCCTTCAGGATTTTTTGGTAGACAGTAGAATTCATGGTTCCATCTATCACAGCAAGCCTTCCAGGTCCTGAAGCAGCAAAACAACCCCAGACCATCACACTACCACCACCATATTTTACTGTTGGTATGATGTTCTTTTTCTGAAATGCTGTGTTCCTTTTACGCCAGATGTAACGGGACATTTGCCTTCCAAAAAGTTCAACTTTTGTCTCATCAGTCCACAAGGTATTTTCCCAAAAGTCTTGGCAATCATTGAGATGTTTCTTAGCAAAATTGAGATGAGCCCTAATGTTCTTTTTGCTTAACAGTGGTTTGCGTCTTGGAAATCTGCCATGCAGGCCGTTTTTGCCCAGTCTCTTTCTTATGGTGGAGTCGTGAACACTGACCTTAATTGAGGCAAGTGAGGCCTGCAGTTCTTTAGACGTTGTCCTGGGGTCTTTTGTGACCTCTCGGATGAGTCGTCTCTGCGCTCTTGGGGTAATTTTGGTCGGCCGGCCACTCCTGGGAAGGTTCACCACTGTTCCATGTTTTTGCCATTTGTGGATAATGGCTCTCACTGTGGTTCGCTGGAGTCCCAAAGCTTTAGAAATGGCTTTATAACCTTTACCAGACTGATATATCTCAATTACTTCTGTTCTCATTTGTTCCTGAATTTCTTTGGATCTTGGCATGATGTCTAGCTTTTGAGGTGCTTTTGGTCTATTTCTCTGTGTCAGGCAGCTCCTATTTAAGTGATTTCTTGATTGAAATAGGTGTGGCAGTAATCAGGCCTGGGGGTGGCTACGGAAATTGAACTCAGGTGTGATACACCACAGTTAGGTTATTTTTTAACAAGGGGGCAATTACTTTTTCACACAGGGCCATGTAGGTTTGGATTTTTTTTCTCCCTAAATAATAAAAACCATCATTTAAAAACTGCATTTTGTGTTTACTTGTGTTATATTTGACTAATGGTTAAATGTGTTTGATGATCAGAAACATTTTGTGTGACAAACATACAAAAAAATAAGAAATCAGGAAGGGGGCAAATAGTTTTTCACACCACTGTAAGTGGCTGGGAAATTGTCTTCCTGCCCAAGATTTTATAACATATCCATTGTCAACACACAAAAAAGACAAACAAACTGCAAAGCCCTTTAACTGATAGCAGTTTGTACGTTCCATGCACAGTGTATGTGAGAGCCCAGTATAAATAAAGCTTGTGCCAACTGTCCAAGGGTTGTTTTACAATAGCTGCCTTCATGTCATGCTAGTGTTGAAGACTGAATCACAAATTAAGTTAGAGCTGTATATTGTAAGACCTGCTTAACTTTATAACTTTGCACCCCCTTCCTTTTTAATTACAACCACCTTCATGAAGCTTGTGCCTTCTGAATAGATGAGGAATTCAAACAATAAGGAGAATGGAATGCACATATCCCTAGCGTCACATGTGGTTAAAATAGATTTTAAACGGACAATTTACTTTAGAATTAAATTCAGCTTAACAACTGCAAAACATTTTCCTATTACCATCTGACACCACAATACCCCATGTGTCTTTTGAGGGGTATATTTATTTACTTAGGTATCCAGAAATGCTACAACATGGTACAGTAAAGACCTGATGCGCTTCAAAGCCAAGCATATCTTTAAATTTTTACCAGACTGGAACATAAAAAATGAACAAAATGATAAAATGATCTATGACCTGAAAGGTACATTCACTTCTTTCAAAATAAATTATGCCATTTGAGCAATACGTGATGACTCAGTAAAGCCAATCCATGTGTAACTTAGTAAAGTTAATCCTCACATGATTCAGTCAAAACACGCCACACATATGCTTTTACTTCGGCTGTGTCAAATATTTTATAGCTCCAAGAGAAAAGGTCCATGCCACTCCACAGGGGGCAGGAGAGCAGTCAAGTCACTGCCTACCTGCAAAGCACACGCTAACAATTTGGAGTGTTATTTACACTGAGTAGGGGTTTCAGTTACTTAGCGCGGTATCTGATTGTTTAATTTATAGTGTGCAAGTTGCTCTATTGTGTAATTGATTTGGGTTAGATTTTTCATTCCACTATAAATAGTGGAGGCTGTGTACAAGTGAAATTATTGTCGTATGGCTCAGTATTGACAAAGACAATGGGGAGGTGGGGGGGTGCCTCTCGGAACACAGTAAAAACATATGCAAGTGATTTGGCGGTAGGAGAAGTCCTCTTTTCAATGTTTTTCTTGTCAGGGATCATCACAGAAGAGAGGGCATATAATGAGGGCATTAAATACATTTACTGCATATGTATCAAGTAGGCGCAGTTAACAAAAAGGAAGAAAACACATTAAAATTAATATCAATTATCAGTCATAAAATATCAAGGCATCTTAGAAGATATATTTTAATTACAATTCTTCACATTAATACACTACACTATAGTACTGTGCAAAAGTCTCAGGTAAACTAGTTATTTTATTTATATTTTGTCATAGATGTTAATTTTTTGTCTTCTGCTTCAGTGAGTCTATTGAAAAGAGAAAATTTCAAAGTAACATATGTTCATTTTCAAAAAAATTAAATGCTACCTAGAAATTTTTGCATTTGAATAAAAAAGCAGCACATTAAGTAACAGACCATTTAAAAGAAAGACTAGATTACTTTTTATGTTTATGGCCCATGTGATAAGAATGAGTCGGAGACATCATGAAGAGTTGGGGCAGCACCCGTATATTATTTTCTCGGCTGCTAAAGTTGCTTTTCTTTTGTAGCACGATGTGCTTAGGTCAGAGTCCAGAACAGAACTGCCTGTATGGAGACAAGATGGCAGTTTTAACAGCCCGTAAAGGAAATGACGTTGTCGGTGCAGGAACTGGGAGTGACGTCCTCATGCCCGGAAGTGACGTTGTCCTTGGGGCTGGCAACAGGCGGGACTTCCTGGGAAAGGTCTGCAAGGGACTGAGAGAGATAGTCAGTACACTCTGCTACCCCCTGGCCTGGCGTAGAATTACTAGTGTTTAGGCCCTGCAGCTGTTTCCCATGCGCACATGTGTGACACCTAGTTTCATGATTAAAGAAAGAAAAAGTGTTGGTGATCAATGATGAGAGTGAACATAGCAACAAGACCCAAGGTGGAAATCCTGCATCAGGAAGGTCTCTCCAAGCAGACTTTCATGATGTGGTGTTAAGCCGTTCTGAAGTAACAAAAGAAACGGGCAAGGCTGAGGACCCGAAATGCAGTGGTTAACCAAATGGTTGACTGAAATCCCTTCAAAATGAGAAGAAGACTGGTACTGCTATCAGCTGTAAACTCATAAAAACCACTAGGACTTGAACATACTGTTCTACAGTCTGGGGAAGTCTTATCAGCAGTGGCATTCATCAGGGGTGGATGTAAATAATTTTGAATGGAGTGGCAAGAGGGTGACAGGAAGATTTTTAAGAGGGTTGCAACACGAAAACGTTATTCTTTCAGATGCACAGTACCGTATGTGTGCCAACTAGTGTTCGAGGTGGAAGTATTTATGAGGTAAATAAAATCAGCAATTACAAAGATAAGTCCAGCCTCACAGTAGAAATCAGCAGTTTATTGTTTGAGCAGTATATTTCACAGTTCTCTCCCGAAAACAAACTACAGACAAATATGTTCAACAATGTTGATATACATTTGTAAAATTAAGTGTCACATTGTTTTTGAAATTATTCAGATATAAAATATCTGGAGCAAAGGACCTGTCCCAAAAACAGTGTTCCTTTTCATCTGACAAACACAACTACAGAGAAGTCAGCTATAAGAGCTGAATAAGACGATTATTATCTTGTCCAGCAAATGTTTTCACAAAGTCATCCAGATTCAAAGATTTACAGTACTGCATTTGGAATCCATGCTTACTATAGCCAAATTTGACAATCTACTTTCTGTCATAGTAGATCACAGATGATTCTCTGTTAGCTTTAGGCCTGAAAAACGTCATTCATAAGAAGCACTGCTGACTTGTAATACCTTAGCTAACAACTGTAACAGCTCAAAGTGGCAGGATTTTGTTCACCATTCTTTTTATGTCCTTCTAAGACTCTCCTTATTTGGTGAAGTTCATGCTTCAATTCCTCAGTTATGGATTCATAAGCGTTTGCCAAAAGAAGAACATCCTCCTCTCTTAGAAAGCCAGAACTAGGTGAATTTAGAGCATGAATACCAACCATTATACGGCAGTTGGTATTAGAAAAACGCCTTTGCATTTCTCATGCTATCAATAACTGGGTAGTACAATTTTACTTGAAAAATATATTTGCTGTCTAACTCTACATGCTGTCCAAGGCTGATGGTGACAACACGATCTTTGAGTTTTCCTGTTACTTTGAGAAGTACTGGGTTGTAGAAGTATCACTTCTTTCAGATGTGTCAAGTATATCACTGCAAAGCTCATCAAAGTAGGTATTGCTATGATAATGTGTCATTACGTATTTCAATGATTGAATTAAATCACCAGCCTTATAAAGATAAAGATCAAAGTGTTTTTGACTGCAGCATATCTGACAAAAGTTTAGTGTGTACTCACACTGGCAATTTTTTCCATGCCCAAGCACATTTGTCCGCATTTAACCCCGCAAACTCTTGATCATTTGACTAGTGTGATCATCATTTGTCTCTGTAAAAATATCATGTGTACAGCAAAATTAACAACAAAACACTGCGCTGCAAAAAATCTGAAGGAGAGTAGAGCATTATCCTGTCCTACAGGACTCCAAAACAACCACAAAATGAGTAAAATCATTTTGACGTGCATGTTGTCACTCATGTTGTCACAAAAGTGTGCCTGGGCCCAGAATGTTAAGCACAGTGTGAGTGCAGGCCACCGGGGGGAGTAGGGAGTGGGGACAATTGCGCTTGGGTACGGTACAGAACAAACGTGCCAAGTGTGAGTACACCCTAATTCAGAATCACCTAAAACCTTTCTGAACACTCTAATAAGACACCCTGCAAAATTCAAATCAATCTGACTCAATGAGGCTTCAATAGCTCTCTGTGGAATGTTCTCACATTGAATTTCCTCAAGCAGTCTAAGAATAGCAGGTGGTCTGCCCATTAAATCACAGCATAATACATGTCTGAGAGCCCAGCGTGTATCACTAAGGCACTGAAGCTCCCTTGGTACCCTGTAAACATCTCACACTGCACATCCAACCACTTCTGATGGACATAGGTTCCAGACATGAATGTGTACAATTTATCCAACAAAGCAAAAAAAAAATTCCAGCATCAGGTACACTTCTGATTGTGTCACCTATCACCAAGTTTAAGCAATGTGGTCTGCAATGGACATACAATGCGGATTTGGCAACATCTTTTATCCAAGCTGTTACACCTGAATGTACCCCACTCATAACTGCTGCTCCACTGTATCTTTGGCCTACAAGGTTTTGTTTATAATCCAAACCATTCATCTCCAAACAGCCAATAATTTTAGCACTTAATTCAGCAGCATCCAACCTTTCTGCCTCTTGAAACTCCAGGAGAGACTATACAAACCCATGCAAATGATCAAACTAAGCAAGTGTTATACCCCTGCCAAAAAAAGAATGATTAATAAATAAAACTCAACACATGGTTTCCTCAGCAGTGTCTGTATCATGAATTTATTTACAAAAGCACAGTAAAACAACACTTTCAGTACTATATTGCCCAGTATATCTCTCTTCAGCACCTTACAGTATTTATATGCCTAACTTTCACCAATTTATAAACATTAGTGCTTATACTTTATCCTTCATCTTTATCTCTTAAACGTTTCTTATTTCTATACATTTCTTACAACTACTTACAACAACTTGCATCACAGTATTGTCATTCCATGTTTCCTCTTATTTAAGTCTTTCAGACTTCATTCCTATTTATCACAAACAGTATTATATATTAATATGCATAACAAAGCCATAATAAGCATGTAAGAAATACTGTATATACAGATCATATATAGAAACATAATCCGATTAAAACATATAAATACGTATACACAAACAAGAGCATAAAGGAATAGTAAGGGCATTCTTTTATAATATCCTTAACAACAGACTGTCACTTTTATTTTACTTAATAAATTGCTCAGTTTTGCTGTTAAATGTTACAAACAGTAAATCTTTAAAATCAAACCACTGCTTTAATAACAGGCTGAAGAGGCTCCTCTCACGTACAAATGGAAGTAAATTTACGGGCACCCTTGTACAAACAATGCGCATTCTGGAAATTTCTACATTACTGACTGGCAGCGTTACAAACTCACTCAACATTCTTTCCTTTTTTTTTCTTTACAAAAGTGGACTTTAATGCTTTTCCTACATTACAACTGAAAGTCTGCCATGGTAAACATCATACACACCTGTATGTGGAGGGTTTTTTTTATATATTGACCCCAATAATAGCAAATGTATAGAAAATGCAGTGTGCAATGACAAGTATTTGTAAGTATTAGGGTAAAATGGAGTTCTCAAACGATGCAGATAAAACAAGAAAAATAATAAACAGAACAAAGTATAAAATGATGTAAACATAAAACATGGAATTATAACAGATTTAATTATTTTGTGAGTGTAACACAGTCTTTAATGCTAACTTCAGCTAAACACCTAGTAGAGGAAAAGGGGAGAATTTACAAGTTATATCTAACATTACCTCATTCTTTCACCTGAGACAGACAATTTCACAATTTGTAGTAACAGTAAAAAAAAGCATGAGGAGACACAATTTTTATGTGGAACAAACCATTGTTCTCTGAAGAGGAAGTATACATGAAAGGCTGAATGCAGGACATGCTTTATGTCAAAAGATTTTTTATGAAACGTAGTTATTAATTATAACTTTTGATATATATTATATTTGCATTAAGGGGGAAAATGGGGTGGTACATCATTTTGTTAGAGTGGCTAATGCCACCATATGCCATCCCTGTAGATCCACCTAGGTCTTCATGAAAGAACAAAGGCATCATAAAGAGAGAGATCAGTAGATTAGTTTTAGTGTCCTTGATTTTGTGTCTTCACTTTAGTTGTGACCCTTCACAGTAGTGTTGGACTAATGTGTTTAGTAATGCTCTCATGTTATTTAAATTGATTTTTGAAAAGGACCTTAAACATGCTTTCCTGTTGAATTCTATGAAATGTGCTTTCCTGTTGAATGCTATACTGTTTAAATCAGTATATAGAATGTTTTAATAGATTTTTGTTGATTTAAAAAGTGGAGTATTATCTAAAGGAAATGGGCTAAACACTGGTCACTTTACAAGCTACATTTTTACAATGTTTGTTTATAGAGAAAATATGAAAAAGTGTTATTTTACAAAAGTTTTTCCTTTCTGATTATTAAAGGTTCTACTGAAAAAAAACAATCTTATATCAACAATTTTACATTAAAAATTGGTTCAAGGTAAAGACCAACTGCTGGATGTCAAATCCACCCAAAAGAAACAAATTGCTAATCTAGGGAAGTACTGTAATTCAGTGAAAGACTACAATACACACTTCTACCTTAGTAGAAGTGAAAAGTAACACACAAAGTTGCTGTACGTGGAGACTAAAGGAAATGTGAAAGGTGCAGGTTGAGCAACTGCAATAGAACGTAGCTTAGGGTCTTGTTCACAAGAGATGATAGAAGTGGACAACTCAGTGTAGTAACAGCAGGTTAGTGAATGCTGTACCATTCTGTTGTTGTGAAGAGGGAGCTTAGTCCTAAAATGAGGCTTTCAATTTAAGTCTATAAAGCAGTCAACATGCTTATCTTCACCTATGGTCATGATCTCTGGGTAGTGACTGATAAATGAGGTCATAAGTGGCCAAAATGAAAATCCAGTGCAGGGTCACTGGACTCACTCACTGCAAAAAGTGTAAAGAGCTCAACATTACTTTGAGTAGATCCATGGCTTAGCTGGACAGGGAAGTGTCAGTGGAGGAGGTTCATTGTTATGTTCTTTGTTTTGGTACTCATCATTAAAAGTGCCTTTTCTTTCTGAATTTAAGGACAATTCATTTTCACCCATCCACTGTTTCTACCAACAAGCACAAAATGTGCTTTACGCTGTTCTTTCACAGTTCTAGCAGACTTGGCTTGAATCTTGGCCTAGATGTTATCCATTTTTCAGGTTGCATATCTCATGTTAGGTTAATTTGTTAGTCTCTTTGGAATATATACAAGAACTTTCTTAACCACTGAACCAGAAGAGGCAACCATTTCTTGTCATTAATGTACTGTAGCTGGTCCTCAGCGTAACGTGTATTGCATTATGTTGCATAATAAAGGAAGAGACCACACTGGTCTATCTTTTTGTTCTCTCAAATGCACTTTACTTATTAACAGAGTTAGCCAACATGATTGCAGAATAAGATGACCAACAAAACTGCAATTAAATCATCATCATCATTAACTGAACTTAGTGTTAACTCATGACAAATGAATCTAACTGCATTGTTACAACAAAATATATATTAATGTAATAATAAACACATTCTGTACATGATTTTATTTTTTCATGTACATTCTGTTTTTGATGCTTAACTTTTATTTTGAGTAATTTTTGAAAAGTTTAATTTTGCTACAATTTTAGTTTTATTTGTCTACCAGATGCCATCAAAACATCGCGCAACCTCACAATTGCGAATGTGACATCATGATCACTATTCTATGAATACACGCAATAAGTGTTATCTATTGGAGGAGAAACAATATCTTCTTTTGTGTAGTATAGTCAGCTTAGTTTCCAAATATGCCCTAGCACAGGGGTGGGCAAATTCATTCCTGGAGGGCCGCAGTGGCTGCAGGTTTTTGTTCCAACCCAATTGCTTAATAAGAAGCACTTATTGCTCTAGAAACAGTTCTGCTTCATTTTAGTTATCTCCCTTGTTAAGATTATAAACCCTTATTGCTTATTTAAGTCTTAAACAGCTGCATTCTTGGTTTTTAATTGCTCCTTATTAGCAATAAGATGCAAATGACAAAAGAAACCAGCAGTTATCCATTTTGCTTGTTACCCTTTACACCTGTGTGTATTTATCGTGCACTATTTGGTTTAATTAAATACTTGGAAGGAAAGAGAAGAGAAAAAAAGTGAAGGATTGAGAATTACCCATCCGTTTTACACTTCAAAATATTTGGATGATATCCTTAGAATGGAAAAAAAATCTAGGATTTGAGAATGACTTGACATAGCAGAGTTAAAGCACTAACAAGCCATGAAATGTAATTATTGGCAAGGATTGTTTTCTAATTAAGCAACTGGGTTGGAACAAAAACCTGCAGCCACTGAGGCCCTCCAGGAATGAATTTGCCCACCTCTGCCCTAGCAGAAGGCTTAATTTTGGATTTTTGTCTCTCGTGTTTGTCCATATTTTATGATTAATGTCTTGCCTTTTTATTTCTGGTTGCTTGATTATTTTTGACCTCTTGGTTTTCACTCATTTTTGTCTCTGATATTAATACAATCTCCTGTTACAATAATCTTCGGTCAGTTACGTGTCTGTTAACAATTAACATCTTAAACAAAAATCACACAATATACCTTTTAAATTTCCCCCGTTTGTCTGTCCATCAGGCTTTAACATTTGCTTCCTGTTGCAGACCTTCGTTCCCTCTAGACCTGGGTTCACCAATGAGTTCCATCTTTGGTTTTTAAAATACTGGGTGGAAAAAGTTGGACTTTTCAGGTAAAACCAGAAGTGATGTCAGGACACATTATGGCACTCATCTACTGGTTTGAGGATGAAAGAAAAGAGGGTGTTAGCAACCGGACTTCCTTAGGTGCTGGTGTCGCTATGCTTACCTTAATAGACCCCTGTAGATACTCCCAATGCACATGAGCATGCCATCCATCCATTTTCCAACCCGCTGAATCAATGAACACAGGGTCACGGGGGTCTGCTGGAGCCAATCCCAGCCAACACAGGAACCAATCCCGGGCAGGGTGCCAACCCACCACAGGACACACACAAACACACCCACACACCAAGCACACACTAGGGCCAATTTAGAATCGCCCATCCACCTAACCAGCATGTCTTTGGACTGTGGGAGGAAACCAGAGCACCCGGAGGGGACCCATGCAGACACGGGGAGAACATGCAAACTCCATGCAGGGAGGACCTGGGAAGCGAACCCAGGTCCCCAGGTCTCCCAACTGCGAGGCAGCAGCGCTACCCACTGTGCCACCGTGCCGCATGAGCATGCCAATGTTAAAATATTAATAAGTGTAAATTAAATATCAAGTTATGTGTTTAAATAAAATTTCTACTATTCCACCAGGCACAAGAACACCTTGGTTTGAACTGTTACCTCATGATCTGAGAAGTACCTCAAGGTTAGGTTGAAAACCTGGTCCAGATGTCCTCATTTCATTCAGATGCCATGCCAAAGATTTCAAATTTAGATTTTGACGAAAGTCTCTAGAAGTTAGTTTTGCAACGTGTTCCCGTCTGTCTTGCACTTGATGCTTCTGAGGTAAGAATATGAATAAATAGGTTCAGAAAAGGGTTCAAGAAGTTAGTTTTCTTAAATATAAGATATAAAGAAGGATGAGAAAGTGGTGTATTAAATGTTAAAACCATTCATCTATGTGTCCAAATTTGAAATCACCCTGAATATGGTGACAGTCATTTGCAGGGCACAGTCATTTCCACAACCACAACAACACTAAGCACAATGACACAGGATCATTGCACACTTGCCAGATAACCTAACATACACAATATAAGAGGAGAAGTGGAGCATGGGCAATAACTAAATTCCATCCAACCTTCCAAATAGTGTCAATAGTGCTACAGCGAGTAGCTGAATGTGCTCATAACCCTACATTCCACTTCTATGACAAAATTAAAGTTAGTCAGATGTAAACTGACTAATAGGAGTTTTCATAATCTAGAAAAACCATAAAGGATTAATCAGAGATGGAAAGTTTCAACAAGGGTGTACATTTTCATCTCGGAATGAATATTAATAACTCCAAACTTGTCCAAGAATTTCCAGATCCCTGGTATTTTGTTTTCTTTTAAGCCATTGCTTTAGCTGACACGTTTGACATACATGACATTTGTACCTTCATGCAAGTTTTAGTTCCTGTTTGTTTGTATTGTTACTTTTACTGTATAATCTGTCATAAATTATGTGGTAGTCCCAGTCTCAAAACCACTTAAAAATATTGTGGATTTAACTTCTCAAAATTACATGCAAGAAATATAGTATGTACACTTTCTCTTTTTAAAGGATCTCATCATGAATGCTTTCCTCTGTAAGGAGCTCATATTATATGTGAAGGCCAAGGATTTACTAGGATATCACCAGATTGAGTATCCTGTGGAAGTCAGTTGGGTAATCTGCTAGGACAAACAATATACTGGCTCTGCTAATGTATAAACACTGCCTTTAAAATCCCTGGTGAAGGGTGCAAAACATTGAGACGACCTTAGATAAGATATGGTGACTTTGAACTGAATGAGCTAATCGTTGGATGGTGACATTGATAAGTTTAGAACTAGCTACAGCAATGAAAAAGCATGATAACGTGGCTCCTTATTTTACTTCTTTGTAAATATCTGGAAATTGGATAGAATCCAAGTTGCAACTGCACATGGACACTCAGACATTTTCCACAAGCAAAGGGAGCACAGCAGTCATTAACAGGTGGAAAGAGGGCTTCATGGTGGTTTCAGAAACAGTAAAAGACATGGTAATATGTGTTGGGCACTTTATATTAGTTATATACTGGGTAACTTAATATTCAAAAACAAAATTATACTATGAACGTTATCCTCTTCTTATAATGCAGCTAACAATGGGGAATGCAAAAAGGTCCTTCTTCTTTCTCTGAGATACACTGTCAAGATAACTAACTTCTGTTATCTGACTGGAGATTTTCTTTTCCTCTCTTCCATTATCGACGGGCCATAGCTCAACAATAATGTTAATGGACATACATTGTATATGGTTAGAATCCTTTTGAAATAGTTTTAGTTAGTGTGTGTTTAAACTAATATGTATATTTACATGTGTGCGTTTTGTAATAGGCAAAGTTTATAATTTTACCAGTGAACCTGTTAAAGTTCTCTGAACCTTCATTCAGCTAAAAGCAATATATAAAAATTGAATTGAAAATGATGATTTGCTTGTTATACATCTCTGCTAAAAAAAATCTGATGCTGCTTAATCTGAGAGTGTTTCTGGTGAGCAGTAGGACTTTGACAATGGGTGGTGTAAGTACCCAAGAGGAAGGACAGACATCCTGGTTGGGTTGGAGGATGATTTCTTACCTGGACAGGAGGCCATAGTAGAAGGACAGATGGGCATGACAGCTGGACGAGAAAACAGCTTCTTATCCAGCCGGAGTGATATAAAGGATGGACCTGCAGAGGGTGGCTGGAGGCCAGGAGCAGTTCCATCCCCTACATGACAGGTGGCAGTGGTCCTTCTGAGGTGATCCCATTTTGGACACCTGCAGAGGTACATGGGAGTTGCAGATGGGTGGAAGAAGGAAAAAGCTTGCCTAGAGAAATGGATAAAATATTTTTACTTGTCTTCAACACTTTATCCAGACAAGCACCATCCAAAATACAGCAAAATCAGCACAGATTCTCTATTTCCCCCTCCAGTTGAGTGTTAGTCACTGCCTCACCGAAATGAATAAGAGTCAGCAGGCTATGAGCTCCTTGTAAGTGGGACATGGGAATGCTTCTGGTGCCACAGCGTGTCCTCTTGGAAGCACTTCCGGGTCATATGGAAACTAGGGAGGTCCTTCCCCAAAAGTACCCTCTAACAGCAACCAGGGACCCTGACAGAGCTACACTTCTGGGCGCCAATTCCCATGTACCCCTGGAAGTGTCCAAAATGGGATCACTGCCACCTGTCATGTAGGGGATGGAACTTCTCCTGGCCTCCAGCCTCCCTATGCAGGTCCATCATTTATATGACTCCGGCTGGACTAGAAAATGTTTCCTCACCTATCTGGCACGCCCATCTGTTCTTCCACTATAGTCTCATGTCTGGGCAAGAAATCATTTTCCGCCTCAGCTGGGATGCCTGTCCTTCCTCTTGGACACTTGAAATGTGAATGAGCATCGTGCAAAGAGTTAAACAGTGAGGTGGTCTTGGTGTTTGTTTATTGTATGGACTCCTCAAGCAAGAGCAACGTGTAGCATATTCTCTTTTTGCAGAGAGTTCATAAAGAGAAAGTTTGAACATTCCATCTAATCTGCGATTCCCCATGATCTGTATGCATGAGAGCTGACATTGCATATAATGCAGCAACAAGGAATAAGGAAAACGGGCGTTTGGGACCTCACAAACAGAAAGGAAGCTTATCTGTATGATGTCTCGTGTTTTATGTACCATCATAAAATATAAAAGAGAAAAAAAGGGTTGAAATTGCAGCTGAACTTGCCATAGCTGTCATTCCAGCATGATATTGGCTGTCACAAAAAGGGGCAAGCGTGAGTGCTGAGGAAAGTCTTCATTCAGTTGCATAATTTGACATGTCCAGCGATTTTAAGCTGATTAAATTGACATGGTCTGGTTGTGAGATCATCAACTGCGGTCGACAAGTGAGACATACTGAACAGCTAGAAGTCATGTAACATGACATTGGTTTATGCATGGGATACAAGACTTTGTCTCTTTTTAGGTCAGTTGGTTGAGTTCAGTGTATATTGTTAAAGTAGTGATTATATATACTGAAATATTTACTATTTTTCCCTGACTACTTTTAAACCTCTCTTTATTCATATCTAACTGCTTACTCAAAAAATCTGCCTTAACTGTGATTTATTGTAATAATGTTTTAGTCCTCTTTGACGCATGTGTAGTTTTGCAAATAATAATTGCTACGTACCTGTGGCTTGTGCGATCTTACATACTGTGTCTAAGCACATGGATTTTTGAAGCAACTGCCATGCTAAGCAAGTATGGATCCTGCATACTTGTGCCAAAAAAATAAGCAAAACTATTTCCTGCAGCAATACTGAATCCCATACAGGCAGTTCTTATAAACATCAGAAACAGGGAATCAGAAACATTCGCTGGCACCAAACCACCCCCCACCCCTAATAGCCTTTCAACACTTCCACAAACTGAGACTAAACTTGGGATCTAAGTATTCATGAGAGAGAAGAATGTCTCCAGAACCTTGCTTTGTGACAAACAGAATTGACTAATGTTGCAATTGGCATTCAAATTAAAAATGTATGTGGTTTAAAAAGCACCACTTCTTGTTTTCTCTTTTGGTCACTTTATATTTATTGTGGTACAGACTGGAGGGTTTGTTTCAAAAAATTTACTGCATAAAGTGTTTTGAATCCAGAATAAGCATTTGTGTTGTTAATGAACAAACATGCTGTTTAAATGCTTGATTTATTAACTCCTTTTCTCCTGGTCTTCAAATTCCCAGCTACTGTTGTATCCTCGATTGCTTGATATTTCCATTTTACTTACTGGTACACACTTTCAGCCAATAAGATGTTCTGAAGCTGTTTCTGCTCTTCCCAATGTGTTTATTCAAATACCAAAGTCAATTCAATATATTGAGAGGCAGCAACTAATTTTCATTTTTTTGTTTTCTCTTTTCACTTTTATCCTCATTTTCATAGTTCCTGTGCATTCAGAATGTTTTCAGACCCCTTCATGTTTTTTCACATTTGGTTATGTTGCTGTCTTACGCTAAAATAATATACATTTTCAAGTAATGCTTAATACCCCAGAATAACAAAATGAAAACAGGATTTGCAGCTGTACTAAACATAACAAACTAAACTAAATGCCATATTGACACAATAATCAGAACCACTACTGTGATACTTGAAATTTGGCTCATATGCGTCTCATTCTATTGATCATTGTGGAGAGGTTTCTACACCTTGTTTGGAGTTCACCTATGGTTAATTGAATAGATTGCACAGGACTAGGAAAGGCACACACCTGTCCATATGAGGTCCCACAGTTGACAATATGTACCAGAGCAAATGCCAACCATGAGGTCAAAGGAATTGCCTGCCGAGCTCAGAAAAAGGATTGTGTCAAGGCACAGTTCTAGGGAAGGCTACAAAAATATTCTACAGCACTGAAGGTCTCCAAGAGCACAGTGACCTCCATAATTCTTAAAAGGAAGACGTTTGCAACAACCACGACTCTTCCTAGAGCTGGCTACTTGATCAAATTAGCAGTCATGCACTCTTAATCATAAAGGTGCCAGAGTTCTTCAGAGTGATGCCATAGAGGAGCCATCATTGGTTCCCAAAAGACCCAACCACATGAAGGTTCCCGAAAGAATGTTTATTTATTTAGATCTGTAACAGGCTCCATACAGTAAATAACTATGAATACATGGAAACAGATTTGTGAAATACCAATAAGTCATGAATTTAAAAGGAGTGTTCCTGCATATAACAACACAGGCTAATAGTTTGAACAATGTGGGAGAAGGGCCATGGTAAGGAATGATGACCAGGAATTCGAGGATCAGTATGGCTGAGCTCAAGAGAATCCATGTGAAGGTGGGAGAAACTTCTAGAAGATCTGGGCATTATGATACAGTAGCCTGACTGAAGCCTCCCCTGAGTAAAAGACACAGAGAAACTTGTTTGAATTTTGCAAAGAAGCACCTGAAGGACCCTCAGACTTGCAAGAGAGAAACAAGATTCTCTGGTCTGATGAAACCAAGATAAACATCATTTCTGGAGGAAACCAGGCACCACTCATCAAATGTGTGGTACCATTTCAATAGTGAAGTATGGTGGCAGCAGCAGCATCATGCTATGGGGTTGTTTATCAGCAACAGGGTCGAGGGAAAGCCGAATGGAACAAAGTACAGAAATATCTGTAATAAAAAACTGCTCTAGAGCTCGCTGGACCTCAGACTAGGCCAAAGATTCAACTTACATCTAGATAAGAACCCTAAACTCAAATCAAAGACAACACAGGAGTGATTTAGGGACATCTCTGGGAATGTTCTTGAGCTACCCAGCCAGAGCACAGACTTAAACTAAATCGAACATCTCTGGAGAGGCCTGACTCGGAATGTCTGACACCTTATATTCCAAATCGTAACCTCAGATCCTCAAATGAGTGTCTCCTTAGAATTCCAAGAGCAAAACTTAAAATAAGTGGTGAGGCGGCCTTCTGCTGTTATGCACCTAAAATCTGGAATAGCCTGCCAATAGGAATTCGCTAGGCTAATACAGTGGAGCACTTTAAAAAACTGATTATTTTAACATGGCCTTCTCAAAACTTCACTGTAATTTAAATCCTTATACTCTGTATATCCAATTCATTATAATAACTATTCATGGTGGCTCTAAAATCTGTACTAAGCCCTACTCTCTCTTCTGTTTCCTTTTCCGTTGTCCTTTTGGTGGTGGCGCAACCACCACCATCTACTCAAAGCACCGTGATGTTCCAACAATGATGGATGAATTAAAAGCCAGTAGTCTGTATGACCATCAGCATCAAGTGACTCCGTGAGAACCCTAATTACAAACAGGACTATTTCATTTATGTTAGGTAGAATGCCCAGAGGGGACTGGGCGATCTCGTGGCCTGGAACCCCCTGCAGATTTTATTTTTTTCTTCAGCCGTCTGGAGTTTTTTTT
The DNA here is from genome assembly GCF_900747795.2 of Erpetoichthys calabaricus. Taxonomy (NCBI): domain Eukaryota; kingdom Metazoa; phylum Chordata; class Cladistia; order Polypteriformes; family Polypteridae; genus Erpetoichthys; species Erpetoichthys calabaricus. The sequence continues at coordinate 37,242,923 of NC_041399.2, forward strand.
TGTTTTTTCTGTCCACCCTGGCCATCGGACCTTACTCCTTTTCTATGTTAACTAATGTTGTCGTATTTTAATTTCTTATTTTGTCTTTTATTTTTCTTTTCTTCATTATGTAAAGCACTTTGAGCTACTTTTTGTATGAAAATGTGCTATATAAATAAATGTTGTTGTTGTTGTTGAAAACAGCTGTCCACTGATGGTCTGCATCCAACCTGACAGAGGTTAACAGCAGGGTTACCAGGTCTTTAAACATTTATGGCAGATTAAACATAGCATAGATGTCCAAAAAAAAATAGCCCAATACCTGATGTAGACAAAATGACACCAGATGGTACCCTTGGAGATATTTTAGAGTGATAGAATAGGTATATACCATTTTAGAGTGGTATGTTTTACAATGATAAACTACATATACAAATGTGAATACCAGAGAAAGGGGTACTGAATGGATGAAAAACACGATAAGGATACAGAGGAATGGTGTTGAAAAATAGCCCAAAATACCACAGTGTTATTTAAAACGTAAATAAAAAAAAACGCTAGCTGTGAAAGCCCAAACCAATCAAAAATATCGCAATTGGGTGGTAAAACCGCAAACCTGGCAACATTGCTTGAGGGAATCTGCAGAGAACAATGGAAGAAAATCACCTAATCCAGATGTGTGTAGCATGTTGCATTATTTCCAAGAGGACTCTAGGCTGTAATCGCTGACAGTGATGCTTTAGTGTAGTACTGATTTCTTGTGCCAATATGATGTTTCAGTTTTTTATGTTTAATAAATTTACAAAAATGTCTAAAATCCTGTTTTTGTGTTGTCATTCTGATGTATTTAGTGCTGTTTGATGTTGGGAAAAAAATTAATTGAAGTGATATTAGCATAAGACCGCACCATAACAAAATGTGAAAAAATTGAAGGGTTCTGAATATTGTGAATGTATGTCAGCTCTCAGCTCTTGTATTCTTATGTTTTATCCTTATAGAATTATCCATATTCTTACATTAGTATTTTCATTGAAAACAGGGTCACAAATTTATAACCATTAACAAGAAAATATAAAACCAATTTACTGTTATCAGACAATGAAATATGTGTTGCTTCAGATGGGAAAAATAAATAATGTAGATGTTTATGTTTGAAAATTCAAATAATTAAAATAATTCACAAAGAAAATGTACAGTTTTGTTTGACTTATAAACATGTTTTTATTTGCAAATTTACTGCATCTTGTCATTTGGGGTTGACACAGTAATTAACACTGCTGCCTCCATGTTAAAGGTTCAAATCCTGTGCTCAGGTTTGTGATGAACTAATGCCTGGTTCAAGGTTGGTTTCCAACTGGGACAGAGTTTAATGTTCTTTGACCATGAATTGGAGTAAAAGTGTTTGAGGATGTTATGTTAACAAATGTTTTGTGGTTCAAATTTTCAAATGAACCAAAGCAATACCAATATTTTTTCTACCAGCAGAGTAGTTGAATGATCCATACATTTGTCTTGAATGCTTTTAAACACATACCTGTAATTTAACAAAACATCAATCCATTAAAACTAAAAAAAAGCTAAAATTACCATACATTCAGTGTCAATATTTATTATTATTTAAGTCTGCTGCATACATTCACTGATGGTCAGTAGCAAATAGTTTCTTTGACATTATTGTCATTAGATATAATGAAGCTTTCACAAGGCATCTGAAACCTTACCCATAATGCTCTTCACCAAAGGATCTCCAGCATGTCTCATCCCTTCTTCTGCAGAGTCAATATTAAGTTGTAGCTTCTTCCTTTTCTTCTTCTGCTCCTACTCTGTTTTTTATTGCTGTCTTCCTGTCCCTATCTTCATCTCCATCAGTTTCAGCCTTTTCCTTACCTACAGCTTGCTTACTCCAGCAACAGCTACTATTTTCATTTGCAATTTTGCATCAGGTGTTAATATTTTTGGTTCTTCACTCAACAACCTTCCTGCCTCCTGCCTCCATGGCACTTTAATACTACTACCTTCATGTGCTGTTGTAGTATTCATAGCCATGAGTTGTGATGTTTCATCAACCTGTAAGAAATGCAAGGTCTGTTACTTAGTCTGCAAAAACATCAATGAAAAATAATCTGCATTTTTTCATCAAAATAAAGAACGATCTAAACATACTAACTATGTATCAGTTTACTTCAAAAACAACTCAATCACAAAAATAACATTTCTGCTCAGACAGGTTATATTTTTTATTTTATACAATTGACTAAGGTCTATCACAAGTCAATGAATTTGGGTAGCTTGGGTTTGTTCCAATTATCTGACTTGTAGCTCTACATTCATAAGGCATTTACACAGAATTTCCAACTCAGAAACTGGTATTTACCATCTGGCTGATAGCACATGAATGCAGCGTTAGTTCAGTGGGAATAAACATTATTGCCTCTGTGGACCACAGCACCACATTTGGTGTTAGTCGTGTTTTTGAACAACTTTATACAATTGCAGTCTCCTACAAGGACAACACCTTACTGTACATGATGGAGCTTTTCTCTGATGACCTTTCTACATGAGCTTACTGTCTTTTCTGTTTCTCCTTCCTCCTTCCAAAATGAGTTTTGTTGAGTATTCTCAAGATCTCATCATGGCACTATTTATACTTCCGTTAGCAAACTTCTGGAAGATATGTTTGATAAAATCATTCTTGCCACAAAACATAAGTGGCAGATCTTGCATCTTTCCTCATTTGTTTAGGTTTACTTGCATCAGAAATATCTCAAAAGCTGCATGTAAAAAGATGCTCAAGAGATCCAGCTAAAAAGATTGATCCATGTTGCTGGTTTTATTGAATGATTCCACATTGTCAATGCTTGGATCTCAACTCCAGTTGCTCACAAACTCCTTTCCCTTCTCCTTAAAATTCCTTATTTTTTCCAGTCTTCTTTGTCCTGCCCTTTTCCCACTGCTATAAGCATAGAGCTTTTCTTCTAAGCATTCTAGGCGTGTTCCACCAAGACAGTCACTAGTATTTCATCCCTAGGCTGGAGATGATTCTTGACTCTCTGATCTGTTGATCCATGAAGTTACTAAAGGCCATCTCCATTACACATTTTTATTCTTTAAACACCTTTAGTGATCCTTAATTAGCTGTCATCTCTCACTTTCAATTAGCTGCTTTCTCAGTTGTTTGGCTTCCTCCTCTTCCTTTGATTAATAAGTGGTTGTCCATCTTCTCCAGTGCCAGACATGAGTTGGGCCTTCCGTACCTCTTATGTCTTTTTGCCTGCATTTCATGTCAGAAATAAGATGGGGCTCTGGTCACTTTCATCATTATGTTAAGTAGCCACATGATTAGATGGCAGTGTTTTCAGGCATTTGCACAGTTGTCCTTTACAATAGTCATCATTCAGCAACCCCTAGATTTTTCATCTTTTTTTGTTTTTGTAGTGGTTTTTTTTGGTTGCCTTGTTCCTGCATTAGGTTGGTCTTGGGGTTTTGGTCTTGGATTATGGTCTTGTTTATATAAATACTATTTTTTTAATCACCAACATTGTCTTCTTTGTTGTTAGTTCACTTGGATCTGCATATTTACTTTGGTATGCTCAGTCAACAGGGCTTCAAAGGGTGACATGGTGCACTGATGACCTTTGGAATCATTTTGATGTTGGGATAGTTGAAACCAGACAGGCTCTGCACTTCAGGTAGCACAGGTAAATTTGGGGACTGATAAGGGACCAATATTGAGCCCCCATTTGTGCAAAACCCTATATATGTATTGTTAAATGGAGTCTGAACAAAGGTAGAATGTAAGTGAGGTATCCAAAAATAAGATGAGAAACAAATCAGGATTTTCACAAACCTGCCAAGATGAAGTTCACCTTTATTCTACCAGACACATGCCAGCAGACCCCAAAATAGGGGAGCTGGCAAACCAGCCCCAAATGTCCACAATTCTCCTATAAAGCCCCACAAGATGGAGGATAACTGCCATCCCCCACCTTGTGAACAAAATGTCAAAAAAGATCTTTATGAATCAAAGATTTATTAGCAAAAATAGAAAAATATAGAAAACTAGCCATGTGCGCCCAACTACGTTGCGCGTGTTAAAGTTGTCTGTGAAGGGCTCCCTGTTTAAACGCGGCTACCAGTCGTGAACTGGGCCCTTCGTCGTACAGTATTATGATTTTTTATAAGGGAAACAAAATTACAAAAGAAAACCCTTGGACATTGATTCAATAGGAACGGCCTACACGGAATCACTGTCCGAATAGTAATTATGTGGTGGTGTAGGAGCATTTCTGCTTCTCTCCATTCATAGTCCGTCTTGTTTTCACGACGCTGTCGTTTCCTCTCACGATCTCTTCTCAACCTTTCTCCAATCTCGCAGGTTGCTTTGTGGCAATCCAAAGAGTAAGGCAATATACACGGAGCAATGGTTATAAAAGGGGGACACATAGGTATCCAGGCTCTTTAAAGCATAAATAGGGATCACTTCACTGACATGTGAGCAAGCCAGGGTACAACTGTGAGACGCGCAGCACTCGCCGGCTACAACGTAACAATAATAATTTCTGGAACATGCTGTTACGTTGTCATTCATTTTACCCAGTTTTTCTTTCATTCATATGTTACGTAGGCATGTTCCTTTTATCTTCGGCAATCTCATTCTCTAACCAGGCCTCAGGAGCTAACCAGCATAACACTGTCCACCACCCCTTTCGTTATTCCGGCACATTGTTGACATCCGTGAGTAACAACAACGTACTAAACTGGAAGGTGGTCTACGCATGCGTGGAATTCGCGGACAAACAAAGATCAAGATCCAAATGAAGATTATATATAAAGATTAGTTAATTTAAAGCACAACCATTTGTTTAGTTTGAATGTCTGTGTTTTGTGGTGTGACTGGAGTACTACAGTCTTCAGTAGTATAAGCCTGGAGGAGATTCTTAATGTAATGCCTATGTTTTAGCTGTCTCTCTACTGCCATCTAGTGCTTCTTCTTCTAATTCATTTGCAGACAAACAAAGATCAAGATCCAAATGAAGATTATATATAGAGATTGCTTAAAGAGCAAAAAGAGACGAAATGAGTTGTCAAAAAGATAATCCTTCAACGAACAAGTCCCAATACACAGTCTGTAGGCAGAATCCAAGAAAACAGACAAGAAAATCCCAAAAACCAGAAAATCCAGGCTGAGTGCCCAAGTCACAGGAGTGACCAACCACGTTAAGTGACTCATGCAGAACACCAAGGGACAGCACTGGGAGAATAGAGCATAGCTAGTGGGATTCCGCCATGGGACGTCTCTCATTACTTAGAAGATCTGAAGGGTGAGCAAAGGAGATGTCATCTTGAAAGGGACGCACCATGGATCAGATTTCTATGAACAGGAGTTTTTTTTTCCTTCATAGTGGACTGTTTAACATCATACCCTTTGTTAATTGTATTAGGGCTTACTATCAAACATGATCTGCTTATCCAGGTCTACTGTTTAACATCATTCCTTGGGTTTACTTTTTCAGACTGTTTTAAGATTACATTTTATGTTGATAGTATTTGGACTGTACTGTCAATAGATATCTCTTTATTTTAATCCTCATGCACCGCTGCTGGGGGGCTTGTTTTGTTTTGGACGTGCTCTGTCTCTAGGTATGTCAGAGGACTGGGATTTTGTGAAATGTGGTTTAGCCTCACTTGGGGAGTCAAAATGGGGGGTGGGGGGGCTGGGGGGGGTGGGGTTGAAGAGAGCAAGCTATTTCTTATCTATCCTTAGTACTAGGGTACCTAGTAGGGTATCTATCCTTTTATTCCTTATTAAGTAAGAGCCAGCGTAACAATAGACTTCATGGCAACAACTCCTGGAAAAATTTTAAATTAAGATTTTTATGAACAGGTCCTGATCATATTTTAACCTTGGATTTTTGACCAGTTTAAAATTTAAATCCACTTATTTATTGACGTTTAACTCCCCCAAAAACGCATTGTTTTTATTGGGATTATTTATTTATTTATGGAAGTAATTGCACTACACTATGGACACTTTTGTTTGAATTGTTGGTTGTAATAAAAACCACTATACACTTTTACACCACCCTTGCTGTGTGTCTGTGTCCTCATTGCCCAGTCAATCCTCGGGTTATGTCTGTCACTGCCCTGGGTTCAAGAGGAGCATACCAGTTACCTGCAATCCAGGCATCACAAAATGTCAGATGAGTTAAACAGGAAGCCGATTTGGTGCTCACTTCAAAAAAGAAGCAATGTACCCAAGGCTGGAAGGCATTTATTTAAATAATGGACTTTTAATGAACTATTTATTAATTGTTTTAACAGTGTTGTTTTAAAACTTCTTATTCTTTTAACGCGATGATTTTTGAATGAGTTTGGGGTTTTTAACAGTGCTTTTGATGTCTTAGTGTAGGTGCGTGCGGACCTTGGCCACCAGTTGCACTCATGCAAATAGCAGTTTGTGGAGGGAGGTGTGTGGTAAATTGACATAGAAATGGCAATATGCATGGTTTTATTAAAACAGTACACTCAGGTTCAGGTGCATAGGTTTGTGCAGTAGTGGGTTCAAGTGGTCCTGGGCTTGTGATGGAGAAATAGGCTCATCGCACATTCACATGCAGAATGGGTAGCCCTGCAAGTTTGCATAATTACAGTGCCTGCACATGTTTGAGTATAACAGGAGCCTGAGTAAGAACGTTAAGAGATCCGGAGAGAATGAGAAAGGGAAAAAATGGAAAGGTTAAAAGAGAAAGAAGGAAAGAAAGAAAAGAAGAGAGGTAAGATTGTGGCAGAGCCAGTGCTGCAGTGTGGAGGCATGCTGTTGGGAAGTGGCCCCATGTGCAGCAAGTGGACAGAACTGAATGGGCAAGGTTGCATTTGCTGAATACCCAAGAAGCAAGAGCAACCAGCAGCCTCTAGAAAATCCCACTGAATGCCAAGGGATGATGGCAGGAATAGGGAGCAATACTTAATGGGATTCCTTGCTAATGTGTTGCAGTGTGGCATAAAGGTCTGAGTCCTCCAAAAGTAAGCTAAAAAGCAGGCCAGACTTTCCACAAGCCTGCACAGATAAGGCTCACTCCTAGGCAGTCTTAATACCTACTCCAACGACAGGCTTGGACCTACACCAGGCCAAATGAGTTTTGGCTTCAAAAGTTCAAAAATATAAGTCTTCTTCTTCTTTCAGCTGCTCCTGTTAGGGGTTGCCACAGCGCATCATCTTCTTCCATATCTTTCTGTCCTCTGCATCTTGTTCTGTTACACCCATCACCTGCACATCCTCTCTCACCACATCCATAAACCTTCTCTTAGGCCTTCCTCTGTTCCTCTTCCCTGTCAGCTCTATCCTTAGTATCCTTCTCCCAGTATACTCAGCATCTCTCCTCTGCACATATCCAAACCAATGCAATCTCGCCTCTCTGACTTTGTCTCCCAACCGTCCAACTTGAGCTGACCCTCTAATGTCCTCATTTCTAATCCTATCCATCCTCGTCATGCCCAGTGCAAATCGTAGCATCTTTAACTCTGCTACCTCCAGCTCTGTCTCCTGCTTTCTGGTCAGTGCCACCGTCTCCAACCTATATAACATAGCTGGTCTCACTACTGTCCTGTAGACCTTCTCTTTCACTCTTGCTGATACCCGTCTATCACAAATTACTCCTGACACTCTTCTCCACCCATTCCACCCTGCCTGCACTCTCTTTTTCACCTCTCTTCCACAATCCCCATTACTCTGTACTGTTGATCCCAAGAATTTAAACTCATCCACCTTCGCCAACTCTACTCCTTGTATCCTCACCATTCCACTGACCTCCCTCTCATTTACACACATGTATTCTGTGTTGTTCCTATTGACCATCATTCCTGTCCTCTCTAGAGCATATCTCCACCTTTACAGGGTCTCCTCAACCTGCTCCCTACTCTTGCTACAGATCACAATGTCATCAGCAAACTTCATAGTCCACGGGGACTCCTGTCCAAAAGTTCAAAAATATAAGTAATGTTCACAAAATATATTCCAGACCCTACCACACGGAGGATGACCAGAAACCTCCTCTGGTGATGAAAGGGTAAACAAAGAATCTTTTTTTAAATAAAACATTTATTGTAAAGGAGGTGAAATACAGAACAAAAGCTCAAAAGAGCCAAAGAGGCAAAAAGGAGTTGCTTAAAAAAGCAATCCACAGTAACCAACTCTGAAAACGCTGAACAGAAATCAAAACTGTTAAGCAGAGCAAAAATGTCAAAAAGCCAGAAAAAATCCAAAAAATAACAAATAAATAATTAGAGGAGAACTCACCAATGCCAGCATATACAAATTTTCCGCAGAGGGGCTGAAATTCCCATGGGCCTTTATAGGGCTGGGTGGGTGAAGTCCCTCAGTAGATTGACGGTTAGCTCCACCTCTTGCACAGCCATCCACAAAACACAAAGGACCAAACAATTAAGAAAGTGATAAAAAATACATAATTATATTAAGAATACACATAAATAACAATTAAAAAACATAAACAATAGTAATTAAAGAATTAGAGATGAATGAAAAAGACATAAAAAGGAATTTAAACTTAATCCAGGGAGATCTTTGTCTTATACATAACAGATGAATGCCTAGGTTAGGTGTCAGGAATTTGAGCCAGACTGAAGGGTGACTGCTCTTGCTGGTGGACGTCCCCCCCTTACTGAAGAGACCTGAAAGGGCAAGCACAGGAGATGTCAGTTTTTGGAGGAATGCACCAAGGCTCATGATAGTTTTTATGGATAGATCCTGACTATAGCTTTAAGGTTTGATTTAATCCTATTTATGGATTATTTATTTATGTCACTTTAACCTCCACCATATACACTGTTTTTATTATGGATTATTTTAATTTATTTAAAGAAAACTGCACTACACTTTGTCACTGTTGAACAATGTTTGAAATAAAAGCACTGAACATTTTTTGCTCCATTCCTTGCTGTGTGAGTGTCCTCTTTGTCCATTCATTTTAGTTTTTGACTATCAATGTCGGTATCAAGTAGAGACTACCAGCTGCGGACATCCTGTGTTATTCACTGAGTTAAAAGAATCAAATTCAGTTATTTTAAGCACATAGGATATGGAGGGAGACATGGTGTACATTTTTAAATGCATCCTTTTGAGTCATTTGTTGCATGGAGGAATATTTTGTACTACATTGCCCTGCTTACTTATCTGACCTTATCATTACTTACAAATCAGAGTGCACATTGAGATCGCAAGATATCAGCCTACTAAGGATTCCATCCATCCATCCATTATCCAATCCGATATATCCTAACTACAGGGTCATGGGGGTCTGCTGGAGCCAAACCCAGCCAACACAGGGCGTAAGGCAAGAAACAAACCCCGGGCAGGGCGCCAGCCCACCGCAGGGCGCGCAAACACAAACACACTAGGGACAATTTAGAATCACCAATGCACCTAATGACTTTGGACTGTGGGAGGAAACCGGAGTACCTGGAGGAAACCCACGAAGACACAGGGAGAACTTGCAAACTCCACGCAGGGTGGACCCGGGAGGTGAACACGGGTCCCCTAAATGCGAGGCAGCAGCGCTACCCACTGCGCCACCCACTAAGGATTCCAAGGATTAATAAAATAACAGTGGGAGGTCAAAGTTTTAGTTACAGGGCCCTGAAGCTGTGAAATGGTCTGCTTGCTAATATAAGAGATACCCCTTAAGTCTCAGCTTTTAAATCCAGGCTGAAGACTTAATACTTCAGTCTAGTATACCCTGACTAGAGCTGCTGGTTAGCTGTACATATTGAATTTCTGTTTGTTATCATTTGTACAGAAATATAAGTATCAGAATATTTTTAAACTGTTACTAACCCTCCTCTATTCTGTTTCTCTTCTCAGTATCTAGATATAGCAGTATATGCTGCACTGTCAGGCTGCTCCCCTGCATATGGAAATGTCATCTTGGATAAAGGAGCATTAGAATCATCAGATGTACAGACTCCACTATAGAAAACCCAGGAGCAGGTAGGTGGCCAGTTGGCCAAGGTCTCCAAGACTGTCACTTTATTTTTGACTTTCTCTTTTATAATTTTAATCTTTATTGTTATCAACTGGCCATAGTTCATCAATTAATTAATGGACAGATATTGTTGGTTCCCATTTAGGTTTAATTAATTTCTACCTTGTCCTTTGTGTGTTTTAACATATCTACATTTAAATATGTACCAATTCTGTATTAGTAATTAGCATATTCTGTATTTGCATTTTAACTGAGAATTGTTCACAGTACTGTGCGCCTACACTCAGTTGTATCATAAAGGTTGTAAGTCACCTTGGATAAAGGTGTCAGCCAAATGAGTAAATGTATATGTTGTAGGTGCATTGACATTTATTAAGTCAATTCTTTAGGAATGAACAAAGGAAGTGTTGTGGAAGTGTGGTCTCTTTCAAGCATCTTATGTACACAGCTCTTGGGGAGATGATACTGTAAAGTCTGAAATGCTGAGTATATGACTTAAAGGGATCTGGCCCTGGTTGGTTTGTGAGGCATAAACTTGTATTATGTGACTGTGACAGCAAGTGAGCATTTCCATTTCCAGATATGAACTTCAATTCACAATTTCACTGGTGCTATGATCAATCCATCTGTTAAGAGAAGAAATGCAGTGCCTGTAGCTGTTATAATACAGGTATGTGGGGCTGTGAGGGCGAGGTAGTGAAAAAATCCTTTTCCGCTGTGTGGAGGGGAGCCATCATTTATGAGTACATAGCGATAAAAATACATTCTATAATCTGGGACTCCCATTTGGTTCACTCTGTTGTCATGAGATACCTATAAAAGAAAGAAAATCCTGCATGGTTATTTGCTTGATTTCCATTTTTTTAACTAGGTGTATTTTTATGTTGCTGCTTAATTCCAGTCCTGTTTTGCTGGATAAATGAAGATAAGTTTCTACTAAAATGGTAAATGACAAAATTTTACTCTGCGACTCTTTGAAAAAGTATACAGTGGAATCAAAGCCATGACTCCAGGGTAAGTGTTTTATAGGGCAATAGTCCTTGTTAAGATAGAGTACATAACATTCTGTTTTATTAAAAAGCTTTCATCCAGTTCCACAGTTAAAAGGGCATGTAAATATTTTATACAAAATACGCATTGTTTTTATCGTTTTAAAATTGTGGCTTTTGTTGTTCTGCCTAATTCTTTCGGCAAATCAAATTAAACATTTGAAAGCAGCTCTGTTATATGACGAAATATATAACAATGTCACATCTGAGAAACAAACCTGCATGCATAATAAAAGTTCTCAAGACCTTCTCACACGTCAGAGACTTTCTGATTATAATCCAAAGCCAAAGCATTAAAGTCATGCAACATTTAATTTCACCAAAACCCGTATTAGTGACCCATGAATAATGGCTATGCCAGATACTGACAGTTTTTTCCTAATCGCAACTGTACACATAAGGAAATGTGTGTGTTAGCCACTAGGCATTCCTAAAAATCATGAAAAAGAAGCATAATTCCTACCAAGAAACAAAATGTTACTATTCTGTTTAATGCAAGACTGGTGAAAATCTTTGAAAGATGATTAACTTAGAAATGTAAGAATCATAATTTGAACAAAAAATGGAGAAACTAAATTAATAGTATCCTGGAAATGCAATACTTATGTATGTATAATAAAAACATATGATGAACTTGCAAAAACAGACACCTCCCATAATGAATAATATAAATTGTTAAAGATAAAGTGATTCAGATTCAAGTGCAACAGCATAGAGTAAAGAATTGACAGTCAATGATACAGTGGTAGCAGTTTAAGGATTAAGCAGATGGCACAGTGTGCCATACATAATTCTCTTATGTAGACAAAAGTTTTTAATAAAGTATTTAATAAAAATCGTGTTGTTTTAGTTTGTTTGCTGTCAAAATTGTATTTACTGTTTTTAATTTTAAATGAAATATTATGAAGAAATCACAAAGACCACAACAAAGGTTTGGGGTAGCCACCTCGTATACTTAAAAATAGATGAAAAGATTGAAGTGAAAAATATCTTTTCAGACCAAGCTCAACACAGAATTGATTTTTGTCTAACAAAATGGCATCTATACAGGTTCTTGAGAGGAAGTGAGGTCAGGACAGTAAGTGGGCCTTCCTTGTGATAGTCTGCAGAGGAGGAAAAAAAGGAAGTATTATACCTCTGGTCCAGTGGATAATCACACTTATTCAAGACCATAAACTTTCTCCTAATTGCATGTGTGTGACAATATGTAATTTGGCCAATGGTGTCCAAACAGTTGCATGGAAGTGTCTATCTTTAATGCAGTCAGATGAGATGGTATTTGAGACAGAAAACATGTTATTTAAAGGCCTGCACCCTCACCACTACTGTTGGCCAAGTTACTCAGGAAGAGTAATAAGTTACTTCTTAGTAACAAACTGCATAACCACAAACATTGCAGCCTGTATGAAAAATTATAAATATATAAATTAAAGTCCTAGTCTCTCCTGACTTTTTAACTAAAGTATTTTCACAGTAGAAAGGAATTTAGAAGTTTTACTAAACAAATTCAAAACATTAAAAGTTGCTTCATATTTAGGCTGATATCATGTCCAGCCTCCAGTTTTGTTACCTGTGTTTGACATATTAAACATGGTCCCACCCAATGTGCAGAAGTGAAACAATGATTGTATCTCATTAAGACAAGCTTCTCATACCTCGTATCAGACAATCTGTTCTTTCTCGGGGTGATCATAAACTGAAAAGTCGCTAGATAGGGTCGGAGTGTTGTACATCATGTACATTTTTGATGTTTGAGAACTGGTTCAGAGTATCAACCTCATAACCATTTGACCTCAAATAGTCCATAACTTCTTTTTCTTTTGAGTAGCTGTCCTCAAGAGCTGTCTGAAATGCAAAAAAAAAGTCTTTTTCATCATGGCTGGCTGACATCATGGAGACAAAGGCAGGATCCTTTGCAGGACCAATTGCGTGACACTCTGCTGTCAGAAGCACCCTTGCAAGCTCTCTTCATCCGTCATCTCTCAGCTATCGGAGTATGCACTTTGGACAATTGTCAGTTGCCAGAAGTGCATCTTTGCTATCCAGTGAATCAGCAAAACAAGTCTGGAATTTGATCATTTATTATAGTTGTATAATTACTATTTAATGTGTCATTGGAATTATTTTTTTATGCACGCTATTATAGACCTAAATCTGTTAGAAGATTTAATTTAATGTTTAAGCTACTTATTGACCCCTTTATTTGTTTTTATCTTCCGTTGCTTTGATAATAATTATTATTTTGACTACTATTGTTTTAATAATTGGGCCGACTGTTTTAAAAATAAATATTGCAGTAAAGTCTGTTCCCCCTGTTATGAATGTTGCAATGCAACAAATATGCCTGAATAAATTTGCTAAATGATAAGATGTTTAGGAATACAGCCATACCTTCACTATAACATCTGGAAGTCCAGCTGTCATCCTTTAGGGAGTGTCTTTCAAGGCAAGCATTCTTGTCATCAGCGTCTTCAAGGGTTGCTAATAAAGTCCCATATCAAACAGTCATCTGCTTGTAATACTGTAGGTCCAATGCTGCTGTAAGTGACTTCATGACGGTACAGTACTCCCTGTGGGAATTGGTACTCCTTGTCATTGAGGTACTTAACTCCCAGTTTGACACACAGGTTATTCATGTTGTTCATAGGAATTTCAGTGATTCTGGAAACAGCCTCATAAATGGAATTCCACATTGTGGATGATGGCACCTGTAGCTTTCTGCAGCTGACTTCCTCCACATGTTCTGATGCAAGTGTTGATCGACTTGTCTTTGTCCAAAGAGCTGTGCATTTTGCAGTACTACTCCTATGCACAGCTGTGGCGTCTGCACTGGAAGTTAAGTATTTCTCAACATCAGCGGATGAAATTAGGTTAATTGTTTGTAATGTATACCTGTAATGTGTTGGAAGAGTAAACAGACCATCAGTCTCAGTAGAGAGGCCTTCTGTGTGATCTGTAAAAGGGGCATCCTCGTCACTGTCTTCCAGTTCAGAATCAGACTCTGAATTCACAGGCTGATATATTTTAAATGCCTTGACAAAATCTTATGTATTGTCCGTCACAGTGGCTACAACTTTTTCCAAGCATTCCATATGATAAATGAATTTGTACTGTTTCTGCGCCAATAACATCAAATGTGTACTTACCTCTGATTCTCTTACATGCCATGGCAGCCTCCAAAGTGGACCTGCTGATATAGTGAAGTATTACACCCAAAAAGCTTTTGTTGCTAGTGGTCCAGATGTCACCTGTGGTAGAAACAGTCTACCTCTCTGTGAATGGCCTTCAGATTAGATTCTGTCTCCGCATATTGTTTCTCGAAGTAGCCAGCAAACTTCTTTCTTGTGGCAGCATATCATTTCTCTTTCTGGGTATATTCGCAAAAATTGAAACGAGGACGGCTCAGCACTGGTAATATTTGACATTTCCTCTACAACAAGCTTATTTGAATCCTGTATACATAACTTCTCTCAACCAGAGTTTCCTGCTCTGAAATCCAGTTTTGGTTGTTTAGCTGAAGTGTATGCATCACTGTAAAGGCCTCCTTGTCAGCACTAGCATTTTTGTATATTTCACAGTTGAAAGCATTTTGCTTCCGGGACAAAGCTTACAATGAACGATAATGTTCTTTACATCTGTGACTGAGACAAACTCAAAATAAACACAGTACTTCCAATTATTGAAAGTACTGAATTCCTCTCTCTCTCATTCTCTGTCATTGTTGAGCTTTTTAGGTAGTACTGCCCTGATCTACCATCCTTAATGAAATAGCCTACACAGGACTGAAAAAATTTTTTAAAAATTGTGTTCTGGTAATGCAGTGATAGTTGGATTATCCATCCATTACCCAACCCGCTATGTCTCAACTACAGGGTCACAAGGGTCAGCTGGTGCCAATCCCAGCCAACACAGGGTGTAAGGCAGGAAACAAACCCCGGGCAGGGCACCAGCCCACCGTAGGGCACGCAAACACACACACACACACACCAAGGACAATTTAGAATTGCCAAAGCACCTAACCTGCATGTCTTTGGACTGTGGGAGGAAACCCACGCAGACACGGGGAGAACATGCAAACTCCACGCAGGGAGGACCCAGGAAGCGAACCCCGATTTCCTAACTGCGAGGCAGCAGCGCTGCCACTGTGCCACTGTGCCACCCATAGTTGGATTAGTATCTATAATATTATTACTGTTTTGGAAATTGTAATCCCTTACACGACTTGTTACTGGGGAAAGTAATAAAATTACAATAACGCATTACTGCCCAACACTGATCACCACTGTGCCAGGAACCCAAACTAGTTGCTATAAGCTCGGAGAGGCAGTAAGGTAGATTTTTTCCTGTAGTTTACTTCATAATTTGGGGTTTTCCTTGCAATCACCCTCTCTTGTATTTATTTGCTTAATAAACAGGTGGTGTTTTGTCATGCCTGTGTGTCTGTGGATCACCTTCGAAGCTCATCAGAGGTATGTAGTACTGCTCTCAGATGAGAGGGGGTGATGTTACTAACATTATCATCTCCTTCCTCTGCAGCTCCGAGAAACCCCCAATGAGGGCAACTGTCCTCACCCCTTCCAGGCTGAGTCCTATAAAGCCAGGTGACCAAGGAAGGTGGTGTCTGGTATGAGCCAGAGTCAAAGATGAAGCTTCTCTAAGCCAGGCCAACTCAACCAAGTAGCAGTTACAAGTTAAAAGAAGGCTCTAGACTGTATTTCTGTTATTTGACACCATCATGTGTTATTTTATTTTCAGTCTCTTTTTTTAATTAAACAGGATGACAACTGGTTGACGTTTCAACATTTCTTTTGGACCTGTTCTTTCTTCCCACCTGACTACAGTCTGTTTATTTTGAGCTCCTTGGCATCGTTGCAGATTAGTATGGCTGCTAAAAAAAGCACCAGGCTAAATTCTCATCCCTCTTACATCCACATACTCATCTGTAATACAGCCTGCTTAATCAGGTTCATGGTTGATGGAAATCTAGTTTATTCAGAAAGCATCAGGTGTAAGGCAGGGATCAGCCATGAATGCAGTGATCTCTATTATATTCTTAACCTACATTCCTAAAACAGGCCGATGACAAGTACTGTAGCTTATTAACTTTCCTATACTGACCTTACCTCATGTTGTCAGTGCTCAGTAAATTATTGTAAACTGCTGTGTTAACTGCTTTCTAGGGTTTACTCAGTATGCAAGAACCCATTTAATGCAAAGATTGACTGATTATAAATCAATATTTACAGTATTAGTGATTTTGACTCATATTCTTCAGTGAATATTAGGGGCATTAATAGTTCTCTTCTTCAGTGGGTACTGTAATATACAACAACAGTTAAACAATTATTCTCTTCTCCCTGAAATCAACACATCACCCAATGTCTTTTGTACTCACAATCGCACTCACAATGCCTTTTGCACTCACAGATTGCTGTTTTGGGTTTGATTATTTGATTGAATGCTTCCGCGTTCACAATTCAGCTATTATCAGGTCATTTGTATACTTTACCAATTACACTGTGTGCCTGTTGTTAAATGTTTTGAAACATTTTAATTGCATTTTTGAGTTATGTCTGCTCGAAAAAAAAAGCTTTGACGTATATAAGTGGTCTCAGACTTTTTGCCACAGCTGCAAGCTCATTATGTCTAAACATTCCTGTCAGTGTAATAATTAAAGCTGGACTCTGTCTACCTCAGTATATGAGGAATTCTTTAAAAGCAAAGCTGAGTCCAAAGTTATTGTCTAAATAAACAGATGCTATTTCTCTCTAATACACAGCTGTATATAAGATTGTTCTTGGAAACTGCAAATGCAAATTCCAACATTTTAGGAATTTTTTCATTGTCTGTCAATCAATCAATCAAATGTATTTATAAAGCACAGTTAAAAACTGCAGAGAGCTGCACCAAAGTGCTGTACAAATTCAAACTAAAATAAAATTGCAGCATAAACACAAAATAAGACTAAACTAACAAAGACAATATAAAATAGGTCTCCAAACCCCAATGCATAAAAGCATAATGACTCCCAAGCCAAAACATAGCAAAAACATTAAAAGTCCAAGAAAAAAAAGGAGAGCGTTTAAATGGGATTCAAATGTCAGGACCCTGGATGAAGTTCTGACAAATAAAGGTTGTAATCTAACTGTCTTCTACGGGCATAAAAATAAGAATATGTGCATATATATTACTGGTATCCTAGCTAGTTCACTCACTTCGTGGAATTTGCATGTTTTCCTTGTGTCGGGATTTTTTATTTTTGGTATATTAGCTTTCCTTCCACATCCCAAAAAGTGCTACAAATGACTGCAAGTTTTTGTTACCTGTAGGCAAACCTACTCAATCTACAATTTCCAGTTTCTTTCGGTGAGGCAGCAAACAGTAGTGACAAACTCATCCATCAATCCATTGTCAAATCAGTTTAATCTGATTTATGGTTGCTGGCCCAGGGCTCACCCTGGTTGTACTGGGTGATGTTTGATAAGGTTGTTCTTTTGCTGAATTTAATTCAGTTCAATACAATAATACCTCAGTTAATGAATCCAGAGAATGAAGTTCCTTTATAATAAAATTGGCATAATGTGTGCAACGGCACAGTCCCTGTCCGCAAGAGCACAGTTGTTAGGTGACCTCCTTACACAGAATTTTGGTTGCCTGTCATTAATATCGTACTGTAGAACTCAAACCTATTATGCTTAAGTGCTTAGTTATTTCATGTCTACTATAGTTATTCGAACATTTTTATAAAATAATAAATATACATAATTTACCCACTTTGTCATGAAAACATTAAGCAAGGTCTTCACGGACTACAATGCTGGTTATAAAAAGGGTAGAAGCTGGAGAAAAGAAATGCCACATACCAAAACCATAGGGGTTAGCACCAAGACATAAGTGTGGAACAGGGGCATGAAAATTACTGCAAGCACTTAGGAGGAGTTGCTTGGCCAGCTGGAGAGTCTCCTTAATGCTATGTCACATTATATGACTTTTCCTGAGATTTTCAGTCTTTTCAGTCAGTACATAATCTTAGAGAGTCAGAGACAGTTGGAAGCACGCTCCTGTAAAGTGAGTCATGTAATGTTACATGCTAAGTGACTCACTACAACTAATCTGTGACTCGCTCAGACAAAATTAAACCTGTTTGATGGGTTGTATGGGTGGGCTCTGTGTGTATGAGAGATGACAACCAATGAATACTTATCTGGAAGGCAGGGGCTTTGGACCTCATATACAGAAGAGAAGCTCATCTGTGTGATTTTTTTCCACAACCAGAGCTGGTGAATCAGTTAGGCAACATAGGTGGCTGCGTAGGGTGCTGTCATATGAAGGGTACCATTTGTGAAAGTTAAGGGACCATCCCAGATTGTAAAAGTATGATAATAATGTCCCTGTTTGTGTTTCTGAAGGCACTCTTACATGAGATACTGAGGAGTGATGATAACAAGTGAGCGCCATTTATGAAAGTAAAAGCGTGCGTGCACTGTACACCTGCAGTAAATGCACAGAGGGGCACACACTCCAAACAATAAGTGGGTCCCCTTAACAGGTCGTTGAAGTCTACTAATACCAGCTACCACTTACTATGGATAATGACGGACGATGTCTGTCAGCCTCGCCTAGGGCTCTAAATGGGCTTTGACAGCACTGACCAGAACAGAACAGAATTGTCACAAAAAGGAGGAGGCACAACTGTGCTGGATGGTCGGCACGCATTAGGTAAATTAGACATGTCTAGTAATTTACAATTCTTTCAGTGATGAGATCAACAAGTACAGTCGGCAAGGCTGACATGTACTGCAAGTTTAAGGATCCTGGCTTGGGTCAGCTCCTGGAGTTTGGGAAAGTGAGTCAGATAGTGTTGCCTCTGACACAGGGTGACCTACAGTATGCTAGGTGGTGGGCCAGTGGTGTGAATATGCAGGCAGTTTATGAGGCAGATGAGATTACATAGAGTAGCGTAGAAGATGCAATGGAGGATCAACAAGGTGGTAGTGTTTATTGGAGGGTGCCTCAGGCAGTAGATGGCTAATTCAACACAGCTATGGAATTAACAGCATTGGTGATCCTCTGCTGGTGGTTGTTATAATTTGTATTCTTATTTCACCTCTTGTCCAATAACTTTTGATACTGGAATTTCTTGTAACAAGCTAAAGACCTGGTATGTACTTGCTTTACTTACTGAGGTATTCCTGTATACCTCGACTCAGTGTTTAACCTATGAATTTGTCACTTTAAAAATTGACTGTCATGTCTCAACCAGGGTTCCTCCCCTGGCTTGGTTTCAAATTCATGTTTTACGTTTCTTTTGCTAATTTGTGATTATTTGAT
The DNA here is from genome assembly GCF_900747795.2 of Erpetoichthys calabaricus. Taxonomy (NCBI): domain Eukaryota; kingdom Metazoa; phylum Chordata; class Cladistia; order Polypteriformes; family Polypteridae; genus Erpetoichthys; species Erpetoichthys calabaricus. Next base: position 37,262,280 of record NC_041399.2, read on the forward strand.
TTATGGTGATTAAGTTAAAGTTACATTTGTTCATTATGTGTGTTACTTTTGTTTTTGATATTGTTTCTGTATGTTAGCTGCCTTTGTTATGTTTCATGTGTTTTGTGGGTGGTTCCCAAAGAGGCCGGGCCACCTGCCAATCATCTCCAGAAACTATCATCTGCCCTTATAAATCTGGATGGTCTCCTACAGTTCTTGGTGGCTCATTTTGAACGTGCCCGGGAGTGCTGAGTTTACTTTTGTTTATTGAGAATTCTTTTTTTTTGAATTATTGGATCTCTGCTTTGTTTTTTGGCCTTGCCCTTGGATTCTGTTTTGGGATTTGTTTGAGTTGAATTGCCTTTGTGCTTCAGGCAATTCCATTTTGTCTTTGTGTTACACAGAGCTTTATTATGATTGTAATACTTTGTGTGGAGAATATTTTTTTTTAATTTTATAAAGATTCAGTGTTTGCATATATTAATAGCTAGGATTTGACAATGATATTCCCATCTAGAGGACATTATTATAAGTACTTCGGAACTCTTTAGTTCTTGGGACTCCGTGATACTAACAGCACTGCTGGTATATATTAAAAAAAAATAAGCATAGAAGACACAAATGAAAAGACTGTGTGAACCACCTTTTTCCTTTTATTATTTGGTCCAAAGTCTACACATAATGCTTTAGAGAGATGTTGAATTTAACAGTTCAAGTTTTTTTGTCTTCCTAGGTTGTGCTAGTCAAAGTGGTCAATCATTCTCTGCTAAAATCTGCCTATATTTTGGACTGTGCTATTGATAGTTCCCCTATATATGTCATTCTTGGTTAGCTGTTAATTAAAACAACTTTGGACACACAGTAATAGAGGTTCTGTAAAAGGCTGCACACTATCAAGGCTCTTTATTGGCCTTTTCAGTCTAAACACAGTATTGGATCAATCAACAGGTTATTTCCTGTATGGCTGTGTGATATGTTTAGAAAAGACTTTGAAAACAAGAGAAATAACATTCAAAGACATTGACATTTTAGATAAAGGAAAAATAAGCAATGAACCTAATACAAGTGCATGAAACAAGCCAAAACCAATATACAATACAGTCTTAAAAACACTATCCCAGCACATGTCCATTGTACTGTATATAAACACTTGAAATGGATCATCCTCTTCCCAAAGCCCACAGACGCTCTGCTACAGTTGTTATCTCTCAAATATTCCAAAAATATTCCTCTCATATTTTGCATTCAGTATGTTTGTTATTACACATTTATTGACGTTGGTGATTTTTCATTCATTTATTTTATCTTCCAATACAATATGTTTTCCTAGAATAAAGTTTGTCTGAATGAATACTGTTTCTTCGATCATCTAAACAACATTTTGAAATGGACAATATACACTGATCATTCACAACATTGAAACCACTGACAGGTGAAGTGGTTTGGTGCAGTGGTTCTATGAATTAACAAGAGGCAAGAGAAGATGAATTAAAGACAAACTTTTCTGTTACAGTTTGTAATAACTTAACTAAAAATGATTTTTTGTAAAGTGAGAGGAGAACTAATCAAACATTGTATATATATCTCAAAAAACAAAATGTTAAAATTTTGGTATCAAAAGAGGTTATGGGAAGATTTAAAAGGGACACTGTTAAAAAGTGATTTGCTAGGGCAAAGGAAAGCTGGAAGGAAGTTATGGTTCAATGTGGAAATGAGGGAATGGAGGTGGAAAAAGTGGAACATGGAGAAGAGAGAATGTTTTTTTTACTGCTGTTATTTTTAATAGGCTTTTAGCTCCCAACACAGTAACCTATTTGAAACACTTTATTATGTTTAGATCCTACAGCACCTTCACCTACTGTGATCCACAGACAAACAAATCCAACTGTTAAAGAAATGTGTATTATATAGTGAAACACAAAACAAATTTACAATAATGTTTGCAAAGCCCCTCCCTGCAGTACACCCTCTCAAACATGAACACCCCATACCTTTACAGCAATATAGAAAATTAGAATGGATGTAAATATGTTTATATAAAAGCGAGTCCCAATGAAAATCTGAACTATCCCAAATAAAAAATTAAATACAGTGAACAGTAGAGGATGAGGGATAAGTAGTGAATACACCCATAAAGGTCCTGAATTCAGTGATTCTGTCTTCTTCAGGCTGACCAGGCTCACTTTTCTTCTATTGAAAAAAAGGATGAAGTATAAAACCTTGATGAAACTGTAGGCAAAATGACAGAAACACCATATGGCAGAATTTCACACTGTACTGCTGCTGCTGTTGACTTGTCTCCTTGTTTCATTGTTAAGGCTTAATTCCTGCACTGAACAGGAAGTTCCTCCTCTGCTGATGTCCTTATTGGTCAGTAACCCATTTCACCAAACAACAAATCTTTTAATTCTCGTGGATACGCCTCTTCATTGGGAAGAAACACTACTTTTCCCTGATGGCAACATGAATTAGATGATCTACAACTCTCCAACTTAAAGTTTAAATCGGAACAATATATTTATCTGTTTTCGCTGTTCGATTATTTCACTGAGTAATAAATTCCGTTTGTTTGCGCTAATGCAATCTTTACTATCATTTTTTCAGACTTTAGTACTTTCATTATCTCAAACCTGCTCTGCATGTGTATCGCGCCAACATTTTTGAACCTCTTTACGACAACCCTGTGCGTAGTGAAATCTCTTTGCACAAAGTCTTGTCTCGCGGGACTTGAAAGTATCTCTCTGAAAAAGTCACGTCTCGTCCCAGGCTAAAAAGTCTTGTCTCATCCTAGGAATTTTTTATATAATATATATATATATATCGCTACATGATAAGTAAACTGGTAGAGATTACTTTGTAATGGCTTTGTTTTTATGGATGAAAATAGAAAAAGTTACAAAGACTACAATACATCAAGGGAGCAAATGAGTACACAGTGATGACAGATTAGATTTTAAAACTTTGCAAGGTTGTTGTAAAGATCTGATTTTTATGAAGGCTATCAAAGATAACGTAGACTATAAAATTAATTAATAAATTAAGGAAAAGCTTAAAGCTTAAACCCTGACAACAGCTTGTTGAGCGTTATATTTAGGAATTATTTTATAATTTACAAGTTTTTGTGCTACTTTTAAAATCATACTCTTTTTATCTATTACTAGCAAAATACCCGCGCTTCGCAGCGGAGAAGTAGTGTGTTAAAGAGGTTATGAAAAAGAAAAGGAAACATTTTAAAAATAATGTAACATGATTGTCAATGTAATTGTGTTGTCATTGTTATAAGTGTTGCTATACACACACACACATAAACATATATATACATATATACATATCTACATATATATATACATATACACATCCACATATATATATATATATATATATCAACATATATATATATACACACACATACATACACACATATGTACATATACACATACATAGATACATATACATATATACATATACACATACATAGATACAGATACACACATATACATATATATACACACATACATACATAGATACACACACACACACATATATATATATATATATATATATATATATATATATATATATATATATATATATATATATATATATATATATATATATATATACACACAGACACATATATATACATATATATTTACATATCTACATATATACACATATCTACATATATATATATATATACACATCTACATATATATACACATATATATACATATCTACATATATATCTAGACATACATACAAAAATACATTGACAGATATATATATATACATATCTACATATATATATATATATATGTAATTGTGTTGTCACTGTTATGAGTGTTGCTGTCATATATATATATATATATATATATATATATATATATATATATATATATATATAATATACACACACACACATAAACATATATATACATATATGTACATATACACATATATACATATATATATATACATATACACATCTACATATATATACAAATATATATATATATACACACATATCACACATATATATATACACATACATATACACACATATACATATATACATATACATATACATACACACACACACATATATATATATATTTACATATCTACATATATATACACATATATATATACATATCTACATATATATACAAATATATATATATACATATCTACACATATATACACATATATCTACATATATCTAGACATACATATATACATACATACATTGACATATATATGTATATATATATATATATATATATATATATATCAAATGAATGTGAACCTTTTGTAGGGTCTGTCCCTGAGACTTATTAATTGTCATTGCGATGCAGAGCCTTAGTGGAAATTGGAGGCGTGTGAATTGAAATGGGAGATCAGAGGGTATAACGGGGATGCGAGGAATAAAAACTCTCTCCCCTGAGCCACCGCCAGTAAAAATAGTTGCCTGAATGAGGTTCTTTTGCAGACACGTGACCTGAAGTCTCGTGCCGTCACAAAGTTTCAGTGGCTGTACGGAAATCCACAATCGGTTTCATATTGTTTTCTTACGTTAGCAATTAGGTAATGTGTTTTTTGAACAGGTTTGATTATTGAAGTGATCACTCCTGCTGCGTTCAGTCAGTTCACATGAGCCGATCTCTTGTGTGATGTTGCGATGTCCACGGGTTTATTTAATGTTAGCTAAGACCCGGCAGTTAAAAGTTTCTCGCTACAGCAATTTTAACTCAGTCACAAAGTGATCCAATCTGTCGTTTAAACCTTGTGTCTTCTCATTAAACTTGTATCTGGCGAATATGGCATTGCAAAGGGCAGCGGGTCAGTTCATGTGCTTACATGGGAGGCGTGATGACGCGATATATTTTGATATATATCAAAATACCCGCGCTTCGCAGTGGCGAAGTACTGCTTTAAAATTTTTTATTAAGAAGAAAAGTAAACCTTTTTAAACTGAGGGAAAATGAATCAATAATTATTTGTTATGGATCTATTTGTATAGTACGTTGTCAGTTCTCCCCTCTGGTTGTAATATGACGAAGCTGTGTGCTGAGCTTACTGTTGAGCATGCAACGTACAGTTGGCCATGTGAAAAGCAGTCCTGCCTTAAATCAATGCCAACCTTTTGTAGGGTCTGTCCCTGAGACTTATTAATTGTCATTGCTAAGCAGAGCCTTAGTGGAAATTGGAGGCGTTTGAATTGAAATGGGAGATCAGAGGGTATAACGGGGATGCGAGGAATAAAAACTCTCTCCCCTGAGCCACCGGCAGTAAAAATAGTTGCCTGAATGAGGTTCTTTTGGAGACACGTGACCTGAAGTCTCGTGCCGTCACAAAGTTTCAGTGGCTGTACGGAAATCCACAATCGGTTTCATATTGTTTTCTTACGTTAGCAATTAGGTAATGTGTTTTTTGAACAGGTTTGATTATTGAAGTGATCACTCCTGCTGCGTTCAGTCAGTTCACATGAGCCGATCTCTTGTGTGATGTTGCGATGTCCACGGGTTTATTTAATGTTAGCTAAGACCCGGCAGTTAAAAGTTTCTCGCTACAGCAATTTTAACTCAGTCACAAAGTGATCCAATCTGTCGTTTAAACCTTGTGTCTTCTCATTAAACTTGTATCTGGCGAATATGGCATTGCAAAGGGCAGCGGGTCAGTTCATGTGCTTACATGGGAGGCGTGATGACGCGATATATTTTGATATATATCAAAATACCCGCGCTTCGCAGTGGCGAAGTACTGCTTTAAAATTTTTATTAAGAAGAAAAGTAAACCTTTTTAAACTGAGGGAAAATGAATCAATAATTATTTGTTATGGATCTATTTGTATAGTACGTTGTCAGTTCTCCCCTCTGGTTGTAATATGACGAAGCTGTGTGCTGAGCTTACTGTTGAGCATGCAACGTACAGTTGGCCATGTGAAAAGCAGTCCTGCCTTAAATCAATGCCAACCTTTTGTAGGGTCTGTCCCTGAGACTTATTAATTGTCATTGCTAAGCAGAGCCTTAGTGGAAATTGGAGGCGTTTGAATTGAAATGGGAGATCAGAGGGTATAACGGGGATGCGAGGAATAAAAACTCTCTCCCCTGAGCCACCGGCAGTAAAAATAGTTGCCTGAATGAGGTTCTTTTGGAGACACGTGACCTGAAGTCTCGTGCCGTCACAAAGTTTCAGTGGCTGTACGGAAATCCACAATCGGTTTCATATTGTTTTCGTACCTTATCAATTGTGTAATGTGTTTTTTGAACAGGTTTGATTCATCGAAGTGATCACTCCTGCTGCGTTCAGTGACTTCACGTGAGCCGATCTCTTGTGTGATGTTGCGATGTCCACGGGTTTATTTAATGTTAGCTAAGACCCGGCAGTTAAAAGTTTCTCGCTACAGCAATTTTAACTCTGTCACAAAGTGATCCAAACTGTCGTTTATACCTGGTGTCTTCTCATTAAACTTGTATCTCGCGAATTTTGGCATTGCAAACGGCAGCGGGTCAGTTCACGTGCTTACATGGGAGGCGTGATGACGCAATATATTTTGATATATATCAAAATACCCGCGCTTGGCAGCGGCGAAGTACTGCTTTAAAATTTTTATTAAGAAGAAAAGTAAACCTTTTTAAACTGGGGGAAAATGAATCAATAATTATTTCTTAAGGATCTCTTTGTATACCATGTTGTCAGTTCGCCCTTCCAGTTCTAATATGACCAAGATGTGTGCTGAGCTTACTCTTGAGCATGAAATCTAACGTGGTTTGTGCCCTTCAGAATGAAAACAGTTTGCATTCACCTTTTTAATAAAAGGCGAGCTTTTAAGCCTGAGAAATCACCCCGTAAATGCACACGTTTAATTGCACGTGTTAATATCTATGCTTACACAGTATTAAAAGACACTCAACAACGGAGACTTATTAATTGTCATTGCTAAGCAGAGCCTTAGTGTAAATTGGAGGCGTTTGAATTGAAATTGGAGATCAGAGGGTATAACGGGGATGCGAGGAATAAAAACTCTCTCCCCCGAGCCACCGCCAGTAAAAATAGTTGCCTGAATGAGGTTCTTTTGCAGACACGTGACCTGAAGTCTCGTGCCGTCACAAAGTTTTAGTGGCTGTACGGAAATCCACAATCGGTTTCATATTGTGAATTTCCCATTGGGATTAATAAAGTATCTATCTATCTATCTATCTATCTATCTATCTATCTATCTATCTATCTATCTATCTATCTATCTATCTATCGTTTTCGTACCTTATCAATTGTGAAATGTGTTTTTTGAATAGGTTTGATTCATTGAAGTGATCACTCCTGCTGCGTTCAGTCAGTTCACGTGAGCCGCTGTCTTGTGTGATGTTGCGATGTCCACGGGTTTATTTAATGTTAGCTAAGATCCGGCAGTTAAAAGTTTCTGGCCACAGCAATTTTAACTCTGTCACAAAGTGATCCAAACTGTCGTTTATACCTTGTGTCTTGTCATTAAACTTGTATCTCGCGAATATGGCATTGCAAACGGCAGCGGGTCAGTTCACGTGCTTACATGGGAGGCGTGATGACGCGATATATTTTGATACATATCAAAATACCCGCGCTTCGCAGCGGCGAAGTACCGCTTTAAAATTTTTATTAAGAAGAAAAGTAAACCTTTTTAAACTGAGGGAAAATGAATCAATAATTATTTCTTAAGGATCTCTTTGTATATCATATTGTCAGTTCACCCTTCCGGCTGTAATATGACCAAGCTGTGTGCTGAGCTTACTCTTCAGCATGAAATCTTAACGTGGTTTGTGCCCTTCAGAATGAAAACAGCATTTACCTTTTTAATAAAAGGCGAGCTTTTAAGCCTGGGAAATCACCCCGTAAATGCACACGTTTAATTGCACATCTGTTAATATGTATGCTTACACAGTATTAAAAGACACTCAACAATTAACGTCATTTACCTTCGTTCCCGCATTTGACTCGTGCTGTAAATCTCTTCCTTGTTTTCACTTCACGTGATTACGTAGGAGGCGTAATACGTGATGACGTGATACGTGACTCCGCCTCCTCCATTAGACTATATGGACAAAAAACAGGTTCCAGTTATGACCATTACGCGTAGAATTTCGAAATGAAACCTGCCTAACTTTTGTAAGTAAGCTGTAAGGAATGAGCCTGCCAAATTTCAGCCTTCTACCTACACGGGAAGTTGGAGAATTAGTGATGAGTGAATCAGTCAGTCAGTCAGTCAGTCAGTCAGTCAGTGAGTCAGTGAGGGCTTTGCCTTTTATTAGTATAGATTAAGACTTAAGTGCCATTCATGCAGGAATTTTGAAAATTCCAAAGGCTTGACACATTTTTCTTGCATCTGTACATAAAAGGCAATGGGACAATTAATAGCAACACAGGCATGTCAGTATAAGTATAGCAAGTGAAAAAGCCCTCTTTAAGAAATTAACTATAGGGAGTGCAGATCACAAATATGAGCAGAGGTAGAAAACAGATAAATTAGCTGAGTTACCCAGGAAAGGTAAAAATACCAATAATATAATACCAAACATTATTACCCTTAAACTTGGAAAGCATCTTTGTATACATTATTCTTAGTTTTTCCTTCTGGTGCAAAAAACTCAAAATTGTAATAAATAATTCCAGAGACATCATGAGTGGCTGGATGCAAATAGTGAAGAAAATTCTTGTTAAATGAAAAAGTTAAAGTGTAATAGGCTGGAATTGTAGGCAAGTATCCTGATAGATCTGTCCTCTACCTTTGACACAGCCAACCACCAGATAATCTTTGCCACCTTTCTTGACCTTGGCATCAATGGGACTGACTTAAGATTGTTTCAGTCCCACAATTTGGGTAGATCCTACCCATACTGCTGAAGAGAGATGTCAAGGGTGCACCAAGCAAGCAAAGGATGCCCCAAAGAACTGCACTGGGGCTTTTCCCCTTATCTCTAAATACTTACTCACTAGGCCTTATCATCTTGTCCCATGGTGTCTATTATCAGTGCCATGCCAATTATACTCCGCTGTATCTCTTGTTTCCACTAGAGAATTACACTTGTTGGGATGAGAGTGCAAAACAGCAGCCTAACATCCAGATCATTCTGAATGTGGGATGTGGGTGGAGTTATCAGTATTTGAGGGGTGGAGAGTTCAAGATATATTAGTTGATTCAGATGCTTGTTATGTTCTCTGTTGAGCTGAAAGAAGTACCTTGTAAGATGATAATAAAAGTTAAGTTTTTGGAGCATTCAAGCCTTGCTCCCTCCTGTAAACCAAGACAAGGGAACTCATGAACAGGGTTGTACCCGAGAGCATGATTCTCTGGTCCTGGAACATTGCACCACTGGATTTGATGAAGGAGAAAATCCCCTGCTTCATTCCGACCATGGTCCAGAGACAGGCAGAAAAGTGTAAAGCTAGAATCTCTGCATGTCTCACTGATATTTTAACTTGGATGAAGGAAGATCATCCCCACTTCAACATGGCAAAGATGGACCTTCTTGTTATCCCAGTTTGTCTGTTGTTCAGCACACTATCTCTCTTCCATTCAGCTCATTATCACTAACACCCGCCAAGTCTATATGCAATTGTTGGGTGGTGACTGATGACCAGCTTTTCTTCACTGACCATGTTGCAACTGTCCCTAAGTCTTGCAGATTCACTCTACACAGCACCTTCCTGGTCCAGTTTTGCTCTTATCACGTCTGGAATACTGCACCTGTCTGCTGGCAGGAATACCAGCATGTGTTGCCAAACCGCTGCAGATGATTCAAAATACAGAGACATGTCTGGTGTTCAACCAGCTGAGGCGGGCACATGTCTCTCTTCCTTTCAGATCACTGCATTGACTCCCTGTAACAGCATGTATTAAGTTCAGATTCTTGATGCTTGCTTACAGAGTAGTTAATGGGTCAGCACTTGTATATATGGAGATACTTGTGGGGTTCTTTACTGCTTCTCAGGTCTGCTGATGCCAACTCTGTGTGGCATGAAATCTCAGTCCAGGCTATTTTCATGTGTAGCTTCTATCTGGTGGAACAAACTGACCACCTCCATCTGAAATTCTGACTCCCTTAATATGTTTAAGAAGTGTTTGCAAACACTCTTGCTCTCTCTTGAAGACTCAGTTGTGAATTGCAGTCTAAATGATATTAGCTGCTAGGTTTTTATAACCTAGGAATTGTAATTTGATTGTATTTTTTTCTGAGCTCTTCACTTGTGATGATCAATTTGTAACCTGTCCTATAACAATTGTTCCAAAGCAATTCCCCAGACTGACATTTATTCAATTATGTTGACCTCTTTTGTAACTCGCTCTGGATAAAAGTGTCTGCTAAGCAAATAAATGTGAGGTATCCTAATGTTTACACCACAAATGATGCTGTTTCCTTTTTGATTGATCACACTATAATATATCTTGCCATTCATTCTAGCCCAAAGCCATTCCTGTCACCTTCCAGGAACAAGACCAAAAGTTATGTGTCCAAAAATCGATTTGTGGTGAGAAATACCTTTTGTGCCAAATTTCCAGTCTGTGGCTTGAAAATCAGAGCTGCCCATAAAGAATGAACAAAAATACAGAGATTGTTCTTTATAGATACACGCATTGAATATTATTGGCATTGAGGCAATGGAGTTGCAAATGTGAATGTAAATTCAATGAGTGCCATTTTTGTATAACAATGAGATTGCTGTAAGAGGATTTGGGGAGTCTCATAGGTTTATAGGTTCAAAGATTTACATAGAATACTAGAGATTAGAATTTAAAACTTTGTAAGTTAGTGGTGAAGTTTTAATTTTTATTTTGATTTGAGTCAGAAGGCATTGTTGTCAGTGCCTCATGCCGTTTTGCTGAATTCTAAGGGCTAATACCCATCGCGTTCCCTGCTTAAGATATGAACTCAATAACATTTCCTACTCCACCAGGATTTTTATGGAGACATCTGCTGTATTCCTTTATGCAACAACTGTATTCATTCTTCTTCAGGAACAAAGTGCAGACACTTGGTTGGTATCAATCTGGCAAGCAACACAGCCAATGCAGTGCTAAACATACACATCTCCTTGGTGAGCAATGCGTTTATTACATTTTCCTCATTTTGTTTATGCCGTGTTTGTCAGCTGAACAGAGCTCCATAAACATTCCCATCTCAGGCTGCTAAATGTTCAACAAATCAGGGTTTAAAATAAGCAAGATTCTAAAGAGAAGGATAGGAAGAGACCAATAAATGGGCCAAATGTTAAATGTCCTAACAGCAGGAAAATATTTAGTGAAAGTCTCCTTCAAACTAAGTCCTGTGGTTGGAATATATTACAAATGTTCTAAACATCAGTCTCTTATGCGTTGATTAATTCTTGTAGTTTAGTGCTGGCTTTCAAGTGAAGACATCTAAGTTATGTGGGATCCAAAATGATGTGCACTGCACTGTTGGCGTGTGAAAGTATATACCATGTACAAAAATAATATGGAATACTGCATGCCACATAAGATACAGGATATGTATTCCAGACTGTTGGGTAAAAAACCTTGTAATGGTCCTGCTATAAAAGGGGCTATATAAAACAAAGATGAATCAAAGTATAGGATACGTTACTCCATATCTGTGTGAATACGCTCTATATTTTGATATCCATGCACTTTAACTCTTTTCTGAGTGGTCAATTAGACCTCTTCCAGTAATGACATAAAATTCTATTCAGACTAGAAATCCAAGATATCCAATCCATGCCATTGGTGTGATGTGCTCTCTGTTTTCAGTGACTTGGATATTTTCTTCACTCCATCATCTGACTCTTCTTTACAAACATGTTTTACTGAGTAGCATGAAGTGTTCTTTTGTCTTCATTAAGTACTGTATTTCCCCGAAAATAAGACTTACTCTGAAAATAAGCCCTAGCGGGATTTTCAGGCTGCTCTGTAATATAAGCCCTACCCCAAAAATATGTCCTAGACAAGATTGTCAGCTGAAAAGTAGATAGATAGATAGATAGATAGATAGATAGATAGATAGATAGATAGATAGATAGATAGATAGATAGATAGATAGATAGATAGATAGATAGATAGATAGATACTTTATTAATCCCAATGGGAAATTCACATTCTCCAGCAGCAGCATACTGATACAATAAATAATATTAAATTAAAGAATGATAATAATGCAGGTGAAAAACAGACAATAACTTTGTATAATGTTAAATGTTAACGTTTACCCCCCCGGGTGGAATTGAAGAGTAAGGCACCTAAGGCCAGGTTTATACCCGAAACATCCGCTAAATTCCGAGGACACCTTGCCACAATATCTCTGAAAAGGATGTTTAATGTTTACATCCATCAATCCGGGGATGCGACCATTCCAGCAGCATCGGCACAAGACAGAAACAAAATCCCTGGACGGGGCATCAGCTCATCGCAAGGTGAACACAAGCACAAATATACACTAATGTCATTGTAGCTTCACCAAATCCCCAAAACTCCATGTCTTTGGATGGAAAACTGAGCACACTGTGGAAACCCACTAGGAAAACAAGCAAACTCCAGGCAGAGATCACAAGAGACATGACTCCCTGCGAGACAGCAGCATTACCACTCTGCCACCGTGCCACTAACAAATGTGTAACTATTAAAAGTTAACGATTTATCTGTAAAATGTAACATACATATTTTAATGCATTTCATCATGAAAGCGATATCAAGTATAAATCTAAGAATTCTAGATGTGCAGAGAGCTGAAATATATTAAATTAATGTGTTCTGTGTGGTGATCTGTTGCAGCTTACCGCTGCTATCAAGTCAGAAGGAAGCCCCAGAAGCACGTAGCGATTAACAGCTGGGTCGGTTTTAAGATGACGTTTATGACAGGCTACTTTAATGATAAAGTACACTACAAGGTTAAAGTGGACATATCGAGGTTAAAGCCGAAATTTCCACTTTAATCAAAAAATAGACATTTTCATTATGTCCTTAATTTTTTTTCTCTGTGGCTCAAATACACCGCCGTACATTCTGATCGTATTGTAAGGTACAAAAAAAAAAAAAAAAAAAAGACGGCACAGAACATGGTATGTGAGACTTTAAAATATATCGTGTCATTACGTTGGGGAATATGCGATGCTTGAATATAAAAGCAACATAAATACATTTGTATGTCAGCTATTTGCTTCACCACATTGAACCATTCATCAAACATTGAAGCACGCACATCAATCCTGGAGGATCCTAAAAGCGGCTGGAGTAGCAAGAAATTCAGGCTGGAATTATGGGTTTGAATGTGGAGAGTTATGCCAGAAGAAGATAACATGACTGTATTTGCATAGATGTATATTGTTGTACATGAATAAATATAAGACATCCCCAGAAAATAAGCCCTAGTGCATCTTTTGGAGTAAAAATTAATATAAGACTTAGTCTTAGTTTTAGGGAAATATGCAAAGTTAGATCACCATACTGACTCACCACAAGATGATCTTCCAGATAAGGTACATTTATCCTACAATCAACTGAAACCCCAGGCAAGTGATTTCCATTGAACTAATTCAGAGACTTTGAAAACCGAAGAGCTACCCTAGAGATAATTTAAGTGTTTCATATTAAAGTGGTTAATACTCAAATACTCATACCATCAGTTATTTTGTGTTGTAGATTTGATTTTCATTTGGACCACTTTGCAGAGATCTCTTTTCACTTCGACATTGAAAGATCTTTTTCTGTTAATCAATGACAAAGCCAAATTAAACCCACTGTGATTCAATGTTGTATAACAATAAAATGTGAAAATTTCCAAGAAGGTGAATACTTTTTATAGATTTAGTATACTGGTAGGAAAAAGAAACACACTATTATCTGGAGTGAAAAAGCCATAGTTATAGCGTGTGTATTAACCCAAAATATTTCCAGTGTTTTAGCCTTCTGACCAGCAAGACCACTTGTGCAGTAAGGTATTGCAGCTTATCAAACACACAAAATGCTCATTAGGTGCACTTTTGCCCAACAAGGTCCACAGTCCCTGATCAAGTCACCATTACAATAACATTCATTCATGCTTAGGTTACAGCAGCACTTAGTATATGTGGATGAAAATTCTGGAACTTGCAACGGTTTCATAATTTGCAATTATATCATGCCACTCTCTGTGGTGGGTTGGCACCCTGCCCGGGATTGGTTTCTGCCTTGTGCCCTGTGTTGGCTGGGCTTGGCTCCAGCAGACCCCCGTGACCCTGTGTTCGGATTCAGCGGGTTAGAAAATGGATGGATGGATCATGCCACTCTGATGATGGAGATGTTCCCACCAAAGGATTACTTGGACTTTGTTTTATAGATTGAAATGCTGAACTCACAGACTTAAATGCAGAACTGACATTATTGGAATTGGTTAAGGTTTAATGGTTTGTTTTTGTTTTAGCGTTCCTTTTTGATTTGATGAGGGAAACAAAAGGATAACAAGGAGGGATGGTTGAGCACTCACAGAATGGGCATGCTTAATATAGATGTGAATCAGAAAATAACCCACCTAGATGGTCTTTCTTCTTTACATTTGAGAATGACATAAGCTGCTATGGGTCTGCCTCTGGAGAAGCTCTGTAATGCAGAATTGAGTTATGTAGAGTGAAAGACAATCTTCAAACTACTGCAGCTACAAGAATCCAGGTTGCATATGTTGTTGGACTTCCTCTTATGGTTCTTGTGGTATTAGTTGCTAATGTTATATTGGATAAGTGCTCAGTTTGTTTGCACTGAAGCCCCAGAGAGGTGATCACCACTGAACTAACTTCTAAAACCTGCCTGCCAGGTGAAGGTGTAATAAAATACTAAAATACTACAGTTTGGAGTATATGCTGCCACATAACAACCTAAAGTTAGAGTTACTGTGGAAAAAAAAGCATTTTCCATGTTAATACACTAAGGCCACACTCTGCCAGTTTTCTGTGCATTCCATAATGCTTTAGGGAGAATGCTATTGGCATTCTGCAGACAAGGCATGTCTTGTGTCATTGTTTCTAAACACTACAGATTAGACTGCTCCACCGTGTTCTGACTGAGGGCATGGGAGGACAGTTGATCATCCATAATCAAATCCTTCTCAAGTGACCATGGCACAGCACATCAGATACAATACACTCATCCATCTGAAAGATCATTGCCAATATGCCACTTGTATTGCTGCTGAAACTGCTGGCAGACACAATGTCCACATCAGTAACAGGACAGTAAGGGACAGATTCCACGATGCGGGCCTTAGAGCTATTAAGTTTGATGTTCTTTATTCATTTTTTATACTTTCCTAAGGAATGTCAGGGACTTCTCGATGGCTATTCTAGGATTTTTGAGGTTGAGGAATGTGATTTCAACATTTATTTCATCCTATTTTAAACTGTTACAAAGTTGTAACTTTTTTGCGTCTTATTGTGGTGCCATTTTGAATATTGACAGGCAGCATCATTTTTTGGCTTTCACATTGGCTGTTGCTGAGACAACCTCTCCCAGAGACCCCCAAAGTGTGCTTGCATGACATCATCGGTGCATCCCTATTATGTGCCATTTTGGTATCCATGTTTGGATAAAACTAAAAGTCTTAACATGCACTTCTCTGTATTTGCTTTCTCAGTTTTCTGACTCACCTTTTGTCTTATGGTTTTCATTCTTGTCTTATGTTTCTGGGGTGGTGAAAGATAGGTTTATCTCTCTGGTTTTGACTCTGATGCTTTCTCTGTTTTGTTTTTTATTCATCTTCAGATGAATAAATATTTACTCTGCTTTGGCAGAACAAGAGCAAGGAGACTATTTAGATACCATCTAGAAGCACACCTTCTAGGCATCTAACGCTACATCAGAGCAACACAAGGCCACAAAAATCCTCCTGCGGTCAGAACTGTCCCAAGGAATAAATGCTTATGTGCAGGTGTTGCATTTGTCTGTCTTATTGCCGGGCCTTAACCCTTTTGGAATGCCCAAGATCGGAATATCCTGAAATGAGACTGTCTGCCTAAGAATGGCCATTAGGTTTGTGATGCCCTTCTGCAGGAACAGAATAACTTCTCACTCCTGTGGATTCAGAGGTGTCAAGCAGTGGTGTCTTTAAGACATGGTGACACAAGATACTAAAGATCTAAGAGACAAGAGTTGTTCATGTTAACAAGTGCCATTGTTTTCCTGTTGCTTTTGTTGTTGTACTTTTTTCTTTTCCCATTATTCCCATTTGTTTATTGTTATTTCAGCAAGGAAGGGTGACATTTCAGTCGAACAACGAGTGTCGCACTTTTTTATTTTTCAGCTTTGCAAATTATAGCAAACCTCATTCAAAATAGAATCCAGATAGCTCATTTACACACAAATAGTCGTGGGAATCTGGAACACACTCCCAAATTGTGCATTTCAAGCAAGAAATTTGGTAACATTTAAAAAGTATGTGCTATTGGGGCGGCTTAATTATTAGATAACCAGACATGTCTTATTTGTCACATTTCCTTACATTATGTCAAGTCAAAGTTCACTGTGGGTCATCCTTCATTTTCCTGATGGGCTAATTAAATGACACCAACTATAGCAATGCAGAAGAGACAAAAACACAGAATAGAACTCAGTGGAAGACATATTCAAATTAGCTCTGTTTCAGAGCGGCTATAAACCATACAGCCAGGCTGTGTGAAAGTTTTCAGTTCTCTTTCTCCCATGACATGCCCCGGCAGAGAATTCCAACAAGTGAAACTACAATAATTCTTTATCAAAATGCTGGCAACAATTTGAGAAAACCTGTCTGCAGACTTAACACACCTCTCTTAGTTGGGGTTAAAAACTCAGCTGTATAGCATTTCGAGAAAACACAACTCTGGGAAAGCAAAGCTTAGTCAATAAATCTGCTGCCAAAAATGCTGAGAAACACTGGAAGGAAGAGCAGACGCAGTAAAGTTTGCTGGAAAGCTAGGGAGTCCCACCTATATGGCTCACAAGCCAGGAGTTTGTTTTATGGAGCTAAGTACCCATGAGGGCTTTACAGACAGAGAGTGAATGGGTTTAACATGTGAAGGTCCTTTTTATTTTCCCCTCTGAGGCAGTAATAAATATTTTATTGAGTAATCAGAAAAAAGTTGTGCACACATTCTATTTCTGTGTGATGATTAGGCAGAATACAATTCAAATAATACACAGATATCATTAATCTATCTTTCTAGCATTCAAGGGGACTGTGTACCTGCTTTACTTTACAGTTACATGCAGAGCACAACGGTGACAATGATGACTGCAGTAAAAAATAAAATTGAACTTATTGTACTGTAGTGCTAGAATGTGTGAAGAAAAGTATTCACAGAAGCATTTTATTCTTTTGTGAAATGATCAGCACCCCCTTGAATCCTTAGAACTGTGCTAATCCAAAATATCAGAAAATGTTTATTTTTTAATAAACCATACAAGGGAGGGATTAATCAAGCCCACTTAAAATAAAATAAATCATGGATGAAGGAAATGAATCCATGTTGCTAAAGAGATTTTCAAACTGAAGTGTACAGGGTGCATTGTTTAAGATTTAGTAAACTGAAGTTTGCGGGGTTCATTGTTTAACCTCTTTACAGTTATGTTTATCCCTAGTAAAAGTGTGCCAAAAACACTGATTATTTTTCAACATGAAAAAATATTACTATGTCTAACAGAAACATGTAAATAATATAACATTAACATAAATACAGTAGAAAAGGTATGTTGAGTGGTCAGATTTGTGTGCTTTGAAAGTCACCAACACACAGCCCCATTGTTGTAGTCAGGACAGTAGAAGTGTGTTTGTTGCAGTCTTTTTTATAATGTTTTTTCTGTTGCTTGAGTATGTGTGGGTAGAATGTCAGTTGCTGAAATGCACGATTGACGTGCCCCTTATGTTATTGCTAAGCATTAGGCTTAGTGACTTCCACATTTCTCCTGAAACAAGCCTTGACTGTTCCTGGATTGTGCACAGTACTTAAAGGACTAATGTCTTTCTTATCCTTCCATTTGATCTCAATCACATTCCCCTTTTTCCCATGATGTTACTTGCGGGATGGTGATGCTTTGTGGGACTGAATTCCCCAATGGTTTCACTATCTGTGTCAACGTCTGATGACCAGATTACATTGTCATTACTGTTTGATAGACACTGAGATTAGATTTTAAATAGACCTTTATTTTGAATTACAGTCTTAATAACAAACACCATTCTTTAACATAAAAACACTTACTACTTACAGGATTTAAACTCACATTTTACCACTTGACAATAATTTTCTAAAGGACATAAATTATTGTTTATGTCTCAAATTTATTCAAATATGTCTATTTGATTAGTTTATTTATAATATGCAAATTCAGTCTTCCATCTGCGGTAAATGAGAACCTTGAACAATAATAAAGCATCTGTGGGTAGTTCATTTTTGTTCACATTTCTTCTAGTTTTTAGAATGGCCACATCAACTTTACTTAACAAAAACCTGCCAAGTAAACATTCCTTTTTATTTTTTCAAAAAACAGAACTTCTAGATATATAAAAAATGAGTTCCCTGAAAAACATTCCTAGCTTCTCAAACAATAAACTGAGAAAATTAAGCAGACGTTTTAGCCTGGGACAGTATAGAAAAATATGCTAAATTGTTTTTTTTCATAGCAAAAGGGACACTGATCAGTAGCACTAGAGCCAAGAGATTTGAAAAAAGTAGCAATGCTAAGAGCAAAATCCTTCATTGCAAGTCCCCAATTGAAGTTTTATACAAAATAAATTGATAGATAGATAGATAGATAGATAGATAGATAGATAGATAGATAGATAGATAGATAGATAGATAGATAGATAGATAGATAGATAGATAGATAGATAGAATCTTATTTGTCCAAAGGAATAATTTGTCTTTTTACAGAAGCTTAAAAAATATGACAAGCAACAACAATAACCCCCTTAATCATACACAAGGATTTCATAAAAGAAGATAAAAACTTCTGACTTGACTAAAGATAAAACAGCAGTTGTATGTAAGCATATTGCCATAGGTATGTAAGTGACCACGTAGCATTTCCTGACACACTTCTGCTGAATAACTTGTTGACTAAAAGTATTCAAAGCTAGTGTGTCACAGAGAAGATGTGTGGCATCAGTCATAATGGCCATCAGTTTTGTCTTAACTCTGTCCTCCATTACAACTTCTTGTGGATTGCTAGTGTGTCCCATAGCTGAACATGCTTTCCTAATATATGCTTTCCTAATCTTAATAATCTTCTTATTCTTGATAGAAAATCTCATACTGACCTTTAAGTATTTTGACACTCTTGATATCCTTCTGCTGTGAAACATTCTGACCTGTCATTGTTTACACGTCTTAAACAACTATTATCATACACTGATAATTTCTGTATTATCTATATCTATTATTTATTATTTATTTATTATATTACATATCTGTTGACTATATTTATGTATCTAGATTGCAAATACCATACATTGCATCAATGTTTATATTGCTTACTACACGTCAATATTGCTGCTACTTCTTTGTTTTGTCTTGTCTTTGCACAATGTCTTGTTTGTGTTTTAATTTTAAATTTTAATCTTAATTCTATTTTTTATTTATTATTTGCACTTCATGTTACACTGTGGACCCTGAGCTTCGCAATTCTGTCTGTCTGTATACTTGCATTTGGTTGAAATGACAATAAAGTTCGCTTTGACACTTTTGTTCTTTGTCTTTCTCTTCATCTTTTCCCACTTCTTTCTGGGATCAGATGTTCTTTTACTTTATCCATCCATCACCACTTTTGCCTCCTTCACTTATTCTATCCCTGTACTTCCATTCCCATCACTCTTTGCCAACATATTCATTGTCTCTCCTCATCACATGTCAATACCACTTCAACCTATTTTTCTGTACTTTCTTAGATATCTCGCCCACTTTAGAGGTACCTCTGACTGTCCCATTTCTTATTCTGTCCTTTTCTGTAGCTCCACAGATCCATCTCAACATTCTCATGTTTGCCACAGCTAATTTCTTCTTTCGCACTCCCTTTACTGCACATGTCTCAGCCCCATACATTATTGCTGATCCTAACACTGTCTTAATAAGCTTACTTTTCACCTTCACTTTAATTCTTTGATCACACAATACTCTTGATACCTTCTTCCGACACTGCACTCTGTGGGTTATCTGTGAATCTAATTTTCCATCTTGGGCTATCACTGATCCTAGATATTTAAATATATCCACTCTTTCCAATAGATCTTCCTGCAGGCTAACCTCTCAGTCAGCTTGTCAGTTTGGTGGGCTTCCCATAAAAATTGGCACTGGCCATCACAGAGTTATTGAATATTATGTAATAAATGTCACTACTCACATTGAAGGGCAGTCTCTTAAAAAAACGAGTCTGCCCTGCCCTTTCTTATATAGTTTGTCTGTGTTATCAGACCAGTCCATCCTGTCACAAGCACGTAAGTGTGTGTATGTGCATGAGGGTGTCCGGTCACAGAATGGGGCCTTATCCACAGCTGGCCCCTGTCTTATAGTTGATTTTGTCCGGTTAGGCTTGAACCATCAGTTCACCAAATTGGATAAGAAGGTTCAAACAATACATGAATGTTTATTGTGTACTGACTTCATGTGGAAGCTAATAAAATAAAGTCAGTTCATTGATTAATTTGATGTAAGCCATAACTCAGCTCTGCTTTTGACTTTGTATTATTAGCCGCACTCCAGTCCCCCAGTGGTCACTTGTGCTGCACAAACTGGACTGGTGCTAGAGCACGACTGGTGAAAAATTATCAAAAACAAGTCAACTAAAAAGGGCAAAAATCAACAGTGCCAGCCTTTTGCAAAATGGATTAGCCAGTAAACCTGAAAACTGTCCAAACATATCATAAAAAAATCCAGTAAAAGAGGAATTACAAGTTACAGGAATAAACTTTTCAAAATATGCCTCAACAAGTTTTACAGAATTTGTGAATTGGGAAAATAAAAAGTATTTAGTGCCAAAATTCTGCATGTGAAAGTGAAATCCAATACCATCATTGTTAACACATAATGAATGAAGGATCATTTAAAGGAAAAAGTAACAAAGTAGTTAATGAACATTCACTTTTAGTCATGTTGCATTCAAAAGAAATGCAGCCACAATTTCTGATAAACCATTTCTAAAAGTCTTAACTTGTTGTGCAACTGGCTCAGACTGCCAACCACTAATCTCTGAACTTACAAAGCGTGGAAATAAGAGGAACAGAGTAAAGGATAAATTGATCTCCATTACTGATGTGAAAAAAGGGTGGCACGTGGGATTCAGCAAACACTATGATAACACATTTTGCCTCAATAACCCTGCTGTAAGCCCCTACTGTGTCTTTATGTTTTATTTCATAACGCTGGAATATTAAAACTGATGAATGATCTCATTGCCTGAATATGTCAGATCACATGACCAGCAATTGCAGGGCACGACAAACTACACAAACCCATGATGGCTTTCCAGCACAGTTTCAGATTTCCATAGTATACTGTATCTGTAACAGGTTGGAGTCGTCTTGGAACACAGAAGAGCTATATAAAAAAAGGGCAGAGCAGGCTCTTTTTCCATAGAAAACTGTGTTCCCTTATTGTAGAAAATTACATCCTTCATATCTTCTACAACTCTGTGATGGACAATGCGATTTTCTACGCTGTGGTGAAGCCCACCAAATTAACAAGCTACATAAAAAGACAGGCTCTGTTATGGGATGCACTCTGGACCCCATGGAGTAGTAGGAAAGTCAAGTCAAGTTGGGGAGCATGCACTGGTACAGTGCGTTGCCGCACTCACTACACAATGAAACACAATGCAACACCCCAGGCAGACACTCGGTCCAGTCTCATCCTCCGGAAATGACCCTCTATCTGCCACAGCCAGGTGTTACGTGGGCGACCCCTTGGTCTGGTCCAGCCACTCGGGTCCCCAACAATGAGGATCTTATGAGCTGGATCACCCTCGGGGAAATGCGCCACATGGCCGTAGTGCCATAACTGATGCTCCGTCACAATGCAGGTAATGTGCCTTATTCGGGACTCCATGAGCAACCACTCATTCGACACAACGTCAGACCAACGGTACCCAAGGATTTTCCGGAGAGACACAGTACCGAAGGAGTCCAGTCTTTGTCTCAGGTCACTGGATAGAGTCCATGTCTCGCAACCATATAGCAAGACAGGAAGCACCAGGACTCTAAAGACTTGGACCTTGGTTCTTTTGCATAGATATCGGGAGCGCCACACACCCCTTTCCAGTGACCTCATGACCCCCCATGCTCTCCCAATTTGTCTACTGACTTCATAGGAAGAGTCACCAGAGACACTGAATGTCATTGCCAAGGTAAGTAAACCTCTTAAAAAGGTCGACACTCACTCCACAGACAGACACACTGCTGATGGCTGTGCCCAAGAGGTCATTAAAGGCCTGGATCTTGGTTTTTATCCAGGACACTCGCAAGCCCAGACACTCAGACTCCTCGCTCAGTCTCTTGAGCACCCCGATCAGAGCCTCCATTGACTCCATGAAGATCACAGCATCGTCAGTGAAGTCAAGATCCGTGAACTTTTCTTCACCAACAGATGCCCCACAGCCACTGTACCCCACAACCTTGCCCCACACCCAGTCCATACAAGCATTGAACAGAGTAGGAGCAAGAACACACCCCTGATGAACCCCAGAATCAACTGGGAAAAACGCAGAGAACCATGAGAACCCTCAGTGCCAGGATGTGGTCGATGGTAGACTTCTTAGGTGTAAAACCAAACTCTTCTGGTCGCTGGTAGGTGAGCAAGTGATCATGGATCCTATTGAGGACGACCCTAGCAAGGACCTTACCTGGCACCGAGAGCAGTGTTATCCCCCTGTAGTTGCTGCAATCCAGGTGTTCACCCTTCCCTTTCCAGGTAGGGACGACAAGTCCCATTTTCCAGTCAGTTGGGATGATGCCAGTCTCCCAAATGGAAGCAAAGATTGCTTGCAATGCCAGTAGGACAGCCTTACCACCAGCCTGGAGAGGTTCTCCCCAGATACCACAGATCCCTGCAGCATTTCCCCCCCTCAGCTGGTTCACCATCTGTGCAATCTCAGTGAGATTGGGTGGTTCACAGCTAATTGGAGGATCAGGATCAAGAACTGCGGACCCAGAGATATCCAATGTCCTAGCTGGAGGATCAGCTTTGAACAACTGCTTAAAGTAGCCAGCCCAGTGGGTCACAACTGCAGTGTCATCCGTAAGGACCGTTCCATCAGCTGCCCTGACTGTGACTCTCCGAGGAACAGATTCAGGTGTGCGTAATGCTTCGATTCCTCTGTAAGCAGGACATGGGTTATGTCACTTGCTGGTGTGTCACTTGCTCACAGATTCCTCTAACAAACACCTCTTTATCTGCCCTCAGAGCCCTGGCAGCCATCCCTCTCAGTTCCCGGTACAGACCAGAGTTGCCATTAAGCCGTGCGCTGTGACTCCTCTCAATGATATCCAGGGTGCCCTGCGAGATGAAACACCTCCTTCTGGGAACACCGGTAACACCAACACAACCCTCAGCAACCTTCAGGGTCTTGTCACAGAAGGTCTTCCACAACACATTAGGATCGGCAGTCGTACCCAAATCTGTAAGTTCCTCACACAAACTGCGTGCATACTCATTAGAAACAGCCTGATCTTGGAGTCTGGCCAAGTCCAGGCTCATTTTCCTAGTAGGTGGTAACCTACTGGACCTAAGCTGGATCCTAAGAGTAGCAACAAGAAGTCTGTGGTCAGAATTCACAAACTGGGCACTTCTGTAGACCCTGCAGTTTTGCAAGAGCCTCCAGTGTCTTCCCACGAGGATGTGATTGATCTCCTTCACCACACCACCAGTATTGGAGTACCAAGTCCAACGATGCGGTTCAGGGCACTGGAACCAGGATCCAGTGATTCGCAGCCCCTGACATTTTGCAAAGTCAAGGAACATGGAGCCACTTTCACCACGGTCACCAGACCCATGGGGACCGAGACAATCCTCATAGCCAGCCCTGTCAGTGCCAGTGGCTGCATTGAAGTCATCCATGACCAGAGGAGTGTCACCTTGTGGGCACCCATCAACCACCGAATGAAGCTGCGAATAAAATGTCTCCCTCACTGAGACATCACTCACCATGGTCAGAGCATACACTGAGACAACAGACAAAGCACCCAGAGAGTGCCATAATCTGAGTCTTATAATATGCTCGTTGAAAGGAGTGACATCGGACACCATCGGAAGAAGCTAATCCGCTACAGCAACAGCTACTCCCCGAGTATGACAGCCACCAGACCGACCAGACCAATAAAAGGTGTATCCACCTACAGAGATCTGGCCAGTCCCCGGTCTGCGCACCTCAGAGAGTGCTGCCACTGAAATGTGGAGTTTATGCAGCTCCTCCAACAGCAGAGGAAGATGATCATCTTGCCAGAGAGGCAAGACGTTCCATGCGCCCACCCGTATGGGCCGCCTCAAATTGGGACCTGAGTGCTGCCGTGCAGCGGGCAACACCTTAGCACCACACCAGTTCCGATCCCTAACAGACCTGACCCTATTGGCTCTCCAACGGTTTCGACTCTTCCTGGGATTGGGCTCCCGAGGGCTTTCCCCCATCCCCTTCATGATGCGTGCAGCCTTCCCATGGGCGGCTGCAGCAGTGCTACTCCGGCGGAGAGCAAAAAGGAGTCCTTTCTGTAGTCTCGGAGCTTTGTGAAGTTTTTTTACGGTGGCTGGAGTGCCAATCCTGCCACCAACCCCCATGATTTCCCTGCAAGTTGGAGGACCGCTTGCAGTTTAATGTCATACCCAGGACAAATTAGTAATAGTAGGAAAGGAGAGAATGAAACAAAACTGAGTGCCATTATGAACAATGCTGCACATCATCTCTCTGACACGCTAACACTGACTTTCATTCAACAAATTATTCAGCAGAAGTGTGTCAAGAAACGTAACTGGTCCTCCTTAATACCACAGCAATACGTCTGCATAATGCCTCAAAGTGACTGCCAAATTAGAAATTTTCTTTCTCTTTAATATTTCTGCCTTTTTAGTCATTCCTGTGTGTGTTCAGACCATAGTGTGTGTTTACATATGGTGTGTATACAGTATATCTATATGTTAATGTACTTATTTATTTGAAGAGCTTATGTAAAATGTCAAGTTTCCCCCTGGGAACAAATAAAGTTCTATCTATCTATCTATCTATCTATCTATCTATCTATCTATCTATCTATCTATCTATCTATCTATCTATCTATCTATCTATCTATCTATCTATCTATCTATCTATCTATCTATCTATCTATCTATCTATCTATCTATCTATTGTGCATTCACCTCTTTTTTGACAGCTGATAATGTGCTGCCTGACAGAGCCACTGCTTTATGAATGCTTTACAGGTATGGTGAGTCCAGCTGCAAACTCAGCCCCTTTTTCTTTCTTTTGTTGTGGTACGTAAAACATGAGACAGCAGGCAAATGAGCCTCTCTTCTGTTGTAAAACATCCACATTCCTTATTCCTTATAGCTTGTGGCAGACAGCTGAGGAGCCTGCACAGCCGGGATGCCTGGAAGGTGGAAGGACCGGGAGAGGGACAATAGCTCCCCCGGGACACGAGAGGGCAGCCGCCCTGGTTTGTATGGGGGCCATGGAATCGGAGCTTAGAAGCTCAACCCTGTTGGGGCCAGTGGCCACTGCCCAGGGGCGCCCAGATGTTCCAGGAGACATTGACTGCAGCACTTCCACCACAACAGGAAGTGCTGCCGAACCAGGAAGCAGGTACACCCGGAGTGCTTCCAGGTGCCCATGCAGCACTTCCGCCACACCAGAAAGTACTGCAGGAAGATCATCAGGGAGCACCTGGAGCACATCTGAGTGCATTATAAAAGGGACCGCCTCACTCCATTCAGGGAACCGGAGCTGAGAGGCAGAGGAAAGAGCTTGCAAAGAGAGGAGTGGAGGTGGCAAAAAAAATAAGAAGAAACAAAGTAAAGGACTGAGCTGAGTATTGTGGTGATTGGTGCATTGTACTGTGAGAAGAAGAAATTAAAACGTGTGTTTTGGAGCTTGTGACTCTGTGTATCTGTGCGCGTCAAGGCCGGTTTCCCACAAGCTGCATTATATGATTTGTGTTTCCCTCTGAGTGTTCATTGGTTTTTAACACACTTTAGACACACTTTAGACAATTAAACCTGATTGATTATGTCGGGGTGAGTCGCAGACTGGCGTGACTGAGTTGCTGGGCATATCAGACTACATGTCTGGCGGTGCTGGGAACTCACCACAACTGCCTCCAACTGCCTTCGACTCAATAAAATAATGTAAATGTCTGCGACTGAAAATTGATGGAAAAGTCATGTTATGTGAAATTACCTAAATCTGAAATAAAATTATCTTCACACATGTCTAAGGTTGGATTTAGCTTCTTAGAGATTTGGTACAAATGTTTATTAAATGGCTTTTAGTATATCTTTTCTATGAATGCACATCGTCTTTTTAATTGTTGCCTAAAGTTATATTCTCCAGCATTGAAAAACTAATGCGCCTGTTGTGGGCTTGCAGAGACTGACACCACTGCTGGTTTAATCTCCTGTCTCATTCCTTGTCACTCTTTGTCTCTGCTTGGTCCCACATATTTCTTAGTAGAAGAGCAGTTACTCTGTTTCCCTTTCACTCTTCCAAATCTTATCCACGCTTTATTTTAAAGAAGGTTCTTGTAACGACCTTAGATAGGCCAGTCTCTATAGATTTCTTGGAATTGGTGCTGGTGTATCTCTACGAGATCTTAAATATGCACTTTGAGTCATTTCCTTGCCAAACATTTAAGATTCCAGTACAACCAGCTATACAGAAAAACATATAATGGTCAATCTGTATGCCACATATTCCAGTCTTTAGTCAGTGAACTGCTGCTTACTTCATTGAGGTTAGCATTAAAACTGATTTTAACTTTAATTTAAATTTCATTATTAAGCAGTGTTATCTTATATTTTTCCTCATGTCTCTTTATTTATTTGCAAATGTTGTTTGTATGTTGCTGTTTTTTTCTCATAAATATTATAATCAGAATAGCAAACTAATTATAACAGTAACGGTCATTATTAAAAACTAAACAGACATCCCTTTTCTGAGAAGTAGATTTCATTATTTCAACAAATTACTCAAAACAAACAAAGCACAATAATTTATTGTAATAAATTATATAGCTCACGTTTGAGATGATAAGCTCAGCTCAGAGTATACTGTATGCAGAATTGGAATGAGCCCACTGCTGAGAAAAGATCCTGTTACAGTCAGATAACCTTATTAGTCAATTAAGCTGATTGACTTCTGCTTAGGTTTGACTGGCTGAGACAATTGCATTGGTTGCCTGTAGGGGACATCTCACAACCCTAAACACCAACACAGGAGTCCAGAAATGACAAAAAAGGCTTGAATAACAAAATCTAAATAAGTAATACAAGAGCATTTAATAAAAGACAGAAAATAATAAACTCCTGTGTCTCTCAAGGACCTAACCTCTGGCTACTTGGTTACAACAACAACAACATTTATTTATATAACACATTTTCATACAAATAATGCAGCTCAAAGTGCTTTACATGATGAAGAGAGAGAAAAAGGACAAAATATATTAAAAAATAAAATTAGGCAATATTAATTAACATAGAATAAAAGTAAGGTCCGATGGCCAGGGAGGACAAAAAAAAACAAAAAAAACTCCAGACAGCTGGAGAAAAAAATAAAATCTGCAGGGATTCCAGGCCACTTGACCACCCAGCCCCCTCTAGGCATTCTACCTAACATAAATGACCTCAATCAGTCCTCATGGTATTCAGGGTTCTCATAGAAGAACTTGATGATGATGGTCATGTGGACTTCTGGCCTTTAAACCATCAATGTAGGGACATCACGGTGCTTTGATTAGGTGGTGGTGGCACAGGTCGCCACCCCAGAAACCCGGAAAAATAACAGAAGAGAAAGTAGGGGTTAGTACGGATTTTGGAGCCACCATGAATAATCATGATAATTACTTGAATATACAGAGCATCAGGATTAAACTAAAATGAAGATATGAGAAAGCCATGTTAAAGTAATGTGTTTTCAGCAGTGTTTTAAAGTGCTCCACTGTATTAGCCTGGTGAATTCCAAATGGCAAGCTATTCCAGATTTTAGGTGCATAACAGCAGAAGGCCACCTCACCACTTCTTTTAAGTTTAGGTCTTGGAATTCTAAGTAGACACTCATTTAAAGATCTAAGGTTATAATTTGGAGTGTAAAGTGTAAGAAATTCCGAAATATAAGACAGAGCAAGATTATTTATCCATCCATCCATCCATTGTCTCCCGCTTATCCGAGGTCGGGTCGCGGGGGCAGCAGCTTGAGCAGAGATGCCCAGACTTCCCTCTCCCCGGCCACTTCTTCTAGCTCTTCCGGGAGAATCCCAAGGCGTTCCCAGGCCAGTCGAGAGACATAGTCCCTCCAGCATGTCCTGGGTCTTCCCCGGGGCCTCCTCCCGGTTGGACGTGCCCGGAACACCTCACCAGGGAGGCGTCCAGGAGGCATCCTGATCAGATGCCCGAGCCACCTCATCTGACTCCTCTCGATGCGGAGGAGCAGCGGCTCTACTCTGAGCCCCTCCCGGATGACTGAGCTTCTCACCCTATCTTTAAGGGAAAGCCCAGACACCCTGCGGAGGAAACTCATTTCAGCCGCTTGTATTCGCGATCTCGTTCTTTCGGTCACTACCCATAGCTCATGACCATAGGTGAGGGTAGGAACATAGATCGACTGGTAAATTGAGAGCTTCGCCTTGCGGCTCAGCTCCTTTTTCACCACGACAGACCAATGCAACGCCCGCATTACTGCGGATGCCGCACCGATCCGCCTGTCGATCTCACGCTCCATTCTTCCCTCACTCGTGAACAAGACCCCGAGATACTTGAACTCCTCCACTTGGGGCAGGATCTCGTCACCAACCCTGAGAGGGCACTCCACCCTTTTCCGGCTGAGGACCATGGTCTCGGATTTGGAGGTGCTGATTCTCATCCCAGCCGCTTCACACTCGGCTGCGAACTGATCCAGAGAGAGCTGAAGATCACGGCCTGATGAAGCAAACAGGACAACATCATCTGCAAAAAGCAGTGACCCAATCCTGAGCCCACCAAACCGGACCCCCTCAACACCCTGGCTGCGCCTAGAAATTCTGTCCATAAAAGTTATGAACAGAATCGGTGACAAAGGGCAGCCCTGGCGGAGTCCAACTCTCACTGGAAACGGGTTCGACTTACTGCCGGCAATGCGGACCAAGCTCTGGCACCGATCGTACAGGGACTGAACAGCCCTTATCAGGGGGGCCGGTACCCCATACTCTCGGAGTACCCCCCCCAGGATTCCCCGAGGGACACGGTCGAATGCCTTTTCTAAGTCCACAAAACACATGTAGACTGGTTGGGCAAACTCCCATGCACCCTCCAGGACCCTGCTAAGGGTATAGAGCTGGTCCACTGTTCCGCGACCAGGACGAAAACCACACTGTTCCTCCTGAATCCGAGGCTCGACTATCCGACGGACCCTCCTCTCCAGGACCCCTGAATAGACTTTTCCAGGGAGGCTGAGGAGTGTGATCCCTCTGTAGATGGAACACACCCTCCGATCCCCCTTCTTAAAGAGGGGGACCACCACCCCGGTCTGCCAATCCAGAGGCACTGTCCCTGATGTCCATGCGATGTTGCAGAGGCGTGTCAGCCAAGACAGTCCTACAACATCCAGAGTCTTAAGGAACTCCGGGCGTATCTCATCCACCCCCGGGGCCCTGCCACCAAGGAGTTTTTTGACCACCTCGGTGACCTCAGTCCCAGAGATGGGGGAGCCCACCTCTGAGTCCCTAGGCTCTGCTTCCTCATTGGAAGGCATGTTAATGGGATTGAGGAGGTCTTTGAAGTATTCCCCCCACCGACCCACAACGTCCCGAGTCGAGGTCAGCAGCGCACCATCCCCACCATATACAGTGTTGACACTGCACTGCTTCCCCTTCCTGAGACGCCGGATGGTGGACCAGAATCTCCTCGAAGCCGTCCGAAAGTCATTCTCCATGGCCTCCCCAAACTCCTCCCACGCCCGAGTTTTTGCCTCAGCAACCACCAAAGCCGCATTCCGCTTGGCCTGCCGGTACCTATCAGCTGCCTCCGGGGTTCCACAGGACAAAAGGGTCCTGTAGGACTCCTTCTTCAGCTTGACGGCATCCTTCACCGCCGGTGTCCACCAACGGGTTCGGGGATTGCCGCCACGACAGGCACCGACCACCTTACGGCGACAGCTCCGGTCAGCTGCCTTAACAATAGAGGCACGGAACATGGCCCATTCGGACTCAATGTCCCCCACCTCCCTCGGGATGTGGTCGAAGTTCTGCCGCAGGTGGGAGTTGAAGCTACTTCTGACAGGGGGCTCTGCCAGACGTTCCCAGCAGACCCTCACAACACGTTTGGGCCTACCACGCCTGACCGGCATCCTCCCCCACCATCGAAGCCAACTCACCACCAGGTGGTGATCAGTTGACAGCTCCGCCCCTCTCTTCACCCGAGTGTCCAAGACATGTGGCCGCAAGTCCGACGACACGACCACAAAGTCGATCATCGAACTGAGGCCTAGGGTGTCCTGGTGCCAAGTGCACATATGAACACCCCTATGCTTGAACATGGTGTTCGTTATGGACAATCCGTGATGAGCACAGAAGTCCAATAACAAAACACCGCTCGGGTTCAGATCAGGGGGGCCATTCCTCCCAATCACGCCCTTCCAGGTCTCACTGTCATTGCCCACGTGAGCATTGAAGTCTCCCAGCAGAACGAGGGAGTCCCCAGAAGGTATGCCCTCTAGCACCCCCTCCAGGGACTCCAAAAAGGGTGGGTACTCCGAACTGCTGTTCGGTGCATACGCACAAACAACAGTTAGGACCCGTCCCCCCACCCGAAGGCGAAGGGAGGCTACCCTCTCGTCCACCGGGGTAAACCCCAATGTACAGGCTCCAAGTTGGGGGGCAATAAGTATACCCACACCTGCTCGGCGCCTCTCACCGGGGGCAACTCCAGAGTGGTAGAGAGTCCAGCCCCTCTCAAGGAGATTGGTTCTAGAGTCCAAGCTGTGCGTCGAGGTGAGTCCGACTATATCTAGCCGGAACCTCTCAACTTCGCGCACTAGCTCAGGCTCCTTCCCCTTCAGAGAGGTGACATTCCACGTCCCAAGAGCCAGTTTCTGTAGCCGAGGATCGGACCGCCAAGGTCCCCGCCTTCGGCCACCACCCAACTCACACTGCACCCGACCTCCTTGGCCCCTCCCATAGGTGGTGAGCCCATGGGAAGGGGGACCCACGTTGCCTCTTCGGGCTGTGCCCGGCCGAGCCCCATGGGTGCAGGCCCGGCCACCAGGCGCTCGCCATCGAGCCCCACCTCCAGGCCTGGCTCCAGAGTGGGGCCCCGGTGACCCGCGTCCGGGCAAGGGAAAACGCCGTCCAAAATTGTTTTTCTTCATAGGAGGTTTGTTTAACCGCTCTTTGTCTCATCCCTCACCTAGGACCAGTTTGCCTTGGGTGGCCCTACCAGGGGCATAAAGCCCCGGACAACAGAGCTCCTAGGATCATTGGGACACGCAAACCCCTCCACCACGATAAGGTGACGGTTAAAGGAGGGGAAGATTATTTAAGGCTTTGTAAACCATAAGCACTATTTTAAAGTCAATTCTAAATAACACAGGTAACCAATGTAGTGACATCAAAACTGGAGAGATGTGCTCGAATTTTCTTTTCCTAGTTAAGATTCTAGCAGCTGCATTCTGCACTAGTTGCAATCGATTTATGACTTTTTTGGGTAGTCCTGAGAGGAGAGCGTTGCAGTAATCTAGTCGACTGAAAACAAAAGCGTGGATTAATTTCTCAGTATCTTGCAATGTTATAAGGGGTCTAACTTTTGCTATATTTCTTATGTGAAAAACTGCTGTCCTAGTAATCTGATTAATATGTGATTTTTCAGGTCAGAGTCAATAGTTACCCCTAAATTCCTTACCTCCGTTTTGACTTTTAATCCTAATGCCTCAAGTTTATTTCTAATAACCTCATTATATCCATTATTTGCCAATCACTAAAATTTCTGTTTTCTCTTTATTTAGTTTGAGAAAATTACTACTCATCCATTCAGAAACACAAGTAAGACATTGTGTCAGTAAATCAAGAGAGTCGGGTCATCAGGCGCTATTGATAAGTACAGTTGTGTGTCATCAGCATAGCTGTGGTAGCTCACATTATGCCCCGAGATAATCTGACCTAACGTATGCATGTAAATCGAAAGGAGTAGCGAACTCAGGATAGAACCTTGTGGAACACCATATAGAACATCATGTGTCTTTGAAGTATAATTACCACAACTTACAAAGAATTTTCTACCTGCCAGGTAGGATTCAAACTAATTTAAGACACTGATTTGTTCTGAAACCTGACTGAAACTTATCAAGAATAGCATGTTTATTGAGGTGGTTATTAAGCTGCATAATGACTGCCTTCTCTAGAATTTTACTTAAGAAAGACAGGTTAGAAATAGGTCTAAAATTTTCAAAAGCAGAGGAATCAAGATTATTTTTCTTGAGCAGGTGTAACTACAGCAGTCTTAAGACAGTCTGGGAAGACCCCTGTATCTAATGATGAGTTTACTATGTCAAGAATACTATCAATTACCACGCACGATACTTCTTTGAAAAAACTTGTTGGTATTGGGTCAAGGATGCAGGTGGAGGGCCTCAGTTGAGAAATTATTTTATATAAATCAGGTAAATCTATCCTGGTGAAAGAATTTAATTTGTTTAAAATGGAGTACCGGGGTTTAAGTGGTTCAGTATTGGGAAGATGTACTATATTATTTCTAATACCATTAATTTTTTGATTAAAAATTACAGCAAAAGCCTCACAAGTTTCACTGGAAGTATTTTGGAGGCATTCCATTGAGTGACCTGGATTTAGTGGACGATCAATTGTAGAGAATAAGACTCTGGGATAACTAGCATTGTTATTTATAATTCTAGAGAAATAACAGCGCCTCTCAAGATGGACTATGTTGTTGTATTCTGTTATTTTAATCTTCAATATTTCATAATGGACAGGCAGTTTAGTTTTTCTCCATTTACGCTCAGCTGTCCGGCATGTTCTCTTAAGATCAGACACTCTTTGGGTCTTCCACAGTATAACAGTGCTAGAAGATTTTTTAACTATCTTTTCAGGTGCGACTTTGTCAGCAGCAGCTCTCACCTTAATATTAAAATTTTCCACTTTACAAGCTTACATGGTTACATGCTTTCCTGGCTCACCTTTCACTGATATGCTCTCTTTCCTTATCTCCAGCTGAGCTCCTCTTGTCAGCTAACTGCCAACTCTGATGCTGCATTCCATTTACCTTGGAAGTCAAACGTTAGAGCTGGGAATGCCATCACACCCAAGCTGAATGCATTCCACTAAAAAATTCAGAAAACCAATATGGACACATCAAAGGAAAACCTTTGCCGTGCTTGCTCCATCAGAATACATAGCAGTCGAAAACAACGCATTACACTGTATTTTGCATGTCCAAACACGTAGCAACATGACTGCAGATAGAAGTTGGACAGTTCTATGTGTACTACTGATTTAATGAGACACAAATAGTCAGAGGTACTAATAAACAGTATGATGCTACAGCTTTCACTAAAGTTTGTGGTGTATGTTGCCATTTTGGGTTAATGACATGATCTGAAGTTGGACAAACTTGACAGACCAGCACCAGGTTTCCAAGTTGGAAATCTGACTTAAGGGGGCATTCCAGCTGAAAATTCAGAGTGGAACTCAGAAATCCTAACTTCCTACTTCAAATGGAATGCACCATAAGCTCCTTGAGCAAAGGAGCAACAGCATTACATTTCATTGCAGGGTGCTTAAAAGAAAAATGACTGATATCAGCTGCTTATGATGATTGACAGAAGATCAGCCTAGATGATTGACTGTTGGACAGTTTTACAGTACTAGCCGACCCGTGGCGTAATATATGCCGCATAATTATTTATTGATG
This sequence comes from Erpetoichthys calabaricus, assembly GCF_900747795.2. Taxonomy (NCBI): domain Eukaryota; kingdom Metazoa; phylum Chordata; class Cladistia; order Polypteriformes; family Polypteridae; genus Erpetoichthys; species Erpetoichthys calabaricus. The sequence continues at coordinate 37,296,348 of NC_041399.2, forward strand.
GGTGAACACTTCCTGAAAGACACAGTTGTCCAAATGGGGTGGGTTTGAGGATACGACTGTGAGTGAATGAAAAGATAGAACTCTGGAGAGAGCAACATACAATTGTCCGTGACTAAAAACTGGTTTTGGCAGATACAGGCATATCTTTTTGAAAGTTTGGCCCTGTGCCTTATTAATTGTCAATGCAAAGGCTAATCTAACAGGAAATTGTCTGCGTGTAAAAGTAAAAGGCAAATTTGAATCTGATGGGGTCAGGGAAATCCGGGGAATAAGGACAGTTTGTGAGGTAGCAGCTGTGATAGTTTTACACTCTAGTACATTGCGGTGAATGCTGGTAACAGTCAGTCTAGTGCCATTACAGAGACATCTTGCTGGCATGAGGTTTTTGAGAAGAATGACGACTGAACCAATTTTAATTTTGAGTTTATGCGGAGGCATGCCAGTGGGAGTAAGACTGCTAAGAAATTCTTTGGGGAATGAAAATTGATCTGCGGGATTGTCTGTGACGATGGAGTCGACGCTGGTGAAAGTTACTTCCCATTTTGCAAAATCTTGTTCATGAGGAAGAGCTGTCATATTTGTCGTCAGTGTAAGTACATGGATGTGACGCCACAAAGGTTGCTTGTTAATGCAACTGGTGACAGTAAGTGCTCGGGAGCCACGCATAATGACGGGAGTATTTGTTGGAAATCGCTGGGGGCGGGCACATGAGCAGGCAGTGCGCATGCCTCGAGAGTGAGGGTGGACGCGGGAGGAGGGTTAGAGTTGGTGGGTGGGGCTCTGTCATGCGTACCCCATGATGCGGGAGGAGGGTTAGAGTTGGCGGGCGGGGCTCTGTTTTGCATGCGTGCGTACCCCATGGTCAGGCGACTTAGTCTGTTATATATATACAGTATATATATATATATATATATGTTTTCACTAGCAATTCAACTAAGTTCAAACTCAAAACAGCCAGAAGCGTAGCTGCGATCAAGTATTTGATAATGTCACATACAGAACCGACCATGCACAATTCTGCATTCCAAAATTGTGATGTTGTATCTTTCATGCATAAACCATAAAATGCAGACAAAAGTAACTTTTAATATCTAAATATAAATAGCACATGCTTAATGGAAGACTTGTGTTGTGTCAGTCACTGTCACCTTGAAGACTGAAGAAATGGGATTACACACATTTCTGGTACCCTGTGAGTACCATGTGGTTGTGATGGATCGAGAGATCTGCAATTGTTTAACAAATAAATTTCTTCAGCTTCATTGTTTGAATGATGATAAATAGAAATGTGGCCAGAGATGTGCAGTGGATACAAAAGTGTTTGGAAAAGGAGCTAGAAGGGACAGTTAAGAGAGACATTGAGAAGTGGGGATTCACAGCTGCTAAAGAGAGATGGAAGGGGTTGTGGATGTTGGGGAATGGGATACAGAGTCTTTACTGGGAATTGATTTTTAATCAAAGAGAAATGTTTGTAGAATGGACATTGGTCCAATATTTTGGAGGGATAATGGTTTTGGTTAGGTGAAGAAAATGAGGAGATAATGAATATTTCCTAACAAGAGTGTTTTTTTGTTATATGGTATAATGGAATTGCAATGAACTTTCAACAAGACAAAGTTGATTTGTTGATTGTAATTTATACTGTGTAAATAAAAGTTACTTTTAGAAAAAAAAAATCTTCAATTGCAAAGAAACAAAATCTGGAGCAGGGGTTCCCAAATTTGGTCCTCGGGATACAGACTACAGGTTTTTCCAACCAGATTCACAGTCAGTATTAATGATTAATAATAATTAATCTGTTGAATTAGATGGTCTTTTGTGCTCTTATTCTGCATTCAGAAAACCACAGTAGTATGATTTGTATGTTTATAAGTCATTTATACATTTATAAATATTTATGTTTTTGCTGAAGATTTAAATGCTTAACTCTCTTTTGTTCTTTTCCTATTATTTTGGCCCTTTCTGTGTAGATAGATAGATGTGTAGTTTGCTTCCTTCACTTAATGGTAAAATGCTCCAATTACTTCTGCGTCAGACCCACTAATTAGTAAATAATGGATTAGATAACCAGAGCACCTGGAAGAAATGAATAAAAATTAAGATGAAAAATATTGTTAAAAAGTAAAAAGAAAGAACTACATTGCCCCCATATAACTGTTTAATACATTTTAATAAAAATGTACCAAACATAGCTTTATAATTTCTACATTGACCCAAAAACACCGAAATTGGGAAATGACAGCTCTTTTCATTAGGCTAGGAATTCAATTAAATACAGAAGTTGGTTGGAACAAAAACCTGCAGCCACAGGATTGAGTTTGGGAACCACTGCTCTAGATGAATATTTTTTGAATTTTTCCCCCAACTTAATTTTTTAACTAATATTCATTTGTTTAATAGACTGAGAAACATTTTTATAATTCACTTTTTTATAATTCACAATCATGTACATTTATTTACTGGCTTTGAGCCTGGCACACCTTTAACTGTATGATTTGCATAACAGGAAGAACTGAAAAAATAAATACAGCCTCTGTCTCTAACTCACAATAAAAACAATCAGGCTTGTACACGTTCTGTAGAAGGTTTAAACAAGCCATGCATGCGTAGGAGACTAAACTTTCTGCATTTTAGTGATCATTGTTTTATTTCAAACTGAAAGGCAGATTTTGGCGATGAATAAGAATTTGGGAAAATGTACTTTATTTTTCAAGTCTTAATAATACATTGGTACAAGTGTGGGCTCTGACAGTCAGTCTTTTTGCTTATTGTTTTTTGTGTGGGAGGTACAGCATACCCAAAGACATACTGTATGAGAAAGCACTGTCAGTATCTAAATAATAATGAGTGTTTTCTTCTATATAAAGATCTTTCTCAACAAAATATTTCTGTCTGCGTGGAAAAAGAATTAAGCAAGATGTGAAAAGATGGTCTACCCTCCATCTCACATTAGCAAGGAGAATCAATACTGTCAAGCTGAACACCCTTCCCATGCTTCTATTTCTATTTCAAAGCATCCCTATATACATTACAAATATTTTTTTTAAAGAAATTAGGCTCAATTATAACCTCATTTATTTGAAATTTGAAACATCCACACATCCAAAAGGTCACTCTACAATGACCTAAAGCAGAAAGGTGGCATGGCACTACCTCAGTTTCAGTTTTATTACTGGGCAGTAAATATACCAACTGTAAACACCTGGAAATTGACCAACATTGATGAATATACACAAGTCTGTTCTGCAATAGAAATAAAATCTTGCTGTGCTTCTTTATATGCCCTGCTGTGTGCCCCAGTAATTACAAATTATATACGCCATGGGGGTGTTTTGAACTACAGAAGGACCGCACTCCTCAGCCCCTCAGGTAAGGCAAATGCAAGGGTACTCCATGGAGGTAAGACTCCATCTGATGGTTGAGTCAAAGATACAGGAGTACCATGGTAGGTAGTGTTCTGAGTGTGAAGCAGCTGTTCTCCTTGGCCCAACTGTTGGAAGGTGCATGGGAGTATGATAACACATTATACATGTAGTTTACAGATTTTGTAAAAGCATGTCCCTCAGCATGTGTTGTGGACTGTACTTGAGAAATATGGGGTAACAGAGCTGCTCTTGTGTGCTATTTGCTTCATATATGAATGCTGTGTCCAAATACTTGGTGTTAAGTCAAATTCATTCACTGTGGGTGTCTGTGGAAATGTGAGATCAACACACGGATTGGAGCAGTAGTTGTTTTTCTGTTGCCACTATATCAGTCTGTGGTGGTGAAGTGGGAGCTGAGTTTAGGGACAAATCTCTTGGTTTACAGCCTGTCTATGGCAAGTCAAACTAACATTAACATAAGAGATATCTCAAAATAAATTTCAAATACCAGAATGCCATAATTTTGAGATATATGAAAATGTATTTCAGATATCTTAAAATATCTATGGATGGTTATGCATTGTGATGTCTAGGCCTCCAATTAAAACTGGTTCCTGCCTTGAACCCAGTGTGGTCAGGACCAGTTCTGGCTCTTCACAATTCCAAAGGTGTATATATTAAGTTAATTTCTGACTGTAAATTGGCCCATGTCATGAGATGTATAGTCATCCCACTTTTTTTTTTTTTCAATGCTAAAGAGATGGTCTCTAGTTCGTTATGACCTTGTGATTGGGAAAATAAACATTGGGTCAAAAATGGGAGGGTGGAAAGCAGAAAGGTTGTTGGCTCATGTTTTTATGTTTTACATTGTGAATTATTAACATTCAATAATTTCTCAAACAAGAGAAACCGCTTGTTTGCAGGCTAAGAACTCATAGTCTTTATTGTACTTACCAGTGTCATCTTAATTCTATATTTAACCTTACACACATACTAGCAGTGTATAGAAATAACTCACAATACATGCCTACCTAAAATTCATAGATTAGTTCATCCTTATGCAGCACAGTTAAGTGTCCAATAGCAAAAAGCAGCATTTTGATTTTACCACATTGAAGGCATTGAGATGATACTTATTATTTATTCCATAAACTTACAGTATTAGCTTATGACTGTTGTCAACCCCTTTGCTAAAATGTTTTGGTTGCACTCACGCAAATGCATGTGTTTATGTTAAATAAGTGCCTTTGTCCAAATAACATTGACAGGTTTATTTGTTGTAGTTCTTTGCGCTGTCATGTTGCTTTTGTATTTTTTTACGATTGCTTTCGCTCAATCTCAAGTGGTCATTTAAGTTCCACTACAAAGAAAAATTATCTTTTTAGATTCTTCCCATGGGAAATGTCCAGATATATTGTCTGCTTTAATAAGACAGTCAGAGAGAGATGTAAATAAATGTATTTTAATACCCAGAGTGCTAAAATGTGGTTGGGGTCCCATAAAGTGGGCAAGAGTCCTGAGCTTCACTTTGAAATGATGAAAAGATCCAAGTAGGACAAATTGTTCAGAGCCAGAATCCTTAACTTCCGAGGAGGGGAAGTTCTTAGCATATCATTTCATAGGATGTAGGCTACATAGTTGACTACATACAATATATGGTCTTCTGGACATGCTATAAAATGACATGATCTGATAAATAATTGTTTGCTCTTCAGGTATTAAACAGATCCATACCTAATAGGTCGTTAGCTTGCACCTCACTTCTCCTCCTGCTAAGCCTTGGCATTTCATATTAACATTGTCTGTGTTAGGAATATTGTATTGCTTCCGCAAAAAACAGAAAATTGGCGACCTCTTGTGCTGTGATGGAGAAGAGCAGAATGATGTCAGACTGTTTCAAATTCTTTTGGTCCAATGATGATGGCTTGTGGTTTCTTAATCATTTTTATCCTGGCTGAGCGGAAAAGGCGGAGCTTGAGGCGGGGCAGAAGTGATGCCATTCTTGTTCTGTTTGGTGTTCCTCCATTCTAGAGATGGAAATGGAAACTGTATGAACAACTGTTTTACCAACTTAGAACACCACTTTGGTACCTTTGGAAAAGTCTGGGTAAAAGACTCACCATTCCTACATGCAATAACATGCGGTTAAAAGCATAAAATAGTTAATGAATTAAAAGAGGATGCTGTGGGAGAATGCCTTGAATGGAATTAAATAGTCAGGAGTCAGGAGTCTGAAGTAGTTTAAAACGTCAAGACAAAGATGTAGAGTATAATACTACCTAAAGAGAAACTACTTATACACTGTGATTCATGTCAAAAAGTGCATATTTGAAATTGCTTTATTTAAAATTAATTCAATTAGAATTGAAGTTATGTATATAATATACAAATACTGTATACAGTAGATTCAGAAAGTATTCAGACTTCTTCATTTTCACCACACTTGATTGTATTGATTATTTAATTTTAAATGGATAAATTTGCCATTTTTGCCCATCAAACCCATAATAACAACATGAAAACATATTTTCATAGAGGTTTGCAAATTTGTTCAAAGTTAAAAACTGAAATCTTTCATTTATATGTGTTCAGAACCTTAATTCAGTACTGTGTAGATGTCCCTTTGACAGAAGTTACAACTGCAGGTCTCCTTGGGAAAACCTTTACAAGCTTTGCATACCAGAATTTCAGAAATTTATCCCATTCTTCCTGGCAGATCTGTAAACAGCCATCTTCAGATCTCTCCAGAGATGTTCTATGGGGTTTAGGTTTGGGCTTTGGCTGGGTCGCTCAAGGACACTCAGAATTGCCCTGAAGCCACTCCAGCATTGTCTTGGCTCTATGCTTTGGGTCATTGTTATGCTGAAAGGTGAACCATCACCCAAGTCTGAGATCAATTGCACTAAGGAACAGGTTTTCTTCAAGGTGTTTTCTGTATTTGGCTGCATTCATCCTTCTCTCAATTTGCACACATCTCCCTGTCCCTGCTGATGAGAAGCATCCGCATAGCATGATGCTGCCACTAACAAGCTTTGCCACAGGGATGTTATTACTCATGTGATCTGCAGTGTCTGGTCTTTACCAGACATAATGCTTGGAGGTCTGCCCAAAGAGTTCAAATTTTGTCTCAACAGATCAGACAATCTTTTCCGTCATGCTCTCATAATCCATTAAGTGTCAAGTGGCTATCTTATGTCTTTTACTTAAAAGCGCCTGATTGATGAAGTATTGCTGAGATGGTTGTCCTTCTGACAGGTTTTCCCACCTCAACAGAGGAATTCCAAAGCTCTGTTTGAGTGAACATTGGTTTCTTGGTCACTACCCCAACCAAGGCCCTTCTTGCCAAGCCATGTCTAGGAAGAGACCTGTTGGTCCCAAACTTGTTCCAATTCACAATTATTTAGGCCAATGTACTCTTGAGAACCTGCAAGGCTTTAGAAACTGTTTTATCACCTTGCTCTGATCCATGCCTCACCACAAGTTGATCACAGAGATCTAGAAAGGTTTCCTTGGACTTGTAGGCTGGGTTTTTGTCCTAACATGCAGTGTGAATTTTGGACCTTAAAAATACAGACGTCTGCCTTTCTAAACAATGTCCAGTTAATTCAGTTTGCCACAGGCGAGTGCCAATCAATCTCAAGGAGAATTAAAGCAAGCAGAAAGCACCTGACTACAATTTGGAGTGCCACAGCAAAGGGTCTGAAAACATGAGCGATTTCAGTTTTTGATTTTTAAGAAATTTGCTATCCTGTATTAAAACATGTTTTCACTTTGTCATTATGTGTTATTGAGTGTAGTTTGATGGGCAAAAATGGAAGATATTTCCATTTAAAATTAAATCTGCAGCACAGTAATGCATACAGAAAGTGAAGGGGTCCAAGTACTTTCTGAATCAAACATATGGCACACTTCTTTTTACAAGCCTGGAGCAGATTACAACACAAAAGCACCACACTGAACATATTTACATACAAGCAGGATTTAAAAGAAATTTCTTACCACACCCACCAAAGACTGGCAAAATATAAGGAAAACCTACAAAAAAAAGTATTAATGTACAATCTAAACTGTTAATGTCTTCTTCATTTTGTGTTATAATTTCACTATAGACTTTGTATTTATTTTTTGCAATTGTTAGTTATGTATTTCTTATTGTTTATATACAGTATATCTTTTACCTGATAGCAACAGTTGGAACATGTCATGAGCGGGGTGTGAGGAGTCTTTTAAGATATTTTCTGCTTTCCTGAGGCAGTGAGAGCTGTGCAGTTCATCCAGAGAGGGTAAAGAGCAGCCGATGATCTGCCTGGCAGTCTTTACGACCCGCTGAAGTGTTTTCCTCTGCGCTGTTGTGCAGCTGGAAAACCACACGCAGAGGCAGTACCACAGGATACTCTCAATAGAGCAGCGATAGAAGGACACCAGCAGTTTTTGGGGGATGTTATTTTTCCTGAGGACTCTCAGGAAATAAAGTCTCTGCTGAGCCTTCTTTGTCAGTTCAGCTGTGTTCACACCCCAGGACAGGTCTTCCATGATGTGGACTCCCAGGAAGCGGAAGTCTGACACCCTCCATATAGTCCCCTCCAATGCAGAGTGGTTTGATGTCCATTTTCTTTTCCCTGAAATCCACAACGAGCTCCTTGGTCTTAATTGTGTTCAGGAGCAGGTTGTTGTCAGTGCACCATGCTGTCAGTCGCTCCACTTCGTCCCTGTAGGCGGATTCGTCCTCCCCAGATATGAGCCCCACCACAGTGGTGTCGTCTGCAAATTTGATGATGGTGTTGCTGTGGTGGGCGGGGGCGCAGTCATGTGAGTACAGCGTGAAGAGCAGGGGGCTCAGCACACAGCCCTGAGGATAGCCAGTGCTGACGCTGATGGCCGAGGAGATGTGAGGGCCCACCCTAACCTTTTGTGTGCGGTCTGTCAGGAAGTCCATCCATATACAGGTGGAATACGGGAGTCCCAGGGCTAGCAGCTTACACACCAATCTGTGAGGGAAGATGGTGTTAAAAGCAGAGCTAAAATCAATAAAGAGGAAACGTTCGTAGCTCCCCTGGTGCTCCAGATGGGACAGGGTAGCATGGAGAGCAGCAGCAACAGCGTCCTCAGTAGACCTTTAAACATTTACTAAGATACTTTTGTTATTTGCCTTTTAGTTGTATGTGTATTGCTATATAATAATTAGCTGTTTAAAATATGAAAAGATAAAAATGAGCATGACTGCAGTTTCTGCACAATAAATTTTCAGAAGTTTGATGGCGAAATAATAAAATCAGCTTGTGAGACTGCTCACACTACAAGACAGCACAATGAAATTTCTGACATAACAGTAATTCTTTTGATTGAATGACAGCCTAATTGTAATCGAGCATTGCAATCCCTCTCATACTACACATGAAACAACAGCTGATGAAGCTTACATTTCAGATTGACTCAGAAAATCAGTCAACAACTGCAAATCAAGCTCAATATAGTGCCAAAATCAGACAGTATATACTCCATTTTACATAATATGAGACATCATCCATTCTGATGTTGCTAAACTGCAAACGCAGCACCCCAAGGCGTTTGTGCTTATCGCTGGAGATTTTAACCATGTGACGCTGGACAAAACATTACCTGCCTTCTCCTAGTATGTGGATTGTAACACCCGGGGTAATAGGACTATTGACCTACTGTATGCAAACATTAAAGACGCATACAGCGCCACCCCGCTGCCTGCACTTGGGAAAGCAGATCATAACCTGGATCTGCTTCAGCCTCACTACAAACCAAGAGTGAGGATACTACCTACAACCACACACTTATTCAGGAAGTGGTCCCCTGAGGCAGAGCAGGCTCTGAGAGACTGCTTTGGAACTACAGACTGGGATATCCTGCAGGGATCATATAGTATGAACATTGAGGAGGTTGTTGACTGCACTACTGACTACATCAACTTCTGTATGGACATTGTAGTTCCAGTAAGAACAGTACGTTGCTATGCTAACAACAAGCCATGGATTACAAGTGACACCAAGGGCCTTTTGAAACAGAAGAAAAGGGCTTTTAAAGGCGGTGATCAGCATGAGCTCAAGCGCGTGCAGAAGGAACTCCGAGTCCAGCTCAGGGTGGCAAAGGAGCAGTACAGTAGAAAGCTGGAGCAGAAGTTGCAGAATAACAGCATGAAGGAAGTGTGGGATGGGATGAAGATCATCACTGGCTACAGCTCGAAGCGGGGTGCCACCATCGAGAGAGACATGGAGAGAGCAAACCAGATGGACAACTTCTTTAACAGGTTTGACCACCCTAACTCACTCTCACCTCGGAATACTACACCCTCCACCCATCCTTCTGCTGACACCAGCATAGGAGAGAGTTTCCCCCCACCCATAATTACAGCAGCCCAGGTAAGCAGAGAGCTGAGGAGACTTCGTGCCAGCAAAGCAGTGAGTCCAGATGGAGTATCGCCATGACTGCTGAAGGCCTGTGTGTTGGAGCTGGGGAGTCCTCTACAGCGCATCTTTAACGTGCGCCTGGAACAGGGGAGAGTCCTGAGGCTTTGGAAAACATCTTGCATCACCCCAGTCCCAAAGGTATCACGTCCTAGTGAGCTGAATGACTTCCGGCCTGTCGCTCTGACATCACATGTGATGAAGACCATGGAGCGGCTGCTGCTTCACCACCTGAGGCCACAGGTCCACCACGCCCTCGACCTTCTGCAGTTCGCATACCAGGAGAAGGTGGGAGCGGATGATGCCATCATCTACATGCTACACCGATCCCTCTTCCCACTTGGACAGAGGCAGTGGTGCTGTAAGAATTATGTTTCTGGACTTCTTTAGCGCCTTCAACACCATCCAACCTCTGCTCCTTAGGGACAAGCTGACAGAGATGGGAGTAGATTCATACCTGGTAGCATGGATCGTGGACTATCTTACAGACAGACCTCAGTATGTGCATCTCGGAAACTGCAGGTCTGACATTGTGGTCAGCAACACAGGAGCGCCGCAGGGGACTGTACTTTCTCCAGTCCTGTTCAGCCTATATACATCGTACTTCCAATACAACTTGGAGTCCTGCCATGTGCAAAAGTTCACTGAAGACACTACTATAGTGGGCTGCATCAGGAGTGGGCAGGAGGAGGGGTATAGGAACCTAATCAAGGACTTTGTTAAATGGTGCGACTCAAACCACCTACACCTGAACACCAGCAAAACCAAGGAGCTGGTGGTGGATTTTAGGAGACCCAGGCCCCTCCTGGACCCCGTGATCATCAGAGGTGACTGTGTGCAGAGGGTGCAGACCTATAAATGCCTGGGAGTGCAGCTGGATGATAAATTGGACTGGACTGCCAATACTGTGCAAGAGAGGACAGAGCCGACTATACTTCCTTAGAAGGCTGGCATCCTTCAACATCTGCAATAAGATGCTGCAGATGTTCTATCAGACGGTTGTGGCGAGCGCCCTGTTCTATGCAGTGGTGTGCTGGGGAGGCAGCATAAAGAAGAAGGACGCCTCACGCCTGGACAAACTGGTGAGGAAGGCAGGCTGTATTGTAGGCACGGAGCTGGACATTTTGACATCTGTGGCAGAGCGACGGGCACTGAGTAGGATCCTGTCAATCATGGAGAATCCACTGCATCCACTAAACAGTATCATCTCCAGACAGAGGAACAGCTTCAGCGACAGACTGCTGTCAATGTCCTGCTCCACTGACAGACTGAGGAGATCGTTCCTCCCCCACACTATGCGACTCTTCAATTCCACCCGGGGGGGTAAACGTTAACATTATACAAAGTTATTGTCTGTTATACCTGCATTTTTATCACTCTTTAATTTAATATTGTTTCTTTATCAGTCAGCGGTGGGCTGGTGCCCTGCCCAGGGTTTGTTTCCTGCCTTGCGCCCTGTGTTGGCTGGGATTGGCTCCAGCTGACCCCCGTGACCCTGTAGTTAGGATATAGCGGGTTGGATAATGGATGGATGGATTTCTTTATCAGTATGCTGCTGCTGGAGTATGTGAATTTCCCCTTGGGATTAATAAAGTATCTATAAATAAAATAATAAATAATAAATACATGGAAGGAGTCAGAATGAAATTATCGTTCACCAACTTTATTAGCCAGAGAAAGGACATCCTGCCTACATCTGTCCTTTTATGTGTTGTTCTGTTCACCAGTTACAATTAAGTACTGCCAGCTGCTGTAAATGGAAATAATGTGGTTCAACAATCACAAAGAATGTGGCACCAGTGTACTGAAAGGCTGAGATGTTACTGTCAATTGACAAACACGCAATTCCATTGTCCTTAAATGATGGAAGCTTTTAGACATTTGCACATTGATGATATATTTGCATCTTTTGAAGAACTGTGCCTAAAGTATAACTTTTCATAAAAATGGTTCTTCACTACATGCAAGTCTGAACACTTTCTAAAAGAAACTTGACCAACTTTCTTAACCTTCATCCGCTTTTGACTGTAAAAAAAGAAACAGTTTTTAGCTAAGGTAAAAATATAATTACAATATCTAAATTATTCCAGTATATTCAGAAGATAGAACTAGATAACTTAGACAGTTAGACAATTAGAGTAATTGCTCAATAAAAATACACTTTCTCAATTTCTGCTAAAATCTGTCTAAATGAGCTGACAATTGTACATTGTACGGCTATTTCTTGACTTAAGAACAGATTTTGGTCAAGACTGTTTGTGAATGATGCCATTAGGCATCTGCTTCACTAGCTCACATGTTTTGGGAATTCCCTTGCTTACCTTATTGGAGTAAAATCTTTATATTTTTATCAGATAGTCTTTGGACTCTGATTCCTGCTAATCATCTTTCTGTCAAATGAATAAAGCACTGTAGTATCTAATAGTATATTGCTAGAAAACCATCTTATCTTGCACAACTGGAATAAATCTAACCTAATAATCAATGTACGATGAGAAATGGATGTTGGATTTTAATTATAATAAAAACAAGTTAAATTCATTTTATAGTGAACAATGCAAAAGCTCTTTAGAATTTGTCAAGTGTTTAATAATGTTCTTCTCAGTTAACTAACCAGGCTGAATTATTGGGAAACTGTATAGATAGATAGATAGATAGATAGATAGATAGACAGATAGATAGATAGATAGATAGATAGATAGATAGATAGATAGATAGATAGATAGATAGATAGATAGATAGATAGATAGATAGATAGATAGATACTTTATTAATCCCAAGGGGAAATTCACATACTCCAGCAGCAGCATACTGATACAAAAACAATATTAAATTAAAGAGTAATAAAAATGCAGGTAAAAACAGACAATAACTTTGAATAATGTGGTGGAATTGAAGAGTCGCATAGTTTGGGGGAGGAATGATCTCCTCAGTCTGTCAGTGGAGCAGGACAGTGACAGCAGTCTGCGCTGAAGCTGCTCCTCTGTCTGGAGATGACACTGTTTAGTGGATGCAGTGGATTCTCCATAATTGATAGGAGCCTGCTGAGCATTCGTCACTCCGCCACAGATGTCAAACAGTCCAGCTCCATGCCTACAATAGAGCCTGCCTTCCTCACCAGTTTGTCCAGGCGTGAGGCGTCCTTCTTCTATATGCTGCCTCCCCAGCACATCACCGCGTAGAAGAGGACACTCGCCACAACCGTCTGATAGAACATCTGCAGTATCTTATTGCAGATGTTGAAGGACGCCAACCTTCTAAGGAAGTATAACTGGCTCTGTCCTTTCTTACACAGAGCATCAGTATTGGCAGTCCAGTCCAATTTATCATCCAGCTGCACTCCCAGGTATTTATAGGTCTGCACCCTCTGCACACAGTCACCTCTGACAATCATGGGGTCCATGAGGGGTCTGGGCCTCCTAAAATCCACCACCAGCTCCTTGGTTTTGCTGGTGTTCAGGTGTAGGTGGTTTGAGTCGCACCATTTAACAAAGTCTTTGATTAGGTTCCTGTACTCCTCCTCCTGCCTACTCCTGATGCAGCCCACGATAGCAGTGTCGTCAGCGAACTTTTGCACGTGGCAGGACTCTGAGTTGTATTGGAAGTCCGATGTATATAGGCTGAACAGGACCGGAGAAAGTACAGTCCCCTACGATGCTCCTGTGTTGCTGACCACAATGTCAGACCTGCAGTTCCCGAGATGCACATACTGAGGTCTGTTTGTAAGATAGTCCACAATCCATGCCACTAGCTATGAATCTACTCCAATCTCTGTCAGCTTGTCCCTAAGGAGCAGAGGTTGGATGGTGTTGAAGGCACTAGAGAAGTCTAGAAACATAATTCTTACAGCACCACTGCCTCTGTCCAAGTGGGAGAGTGATCGGTGTAGCATATAGATGATGGTATCGTCCGCTCCCATCTTCTCCTGGTATGCGAACTGCAGAGGGTTGAGGGCATGTTGGACCTGTGGCCTTAGGTCGTGAAGCAGCAACCTCTCCATGGTCTTCATCACATGTGATGTCAGAGTGACAGGCCGGAAGTCGTTCAGCTCACTAGGACGTGATACCTTTGGGACTGGGTATACCGTATATACTCACAGATAAGTTCTTTCACGAGTAAGTCAGGACTTGATTTTACTGTATAATTTCTGGTATTTTATAATGTCGGTCGTATAAGTCGAATGAGGAAAACTCACACTATTGGTCCAAGAGATCATGATATGCTAACGCCCACCTGTGAGAGTAACCACGGAGCACACTGCCATTTTTTTTTCCATGTATTGTGCCTACGTGACCACATGGTAATACCCGAACTATTCCAAAGCAACGTTTGCACTGATTTGTGTTTTTTGTATCTCACACCCTCATACACCTTTATCGTAAGAGCATCCCTTATCTACAATGGAGTGTTCGATCAGAAGAAAATATGAAGCTGGTTTTAAATTAAATGTTGTTGAAGTAGCGAAAGAAATTGGTAACTGTGCTGCTGCAACAAAATTCAATGTGTCTGAGAAACTGATATGAGATTGGAAGAGGCAAGATGATGTAAAAAAAAAAATTTAAGTGTCGCATTTTTGAGCGGGCGTAAAAGTCGGGGTCCGATTTTATGATCAATTTTTCATGTTTCAAGACCCAACTTATATGTGAGTATATACAGTATAATAATACTGGCTGGGAAGCTATAATGGAAGTATCATGTGGATGGAAGAGCAACCCAACCGAGACGGTTGATATCCCAGTTCATATCCCAGTCAGGATATCAAGAGTGGTTCATTCCCCAGTACAAGAGATGGCAGTGTTCCTCTAGCTTGGTTCCAGGTCGCCTGAGATTTGTAGTTTGGGAAGATGAGCCTTTCAGGGTCCTTGGGTGCCACCAGGGTGCACTGCTGGTAGAGGACCTCCCTGTTTGGGACAGCCTCTATATGGCCCAGAAGTGCTTCTGTTGTGCAATGCTGTGGCACCGGAAGTACTCCCAGGTGCAATATAAAGGGAGGCATCTCCCTTTACTCAATGAGTCAGAGTTGGCAAGAAGAGGATGACACTTGCTGTGGAGGAGTGGAGGGAGACAAAAGAGGTACTTAAATTTGGTGTATGCATGGAAGTAAGCCTATATTATTAAATGAAACAATGTTATTTTATCCTGGATTTGTGTCTGAGATAGTTGTCTGGCGTTCAGGGCTCTGGGGCACTCCCTAGTGGCCACATTATTTATTTATGATGTGTTTGTTTGTTATTTAGTTAGTTATTGCATCACATTGCCATCTTTATTCTTCTCTCTAGGTGGGTAGAGGAGAGCACTGATTTGATTTGAAGATGATGTTGCAGTGTCTTACTGTAATTTACTCATTGTGATGCATTCCTTAAAAACAAAAGAAGGTAAACTTATTTTATGTACTACGCAAATGCTCTTTTTGATGTTAATTATGCTTATAAAGCATCTGTAAAGTGGTTATTCATTTCAGTGCAGCTTGGCATATTAAGAGCCTGTAATGTGCTGGCAAAATTATAAAAAATTCACAAATCTTATACTGAAGTATGCAATATCAAAAGACATATGTCTTACTTAAGTCACTTGTGATCATTCCAAAGTGATTTTATTTTAGTAGGCTACATTGCAGAAATGAATATACACTGTACTGATGCTTTGTAAGTGTGATTATCACCAAAAAGCCTTTATCCATGCCTTGTTACATTAACAGTATGTGAGTAATAGAGGCATTTTTACAGTACCTAAAGTAATGTGTTATCCCCAAAAATATATAGATGTATATAAAATAGGTTATATTTTGCACACTACGGCATTTTTTACAATAGTTAGAAATATAGCATGTCTAGAAGAAGTACACTGTAAACATAAAATATGATGTTGAAACTTCAAAGGAGAATTGCTGTGTATTTATATAACTATAACTTTTTACAGAGTGACTTTAAAGTGCAACAACAACAACAATATCATTTATCTCTATAGCACATTTTCATACAAAACACGCAGCTCAAAGTGCTTTACAAGATGTTAAAGAAAAATTCCAACATGAGCATAAGTAGGCTTTGCGCCCTAGCAACCAGGTTACCCAAACTATTGTGTAACATTTCAGTAATTATTTACCGCACTTATGGTGATGTTTCTGATCAGAAAATACATCATTAAGATGCAATTGTGAGAATAATGTATAATTAATTTCAGAATTACGGTATTTGAGGGTGCCTCTTTCTCTTGCACGATTTGGCTCAAAAATTAATCAGCACATCGTCATCTCATAACAAGCTTAAGTTTCGAGTTTGGTAATTTTCCATCTAGCTATTTTAGCTGTAGACTGTCCTCAAGAAACTGTGACACACAGACACAGGCACACACCCAGATTGACACACACCCATCATCGAGATATTGATGTTCTATGTATTGGGGGACCCTAAAACGTTGAGATCTGTCAGAAAACCGTAGATTGAAATTTATGACAAATCTGAAGCTTTTGCTCCTCCTCCATAGATGATAGGTTTTTGGACAGGCAAAAAACTGCAAGTAATAAAAAAAATAGAATACTGTACAATTAAAAGTACAGTATAGGAATGAATAAATTAAATGAAATGCTAAAAATAATAAATAAAAATAAATCAAACACATTTATATAAAACAGATGAACAAAAACAGTGTCCTTAATTAGGATTAAATTACTAAATTAATTTTTTAAGTCTCTAATAATTATAACAATCAGTCTTATGCTATGGTTAGAATGCCAAGGAGGACAGAAAAATTAAAACTCTAGCCAAAGGGATGCAGCAAAAAAAAAACAACTACAGGGGTTTCAAGGCCAAAAGTCCGCCCAGCCAAACCCCACTGGACATTCTACCAAACATAAATGTGCTTACGTAGCTCCTTATTGTTTTTATGCTTTGTCCTAGAAGGTTCAATACAGTGGGTCTCATCAACAGTTGGAGTGTCCACATTCCTCCCAATGTTAGAGATGGTAGATCAGATGGTGTTGGTGCAAAATACCTTCGCAAGAAAACCAGAAAAGAAAACAGAAGAAAGTAGAGGTTAATAATAAATACAAGTCTATGAAAAAAATCATATTAAAAAGAGAGATTTTAGGGTTTTTGAAAATGTGCACAATATTAGCCTGGTGTATCTCTACAGGTAACACATTCCAGATTTTTGGTGCATAACAAAAGGTAAACTCAGAACGTCTTTTATGCTTAACGTGCAGCATAATAAGCCAACCAGTGTTGGAGCAACTAAGATTATGAGTAGGTATATAGATCAGCTTTATTGTAAAATACATTTTGAAATGCAGTACTCCCTAATTTAATCTCAATATAAGACATCTGTTTTGATAACACGCCCTCTCCATAGCAGAACAAATGTTGCCATGGATGCTGGGTAGAGAAAAAAACAGAAAGACCCGATAAGGGCCAATCAAAACAATTAGTATAATTAATTTAAAAAAAAAATGCATATTGTGGCAGACAGCCAGAACCCTAACCCAGCCAGGATGTCCATATGCTGAGAGGACAAGGGGAGAGAACTTGCATGGGGCATTACAGCCCCACTGGGTTACAACGGTGCTTCAGATTCCCACAGGGCTCCATGGGAGTTGGAGTTTGGCAGAACCCTCTTGGGTTCCTTGGGTGCCACCAGGAAGTGCTGCAGGGACTGCAGAGCCCTACTTTATTGGGCTTCCGCATCACCCAGAAGTGCTTCCAGACCATGCTAACAGGCTGACGGAAGTACTCCCAGGTGCAGCATAAAAGGAGCCCTCTGTCACTGCTCCAGGAGCCAGAGTCAGGAGGAAGAGGGATGAAGCGTGCCGTAGGAGTAGCAGAGGAGAAGAAGAAGAGAAGAGAGAAGGCTGAAGACAAAGACCCTTTTATATTGCGCTTGGTGGTGCGTTGTGCTATGCTGTGCAGGTGGGTTTCCCACATCTGAATAAAAGACTTGCGTGTTGCAGAGACTTGTGCGTGTGTCTGTCTGTGTTGGGCTTGGGGAGGTGGTGCACCCCCATATACACATCATATATGGTTGTTTCTCTTTCTCTTTTCACACACACACACACACACACACACGCACACACACACACTCACACACACACACATATATATATTTATATAAATGTAAACAAGTGTCATTTTTTGAATCTGAAAAGTTTCTAAGGTTAAAGATGTCTTTAAAATATCCTTAATGATTAAGTTTTAGAAGAAAGCCATCTGTCTATCTGCCTATTAAATAACAACTTCAAATTCTCAAACCTGCTTAATCCAATTCAAGGTTGTGGGAGACGGTACAAGGCAGAAACCAATTGGGCAAAAATTTACTGGGCAAAAATTCATTACAGGGCCCACTTATGCACGCTCACAATCACAAAGTGACAATTTTGAATTGATAACTTAATATGCACGTCTTCAAGATGCATGAGGAAAAAAAATGGAATACCAGAGATAACACCCATGTAGACATGGGAAGAATGAACAAACTCCACACAGACAAGGACCAGAATTGAGGATTAAATACAGGAACTGTAAGGCAGCATGGCTAACTGCTATGCCACCATGCTGTTGCAGCTGTCTCATCAGATGTCAAGATAAATCTACTTATATAATGCTTGGTTAAAATTATAATCTTAATACAGGTAGATACTGCAAAAGTAAGAAAATTATATTTTTTTGTGTTCCTGTCTTTAATAGTATTAAAGTATTTGTGGTATTTTGGCAACAGCATTTTCACTGGGTAGATTTAAATTTTTTTCTATGTGAGAAACATATTCTCTTTAGTCTGAGCTGTACATCATGAATGAATAAATGTAAAATATTTATATATAAGAAATTGGAAAATTCTAGGGCAAAATACAAAGGTTACCTTGATGAGATATGAATCCTTCACCCTCTAGATGTCGCTCTACCCCCAGCACTGTGGTAGCCCCTGAAGGTTTTTTGCTCTGCTGTTGTGTTCATGGCTACATGCATTCTCATGTTAACAGGAACAGCATGTGCATAATATCCAAAAATTAGGCGAATATCTTTGTGACTCCATCTGATAATAATTATTTTACATGTTGAAAAGGAATGATACGGGTCGTTTAATATTTCCTACATAAGCTGGTTACTTTCTACCAGTCTAGCCACTGATGCCTAGTGCAGATAGCATATTTTTGGAACATAAAAACAAAGTCATAGAAGAAGGTATTTGAAATTTTGATTTAATTTCTTATCATATGAATGGGACTTAAAAAGCTGAATATGCAATATATTACTGAGAAGTATGCAACATAATCATAATAACAATTACAAAAAATTCCATTAAGTAAAAGTTAAGATGCATGCATGCAGTTACTAAGATTTATTTTCATATCCTTGTGCCATAGCACCTAAAGCATTTAACTCCAGATGACCCCATGTTATTTCTGCATCACATGTGTATAAAGAGGTAAGGGATACCTATTTATGCTTTTTTTTGCAGTTGTTGGCTTCCATTTTCTGTTTTTGTTATTGTTTTTCTTTTTTTTTTTTAATTTCCAAGGAAACAAACAAAATGATGCAATTAAAAATGTTACCTTACCCCAGGCTCATAGCACACTTTCTTTCCAATGCAATAGCCAGAACTTTAAAATTAAATTGCAGGATTCTCCTAGTTTTCATTTTCTAAAATGTTTAACTGAAAAAGTGATGTGCCCCTGTTCCATTGTGTGTTGATTTGCATTAGATGGATGGGAAATGTTTCTATCTATCTATCTATCTATCTATCTATCTATCTATCTATCTATCTATCTATCTATCTATCTATCTATCTATCTATCTATCTATCTATCTATCTATCTATCTATCTATCTATCTATCTATCTATTGTATAGTGCCTTTTTCATCTCTCTGTCTTATATTAGCAAATTTAGTTTTGGTCTTTAATTTTCTGGAGAAGTTTATTAAACACGGGATCAGATGCTACTGTCCAGTGTGCAAGCAATTACAAGAGGTGATGTTGATATTAATGAGAGTGCAGAGTGGTTTACACGGAGGGGTTTTCAAGTGGACATCCTCCTTCCTTGATGTTTAGCCTGCTACGTTTCTGGAGGATTCGATGATGGCTTCTGGCACCCCAGCATCACCTTCCTCTGTGTCTACTGAATCTTCAACATGGCTACTTTGGGCCTAACTGAAGTCAAGGTCATGCAAACCCACTGGATGCTTTTTTTTTTTGCTGCATATGAGGCAGATTTGATAGTTTGTTTTAAGGCCTTGTCCCAGATCCCAAGATGTTTGAACAGACTGATGGTAGAGGTTTGACACAAAGCCTCTGCATCCCACTTCCACTGGGCAGTCTTTAGTGCTCCAGTCCCAATGTTGTGTTTCAGTAGCAAGGTCCATTAAGTGTAGGGCTCAGATGCCTCATCCACTGATTCTTCCAAGGATACAGTGGGCTCAATAATGTAAACTGCATGTATTGAAGTAAAACAGAGCACAAGGTCATACCTTAGAGATGTAACAGCAATCTGTAATGAAAAGGTAAGCTGTTTGACTCCCGTCTACTGTAGGCCTTGCTCTCGGGGTTAAAAGACATTCCTAGTTGTTTTTTCTTCCTTGCTGATAAAGACTATTGTTTTCTAAAGTTTTGTTGTTCTTGGGGATCAGAAAATTGATGGGTAACTCACTTGGTCCCCAGGACTGAAGGGACTTTAGAACTTGACTGTGCTGCCAAGTGCAATGGCATTGAGCAAGGATGATTTTACATCCTGTTAGGATGTATTTCAGAGATGCTGGCATGGAAAATAGAGTACACCTTGGATCATCACTCAGCCACTGATGAAAATTCACTGATGTTGGAAGAACATTGTATGTTGCTCTAATGATAAAGCTTAACCAACTTTCATCCATCCCCCACAAATCCTTCCAGCTAATTTTCCACTGCTCCACACATCCCCACTAATTTCTTTAGTGTACCAAGTGTACTCTGTTTAGCAAGTGTGACTGCATTGGCCCACCTTGTTTCCCCTTCCTGGTGGCCCACTTCGTCACCACCAACTTTATCTGGTCTGGTGCTGTGGCCTTATTCCAGATCAGGAGATTTTCTCCTAGCTGAAAGCCTCCCCTTTTCACTTATGTCCCCATATCTGAGAGTTGAAGTTGCTTGCTGCACAGCTTTAGCGGGTGTCTACTTTTGATCAGATGCTACGACTGGTATGTTGTTTCTAATCCCAGTGTCATCTGAATCCATGAGAGCAGTGAGAGTCAACTTAAGGACAGTGTTGCCATACAGCACTATGTTGCTGAGGCATAGTGGAACTCCAAGCCACTGTGAATTTTAGATTAATTAGCTTTGTGCACACTAACAAACAATATGAAACACCTATGCATTAACATGGTAAGATCAATCAGTCTTTGTGTTATAGAGATCACCTCATGATAAAAAAATAGTTTACAAAAACATTTCTCTGTTTTATTTGAACTGTTACATAAGCATATTTATGTTTCTACTGAGTATGCATAGAAAAATCTGAAAGAAGAGAAACACACTGCTCAGAGGGCACTTCCATACCATTAAAACTTGTTTTTTAAACCTGATGTGTCTAGTTCAGTGGCTGCAGCACTTTGTTATAGTCATGTTTACAAAAAAAGTTACTAACATGCTTTTCTGCATATGGAATAAAGAAAAAAAAAAACAGCTAACTAAACAATAAAATCAATTAGAAGCAGATATCATTACTTCTAATGTTCTTCTGCCCCCTATAATTCGGTAACCTCAGATACCATTCATTACATGAAGGTGAGTCTGGTTCTATTCGTGTGATGAGGTCAATGGAGAAACTACAGTACATAACTCTGGGGAAAAAATTGCAATGGTGACATGGGAGGAGCCAGATAAGAAGATCTAACATTTAGGGTTAAGAGCTGCAGGATGATAATGTAGCCTTTCAGGCCTGGCTGAAGCACGGAGAAAGGGATAGTTAATTTATCAAAGAAATGTAAAGTTTATGAAAACAGCTCATCAAACAGGCAACACTCCCACACCAGAGAATCATCACACTTCCCACATGAATCATCAAACAAAGCATAGTCCAGACACTTCTGACACCTTCCAGAAGCCAAACATACACTGACACTTTGCATCACTCCCAAACTCCCTAACAGATTGTCACCCACTGACCCTTCCAGTCCAATCCGGCCATCCCCTCCAGACATTCACACTTAGGTGGTCTTTCCTTAGACTCCTGTCTTTCAGTATCTGCATAATGGCATTAGAAAAGTCCATCTGCTACTGATGTTTGGGCAGGTGATCCTGTCAGGGACTACTGGGGCTGCTCTGGGGAGCTCTGAGGATGTGGTGTCACTCTCTGGCAGGGCCTCAGTTTAAATGAGGAGGTGCTTACATACTATGATGAATGTCCTACTACATTGATATTCACATACATACCACAAGTGCTAAAACCATGACAGAAATAGCTACTACTATCCAACCCGCGTACACCGCATAATTATTTATTGATGTGTGAACACCTCCTGAAAGAAACAGTTGTCCAAATTGGGTGTGTTTGAGGATACAACTGTGAATGAATGAAAAGATGGAACTCTGGAGAGAGCAACATACAATTGTCCGTGACTGAAAACTGGTTTTGGCAGATATAGGCATATCTTTTTGAAAGTTTGGCTCTGTGCCTTATTAATTGTCATTGCGAAGATTTCTGGAGTGTGAAGGTTTTGGAGCAAACGTTGCATTGAAATTCCAGTGTGAAATGCGTTTGTAAATGTTTTTCAGTAAGAGGATAGTGGGAAGGTGACATCACATCAGTGTGGAGATCACGTGGGTGTGTATTTTGTGTGCACATACCGACATTGTCAATAGATGGCACCAGAAGATCAGCACGTGTGTTTTTGAGAGGCAAGAGAACTTCGTAATGCCCATGATCCAAACAACCGCTAAAGAGCAGGGATATGGAGAGACGTTGGCCCGGATTGTAAACTCGAGGAGAGGCATGAGGACGTTCTCTGAAGTGAATGGTGATAGTAGCTGGAAGTATTTGGCATATCGCCACAATTTCTGCCTCACCACCATAAACTCCGGAAGTATTCATGTAGTCAGCGTATTGTTGAGCAGACTGTATGACTATGCTTCTGTGACTAAGAACAATGGACAGCACGTCGCTGAAGTTATCCCAATGTTGGCAAACAAAGGTTACAGCCATGTTGTGAAGTTCGAGAGCAACAGTTTCGTCGATGACATTTTTCCAAAAATATCCGACTGATAGAAACAAACAATTACCTGATGCAGGAATTTGTATAACATTGAAAGAAGAGTTGTTTCCATGAAATACATGTGAAGCGGTGGCCATGTTCGGAAAATGAACAGTCAACGTGGCTCAGAGGTGCATGTAGACTGTAGCACAGACCAAAGCGAATGAGGATGTGTTTGGAAAATGAACAGTCAATGTGGCTCACAGGTGCATGTGGACTGTACACAGATGAAAGCGACTCAGGTGAGGAGTTGGGGGAGGGTACATGAGCAGGCAGTGCGCATGCCTCGAGAGCGAGGGTGGACGTGGGAGAAAGTGATTCAGGATGTGTTTGGTGAGGAGTTGGGGGCGGGCACATGAACAGGCAGTGCGCATGTGGCAGTAGTATTCAGCCTCAACGGTATTTTAAAAACGGAATGTGCAGTTCGTCCACCGGTATTGTTGTTGCAGCTATTCCTGTAGATGCTACGGTTGTAGGAATGTCTCCACTAGCTCTGATGGTATGAATCAGGGTTTTGTAGACAACGTTTTTCCCTGGTCCTGCAGGACCATCTAAGAAGAAGCATGTTTGTTGGGGATGGGAATCGATGTATGCAGCGTGTAAAACAATGTCAACAGCGTGTTTCTGTTCTGTGTTGAGTTTGTCGTAGTGTTCTGGGAGGAGGGTTAGAGTTGGCAGGCGGGGCTCTGTCTTGCATGCATGGATGCAGGAGTAGGGTTAGAAATGGTGGGCAGGGCTCTGTCATGCGCATCCCATGACGCGGGGGGAGGGTTAGAGTTGGCGGGCAGGGCTCTGTCTTGCGTGCGTGCATATCCCATTGGTGGATTATATATAGAAAAGCAGCCAGAACCGAAAGGAACAATGAAAAGTCAACGTGGTTCAGAGGTGCATGTGGACTGTAGCAGAGACGAAAGTGACTGAGGCTTGGTCTTGCGTGCTGGCACATGAGCAGGCAGTGTGCATGCCTCGAGAGCGAGGGTGGACGCGGAAGGTGGATTAGAGTTGGCGGGCAGGGCTTTGTCGTGCGTATCCCATGACGCGGTAGGAGGGTTAGAGTTGGAGGGCGGGGCTCTGTCGTGCGTATCCCATGGTCTTAGGGTTGGTGGGCGGGGCTCTGTGAGTTGGCGTGGCTCTGTCATGCGTATCCCATGGTCTCTGTCTTGCGTGCTATGGTTGACTGCATAGTGAATTGTTTGTGGGCGGAGCTCTGTGAGTTGGTGGGTGTGGCTCTGTCTTGTGTCTTGCCTGCCATGGTCGGCTGCCTTAGTGAATTATATATATAGATAGGTAGCATCCCATACAGTATATAAACTCATCAGACAAAACATTAGTCACCCCTGGGTAAATCTTAGCTAATAGCGCGTACCTCCTTCATGTGACTGAAAAACAGCTGCAAATCTGTCTGGCATTTTGTGGATGTTTGGTGACATCAATTTTTATACATTCTTCCAGCCCCAAATCCTGCAAGTCAGCCAGATTGGTCAGATGGCTCTGCCAATTTGTCACCCATTGCTGCAAATGGTCTCACAGATTTTCTATGGGATTTAAATTTGGGGATTGTGTTGGACAGTCGTGATATGAAAATGCTTTGGAAAACTCTTTGTGACAATTGTTGTCTTGGAAGACTGGGATAGCCATTCAGTGTTCACTCTGGAGTTGAAGCACAAGAGGTAACACATGGTTGTCAAGAAGCCCAATATAGCACCTCTGGTTCAAATGCATCATCACCTCCACCAAAGGGCCCATTTTCTCATTGGTGAAACATCCCCAGGATATCAGAGAGCTGCCTCCTATTTGAACAGCACTTTGCTCACAGCTCTGATGGAAGGCTTCATGCAGTTTACAAAGTATCCGTCACCTTATATTATTCGAGCATAAGCAGAAACATGATTCATTAGGCCAGATAACACATTTCCATATGTCAAGTGCAATTTTTGACCAATGTAACCACGCAACTTTGTGAATAGCTGCTAGCAAGGGCCTCTTCTGTGGTATTCTGCTCCAGATATCTATTGTATGTAGTTACCTTCTGAGTATTTGTGCTTATTGTAGACCTGCATTGACTATCTGTAGCAATTCTTGCCTGGTGGCAAAGCAGTTTGCTGTCACAGAGTCACATTGAGACATTTTTATCTGTCAGACTGTCTTTCAACCAGAGTTCCTGTGACAATAGCAATTAACTAGGATGTGTGCTACTGCTGGAAGACCTGTAAGACTGTGCTCTTTGACACCCCCAGAAAGTCTGCAACTTCCATTACATTATGCCCCTTGGCACAGACGAACACAATAACCCCTTTTTGCCAATCATTCACTTCTGTAATACGAACCAGTTTTCATGGAGGGAACCAAATTTGTGTGGCATATCCCTACTTCTCACCATTCTACAGCCCTGTAGGAGATGACGCAGCTATTTGTAGGATGGTATTCATAATGAGGTGTTTTCTTTTGGTATCTGAAGTAAGTATCATCCTTTACATGGGCAGTGACTAATTTTTTTTGTCTGGTGAGCTTATATTTTAAATTGACTAAATTCAACACAGGTTAGAAATTGAGATAACAGGAGATACTGTAGAACAAGAAGGGAACTTACATTTCAGCAAATACGGCATGTTGAGTCATTCTAGCAAAATAAAGAAATGTCATTTGAGAGTGCTCAGACATATCTGGTGCTCTGGAAGTAATTACTTCAGGGACAAGGCCAGGACATTATTGTTATTGTTAGCCTTATTTTAGTTAATGACACAAAAGTCTCCCAGTCTGATAGATGCCAACAAGGGGGTCTGGTCCCTTGCTGTAGGTTTTTACCTGGCCCTCTAAATACCGAGAGTTTACATGTGCAGCACTGGGTGTAAAGATGGAACCAAATCTTGTTGTGATGTCAGTTCATATTCATGCACACATCCACAAAGAACAAATTTAGAGTCACCTCTGTTCAGAAGTACACATAGAAAAGCCATGAGGCCATGACGGAAATATGAAGACTTCACATAGACTGAAATGGAGACAGCAGTGTTAACTAGTGCAGCACTTTACTGCTCCAATTAGGTTACTATAAATGTAATTTAAATATGTTGCCTTTCCTAGAACTTGACCTGTTCCATTTTGATTTAGATAAACACAAATGAAGTGACACAAATATAATTGCAGTGTACTAACAAATTAATTACAATATACTTGTCCTGCTTTTACTAGTATAGTATGCACTATAACAAAGTAATTACTGTGTCATAGAAGTAATAGTATGAATAAGTATGAATCAGAAAGATTATTGTGTAAATTGCATATTATGGTCTTATCTATATTATCACCCTGGGTGAACAGTGAACATACATTGTCTTCCCATGCATTCATTTGTTTAATCCAGTTCTGGGCTGTAGGTATCTGAGTTTACCTGTCAGCTTAGAGAGCAAGGCAGGAGCCAGCCTTGACAATAACTCCTAATTATTAACTCAAACAGATGTGATATGTGATAATAACAAGTTGATATTGGAAAGGACTATAATGGACTATTATATGCAGTGTGTTTTATATCTTAGGCATGGATTGATTAGACACATGATATAATACAGGAAAGTTTAGGGTTAACTGTATTTTGTCTATCAACTACTCTATTATAAGATGTGTTGAGCTGCTTCCTAAAATGTACAAAAAATGAAATATTTAATATAGGATACACTAGCTAGCAGATTAGGATAAACAGACTTGGCCTGTGTTATTGTATGCAGCAAAGTCCTTTTAAAATCACGAGCCTTTAGTATCTCACAAATCTGTTACCACCTATTTATGGTTATTTACTGTATGGAGACTGTTACAGAACCTTCATGTGAATGTGTCTTTTGGGAACCAAAAATGGTTCTCAGTTGCCATTTCTCTGAAGAACCACACTGACACCTTTATTTTTAAGAGTGTAGATGCCATACCAGACTAATTGACCAGTTCACTATGTAATGTAGAAGACCTTCCACCTGGTGGTCTTTGGGGTAAGTGCCACACCATAGCTTAGCTTTGGTTTTATGCATATTTTAGGAATTAGGAACATTTATAATTAAGATTTATAATGAGTGAATAAAGAGTTGTACTAACTCCACAGCTTGGTCCACTGTGCACTCAGTTTACTGAGTAAGTAAATGATAAATGATGCATGCAGTTAATCCAGGATTGTTCTGTCTGTGATCAGTCTCAGAGAAAGATATCACAGCCTGAAACCTGGCTAAATGATAAACTGTTAGAGGGTAAATTGAGGTGGGATCCCTCTGTGACACCCCCATAACAAAACAGAAGCACAATGTCATTTTGAACATCTAAACAGAGGCATAACCTCCTTAGTGTTGGGTTCGCGATGCAATTTGCACCTGATGGAGTACAGATGGAATAAAATGCAACATGGATATGCAATGCAAAATGAGGACTGTGTCTTTTTGGATGCTGTAGTCTGCTTAGCACAACAAACCAAGAGGAATAAATTCTGGAAATGTACTGTAACTCCATGAAAAATTTGTTTAACATGTCAGGGACAACTGTGAGAAAAATTACATCATAGGAAGTTTGGAAGAAGAACTGTTATGTGCAGATATACTGTAGAATACAGTAAGGATCATGCTTGTTTTATAAAAATACACTTTATATACAAATATTAACAACATCATACTGTATATTACTTGATTTTTACAGTCCTAGAGTTCAAATTTCACCTGTCTAATTTTTATTAAACATTGTATTATGTAAAAATAAAATTATGTTTAACTATAACTACATAAGCAAACCTTAAGTTTTGGGAGCTCAAAAAAACTGAGATAATCTTCGACTGGTCCGGAATGTCAGTAGACTTCATGAATTTGGAAGGCCATAGCCTCACTGCTGAGGAGAGGTAAATATGACATAATGGAATTAATCAAGGAATTAAGTAATTTAGTGAAAGGTAAAATATTACTTAATAACCACAAGTTCATTTGGAATAAAACCAATCAGCTAGTGCCAGACACATTCTGTTATTGTGCCTACTACAGCTATAGACTCTAATGGTACTCGGCATTTTTATGGCTTAATTTTTGGCATACTACATGCATGAATGAGCTGTTGTTCGTGTACTACTGTCTCATAAATTAACCACAGAATAGAAATATTACATGTCGAAAGCTAGATTGTGAGCTTCACTGTAAACAGGAGCTGACTTTCACAGTAAACAAGCAGGGCTGAGCGGCACATCCATGTCAGTTTGGAACTGTCAAATTCTACAGTCGCATATTCACTGCAGGTTTGTTTGTTTGCCAGGTCCGGAGGCATTTCCTTGCAGTGATGCCTGGTGTAAAATGTGCAGTAAAACTATTTGTAGCATATAAAATGGCTCATTAATACTTGCTGATATATGTCTGCTTGGTGACGTGCTGCCCCGTGGATGGTGTAATTTGAGGAATGACAGTGAGGCTGGCAACCCAAAATTAAATCTGAAAATTGACTGGCGGTGTGGACGTGGTTTGGCTGTAAACCAGCACTGCTGAGTAGATGCAGGAGGTCGAAGGGAAAAATAAGGTGTCGTCAAATTCACGGACCAACTTAAACGACTTAAATGGGATAGTTGTAAAAGAATTACTATTTACTAAATGAATCACCCATCCTCAATATTAGGTATTAAAAAAAATGGCTCCAGTTAAATCATTTGCTTCCTCACAACAAAAACTCTGTCTAACCCGATATAATTCGAAATGCAGATGAAACAAAAAATGTGAAATTAGCCTGGCAAGGCTATCCAATATCAAACCCAAAATATGATTAGTAGCAGTGATAAAAAAAGAAGTGACCATGGCAACAACCAGCTCAATTTCACTTTTAATAAGCATTTTTGGCAGCCCTGTGGTAAGGCGACCTTGAGTTCAAATGTTTGCTGCTGGGATAAATGAGTTGAACTGAATTAACTTCATTACTCTTCAATTAAACTCTAATCAGACTTTTTAGGCAACTCATTTGAAAGATGTGTTGCTTCATTTGTGAAGTAAAAATGCCCATACTTAAAAAAAACCCAGTAATCAATAATATAATTCATTAATCATGTATATCTTGGTGTAGATGCAAAGCAAATTGTAAATGTCTAACAAGAAAAGGAATGCATGTTCTTGAGCCTCAGCAATCCATTATAGATGTTATCATGCAGAAAAACATATGCATACACATTCTGAATTCCTGAAATATTCATTAATCCAGTTTGTACTGATGAAGGCCATAGATGTACAAGTTGACTGACATTAACAACTTCTTTTTGCTCCTTCTTGAAAATTCCAAGGCCATTTAAGTGATATAATCCCATCATGTTGTCCCATATCTGCCTCTGGGTTTCCCTGAAGTGGGCTTTTTTGGAGTACATTGCCTATGGAAGACGCCGAGGTAATGTCCTAAAAACACATCCAAGCCATCACAGCTGGCTTCTTTTGATCTGATTAAACACTGGTTTCATGTAGAAAGAAAAAGTTTGTACATGCTCATATATTTAGGGGCACAAATGTAAAGTAGTGCAGCCTTAATGTCATCAATATATGACTGGCAAGATTGCAAAAAGGTGAAAGAGACATAAAGGGTACAGGGCAGAGATCGAACAGGAGATGGCTCTGGTAGTCTTTACTGTCAAAAGAGGAACCCATTCAAGTGCTAGTATGAGGCAACAGCCATCAAGGGGCACTGTGCCCTACAGGCTTTAAAAGTACCTAAAGGTCACACCATAGGGCCTGAGGTAAGAGAGAGGTCAAGGAGCATGAGCACAAGGTCACGAGAGCTCCCTCAATATATTACAGATACAGTATATATGGAAAAGGTGGGGCAGCTGCTACATGTCATGGTACAGTATGTGTTACGGACATCTTGCAAGGAGTTATGGTTCAGAAGGATATACAAAAGAAAAAAATAAGACTTATTAATCCAAAATTTTATAAAACAGAATAACATAACAGAAGTTGACAGTACTTGTGCCAAGAAGGATGCTTGGGCTTTGTGCTGTAATTATGCCATTTCCAGCTCTGTGAGGCACCATCACATGCTGATTAGCACATACAACTAGGAATTTCACTGTACTCATGAGAATAATGACCCTATAATCCTATACTGTGTTATTATCAAAAACTGTAGAATGGTTAAGCACAAGGTCAACATACTGCATATACATGTGGTTTATTGTAGTTTGAATTATTTATATTTTGGGATTTAAAACACACTAATATTGCTTAACCTTTTTTTAGTAGTAAGTCTATAATGTTGTTCTGTAACCTAAGTAGTAAATCACACATTTTTTCCGATATTTCCATTGTCAAACGCATGTGCATGGGGGACAGTGTAAGAGCTCGGATAATTTTTATTTCCTGCCAGAGGGAGCTGTTGACTGATGCCTTTCTCTCTCTGCAGACCGGAAGATTGACGACCTTGACATCGCTGACGTCACTTCTGGTGTCCGCCACCCTGGATCTTCCTCTTCCTGCCAGTACCAATAATACCGGAAGCTCCGCCATCTTGAGCAGTCTTTTGGAGATTTGTGTCGATACGACATTTTCTTTTCTTTTTGATGTGTCAATACCCGCGTTTTATTTATAATGTATGGGGTTGGGCTTCAGTTGCCCCAAAGATTTATCCTCTCTTGTCTCTTTTTGTTACACCATTAACAGTGGAATTTCCTACTTATATAGAGTACATACTGTGTTTGGGTTACAAACATAGTCAGGAATGGAACTCGTTCATAACCTGAGACCACATGTACTTGTACTTTTAATACTGGTTTTGTTTGGTGGGTCACCCCACCTAGGATAGAATTTATTTTCTTTTTGTTTATTTGACATAGTCTAATTGCTCCATTGATCAATCATCCCTTCTGTCTTTTAAAATAAATAAATCATCAAAAGTATAGGTTTTTTGGCACCCCTTTTTCTGACTTAGGGAATATAAAGTTGTCTTCTATTATGGTGTAAATAAGAAAGTGGCACTAATTGTATTAAAATTCATCTGTTCCAAACCAAATTAAAAGATGCTTACAAACTACAATGCAAATCCATGCATCCTGTTATGCTGAACTATAAGAATCAGAGGCTTGTCTTTACTCTGTAGTTACTAACTTTGTAACATAAACCAAATCACATATTCAAAGCAGCCCTTCTGCCTACTAACCTTTGTGAGATACTGTAACAACTCTTGGGAAACCCAACTTTAATTCAGATACGAATGACTTTGTAGAAATCAGCAAGCATTTTAGAACTCAGCAAACAGACATAAAACAGACATGCCTGTTTCTTTCCAGGCGCACCATTGTCTGCAGGCTCCTGTGGCTGTTCCCAACATAGAGGGGATATCAGCTCTTGCTCTTCCTAGTTCACCAGGAATCACTGTAATTACTGCTAGAAATTCATCCACTGACTTTTAGAGAGTAATTTTCTCTTCAAGTATGGTATATTATAGTTTTAATTAAGTGGCCAGTTGAAATGAAATCTGCAGATGCTGGAGTCGTTAGTGCCTGAGCTATGCATTACTGTGCTGACTGCTCTCACTGTCTTTATTTTGTTCTCGTTAGTTTTATTTTCCACTGCTTGAGTAAAAAAAAAAATCTTGAAGTCTTTATCATTAAAACAGATGTCCTATTAAAAGCAATTGATACTTGGATAATTCATACTAATGAATTTACACTAATATGAATTGATCATTAATTTGTATTATTTTGTTAATTTATCCAGGGATGATTCCTACTTTGTCCCTGCAATAATGGTGGGATAAGCTACAACTCCCTGTGACCCAGCTATTGGAGTGAGGGGCCTCAGGAAATTGAGTAAAGGATGGTGTCACAAAGTTTTTTAAAAAACGTCTGTGCAAAAATTAAATCTTTAAATATTTGGTTTAAGACTTAAAATATTTAGAGCAATTCCTTTACTGTTAATTTTAGTTAACTGTCTTCTTATCGAAAAAAGTTTTGACTTTGAAGTAAAGGCACAATCACATTAGATGACTTTTCAGAAGGATTTTCAGTCACAGCCTTCATGTAAATAATCTCAGTGAGTTGGTGGTGGTTGGCGGTGTGCTCCTGTGTAGTCCAGTTTTCTATTCTGACTCCCCCAGCAACTCACTCCAATTAGTCCACAACTCACCCCAACAAAATCAAACATCTTTTGTCTTTAGTTCCTGGGCATGTTATTTGACTTGTCGTACTGGTTTTGTTTCTGTTAAGCCACCTCACTTAGGATAGGATTTATTCTCTTTTTGTATACTTGTAATGTAATTTGACTTGCCTAGGGATTTTCAGTCTTTTAAATTGACAGGGTCCTGCAATGAGATCAAAAACTGTAGTTAGCAACTGTGACATACCCTATGACTAGAAGTCACATAATGTGACATTGGCTTAAACATTTAACTAGATTTAATGTATTTGCCTAAAATATTTGTGATGTGCTGATTCCATTTAAACCACACAAAGCAAAGTTCCTGTATAACTGTCTTTTTCTTTTTTTAATACATGACAAAGTAGAGACAGCGATTAAAGAGAAAGAAAAGACATAATATGTCACAAGGGTTATGTATGTAGTTCAAAATAGATTTTGTTCACACCCACAGCTTGGGATTAGACCCTGAACCTAGCATTCATAGTCATGCTGCACCTCAACACACTCATACATCGAACACAGCTACTGCTACCCTGAATAATCTTTTCAACTTTCATGATGGCAATCCTACTTCTGACACCAGTGTAATCAGAACAGGGTGCAGCCCTTGTCATCCGACTTCTGCACCATCAATTTTATTTGTAGACTGCCACACAAACAGCTTAAACATACAAATTTAAGAAAATTGATGAGAGTGTCTTACTGTGTAAGATTTTCATTTTGAGTGTTTTAAAGTGGTGTTTTTTTCATCATATTTCACTTGATTTGTGTTTTTCAGAATATATGTGTTAGCAGCGTTGGAAAAAAAAAACAACTTTCAGTGTAGGCCAAATGCAAATTAAAAACAGGTGAAACATATACATTGGCAGAACACGATCTGCAGTAGTATCTTAGCTTGGCATAGTATATAAGCAGTTAAGCACTATTGAAATGAAATGCATCAAAATAGAAAAACTGAAAGATTTCCAAAAAAGCACATCTCTTCCCATGCATTAAAGATTAAACTCCATGTACTGTAAATACAACAAAGGGAATCGATTATTACGGACTCAAAATGTTAATGCATGATGGGCTGCATAGAAGAGTAGTAGTAGGAAAAATGGGAATAACACGAAGCAGACAATATGAGCTGAAGAAAAGAGGAAGAAAGAGAACAAATAATCAGTGTTCTCTGAACATTTTGAGTTATGTATACAGAGAAAAGTCCCTAGACTTCATGTCTCTGCTTCGCGGGAACTATTAAATTACCACTGGATGTTTTTAATTACACCACACATAAACGTTTGAACACAACACTATTCTGAGTGCAAGGACTTTTTATATGTTACGCATGTTCAGAAAAGCACTGGCTGGCACTTGCTTGTGGCGGCCCCTATATTAATTTGGCAGTCATAGCTGTATGTATGTATGGGTGTTTTCTTTTCTTCTTGCTTTGTTTCTTTTAGTAACAAAAAGAAAAAAAAAAAACTAAAGTGTTAGGATGGATTCCTAGCACTGGCGCAAGTGAGAGGAAATGGGTAATAAAGCAAAAGGCTGAGCGGCTTTCTGGAGCCAGTGATTCTGGGATTCAGCTAATTGCCTTGAAATGAAAAAAGATTTTTGGGTTCCTTGTGCCTTGCCTTTTCTTTTCTTTCTTTCTTTTTTTTTTAAATCAAATCCAAAATGTACTCCCGCCAAGCCTCAAATTTTATCCAGGACTAGGAATTGTAATCCTCTCTCTGTCAGCGGTGCCATGAGTAATATAATTATTAATGTTCCTTTGCCTCTTCACTAACTCAAAGTATTCTTCTTATGGCAGCATGCGTGTATACAGGCACTCTAAAACAGTTCATGTTTCCTTGTTCAATAAATTAGAAATGTCTCATCAAAGCAAAGCAGAAAAACATAAATTGTGGTATGTCAATTAATCCTTAGTGTTAAGCCTCGCAAAAAATAAAACACATTTCTAAAATAAAAACACATCGGTATGTCTCTTGAGAGCTCAAGAGACAAAACCATATGCATAGAAGGAGCTGAGTGTTAGTCCATTATGAGATGCACCTGTCTACACTTACCTCCATATATGGACAGGGGGTCATCGCCAAACAACCTGTTTTTATGGAGGAAACTCAGGCCAACAAAGTCATTTAGAGAATCATGTGTTAGTACTAATTCACTCTGCAACATTTGGCCTGCAGATGGAAAGTTAACTCTGAAGTTAAAATGATACAGGTCAGTGATTCGACATAGTAAACCTCAAAGATGCCCATTTATGTTTCATTCATTACATTGCAGTTTGACAAAGTGTGCCTCACAGATGCTACAGCGTTAAAGGATAACTACTTGCTGGGCCACTTTATGACAAAACATACTGTAACCTGTGTCTTCACAAGTCTTGAATATAATTCTTAAAGTAAGGCTGAGTACAACATTATGAATAATCTACAGAACTCACAAGAGGTGTAAACTCAATGCCTTATTATATGTTGTAAGGTTGAGGATCATATCAGACTTTTTAGGTCTCGACAGTTGAGTTTGCCCATTAAATGGCAACCCAACACTTCTTTATAGGCATCGTCACTAGACAAGTTGAGCTTTGAGATGCTTTTCCAATTTAAGTGCTGTGTTGTACCCTTTCTTTTCCAGGAAGGTGTATTTGAAGGACAGTATGGAAGGAAGCATAACCTGGCCGGGATGGAACTAAAGCAACATCCCTTAGGGATAACTTAATGGATAAGAAGGGGGCGTTGGTGCACCCAGGGCAGTTCCCAGTATGATAGATGGCAGTGCTCCACTGGTGTGGACCCAGTAAGGACACCCGCTGGGATTTATGGGAGTCGTAGTCATATGTGACAACCCTGTCGAAAGTACTCCTGGGTCTGATATAAAAGCGAGTTGTCCAGCCTCCTCTGGTGAGTCATAGTTGGGAGGCAGAAGGCAAAGCTCACTGAGAGGAGGAAAGGGAGGAATGCGGATTGTGGATTGACTGTGTTTGAGGTATTTTGTGAAACTAAAACTGTTTATTTTGCACCTGGGATTGTTTACTGTAGTGTGTCTGGGGTTTTGGGGCTCAATGGCACCCCCTGTCTTTTACACTAGGATGTGACATTTCAAAGAGTGCTCTTTGCTTGATAAGTGTGGTTTAGTTTGAAGATGAAAATGTTAATAAAAACAAATGTTTTTCTCATTGTTAGGAATTGTCTATATTATCTCTCATGTTTGCAATATTATTTGCCCTTAACATTTACAAGTCAATTTATTAAGAACACTGGTACAACTGCTTATTTATGCAATTACCTAATCAGCCAATCAAGTGGCAGCAGCACAATGCATGAAATAATGCAGATACAGGACAGGAGCTTTAGTTAATGTTCACATTAATCAGCAGAATGGGGAAAAATATGCATCCCTTCATGGCCACAAATATCCTGTCTTCTAATGGCTACTTCCAGCATGGTAATGAACCATGTCACATAGCAATAGCCACCTTGACCTGGTTTCATGAATATGGCAGTGAATTCTATGTTCTTCAGTGGCTGAACATCAGAACACCTTTGGGGTGTGGTAGAACAGGAAAGACGCAGCATGAATGTGCAGCTGACAACTCTGTAGAAACTGCATGCTGCAATCATGTCGACATGAACCAGAATCTCAAAGGAATGTTTCCAACATCTTCTGTAATCCATGCCACAGAGAACTGAGATTGTTTAAAAATCAAAAGGAGACTACACCCAGTATTAGTAAAGTTTTCATCTGTATCTCTGTGTTGATATTAAAAGTCTTAATTTAAATTCATAGCTGGGATCCACCACACTTCTTTTCATAATTTTAAAAAGTTAAAAAATGTCACCTCTTACTCTCTATGCAGAAGTCCATAACTTTAGTATAATAAGAAAACTGGTGTTATGTCGGTAACCATTCTACAGTTCTTGGAGTAACCTTGCCTTTCAGTTTTTAAAGATTAGTACTGGTGCATTCGGAGTCATCTTTAAGACACTAAACAGCAATTCTACATGATACCAAGCATCACACCTATCATTGAAGAGAAACAGTTATCATGTAAGAAGAGCTTCAGACCGCCATCATTTGCCAAAACTAAATAAAATGAAGCTTATAGAGAGCGTCCTGCTGCATTCTGAAGTCTTTTTTGCAAATGCAATATCCTATCTATCTATCTATCTATCTATCTATCTATCTATCTATCTATCTATCTATCTATCTATCTATCTATCTATCTATCTATCTATCTATCTATCTATCTATCTATCTATCTATCTATCTATTGTTTTGCTTGTTGGCATAGTGCTGTTAACTCATGGTTTTGAGCCCATATTTGGAGTTTCCATATCATCTGTGTTTTGTGAGGTTTTCTTTGGGTGTTCCTCTTGCCTATCCAAAGAAATACATTAGGCTAAATGCTGACCAGAGCACTTCCCTGTTTTGTACAAAATTTTGCTTAATTCTAGTGACCCTAAATTTGATCAGGTAGTTTGAGAATGTTCTCCTATGTTACACTTTAGTGTTAAGTCAGGTGCAGGCTCTTAGATTGGCCATTTGTGTTTGGTGTGGAAGTTTTACTTTTTTCAGTATTGTTGTCTGTATGCTAATGGATCTGGTCTGGAATTACCATGGTGAAACTATTAATTATATTGCACTCTCAGCTTTCCTGCTATTTTGCAAACATTTGAAGTTCTGCGTATTCATACTCCACTTGAATTGCTGGCTTTTACTATTTAGCTCAACTATTCTGGCATCACACTACATGACTTTAAGTCGGAGGTCATATTAGTTACTGTATCTCATTCCTTCTGATGGTGTCAGTCAGAATATAAAACTAGGAATCACAGAGAATGAAGGAGTACACAACTACTTACTGTTGTCAAACAGACCTTTACTCGGCAGCTGGAAGTTGTTGTCAAAGCAGAGTATCAAACCAGAGGATCACACCATTTTGTCCTCACCTGCAGCTATAACATCACTCTACAGCAGCATTTCATGGAGATCTGTACATCCACTTACTTTGATTAAATTTGGTTAAAGCAATAAAGTCAAATTAATTAAGAACCATTCTAAATTAAAGATGTCCAAGTTTTTCTGTGAAAAATATTATTTTATATTTTATAAAAATAGTATATACATATACGGCCGGCAACTGAACCTGGCCGACACACCCAGGACACTAGATGGCAACTTCCCTGCAGCTTAGCAGTGCCCCGGATTCCCGCAGGGCACCATGGGCGATGGAGTTCGGCTTCTGTGGGTACCATGGGTGCCGGGTGCAGAGAGGCATGGGGAATTTTATTTCCCATATAGCCCGGAAGTACTCCCAAGTCATTGGGATGTTAGGACAGAAGTACTTCCGGGCTGAAGAAAATACAAGTCTCCATCTGACCCGGAAGTGCTGGTGAATCACATGGACAGAAGGACAGAAGCACTTCTGGGTCAAGGACTATATAAAGGACTAGTGGAGACCCAGCAGGAGAGCCGGAGTTGGGAGGGAGTGTGACGGAGCTGCTGGGAGGAGAGAATTGTTGTATTTATTATGTTAGTTTATTGTTTATTATGGTGGTTGTGATGTTTTGGGGTATAACACTGAAAAGAGAAGAAATTACTTCTTAGTGATTTTATCCCGTGTCTTGTGTACTGTCTGTTGGGGTAAAGGTGAGCAATAGTGCCACCAAGCATCCACTTTGTGACAATATATATATATATATATATACAGTATATATATATATATATATATATATATATATATATATATATATATATATATATTGTGGTGGATTGCCGGCTTCTTTCTCCGGCCCTCACCCCCAGGCCGCCAGGAGGAGCTCTCCCAGCAGCGTGGACATGCCCCGAGTTCCAGCAGGGCCTCATGGACTATGTTGTTTTTATACACAGCCCTGCTGGATACCTTTGGGGCCACCAGGCGTCGCTGTAGGGGGGCTCGTAGGCTCGCATGTGCCCTATAACCCGGGAGTACGTCACGGTCACGTGACAGGAAGAAACGACGTGCTCCCGGGTTGAAGAAAAGGACTGTTTACCCTGACCCGGAAGGGAAAAGGAACTGTGGACTGTTGAACGGGAACACCTCAGGGTCAGGGTGTATAAAAGGACTCTGGGAAGCCCAGTACACTGAGCTGAGCTGGGAGGTAGGGTGGCAAAGTGTCTGGGCGAGGAGGATTGTATTGGTTATTGAATATTTTATTGTGTTTATGAGTGTGGTGTGGAGAGTGCTTTGTGCACGGTATTTTTATAAAATAAAGAATATTTATACTTTCACCTGGTCATCAGAGTGGTACCTGAGGGTTCAAGAGGTGGACAAAGCCTCTATCTGTCACAATATATATATATATATATATATATATATATATATATATATATATATATATATATATATATATATATATATAGTGATGCGTGAGTCACTGTCTTGCACACCAAAACACAAGGCAGAGTCTCAGTATTTTAGCAAAACCAACTTTATTCAGCTTGAAACAGGAACAGCATGGTTATTTATTGTAGTGGGGTCTACCACTCTCCTATATACAGATACAGCAGTCAGGCAGGGTCGTGATCAGGTTAGTGGCCAAGTAATACTGTTCCCTGCATTTATATTTCCTTGCATCACCCATCGACGACAGGTGCTTATAGCGCAACTGCAATCTTTCTGGAGTTGCTTGGGCGGCGAGCCACTGCAGCACTGTGAGCCTGTGGCTGCCCTGGCAATGGATAACCAGTCTTCCACAGATGCAGTGATCAGGACACTCTTCAGCATGCTGTCCCATTTGGGGGAGTCCCAAAAGAGTTTAGTCACATGTGTGCTTGGAAGACAGCTTAAGGGCTCTGATGATAGTAATTACCCACTGAACCAAGGGTTGGCAATGTGTTTTAATGCCTTCTTCCGTCTTCCCTCTGCAGAAGAGAAGATTGACGATTATTCCACCAGAGATTTCACCTCTGTTATCTGCCCTCCTGGACCTGCCCCTTCCTGCCTGAAACCAGCAAGTTCAATTCTGAGCTCTCTTCTGAAAGGACATTATCCGCAACTTGCTGTGTGTTTTTCATTGTTATCTTATTTCAATTATAAGGGGTACATTTATATTTAACTATAGTGTTAAGAGAAATGAAAAGATTTTGCAGCAGATATGCATTATTTGTTTGTTAAAGCCCATATGCATGAATTCAACTTAAGCATGCTTATGTTAAAATGTAAATGCAGTAATGGCATAGCATTTTAGTTTAATTTGTGAGGACATTATCACTTGAGTCTGTAAAACCCTCTGCATGTGCAGTTTTATTCACAAATAATTTACTAAAGTGCCATGAGTAAAAGCAAGTTGAAGCAGCAGAAAAGATAATCAGATGTTGTAATGATCTACAAGTGTGAAAGGGAGAATCTTACCAGTACTGCTGAAAAAGATACAGTAAGTTGGCAATTTTACGATATTTATAGTGGTTTCAGAAATGATTCAGACCCTTAATTTTCTGCACAATTTATTGTATTGAAGATTTAATTTAAACCGGATCACCAGCTCTCCCAAATCTTGGTGAAGTTAGAAGAAATTTCCAAAATTAGGAAAACTGATAAATGCTCTAACTGATAAATTTCTAAGAGTGGGACCAAATCTCTTGCGTCACTCAGATTTTTGAGCCAGTTAGGACCGTTTTCCAACTTTGAGTGGCTTGATAAATATGGGCACAGGTCTTGCTGAGAGTTGTATCCACATTCAGAGAATTTATAATTCTTATACTTGTGAAATTAAAGGCTTAACAGAATGCTAGTGTAATTCCTAATTCTCTAAACAGAAATTCAAGTTAAAATGTTAGTCTTGAGGGAACTGGATTGTGTTACATTTTATTTATGAGGGTCAGTGTGTTACTTGTCAATTTTTAATCTTTTTTGTTCTTGAGGACTTACTGCTCATTTGTAATGCAGGTCTTCATTTCTTGACACAGGAAAGGGCTCTCTAGCTATGATTTGGCCTTCAACCTCCTCTAATAAATTTTTTCTAGCTTATTATTTCTCCTCTGAAAATAGCCTACCAGTTCACCTCTTTTGTCATGCGTTGTAGATTGATTAGCACGCACACACAAACAGCCTTTTTGAATAAAAATTCCTTGTACCATCACCCGGGCCCGCCGAGGGCAACACCGCAATTTGTCCATCCTGAAAGCATTCAAGATGCTGGCTGATGCGTAGTTATAAAAAGAGCAGCTCTCTGCCTGCACACAATAGCGGGAAAGCAGGACTGCAGCGGAGCTTCCCTCTGTCAGTGGGTCAGCGTATTTTGCAAGCACTTCCATCCTGTGAAAGTCCCCGGTTGGCCTCCACCTGCTCCACTGGCTCTGTAGGCAGCTCCATCCTAGCCTCGCCCCTCATTTCTCTGGCGCCAGTGTTCAATGGGCCCTGCACTTTGATTATTTGTGTTAACAGTTAATTTAGCACTGTAGACACGTGTGCAAAAGCTGCCTTCACTTCCTAATGCATCCCTGGCAAATGGGACCTTTATGAGTTCCTTTTCACAGACCTGCAATTCCCACACACACACACACACCCACCCACAGGCACACACACACGCACACACACACACTCACTTCCTCCTCGAGTCCTAATCTCTTCCACATCTTGCAGGAAAAGAGATATTTCTGGCTACTCCATCCCCAATGTTTGTGTTATTAGAACTGAATTTAATGGAGATTTATAGGCCCTGGGGGTAAAAAGCAGAGAAACACTTTCCTATACTATTTTGTTCAGTTATTTGTCATAACTTATTCCTATGACCAAGGACTGATGAGCACACTACACCCTGTGATAGGCATGTTAAATCAAAGTAATTATTTTTATTAGTACGCAGTAGATATACTGTACATAAGAGATTAAAGCTGCTCCATGTGAACTTAGAAAGGTGAATATTGTACTGCAGTTTCTTGCCTTTTTAAAACATACAGAAAGTATTCAGACCTCTTAACTTTCAGCACACTTTATTGTGGTGTAGATTTAATTTTAAATGG
The DNA here is from genome assembly GCF_900747795.2 of Erpetoichthys calabaricus. NCBI lineage: Eukaryota > Metazoa > Chordata > Cladistia > Polypteriformes > Polypteridae > Erpetoichthys > Erpetoichthys calabaricus. Next base: position 37,337,474 of record NC_041399.2, read on the forward strand.
ATAAATTTGCCATTTATGCCCATTAATCTACACTGAATAGCCCATAATGACAAAGTAGTTTTCAGAAAAATAAACAATTGAAATCTCTGTTTCATCTAAGTGTGCATACGCTTAAAATTCAGTATTTTGTAGCAGATCAGCACTGGTTCTTTTTCAGGAAGTCTCTACAAGATTTGCACAATTGGATTTGGGCAGTTTAACCCATTCTTCCTGAAAGATCCTCTCAAGCTATGTTAGAATAGATGGGAAGTGTCTGTAAACTGCCATCTTCAGGTCTCAAGCTGTTGTCTTGGCTGTATGTTCTGGGTCATTGTCATACTGAAAGGTGAACTGTCGCCATAGCCTGAGGTTGCATGCATTCTGCAGCAGGTTTTCTTCAAGGAAATCTCTGTATTTGATTGCATTAATCCTTCCCTCAATTCTGACCAGTCTTCCTGTCCCTGCTGTTGAGAAGAACCCCCATAGCATGATGCTGCCAGTACCAAGCTTTACTGTAGGGATAGTATGAGGCAGGTGATGAGCAGTGCCTGGTCTTCATCAGACATAGTTCAAAGAGTTCAATTTTTGTCTCATCACACCAGGGAATCTTTTCCCTCATGCTCTCAAAGTTCTTTAAAACTGTCATATGTCTTTTACACAAGTGTGGATTTTCTCTAGCAATTCTACCATGAACACCTGATTGATGAAGTGCTGCTGCGATGGTTGTCTTTCAGACAGGTTCTCCTATATATATTTCTGCAGTGGACTTCAGAAGCTGTGTTACAGTGACCAATGGATTCTTGATCACCTCATTGACAATAGCTGTTCTTACTCAATTTGGCTAAACAGCAACTCTAGGAAGATTATGTCACTGTGCACTGTGTCACAATAAATAATGTCACTGTGCTCCTGAAACACTCAAATCTTTGTCATGATCTACAGTATGTCTCACCACAATTGTATCACAGAAGTCTACAGAGAGTTCCTCGGACCTCATGGTTTGGTTTTTGTCCTTGTATGCAGTGTGAATTGTGAGACCTTATATACACAGGTGTGTACCTTTCTAAATGACGTCCAGTCAACTGAGCTTGCCACCAGTGGACTTAAATGAAGTTGTGGACACATTTAAAGCACCTGATCACAATTTGGAGTGCCATAGCAAAAGGTTAAAATGAGAGATTTCACATTTTAACAAAATTACAAACCATTTTGAAAACATGTTTTTTACTTTGTCAATTAAATTTACAATACAATAAAGTGTGCAGGAACTGAGGAAGTCTGAATATTTTCTTGATCCACTATGCATTAGATCTTATTAAATCAATGATTTTATTTTTTTTAAAAGACACACTTGCAAGCAATTCAATTCCACCTTTGAAAAAGTGCTGGCTCTGCACCTTTTATGTCAGCGCTATTACTGGAAAAGGAATTTCACCAAGTGCGTATGAAAAACGTTTTCCTGAAAGAAATGCAAGCTCGACATTCATTCACTAATTAATTTGATGAACTAAATTTATTCCACTATAGGGTCAACTGGGACCATGGCCTAACCCAGTAGCAACAGGCAAGAACCAACCACGGACTGGGTGCCAATGTGTTTCTGGACATGCTCAAGAACACGGTCACTCTCACTCACACTGGAGCTGCTAATCAACTAATCCAGCTCAGCATTTTTTCTTACGTTTATTTATATAAAATGCCAATAAATTTTAATAATTAAAGTTGAAGTTGAAAATATTTTCATGTGTCTCATTAAAAAAAGTTCTTTTTTGAAATGTAGGGTTTAATGAAATATTTACAAAATGATACTACTGAACATACCTTTGTATGATAGCATGGCAGACAGAGATCTGAATGTAGACTGTAGATGATTGGACATGTTTGTCAGCTGCCCCCGTGTCCAAAGTAATGCCAGGAAGGCTGAAGTATATAAAAACTGTGTTTTATTAAAAAATAAGGGAGATTTGCAAAAGGAGCAACAAAGTATCATGAACAAATGTAAAATAAACCCTAGTTGCTCCTCTAAGCCTAACTAATTCAAGGCTTCATACTCCGGTAGGTCGTTTTCCTTGCCTCTTTGCCTTTAACTTTTGGTAAGACTCAGATGAGGTACACAGCAATATAGTTTTAATTTATATATTTTTATGTTTATAGCCTCACATTTATGCCTCACACTAGGAAAGGCAAGCAGAATGAAGGGCAGTGACCGGGGGCCTTCTTTATAATGCCGTTCATAGCATTCACACTAAAACATGGCGTACAGACAAAAGCAGAAATGTGTGTACACACAAAAAAATTCAGATGCATAAAACTGTGTGTAAGCAAAGTTTCACACACTTCCCCTGTATAAATCACAATCAATGTGAATTTTAATGCACATGCATGCGTCTATAGCCCCACCCTGACTCCTCCCAGAATTTCACATATTTGAATATGCAAATCAATATAAATAGCCCGTTTTTTTAAAATACCATGGTAAAAGCATATGTAAAAAAAGAAGAATTTCACTGAATCAGAAGTGGAGGTCCCAATGAGTGAAGTGGAGGCATGCAGAAATGCACTATTTGCTGGTTTAGGCAGTGGTATGAGCAACAAAATGAAACTGCTGGAGTGGCATTCAAAATTTCTAGTTCAGAAAGTCACACAGTGCCCAAAATAAAAAAGATGTGGTCAGATGTCAAAGTCGACGTGTCTGAGTATCATACGGAAGCGTATTAGGGCTACAGAGAGAAAAAAGGGATACAGTGAAGAAAAAAGAGGTCTTTGTCAAGATTAAAGTCAAAATGTCGACTTTAATCTCAAAATTTCCACTTTAATCTTGTATTTATTTTCTCATTAAAGCAGAATGTCGTAAACTTCATCTTAAAATCTATGTTTAATTTACTAGAGTTTCTCAAATCCCATCATAACTAAAGTAGCACATTAAATGCTTCATATTCTACAGTATGTATTCCCCGACCCAGTCGTTAATTACTAAGTGCTTCTTAAACGGGCTTGCTCTAATGCTGACAGGAGCACGCAGGCAGTAATCGCCACACAGAATATATTACATTAATGATATTACAGCTCTCTGAACATTTTAGAACATTAAGATGTATAATTCATATCATTTTCATGATGAATGCATTATAGGATGTATTAAACATGTAGGGGCATGATGGCACAGCGGTAGCAATGGAATAATTTATTGCAGCGGTACTGTCTCTGTCAAATGTACCAACTCCCAATTCCTGTCCTTCCATGTTCCTTCTTCACATAACCAATCGCCACACAATAAGTGCCTGTAATAAATGTAAAACCAGCTGTAAGCTTAAAATGCTTCAAACCTTTTAAGGAACATTGAAATATCTTCAAGAGGCTGACGTGAAAAAATGTGTGTGGCTTTACACCAAGTTTAGTTTTTATACATCACGAAGTGAGAGTGGAAACGGGTGTATGCAACATTTTTGTGCATATGCACTTCAGACAAGTCAAAAGTAGCATCCAAGAATCAGGCCTATCTTTTGTCTAAACAAAAACTGCAAGCCAAAAATCAAAGTAAGAAACAGAAGCCAAAAGGCAGGAATTGGTAAATCTTTACAGCATGACTATTCTCACACACAAAAGGTTTTATTTTGTTATTTGCAAACTCATTTGTTGATGTACAGTGTAATAGGCTGATTTTTTATTGTAGTGTTCCAATTATATTGTGTGTAACCTCAGGAACCACGCCTTTTAGCAACATCACTGCATCTTGACAACCGCGGCACAAAAGCGTGATGATGATGATGTAAAATAATCCTTAATGACTGAACATAAAATCCAGATTACAAATAAATTTCAGAATATGATATGACTATATATGCAAAGCAACTCTCAAAAGATCTGAAAACAAAGATTGCTCAGTATCATGGTTTAGGGGAAGGCTACAAAAAGCTATCTCTAAGGTTTAAACTGTCAGTTTCAACTGTAAGGAATGTAATCAGGAAATGGAAGGCCACAGGCACAGTTGCTGTTAAACCCAGCAGGTCTGGCAGGCCAAGAAAAATACAGGAGCGGCATATGTGCAGGATTGTGAGAATGGTTACAGACAACCTACAGATCACCTCCAAAGACCTGCAAGAACATCTTGCTGCAGATGGTGTATCTGTACATCGTTCTACAATTCAGCGCAATTTGCACAAAGAACATCTTTATGGCAGGGTGATGAGAAAGAAGCCCTTTCTGCACTCGCTTGTTGTATGCAAATGCTCATTTAGACAAGCCAGATTCATTTTGGAACAAAGTGCTTTGGACTGATGAGACAAAAATTGAGCTATTTGGTCATAGCAAAAAGCGCTATGCATGGCGGAAGAAAAACACCGCATTCTAAGAAAAACACCTGCTACCTCCTGTCAAATTTGGTGGAGGTTCCATTATGCTGTGGGGCTGTGTGGCTAGTTCAGGGACTGAGGCCCTTGTTAAAGTCAAGGGTCAGATGAATTCAACCCAATATCAACAGATTTTTCAGGATAATGTTCAAGAATCAGTCACAAAGTTGAAGTAAGTTATGCAGGGGTTGGATATTCCAACAAGACAATGACCCAAAACACAGTTCAAAATCTACAAAGGCATTCGTGCAGAGGGAGAAATACAATGTTCTGGAATGGCTGTCACAGTCCCCTGACTTGAATATCATCGAAAATCTATGGGATGATTTGAAGCAGGCTGTCCATGCTCGGCAGCCATCAAATTTAACTGAACTGGAGAGATTTTGTATAGAAGAATGGTCAAAAATACCTCCATCCAGAATCCAGACACTCATCAAAGGCTATAGGAGGCATCTAGAGGCTGTTATATTTACAAAAGGAGGCTCAACTAAGTATTGATGTAATATCTCTGTTGGGGTGCCCAAATTTATGCACCTGTCTAATTTTGTTATTATAAATATTGCATATTTTCTGTTAATATAATAAACTTAATGTCACTGCTGAAATATTACTGTTTCCATAAGGCATGTCAGATATTAAAAGGAAGTTGCTACTTTGAAAGTTCAGCCAATGATAAACAAAAAAACAAAGAATTAAGAGGGGTTCCCAAACTTTTTCATATGACTGTATGTAAGTTCTTCTGAGGCTGTATTTCCGACGTTAAATCAAGGAGTTGAACTGGGCTGTCAACTAATACTGTACACACGTGGTAGGTTGAGAGTTAGGCCATATGTGCACAGGATCTCTCTGGAGACACTAAGTGGATAAGTTCAGTTGTTACTTCTGGAAGAACCTCCATTACAGCAATTTGAATGGACTCTGTTCAAGATCACAGTGAGGTAGGTGGTTGGAAAAAGATGGACCTAAAAGGTAGATGGTGTGGGTCTGTTGTGGTATCAACCCAAGGATTATTTGCTAAATGGCAAAACTTTGTAAGCCTTCAATTTAAAATAACACTCTTTCAATTAATATTTAACACAAGGGTCACTGGAATTTACAAAGAATTCCTGACAGGTCCGGATTATAGCAGCTGTGCAGTTAGCTGAAACAAAAACTTACTTGTGGAAGGAGTTGGGAGAGGTCATGGAGAATGAATTTTGGGTAGCCACAAAATGTTCTGGCAAAATATTTCATGACTCAGAAAAGTCAGACAAGACATCTCCCCGTCTGTTCTTAGCAATGGTGAGAAAATGTTGACCTTGTGGGGGGGCTACAGTGAGGAGGTGGAATTAAAATGTTGAGGAACTCAAGACCCTGGCAGAGTCATGCTTCTCAGAGAAGTCAGTGCTAGAAACATCTGGTGGGGCTCTAACCACTTCTGTAGTTGATATCTTTCTGGTGGTTGTGAAGATGGCATGTGGCAAGGCTGCAGTCTTAGAGAGGATTGTACCAGGAATGCTGATGGGGCAGGAGATTGTTGAGACCCCTTCTCCTTGTATGTGTTTTCTTGAAAACTTCAAGTTCGTTGCTGTGTCCCATTACGAGGGGGTGTGTGTTTTTTTTTCTCAAAGACCAACTAGGTGCATCCTTAGTGATTTGACCATGAGGAGGATTACAAGGTTCTGTCATTTGTAGTCAAATAATGTAGCCCCCATCTTAAAGTGCAATTCTTTCAAGTTCATGTTTCACAGCTTTAATCTTCAAGTTTGTTGCTAAGTGAAATTTATACGAAATAAGCCAGATAATGTTTCAGTGATATTAGGAATGAGCACGCTCTCTAAATCTACTTTGAATACTCCCACAAATCATACTGTGAATATCTGGAAGAAGAAGCCAAAAGACAAGGCAGTCAGTCTTTCCTAGGGAAAAATCAAATCATCTACTTCTTAGGCTCCAGTGCACTCAGAAGCAGTGGCCGATGGCTTCAGATGAAGGTTTTCTTATTTAATGAAACTTGGAATTATCTAAATGTTTTGGAGACATGCAGTCTTGAGAAAAAGATTGACTTGTACTTTCTTTTTTAATGTTGAGAGGGAGTGACAGCAGAGGGAGCTTGAATGATGGTTTGGATATCCCTGCTGCCGAACTACAAATGCTTGGGAACTCTGCTGAGAAAGCATAAACTAGCCACACGTATGAGCTCATGCCAGAACAACGCTTGCAGAAGGCCACAGGAGCCATGGAAATATTTGTACACTTTTTTTTTTTTAAGTAATTTTGCACGTCATCATTTCTGGTTGAAAGCCGCAGATACATGCGGTTTTTTTTACATGTTTTCTTTAGTGTGTGTGTGTGCCTTTGCTTTTAGGTTAAGTTAAATAAAGTCTGAGTAAACTGTGGGGGCGGGTGGGGTAGGAATATGCTCAAAATATTGGATCATTTAAATGATCTGTTTTATAAAATCTTACAGTTCTGGTTTGTACAGTTTTTGTGGGATTTATGAAGCTTCAGAAGTTTTATTATTATTGATATAATTCTGCATTTTTTTGACACGCTTTACCCAAGGCTATGACTTTACTGAAAAGTCCAAACCCACATTCATCTTTAATTAAAATAAAAATGACTCAGGCTTTGATGAGGGAAAAAAGTGATGGTGTTTTATAATCTTTTGCTCTCAGCAGAAACATTTGGACAAGATGGTTATGGCAGACGACGATGAGATTTATGAACTGCCGCCACTCTTGTCCATAACATATACTGTAGTGTGAGAAAACAAACAATATGACATAAGGTGAGGAAAAAGCCAGAAAAAGCAAATAATGGTAGAAACCAAAGGCTATCTCCGTGCCGGGTAGGTGTGCCGAATACCAAGTTGGTCCCATCTTTTGTATCTTTCAACTGCCTGACTTCACCAAAGTACAGAATCGAGGTGTCAACTGTGCACCACAGGAATTTTAGCCCATGCTGACCCACGTGGGTTTCCTTATTGCTGCAGTTAACTAGTGGTGGATCTCTGGCTGCTTATTCCATCTCATCCAAAGATGCTGAATTGGACTGAGATCAGGTCTAGGGCAACATTGATTGATTTAAGTTGAATTCTCTTCTTCTGTGTTATTGGAATCATGCCAAAACTTTCCAGGCTTTGTGTCATCAAGCATCATCCAGCTAAAACAGACCATTGGAGGAGAACTACACTGCTACCATGAAGGGATGCACCTTAATGACAGTGACGTGCCACTTACACATTAGTCTACTCATATCAAAGGACCCTATATGAGCCACAAAAGCACACTGCACACCAGCACACAACTTGTGTGGTTGACACCTTGCATGTGTTCATAGAGTTTTCATATTCTGATACTGAGTCAACAAGAGTCAGGATTCATCAGTCTAGTTTGGATATGTTACTCCAGGGTCTGCTGTATCCACATCTTTTTGTTTTTTGCTAACAAGACTAGAACTCAACTGGGTGTTTGATTGAGCCTGTCTTCGACAAGGTCCGGCGAATTGTGTGTTCCACAATGCCTCTTTTGACATGACTTCTAAATTCAGGTTTTAGTTCACTGACTGTAGCTTGTCTTTTATTATGTGCAACATTTTGTCAGTCTCCATCTGCCCATTTTATTTGTGGCCATTATAAGAGGGCTTTAACAAATTACGGAAGGGGTAGCTCACTCTGCATGCACATGTGGCACTGTTAATTGTAAAAATCACAGCTCTTCCTGATCCACTCCTGCATGTGCACCTTGTGCCAAATACTCTGCCACATTGAAAACCAATTTAATTTTTCATCTTGATTATTCTTCCACATAATTGAACAAATACAATTGGTTGGTACCAATAAATGATGTGTAAAAATGAATTTAATGACTTTCACTTTATAAAAAAATTAGCACCCCAAGCAAAATTTGTACCATTAGTACATATACAGTTATACGAAAAAGTTTGGGAACCACTTTTAGCCTGCATAATAATTTCCTCTACTTTCAACAAAAAAGATAACAGTGGTACAGTACTGGGGTGTTTTCCAAACAAAGATTTTTAGTGAAGCAGTATTTAGTTGTATGAAATTAAATCAAATGTGAAAAACTGGCTGCACAAAAATTTGGGTACCCTTGTAATTTTGCTGATTTGAATGCCTGAAACTGCTCAATACTTATTACCTCCAAAGACCTGCAAGAACTTCTTGCTGCAGATGGTGTATCTGTACATCGTTCTACAATTCAGTGCAATTTGCACAAAAAACATCTTTATGGCAGGGTGATGAGGAAGAAGCCCTTTCTGCACTCACGCCACAAACAGAGTCGCTTGTTGTGTGCAAATGCTCATTTAGACAAGCCAGATTCATTTTGGAACAAAGTGCTTTGGACTGATGAGTCAAAAATTGAGTTATTTGGTCATAAAAAAAAGTGCTTTGCGTGACGGAAGAAGAACACCGCATTCCAAGAAAAACACCTGCTACCTATTGTCAAATTTGGTGGAGGTTCCATCAAGGTGTGGGGCTGTCTGGCTAGTTCAGAGACTGGGGCCCTTGTTAAAGTTGAGGGTCAGATGAATTCAACCCAATATCAACAAATTCTTCAGGATAATGTTCAAGCATCAGTCGCAAAGTTGAAGTTACGCAGGAGTTGGATATTCCAACGAGACAATGACCCAAAACACAGTTCGAAATCTACAAAGGCATTCATGCAGAGGGAGAAGTACAATGTTCTGGAATGGGAGTCACAGTCCCCTGACTTGAATATCATCGCAAATCTATGGGATGATTTGAAGCAGGCTGTCCATGCTCGGCAGCCATCAAATTTAACTGAACTGGAGACATTTTGTATGGAAGAATGGTCAAAAATACCTCCATCCAGAATCCAGACACTCAAAAAAGGCTATAGGAGGACAGCGTCTAGAGGCTGTTATATTTACAAAAGGAGGCTCAACTAAGTATTGATGTAATATCTCTGTTGGGGTGCCCACATTTATGCACCTGTCTAATTTGGTTATGATGCATATTGCATATTTTCTGTTAATCCAATAAACTTAATGTCACTGCTGAAATACTACTGTTTCCATAAGGCATGTCAGATATTAAAAGGAAGTTACTACTTTGAAAGCTCAGCCTATGATAAACAAAAATCCAAAGAATTAAGAGGGGTTCCCAAAGTATTTCATATGACTGTATTTTCATCTACTTCCAACATTTTTCTCCTTGTACAAATATGACCTGTGAATGTGGCTGCTGGCAAGTTGAATCACTTTTCAGAACTGAGTGAAATTAGAGCAGAAGGTGTTATCGGTGACCCCAATGAATGGTGCAAGGTACTGTACGTCTTCTGAGGTGAATCTGCTGGCAGGTAGTAGTGTGCCATATGAGAGTACTGTATGTGGAGTCGCATGGAAGGAACCATGGGACATCTAGGTGGTGTTGGAGGGTGTCAGAGAAAGGAGACATTATTTCATCTGTGGAATAACCCTTAGAGATCAAAACACCTTGTATTCCACTCAAAAAAAAACTCATTTTAGTGAGTTTCCTGTTTCACAATTGCAAAAGTGTGCAATTTTGTGAAACTGTAGGCAAAATGAAACTGCAGTTTCGCTCATCACTAGCATTTGCCGACCTGATTTAATTAGCATTGTTTGGATACATGATAGTGCCACTTTTTTTTTTTGGAGCAGTCATGTACTGTACTGTATATTAGATGGACAGGCTTGCCTAACTATACGGGCTAATTTTCTGCCCAAGGCAGCTCTAGTTCAAGTTTATTGTATATATTATAATGAAACTCTTACTTGTAGGTCTCCTCAAAATAGTAACATTCATACAATATCAATAAAAGTCACAATAAAACTGTAGGATTCATTCAATTATGTAGAATATACTGTATATACAAGAACATGCACAGTTTTTGTCATTTTAACTGAGTGTTCACTAAAAAAGGCACTATAAAGACTAATTAAAATCCTCTCATTTTCTATGTACTAAATTGTAGTCTTTTAGTAGTGTGAAAATGAACGTGCATGTCCTTTAGCTTTAGATTCTGTTATAGCAGTTGTTAAATGTCTGCAGTCTACTCGTACTCTCCTAGTTATTTACATTTCATTTGCAGATTCTAATGTAGTCTGACTTTCTCTCACTATGCTTGAGTTAACAGCAAAATTTATTGCACAGAAACAGTTTCAGCTGAAGAGTAGTGATCAAAGTTGGCTATTTCTTCGTTTATGTTAAGAAAGCTTGTGTGGGAATAAGCCGCCTTTTCCTGATTCCCCCTCGCACAGATGCATTTGGCAGCTGTCTAAATCTCTTTCAGTTTTTCTCTGGCACTTGTGTCTACTTGTTTTTACTTCATTGTAGTGTTTGCTATACTGTAGAAAACACACAGTCTGCAGGCTCTTCAGTTTAACGATCCAGCAGTCAAGCTCTGCAAGGTTCTTCCAGCAGCAAAGACAAACAAGGAGCACCAAATCCGAAAACAATTAACCTGCACAGCTGAGGGCTTTTTATCTTGTTGGGAAGGGGCTTCAATAGGAACACTATTGTTGCTGAAAAGGAAATGATATCTTTCTCCCAGACATCCTCTATGATATCATTTCCAGCTCAAACTCTTACTGTATTCTTGTCAACATTCACGGATGATCTAGACCTGGGGTCTCCACCTCAGTTCCTGGAGAGCCGCAGTGACTTCTGGTTCACATTCCATCCTGACCTCTCAGGTGATTAAGTCACCAAATTACTTCATGAGCAAAACTAGGCAAACATTTCTGCCTTCTCTGCTCCTTTCAACAGCTGGTTTACCGGGTGGACAATTACACAGTTACAGCAGGTTTAATTTACCATAAGGAGATTAAGTTTGCATGTTCATCTCTCTGTCATTACCTGTTGTCATTTATGGGGCACTCAATTCATTGAAGCAGCACTGGAATTAAGAGATTGGATGCCGATGGTATTTCCCATTGTAGGCTTTATTACCACACGGATTGCAAACTAATATTTCTGTGTTAAATGCCTTCAAGATTTGGGAAAGTCGATTGTAGCAATTTTAAGTAGAGACAAACAGAGATAGAAATTCTTTATTTGCCTTTTGTACAGATGTACAGTACATAGGAAATCTTACTCGTTTTGTTCATGCATTTAAACGAAACACGGTACAGGTCATCCATATACAATACAAAACATGTACAAGGCAGTACAAATACAGAACCAAACATGTACATTACTAAGTAGCATATTGTTGGATTTTTAATATATATTGTTATACAGTTTACATATTCTGACTATGATACAAATTGCTGTGATGACAAACTGTTGAGGGGTAAAAACTGTTCTTGAACTGTTACTTTGATAACAGCACACCTACTGTATGGTCTGACCTCAGTAGTAAATAGCAGTAAATATCCACCCATTTTGTTTTCTTTTTTTTTCCTATAAGGCTTACAGGGAGCTCGAGATTTTCACTCAGCACAAGTACACACATCATAGGCTAGTTTAGAACTGCAAACTTAAACTAAAGGGCACATGCTTGGAGTCCTCAGACAGAACCTCTTTCGAACATACAAAGTCCTCCTAGACATTGAGTGAAGTAGGAGACTGAATCCAGACCCAAGGACAGTGAGCCACAGTTCTAGCTAGTATGTTACTACCCCATCCTTGAATCCATTAACTTATTTCTAGGCCCTTCTAACCCATTATAGGGTCACAGGAGAGTGAGACCTATTCTGAGAGAATCTGTTCAAGGTTGATAACAGGAGAAGATGAAGCCCCAGGTCATCACAATCTGTGATCACTTAATCAAACACCTTGACTGACTTATACAGTCAAGGTAAAACATGCATGTAAGAATTTCAGTGTACTCTTTACACACTCCTAGTGATAAATGAAATACACAAGTTTTGATTCACATGCAGTTTTGAGAAACTGACAACTGCATGCAATGTTGCAATTGACAAATGTGAAACTCACTAAAAAGAGTTTCTTGCTGGTTTTCAGTTTTTTGAGTAAGAAAAAACGAATATTGCTCCCTAAAGCCTTGTTTACCTGTATTGTTTTCCAAAGCTACATAAAGCACTTAATCATGTCAAGTCAATTTTGTTTATATTCACTTGTTTGCATCACCACAGAGAAATACAGTGCGGCTTTTAAAAATGTGACATGCTGAACAATTTTGGGTACATTATTTTGGTTTCTACACAGAAGAAGTGCCTAAATGGCAAGTGCCCCCCCCCCCCCCCCCCCCCCCCAACACAAACCAGTTACCTATCAGACTCCCTTACCTAACTCTTGATTCCTGCAGAGGAGGCTGAAGATGTGCAGCTTTCAGTTTCTTTTCTGTCTCTATTGCATATTTAGGATTGTGATTGGCAAGATAGTTATCATAGTTGGCAAAGTGGGTACTCTACTACCAGAACATGTTTGGCAGCTCAGCACAATGGGTACGTACAACAGGAGATGAGTTTGGTTATTTTTATTTTTTTACTTCTTGTGTAAATGGAAGTTTGATAATGGGGCAAAAAAATTACCATCAAGTTACCTTCAGATTCTGATTCTATAATGCTCAGAGAATTAAGACAATTTGATTTTAGTCTGGTGTCTGTTTGTGTGTGCATCTGGGGGAACATCAGAAGTGATTTCCAAATGTTTAGATTATAATTCTGTCCAAATGCAAAGGAGGATTTGTATTGTACCAAAAATTAAGTTATTTGTTCAGGGTTTTCTTCTATTATTCCGATTTTTGTATTTTATTCTGGTTTATTGTTGCATTTTCTATTTTAATGATTTGTATACCTTGTATTTATCTTTATTTAATATTTTATACAGATGTTATTTGTATCCAGTGTTGTATATGTTCTGTTGTTCTTTCAGAATTTCTGTGAAGGGTTCTGAGCATGGGAAAGGCGCTACATAAATAAAATGTATTATTACCGTATTATTATTATCATTAACATTTAAGAGCAAGCAGTTTCCAAGATTTCCACTGTGAATGCTAAAGTCTATGTACAATGATAACTTTCAAAAAAATTGATCTTCTTCAAACAACTTACATTATGTTTGTCATGTTAAGGCTCCAGGCCTGTTGGTTTTGGTCTAGTTTGGTCCACAACTTCTTTACGTATCCTTCAAAAACAGTTTCACCTCTGTCCACCTATAAATGCCTTAGAAACTGTGAAATGAAACTGGGATTTTTGCTATCTGTTCTGTTTACTCATGGGACCAAGCCTATTGATTTACAAACACTCAAAAAATATATAAGTGGAGATATCTGATAGCTTTCTTGCCCTACCAGAGCACATGCTTGATGATGAAAATAAAGAAATGAACACACAAACACAAACACACAACATCATAGATCTGTAAAAGTTGATGTGGACAGAGGCATTAATACACCCCTGTGCCAATCTGTCTATCTTTTTGTCTTGTTTACTTCATTTGACCCAGTTTGTTTAGTTTCAAATTAAATATTAAGTTGTTCTCTTGATTCAATTTCATGTTCATTTCACTCTACATTTATTTGCGTACATAATAAATATTATATATAAGTTCTTGATTCTATAATATTGTACCATTGAGGGATTTCCAGTGGTATAACTAAAGTGTTATGGTCAATGTCATGCAGGTGCATCTCTGGATCATCCTTCTGAGGTATGTACTTCCACCCCAGGTCAAGAGGGGGCGCTGGCACTAACCTTATCCTGTGTCCTTCCACAGTGCTGAAAAGACACCCAATGAAGGCCACTAATTCTTCCCCTTCTGGTTCCCCCACTATATATCCCACGGTTCCCAGAAGGAGGCATCACTCGATACGAGAATGTACCAGAGGATGGAGCTCCTTCTCAGGGTGACTACCACAGGCTTACCAGCCGAGATAAGGTTCCTCGTGTTTGTGCCTTTTGTTTGTTTAGCACCATTGAGCATTCGTATCAGTTTGGACTATTTTTCTGATTAAACGGGGAAAACCAGGTTGGCACCCCAACATTTTCTATTTGGGAACCTGCAGTTTTTTCCTTCAATACTAAATTACAGGCAGATGCATGTTGATTGAATGCATGTAAATGTTTTGAGAAAGGAACTAAGTGCTTTTCTTTTTCTTTCAAAGGCACATATTTTGCTGGAGGTGAAACACCATTTCTTTTGAGAATTTTATTGTGAAGTTTTGCTGCACATTCAATTCAGTAAACATGACAATACAACTACTACTATATATTTGGATTATAAGAGAAAATCGAAATTCCTAAGTAGTGCCCACCCTTGACAATGGTTGAAATGTGCAAAGTCCACACAAATGATGAGTTATTCATAAAATGAATTCAGATCTCTGGAGTGGTAGGGAAAAAGTAGCATCATGTCACCATGCGCCCATTTACTTTCTAAACCTGCTTCAGAGAGCTGTAGGGAGATGACGCCTATTCTAACAGAACAGATTCAAGATGAGAGATACCCCAGGAGACCACGGTCACTCACCCACACACCCAGACTCACTCATACTGAGCCATTTTAGCATCCTCAGGTAGGTATGTGTTTACAATGTGGCAGCAAACCAGAATATCTAGAGAGAACCCAGCCTCAACTCAGGGAAAATGTGCAAAGTGCACACAAACAGTGAACGTGTCAGAAAATGCAGGTTCCTTGGAGCTGCAATGCAGCAGTGCTAGTCACTGCACCGCCACGTCTCTCACAACACAGCGTTTACAGTGGAAATCTAAGCAGTAAGCCCTGAAGAGCTGACTCTGACATCATTATTGTACACCTTGGCAGAGTTGTGGTCTAAATCTTCAACAGTATAACCATATAAGTGAACTTCAAAGATACGGTTTGTTCTCAGGTGAACTCCTAGATATTTCCTATCATGGTCATTTTTTTAAGTAAAGTGCCAGAGTGTGTCAGTGCCTGGAGATAAGCTGAATTGCAAAATAGTAATTTAGTGGAGAAATTATCAAAGTGATGCAAGACAATTTCTCCTCGTGGATTAATACAGTGTACCATAATACCAAAATATAGTGTTACACTGCAAAAGAGAATGGACACCGTTGGTCTTATGATGGTTACACATGGTTTCACTGATGTAGATAGCAGCTCAGGGGCTTGCCTAATATGATTTAGTCAATTTAGCAAAAGTGCACAAAGGCCAAATGTAAATGATGTTTGAGTCCATTAAATACATCAGTATTCTGCAAAAGTTTCTGATTCAGTCATTTTTTGATATAGCACCACTCATGGTAATCACTGTCACAAAGTAATGACATGTAGCATGAAAAAATATTGTGGACAAGTGCAAGCCATAAAGAACAAACAAGCCTGCAAAGTGCAGCCTCACCACTGTAGTGTTCACAAAGAATTATATTTACATTTAAATAGCAGAAGACGAGTGGAAGTGCAGGGTTAAGCACGGCTGCTTTACAGGTCTGAAAACCTGGAGCTAATTTCTAGAATATTCAGGGCCTCTGTAGGGTTTGCAAGTTTTCCCCATGTTCAATACTCCATTTTTTTCTGCTTACTAAAAATGAAAATGTTAGGATTATTGGAGACTTTAAACTCATCTAATATTATAGTGTATAACAATAAAAGTTGATAGTTATTTAATCACTGTGGTTTATACTTTAAATGGTTATGCAGACATAAAAGTGATTTTTGCTGTACTTCCATATTTTACACTGCATTTGCCAACATTTAAAAGTATTATCCAAAGTTCCTTTTAAATATAAACTTCCGGAGACAAGTTAAAAAATGAGACACAAGCATATAAATATGCTTTTTATTTGGGTCTATGTAGTGCCCTGTCTGTGTTGTGCAGGGTTGGTGCCGATCCAGAGCTTAGCTGACATCACCAGCAAGTGCGCCACTTGCGGCAGCTTAGAGTCTGTATCTGTACGCAGAAGCACAGGAGTTTTCCTTATTGCTCAAAGTGTTAAGGAGCATCTGCTTTTTAATCCAGACACTGGTGGCTCTGAGGCTAGGGATCTGCAGTGGCAATCGGAAGGTTGCTGGTTCGAATCCCGTAAATGCCAATACGGACTCTGCTCTGTTGGGCCCTTAAGCAAGGCCCTTAACCTGCAATTGCTGAGCGCTTTGAGTAGTGAGAAAAGCACTATATAAATGCAAAGAATTTATTATTAACTTGTGGGTATGTGGTTAGGTTTCCGGCAGTTACAATAGTAAATGTCACTGCCCAATGTCCCAGTGTCTGAACTGGGATAGATTGTGGTATGCCTCTCAGTCCATGACAATACATGTGGCATAGTCGGCAGGATTTGCACTGTGGACTCTTCAAACTAGGCAGATGCCTATGCAGGCCCAAATATAGCACATTAGTTACATCACTTTTTCTCTACATTTAAAGATCAATGTTACAAGGGCCATGTGCCCTGTGTTGGCTGGGATTGGCTCCAGCAGACCCCCGTGACCTTGTAGTTAGGATATAGCGAGATGGATATTGGATGGATGGATGTTGCAAGGCAAATGCTTCTTGATATTGCCTGCTTGAAAAGTTTTTTCTACTAAATAGTCTGCATCCATCAATATTTTATATTTGTAATACTATTGTATATCTGCTTCAAAGAGGTCACTTGTATATAATGTATTACAAAACATTTGCAACTGTTGGAGCTGCTAAAAGAAAGAACAGAACAATGACAAGGAGAACACAGATTTCATTAATTGCAGTTCCTCCATTAGAGGCATCAGAGGTGGCTAAAATCATTCAAGCCTGACGGCAAATGAAAGTGTCAGCAAGATCACTGGCTGATACAGGTTTGGTAAGCTATTTCTCAAGTCAAGCAGAATGGCCGGCAAACGAAAGTGTTAGGGAGTACTTCAGTTTTAATAATCTGAACCGAAATATTGGTGATTTTTCTGACTCTGCTAGGAGTTATGGGACTGTAATCAGGAACTTAACTAATAATCGCTTTTACAGTTGAATAAAAAATGGAGAGATCCACCTGAGACAATGGTTAATGTACACCTCATCAGCTGGGTCTGTGCACTCCCATGGCTGTGAGCTTATCTCCAAAAAAGATGCCCCATTTAGTTCAGGATACAATGACCGTCAAAACATATCTAATCAGTTATCTGTAGTACTAGTGTACCTAGTTGTACCGTGTCAGCCATTATGGATGAGGTGAGAAGTCAAGCAAAATGACACCATTTATTGGCTAACTAGAAAGATTACAATATACAAGCTTTCGAGGAAACTTGGGCCCTTTTATCAAATTGCCTGAAGAAGAGGCCTGAGTTGCCTTGAAAGCTCGTATATTGTAATTTTTCTAGTTAGCCAATAAAAAGTCTCATTTTGCTTAACTTCTAATCACTTATCTGTACGCAAAGGGTCAGCCAAATATATTAACACAATGCTAACTTGTTCATTGCGTGAAACAATGGATGTGGTGTTTCTCTACTGTGCCCTTTTGTCCTGTCCACTGGAAGGGACACTTATTGGCCCAAATGGAGCAGAGCTGTAAAAATGCTTGCCCCCTGTCTTCTTTGATTTTACCTCAAACTGTAGCTGCTATTGCCAGTTGTAGTCTCATAATCAAGGGGATATCAGACAGTCCATTAAGGAATCTAAAGTTGCAGGAGTTCCTGCAACACACTGGACAAGATTCACTTGCTCAGCCTAAAAATGTGGTGCCCCGGAATAACACAAAAATCTCAGACAACACTGAAAACTAAAAAGCAGAGAAAGTCAATGAGTAGTACCAAGGCAGGCATTACCTTTCAGAATACCCAACTCACCAACTTTAGAGATAACCTTCAATTGCTTGTTGAGAAAACAGTGGAGGTTACAGTCAAGGAACTAGAAAGCCAGTATGAAAATTCATGCATGATGGGTAATATATAGCAAGGAAGCTCACAAGGGTCTGAGATCATTACTTGCTTCTCAATCTTTTATCATAATTTATGGCCAGATGATTTAAACACTTTTGGAGAGAAGAACTGACACTTTAATTAAATGGCATCAATAAGTCTCGTTGAAGAATGAATGTATTGTCAAGTGTAATAAAATTGACTCCAGACAGTCACAAAGGTTTGGGGCAGCCACCCGTATAATATGATCCTGGTTGCAAAAGGTTTAGAAAAAAGGTTGAATTGTTTACAAGACAGAGTCCAAAACAGAACTGATCAAGTGGAGGTAAGATGGCAGTTTTTAAAGGTTGGGAGAAGAAATGAGGCCATCCAAGCCGGAACCGGAAGTGACGTTATCAGTGGCACAGGAACCTGAAGGGATTTCCTGAGAATGGTCTGCAAGAGACTGAGAGAGACCCCCTGGTCTGGCATAGTATTACCGTTACTTAAGCCCTTTAGCTGCCTCCTAATTGCATGTGTGTGACACAAGGCTGCACAAACGGAATGGAGATTGCTAAAAGTCTTACAACAGTTTGTAGGAAAGGGCTTTATTGCACACATTTACACAAAATTCTATATTTGGTTGACATCATTCTTGTTCTGCCTATTTCTGCAGCTCAGCGTGAATATGGCTTTTCAGTACAGAACAGAATAAAATGAAAAGTATGAAACCCACTCAATGTGTCACACTCTTAGAGGATTTAGTCAGAATCAGTATAAAAGACCCATCACTCTAGCAGTTCCCCTGAGCCCTGTGTCGAACACTGTCCCACTTCAATCAAGAAAAAAAAAAGAAGACCACAGTACACTGGATGGCCCTATGACACTAACATTGTGATGGTCAGTGGCACAGTTCTTCATGACTGTATGTGGTTTGAAAGTTACCCAAATCATCAAGACAGACGTAAAAGCACAAGGGAGAGTGCATTGCACAGGAGAAGGAAAGGAAGAGGAAGGAAAATAATTAGGCCCACATACACGGAGGTTAGAAAGGTAAGAGACTGAAAGATTCATATTTTGCACATTTGATTATTTGACACCTAAATCAACAATATTGGCTCCTAATTTGTTTCTTTTAGGAGTCACTGGTTCCTGGAGGTGAATTTTTGTCTGGAGCACTGATTTAGGAGTTTTGCTTCTCAGCTCTAAGAGTCCTGGTTTTATTTCTGGTCTTGGAATGACATGAGTTGTTATTCTGGATATTCTGTGTATCTCTTACATCCCATAGATGCTCAGCCTGATATGATTGAATGTGGATGGGAGTCTGCAGTGGAATGGACTAATTTCATCCCACCCACTTATTTTGGGACTTTTTTGTTCCTACTATCTAAGTCTTCCTGAAATCTCAATGCGGGTACTGCAGTGTTTATATTTCCTGGATGTTGAGGATTGCTTAGGTACACACCTGATCAAAATCCTGTAATTTACTTTGTAAAATAAAAAGAAATAGAGCAATTTTAAGGGACTGGGGTCCATCCAGCCACTCTATTGTGAGAATACAAGGTGAGAATACAAAGAAGAAGTCCAACAATAATTATTGGGCGTCTGTTGCCTTATTCTTGGTTACATTAGCCAGCTCTTTTTAGATTCAATGTCCTTCAGTCAGGAATCTCTTCTCAAACACAGATACAGAACGTCGCTGAATAGGAACTTCCAGTGTCGTAGTTCTTTAAATTGGTGTTGTAAGAGGCAGGACTTCCAGGCTAAACCCGGAAGTGTTGTCAGAAGTTACCTGTGGATTCATCCCTTGGTCTGCAGGTGAAGAGGAAGAAGTCATTAGTGGGCACAGAGTGTGATGTGCTTGAGACAGAGGTATCAACAGAGTCTTGTAGATGCTCCCTATGCACATGCGTGCAACAGCTTGTAAACTCCCAGTATAGCCTGTATGTATAAAAGGGCCTATACAGTACTTTTTGAAAATTGGGACAGCCCATTATTCACAGGTGAACATTTAGAAACTCTTCTGGGTGTCTAGGTCCTGAAAACTCAATCCTAAACCATATATTTTTCACAGACATGGGACCTTGGAATCATGACTCAGTGTCCAGTCAAACTCTGTTCAACTTGTTTTTCAGCCATAGAAGCTACATGCCAAGTGTTTTGCTTTTCCTGTGAAACAGCATCCCTCAATTTTCTTTAAAAAATTTTTTTTTGAGTTGTAACCTCTGGAGCTTCCAAGAATTTACTTCTTGGTACTTGTCAAGACACAAGGTTAAGCAGCTTGCCGGCTGGCCCCTGCTCAAGGTCCAGGATTCCCTCCTCTTCCTTCCCAGTATTGTGCTGCATCCTGCAGGGCCCATCTCCTACCCCGAGGACGCTGCCGTGACAGTGCCGACTGGCACCAGACGTAATACGCTGCCATGCTGACAGCTGCAGGGCGCCTGCCAAACTTTAATTACAGTATCTTGACCCTAGATGCTTAAAAAAGGAAGGAAGGTGCAGCCCTCATGTTCAAAAAGGTCAGGGTACATTCAGTCATTCAGGCAGGACGTGAGCCTGACGTAGTAGACAACAATGTGCTGGTTAAAACAAAGCATTTCTTTTACACTTTAGATGTGGTGGTTTCTCTTTTTATGCATATGTAGAACAGAAAGGTAAACAGTACATAGGACAGTACCAATGACTTTCAGTAGGCAGAAAGACCATGTGGTTTAATTTTTTGTGATTTGATTTACATCAGGTCATGTTGTGGTCGAAGGCATACATTTCCTCCACCTAGGCTGGTGTACAAACTGATATAAATGCCATAATCTGGCTTTGTCTGTCTCTCCAAGAGGAGGAAATTCACTCTGTCCATTCATTCAAATGTTTAGTGAGCCAAGTCTATGGTCATGAAGAGCCATAGATGAACCCAAATGTATCAGGGAAAAGGTAGGAACTTGCCCTGGAATGGTGCTAGTCAATTATAGAGCAAACTAAAGCACATGCCTGGGCTAAATCATAGTCATACCAGACAAGTTTGCAGACTTTGGTTGTGGGAGGAAAACATGAGTAAGGGGAGAAATCTCAGAACTTGGGGAGAGTATATAAACTGTATAAAGACCATGAGTGGACCTAGATATTAACCCAAGTTTCCTGAGATGAAAGACTACAGCAGTAATGGCTGCCATATTTAGTTATCAAGCAACTAAAACTAAATCTACACCATCTAGTGAGTTAAGGTCGGCATGAACATATCGTCAAGAGTCTTTTTGATGAAGGTTTTTCTTTTTTGGTTCTTTGAACTTATTTAATGTTTGGTCCTCCGCTCTCTCTGTCTCTCCATATATTATGATCTTCTGGTTGCAGTTTTTTCTTTTTATCTTGTCTTGAACTTTCAGTTGTTTCCCTGCTGATTCTACTATTCTCTATACTGCTATACATTGCTCCCCTGAATGATATTATGAAGGCTAAAAGGTAGCTGTGGGAGAAATAATGTAGAAAAGGCAAAAGATGGCCCAAAGAGATTCTTTTAAAATTTTAGACGTAAAAGGACAGTCAAGGAGGAGATGAAATATGAGCTAGAACATACAAACAATGAAATGGCAAATGCTTTGAACTTCCTCTTTATTAAAGTATATTACGTGCAAAGAAGTTGATAACCTACCAAAAATAACAGGGACTACTAAGGAGTGATTTGGAAACTGAAATGCTGCTTAGATTAAATAGGCTGAAATCTAACAAATCTCCAGGACCACATAACATTTATCCTCGAGTGCTTAAGGTAGTTAATGAGTGCATATATAAATCCTTGGCACATATTTTTTGAATTTCTTAAAAAGTATAGGTTAGAAAATATTATCCCAATGCAAAAGAAAGGTGATCAGATTGATCAGAATAACTATAGGCAGTAAGCTTAATGTGCATCATAAGTAAATTAATGGAAGGAATTATTAAAAAAATATCTAGCAGCACATGTCTGGAATAGGGGTATTAAAAAACAGTCAACATGTGGTCAGATGGCAGAAGTCATGTTTCACTGATATGCTGTAATTCTATGAGGAAGCAGCAACAGCATTCAATAAGAGAGGTGTATATGAGATTATTTGTCTTGATTTTCAGAGAACTTTTGATAAGGTGCCACATGAAAAGTTGAGGTGGGTACAAAATTGGCTCAAATACAGAAAGCAAACAGCTATAGTGAGGGGTGGGTTAGGTGATTTTGAAAGTGATATCCCTCAGGGGTCAATCTTGAGGCTGTCATTCTTTTTAATATGTATAAATTATCTGAAGAAGAATATAATCGATGCATTAGTTAAGTTTGCAGATGATCCCAAAGTAGATGGAAGGGTAGATAATCTAGAATCTGTTGAATCAGATTTGGGGCAGATGAAATGTCATGGAAGTAAATGTAAGGTATTACATGTAGGAATAAAAATATTAGAATTGAACAAAGAGTGGGAGGTCTGAAACTTGAAAGTACCCATTATGAGAAGGACCTGGGACTTTTTACTGTCTAAGCCCAGACAGTGTGTAGAAGCAATCAAGAGGCTCACACAATATCACGTTATATATCATGATGTTTGGAGTACAAGTCAAAGGAGGTTATGTTTAAGCTGTATAAAAAAACTAGCGAGGCTTCACCTGGAGTACTGTGTGCAGTTTTGGCCTCCATATTACAAAAAGACACAGTGGCACTAGAGAAATGGCAGGAGAGAACAACTAGGCCGTAGTCTGAGGACTGAAAGGTATAAGTTCTGAGGAAGATCAAAGGCGATGGACCTTTCAGTTTAAGCAAACGGAGATTAAGAAATGACATAATGAAAGAGTTTCAAATTACAAAAGGAGTTAGTACAGTGAATCATAGCTGTGGCTTTAAAATAAATTCTTGAAAAAGAATATGAAGACATTGGATGGAAACTTGTTAAGGACAGGTTTTGTAGAAATTTTAGAAAGTTTTTCTTTGCACAGAGAACTATACACACATGGAACAAATTTCCAAGTAGTGTGGTAGAGAGACAAATTACAAGATCCTTCATATCTCAATTTAATGTTATATTGGCCAATGTTTGTGAATAGGATGGACGAGCTTGTTGGTTTGAATGGCCTGTTCTTGTCACAATTGTTCTGTTGTTCTCATGTTCTAAATCCCATTGTCAAAAGTTTTCTTCTCAGCAATATATTTACTAAAAATGAGGAAAAGTGAGAGAGTATGTTTGCGTATGGAATGTGGTAGACATTACTAATCAAGTACTTGATATTGCATCAGTGTACACCTGACAAGTGGAGCCCTGTCTCATACAACAGTGATTTTTAATGGTTCATGTTCCAAACTTTTAAGCCTTTGAGCACACTTTTGTTTATATCCTGTCAACTCAAAAGGTAGTGGGTGAATTATTTTGCTCTCAATGAATAATATATTGTGAAATAACCAGCTGGACACACAACAAAGGTTTGGGGCAACCACCCATATAATTTCCCTTGCTGCAAAAGGCTTTATTTTGCGTACAATGAGTACAGGTTTGAGTCCAAAACAAAACTGATCAAGTATGGAGGATGAGGAGTTTTTATAGGCGATTCACAAGAAGTGACATCCTCGTGGCCGGGACAGGTTGTGATGTCCTCAGAGTGTATACAGATAGAGGCAGGATTTCTCGTATTTGGTCTGTGGAGAGAAAAGAGAGAGGTTCAGCACAACCTACTGCCCCTGGTCTGGCATGGAATTGGCATTTTCTGGTCCCTTTGGCTGATTCCCAAGCGCACGTGTGTGACAATATATATAAGATTACTTCAATCTGTGACATTGTCACATGTAATATTGTTGACTGTGTTATTTTTTACTTTAGTACATGCTGTCCTTATATGTTACTTTGAATAAAACATAGACTGATAGATTCCTGACCATGTGATGTGCTGGTTAGAGTAATCATGCTTTAACATATTAAAATATTAGGAGTTTTTTTTAATTTTATTTTTATTATTTTTGTTTTCCTTTGTGGTGAGCTGCATGGTTATAGTGCCATCAAGTGTCTTTATTTGGATGCCCGGTTACTATGATGCCATGTGGGGTGGTGTGTTCCTCATGTGATTTCATGGGGTGTGGTCATGAAGTATAGATTTATTGGTAATTCTAAATTAATCCAATGTGTGAGTGTGCCCTGTTTCTTATGTGCTTTGTACCTAACACAGTAAGCACTGATTAACTTGCAACAGGCCTTTGATGGAAAACGTTTTTGAAAAAGAAGGGACAGAAAAAGGAACGTAATGATTTTTTGACCGAAATGCTTTGAGGTAAATGTTTTCTTTTTTATGTTCAGTTCAGATACTCACTGTCACATAGTAATTATATGGAAAACGCATTTTAATAGAAACATTTTCAGCACATTAAAGCTAACCATCTCAGCCTGCAAGACTGCAAACTGAAAAGACGCAGGCTTTTTGGCAGCTGTTAGTTTCTCCCAGCTCTTGTCTTTTGGCCTAAGTTATTGGCCCTGCTGATGTCTGCCCTGGCGGTTGACAAGATGAAAAACACTGCTTTATCTGTACAAGCTGTGGTGTGGCCCATACACACACACACACACACACTCACACTGCAATTTTCATTTTGGAGAATACAGCAGACATGAAGAAAGCTTCACATAAAAATGTATTGGATTGTGGGAAGAAGCAATGTTTACCCTTCTTTGATTTTTTTTATGTTTTCTTGTGTTATGATATGAAACCTTAATGTAAAATATTTTTTGATACTGGCCAGCTGGAAGAAATCTGTATTGTCAAAGTAAAAATAAATTATTCAGATTCTTCAGCATACATATAATAAATAAAATGGACCAAATGCACAAGTATTCAACCCCTTTATTGGCACTTAACTACACAGACTCTTGGTAGTGATTGCACATTTACAGTGAAGGTGTTCCCTGTAAATGCAGGTTCATTTTGTGAGTTTGTGCGACAAGACACATTTGGTTTGGCCCCTAACTAAAAATAAATCAAAATATTGAAAATCTTCCAAAACACCTTAATGTCTAGTATAAAGAATGGAGCAAATCTGAGAAAAACTGAGTGTCTTCCAAAACTAAGCATCTGGTTGAGAAGAACACCAGTTATTAGGCTATTAAGCGGTTTATGGCAGCTGGATTGAAACTGCAGTCTTCTTGGACAGAGAAGGGAGAAAAACAATTATCTGGGTGCTTCACAATGGAAGACTGGATTAATAAAAACATAGATTTCCACCATCTCACGTCGCATATCAACGACCCAGTGAAATAAGGCTCTATTACATAATCTTACCAAAATGAGTCTCCTGTTTTTGCTAAACACTTGTAAAGAGGAGACACAATGTTAAAAAGTTAGGGCACCACCTTGGTGATCTTGTATAATTACAAGAGTTGTAAACTCAAAAATGCACATAAAAAGTTGTGGATGTGTCCTTTCAGATGAGAGCTCAAAAAAGAACTGAAGCTAATATGGTCAGTTATGGGGTTACTTGGCAGGAAAAGTTGAGTCCAAGAGGGTGGAAATGGAATTGATGTCAGTGGTGGAGTAGTTGTTGTCTGTCTTCCGTTCTACAGAAGGATGAACCTCTGGTTCAGCGGGTAACATCATCAGCATAGTCCTTAATCTGTCTCCCATATGTATGTGCATGACACACTGTATTTGAACTATAGTAGTAGCAGAATTGTGCTGTAAAATGCTTCTTTACATTAGAACCAGACAATGTAAAGATAGCAGGAAAATAACAATAACCCATGAAGGAAACTATTCAGTCTGTAGGAGAACTTGGACTTATGAAAAAGATATATTATTCTGGCAGACAATGACTCTAAACACCAATCACCAAAGCAACTGCTGAATGACTTAACTCCTTTAAAGAAGTAAATAGGCCTACATGAAGTCAGCTCCATCTAATACATTGAGCAATGCTCTGTTTATTATATCCCATATTTTAAGTTTTCTCATGCCACATGACCCCTGTGAACTCTTACATTTTAGGTCTCTCATTAGTAAGCATACTTATTGGTAAACATGATTATTATGACAAATCCTTCAGCTTTTTGTATTGTCCATTGGTGTGTAAACAGACGTTTAGATCCCAAAATCTCCTCATGGACCTTCCTGGGCAGTGGTGGACTCTCCTGGGTTCTGGATTCCCTTCTTAGATGCGTATTAGCACTTCTACTTCCCATGCTTTCCTGCAACAAGAGTCCATTATGCATATGGAGTTCTCAAGCACAATTTCAGGGACACCCCCTGTACCCCAGAGGGGTTAGTGCAAGGACCTGGAGTAAGTTATAAAATTACATATTTCTTTAGTTTGACATACTGCTTGAATGCATAATCATAGAAATTACATGTACAGCTGTATGCCACCTGGCCATAGTTCAACAATTAATTAATGGACAGATATTGCTCGGATGGGCAGCACGGTGGCGCAGTGGTAGTGCTGCTGCCTCGCAGTTAGGAGACCCGGGTTCGCTTCCCGGGTCCACCCTGCGTGGAGTTTGCATGTTCTCCCCGTGTCTGCGTGGGTTTCCTCTGTGCGCTCCGGTTTCCTCCCACAATCCAAAGACATGCAGGTTAGGTGGATTGGTGATTCTAACTTGGCCCTAGTGTGTGCTTGGTGTGTGGATGTGGGTGTGTTTGTGTGTGTCCTGCGGTGGATTGGCACCCTGCCCGGGATTGGTTCCGTGCCGTGTGTTGGCTGGGATTGGCTCCAGCAGACCCCTGTGACCCTGTGTTCGGATTCAGCGGGTTGGAAAATGGATGGATGGATGGATGGATATTGCTCGGATTCGGTTATGTTAATCACTTTAATCACTGTGTTTTCCAGTCTGTTTAAGCAAATTTGTGTCCTTATGTTCACTCATGTAATTAGCCATTTGTAAACTGAATTGAAATAAACTGAACGGAAGGGACTCTGGTTTGCAGGTAAGAAGCATGTAACATAAGAACAATAGTAAAGCTTATTTCATAACTGCCCAGTCTTATGAGTGGTGTTTTTCCTTAATTTTTCGATGTACCTACTTGACATATTTCTGACAACATAAATGTCTATTCTGTGTTTCTGTACACAAGGAATGCATTCCTGGCATTTGTTGTATAAGAGAGAGAGAGAGGTGAAAAATGTTCACGTTATGCTGTGACGCCATTTTGTTTTATTATGGATGCTGTCATTTTCTAACATTTGCTTTGTTAGTTACCATACAGGGAAGGAAAAGACTGTGACACCACCACAAACTTTTGTTCTATCTACAGTATTTTCATAGACTGGTTGAAGAGAAACTACCAGAAGAACACTGAGGTCATTTCCTGTCCCTGTGAAATCCTGTCTCTTCTGGTCTCCACAGTACTTAAATGAAGCCTCCACTGGAAAACAGGCATTTACGATTGGACAAACACTGGGGAACACGGAACTTATCACCTCAGAAAGACATTTTTTGCGGTGTTAGCAGAACTTTAAATTGCACATTTCTGCTCTCTTTTGATTTCATCCTTCAGACATCTCAATTAAACAAAGCATCCTCTGGGACTCCAAAACTTATTTTCTCAGTCTTGTTTTCAACTTTACAACTTCTTCATACCGAACTTGGCATGAACTCTTAATACAAGCTTTTTTCCTGGTTCATACTCTTTAAACCTCTTTGATTCAATTGGAGACAGTGCACCCGGAAGCTATCAATTTAACACAAATGCTTTGACATACTCATCAAGTTACCAGGTTAATGCATCTCACAGTTTCATGTTCAATACTGCCTTAAAATTTGGTAGTCCTAGTCTTGATTGACCATAAATCATTTACCAGATGGAAGTAGAGTGAGCAGAGGATGGGAAGAAGAACTTCAAGGCTTTACGTTTCAGTCTACAACAGTGAAGTGAACCCACATTTGGGAGCTATCAACGTATGATTTTAGAAGCCAGTTGCTAGTTGTCATGTCAGAAATTTTACTATAACTCATAGTAATAAAGAAGGTAAAAGAAAAAGTAGAAAAGAGTTATTATTTCCTGGAATGTTCTAAGTATTCTCTGTCAATCGTTTTGACCCTAATGGCTGTGATTATTTTCCATATTTGGGAGTTACAAAAGATTTTGTTTGGAAATTCATGTTCTTATATCTGTTAGAGCATGAAGATAACAGTGTTGTTTAACTAATCTTAAACTCCTTAAGCTCAACCACCAATCCCTTTTTTTCAATTGTTATTTAATTCCAGGTAATTTGGAAAATTTGTAATACGCCTTCCAGAAGTGGTGTCATCAGTGAAGTTGACTATCTTCTTGTTATTGCTGTCTTTGTGCAACAAGCACACACATGACAGTGAGGCAGTCTTTCAGGATTCTGAACTCAGAGGGGGGAACGTGGAGATGACATTGATCATTTTCACCTCCTGCTTCCCACCAAAAAGGAAGTCCAGAAACACAAGGTCTGATTGATAATCACATCTACAGCTCTACCAGAAAGTTCAAGAGATAATTGTGTTAAAAGCAGAGACACAGTTGATAAAGATGAAGTTAAAATGTGAAACAGTCAGTGATTAACTCAAGTGTCTTATATTTTTGACTTGTTGCTACTTGTTTTCCACTCTACATTTTAGAATTCATACTTACTGAATTCAAAATTTTCCTCTTCTCATTTAAAAGCCTTGCTTTTGTTATTGTATAGGGAGCCTGACTGGAGAGGATGCACACACTCTCACAAAATTGAACATCACAATGTCATTAAGCTTATTAAAGTCCCAGCAGGCATTTTGAAATATTTTCCAATCTATGAGGTCCAGACAGTCCCTTACAATTTCTTTCAGCAGTTCACTGCCTTGTGGTTTTCATGAGTGGCTTGCAGGGTTTGAATCTCTCTTTATATTAGGGGACAAGGAACAGCACACTATGATCCAACTGGCCAAGACAGGTCGGATGGATGCCTGATAATCTTGGAGGCGATGTGGTGAAAATGATCCAAAATTTCTTTGTTTCTTGCAGAGACTCCTTTCTGTTGGTCGTGTCTTAGTAAAACCTTTCCCAAGTTAGCACAGCAAAAATTTTCCTAAAATAACAAGGAGCAATTTAAATATGTCTTTTCAACTTAGCTTTTCGCCCTTGTTATATAGCAGAGTCTACATTAATTCCTGATCTAGTGCTCTGTGGTAAAGTTCAGCAATGTTTTCCCTGACTATTTTTCAAGAAATGTAACAGACTTTTCAGTATTAGTGTCTTATCGAGGTTTATGCAGTTTCATGCAAAAGTTTGGAGGGCAAAGGCCAAATCACATATTTTGTTGACATTTAAATTAAGAATAGTGAATACAAACTAAAACAATGGCATTTTATGGAAACTTTCATGTACAGATACAATTTATATGATAAACAAATACAAATACAAAATAAAAAAAAGTAAAAGAGTAAATGAGGAATTTGCAAAAGTTTGGGCATCCATTTAATTGTAGGGTCGTAGAACTCTTTAGATCAGCAGTCTGGTCTGGCTTACCTCCTTTGGTGTTAGTCTGGTCAGAACTCTCATTAGGAATTTTCAGCTGATGACAATTCCTGATCTTAATGAATTCTATGACTCTTCAAACTCTCAATAAAACTTCTAAGCATACTTGCTGAAGATCCAAAAAATAAAATAACTGATACAAACAAAGCTGGCGTAGGTTACAAAAAGTCCAAAATTTTATTATGAAATGGCAGTTAAGGGGAAAGATGGAGACCAACACAAGATCTGAATGATGAAGAAAACTAACAGAGCAATTTGTATACTGTGCAGAAGAGCCAAGCAAACCTCTCATGTGACTACGAGGAACCTGCTGACAGGTTTAGCATAGAAAGAAGAGGAGGTGACCTGCTTTACTGTGCAGAACTACTTACGCTGACATGGCCTTTATGTATCAGAAGGAAACCTTACCCACAAACTCATCACAAAAAACAATATCTCAAGTATGTAGAACAACATCTGCATGAAACAGAATCATTTTGGAACAAAGTCTTGAAGTTAGAATAAAATCTTTTGCCATATCCACAAAAAGTTCTTTTGTGTAAAAAAATGGTATCGTTTGAAGAAAAGAGCACCTTGCAAACTATTAAGTACGGAGATTTGTCTTTTATGCTTTGGGTTTAAGTGGCAACTAGTGGCACAAGAAACACTGTGTGAGTAGAGAGGAGAATGGATTCCACTAAATGTTAACAAATCCGTAAGAAGAATATTAGACTGTTAGGTTAGGAAACTGAAGTTGAAACTGACCCTGGGTGAGTGAAGTAAGACGGAGAGTTTATGAGCTGAAGAAGCCAACAGTACTTTTTGGGGCCACATATCCAGCAGTCTGGCTTAAAGCGGCTGATTCCACTTCTCCTTCTCTCTCACCCGAGTCATTACAATATATTTTAGGTCCACACCCAATACTACAACGGTGTTGACGTGAAACATTAATAATACTAGGAATACAACTTGTTATACAAAGACTATATTGTGCATGTTAAATAATACATGTTAGTAGCGTGTGTGATAATGCAATTAAACAAACGTTTTTCAATGTGGAGTGCTGTCGGCATTAAGTTATAGCTTCACTACCAATTAAAATTACTGAAAGGCAGAGAGTGCTCAAAAAGTTATGCAAACTTTAGAATTTCTGCTAAAGTACAGTATAAAAAAATACCTACAAAAGATAAAAGTTCTCTTTTACCTCTCAGAGTTCTCGTTTCCACCATACCACTCATTATAAATCTGGGATCGAATCGTGATGATCGTTTAGTTTTCACGTTTTTTTCCCACCTGTATTTGGTTTATGCGCGTCTCTTCTTGTTTTCATGCTTCTCAATTTGTTTGCGCAGTCGCTGTTTTGATTGCGGGCTGCTTCTTTTGCATTTGTGGTTTCCGATTTGTTTTTGCATTTCCAATTTGTTTTTTTGTTTTCTCATTTGTTTTTGCGCATTCAGTATGTTTTTGTGGTTTCTGATTTACTTTTGCATTTCCAATTTGCTTTTTTGTATTCTGATTTATTTCTGTATATTCAATTTGTTTTTGTGTTTTCTTATTTGTTTTTGGGCATTCAATTTGTTTCTGCATTTTCTGATTTGTTTTGTGTTTTCAATTTGTTTTTGCCTGATTTAATTTATTTTTGCACATTGCACTTCAGGGCCACTGCAGAAAAATGTCTAAAACAAGAATTCTTAGACTCTTAGCTGGCTACAAAAAATGTTTGTAAGCTGTGATTTTTACTAAGCAGGGATTACTAAATCCCAATTTAGTAAAGAGCCTAAACTTTTGCAAATGCCACATTTACTCTCATTTTTTACATTTCAGTACATTAATGGTTGCAGGTGTTGGGCTGGATAGAATGGCATCCTGACTGAGATCAGGGATGACGCAATACCCAGCTATGAGGCCATAATAAATGGAGAGCAGGGATGGAGATGTCACCCTGCCAGGATATTCCTTGAGTTTTGTCCCAGCTGGGGTGACCCAATAATGGATGGACAGGGGGTGATCAGATTTGAAGATTTATCCTTCAACATGGCAGGTGGCAGTATTACTCTGTTGGGAACCCAGCTTGGACCCCTGCAGGGTGGCCTAGGACTTGTAATATGGAAGGGCAGCCCCGTTGGGGTCCTTGGGCAACACAGGGGGTGTTATGAAGAATGCACCTTTGTGTTGTGGGGAGCCTCCAGCAAGCAACATGGTGACACCAGTAGTACTCTCGGGTTCAAGATAAAAAGCAAGTGCCTCCGTTCATCAGAGGGTTACAATCAGGAGGTGGTGGACAACGCCTGAGAGATAGGAGGAGTAAAGGAGACAGAGACGCTTATTTGCTTATCTGTTCATTTAGTAGTTGTGTATGTGGTTACTGTGCTGCCTTGAACCCGTGCAAGTGAAACTTCTGTAATAAATATTTTATTTCATCAGAATTTGTGTTTAGCATGCTCACTGTACAGTAATATTTTCATAAAAAAGTCATTGTTAGAGTTTCTTTGCTGTTGAAATTGTATTTACTGTTTTCTACTTCAGATGTCACTAAAATATGTAATGTGGCCAATCTTTTCCATTGAACTTATATGAGGAGATTGGAATAGCAGTCAATTAACTAAGAAGCACGTAACAAAGAGTAACACAAAAGAAGCAACTAAAAAGATAAAACATGTCCTTTATATTTCTTACAGTCATTTATAGTCACAGTGGTATTTATAGTCATAGAACTCAAAATGTGTATACTAGAGGTGCACTGTCGTCCTCTCGTTTAACATTCTACACCTTATTTCTTGCTGTGTCTACTAAAGGCAGTGAAAGTACAAATTCTTTAATAAAATATGTATTGTCATAGGTGAGATTACAGTTCATACTTAAATACTGTTTAAAAAAGACTGCTGGCCCCCAAAAGACGAACAGATGAATTCTGTGTACTAGTACACCTTTAAAGAACTTCTTTTTGAATCTCAAATTTTTTCAAGTTGTTTGACATCCTAGGAAAGAAAAACTCAAACTGTAACAGAGAAAAAAAATAAAGGCAGGAGTGTTCTAGTTTTAAAACTTCATAAGAATTTCCTAACAAATTGACGACATCACGGAGCATTATGCAGGGGCCTGGGTGACTCCCCAGCTATTTATGTTGTATACCCCCTAGTTCATTTTACAACTTTTTATATTTGTGCTGATTTCAATATCTAGAATAGGAGTGAGTGTGAGTGTGTGATTCACTGAAGGCTGCAGTGGACTAGCGCTTCATTCAGTGTTAGTTAGTCCCGGCCTTGTACCCAGTGCTGCCCTGAAACTGCATACACTTACAGATTAAGGTGGTCATTCAGAACAATGCCATAGGGTAACCATTTTATGTTCCCAAAAGAACCATCCACATGAAAATTCCAGGAAGAACGTTTAATTTGATTCCGTTAGAAGTTCTATAAATAGCTGTGAATAGATGTTAACAGATTTGTGACGTACTAGCGGGTTCATGAGTTTAAAGGACTCTTGATGCATACAATAATTCAGGCTTTCTTTAACTTTTAATATCCTGTGAGGCAGCCTGTTCTACATTAAAGAGTTCTGTTTGGATCACATACTAGGACCCTTTTCATAACCCAAAGAACCAATTTCATATGCAAAGAACCTTTCCCAAAATGAAACGGTGCTTTGTTTAACAACCGAGTAAAGTGTCATTAAAGAACCATTATTTTTAAGGGTGGAAGCAGGTTATATAACAGACAGATGAACAGAACATCTAAAGCATGTGTACTAATCCATCAGCTTTACTAACGCAATTTATAACATTCAAAGAAGGTGAGATAAAGGAAGGCTACTCTCTAGTGTCACACACGTGTGCATGGCAGCTAAAGGGCTTGAGTTAGGGCAGTTCCAAGTCATACTGGGATGTGGCAGAGTGCACTGACTCTTTTTCTCCCTTTCCCGTACACCTGGGGTGTTGAACTCCGGGCCTGGAGGGCCACAGTGGCTACAGGTTTTCATTCTGACCCTTTTCCTAATCAGGGTTCAGTTTTCACTGCTAATTAACTCCTTTTCCCTTCTTTTTAATCACCCTGTTTTTAAGGATTCAGTCCTCTTAATTGATTCCTTTCTTCATTAAATGGCAGCCAAACAGAAATGAGACGTGAAATGAGCCAACAGATGACCAGCTAATCTGGGATTTCAAACTCCAACCAATTTCACTCCAAACAGTCTCTTAATGAGAAGCTGATTCTGGTATCCTTCAATAAGGGCGCGCACAAAAAGGCGAGCTTCAAAAGGGCAACCTCAATTGGGCGCGGCGAATAAAGGCGTTCGTAGATAATTTAGATAATAATAGATAGATAATAATAAAATATCTACGTGGCATTGCACATAGTTGTGTTTGCCTTTATTCGCTGCGCCCAATTGAGGTTGCCCTTTTGAAGCTCGCCTTTTTGTGCGCGCCTTTATTGAATAGAACCGCTGATTCTTGTTGTTAATTAAGCCTGTTATTTAATTCAATGGCTTCTTGCTGCTCTCATTCTGCCACAGCAGACATTTTCAAATCTGTTGATTTTTCTGTTTTTTCCAAGAGCACCGTCAAAATGTTTTGGTGACCTGAGAGATCAACCTTACTGAGACCTTCACCTTTCTTTATTTTCAGATATTGTGTGATGGGCACAGGTGAGCTGGTCATATGGTGGCTTGTTTGATGTCTCATTATTGTTTGGCTGCCATTTAATGAAGAAAGGAATCAATTAAGAGGACTGAATCCTTAAAAACAGGGCGATTAAAAAGAAGGGAAAAGGAGTTAAAGAAGGAAAAAGAGACAATTAAGGGGCCTGAGTCAAGTTAATTAAAACTAAAGCAAAAGAAGTTAATTAGCAGTAAAAACGGCTCACTAATGAAGAAGATGGGTAGGTTGAAAACCTGCAGCCACTGTGGCCCTCGAGGACTGGAGTTCGATACCTGTGCCGTAGACCATTCACTGGAGATTCCACCTGGCCCTCTTGACGTCACTTCAGGGACTGAGCGTATGGAAGGAGACCTTGCCGGCTCCGGCCCCTGTGATGTCACATCCGGGCTCGAACCAATGGCTGAAGACCTTCATGAGCCTGACCCCTCTGATCTCACTTTCTGTCTTCCCCTTTAAAAGCCTCCACCTTTTCCCTATTCCCCCAGTTCTGTTTTGGACTTGGTTTTGTGCACAGCATTGCTAGCATTTAAACGACATTTGCTGCCAGGAAACCAAATTTACGGGTGGCTGTCCCAAACCTTGCATGGCTCTTTGTAGCTTTTGTGACACTAGCTAGGAAGTCTCAAGGAGAATATTACATTTTCTCACTGACTACAAAACGCATAAAACCACTAGAACCTTCAATTGACACGAAATGAAACTACACTCGGGAAACAAAATGCTGACCATCAGGCTAACCAAAAATATTACCGTTTGTGCTTGAGAATGAACAGATTTATTAATATATTAACCGACACAGTCAATACCAGAGCTTTCTCATTCAGAACCATGTTTTTTGGAGTGTGGGGAAGGAAGCCTTTACAACCTCCTTTTAAGAATGAAGAATTGGACAATGGGGGTTCTCTAAACATACTCAACTGCAAAAATCCTCAAATGTTAAAAATACAAATACCCTGAAATGCTCATCACTAACTGTAAAAGTGTCTAAACTAATTTTAGTAACAACCTCGCTCAGCTCCTTTTAGGTTGAGTGTGTGGTCAATTGGAATCCAGCCAAACTGTGCTTGAGCTGTGCCAAGACAATGTCATTCATACACATGCTAGACTGCTACTGTCTCAACTGCACACTTAGGTCAGTAGGTGGTGGTGGTAATGCATATGACTTCGGTTTAACAACCTCCATAAAAGTCCAAAGACATAAAAGTACTGTGGGAAAAGCATGTTATTTAAACAGTTTGCTGATACTATTTGGTCACTCTGGTTTAAGAACTAAGAGATGTATAAATGAGCACACAGCCTTGCAGTAGCACTCAAATTAAGAACATTTCTCATTTCTAGAAGCAATAAGCCATAAACAGCATGAATACATTGGACTAAGAATGGAGAAAATCAAATCATCTGTAAAAACCAGTGGTAACATTAGCTAGATTTGGTGAGGAGTGTCCACTGATGTTCTGAGGTCAAAAACAGAAAAGTCCATTCACTCGGTAAATGGTGCACTCACTCTCTGGGAGACGGGATTTCAATGCTTTCCTCCAGTCAGGTGTGTCAATTGACTATGCAGTACACTCTTCACACAACCTCACACATCTGCGTTTGTAAGTTGCTGAAGATTCCTCTTCATACCAATAATGGGGTAAGTTTACCAAAAACTGGATGCAGAATATCGAGTATTCAGTAAAAGCACACACAGGCACGATGAATCTCTTACGGTGACTTATTTTCAGAGTACACCGGGAGGGTAGTAAGGTTGTGGGACATTTTTTTCATGCAGTCTTGATTACCCTCCTTGGAGTAGAAGAACAGAAGACAAGCGATGTCATGTGCTCTCTAAACTCCACCCAGCGGGATCTGCCATTTGACCAGGGATGCATGAGATATAGGCATACGTCTGCATTGCTGACTCTGCACCTCTAGAGGGCACCAAACTGCCAATTTCCATTTGTTTGATTTTCCATCTTTTTTGCAGTTAAACAGGGTTCTTCTGCATGGCGCCAGAAACCTTCAACGGTAAAATGTATCCAAAACTAGTTAAAATCTCAACCACCAAGAAAGAGAGGGACAATCCTTCCAAATATTATTAAATCCAAAATTCCAAAGCATGATCAGTAATATTATAACAACACACAATTTTGTAGAGATAATGCAAAGATTAACAATGTGATGACATTATAAGAAATAATTTGTACAAATTTATAAAGTACACAAAGTGCAAAACATGAAAGCAAAACATATTTTGAATGTAAAAGTCAGTATCTTTAGTTAGCTTATTATATTTTCTATAGCATAGTTTGTATTTTTTAATAAACCCCTAAATGTCATGGGCCAGTTTAATCCTATACTCCAGAAAGCTAACTTAAGCTGCTAATATGAGCTGTTAACTTAACTAATGTCTTATTCAGTCATCAAGGTCACTACATTATCTATGTGACTGTATAAAAATGTTTGTGGCTTTTTCTGAATTAACACACATCAATGGAATTATTTTACATCCTTAAAGACATTTTCCACTGCCAAGTAAGTGAACAGAATACAAAAGACAAATGTGGTATGGATAGAAATGTCTGCTTTTTATCATTATCATCTTGATCAAAATTGTATTTATTCAAATTACTGGTGAGCCCTAAATGTCCTAGTTGCTTTATTGCTGTTATTTATGGGAACTAAATTCTTACCAGCCTTTTGTTGTCAGGGTGACAGAAAACACCACTAAAAACAAAGCAAGAAATGGTGCCCACAGCATGTCTGATCTTCATCCCTCTTTTACTTCTTCATTCTAACTTTTATCCAACCATGCTCTCCTATGTATATCCCATTCCCTGTATTTTGCTGTTTCCATAGCCAGACGACCTTTCACCACTTCATCTGACTTCCAACCAAACTGTTTTCTTTTAACAAGGCACTCCTAATTTATATTTACATCCTTCTTAGAATTCTGGTGGAGGTAGGTGGGCAAGTCATTAAATATCCTTATGTACTGTATAGTGGAGGGCCACTTAGCTGATGGAGGTTTAGCAGGAAAGAAGACAGATCACTATGGACCACCATTAGAGTGAGAGGTATCTACAGCAAATGTCAGAATACAGTTCCCTAAACTAATATGAACAAACAAAGACTGCCATGGAACAGTAGAGAGGATAGATGTTTTCAGTGGCCCAGAATTCAGTCATTCAGAGACATCATTAAAGGTGTTATAAATTCTGCCCAACTCACAGACATCAAAATGAGATAAAGTCTAATAAAACTAGGCCATTGACGCCCCAGCGTGGCCTATAATCAAGGAACAAGAATCAAGAATCAAAGATCAACTTAGCCTCAAAACGGAAGAAACAGGCTTTGTGGCCTGCACAGGCTGAACAACTCACTATAACTGTTCTAGTTATACCACAGGGGCTAGAAGAAGAGATCTGGGGAGAAACATTACTCAAAGGGCAAGCGATGGTCAAAACCGATTTTCTGTCAGCACACTGGTAGATATTTTTTGAACACAATCAGAAGAAACAAGAGTCAAGATTCGAGATCAATGGAACAAGAAAGCAAATGTAAAATGCAATTTTTTTTTTTTTTTGCACAAGGCTTTTTGATGTTTTGATATCCGAAGATCAGATAAGGAAACTACTTCCCAGACATCCTTTTATCCTGTTACATTGCACAGGTCATGACCTCAGAGGCCACACCCCTAGAAACATGGGGAAAAACAGACGTAATGATGGGATTACAAAATGGTGGTCATTGCGCACTTAAAATGGCATACAAAATGCAAAACAAAACACAGTCTCTGAATCATTATGAAATAGGAGCAAAAAATTAAAGGAGCAGAATCCTCAACCGTAATAACTCACAATTATGACAACCAGAATTACTTTTATGTGTTTATCAACAGATGATGTGACATTCGGTGCCATGCCCCTCAGCAACATAATGCTGCTACATGGCAATGGTTCCCCAAAGTGATGGCACCCATAGAAGAATCAAACGGCTTCATGATAAATGTAAACTATTAACATCATTCAGGAGCCATGTACCAGAAAACTAGTGATAAATGTGGATTCCCCCAAAAAATTTAAAACAGACAAACAGAACAAGTTTGCAGAATCATAGGAATAACTCCACAAATGAAGAGGGGAACAGTTAAAAACCCCTGAGCAAAGTGACAAAGACCAATCTTCCTTAATGTTCAAGATTTTCTTAACAAAAAATACAAAACAAGACAACAGCAAAATTGAATTGAAAAAAAATGTATGCCTAGGCAAAGCTAAAAGCAAACAAACCAAAGGCTGTAGTCTAAAAATCCTAATCTATGCTCAATAGCCAATATTCAATAACCAGAAGATCAAAAAACACTTACAATAGATGAAATCCAAAATTCGAGATAGACCTGACAAGAGAACTATAATGCGACAGCGCTGGCATTGAGGCTTAATCACACCAACATAGTCCTGGGTGCAGTGCCACAGCTGCAATATTAGTGGACCCTGTGACGTTAGCCTCAACATGAGGGGACATTATTGATAATAAACATAATCAACTAACTTTAATACATTAATAATACGTAAAAATCAACATGCAAAAACACTTAGTAAAAATAACAAATTATACAAAAGGAAAAGACATATGTAAACATAAATTACAAATGAATACAAATATAAATTAAATTAAATAGAAAGAAAAGAAAATTGAGCCATGAATGAGACCCTGTGTATACAGTAAAATAACAGAAAAAGATGTTTCAAGAAGCCAGTAACATTCCTTTACGACACTGGGAGGCCACAAACAGTTCCAGAGAGGGAGGATAGGCTGACCTCTTAAGGGGGCAAAAAAGTAATGAACAAGAAGTATGGCATAACAAGCATAAAAGCTGGAGGTACAAGTAAGAAAACTAGGAGATGAGATCTGGCGTCTAGGAATATGTCTAAATACATATCCCGTATGGCGATGGATCAATAAATAAACATCTAATGTTGACAGTGATTGTGTGGAAGATGAAAACATCAACTTACAATATTCCGAAGAATAACTACAACCATTAACACCGTCCGGTCTTCCACCGCCCGAATTACTGTTGAAAGAAGGATGTATCCAAGAAAGGTAATGTAATACATCTTCCCCTGATAACATTAGACACCAAAGGAGATCTTGATATGCCATTTGTATTAAAATGTTCACCTTTTCCCGTTAGAATAGATTTTGCAAAGACAATTAACAAATCACAGAGACAAACATTTGAAAAATTCAGTTTATTTATTAGAGAGAAAGAAACAAAATTCTCTCACAGGCAGTAATACGTTGCATTGTCACGATGTAAGTCCAAACGCAAAATCAAAATTCAATGCAATATTGACGAAAATTTATTTCAAAAAATTGTTTTTACAGAAGTTTTACAGTAAAAGTGTAAGTTTAAAAAATATTTGCATGTTAATTTCAAAGCCAAACAGAACAAACTCGTATAATGCAACGAAAAACTCAAATGCAACATGAAACATAATTTACTTTCAAATTATTACATTTTACTATTTTTTAATTTGGTTAATTACTCACTGTAATGTAAAATAATTAGTTCTATTATGCATATGTAACAATTCCCATGAAAATAACAATCTGTTTAAATTGTACATCTGCATCCCTGTACGCGAGCAGTAGAACTGCAAAGTGGCTGGCGCGGGATGGTGAGCAAAGCGAGCAGTGGGCTTTGCCCCCTAGTACTACAAATATAGAAGTTGAAGTAACCAGTATCAAGATACTGTAAAACTAAAACAGTAAACAGTAAAACGTTTTACAGTAGAAGTCACACAGAATGTTTTTCTGCCATAAGGAGTATAGAAGTTTGAAAATTTGCTAATGCTTTTCATTTGTTGGAAGTTTTTTAAATTTTAAAACATTATACAGCTTGCATTATTCAAGATATCTAAAAGAAAATTAACTTTCCCAACAAACATCATTGAAGAATAAGTGTGCCAAATTTCAAGAAGGCTGGTGCAGTGGGAGCAGAGCTGATTCAGACAGACAGACAGAAATGGCTATCACAGTAGTTGCTTTTTACGTTATATGTGAACACACCTAAACAGTATCTGTATAAGGCAGCATTGTGGTTAGCTCTGCTGTTCCTTGATCCTCAATCCCACATTCTGTTATTATTTTATGCATGGAATTTGCACATTCTACACATGTATGAATGTTTAACTTCTTGGTACACTGATTCTTTACACCCATCCACTAAGACATGCATGTTAGGTTTATTATTACTCTAAACTATTGTGTTTGTATTTGTGCACCCTTTAATAAATGGGTGTTCTGTCCAGGGTTGCTTTCCACCTTGTGTCCAGTATGTATATATAAATATCTTAATACATAATTCGCCTGCCTCCTCACTCACTCACTCACGTCCGTCCGAACCCGAATGCACAGTCGCCTTCTGCGCAGCTGCCCGAAAAACCTTACGAGACCGACTTCCAATCCCAACATCGTGGCAGGCGGCGGATTTACGGCCACAAAAATTCAAAGAGAAAGGCGACTTCGATTAAAGCTCTAGAGGCCTGAAAGGCGATTTCGACTACAGCTCGAGGCCTAATTACGCATTCTGATTCAATTACGCATTCATTCAATACACCTATATCAGGTTTGTGGTGCTTATACTTATTACTATTCCATATTGTACTGGAACATTCATCATTCAATATTATACTATAGGCCTGGAAAATTCATCAACTAACAGTACAAGCCTGTACAGTAATGAGTAAAGCGGACTACAATCATTACAAAACAACTTCTTCGTTACTTATCATTTGTTCTTCATACACTGCTGACACAAACTCGTGCCCGTTTCATCTTACGTTGTCGAAACGGGTTCTTTGTCTAGTATATGTATAATAATATATATATATATATATATAATAATATATATATATATATATATTTAAATATATACAGTGGATTCAGAAAGTATTCAGACTCTTCACTTTCTGTACACTTTATTGTGTTGTAGATTAAAATTAGCCATTTCTGCCCATCAATCTACATTCAATACCCCATCATTACTAATTGAAAATATGTTTTCAAAAAGGTTTGTAAATTTATTAAAAATCAAAACTGAAATCTCTCATTCATATAAGTATTCAGACCCTTAATTCAGCACTGGAGTGTCTGTAAACTGCCATCTTCAGGTCTCTCCATAGATATTCTTTGGGCTTTAAGTCTGGGCTTTGGCTGGGTCACTTAAGGACAGACAGAAATTTGTCATGAAGCCAATTTAGTGTTGTCTTGGTTGTAAGTGTCGGGTCACTGTCATGTTGAATGGTGACCTCTCGCCCCAGTCAGAGGTCGTCTGCACTCTGAATCAGTTCTTCTTTAAGGATCTCTGTATATTTGGCTGCATTCATCCTTCTCTACTGTATATTCTGATTAGTATCCTTGTCCCTGCCATTAACAAGCACCCCGTTGCAAGCTGCCACCATTGGCTTCACCGTAGACATTGTATTAGGCACGTGATGAGTTATGCATGGTCTTCGGCAGACATGTTGCTTGGAGTTCTGTCCAAACAGTTACATTTTTTCTCATCAGACTAGTGAACTTTTTAACTCAGGAGCTCAGACTCCCAGCCAGCTGTCATATGCCTTTTACTCAAGTGTGGCTTCTGTCTAACCACTCTACCATAAACTCCTGAATGATGGAGTGATGCCAAGATGGTTGTTCTTTTGACAGGTTCTCCCAGAGAAGCTCTGTTAGAGTGTCCATCATGTTCTTGGTCACCTCCCTGACCAAGGTCCTTCTTGCATGGCTACTCAGTTTGGTTGGACAGATCACTCTTGAAAGAGCCTTGGTGATTCCAAAGATATTCAAATTCACAATTATTGTGGATGCTGTACTCCTAGGAAAAACTCAAAGCCTTAGAAATTGTTTTATCTCCTAGTCATGACCTTTTATTATAGAGGTCTACAGAGATTTCCATGCCGTTCATGGCTTATTTTTTGCTCCGACATGACTTGGGAATTGTGGGCCCTTATATTCACAGGTGTGTGCCTTTCGCAATGATGTCCAGTCAATTCAGTTTGCCACAGGTGGACACCACACAAGTTCTTGACACATCTTAAGGAGAATTAATGCAAACAGGATACACCTATTTGCTAAAGAAACTGGAAATCATCTCAACTGATGACAGACATCCATTACATGTAGAACTAAACTTCAGTAAATCAGGAAGGATAGTTGCTTTGAAAACCCACACAAATCGCTCCAGAAACTCCTTTCTTCCTAGTGCCATACGACTTTTCAATAAGAAATATCGGAGATAATGTTTAAGGTTTTGATATATATCCTGTTACCTTTTTTTTTTTTTTTTTGGTATAAATATGTTTTATCTAACTGCCTTACCTTAACCTTTCTTATTTCTATTTGTCTGTTTTATTTCATTCTGTCTGTTACCTGTTATTAGATGCAACTGAGAAGGCAAATTTCATGTTTTCCTGTGTAAACATGACTAAATAAAGAAACCTAACCTAACCTAACCTAACCTGACCACAACTTGGAGTGCCATAGAAAAGGATCTGAATAATTACATGAAATAGAGATTTCAGTTGATAATTGTAATACATTTTAATACATTTTACATCTGAAAACCAGTTTTCACTTTGCCACTACAGGTTATTGAGTGTAGACTGATGGGAAAAAATGTTAAATGTATCCATCTAAATTTATATATTCAACACAATAAACTGCACAGAAAATGAAGAGGTTTGAATTCTGAATTGTACTTTTTTAAATTTGACTTAAAAGATAATTTTTAAATATACATGCTATACTATTTCAGCCAACCATTACCCACCAGTTGCAAACATGTAACCTTTGTGTTATAAAGATGATGCCCCATCTTGATGATCCACAATAGCAGGACCCTTCCAACTCTGCTGATGGGACTGCTTCTTAAGCTGCAACTGCAGCCTTCTATGCATACGATGTGAAGCCGACTGTCATTCAGCTCCTCACTCCTGAGTACACCTGAACATGCTGCTGCTCCACAGTCCAAGTCTGAGTCAAGCTGCCATTTGTCTAAGTTCAGGAAGTTGCTCGATTGTGTCACAGCAAAACTGCACAACCTGATACTTTTGGGTTAAGAAGACACTCCTACATATGCCTGGACTGCTGCAAAATATTTATAATTTTTCAGTTAAAAAACACTATCGTTAAAATGCAATTAATAATGAATGCATAAGTATGATGCAGCTCAAATTCTCACATTCATTGCATTGACAGTGCCTTAAAGATTTATTGCT
The DNA here is from genome assembly GCF_900747795.2 of Erpetoichthys calabaricus. NCBI lineage: Eukaryota > Metazoa > Chordata > Cladistia > Polypteriformes > Polypteridae > Erpetoichthys > Erpetoichthys calabaricus. The sequence continues at coordinate 37,380,905 of NC_041399.2, forward strand.
ATGGTGTCCCACAAAGTGAGATGATCTGATCTTAAAGGGAGAACAGCACACCCCTGCATTCGGCTCTCTGGAATAGTGACTTGGCCAGATAGCTTATCTTTCTAGTTAGCCAATAAAAGGTGTCATTTTGCTTGGCTTTTCTCTGAACTAGGGCTCTAACGCTGTGCTTGAGAAATGCTATGAGTGATTTTCCTGCTATCTGAGAGAAGCGGTCAGGCACTTCTTTACTGATAACAGATGTTTAAGGCTTGTCTAAAAAGAATTTATTGTTTACTCTCTTTTTTGGCAATAATTGAATGCAAATGAAATTCAGGAAGAAATGTTATGTTATAATGGCTTACCTATACCAATGTGCTGTCTTGTTTTTTTTCTGCATGGTGTTTTTATACTTTACAAAAATTTACGATAATTTAATCATTTTTTTTAAATTCCACTCCTCAGAAATATGCTTCTGAAGTAAATTATCTCATACTACAGTCGGTAGTAAGCAGTCAGTTTTGATGAAGATCTGGATTAGGAGTTAACATAAAATATAAACTTAAAGAATAAGAAAGTGGCTTTGGCAAAATAATATTGAATTCAGACAAGAACACAAAGAGTTCAGGAAAAATACCCAAGTCTTTGCCTGGCAGACGTTAAGAAAAGTTAATATTTCTTGTGACATAAAACGGCGGCAGTAGGACTGCATTGGAAACAAGATATTCCACTTACACTCAGCGTGCCCATCATTTATTTTTGGAAATGAGGTTTAAATCTTTAAACTAGAATTCCTAGTTTCTAAATAAATACACATCAATATATGAAGAAAATATAAATTGAAATAAAGATCATATTTAGACCAAAAATCCTATATATTAATGGAAATTAAATTTAAACTAAAACTGATAGAAAGCCATGATTACAAAGTATTAAGTGATATGTAGACTATGTATACTGCTAATATTATACTGTATATTGTCACATATGTGTATCTGTAGACCACGTCCTGGCTCTGATGAGGTAAGCAATACAACGCCAGGACTAGAGGGGACACTGACATTAACATTATCTTCTCTTTCCTACTCAAGAGGGATGAGTGACTCCCAGCCCTTATGGTCCCCAGAATATAAAGCCCACTCTTTCCTGGAAGGTGAGATCAGATGCTAAGCTGACTAATCCAGAGGACAGAGAATCTACTGTTAACCATTTCGTCTCCTTTTGAAACTTGCTCTTTCTGTTTGAGTCATTATTGGCTGTCTTTTTAGTTTATAAATAAACAAACCCTGACGGTTGTTTAGGGTTGTGTTGGTGTTGCTGGTGTTCTCAGAAGGTGGCGTTTCATCTTGCAGGCACCCTGGATATCATCGAGAGGAGTTGCAGCTCATGACTTGATGGCAACTCCGGTCTGTACTGGGAACTGAGAAAGATGGCTGTGAGGGATTTGAGGGCAAATACGAACGCATTTGTTAGAAGGATCTGTGAGCAAGTGACACACCATCTGTGGTCAGTTCCTTCTTACAGAGGAACTGAACCATTATGCACATCCGAATCTGTTCCTCAGAGAGTTGCAGTCAGGGTGGGTGATGGAATGGTCCTTATGGATGACGCTGCAGTTCTGACCTGCTGAGCTGGCTACTTTAAGCAGCTGTTTAAAGCTGATCCTCCAGCTAGGATGCTGGGCATCTCTGGGTCAATGGTTCTTATGGCTGATCCTCCAATTAGTTGTGAACCACCCAGTCTCACTGAGATTGCACAGGTGGTAAACCAGCTGATTATAGGGAAGGCTGCAGGGATCTGTAGTTTCTGGGGTGAACTTTTACAGGCTGGTGGTAAGGCTGTCCTGGCATTGCTAGCAGTCTTTGTTCTTGCTTCTACTCTGTTCAGTGCTTGCATGGACTGGGTGTTGGGCAGGGTCGTGTGGTCCAGCGGCTGTGGGGCATCTGTTGGTGAAGAAAAATTCACGGACCTTTACTTTGCTGCCAATGCTGTGATCATTGCGGAGTCAATGGAGGCTCTGATTGAGGCTCTTGAGAGACTGAGTGAGGAGTCTGAGTGTATGGGCTTGCATGTGTCCTGGATAAAAACCAAGATCCAGGCCTTTAATGACCTCTTGGACACAGCTATCAGCAGTGTGTCTGTCTGTGGAGAGAATATCAACCTCGTTGAGAGGTTTACTTCCCCCGGCAGCAACATTCATGTCTCTGGTGTCTCTTCCTATGAAGTCAGTAGACAGATTGGGACAGCATGGAGTCATGAGGTCGCTGGAAAGGGGTGTGTGGCGCTCCCAATATCTATGCAAAAGGACGAAGGTCCAAGTCTTTAGAGTCCTGGTGCTTCCTGTCTTGCTATATGGTTGCGAGACATGGACGCTATCCAGTGACCTGAGATGAAGACTGGACTCCTTTGATTCTGTGTCTCTTCGGAGAATCCTTGGGTTCCGCTGGTTTGAATTTGTGTCAAACGAGCAGTTGCTCATGGAGTCCCAGGAAGATAGATGGTCATTTCCAGGGTGTGGTTCTGGAATGCATTTCCGCCTGAGGAATTGCCAACCAGTATCCCGAGCTGTTTCATTGTGCTGTGGCTGCAGCAACGTGCTGTACCAGTGCACACTCCTCAACCTAACCTGACTTGACTTATCATTTCTTGGCTTCTCTGAATTCTCATTTTTTATGATATATATATTTATATATAAACTGCATATACACATACATACACAACATATACACAGTGTACACAGTATATATACCATATATATATGTGTGTATACTGTAAATAAAAATAATTTGGGAGCTAAAAATTATTCATTTTTTATTAAATTATATTTTAATGTGAGTGGATTATAATGGTGCAATTGTGTTTTAAATGTCTCCGAGTGCAATGTCTACCAGCTATGCTGGACTGGGTATAGTGACCTGAGCTCTGAGACCTCGCCGAGATAAAATTAATAGAATTAAATATCTGTGGTATGGTGGGTTTGTGGTGTTGTGCAATTTTAAGTAAATAAAGGAGCACTTTGGCTCCGGTGGGGTGCAGATGTGTGGACAGTAGCATGGCTGAGCATCTTCAAACGTTGATGGGTAAGTGGCCGCTCATGCATTACTTTGCAGAAACGTGCAGTTTGGTCAGATGATCCAGCCATAAACCATATTCTAGCCAACTGCAGAACTGAATAGATGATTTGTGGTTCATCTACAGTATAATGACATCTGGAAGCTGAATCAAGCCTTGGAAAAGTATGCCAATGATATTAAGACGTTTAGTAATACTTACTCCCTAACTATGGACAATATGACTAAAGACTATTAGTATATACAGTACCTTCAGAAAGTATTCACTTCACCTTCATTTTTAACAGACCCCTTCACTTTTAACACATTTTTTAATGTCATAATATTATTCTAATATCATTTAAATTCATTTTTTTTTCTCCTCAACCAACACTTAATACCCCATAATAACAAAGCAAAAATAGGATTGTAGGTTTTTTGCAAATTTATCAAAAATTGAAATATCACAGTGACTCAAGTATTCAGACTCTTTACTCAGTCCCTTTTTGAAGTACCTATGCCAGTGATTCCAGGCTACAGTTTGTTTGGGTATGACGAGACAAGCTTTATGTAATTAAATTTGTTTATGTTCTGCCATCCTCCTTTTAGATCCTCTCAAGCTTTGTCAGATTAGCTGCAGACCATCAGTCTACAGCTATTTTCAGGTTACTCCAGAGATGTTTGATTGGGTTCAAGAGCAGTCTCTAACTGGGCCACACCAGAACAATCACAGAGTTGACCCAAAGCCACTCCTGTATTAGTTTTGATTTGTGTTCATGGTCATTTTCTTGTTGGAAGGTGACCGTTCAGCCCAGTCTGATGTCTAGAGTGCACTGGAGCAGGATTAAGGATACCTCTGTACTTTGCACCATTCAGCTTTCCCTCATTGCTTGCTATTTTCCCAGTCCCTGTGACTGAAAAGCAGCCCCAGAGGACAATTCTTCCACCACCATGGTTCACTGTTTAAATGGTATTTTGCAAATAAAGAATGCTGCCTGGTTTCCTCCACATGTGATGTCCAAACAATTCAATCTTCTTTTCATCAAACCAGAGAATCTCATTTCTTATTGTCTGAGACACCTTTAGGTGGCTTTTTGCAAACTGCAAGCGGGCTGTCATCTGTTGTCTGGCCATTCAGTCATAAAGCTCGATTAATGGAGTGTTGCATTGGTGGTTGTCCTTCTAGGAGGTTTCTCCTATCTCCAATGAGATTCTATTGAGCTCATCCAGCTCATTCAGGTTCCTCTTTATCTCTCTTACCATGGCCTTTCTCCCACAATTGCTCATTTTGGCCAAATGGCCAGTTCTTGTAAGAGCCAAGGTTGTTCCAAACTTCTTCCATTTAAGAATTTTGGAGGACACTGTGCTCTTGGGAATCTTCAATGCTGCAGGTAATTTTTGTAGCCCTCCTCAGATCTGTGCCTTGACACAAGCGTGTCTCTAAAGTTTGCGGACAATTCTTTTGGCCTCATGGCTTGGTTTTTGCTCTGATACAGTGTCAGCTATGGAACCCTCTAAAGACAGGTGTGTGCCTTTCCTAATCAGTTCAATCAATTAAACTGACCACAGGCGGATTCCAAACAAGGTGTAGAAACATCTCAATGGTAATCAACAGAATGAGCAGGATTCAACTGAGACATATTTCAAGGATTATAGCAAACGGTCTAATTACTTATGTCAATGTGATATTTCAATTTTTTATTTTTCATAAATTTGCGAAAAATCCTAAAATCCTATTTTTTTCAATGTCACTCTGGGGTATCGAGTGCTGTTTGATGAGGTAGAAAAAGACTTTAAACGATTTTAGAACAAGCCTGCAACATAATAAAATGTGAAAAAAATGAAGGGGTCTAAATACTTTCAGAAGGCACTGTATCACCTGACTAATTCCATCATTATGAAAACAGCATTTCAAATTGATTCTGGACTTTAGTGCAGTTTGTTCAGTATTAATACAAAGAGTAAACATAATAACAGATGAAAATATCTAGTAATAGAATAGTGTAGTAGTCAGGTTTTATATGCGATTTGACTGGTTATGTGCCAGCTTCCCACATCCTTCCAATGTAGAAAGTGTGGATAGATGTATGAGTTGCTTGAAATTAAGAGAACACGGGTGTAGAAAAAGGGTAATTTGCAGCGTCTAACCTGACTCCTATTTCTGCCCTTAGATTGGAGGACACATCTGAAGAATCCTGATGCCACTTCTGCTTCACTGCCAAGTCCTGCCCCTTTGTGGTCCACTTGCGCAAAAGAAATGCCATCACTGGAAGTCGACATTTACTTTGAACCAGCTGCCAAAGAGAGCCGAACGATATCTAGGGAGCTGAAACATCTCATTCAATGTTGAATGTTGAACATTTGTTTCGTTTTTGATTTCTTTTTCTTTGGTCTTTGGTTCTCCTGGCTGGGCCCTCAACACTCATTACAACTCTCTTGTGCTTATCTTCCACCACTCACTTAGGTTTTGAGGCACTAACAGCAGTGTAGATAATTTCAAGACCAAAGAGATACCTTTTGACTGTGTAAGAATGCATTGGTCAATCAGTCAGTCATTCTTTTTTTATAGAACAGCTGCCATTTTAAGTGGATGAACAAAAAACGCTATACCCAAAGACTAATGCATTACAATCTAAAACACCATATTGGACAAATTAGACAAAGGAAAGAATTTCTTCCGTTTGGTAAAGATTACCTCGCATGAATCTGAACTCGTCTCCCACACCGATTTCCACTCCTAGTATGCAATGATGGGTAAAGTGATTCTTTTCACTCCATTTTCACTTGCCATTGGCATAGAAGGGCATCATGGCACATACGTGACCCCCCCAATGTTGTATCTGTGCACTCAGCACATTTTTCTTCTATTTTGTAAGAAGCAAGCAATCTAAAGAGCTGCCAAAACTTGCAAAGATAAGCAAATTAAAAAAGAAACAATTGTATAACCAATAAAGGAAATGCCATACATTCAAAGCTTAATTTCTCTGGCATGTGTGGCTGTTTCTTTAGTGGGACATAAGTCAGCGGAGAAGAGAAGTAACGCAACATGGGGAGGCTTATCTTTGAAGGATTTCAGAGCAGTGTCTCTGGGACTTAGATAATGAGCCAGCATTGTAAAAATGTTAAAAGAAGAGGGTGATTTCTATTTGGGAAAATAATGCTGTAATGGACTAATGACAAAAAAAGGGAACACAAACTGCAGAGAGTCAGACGCAGGCAGAGCAGGCTTGGCTGGCTGCTATGAGCTTCCCATGCAGCCCAGGCATCTGTGCAACAGTTGAGTAGGTTGTCTGGCGCCTCAGTCATCAAGTTTGTCTGTCACTTACCAAATCCACTGTTTTCCTTAGAGGATGAGCTAAGCTGCCCCCTTAGCTCTAACGATTTATTTAAGTCCTGAACATGCAGGACCCCTCTGCTCAAATCTCAGTTTATCTTGGACATGTTGTTTCAATACGGGCCAATCAGCTCGGCCTACAGTGGAATGCCCCCTGAGACTCCGCTGGGGTTCCCAACAGGCCCATTCATTCAACAGATTTCTAGGACACTGGTTTAACATCTGGAATTTATTAGCAGCTTTACAACAGTTCTCATCCCGCAGCAGTCACTGACAGATATTTTGGGATGAGAACGTCAGTGTGATTCTTTCAAATATTTATTTATTTACTTGCTATGGTTTTAAATGCATACATGAAAAAATATACTTTAACAGCTTATTTAACTCCACTCTCTGACAGCAGTAGAAAAGTAGCAAAAAAAAAAAAAAATATATATATATATATTTGAAACACGTTGACGGTGTGTTCAATGCCAGCAGTGCTTCTCAGGCTAATTTACTAAGGTGCAATTCATCATGTTTGCATTGCATTACATTTTACAACTCACTTTTCTTCACTTCATCCTTAGGAAAAGACAAATAGACTAATGTGCCTCTTATGCATTGAACAATTTCATACCATCTGGATGTATACATCACAAAAACTGTGGCTTCCGCCTGGATTTTGGTGCCATGAGGAGTTAAGAAAATTCCCTCCCGGACACCCCCACCAAAGAAAGGAACAATTTTCAATCCAACACACAAGTTTTCAAGTATCACTCATTACTGGCAATAATTCCTCACTGTTTCTGCCCAAAGGCGTTTAAAACAGAACATGGAAATTCCCAGAGTTGTGCTATAATTTCTACCTATTTATTGCAGATGGTCAGAAGTATGGTGAGAGTAGCAGGGGCGTTAAAAAATAATAATAAATGGCACAGTCAGTTAAATATTATTAAGTCAATAAAAGCAAGACAGAATCCTTGGCTTACAAATGGAAAACGGTTCTAAGAGATTATGCCGGTCCCTCATCTGCCCCCAATTTATTTATTTTTTAATCTACAAGAGTTCTAAAGTGGTGGAGCCTAACTTCCAACCTGAGGGACCCCATGGCAATTCACTTTTAAATGCATGTTATCTTGAACATCACACTTAAGTGGATTTCACTTTCCACAGTGGCTTCAGGTTGTAATTCTGATCATTTTTTGAGTTTACTGTTGGTATATACAGCAGTCCCCCCTGTTTCCACAGGGAATGCACTTCATTCCCCCCCTGCAGACAAGAGAAATCCATGGGTCATACTGAAACCAGTATACTGTATTTATCATGCACTAGGGACATAGCTTTACCAGTTTTAGGAGCACAAGCAACACCACCATGAATTTCATACTTCTTTTTTTATCCCTTCATGGATTGATGATTTGTTCTTGTACATTCTGCCAACTTCAGCATACAACTTTTTATGTTTCAATACTAAAGAAAGTATTTTGATTTTCTCACTTAATGGAAGGATTCACACCTTCCCTTAGGCTTAGCAGAATTCTATGCATCACTCCACTTGGGCTTGGGGACAATATTAAGCAAAATAAAAGTTATATGTGTAGTGATCCCATGAACATCGATAACGTCTACACCATAGATGCTATGTACTTCCTTAGAAGACTGGCATCCTTCAACATCTGCAGTAAGATACTGCAGATGTTCTATCAGATGGTTGTGGCGAGTGCCCTCTTCTACACAGTGGTGTTCTGGGAAGGCAGTATTAAGAAGAAGGATGCCTCACGCCTGGACAAACTGGTGAGGAAGGCAGGCTCTATTGTTGGCATAGAGCTGGACGGTTTGACATCCGTAGCAGAGCAACGGGCACTCAGCAGGCTCCTATCAATTATGGAGAATCCACTACATCCATTAAACAGTGTCATCTCCAGACAAAGGAGCAGTTTCAGCGACAGACTGCTGTCACTGTCCTGCTCCACTGACAGACTGAGAAGATCATTCCTCCCCCAAACTATGCGACTCTTAAATTCCACCAGAGGGGGTAAACGTTGAACATTATTCAAGTTATTGTCTGTTTTTTACCTGCATTTTTTATTACTCTTTAATTTAATATTTTTCCTGCTGGAGTATGTGAATTTCCCCCTGGGATTAATAAAGTATCTATCTATCTATCTATCTATCTATCTATCTATCTATCTATCTATCTATCTATCTATCTATCTATCTATCTATCTATCTATCTATCTATCTATCTATCTATGAGGCTGGCTGGGTGGTTGAAGCAGGTGATGAGAAAAACAGTGGACAACGGGATCATTCATGCTGGATACAGTTTGACACTGTTCAGCCTGGCAGGGTGCAGGGTTAATTCAATTTTATGAATGTTTAATATTTGGATTTTTTTTTACATTTTCAAAAAATGGGTAACTAAAATCATGATTGGGGAATCTAGAATTGTGGGGAAACACTGTATAAAATTTGATTAGTTTGGTATTTATTTTCTTCTGCAACATTAAAAGATGTATGAATTAATTCATTAGTTAATTAATTAAATTTATATAGTGTCTTTTCTCACTACTGATTTTCTTTCAGAGCCTGAACAAACCTACATGAAAACCAGAGGAAAGCATAGAAAGCATTCTAGTTGAGCAGCACTGTGAGATGGCAACTCCTGGCTGCAACAAGCTGGTTACGTTTGTACATAATACCAAACTAGGTAGATAATATTGAATCAGCTCCATTGTCACAGAGGGATTTGTATAACATACAGGCCTGGGCAGATTTAATGAAAACAGGAAATGAACTGACGGAAATGACATCAGGAGAAAGCCGGAGATGCGATGAACTGACAGAGTGATATGGCGGTATTCTTCGTGGGAGATTGGAGTCGTTTCTTGCTGTAAGGTTTTTTATTCTGTCATTTTCCAGCGGGTGTAAAGGAAAAGAGAGCGTTAGTGCTGTATTCTGAATCCCCATTTCTCATGGTTTCACGTGCGATCAGGCAGTTTTACTGTTCCCTAGTCGCGCGTGTGTGACAACATATAATATACTGCTCTTCGATTTTTCCTACATGCCTTTGATAAATTTCTTGCACAGATTGGACATTTTAAACACCACCTACTAAAGTCAACACACAGTTCAGGTAGCTTTAAGTCAACAGTTTTAATTTAATTCAAGTCAATTTATTGTGATTATATCAAACAGTACCATTAAAAAGCATTTGTTGTCCATTCCATTATTCTAGAAATATGCAATGTCAATAACACAGTGCACGGCACAACAAACCAACACACACAAAGTACTAAACAGAGCAATGGAAATAAAAGAAATAGGTAAATAAATATTGCACGGAATCAAACAATATATATCTATATACTGTATATAAAATCAATGTGTGTATGTATTGTGGAACGCCAGCCCCCGGACACAGACAGACAAACACCAGAATATCCGAAACACACACATTTATTTCCTTCACAGCACCACAATGTCTTATCCCAACAACTCTTCTTTCTCTTTCTCTTTCGCTTTCGCTTTCTCTTCCTTGGACCTCCACTCCCCTCCTCACAAGCTCCGTCTCCTTTCTCCCAACTCCAGCTCGTCTACTGGAGGGAGGTGGCCCCTTTTATAATGACCCGGATGGGCTCCAGGTGCTCCGTCTGATGACACTTGCTGGTGTGGTGGAAGTTGGATTTCTTCCGGCAGCACTTCCTGGTGTGGCGAAAGTGCTGCCATCCAGGGTTCCATAACTGTCCGGGCACCCCCTGGCAGTGGCCACGTCCTCCCATAGGGATGAGCTTCCCAGCTCCGTTCAAGTGGCCCCCAAGCAGACCCGGGCAGCTGCCCTCTTGTGGCCCAGGGGAGGTAGGGTCCCCAGCCGTCTGGAACAGTATGTATGTTCCAGCATCACTTCTGACCTGCTGGGGCGATTTTCATGAAACTTGGTACACATGTTTCTCATTGGTCGACTAAAAATATTGTTGGGTGAAATCTGCCCTAACCCGTCCCCTTCTGTGTAGGGTGGGTGGTGATCTTGCTGTCTTGTATGCACGTTATCATCCAGTTGACACTCGGAATGACCACCAGAGGGTGAACTGGAGGTGACTGCAAGCATTCTTTATGTTTGAGCACCATTCACCCATTGTTGCTTTTGAAATTAAATAGAGTTGGCCAGTTCCAAACATCAACTGGATGATAACATTCATACAAGACCGCAAGACAAGCACATTAGTGAAGCTTCATTGTTTGTTAATTTATTTTAATTTTTCTCAAACAATTAAAAAAAAAACACTTTATTTTTCCTCCCGGGCAACGCTGGGTATTTCAGCTAGTATAAAACTAAGAGAATAAAACTGAATTGCTTATGCAAACTGAATAGAGGAGCAGTGTTTATGTAATGGAGTCTTGGTCAGAGATCAGACAGAAGGCAGTTCAGTTGTACTTTAAATAGTATTTGAGGAGAACAGAAGGTAGTAGTTGCTTTATCACCCAAACCCATGTGGAGTTGCCAGTTAACCCCAATGCAGGGGATATGTGAAAAAACAGGGTAGCTGGAGCGAACCGTACCATGAGGAGACACCATAAGCTCCATCAGACACTGAACAAGCTGGGAAGCAGTGTTATCAACTGAAACACAATAATAATAAAGAAATAAGAGAAAATAGCACATCTTATTTTTTTAAATTAAAAAAATCATATTTATGATTAGGGCAATTAATTATTCATAGCTTGTTTTGAGGGTATCTGGGTCTCATTCATCCATCCATCCATTATCCAACCCGCTATATCCTAACTACAGGGTCACGGGGGTCTGCTGGATCCAATTCCAGCCAACACAGGGTGCAAGGCAGGAAACAAACCCCGGGCAGGGTGCCAGCCCACCGCAGGGCACACACACACACACACACACACACACACACACACACACACACACACACACACTAGGGACAATTTAGAATCACCAATGCATCTAACCTGCATGTCTTTGGACTGTGGGAGGAAACCCACGCACACCCGGGGAGAACATGCAAACTCCACACAGGGAGGACCCAGAAAGCAAACCCGGGTCTCCTTACTGCGAGGCAGCAGCGCTACCACTGCGCCACCGTGCCATTCTGACACAGAGGTTTAACAGTTCAACACACTGTGAGATACATCTCTGTGTTTCCTATTCCTGATGTATTATGTTTTGGGAGCAGAAAATGGAAAAGGGAACCAATTCATCACAACAAAAATCCTAAGGTAAGTTGCCTGAGAAATAGTTGCACAACAGAACTCAGATGCATTAGGATATACAAACTTCACACAATAAACATTCCTGACACAATTCAGGCATTGGCCCATGGCTGAATTTAACATAAGCATTTATCATTCAAGCTTATATGGACAGCCGCCTGCAGTGTTTAGCATCACTTTGGTTTAAAAAGGATATTAGCCAGACACATTGTTGTTTGATACTCGGGCATTTTAGACTTCAGAGGGAGCAGGAATTCTGCACCTCTACAGTGCCCTCGATTACCCACATTGACTTCATTACTGTTTTACAAGAATTAAAAGCCACAGGCCTTGGAAGCTTCTACACAATTACCTGTACAGAACAATCAATGAAATGACTGTTTTTTTAATTAACATTTGCATCTATACACAACCATGTCCATTTTTGCTTATGTGACCATAGCAAAATATGAGATTTTTATAAAACAATTTAAACACAGGTATAGCTGTATTTGTCAAGGGTTTTCAAAACTTCTGCAGCTTCAGTGTGCTTCATAGAAAGGTTTGGGCAATAAATATGACATATTTGCAAATAATTCTACAGTTTAAGTATCTTCAGTTTAAACATTTTAGTGAAATTCAAAGCAGAAAGAGTTCACACAAAAAATAAAGAGTAAAATTGATAATGCACACAAAAAAATAGAAAAGTTCTTATCTGTAATGTTTCTGATAATGGCTTACATTTTTTGTTATTTCTCTTTATACAAACAGGACATATGGTATGTATGTCATTGTATCCTTCCATTTGCAGGCACATCTAACAGTCCATACTCCTAGCAAACGAACTGTGGTCCAGACTGACTCATTAACATTCTCTTATTACAAACTAGGTGGCTTCACCCTCTGCTCGCTTCACTCGCCAACCCCTTGGCCTTCGCTACACACTAGCCTCTTTGCGGTTCTGCCACTCGCATATGGGGATGCGGATGTACAATTTAAACAGATTTTTATTTTCATGGGAATTGTTACATATGCATCAACGCAACGTATAACTGCCCATGACTGAATTTTGTTTGTTTCTCTTTATTAAATAAAATGATTTTTTCGAATGTTTGGCTCTGAGATTTGTTAATTGTCTTTGCAAAAGCTAATCTAACCGGAAACTTTTAACGTTTTAATACAAATGGCATATCAAGATCTCCTTTGTTGTCTAATGTACAACTTTACCTTTCATGGATACATCCTTCCTTTTAAAGTAATTTGTGCGTTGTAAGACCGAACGTTGTTAATGGTTGTAGATATTCTTTGGGATATTGTAAGTTATTGTTTTCTCATTCCGCATGATCACCACCAACTATTTCAGCATAGTCTATTAATGCACATTTAACCAATTTGCTGTGTAACCGATCGACATTTTTGCCGTTAATTAGTTTGACTTCCTCGTTTCTCGGTGCTAGGATTGTGTGTGTAATCATTTTTTTATGTTGATAACCCTTTGTGTTGAAATTCTTGAATAAGATTTGGACAAAATACATCTTTAATTGGGAACTTAAAGTGAAGAAAACATTAAAATGTATATGAGCTGAGAGCGCAGGAAGTGTGTCTAACAAAAGCATTCACATGAATGAGAGTTGAGGTCTTGTTTGAAAATGTTTGAGAGGAGGGCGTGACTTGAAAAATCTCTCTTCCAAAAAGTCTTGTTGCGTTGAAGTATTTTTTTATATAATAGAGACATATAGCTGAGAAAGGTCTATTACATGGTATCTTAGGGGGTAAAAAATTACGCCATTATCTAAGTAACAATATGAAGTTCACATTCTAGTCTACTTAAGCATATAATATACTTCTGTGTATTTTATTATTTTAGGATTGACTCTTACTACAGGTTTTTAATTTTTATAACAATTTCTGACAAATACCTTGATATTCCACTCAAGGACAGGCTGAGGGAGGTCATGGGCACAAAAAACAATGGTATCTTCCCTTTGAGACATTGGTAACTGGTGGAATAGGTAGTTGGAAACAGAAGATAATATAACTTTCTTTCAGAAACGTCAAAGTAAGCCAATTAAGTATAATAAAGGAATAAAGGAAATTGTTAAAATTCATTTGGGCAATATCATTAAATGAAATAATTTTACTATTTTTAATGTACCATTAAATGAAAATTCAAAGGTTTTACTTTTTTATACTTAAAATAATAATATCTGACAAAACAGCCATGGATATGGAAACATCAAGGAACCAAAAGAACAAATTCAGTCCTTTGATACCAAATAGAGAGCAGCTCACATAATCATGTTGCTCATGTTCCATAATTCACTTTTGACATGTTTATTCCAAAACATGGTGGTTCATTCTTCCAAATAATTAATTCATATTACATTTTTTGCAGTATTTGAGTTTTGGTGTTTGGACTTGTGTTCCAGATCTTTAGTACTAACTTCAAGGTTTATTAAAGTAACAAACACTGCAGAAAATAGAGAGGTTCAGAACTGAGTCAAGGCTAATCAGTCAAAAACCTAACTTTTGGAGAGGTTAAGTACTCCACATCATTTCGATGGACCATAATCTGTCCTATGAAGACTTATTAGAACAGCTTCTATGTTACCTTTTCTGTGTTACATTGCTGCATTTACTCCATTAAGTTCTTTTGTTAACCTTTATGTCTTTCTGCCCGTTCATAATCTTTGATTTGAAGACTTTCTTCAAAAAAGTTCTATTTGTTACTTACAGGTAATTCACAATACTGCTAAAAATATTACTAGAACTAGAAGGTACAACCTCTTAACTCCTATTCTCAGGTGTGTACATTGGCTTCAAGTTTAGCTTTGAGGAAGACTTCTGAATCCTTCTTCTTATTTAAAGTATCCATTGCTTTAAATGGCCTTGTCCCAATTACATATCTGAACTTATCAATACATACATACCAAAGTGCATATTATAGTCTCTAAATTCTGGTCCATTAAAGATTTCAAGGATTAATAAAGCAACAGAGGTAGACTGAGCCTTTCGTTACAGGGCCCCAAAGCTGTGTAATGATCTGTTGGACCCCAATGTCCTTTACCTGTATTATTAAGCAAAGCACAAATCTAGGTATTTAAACATAATATGGAAAAGTACTTCACTTTAGAATACTATTTCATGTGGTAAATTAATACAGTATACCATGATTGTGAGGAAATACCTTTGACTTGAAAAACACTGAACTTACCCTTTAAGTGGGTTTGACAATGTTATGTTATTTGTAACAATTGAACATACTTATTACACACTCGTCATTTGCAGGATAAGTTGACACAAACACCCACTTCCACTCCCATTGGGCTAAGTTAGAGTTGCTAATCAACCTTACACGGATGTCTTTGGGATGTGGGATTAACTGAAGAAAGAAAAAAACATAAACACAGGCAAACAGTCTGTTTAATATTTTGACTATTATTATATTTTATTCTTTAAATTGCATGTGGATTTCAGTTCTGATCTGATTCACATTCACAGAGTGTCACCTGTGGGAGGAAACTGATTGATAATACAGGCTGCTAAGATGAAACATTTAATTTTACTTTTGTATTAGCAAAACTAGATAGATGTTACAGAAATAAAATGTCTGAATAATTGTTTTTTGGCTTGGCTGAAAGGAGTTACAAGTTATCATATCTGGTGTGCCAACCAAAAATGAATAGCTTTAAGGGCAAGAAAAACTCCCTGGCTTCTGTCTTCTCGACTTTATTTAACCTAAATCTTTAAATTGAGCCGTTTGTGTAAATATGAAGTTACTTGCTTAAACGGTGTCCCGTCTGTACATGCCACTGACTGTACAAAAGCAGGAATTGGATATACAGTTGGAAATGCGTAACTGTAACTATGAACAGTTACACAATGGATGGGATGTATCAAGAAACTTTCATAGTCAGTGGTATTTTGGCATGAAAATTCTGGTGGGACCACATGGACCTGGGAAAGAGACACTGTTAGAAAAGGTGTGTGTATGTGTGTGTGTGTGTGTGTGTGTGTGTAAGAGATAGAGAGAGAGAGAGAGAGAGAGAGGGAAAGTGACTGAGAAAGAGATAAAGATAAACAAGCAACAAGGTGGTGTGCTGGGGAGGCAGCATAAAGAAGAAAGACGCCTCACGCCTGGACAAACTGGTGAGGAAGGCAGGCTCTATTGTTGGCATAGAGTTAGACAGTTTGACATCTGTGGCAGAGCGACGGGCGCTCAGCAGGCTCCTATCAATTATTGAAAATCCACTGCATCCACTAAACAGTGTCATCTCTAGACAGAGGAGCAGCTTCAGCGACAGACTGCTGTCACCGTCCTGCTCCACGGACAGACTGAGGAGATCGTTCCTCCCCCAAACTATGCGACTCTTCAGTTCCACCCGGGGTGGTAAACGTTAACATTTAACATTGTACAAAGTCATTGTCTGTTTTTACCTGCATTATTATCAATCTTTAATTTAATATTTTTTTTTTTGTATCAGTAAGGTGCTGCTGGAGTAAGTGAATTTCCCCTTGGGATTAATAAAGTATCTATCTATCTATCTATCTATCTATCTATCTATCTATCTATCTATCTATCTATCTATCTATCTATCTATCTATCTATCTATCTATCTATCTATCTATCTATCTCATAAAGAGCAGCATTTATGAGATCTGCTCCGCTGCTTAAATCCATTGGCCTTGGTAGGTAGCTACAGTGAACTTTGAGAAGGATCCTGGCGTGGATCAGCTCAGTGAGTTGAGGAAATTTAGTGCAGATGGTGTTGCCTCTGACTCCAAGTGAATGATGTCAGGTGGAGCCAGCAATGAACATACAGGAAACCTCACATCCGGGAGCAAAGAAGAAAAACTGCATTTCAAAATGTATTAAACTAACAGCACCAGGGATGATAAAATGTTAGCTGAATAATGCCATTAGAAGTCAAACAAATTAAAGATCTATCAAAATATTGCCATACAGTACAACCACCAAATGACTTGACTTAAAATTAACATCAAATACTCAATACCAAAAGTAGGAATGCTAATGAATACTCATAAATTTTATTAATTTCAAAAATGTGTTCAACAAAGGACTAAATCATGTTGTAGATAAGCAATCAACATAATTCATAATATTAATGATCACTACTCCGAAATATTGATATACTATACGAATTCACACACCCTTTAAATTGCATCACAGAAAAGCAACCAACGGGTAGCTCAAGCCCAAAAATAGAAATGACAAGATCATGCTGCATACATGCACATGTGAGCGAAAGTATGCTTAGAACACTACAGGGTCCAAGGGTCTGGCCAAACAATCCAGAAGTAGGCTAGTGGCACCAGGCACAAAGAACATTTCACATACTCCAAAAATAAATGTTCTTGTAAACACAAAGTTGCTTTGAGAACATCATGGAAAACTGGAAAAAATTGCTAATGAGAACTATGTTTGCTACAAACATTTGAACAATATGTAAATTACTGAGGTGGGTTTAGCACTTATTTCATTTTTACACAACAGTCCCTTAAAGCAGTGACAGCACTGTTAATATTGCCTATTTATTGTTGAAGTGTTACTGAAGCCTTAGATTTCAAATGAACATGCTTATATTGATACATATCTGCAAAATTCCAAAATATGCATAGCGCATATGTGGCTATCACACCGAGCCAAGCTAGTCTTTTATTATGACTTCTCGGCCTGTAAAAATCAAAATTGGCCTGAAAATTCTGAAGGAATAAGTAGGCCTGGCCCAGAAACATAAAGTAGTTCTGATCTTTAGGAACTAAAATTGTCCGACCTAGGAATCCCAAAAAGGAGAAAGGAACCAGCAGCCATACCTTCTGCACTTCAGAACAGGTAATCCTCATGAAGCTAAACGTCTTTGGGCCCAGCTAGCAATTTGTCAGGAGACAAACTAGGAAAGCTTGGGTTGCTGCTAGAAGAGGGGGAGCTTACCCTGGGGTCTTTGTGTGGGTCTCAATGCCCCAGTGTCGTCACTGGTACACAGTGCTGTAAACATTGTGCCATCCTTTGGATGACACCTGAAACTGAGATCCTGAATCTCTGTGGTCATAAAAGATCCCTGGGCATCTTTCAAAAAGACTTGGGTGTGTCCTGATGTCATGGCTTGAATTGCCCATCACGGCCTCATCCTTTTAACTACAAACTTAAGCACCTAATGTTTGCTAAACACAACTAGAACTGGAATTGTGTTCTGTGGTCAGTAAGCTGTGAACACTCTTTACATGTATGTCTTTAAATGCCTTAATTCAAGTAGATTTATCTTTTTACCTTCATAAAAACTAGCCCAGTAGGCCACCTTTAAAGAGGACTTATTATCTGACTTCAACATGTACTCTATTTAGTTTATTACTCACATATTCTACCTATATTTTTTTATTTGGCAAGTTGTATTAATTCCAATTGACTCAATCAGGTCTAAAGTGACTTCTATTCACACCATATATTAGATTTTAATTTGCTATTAAAAATAATAATACTGGTAATACAGATAGGTAATTGTTTCCCTCCTTTTGAGCAAACACATTTCAGCAGTAACACTTTGTCGGCATTCTTCCCAGCCGTAATTATGACTTGTTTTTGGCTCTAGAAGGTAGTGTTGGCTTTGGATTTCCCTTTAAACAGTACGTGCTTTTGTCAATGATATTTTGCAAGGTAATCAAATTCATTCTGACAAAAAAAGACATGTTAAAAGAGAATGAGGTGAAAGGTACCCAGAGAAACCTGTGTCTGGGTGCATAAGCTGGTAGAGAATTTGGAGTTTAAAGGCATGTCTATTTCTGAACTATACTGAGAAGATTGTTAGCATGAATGCTGACCCATCTGTCCTGCCTTGTGGACACTGCTAACAGGATGGTCTCTGGTTTCCATTGTACCTAGACTGTATACAGTAGATTTGAATGTGTGTGCTTCTTGTGGAGGCGGCACGGTGGCGCAGTGGGTAGCGCTGCTGCCTCGCAGTTGGGAGACCTGGGGACCTGGGTTCACTTCCCGGGTCCTCTCTGCGTGGAGTTTGCATGTTCCCCCTGTGTCTGCGTGGGTTTCCTCCAGGCGCCCTGGTTTCCTCCCACAGTCCAAAGACATGCAGGTTAGGTGGATTGGCGATTCTACATTGGCCCTAGTGTGTCCTGTGGTGGGTTGGCATCCTACCCAGGATTGGTTCCTGCCTTGTGCCCTGTGTTGGCTGGGATTGGCTCCAGCAGACCCCCGTTGACCCTGTGTTCGGATTCAGCGGGTTGGAAAATGGATGGATGGATGGATTTTCAATGTGGAGTGCTGTCGGCATTAAGTTATAGCTTCACTACCAATTAAAATTACTGAAAGGCAGAGAGTGCTCAAAAAGTTATGCAAACTTTAGAATTTCTGCTAAAGTACAGTATAAAAAAATACTTACAAAAGATAAAAGTTCTCTTTTACCTCTCAGAGTTCTCGTTTCCACCATACCACTCATTGTAAATCTGGGATCGAATCGTGATGATCGTTTAGTTTTCACGTTTTTTTTCCACCTGTATTTGGTTTATGCCCGTGACCCTGTGTTCGGATTCAGCGGGTTGGAAAATGGATGGATGGATGGATGCTTCTTGTGGAATGACCACAATAGTGTTTTGTCTTACATAGTAAGATAGCTTCCCCAAAATAAAAATACTTTTTTTAATACAGAATTTAAGGATTAGATTAAATTGTAAGGAGTCCACTTTTAGCAGCAGCACCAGAAAGTCCCAGGTGTCTTATGCTTTCTCAGTTCTGTTATATGTGTTCATTCTGAAATAGAATAGAATAGTTTATTAGAAATAAACTTGATTCATTAGGATTAAAAGACAAGACAAAGGTAAATAATTTTGGGGTAATTATTGACTAGGACCTGAATTTTAGATCACATATTAATCGGATTAATAGGACAGCATTTTTTCACTTAAGAAATATAGCAAAAGTTAGACGTCTTATAACATTGCAAGATGCTGAGAAATTAGTTCACGCTATCTATCTATCTATCTATCTATCTATCTATCTATCTATCTATCTATCTATCTATCTATCTATCTATCTATCTATCTATCTATCTATCTATCTATCTATCTATCTATTGTTTTCATTCAGCTAGATTACTGTAACGCACTCCTCTCAGGACAACCCAAAAAAGACATCAATCGACTGCAACAAGTGCAGAATGCAGCTGCTAGAATCTTAACTAGGAAAAGAAAATCCGAACACATCTCTCCAGTTTTGATGTCACTACATTGGTTACCTGTGTAATTTAGAATTGACTCTAAAATACTGCTTATGGTTTACAAAGCTTTAAATAATCTCGCTCCATCCTATATTTCAAAATGCCTCTCACCTTACACTCCTTACACTTCAAATGAGTGTCTGCTTATTATTCCAAGAGCTAAACTTAAAAGAAGTGGTGAGGTGGCCTTCTGCTGTTATGCACCTAAAATCTGGAATAGCTTACTGAAAGAAATCCAGGCTAATATGGTGGAGCACTTTAAAAAACTGCTAAAACACATGACTTTAACATGGCTTTCTCATAGCTTCATTTTAGCTTAATCCAGATACTCTGTATATGCATTTAATTATCATTATCATTCATGGTAGCTCTGAAATCCGTACAAACCCCTACTTTCTTTGCCGTTCTTTATCCGGTTTTCTGTGGTGGTGATCTGCACCACCACCACCACCTGATTAAAGCATCGTGATGTCCGTACATTGATGGATTAAAGACCAGAAGTCCACATGACCGTCATCATCAAGTTCTTCCATGAGAACCCTGAATACAATGAGGACTGATTGAGGTCATTGATGTTAGGTAGAATGCCTAAAGGAGGCTGGGTGGTCTTGTGGTCTCAGAACCCCTGCAGATTTTATTTTTTTCTCCAGCCACCTTTAGTTTTTTTTTTTTTCTGTCCTCCCTGGCCATTGGACTTATTCTATGTTAATTAATATTGCCTAATTTTATTTTTATATTTTGTCTTTTTTCTCTTTCTACATCCTGTAAAGCAATTTGAGCGACATCATTTGTATGAGAATGTGCTATAGAAATAAATGTTGTTGTTGGAAGGAAAATACACATATAGTGTATTTGATTGTGGAGCTGTATGTTTGTAAGGCTTCTTCAAGTTGACACATGAGGGATTTGTGGAGCAATATCCCATTACAAGTGTACCTGTAATACACAATTCAGCAACAGAGGGAAAAACCGGTGGACTACTGCTTCTGTGTGCAAGGTACAGACACCAAGATATCCCTCAGGGCATTGTGGATCATATAACTGACACTGCAATTATCACAAGTGGAGTGTGTCGCGAAGGTAATGTCAGTGTGCACTCACAAATTTGTGGGCTATTTTTTCATATGTCATCCGATATTTGAAAATATTCTTTCAGTTAAAATTGGCATCTTTGAGATCTTTGACTTCATGTTTTAATGATATTTTGGAAACATTACATGAACAGAAATAGATCAGTTTAACTGAATGGCCTGTTGTTTTCCATACTATATTAATTTTAATTTCTTGTGTTGTCAAAGGTCTAGCATTGTTGCAGGATCACAACATATTGTGACTTTTAATTATACCAGGTTAATTGACACACATTTATGGATTGTTATGGTCTAATTGAAAATGAGAAAAACTGGTAATTGAAGAAAACTGGATGGCTAAACTGCCAAAAACATTTTAAATACATTACAAATGTGACATTCACATGCCAAGGGAGCAGATTTCTAGCTTTGAGAAAGCCAAGTCAAGTCAAGTTGGGGAGCATACACTGGTACAGTGCATTTCTGCACCCACCACATAACGAAACAACTTGGGATCCCCGTTAGCAACCCCCCAGGAAGACACGCGGTCCAGTCCCACCCTCTATCTGCCACAGCCAGGTGTTATGTGGGGGACCCCTTGGCCTGGTCCAGCTACTCGGGTCCCCAACAATGAGGATCATACGAGCTGGATCACACTCAGGTAATCACGTCACATGGCCGTAGTGCCGTAACTGACACTCCCTCACAATGCAGGTAATGTGCCTCATTAGGAACTCCATGAGCAACCGCTCATTGGTCACAAAGTCAAACCAACGGTACCAAAGGAGTCCAGTCTTCGTCTCAGGTCACTGGATAGCGTCCATGTCTCGCAACCATATAGCAAGACAGGAAGGACCAGGACTCTAAAGACTTGGACCTTCGTCCTTTTGCATAGATATCAGGAGCACCAGGCATCCCTTTCCAGCAACCTTATGACACCCCCCATGCTCTCCCAATCCATCTACTGACTTCATAGGAAGAGTCACCAGAGACATGAATGTCACTGCCAAGGTAAGTAAACCTCTTGGCAAGAAAGGGAAAAAAAGGCTGGTGTGACATAAACTGTAAGGAATCCTGCTTTGTTTTCCTTCAATTGGAGGAACAATTTTTAGACAAATTATGATAATAATAATAATAATAATAATAATTAATTCATTACATTTATATAGCGCTTTTCTCAGTACTCATGATTTCACTTCTGCCTCTCCATGTCCAACCCTAACCCTGGCTTATATACTGTATATACCTGTGTCCCATTCATTATTTTTGATCCTTGATCCTGAAGGGGACAGATCTCCATGTGTTACAGGTGAGAAGCCAGTTATTGGAGAACTACAGCTGATAGAACAAAAGAAGAGCCCTTAACTAACATTCATATACTGATTAAACCGTGTACCTTAGAATGTCAAAGAATTATAAATAATTATGCATTCAACACTGTATCAGTTCTGCCTGAATCTTTCTTAAGGTTACTATACTGGGCTGCCATGGTACTTTAGGATAAATAAAGTAACCTTCAAATCATCCAGAGCTTTGACTGATTATTTAATAAAGAGAAATCTCTGACATGGTCCTTTACCTTATTTGTTCATGTTTGCTTTTGTTTTTTACCCTTAATTAAATGAGGCTTCTGTCTTGGTACCACAGCACGCTGACACCTTTTGGTCTTTTTTTTAGAGATACAGCATTTAACAATGAATGTTTACCCCAAAATAAAGGACAGCAAAAAGATGTTTATACTTTACTTAATGTACGGGATTTGCTCAAGAACACAGTAAACACTGAAGACAGTGAACCTTCTCTGCCCCATATATGGATCACTGAAGAGTCCTGTCGGGCTCTGCCCAGGGGCACACTTGTCGGTGGGCTCTCATGAAAACAAAACCATCAGAGTCTTGCAAACTAAACTTTGGTGCAGAATTTATAAGGGATCTGAGCTCCCTGAAAGGTCAGTATGTATAAAACAACAACAACAACAACAGCAACATTTATTTATATAGCACATTTTCATACAAATGATGTAGCGCAAAGTGCTTTACATAATGAAGAAAGAGAAAAAAGACAAAAATAAATTAGAAAATAGAAGTAGGGAACACTAATTAACATAGAGTAAAAGTAAGATCCGACGGCCAGGGAGGACAGAAAAAACAAATCCAGACAGCTGGTGAAAAAAATAAAATCTGCAGGGGTTCTGAGGCCACGAGACCACCCAGCCATCTCTAGGCATTCTACCTAACATCAATGACCTCAATCAGTCCTCATGGTATTCAGGATTCACGTGGAAGAACTTGATGATGACGGTCATTGTGGACTTCAGAAACAGAAGCAAGCTAGAAGCATCTGTAAGTTAGGACAACTGATAGATTCATCATTATTCTACATTTCATCACTAGTTATGCTTTCTACTGTAGTTAGACCCAGTGATCAGTAATTGTCTAAACTGGTTGGTTTAGTTAGGCATTAAACAATGCTGATGTTGATGACTATAATGTGATAGTCTGTAGCTCTCTTGTTGGCTGCAGTGGTGGATGTTTAGAGCACATCATTCATTTGGTTTTAGTAAGATAGTCTCAATTCAAGCAAACTAGTAGTTGTGATTTTTGTTATCACTTACAGAGAAGGAAGGCGGCTAAACGATGACAGCATTATTTCCTTATTCATTTTTTGCAAGGTTTTACTGTTATTTGTGTTTTATTATTGAATGCAAAGTGTGTACAGTATAGGCTATTGTGTTTTCCCAATTGTCAGCTGTTCAAATAAAGCACGCTAATCCCAACACAATTTATTGTTGTGTAAATTATGTAGCATGTGTCATTCATTGAGCTAGTATAATGAAGTTCTTTATTACATTGTGTTTTATATCCTATAAATACAAATTAACATCATTTGGTTGAATAACACGCTTTTATTTAATGTGTCTGTAGATTGGTTCTGGCTGGTGGCAATGGGTCATGATGTCTTGTCAGACTGTGGACACCATTCACTTGGGGTGCCTCCTCGCTCGGCCCAACCCCGTAAATTACTGTGCCTGCAAGAAACTTGTGAAGAATGACTGATGAGGCTGTTATTCTCTTGTTCTGAATCTGAATGAACTGCACACCCTACAGAACAGGCTGGTTGAGCTGTAGTGTTTTAAAGAATTACCATATTAGGATGCTTTATATGGTTAACAGTGACTTAAATACATACCACAGACCTATAGTAGTGTCACTTTTGCAGGATGAAACTTTGAAATCAACTATCCTGAAAAAGAAAAGTAGATTTAATATGCATAAAATAAATCTGCACGTGGTTACACTGCCTCTGAATTTGGGAGAGTCAAATAAAAACCAGATGGGGAATGAAAAACAGACGAGAAGAAGAAGAGCCTTAATACTATAGATTGCTTTGCTGAAATTAGACATGGTCCTGAAAGGAAAATTGCTTTTTTGCCTCAAGAGGGAAAAAAAGTCTTCCATATACAGTATGTGCACTTCCAGTGACAAAACCCAGATGTGAAAACTGGACTGTGAATGAAAAACCTACCCTGATAACGACAGATGAATGAGAGCACCACCAGGAGTCAAGGAGAGGGTTACTGTATGTGGGTGTGAGATCATGTTGAGGGTTATGAAATGATTCTGTCTATTCGACATCTTACACATTCAACAAAGGTTAGGGACCCATAGTGGTCACATTAATGTGTAAGAGTGGATGAACAAGTCTCCAAAGCCAGACAAAAGTTGCCACTAGGGAGACTCCAGTTTTCTGCATTCTATTTTCTTTGAGCACCTTAATAGAGCAGCATGGGTATTGCTTACTGAATGACGTATTTGCATTCCGTTTACTTAATGTTTGCTTGTGTTGTAGTCCACCAAACGCCATCGTTATAATGATGGAACCATCATAGTTACCATGCAATTTTGGCTTCTGTCACACACGTGCAAGTAGGAGACAACTAAAGGGCCTGAATAATGGTAGTTCCACATCCAACCTGTCTTTCTCAATTCCTTGCAGACCTTTCTCAGGAAATCCCACCGGGTTCCGGCACCTTCGATGATGTCACTTCTGGCAAATAAAGACACCATCTTTACTGACAAGAATCAGTTCAGTTGTAGACTCTAGTTGTAGATTTCACTGCAAAATCAGTGATTATAAAAACAATTTACCCGTTTATCTATATATCCATTTTCAAACCTGGTTAATTCAGTCCTTTAATTGCCAAGTCCTCAGCAACTGCAACTCATAGAGCTTTAAAAAAATTGATATATAATAATTGGTTAATTGGATAATTTGGTTTTGTGGGACTTCAATCTATTTCATTGTGGCTGGGCTTTATCGCTTTATCTGCTTTTTCATATTCTGAGTAGTTTTTTTATCAAGTTTTCACACAAATTGCCACCGAATGTGTGATGTGCAGGATGCTTGGCTCCTTCAGAAAGCTAAGGTTTTTATTAATAAACAATATTTAATTGTTTGTGCAATCATTAATGCTTTTGGCATATTGTCTTACAGCATTGCGGTCCAAATCGTATGTATTCAGGGTTTGGTGGTCTGTTCAGTGTACTAACTGAAATAATTTACTGTGTATAGGCAAGGGATTATTGAAGTTTTTTTTGTTAGAAATGAACCACTGCGCTATTTCTACTTTATAGAAAAATATGAATATTCTTCAAGGAATATGATAAATTGTGATGAATCTTCTTCTTCTTCTTTCGGCTGCTCCCGTTAGGGGTTGCCACAGCGGATCATCCAAAATTATGTCCGCATATTGATTTGGCATAATTTTACACCGGATGGCCTTCCTGATGTAACCCTCCCCATTTATGCAGTTAATTTTGATTAAAACTTTTAATAGTATGATTAATCACAATTTAATATTTTAATCAAACAGCAGCCCTATTAAAAATACAATGCAGTGTAATCATTCAGTTCAGATTTTTGCTATGTGTATAAAACACAATGAAATTCTTCTGTGTGCTGTTCACCACAACAACGCCAAAATAACAACACAGAATGTAATAAGCAAAAAGCAGGCACCATTAGAAAAAAACAATTCTGTTATTTGAGCACAAATCTGTCTATTTTACAAGCCATGGCAGAGCATAACTGTTAAAGAAACAGAATTACAGGAGCAAAAGAAGGATAATAAGTAGAATATGGCTTGGTAAAAGGTGTGGAGTGGTTGTCTTCATCTCACCATGAGGCCTGCAGCAAGCAGAGAAGCGAGCAAGAAACACATCCTTACCTCGAGAAAACAAGACCCAGAATATATGATTAAAAGTATTATTGTCAGTTTACTTCAGTTTGCCACAAGAATTGTCTTGCAAACATGGAAGGAATGATTTTTTAATTTTTAATTTTTTATCTTTTATTGGATTTATTAAAAGCATGTAACATTTCATACAAAAAAGCCAAACTTAACAAAACTAAATTCAATTTAACCCCCAGCCATGAGTAAGAGTGGAAGTCCAACACCCAGGGTAAAACTTTGAGAGTAGTAAAGAGGGAAAGGAGTCCTTCTCCCCAATATATAAATGCTTATTCTAAAATGTTATTGATTAGATCCTGCCAGGTTTTAAAAAGGTTTTGCACAGATCCTCTAAGTGAGGATTTGATTTTTTCCAATTTCAAATAGTATATAACAGTTTCCCACTGACTTAACAAAGGTGAGTTAGGATTCTTCCAATTGAGCAAGATAAGTCCATGTGCCAATAATGTAGTAAAGGCAGTTACAGTTTGTTTGTCCTTCTCCACTTTAAGCCCATCTGGAAGTCCACCAAACACAGCTGTTACTGGATTAGGAGGGATTGTGACACTGAGGCTGTCTGATAGGCATGCAGAGATTTTTTGTCCAGAATGAATGTTAATTTGGTGCAGTCCCAAATCATGTGGCCCAGTGAGGCTGGAGCTCGATTATAATGTTCACAGGTTGGCTCTTGCCCTGGAAACATTTTGGACAATTCTAAATGAGACAGATGTGCTCGATAAATGATTTTAAGTTGGATGGAATGCTTTTTTAAAACTTTACTACTACAAGTGAATGTATTAAGTAAGGTTTAAAGCTTTCTTTTTCACATTGTGATCCCAGTACATATTAACTCCATTAATGCAAGAATGCAAGAGCAAGCTAGTTATTTTTTCACATTTATAAAATATGTTATACTTTAGAGTGCAATTTCAAGTTGCAAATTAATATATATCATCATTGTGAAGAAACAAATGATTGGAAAAATATAGAACTTGTCCTTCTAACATTAAAACAAGCAATTTTAAGTTTATAAGGGTCTCTTTTTTCAGTGACCTTTGTTCATTTAATATTAATTCATATTTATATTTTACAGATTAGTTGTATTATTAAACTTACCATGCCATAAGCTTCCTACTCTCCTAGTGCATGGTTTACACCAGTGGTCTCACACTCCGGTCCTGAAGGGCCGCAGTGGCTGCAGGTTTTCATTCTAACCTGTTTCTTAATTAGTGACCTGTTTTTGCTGCTAAGATCTTTTGCATTAATTTTAATTGACATGTTTTTTTTTAAGATTTGTTCCCCTAAATTTTTCATTGTTCCTCTGAGTTGCTTAATTTCTTTTCTTAAATGGCACCCAAACAGAAATGAAATGTGAAGTGAGTGAGAACAGAAGACCAACTAAGTCAGGGCCTCAAACTCCAACCAATTTCACCCAGTTGCCTAATTAGGCTGTGATTCTTGTTGTTAATTAAACCCGTTCTTTAATTCCATGGCTTGTTGCTGCTCTTGTTGTGCAACAGCAGGCATTTCCAAAATTATTGATTTTCACTTTTTTAAGAGCACTAGTAAAATGTTTTGTGGACCTGAGCAGATCAGCATTCTACGGAAGCTGAGAGAGGACATGCAATATCATTTTTTTTTAAATTGTCCCCTTGAGATAACAGACTAATTTTATCGAGATCTCGAGAAAACGAACTTTATTTTCTTGAGATAAAGGAATAATTTTGTTGAGATGTCGAGAAAACAAAAATTTGTTTTCTTGAGATAAGGGAATAATTTTATCGCAATCTCAAAATAACGAAACTTAACCTTTGCTCCTGGCATAAGGTTTGCTTAGATTGCGATGCCTATACAGTTGAAGCCTTGCTAACCATCTTCGTAAATGACGGACACTAATGTTGTTATTTTCTAAACTAAGGCATAAACATATTTCAGCCGGCGTCAGCCCTTGATTGAACAAAAATGTGACGCGCTGATCAAGACAGTTCTGCTCTTATGCCATTTCAAACAGGACGTGGCTTCAATAAGATAAACATTAGATACAATTATTTCATAATTTCGAGAAAATAAGATCTTTTGTTTAATTGAGATCTCAATAAAATTAGTCTGTTATCTCAAGGAAACAAAAAAAAATAACGATATTGCATGTCCTCTTTTGGCTTCCGTAGCATTCCTAAGACCTTTATCTTTCTTTATTTTCAGATACTGTATGATGGACACTTTGCTGGTCATGTTTTCGCTCATTTTGTATCTCACTATTGTTTGACTGCTAATTAAGGGTTCTGAGTCTTCAAAAAATTCAAAAGAACTTAATTAGCAGCAAAACCTGGTCACTAATTAAGAAAAGGGTTAGAATGAAAACCTTCAGCCACTGCTGCCCTCCAGGACCGGAGTTTGAGACGACTGGTTTAAACAGTCATCAGATAATCTGTTCTTAAACCCTCCATAATCCTCAGGTTCAACCGAAGTCTGCCTATACAGTTAAAAGTCCATAGAAATGGCCCACTACCCCAGGAAGCCGTCTTAACATTTGGCATCTTGTGGAAGACATAAACTGACCCCAAAACTGATTTCAGTCCATTGATAGGCACACTTACATAAAACACATGTAGAAAGCCTCCCGGGACTTAGGGAAGTCCATTCAAAAAGACAGTGTGTTTAGTGCTTTGATTAAAAATGTCTTTTATACTGATTGTTAAGCACATTGTCATATCACTCAATATGAAAAGACTGACAACTTGACAGATGTGATTTGTGCGTACAATTAAATGTTCATAGCGTAGTGAAAAGGCTACTTTGTACATCATAAACAATAATTTTTTTACAACCCAAAGCTTTGCCATTAGCATTCAAACAATTCTGAAATAACACATGCATAGAATTTTCCATACATATTCCACATATTCGACTTGAGTCATTTAAAACTCCACATGAGTCATATTGCATCATGGTGGGTAGTGCTATGCCAGAATGGATTGTCTTTAAAACAATAATTTCACTTATTTGCAAAGAGAAAAATAAAGGCTCCGTATGAATTAAGTCACACATTAAACACACCAGTGCATAGTAATATTTATGTGCTGCAATAAGGTTTTCTGTGAAAAGTGCTTTTACTACTGCAAATCATTCCCAAGGCACCTCTGTATTCTGGAAGTAATAAAAGGTATTTTTTAAATAAGCAGTAGAGGAAGCTTGAACCGACTTATCCCAAAACAGGACTGAATGGTGGCAGAGTCTATCCTGGTAGCATTGGATGCAAGTCAGGAACTAATCATGAAAAAGATGCCAGTCCTTCACAATTTACACGCATGCATTGGAACAAGGACCACTTTGCTAAAGTCAAACCTATAGAGTCTGACCTACTCATCATTTTGTGTTACATTTCCCAGATTTCTTTAAAAAAAAGGCATTTGTGTAAAAAATACTAAGATTTAAATCTAACATTACACGTTTGCATTTTAGAGTCAGTGATCCATAAAAACTCTTTATCCATTAAGATTGATTAACATTAGGAACTGATAAACACATCTCTGAAGGCACTGATTTAAGGGACTGCCTTGATGAGATGTGGGCTCACCAGGCTGATTTCAAAGTTAGATTAGAAGAGGTACATGTACAGTGACCAAGATCAGCTGGACCTTAGAGAAACTGAGGTTCAAGAAGTGTTGAATTTGAGAGAGGGGGAGAGAAAGAGAATGTGAGGGGAAAGAGTAATCACAATAAGCAAACAGGAGCAGAGCAAGAACGCTTGGATTAGAAACAAAAGTTGTTCACATCAACAAGAAAGTTAAATGGTGTGCTCCATGTTCATGCTATTTTTAGAGCCATTCTACGAGGTGAGACACAAAAATAACCGGACTGGACTTGGTGCTTTCCTGGAAAACCATCTGGAGGTCAGCCGGACGTGAATCATAGAACTATATCACCTCCTACACACCCTTTCAAACTGCCGACTGGCTAAGTATATCCTGTGAACAGCCCAGTCAGTATTTGCACAATAATCGCTACACGAGTTACTGTGATAATGTTGGGTGAAAAAATAGAACAGCGAATCAACATCAAATTTCTCACTAATTTTCTCTTTTTCCGTAAAGCAGTTTTTGACTGACAAAAACATTCCTGTCCTTGATCATCCTCCCTATTAGCCCGATTTATCTCCCTGTGATTTATACTTGCTCCCAAATATCAAAAGTGACCTGAAGGGAACACATTTTTCTTCAATGGATGATGTAAAAATAAAAACGGCAGGCCTGTTGAAGAGCCTCAAGCAAGAAAACTTCCAGCACTGTTTCAATCAATGAAAGATATGTACAAAGCGGTGTAGAGATTGGGAGGGGGAGTATTTAGAAGGTGACAATGTTTAGAATTCTGTACCTCATCAATAAATA
Organism: Erpetoichthys calabaricus; assembly: GCF_900747795.2. Classification (NCBI taxonomy): domain Eukaryota; kingdom Metazoa; phylum Chordata; class Cladistia; order Polypteriformes; family Polypteridae; genus Erpetoichthys; species Erpetoichthys calabaricus. The sequence goes on from NC_041399.2 coordinate 37,411,389, forward strand.
TTTTTTTTGTCTCACCTCGTATATGTACCGATTGAGTAGCAGTGATGTTGTCCTGGCAGCCTTGATTATTACAAATAAATTCCAAAGTAAGTACAAAAACAAAATCAACATTTTTGAGCGATTTAGAAGTCACTTGGCCCAGATGACTGTCAGTTTGTGGACCGTGTGGCTTGTAAATGACTGATGGTCTGTAGACCACACTTAGAGAACCACTGCTCTATGGTAGTTACTTTAACAGTGTTTCTCTAGTGAAAGTCCTTCCAGATGCTAAGGAAATGGCTGCAGCATCTTTAGGATGCACAGGCTTCACTGTATACGTCTCAGAAATTAAGAAATATGGCATTCTAGTAAACTACTCTGGAGTCATAGACACTGAGATCCTATTATGTGGAAGACAAAAGGCAGGCAACAGAAGACGCATTAGGTATCATCAATTCTTACAGAGGGTTGAGAGTTCACAGCTGGATATAGCTAAACCTGCTCCGTGCTAGTTTGTAGCACTTCTTAAAATGATTTATAATATTTAAACTCCTTATTATTATATCTTAAGGTAATTAATAATGCTTGTACTAGTTTGCATAAGGACAATGTGTGCAGTGTTCTGAAGCAATCTATGGTGAAAGCTGATATTTAAAAATAAACGCAACTTAATAGGGCCTTCTGGGACCACTGATATACAGCAAATGCAATACACATCTAAAGCGTCCAATAAAAGTATTCACTGCTTGGACGTTTTCACAATTTATTGTTAAACAAAAATAAATCATAGCGGATTAAATTTGCCCTTTTTGACATGGATCAACAGAAAAAGACTCTTTAATGTCAAAGTAAAAACAGATCTCTGTAAAGTGTTCTACATTATATACAAATATAAAACGCAAAATAATTGATCTTATAAGAATTTAACACCTTGACGTCAATGCTTAGTGCCATGACAGCCCTGAGTCTGTGTGCTCAAGTCTCTCTCAGTTTTGTACATTTGGATTCTGCCATTTTTCTCCATTTTCCTTTGCAAAACTGCTCAAGTACGGTCAGGTTGCATGGTGGTCATAAATGAAGAGCCTTCCTCAAGTCCAGCTACAAGTTATCATTTGGACTGAGTCCTGGCCATTTCAAGACATTAACAAACTTGTATTGAAGCTATTCCTGTGTAGCTTTGGCTTTATGCTTCTCCCAAGAACCCAGGTTTCTTATGGACTACAGAGGGTTTTTCTCAATGTGTTTTGCTGTATTCATTTTACCCACACAGGCCTTCCAGGACATACTGCAAAGAAGCAACCCCACAGCATCTGCCACCACCCTGCTTCACTGTGGGGGCGGTGTGTATTTTTATAATGTACAGTGTTCAAATATGGTGTTTAGTCTGGTGGCCAAAAAGCTCAATTTTGGTGTCATCAGACCATTGAGTCTCCTTCCAGCTGGCTACAGAGTCTTCTGTTTGGTTTTGTTTAGCAAAATCTATCCAAGATACCATGTGTGTTTTTTTTACCAGTTGGGTGATCTCCATTGAACCAATTCTGATACTGGCTGAACTGGCGTGTCTCATGCTTTAGAATGGAAAATAAAGCCACACCCATGATGACAGAACAAACAAACAGAAACTGACCTTATCAAAAATGGAATTGAGAAATTAGAAAGAAAAAAAAATGTTGTGACACCTTGAAAACGATAAACATATTGAAAGACAAGTACACACATTTTAAACTGTACAAACAGTTTAAAACCCCAGAATTATAACAAGAATTATTACGGAGGCAAGCAGAATTTGCAGTTACAGATTGGATGTAGGCAACTTCTCTATTCAGGAAAGAATCCACTGCATCCACTAAACAGTATCATCTCCAGACAGAAGAGCAGCTTCAGCGACAGACTGCAGTCACTGTCCTGCTCCACTGACAGACTGAAGAGATCATTCCTCCCCCACATTATGCGACTCTTCAATTCCACTCTGGGGGTTAACGTTAACGTTATACAAAGTTATTGTCTATTATACCTGCATTTTTATCACTCTTTAATTTAATATTGTTTTTCATCAGTATGCTGCTGCTGGATTATGTGAATTTCCCCTTGGGGATTAATAAAGTATCTATCTATCTATGTAGAGTGTTGAGTAGAGGCTGAGGAGGTCCTAAGAGTGCTAGGAGTAACGAAAGAGGAATAACTTTCTGAAGAGAGAAGCTGGAGAAAAGATCTCAAAAGGTCAGACATGTGGTGAAGAAAGTATGAACTGCAACTTGCCCAACTGCTATTTCAGTGATGGCCCCCAGGGACCATAAACTTGGAGAACTTTGCTTAAGTAGGCCAGAGTTAAGTGACTACCCGTGTGTAGCAAACACAATGGGTTTGAATCCACGTTTGGGCACTATGGAGAGTTGGGCGTTTCTTTCTGTACTCTGGATTTCTGCTATCATTCCAAAGACATACATGCGAGGTTGATTGGTGACACTGAACTGGCCTTTTAAAAGTGAGAGTGGGGTTACATGAGAGAGTGTCTGGCAATGGACTGGAATGCTGTGCACGCTGGTGCTTCTCTGTCCCTTGAAGATGCTGTAATGTAGTACAGAAAATAGATGGACTGGTGAAACAAATTTAAATGATTATAATGTATATTGTAAGTGCTGTGAAAGATAGAGGCACTGTCGACCCCTTGAACCCTCAGATCAGACGTCAGACACCAGATAAAAGTCCAATATGACTTTATTTTATAATAATTATGTGCACCAAGCACCCTCCTCTCCACAACACTCATAAATCAATACAATAATCAATCCTCCACTCCCAGACGCGTTGCCACCCTTTCACCCAGCTCAGCTCACTCGTCTGGGGTTTCCCACAGTCCTTTATAGTCCCTGACCCGGAAGTGTTTCCAATCCCTCAGTCCATGTGATCTCCTATCACTTCCGGGTTAGATAAAAATCCTCTTCTTCATCCCGGAAGCACGTCATTCCCCTTGTCACCTTGCCTATGACGTACTTCCAGGTTATAGGGCATGTAGAATTCCCTGAGCCTCCCTACAGCGTCTCCTGGAGGTCCCCATGGTATCCAGCAGGGCTGGTTGTAAAAACTACAAGGTCCATGAGGCCCTGCTGGAATTCGGGGAACCTCTATGCCGCAGGGAGAGCTACATTTGGCGGCCTGGGGGTGTTGGCCGGGATGACAGGCCGGCCATCCCTCACAGTGCCACACAGGGGATGGTTCCTTACCTGGATGGGAAGCTTGAAGAAGGCAGACCGGCGTCTCGGCCAAGGTGCCAGACCTGAAAAGTAGTTCTCAGGTGGATGGGTGGACATCACGACAGGGAAAGAAAATTCCTTACCCAGGCAGGAAGCCCCTGGCAGATGGACAGGCATTTGTATTACCTTCCCTGGCAAAGATCAAAGGGAAAGACAGGGAAAAGCTGGCTCTAAGGGATATTTATTCTCCCAGGATGCTAGATGGCAGCAGCCCTGGATATCGGTGCCTGTTCAGACATCAGCGGGGAATGTCAGGATTTGAAATCCAGTAGTGCAGCCCTGTTGGGGTCTGGGGTTGCTGCGGGGAATTTCACTCCCTGCTATTGGGAACTCCTATATGACCCAAAAGTGCTTCAAACAGGCAAAAGCCCTGGCACTGGAAGTACTCTCAGATCCTCAATAAAAGGGGCAGCACTGACTTATCCACTCGGTCAGAGCTGGGAGAAAGGAAGGCATCACTCGACAGAAGGAGAGCAGTGTGGTAGAGGAGAGTAGAGACACAGAAAAAAGACAACTCGTTTTGGTGCTTGTGTATACTGTACAAAATATGTGTGTAATAAATCATCCTTTGTTTGAACCTGAGATTGGCTTGTGTGTTCATGTTTGGGGTTTTGGGCTCATTGGCACCCCCTAGCCTTCACAATATCTTATAGACACAATGACAACAAAATTTTGTAATATTAACAAAAAATCTGTTTACATTAAGACATACAGGACTAGGGATATGATTTAAAATAAATATATGCATAATACAAATTTATATAGATGTTAAAGTGATATGAAACTTGAGAAGGATGTTTAATTCAATATCCCCAGGCATAAGAGTCTTGAGACAATAGCAATAATGGTAAATTCACAGCTGGAATGGTATTTGTTGCTAATAAAAGGCATGTAAAAAAAGTCAAGAAAATACAGCATAACACTAACGGTCCATGTTTATTAGCAGCAACAGGGAGACGAAACTCTAAAAAAACAGCATTTGGTGTGAAAAGCCTTAAAAGACCCTAACACTAGCCGGACAACAGAAAGCCAAATAAGAAAATTATGTAGAGCTTGCAAAATCCTGCTTTGCTGTCTGAATTTGCACAGTTAGTCTGGGCCTCTGCCTACTTTAACTAGCTCCTAAATAAATATTAAAACACGACAGTGCTGAAAAAAATGGAACAGGTAACAACTTTAAGCAAACAGGAGCATAAAACAGCAAAATGTTCTCAGAAAGTCAGAGAAACTTGTGTGGACAGACACAGACCGAATAAGTATCAACAAGTTAAGGAAAATAAATTTCAAAAGGACACGGTCTGGCTTCAGAGGAGCTAACATTCTGCCCATCATTCCAAGTCTGATTATACAGTATAGTGTACACAAAATAGTCAAAAAAACCATGTGATCATGATGTTGGCAGTACACATTCCCCAAGTGAGCTCAGCCCTCCATACCACACTCCAAAGTAAAGGCCTTGTTGAATCCGCTCAGACCAAAGAAAAAGCCAATTACAGAAGAAAATGACCTAAGAATCTGAGAGAATGGTTGGTATCTTCTCTCTTCATGTAAGTTGTCCTGGAACAAAAAATACAAAATTGTACTTGTGCCCATATATTTAGCATATATAATCAGATCAAATAATTTTTTAGAACAATCAGGAAATAAAAAAAAACAATAATGTCACTCCCAAATTTCAGTGTTTTTAAAGTGCAGCAAAACTGAAGCTAATAAAATGTAACTGCTCTCTCCATTGTGTACTTGCTTACCTTATCCATCCATCCATCCATTTTCCAACCCGCCAAATCCGAACACAGGGTCACGGGGGTCTGTTGTAGCCAATCCCAGCCAACACAGGGCACGAACCAATCCCGGACAGGGTGCCAACCTACCGCAGGACACACACACCAAGCACACACTAGGGCCAATTTAGAATCGCCAGTCCACCTAAGCTGCATGTCTTCGGACTGTGGGAGGAAACCGGAGCGCCCGGAGGAAATCCACGCAGACACGGGGAGAACATGCAGACTCCACTCAGGGAGGACCCAGGAAACGAACCCAGGTCCCCAGGTCTCCTAACTGCGGGGCAGCAACGCTACCCACTGCCCACCGTGCCGCCCTACTTACCTTATGCAAATGGAAAAAAAGCAAACCAAAGTCGTTTATCAGTCACCAGCTAATCTTATGACACTTTATCACAAAGACATTCATCTGTCAGTGGTGGCTTTTCACACTTCACTCAATTATTTTAGATCACTGTATTTTTCCACATAAAACTTCAGAAAAATTAATCAAAACAATGTTTTTCTCTAGATACTCCTGGATGATCAATATTACATACAGTACCATAAAACAAACACACTTTGGCAGGCTAAGGCATGACACCAAGCACATCTTGAAACTTAGTTGCTCCTATCACTTTTTAGACTTTCCTTAATGACAAATGCGTCCGCATGTTAAATTAAAAGAATGTTCATCTTTCAAAGACCTCTGGCATATTTCATACAATAAAGAATTCAGGCCAACCTGCCTATAGTGACGTATTGCATGCATGGACGGTGTATCGTCTGTAATCTTTTGTAATCAGTGCATTCTCTATTTATGTGTGTCACACTTCATTTTCTTCATCTTTTCCCCCTTCTACGTCGAGTCGACATGTTTGACCAAACTTCTCCAAAATGTCTGACTCTTTTCCTTCAGATCTTCTTTTACTCTGTACGTCCACCACACTTTAGCCTGCCCCACTTTCTTTTTCCTTGTATTTCAATCATTGATTTTCCCACATATTTATTTTCCCTTCTCGTCACATGTCCACACCACTTCAACCATCTTTCTTATACTTTCTTCGATATCTCTCCTACTTTTGTTGTAGTCTCGGGAGTTTTTAATTTCCTCTCCTCGGTGTCAGCTGGTCAACTAATCACATTCTGGAAACATCCTAAATCTACCGAAACTACTATAGACTGTTTTATTTGCTTTTCTATCTTTTCATTAGTTTTAAACAAAATTAAACTAACTTAACTTCTGATAAGAGTGAAAGTTTGGTTTGCACTTTAGTGTTTACATTTTGTTTAACAATGCCCAAGTTGTTTTTCTATGTAGTACACTTACATCTATTATAAATTGTCATAAAACTAGTCTATATACTGTTGTGGCAGGCGGCTAGGGTCCATGCCCAGCCGGGACGCCCCTGCACACTATATTCAGGGGGGCAGCCCGGGACAGTGCAATACCTCCCCCTGGACACTAGATGGTCACTCCCTTAGATTGGAGCAGTGCCTCGGATTCCCGTAGGGCTCCATGGGACTTGGAGTTGGGTGCAGCCCTGTAGGGTCCCGCAGGCACCGCCAGGTGGTGCTGTACCTGGGACTGCTGAGCCCATATGGGCAGCATATTCGCCGGAACTCGGAGATCAAACACTTGGAGCACTTCTGGGTGGACTATAAAAGGAATCAGCCACCACCACTCAGCGGCCAGAGTCAGGAGGAGGAGGACAAAGCTTGCGGAGGAGTGGTGGTGGTGGAAGAAGGAGTGATTTTGTGGTGGTGCTTCAGTACTGTACTTGGGACTGAGTTGTGGCTGGAGGGATTACGGGGAAGATATGCCCTCCAGCTGAAGAAAAAAAAACGTTTCTTTATTTTTATACGTGCCTCCGTGTCCAGTCTGTGTCGGGTCGGGCGCTATATAGTGCCTTTTCTTACACTGTATATAAAAGTCAATGTATGTGTGTGTGTGTGTACGTATGTATGTTCCAGCATCACATCCGAATGGCTGGAGCGATTTTCATGAAACTTGGTACACATGTTTCTCATTGGTCAACTAAAAATACTGTAAGGTGAAATCAACCCAAACCCACCCCCTTCTGCAAATTTTGTACAGTTTTTATTAAAGTAATATTTATAAATATATTTGAAGAGGTTTTTAGGCAGTATTATGGGATGTTTTAAAGTATATGAAGGGCTCTCATAACCTAGTGTAAAGTGTTGGCGCAGGGATATTAAACAGGTACTATTTTTATAGACAGTGTGCCAGTACAATTTCTGCCCTCCACGGGGTAGTATTTCTCTTTAATCCTACCCACCCCTCTTGGGTCTTGTATACATGTTACCATCTAGTTGACACTTGGAATGACCACCAGAGGGCGAACTGGAGGTGACTGCCTGTTGCTTTTGAAATTAAACAGAGTTAGCCGGTTCTGAGAGTCAACTGAATGATAAGAGACATACAAGGCCGCAAGACAAGCACATTACTGAGTATTCATTGTTTCTTAATTTATTTTTATTTTTATTTTTAAAGTTGTGTTTTTTTTTAATTATATTTTTCTCAAACAGTTAAAAAAAACACTTTATTTTCCTCCCTGGCAATGCCAGGAATTTCAGCTATGTTAGCTGGTTAATGATAATATCCAAATAACTATGATATATCTTTATTGTTTTTGTTGATTAATCTGTGGAAAGTACCTTGAGTTGCTTTTAAATGTATGATAAGGTGCTATATAAATAAAGTTATTATTATTACACATGATTGTCTAATTTCTGATTCTGTACTTTTTGTAACTCCACATTCTCATTTCTGCCACATCCAGCTTCTTCTTCGGTGGTCCTTTTACTGCCTATGTCTCAGATCCGTACCTCATTGCTGGTCTTAAGACTGTCTGAGAAGCCTTAACTTTAACCCTCACCTTAGTTCTTCAATCAAACCTTCTTTATAAAAAAATGCATGCAGAAGAACTGCTAATTCAATGATTTAATAATTCCTTTTCCGACATAAAAAGTAATCAAACAAAAAAAATGACAAAAGGCAAGGATGACATACACACCTACTAAACAAAACAGTAGCAATTCTTAGTAAGATCAAGAGAGCATCATGGATGAGGACTGCTTGTGAGTTTGTTTCATGATTTATTAGAGTACATTTTTTTCTTAACTTAAACAGGAAACACACAAAGTTTATTTAACAGAGAGGTTAGCATTGACTTTATTCATTTTAGCCCTCTGGTGACATAAGGAAAACTGAAGTTGCAAGCTACTGTATAAGATGGGGCCTATCACTGTGGGTACACTGTCAGTGAAATCAGCAAATCCATGTGTTTGCAACTGCAGTCAGTTTTGTTTCAATCTCCATACATGTCATGCATGCATCTGTCCATGTTTTTATTTATTTGACTGGCAGATTATTGTTATCTTAAATTAGCAAGCGTCAATAACCAAGGCAACTATGTCTGTGTTCAAAATCATGAAAGGGATAAACATCACTCTACACAGTCTAAGGTCAATATTTTGGAACTATACATGTAAAAGCCTACTCCGTTGGGCCCTTGAACAAGGCTGCTAACCCAAAACTTGCTCACGGGACACTGGATAATAGCTGACCCTTCTCTCTGAACCCCAGAAGGTCATGCGAAAAACCAGTTTCCCCTTGGGGATTAATGAAGTAAATTCAAAATCCAAAACATAACTCTATGAGGAGCCTTTTAGTTAACAAGAAGCTTTTTCTTTTTACAGAGTATGGACAATACAGTAATCCCTCCTCCATCGCAGGGGTTGCGTTCCAGAGCCACCCGCGAAATAAGAAAATCCGCGAAGTAGAAACCATATGTTTATATGGTTATTTTTATATTGTCATGCTTGGGTCACAGATTTGCGCAGAAACACAGCAGGTTGTAGAGAGACAGGAACGTTATTCAAACACTGCAAACAAACATTTGTCTCTTTTTCAAAAGTTTAAACTGTGCTCCATGACAAGACAGAGATGACAGCTCTGTCTCACAATTAAAAGAATGCAAACATATCTTCCTTTTCAAAGGAGTGCGCGTCAGGAAAGAGAGAACAAAGCAAGCAGTCAAAAAAAAAATCAATAGGGCTTTTAAGTATGCGAAGCACCGCCGGTACAAAGCTGTTGAAGGCGGCAGCTCACACCCCCTCCGTCAGGAGCAGAGAGAGAGAGAGAGAGAGAGAGAGAGAAAAACAAAGTCTTTGAGCCCTTTGAGCTTTTAAGTATGCGAAGCACCGTGCAGCATGTCCTTCAGGAAGCAGCTGCACACAGAAGGTAGCAACGTCCCTATCGTCTAGGTGTGTGAACAGCCCCCCTGCTCACACCCCCCTACGTCAGCGCAAGAGAAAGAGAGAGAGAGAAAGTAAGTTGGGTAGCTTCTCAGCCATCTGCCAATAGCGTCCCTTGTATGAAATCAACTGGGCAAACCAACTGAGGAAGCATGTACCAGAAATTAAAAGACCCATTGTCCGCAGAAACCCGCGAAGCAGCGAAAAATCCGCGATATATATTTAAATATGCTTACATATAAAATCCGCGATGGAGTGAAGCCGCGAAAGGCGAAGCGCGATATAGCGAGGGATTACTGTATAGGCAAATTCAGTACTCTCTTTGTAATAACATGCCAATGCTAAAATGAAATGCAAATGTATGTGTATATGAAAATGCACCCAGGGTTAGCAAGTGTCATCCTAGGCCTGAACCACAACTTCTTCTTCTTCTTTCGGCTGCTCTCGTTAGGGGTTGCCACAGTGTATCATCTTCTTCAATATCTTTCTATATTATGACAAAATTATTAACTGTCATTTAAATTGCAGAAGTTTAGAACATTAGAGCAACTATGACAAGAACAGGCCATTCAGCCCAACAGGCATGTCCATCCAATTCGTCTAGATTGTCTGAAATAACATCAAGTCAAGATTGAAAGTCCTACTAGTGCCATACTACTTAATAATTTATTTAATGTGTCTTTTGTTGTTATCATGAAGAAAAACTTTCAAACATTTGCGTGAAATCTGCCCTGAACAAGTTTATAACCACATCCTTGTGTTCTTTTTGAAGAATTTATTTTATAGTAGCTGCCTGGATCCACTGTACTCATTCCGTTCATACTTTTTAACTCTTCAATCATATAATCTGTTAATCTTCATTTTCTTCAACTGTGAAAGTTTGGCTCCTTTAATCTTTCTCTATAGCTCATAGCTCTCAGTTCTTACATCAGCCTAGTCGCTCTTTAGTCAACATTCTCTAGCGCAGCTGCGCCTTTTTGGTAGCAGCAAGGACAAAACTGCACTCACTACTTGGGATGAGTTATAAGGCTTAGCATAACCGCCTTTGACTTGTACTCCACACATCGTGACATGTAACCTAACATACAATTGGCTTTCTTGGTCACTTCTATACACTGTCTTGATGTAGACGGTGATGAGTCCACTGTGACTCCTTGATCCTTCTCATAAGGTGTGCTTTCAGGTTTCAGACCTCTCATTGTGTATTCAAATCTAGCATTTTATTTCCTTCATGCATTTAAATTTAATCGGCCACAGATCTACCCAAACCCATGTGCTGTCCAATTCCCTATGTAACAACTTAAATAAAAGATCAAGTAAATTTATTTTTATAAAGTGATAGGCAAAAGTGAAATTAGGAATAAAATAACAAAAAAAGAAAAATAAGAAAATGAGCTCCGGAAACTTACCACCGCCAACCACAGACAACAGTGGCTGAGAGTCATGCCCATTACGACTTGAGAATGATGGGCATATGAGGTATGCCTTTCTAGAAAGTTCATTAAAATCTACTGTGCTAACGTTTGTCCAAAGAAGAAATTCTGCTTGGCATTTCAGTCACCGATCCTTGTGTTTTTCTAGGGAATGCCAATTTCTAGTTAAACCAAAATGCTTTGCAACTCTTTTCAGCTTAGTGACTGTTGTTTTCATTTTGGAGTCAATTCTATTGTGAGTTTTCTTGCTTAATTAGCATCAAAAGTGTATAAAGTGTGACAGATGGCCGGGACGCCCCTTCACCACATCTGCCAAGGGGACAAGGGGTGGGAAGCCCAGTATCTCCCCCTGGACGCTAGATGGCAGCATCCCTGGGTTGCAGCGGTGCCTCAGACTCCCCCAGGGCTTCATGGGGGTTGGAGTTCTGTGCAACTCTGTGGAGTTCCGCAGGCGCCACCAGGGGGTGCTGCAACAGGAGCGGCTGGCCCCTTTTGGGTACTGGTTTCGCCTTACCTGGAAGTGCAGCCGGATGTCAGCAATCAACCACCTGGAGCACTTCCGGGTGCCTGATAAAAGGGGGCCAGCAACCACCACTTGGCAGCCAGAATTAGGAGGAAGAGGACGAGGTTGCCTGGGAGGAGTGGTGGTGCCAAGATGGGGGATTGTGTGTTATAGCAAGTGATTTTAGGACTGTGTTGTGGCTGGGAAGACGTGCCCTCCAGCTGAAGAAAATAAAAATCTTGTTTGGATTTTAAACGTGCATCTGTGTCGGTCTGTGCCGGGTCAGGCACTATATAGCGCCTTTATCACAAAAGATATATAAGGGTATTTTCTCACCAAAAAAGGCTTGGGATTGAGTGGCACAATTACAGCAAATTGACGGTGATTTATATAGTGGAGCCACTGGATTTGTAGGTTCTTTGCAAAAGTGAAGACCCTCAGCGTCAATATGAAGAGAAGTGTGGATTACAACAATATAATTGAATAAAATACCTCGATTTGCTTACTATTGAAAGCATTAAAGAAATGTCACACTAAAATATCTATCTATTCACTAAAATGGGTCTCTGGTGTGGATGTAAGTAATGCTGGAGCACCACAAGGAACAGTTCTGTCTCCTTTTCTGCTCACACCGTACACCTCAGACTTTAAATAGGACAGCAGGTCATGTCACTTGTAGAAATTCGCAGATGATTCTGCACTAATGGAGGGTTGTAACAAGGGGATGAAACAGAGTGTAGGAGTCAGGATTAGAACCTTGTTTCTTGATGCAGAAGGAATTGTGTGCAACTTAGCCTCAGCAAAACCAAAGAACTGGTTTGCGACTTTTGCGTCTGTTCACTACTCAGCGAGAGGATGAGAAGGTGGTGTACTGTTACCGGTACTTGGGGGTCCACATCCAAGGTAGGTTGGACTGATCTCATAACTCAGAGGAACGGGCAGAGCAAACACTTTTTCCTTAAGATGCTGTGCTCCTTTAATGTGGGTGGTGACATCCTTAACATGTTCTATAACTCTTTGATAGTCAGTGTGATTTTCTAAGTTGGGGTGATCTGGGACAGTAACAAGAGAGGCCCACTGAATCAACAAATTAATTAAAAGTCAGACTCAGTTATGGGCTGCAGTCTTGACCTGCTGGGAGTAGTAGCGGAGAAGAGAATGGCCATTATGAAAAATGCTGCACATCCTCTGTCTGACACATATGGACATACTGTCATTGACTACGCTCAGCAGACAATTATCAAGAAATGATACTGGGGCTGCTTTGAGAAGTGAGCAAGTCTAATATTCCCACACTGTTAATTCCTATCTTTCTGAACCCACTCTGCCTACTATAGTGTAGTGGTGAGCCATTTTACACACACACACACACACACCACTTACTCACATCAAGAATGCTAAGGAGTTTTCGGGGACAGAAGGAAGCTGAAATACCTAGTGAAAGACTCACAGCTACATATACAGGAACCATGATGTGATGGGACAATGGGTAGTGGTGTTCCTTGACTGTTCCTGAAGAGTCTTTGGTTTAAGTCAAGCCCAAAGGCTGGCACAGCCTTCACATGTTCTTCTAATGTTTTTATGTTGCTTTCACTACAGTGTGCATGAGTGTCTGCCACAATGGACCAGGACTGGACTGGCCCATGCATTCAGTGCTGTCAGAAATAACATGGTTCAAATAATGAATAGATTAATGGTAGGGTTATTTTGTAGCTGAAATATTTACAGGTTTTGAAGATTTTTGAAAATATCTGATGATAAAGTATTTTTCAAAAGATTACTACACTTTCTGTGTATTACATTATGTTTAAAATCACACAATAATTTACTAATTTGCACATTTACATATCCTGTTTACGAATGCAGAGAAGAAAAATTAATCCAATAATAAAAATGATTACAAATACTAATCTATTGATCTCTAGAACTAATTTTTCCATTGCAGAGTTGCTGGGAGTTGGACTCTATCCTAGCACAATTGGGTACAAAGTCGTAAATGACACTGGATGAGGCTTCCTGACAGTCAAGAACACCCCCCCATTACTCTCTCACTCCTGGTCATTTTGTATTCATCAATCTATCAGGCACGTTTAGGATGTGGGAGGTGATTTTGTGAAGATGGGCACTGGAGAACATACAAACTTCACACAGGACAGGACAATGAGATGAGCCTGAGTGTCCAAAGCAGTGAGGCAGCGGTGATAATGATCATGTCACTGTGAAGACCATAATAAATATTCACATTAAAGCTTGTGCACTTCCATAGTTTTTACGACGATATGCTCAAAACATGAACATGCAAATTGGCACTCCTTAGAACTTTTTTTCCTGCTACTAATTCAATTCAGTGGGAAAACACAACATTTTGAAGTTCTAATTAAAACTTGCGAAACTGCTCGCCTATTAAATATTTGATGAACTTTAAAAGAAAGTACAAATGTGTAATTCTAGATGCCAACATGTTTAGCGAAGAAGTAGTTAGTATGGCAACAAATATGGCATAGGGAATTGCAATCAGCCCACACTTGAATGTGCTTGGAAACAGACATTTTTTTCAGTTATTCGGCTCTAAAATAGGAAAACTTTACCTTTCATAGGTACAGTTGTAATTGTGTTTTCTTTTCAAAGCATTCAAAGAAATGTATATTTTTTGAACGAAAAAAAAATAGTTAAATCCTTGAAATGGAAAAGAATATAAAATAATTTTAGTGATTATTTTCAAAATACTAAAGACATTTTTTGTCAGCAGTTTAACTTTAGGGTTACAAAATCTTTTCCATAATGATGACGGTGTCCTCCGGTTTACATTCCATTTGCAGTTCTTAATAAACCTAACCAATATGATTATTTTTTTTAATTTCAGAATGGTACATTTGATAGTTTTCATTGGCTTGAACTGATTGCTAAAAAAAAAATCCATTTGACAAATTATACTCTAGGTGGAAAATGACTAAAAGGTCTATATATTTGCTGAAAGTGTCCAATTAAACACATAATTTAACTAATTAAGAAATGGCAATCTTGGTATTAGAAAAATAAAACTCACTGGAAAAGATTAGCAATAAAAAATGTAGACTTCTGGCTAAAAGAGTGCAAATGTTTTTGTTAAAGCTGACCTTTCCCAATGCGTATAATGCTAGTATCTGGCATAAAGGGATCAAGAAGGAAACATTAGGCAAAAAATGAGGAGGTGGGATACCAGCTGGTAACTTTGTTTAATGATCATGATAAAATATTGAAAATAAACTACTCACATACGTGTACAACTGCCATAAGTCAACAAATCAAAGCTGAGAGAACATTCCACCCTCTTTAAGCAGAGGTCCACAAAGCAACCCGACTTCTGCTGAATAAATTGTTGGCTGAAATTCCTCAGTGTGTGTCAGAGAGAGGATGTGCAGCATTGTTCATAATGGCACTCAGTTTTGTTTTAATTCTCTCCTTTGCTACTACCTTTAGGGGGTCTGAAGTGTGTCCCATAAATGAGCTTGGCCCTGTAATTAGTTTGTTGATTCTTGAAGAGATGTTACCAGCCCAGCACACCATAGCACAGAAAATCACACTGGTCATCACAGACTTGTACAAGATGCAAAGAATGTCCACATTAAAGGATGTGGGGAACAGCCTGGACACAGACAGGCGGACACCAAAGGTTCAAGCACCACCACACGTTTATTATACATTTTTAATTTATGAGTGCACACAACCCACTTTCACCCCCCAAAGTCCAGGCCTCTCAATCACAAATGCCTCTTCTCCTGACCGCCTCCACTCTTCACCTCCGAGCTCCATCTCTCTTCCTCCTGACTCCAGCCACTGAGTGGTGGTGGCTGGCCCCTTTTATAGCCCACCCGGAAGTGTTCCAGGTGCTTGACCACCTGGTCCTAATTGCACTTCCGGGTGGGACTGAAGATTTGTCCATCCGGGCTGTGGAATCCACACAGCACCCCCTAGCAGCCACCCCAGCTTCCAACCGGGCTGTGGAGGACTCACTGTCGGCTAGGGAGGCTGCCACCAAGCATCCCGGGGGAGGTATTGAGCTGCCCATGGTTGCTCCCATGGAACATATGCAGCAGGGGCATCCTGGCTGGGCATGGTTACCTGGCCACCCATCACAAGGAACGCAGTCTCCTTTCTCCCCTTTCTTCTATAGTTCATCTCTCTTGCGAGACCAGTCCAAATGGTCTTTGATGTGGAATCCCAAGTACTTGTAGGAGTGTTCTGCCTCTACTTCAACTCTTTGAATAATGACCAGGCACAGAGACACTTTGGTGTGGTGAAATTCAATAACCAGTTCCTTGGTTTTGATGAAGTTAACCTGCAGACAATTCTTTTTGCACCAAGAAACACACTTCTCCACCTGATTCCTATACACTGTATCATCGCCGTATGAATACACCCCATAAGTGCAGAATCTTCAGATGATTTCTGCAAGTGACGTGAGCTGGTGTTGTATGTGCAGTCTGGGTCTAAACTACATAGTTAAACAAAAGGTATTAGAAATTTGTAATAAGGTACTCGATTCAAACTGGTGAAATGAATGCTATCCAGTTCTTTAATCTCTCTATATATATAAAATCCAATGTCTGTCTGTCTGTATGTCTGTCTGCTTTTCACGAGAGAACTACTTGAAAGATTTAGATCAGGTTTTTTTCATTAATTTGCTTGAACATTTCGGGTTAATTTTGCGACTTCTCTCATCGTATCACAGTTCACTTACAGGAGCGATTTATTTGCGCTAATCTAAGACAGAGGCTGTGGGCCAACGGGAGGGGGATGCGTGACGTCAGAAGTGGGGAGCCAGGCGGGGCAGTCCTCACTCATGCGCCATCCTCCGTTCGAGTCACTATACCCCCCCCCCCCCCCACTAGCTAGTGATACCTGTTTGTTCATTGATTTTTAAAGTTTGTCCTTTTTCACTGCTTCGCGGGTGGAGCCGCGGGGGACAGCTAGTACAAAATAAGATCCTAAGGAAATTTGTATATTATCTAATCAAACAAGCCGGATTTGTCATGGAGTCTCCTCCTTCAACATCCCTGAATTGAACTTGAGTTTGAAAATGCTTGAGGAAATAATTATTTTTGTTTTTTGGTTATAGCCATGGAAATGCTTGTGTGGTTTAATGATTAATGAGTAATGAAAAGGAAAACTATGTCTGTTCTGATTGGGAACTTACAGTACTTGTTAGGAGAAGAAACAGACAGCTGTTTCAATTATGCAGTTTTATTTCAATGTATCAAATGCAATATGTTCTTTCCTGTTGTGTGAATCCAAACTGTTCTACCACACTTTACATGGTGCATATGTAACCTGTTTTTCATGTATTGTATAGGACAGAAGTAAAATAATTATTCAAAGTGTGCAAAGGCAGCCTAGTGTAAGCTCCTTTATCAGAGGAATGGTAAGGCTTCATCCTTGAATGTGATCTTCCCAACACCTCTCCCTTGGTTTTATAAGAACAGTTCCTCACTCATCACCTGTGGTTCCTTTGAGCTCAAGTATCTCATTATTGTTTAGCACACAGTTGGGACTCTTGTTGAGTACTGCAACTTTCTCATTTCCATTACTTGGACAGACAATGTGATTTAAAACATTTATTGTCTAACACACAGAAGACCTAATCTTGGTCTTTAAAATTCTTAGACACCCATACAATTTGTCCTACACTTAAAAACTCAAGGGTTCTGATAAGGACACATGCAATAAGGGACAAAAATAAAGGCTTCACACAAAAAATTCCCAGCTGTAGATTTCACAAGAAAACTATCACAGCTTTCTAAAGTATGTGGGTGACATATAAGGAGAGCCTAGCCGTTACTTAACCCGATAAGACCAATTTGCTATTATCTTGATTGTAAAATATATTGTGTTTATTATGTGTGATTTTCGGTTTGAGGGTTGTTGCATAGCAAAATCACAGCAACTTACACTCAAATTAGCAATACCCTAAAAAACAAAGATAGAATGAGAAAAAGACACAAAAAATATACAACGATTACAAAATGATTTCCGTTTAGAGAGCTCGTGCCAAAATTGAGTTACATGACCCAAAAACTCTTTATTCCGATACAGAATGTTATTTTTAATTTCAATATAATTTAAAACAAACCCAGATCATAACAGAAATTAGGTTTACGTTTGTTGGTACGAATGATTATAATCCACTCGGTTCAGGTGACAGTTTATTATACCTTGTTTCTCTTCTGTAAGGAAATAAGTCCAAATTCACACCTGCATTGGAGGGAGGCACATCTGAAAGTAGGCCCATTTTGGAGAAAGAGATTTTTCATCTTATGCTTACTTCATGGGCAATACATTTATTACACACTTACAGGAACGCCATTTCTGTTTGTAAATTAGTACAGCACTGAGTTTTAAGAGAGAAAGCTTTTTCACGAGCAGCTTTTACTCATCTGTCATCTGAGCCCCATCTGACTCCTGTTTAAACAGACACTTGGCTCAGAGCTGTGACGCTATCATTGGGTTCATTTTGCTGTATTTTTGAGCTTTCCTTTGTTTCCTCTTGTGTGTATGACCTTTCCTTTTGACCTCTTGATTACTTCTGTGTTTACAAGAAAAGAGAACGTCCAAAAATGATGTCAACAATTTTTATTCTATAAATCATACAGGAAATCATACAGCAATGAAATGATTATTGTTACTCTCTTGACAGAAAATGCAACAACCCTGAGACCTCAATGTTACATACTGAGAAAGTACATCAAGATAAAGTCTGTTGCTGTATCCTCAATGACCAGAGCTGACTTTCAGTAGTTACAGAGTATAACATAATTGAGGTAAGAAATATTACTACATTTCAACAATCTTGTAAGAAACCTAAAGTGTTATAACCAGAGACACATCAAGTAGTTTAGTTCATTATAGTCTTCTGAGTCAAAGACTTCTTCCAAGATTACACCCTGTGTGCTGTGCTCCATGTAGTATATTTTTTGGTAAAGGTTTTGTTTTAATTTTAGGCTTTTCCTTACAGAATTTTGTTGTAGTCATAGTGGTGGATTTCAGAAATGTTTTAACAGGTTTTTCTTTTCCTTTAGAAGCATCTTTTGCCACTTTTTCATCTATACAAGTACAGGTCTTGTATAGAAATGACTGGTACATATCAGGGTTTCAAATTCAATTTTATTGATGGTCAATAACAACACTTTATATAATCATCACCGGCTGGAATATACCAATAAAGAACAAACACCAGATTTTCTTTGTAAACAAGACGTTTGTGCTTATCAATAATGTATATTCTGCATCATGCCTCTCTTGAAACCGTCTTCCCTCCTTATCAGCTTATCTTTTCATCGAACCTGCAGCAGGTTAGGAAAGCTACCAGCAGCCAAAGTACCAAAATCAACATTAGGAGAATAAAGTGCTTTTGTCAATAAATCAAGTGAGAGCAACAGTCGGAACACATGCAAGGCTTTGCAGACAAAGTGAAGAACATATGTTTACACCTTCCACCCATCCAACCATTTTCCAACCCGTTATAACCTAACACAGGGTCACGGGGGTCTGCTGGAGCCAATGCCAGCCAACACAGGGCGCAAGGTAGGAACAAACCCCGGGGAGTGCGCCAGCCCACCGCATGTTTACACCTTACACATGCTTAATGGTAAGACGGCACTTAACCACATAAAATAACAGTGTAAACGTGTTAGTGATGTATCATACAGATCACATTCAGAGTTGGCCAGAAATAGATATGGATCACAGTTAACACACGTGGACATGCAAATACATTTTCTATCCATATACAACAATCAATTCAGCAGAAACACAAAGATCCACTTAATTTGATTATGGTTCACACATTGATAATGAAGTAACGCCAAGTGAATCTAAGTCTATTAATAGTAGTAGTGTGTCATGGCCACAAAAGAATTCTAGCCAATTTTGTCCAGCAAAAACATGCTCTCACCCATAATACTCTCCTGTCTTCATGAACTGCATCTGCTTGTCTCACCTTCGACTGACCCTACACTGAATTTCTTTCTTAATCTTGTCCCTTTATCAGCTGATAAGTGACCTAATCATCTATTCCCTGTCACACATGGTCACAAGACAGCAGCAGTGGACATACACAAATGTCCCCTTCAGAAAATCTGCAAGGGTGCACTTTTCAAAACTTTGCTTTCCTATCCCTTCTTGTCACTTTCAATCTATTGTCAGAAAGCTAATGACTCTAATGAAATTAGACAGGCAGCAGTCTAAACATCTCTCTGATCGCTCTTCGAGTTGAGACAGCCTCAATGCTCTCCACCTTCCTCCAGCACTCTGCCACTGATACATCCTTCACCCTATCATGTGCACCTGAAAGGACACAAGTAGGTGCCATTTCATGGATCTGTATTTTAAAAATGGAAAACTAAAAAGGCACGTTTGAATTATATTCAGTTATTCACAAAATAACTTTACCTACATACAGAAAGCTGGTGAGCGCACCTGTAAAACTAAAATGCTGTTAAGTATATTACATCCTCACACAGGAGTATTGCCTTTATTCCCAAAGATGATGCTTGATGGGGCTGTAACTTCAAGTATGTGGGTACTTTGGTTGTGTGGCAACTTCTAGTGCAAAAGAGGTTAAGAAGGAACAGCTGTCCGATATTAAACATTTAATTTATCTTACCTCTTAATCTCTGTTTGCTTAAACTGGTCTCATATGTCCCTGTCCTGGAATCAGCCTAGTTGCCTTTCTCTGGGCTTTCTCTAGAGCTGCTATGCCTTTTTGCAATATGGAGACTGAAACTGTACAGAGTACTCCAGGTGAGGCCTCACTATCGTATTAAATAATTTAAGCATAACCTCCTTTGACTTATATTCTACACATTGCGCTATATAACTAACATGCTATTAACTTTCTTGATTGCTTCTGTACACTGCCTGTCTGAAGTCAGTGACAAGTCCACAATGACTCCCAGGTCCTTCTCAAAAGGTGCACTCTCAAGCTTCAGACCTCCCATTGTGTATTCAAATCTAAGATTTTTATTTCTCGTATGTAATACCTTACATTTATTTACAGTACATTAAATTTCACAAATCTTCCCAAGTCTGTATGCTATTCAATTCCTTCTGTAACAACATTTGTAGGTTTTAGATTTTCTGCCCTTCCACCTATTTTGGTATCATCTGCAAACTTAACAAACTTATTGATTATATTCTTGTCCAGATTGTTTGTTTGTTAAAAGGAGTAGCGGCTCCAGCACTGAACCTGGAGGGACACCACTTTGAACATCACCTAATTCTGATATGGTACCTTATTAAAAGACTTTTGAAAATTAAGATAAATAATATTATTTGCACTTCTCTTATCATACGTTTTTGTTGATTTCTCACATGACCAACTAGCTTCAATTGAATGGCTTGTATACTTCACCTTGAACGTCACCTTGATTTTAGTTGTGTAAAAGTGCCCTTCTATCATTCAAGGGTGGGTTACTGTCTTGCACCTAGTGCTACCAGGCTATTGGTCACACTATATTAGCATGAGAAGGTTCATAAAACAGATATGTAATCAGAAACGTCTCTATACAAAAACAATTTATAAAGTTTAGTCACTGAATTATCGCTGCTACATCCTACAAAATTTATAATGTGGAGCTTTTTTCATAATTCCTGTCTTTTTAACACCTAAGACAACAACAATGTTTATTTATATAATATATAACACATTTTCATATAAACAATGTAGATAGATAGATAGATAGATAGATAGATAGATAGATAGATAGATAGATAGATAGATAGATAGATAGATAGATAGATACTTTATTAATCCCAATGTAGGTCAAAGTGCTTTACAAAATTAAATTAAAGTAAGTTAATATAAAACATAAACAAACAAGATTAGGCAATAATATTATATAGTATTTAACATAGAAAAAGGTAAGGTCAAATGGCCAAGAGGACAGAAAAAAACAAAACACATATAAATATAAATATAAATACAAATATAAAAAAACACTCTAGTTAGGCTGGAGAAAGAAAAAACAAAATCTGCAGGGGTTCCAAGGCCAAAAAGACCACTCAGCCCCCACTGGGCATTCTACCAAACATCAGTAGATGTTTCTAAATCAGTCCTTATGGTTTTCAGGCTTCACATTGAAGAAATTGATGATGATGGTCATGTGGACATCTGGGTTACCCGCCATTCAATCCATAGACACAGGGGGCAGCATTGTACTTTATACTGTACATTGTATATATACTGTATATGCTGCCGTTCTTTATTATATTCTATAAGTGCCTTGAGCATGGGAAAGGCGCTATATAAATAAAATGTATTATTATTATTATTACTTTGATCAGGTGGTGGTGGTGGTGCAGATCACCACCACAGAAGAAACAGAAAAGACAGCAAAGAAAAGTACAGATCAGTAGGGAATTGCAGAAGTCAGAGGAAAATGATAATTCAATGCCCATATAGTGTAATAGGGATACAAATAAAATATAGCTACAAAGAAAACATTTTAAAATAATGGGTTTTTAGCAGTTTTTAAAGTGTTCTTCAGTATTAGCCTGGCAAATTTCTACTGGTAAAGTATTCCAAAGCTTAGGTACATGACAGCAAACGGCCACCTCACCACATCTTTTCAGGTTGGCTCTTGGAATTATAAACAGACCTTCATTTGAAGATCAGAGGTTACAACTTGGAGTGTAGGAGGACAAACATTCCACAATATAGGACAGGGCGAGATTATTTATGGCTTTGTAAACCTTTAGTTGTATTTTAAAGTCAATTCTAAATGATACGGGTAGCCAGTGTAACGATGCTAAAACTGGTGAAATGATTTATATGATTTATGAATGAATTATAAGCAGATACGGGATAAGAAGTACACATTAAGAACATTGAGAGTGGATTACCTGCAGGCCCACCATTCTGTATAAAGAGCCATGTCATCAGAGAGCACTCCATCGCCACTTGTGGCTGTCAGTGCACTGTGTTATCAGGGGCTTAGTGTTATCTGACAAGTGATGAAAAGGTTTTCACAGCTCTTCAGATTTCTTCAGTTTGTTGTTGCAGTGATTATGGGAAGCATTTATATGTTTTCAAATATGTCAGAAGAGATCCTTATAATGCAAATTTATCAAGGAAATTAACAGATTAAACGTTGAAAGTAAAGTTAAAAGAAAACATAAAAAAATGACCAATGCTTCTTAAACTAAGGATGACATTTTTTTTAAATATTGTTTCTTTTAAATATACCATGGATTCAATAGATTTGCATATCTCTGTAGGGACTGTGGATCATTGTGAGGAGGTGTGACGCTGTGAAGAGGTGACTGGATAGGGGAGAGAGCAGCTTCTAAGGAGAGGTGGGTATAACAATGCTTCAAGAAGACCAATCCTTCAGTCTAGTTCTGATGCACCCAATCCAATGAAGAGTCGTAAAGCCAGTACCAAATACTTGGAAGAGAACACTCACTGACATACTTTCTCACTTATGGACATGCCACATTATGTGACTTTTCCAGTGATATTCAGTTGCAGACATTATTTACATATTCTTAGCAAGTCAGGGAGAAGATGCAGCACTCTCCTATGATGGCGAATCGTGTACAGTAGTTTTACATATTCAGTGACTCAGTCGAATTAGTCTGCAACTCACCCCAACTAAATCAAACAGGATTTTGTCTTAAGTTGTAGAGGAGGACTCATGTGCATGTGAGAGCTGACAACAAACGATTGTTCAACCAGAAGTCCAATGCACATAATGCAACTATGAGGAATAAGGAAAAGAGATGCTTTGGACCTGACAAGCAAAAGTGTCTGGTCTGTGTGATGATGTGTGTTTTATATACTAAAAACAGAACGGAAAAGCAAAAAAATGGGCAGAGATTAAGGCTGAACTCGTTGTACCTGTAAAACCATCACTCAGCTCCATCAAGTCAGCATGTTACTGGCTGTCAGAAAAAGGAGCGAGCATGTGAAACTGCTGGAAAGTGATTACACAGTCATCTTGACATACCCTTTGACTGCTAGTCATTTAATATGACAAGATCAGCAGCAGCAGTCGTAAAATTTGACATTTCCTCCAAATAGAAGTTGTGGTATTTTAGAACACTAGAACATTATCATAATCTGGATGAGAACTCACCATTCAGCCCAAGAAAGCTTGCCAGTACTATCTACTTTATTCTTCTAAAATAACATCAAGTCTAGTTTTGAAAGACCCTGTAGCTTCATTTTCCCAAAATTACTAAAGTTCAGCAGTTGTAGTATGCAAAATGGGATTCTGGCAAAAGCTTGATGCGTTGAAATACAATACAATACAATGCAATTTATTTTTGTATAGTCCAAAATCACACAAGAAGTGCTGCAATGGGCTTTAACAGGCCCTGCCTCTTGACAGCCCCCCAGCCTTGACTCTCTAAGAGGATAAGGAAAAACTCCCAAAAAAAAACCTTGTAGGGAAAAATGGAAGAAACCTTGGGAAAGGCAGTTCAAAGATAAACCCCTTTCCAGGTAGATTGGGCGTGCAGTGGGTGTCAAAAGAAGGGGGTCAATACAATACAATACACAGAACAGAACAAATCCTCAATACAGTATAAAAATAAAAATTTTAGAAGTACGGAGCAGAATTTAACAGTAGATGATATCACATAATAAGATTATATTTAGAGTCCTGGAGACCTCATCCATCAAGCTGCCTCCCCCATTTGGCCATTCCACGGCTGAAACCGTGTTGGGCCAACCAATCCGATGAAAGGACCCCTCTTTCTCACGATTCCTGCGATCCTCCATCAGGGAAGACTTTACCTTAGGCAGGCAAAACTACTTGGCAGGTGGGCCGTGGCACCAAGTGCCACATTTGAGTACCGAGAAGAGAAACAGAATAGGTGAGGGTTAGTATACAATTATAACTGTCATGTTACTTATGTTTAAGTGCTAATGACTAACAACAGAGATGCAGTCTGTACAGTTAATCAGCAGCTCTAGTCAGGATATGCTAAACTGAAGTAGTGAGTCTTCAGCCAGGATTTAAAAGCTGAGACCAAATGGGCATCTCTTATAGTAGCAGGCAGACCATTCCACAGTTTAGGGGCCCTGTAACTAAAAGTTCGACCTCCCATTGTTATTTTATTAATCCTTGGAATCATAAGCAGACCGGCATCTTGAGATCTTAATGTACGCTCTGGTTTGTAAGTCATGATAAGCTCAGACAAGTAAGCCGGACCTTGGCCATTTAAGGCTTTATACGTTAAAAGGAGGATTTTGAAATCAGCCCTAAACTTAACCGGGAGCCAGTGTAAGGATTTAAGAACTGGAGTTATGTGTTTGTATTTTCTTGTTCTTGTAATAATTCTTGCAGCCGCATTTTGGATTAACTGGAGGCTGTATAGAGAACAGTTTGAACATCCAGTGAACACCGCATTGCAATAGTCAATCCTACTAGAAATAAATGCATGAATTATTTTCTCAGAAAATAATTGAGAAAATAATTGATTAATAATAAATGATTCCACAGACAGAATATCTTCCTTTTAAAAACTTTAGTAAAAATTCAAAGTAGAACAGTTCACACAATAAAAAAGAAAATTGATACAGCAAAAAAAAGAAAAGTTCTTGTTTAAGTAAAGTTCTGTTTAAAGCTTATCAATCGTGTTTCATTTCTTTAAGTTTGCATACACAGATGAACCATTTCTAAATGGGACTTGTTCTAAACAACAACTGACTCAATTAACACACTGTATCTTAGTTATAGCAAGAAAGTTCTCTCATATTAACTTACAGGGGGTGAAAGGTTATACCATAATTTATGACTATGAAAGAAAATTATATTCAATTCAAATATTAACACTAATATGAGTTTAACTTAAAGCATTAACTTTCTAAGATTGTCCATTAAAGTCCCTAAAATCCTGCTGTCTACCACACTACTTGGTAGCTTATTCCAAGTGTCTGTAGTTCTCTGTGTAAAGAAAAACGTCCCAATGTTTGTGTGAAATTTACCCCTAACAAGTTCCCAACTGTGTCCCTGTGTTCTTGACGAACTCATTTTAAAATAACAGTCTCGATCAACTGTATTAATTCCCTTCATAATTTTAAACACTTCAGTCCTGTCTCTGTATGACATTGGCTTTACTTAGAGTCAATTTATTTTGTTTTCTTCATTCTTACCGGCATGTCTTTGGAGGAAAATTTAGAAACTTCACACGGACAGTTAATGATGAGATTTGATCCATTTATTAAATTATTTTATTAATGTCAGCATGAGTTACAGGGAAAACTGTGATTTTTTTTCTTCTTTATACTGTAATACCTTGTTTGTAAAAATTTTGTTTAATTTTAAAAATATTAGGTATTATTCTAAAACCACTCCAATTCAGGGTTGAGGGGGGCCTGAGCCTGTCTTGCAGAATGGGGTACAAGGCAGCAGGAAATCCTGGACAGTTCATCGCAGGTCCCACTTAAGTACTCACTCACTCAGAGTCATCATTTAACTTAACTTGAACTTCTTTGGGGTCAAATTCCTAAAGTGCTTAAAATTTAAACTTTCAAAAAAAAAAAAATAAGATACAGAAACAATGCGCCTAATATCATGCAAACGCCACACAGACTGCAGTTTGGCACAGGATTTCAGCCAAGAGGAAATGGATCCATAAGGCAATAGTGCAACCGCTGTGCCACTATTCTACCAGTATATTTCACAATAATAATTATTACTAGTGGAACACGCAGACCTCTTGTCCTCAAATAAAAGGTAATTGAAAGGAGTGTAGTCCATTGATATAATGAAAAACCTGATTATGAATTCTGAACATGTAGGCACCATGTCCTGGGGGATTAATAATAGAGACCACCAAGATGGAACAGGTATGAAGATGTTGCTACTGTATTACTGTATCTGTGTTCTAAGTAGATTCTTCTTGCACTTCTTTTGGGAGCACCAATGTCTTTGAGTAAGTGTGGTGATTTAAATAGAGCAAGCAGTACTTTTCCATCTTGGCAACAAAATTTTGTTTTCCCCCAGAAAAAATAGTGCTCCATAATGCTGATCCAACATTTGCAAGTAGTGTTCATCAAGCAAAAATGGAAGTAGTGAAACGGTTCTTGAGTTTGGCTTGAGGCTGAGCAGTGGTCCTGATTTACTTCATGGCGTGACGGTGTGCATCACTTTCTTTCACAATGAAGTACGCATCTTTTAGTTGATGTTCAGAAGTCAGCACTGCTGTTCTTCTTGTCATTAATATGATCAGCCTGTGCAATGCGTTTCACAATGAAATGCAGCTGTCATGAAACCTAGCCACCCAGGTTATGCACTGCACATGTGGTGTGATCGTTTGGCCGTGGTTTTTGTGTCAGCTGTGTCACGCATTGTGCCCCACTGTGCATTTTCTGTCTGCGGCATGCACTGCTGTGCAATTCCTGTCAGCTGAAGTACTTGGCCTTGTCTCTGCTTGCCACGAGAAGGAGTCAAAGCCCAATTTTTGGGCCAATTCACGTGTCATGTTGGCACGGCACAAGCTGTCGATTGAGACCAAGATCAAGTTTCAAGGGCCATGGGTGTGCAAGTTTTTGCATGACAGACAGACAACCCTTAGAATTTTATACATAGAGGTTTTATTTTACTTATATATTATTCACTGCGGTGGGTTGGCACCCTGCCTGGGATTGGTTCCTGCCTTGTGCCCTGTGTTGGCTGGGATTGGCTCCAGCAGACCATGTTTTCGGATTCAGCGGGTTGGAAAATGGATGGATGGATGGATATATTATTCACATCATCAAAAAACTGTCTCTACATTTTAAGAGTAGCCTATTTGGACTATAGCATTTGGGTATTTTGTATTTTAATTTAGTTTATTTTCTTATCTATCGAGGGAAATTATATTTTAGTGTTTTTACAATGCAGAAAATTCTAAGTCTGTGTAGAAGTAGGCTTTGAAGTAAACATGGCTATAAATAAATGCATCTTAGTTTTAACCGCCATAAAGTCAAACAGCAGGAAAAATAAAAAATAAATGAATGAGTTTAATATTTTATTGCTATACAATGGCAAGTGCTAATCTTACATAAAGACTCCAGCAGTTAATTATATTTGTCAGACTCAAGTGTGCATGCAGATGAAGAAAAACACCAAACAAGTCCCTGGCAGCTGGGTTACATTATATACTGGGTGTGGATTCCTTTTTAAATCTCTATGAGAAAACCTGAATCAGCTTGATTAGGTAATAAATTTGGAAAATCTCACAATTAGGTCTTAATCTGTGTCAACAAAGTCATTTTAATTTTGGCATATCGAAATTCCAGTAAAGATCAAAATGTAAGGTTCAAAAATCCTAATCAGAGTAAGAAGCCAACCAGTCTGACCCACACTGATTCTGCTTACATCTGAGAGGTCAGGGTTCAAAGGGTAGGCATTTTTCCAACAAAGATGAAAGAACTGAATTGCTCAATAACAAAAGTCTCTTCAAACAAAAAATGTATGACATGTGCAGCCTTTTAAAGTTTGTCATCTGCTGTTGCTTTTGTAACATTTGTGGTAAGTAAACAAATAATGAATTGTATTACTAAATTAGCACTCTGTGGCTTTCTTATACAGTACAATTTTCTGTTGCAAAGGGCATACACTTTATTTGACATTCCAATTTGAAAGGTGAATCCCATGCACCATACAACTAATCAATCGATCAAATAATTTAAACTGCACTTTTAAAGATAGCACCACAATAAGGCTATTTATAATACAAAGAGCAGGCCTATATGCAAAGGAAAAATACAGAATAATTGGAAGATAAACCGTAATGAAAAAATGATGTCCTGACATTACTGGACATAATTTATCCGTAGAGTCAAATTATAGCAACATTTCATAGATAATACAGAAATATTAACATACAGTATGCAAAGTATTGAAAAGAATCAACAGAACGGGAGCAAATTATTAGTAGCAACTGTACATCTGCTATCTAGTCAGAAAATCATGTGACAGCAGCACAATGCATATAGTCATGCAGATACAGGTTAGAAGTTTCAGTTAATGTTCACGGTTAACACCAGAGTGAAGAATAAATGTGATCTCAGTGATTGTAACAGTGGTGTGGATTGTTGGTGCCAGATGGGCTGGTTTGAGTATCTCTATAACAGTTGATCTCCTGGCATTTCACACACAACAGTCTCTGGAGTTTACTCAGAATGGTTCAAAAAACCAAAAACATGAGCGAGCAGTTCTGAGGATGGGAACTCTTTTTTGATGACAGAGATCAGAGGAGAATGGCTAGACTGTTACAAGCTGGCAGAATGGCTACAGTAACTCAGACAGCCACTCTGTACAACTGTGGTAAGCAGAAAATCATCTCAGACCATACAAAACATTGAACCTTGAGGCAGAAGAGTTACAACAGCAGATGACCACTCACGTCAGCCAAGAAGATAAAGCTGAGGGTGCATTGGACACAGGCTCACTTGAACTGAACAGATGAAGACTGGAAAAACGTGTCCTGGTCTGATGAATTTTGATTTCTGCAGAGGCCCAGAGATGACAGGGTTAGAATTTGGTGCCAATAGCATGAATCTATGTACCCAGTGTGCCTTGTGTCAATGGTCCAGACTGGAAGTGGTGGTGTAATGAAGTTGGGCCTGTTAATATCAATCAATCTTTACCTGAATGCCACAGTCTATTTGAGTATTGTTGCTGACCATGTGCATCCCTTCTTGACCCCAATTTACCCATCAATGGCTGCTTCCTGCATGATCATGCACCGAGTCAAAAAGCAAAAGTCAACTCAAACTAGTTTCATGAACATGACAATTATTTCAATGTTCTTCAGTGGCTTTCCAAGTCATTGGATTTGAATCCAATAGAACACCTTTGGGATGTTGTAGAAGAGGAGATTCACAGCATGAATGTACAGCTGACATATCTGTAGAGATTGTGTTATTTAATCATATCAACATGGACCTGAGTCTTAAAAGAATGTTTCCAGCACATGCCATGGATAGTAATACTTAAGGTTGCTTTGAGAGCAAAAGGAGGCCCTACCCATTATTAGTGTAATGTTCCTAATAATTTGCTCAGTTAGTGTATGTCTAAATTATGCAATTCAAGAAACACCATGTAATGATGGATGATATTAAATAAATAATAAATTCTTTGCATTTATATAGTGCTTTTCTCACTACTCAAAGCGCTCAGCAATTGCAGGTTAAGGGCCTTGCTCAAGGGCCCAACAGAGCAGAGTCCTTATTGGCATTTACGGCATTCAAACTGGCAACCATTCGATTGCCAGTGCAGATCCCTAACCTCAGAGCCAATTTGCTGCAGCTCAGGAGCAAATTGAAAAGGTAATGGATTACTGTAAGATACTGTTAATACAGGTGTGTGTTACTGAATGGTCCTTTGTGCAGAGTGTACGTGTTCCACTTTTATCACAGACATGTTTCCTTCAGTTGGGCCTCTGGGTTTAAGTTGACATACACGTCCTATGTCAGTACGAGGAGATACAAGTCACTTGTAGAGATAATTAAAGGTTGATTTAAGGTCAAAAAACTGGCAAATGAGAAACATCGAGGGATATTTCAATAACGATTGATGCCTTTACAGGGCAAAAACTAGAGAAGGAGGAGGCCATAATGAGTTTAGGCAAAAGCATTCAGAGCCCTTTATCAAATTAAAAAGCAATAATTAGAGACTAAGCAAGAATTAAAATGTCAAAATCAAGAATGAGCATAAAAGCAATAGACATATTCAAACAAGAACAGGCCACTCACCCCAAAATGTCTGAAGTCTCTAAGGTTGTACTCTTAACTGCAATGCATGATAGATTATTCCTTGTAGTTGTAGTTTTCTGTTTAAAGAAATATTGGCCAGTGTTGGTACTGATAGTTCTAGGCACTGATGTTTGATTCCAGGCCTGACCACTGTCTGCGTGAAGTTTATGAGATCGCCCCCACATTTGAAGTTAATTGGTGTCTATAACTTAGCTCACTGTGATTGCACCCCACAATGAACTTATAGTCTGTCTGGAGCTGGTTCCAGCTTTGCATTCTTTGCTGGTAGGGTTGGCCTTGACTTTTTAGGACTCAGTAGGTTCAGAAACTATTTGGAAGGGCAGACACATGAACAGAATCAACTTAATTTGTTAGCTGCCCATAGCATTTCATTTCCACCTCATTGCCAGCTGGCATCTTGTTCAAAAAATGGGAGCAAACAAGCTTAGGATGTTAACAAAGAAATGATCTATAACAAAAAAATGCAGCAGTTGAATGGATGGTTGGGTATTGAGTTATGACAACAATAGAAATCTTGTTGAGATTACAGAATAATTTCTGTAACTATGATTACCTATTCTATTTAAACCAGTTGCTCCACTGACCCTAAATGCAACATTTTGCTCTCTTTTATGATAAAGTGTATTAACTAATTACCTACTGCACCTTGAAAATAATTAATAAATGAGCTAAATTCTTTACACAAACTCCACCATAGTTCACAATCACATGCTCAAACTCCTAGTGAGCTTTTACTCAGTTTTCTTTCTTAATCTGGACTCACTGAATACCCGTGTTTCACTTGTTAATATAAAACCTATAAGTAATTTAAGGGGTAATTTATGAGGTCTGATGCCTCAAACTGTTGCTATCTTGAGTTATCTTAAAGTTGCAGCCCAACCCCTTACCACCCATACCGTTGGCTGGTTTTTCATCTTTTCCTCAGTGGAAATCCATCCAGGATGCTCTTATTCTGTGCCCACATTTATCAATAATCTCAGAATAGGAAAACGGTCCTAACTGGCTCAGCAACCTCAGAGTGATGCAAATTTGGTCCTACTCTTATCAATTTTCCCAATTTAGGAAACTATTCTTAATGTCACCAAGATTTAGGAGAGCTTGTGAGTTGTCCTAACTGGGTATGAGCTGCCAAAAGATGGCGTTTAGGCAGACATTGCAATGCACACCCTAGGAAAAGACTAACTGTTTTGGAAATGCTGGAAAATAATGAACATGTACAAACATATCAATTTGATGGAGATGGGATAATAGTCTTAACAAATCTTGTACATCATGTGATCGCTCCACCTGCACTTTCAGCTGAAATGAAATTGTTGGTATAGTTATGTTTTTTGGCCACAGGGAAAATGCAGCTTTGCCATAGCAATAACAACCAACCATTTGTCTCATTTTGCACCAAATTTTGAAGGCCTTTACAATGCGTAAAGTAATATGCAGATTTATACAATTTCCCATCAGTATATGAGGTAATGCTAAACTTAGCTGCATTCATGCAAATGGCTGGTGTGATTGACAGCATACATATTAAAAATCATTGCCCCAAGTATGGATGCACATTGGTGAGTTGTAAGCAATACCACAGTATTAACACACAGGTGGTCATGGATACAATCTGTATTGTAGTGGTCAACATATTATCCTGAAGATAGGCAGGGCTGGATGGGTGATTAATAGTGAAATGCCACACAGATATACTGAACTCTGCATTCCCACAAACCCCTAGGATATTCATGTTACTCTTTACAAGTCCGGGAAGGTTCAAGATGGCAGACAGAAACTCTGGGTGCATTGGATAAATAAAACCTTGCAGAAGAGAAGGGGGTGGAGTTACCAAAGGGGGCACAACATGCGACTCTGGAAGGTGATCGGGAACATTGGAAGAGTGCAAGCAACTCCAGAGACAGCACAGGAACAGCCATGGCTACTTTCAGTAACTGTTGTTTTACAAGCTGTTTCCCATAGCCATAACAGCAGGAAGGTGATTCTTCCAAAAGTATGGCAGTGAATCATTCATTGTTAAATAAACATGCCTACTATTGGGCTTTTCTCTCATTCAGTGTGTATGTGTGTGTACCTTAGTCTTTTGATATCACTTCTCATTACAGAATTATTCTGGATTTTGTTACAAAATGGCAACAACTATGCAAAGCTTAGTGCAATATCTTACTTTATTATGTTTTTCTTCTTCTTCTTCAACTACTTTCAATATTATTATTATTATCTTTGATGTGAATGCTTATCATTATTATCATAAAACTAAAATGTCATCACGGGTGCCATTTTGCAGCTCGTCTTTCCACAAAATTATGATGTCATTCATTCTCAAACTCCTCACTGAGAGTGGTTGCAGGACGCGTCATAACTACTTCTACTTAAAGCAATTCCTAGGAGAATTTTTGAGATGCTTGATAGATATGAACACTGGTCCACATCTGGCATTTTGTCTGATTAATGTTTCATTGCTTCTGTATTCCTGCTCCTTTGTGTCAACGAGAGCCTGTGGGAGATGCCCTGAAGTGTTTTTTGTCTCAGGGAAGTGAAGAACAGCTTCTAATTTTTGGTTTGGATAATCACATAATTTGTAGGTAGGTGCCCAGAATATCACTAAAAAGTGACAGAAGAATTGGAGTACAGAATGTGTGTTGTAGGGTAGTGGAGAACCATCAGATCAAGTATACTCACTAGGCTGAAGTGCCTATGTGGACATACTTTCAGAAGTATTTGAAAACTTGTAATAGTCTTTCTTCTTACAAACATACTGACATGGATGTAAAATCTCCTGGTCCTATCTTAGATAGCAATCCAGCAAGTCTGGGCCTTTGTATAAAATTGTCAGGCACTGAGGGTGTAGTGTGTCCAGACAGCGGTGCTGTTTAGTGGCTCAGACAGTGTGACAGTGACCCATAGCATTTCCAATGGGCTTTTGTTTGGCGTTTTCTTTTAATATAACATGACATCACATTTTTATTTCATTTAATCCAGTGTAAATTTTGCAGGGTAGGGGCTACAACTTTTTTTCCAAGCAGCATTAATGAAGAGGCAAGAAACGAAGAGTGTAGCACTAAAATAAACCTCTTCATTTTATAAAAACTCTCTGTGTGTTCATTTAGGGAATGAGGAGTAGGGTGGACCCTCCTAATGTCACTTTTATACAAACATATGCAATATGCAGGTTGCGTGTACAAATATGTCATTACATCATTAGCGATAAACTAAAAGAAACAATTCTGTATATGGAGAACGTCATCCTCACTCAGACTAACTGTGGTGTGTGCCCCTAAATCCCAGCGGAATGCCTGCGGAATACCTCGTTTTTTTTAACACACGTGACACAATGTAGTTAACATTAAAACTAAAGAATGTAAATAAACTAAATTTAAGTCACTTTTCCTTTTTGGTGGTGAACAAAGTAAACAAAACAACAAACATAAGCTGCACACACTTTGGTAATATTCTGACCTGATTGCCTTTATGTGGGAAGACAAATGAAGAACAAAAAAAAAAAAACACTCCACACAATGGTAGTAATCTGCATTTAAGTAATGGTGTCGATGAATTATGGCCAGTGTTTGAAAGTAAGCTGTTATTTATGAAGACACATGCAAGGACAATGCAACAGTGATGTATGTGGAGACAAAACCTAAAAAGACAAGGCATGAATTAGCTCATCCTCCATCCAGTTTACAAGGGAAAAAAAAAACCCAAATCTTTCTTTTGGAAAGGAAGTTTGCACACACCGTACTCCACTTTTTATGTCTCAAGGTGAAAAATATAGCTTTCAAACAGATATTCACATTGGCTAAAAATCTGAAGACAGGTGAAGTATTAGCAAGAACTATAAGAACTTAACATATGCATTTACTTATGAGAAAACAACCATTCATCTCCATTTATTTAGTTGAAAAAATCCTCTGCCAAAAAATCAAACCCAAACACTGACTTCAGGCACAAGTTAAACCAAACTGTATATGGGAACAAATCCTCGCATGTTAGTAAATGAAAAGCCATCTATGTGTTTGTCCGCATCAAGTAAACTGTGGCGTCTCTGTATTTGCAGCTTGCTGAAAAAAAAAAAAAGATTTTTGATGGATTTCGTTCTCAGGAGATTCCCAGCCACATACCACAGAGGTATATAAACAAAAAGGTGACAGTGTAAGGTCTTTGGCAAACCAAGGCTGACGTAACCCAAACAGCAGGAAGTAGCCCTCTAAACACCGTCTCCAGCTGATCACTGGAGCCGACCCACCACAGGCTTGAAGAGTTGCTCAGAAGATTAGTATTTTTCCTTAGGGCCGAGAGTATTGAGGGCGGCCTCCTGTCTGAGCTTTTCAACAGGTGCTCGCCACTTGACTGAGCAGATCCCAAAGCTTCTGCAGCACCTAATATGGTGCTTTAAAGAGGAACTTGTTGTAAATACTTCAAAGATTTATTAAAATTACAGAGGAGGTATAAAATTAGAGTTACAGAAAAAAAACATTCTACGTGTATACAGTTCATTTTTTAAGTATAGGGCAGCTCTCTCACAGATAAACTGGTATGAGAATAGACCTCAAAATTACATGCAAAGTATAAAAATTCCATTTTGTATGTGCATAAACATATATGTAAATATCATGTCAACATAATAAATATGTTTCTTTTCCATTCTGTCATTTTTTAATATTTTTCTTTCTCCATTGTATATGCTGGCATATGACCGTCTATCCATTAAAAAACCCACTTAGACTATTTTAGGGTCGCTGTCGACAATCCAGTTCTTCACAGGATGCTCTCACTCACTGATCAGGGTAGGCTAGAACTGCCATTTAACCTAACATGTGCATACTTAGGAGAAAACCTCACCCAGAAAGTAGAGAAGCAAGTATTAGGGTTCGGACCATTTCTACAGGAGCTGTGAGGCAATAGTGCTAAACAATATGCCCCATTATGCATATGGAGTTAGTGAAGATTTACGTTCATGTGCATCTGAAAAGGAAAAAAGATGATTATCATGCTGTAAACAAGAACAACAAAAAATGGTCAGAGATGCAATGTTTTGCCTGTATATTCTTCAACAGTATATTTATTGTGGCCACTTGGGCATAGCAGAGCCCCCCACTTTTGACACAACTATAAAGGCAAAGTCCCTGTTCAAATCAAACCCAGGAGTACTTCTAGCGCAACAACAATGCCACTAGGTAGTACTTCTGGGTCAGACAGAACCTGCCTAGGATGAATCATCCTGGCATCTCTTCTAGTGGCATCCAAGTACCCTAACAGGGCCACCTGCCTGGTACTACAGCTCCAGTGCTGCCCTGATAGAGTAAACACTGGACTCCTACCAGAGGGATTCTGCCAGCTGTGGTACTGGGGGAACACATCCCAGCAGAGATGCCCATCCATCCCCTTAAACCATCCACTTTAAAGGCTTCCTGGCTGGGCAAGAAACCATCATCTGCCGCAAACAGGATGCTGGTCCATCCATGTTCTTCACAGTTTATATAAAGGGTATTTATATTTATATTTAGGGTATATAAGGTATATATATTTACATACATGTATGTGTGTATGTATTCTTATATCTATGTACAGCTCATGGATGACACTTTAGATTTCAGAAATTTGAATAATACGATATGGTATCGATTTTCGCTGTACCAAAGAGACTCTATGTCTGGTTACTTTCCCAGGAGTGGAAGTAGAGGGGTTGCACTCCAACAAGTACTAGGGGGACCACATCAATCACTGGTTGGACTGGTCTCATAGCACACAGGAACTACAGTATGTAGGACAGGGCAAAGCAGGCTCTTTTTCCTTGGGTCACTGGGTTCCTTTAATGTGGGTAGTGACATCCTTCACATCTTCTACAACTCTGTGGTGGCCAGTGCAGTTTTCTACATAGTGGTGTGCCAAACTGGTAACATCACTTCAAGAGGGGCCCAAGTGAATCAACATGATAATTAAAAGGGCAGGCTCAGTTATGGGAGGCACTCTGGAACCCCTGGAGTTAGTAGAGAAGGACAAAATGGAAACAAAACTGAGTGTCATTATTATCAATGCTGCACATCCACTCTCTGACACACCAACAATGGGGACTTTCAGTTGAAGAATTATTCAGCAGAAGTGTGCCAAGAAATGTTATGTGGGATCCTTTATACCAACAGCAATATGCCTGCATAATGCCTCACTGTGACTCTGACTGACAAGTTAGATGTTTTTTTTCTTTTTTTTAAAATGTCTTCCTTTTCAGTCATTGTGGTTAGTTAGATATGGCACATGTATATATGTTGTGATGGAACCAGGCTGTCAGCGAGCCCCAAACCCAAACACTAACACACCAGCGCAGTCCCAGGTTCAAATAATGGATAGTTTTACTATCCAAAAAGCACCTGCACAAAGTAGCACAAGCACAAAGCACAAACAGAGGTCTTCTCTCTCTACAAATATTCTCTGCTTTCACCACCGCACTGCCCTCCTCCTGTCGAGTGTTGCTCCACGTCCTGCCAGTTCTGACTCTCCTGGATAAGGAAGTGCAGTCCCTTTTATTAAGGACCTGAGAGTACTTCCTGTGCCAGGGCCACTGCTCGATGGAATTACTTCCGGGTCATACAGAAGTCCCATGAATTGGGGGAGTGCATCTCCACAGAGCCCCCTTGTGGCGCCCATGGTCCCCAGCAGGGCTGTGTTGTTGGACTACATCTCCCAGCATTCCCTGCTGGTTCCCAAATGGGTGCCGATACGGAGGGCTGCTGCCATCTCATGTCCTGGGGGGGTAATGTATTCCCCTACAGCATCTTTACAACTGATGGGTGGTCCGTCCATCCCTTCTGACCATCTCTTCTAGGTCTTGCTCCTTCCTCTCTCCTAGCCAGGATGCCCAGCTGCCTGCTCGGAGCCTCCTGTCTGGGTAAGGAATCATCAACTTTTCTGGTTGGGCACCCATGGCATTTACAATACAGTAATCCCTCGCTATATCACGCTTCACCTTTCGCGGCTTCACTCCATCGCGGATTTTATATGTAAGCATATTTAAATATATATCGCGGATTTTTCGCTGCTTCGCGGGTCTCTGCGGACAATGGGTCTTTTAATTTCTGGTACATGCTTCCTCAGTTGGTTTGCCCAGTTGATTTCATACAAGGGACGCTATTGGCAGATGGCTGAGAAGCTACCCAACTTACTTTCTCTCTCTCTCTCTTGCGCTGACGTAGGGGGGTGTGAGCAGGGGGGCTGTTCGCACACCTAGATGATACGGACGCTCGTCTAAAAATGCTGAAAGATTATCTTCACGTTTGCTATCTTTTTTGCAGCTGCTTCCTGAAACGACATGCTGAACGGTGCTTCGCATACTTAAAAGCACGAAGGGCACGTATTGATTTTTTTATCTGTCTCTCTCTATCTCTCTCTCTCTGCTCCTGACGGAGGGGGTGTGAGCTGCCGCCTTCAACAGCTTTGTGCCGCGGTGCTTCGCATACTTAAGAGCCAAACAGCACCATTGATTTGTTTGCTGCTTTGAAGAGGAAGATATGTTTGCATTCTTTTAATTGTGAGACTGAACTGTCATCTCTGTCTTGTCATGGAGCACAGTTTAAACTTTTGAAAAAGAGACAAATGTTTGTTTGCAGTGTTTGAATGACGTTCCTGTCTCTCTACAACCTCCTGTGTTTCTGCGCAAATCTGTGACCCTAGCATGACAATATAAAAATAACCATATAAACATATGGTTTCTACTTCGCGGATTTTCTTTTTTCGCGGGTGGCTCTGGAACGCAACCCCCGCGATGGAGGAGGGATTACTGTGTATATATATATATATATATATATATATATATATATATATATATATATTGTAATATGGCGCTATATAGCGCCTGACCCGGCACAGACTTACGCAGAGGCACGTCTTTTTATTTCTCTTCAGCGGGAGGGCACGTCTTCCCCGTAATCCCTCCAGCCACATCACAGTCCCAGAAGCACTTAATACAGCACAAACAACACTTTTTCTCTCCACCTTGGCACCACCACTCCTCCCAGGCAACCTCGTCCTCTTCCTCTTGATCCTGGCTCCTGAGTGGTGGATGCTGGCCCTTTTTATAGCCCACCCGGAAGTGCTCCAGGTGCTTGATCACCTGTGGCTAATTGCACTTACGGGTAGGCTGCAGAGATGTCCAGGTGGGTTCCTGGCTCCATGCAGCACCCCCTGGCGGCCACCCCAGGTCCCCACAGGGTTGTGGAGAACTCCATCTCCCATGAAACCCTGCAGGAAACTGAGGCACCATCATCAGCAAGGGGGGCTGCCACCTAGCATCCCGGGGGAGGTAGTGAGATGTCCATGGCTGCTCCCCCGGAACAAATGTAGAAGGGGCGTCCTGGCCGGGCATGGAACCCGGCCGCCCGCCACAATATATATATATACTGTATGTAAAAACACATGCACAAATAAATATACTATATAATGCATACATATACGTGAGTGTATTTGCTTATACTGTATATGCTTATGCTCAAAATTTAATGTTAAGTCTCCTAAGAGTAAGTAAGTATATGTGTATAAGAAAAGGGTAATGTAAAAACATTAAATTAATGCTAGGCTAAATTAAGACTAATATTTGTAGGTATTTAGACAGGAAACTTAAATGAAAGAATAAGAGGCCAACAACTCACAGAATGGCAGCTCACGTGGGACCTGAAGGTGTGTTGTGGAGCCTCTAAAGGCTATGCCAAGAAATGGCAACAATTGTAATCATTTGAACAACAGGCAGAAGAAGCTCCTAAAATACTGAAATGTGTGAAAACAAGCAGAATACATTAAAAAATGAAAAATTAAGAAATAAGAGCATATAAATGTATGAGTATTTTATATGTCAGTAGGGTGGTCTAGCGTGTTTAATAAGCTGAAATGAAAGGCCAGTAAAATATTGAAATGCTTTTCTTTAACTATGTCTTTAACTCATGATTCCTTCTGCCTGGCAAAAAAAAAAACTGCAAATAAAAGTCAAGTCCAAACATATTAAAAAGAATGAAGTCATGTATAGAAACTTTAATGTATAAGGATTTAATGAAAAAATGAGACATTTTTGAAAACAATAACAAGTGACAGGCTTCAATATACCTTAACACTGCCACTTCTTTTGTTCCTTATTCAGACACTGAAAATCCACCTGCAGTCCAGAATGCAAAGTGGTTGGTGAAAAGTCCGTCACCCTGTGTCATGTATATGGGGGGGTGGTGGTGGTGAAGGGGGGGGGGGGGTATGGGTTTTTGGCTTTTAAAGCATTCTGATATGTGGCGTCACAAAATGTCTCTGCAAGTGCAACAAACAACAGCCTCGTGTGGAATGTTATCTACTGAGCCTTCATGTGGCTAAAGCTTAATGATCCCCCCACAGAGACAGCTCCCTTGATCCTGGATTACTTTCTTTAGTTTTTTCCCACAGATACTTCTACCATAAAAGGCCATTTTGAAATATCCTAGAGTAACCTCTTCTCTGAATTGCCTATTTATTAAAATGGACTTCTTATGTTCGATTACTTCGGCGCATTCAGTTTAATGGACGGTTGAGAAATGGCCTATTTAAATATGTGCTTGACATTTATCATCAATAACTAAAATGCTTTATAAAAATTCCTTTTTCTCAATAGTTTTTATTTTATTTACTGATGTCATAAATATTGTATGGATATGTATTTACTATTTCCATATGTAAGTTAAATCAGTTCTTTTATCAATTAAGTCTTTATCTTATATATATAGTACCCAAATAGACCTTACTTTCACAAGGCTCAAAGCAAACAGGAATTTTTCAGAATCGAAATATTAAATACAGAAACTTTCAATACATTACAGACTTAAGTGTACATAAGAAAACAGGAACTGGATACTAAATTGGAATAGATGATTTGATAATATAGCTGTAACAAGATAAGCCATTACTAAAGAATTAGAGAATGCACTTCAAGGTAGAAGATTAAGGCGTCATCCACACTACTATTTTTTTGTTTTTGTTAAAAATGCACAGACAGTAGTCTCCATTTACATCTTTCGTCAACACTGGCATTTTCAACCTCCAAAAGTGAAGAGTTTTGAAAATGCTCTCCAGAGCCATATAAGTTCTGAAAATGCAGCCTCAGGGTTGTAATGTGGATGAGTGAAAATGCAGATTTTTGAAAACGCAGACTCTAATTGCGCTCTGATTAGTTTGTGCTTATTGTGTGGCCCTTCCGTGGTTGGATCCTGCTGATTACAATGTCTTATTCACTGACTAGTCATCCTTCACAGAAGAATACTGTGTTTCAACATAGCA
Source organism: Erpetoichthys calabaricus (assembly GCF_900747795.2). Taxonomy (NCBI): domain Eukaryota; kingdom Metazoa; phylum Chordata; class Cladistia; order Polypteriformes; family Polypteridae; genus Erpetoichthys; species Erpetoichthys calabaricus. Next base: position 37,451,627 of record NC_041399.2, read on the forward strand.
GAATTACAAGATTTGGTTTCCACGCACTTGTTTTGTTGTTTACCTGTACGCTACTAAATTGTGTTTTGTACAGTCTGAATGCTGCATGCATGCGCAAAAGGTATTAATTTACTGGCAGCTACAATTTTGCAATAAATCCCATGGCCAGGGGTGTTACCACCCTTTCAAGGATTTTTCCGCCAATGTGTGAATGCCCAGTGTAGGCGATATGAACAATGAAGATGAAAAATGATGTAAAGGTGATAAAGCTGCTATGTGTTAGCATTGGCGGGGAGAATAGCATTTCCTTTTTATTATTTTGATGAACAAATAAAATAAATAAATATATTTGAATAACAGGCATTAATGATCCTCTTCTGGCTCAGGGTAAGCTCCACAAGTACCCTACCGAAAGTACCAAAATATGTTTCGTCTTGCTGGAGAAAGGGGACAAGAAATTTGAAAAAAACGTGAAATGGATGTGATTAAAAATAAAGCCAAAAAATTCTAGCAGAAGTTCTATACCCAAGAGGAAAAAAATAAAAACTACTGAGTCGAAAAAAAGCTTGAAAATCAGACACCAATGGTACATGCAAGAAATCCAATGCCTTCGAATCACTATACCCACACACTACTAACACAATGAGAACTTTAGTTTGATTTATCCAGAAACTTGGACAACTAGGAAGCATGTAGCGCTGACCTTTACACAATTGCACATGCAAATGGTAGCCATGAAAGTAGAAGCTGTACGTGAACCTGACACAGAAAACTAATCATATAAAGGAATTCCACCTATCAGAAACCCTACATAGGAATATAAGAGCAAGGGAATATGTGGAATTATTACAAAGAAAAAATAAAAAAAATGTCCCCAATCATGATTCTGGGCCAGAAATATATTGCAAATTGTTTTGCAAACATTGTATCCATTAATAAACCAGCCTAATTCCCTTCAGAATTGCAGAGGCCTGAGATTTTACTAGTTGCATAAAGCACAAGGCAGGAGGCCATCTTGCACACTCATAACAAGATGGCACAAAATATGTAAAACAAAAACAAAACACAACGTCAGGACTGCTGATCAAAAAACTGTAGTCACCTTCACAGAATCTATCATAATCACACCATCTAAATCGAGAAAACTGTCAAAGCTCTAGCACATCTGTGGCTATCTGGAGTCATTTCAAGATCAACAGCAGGTTCATTTTATTTCTTGTCACTGGACTATATTTATTTCTCTAATAATACCAGGAAAAATACCCCGCTTTTTGTCTGTGTAATATCAAAACGACTCTCCTTTTGTATTGTTGTAAAGTTGTAGCCAACACATATTCATCTATAAAGCAGCTGTTATGCATTTGTTTCAGTGGTGTCTTTATGGGCACAAAAGAGTTAATATGAAAAAGAAAGATTTTGTATCCTTTTTTTTTCTAAATTCAATTATTCATTGCATGGATTTTTTTTTATTATTAATTACATTTTATTGAATTCAGATCATATAATATATAATCAACACAACATTCTAAAAAAATTACCATATGTTAAAAATAAGCAAAATTGAATCCCCCTATGCTTTTCAGGGAGTCATATAAACAAAACAATACATTATGAGATAATACTTCATGTTTATTAAAATATTAAAATAAAGCAAAATGAAACAAAACAGTGGCAGCAGCCTGGCAGGCTATTTTAGAAAAGCATGAATAAAGTAACTAAATTCTGAAAGTCTGCACTGTTTGATTTTTACCAGCTTTAAATAATAAAAGATATGGCCTTCATGTTGAGCTATGAAGTATTCTTCCAGTTAAGCAAGATAAGTTGATGCACAAGCAAAGTGGAAGGCAATGTTATAAGAGAAATGACTAACAATTAAAAGACAAATGTAACCAAGTAGTGTGGTGGACCATCAAACTTGGAGGACTTTCAAAACTCCACCTGACATTATTTTGAAAGAAATTCGGTGAATAGTACTGGTGAGCTTGTTGGACTTAATGGCCTATCCCACCAGATATCACTTCAAGTAATATTATTAGGGGATCAGGAGTAATTCAGAATCCAAAATTATCTGACATATAAGTGAATGTATTTCCACAAAGTGGTCTTACAGTGGGACAATTCCAAAATATATTGCCTAAAGAGGCTGCTGTGTTTTGACATTGTTCAAAGTTAGTATTCTGCTCTAAGGTCATTTTTATCTTGAAAAATGCATGTTGTTAAATTTAAAAATGAATTACATGCCTTCCATAGACTGACATGTTATGAATAATTGAATTTCATTTGTTGTCTGAGCTATTCATTGGGAAGTCATTGCTTTTTATGAACTCACTCTCTATACATGTCTGAGGAAAGCATGAAACTGGAAGTCACAAACACAAACACACACACACACACAATATATATTTGCTAGGCACACTACCTCTCAAGAGGTAACAGAATAAAAAAGATTTTCAATCTTTTGCCCTTCAGAGCCTATCCTCATTATCCACATGTGTCTCAATCACTCTTGACCGGTGCTCCCTCTCTTCAGCGTGTTCCCATAAAGCCTGCTCCTCAGACTCAGTTATTGTTTTCAAGGTGCCTTCTTCACCTTCTCTCTGATTTTATACTCCCCATCCTTGAAGGCAACACTATGCCTCCTATGCCTTTTTTCCTCGTCATGTGTCTCACACTAGCTGTTCCTCTTTGTATACACACACACACACACACACACACACACACACACACACACACATATATATATATATATATATATATATACACATGTATAGATATATACACACTATGTATATTTTAATATTACTAGGGAGCTTTGCTCGCCAACCCCTGTGCTTGCGCTACACACTAGCCTCTTTGAGGTTCTGCCACTCACGTATGGGGATGTGGATGTACAATTTAGTAACGACTCTACATTACAGCGAGTAATTAACCATATTAAAAAGTAGTAAAACATAGATAGATAGATAGATAGATAGATAGATAGATAGATAGATAGATAGATAGATAGATAGATAGATAGATAGATACTTTATTAATCCCAATGGGAAATTGATCATTGATTAGGTCCCTGTACTCATCCTCCTAATAATAGAAAGTAAATTATGTTTCATGTTGCGTTAGAGTTATTAGTTGCATTATACGATTTTGTTTTGTTTGGCTTTGAAATTTACACACAAAAACTTTTTAAACTTTCACTTTTACTGTAAAATCAATTTTTTTAATTAAATTTTTGTCAATATTGCATTGAATTGTGATTCTGTGTTTGGACTTACATCACGACAACACAATGCATAACTGCCCGTGATTGAATTTTGTTTTTTTTTTCTCTATTAAATAAAATGACTGTTTCAAATGTTTGGCTCTGAGATTTGTGAATTGCCTTTGCAAAAGCTATTCTAACAGGAAACTGTTAATGTTTTAATACGAATGGCATATCAAGATCTCCTTTGTTGTCTAATGTTATCCCCTGAAGATATACTACATTACCTTTCTTGGATACATCCTTCTTTCTACAGTAATTCGTGTGGTGGAAGACCAGACGTTGTAAATGGCTGTAGATAATATTGAAAGTTGATGTTTTCATCTTCTGCGCAATCACCACTAACTGTTTCAGCAAAGTCTATTGATACGCATTTAACCAATTTGCAGTGTAAACGAACAACATTTTTGCCATTAATTTGTTTGACTTCATCTCCTCTCAGTTATAGGATTGCCCGTGTACTCATTTTTACTGTTGATAACCCTTCGTGATGAAATTCTTCAATAAGATTTAGACATACTGTAATATGTCTCTTTAATTGGGAACTTAAAGTGAGGATAACGTTAAAATTTATAAGAGCTGAGAGAGCAAGAACTCTGTCTGTCAAAAGCGTTCACATGAATGAGAGGTGAGAGTACCGTATGCGTGGTTGTCTATGTTTGAGAAGAGGTTGTGACTTGAAAACATTTCATGGCCAAAGTCTCAACTCGCGGGACTTGAAAAAATCTTCCAAAAAGTCTTGACTCATTGCTGGATTTTTTTATATAATAGAGAGATACTATACAGTATCTATATATAATGTGTATGCATATACTGTATATTGGCACTAGGCCGGTTGGGATGCCTTCACACTGGAAGGATCAGGGAAGAAAACGATCACAGGGCATTATCTCTCCCGGAGCGATAGATGGCAGTCCCCCTGGGTTGTGACATCAACATGGTTTCCCACAGGGCTTTATGAGAATTGGAGTTTGGTGACTCAGGCCTGTTGAATACCATGGGTGCTACCATGGGTCAAACCTTCAAGACACTGTTGTACTGTGCTTTGGTGGTTGGAACACTTGCTGGAAACATTTCCTATGAATAAAAGCTTTATTTGTACTGCACTTGTGCACACTGTGTGGTACATATTTTGATGTACATGATGTCCAGAAACACTTCTGCAACATGTGTCTGCTATTAATAACAACATTAAAAAGCAATCTACAAAGCACATAAAAGGCAGTTCAAACAGTTGCTATTTTTATTGATACAATTATAGACCCTTGTATGATTTGTCACATCAAATAGATCTATCTATCTATCTATCTATCTATCTATCTATCTATCTATCTATCTATCTATCTATCTATCTATCTATCTATCTATCTATCTATCTATCTATCTATCTATCTATCTATCTATTTTTTAACCTACTTTGTACAGTACAGACTTATGTGGTAGCTAAAGTATCTCCTGACACTCTGGCAGTAATGGGCACAAATACCAGTATGGGATGCCATGCCTGAATTCACCAAATGGAAGTGCAGATCACAAAACTTTGCCATTTTGACAGCAAATTGAGCTGTAATGGGATATATTGAACTGGCTCCTAATGGCCTTAAATTAGGAAAGCGGGCTTAGTAAATGGAAGGCTGTTGTAACTCAAAACCTCTTCCAGCATCATAAAAGATCATCTGTTCAATATTCTCTTGCATGATATAAACGTAAGGTGAAATATTTAAACAAACTTTTAAAGTCTGTTTGTGTAATTGCAAGCAAATGTTGTATACAGTGTGCATCCCATGGGACAAGTCTTGTGATCCGCCCTGAACATTGTTAAAACAAATCACATTACATTTTAAATACTACAAATTCTACACAGAAAAAGATGAACTGACATCAAAATAAAGCAAATGCCAGTTCGATTTGCTCATTTAATTCTGAGTTGTGAATGAATCCACCCATCTGTATACTGCTATAAAACTTGAGCAATACTACAAATGAAATCATCAGAGAAAAAAAATATTAGAACAGTATTAAAACAACACAATAAATACCAATATAAAATGGTAGCGCTAAGCATATGCTGTATTGTAAATCTATAATTATTATTCAATTGATAATTGATTATTTAATTGATTAATATGAAGAAAAGGCATATATGGAACATCAGTCACTGTTGATTAAGCTGGAAAGCTACATTTTCAAAATTCTGGATTATATAGCAATGAAGGAAGATCTTCATTTTCACTTTGAACTTACAGATTGAGCTCTCAAAGACATGAGTTCCAATGAGTGGCATACCACAAAACCCTTTGAAGTACACAGTTGTCTCCCTTTCTTCCTGTTGGAATGAAGCATTTTGGCCAGCATTTATGTAATAAAAGCTCAAATTTCTTTTATGCCTATTGCCATCGCCTTTCTATCACTTCTCTGTGAAGAAATCCAGCACAGACAGTTGGCCAGCCATTTGAAGTGCTGTCTGATCATGCTGACACCAGGAGACTCCCTGTTGGGTAACATCAAGTCCAAGTCTCAAGGGCCATTGTAAATTACACTGTGAAGTTTCTTCTTTATACAGGAAGTCCTTTTCTGCCAGATTAAAGATAAGTATGCTTTACTTTCTTTTCTTTCAATGTCCACATAATTAATTAATATTTATTGTGCCTAGAAAGAAAAAACGCACTTGAAAAGACAATGTTCATATTTGAGAGCCAAATCGACCAGAACATGAAAGGGCAAAGACAAAGAACAATCAAAATAACATTAAGAGCATCAAAAGACAAAAACTCAAAACATTGGTGCTCAAAACCAAATGAATATCAAAAATCAAAGTCAGAAAAACAGAGCTGAGTTGAAAACTGTGACCAGAAAGAGATACCCCAAGAACATCGCTTTTTAAAACAAAGTTTTTGAGGGTTAGTTTACTATTCAAATGCTTGGTTACTGGGAGCTAACTCCTGCCATCTCAAATAGGAAATACACAGTGACATCCCAAATAATGATGACGCCTGGATACTCGTTTGACAACTGCCATCACAACCAAATGCAACATGACTGAAACCATTAGATCTGAAATGGCAGCAACCGTGTAAGAGAACAAGCTGCAAAATAGTGTTGGCAATTAATTAAAACGAAAAGTAACATTACTCAAAATATCAGCAGTCTTATGGTCTTTTATGGGTTTCACACTGAGGTTTTGTTTTTTGTCTTTTTCATTTGGGTTGTCCTAGTTCTAATTAACTTATATGTTGGTTGATTACTTTTTTGTATCACATTACATATTTTCTTTCTTTCTTTCTTTCTTTCTTTCTTTCTTTCTTTCTTTCTTTCTTTCTTTCTTTCTTTCTTTCTTTCTTTCTTTCTTTCTTTCTTTCAATCTCCTTTTTGTGTGTAATAAATCAGAATCTTTCACATTTAGAGATGAAGTTTTTCTCATTTTGGACTGTTTAGATTTGTCTCTTTAATTATTTCATTTTTCAGTATTTTCTGTCAACTCCATTTTATGCTTCATTTTTTGAAAGGTTGTTGCCATTTTCTAACTCTTTTTGAATTATCAAGGCCATGTTGTTTACAGTCACTGTTATTTGCCAATAAAAGAAATATTATGTGTAGTGTTAATTAGTGGCAATAAATGCAACTTTGTCGTGTCATGACCTTTGCAATGTTATTCTGAGTACTTTTCTAGTTCACAACTGTGTGCAGTTCTTGCCACCACGTTACAAGAAAGACAAAAACCACACTTGAAGCTGTGCAGAGGAGAGCAACAAAGCACATCCCAGGACTTAAGGACGTGTCCAGCTCTGACAAACTCAGTGAATTAAACCTGTTTAGTCTCGAGCAGAGAAGACTGCCAATGAACCAAATCCAGGTATTTAAAATTCTCCAAGGCATTGATAAAGTAGATCCAGCAAAATTCTTTCAGCTTAAGGGCGGATTACAAACTTGAGGACGTCAGTGGAAATTAAGGGAAAGTGCGTTTACGACTAAAATTAGGAAGCACTTCTTTACACAAAGAGTTGTAGGAATATGGAACAAACTACTGAGGCATGTAGTTGATGCAGAATCCTTGACAGCCATTAAGAAGAATCTAAATGAGATATTGGGGCAGCTTAGCTAATAGCTAAACAAACAGGTTAGATGGACTCCTCTCATTTGTCAAATTTCTAATGCTAATTTCATAATGTTGTGTCTTGTTAATTGTTAAGTTGTGGGATGACAACTCCAATTAGGTATTTGCTCTCAGGTGCTGTCTTCTGGCTGTAGGGCAGTACCTGAGGATGATATTAAGCACTGTTGTTACTGACTAGTTATAGTAGCATTAAAGGAATACTAATTCGTAATTCTTCATAAAGATTTATCCCATCACCCATATAAAATACAAATAGTGCATACAATATAGGAATAATTTAGCTACATTACTTAATATTTTGTATTCAGTATGTTGAATTATTAAATGAAAACAGGGATAAACTGAATGATTTGCAAACTCCTTTAGAATATTGCACTAATAATGGAACTCATTTGAAAAACATTATAAAAAATGTTATGTAAGTCAAGGTAAATGAACAGATTTTGTGTTAAGTTAATAAATTAAGTGACCATTCATACAGTCCTTTCAAAATTCACCATAACCTTGAGCCACACCAATTATCAAGTAAAATGCATTTCTTTCAGCTTAACTAAGACGTGACTAAGCATTTATACTGGCACTAATAAACCTCTCAAATTTATTTCCCATTTTGAATGATAATCATTGTTTTATTAACAGCTAGCCATCCCCATGGCTTCACCCACGTAGAAAGAAACCGGACAGCGAGGAATGCCCTGTCTGGATCCCCACTCCTGACGTCACGCTTCCCTCTCCCCTCGGCCCACAGCCTCTGTCTTGGATTAGCGCGAATATATCGCTCCTGCAAGCAAACTATGATTCTTAACGCAATGAGAGAAGTTGCAAAGTCACCTGGAATGTTCAAGCAAATTCTAGAAAAAAGCCCGATCTAAATCTGTTAAGTAGTTCTCTCATTCGCTAGCTAAGCGGAGGTAAGATACGCCCCAAGGCTGATGCGTGAGTGAGGAGTTCCCTGCCCCTCTCCCCTCGGCCCGCTGCGTCTCTCTTGGATTCGTGCAAATAAATCTGGGCCACAAGCGAACTATGATACTTAGCGCGATGAGAGAGGACGGACAATCAACCAGAATGTTCAAGCAAACAATTATCTCATGAGAATCGGACAGACATACAGACAGAGAGACAGACAGACTTTGGATTTTACACTTATAGAAACTAGCCGTGGTACCCATGTAAGACGGGTTTAAATCTAAATAATCAATGCATTAACACTTGCAGTGCACCATCTATTGGAATGTATTTTGTAATGCATGTAGTGATAAAATGCATTGTATTTGCCATTACAACAGATGGTAAAATTCATTACTACAAATGTTTGTCACGTTCCATCTGTTGGAATGGCAAATGCAATGTACTGTATTGTATTACAACACATGTTTGTGATGTGCCATTTGTTGGAATAACAGGACAGAGCAACTGGATGGGCATACAGATATATAGACACACAAAAACTAATCCTTTTATTAAGGTGGATACATTTGCTTTCCACTTTTCTCTTTTAGTTCTATTCATGTGAGAAATATGTTTGAATGGAAACAAAAACTTTTAACAATTTTTTTTAGTATATAGCCATGGTTATTTGTATGTCTCTCCTACCTTTATGGTAGTAATCCTGGGTCTCAGTATAGCACCATTTTATTATTTGGGTCCTCAGATTAAAACATTTCAGAAACCCTGTCTTATAGTATAAGAAAACCACACATAAATAAATAGGTAATCATGAATTAAGCTGACAAAGACTTGCACATTCCAAGTTTAATTTTTTACCTTGCCTATAATCTCAGAACTCTCCTTAATTACTTTTGCTACAATATGTCTTTTTAATAATAATAATACATTTTATTTATATAGCGCCTTTCCCATGCTCAAGGCACTTCACAGAGTTTAAGAAAGAACGGCATCTGACATTCCTTCTTTTCCAACCATGATCTTCTTTATTGCTTTCAACATCCCAGTCACTACAGTAGATGCTTCTTAAAAACAACTCACTCTTTCATCCAATTATCTCAGTCTTGACACATACAGTACTTCCTTTTTACTTTTCTCAAGTCTCTGATTGTTGTTATGTTAGACCCTCACGAGTGAGCTCATTCATGTTTCACACCATGCCTTCATCTCTGTTATGTTTCTTATGTCAACTGCTTAAAATAATATAAACTTGTTTCCTTCTTTCTTAAAGTTTTGCTAACAAATGAAATGATCAACTTGAGAGTTGTGACATCTTCCAGTCAATATTTTTTATATCAGAGTGCAAGCCGCTGTGAAATCGCTCAGCCTTGACTTCCACATGACCATTCAGGGTGCCATCGGGCACAATCATCTCACTGAGGCACCACAGATATCTCAACAGCAGTCAATTACAAACTTCTCAGTTCTCCACTTTTAAAATCTGTGGCGCCTATGCTAAATTAATGTTCATTTGACTTTTTCCAGCAATTATCTTTAAACTAGTTTGCTCACTCACTGTCTTCTCCCTAACCAGTTTTTTGAGCCAACTGCACACTCAATGTCTTCATAACAGCTCAGTGCTTTGTTTAAACCTCACCTGCCTTGTTGTAAACTAGAATTTTGTGTATCCTTCTCTCCATCGTTGCCATCTGCCCTTACAGTAACTGAATAAATTTATAAGTTGCAATGTTGTCATATTATTACATTTTACAAATTTTAAAAAGTCTCCAGGTAAATGTAAGGTCTATGGGTTAATTTCATACAGCTTTATGTAATGCATGATGTTTCTTTTTTGCTTTGCTGTATACTACTGAGCAACGTAACACTGTGGCTAGTGCCGCTGCACACAGATCCAGCATTCAGACTTTATCTGTGTGGGGTTTGCATGGTCTCCCCACACCAGCATAGCTTTTCTCCAGGTAATCTGGTTCTTCTCCCTCCATTTGCCCCATTATGAGTGAGTGGTGGGATATGTGTGTGTGTGTGTGTGTGTGTGTGCCCGTGTGAGTGTGTGAAAGCGCAGTCTGCAATAGCCTGGTGCCTCATCCGAGGTTTGCTCCTGTGGAATTACACATGTATTAAGGGATGTCTTAATGCACTGTATCAGGGGTCCTCGATCACGGCCCTGGAGGGCTGCAGTGGCTACAGGTTTTCATTTAAATCAGTTTCCTAATTAAAGGACAGTCTCTGCTGAAAATGAAACTTGGTATTGAAATATGTATGGTTTTTAAGTGCTTTCATTCATTCAAAACAAATTTCATTACATTGTAGAGCAAGTATCCTCAGTTACAGTCCCGGTGTCTTGCACTATATGATATTCAGTAAGAGAACCTTAATGTCCAAGTTGCATCTCCCCATACCTTTCTCTGCTTTCATTTCTGGTATTCTAAAACGTCACCACCACCTGATCAAGTCACTGTGCAGCCATCTGTGATGTTCGAATGAAGTTAGGTGTCCCAGGTGTCCATTGGGCCCACTGCGTCAAATCTTGCGGGATAAAGCCTGAAAACAATTAGGAAAGACTTAATAATGTTTATGCTATGTAGAATGCTCAATGGGGGCTGGGTGGTCCTTATGGAACCCCTGTAGATTTATTTTTCTCTCCAGCCTACCTGGAGTTATTTAGTTTTTATTTTTTGCCTTTTGTCTTTTTCTATCCTCCCAGCCATTTGAACTTATTTCACTCAGTTTTAGAGACTTAGAATATGATATGATATTTAACGACTCTGCTTTCTGCTAATTATATATCTATTATGTAAGCTTGTATTGGTTTATTTTTTTGTTCCTTATTCATTATTATTTGTAACTAGTTTAATTTATTTTTCTTTTCTTGCAACTATTACTTTGACATCTTGCGATGCACTTTTAGCTACATCCTGTGTGCTATAGAAATAAATATTATTGTTTTAATACGTTGGAGACTGCGTGGGGTCCTAATCTAGGTCTTCAAAATTCCCAAAGGCATTGATAAAGTAAACCTAGCAGAATTCTGTCAAATAAATGGTGAAAAACATACACTAGGACACCAGTAGAAATTAGAGGGAAGTGCATTTAAGACTGAAGCCAAGAAGCACAGCTTTACTCAAGGAGCTGTAGGAATCTGGAACAAACTACCAAGTCATGTAGCTGAAGCGGAAACCATGACAGCCTTTAAGAAGTACCTGGATGAGATACTCAGACAACTTGGCAATAAACTAAACAAACAAGTTTGATGGACTGCAGTGTCTCCTTATGTTTGTCAGATTTCTTATGTTCTTTGCTCCTATGACTGGCAAGGAAGTAGTGACCCTAGTGTGATCAGGTAATACTAGTAGATGTACTCTCTCATCCAATCACTATGGTGCATCACTCCATTTTTCGGAGAAGTGAATCTGTCTTAACACTTGTAAGAGAATGGGAAGCTGGCAGGTTGCCTTGGAGTCCATAGTCCTTCGAGGGTTACTGAGAGCTCAGGTCTGTAGGGACACAGGGTGCTATTAGTGGTACCTGATGTAGCCTGACATCCAAGTTGTTAAGAAAAAGTCTTCCTCGACTCTCTTGGATCTGCCCTCACTTACAAGTTAACTAATACTGATTTTTACATGGGCTGTGTCTGCATGTGTACGATGAATGAATTGAAATGTGAGATGGAATTGGTGGAGAAGGTCGCTGGCAAGGACCTCGGAAGGCATATCTTTATCTTTGAAGGAGAGATACGAGAAACTACTTTTTTTATTGTGGTGGGCAAGTAAGTGGGAGAGCCACTCAGCAAGATAGCGAAGAACACCAGAGAGGCAAGAAGGTTCTGCTCTTCATTGTCTCTTTATTTGATACTTGACTTTTGATCACTGTATTCATCACCTCCCTTATTATATATTGACAAGTATTGGTGTTTTTAATCTTGATCTCTGTCACAATCCACTAGGCAAAGCAAGCTCTATGATAGTGGAATGCTGTTAGTCTTTCTCTACCCAACAAGATTCTGAATCTGATCAATACTTTACCTACCTTTACCTTTTACCTTTACTTTACCGTAATCATCATGATGTCTCCTGTTTCATTTAGCAGCACATCTCAGGATTACTTTAGAATACCTCTGCATGAAACCATGCTTTATGATAAACTAGTTCACTTTGATGTGTTAGAAATTTCAAGTGTTGATAGAACTAAACTGAATATCATTTTGGAATACAACAATAAAAGAAAGTAACTTGATAATCGACACAGCACTGAATTTACACCCTAAATTAGGCTGTCACATGTCTCAGCATGGGCCTGGTAAGCGTGTGTCTACATAAGGTGGTTGAAGGGTCAGGCTGCTATCACTCTTGTCACTACAGCTTTGGCAATCATAGGTGCAGGAGTGAATAGTCACAAGCCATTTGGGGTCTGGCTTACCCTTACTCTTACCTTTTTGAACTTATTATTAAAGATGTAAATTCTTGCAAGAAGAATTTCTGAAGGACTCATTGCTTTTACAGAGCTATGCAGCTTCAACTGAACTTTTTGAAAAATGAATATAAAATTATATGGTTAAGGCTTAAAATATCAGGAGCGTAAGGCAGGGCAAAGAATTATTTCGGGAAATAACTGCTAGTGGTTGATTGTTCTGAGAATGTAACTTTACACCATCTAGTTTGCTAAAAATATGTGAGCAACTCACAAAATACACCATGGATGCTGCATGAGGCAGGTGCCATTTATGTAAAGTTCACATGCACTGTAATGGTAGATTTAGATCACTGTAATTAAATGGCGGCGCAAAATGACTGATGTATTTTTTGCCAAATTATTTTAAGCATTTTTTTCCTCTGAAGGCAAAATTATTGGCTGGATTTTAAAACTGAGACATTCTAAGCAAATAAATTGGTAGTTTATAACAAACAGAATCATTATAAAAATATGTACCTAAAAGGTGATGGACACTTTCTAAATGATTATTTAAAAAATTTTTAAAGTAGTGTTGCTTGCAAGCAAATGATGTTTGTTTTGAATAGCTCCCTTCATGGTGAAATTATCAAAAAATTCTTAATAAGTACAGAGGCCTTAAGTAATAGGAGCAAAAGGCAGTAAATTATTATTATAATAGAAAGAGAGTGTACATCTTCTACACGGTGATGTGCTGGGGAAGCAGCATAAAGAAGAGGGACGCCTCACACCTGGACAAACTGGTGAGGAAGGCAGGCTCTATTGTAGGCATGAAGCTAGACAGTTTGACATCCGTGGTAGAGCGACGGCCACTGAGCAGGCTCCTGTCAATTATGGAGAATCCACTACATCTACTAAACAGTGTCATCTCCAGACAGGGGAGCAGCTTCAGCGACAGACTGAGGAGATCATTCCTCTCCCACACTATGCGACTCTTCAATTCCACCCGGGGGGGTAAACGTTAACATTATGCAAAGTTATTGTCTGTCTGTTATACCTGCATTGTTATCAGTATTGTTATCACTCTTTAATTTAATATTGTTCTTTATCAGTATGCTGCTGCTGGAGTATGTGAATTTCCCCTTGGGATTAATAAAGTATCTATCTATCTATCTATCTATCTATCTATCTATCTATCTATCTATCTATCTATCTATCTATCTATCTATCTATCTATCTATCTATCTATCTATCTATCTATCTATCTATCTATCTATCTATCTGCAAAAGGACAAAGAGGTTAGAGGAATTTCCAAATAAAAACATTAAAAACAAAGGCACAAAGTTAAACAGCAAGTATGTTATGTCTCTAGCCTATGTTTAATTCATAAAGGAGAGGCAGCTTTTTCCCATTTTTTTCCTTATCGTTTTAATTTTTTGATTATTTTTTATTTTTATTTGGCAAATTTTTTCATTTACGACAGCATATTAAAGTCCAAATTCTGTGTATCCAATACATTTGAATAATTAGAAAGCATAAAAGTTAATAAGCAGTAAATGAACTTGCACCTTTCAGTCCTAGTTACTTTGAGTCATTCTTGCTATTCACAACGAAATAAAGAACTTTACACTAAAATATCCTAAATAATAAGCAGTGCCAATAACATTAATATATTGGTATGGGGCAAGGCACCTTGTTGATTAACTCTGCTGCCTTATACATGTACAGTGACAAGAACAAGTATATGAAGCCTTCGAAAATAACTACATTTACGTTAAAATGTGTTTTAAAATATGGTTTGAATTTCATCTAAGTTTGGTTTAACTATCTATCTATCTATCTATCTCTAATAACTCTCAAATTATTGTATTGTTCTTGTGTATATTGAACACATCATTCAAACATTTACAGTTTAGGTGGAAAAACTGTGTGAACCTCTATGGTGATAATTTCACCAAAGCTAATTGGAGTCAGGAGTTACAAAACCTGGAGTCCAACCAATGAAACAAGATTGAAGTTATGGTATAGAGCTACTTAAACCAATAAAAAGAGCTCAAATGATATGATTTTGTTATTCACAAGATGAAGCATCTGCTGATATGAGGCATGAACTGCAAAAATGAGTCCTCAGAAAATGAACAATCAAGAACTGTTGATATGCATAAAGCTGGAAAGGGTGCAGTACGATGGAGGGATCATCATGATTTGGGGCTCATTTGCTGAATCTTGGCCTGGGCAACTTGCCATCATCAAGTTTATTAAGGAATCCTATAGAATAATACTGGGGTAGCTGTCCACCAGTTTAAGCTCAGTAGAACCTTGGTGATGCAGCAGGGAAATTACCTTAAACATAAAAGTAAATCTATCTAGAATGGCTTCAAAAATGAGAAAATGAAGATTTTGTAGTGGCCTAGTCAAAGTCTACACCTTAACTCAATGGAGATACTGTGGAGTAACCTCAAGAGAGCTATTCACAAGAAATTCTAAGCCTATGGCTGAGCTGAAACAGTTGTGTAAGGAAGAATGGTCCAAAATTCCTCCTGAACGTTGTGCATGTCTGATCCACCACTACCGGAAGTGCCTGTTAGAGGTTAGTGCTGCTAAATGAGATTTGACAATTTATTAAATCCAAAGGTTCACTTACTTTCTCCACAGCTCACTGTGAATGTTTGATGGATTTGTTCAAAAATAAATGAAATATTACAATTGTTTGTGTGTCATTAGCTTAAGCATATTGTATTTCTCTATACTTTTGAATTAGATGATGATCAGATCACATTTTATGAGCAGTTAATTCCACTGAGTTCATACTTTTTTTTTAATGATTCATTGCCTGATCATGTTCTGTATGAATTTTTAACTTTTTTCATGGTTTTGTCCAGGTGTGCTGATTTTTCTCACTCTCATTTTGTTTTACCCAGCAGCCCAAAAAGCCAACCACCGAAGCCACTCAATGGCACAGTATTCTTGGGGTGGCTGGCATTTGCATTCTAATTAGGTAGCACTGCTACAGCATTGTTTGTGGTTTTCAGCACAAGGTCACAAAAGTCTCAAAATAATTTCTATTTAATTATTGGAGACAAACCTGCGAATAGGTGGATCCGTGATTCATCAACCTGTGAATCGCAAAGGCCGAACTGTATATCCATACATACATAATAGAATCTGTACAAGAACCGATCTGTTTTCTGGAGAAGATATCTTTGTCACAGGGAGTTTGTCAGTAGCAAAACCATGTTTTCAAGACAGGAACACACAGTATTCCAAACGGGAAACGGTTCCTCCTAGTGCGCACACATAACCATACACACTTACACAGAGCACTTTTTATACCACTTGAACAGACAACATGTTGTTTGACTTTGGAAGAAATTTCAAGAGTCTCAGTAGAAAATGGAAACAAACATGGCAAGAATAAGCAATCCCTGCAGAGTACTAGGAATCTAGTCCAGAAGGTAGGCGAGATCCAAACGGTGTGAAGCATCCAAAGAAGAGTTTAATTTGTACTTTAACCGATGAATTATGAAAACCCTAATTTCTAGTTTAGCTAACTCTCACTGCCTTGAACATTTCTTATTTCTTTTAAATTAGGTTCATTAAAAGAATGTATGAGTGTTTCTGACTAGCATAACTTTTGCATCTTTCACTTGTCTGACTAATGGGAGCTTTGCTTGCTCCAGGAACAGCAGTGATGGCAGGGCAAACTACCCTAAAGCCAACGAAAACTTTGCTTGAAAAGTTGAGTGATGAAACATGTCATTTTCAGCCTGCATTGTTTAGTTTTACTGAGGTTTAAATAGGGTGTTTAAAATATGATTAATATACTTTGAGCCAAGAAAAACAGGACTTGTTTTAAAACAAATGATTTGATTCAATTAAAAATATGAGTTAAGTGGAGTTAAATGACTTCATAAAGAATAAAATAAACTGAGATGTGAACAAAATGCAAAATAAACTATCAGATGTCGGATGCATTTAGAAATGTCCTCGTAAAAGGAGCAAATAAAATACCTATCTACATTGATATTTATAGGTCAAGGTTTAAGTGCTTTCCATCACTGTCTGGGTGTTGTAATGTGTGAATCCATGAGATTTTATGGGGTACAGAATTGCTCGTTGTTCAGATCCATATTATAACTTGACTTCCTAACTGACCAGTACAATGTGCAGCCCTCTAAATACTATTCTTCTTTTTGATAAACTTCCTCTTGAAAACAAGGTTTTGGGACTAGGTGGGATTTCCCCTACATCATAAGAACATAAGACGTTTGACAAAACGAGAGGAGACCATTCAGTCTATCAAGTTTGTTTGTTTAGCTAATAACTAAGCTGTCCCAATATCTTATCCAAATACTTCTTGAAGCAGAAACTATGACAAGCTTTAACTATATGACTTGGTAGTCTATTCTAGATTCCAACAACTCTGAGTAAGGAAGTGCTTCTTGGCTTCATTCTTACATGCACTTCCCCTTAATTTCCACTGGTGTCCTCGAGTGTGTGATTTCAAAGAATTCTGATGGATCTATTTTATCAGTGCATTTGAACATTTTGAAGACCTGGATTAGGTCCACATGGTGTCTCCTCTGCTTAAGATCAAACAGATTTAATTCTCTAAATCTGTTGGAGTAGGACATGTCCTTAAGTCTCGGGATGCACCTTGTTCACCTGCATATTTGGGTGGGGCGGAAGGGATGGTCCTCCACAGGTGGCACTCTTTAATAAACTTTAGTATTAGACTTTTTTGACAATCTTGTTTGATAGGGCTATGGCAAGCTGATATATATTATCTATGTCAAAATTACATGATTGTAAATGTTTAAAAACTATTACAAATACATATGTTGCAAAGTTAAATTTTACAAATGTGAATCTGGACCAGTACGCCAACTTACTCCGATTGGAGACTCTGTCTGTAGGGACAAACCCTTCAATCTCATTATTAATATTTTATTATTCTCTCAATCTTAAGATGAAGTGAACAAAAGAGAACCATGGCGGGAGAAGAAGTATTAAAAAAGAATGAAGGGGCATTATTGAAATACTTCAATTCATATTTAAAAATTAAAAATGTAGCTAAAATTTTCTTGGTTTCAGTTTCTGTATAATATATTCTTCTTCTTCTTTCTGCTGCTCCTGTTAGGGGTTGCCTTATGTTTTATTTTGTAATTGCCACTCCGGGCAACAAAAACTCTAGCTACGCCACTGACCTTGTTGTTCTCCTTTATAGACATACTAAAAATATTTTGGAACAAGTAGAGTTCATGTAGGATAATGTTAAATATATGCAGCATATATGGTTCAGATATCAAACCACGCAGTAAGCAAAGGAGAATGAAGGTGACTAGATACTGAGCTGTTAGGAGAACTTAACCTAAGTGCAAGCCACGTTGACTACACAGATCACAAGTACAAATTGTTTTAAACAATCAGTGGTTCTACACATATTTTCTTTTTATTAACATGACAAATTAACTTGTGGCTTAAATGAAATTTTCACATGGGTATGGATTTCACCTGTTATGTTCAAAAGTGTAAGTTTAGAATTAAATAGCTGTAGTGATAAGTGGAAAATATCTTTGTCTCTGAGACCACTACTCGGATCAGGAACCCCGTCTATAACTGCATTACAGTTGGATTTTTCATTTTAGAATGCAAAAAAAAAAAAAACAGCTGGAAAAGTGGGAGCTTTTTGTTCCCAGTGTTCATCTATCTTCGGAATATAGAAGTAATTCTGCAGATGTTAAGGTATTTACATTCACCACAGTCTCCTCATGCAGTGATAATGTGCTAACTTAATACTGAATTATTAATTATGAGTCTACCATGCTTAAGGGGGTTCATGACATGCAACCTTTACTGAACTACATGTGGAGCATAGTTTCGTGTGTATGCAAATGCTGCATTTATAATGTTGGAGAAAGAGATTTGGTCCAGCATCTGGGAGCTGAACCTGTAACACTGTGGTTTACAATTTATACACACCATTGTCCAACTAGCTGTCCTTATTTGTGTAGCTTCCCCAAATATCTGGATAACAATAATTTTGGCACATATTGTTCATCTTCAGATAGAATAACCAATTGGAATTTGACTATTCTGCTCACTGACTAAAGGAATGTGTTAATTGTTATACTTGTGACTTTTTAAAAGTTTCCAGTACTGTTGATTCTACATTGATGATGGTGGGGAAATCAGCAGGACACCTTTTCTGAAGAAGTTTTCACACTTTCACATTAAAAGATGTGCTAATGACATATGAAATTGTGCATTCTGCCAAAAGCCTCATCATTTAAAAATAGTAAGAGTGGGGGTTTTATTTCTTCTTCATATAGTGAAAACGCATAAAATAAATAAACATAACCTAAATTGATTTTGCTTCAAATTATCATAACTTTATCACCACGAATCAGCTGCCTTCCATTTACGTTTTTCTTAAGCATCAGGGACCTTAAGCTTAACCAGCAGGAATGTGTTTTAACAGAACATTATGTGAGCCGCTGATTCAAAAACATGATGAAATACTGTGCATTTTTTTCTTATAAGCTTGTATGCTGAGGTACTGTACCATAAGGTTTTTATTAGAGGTTTGCTCTTAACACGAAACAATCTGAGACTCTTAAATTTACAGTTTTTCCATTTTCCCTTTTGTGGCCTATCTTAGTTTAATTAACTCCATTAATAGAGGAGACACTTGCCACATGAGAGCCAGTAGGTCTGATTCCCACACTTGGCACATTTTATTTTTAGTCATCAGCAAAAGAATTTTCAAAGCTAACTAACCCAGTTATTCCTTGCTTGATCATAAGGAAAGAACAAAAGCTTGAGAAGTGAAAGAGACCATTCAGTTAATCAGTTTGGTTAGATCACTGAACATAAGGCATTTGACAAACAAGACGAGGCATTCAGTCCATCAAGCTTCTTTGTTTAGCTAAAGCTGAACTTTCCCAATGTCTTATGTAGGTTGTCAGGGTTTCTGGTTCAACTACATGTCTCTGTAGTTTGTTTCATATTCCTTCAGTTCTTTGAGTAAAGAAGTACTTACTGTCTTGAGTCCTAAATGCACTTCCCCTTAATTTCCACTGGTGTCTTCAAGTGGCTGATTTCCCGTTAAGTTGAAAGAATTCTTCTGGATCCATTTGATCAATGCCTTTGAGAATTTTCAAGTCCTGGATTAGAACCCCATGCGTGTTCTCCTTTGTACAGCTTCAAGTGCTGCTATGTCTTTCTTATAGCATGGTGACCAAAACTTCACACAATACCCCAGATGCAGTCTCACTACTGAATATATATAGTCCATTGTCCTTAATGTTTGGAAGATATTCTCCTAAATGCTAATTATTATTAAATATTACCATTTACGCATTTGAGAATTATGAAGACACGGGTTAAGCGATTACATAATTTTGGCCACGATTTTGTCATTATTCGTTAGCATCTCTTTGCTATTTTTGTTTAATAATGCACCAGACTACCTAAAAAAGTAATTGAGCTTTATCTTAAACATGGTCTATTATTTAATGTTATTTTCTTTAATGAAATGCAAAATTTCTCTGTAACATTTACGTGTTTGGAAAATGAATATTTGGAAATCTGAAACTTCCACTTTTCTACTGACATACTAATGCAAAAAACAAAATATTAACATCTAAGACAAAATTTACATTCAAAATCTAAGACTTTTGCACAGTACTGAATATACAGTATATTCATTTTACAGAAAATTTTAACTTTTTTGTTAAAAGAAATTAGAGAAGACTATGATATGTGAAAAAAAGAATTTGCAATGAAATTGCATCTTGGTACAAGAGGAAGAGACTTCATTTTTCTACAGTTAAGACTAAACAAGTGTCTGGTGACTACATCATTATGAAAATGACTAAGTAACATTAGACACGATTGGCAGTGAAGGGCATGGCATAGGATGTAGTTGACTAGGTGCCATGACAGTCTTCTTTTGTAGGCATCTTTACTGTTCTTCCTGAATTTATTCCATTAGTAACATTTTAATTATAAAGCATTCATTATTCTAAAACACAATTAGCCTGTAAATCAGCTGATTTCTTTCACAGTTATTACACTTTATAAAGTTGCATTCCTTTGTTTGGACTTCTGCAGTCAGACTGATATCTTAATCGGTCATCCACGTAGATCACTAGCGTCACAGACGTCTGACCAGAGAAGCCTGCAGTGTGTCAGTTCTTATCATAATGTAGGTTCGTCACTGGAAATCATCATTTGTGAATACAGTAAGTGTCTAAGAATTGTGTAATACTCCATCTTTACTTTATTTTGACATTTTTTTTCTTATTACATGCAAGGGAGTTTTGACCACTCTGACCTGTCTTGAACATTCACTTAGAGTTATGAACAGCTAAAGATAAGAGCCTTTACAAACTCCAATCCTCCCTCAGTGCTGACCTCGTTCATCCGTCATGTGATGGTTGAGAGAAGAGAGTTCCAGAAAACTTTAAAAACTTTACTCTGGTCATCTGGGACCTTTGCATAGAAAAAAATGTAAGCTTTCTCATACCGAAAATGGAAAGCTTTGTGAAACTTCATCAAGACAAAAGCATGACCACAAATGGTACTTATATGTGAATTATTTACATTTTAGAGAGTCTGGTCCATGTTTAATAGAAAAGTAGAACATTTTAGATATTTATTTGGCTATAATTAAACAAAAGTTGTGCAAATTTGAATCAATCACTTGTTCTGTAGTCTGAGGCGTCATTCAATAGTTATTTTCCTGGGAAAAAATTAGCTTTTTGAAATAGTGCAATTCCCACAGAAAAAAGTGGATGTTAAGCAAAGCATTTAGAGTTTACTTTGTTTTGCTAGATGTGCAATCATTCTAAATCAATATGTTACTTTGTGCACACTGAAAACAAAGTGCCACAAAACTTCACTTATACTTTTATAATAAATAATAATAATTCTTTACATTTATATAGCACTTTTCTCGACCAGCAGTACAGCAGCACAAAAATAAAATTGGGCTGCCAACCGGCCCTCCATGTTTACTTGAATAAGGCAGGAACAAAAATAACAGTTGCTCAATGGCGGTACAACTAACAAAAAGTAAATCAGTCATAGGCTAATGCAAGAAGTGGTCAAGTTTCAGGCTTGCTAAATGAGAAGCCTCCTTAATAGAGTGCCCTTCTTTTATAGTCATGGACCAGAATGGGCAGGGTCAGCTGACCTCACTGAGCATCTTCTCAGCATTGTGAATGAAAAAGAAGACAAAGTAGTGAATGATTGAACCCCCTGGTGGTACTGCTTGCCTGTGATGAACCCAGAAGTTGACTCACTGATGTGTATGTGTGACAACTTGTAGTGTTTAAATAGACTTACGCAAATTGTTCATTCATCAATTAATTTCCAGAACCAGCTTTCTCCTATAAAGGGTTGAAGATTTCTATTTTAACAACATTGGATGAAAAGACAGGAATCAACTCTGACCATGGCAACGGCCATTCAGTATTTTCCTAAACTCACTGACCATGGACAATTGATCACATCTAACATGTACAGATATGCGATGCAGGAAACCAAGCACCCCAAACAAAACCCACACATGAGAGGAATGTGTAACCTATGCATAGGTGGTCACCTACCTTGTGAGACACCATAGCAAAGCAAATCATCTCATCATCTCAAACTGCTCTTCCTGGTGAGGGTTGTTGTGGCAGCAGGCCATGGAGGCCAACCCATATTTCACTGTCTCCAAGCAAAAAATATAATCCCATTCCTCCAGCATATCCTGAGTCTGCCATAGCACCTCCGCCCACTGAGATGGGAGTTGTCTGGCGAGCATCCTTACAACATCACCAAACCACCTGAACTGGCTCCTCTCTATATGGAGGAGCAGCAATCCTTCTCTGACAGCTCTCCTGAAATGCTGAGCTTCTCATCCTATCACAGCATGTCAGTTCAGTGGCCCAGTGATAAATCTTCCTTTCTGGCTCTTGTACACAAAATCTCATTCTTTTGCTCATTACCCACAGTTCATAACTGTTGGTGAGGACAGGGATGTAGATCAACTGCTAAACCAAGGAATTTGTCTCTGCGAATCATCTCTGCTATATTTTACTCCACCTTGCAATTTTTAATATGTAAATAAATCTGAGAAAAAAGAATGATGTATGCAGATGTAACGTTTATTTTAATAAGCATTAACATTGGCCTAACAAAGTACTCCACATCCTGGGCATGTCACCATATTTGTAGAGTAACTCATGCAGGTACTACATATTACATAGAAACACATGTCTGAGTCACTGTGACTAGATGCGAGGCAAGAGAAAGAAAGAAAATCATTTTTATGATTAATTTAGCAGCTTTAACTGATTAAGTATGTCATCAAATTAGATTTCTTAATACATCATAATGGAGCAAAATTGCTAATGTTCTGAAAAATGTTGAACTACTTAAGTGAAATGTGCAATGACAGCAGTAGTTACATCTCTCATAAGTGCTCAAAATACACTAAAATGGGCAAAAATGAATGCATTGGGTTGTGTATGTTAATGGGATTACGGTAATTAAACTGTCCAGTGTTTTTACCTGCCTTGCACCCCAAGTTGCTCACATAGTCTGGGGCCACTCATAACCCAGAATTGAATTAAGCAGGCCTAAGAATATTACATTATGCTATGTAGTCATTATAACTGAAGTTGTGGAAAGATTTACACATCTGCTTAGGTTTACAGACACCAAATGAGATAGAAACCCTTTTACTGTCAACTTTCTACATTTATAATGTACTTATCAATATGAGTGTGCAGTGACTAGCTGTATTAAAGATTTCTTTTTATTCCCCTTACTTTATCTTCAAGTGCAAAGAAACATTGCTGTTAAACATGCTGTTAATACATTTAAACTGGAAACTGACAATTTTGTAAAAATATTTAAAGAAAATGAAAGACTAATTAGATTCAATTTTCTGCTTTTCCTTAGCCAATGCTTACTCACTGAAAGCTTAAGACTATCCTGGAAGAACTGGTCTCATAAACTATGGATGGGTGTCTGTTTACCACACTAATGCTCACTCATATAAGGCCAGTTTAGAGCTACCATTTGATGTACATGGCCTGTTTAAAATTATTTTGATCTTGTGCTTTATGAAATCATAAATGCTGACTTTGGGCTGGGTTTCTATGAATAGCTTAAAGTAGGGGTTCCTAACCTGTGGTGCAAGATGGCTTTTGGGAAGTGAGACAAAGGGGAAGTGTACGTCACAATTCACCAAATTTGAGTGAGGTGCATTGTCTGATTTTATTGTGGTACAATTGGTGCCTTGCAGTGTGCTGTGACTTGTAGGTCATTTACTAGTTAGTGTTACCATTCTATAATATTAAAAGAATAAGGCATGGCGTATACAATTGTCATCTGTAAATGAGCTGTAGAATTTCATGTTCTCGTGGGTTCCTTGCTGTGGGCAGATCACTCATAAAGGTGAATAACTTTTTTTCAAAGAACAAAATCTGGACCTTGTAATGATCTGTAGAGAAGATGAGGTCTAGTATTGATTTTGGTACAAGCCCTGATCAAGAAACATTACTGATTTCAGGGTTTGATTGGCATTGTTGCCAGAGGGGGATAAAGGGGACTGAATTGGAAGAAACACCTGCTGCTTACACTCAGCCCATCTCTCCTGCTGGTGGTCCTGGCAGTAGTGCACCAATTTTAACTGTGTGGTGCTTTTGATTTTGAACTGCAGTGCAGGTGTTATTGGGGGACAAAGCTCATCGACTGTGTTTCATTGCTTAGCGGTGCGCCAGCACCTGGCTCTTTACATGGATACCCCAATCGCAGGATACCTCAATCATCAATCAAGTGTCTAAGTTTCAAGGGGAACATATTTACATAATTACTGGGCTTTATAAAGGTGAAGTGCTCAATTTACATTTAAATATTATACACTGAGTTAAAACCTTTCTTTTTTTTAATTAATTCATCTGCAATACTGTATGTGGTTCAATTTGTAGTTCAAAAATTAGAAATTTGATTTCTCCATCTTCATATGTGAAATAAATTTTGTAAGGGATGTGAACATAAATTAAACGTTTTCTACCGGTGTGGGGCAAACAAAAGATTGGGAAACACTGCTTTAGAGTCATAGTGCTGTTACTTCATGTGCACGCGTCAGATGATGTTGGATTAGAGACTATTTTATTTAAGACCGAAGGGTTGCTAAGGCTGAACTTTAAAGGAAACATGCTTTTGGGACTTGAATAGTGTATATTTATTCTCTAAATTGGAATTTCTATTTATTTATCTTTTACTTGTTGCATTTTAGCAAAATTATTTAAGAAAATTCCACAAAATAGATTTCACAAAAGTCAGATGTGAGTACCTACCTGACATAAACTAACTCCTTTGAGCAAAAAATAACACAATGCAAATAAGTGAAAGTTGAAACAAAAATTCACAAACAAGAAAAAGACACAGGTACCAATATCCAAACAAACATCCTCACCATAAGTGACAAACACTCCAAAAAAAGGAAGTAGGTCAGCATCAGGCCATCAAACAGGTTAGCAAAAACTGAAACCATATAGTTATAATCCTGTCACTGTCACAGCAACAGATAACATAACCCTAAGGAATACTGTGATACTGTTTAACACTAGAATTACCTGAGCCTACGAAAAAACTTGTAGATCCGTCCCACCTTAAAATGCTTCGCACCTCTCCTTCAGCGTCTTTTGTCCTGTAAATGTGTTGATAAACAGCAAACAGCAAGCAGCCTACTATCACATCCCCCCACCCCGCACATTTGTCTCAGCTCAAGTCTGTTTACCTGTGTGTCAGTTGCTTAGAGTTGTATAGAGTGAGAAGTCAAGCAAAACAACACCTTTTATAAATACTATATCGTTATTTGGAACACTTGCATTTCATGTGTGTTCCGTGTCTACAACAATCTATGTACAGTAAACACATCATTAAAACAGAAATGTTTTCATGTTTTGGTAATAACAATCACCATCGAAAAAAAAATTATTGTAAAATTCTTCATCTAATATAATTTCCTCATCAGAACAGGACAAATATCATACAAGGGGAGCAATAACCATTACATTCAAGATACATACAAAGGAAAAGGTAAAAAAAATAATAACTGTAGAATTTCCAAAAATACAATTTAGAATTAATACAAATTAAATCCATCATATCTTTAATTCAAATTCAAGCATATTTTTGCCACTTAGGAATATTGAGACAATGATTTGTTGTTTTGTCAGGTACTCGAAAGCATCACAGTTTGTAACAACAATATTCAACATTTGGAATGACAGTTTTCTCTAATTCTAAGACACATAAAAGGTGAACCTAGACATGTTCTTTCAAGCTGTATTAGGCCACTAGGCCTTTATTTTAAAAAGATTTGGAAAAAAAAATCAGTATTTTGTTTAAAAATAGACCAGTTAGCTAACAATATAATTAAACATAATAGTTTGGTAACCCATACAATTACAGTTAACAAGAACTCACATCAGCAGACGATTTGCTAAAATGTTTGGAATGGCCAGAGCTGCAGTGACCTATAGAAAAAAAAATCTCCTTATGTATTTGACAAATTTGTAAACTGACTTTGAAAAGACAGGGAGAGGGCAAAAGAAACTTAACATAAGGTTTATAAAAGTAAAGAGATAAAATTTCTATTATCAAGTCAGGAGCACATACTCCATGTGTTTCAAGATGTGCTTCCGTCTGCTATGATATCTATTCTGTCATTTTGACTACTGTGTCACTATATGGCATAACAGTGAAGCAAAGTGTAATCTGTCATTTGTAATTGTGTTTTGTTTTAGTTATGAACTTCCCCAAAATCAATTGTTCCTGTAAATAGTTAGTATTATACTGACCGTACGTTATAGAACGGGTGCTAATAAATGTTACACCTCACAACTCACATGCACTGCATTTCTTTGCTCAGCCACCAGTAGCACAGTGGATTGTGTAAGGGGTAGGTGGTGTTTTCAGCTCTCCCAAATGTTTCCTAGATTTTTATTTTATTTTGTCATGTTTACTATTTGGAAATTTTCAAGTGTATATTAAGTCATGTGTATTTTTCCTAAGCTCTTACATGTAGTTTTTGTTTGTTTACTTTTGGGAAATAAAATGTTAATGGTTATTTTTCCATGGTGAACAGCATTTTACTGTGATTTGGCATTGTGTACAATATGACCATGTATATATTTGGGTTTTAATTTTTATTTCAAACCTTATTTTATTTATTTTGTATTAATAGTCATGCTCATAATCATTTGTAATCAATTTGATTTATTATTGGGCGGCATGGTGGTGCAGTAGTAGTGCTGCTGCCTCGCAGTTAGGAGACCTGGGTTCACTTCCCGGGTCCTTCCTGCGTGGAGTTTGCATGTTCTCCCAGTGTCTGCGTGGGTTTCCCCCGGGTTCTCTGGTTTCCTCCCACAGTCCAAAGACATGCAGGTTAGATGCATTGGCAATCCTAAATTGTCCCTAATGTGTGTGTGTGTGTGCCCTGCGGTGGTCTGGTGCCCTGCCTGGGATTTGTTCCTTCCTTGTGCCCTGGGATTGGCTCCAGCAGACCCCTGTGACCCTGTTTAGGATATAGAGGGTTGGAAAATGACTGATTTATTATTTAATGGGGTTAGGGGAGAAGCTATTGTGTGACTCCCTGTTCTCTTTTCTTTTTGTTTCTGGAAAAAAATTAAAAATCTTCTGTATTGCCCCTACGTGCCTCTGACTTGACTGTCCTTGACACAACACAGAGAAAGACAGATTTCAGTCCGCTACAACAACAACAACAACAACAACAGAGTCTAAAAAAGCATTGTGGTCTATGTACTGTACATACTGTGTGTTAAAGCGCTGCTGCTTTAATGTGGCATGGCATGTTTGCATTTCCAATTAGACAAAAATGTTAACTTGCTTTAAGTTATTCGTTTAGACATGCAGTCAGAAGGTGCCTCGTGTGGTTCTGCAGGAGTGATGTCAATGTCATCTGGCACATTTCCTAATTCAGGTGTATTGAGTACTGAAATCTCCTGTGGCACTTTTTACCAACTTTCTTAGCAGCAGTCCTTTAGACAAAGTGTGATACAACATTTATTTCAAATGCACATTTTGAAATCTATATTTTTATGAATTTAGCTGCCAGTTTTTCAACCTCACATTGACTCTGACACTGTCATTGTAACTGAACAACAGAAAGCACACACAGAACCAGTAATAACATTCATTTTTACCTCTAGTCCACTGATGTCTTCAAATGCCAATGTATAATCTGATTTTAAAGAAATGTCCTTCTCTTGCAAAAGGTTATGTTTATTTTTAACACACACAATGTACTCTCTTCACATGATACATACTTTTACAGTATATCTTTAATAGGGTTCTTTTTAAGGATAATTTTTGGGTGTAGAGTTTTATTTTTTCTGTACACAGTTTATCATAATCAGAAGCTTACTGTCTGTCAGACCAAATTAACAAGAGCACCATTGCTCTTTACAGTCCAAAAGTTTGAGCACTGCCTTCATAATGCATTGGACTGGTTAAAGGATATGACACTCAGTGAGTTGTCTCATTGTTCTGCCACAATTGTAAGCAAAACTTATTCAGGATTGTTTCCAGGTTTACATATTATATTTCTGGAACTGCAAGACTACCCATACAACACATTTCTTGAGAATGTAAATGGCATAAACATTAAATAAATTAATAAGAAATGCAGGAAATGAATGTTGTGCAGTGGCAGACTGGGTTCCTGCTTTGAGCCCATTGCTCCTGGGCCACTGTATTGCAAGCTCAAAAAATGGACGCATGGAAGTAGAAAAGATAAAATTGATAAGAGAGAACCAAACAGAAGAAAGATAATTTTTAATGAAATATGCTTACAAAATGTATAGTATATGCTAAGCTCTTATTATAAACATTTTAACATAATCAGCAGCACATCTGCTTTACATTTTAAACAGGTCCATCTAGTTAAACAAAGGTAGCAATGGAATATATTTCATCCATCATTTATAAAAAATGACAAACAAAATTCAATTACTCCTCATATTTGCAACTATAATGATAAACAGCCAGAATAATAATGCATTTCCTAAATTGTGTTAAATGGGAGTAACAGCTGTGAGGGAAAG
Organism: Erpetoichthys calabaricus; assembly: GCF_900747795.2. Taxonomy (NCBI): domain Eukaryota; kingdom Metazoa; phylum Chordata; class Cladistia; order Polypteriformes; family Polypteridae; genus Erpetoichthys; species Erpetoichthys calabaricus. The sequence continues at coordinate 37,480,405 of NC_041399.2, forward strand.
CTTAATTAAATGATGCTTTTGAAACTTTTTATCATCTCTTAACATTAAAAAAGAGTCAACCTTCTCTTATGCTGATGATACCACAATAATCAAAAAGTGTTAACAACATTCTTTACTTTTTCTACTTTTTCTATAAATAATTTAATGTTTTCAATAGTCAGACATTTTACAGTATTTGCAAATGTTTATTTCTTAAGCCCTAATCAAAAATGCAGCTTAACATTGCCTTAAACTCGCAGCCAGCGAAGATTTAACTTTATTGGACAATTCCAAAACTTAAACATGGGATAGTAAAAGAAATATTTTGCACACTGTTGTGTATATGTATATAAATTATTCTAAATATTGCAAAATCCAGTATAGGACCAAGGATTTTTAAAGATCTTTTTCCACAATCACACCTTGTTCACCCATCAATAAACTGACAGCTGCTGGTTTAAGTATATTTTACTGTATAATCAGCATAAGTCAGCTTAAGAAAAAGCTGCCTACAACTGGTTCAGCACAGTAACTTGGGGCTTTCCTTGTTTACAGGTAAGGAAGTCACACTGTAGCCATCCCATCGTTTTAAGGCCGAGTCTACAGTGTGTTAAGTTTCTTTCATTCATCTGTTAAGTTCACAAAAAGGATGGGTCATGTGCCTAGTATTTAACATAACATGTAGGGGATCAAAAATTTAAAAGAGATAGGCAGACCCTAAGTCAAAAAATAGATGGGGGTCACAAATATCAGAAAGACAGTCAGAAAATAGTTGTCAGAGCCAGTAACACAAAACTCAAAAATTGTAGTCAAATGTTATTCTTATTATTATCTTTTATAACTTGCTCACTAAAGTTGTTGCCATTTGGTAAAGAATAATATTGATTGTAAAAAATATGCCAAAGTGTTTTTGCAGTGAATTTGCTGGGTTTGCTGGTGACCTTGTTCAGCAAATATTTTCTTGTGCAGCTGCCTTAGACAAACTAATTTTCCCAGTGTCCCATGATGCTTCATGAGGCCTGTGTGACATCACAGAGCTGTAGCAGTCAATATTAAATGAGGCAGCCCCCAAAGTATATAACGCTGAGTTTAGTAGTGCTGGATCAATTAGCTTTATAGTGGATACAATTCATTTTCAGGTATGGATTTAATAAGAACTTTTTTACTATGGGCTAAAAATGACTAGAAAACCTGAAAATATATTTAAATACAAAATGCGCATGCAGAAGGAAACTGGAAACACATCAGTGTATTCACGTCCTATGGGTAATGTCTTTTTTTATGGACTTGTGTGTGACTTGTGTGTAATGTGTGAGTCTCGCCTTTTAGTAACATTACAGAGTGTTGTGCAGTTAATGTAAATGGGAAGGAGGGAAGGAAAACCAAAAGTGTCGAGGAAAAAAAGAAAACTGTACTTTTCAGTTTGAGAGAGTTGAATACTTTCTGTTGAATCTGTGGGGGCAGGCCTCAGAGAATGCATGCTTCCTGTTGCCAATGTTTACGAGAAAAGTTACTGTTTTGATATTTAATTTTATCTCAGTGAGGCATGGGGATGCAGTGGTTAGCACTGCCAGCTCACAGCTCAGATCTTATTTTTCACTACAATTAACAGTCCAGCGTAGTTTGCTGACACTTCCCTTGCCCACAGGAACACTTAGAAGACCATTATAATGCACTCAAAACTAATTCAGTTACTCCTTCCCCATTGACTTCAATGCATTTTGCACAGATTGTCAAAGTTCATGAACATTTCCATAGTCTTTCTGAACTCAAGGCAGAACGAATTTTGCAGGGTTCGCTTATCTCTAGTAGAGATCCCAACGCTTGCATATGAAGCAATGGGTGAAAGAATCTTTTATAGAGAAGTGATATGATTTCACAGGTGTTAAACCATTCTTTCAGCAACGGTACAACCTGCCAAAAACAATATGGTGTCAGCCATGAAATCACCACACAAAATGGCATCAACTAGGAAAGAAGCACTCAAAATGGTGACATGGCAGAAAACACTATTACAAAATGACTAAATGACACCCAAAGCATTCACCCATTTCAGGACGGAGTATTCTTCCTCTCTCTTTAGGTGAACTAATGTATGAATTCCAGTACGTGTCTTTCTGTGGCTGGTTTAAGATCACCTATGAAAAAAGCTTGCATCCACAGGAGTTCCTCTTTGTTTCCCTGAGACTTGCCTGCTGGCCCCATAATTATGTAATTTTTTTAATTGATTTTCTATAAAGGGGTGACACTGGGATTGATTGATCTTTCCAGTTTAAGGGATATACTCAGTATTTGTGAAGTCATCCATTTCTTGATAAGCATGGTACAAATGAATTTGTTATACAAAATTGTGTTCTGAACTTAAACAAATATCTTGCCAGCACTGGTGCTTCACATTGGAGGCTATGGGGCACAGAGGAAAAGCTTAAAAACGTATCAAATACAACCATTTCTTAAGCTAAGACAGTTGTTGAGTAGGGATCCTTATCTTGTGATTACAAACACATTGTAAAATAGTCTATACATTTCATTTTTGAACAAAATATTATGAGGTTCAGCTATTTTAAAAGAAAACCAGTCATGTGGGATAGCTCAGCGCTTAGTCTTTCCATGCAATAACCTTTCACTCCTCACTGGGGATGGTTTCCTCTAGAAAAACCAAATCACAGTAACCTTTTTGTGCCACGTGGTTGGTTTTGTTTTAGCTTACTTCCGTATTTTTGTGAGAACTTGAAAAACCAAATAGAAAATGTATCTTCCTATGTGAAAAATAGTACAATAAGTCATCTATCTTCCACTAAGTCATCATTATGGTATGAATGGTAGTCATTTTGATCTATCACTTTCCATGATTTCAGTGCACTTGTATAGTCACAATATTTTATTGGAGACTGGAATCATTTACTCAGTATGACAAGAAGGGAAATTATTTGTACATACAAGTTGTGTGAAACTGATAGTAAAAGTTTAAGCTGAAGCAATGTTCCTATCCTCTAGATAACATGAAGATTCAATCAAAAGGACATTTTTAAATGTTGAATAAAAATGAATGGAGGTCATAGCCCCTAACTTATGGTCTTTCAACTTATTCTTGTACCTTAAATTTGCTTCTCATTTTTTATTTGTGTACGCAATGTACTGATTTAACATCTGTGTGTTAGTTCAGTCAGTGAAGACTAGTCCACAGTTTTACTCTGGAGACCGATTTTCTGCTAGAATCATGTACAATGTTTCCAAAGCTCTGTCTGATTTTGAATATTCCCTTTGTTTCATACATCTGGTTTAGTTTGACAATGCCAATAATTCCTTTGAAGTGGACATCTTCAGTCTTTGTTCCAGTTTGTTAAAAATCAGAGGGCTTTTATATTGGGGTATGTTGCTGAGTCAGATTAACAGAGAAACTGAGACAATTACAAATACTCTGCACAGGTATTTTTTATGGATAATCAATTTGCAGTATATTGCACATTTTTCTATTTGGTACAGTGGTGCTAAGGCTGCAAAAATTGATTTATAGTGTAATTTCCTGCGTTCTTGCCCTCCTCACACCTATATTAAGATCCAGGAGTCAGATATCTTTTATGTCAGCATTATTTTACAACAAAATATCCTGGAAATCATTTTAAAAGTCATTTATGAATAAAATGTATTTTATATGTAGTGTTAACAATGGTATTACATATCTGGAGCCCAAAATTATTTAATTGACATTTCAATCAAAGTGAAATAGACAAAACTTGTCTATGTGAAATTCTGGGTGCATACAAATCAGGAGAAGAATGGGTACAACGTAAAAATTAAATGGATTTGAAATCATTACACATACAGTACAAGAATGTGAGTATTAGGAACAATAACTTCACTGGGGATTTCACACATGACAGTTTCACAGGTGTGTAAAGAATTAGTCACCAACAAACAATATCCATCCACTACGGTCCTGTGACCAAATCAAGGACTCAGGGAGTATTGATGAGCGAAAAGATCCATGCATAATTGAATTTGCAGTGAAACTTTGAGTTTCATTTTGCAAAAAAAAATTGCAAAACAAATGGTGTTTTGCCACAAGCAAAATTTGTTCCATTAACATATATATTTTATTTTATTTGCAACTTTATTCTCCAAAAGAATGATAAAATTTATTGTGACGTAATTGTTTTCAAGGGACAAGTATGACCTCTAGGATATATGACCCCTTGTGATTATTTACTTACTATGACTCTTTGTTAAGCTCTCCAGTTCTCAGTGTGGGCTCCAATAATGAAGTGTAGGCATACACTCACTGAGCAAATTATTAGGAATACCTGTACACCTGCTTATTATCTAATTAGCCAATAATGTGGCAGCAGTTCAAGGCATAAAATCATGCAGGTATACAGTACATCAGGAGTTTCAGTTGATGTTTGCATCAAATACCAGACTGAGGAAAAATGTGACTTTGACCATGGTGTGATTGTTGGTGCTAAGTGGGGCTGCTCTGAGTATTTCTGTAACTGCTAATCTCCTGGGATGTTCATGCACAACAGTCTCTAAAGTTTACTCAGAATGGTGTGAGAAACAAAAAAAAACATTTGATGAGCGGCAGTTCTGTGGATAGAAACTCCTTGTTGATAAAAAGTCAGAGGGGAATGGCCAGGCAGGTTTAAGCTGACACAAAGTTACTCAGACAACCACTGAGATATGATGATACAGTAGTTGTGTACTGAATTAACAAGAAAAAGAACTCAGATACCTTTAGACAAGAGAAAAAGATGCTGTACATGATGTTTCATATTATGCAATATTAGTGATGCTGCATTCTAAAAGTCTCAAAAAGATGTACAGAGTTCCTTTAAGAACTTACATTATTGCACCAGATTGAAGCTAGTGGGGAGGGTACGTCAGGAAGGGCATCTGGTGTACAATTCTGCCAAATCAGTATGCGGACAGATGATACGCTGTGGCAACCCCTAACAGGAGCAGCCGAAAGAAGAAGAAGATAATATCCGCAATAAGCAAAGCTATTAATCCCATATATCTTAACAAATCCACACCATCAGTTTTTAGTGAGTGAAACAATGATCAAACACATCACATACCATAACACAAAACGTCAGTCCGTTTAAGTTGAATGAGGTCCTTCACTCCTGCACTGTCAGCACATTGTAAGTGAAGCTTCTGCACAGCTTGGCGTGAGTGCTGGGCAATGAGTACCACTCAGAGGAGTATCTTTTCTGAGGCTATCAAGAGAGCAAGACATTACAGGAAGCGATAACTCATTAACAAATATGTTGCAAAGGTATTAAATACTATCGATTTCAGATATGAAACACTCAAAAATACTGGGCTTAATTTCAGATTTATTTTCAGTATATTTCCAACTAATGTTGGATATAGTTTCATGAGAAAATAGTCCAGCCAAAAGAGAAAGGTTACTATTTCTAATTAGTGTGACCAAATGGCTCTTTAAATACAGGATACTCACTGAAATTGGCCGTGTAATCACAGATAGAATTGGTTTCAGTTCAAACAATTAAAAACACTGCAATTATATTGAAACACAGCTGTTTGTTAGCTTTGGTGCTTTGAGGGGAACTGTTCTGATTCAATGTATTCTTACATACTACCCTTTTGTCAAGAGTGCTGTACACAATTACAGATATAATGTAGTTCAAATAAAAAAGAAGTAACATCACTAAAACACAATTACAATGTTAATATACTGCACAGTATATATCTTAAGCATATATCTGTGGTTATGTATATGTAACACACACACACATATATATATATACAGTATATATATTAATGCAATATGGTTGTGCCTATATTGATATTTAATGGTTTTCTAATATTATTGGTTGGTTTGGTGGCTTCTATCCACTGAATTGTTGTATAATTTGCTTTAATTTCTTCTGCATGATTAAACTTTAATGGACATTGAAATAATTTTTAATTTTAGGGAACAAATGCAAAATGTACACAAATGTATGCATAAATTATGTACAATGTTACAATCTTAATTAGTTAATTATAGTGTGTATTGGCTCCAGAAGATCCAGTGATCCTGTAATTAGGATATAGCGGGTTGGATAATGGATGGATGGATAGTGTGTAATCATTCAAAATAAATGGAAATGTAAACATCTTAAGATAAGGATGAATGAATAATGGAAATAAAAAGCAGAATTCTAATGTTCAGTTTTATCCTATCATGGAAATCTTGTCATCTAGTCTGCCTAATTGGGTTATATAATATATCAAGGTGGGAGCAGATGTTAATAATTTTGCTAGCACATGCCCATTCTGGGATACATACCAAGTATATGAGGAAAACCATAGTCAAGATTGCAGTAACATTCACAGCTGTTGGAGAATACAAAGAAGAGAAGGTGAATGGGAAGGACCTAAGAGCAGCTAATTACAGTGATGATTTTTAAAGGCAGTTCTATCAAGAGTACAGTATGCTAAAAGTATCTTCGGTCTTGACTTAAATGGCAAGACAAATAGGGTCTGTTCATTCAAAGAATTTGGAGATGTTCTGAACCTTGAGAGCGGCATGGTGGCACAACGGTAGTGCATGCTGTCTCTTTTTCCAGGTCCTCCCTGCGTGGAGTTTGCATGTTCTCCCCGTGTCTGCATGGGTATCCTCCGGGTGCTCCGGTTTCCTCCCATAGTCCAAAGACATGCAGGTTAGGTGCATTGGCAATCCTAAATTGTCCCTAGTGTGTGCTTGGTGTATGTGGGTGCCCTACAGTGGGCTGGTGCCCTGCCCAGGGATTTGTTCCTGCCTTGTGCCCTGAGTTGGTAGGGATTGGCTCCAGCAGACCCCTGTGACCCTGTGTTAGGATATAACGGGTTTGAAAATGACTGACTGACTGAATCTTGAAATTGATGTGCATACTGAGGAGTAATAAGTTCTTTTAGGTGAAGGGACATAGAGAGTTAGACATGGCTCTAAACTTAACTTGGATGCAAATGTAATGATTATTCAAACTGGAGATATGTGATCATAGTGATCATACTTTCTGGCTGTGTAAGACTGTGCTGCCATATTTTTAATAACCCTCAGAGTGTTTAATTCAACGTGTTTTAGAACAAAGAAGTAAAGCATTACAACAGGCAATTCTAATTGACACACATTAATGAATTGATTTTTATTACCCTGCATATTAAGAAAAATTACTGATTTTGCAGTAGTTCTATGTAGAAGACAATTACAAGAAGTATTACTTTAGGTAATGCAAAAAATAATTTTTAATCCATGCTAAAGATACTACATACATTTCCTGTGTATTCACCCACACTAAAGTGCAAACCCTTAGAATTAAGAGCTCCGAGTTAGGTCCAGCTATTGGCCCAGTTGGGATTGCTGCAGTACCGTACTCACTTGCTTTTATTTATGTATTTATTTATTTGGCACTGTTATTTTCCCTGCTCCCTTTCTCGAGCTTTGCTTTTGTTTTGTTTTGTATCATTAATTTACTTTCAATTCCTTTTATTTGCTCCTTCTTTGCCATAGTGGAGCTTACAGTTGAATTAAAGCCCTCAGGTGCTGTGGTCATTAGAGCTGCAGTTACCTGAGGGTTATGTAAAGAGGACTGTTTGATGTGGCATTAGTTATTTGTAACAGTGTTCTTTGGCTTCGCATTGTGATATTTTAATGTTCTTAATCTTTTGACAATTGTGATTTCTTTGGATTATTTCTAGGTTTAAGTTTTATCTCTGGATTCTAGGATTGTGATTTTTGGATTCATGGGTTTCTTGCAGTTATTATTATTTAATGTCAGTGTTTTGTTCATTTCTTTTCTAATTTTGTTTTTAGTTTAATTATTACAGTTTTGAATTGGCAGTATTTTTCAAATTTTGGCCTTCCCCTCTGGGCTCAATTTCACAACACTGTCCATTCCAGAACTTCTACTTTTTTCCAAATGAATAAATAGTGATGAACTATTTCCATTCTGCCACTTATGACATAATTGAAGTAGATTATTTTTTATTAGAAAACACAGAATGCCATACCCCTTCAAATTAACTATTGTTTTTGTCAATTTTATGTCCTTATGCCACAAGTACAAAGAGTAAAAAGCTGGTTCAGACACTATATATAACTAAAGATAACAGTGTCGGAGAATAAGAATATACTCTAATATACTCACTCTTCAAACCTGTGCATAAATTGAAATGAATCTGATGAACATAGAGCAAATAAATCAGGAACTGGGCCTGAGAGTCCAAATCAATTGAAATGATGTGTAGAGCAATGTCTAGAGGTAAGGCCTAAATACCTTAATATGGTAGCATTTCTTTCTTTATAGGAAATTAGAACATCATTTACAATACAAGTTAAGACAGGCACTTTGTGTTTTTTTCATTTATTTTTGAGTTTCAACAATATAACTTTTTTTATAATTGTTAAGGTCTTTCAGATCTACATTTGGCTTCTTTAGCAATTGTTTTGCAATGTTTGTTAAAAGGAATCAGGAGTATTGCCATTCAATAAAGATACAGTATAATAATTACATCAGCATAGGTTGTCTACTGCGAGTGAATATTTCAAGAAAATACAGTACTGGGAATTGGGCTTAATAAACAGGTAGCAAGCTTTATTATAGAAATCAATTGTGTTCTGTTATTAATTTAAACAGTTAAATTTAATTCAGGCAGTATGCAGAAAGAGTAAAATTGTGTAACTTTGTAGTGTAAGATCAGGGTATGCAGACAATGTGATATTTTATGACTATATAGAGCGGGAAGTTTACTACTTAATCTGCAATGTTATGTAAAATTTTAGTAATCTGGTGTAAAACACTGTGCAAAAATCTTTCTTATATTATGAAATTAATACTTTCAGACTATGTAGAAAGGTAAAATTATTATTTTGTTCTGCTCCATTTCTGCTCCAATAGTAATTTTTAAATGTTTGTGATACTATTAAACCATAGTAAAAAAAACAAAAACAAAAAATCATTACCCTTGTTTTGAGAGGTGTTACTATATCCAAAGCCGGTTCACATGCAATGTGTAATTGCTTGTTAAAGAGAAGTGTATATCAGTATTTCTGATGGAAACAAGAATGATACTTGAAGACAAAGGGACGTAAAAATTTAAAAGTTACATTTTGCTATCCAAATTACAAATCCAGTCCTCAAGACTGATAAATAAGTGTAGTTGACTAGCAGGTTGAAATGAACATTGTTTTTCAGAAGACAGAGGTTATAAGAAATTATCAAAAGATTCACAATACGGAACATAAAATGATATAAATATATCTTTAAGTGGAGAAAATCTCAAACTTCTTCTTCTTCTTTCAGCTGCTCACATTAGAGGTTGCCACAACAGATCATCTTCTTCCTTATCTTCCTGTCCTCTGCATCTTGCTCTGTTACACCCATCACCTGCATGTCCTCTCTCACCACATCCATAAACCTTCTCTTAGGCCTTCCTCCTTTCCTCTTCCCTGGCAGCTCTATCCTTAGCATCCTTCTCCCAATATACCCAGCATCTCTCCTCTGCACATGTCCAAACCAATGCAATCTCGCCTCTCTGACTTTGTCTCCCAACCGTCCAACCTGAGCTGACCCTCTAATGTACTCATTTCTAATCCTGTCCATCCTGTCCAATGCAAATCTTAGCATCTTTAACTCTGATACCTCCAGCTCTGTCTCCTGCTTTCTGGTCAGTGCCACCATCTCCAACCCATGTAACATAGCTGGTCTCACTACCGTCCTGTAGACCTTCCCTTTCACTCTTGCTGATACCCGTCTGTCACAAATCACTCCTGACACTCTTCTCCACCCATTCCACCTTGCCTGCACTCTCTTTTTCACCTCACTTCCACAATCCCGACTACCCTGTACTGTTGATCCCAAGTATTTAAACTCATCCACCTTCGCCATCTCTACTTCTTGCATCATCACCATTCCACTGACCTCCCTCTCATTTACACACATGTATAATCTCAAACAGGCAAGACTTATTACACACAATATATAAAGAAGAGATTAAAGATAAAATCTCAGAAGCTTTAATGACAATGTCAAGAGCTATGGATTGAGAATGCAAACAGAGAAGAAATTATTCAATTATTATCAATCAGGAATGAAGCTTTATGTCCAAAATAATGCTGAGCTTGAGATTTATGATTACGTCTGGTGAATGATAAAAGTTTTTAATACCATTTTCAGCCCAACAACAAAAAAACTACTGACATTCTAAGAGGTGACTGTCTGCTGAGAGAAGTACTGAAGGCTACAGTGAATACAGCGATACAAGACAGGCAACCAAGAACAGCATTATTAAGTAACAGAAGAGGCAGGAGTTCATACTGACTTCAAGAGAAGAGCTGTGGTCTGGGAGAACAGAAGGACACTTTGAACTTAACTTTGGACAGAACGTTGATTACAATGATGATCTCCACAGATGTCTGTTGCAACTTGAAAGCTAGTTTTAGGCCAAGTTAAATTTATTTTCCATTTACAGGGTTATTATGTTAAAAATGTTAAGAAAATTCAGTCATTTTTTGTTCTGCTCACAGTGCAGTATATCCTTCAGGATTTATATTTTAACGATTTTTTAGGAAATTGAAAAGGATTTTCATCTGGGTCGGTGTAAAATTATATTACATATCATTGTTCAGTGGTTAATAATAGTCAAAAATGATTCCTTGATATAAATGCATCAGTTAATATGAATATGTAGTTGTTTTTTTCTTTTTAACATTACTACATAAACTAGGGTACCTAGATACTAGATCAGTTTCAAGCATGCTCACTCGCAATGTTATGGCCCTTCACAAAATCTTAAAAAAAAACAGGTAATTAAATATTCTAGTGTAGCAAACATTATAATCTTCCCCTTAATCTCAGTCAAAACCAAAGAACTGATTATAGAAGTATTAGTAGGAGGTAAACAACATCACCATCTACATTGGGTGGAGGGAGATGGTATAAAGAGTATCTTTACCTTTTTGGAGTCACCATCACTGATGACCTGCAGTGGGTACAACATACTTTCTTTATATGTTTGTTGTGAGTACTTTGATCTCTCAGTAAAGGAAGGATCAAATCTGTTATGATTTAGCATGAATGGGCAGAGTCAAGGTGGAATTATTCTCAGAGGAGCCAATGATCCATGATAAAAACAGATAGGAAAAGTTAACAATAGCCAAAAGAAGTTATATGTTAAAGTAACCTCCTCAGGACAGAGTTTTTCCTTTCATTTACTAAAAACCAAAGTGTAGCTTGTTTCTGAATATGTGACTTACTTTCAAAATGGCAGTTGCTATGACATCAGTCACATGCATGTAATCTTTAGACCAGGGGTCCCCAACTCCAGTCCTGGAGGGCCCCAGTGGCTGCAGGTTTTCATTCTAACCCTTTTCTTAATTAGTGCACTGTTTTTGCTGTTAATTAATTTCTATTTTAATTGTATTATTTTTTTAAGATTTGTTCCTCTGAATTGCTTCATTTCTTTCCTTAAATGTCACCCAAACAGAAATGAAACATGAAGTGTGTGAGCCAACTGAAGACCAACTAAGTCAGGGCCTCACACTTCAACCAATTTCATTCCAACCAGTTGCTTAATTAGGCACTGAGTCTTGTTGTTAATTAAACCTGTTCTTTAATTCCATGGCTTGTTGCTGCTCTCATTGTGCAATAGCAGACATTTCCAAAATTGTTGATTTTCTCTTTATTATCAGATTTTGTATGATCAACAGTGTTGGTCATGTTTGGCTCATTTCACATCTCATTATTGTTTGGCTTCTAATTAAGGAAAAAGAAACAATTAAGAAGTCCGAGTCTTCAAGAGCAAGTCCAATAAAATTATTTAAAAAAAAATTAATTAAGAACAAAAACTGGTCAGTAATTAAGAAAAGGGTTAGAATGAAAACCTGCAGCCACTGGGGCCCTCCAGGACCGGAGTTGGGGACCCCTGCTTTAGACATACCCCTAGCAAAGTGTGGCATCACAGCAATTGATCCTATTCTGCAATAGTTAAAAACTGCAGTCCACAAGGGCAAGGTAATATGGGATCAGGAGATGAAAATAAAAGTAAACACTCATGGGGGTCAAAATTGGGTACATATGGCTAAACTCAAAATGAAAACCAATCTAAAACTCAAAAGAGTCTACCCAGAAGGTCAGTACTAAAAAGGAAAAACACTTGCAAAAGGTTTGGTCGTATATATATATATATATATATATATATATCAATAAACTTGGAAAACCAATAATAGCATTTATGTGAATTATATTGTGAATGAAATAACAAATCTTTAAACAAAATAAGGAAACACAATTAACATGTAACTACAAAGAAAAGAACTCCAAATGCAAGGAAAGAATGAAGACATCCATAAAAAAAATTTCGACAACTCAAGAAAAAAAATGTACATAAACATGTTCCAGGATGGTGGCATGTGATGACATCACCAATTTGAAACTAAAATTAAATAAACGCAAAAAATAGAAACAAAAGAACAAACTGTTTTAAGAAAAGGCCTGCATGTCTCCATTTACATACACCAGTTTCTGTAAGTGCACAGTGGACCCATCCTCCTTGGCAACATTACATCCTGGCATGACACCTGCTCATATCAGAACCACAAAATGCTACAGAGGGTTATGAAGGCACAGAATACGACTGGTATGCAGCTCCTTTGAATCCATGACATAAATATTATATGCTTCATGGGAAAGTAAACACTATTATAAATGACTTCATGCATACCGCAGTCACTTTTCTCCCTTCTCTATTCTCACAAACATTTTGGATTATAAACACTTGCCTCACTAGACAGTTTTTATTTATAGATCATTACCTAATCAGCAGTCACCCATATTGACAAATGTATGAGTATTTCTTTTGTTACTAAGTCTCCCCTAGTCTGTATCTTTTCTCATTATCCTCATGTAGGATTTGGTGCCACTGCTCTACTGCCAAGTTGTTTGCTGCCTATGGAAAAGTCATGTCAGATAAAGGAGCACTGGAATTAATGGACCAAAGGGTCTTTTCTTCAGATTGGGCGGTCCACCACAGACTCAGCTGTAGAATGGCCAATAGGGGGGAGATGGCTTGTTAGCTTAGGTCTCAAGGACTCTGACTGTCTGGTCTGGTCTGACTCCTTTTCTACAATCTGAACGGGGTTCTACAATTAACTGATTGACAGATAATGTTGTTTTTCATTTATGTTAATTTGTTTCTACTTTTTTGGATGTATTTTAACATATCTATATCTTATATGTGACAGTTCTATATTTAGTGAGTGGTATAATCTATTCTTGCATTTTGCATTGAGAGTTGTCGCAATGTACTGCACCTTCCCATGCTGAGGAGCTTTGAACAAGACCAAAATAATTTGTGCTTTGTAGTGCATTTCTGAGGGCGCAATGGTTGTTTGACCATCTGGATCTGTGAAGAGGATTATTTGTGTTCTGTTTTGTGTGTTGTATTTACTAGGGAATCCAATCCCGGGAATTCAGGAATCCCGCATTTCATTCCCGGGAATCCCGGGCTCCCGGGGATGACACAGTGCACGGGCATCTCACATGTGAACGGTTTTAGAACGACCGACACGTATTTTTAATAAAACTGCTGCAATATGTTGACACAAATAAAAGACTAACCTTATCTACAAGCAATTCATGCTGTCATATACTGTAAGTACATGTATCTTTAGTTGTGGTAATAAAAGTGTAGAAAGCACAATGTCCTCACGGGTGTTGCAGTGGTAGTGCTGCTGCTTTGCAGTAAGGAGACTGTGGAAGATTGTGGGTTCGCCTCCCGATTCCTCCCTGTGTGGATAGCACTTTGAGTACTGACAAAAGCGCTATATAAATGTAATTTATTATTATTAACGTGTCCAGCGTGCAGTCGTCGAGGCAAGAGCGCACCTTTGTGCAGAAGTATGCCAGCCGCTGAGAAAGCACGCTCTGCCTCCACTGAGTAGGCGGCACAATCATCAGATACTGATACACTTGTTCTCTCTGAAACACCGCCATTTCAGCTTTTACTGATGCATCCAGTTTCTTGTCATCATTCTGTGATGGCAAGTTTCTTGGCACAGATAATGCGGATGCAACAGACTGACACATTGCAATTTCAAGTTGCTGTTCAAAGCTGTTGTCTGATGAAGTGCAAGCTACAGCAATGATGCCATCCTAATTATTTTCAACTATAACTCTGTTATTTCTTGATCGATTTTTACACTTTTATGCGCTATATACGTGAGCTTGGCCATTCCCGTTTCCCGGGAATTACAGCAGTTTCATTCCCGGGAATGCAGGAATGAAAAATGTCCAGGAATGGATTCCCTAGTATTTACCCCATTTTATGACAATCCATTGCACACCAATCCTACATAGAAGGGGGACTCTCTCTGAATTGCCTTTCCCAAGATTTCTTTTATTTTTTTCCCTACACGTTTATTTAAAGTTTGTTCTTGCCTTCTTAGAGAGTAAAGGTTGGGAGACTGTTAAAAACAGGGTAGGTTAAAGCCCACTGAGGCTTTCCTCGTGTGATTTTGGGCTATGCAAAAAATAAAATTTTGTCGTTATTCTTGTATATATTGTGTGATATGGCATTTAATGTGTGGTGTTGTATTCAGTGTCTAAGTATTGTCTCTTATATTCATTGTCATTCATTTTATGTATGTACTTGGAAAGTAGTTATGTAATGCAAACTTTACATATATGTGTGAAGGTACAGAGTGTTCTGCCAAGGAGGAAAAAGGCAGAGAAGTTAAAAAAGATTTTCTTTTAAAATGAAACTAATGATAAATAATAATACATATTAATAAGAATTATTAATTAACATACTGTATGTCTTCAGACAATAACTTACAAAAATAATTATACAATTATCCCAAAATGCCACAAGAACTTGAAACTGTCTGTCAGTCCCAGTGTGGTGTTGAGGTGTTACCGCTGTGCTGTACCTGATCCCAATCCAGGTGGTTCGTCATGTGGTGGGGGCGGCAACGCGCTATCAGCACATGCTCTCTCTCTCAGTTCTAAACATCATGTTACTTTTGTAGTTTGATATTCTGATAGTAGATTAATTTATTGAATGCTTTGGAAACAAAAACTGAGAAATTGATCCTTAATGGGATTTTGGATGATGGAGAAATACACAAACACTTTTTCTTAATACATTTTTTGGACTCCTGTGACCTCATGTATAACACCTTGCATAGAATTCACACTAAAACAGAAATGAGTGTACTCCAAAAAAAAATCAGATTCATAAAAATGTGCATTAGCAAAGCTCTACAAACCTTACCTTTATAAAACTCAATCAATGTCGACTACTACTTTGCCTATTTGAATATTAAAAGCAATATAAATATCCACTTCTGTTCAGTGTTTTCTTAAAAGACAATGTCAAAAGCACATGTAAAAACGAAGAATTTCAGCGAATGCAAAATGGAAGCCCTGCTCAGTGAAGCGGAGGCAAGGAAAACATAACTATTTGGTGGCTTAAGCAGTGGTATAAGTAAGAAAAGGAAATCGATGTAGTGGTACAGTGTGGTGGAGGCACTCAAAAGTTCAAGTTTAGAAAGTTGCACAGTGCCCAAAAAGTGGTCAGATATTAAAGTCGACATGAAAAGGTGAGTCGCAGCCCACCATCTGACTGTCAACACCACTGGAGGAGGTAGTGCAATTCCAACATTTGAGCAGCGATCTGTTGCTATTATTGGCGAGACCCTAATAACCCGCATTTTACCAGTGGGTGAAGGTGAGTTTTAATTATTTTTCACTTACCATTATCCATACTCGGGCGGCACGGTGGCGCAGTGGTAGCGCTGCTGCCTCGCAGTTAGGAGACCCGGGTTCGCTTCCTGGGTCCACCCTGCGTGGAGTTTGCATGTTCTCCCCATGTCTGCGTGGGTTTCCTCCAGGCACTCCGGTTTCCTCCCACAGTCCAAAGACATGCAGGTTAGGTGGATTGGTGATTCTAAATTGGCCCTAGTGTGTGCTTGGTGTGTGGGTGTGTTTGTGTGTGTCCTGCGGTGGGTTGGCACCCTGCCCGGGATTGGTTCCCTGCCTTGTGCCCTGTATTGGCTGGGATTGGCTCCAGCAGACCCCCGTGACCCTGTGTTTGGATTCAGCGGGTTGGAAAATGGATGGATGGATGGATTATCCATACTCATGTAAATAATTTGCATATTTAATAAGACAAACAAGCAGACAGCAGTTCAATTTGGCCAATCATTTGGTGGATCAGGGTCAGGTTCATCATAATGAATCTCTTCAGGTTTGGGCAAGCCGTGATTGTGTTCCACATTATGCAGCATGCTACTGTACATGATTGCACAATGCGACACACTTTCTGTGGACTATATATCAGCACTCCATCATCCTTATCCAGGCAGTGCCAACGGCCCTTAAGCTGCTCTATAATATGTTCTAAAACTGCCCAAGCCCGAGAGTGGAGGTCATTATAATGTCGCTCTTGTTAAATCAGTGGGTTGGCGAGCAGAGTGTGAAGCCACAGTGGTTACCTGCTGTCACCTAAATAATCATGATATATGGTAACATCATACAGATAAGTTACAGTTTTGACCAAAGGGGTAATATTAAATGTCTTATCTTACCAAGACGCCAGCCATCACAGACAACACCATTTTCAAGTTTGTTCCCAAAACTACTATTTCTCAGAATAAATGAATCATAAGTTGAGTCAGGCCATCTTGGCCACAACATTAATGGGACGTATTTTCACATCATAGAAAATATGCACATTAATAGAGTGGAAATGGTTTTTATTTACGTAGGAAATTAATTCTCTGAAGGCGATTTTATAGCAATATGCTTGCAGTCAACCACTCTAAATACTTTGGGAAAACCGGACATTACTGTGAATTGCACTTCGATGTTTGCCTGTTCAGCTACAATGTAAGGAAAACGTACATAACTGGATGACTAACGGATAATACCATCCCATACACCTGGCATGGCACAACTCAAGTGATGACTGAGAAATGCTCAATCGGTCAGCCAGTTCATGTTGAAAAGCTCATGTGTCAAAAAACCCAAGAGTGGGCAGAACTTGCAAAGGTACAGGTAGAGCACAATTCCTCAAAGTCTGCCACTGCCCCAGTTCCACACACAGCTCCAAGAGGATAGCTCTTGGAAGCCTAAATTGACTTAGTGGCCAATAATCATCATCATCATCTATAATTCTTCACTCTCTTCTAATTCTTCCATTTGTGATGTCTTCTAACAACGCTGAAGCATCCATGGTAGTTGGAATAGTTTGGCCATTATATTGTTGCAGATTGATTACAATCAAGTGCCTTTAATTTGTAAATGATATGCAATTAATTTCGGTGTATTTGATAAAGCTTGAGTCACGGGTGCAATCTAAAAAAGAAAGGGAAAGCACACAGAAACAGTAGTACTGCTTTCATGCTGAGTGCTGCTTGTATACAAAACTGAGCAGAAATATATGTACAGTGAAAATGTGCATAGTGTTACACCAAGTTTAGTTTTCATTCATCTCGATGCGAGTGGAGA
Organism: Erpetoichthys calabaricus; assembly: GCF_900747795.2. Classification (NCBI taxonomy): domain Eukaryota; kingdom Metazoa; phylum Chordata; class Cladistia; order Polypteriformes; family Polypteridae; genus Erpetoichthys; species Erpetoichthys calabaricus. Next base: position 37,497,882 of record NC_041399.2, read on the forward strand.
AGCAGACATATGCAACATTTTGGTGGGTATCCACCTTTATACATGAGGCCCCAGGAGGAGACAAATGTCCCTAAATACAATGTGACAAGTCAAACTACAAATAAGCGTGCATCCAGATATAAAATAATATCCATAAAAACAGAGTTTCAGTGAAAATCCTCCATGTGAATGTAAGCTAAGAATCAATATTGTTCTAGGTTGTCATTTGTCTTGTTTCTGCTGTCACTTGCTCCTTTGCAGCTTTGTAAGGTCAGGACCACTGTACAGTGCATTCCAGCGGTTAATGCTATGAAATAAGTATCTTGATAAGATTATAATTTTTTTTATCTGTTGGTGGATGTTGATGATATTCTAGAGTATTCAAATATCCATACATTTAAAAAAAAATTGATACTGTACAAGCTGAAACTCCAATATCTCTTTAACATCTCTACTTGTAAGTGTACAGTCAAATTAAACTTTTTTGACTGCTCACCTTCAATGGAGACAAGTCTGGCTGATTTTTATTATCATAAATACATTCTTTTTCTGAATTTAGGTAACCAGTGCAGTTTTCCCATGTTTTGTTTGAGTTTGGCAAAACACCAACATGAGGAAAGAGTTATTTTCTCTACTGCTAAAATGCGTTTCTCTCCTTTCCAATAAAACCAGATGGCACGTTATGTTTACTCTCTGGATCATATCCGTAAAGTGACGCATATGTGCACTTTTTTATAATGGTGGGAAATCAGGTAATAGATAGAAGTGGAAGTACTAATAAAAAAATAGCTCTAGTTCAGCTCAAAGAAAGGATATCTCTACACTGCTTGAACCTACTTTTGCCCATACAGGGTCTGGAAGAGTCAGAGCCAGTTCTTAAAGAACTGGGAAAAAGGCAGAGATTTAGCATTCAAGTCTAATATTTTTACATCCTACATGTGATACTTTACATTTACTTACATTAAATGTCATCTGCCATGAATCTACCCTATCCTGTATGCTTTCCAATGTATGCTAATTCTAGATTATCTGCTATTCCACCTAGCTTCCCATTATCTGCAAGCTTAACCAGCTTTTTGTTTATATTCCTATCCAAATTATTTAAATATACAGTAACAAAAATAGTAGCAGCCCTAGCACTGACTCCTGAGGGACACCATCCTTAATGTCATACAATTCTACTAAGGTTCCTCACACCATAACCCTTTGCTTTCTGTGTTTAGCCAATCCTGGACCCATCTATACACCACACCCTGAACTCCCACTTCTTTAAGTTTGATGCCCAACATCTCATATGAGACCTTATCAAATGCTTTATGAAATATACTCATTTACCCATCCATTACTACTGTATATCAGTTTTTTTTATTACTTTTCATATCTTTAACTTATATCGGTTATATTTGTTTATTATCTAATATTTATGTAATGACTCTTGAAATGTTCACTTATTCCCTGTATGTCACTGCTGCTGGATCATCCTTCCGCCTTTATATTTGGTCAGTAAGAGGAACCTAGCAGTGTATAATTAAGTTTACTGAAGTTTTTAAATTGTGAGTATTGCTTTCCTTTGACTTTCTGGTTTGTGGACTTTTTACTTCTGTAATTGGACTTCAAAGTTTGGAATATGCATTAGGATTTGTTTATTTTGGGCTGCTTTTTAGGCAAATTCTTTTTTGCCTTCTGTTTTTGCCTTTTTTCTTTATTTTTCTAGTAGTAAATCGTTAATTTAGAAATATCATAGTGTGGATTGTCTTTACAAGCCAGAGTATTACATTTTCTCTCCCCTATAAGAAATGTTAGATATAGTAAAGTTTAGGCTTTTTGAACTTTTAAAGTGACTCAATTTTTGGCCTATGCAGCCTCAAACTGCTATGCATCTGTTTGATATTATTTTTTTTATGTTTTATTGTTGTTTTGTTAATTCTCAGTTATTATTTTTCATGTCTGTAATTTTTGTTGATTTTATATATGATTTCACAGTTGTGTACTGTTACTTTAAATGTAGATATATGCCTTGTTCTTTGTGGGTGGAACCCCAGGAGGCGGGGCCATTCCTGATACCACCACTCCTGAGCCCTCTCTTAGGCTATTTACATTTGCTGAGAAGGCTCAGGAGTTGGGAATCATTTGTTTGTAGGAGTTTCTGTAAGTATTGCGTTTTCTGTATTATATTTTCTGGTTTTGTTGAATTCTTAAATATTCTGAATACCGAATTGCATTTTGGGACTTATTTAATTAGGATTATGTTTTAGGCAACTTCGTTGTATCTCTTTTGCAAAATAAATTCTTAATTTAATAAAAATTATTTGTTCTTTAAAAATACCAAGGGCTTATATTTATTATTATTCTTGTAGGATTTTTGATATATTTCTGGGATATTTATAGCTGTTTTTCCTGCCCCTCATTTTTGGGCCTACTCAAGTTGCCAGCATGTTGTCTTATGGACCTAACTGAAGTTTGGGCAGACCAGAAAGTAGACCTCATACCTATTTTGTTTTGCAGAAAACTCCATTTCATAGCAGAAACCTTCAGGTAGTAGATAGGGACTAGCTGCCTAGGGGTGAGGCTACATCAAGTCTGGTCAGTGAAGGTCCTGACCTGTTTTGTGAGACTCCTTTGGAGGTCATTCATTCTTTTACCAGTTCTGTGACTCCAAATCATAACACAATTCCTGCCACATTAAGTGCCATAACCAAACCTGAATAAAATACCCACTCACCTACACAAACACTTTCTCTTATCAGACCAGTGTATTATATCAGTTCACTTGATAATCCCAATTTTGGGATGTAAGGCAAAGACTTATAAAATGCAGGCAGAGAACAGAAGAACATGCAACTACCATAAAAAATTGTAAATACAAGAAAGGTCTTTGTAGATATTTCACTCTACTGCCCACAATAATTCATGCATGGCCAACTTGTAGTCACTTGCTAAAGTGACCAGAACATGTTTGGAATGGGGATATTTGGGGAAAAAACATAATTTTAGGAAACTACTCCTAACTTAACCAGGATATTGGAGACCCTGTCTGCTCTCCAAATTCTCCAGGAGCTACCAGAAAATTACATTTAGGCAGAGATCAGCACGCAAAGATGGAATGTTTTAAAAAGACGTTACATAAATAAAATGTATTATTATTATTACTACTATTACAACAATGAACTCATAAAAAGATGTCCATTTAATAGAGATAGAATAATATTAGTAACAAGTGTTTTATGTCACTTGATTGCTCTATTTATGTGAAAAAGCCATACTTTGTCAGTCAAAATGAAAATGTTGGTAATGTTGCTTTTCTTGGCAATGAAGAAAATGCACTTTTTCAATAATGGTAATTTGAGTATGTCATGTCCAACCATTTCTTGTATTTTGCAGTGAACTTTGAACACCCTTATAATGCCCTTATAACATGTTAATAAAAAATTTTGTTATCAAAAAGTGTGTCTCTAAGTACTTGACAGCGAATATTGAAATGTTATGTTTGGTCAACTCTTCTGTATGGTTGTGAGAGCTGGACGATTAGTAAAACTATTGAGGCACAATTAGAAGCAATAGAAATGTGGATTCTCAGAAGGATGATGAAAACATCATGGACTAAAAAGATAACAAATGTAGAGGTCTTGCACAGAGCTGGAATTACTAGGGAATTGCTAGAGGTGATTGTGAAAAGACAAATTCAGTTTGTTGGCCCTGTGTTGCGATAAGAAAAATTAGAGGAACTAGTATTGACCCTACAGATAAAAGGTAAACAGGGAAAGGATCATCAGTGATTAATGTTTCTCGGCTGGCTACAATGAGTAACTGGAAGAAAGACATTTGACATATTGAGGAATCTTCAAATGAGAAAGAAGCCATAGCTGTCATCCACGTCAGGATTCTGGCACAGGACTTGAATGAATTTTAAAGCAAGCTGCATTCATACAAATCTCTGGTTTTCCTGGAATTGTTGGTGTGATTGATGGCAAACACATACAGATTATTGCCCCATTTGTGGATGAGCATACATATGTGAATTACAAACAATGGCGCAGTATCATCTCACAGATGGTGATGGATGCAGACTGTATTGTAGTAGCTAGTATATTATCCTGAAGATACAGTAGATGGGGCTGGAAGGGTGACTGACAGCTAAATGTCAGAAAGGTACATTGGGCATTGCATTCCACAAACCCCCAGAATTCACATTACACTATACAGCCCCTGGAAGGTTCAAGATGGCTGGTGGAGACTTTGGATGAATAAAAGATAATGGGAAGTAACAAAGAGAGGCACGGCATGTGACTTTGGAAGATGATTTAGAACACTGGAAGAGTGAAAGTGACTTCAGAAAGGCGTAGGAATAGCTATGGCTAGTTTCAGTAATGGTTATTTTACCGGGTGTTTCCTGTGTATTGTTTATTGTTAAATAAACATACCCATTATCGGGCTGGGTATCTTTGTCTTTCAATTATGGTGTTCATTACAGTAATGTTCTTGATGTTGTTGTGAAGTAACCCAGTTCAACACATGGCCCTAGAGTATTTCACAAAAGTAGCATAATCCTTTTATTTGAAAGTAATCATGTCTCTTTGATTATTATTATTATCATGTTTGTGGTGAAGCTTTGGTGTTTGTATCAGAAAATTACAAAGCATCATCATGATTTCCAAGGAAGCTACAAAACACCTTCATGAGTGCCATTTTGCAGCTCTGGGTGCCACAAATTATGACGTCATTCATTCTTATACATGAACTCCTGCTCCTCGCTGGGAGTGGGTGTAGGACACTTCACAGGAACTTCTCCTGGCCTACTCTGAGCTATGGCAAATTCTTATCCTATAGACAGTGTGAAATGGATGCTGTATAGCGCCCAACCCGGCACAGATTCACACTGAGGCACGTGTAAAAACACAAAGGACTTTTATTTTCTTTAGCTGGAGTGCACATCTTCTCCGTGAACCCCCCCAGCCACAACACAGTCCAAGTACGCACCAATCACAACCACAAATACACCCTTCAGGCACCACCACTTCTCCCTTGAAGCTTTGTCCTCTCCTCCCGACTCTGGTCACTGAGTGGTGGTGGCTGGCCCCTTTTAGAGCCCACCCGGTTGGGGCTGAAGATTTGTCCAGCCGGGCTTTGGAATCCACGCAGCACCACCTAGCGGCCACCCCATCTCCCAGCCGGGATGTGGAGGACTCAATCTCCCATGGAGCTCTGCGGGAGGTTGGAAAATCACCGGTGGCCAGGGAGGCTGCCACCAAGCTTCCCGGGAGAGGTATTGAGCTGCCCATGGTTGCTCCCCTAGAACATATGCAGCAGGGGCGTCCCGGCCTGGCATGGGACCCGTCTGCCCAACACAGAAGAAGACATGATTGTACAATTCAGAACCTAATTCTGAGCAGCTTTGTAAATAAAGGCACAGATGCTAATCACTGTTCCATCATGTTGCCCATGCTAAGTCATATAAGACCAATTTATAGCACAGATGAACCTGACATACACATCTTTTTATGTGGGTAGACAATGGAGTACCCAGTTAAATCACAATGTGGGGATTACAACCAAGTCTGAGGGGCTTTGAGCCAGTAGCACCCACTGTTACATCACGTTACCCTAAAACGACCTAGAATGGCATGCTTCCAATTTACAGTACTCCCAGAACACTTTTAAATTAATTACTATGTGATAAAACATAAGGACTGGAAAAAAACAGTTTCATATGTTGCTTTTGTATTTAGTTATATCTTCAGCTATAATTTATAAGTTTCATTTGATAATTTTCTTCTCTAAAGTGCCTCACCAATAGAGCACACACTTAATTGATTTAATGGGGCAGAACATAAATGTGTTAATATTTTAAATAATGTGTGTTCTTGGCCTATTTTCAAACCATTATTTGTAATCCACAAATCTTCATTTATAAATCCTTGTAATATCTTTTTAAATTAATTTTTTCATCACGAATAGTGCTGCATAGCAATATGTCATGTAGAACCTTGTATGAAAAAGAAAGTTAAGTACATATGTTCTTTTTTATTTATGTGCATAAATACAGTATAATTTGTTTTGGACCTCACCTATAGTAATTTTTTAGTTTTACCAGCATTTTATATATTTTACAGTATAATATGATGCAAAACATATCCAAACTTAAATAGTAAATAAATATAATTTTATAGTATAGTTGAGCATAGTCTGGATAAACTATTAACATAGCTACTGCCTTACTTTGCCAATTCGATTTGACACATAAAATCAAATGGTTTTAATTGATGACCAAAACAAGCCAACGCAAAGCATAGCCTTTCTGAAAAAAAGGTGACCACCGGATAGTTTTTCCTCCTGAATGAGTGTGCTATTCATATCAGTCTGCTGCAGTGTCTGTCAACGAACCTGAACCTCTCATCTTCAAATGAAGTAAACAGTTCTCATGTAGCAACTCAGTGCTGTAGGTCGAAGTAAAAACAACAGGCATGTTTTGTGAGAACGTGCTTCTAATGATGCTGGTGTTTTCAGATGCAGTGTGTACTGGGTCTCCAGGGGCTTCAGGAATTGGGGGTGTATTTATACAAAGTAACCGTGCTGAGACTGACATAGTGTCTGCTTGTGCTGGATTCTGGGCAATAATTAAAATCCCCTACACTTGCTAACAGGCTAGCTTATATTAGAGTTTTTTACATATATGGCATTGGCAAATGCTGTGGCACCTTGTCAGAAGGTAGAGAATAAAGATCTTTTAATATATACACCCCTTTCTACTCAGAACAGAGTTCAGGCACGGAGCCCAGGTGATTTGGCACAGTGGAAATGCTCATAAAGGCATTAAATAATCTCTTACTTAGCTGATTAGAAAAGCACTGGGGAAAGCATTGAAATGGTTTTAGGCTAGATGTGTACCCTTCCCCCTTAAATGGATCCATGTGGGTCTGATTTTTCCAAAATAAAAGACCACATCTTTACCTAATCTTATGAAGCCTGACAAGGCACAGAGGGAAAGCTCTGCCCTTGACTTCCTGTGGGATCCCGGCGCTCTGCAGCCTATTTTCTGCGAGTAACAAGCCAAGGCGTCAGAGCTGTGATTATTTGCACTGACCAGAGTCTGTCTCCTCAGGGCTATTGCCTCTGCACAGTTGGACTGGATCACATTGACACGGTAAAAGGGGAAGAAGGGTGGAGGGAGGTGGGGGGGGGGGGGGTTGAGCACTGGCTCCAGCCTGGCGGCCTTGCTCGGCAGGTTGATGAATGTCCAGGGCTGCATGATCCTCGCCACCCAGCCCAGGCAGGTCCAGCCACAATGAGTTACAGTTTCCCAACACTCCTCCTCCATGGCCTGGCTGTCTTCTCTGCACAAACACTGCTAGTCTATCCCCACAGACTCAGGCAGCTACTCTGTCAAGCAACAGGCCTCTCTCAGCCTGCCCACAGCCAGCTTATTTAACTCAATTAATGCTTTTTATGACATTTTTCTTTTTTTATTAGTTGTTCTTTTTTTTTTAAAAGGATTTGTCTGGAATAAGTTTCCCCACTGCTGTTAGAGGCATTACTATCAAATCTAAAGTATAGCCAATGTGTCAGAGGATAATAAAGTTACACAATGCATAGAAAAATATATATTTATATTGAAACTTTATACGGAGAAAATTCTATGATATAGGTAAATTGTGGATATAGGCAGGATTATAAATTAGTAGTAACTCGATCCCAATATTGAGACAATTCATCCTAATATTTTCAAGGATTCCTCTCCATTCTCACTTACTAACTAATTTGGTCACTCAGTTTAGTTCCCATTGCTTCAGGTGAGCTGAACTGGCCACCCCCTCCATAGCAAGAATGTCCAGATCCTCCTGGAGAATTCCCAGGTGCTCTCAAGAAAGCCAGGTGATCTAAAACTTTCTGTGTTTCTTGTGTGTCCCCTCTAGGTCTTTTCATAATGACATTTAGGGGCTTCCCGATTACATGCCAAAACCACCTCAACTGGCTCCTCTCAATCTGGAGAAGCAGCAGGTCTACTTTCAGGTCTTTCCATGTGTCTGATCCTTTCAACCATTTGAAGAAAATGAGCCCAGGAAAGTGCGAGAGGACCCTCTCTGATGCCTGTTCTTACAGTCTCAATATTTTCTTCACTTTTCAAAGCTCTAAACCATGGTGTGAAGCACAGGGGGTCTTGGACCCCCAATTAATATTTTGGAACTTGTGAAAGCACCAAAATTAAAATTATGTTGGGGTTCTGAATATATATCTTTTAAACATATGATGCTGTTATCAATCACTGTTTTCATGTTGAAGGCTACGTTTTAATCAATGTTTTTGCAAAACGTATCTCATTATAAAGAACAAAAATACATATGACGTAGATGTTGGCCTACACTGGGCATATACTGTATATGCACATTGATAGAAAATTCCTTGAAGAGTTGGTAAAGAAGCAAACCATCTAATTTATCACAAAACTGTGGTAACCAGTATATTATTTGTCATTTGTGCCTATGTACAGCATTTAAAGTGTACAAAATGCAATTTATATGCATATAGGGAAACAACACAAGCACCATGGAAAGTAACTCTGCTATACCCGCTATGTTGGAATATGCATTTCTTGGAATGTGGGTGTCCAATCAGCAAATTATACATTTTAATGGGCAGAATCCAATCAGGGAAAAGGCTGTGTAATACGTACAAACAAATTACAGCGCAATAACAGTCAGCATTTTTGAAAAATGCCATTTTCACCCATCCACATTATAACGGTGAGGCTGCATTTTCAAAAATACATGTCTGTGAAGACTATTTTCAGGAGCTGAAAACACCAGGGTAGTGTGGATGAAAGGCAAAAACGGAGACTAATGTATGTGTTTTTAAATGAAAATGTAGTAGTGAGATGTGGGCCTCAGTCTGCGAGAAAAAACAGCTCTCATATGGATTCAGAAGAAAGTCATTGTTAGGGTTTCCTTTCATTTCAGCCTATTTTACTATCAGAATCAGGTTCTTCTGTCTTCCATGCTCTAACTAACTACAGCTGCAACACTGTTCAGTGGCATGATAACACCATGACAAATTCCATAGTAACTCTTATTTATCCTAACTCAATCAGGAAATGAAGAAAAGAAAAACAAAAGTTATCTTCTTGTAAATTTGGGATATATTCGAGTGAAAATTAAACAAGAACAATAAAAAATATCTCAAATGAAGAAATTTCAAACAAAGACTTCACTGTTTTTAAAACTAGCATCAACACTCTCCAGCGAGTGAGTTGACTGCTTCTGCTCTCCCATGCAGAAATCTATTTGTGCAATGAAAAGCGGCTGTTCTGGATGAAGCTGGTCAGAAGTTGCAGGCAGCATGACAGCATTGCATATATATATGATGCAATTCATCTACATAATACATGCATATCTTAAGTGATAGAATTGTCTAGAGCTATAGTACCAAAGTTTGTTTGCAGTGCTTAGTCAACAATGGACGACTAATGGGATGCGCTTATTATCATGAGATTGTTCACACTCTGCCTATAACCATGGGATAAAATGGGGATGTAGACCAAATGGTGAACTGAAAGTTTTACCTGACACCTTTAAGCGCTTACTTCAATATTTTCAATACTGAAGTTCATTTCTCACATTACTGACTACCCCTAAACTTCTCCAGCTGGGGCTGCTGCAGCTCCTCACCTGCAGAGACACTCATTTTTATTCTGACTGTGTCACTCATTTTTCTTTAGCTTTAATAGGGAAGCAAGTCTACTCACCAATGAATGAAAAGTTTCTCTTCTTCCAAACAGCATCTTTCACTGTAAGTGAGAAACAAGTCCTGCAAATTTTTTGTCATATTTCATTAACTTCACCGCAGGGTTCCCCATGTTGATTGCCAGCCATTACTATCATAGAGTCTACCATCATATTCACACGCGGGTAATCCTTTTATATTAGTGTGTATAAATATTTAGGCTTAATTTAACTAATGCAAATGTACATATTGTGAAGCGTACAGTGTAATTATCTTAAAACGATTGGTAGGGTGAGTATGCCATGCAATGCCTTGCAATGAAACAACACATAGATTTGTATTTTGGCCTGGCTTGATGCTACCATCATAGGCTCTAGCTCCTAACACTCATATACTGGATTTAAAAGGAAGGCCTTTACAATATAGCAATCACCATATAGCTGCACGCTAATCATTTCAAGAATGAGGGTATAAAAAGGTTTACTGTCACTCTGTAATAAGTGAGGCAGTAAACCTGCAGAAGGCAATTTTGGACAGTGTGAAGTAGAATCATGTTGGTTCCAGTTCTGTAAAAAGGTTGACTTATGGCTTAGATCAGTAAAATGAATTCAAATAGACAATGAACAGTCTGAAGTGGTAGGGTTTCTATATTTATTATTTGGCATTAATTCAAACATTATATTAGTTTTTATCAAATGATTTACATTTGGAAATCGAATGACCAAGTTACTGTGAAAATATAAGAAAACACATTGCTATTGTTTTTTATTTCCTAGAATGCACCTGATACAATTTTTCTTTGTGGTACACAGCAAGACTCCATGATTCACCTAATCTTAATACTCTCAAACTATTCCCCTGCTTTCATCTATAGATGCTGGCAAATTAAAAAAAAATTACAACAGTGAAAGGAAAATTTTGCCTCTTTCTTCTTTATCAGTGAAAACCTCCTACATATCCTATAGATGTGGTGTAGATGAAGTGTACCCTAAAATGCCACAACCAATGAAATTGTATGAAACAAAAGGCCTTAAAATAAAAGGGTAAAACAAATTATATATGTAGGACCTGAGTGGATCCTGAAGACCCACAGGGGGCTGCATACCCTATAACTTTAACTGTTACCCTCGAACAGTGAGAGAATGTGGGAGAGAGCATGGCACCAGGGGGGTTGAAGCCTTTGAGATGTACAGCTTTATGATGATGAAAGAGGACAGGAAACACAAAACATATCAAGAATGTGAGGCTCCCTGAGATGAAGACCATAGGGAGCTGGCATGAGTCCAGTGAAAGTTATGCAATGCCAAGCATTGCCAAGGGTTGCTCTGACTGTGTGGACATGCCCCATAAGTGAAATCGAGTGTAATTTTAGTGGCTGCTCTGTCTTACAGAGTCAAGAGGTAAGCTTAGGTGATATCACACTTCATTGAAGAAAAAGTGCATAGAAGGGAGACAATGACACAGACAGATAGGGAGAAAGTGAAAATCAGGTAAAGAAGGAAAGGCTTCAGAAGAGACATGGTAGAGTGGCCAAGCCATCCCATCGGACAGATATTTTAACAGCAGGACTGCTGTGCCCATTGGGGCAGCTAAGATTTTGTTTATGATGTTACTGTTTTCCTTCAATATACTATGTGTTCTACCTCTGGTTAACTCTTCCCATTACATTTGATGTTTTGGACTATTTGGGAACTTATTCCTTGTTGGATAAATACCTGGAGGTATTTCTTCTCCTTCTTCTTTATTTGTTGGGCAGAAAGACATGTTCTCTGTTAAACTACTTGGTGCCTCCAATTTGCAGAATACTTCACCATGCCTTATTGACACCGACAGAAGATATATTGTGTCCCACTTTAGGTCGTTGAGCAAGTTGTAAACATAGTTTTCTCAGAACCTTCAATAAACCAGAATATCAAAATAAATGAACTAAAACAAATGAGGACTCAAACCTATGTCTTGCACCGATCAGTCCAGACCGAAAAACTGAATGATTCAGCCTGCATTGCTATCCCATGAAGCTACAACCAGTTCTTTTCAGTAATAAATGGTAAATAATTGTTTAGTTCTTCTTGCTTAGAGTGTGTTCTGTAGTTACAGTGGAAATTTACAACTGTTTAGTACTGTAGGTAGCAGTCTAAGAACTTTGACATAAGATACAGCATGGCACAAATGAGAGGCCAAGATCCAGGTCCTCTAGATCAGAAGTTCTCAGTGTTTAGTCTTCAGGACCTCCCATGGCTGCAGGTTTTTGTCCCAATCCATCTCTTCTCCCAATTGGACTCCTACCTTAATTAAGAAATCTGTTATTTCCCAGGTTCTGTGTTTTTTACAGTTATGCAGAAAATGCAAACTGTGCATGCCATATTTTAACATAAATTTGTATATGTTAAATGGGTAATAATTTGTTCATTTTCCCTTTAATTTTTTAATATTTTGGTTATTTAGACAATTATTCACTAATAAGCACACAAGTTGGTAACACTGAAGTACTTCTTTCAGAGTCATTTGTGCTGGTGTCTGCTCTATAACTGTCCTTATTCAGATAGAATTAAGAAAGCGAACTTCACAGAACCAGTTAAAAAAAGTAACCATTTAAAAAAAATACAAATATGTCTTATCTTAATATCCTACAAGTGTAAATTTGACACTTCTACACTTTTCTAAATGCAAAGAAAAGGAAAAAAACAGATCAGCTAATTAAACAATAAGATCAATTAAAGGTAAGGATAACTGACTGATGGAGAAACAGGCTGGAACAAAGACCAATTGAAGGTCCGCAGACTGGTATATTGTGTACAAAGTCCATCCATCCATTTTCCAACCTGCTGAATCCAAACACAGGGGTCTGCTGGAGCCAATCCCAGCCAACACAGAGGACAAGGCAGGAACCAATCCTGGGCAGGGTGCCAACCCACCACAGGACACACACAAACACCAAGGCCAATTTAGAATCGCCAATCCACCTAACCTGCATGTCTTTGGACTGTGGGAGGAAACCCACACAGACACGGGGAGAACATGCAAACTCCACGCAGGGAGGACCCTGGAAGCGAACCCAGGTCCCCAGGTCTCCCAACTGCGAGGCAGCAGCGCTACCCACTGCGCCACCGTGCCAACCTGTGCGCAAAATTTCTGATGAAAATCAGAGACTTTCTCAGGTCATGTTGTTTAACCAATGTGAACACACATTTTTCAGAAAGCATTTCAAATTAAAGATTACGCATAAGCTCTCCAATTGAATCCTATTAAATCTGCATACTTAAAACTCCAAGGGAGACTCGGCCACCCGCAGCTAATGTTAATAAATCTAGACGCTCCAAAATCCTAGGGGTACCCCGCTCTCCAATCTAATGTTAGTAAATATGGATGTTAAAATCTCTGCTCTATTAAGAAGTCAGAATTAAAAAGAAAATACTGGTACTTACGTATTTCCACTTCAGGCACTGGTAGGACAAATGTAATACAAAGTAAATAAGTTTATGATATTAACTAGCCCACTGGTCCACAGAAATTTTCTTAGTCTTTTGCTGACTCACAACTCAAAAAGGTTGAAAATCGCTGTTCTGGGAGGAAGGTAGCCATGCATAGAATACACTCTAGCCCCACATGTGCAAAGCATTCAATCATTCAACAAAATCTCTCATCAATCCCATTTATTTCATTAACATTGTCCAAAATGTATCAAGGGCAAGATTCAACCTGCAAACATTGCAATCTAGCTCCAGCCACACTGGACCACATGTTTTAGAAGTGCACCAAGTGAACAACATTTTGGACAAAAATCTTTGAATGGCAATCAGACAGCCTTGGTGACACAATCACTCTTAACCTTTTAACACAGCATTTCTGAACCTTTTTGCCCTTGAGGAACCCTTGAAATAATATTCATGTTCTAGGGAACTCCTACATAATAATTATATCATCATTAGTGTTTTTTTATTTATAAATGTAACGATCGTTAGGAAAACATGTGTAACATAATATAACAATAATAATTGCTATACTTAATCGTCAATTTTCAAAAGAATAAGATAAATCAAAGTAAAATGTTATATAAACAAATGTATGTGCCCAAGAAATGTTATTCTTGAAACATATATAATTAATAAAATTTACTTTTCTATTGTGAAACCTGTGCCATATTTTCACAGTTAGAAATTTCTATAAATTAAAAAAATGAAAAGAAGGTGATAAATAAAACATTGACTAATAAAAATAAAGCAGGACGTGTTTTTTCAAAGTGCACTAGCTGTTCAAACAAAATGTATTAGAACAGAAATTCAATAAACTCGAACACTTGTTCAAACAATGAAATTGAAAAACAGTGTGTGCATGACATGATGTGCATCTAACTGCATCTGATTTGGTCAACATAACCTCAATGTAACAAGTTAATAACTTTGCGATAATCATTGTTAATAGTTTAATCATTTTCATACATCAACATAAAAATTACTACTGATTACTATAGAATAGCTAGAACAACAACAACAACATTTACGTTGTATTTGTATAGCACATTTTTATACAAATAATGTAGCTCAAAGTTCTTTACATGATGAAGAAAAGAAAAATAAAAGACAAAGTAAGAATTAAAATAAGACAACACTAATTAACATAGAGTGGAGAACAATTTTGAAAAAATTGCGAAAAACCACAGTCGGATAATACACTTTTGGGGTTATGTTCAGAGAGTAAAGAATTTATAAGGTTAAGTTTCGTATGTGCTCTAGCAACACCACCTCGCAATTTGGTGGATGAAAGTCATGTTCGAACGCCTGCTCGAATTAGCTCAAACTGTATTTAATAGCGCTCATTTTTAAGTTTGAATATTCAGACTATTATTCAAGTAGTTTAAAAACACGGCCTAAATAAAAGCAAACAAAAGAAATACATTGGAAAATGTGGAGAGAGGGAAAACATACAAACTTTTCATATTAATGAGTGAATACATACCTGCACGCTAGAAAACACATAGAATTGATAAGAGACTGACTGAACTTCTCACGTTTCTTGCTTGCACCAGCTTGCACTAACCAGCACCAGTTAACTCATAAGTGACATTAGCACTAGTTGCTGTATGATAAGTGATGCGTGGACAGCATTGCCGTGCATCCTAGTGGCTGTTAATACAACTAACGCAAACTTGAATTTATTCCTATTAGAGAAGGTTTATTATTTTCTTTTGCTGTTCAATTTTATTTAATTTTCCACTGGTATTCATTACCAGTTCTCACAGAACCGATAGTGATGTCTTGTGGAACCCTTAGGTTCCACAGAACCCCGGTTGAGAAAAACTGCTTTTAACAGCTGTGATGGACTCCTGGAGGGGCTTAAAGTGGAGAAGGACAAATTGATTCAGTGGGTAACTGATGTTCTATACTATTTGAAATTTGAAAAAATAAAATTGTCATTTAGAGGATCTATTCAAAACATTTAAACAATATGGCAAGATCTATTTAATAAAATTTTAGAATAAACATTTATATCGGGGGACATTCTCCCTTCTTTGATTTTTTTTTTTTATTTTTGCCCATGCTGTTGGCTCTTCTCTCTTTCTCGCGGGTAGGGATTTAATTCTATTTTGTTAAGTTTGACTTGTATGGAATGTTATTTTCTTAAAAAAACAACAAAAAATCATTGCTCTAAATCATCAGCTACCTGATAGTTAAATTGTCCTCATGTCTAATCCAGTTGGTTTTTCAATGTCCTCAGGGTATCCATATCAACCATACTGACTGGTAACTTCATCCTGCCGTTACCATGTTAATAATTTCTCTTTATGCTTTTTTAGCAGGTATGTGAGTCTCAATTAATTGTGAATATATGTGTATTAAAGAAGGAAAAATTAAAATTAAACCTGTAAATAGGTGTTGGTCTATCAGGAAGAACAACAAGGGTTATCACGAAAGAACTGGACATCAACCACCATTTGCAAAACATCCAGCCAGCAGCAGTTGTGCAGTCAAGAGCTGACTGTGGATGAAAGGGATCAATGGAGGCTGACATGACTTTAACAGATGAAAATAACAGTGATGCTAAATGATTGCCATTAGAATGCATACTTTGATGAACCTTGTCACTGATGGGTTGTGGCTGCTGACCAAGTTCAAATCAGGTTAGTGAAAAACAAGAAGGTGTGGTTGCACTGAGCTAAGTGAGCTAAGCAACACAAACACTAGACACTGAAAGAATGAAAAAAAAATGCTGGATGATGGATCCTGGTTACTGCTTTTTCATAATGATGGGTGGATCAGGGTATGGTGGAAACAACACAAGTTCTATGAATGTATCTGACCGCACATAAATGCAGGCGGGTAGAGGCAGTTTAATGGTGCAGGGAGTTTTCAAAAATCAAAATAAGGTCAGAGCTTCTAAACTACAAGATATCTGAACATTCTTGCTAATCATATGCTACCCTTCATGATAACAGTGTTTCAGCATTTGAATAGACTTTTCTTACAGATGTGACCGAGGTGACAAACCATGGTGCATTAAATGGGCGACTCCTTTTAATGAATAAACAAAAGAAAAAGAAAAGAGTTCAAGGCACAGCTTAAATGATGGCTCCACTAGCCCAAAGAAGATTTCCTTAGTTAGGAATCACAGAGGAGCTCTCTCCAGGTTAAGTCACTATTGACTCATTGCAGTAACAAATTCAGACTATTATGTGACCAAAAGGAGACCGCTCAGTAATGATTAGATCAGGGGTCTCCAACCTTTTTTTCCCCTGAGAGCTACTTTTACAAAATGAAAATGGCCGAGAGCTACTCATGTTTTCTAACGTTTATTCTCATAGCTTATTTCAACCCAAACAAACTGAATAAGCTTGTTTTGCATGAACATTTACAAAATGTTGGTGTTCTCAACTCACATTTTGCATTAAACATCAAAAAAAAAATATTTAGTTCACCTGCAAGTGTATTTTGTATGTCTGTATGCATTTTCTAATGTATCTCACACTATTGAATTAAAGCATGAATGCTGTCAAAACAAAACAATGCAATTACAAATACACAGATATGACTTATTCATTTGTCATTTTGTTACATGTCACTGTTTCACTTCACAAGAGTATTCACGTGTCCAGTTGCATGTGTGATGTGTTTTTTAGTTAGTCAGATGACTGGTACTGCATAGAGTCAACAAGAGAGGTGTATGGTGGAGTGTAGCCTCTTAGGTTCACTCTTATGGAGTCATTTAAATGTTCATCTGTCAGTCTTGTTCTGAACTTTGATTTTATGACATTCATGTCAGAAAAGGCAGACTCACAGAAGTATGTAGACCCAAACAAAGCAGACATTTTCAGAGCTGCTTGGTGAAGATTCTTATAGTTATCTGGCTCTACTAAGCTCCAGAAATGCTGAGAATGCTGTTGAAACTTTAACTGCACATTATTTTGAAGGTTTGCTAATATATAATATATAAAATCCAATGCCTGTCTCTCTGTATGTCTGTCTGCTTTTCACGCAAGAACTACTTAACGGTTTTAGATCAGGGTTTTTTCTAGAATTTGCTTGAACATTCCGGTTGATGTCGCGACATCTTTCATTTCGCTATGTATCATATTTCACTTGCGGTACCAATTTATTTGCGCGAATCCATGAAAAAAGCAAGCGGGTAGAGGGGAGGGGCCTTCCTCACCCACTTGCCAGTTTCGGGGCATGTTCCTTATCTCTGCTTAGCTAGCGAACGATAGAACAATAGAATTCAACTTTATTTGATAAAGTGTTACTTAGGTCTTGATGAGTTTGAGTCCGGATATTCTGTTAAGTGTATGCCACATTGAAAAGATAGATTGCAATTCAGATTGTGGATCATGATAAGATTTTTTGGAAAGATCACCCACCCCTAATTTCACTAGTCAAGTTTTCAAATTTATGTAGGATTGGCGAGCTACTTGGAAAGGGATTACAAGCTACCGGTAGCTTGCAAGTGGTGTGTTGGAGACCCCTAGATTAGATGTTCCGCTAAAGTGACCACTTACTGTATTGGACTTGTTGGTGTATTCCAGACTCCCTTAACCCTTTATGCCAAAAACTTCATCCGGATTTACACTTTAATTGTACTTTCTCTTCATTTTCACTTGGTCCATGAGTGTGTGTTTTATTATTTATCTAGAAGACTTCTGGCAGATAATTATTATTATTATTTTTTTTTAGTTCTTCAGCTCAGCATTCAACACGATCATTTCTCAGCCAATGATGGAAACGTTGATCCTGCTGGAACTGAACACCTACCTCTGTAGCTGGATTCTGGACTTCCTGACCGAGAGACCTCAGTCAGTCAGGATTGGAAACAACATCTCCAGAACCACCACACTGAGCACTGGAGCCCTCAAGGCTGTGTGCTCAGTTCATTACTGTTCACACTGCTGACACATGACTGTGCAGCAATGCATAGCTCTAATCACATCATAAAATTCGCAGATGACTCGACTTTGGTGGGTCTCATCAGCAACAACAATGAGTCAGCATACAGAGAGGAGGTGCAGCAGTTAATGGACTGGTGTAAAGCCAATAACCTGTCTCTGAATGTAGACAAAACAAAGGAGATGATTGTTGACTTTAGGAAGACTAAGAATGACCATCTGCCACTGAACATTGACGGCTCAACTGTGGAGGTCTTCATTAGCACCAAATTCCTGGGTCTCCACCTGGCAGAGAACCTCACCTGGTCCCACAACACCAGCTCTTTAGCCAAGAAAGCCCAGCAGTGGCTCTACTTCCTGCGTAGGCTGAGGAAAGCCCATCTTCCATCAGCTACTGTATTCTAACAACATTCTACAGAGGAACTATAGAGAGCATCCTGAGCAACTGCATCACTGTGTGGTTTGGAAATTGCACGGTCAGGGATCGCAAAGCCCTACAACAGATAGTGAAGACAGCTGAGAAAATCATCGATGTCTCTCTTCCCTCCATCATGGACATTTACACCACACGCTGCATCCGCAAAACCACCAGCATTGTGAATGATCCAACACACCCTTCACATTCACTGTTTACACTCCTGCCATTGAGGAAAAGGTACCGAAGCATTCAGGCCCTCACCACCAGAATGTGTAACAGTTTCTTCCCCAAGTAGTCAGACTCCTGAACACTCAAGGACCGGACTGATATCTGATATATGTGTTCTGTTCTGCAGTGTTGCACATGGTTGCACATGTTTGCACGTTTGACTCACATGCACCTTGTTATATATTATGTGTCTTTATGTTATGTGTCGTGGATTCTTCATTGTCCTGTGTTTTATGTAGCACCATGGTCCTGGAGGAACATTGTTTTGTTTCATTGTATGCTGTACTACTGTATATGGATGAAATGACAATAAATACTCTTGAATCTTGAATTTTGAATGGTGTCACAAGGAATTATGGGAATGCTCTGTCTTTTAGATAGATAGATAGATAGATAGATAGATAGATAGATAGATAGATAGATAGATAGATAGATAGATAGATAGATAGATAGATAGATAGATAGATAGATAGATACTTTATTTATCCCAAGGGGAAATTCACATAACTTTATGTGAGTAAACTGAATCTTTTTTTCCTGATCTTAATTTTTGCTCCCATTTCCCAAATTTCTGAAACTATTTCTGGAAGATTTTGATGTGTATGACATATTTCAACAGTTTGTCAATGCAGAAAGAACTTTAGGAGTTTCATACTGAAGTTAGCCTGTGCCATTCTGCTCAAACTGAAATGCAGTAGCTATGAAAGATTTTGTCTAAGAGCTTTCACTAAACATCCCTAACTACATGTGAAATACTGTTACTGCTACTACTGCTGACTTACACAACATAAAAAGTCAAAATTAGATCATTTTAAAGCCCATATTGTGGATGGAGGAGAGAAACTCTTACAAGCAGCTGAATGTTCTAAAAGAAATGTTATTAAATAAGTTCCTCCAAGAATTTATTAGAAATTGGTCTTGCTTTTTTCTAGCAAGATGCGAAGGGAATCTTAGCAGCTAAAGAACTCACTAATATCAATTTCTCATTAGAGGATGAAAAGGAGAACCACAAAAAATCAAGAAAAAGAAAAGCTGCAGAAAACAAGGAGTAAAGACATCCAAAATGAGCAAAAGAGAGGTGGAAAAGATGCGGCAGGAGGGCCAAAGCATATGAAAAAAGGAGCCAGGCACTTTATGAGAGCATAAATTACAAACTGGGTCAGTTGCTAAACCCAATAAACATAATTTTAAAGGAGCTGTTATGAATTCTGTGAACAATTATATATTAAATAAATTGGTGATTTGAATCTTTGGAACAGTTTTTTTTTTTTCTTTTTTTTCAGAAATCTCCAAATGGAAGGGGTAGCAGAGGTTGTGGGTTTGGGAGGGGATCCGGTGAGATGGGGACTCTGATGTTGCACTTTTCTTGCTTTGTTGTTTTTTTCTTCACTCTTTAAAACATTGAAGAAATTGTTAATACAAAAAAAAAGAAGAAAATGAATGTGACATGTGGGTTCACCATCATCCTAAACACAATATTAATTTATTTATAGGTTCTGCAAAATACAGGGTCTTGTATCTTCCACAATTAATGCTGATAAAGCCAAACTAGGACAAAGCAGCAGCAGCAACAGCTGTGTGTTCAGTTACATCATAGGAAATGACAGAATTCATTCTGTCTTAGTGGTTCAGTCCTTGTGCACTTTAAAGGGAAACAATAACCTGAGTTTAATTTTAGCTTGCTTATTAGTCAACATGTAGTACAAATGCAGATTTGCCCATTTTCAGTGGATCGTTTTTTTCTTGTTTCAGAAGGTTGAAAAGCAGTTTCCTATAGACTATATGCAGATTGTGATGTTTCCTTCAGTAGATATTAAAAAAAGATGACAGCTCCTTTGTGTATTGACTGTATTGTGGAAACAAAGTTGAAACTGAGGTCTTTTTATTCTTTTAAAAAAATTTACATGCCAGGAGCAATTCTACAAAAAAATACTTGAAATGCAACCACTTGGAATCCAAAGCTATGTCAACTGTCAGTGTGTTTAGAAAGGTGAAGATGTAATTGAATTAACAATTTTATTTTAATTCTAAATTTACTTGATCAGATAAGAGGGAGTATGGGTGTCAGGTGGATGACTTTGTTTCTTGGTGCAAAGAGAATTGTTTGCAACTTAACATCACCAAAACTAAAGAACTGATTATTGAGCTTTACCGTGCCAAAGAATCTCAATGGGCTGTCACTATTCATGGAGTGGATGTGGAGGTGGTGCACTGCTACATGTACTTAGGGGTCCACATTAATGACAGGCCAGACTGATCTAGTAATAGAGGAACTATAAGAAAGCACAGAGTAGACTCTCCTTTTTCTTAAGAGACCGTGTTACTTCAATGTGGGTAATGACATCCTTCACATGTTCTATACATCTCTGATGGACAGCGTGATTTTCTATACTGTGGTGTGCTAGAATACTAAACACTTCAAGAGAAGGACCATAAATCAACAGGCTGATCTGGAAGGCAGGCTTGGTTAAGGGATGCACTCTTGACCCACTGGAAGTAGTAGCAAAGGATAGAATGAATACAAAACTGAGTTCCATTATGAACAATGCCGCACATTCTCTGTCTGACACATGGGCAATGAGTATTTTCAGCCAAAAAAATCCTTTGGAAAAAGTGTGTGAATAAACAACTACTGGGGCTCCTTCTTACTTGTGGCTATATGACTTTATAATACCTCACTGTGACTGTGGCTACTCTTTATCTTCAGCCAAGTGATAAGTTCTTCTCTTTTTCTAATTCTTGTTTGTGTTTGATGGGGGTTGTTGTTGTTTGTTATAATATTCCTTGAGCTTCTGTGTAAAAATGCTAATTTCCCAGAGGTACAAATAAAGTGCTATCTATCTATCTATCTATCTATCTATCTATCTATCTATCTATCTATCTATCTATCTATCTATCTATCTATCTATCTATCTATCTATCTATCTATCTATCTATCTATCTATCTATCTATCTATCTATCTATTTAGTTCATCCACAGGGATCTGTGAGTCAAGAAAATAATCAACTGAATATTGAAAATATAATAATTTGGCTGATAACATCAATGGATAGACTGCCTCACAATATAAACGTAAAAGAGTCACAAGTGAAATATTTAGTCATCAACAAGATTTCTCTTATAGTATCCCTGACTAAAGCTAGAAGGACCAAAAATATGTGATGTCTATGTTGGGTATTGAACAAGTACACTTCCTTGAAAACAGTATTGTACAAATAACACATGGGAAAATAATAATAGTGAAGCCAGCTGAGGCCTACTATGACAAGTCTGGAATTCATTACTATTGAAGGTGTGATTTGTCTGTTTGTTCAACACTACATTTCTACCCATAGTTTTTCATTTCTCACTCTCTTACTTTCAAGATTCCACCTCTGACATTTCTTTTTCCCATCATTAGAGTCCTTATTCCTTTTCTCCTTCCAGCTGTACACTCAGCAAAACAATGTAAGGGAGCCATTTTAAAGCCCCTCGAGAGCATACAGTATCTCTTCTTGAGAGGGCACTGCATAATTAGAACAGTCTAGATCTCCATCTTGTGGCTCCTAGTATTGCTGTACAGAGAAGGTACGGCACCACATATTCCTACTGTGTATCTTTCATAATGGTCACTCATTGACTCTTGACTCAGGCGCCGCCGAGAGTGGCAGCCTTTTCAGCAGCTCTGTGTACGACTTTATTTTTCTACTTTTATTTTTCACTTTTTTATTAATCACTCCTATCACTTTATTTTATGTGGATTCGTTCCCTGGACACACTTACTATTACAACGTGGGCATGGATTTGTGAATTTCCCCTTGGGATTAATAAAGTATCTATCTATCTATCTATCTATCTATCTATCTATCTATCTATCTATCTATCTATCTATCTATCTATCTATCTATCTATCTATCTATCTATCTATCTATCTATCTATCTATCTCATTTCTGTAGGTTGTGGAGTTGCCTGCCCTGTAATTGCCTGCCCTCCAGTGGCCTGGAAATGTTGTTCCTGACTCACACTTTCAGTCCATGCACTCTCTGGTGATTGAGGGTCCGACCATTCAGATCCAAGATAGGTTACTAACTACTCCATTCTCGTTGGCTGTTATGATATAGTTTCAAATTATATTTATTGTCCATCTTCTAGTTGTTTTGAGGTACTTTTGTGTTTCTCATATTAGGTTTTTAAATAAGAGGACTTCCATAAAAATGTAATTGAATTACTTTTGCATTGTTTCAATGCTATGTCTGATAATTGCAGGTGTCACTATTTTCTTTAGCTGTCACTACTGTGTTGCTAACAAAACAACCACAAAGTGCATGGTCAGTGATACCACTGTCTAGATAAAGGTCACAAAGTGCACTTCCTAATCATCTGAGTTAGTGGAGAAAAAATGAATTTCTGAGCAAGTTTATTTTGGTAATATTCTTGGCATAAGACTTCAGTATTGTTCTCCGTGACGTTTTTGAGTTTTGTTTTGGACTCAGACGAAAGATCGTTTTTGACCTCCTGTTAATGAATTTGGCATGTATCTTGACTCATGTCTATCTCCTGGTCTTCCCTCATTAAAATGACTATCTTCCATCTTCGATATAGTACAGTTGACCAGTTAATTTTCCTTTCTTGAATGGTAATCTGGATATTCTGTTATTTAAGGGGGGAAATGCAAACCCTGGCAGCACCTGTTGGAACCCTCTTTTCATGTGCATCTACCACAAGAGATTGAGCATAAAACTGAGTTTGAGACAAACTGGGTTTTTTGAGATAATTTGATTGAACTCATCTTTATACTGTATACCAAGGTAGAGAGTAGCTCACTCAGGGGAAACTCATGGTGTGCAGCAAGCAATGTAGACAGTAAAAAGCTATCCTCAGAAGATCTCAGACAAAAAAAACAATGGACTGGCAAAGGTTTTAGCTTTGCAAGTAAGTAGAAAAGATATAGTAATGAAAACCAAACGAGCTGAAGGATGATATAAATATTATGGCCATCTCAAGTCAAGACTTTAGCAGCAGCTTTCTAAATCTGTTAATATTTTTGCAGTTTTTATGCAGAAAGATCAATGAAAAGATAACTACTGTAATCTTCAATGTTGAAGAAAAAGCAATATAGATTTTTTTTTACATTTGAAACAGTTTTATAATGGAGTGAACTGCAGCAAAGTTCATAGTACTGGTGAACAGTTGAGTATGATTACAAGGCTGATGACATTAGATGAAGGGCTATGTTGACAGAATGTGGAATTATGTGAGAAGAAGTCAAGCTTTGTGATGCTAAAAGTGTCTGTCCATGGGACTTATCATATTCTTTGAACTGGGCCTCAGGTTGAGTAATTACTTTTTACAGTTGTTAAAATTTAAAGTGTGATTGAGTCAGTAGTTTCAATACAGCAGGCAGACAACTCAGGACCTCACCTGTAACAAGCCAGAATTGATACAAAAATAAGCAGAGATGTCTACTCACAGGCAAAGGCAAATTGCACTATACTCATTAAACAGGTGAAAATTTAAAAAATGCGAAAATGGTGGGCAGCTCAACGTGAACAAGACCAGGTACATGGTATGTGGACCACAAATATTTGGAACTACTTGCATTGACGCTCAACTCCTCAACAAGGTCACCCAATTCAAGAACCTGAGCTCACTGTTCCAATGGTAACTCCGTCCCTGATGACACAGCATGAATCAGCACCACATGGGTGACTTGGCACCAAGCCACTGGGGTGACTGGAAAATGCTAATTTACTAGAAGGCACAAATATACAAATTTGTCATCCACCCATGCTTGTATGGAATGGAATATTTGCCTGCAACCAGGAAGCACAAAAAAGCTCTTCCTGCCATTGAGATGAAGATGCTCCATTGGATTCTTGTCCTAACCATGCTGGATCATGTCATGAACAATGATGTGGGAAGAATTAAGGAAGTGGTACCTATCATTTAGGAGATGCTTGAAGCCCACCTGTGACGGTGGGGGTGCATGGTTCACAGTGACAAAGAAGGACCTTCTCCTTAGTCTAAGAGGAAAGTAGCTGTGGAGACAGCGGAATAAATGATGGCTGGACCACCTGAAAATGGTTATATGGCAAGTGGACACCACTGAAGTTGCCCTTAATCAGAACAAGTGGAAACTGGAGTGCTGAAAAGCAGACCCTGTGAAGGTGCAGGATGAGAAAGAGAAAAGGTCATATACTGTAGTACATGAGATCTCAAATAAACTAAACATCATGCATGTCGAAAGGTAAGTTGCAAAAGCTTTCTTAAATCCTTCCTGACTGAACAATGCAAATTTAAGATAACAGAGAGATGCAGCTAAGTGACTGAATGAGCCACTGAATGCAAAAAGAGACCAATCAGTTATGAACAGTGTTAATGTAGTGAAAATTGTCCTGAATTGTACATGAAAAGTGTGTTTGGATTTGGTACATTAAATGTGATGTTTTCAGCAAAAATATACTACTGTATACTGCTAAGAGTAAAGGTGCTACTTAAAGCATAATAGCAATAGCTTATAAAAGACTGAAGCATTCAAATTATACCAATGCCAGCCAAATAATTTTTCAAGATCGAAGAAGGCCATAAGCTAAACTGTTGCAGTTAACTACTTCCAGCCTGTGTTAAAAGTGTTATTGTGAAAAATGTATTTATTGTGTTAGTGTTAACACATACAGATTTCACAATGTATTTAACAATGAGGGAAATGTTAGATTATAAATCATAATCATACATTAGTTCTTCATGTGCCAACTGGTGACATTAATACAGTTATTAAGAGTTATTGCAAAGCAACCCTGAAAATGAAGTTGCTGAAGACGAAGTGTCCATTCCAAAGATCTCTGTCACAGAGGGCTGGCAGTTTTATGTCTGGAGCAAGGTATTATCTTGCAGTGTCTGAAATGGGAGGCATGAGGGAGTAATCTGTAGAAGGAGGAAGGAATGTATGCATGAGTAATTATATTCATCATCGACTCTGCTACCCAATCACAACATACGGCACAAGTCACCACACACAACAAATAAATATGTAACAGGAAAATCCCATTACTAATAGCTGTACAGTATTTGATTATCCTTGAACAAGGGCAGATGGAGCTCTATAGAGACGTTCATTTTTATGCATGCACCTTAATGCACAAGAAGTTTCAGTAAAGGCCCAGAGGTCTAATCTTTTCTCCTGATTGCTGCATTCCTTTCCCAGGCTGTGATGATGAGGTGGTCTGAGAACGGGCCCGACAGAGAAGGATTACATTGCTCAACCAAGAAGAGTAAGGGAATGTGCGGTTTCCTGAAAGGTTTCCAGTGAGTACATGGGAATGCAACCCCTTAAAGAGCCACGGATCTGGAAACACTTCCTCTGAAACACTTCCAATTCTCTAATGGGCCAAATATAATAACAACTTAGGCATTCTCTAATTATTCATAACAACCCCCTGCTGTACTTTGCAACCTAAAAGTCACTCTAGAAAAAAGTTATGGGAGTTAATCATTGGAAGAATTAAAGGTGAGAGGGTTTTACAGCAATCACTTGTCTTTTTTTTGTGGGTTTGCACTGTAAAAATGCTGAATTTCAATTAAACTATGCTAAGTTTCATAAGCTGCTGTCAGGGAAGGATGATTAGTGATTTGATTAAAACCAATCTAGCACAAAGCCCACATTATAGATGCTAGGCTTATATATTATATGAAATATTCATACAAAGCACCAATAGAAGAATGTTTTTGGCAAGTCAAGGCTCTTTTTGTTTAAAAGGCTAAGAAGTACACGAAGGAGAGTTATATACAGTAAATTACAGAAAACACTGAAAATACCTACAGGGTACGCAATAATTTTAAAAATCTGACTTCCTTTCTCCCTTGGAAACAATGTTTCTGCATAGAAACACTTTGTTTTTATTAGTCAGTAATTACATTTTATAAGGGTTAAATCAGGATAACGGCGATTGTGAAAAGGAAGGATCACAACAGTTTATATTTTTTAACTCCATAACCTGTTTTTAAGCCACAGTTGAATAAAACAATTTGCTTATTTTAAGGAAGGGTATCTGCGGTGGGCTGGCGCCCTGCCTGGGGATTTGTTCTTGCCTTGTGCCCTGTGTTGGCTGGGATTGGCTCCATCAGACCCCCGTGAACCTGTGTTAGGATAAAGAGGGTTGGATAATGGATGGATGGATGGGTGGATGGATGGACGGAAGGGTATGTTCAGATGAGAGATCATAATACATATGAGCCAGTGGATTCAGAAAGCATTCAGATCCCTTCACTTTCCACAGACTTTATTGTGTTGTAGATTTAATTTTCAATTAATATATTTTCTAGTTTTGCCTATCAATCTAAACTTAATCACCCACAATGACAAAGTGTCGTTGGAAAGGTTGGCAAATCTATTAAAAATTAAAAACTCATCCCATTCTTCCTGGGTGATCCCTCTCAAGCTCTGTTAGATTACATGAGAAGTGTCTGCAAACTGCCATGTCCAGGATTCTTAACAGATGTTTCATGGAATTTTAGCCTGGGCTTTGCCTGGGACACTAAACAACGGTCAGAGACTTGAGCCAAAGCTGTATGCGTCGGGTCGTTGTTGTGCTGCAAGGTGAACTGTATGTCCATTCTGAGGTCACATGGAGCAGGTTTTCTTCCAGGACCTCTTTCTTCAGTTCTTAACAGTTCTCCCTGTCCCTACCACTGAGAAGCACCCCATATCATGATGCTGACACCGTAGGAATGCTATTAGGATGGTGATGAGCACTGCCTGGTTTTCACCAGACATAGTGATTGGAGTTCTGCACAAAGAGTTACATTTTTGTCTCACTAGACAGGGAATTTTTATCCTCATGCTCTCACTAAAGATTAGAAAAAAACTTAACCTAAATATTAAAAAAGTTATTGAAGGAGAAAAAAAGTAAACAACACTCCTTTCCAGTTACTTTTCATAACAGAGCCCTCTTTCCAAGAAGCGTAATCCAAATGTGCCCACTTGGTTTTGTCGGATGCTGTACATGAAAATGCTTCGCTAATTGAGGGGCAGGGACAAGGTCACTTATTACACTAAATGACAGCTGTCAAAATAAGAATAGAATCAACAGGACTTGGTAATATGAACGGGACAAAGTCAAAATATGGAAGATTGAAAGTGAGGAAACAAGTCCATAATGTAAAACCAAAATTGTAGTTAAGGGGCATAGCAATAGAACCATGAACCAGAAAAGTACATTGTGAACAGAGGCAGTGCTTTAACAGAAAGCCATAATCAAAATAAAGAAAATGTTTGCAACCAAAAGTCACTATAAAACTCTAAGAAAATTAATCAAGGGTTTTAATTTGCATCTGCAGACTTGGGAAACCAGGAAGTGCACAACACTGACCTTTATATCTCCAAGCTTGTGATGTCATGTGCTGACCTCACCTAGCAATGGCATAGCAACCGTCAACAGAAAGGTCTTAAATGCCAGTGTCCATAAGAAAAACTACAGGAGAGCAAAGTTGATTTTTAAAGATGTTATAAACACACTGAATAAAATTAACACTCAATTCCTTCTCCCCAAAAACCCTCCAAAAATGTTTCAGATTTTTAGAGACCATGAAACCATTTAGAAAAAAATTAAAAACAAAAAACATATCCTGACATGAAAGAAAGAAAGAAAAAAAAAAACTTAAAGACAGGTGTCTGTCTTTTTTTTCCCAAGCACCTAAAAAAGGCAGTACAGTATTTAAAAGTCTTCTTGTCTCACATTATTTCTCTTCATCTGAACGCACAGCTCTAGTTCCTTAAGATAATGAATCAAGAAAGTTACTCAGAAACAATGTTACAGCTCCAAAACAGGGAACACAAAGGGCATTAAAACATTAGAACAATCTAGATGAGAACAGGCCATTCAGCCCAACAAAGATCGCCAGTCCTATCATCTTAACTCTTCCAAAGTCTAGCTTTGATGGTCCCAAAAGTTCTACTGTTTACCACACTACTTGGTAATTAATCCCATGTGTTTATAATTGTCTGTGTGAAGAAAAGCTTCCTAATGTTGGTGGGAGATGAACCCTTAACAAGGTTCCAACTGTGTCCCGGTGTTCTTGAGGAACTTATTTTAAATAACAGTCGCAATTCATTGTACTAACTCCCATCATACTTTTAAACACTTCAGTCATGTCTCCTCTTAACCTCCTTTTGCTTAAACTGAAAAGGCTCAGCTCTTTTAATCTTTTCTCATAACTCACTCCCTGTAGCCCTGGAATCAGCCTAGTTGCTCTTTGCTGGACTTTTTCTAGCGCTTTTATTTCCTTTTTGTAGCCTGGTGACCAAAACTGCATACAGAACTCCAGATGAAACCTCACACATGCATTATAACGTTTACTTGTTCTCTATGTTGTAAAGCTTGTGCTCTACACATCTATATAACCCAAGTAGCATTATAACATTCTTTTAAAATATAACAAATATATAACATTCTATTAGCCTTCTTAATGGCTACTGAACACCGTCTGGCAGTTGATAGTGTCAAGTCTCCTGAGAGGTGTACTTTCAATTTTCAGACCTCCCATTTTGTATTCATACCTAACATTTAAAATTAATACAAGTTTACAACAGACTAAGAGACTGTGGGAATTTAACAATGGGCACTTTAAAAACTTTCTCCTTAACCTAAATATTTCTATAAATAACAAGTTAGAAAGTGTATGCAATCATTAAAATTCAGAAGCTAAGAAACTAACTTAACTGATATGAAAGTCTGAGCATTTTGCATTTTTTAGTTACCTCACCCAAGTGTCAGTTATCACATTTATTTTTGTAGCAATAAGTCATTTTTTAAAATAACAGTGATAATAGAATGCAATTTCGCATATTAGTATACTGAATTAAATAAATACTGTTTTAACAGAACTTTATAATGTCATGTAGTTAAAATGTAACATAAATAGGCTTGTGGTGGCACAATAGCTTTCATATAGAGCCGATTCCAAATCCAGTGATGTAAAAATGCCATTGATTGATGTATGTTAGTGGTGGAGGGTCACTGACCAAAAATCACTATCAATATATGAAAAGAGAAAAGCAACTGAAATTTGTTCCTCATCTAGCTATTAATTTTGGTTAAAATCATTGTGGTTAAAGCACTGTACTTAATTTAAAATATTATACAAAAACTAAGAACTTGGAAAGGAAATGATTAATTGTATAACAGGAATACCAAAATGACAGTTATCTTACATATTTCGGTTCCAGGCTGAAGATACATGGAAGAAAAAGTGACTGTCTGGCCACTGGTAAACTTTAATCCCAGTTTAGTCTTCTATATTTTTCACCATTTAGTAAATCCTTTAGTACTAGGGTGTTGTACCGTGTTAGCCATTATGAATGTAGAGAAAAGCCAAGCAAAATGACACCTTTTATTGGCTAACTAAAAAGATTACAATATGCAAGCTTTCGAGGCAACTCAGGCCCCTTCTTCAGGCAAGATGTAATCATCTTGCCTGAAGAAGGGGCCTGAGTTGCCTCGAAAGCTTGCATATTGTAAATCCTTTAGCAAGCATTAACTGTGCTCCTTCCCTGTCCTTGACATTTGCAGCAGAATCTACCTCTTCGTGCACCACAGAAACTCTGTAACATGTTGCATGCCAGATGTTCTACCTTCATATCAATGGTAGTTACATTTCTATACCCATTTTTCTTACTGCTTTGTCATTAGTATTTTTGTGCTCTCTAGGAGCAATTTAAGTAGGCAGACACCCACACCTTCTGTGTTGGATTACATGGGTGA
Source organism: Erpetoichthys calabaricus (assembly GCF_900747795.2). Lineage (NCBI taxonomy): Eukaryota > Metazoa > Chordata > Cladistia > Polypteriformes > Polypteridae > Erpetoichthys > Erpetoichthys calabaricus. The sequence continues at coordinate 37,528,332 of NC_041399.2, forward strand.
AGCAAACTCCTGCAGGCCTAATAAATGAATGAAGCTTTAACTTTTATCAGTGCCATGAAAAAGCCTGATAGGGTACTGCTTCTTTTTAAGTCTCCATATTGCTACAGCCACTAGTATACTATACTACATTTTTTGGAGGTATGTTGTACAGTTGAACCTTCACAGTTGAAATATTAGGTGATCATAGTATATACCATCTCACCTAAGGTTTATATTTACACTGGAAACTTTAAAAGAAAATTTCCAAGTGAGCTCTAAAGAGCATTCTTGTAAAACAAAAAAGAGGTGCAGTTATGAACCAGTTCAAAGGAAGGGAGCATCCATCAAGATAGCACAGCGTAGTTCTCTGACCATCATGCACATCTGAAAATGGATAAAAATGCATGCCATTAATTTTCTTTAGAGTACAAGTGGTAGAAGCTGAAAACTTGAGATTGAATCAGTTTGTTGTATGAAATTTTGGGAAAACTTTAGCGAAAAACAGTACCTGGAGAAAAAAAAGAAAGGGAAAAAAAGAAGACAGAATATGAAGAGAAGCAAGTAACTATTTAAGTAGGGGATAGAATACTGATAAAGACAAAGAACTGTACATCAAAACCAGAAACGTGAAACCAAAGGTCAAGACAAAGGCAAAAACAAAGGTCTACGTTTGTGTGACATCACAGAACTGTAGCGGCCATGCAGAAAATTTTGAAGCAGGCCTATTTTAAGATTATTGTAGTCAAGACTTCATCAGAACTCCAGCCTGGATTTCCATCCTGTGTGTTTAAATAAAACAATAAGAAAATATTTGCAGTATTTTCATATGAGAGGTAGCTCAGTGTTTCTCAACCACTAAGAGCGTCACCCGTTGCCATCATTGGTTTGCAAGTGGGTCACGGTGGGTATGTTTCCCTGTTTTTAAATGAGCTTGTTTCACAAAGGAGGATTCCCCTCCACCCCCACCCCCCTTACAGCCATATTTGTTCCACCAAGTTGGACCAAAGAATACCCCACGAATTACACTCATTTTACCAAGGGGGCAGTTTCCATTGGATGTTAATGGGTTGTCAATGAATTTAAAAAGGTAAAACTAGTTCACAGGACCATAAACATTGAGAAACATTGAAGTAGCCGGCCATAATGAGAATATTATAAGTACTACCACCAGATACATAACACTGATCTCTGTGCGATGGCAGCACTGCAACGCTTGGCTAATTTTCATGCATAATTACCCATGTGCCTAACTGTGATCTCATAACAAACCTTAAAGGATCCCTCCCCCTCCTTGTGATACCCCATTAAATAATAATAGTAACAATAGATTTATTGTTATTTACAAGGCATCTTTTGCTGTTTGAAGCACGGTTGTTCAGTAGTTAGCACTGCTGCCTCACAGCTCAGATCACATTTTTAACCACATTAATTGGTCCAGCATAACTGGCAGATGCTTCCCCAGCCCTCACAGACAGTTAAAAGACCATTTCACCATCATAATCAACCCAAAACTAGTTCAGTTCCTCCTTCTGCAGAGTTTCCTAATATTTCTGTGATTTTGCTGAACTCATGGCAATGTGAACTGCTCAGGGTTCGCTCATCACTAGTAGCGACCTACTGCGCAATTACTTGTTAATAAGTTATGGTGGTTGGTAATTGCAACTAAAAATGATGTGCAAAACAAATTTATGTACTGCATTAATACAAAAATTTACTTTTATCACCTGAGAGCCCATTAAACAATGTCTTTCAGTGGCAGCCACCTACTGTATGTGTTGACAGTAAAAAGCATTAAGTTGTACTACTATAAAATGTAAAAATAGTTTCTCATGGCACTCTGTACATGTGGCAATACTACAGTTGCTGCTACTGCTAATAATACTGTTATTTAAAGTATTTTCTAAATGTAATTAATTAAAAAAGCCTTAAAGATTTAACAAGACTAAAGTGAAACATTTGGCCTAAAAGCTGAGCTGCATGTTTGGAGCAAATCAAACCCTGCAACACCAAGGTCACAGTATTCCCATGGTTATGGTGGCATCATATTCTAACTGTTCTGTCAGGACTGATGAAAAGCAGGAAGATACTTCACCAATGTTAGTAAAACAAAACTGCAGAAGAAATCTGCAGGGTAGTGGCAGGGTATCTAAAATGAATGTTCCTTAGTGGCTCAGTCAGAGTCGTAAATTTTTATCTCATTGATAATCTGCAGCAGCACCTCACAATTGATGACCATTGTCATTCTCCTATTAACATCAAACAATTAGAGTCGTTTTTCAAGGAGGAATTGACAAACATTGTTACTTCCGCAAAAGCTGTTCAAAAAATAATTTTCCCAGGTGGATGAAGTCTTATAAAATAATGACATTTCCATTAATGTTTTGTTATTTTATTCTGCATTATTTCCTTTCAATTTTGGTTATGGCTCCATCAAGAAGAATGCGTGACTCACAAATTAAATTTTCCAATGTAAACGTATCAAAATCTCAGACTGTGAGACTTGTAAATGTGAAGAGTGTGTGGGCTGAATACATCTTAACTCACTGTGGATAAACATATATGTAACCTCTAAAGGACAATCTGTGTGCAGTGGTTTCATTTTTCTCTTTTACTGTGGGTAATGATGCATTTGTTTCCAGAAGTCCAGGTGCAGGAATTTGCAGCCTCTGCTAATGAGGTTATTTCACTTTGAAATCGTCATCGTGAGCTCACATTAAGGTGCAGAAATCTGTACGACAAGAAATGAATCATTTTAGTTTTGTCTGTTTATGATCTTAATAAAGTAGATCCTTATGTTAGTGTCTTTCTTGCCCCATACTGGGAATGAGACATCACCGTTCAGTGAGTAATATGAGAATGTCCACATGTATTACACCTGAAGCATAACTAGTTGTTATTTCCACAAAAGCTCTTTTTCTAACATAACATTTTTTCTATTTTATTCTAATGTATTTAAAATGGGATCATTCCTTCCCCATACAGAGTTACTTCTTGCCTTGCTCACAGAGTTTCAGCATTGGCTTGGCCCTCATAGACCTGAACTGGATTAATAATGGTTCAATAATGGATGGACTGATAGACTGTCATTTTTAATTGTGTGCTGTATTTGAAGGGAAGTATCAGGATGTTTGAAAAACTTTTTCAAAATAATGTAATTTGTTTAATACCCTTACGGCAGGACTGTCAAACTCAAGCCCCGTTTCCCAGATGTGGCCCACTGGACCTTTTTAAAGAGGCCAACTTCATCAGTATTGAAAACATGTTGTATGCAGCCTGTGATGACCACTAGTTATCTCAAAGACTCACTTGAATGTGCATTTCATGTAAAGTTTTTTACCATACATAATTTAACTAATATATATAGAATGCACCCATATATAATTTAGCATATTATATTTACACCTGACATTAAACTATTTGGTATATTATATTAATCCCTGAGGAGAGACTGTCTTTTTGCATGACTTTTGGAGGTCAGCACGCAGGGTTAGACATTGTACAGTGAGCAATTTTCAGGTTAAGGGCCTAGCTCAGTAACCCAGCAATGTAGAACCCTTTCTAGCAGTAACGGGATTTCAAATGACAACCATCCAGATATCAGCACAGATCCTTAGCCTCAGAGCCACCATTCCATGTAAATGTCTCTAATGTCCACTTGCGATTATCTGTTTAGCATAGTGCACTGTGCCTACTAACCTGTAGTTAGAATGGAACCTGGCTGCTCATAATGTCCCAAAAAGAAAAAGTTAAAAGAAGCTGACATAATACACTATCATTAGATAGTATTCTATCGTGATGCCACATATGTGATAGCCTCATGAAGAAGATGGTAGATGACTTCATACCCACCACTGCTCCTACTTCACTCACCTTTTAAAGTCACACAGGCATTAGGAACGGTCACTGTTTCGCAGCTTACCTGACTACTGCCACCATCCTAGATGATTGTTCTATCTTTTCTGCTGACCTGATTGTTTATGTTGATGGAGAATGCATTTGCATTTCCAATCATGTTAATTGTGATCGCTACTCATTTCTGACCAGCTCTAAATGTGGTCTGTGTGATCCATCACCAGTGCTTTTACCCCCATTTTTATTTTTTGATATGATGCAGGTGTAACCAGATGTCCTTTGCTTTAGCTTCAAATACCTGTCATGTGTTGGGACTGCCACCCTCACTCAATTTTATGTACCAACATCATTGCCGATTTCAGTCATATGGCTGCTGGGAGCTTTCTTAATCCACTGCAGCGTGCTGGGAAATAAAAACTGATAAAGAACTAAGACAGACTCTAGAGAGATGCGATGCAGAATATTGTAGGAGGCACAGAGGTACCTGGGTAGCTTCCTTGCAATGAAAATGTGGTGGTAGTTTGCGGATTTATAATTCGGCTGCAGTCCGTGTATAAAGTGTTATTTGTGTCCCTCAATAAAATTGAGTTTGACACCCCTGCTTTAAGCAAATTAACGTCTTTCATTTGCAAGTCAGCCACAGAGCTCTTTATCAGGGAAGCAGGAGTAATGAGATCCAATAGCAACTCAATAACTCACTGAATATTACAGGACTAAAATATGCAGTTTAGTTAAATCAAATCATGTGTGGTTTAGAGGTTGAAGAGTTGGGTACAAATGCACTGTTCAAAATCCCACAAGCACAAATACCAATATTGGGAGGGTGCAAATATTGGATATTCTGGTAACATACAATATATGCAGTGTTCACACGCAAACTTTATTACTTTTGGCCTCTTTTAAATTGCTTAAATGCATTCCAAGCACAGACAACTAATATCATAAAAAATGAAAAGTTTTAGATTTCTGCTCTTCATTTCCTAATGGTTTGTCATCCAGTCTTTCTGAAATTGTCAGTAATGATAAGTCACAATCTGGTGTTTTGTATCATTTTAAATATTCATATGAATGCTCCTTTATGGTGAAAAATAAACAAAACGTCAGTCAAGTAAGTGTACATGTCAATGGTACTCCATCCAGGACTGGTCCCTGCTCTAGTTAGGATCTCTGCTAGATTAGACATATTCAAAAATGCGGAGACATATACCTTTCCTTATTGCTACTTCTTTAATAGTTTATTTCAATAAAATGAAGATTCATTAAAGGAAGTTTGAAGATCTATAATGTTCATTTTCCAGAGACTAGTCCATTAAGTCTTTTAGAGTCCAATGGTCCAAATTATGATCACAGTACAAGACAATACAATACAGTTTATTTTTGTATAGCCCAAAATCACACAGGAAGTGCCGCAATGGGCTTTAACAGGCCCTGCCTCTTGACAGCCCCCCAGCCTTGACTCTCTAAGAAGACAAGGAAAAACTCCCAAAAAAACCTAGTAGGGAAAAAATGGAAGAAACCATGGGAAAGGTAGTTCAAAGAGAGACCCCTTTCCAGGTAGGTTGGGCGGGCAGTGGGTGTCAAAAGAAGGGGGTCAATACAATACAATACAATACACAGAACAGAACAAATCCTCAATAAAAAATAAAAATTTTTTTAGAAGTACGGAGCAGAATTTAACAGTAGATGATATCACATAATAAGATTTAGATAATTTTTAGACTCCTGGAGACCTCATCCATCAAGCTGCCTCCCCCATTTGGCCATTCCACGGCTGAAACCGTGTTGGGCCAACCAATCCGATGAAAGGACCCCTCTTTCTCACGATTCCTGCGATCCTCCATCAGGGAAGACTTTACCTTAGGCAGGCAAAACTACTTGGCAGGTGGGCCGTGGCACCAAGTGCCACATTTGAGTACCGAGAAGAGAAACAGAATAGGTGAGGGTCAGTATCCAATTCTAACTATCATGTTACTTATGTTTTAGTGCTAATGACTAACAACAGAGATGCAGTCTGTACAGTTAATCAGCAGCTCTAGTCAGGATATGCTAAACTGAAGTAGTGAGTCTTCAGCCGGGATTTAAAAGCTGAGACCAAAGGGGCATCTCTTATAGTAGCAGGCAGACCATTCCACAGTTTAGGGGCCCTGTAACTAAAAGCTCAACCTCCCATTGTTATTTTATTAATCCTTGGAACCATAAGCAGACCAGCATCTTGAGATCTTAATGTGCGCTCTGGTTTGTAAGCCATGATAAGTTCAGACAAGTAAGCTGGACCTCGGCCATTTAATGCTTTATATGTTAAAAGAAGGATTTTGAAATCTGCCCTAAACTTAACCGGGAGCCAGTGTAACGATTTAAGAACTGGAGTTATGTGTTCGTATTTGCTTGTTCTTGTAATAATTCTTGCAGCCGCATTTTGTATTAACTGGAGGCTGTATAAAGAACAGTTTGAACATCCAGTGAACACCGCATTGCAGTAGTCAATCCTACTAGAGATAAATGCATGAATTAATTTCTCAGAATCCTGTTTATTTAGAAAGTGCCTTAATTTCCTAACATTTTTAAGATGGAAGAAACATGTTTTGGACAACTTTGTAATATGCGCTTTAAATGACATGCTAGAGTCAAAGATAACTCCTAGATTGCGGGCTGATTCAGTAAAATTAATTGGAATTCCAACTGAGTTAAAAGATGACAAAATATTGTTATGATCAGCATCATTCCCTCCAACAATTAACATCTCTGTTTTATCTGTATTTAAAGACAAGTAATTCTCATTCATCCACTCCTTTAATTCGCTAACACAACTAATTAAAGACAACATCGGAGAAACTTCAGTTGATTTAAATGAAAGGTATAACTGGGTGTCATCTGCATACGAGTGAAAATTAACATTATGTTTCCTAATGATAGATCCCAGTGGAAGCATGTAAAGTGAAAATAGTAGAGGTCCCAGTACTGAGCCCTGCGGGACACCATATTGAACTTCTGTGTATAGTGATGGAGTACTGTCAGCACATTTCTGTACATATTGGAATCGATTTGATAAATAAGAACTAAACCAACAGTCTAACTTATCTCTATTATATCCTCTAACAAACATGTTACTATTTCTTTGTAACCTGAAAGTTTCACACTTTGTCTCATTCTTAGCCTTCTTTGGATTCTGCCAACCCATCAGTTTACCTAAATGTTATATTTGCCGTATGTGATCTTTCATCTGTTCATTTTCTGAAGGTTGCAAAGAGGCAGCAGTATGGATGAGATACAACTCTATCGCAGAGCATACTCACATTCACATTCTAGTTTATTTTTGCCCGTTAAGGTCATATAGATATCCGGGGTCAAAGTCCGGGGCTCATAACCAACTCCAGGTTCTATTAACCAAAGTGCAAAGTGCGTGCTTATTAAAACAAAGTCCAAATAATAAAGTGCAGTGCAGATAATAAGTAAAGTCAATAAATCTCTATATAATTAAAATCTGACATTTGTCTGTCTGTCTGTCTGACTGTCCGCTTTTCACGAGAGAGCTACTTAATGGATTTAGATTGGTTTTTTTCTAGAATTTGTTTGAACATTCCGGTTGATTTTGCAACTTCTCTCATCATGTTAAGAATCATAGTTTGCTTGAAGGAACGATATATTTGCGCTAATCCAAGACAGAGGCTGCAGGCTGAGTGGAGGGGGAAGTGTGATGTCCGGAGTGGGGAGTCTGTCTACCTCTGCGTTTTGGAGTGTAACTTGCCTCCACTTAGTTAGCGATACCTTTTTGTTTATTGATTTTAAAAGTTTGACCTGTTTCACTACTACACGGGCAGAGCCGCGGGGGATGGCTAGTAATCTATAAAAAAATCAATGCTCTTGTGGAGATTAATAGCAAATAATGAATACCTTAAGATTCCTTTTAGAAATGCTTCAAGGTATCCAGTTCTGCTGTCCAGCAAGAATAAAATGGCTTGCTCTCTTTGTCTCCACAACTCACCTCGGTGGGTCCTCCAAGTTGCAGGTCCCTTCTCCCAACTCCCGTTCCGCCTGTTCTCCTTGGCATTGGCAGACACACCTAGCCGGTCCTCTGTATTTCCATATGCTACACTGCGCTTCGTGGGTCCATGGTAGGGTCACTTCAAGTCCTCGCTCCTACAGTTCAGTGGGGATACCCCCCAAAGCGCCATTTGCATAGCTTCCTCACAGGGCCCGACCACCCTGCCTCTGCTCATCTGCTCTAACTTGTGTTCCTGATGCAGTCTTGACGTTTCTTTAGCAACCATTCTCCAACCTTTCTGTCCTCTTTTTTCCCTCCAGCCCCTACTGCTTGGACTTTACTTTTTAAACTGTTAACGGGCGCAGGTCCGTAATTAACTGCCAATTACCTCATCAATACCCTGGACATACTCCACCACACTATCACACACCTGCACACCACCCACCGAAGTTAACTGCTTTTTTTTTAATTTGAACTGCCACAGATCTCACCTCATGACAACACACATCAATGGGAGGACAAATCCTAGAATATCCAGAGAGAACCCGCATAAACATGGAGACAGCAAAAACTTGGAAACTCCACAGCAGCTATGACTAGGCCATGAATCACATCCAGGTGTTATGAATTGCGATGCTTCAGCACAAACTACTGCACCACCATCTCATTTCAAATTATGACATTCGAATTTGTATTAGGAGATAAGGCAAGTGCTTAGACAGATTTACAAATGGAAAGGAAACGGTCCAATATGGAGCACTATTTGTGGCAAAATTAAGTAAATAAAATTACAATTATGGAATATATACTCACATGAAAAAGTAGATTGATATATATGAATTAGTTATTAAGGTGAGAAAAAATGCATACTTAGATAAAAATAATCTAATTACACTGGTTTGCACCAATATCCCTCTATGCAAAAAAAAAAAATAACTAAAGATTTAGGTGTGTTGAATCCATTTCCGACACTGGAATTTCTCTACCACAAACAAGCTATTGGATTCAGCAAAAAAAAGCCATTTTAAAAAAGCAGATTTTATATAAATAAGTTGCATTTGTTTTATTTCTCAAGCTTTGACTATTATTTACACCAGCATTTCTCAACCTTTAAGTATTTGCGACCCGAGTTTTCATAACAGTTTTAATCGCGCCCCCCTAACATTTTTTTGAAAGGAGCCCACTAATACCAATTTGTTCTTTTTTAATTAATGATATATCATATATGCATATTTTGTTATACCTACTTAACTTTTATCGACATTTATCTAACTCTATATTTATTTTTCTAGGATCAGAATGTAGTTTAAGTTAATTTGTTTTGGTTTCAATAGATGTATTGTTCATATTTTTGATTCTTGTTTTCATTTTTTAACATCTTCGCGCCCTATTTTTGTTACTTCACACCCCCTTAGGGGGGCCTGCCCCACAGTTTGAGAACCACTGATTTACACTATATTTTGAACTGAAAAATGGCAGTGTTTCTCGTTGTTAACATTAGTTCAGATGAAAACAGCCCAAAATTAAGTATTTTCTACAGATTTTTTGTTCTCTATCAATTTATTTTAATTGTCCAGAGGTGGGTATCATTGATCCATCCATTGTCTTTACCAGGTAACAGTACACGGTAAAATAACAGAAACCCATCCATTTATTGGGGCAACAAAAGTTACTGGTGTTACAAATTTTTGAAAGGGGGAGATAAAATATTAAAAAAAGTAGAGGGGAATCCCACTAGTGAACTAATCCCTGCCTTTCACTCCCAAGGTTCAGTAGCATCTCAGCTGTCTGACAGTAAAGGGCGTTTTATTTTTTAAAGTTGTTGCTCTATCTGCAGGGAATTTACCTTGACAGCATAATGAAAGTTGCTTGCACTGTTTGTTAAAAGCTGAAAATCTTTATTTTGTTGCAGAGTTGGTGATGAGGATAAATTTAAAATGTAAAGTAGTGTCTTTTTCATTTTAAACCTTCATCTCTCAAAAAGTGCAGGCAATAGAGCAATTCTGTTACTAGTTTTGGATTCAACAACTCAAATTAATAAAGAATACCTATTGACAGAAAAAAAATATTGTTTTGCAGACCAGTGTTATAATAAATACAATTTCTTCATTTTACTTTTGTTCAATAAAGTTTTTACCTTACATTTAATCATTGCAGGTTTTATTTAACAATGGTGTTTTATTGATTTTTAGTTAATGATGGCAATTTTTCAAACAAAACATTTCTGAATGGTTCTTTTAATGTTGGCAGTCTTTATTTCAAAATGACTCATTTTATGATGGTTTTATAATTTGTTAATTAAGATTAACGGGATGGTCCTTTTGAATTTGGTCAATCATTTGTTATTGAATACTTTTGCCTGGCTGCTGGCAGTAGGCTAACACAGTTCTTTAATGTTGCTTGTATTCAAAAACAGTAAGGAAGTTTCCATAGTAAGTTTTGCAAATTAAAAATACAGTAGATATATATATATATATATATATATATATATATATATATATATATATATATATATAGTATACTGTATATATCCATCCATTATCCAACCCGCTGAATCCGAACACAGGGTCACTGGGGTCTGCTGGAGCCAAACCCAGCCAACACAGGGCACAAGGCAGGAACCAATCCCGGGCAGGGTATATAATATATATATATATATATATATATATATATATATATATATATATATATATATATATATATATATATATATATATATATATATAAAAATATAAAATTTAACATAAAATACTGTGCACAGAGCAATGGGTTAATTCACAGAAAACTGCACTTTATCCTGCTTTTACAAGCCACAGAAATGCCTCATAAAACAACAAACATACACAGATGACAAGATAGTTATAGATATTCCATTTCCTTAATGTAATACTGAAAGTGTGTCCAATCACCCTCCTCACTCTCCACCAAAAACAACCCAGAACTCCTGCATTGGACTGCAGTTTCTACTATCTCTGAAGGCCTTCACCTGTCTTTCTGAATGTTCTCGGGACATGTGGAAAGCACTGGCTCCCTATCCATGTCTTTTGAGTTACTGTCATTCAAGCATTTAGCCACATCTATCTGAAGAGGAGTCTATCAGGTACAAATAATGCTATTTTAAGATGAACTGATGATATTGTGGAAGTGCTCAGAGTGCTCATCAGAATGTTCACGTTGATGAAGAGGTTATGAGTACTTTAAGATTGACTGAGCACCATGTCCACATAGAAAGTCACCTGGAATTTAAAGCCACCGACATTCAACATTAATGTGTGATTATGTGATATTTTTCACAGGTACCTTCTATGTGCACCATTCTCAGTCTTGAACCCCCAACAACTTCATCATCATCATCATCATCATTTTTATAGATTAGTTATCTGTCTGAACATTTCCAACGTATCGTCACTTTGTCTCAGAATAGCATTATGCATCAAATTATATTTTTCTACTTGATCTGCCAAAGTATTCCAGATCTTAATACAAAAAAGAAATAGCAAGGCTTAGAAAAAGAGAAAAGAAGAGTCCAAAGAAGAATGACTAAGTTGATTTGAGGACTACAGGATATGAGTTATGAGGAAAGATTGAAGAGTTGAACCTTATTAGTTTAATAGCGAGATTAAGAGGTGAAATGATTGAACCTTTTAAAATTATGAAAGAAATTGGTACAGTGAACACGGGGGCACAGTTGGAAAATTGTTGAGGGTTCATTTTGCATAAATGTTATGAAGTTTTTCTCACACAGAGAGCCATAGACACAAAGAATAGATTACCAAGTAGTATGGTAGACAGTAGGACTTCATTCAAAGCTTAATTTGAAGCTATTTTGGAAGAATTTGTAGACAGGATTGGCGAGCCTGTTGGGTTGAATGTCTGTTCTCATCCAACGTTTTTCTAGTGTTTTAATGTACATCCTACAATCAGGTGAAATTAATCGACTAAAAATGATTACCCAAGAGGAACAGGTTTAGTGTGTTGGGTTTTGTGTTGATGGACAAGTGATGAAACCATCATGAAAAGAGATATTTTGAAATAAATAACACGACATTAAGCGAGTATTCTTAAAAGCGTCATTCTTAAATAAAAATGGTTGTTATTAATAAGGCCATTTTGAAATAAAACCTGCAATAATTAAATGTAAGCAATAACATTACTGAAACAAAGTAAAATGCTGAAATTGTATTTCATAATAATTATATGACTTTCATTAATATATGCATTTTATCACAATTTAACAACCCATATATACAGTGGATCCAGAAAGTATTCAGACCCCTAGATTTTCTGCACACTCGTTTGTGTTTTAGATTTAATTTTAAATGGATAAACGTGTTGTTTTGCCCATCAGTCTACACTCAATAACCCCTAATTACAAAGTGAAAAGCCTTTCAGAATGGTTTACACATCTAATACAAATCAAATAGAGAAATCACTCCTTTATACAGTATAAGAATTCAGACCGTTTGCTATGGTACTCAGATTGTGTATCCTGTTTGCTTTAATTATCCTTGAGAAGTGTCTCAATAATTGTGAAATGGAAAACATTTGGAACAACCAGGGCTGTCCAGCTAAACTGAGCAGCCGGGCAAGAAGGTCTTTGGTCAGGAGGGTGATTAAGAACGCAATAGTCATTTTGACAATGCTTCAGATGTCCTCTGCTGAGATAGGAGAACCTTTCAGAGTGATGTCCATCTCAGCAGCACTCCATTAACCAAGCATATATGGTAGAGAGGCTAAACGTAAGCCATTCTTAAATAAAAGGCATATGACAGCCCTCTTGGACTGTATGAGCATGAGTAAGGAGATTATCTGTGTCTACTGGGACAAAAATTGAACTTTTTGGGCAGAACTCCAAGCACTATGTCTGACAAAGACCAGGCACCGGTCATCACCTGCTGAATTTCATCCTTACAGTGAAGGAATATGAAGGCAGCATCAGACTTTGTGGCTGCTTCTGAGTGTCAGGGACATGGAGACTGGTTACAACTGTGGGAAGGAAGGATACAGTTAAATACAGAGAGTTCCTTGAATAAAACCTGCTCCAGAGTGCACATGACCTTAGACTGGTGTGACGGTTCACTTATCAGCACGACAAGGACCTGAATCATCCAACCAGGACAACACTAGAGTGGCTTCACGGGAAGTCTCTGACTGTCTTTGAGTGGCTGAGCCACAGCTGAACATCTGTGGAGAGACCTGAAGATGGTAGTTTGTAGACACTTTCTATTTATTCAAACAAATCTTGAGAGGACCTGCCAGGACAAATGTGATAAACTACCGAAATCTAGATGTGGAAAGCTTGTAGAGACTTACCAAGAAGATTCAAAACTGCAATTACTGCCAAAAGGGCTACTACAAAGTACTGTAGTAAGGGTCTGAATACTTCTGTGAATGAGTGCTTTCAGATTTTGATTTTTAAGACATTTGCAAACCTTTCTGAAAACATGTTTTCACTTTGTCATTATGGGTTATTGAGTGTAGATTGATGGGCAAAAATGTAAATGTATCCATTTAAAATTAAATACACAACACAAATGAGTGTGCAGAAAATCAAGGAGAGTGAAGGGGTTCACTGTATTTTTATGTGATTATTTCATAACTGTAGTTTTATTTATTTCATTTGGGCACAAATGATATTCCATAGTCAAATAGGCAAATACTTTGTCCTGACTGATCCTAAAGGTTGAATTTGTAAAACATCCTCCTTAACCAAAGGACATGTGTCTGTGTATCTGTGTGTCCATCTAGTTGCTACATCTCTGTTATATGCCATTTGGTAAAGGATTTATAAAAGCAGCGCAAATGTTTATGATGTGGCATCTGTTGGAATGCAAAATGTAATGCATTTTATTAATATATGCAATACAAAACACATTCCAACAGAGGATTTAGTGCAAATATTAATGCTGAATATGTCCAACAGAGAGTAACTGCTGGAAGGACAAAAATGAGCTTACCCATCTCAAATGGGTTGCGCAGCTAGTTATTCTAATAAATATATTGAATTGTGAAAATAAAAGAGAAACCAACCTAAGATATGATATAAACAGTTGGTATTGGAAGAGACGAAAACAAAAGCTTAATTAAGTTGCTGGAGAAGATAAGCTGCTGAGAAGTGAAATTGTTACAGATGACAAAACTGAGTTCATATTGACTGTGGTTTGGCTTTCTACTTGACTCTCATTTAATTTACTTAAAAAATTATGAAATGTAGGTGTTTTTAGTATTTTTCTGTTGTGTGTGCTGCCTCACAACATCTAACACTCCGAAGCTGTAATTCATTTTGCATGGCTTAGTATTCACTGTAATCCTGCTAACCAACCATACAGCACTCTAAATACCAGAATATATATTACTCTAAACTCTTATTCCTTGTCCAAGTAAAATGTATTAAATTTTCCATATAAGAGACACATTCTATTATTATTCTTCTTTTTGGTAAGATCTCAATCTGTCAAGATGATGCTGGTGGGTTTTTTTTAGCTGTCTTTTCTATGCTTAGCATGTAAACACCAGATAAACATTTTATTAAAGCAGCAGTGACTGGCCCACATCGTACAGTACTTTACTTCACCCCACCAGGCACACATTAAGTTTTTGTGAAAGCATTCACATCCTAATTGTATGCTTTTAATACTGCCATTTTGATTGGTTTTGTTTCCCAAGAAACTTTGTTGAACTTTAGAAAAGCCTGTAATGCTGCATTGCTTGTGGCATGTTGTTGGGTTAGAAAACAGATTTTTTTTTGCTGTTTCTGGGATTGCTTTGGCATTTATACACATGCTGAGAAAAGAGGATCATAAACTGCTGGTTACATACTGATTGTCGTTGCAAGCGGCTATCTTTGAATCAGATTGGTTTTCATTGGGTATGTTTTGCGTTATTGTGCATACTTTCCGTGAAGCAGTACGGCCTCAGCCTTAATGCCACATTTTATACATGACACGGTTCGGCTTTAAGGCAAAATCAAAAGGGAAAAATCCGATTTTAGTACATTTGTTGAAACATTCTAATGTTATTATCACAGAAACATTCTTTTACAATGGGGATTAGTATATTGATTATTTTCAGAGGCACCATTTCATCTAGTTGGACTATTGAAGGACTGAAGTGCTTTGTTTTAATTGCTTGCCATTTCATAAGAACATCAGGGTGCAGGTCTGCACTCCCTTGACTTGACACAAGAGACGACCTAAGGAATGCCTTGCTTGAAAGAGGCCAGTGTCCTAGAATGGTGCATCCCTCTGTTCTCTTTTAACCAGATCTGACTTCCGGCTGCCCTCCCTTAGAGCCGGAGACATTCCTGAGCAGATCACTTCAATAGGAGCCCTGTTGAATGTCAGGCCTGGCGGCAGGACCAGGCAATTTACAAGATGTCCTGCTGCTTAAATACCACGACCTGGCCTCGGAGCTTTGGTCCCAGGTGACAAATAAAACACTGTCCTCCCCAGACTTAAGCGGTAATGGTCTGAAATGCACATCTAATTGGATCACTGTGTGTTTGGCACCAACTTTTTTTCTTTCGACTTCAATAAAGACCACTTTGTCTAATTAGGCTAATTTAGAAGACTATTAACCTTTCATTATTTAAGCATGGAATAATGGAGTTTAGTAATGGATTTGTACTTTTAAATAAGTCATCAATGTTAAAAAAGCAAACTAATACTCTGGCCTAATGGTCAAAGTCGAAGTAATAAAAAAAAAAGTGACTTATTACAAATAGCTGCACCAAAATGTACATACAAACTTAAAACTAAATTCATCTATTCATGAGAAAAGACATGGAAACAGAAAACATTGTTTCATAAATTAAGAAAGCACATTGCTCGTTATAAATCATTAGAGTTCACTGAAATTGAGAGGATCTCCACAAGCAGGGATTGTAATATAAAAAAAATTCTTTCTCTGTGTAAACGAAGCTCCACCATATGAAATGATTAAACCTTGCGTATTGTATCCTCTAGGCTAGCTCAAATAGCATATCTTTCAGCTCACCATCAAAGTCTGGAGTGTTCCTTGTAAAACAAATTACCCCCGAGGTCAAAGGTGTAACTGTTTGGGCTACAGAAAGACGCCAATGGATGAACATCCCCAAGATTTACAGCAGAGTCCTGTAAACACTTACAGCTTGTAAATTAGTGACCTCTCAAGTTTTGAGACCTGAGCCAATTCAAGCTTACGGTTCAAGACAACAGTACATGAAGCAGAACTTGTGTGTCACATAGGATTTAGCTTTTAAGCTCCGGATAACAAAGACCAAGCTTGTGATATATAATACAATATAAGTAATCGTCTGTGAGCAAAGAATGCTGAGAGGGTAAATAGTTCACATAAAGGCACCTGCTGCCGCATTGACCTCAGATGGAATTTAATCTGTGGCTACACAGGTGAAAGAAGCATGGCCTGCGTTTTTCTACAAGGCTGCATGACAACTGTAATCTAATTGTTACTTATAACTCCGTTATATACTTAACAAAAAATAATAATGTATAAAGTTAAAAAAACATATATGCTTTGCATCTTCTACGTGAAACGACATTTGTAGGGAAATTTAACTTGGGGCTGGGGACTCCAAATTAGGGCAGTGCATTAGTATAAATTGAGATAGACAGCCATCCTGTCTAGGATTCAATTCTTTGTTGCAATTCTGTTACCATAATTAGGCTCATTCATACCACAACCCTGCTTTGGAGTAATAATGTCTGGAAGCTGCTTATTGTTCCATTTTCACAGTTGTAGGGCATTAAGGCTGCTTGAATTTGGAGTCAATGGGCTAAGCTATGTGCAGGCTTTTGGTTACAATTAATTCATTTGTGGTATTGTCCACATATAACTAACAAGTGTGCTCCTCCTATTATCTCTATAATGATAAATAAATACATGAGGTGCAAGAAAAGTAATGATGATATACAAATATATTCACACAATGAAATCTTTAATACCATATATCAACCCAGCCTGCAATAGTTCTCCCAGACTGTTTCCGAATGTCTGTCTTACTTTAGCAGACTACTACGCCTATTCCAGAAATTTGTATTTGTTTTCTACTCTTGCAGGGTGCGCCAAGGATAAAATCAATTTTCCTTTGATCCATCTTCTTAATTTTCACGTCCAGTTCTACATTGTGGAAAGCATGGCGGCGAAGTGGAACCTAACCGTAGATGGTCACGAGTACACAAGAATTCACGCCACATGAAAGCAATTTAGTGTTTGATTATGACATACAGTAGCATCTTATTTACACATACAGTAAATCCTCACTAACCAAAGATTCCATTCTCATGGATTTGCTTATCCAGCATTGTAAAAGTATAACTCGTATTGTGACACCCGTAGCTTAATTTGACTGATTCATAGTTCCTCGCTACAAGCCACGGGATGGAAGCAGAGATGGACATCAGGGGGTTATATTTTTGTCTATGTGCAGCAGCAAAAAAAATTTCAAAAGGCCAACTGCATATGAGGGAGACACAGGATTATGTAATAACCGGTCTGTTATGACCTTAGATGTCTGGGGCTGCATGATGCTACACTGAACATATTGGTGCTGAAAAGCATGGGTAAGCCATTGAACCCATTTCACAATGAAGACTAGGGCTTGCAAATGCTTCCAAGAAATGAGGAATTCTCAGTAAATACAGGTTATACAGTATGCTCACACTGATTAAGTCCCTGCCCTTTGTACACACCACTTGTCATTTTTACCAATTGGATGGTTTAGTAAGGTTCTCCAATCGGACTCCCTGTGGATGCTTGCAGCCTCTCATGGAGTGCCTTGAAGATGGTCAGTTGAACTTGACTATAGAGGAAGTAAAAGTTGTAACAAAATTTCTGCCCAACCCCTGAGCTAGTGTCCTGCCATAACGTAACCCCATTTTTCCTTTAGGATCAATACTTCAGTATCTGTGTTTTCTGTTTCCACAGAAGTTTTCAGGAATGTAACCCCCATAGATAATGTGAATTGACTGCACATATTTCTAAGGCAGACTCTGAAAGTTTGGCTCTTACTTAGCACCCCATGTTAGTAGAATAGGTTCTGATCTTTATCATCATGAGACGGAACTATGGGATCGATACATCATTTACTAAAACATGGCTGTCGCAGTTGAAAACTTGTTAAGGGCAGATTTCTCACAAGTATTAGACAGTTTTCCTTTATGCAAAGAATCACAGACACGTAGAATAAATGACCAAGTAGTATAGTGGAGAGTAGGACGTTAGAGACCTCCAAATGTCAACTCCTAGATGAATATGATGAATGAGCGCATTGAACTGGTCTGTTCTCATCTCAGTTGTTATAATATTCTAATATATTGTGACCAATGGGGGCATATCAGTACTCCAAACCCCAGACACAAAGACACAAATACAAGTCCCGGGTGCAAACAAATTATTTATAGTACAAATACCACCCTTATACAGGTTTCTCCATCAATACAATAAACCTTTTTGTTCTCTTTTTCTCTCTTCTTTCCTCCTCTCTCTGCATTCCTCCTGAGTGAGCTTTGTCCTTTTCCCCTGACTCTGACTCACAGAGTGAGTAGGAGTGGATTTCTTTATACTGCACCCGGGAGTACTTCTGGTGCTACCATATTGCATTCGGAAAACACTTTCTGGTCAAGTGGAACCTCCCTAAAATGATGGATTGTGGGTTCGCTTCCCGGTTCCTCCCTGTGTGGATAGCGGTTTGAGTACTGAGAAAAGCGCTATATAAATGTAATGAATTATTATTATTAATTATTATTACTTCTCATTTTTGCAGCTCCCACGAGTCCCAACAGGGCTGCCTATTGGAACTCCAATCCCCATGAAGCCCTGTGGGTATGTAGCCTATATGGGAAACCTGTCAGAGAGCTGTTGGTCACAAGGACACTAGGCAAGAACCATCTCTAAGTGGTCCCTTGTATGTCTAGACACCTGGACACCAGGCACCCCTTTTAACGGTACTCTTCCTTGGTAGATTCTGGGTTGCTGGCCCCACATTTTAGAAAGATTCAGACCCTTTTTTGATGAGTATTTGTAATCCCAGTCTTCCCCAATACAAAGGCAACATAGTCCCAGTCCTCCACAGTTTCAATCTAGTTATCTTGAATAAAATGCTTTTGGGTTGTAAACTGTACCTGCAGGGCACATCACCTGCTGGGGGTCATCTTCTTGCACTGCAATATATCTTTACTTCCACAGTGTCTGTGCAAATATTTCTTAGCACTTCCCTGGATCTTGTCCAGCTTCTGTGCTTTATTTTCCTCCATCTACACACAGCTGAAATACAAAAATTTCAGCACAGACACGGAAAGAAAACCATGTGCTTCCACCCCACGTAAATTAATAAAATTTCCTTTATCTTATTAATTAACCAGGCACATTCTCTCTTAAAGAAACAATGTGGCATCAAAATATCTATATCACATTAGTTAAAGTCCCTACTTCAAACCGACAAAGTAGGATTCTCCCCTTGTCCTGACATACTTTCTGTCCCTGCCTAATTTTCTGTCTTCCGTACTGCTGCATATTCTGAGCATACTGTTTGTTGCTCCTTTCTCGTTCCTGGGTCTATTTTTTGTACTCTCTACCCTGTACTTAATCCTTGTTAAAAAACGTGTCACTGCCGCTGAGGACATGTCCCTAACAATTAAAGATCTCCTTCTGTTCCTCCTTAGTCATTCAATAGTTGCCAGCCATCTCACAATATCAGGTCATTTTTCTTCACACAATATATTGTGACTTAGGGTTGCCTTTGGTAGACCCTGCTTACATTATACAGTATAATTGTTTGCCTTTCACTATATGTGTAATATTCATCCAGTGATTTTTTAAAATGCATGTCATCATTATCCATGCAAATATAAACTGGATAAGTAAATTGTAAAGTGGGTGAATGGACAGATGTTGTTACTATGTCCGTGTTGTAGCTCTCTGTTGTCCTATAATTGATTTATGGGCCTGACAAAAGATATATGCCGTAGATTGATGTATTTATAATGCCTAGATTTTTTTGGTTTAGGTTTTTATTTGAATTCACCCAATATTATGTAACTTTTTTAGGTCAGGTTTTATAGTCTATATATATGTATACTAATTTCGGTTTTCTAAATATTGTCTAGTATGCTTTTAACTCTTACTATTTCATATTTTACATTTACATTTTTTCATTTAGTAGGTATTTTTATCCAAAGCAACTAACAAAAGAGGCCAATATAATGAAGTAAACATCAGTATGGTGGATTGATTAGAAACAAATGATACAGGACAGGGTTACAAAATTCATCATCACAAGTGAAGAGCTTTAAACCAAAGAGAACAACACAAAGTAAGCAATATTTCCTTAGTTTACAAGAACCTATCAAAGCCATTATCAATTGGACACACAGTGAGGGAGACAGCATTTTGATTGGAGCTACACATGAAAAGAGTATGGATTGAGATTTGATGCCACGTAGGGTTGGCATCACCTAACACCAATCATTACCAGATTTAAGTAGGCGAGAAGGAGCATAAGACCTCATGAATACTTTAATATACATAGGTGTTCAGAAGCATGAAGCCATGAAGCACTTCTTTTCGCAAGGAGTTGTGGAACTTTGGAGCAAACTGCTGAGACATGTAGTTGAAGCAGAACCTTGACAGCTTTTAAAAAGAATCTGGATGAGATATTGGGACAGCTTAGCTATTAGCTAAACAAAGGGGCTTGATGGATTGAATGGTCTCCTCTTGTTTGTCAAATTTCTTATATTTCTTATGTTTCATTGAGTTCTGCAAGCATCCTGGATTTGAACTCAGTGTGTGCTGAAACAGAAAACTAGTGTAGCAACCTGAAAAGAGGAATGACATGCACCCGTCTTGGCTGGTTGAATACAAGCTGTGCCTCTACATTTTGAATAATCAACAACAGTCTGGTAGCAGATGCAGATACTTCTGCCAGTAGAGATTGCAGTAGTCAAGGCATGACAAGAACAGAGCCTCAACCAGACATTGTCCTGCACACTCTGTCAGACACAGTCTGATCTTGTGGATGTCAAACTAAGTGAATCTGCAAGACTGAGAGACTGCTTCAATATGGTCAGTGAAGGATAACTGGTCTATACTGGATTAATACTGGATATTACATATTTTTAATGTACATTGTATGCTATTTTTGGGTTACTTTTTACAGAAAAGAGAACATACTGTTTAGGGAACAAACCACAGAGAGCTTCTGAAGAGTATGTCTGATACCAATGAAAAGTCTGCATTTGAAATTTTGCAGATTATCTGTCACTCTGTTCTTAAAATAATCTTACCAAGTTAGATATTTCATATTATCAGTATCAGTGCCTATATTATGTATCACAATTGTATGAATGAGAAAAAAAAGTATTTTTGCTATTGTTTACCAGGTAATAAGGATGATTAAAATGCGTTTCTTTCTAGCTGGACTTACAGAGACAACAAATACAGTTTCATAAATTAAACATTTAAAGAAAGGAAAATGAAATGTTCCTATGATAGACCACCATAGCTAAAACTTCAAAAAGGTTCATGGCTGTTTCCATAAATATATTCCACATGTTCCAAAGCTTTTTTGGAAGAAATGCATTAGTTCAGAATACATTAGCCTGCTGTTCCTTTTTGTTGAATTTTAAGAACATTTATATGTGACCATGTTATGTTGAAGATCATTCAGTGTGTTAAATATTCATTTAGATTTTTGCATTCATGGTGTGTCTGGATGTTTACACAGTTTAATGCAGTATATGATCTCAGACTTGCAAAGAGAATTTATGTATTACAAAGTTTCTTCTAAACTGATGATTAAAATTAAGATCAATGAAATTAAGTTGCTGCAAGGCAGCTGCCGCTCTGTTATGGGAGAATCATGGTCAAGCTAACGTTCTGTATGCTGGTAATATACTACTTGGGATAGATAGATAGATAGATAGATAGATAGATAGATAGATAGATAGATAGATAGATAGATAGATAGATAGATAGATAGATAGATAGATAGATAGATAGATAGATAGATAGATAGATAGATAGATAAAGGTCAGTTTTCTTTGCACAGTAAATCACCTGTTGTTATATTTGCCTATATGTCTATGCTCTTCTGTGACAGATCTCTTAGAATGAAAGTTCACAGTCATCTAGGTCTCTCAGGAGAATGTTCTTGGCACAAGGTCAACCAAAATAGCCATTTAAATTACATTTATTTGCTTAGCAGATGCGTTTATCCAAAGTGACTTACAAAAGACTTACATAATCAAGTAAATATCAGTATGGGGGAACAGTTTTGAAAACAAGTATTACAGGACAAGGTTACGTAATTGATCATCACAAGTCAAGAGCTCAGAACAAAAAACACGCTAGTTACATTTCCTAGGTTATAAACCTAACAACTAATATCACTTACACAGAAATTCACCAAACAAAAGAGTTTCCAAATGCTTCTTAAACATGTTGTGGGAGCCGAAATTTTGAATGGAGGTGGACATCTCGTTCCACCAGTAAGGAGTTACACATGCAAAGCATCTGGACTGAGATTTGATACCCTATAGAGGTGGCATCACCCAGCACCACTCATCAGCACACTAGTGATTGAGAAACATATTTTTTACTCCATAACTATCAGTGCTACTGCAGTTTAAAAAGGCTGTGTTAGAAATTGAATTTATTGTATAGCTAACCTATTATCAGGGATAGAAAACTAACAAATCAACAAATATAACATTGAAGGGACAGTTGCTACAGAACTGTAGACCCTTTATTAAAACATTGCTTTTGCCTTTAATTACAGTATAACACTTACTTAATTAAAACCTTGTTTTTTTGTGCCCAGGCTTTACTAGATTTAGGATCAGTCCCAGTGTGTTCTCTGCTACTTTTAAAATATATCTGAGTTGTGTATAAATAGGAGGAAGTTAATCCTTCTGTTTCAGAGAGACTGATTAAACTTTTGTTCTCTTATTTCTCTGTAAATATTTTTAAAAGTAGTTGCTTGATGATAAAAACACATGGGCAAGTAACAAGAAATCGCTATATGTCTTTGGATTAATCTGTACATTTGGCCTGTGAACGGCTTGTAGATTACTTCAAAAAGGTTGTAGAAACAATTAAATCCACCACTATCTAAAGACCGTGTAAAATCAAGGCCATCAAGAAAATAATTTAATACGGAGAGCCTAAACCAACTCCTTTGCACTAAAATCTATGAGAATATGATTTCCATTTAAAAAGTAATGGTTTTGATTCCCTTTAAAACAGGACCAGAAAGATACCACCTATCAAAAAAATATGTTAAGGCAAGAATTATCATCTGTTTGAAAATTGGTTGAGTCAAAAAACCAGAAGCCATGGAGTATAACAAGTGAGAGTTTGAAAAACTCAGCATCTCAATTATCCAAAGTTTCAGCAAAGCATCTGCCCTCCTTGATAACCCTCTCCCAATATGTCTGCTACCTGATGGAATGGGTCATAACTTGCTTAACATTTGCATTGCCTTCTCTGTGATGTGCTCATTTAGCATGGACCCTCCCAAGCTACTCTGACATCCACCTCTGCCCACACAGAGTGAACGCCATTCCACAGTGTGAAACTTTCGTCATACAAATGGCTGCGACTGGAATTGCTCCAACCGTTCAAGCATGTATACACAGCAGGGGTTGAAGCTCCATGAATCTTACTTTATCAGGATCACTGAAAGGGCTTCTGACGAGCCTGAAGGAGTTCCAGACGGCTCATAAATTAAATTCCTAAATTGGGTATCTACTTGCTTTTCTAACCTTCCTTCACTTTCTTGTTTATTTATTATCGTGATGGGTGTACTGCAATTACTATTTTTTTACTAACACCTAAAATACTTACTTTGTAACAGTACACATTATAGGCGAATTCTTCCTGTGGCTAAAATGAC
This sequence comes from Erpetoichthys calabaricus, assembly GCF_900747795.2. Taxonomy (NCBI): domain Eukaryota; kingdom Metazoa; phylum Chordata; class Cladistia; order Polypteriformes; family Polypteridae; genus Erpetoichthys; species Erpetoichthys calabaricus. The sequence continues at coordinate 37,552,034 of NC_041399.2, forward strand.
AGAGCTCTTCAGAAACCTATAAAAAATGCTGAAATTTGAGATTTAAAAAAAAACAGTGCCACAACATGCAGAATTCTTAATGTCTTATTTTCATATACTTGCTTAAAAATGTACATTGAATAGCAGCGTTTTCTGTTTAAATGCAGTCTCATCTTCTCTGGCTTTTGGAAGTACACCCTTCATTTTTTTTTCCCCGTTTAAACTCTTGCCAGTTTATTTTTAGAGAATTCTATTCTGATACTAGTTAATGTCAGATAAAGGCATGCTGTCAGAATACCATGTTATTTATGAAAGCCTTCACATTTTTGATTGGCTCACAGTTATAAGGCGTTTAAAAATAAGCAAAAAATTACCCAGTAAGAGTGCCTGGAATGTTCCAGTTTCTCGGAATGTGCGAGCCAGCCTTACAACAATAATGGTGACTGGTCATTGCATTTACATTTACATTGACTTATTTGGCTGACGGATTTATCCAAGGCGACTTACAGCATTTGAGGTACAATTGGTTACAATTTGTTGCATTTGGGCAAAATGAGAAAAGCAGCATCGTTGAATATCTTTAATAATGAGGCTAGCATCTTGTCTTTTGAATCTGCATAATCGTAAATTGTAAGGTTCTTAAGGAGCTGGAGCCTATCCTGGCAGCATTGTAGGTCACCCCAAACCTGGTGCTAGTCCCACTACAGGAAACACTTAATTGCTTTCAAGTATTTGAGATGTGGGAGGAAACTTTTGATTCTATTTTTGTGCAGGGTCAGCCATTGTGCAGCGAAAACCAGAGAAAAATCCAAAAAGGCACGAGTAAGAACATTGAAATTTAACAAAATAAGCTTAGGCCAACTTATAAGTTACCATTTTAGCTAAAAATGCACAGTGTTTTGATCCAAAGTCTTACTTGCGTTTCATAATGGATGAGTGGTAATTCCCTCAAGATAAACAAGAAAAATACAGAAGTCTTGGTTGTTGGCAGAAATTTAAAAAGTGGGGTCTTAGAAATACAATCAATTACATATTACATCAAGGTGGAAGTAAAGAATTTAGGTGCTATTATGGACTCGATCTAAACTTCAAGTCACATATTAACCATATTATGAGGTCTGTGATGTTTTATTTAAGGAGCACTGCAAAATTTAGACCTCTTATAACACTAAGAGTTGCTGAAAAATTAATTAAAGCTTTTGCTTTTAGCTGACTAGATTAAAGTAATGCACTCCTAACAGGAGTAGCTGAAAAGACATCAATCGGTTACAGTTAGTGCAGAATGCAGCAGCAAGAATCTTAACCAGAAAAAGAAAATCTGAGCACATCTCCCAGGCCTTGACATCATTATATTGGTTACTTGTGCACTTTAGGGCTAATTTTAAAATAATGTTAATGGCATATAAAGCTCTCAATAACATTGCTCCTTCTGATATTTTGGAGTGTGTGTCTCCTTATATTCTCTTATACCCTAGTTTTCTTATTTTCCATGAGCTAAGTGAAAAAGAAGTGGTGAGATGACCTTTTGCTGTTATACACCAAAAATCTGGAATGCTTTACCAATAGAGATACTAATATCGAGGAACATTTTAATAAATTCCCAAAATCCCACTTTCTTAATTTGGCTTTTACACACTGCCTTTAATTCCACTTCTAAATAGATTGTAATATGTATTACAATATCATATACATTCTGGATTTGCATTATTTCTAACCTCTACTATTCTCTGTTTTCTTTTCCAATTTTCCGGCATGATGTTTTGCACCACCACCATCTGATCCAAGTACTTTGCAGCTGCCTGTGATGTTGGAAGGAATATGGATAATCCAACTGTTGTATCAAATTTTCTAGAACAAAGAATTAAAAACAATAAGGGACTGTTATGAAGAAGGAGTCCAAAGCAATTAAGAATTCCAAAGCATGTAGTCCCAAGCACTTTCAATAATGCCCACTATAGGGGCATATTACCGCTAGTAATAAGGGCAAGCACCAAATGTTTATAACATAAAAGGTTTATTTCACAGAAGGCTCCAAATATATATAGCTCAGTAGATCACACAAGGCAAAAAGGAGTTGCCAGCAAGGCCAGTCCAAGGCAGTCTCAATATACAATCCAATGGCAAAGTCTAAAAACAGAGCAAAATGGTCAAAAATCCAGAGTCACAAAAAGCACAAACTTTACAAAGATAACTTGTTAAATTCACAAGCCTATTGAAATTGGTGATTGGAGGTGGCCCCACCTGTTGGGGGACAGGGGTGGCCTTAGGCATGAGCAAACTGTGCACCTGTACAGGGCCGCCACGCCAATACACAGTATATTGAATATAAAACAGAAAGAGAAAATAAGACACAGCTGACAGCAATGTGGCCTAAAAACATTGTGTTTCTTGTTAATTAGTACGCTGTATTTTACTATTGTCGCAAGAGTCAAGCAGTAAGCTATATGTAGTATTATAACGTTCTGCCGTAATGAGAATATCATGGGCCGACACTTGGTTTCAAGTTACGGGACACGTGCATATAGAAGTGAAGCTAGTGCAAGTGGGCGAGTCGTCTTACAAGTTAATGTTTCACTAGTTTTAATAAAGTAATTAGTGTTAGCGCAATAGTCATAGTGAATATCTGGTTGGATAGGGAAACACAAGACATTCGCATACCATTCTAAGCAAAATGAAGAGATTTCGAGTACACGAATCTGTTTATTTCAAAACGAAAAGAGAAAGGTGGCTAGGAGGCTTTTCATTGCGTCACAGGAAGGAGCAATCCTGAAACTTTACCCCCAAGGGAAACCTAAAGATGGAAAATCCTCCAGCCAGAGTTAAAAAACATAAAATAAAGAAAAAAACAAAAAAAACACAAAAAACAAGGTGGGCATTGCTGCATACCTCCATGTGTGCCCGGTGGAGACAGTGAAAGCTGCAAGACACAGCGGCAAATTTCGGCAAAAGTTAAACGCTTGTGTCATGAGCACGAGGCGGCTATGCAGTGTCCACACCGGACGTGGCCATCTGCTGTGCATAAGATACCATGTTGACATTGGCCGGCGAAGGGGCCACCGATTCTTTCTCTGCCTAGGGCCGCCATGAGCCTAGAGCCGCCCCTGTGGGGGACCACCCACAAAACACAAGGCACATAATAAAGGCAACAGTAATACAACAAAATCAAAAAAAGGAACAATGCAAAGAATGAACAAAAATAAAAATGAACATTAATGACATGAAATATGCAGGGAAAGAACACTGGCTGGAATATAGCAGGGACTACTTACGCACAAGTACCTTATATTCTGTAGAATTCCCAGTGCAAGCTAAGAAGTCATTTGGCCTTTTTTGATGGAGTTTTTATTTTTCTGACTTATCAATGCAATCGTCAGGGACTTAAAAGTGAATTTAGCAATGTAATCAATAATTAAGGATATACTGTACTGTATCTGTTGCTAGTCCTTTTGTATTATGTGTGTATTGATTTATTCATATTTACTGTTTTTGGTATTTGTTCCTTCATATACTTTTTTCTAGTTCCATTTTTGTTTAACATCTTGTAAAGCACGTCCAGCTGCATGATCTGTATGAAAATGTGCTATGCAAATAAATTATATTGTGCGGAGAAAACTGTAGTATGTACAGGAAACTTCACTGAGACATAAGTTGTGACCAAATCACAATTCAAGCTCAAAACTCTGAAACTATTATGCTGCACCACTAAGCACTGTGCCACCATGTCACCCACATTTAGTTTATTCTTATAAAGGACACTTCTACTTATAGGTCCATTATACCATACACTATTATAAATACATTCATTCATACTGGACAAACGACCAGAACCAACCCTGGATTAAGAACCAGTCGATTACAGGATACACTCACTTATAGCAGATTCATTTAGATAGATAGATAGATAGATAGATAGATAGATAGATAGATAGATAGATAGATAGATAGATAGATACTTTATTAATCCCAAGGGAAATTTAGAGCATGTGTTTAGACTGTAGAAAACTCGCACATACACAACAGAACATGTAAACTCCACGCACACACCCTACCTCCGGCTACGACTTTGAGGCTGGCCTGCTAATCACTGCTGTGTTGTGGTGTCCAGTATTGCTGTACTGTACATGCAAACAAAACCCAAGATGCAATGCTGAACACAAAAAAGTGTACAGATGCAGATGTAGATAACGAATCCATATTATGAAAAAGAAAAACAATTCCAGTTGCATATTCTGTGATCCTAGGGGGACAGTTACGTGGCCTCATACTCTTAACCAGAAGTGCTGTACAAAGATACCAGCTGTATACGGCAGATGTCCAATCTTATACAGTAAGTCCATTTCAGGTGATGACACATCTACTCTATGGTTCTGCTCCATTATATTCCATCCTAGTAAGTTGTATCACATACAGTAAGTTAAATACTTTGAATGTCTTTATTCACTTTAAAACACCATCTGAAATATTGATTGAAACCTTTCTAGATCTAATCAGACATTTTTCCTTTGCAGTATTTGATGGTTAGTGTGAAGAAGATAAAGATACCAGACAGTCTTTGTTAATGTACCTCTGAAATAAGCAAAATAGTATCATAAGGTGTAAACACATAATGACAATCTAACGTTTAAACCAGGTTAGCAAGGAGCGAAGTGGAAGATTCCTAATGTGAAGGAATTAACCTGTGTGGTGTTTTATAGCCCCCGTCCCAGCTGTGAATGGAGTGATGTTTCAAACTTTTATGACCGCATTACTTTCATGCACATGGGGAGGATGTTATCCTAACAGGGAATGTGAATCTACCTGAAACAGAGTCACTCAGGCAGGAGGTAGAGTGAATGATCTGGAAAAGTCGGCAGTTCACTTTTTAACAAGTTAGTAAAAGCTTTCATTAAAGTAATGGTTTGTCCGGACCACCAGGGACAAAAATACCAAAATACTAAATGTTTGTTTAAAGAATCTGAAGAATGAACTAGAAGCCAAAACCCTGGCTTATTTCTTCATATTTGCTAAAACTGATTAATATCCAGCCAGCTATATCCTAACTACAGGGTCACGGGGGTCTGCTGGAGCCAACACAGGGCGCAAGGCAGGAAACAAACCCCGGGCAGGGAACCTAACCTGCATGTCTTTGGACTGTGGGAGGAAACTGGAGCACCTGGAGAAAACCCACGCAGACATGGAGAGAACATGCAAACTCCACATAGGGAGGACGAGGGAAGCGAACCCGGGTCTCCTAACTGTGAGGCAGCAGCAATACCACTGCGCCACTGCTGGATAATATATAGAGCAGAATCAAAAACAAACTTTGAAGTTTCAAGACTTTTTGACACTGGGTGGTTCAGTATATGAAAACACGAATAATTTATTTTTATTTCTTTTCAGTTATGGCAATCAAAAACACAAATGTCAGTTAAAGGAGACCCCTCTGCCTACACACTCTGGGCAAATAATGAAACTTCATGAAAACAAGCAGGAAAGGACAATCAGATTACTGTGACTGGTTGATCATAGATGTCCATCCATCCATCCATTTTCCAACCCGCTGAATCCAAACACAGGGTCACGGGGGTCTGCTGGAGCCAATCCCAGCCAACACAGGGCACAAGGCAGGAACCAATCCTGGGCAGGGTGCCAACCCACCGCAGATCATAGATGTTATCCCCAAAAATATTGATATTTGCAAATACACAGCCCACCAACATACATATGCACAGTGTGCATTTGCAGATATGCATAGACTTTCGTACATTCTCGTTTATCATGGCAATAGAGAAAGGCAGTATGAATTTCATGACACTCTTTACATGTGACAATACTACATTAGGTGCAGAAATGGTAAAATTTAAAAATGCACACATTAAGTCACAAGAAAGTTTAGTTGCTTTAATCTTGGGTACTTAACTAACAGCCTAATCCTTCAACTATTAAATGCAAGCACCTCAAAATAAATGATGGAAGGACAAAGCTCTCAAACATTATGTGTAAAGTGCACTTGGCTCGACTTTCAGTGCTTGACGTTTTGAAAAAGACAGCTGCTAAGCCACAGGAAATCAGCGTATCATCATCAGCAACAGCAGCAAAAGACTCTTTAATCCCTGGAATGATCCGGCGCATTCTTTTTGATCTGCACATTCACAGGCTTTTCCAACTTCTGGATGTTTACTTGAAAAAATATCTCATCTTACTACTACAGTTCCTCTGTTTCACTGCTTAAAGTCAGTCTGATATAAAATAAGTTGAAGAAAATTTTCTTTTCTAGTACAAGCTATACATACAGTATATTTTTTAGCTTATGGTATGCAAATGTAAGCTAAAATCTATGTTTAATTTTGAATGCAGTAAAAGGAGCACAAATCATGCTAGCATGTTGACTGCTGATTTCTGATTAGCTTAATTCTGCTACAGACTCCTATGTTGTTTCATTTTATTAATTTTTTTTCTTTTTTCTATCAGATGCACTGTATCAAGCAGGGCCAAAAATCTTTCTGTCTTTGTCTTAACATTGTAGTTTTTGCAAAACTTCATACACTAGCACATTGTGTTAAGTGGTGGTCAAAAAATAAGTCATATTCTGGGGTTTGTAGAGACTAAACAGTCTAACAGATATATTTGTTTTCCAATATGATGAGTTTTTAACATCACTAATTGTAAATGACCTTCTCCCACTACACCAATTTATTTTCCTTGCAGGTTCTGTTATTTGAAGGCAGGACGCCTGGGAATCTGCAATGCTAGGTATCACTACCACGTTGGTTTAAAAGGTTAGCATCCTGAACTTCTTGGTTTGTCCAAGTTTGTGCCTACAACCCAGTCTCCATTACACCTATTGAATGGATACGTACCTGAGGATTGAAAAGTTGCAAATTAAACTCCAGTCATCAAGATGGGAGGCAAAATGGATCCAGATAATAACAGACCAATACGTTTTACTTCTATTCCATGCAAAATTATGGAAGCTATATTAACAAATAAATTAGAAAAGTACATATATGAAAATAATACCTCTGCTCCTTAGGGACAAGCTGACAGAGATGGGATTAGATTCATACCTAGTGGCATGGATCGTGGACTATCTTAAAGACAGACCTCAGTATGTGCGTCTTGGGAACTGCACGTCTGACATTGTGGTCAGCAACACAGGAGCGCCACAGGGGACTGTACTTTCTCCGGTCCTGTTCAGCCTATATACATCGGACTTCCAATACAACTCGGAGTCCTGCCATGTGCAAAAGTTCGCTGATGACACTGCTATCGTGGGCTGTATCAGGAATGGGCTGGAGGAGGAGTATAGGGACCTAATCAATGACTTTGTTAAATGGTGCGACTGAAACCACCTACACCTGAACACCAGCAAAACCAAAGAGCTGGTGGTGGATTTTAGGAGGCCCAGACCCCTCATAGACCCAGTGATCATCAAAGGTGACTGTGTGCAGATGGTGCAGACCTATAAATATCTGGGAGTGCAGCTGGATGATAAATTAGACTGGACTGCCAATACTGATGCGCTGTGCAAGAAAGGACAGAGCCGGTTATACTACCTTAGAAGGCTGGCATCCTTCAACATCTGCAATAAGATGCTGCAGATGTTCTATCAGACAGTTGTGGCGAGCGCCCTCTTCTACGCAGTGGTGTGCTGGGGAGGCAGCATTAAGAGGAAAGACGCCTCACGCCTGGACAAACTGGTGAGGAAGGCAAGCTCTATTGTTGGCATGGAGCTGGACAGTTTAACATCTGTGGCAGAGCGAAGGGCACTCAACAGGCTCCTATCAATTATGGAGAATCCACTGCATCCACTTAATAGTATCATCTCCAGACAGAAGAGCAGCTTCAGCGACAGACTGCTGTCACTGTCCTGCTCCACTGACAGATTGAGGAGATCGTTTCTCCCCCAAACTATGCGACTCTTTAATTCCACCCGGGGGGGTAAACGTTAACATTCAACATTATACATAGTTATTGTCTGTTTATCACCTGCATTATTATCATTCTTTAATTTAATATTATTTATTGTATCAGTATGCTGCTGCTGAAGAATGTGAATTTCCCATTGAGATTAATAAAGTATCTATCTATCTATCTATCTATCTATCTATCTATCTATCTATCTATCTATCTATCTATCTATCTATCTATCTATCTATCTATCTATCTATCTATCTATCTATCTATCTATCTATCTATCTATAATATGATAAGTAATGGCTAAATAAGATCTTGCCAAACCAATCTTTTCAGATTTGTTTTAACAGGCAACTGCAATATTTGACAAAAGCAAAGCATGCAGCATAATTTACTAGGAGTTCCAAAAAGCCTTTGATACAGTCCCACACTGAAGATTGGTTCTAAAACTAGAAGCTGTAGGCATCAGAAGCAATTTAGAGAACTGGATCTCAGTTTGGTTAAATGGAAGGACACAAGGAGTACAGATTAGACAAGAATGCTCCAGGTGGAGTGCGGTCCATCAGTGGAGACTCTCAGGGGTCTGTCCCGGGTCCACTACTTTTTCTGTTCATATTAATGATATAGATTTCTGTGTAGTCATCACACAATTCAAATTTGCACATGATACTAAAATTGGAGGAATGGCAGACACTAAGGAGGAAGCAAAAATAATTCAAAAAGAGTTGGACAAGCTTCAGAACTGGGTAAAAACTTGGAAAATACAGTTTAATGTAAAAACATACAAATTACTACATGTGGGCAAAAGGAGCGTCAATTATAAATACAAGGTGGTACTACCTCTGAGTAGGATTTAGGGGTATATGCGATGGACTTATGCCCTGTCCAGGGTTTGCTCCGGCCTTACACCCTATGCTATTTGGGATAGGCTCCAGCACCCCCCGCAACTCTGTTCAGGAGAAAGGGGTTTAGAAAATGACTGATTGACTATTGACACAACATCTAAACAATGTGCAGAAGTTATTAAAATGGTAAACGAAATATTAGGTTGTATTGTAAAGACCATTGAATATAAATCAAGGCACACTATGCTCAGAATATATAATTCACTAGTCCATCTAGAGTATTGTGTGCAGTTGTGGACACCACACTACAAGAAAGACATAGCAGCGCTTGAATCTGTGCAGAGGATAGCAGTCAGGCACATTCCAGGACTTAAGGACATGTTGTACTGTGACAGACTTAGAGAATTAAACCTGTTCAGTCTCGAGAACAGGAGACTGCATGGGGACTTAATCCAGGTCTTCAGAATTGTCAAAGGCATTGATGAAGAAGATCTAGCAGAATTCTTTCAACATATGTACTTGAAAATACTAGTGGAAATGAAAGGGAAATGCATTTAGGACTGAAGCCAGGAGGCATTTCTTTGTGCTAAGAATTGTGAAAATATGGAGCAATCTGCAGAGGTACTGTATGCTGATGAAGCAATATCCTTGACAGCCTATAAGAAGTATCTGGATGAGATACTGGGACAGCTTAAATATTAGCTAATGAAATGAGCTTGATGAGCGGAATGGTCTTCTCTTGTTTGCCAGATTTCTTATGATCTTATGTAAAAACCCTAGAATAATATATTTTAATTATAGAATATAGCTAATAGCTACATTAGCTTTATATAGCTTTTTCTGTCCTATTTAACCTCAACTTTGGCTTACCCATTTGGTTCAGTTTGTGTGCATAGACTAGTTTTTGACTTTATCACAATGCCCCCAACTATGATTTTTGGTTCCACATTCTAAGCTTGTTTTTCATTTTCTTAATTGGTTTTGATTCTGGCTGGTAGTTTTGTCTCTTTATCTTCTCCCGATTCTATTCTTTACTCAAACTGTTCCCTGACTAGTACAGTCATTAAATAAGGTTATTCACCTGGCATGATTACACCTGTGAAGCCACTTATGGTATTTTGTATGCAGTTTGGTCACTATATTAAAAGAATACAACAACACTAAACAAATACAGAGAACAGCTATTAGGCTGATACAACGAAAGCAGATTTTAAAATATAAAAATTAAAGGATTTTAACCTTTTTAGTTTTGTGCTACATAGAGTGATCAGATAGCAATTTGGATTTGTATTAGTACCAGAAAATGAAACCTACTCTAGTTATAATAACAACAAGATTGAAAAGCAGTAAGCAAGATACACTAAAAAATGCTTAATCAAAATCTTAGTCAAAAGATAAAAGTACAGTAATTTTTTGCCATGAAGCTAACACAAAGAAACACACTCACTAAGTCTTTTTTGAGGAATCCATAATATCAGAAAACCCGGGAGTGCACAACAACGACATTTATACTACTGCAACAGTGACATCACACTTCCAGGCATTTTACATAGCAAAGCTATTACAACTGCATCTCAAAATAGCAGTGCTCACAGGAAAACAATATTTATTTTTTACTTGTCATGTTTCAGTCGGTTAATTAATTAATTTATTTCTTTTACAACTTTACAGTTCCCCCAAAGGGGCATTTTAATATTTTTTGTTACATTTAAAGTAATTTGACCTTGCCTTTTCCTCATTTTTTTGGGGCCTGAACTTTATTCTGCAGATGGAATAAACTATCTTATATTATCTTCTGCAACCAAAATTGCTAATCCTTTATATAAATTGTATTGATTATAATCATATTGTATACGTTATTTAGAATACAAATGGTGCCCTGCGAGTACGGCTTAAGGAATATCTTTACTCTCAACATATTGCAGGTGATTCTGTGGATTTTCTGGCGCCCTACGTTTATTTATTTAAATATCATTAAAAAATCTTTGAACTTAACTATTACCTAACATGGCCGAGTTGTCTTTTCGCCTAATTGTCTTTCGCCTAGTTGTCTTTACGTCGAGTTGTCTTTCGCCGAGTTGTCTTTTTGCCGAGCTGTCTGTCTCCCAGTTGTTTTTCGCCAAGTTGTCTGTCGCGCAGTTGCCCCTGAACGTATTTGGTCATTTATTCCAAGTATCTATGGTTCTTTGCTTGAAGATAAACATTCTAACATTCTATTCTGTGCAAAACTCTGTCCTTAACAAATTTCTAACTGTTATTGTAGTATTTATTTTAAAGTAACAAATGGAATCCAATGTGCTAATTCCTTTCATAATTTAAAATATTTTAATCATGTCACCTTGGAATCTTCCTTTGCTCAAACCGATAAGGTTCATCTCCTTTAATCTTGATTCATAGCTCGTGCCTCTCAGTCCCAGAATCAGCCTAGTTGCTCTTTCATGGACTTTCTCTAGCATAGTTAATGCTTTTTTGTAATATGAAAGTCAAGACTGCACAGAATACTCAAAATCGGGCCTAAGCATAACCTCCCTTGACTTGTACTCTACACATTATGATATACATGATTAACTTTCTTGGTCACTTTCTACATTGTCTGGATGTAGACAGTGATTAGTCCACTATAACTCCTAGGTTCTACTCATGAGGTGTACTTTCCAGTTTCAGGCTTCCCATCTCATATTCAAATCTAACATTTTTACTTCCTACATGTAATACTTTTAAGTTTACTTACATTAAATTTCATCTGCAATAAATCTACTCATGCCTGTATTCCATCCAAATTTTTCTGTAACAGTTTAGCTAATTTTATACTATCAGCCCTCCTACCTAGGTTGGTATCATCTGATAAATTAACAGGCTTATATTGTTGTCTAGACCATTGCGTAAATTGCAACTTTTTTTAGTTTGATCACTAACCTCTCATGTGGTATCTTCTCAAAATAAATAACATAAGCACCTCTGATATAATGTGTTTAAAAATAGTTATATACAGTACTTGTGTACTGTATGTTGTAAATGGTGGTTTGGTTTTTTTTCCAACTTGAAGAAACATCAAACATCACACAGAATTAAAAACCATAGGGTAAAATGAACAGCTGTCTTTCACGAACCATGTTGCTACTGTTTCTTGGTCTTACAGATTCACTCTATGCATTATCAAGAAGATCTGACCATTTCTGACCGAGTTTGCAGGACAACTCCTGGTCCAGGCTTTGGTCCAGTCAGGTCTAGGCTACTGGATCTCTCTGCTGGCAGAAGTACCAGAATATGTCACCAAGCTGCTGCAGATAATTCGAAATGCACTGGCACTGTTGGTGTTCACCCAGCCAAGGCAGGCACATGTCACTTATCTTTTCAGATCACTCCATTGGCTCCCTGTAGCTGCATATGTTAAGTTCAAATCCTTGATGCTTACCTACAAAGTAGTCCATAAATCAGTGCCTATATATATATATATATATATATATATATATATATATGGACACACAGGTTCTTACTACTTCTTGCCCTTTCAGTTCTGCTGATAAATGGTGTTTGGTGATGCCAGTTCTTCATGGTTTCAAATCTCAGTCCAAACTCTTTTCATGTTATAGCCCTTGGCTGGCTTTTATTTTTCTTTTCTTCATTATGTAAAGCACTTTGAGCTACTTTTTGTATGAAAATGTGCTATATAAATAAATATTGTTGTTGCTGTTGTTGTTGGAATGAGCTGCCCACCCATTCAAAATACTGACTCCCTCAATTTGTTTAAGAAGAGTTTGAAGACACTCCTGTTTGGTGAATTTCTGTCTAACTGATATTACTTATCAGATTTTGTAACCTAAGAGTCAGAACTCATTTGTTTTTTATCCTGAGCTCTTCACTTACAGTGATCAATTTTGTAACCTGTCCTGTATCATTTGTTCCCAAATGATGTTTACTTGATTATGTTGACTTCTTCTGTATGTTACTTTGGATAAAAGTGTCTACTAAGCAGATAAATGAAATGTCAATGCCTAATTTTAATAGTCCAACAAGGGCAAAAATATTCATCCTGTGTACACAAAAGTTGTAAGAATCTAAAGGAGACATATAAGTTTAAAACTTTCATATACATAGCATGACATCCAAGAAAATATTCTGAGGAGAGGGAGACTAATGATGAGTGTGAAAGATCAACAAAGTTAAGGTAGTAGAGAGGAAACAAAGAAACAAATTCAGTCCCATTCAGTTGAAATTCCTCCTTCCATTTCCAATGCGCACATTCCTCTGGTGAAGTGTGGAACAATAGGTACAGCATCCAGAACCAATCCTCCATGAAAATTCAGTGCATTACAGAGCAGTAACTAACAGCTAACTGGACAATTTTAACTTTCTACCTGTCTGCAAATATAATCTTCCTTATCAGTCTACAGTAAATACATGTTGTTAGACTGCAGACTCCCCAAAAGCATCCACACTAAAATGGGAAGAATGTGCAAGCTCCTTAGAGAATGACTAATCAACGGCGCTGCTTTAAACATTATTCACTGTCTTCCAAATATGCCACAATTTTATTGACTAAGTAAATAATTTATAGAGAAATGATCTCAGATACAAAACAATGCCTTAACAAGTCTCTCAATTAGATGCATTTCCTCTGCATGTGTTTAGGAAGAGATGCTAACTAAACTGCTGAGAAAAATCCATTCATCAAATTTTATTTTGTATATATATATTTCTGCAACAATCACCATTCTAATTTGTTTTAAACAGCAAAAAAGCAACACAAAATAGAAGGATAGATCATAAAGTCTGTTAATTCATTCGATTCAATTTATTGTCATATTTTACAGTGCATGAAAAAGTTTTTGTCCCTCAGGAGAAGAAATATGCAGTGATAATGTGGTCCATGACAGGACAACACAACTGTTTCAAATTATGAAACAAAGCAATAACAATAAAGAGGCAGAAATCTCCAATATGCAACCATATCAAATTAAAAATAAATGAATTAATGTCAGATGTAACCATACAGAAACGATGATACAAGTCACCAAGTAGCAGAAAAATGAAATTACTAGTTCAGCTCTCAAGTTGCATACCTGACCATCAGGTTAAAAAAGTTTTCAGGTCTTTTGGCATGTCATCATCATCTACAATATCAAGTCTTGAACGGCAAGAGGACAAGCAGTTGGTTTGTTGGGTATTTGGGATCTGAGAAGAAGTAAATGAATGTTAAGCAGTAATTCAACCCTTAAGACTTAGAAGCTTTCAAACTAGACAAAAAACAAATAAAATAGTGTGCCTAATACAACATATAGCTGCGGCTCTTGGAAATGACTGTTTCTTTAGCAGCTATATAATCCCTACTTCTCTTACCTTCATAGCACTCACAATACGGCCTACCTCTGTTACTGTTCTGTCTAAATAGATGTACTGCCTACATTTGACAGGTTTAAGAAAATAGTGCTAACACTTCTAAATTATAATATTGTAATATTATTTTTAAAAGGGTTTCAACTATGAATGTCAATGTCTCCTTATTATAAAGAAAATTTTGAGACAAGACTTTTGCCAAGAGATTATTTCATGTCCTGCCCTCCTCTCAACCACTTTCAACCACGGTCCTCTCACCTCTCATTCGTGTGAATGCTTTTGTCAGACACAGTTTCTGCGCTCTCAGCTTTTATACAGTTTTACATTTTCCTCACTTTTTATGTCCAAATCTTATTGAAGAATTTCATCCTGAAGGGTTATCAACAGAAGAAATGAGTACATAGGCAATCCTAGCACCAAGAAACGATGAAGTCAAAGGAATGAATGTGAAAATTGTCGATCGGCTAACGGGAAATATTGGTTAAATGTGCATCAATAGACTATGCTCAAACAGTTGGTGGTGATGTTGCGGAAGATGAAAACATCATCTTGCAATATCCCGTAGAATATCTACAACCATTAACACCGTCTGGTCTTCTACCAGCCGAATTACTGTTGAAAGAAGGATGTATTGTAATGGTATTGCATAATTTATGTCTGAGTGATGGGCTATGCAATAGGACAAGATTAGTTGTATTGAAAATTGGTCCAACAATTCTGACATGTAAAATTTTAACAGGTGATAAGAAAGGTAATGAGAGCTTGATATGCCATTCATATTAAAACGTTTACAGTTTCCCGTTAGAATAGCTTTTGCTATGACAATTAACAAATAACAGGGACAAATATTCGAAAAAGTCAAGTTATTTATTAAAGAGAAAGAAACAATATTCACTCACGGGCAGTTATACATTGCATTGTCACAATGTAAGTCCAAAATTCAATGCAATATTGACAATTTGCATGATAATTTCAAAGCCAAACAGAACAAAAACGTACAATGCAACAAATACCTCTAACGCAACATGAAACACAATTTTCTTTCAATTTTGTTATGTTTTACTATTTTTTACTAGTAATGTAAAATAGTTAGGTCTATTATGTATACAGTATGTGACAATTCCCATGAAAATTACAATCTATTTAAATTGTACATCCACTTCCCTATACACAAAGCGGCAGATCCGTGAAGTGGCTAGTGTGTAGCACCCACCCAGGGGTTGGTGAGCAAAGAGAGCAGGGGGCTGAGCCCCCTAGTATAAAAAAAACAGATTTATTGATGTTGCTACCTGAAATGTAAAAAGGAGGCTCAGTAAATAGACTGCTGGATGTTTGAGACTGGAAAGTCATAGGGATTCAGTTCAGGGAAACAGTCAGTGATGCTCAGGGTAAAAATTATGTGCACATTATCCGTATGATTTCTAGTTAAACAGTACAATGCACAGTACAATGAACATCACAGCATCCCCATGATGGGATGCTGCAGGGCCCTCTAGTGCATAAGCTGCGGGACTTTAAATGACAGATTGCCAACTTAATTCCCTCCTCTGTTTCACTGTGTTTCTGTTAATGAGCAACAGTGCCTACCCAAGCTACAACCACAAAGCATTTGTATTTAAGTTTTATACTTGTAAAGTTTGTTGGGATGACGGTTAATGGAGGAGTGTACCATTTGTTTATTTATGGTAGTTAGTGGTTAAATACAACAGATGGTAATTGACACTTCAAAGCAGGTACAGTATATAGGCTACCTTGGATTTTCTTATCCGGGATTAATACCAGTAAGTCTTAAAATATCAAAGTAATGGCTTTATTAATCACAAACACATAAGGAAGTGATAAATAAAGGAAGAGAAACTTTAGTATCAAAATAAACACAAAAAGTCAAAAAAATTTGCTCTGCCTCATTTGACCTTGCAGATTCAGGACTGTTCTGAAAAGCCTAATGGAGTGGCTGTCCAACTCAACAGCAACACCACAAACTCCAGGAAAGTCACTCTGTAGGATGCTACAATTGATAGCCACAGCTTTGCTCACTATTTCGACCTGACTCCAAACACACTAGAGCTCAGTCAGATAGGGCTGAGAGATTTTATGAACTGCATAAAGTTAACGATCAAGTTGGAATATGTAACGTTATTCAGCTGGTGTTCTGTAGCTAGTGCAAACATCATGCAACTTCAAGAGTTTTTTTTTTTTCAAAATCTACCTTATTTACCAAATATTTTACCCAATTGTGGTCAAATGTTGGTGAAACCTGGGTTCAGGGATGAAATTTTGGGATACCAAGTGAGTTGTCCTATTTAATTCTTTAAAAAAAATGATAATACAAAACTGAAAATTCAGGCAGTAGCCTTCTCTCTATTAAAGGCGATCCTCTGTTGAGGGGTCCACCTTGGCTTCTTGTGGAGCTCCATCCTCTGGGTTGGCACAACTTAAAGTGTTCTCACTTTGGCTTAATAGAACCATCTATCTATCTATCTATCTATCTATCTATCTATCTATCTATCTATCTATCTATCTATCTATCTATCTATCTATCTATCTATCTATCTATCTATCTATCTATCTATCTATCTATCTATCTATCTATCTCCTCCAGGAGGTGCCTTCTTGGGCAATTTTAGCCACTGGCTCATTCCACCACTGTAGGTTAAGAAGCACCTCTGGGGGTCTTCTCTGACCACTTTTATCAAGCAATTCAGTGCTTCCACCTGATGTACTCATTAAATTTATTTTCATGTAGTTATTTACCTGCAGTGGGTTGGCACCCTGCCCGGGATTGGTTCCCTGCCTTGTGCCCTGTGTTGGCTGGGATTGGCTCCAGCAGACCCCCGTGACCCTGTGTTCGGATTCAGCGAGTTGGAAAATGGATGGATGGATGGATGTAGTTATTTACTTATCTATTGATTGATTGATTGGTTGGTTGTGTTATCTGTTCTGTGAGACTGTATCCTTGTATTTTATGTTTCTGCTACTGTATGCATCTGAATTTCTCCATGGGATTAATAAAGTTTATCTAATCTAATCTATACTAATCCAATCTAATCTGATGTGATCTATTTTTTGTGCTACCCAGTTGGCAGCAAGATGCCAATAAGGCCAGGTTTGGGCCCACTGTGACCCTAAGAAAGAAATAAAGCATTGCACTGGTAGTAGGACTGCAAATATAAATGCCTATTTGGGAAGAATGACATTAACAGCTCGGTATCTAAGATAGATGCCCTTAAAGTAATTAGTCTATGAGTGAGAGTGAGCTGTGTGACACCCTAAAGCAGTAGTGTCAAACTCAGTTTTATTTTGGTCCATTAATAAAAATTTATATAGCAAATCAGGGGTGGAATATATTGACAAACAAGTGCCACCACATTTAAAGTTACAAACAAGACACACAGATACCTCTGTGTTCATTACAATTGTGTATTCTGCCTCATGTGTTAAGAAAGCTACCTTGTTTCAGCACAGATGACTGCAGGTACTTCACTCTTTCGCCATTAGGTGCATCTATCAAATGAATAAAAGAAAAAAGATATATATATTTACAAGTTAAAGTAACTGCTCTTAAGATAAAACTGAAACAGTAAACTAATTCATAGCTGAATTGACACAGAACTTTCTCTGTTTTAAGATAGATGAGTTCACAAATTCACCAGTGCTCATGGAAGATTTTGAAATTTCAAAAAAGTATACAGAGCTAAATATTCAAGATATCTCAATGAAATCTGAACTGTCTTGACATATTTCTTTGAAGTCTAAGTGTGCCAGATTTCAACAAAATCGTTCCACTGTAAGCCAGGCTGTTTCATGCAGACAGACAGATGGACCGACATGACTACTGCTTCAGCTAAAAGTGTCGTGACTTCAAGATATAGCCAGGGTTTAGTCGGCATGTGGCAGTTGTTACTATCCAAAATTATAACAAGTGAATTGAACTAGACATCTAAGTTTGTTAATTTATAGACCCAAACATATCACAGAGAGGATCCAGGTGTTCAAATTCAAAAATGCATTTTTTATAAACACATCTTGGAAGGTATATCATTTTTCATCTATTTATTTAGCCGCTATTCATGTTTTATTCTGTGTTAACTTAGTGTTTTTCTTCTAAAAAAAAGTCTAACGGTACTTAAACTGTTGATGAGGACATCATTTCAATTTGACAGACTGAGAGACTAGCAAAATATACTGTACATATGTGAGAAAGGGCTGTGCTTAATATTCATTGAACAATTTGCATTCTTTGCTTTATAACAGCTAATAAATAAAGTAGATGAAGGAAAACTCATTTTTACAAGAATGAATGAGCTCACGTTTTTTTTACCCCATTTCAAATGTTTCTCAGCATCACAGTTTCTTAATCTGGAATGAGATTGTGAGCACTATTAGGACATAAATTGACCTTTTTATGCATGAGAGTGTTTTCTAAGTGAAAGGTGTTTTTGATGATCCAAACTGCTAACAGTGTATGAAACTTTTAACATCTGAGATGTTTTACGTGAAATGCTTCGAGGAATGAAGCCTTTACTTCCTTTTTCTGAGTTCAGGGACATGTGAGAGTTTTCATCTGCCTATCTGACACATGAATATTCTTTCAGTAGTCTCCAAATGATATCCTTTTAGCTAAAATCCTTTCCGCTTAAAGATGAGGCACTGATGCTCCCAGCTTTGGTTCCCATGCTGACAAGCCTAGCTTGATTATAAAAAAATGTCCATTAAAGGAAAAGCAGTTTAAAGTCAAGACAAGTTCCGCAGTTTGCCAACAGGAAACAAAAAAGAATTTAAGTTCATCATGGAACTGTGCACTTTGTAACTGAGTGCTCTTTCCAAGAGCTTCCAAAGTCATCATGATGTCATCTCCTAGAGATCATCATGGAAATTGTTTGCAGCAGTGGCTTTCAATACTCAAGAGCTGTAAAGGGATTCATCCCAAAACACCTCCTTAGAAATGATTTAATGTGGGTTTGTATCGCATATTCAAATTAATTATAAGATGTATTTTCCCAAAATATGAACTCTGTATAAAAGAACAGCTAATAGGTTTTTCAGTATAAAACACACCCTACATAATCCTGAATATGACCAGCTGGCTGAGTCTGTAGCTACTAAATTAAAGGAGTGAGAGTTTGGGGGATGGTTCTGACGCTAACAGGAATTACATACAGTATTTGTCTACTCCCACAACATAAGTCATAAACCTGGAAGAAGACCCTGTAACCTGCCTCCCTGGCCACTGTTATGATCAATTATGCTTTATACATTTTGTAAGAGATCCTGTATACATTTCCTCAAGCTATACATCTGATCTGGGAGGTTTGGCCCAAGGATTTTTAATCTAATGTTAGTTTTAGCATTAACAGTTGAATTGTTGAACACAATTTTTGTTTTTCTATTTTCTTGACAGGAAACGTAATCAGAATTCTCCAGAATGTGTGATGCTTATGGCATCATCTGAGCAATGGTATAAAGGTCTGCTTGGGAATTTTCAGGGTATCCAAGTATTCCCAACATTCGTGCTTTTGTAAAAAAAACTTTTTTTTTTCTTTTTGACTTCCTAGTTAAAGAATATTTTGCTCTGGTTTCTGATTTTCGATAAAATCAGAACAGCGCAGCACACCTGGGCTCCAGTTACAATGGAAGGCTCCAACCTTCTCCCAGCCCAGTGCAACTAATGGCCCTACAGAGCACTAAAACCACTGAAACAAACCCTTCTGAAATGAAAACCCAATCCCCCTTTAAAAACCAGGACATTAAAACAAACAAGAACTTTAAAATGACATTAAAGCAATCAATAAATAAATGTCCATTAAAAAGCTCAATTCATGAAAGTCCTCTTTCAGCTTGGATCCATGGGTTCTTTAAAATGAGTTTGTCACCTAACCTTCTTGCTGTTTCCTTCTCACATCTTCAGCCCTCCCCACCGCTTTCACCATATGTGAAGGTGTGGGTTGGCCCCACGCTACCGGGTACTTCCAGGGAGCCTCTGAACCTGCTGTACCCTAGGATGAGCAACAGATGAGGACACTCACAGAGAGCAAGAGGTAGGTACATAGAAGCATGCTTTTATTAAAAACAGTGAAAAACAAAGTTTCCAAAGTGCAGTGCAGAATCTCCAATAAATAATTTATCCATTATAACAGTAAACTCCCATGCGATTAAAATCCAGAACTTAAAACAAGAATAAAACTATCACAGTCATTGGGGTCCTTGTTCCATCTGATGAGCCCAGCGCAAATTCCACTTTGACTCCCCAGCTCAGTTGGCGACACTTGCAGCTGTGGTCCTGCCCAGCCCCTGTCTTGGCTGCCATGAGCGTTGTTGGTCAGACTGCTCGGGGTTGGTTGTCCCCTGTGTGCTGTAATTACTGACCTTGGTGTACTGTGCTGCTGTGGTGAGCAAGGGAAAAGCTCTCTCCCCTGATCCTTCCTTTGTGCAGGTGTCCTCAAATGGGTAGAAGGTCTGGCTGTCCATAAGAGGGCATTAGAAAGGACTTCAGAGTAGAGCTACTGTTTCTGTGGACTGAGAAGTGCCAATTGAAATTGTTTGGGCATGTACTTTGAATGCTCACTTGGGTACTTTTGGGGCTGGGGTGGGGAGTGAAGGCTGGGTTTGCAAACTGGAAAACACCCAGATGGATACCAAGGACACTGTAACTGGCCACGGAGTGTCTGGCTATTTCCCTGAAGGAGCTGGCAGAATCTTATAGGGTTAGGATTGTTTGGAATGTTCACTTCAGGGGACAGTTTTCCCAGTGAACCAAATCTACTGGTCACCGCTCTACCACACCTTATTTTGGTTTCTTGCCTCATCCTAGTGAATTCTTCCTTACAGAAGCACATTAAATGAATAAATAAATATAACAAACAACCAACCACCCGTCCCAAATACTAACCAGAATTACTAAAAAGAAAGAAAAATTCTGACTTTCACAGCTACAGAGAGGCATTGTAAAGTGGTATTGCAGCAGGAGTGAAGGAGAACTAGTAGCATTTGTTGACGGACTTCTGCTGACTTATTTGTGGGCTAAAAGTACAATATGTTAGTGTGTCAGAGAGGATGTCCAGCTTTGTTCATAATGATCATTAGTTTTGTCTTCATTCTCTCCGACACTGCTTCCTTACAGCTTGCTGAGAGTACACACCATGAATGAGTCTGCCTTAATAATCAGCCTGTTGATTTGGTGGGTCTCTCTTTAAGTCCCAGTCCAACATATTTTTACAGTATTGAAAATCACACAGGTCGTTCACAGTGTTTTAGAACATGTAAACCAGGGTTCTTCTACTAATTTCTCTTAAGGGAAAGGTTACCAGATGTTAAATGATGGGAGGGTCAAGCATAATTCTTGGATCTCGGCATTCACATGTGAACAAGATGAGCAACACTAAACATCATACTGTGTATCATAGGGTGTTCATTGACATTAATATTGAATATTTAATAATAATTATAATTATTATTATCATTTCTCTATCATAATAAAAAAATCCTGGGATGAGACAAGACTTTTTCATACAGATATTTTCACATTCTGCGAGATGAGACTTTGTGTCAAGAGATTAAACCATGCCTGGGGATGGAAACAAAACACAAAGAGTAGATGACAAATTAGAATGTTGTAAACAAAAACGTTGGCGTGATACACATGCAGAGCAGGTTAGAGATAATGAAAGTACTAAAATTATAAAGTCTCAAAAAAAGGATAGTAAAGATCGCATTAGCGCAAACAAACAAAATATTATTACTTAGTAAAATAATGGAACAGTGAAAAGAGATCGAATATACTGATCAGATTTAAACTTTCAGTCAGAGACTTGTAGATCGTCTAATTCATGTTGCAATCAGAGAAAAGTAGTGTTTCTTCCCAAATGAAGAGGCGTATCCGGGAAAATTAAAAGATTTGTTGTGTGGTGAAAGTGAAATCCACATACGCAAGTGGCATAGATGCAAAGTAGCTGGTGTGTAGCACAGGCCGGGGGGTCGGTGAGTAAAGTGAGGCCCCCTAGTTATTATTATTATTATTGATATCAATATTTAATACAGGCACAACAAATCTTGCAAATTTACCTTGCAATGCCATTTAACTGAGTAACAATGGTCTGGACTAACAATCTCTTGACACTATATTACTTTTTGTTACGATTGTTCTAATTACATTTCATACCTTTGTTAAAATCACTTTTAATTTTAAGAAAACAGAATACATCCACAGGGACACATACAGTATTAAATATAAAAATGTTTCCAATATCAGTTGACTCTCATTCTTTTTTCTTTACTCCTCTTGTTTATATATGGTACACATTTAACAGCCATTAATGTATTTGTTTTCTATCCATCCATCCATTTTCCAACTCACTGAATCCGAACACAGAGTTACGGGGGTCTGCTGAAGCCAATCCCAGCCAACACAGAACGCAAGACAGGAACCAATCCCGGGCAGGGTGCCAACCCACCGCAGGACACACACAAACACATCCACACACCAAGCACACACTAGGGCCATTTTAGAATCACCAATCCACCTAACCTGCATGTCTTTGGACTGTGGGAGGAAACCGGAGTACCCGGAGGAAACTCACGCAGACACAGGGAGAACATGCAAACTCCACGCATGGAGGACCCGGGAAGCAAACCCAGGTCTACTTACTGCGAGGCAGCAGCGCTACCACTGCGCCACCGTGTCACTGTATTTGTTTTCTAAAGGCAAAAAATTGCAGGTTCTTATGAAGTGAGAGCAATTTGAAGACATAGATGGAGATGGGTGCTTGAAAAGGGGGGAATGAGTGCTCATTTTTCTTGTATTCATATGCAAAATGCAGGACTTGCATGTATACATTGTAGCAAACATTGTTAAAAGAAAAAAAGTTAACTTTTAGCGTCTGGGAAATGGATCAGGTGCAGTGTGGTCCAAAATTATACACATCCCACAGATCAAAGTGTTTGTTTCAATTCAGATGATTCTTACATGTCTATCAGCAGTTTTAATTGCAGGGACCCTTCATCAAGTGACATAAGCAGCTGTTTAGCTTTTGATACAAACTTTCCTGCCACATCAATCGTAAATGGAGTCTTCGAAAATTGCATCACCTCAGTGGGAATATCAAAGTTGTCAAATCTTATAGCAAAGTTCACTCTTAACTTGTCCATCATTCGTATGGTAATTTGTGTGGATGCAGAGTTATTTATTAAATCATGCAGTTTCAGGAAATGAAGCATTTTCACTGTCATTAAATCATTTGAAAACAAGTCCAATCTCTTGTTAAGTCCATTCTGTTTTTCCACAAGATCGCTGACTGTTTTGTCCTTTCCTTGCAAATCAAGATTAAATCCATTTAAATGTTAGAAGATGTCATTCTGGAGGAACAGTTCTGCCATGAACACCTCGTCTAGAATTTTGGATATAAATGCCTCTGCTTTTTTAAGATGATAGCTGCAGTGAAAAGGAAAGATCTCTCGCCTGAGTTCACAAACCCCTTTTGTGTGCATTGCCCATGCTTAGCCAGCTAATATCGTTACCAGGTAAGGTCAAGTCATGTTGGGGAGCATGCACTGGTACAGTGTGTGGCCGCACACACCACACGACAAAACAGCATCCTGGTTGGCATCCCTGAAGGTAGAGACGCAGTCCAGTACCACCATCTGGAAATGACCGTCTATCTGCTGCTGCCAGGTGTTACGTGGGCATCCCCTTGGCCTGGTCCAGCCAATTGGGTCCTTAACAATGAGTATCCTGTGAGCCGGATCACTCTCAGGGAATCACTCCACATGGCTGTAGTGCTATAAATGATGCTCCCTCATAATGCAGGTAATGTCATTTGGGGCTTCATGGGCATCCGGTCATTTCACACAAAGTCCACCAATGGTACCCAAGTATTCTCCGCATAGCCACAGTACTGAAGGAGTCCAGTCTTCGTCTCAGGTCACTGGATAGTATCCATGTCTCACAACCATATAGCAGAACAGGAAGCAACAGAATAGATGTGGACTGTCGT
Source organism: Erpetoichthys calabaricus (assembly GCF_900747795.2). NCBI lineage: Eukaryota > Metazoa > Chordata > Cladistia > Polypteriformes > Polypteridae > Erpetoichthys > Erpetoichthys calabaricus. The sequence continues at coordinate 37,576,080 of NC_041399.2, forward strand.
CCTTTTGCAGAAATATTGGGAGCACCACACACTCCTTTCCAGCGACCTTATGACCACCCATGCCCCCCCCAATCAGTCTATTGACTTCATAGGAAGAGTCACCAGAGACTTGAATGTCACTGTCAAGGTATGTAAACCTCTTGTCGACCTCAGACAGACACATTGCTGATGGCTTTGCGCAAGAGGTCATTAAAGGACTGGATCTTGTTTTTTATCCTAGACACTTGCAAGCCCAGACACTCAGACTCCTTGCTCAGTTTCTCAAGAGCCTCAATCAGAGTCACCATTGACTAGGCGAAGATCACAGCATCATTGGCAAAGTCGAGATCAGTGAATCTCTCTTCACCAACAGATGTCCTACAGCCGCTGGACCCCACCACCCTGTCCAAGATCCAGTCCATATAAGCATTGAACAGGGTAGGAGCAAGAATACACCCTTAATGAACATCAGAATCAACTGGGAAAAACAAAGAGGTTTTGCCTCCACTCTGCACAGCACTCAATAGTACCTGTGTACAGGCCGGCCATGACATCCATCAACTTCATAGGGATCCCATGAAGTCTCAGGATGTCCCACAGGACAACTTGATCAACTGGGTTGAACACTTTATGAAAATCGATAAATATTCAAATTTGCACTTGATGAAAAGCCTCACTGCCAGGATGCGGTCGATGATAGACTTCTTAGGAGTAAAATCAGACTGCTCCGGACACTGGGACATGAGCAAGTGATAACGGATCCTATTGAGGATTACCTTATTAAGAGGAGTCGCAGCGCATGGCTTGATGGCAACTCTGGTCAACATCATTATAAACAAGTAAATCATTGTGCTTGACTGATGTATGAGACAGGAGTTTGCAAAACAATCTCATGTACAGACATAATTGTGCAATGTCACAGCCATCGGTGGATTCATCAACAACTAATGACATTACATAAACCTTTTTCATTCTCTCTGAAAGGGTTTTGAAAACATCCCTTGCTAGTACTTGATGGATGGATGAAGTTATGCTCTTCTTTACTTTGTTGTCTTTCACTACCTCCTCTATAGTAACATGGAGGGAGGCTGATGTAGCCTTTTCCTCCTCAGAACACGATAGAACCAGGATAGCTTGTCTGCTTTAAAAGCTCATTACTAGGCTTTATTCATTACTAGACAAAGAGCCCGTTTTGACAACGTAAGATGAAACGGGCATGAGTTTGTGTCAGCAGTGTATGAAGAACAAATGATAAGTAACGAAGAAGTTGTTTTGTAATGATTGTAGTCCGCTTTACTCATTACTGTACAGGCTTGTACTGTCAGTTGATGAATTTTCCAGGCCTATAGTATAATATTGAATGATGAATGTTCCAGTACAATATGGAATAGTAATAAGTACAAGCACCACAGACCTGATATAGCTGTATTGAATGAATGCGTAATTGAATCAGAATGCGTAATTAGGCCTCGAGCTGTAGTCGAAATCGCCTTTCAGGCCTCTAGAACTTTAATCGAAGTCGCCTTTCTCTTTGAATTTTTGCGGCCGTAAATCCGCCGCCTGCCGCGATGTTGGGGTTGGATGTCAGTCTCGTAAGGTTTTTCGGACGTGCGCAGAAGGCGACTGCACATTCGGCTTCGGACGGACGTGAGTGAGTGAGTGAATGAGTGAGTGAGGAGGCAGGTGAATTATGTATTAAGACTAGGCATCCTGGAAGGATGAAAAACTTTTGTCTGTTTATCTCAAAGTTGTCCTCACCTAAACATTCGATCATCATTACTATACAATACTTGTCTCAACACAAAAATCTATTTTTTACCTTTATTTATTTTTGAATTTCCTCATAGGATTAATAAAGTTTTATCTAATCTAAACTAATCTAATCTAACAAAGTTAGACAGTTTCTTATTGCAGGTAAGAATACAACAGCAAATAACATGTTAACTTACCTTTAAAGCAAACTTTGTAAATCTTACTTTAAGTGTTTCTTTTAAAATACAAAGTCTGTAGCTTTTGAATTGTACGACCTGTATAACACCATATTGTCATGTTTAAGTACAGTAAAACCTCAATTATCCATCAGGGGTCAGGACCGAGGCCGTGATGGATAAGAGAATAGACAGATAATACAACAACTAATGATATACAGTAGATTAGTTTAGTGAATAATCATATTTATTTACAAAACAAAACTTTATTAAAAAAATAGTGTTAACAAAATTAATTCATATGATATAGTAATGACTCGTGTAATAAGCAAATACGACTCAGAGGTATTCGAGTCTTCTGTATTTTACTTGGAATCTTTGTTCTGTAAAAAATGGTGCCCTGTCTTATATTCAGTTATCTGGGTTATGGGGCACACCTCCAAAACAATAAAAGAAAACTTTCCCTACCAATCAGTTTATCTCCTGCCACTCACGTTCCGTCTTTCTCTATATTGCAAACACTCCTGCTTATTGTCTGCAGACTCCCTAATCAAAACTTCCTTCCATCGCTCCTTCCTTTTTCTCCAACTTCTCCTGTCACTCATCTCCTAAGAAGCGTGTCCACCCCTTACAGAACAGGGGCCCTTCACCCAGTCCTATCACTTTCTGCTCCACCACAGCTCATCACCAGCTGCCTGCATGTCACAATATATTAACAAAATATAATACTGTATAACAGAATTTAAAAAGAAAATTACAATACAGAAGAACATCCATCCATCCATCCATTTTCCAACCCTCTGAATCCGAACACAGGGTCACGGGGGTCTGCTGGAGCCAATCCCAGCCAACACAGGGCACAAGGCAGGAACCAATCCCGGGCAGGGTGCCAACCCACCGCAGGACACACACAAACACCAAGCACACACTAGGGCCAATTTAGAATCGCCAATCCACCTAACCAGCATGTCTTTGGACTGTGGGAGGAAACCGGAGTGCCCAGAGGAAACCCATGCAGACACGGGGAGAACATGCAAACTCCATGCAGGGAGGACCCGGGAAGCGAACCCAGGTCCCCAGATCTCCCAACTGCGAGGCAGCAGCGCTACCCACTGCGCCACCGTGCCACCCCAGAAGAACATTAATACATTAATACAGAATAACATTACCGTCAGTGGCTTCCATTTTTCACATGTTTTTCAATTTTGTCAGCATCAAGCTTTATATCATTTGCTGTTGTTCTTCCTACTCTGTAAATTGAAGCAATACTTGAAGCACTTTTGCTGTTTCATAAACGTTTAAAAATGTAAATTTCTTGTTCCAAAACCACACGCTTATGTTTATCGGCCATAATAATGTACAGCATACTAGATTCATTATAACAAAAGCTAGAAAACACTATTAAAACTGAAGGCACGTAACTGACACTGTGATTTCCAAATGTGGCATGGCATGTGGTGCTGAAGATGAACACTACATGCTAGTACAAGGGGAGTTGTTCCAATGTGCATAGTTCGCTGCATACTGCATGGTAGTAGTAATACAGTAAGAGGTAGGCACTGGTGTGCGCAATTTTTTTTTCTTTGTCCCTGATGATTAACAGTGACTGACAGTGAATCGAGTGACAGATAATTGAGGCTTTACTGTAAATGTTTAGTTGCAACGGTTGATAATGTCTGAGATTGCTAGAGAGTGGGCAAGGTCTAAAGAGAACACTGATGATGGGGACATCATCTTACGGGCCTCAGAGTGTCTCTGGATGAGCCTGAGGCTTCAGAGTGCCTCGTCTGCAGCTGGAGTCTATCGCATACTTCAGAGGAATCTAAACCTCGTGTGACAGTAAGGGGCGAGGCAAAGCCGTTTTCTATTTGAAGAATTTGAATTCTGTGCATTGGTGTGCATCTACAGTAATAAATGCATTTTAATGTGCCAGATAATTTTTTTTTACAGGCCAGTTGTGGCCCGTGGGCTACCAATTGAAGAGCCCTAATGTAAAGGAAGTTACTACCCACATTATTAAAGGAAAGAGGTCTCCTAAGAAAAGAGAATCTGCACTGTCCTTTCTTATATAGTAAATCTGAGTTACTAAATCAGTCCATCCATCCAGCTATATCCTAACTACAGGGTCACGGGGGTCTGCTGGAGCCAATCCCAGCTAACATAGGGCGCAATGCAGGAAACAAACCTCCGGGCAGGGCGCCAGCCCACTGCAGGGCACACACACACACCAAGCACATACTAGGGACAATTTAGGATCGCCAATGCACCTAATCTGTATGTCTTTGGACTGTGGGAGGAAACCCACACAGACACGGGGAGAACATGCAAACACCATGCAGGAAGGACCCGGGAAGCGAACCCAGGTCTCCTTACTACGAGGCAGCAGCACTACCCACTGTGCCGCCCTAAATCAGTCCAGTCTGTCATTAATGTGGACATCCAATTACTTGTAGCAGGGCACCACCTCAAAATCCATTCCTTGAACAGTGACTCGGCATAGACGCTCTTTGGTATGGCGAGAGTCAATAACCAAGTCATTTGGTTTTGCTGGTGTTAAGTTGCAGACAATTCTCTTTACTCCAAGAAGTAAAGTTTTCCACCTAACTCCTATCTTCTAACTCACTCTCTTTGACAATACAACCTATTAGTACAAAATCATTTGAAAATGTCTGCAAGTGACATGACACAGTGTTACAAACCCTTCTATTCCAGCTCAGGGTTGCAGGTATTATAGTGTATCCCATAAGCATCACGCATATGGTAAGGATTAATGTGCCAGCATATTACAGGGCTTTAATGCACACAACCTTCTCAAACTCAGGAAATTTAAAATTACTAACAAATCTAACTGCACATCTTTGGGATATGGAAGTATATAACCCACTCAGGCTTCAGAAGTAGTTGCAGAGTCCACATAGGCAGTAACTAGGCACAGAATTCCTGCCCAATTTTTAAATTTTTAATTTCTTTAGCCAATCAGTGTTGCATGTCAATTGAAAGACTGCCTTCTCATCACTAACATGCTTTTTTCAGAAATTTTATTGTAACCAGTTCACTTCCTGCCTATTGCAGGTGGATGCCTTCCGGAATTTAACTTTGCAGTTCCAAGCTTTTGTGTGAAACGGAAAAGCAAGTTCCTTTAAACCAGGAAGCTACAATCGTTGCTTTTCAATGCAAGATGGTGACAAGTGTGCAACACTTTTCTAACAACTTCAGTTGCACTTTCACCTGCTAAAACTGATAGTCCACACAAAAGAACTATCCAATGTCTGCTGCTAAAATCACTAGTTTGTTGCACAACCATTGTAAGTGAATTTCCACAGGAACTGACACCAATAACTTTTTGTGTTTTGGCATTCATTTGGACAAGAAAAATTATTTTTTTAATGTAATGAGCTAAAAATACATTTTTCTACGGTCACTATGCAAGGAGATGACATCACTGGACCTCCCTGTAATACATTCACACAATCACCTTGTTTCACTTGCCCCTGCTTACATATGGCATCACCATTATTTTCAGAAAATAATATAACAGGTTTAATGCGTATACGCCACAGGTGGGTTCCCAAAAAAGGGTATAATCTACAATATATAATCCTGCATCTCTTAACTCTAACATGGGAAAGGAAAATGAGTCACTTAGCTAAGTTCAAAGGTAAGAGGAGCCATGGAAGTTACGATCGTTCTTCTTCACAAGACGATGGTGGCGTCACTAAGCAATTTCTGCAAAATATTCACTGTTTATGTTAATTGAAATCTTATTTACTTAAATCTGCATCAACATTCAAAGCTGATACTGTTACTGATCCCAGTATCATAACCTATGCCCCAATCGAGCCACAGAGGGATGTCCCCAGCATATGATCTAATAACTTTATAGGCGTCATACAGAACAGAGAACTGAGATGAACATTCCTTTAGTTCTGCCACATTGTCTGGGCTCAGTTCCAGCCTTGCATCTGATGCTGATTTATTGGGCTCCTCTGACTCTCTAGGTGAATAATGGGGCCTTCAAAAATGGATGGATGGATGTCACTTTAGACATGAAACCTGCAATCAATCAAGTTCAGTGGTGGCACCACTAAAATACACTTGTAGCAGGTTTATTCCTTAACTGTTTTTGGCTCTGCACAAGAGCCCACTTTGCAGTGTGGTGACTAAAGCCAATATCACATTATGTGTCTTATAGTCACTGGGGGATATCAGAGTTGTTGACTGCAGTTCCTGACCTTGTCACAGGACTGTGCCCATTTACACAACTGAAAATTGTTGGGCATGTCAAATTTAGCGGCTGCATGCCAACCTTCCACCACAGTTTTGCTTGCCCCTTTTTATAACAGCCGATAGCATGCTGCCTGACCATTGCTATATGAAGAGTTAACAGGTACGGTAAGTTCAGCCACAGTCTTAACCGTTTTGGTTCTTTTTTATATTCTGCTGTGATACATAAAAATATCAGACAGATAAGGTTCTCTTCTGTTTGTCCAAACCACCTGCGTTCCATATTCCTTGTCACTGCATCATATACATTGTACTTCTGGATGAACATTCATTGGTTGTCGGCTCTCATGAACTCAGAGATTTGTCAAGGTGAGTCACGAAATAGCTCATGTGACAGACGGAAGGATGGGGGAAGGCAGCTACTTTGGGACACTGCCTCACCAGGAAGCTAGATGGCGACTTCCCTGCAGCATAGTGGTGCCCATGGGATCTGGAGTTCGGCTGCACAGCCCTGCTGGGGACTGTGGGTGCCGCCAGGAGACGCTGCAGGGGAACCTGGAAGGTTTAACTGTCTGCATAGCCCAGAAGTACTCCAAAGTCACGGGGACGGAAGTCCTAAAATACTTTCGGGCTGAAGAAAAAGCAAGTTCTACATCTGACCCGGAAGTGCTAGCAAGTCACGTGGATGGAAGGGTCAAGAACTATCTAAAGGATTGCTAGAGACCCAGCAAGCGAGCCGGAGTCAGTAGGAGTGTGACAAAGCTTGCTGGGAGGTGTGAAAGAGAGATTAGTGATTATTATTGTGCTTATTAATTGTGTTTATGGTGGCTGTGGTACTTGGAAGCACTGTGGAAGAAGAAAACAGAATTAAAATATTCCTTCATGCTTTTACTCTGTGTCCTGAGTGTCAGTCTGTTGGGTTTAAAGGGGCAACAGCGACCCCCTAGCATCCACACTGGAGAAGGTTGCTGACTATGTCACATTATGCAATTAGCCTTCACAGGAGAGCACCTTTGACTGCCTATGAGTCGCTAAGATTATGTAAATTAAGGGCACAGCCAAAAATCGCTGGAAAAGTCGTCTAATGTGACAAGGCCTTTACACTAACCAGAGGCATTCAGATTACCACCAGCAGACGCCCGTGACCCTGTGTTAGGATATAGCGGGTTGGATAATGGATGGCTGGAAGAAGGCATCTTGTCTCAGTAAACCATTGTAACCACAAGGGGGCACCAGAGAGCACCAAACCACAGGCACAGCAACATACTAGACGTTTGTAGAATAAAAGAAAGGATTTGTATTCCTCTTATCAGCACCTTTCCAAATCTCCTGTTTGACCAGTGGCTCAAACACAATGAAAACACACAATGAAGTGCACAATTCTTCATCTTTCTTCACCTCCTCTGAGTTTTGCCTGCTGCCTTGCAACTCTGACTCCCCTATATGTGGCAGCGGGCTTCCTTTTACACCGGACCTGGGAATGCTTCCAGTGCCATTCTGTCTCCTCTAAAAAGCACTTCCAGGCCATAGACAAAGTAGAGTGTTCCTCCCCAGACAGCACCCTCTATTGATCCCAAATGACTACTAAAGGACTACACTTCTGGACTCCATCTCCCAAGCACCCCAGCAGGTGTCCCGAATGGGTTATCATATGAGGACCACTGCTACCTAGTGCATGGGGGACGGAACCACTCCCTCGTTCTGGCTTCCGCTGGTCCACCATTTATTTTAGAGGGGCTGAGTTATTTTTCTGCCCAACCAGTGAATCCATATAACATTCCTCTTGGGCCTCCAGTCCAGGTAATAACCTGTGCTCCTCCCTGGCCGGGATACCAGTTCTTATCCCACAACATATATGGGCCAACTTCTAAATGCACTGGGACTGTTACAGTTTTACAATATTTTCTTTAGCATGCATTATTTCAGAATCCTGTTCTGTTAACTGGAAAATTAATTAAAACATAACAGAAAACAAACATGTTGTGAATATCCATTCATATATTTAATTCAATTTAAGGTTGGAAGGAATTTAAAGTCTTTCCCAACTATGCTATACACTATGTTAGGTAAAGCAGTATTTAAAATAAAACCGCACCACATCACTGTGATAGATAAGTAAGAGTTATTAATAATTCTGCTTTATTAATAGTTGCTTCAGGTCCATTCATCCATTTATTGAGCCAGCTTGATTCATTTCCAGAGACCCAGAGATAAGGAGAGACATCATCAATTCAGGTGATACAAGGGAGAAAACATCTTGACTAAGGGTAGCAATTCATTGTAGAACATACTGTCCAACATGTGATCCTTGTACTTGTGGCCTGTAGAGGGTGTAACAGCATCCGAAATCCCAGACACAACCACAGTCCGGGTTCAAACCCAGTGCTTTTATTCAATAACAAAGTGTACCTTTGACAGGCTTCCTTTCTACATGCTGTAAACGTCTCCAACTCAAACTAATACAGCACAGGAATTTCTTCTCTCCTTCTTCTTTTCCTTCACATTCTCCTCCACTTCTCCCAGTTGAGTTTTGCCTGCCTTCTCTCCCAGCTTTGACTCTCTGCTTTGATAGGAGGACTCTCTTTATACACCCGACCAGGGAAGTACTTCTGGGTCAGGTAAGACCACCCTGGTCCTTGTGCCTTCAATTCCTGAGAACTCAAACTGATAGCCCCCATGGAACACAACAGGGAAGCCCCATGGGATTCCCATGGTGCCCTACAGGTGTCTATACTGCAGCTCGCCAGTCAAAATGCTGCCATACAGTGCACGAGGGAATGCTCTGCTCGTGGCAGGCAGTCACCCACTGCCCTGCCCTTCCAGCCTCCCAAGCCCAAACAGTGAGTCCCTCCATAGCTGCTAGGATGCCTGCTCCAGTGTAGTTACTGCTGCAGTGTCCTTCTGTATCCACATCCTGGCATGGAAATGGAATATCACCTCTCCCTCGCTGATCTTCCTTTATAATGGCCTCCAGGACAGGCAAGGGAGCAGGGGCTGCATACTGCAATTAAAATAGAGACAGGAGAACAGTGTTTGCAGATGCACATGAAGCCATATCTCTCCACAGTCTGGAAATGACCAACCCAGTAGAAAAAACCATGACCCTGGTTTAGGTCAGCCAATATCCCCACCTCTGCCAGCCTCCAGCCTTTCTAAAACTCGTTCACATTGCATCAATAGGCTCTTGGTGAGAGCTGAACCCAGCACTTAGCTCCAGTACTTCACCAGAACCCTCTAGTCATGAGTGAAACAAGTTGTGTAAAACTGAATTTGAAGCTGAACTTAAGAGTTTGACTTTGCTCAAGGTTTTGCAAAACAAACTGTGTTTCGCCACAAATGAAACCCATACCATTAGCACATGCAGTATGTTTTCATCTCATCTGCAACCTTTTTCTCAAAGTCCAAAAGAAGGGTCCAGTTTTCTATGGTTCAGAGCTTGGAAAGGGGTCTAAAGAGTAAGTACCTTTAAGCACTTCACCGCTGCTAAAATCCATTGGCCTGGGTATGTGGCCACTAGCAGTAATCTTAGGGAGTAAATGGTGTTACCTCTGCACCTAAATCAATGGTGTAAGATGGACAGACAGTGTGATGATATTGCATAGAGCCACAGGGCAACTCTGGAGGGTGGCTGAGGAAAGGCAGAGCGATTTTGGCTACAGAAGAACCCTTAAAGAGCAATATTTCCTACCTTTCAATCTAAAAAAAACTCGAGAAACCCATTAAATTTCACATTAGGTAAGTTTCATGTTTCACAATTGCAAAATCACCTGCAAAGCAAATTTTCGAAAAAATTTTGCAAAACTGCATGCGACACAAAACTCTGCGTGTTTCATTCATCGCTATAACTGTCCAGTCATTGGAGATTATTCCATGCTGAGATCCCAAATCTGTTTTCATTTTCCCTGTGATTTTTTAATACTTATACAAATAACCACATTCAATTTATGGTTAATAATTTGCTGTTGTTTATTCATCCACCATTTATCAAACTTATTATAGGGTCATGAAGGCCTAACTTTGGAACAGTCTCTTGATGGGGTACCAGGCCATTGCAGAGTACACTCCACAAACAATTAACCTACATTATATATTTTTAAAAATTATAATAAAGACATAAAACACAGGTTAGTTAAGTATTAGGCCTTCTGAATGTCTAAATAACTAAGGATGTCTTTGGATATATTACTGGCACACGTGTTACATGACTGATATACCCTACTGATATCACCACTGCTACACAGAACAAGGTCTTCAGTATCTTTGGCTCCTTCAGTGTTTGGATGGCTTACTGTGCTCCATCTTTCATTTATCATTACACAGACAATGTGCCAAGTTGCTTCAATACATATGATTTTTTAAGCTACAGTACCCAGGTTAACTGTCTATGGATTCAACCTGGACTTTAAAAGAGATTAAATGGTACAGTATTAGACATTTATGAGTCTGAATTATAATAATCAATTATCAGACTGTCCTTTTTCAGTGTGACATGGATACTTATACAGGATTGCCTTCCTAATGGAAAAATTTCATTACATTTCTGACAGGATTAGTAAGCCTTCATTTGTGCAATTCTCTAAAACCTTGTGCAACATTTGTGTTTCACAATTTTAATCTTCTGTAATTATTTCTTTTTGGAAACCAGGAAAATAAGACAACAGAAAAGACTGAGAAATTTACAGTTAATTGCTTAAAGGAGGCAGAGAAAATTACATTGAATACAGAGCAAAAAAATGAATCTGTTTAATCAGTCATGTTTATTTTACATGGAATCCTTCACAGAGCACACTGTAACAAGAAAACAAGGTAAGATTAATCTAATTTAAAAAAGTTCTATACTACAAAGATGAGATAGATAGATAGATAGATAGATAGATAGATAGATAGATAGATAGATAGATAGATAGATAGATAGATAAACTATAATAAAGTTCATTCATTATACAGCCTATAATAATGTTAATTTCTAATGTAATCAAGTGAGATAAAAGTTAAACACAACTTTTTTCTCTATCTCATTAGCGGTAGATTAATTTTATAAAGCATGGTAATAACATTAATGAGATCATCTGTAAAAAAAAAAAAAAAGCCTAAACTTTGATGGACATGAAAGACAAACAACGCAGAAGAGTCTGAGACTTTTAGCAGAGGCTTTGCAGACGTCTACAAGACATTTCCCTTGCTGCTCTTCAGAGCCATTCTTGTTCCAACTTCAGCAAACCGCCCACAAGCCCCCAACCCCCCCGCCCCCTTCCCTTTTTCCCTCTTATCCCCTTGAGAGCTCAGCAGTACAAATTTCCGTTTATGCCAGTGGCTCGGGCTGACGACACCGCAGCTCTCTACCCCACAGATTGACGAGCCCTCAGATGCCGATTTACTGTACATGGCAGCCACACTGGAGCCGCGGCACATCTGGAGTGGAGTAAACTTACTGAGAAACAGGGGCCAGCCTTGGCCTGGGCCAACGCAATGGAGTGCAGCTGATGAAAGGAGTTCTCCCCCCTGCCTGCAAATCCCTGGGAGGATTTCATTCTATAAACACAACTTGTCTTAAGAAACAGGGTGCAGTAACTCAGCAGAATACAGACACATGCTTGCAGCATGCTACTACATAAAAAGCAGTTCCTGCTATTTTGCATAAAAACAAATGTAAATAGGAACAATGTGATTTATATTATAGGAATAAAAGTCTTCCAGATGTTTCACAGTTTCTTTTACAAAAACTTTTTTAATCTAACTTTTGTAAAATGTTACTTTATTTCTGTATGATAATCTAAAATAATTTAAATGAAAAATCAGTTTACTCTTATTATAAAGTTATATCGTCCCTCCCCCTGCATTCACATGAAATTAATCCAGCTAATGTATACAGCTAATTCATGTTGCTAAACATCCATTAAGGCAATCCAAAGCTACTATCTTCTACACATGATGCTCTTCAAAAACTTTTACTAACATATGTTCTTGAAAAGGTTTTGTCAGAGCAATACACACCTTTTCATTATAATCATATCCATTCATTTTTGTACCTACTTAATTCAATAGGGTGCTAACAAGGAACAGAGAATATTATAGAAACATTAGAAACTATCCTCATGTGGGGGGGCGAGTTTATTGCCGGGCATATTCACCTTCACAGGGCCAACTTAAGTTCACTAATTAATCAAAATGTGAAAATACAGCTGAACTATCTGAAGGGAAAGCCAACACAGACATAGGGAGAATGTGCAGGTCACACACAGTGACCAAGTAGGGATTCGGATTCCGTCTCCTGCTTTCATACCGTGTGGCCCTTAGAAGTCTGGAAAAAGGAGAAACTTGAAAAGGCTGCAGATAAATTGAGCTGTATTTGTTCAATTGGCTCATATGCCTGGTATCGCTCATTTCCCAGCACTCAATCATTTAATCATTCACAAGCAAGAACAACTGGAACAGACATGCTTTAAGCTCATCTGTCTCTTATTTATTGATCTCAGATATATTTAGACTCTGCCTTTTTTCCTAAAATCTTTGTTAGACTCACAAAATGAAAATGTTTACATTTACTATTGTGTCTTTATTGTTCAGTTTTAGCATGTAGTCTAATCCGAAAAAAATATAGTAACAAAAAAATACAATCTGTGCATTAATGAATAAAAACATACATTGTGTGTTATCATTTTTGTTGCTTGTGGTACCTTGGTGAACTTTAACAAATGTGCAAAATACCTCAAAAATATATCAGAAATATATTTGGTGTTGATTACTGATTTTCATGGATTGTTTTTGGATCATATTGTACCTACTATGTAGTCTTTACTTAATTGAGGTGTGTTTTAATGATCAGTACTGCAATAATTATGAATCATTAGTAACTCTCCTCTAATTGATTTATGCTTCTCGATATTCTGCTGTGGCAGCTGGTGCCACTGCTCTACTTCCTAGCTATTTTCCTGCCCATGGAAAAATCAATGGATGGAAAGATTCTGTCATTAGATTGGATGGTCCAGCAAAGATTCTAATGTTGATGCCCAGAAAGAGGTGGATGGCCAGTTGGCCTAGGTCTTCAGGACTATGTCTGGGTCTGACTTTATATTTGATTTTCTCTTGCAATTAACAGTGGAAACCATAGAGAGATTTATTTACTCTAATGATATCGCTTGACTGGAGTTTTGTTTACCACTTCCCTGTTATCAGCTGGTCATAGTTCAACAATAATTAGTGAACAGATAATGATGGGTTCCATCAAGAGCGGCGTTTGGGGGTGGCAAGTGGGGCGACCGCCCCAGGCCCCGTGCCTGACAGGGCCCTGCTTTTGAGGTCCGCGTGTCTCATTCGAGAGGATTTGACAAGTTATATTCTCCTGTATATACAGTATACATTTGAGATGCTTCTAAGAGGAACCCTTTTAAAATCCCTCTTCAAGGTCAAATTCTGTACATGTACGTCTTTGAATATTAATGCACAAAAACTCATACCGCTAAGTTATGACTATGACATCTTGCATATCGAGACTCAGAATATACTTGCAATTTGGGTACTTTTCTAGAAGTGACCCTGCTAATTTGCGCGTGACACCGCATCGCATTCTGCACTGTTGTGGTATTGTCATGAATTATGAATTGCACTTTTTTAATAGATTATATTGTTATATTTTGATAAAGTCCGCGTGTTTTCTTGCAAAAATTTAGCTGAATACCGTAATGAGAAAATCCGGTGTATATTAACATTATTTTTATTAAATTCGTGAGCAAGTTTATTACAGTCCACACATACCAGTGACAGTGTTTGACGTAACTGGCTCCACATGGGGCCCCGCACACCCCTACGGCCGCCTCAGGGTTCCATTTATATTCATTGGTTTCAAATTCCTTTGTTTTCCTGTCTGTTTACACAAATCTGTGTCTTTATGCATACTTATTATGTAATCAGTAATTTGTAAAGTTTGCATTTGCATTTTACCTGTTAACTTGTCACAGTGCTTTGCATCTGCATCCTGGGAAGAGTGTTACACAAAATAATTTAATCAGGTTGAATTGTTTATTATATTTATTTCTTAAACAGAAAAAATATCAATGAGTGCACAAGAGTAGTAATAAGTGAAAACTAACACAAGATGGGAATAAACAAATCCTACTTACTACACCAGCCCTAGTTAAAAATTAATTTACACCTCCCTAATTATGTTGATGGACTCATCCTTTGGAAATCCACAATGATCTAAAATCAACTCTTTTGCTTATATCCAGCTTTTAACTGCACTACCTTACACTCAAGTGAACTTATCACACAACCCACATAACTCCACAACCCTTGATTTTAAAATAAGCAATAGAGAGTGATTAATTTAAGATGTAGAGTTAGAGTTCAGGAGTCAGGGTCTGAGCTAAAAAGCCAGTCACCTCAGCAAGAAGAATATCGCCTGTCTGCTATTAGTTCCATCATCCACCTTAGTCTTTTTTTTTAATTTAAAAGAATCAGAACAGTTTCTAGGAATACGGCCCTATACCTTAACTAACCTACATAAGAACATTGAAAAACAAAGGACAAAAAAAAGGTCATAAGCAGTTTTCTATAATGAAAAGAAATTAACGGAAGGTTTTTTACATAAGAACATAAGAGATTTCACAAGCAAGAGAATTCAGTCTATCAATCTTGTTTGTTTAGTTAATAACTGAACTGTCCCTGTATCTCATCCAGATACTTCTTAAACTATGTCAGGGTCTTGGTAGTTTGATCCAGATTTGAACACAACTCTGTGTGAAGAAGTACTTCCTGGCTTCAGTCCTATATGCACTTCTCCTTAATTTCCACTGGTGTCCTCAAGTAATTCACAGTTTAGTTAAAAGAATCCTGCTTGATCTATTTTATTGAAGGCTTTGAGAATTTTGAAGACCTGGATTTTGTCCTCATGCTGTCTCTGCTGCTCAAGACTAAAAAGGGGTAATTCTCTGTCAGACTATGACGTATCCTTAAGTCCTGGGATGCACCTGCTTGCTCTCCTCTGCACAATTCCATTATTTTTCCTTGTTAATCCTGGCACAAACTTTATTGACTGAATAAGGCTGAACCCCCTCCACTACCTGGACCTGGTGCTGATAAAGAATTCAATCCAAAGGCACCTGGTACAGGAGCTCATTAGTTTTATTAGATTGTTTTCATTTTCCAAAAATGAAAATGTCCAGTTGGCTCCATTGCCAACAGTTTAGGTTCTCTTTATATGACTTCTAAGTCCAATCACTTTCTCATGTTTGTTTCATACTTTTAAGCTGCCTGCCACACCTTTGCCAGTTAAGCAGGCCACACTGTACATAAGATACATACACAGTAACATGTACATATAGAGTGACTGGTAGATAGGAACTAAAGTAGTTTCAATCCAAACAAGTATAAATGGAGAACCTTTTGTGTAGAGACTTAACTGAAATGTGACAATGCTGTATAATATAAATACACACAAATTATATATATATATATATATATATATATATATATATATATATATATATATATATATACACACACACAGAGTATATACAGTGTATATATACTGTATATAAGCTGTGTACCTAAGATATGTATTTAATGTTTCTGATTTTATTCTTTTGTAACTCTTAATTAATTTGAAACCCCACAAAAGACTAGTCTTTTATGCTGTAACTGAATTTGCTGCCAAAACGCCTACACTTGCTGGATACTGTAGGCAAGTGCAGAAATGTTCTGCAGTCAAAGGTATTTTTGGCAAGGGTTAAAACAACAACCGTTATCCCCATGTCCAGATCAATTGTATACACAAGTCGTGCCTTTCAATTCTTTTTCGTTTTGCTTACATGGAGCCTACCAATTTGTCACAGGTATCTTATGACAGCCTGATGAAACACAATACTTTTGCCTAATGCAGGGATTTGCTGATACCCAAAAAATATATTAATAAAAAAAATAATAAAGTTTGGATAAGTAAAGAAATGAAGAATATCAAAAGTTGTTAGAACAACAACAAAAAGGCAAGAAGTTAGGGTCACCAAAACCATTTTGTTTGGTCTTGCTAGTGAAATCCATTAAGTGTAATCTCTTCCTTATGGCACCTAAGAACCTGTGGTGACAACTGACACCCGCACAATAAATCACCTCCTTTCCGGGCAGCATGTCTCTGTGAGAAATCATATGGTGTCATTTGAAGTTGTTCTCTCCGCAGAACACCAGTTGTCTATCTTGCTGTGTCCGCATTTGTGCTTTCCTGGCAACGAGATGCACCTTGCAAGGCCTTTTTGCTAATTTAAGTAGACAAAGACGGCGCCCAAATACTAACCAGTCTTTATGGGAGGCAGGCAGAAACTCTGACATAGAAGGCAATGGGGGAAGGAATGCATTTCATCAAGCAGCTGTTTATCCCTTACTGGGTAGTTTTGGTTTGATGAATATTTCAGCTTGAGAGAGCCGGTTGATTCCATACAGCTTTCAGAGAGTGTGTGATGAGGGCTATGTGGCTTCTGCACATATCTGGAGTAGGCGCCGAGTAATGAATGTCTTTATCCCAAGTTGTATATAAATCATGCAGTGCCTGGCAGCATCGTGAGTTCTGTTTCCTATCACATGTACAGCGGCTCTAGTTTGATGCTTTTTTTTGTTCTCTTTTTCAATTGCATGTATTCTTTCAAACTGTTTTCTTTAGTCTGCCCTTTCACTGAATGTTCCTGTGTTGCCTCCTGCTGAGCCACAGTGAGTTCATCATTTTTGTACCTCAAAGCATTAACCAGCATTGCATCACCAAAGGATATTCAACCCCCTCACCAGGTTCAACTATCTTTGTAGTTAAAACACATTGTCCGTGCACAACACTGCTTAAAGGAAAACTAAGTCAGTAAAATAGTTTGTGTTTCGTTCATAGATTTTATTATCTTAGTCTCTCAAGATGTTATGGTTTGCTGTTTTTATGTATCCATGGTCCGAATAGTTTCTGTGATTACGAAGGATAATAATTCATAAAGGTTTGAAACAAACAAACAAACAAGATTTGTTCATACCATGCCTTTTTATAGGGAATCCGAAGGAAATTTACAAAACAAACGTAACTAGTACAGCTGTTTACATACTATACATTACTTTAACAGCTGGAGCAGAGGCAGATTAAGTAACTTGTTCAAAAGGTTGGAAACAGGACTTGTGGTTTGTTGTTTAGTTCCCTAAACACTATGCCATTCTGCTACTTTATAAAACACAAAATATAAAAGATACCTTATTACTTGCTGTTATCATTCAATCCTTGACTTATCAAACCTCTTTAATCACAGGGGGTAAAAGCCAATCTAAGTAACATTATGTTCAAACAGTACAGGGCATCAGTGCTTCTCTGGGCACCGTCACACACACTTATACATTGACAATTCAAGGCCAATAATCAACCTAGTCCTATGTATCTTTGGGATAAAGGTGGAAAACTAGCCTACCCAGAGAAAAAACACTCTCTATTGAAATAAAAAAATTAGAATAAATTACATTTGTATCTCATAGTTGGGTAAAAATGTGTGGCCTGCAGGGGGCACACCAGCTGCACAAACCCAACACAGGCAGACACCTGACACAAGTTCCAAGCACAGGGAAGCTTAAAAAACATGTGCTATCATTCCCCACAGCAGCACAGTACAATAAAGATCTTTACAGCATACTTCACTTTGTTTGCCGTGTTCTTATCCCTTTCTTTATCTTTCTCTCGTTTGTCTCAACACCTCCACCGGCAAGCATTGTCCTCTCCCATTGTCCATATAATAGGGCTCTGAAGCCTCTGCAACTCCCCCTGGCAGCACCCACGGAACCCAACAGGGCTAAATTGAACTCCAACTCCCAGGATGCCCTGCTGGAATTCGTGGTACCCCAGCAACCCTGGGGGCTGCCCTCTAGTGTCCTGAGGGAAATAATGTCCTGAATATGCTCTTTCCCCCGTCCATCCATTCAGCTGGCCCCGGCCATCTGCGCCAAAGGGTTATAAATAATTTCTAGAAAGGTAATGATGAAAGGGCAGGGTGGCACATTAAGAGACAAGATTCCTTCAATATTTTAGTAGTAAATGAACAGTCAAGTGAATCAGAAACACCAAGGGGGAGTTAAAATATACAAAAAGTGAAATTGCAGATACTCCAATCTTGTATTTTTCAGATTTTTCAAATTTGAAAAAGTGGATAACCTCATATCTGTAACAGGGACTACTAAGGAGACACTGAGTGATCTGGAAACAGCAGAGTGAGAAGAGCTGCTGAGATTAAATATGCTGAAATCTAACCATTCGACAGGATCAAATAATATTTATCATCAAGTACTTCAGGAGGTTAGTAAGTGCATAAACACATATTTTTTTCAAAAGTCACAGCACACTGAAGAAATTCCCAAGCACGGGAAAATAGCAAAAAACACACTGCTATATAAAAAGGGTGATTGGGCAGATCCAAATAACTATAGACTAGTAAGTTTAATGTGTGTCACAGGTACATTAATGCAAGAATGAGAGTGTCAATGAACAGTCAGCATGGGTTCAGTTGGGGAAGTTGCTTTTTCAATAATATGCTGGAATTCTGTGAAGAAGCTACAAGTGCATATGATTGGTGAAGTGTAAATGATATTACTTATCTTGATTTTCAGAAGACATCTGATGAGGTTCCAGATGAACAGTTGGGCATCAAACTAAAAGAAATGGGAATTAAAGGCATACTGTGTGAAGGGTTATGATGTGAGAAACCTTCTCAAAATTACATGATGTTAAAATTGGTCCCTCAATTGTTAGTGCTGGCGCTGCTGTGCTTTTTAATAAAATATCTAGATAGAAGTATAAATAACAAGCTGGTTATGTCTGCAAGTAATATGAAACTAGGTGGAATGGCAGTTAACTTAGAACCAGCTGAATCATTGCAAAGGAGCTTGGATAGCATACAGCTTGAGCAGATTTGTGGCAGATGAAATTTAATGTAAGTAAATGTAAAGTATTATGCATAGGAAATATAATTGTTAGATTTTAATACACAATGGGGGATCTGAAATTTGAAAGTATCCCTTATGGGAATTACCTGGGAGTCATAGTGGACTCATTACTTATCAACATTCAGATAGTGTGCTGAAGCCATTAAGAAGTCTAACAGAATGTTAGGTTATATAGTATGATGTGAGGAGTATAAGTCAAAAGAGGTTATACTTAAGCTGTATAAGGCAATGGTGAAGCCTCACCTAGAGAAACGTGTACAGATTTGGTCTCTGGGATACAAAAAAGACATAGCAGCACTAGAGAAAGTCCAGAGAAGAGTGATTAGGCTTTTTCTGGGAATGAGAGGTATGAACTATGAGGAAAGACTGAAGAAACCAATCCTTTTCAGTTTAAGCAAGCAGAGATTAAAAGGTGACATGGTTGAAGTTTCTAAATTGTGATAGAAATTACAGTAGTACAATAGATCCAGGTAGTTACTTTAAACTGAGTTCAACATGAAAACATGGTTATACTTAGAAAGTTGTTAAGGACATATTTTCACACAATTAGTTAAAAAGTTTAAGACCAATAAATACATGGAACAAATGATCAAGTAGCATGGTGGACAGTAGGACTTTAGGGACCTTCAAAACTTGTTATTTTAGAGAAAGAAAGTGGATAGGATTGTGAGCTTAATTAGGCTGAATGGCCTGTTCTAATCAAAACCTTTCTATAGTTGTCTATTCCTGGTGTGCATTGAGTTTGTACATATTCCCCATGCATTTTTTCCACTGGTTCCTTCCACATCTCAAAGACTTGACTGGTGAATTAATAATTTCAAATTTAATGAGCATGTGTGTTTGACCCCTTTAATGAACTTGCACCTATCTATTGTTGCATATTGGAGCCATTGGTATCAGGATGGGCTCTGGCTTCCAGCTATACTCAGAACTAAGAATCTGGTGATGTTAAAGGTTGTAAATCCATGTTATTGTCCTGACTTAATGAGGAACCCTAATTGTTCCCTAATTGCACCCACTTTTATTACTTTGAAGAGACCAGGGAAATTATTAAATTGATTGATTTGCAGACAAAGAGCCAGGTAATTGCTAAAATTAAAACCCCAAATGGGAATAAAGTGCGCTAAAGAAAATATTTGGCTATGTGTGTGGGTGAATAAGTATAATAATTTTAAAAGCATGGGTTAGATTTAATTTACCATTCAGCACATAAACAGCTGTCATAAAAACCTTGTTCAGTTATTCAATATTTATTTTGAATGTATGTAACTGTTATATATTGCACATAAACACACGACAAACAATAAAAAACTACATATTGCTTAGGTAAAAGATATCAATAAAAAATTAAAGTAATGAACATATTTCAAACATATCTGAGCAATAATAAGTCCTGCTTATGCACAAGATTGAAAATGTACAACACTACTGAGAAACTCCAGATGAAAAGACTACGGACTACAAAACTTGCAAAAACCAAAAAATTAAACCTTAAGTAAAATAGAAACAACCAAGAGCTTATATTTTGCTAAGGTAAAAAAAAAAATATCAATCTTCTTCTTAGTAGTGGAACCTCTTGGCAACAATCATACCCCATAACAAAATCAAGATGGGATACAGAGAAGATATTGCTGGTGATGAAACAACATATTTCTTGAGCAGACAGCATGTATTTCCACTATCAGTTTCTGTGGATATGATAGGAGTCACAGAAGCCAAAGAGCTCTTTCTGCCAAAAACTTGAGAAAAGTCTGAAAAACTTGTAAGTTTTAAAAAATCTCCCTTCTTAAAACTCTTCAGATCCTTGTATCTCTTAGTGTGTTCAATACAAAAAGAATCTTAGTCACCTCCTTTCAAGATATTTCTATTGCTTCTATTTGGTGACTTGTAGCGATGAGCATTTGTTTAGCGAAATTGACATTAGAATTAATTTTGAAGGCAATTTTATATACAGTATGTGAAACATGTTTAAAGTTTAGTTTTTCTTTTTTTTTGGGTGGAAAACAAATAATATTGCTACTTAAAGCCTTGTTCATACTTCCATGTTTAGGTGTGTACTTTTCTGCAGCCACTTCAGGCATGTAATCTGCACCAGATCAATAAAGTCAATTCCATTTATGCCTGTTGTTCACATCACCATGCAGGAGTGCAGTTTGTTTTTTAAAGTTGTGACATGCTGCTTGTTTTCCATATGAAGACTCATCTAAACACATCATCATGCATGACATAATAAAATCTCACTACATGGACAGTCACTGATGCCTGTCCTCACCCCGCTGTTACTTAGCAAGCACCTTCTTCTAGATGAGGATTTGCCCCCTTCAAGTGTTTTTTTTTTCTTAGATATATATATATGCTTAAATACTAATTGACAGGAAAATGCATGAAGAATCATTACATGGCAATGCTTCCAGACAGAAATAAATGCCTTTCTTGTTTGAATGATACAAATGTCACTGGAAGCAAAATTATTTTGTGACGTAAAACAGCAAGTTTTACTGTGAATTCAGCTTTGTGCAAACTGTTTTGCTGCTCACTAGTCATTTGTTGCAAGCAAAAAAATAGAAATTTGTGACAAAAGTACAAGGATAACTTAAAAAGTAAAGGCAATTTGAAAATTATGGGGTAAACGCAACAAATAGAAACTAACGCAATACAACATCTTCATGGTGGCTTATGCATGCTGTGATGGACACCCGGGCATCAGCCTGCCCAAACCCCGACACGATCACAAAAGCAAAGTCCTTTATCAAAATAAATGAAGGTTTTATTTTAAATACCTCCAACAAACTATTTACACAAAGCACAAAACACGTCTCTCTCTCTCCACCATATACTGTCTCTCTCACCACCGCACTGCCCTCCTCCAGTCGAGTGTTGCCTCTCTACCACCCAGCTCCGACTCGCCTGAATAAGGGAGTGTGGTCCCTTTTATTACAGACCTAGGAATACTTCCAGTGCCAGGGCGATTACCCAATAGAAGTACTTCGGGGTCACACGGAAATTCATTATTAGAGTAGGGAGCTTGTTTCCCTGGAACACCCTCTTGTAGCACCTCGTGACCCAAGCAGGGCTGCCCTGCCAGACTACATTTCTCGGCATGCCCTGCTGGCTTCCCACTGGGTGTGGATATCTGGGACTGCTGCCATCTAGCATGCTGGGGGAATAACAGTTCCCTAGTGATATCTCTACTTTTATAGGGCCTGTCCATCCATTTCTTCCTTCCGGGTCTGCCTTCTTTCCTGGTCGGGATGTCCATCCAGCCTGTGTGGCATCTACAATGCATAGTGCAGAGCTATTTGAAGCCAAACTCAAATGAACATGGACGCTTCGCTGTGGGATTGTTGAACAATGTGCTGCAGTGAGATTTCTTTGGGTAGAGGGAGTGAAACCTGTTGAATTTCAATGTTGGAAGAAGAAATGGTATCTCCTCCAAAGCTGCCCCCTAGTTTACCTAATTGTACATAATACATTCTCAAACCCTCTTAATTCAATTTAGGGTCTAAGGGGCCAGAATCTATCCTGAAATTATTGGATGCAAGTAGGAAAACAACAATTAAACCCAACACAGTTTGTCCATCACTAGAGACAGAGCCTTGCTGTCTTACCCCTACCTCAGAGTAGACACGTCATTCACCTGTTTAGCTGAGTTCTTTCAAGATCTTTTATTGCCCTTGGAACAAGCATCATTGCCTTATGGAAGGAAGTGTTGTTATTGCAACATTACAGGTTTGTACGTGGAAAATATTCAGAGTAAAAATATTCAAAGTTACACAAGGTACGGGACACCATTTAATTAATTTGACTTTTTGCCTAGGAACTAGCACGCCATCCAATTCTTTTCAAAACTAACAGCAAGTTACTAGTAAAGTTGCTAGTACAATGACAGCAAGTATACTACAGTATATGGCAATGTAGTATAGTAGGTTCTGATTAACACTGCCATCTTGGTGAAGATACACTACCTGGACGTTCTGCTCAGATTCCAACAGTGTCATTGCGCATGTTCTGCTTTTTGGGTGGATAGCTTTTTTCAGATATGTGTAATTAAAATCATATGTGTTGATACTGTTTCCAATATTTGACATCTTTCATCTCAGGGGATGTTAGTTTCCCAAATCCATGCTTCAGATGTAATGAAAGTTTATAAATATCTTTCTTTTTAACATCACTTAGGAATTAAGATGTTGCTGAGAAATGAAACATTAACAAAAGTACCAAAAATCCCACTTGTTTAAAATAATATTTCCAGAAATGGGTCAATGAGTGCATTTACGGGCAGTTTTTTTTTTCTTCTTATCCAGAATACTTTTTTAGCTACAAATAAAAAACGACCATCTTGAATTTCAACAGTGCAATTTAATGATTTGTTCTTTAGATGTAAAAAACATTTAAAGGAGAAACGCTTCCAACTCATCTCCCTCTCTTTTTTTAAGTACAGTACATATGCTATGTATAAACTGTTAGTCTGTTTTTAGAAGCCCAGTTTAACATGTTTTTTTTCTCTTTCCCAACATGAATTTCTATCTTTTTTATCTCCTTTCACATAATTAATCAGCCATTCACTTAAATTTTTTTTTATAAAAGATTTCCTAGTAAGCATTATTACAAAACCCTTTACAAAATAGTTACCATTGCAGAACCAGATGTCACAATTCATTGACTGTTCATAACAACGGATATGCACGAGATAACATGTAGAAAATGAAGTGACACAGATTAAATGGAATAAAGTCAATTTCTTAATGCATTAGAAAAGAAGTGTTACATTTAGTGGGAGTTTAATTTTTTCAGCCAAAAGAAGCGTCGCTGATAGATAAAAATCTGAAAACATGGATGCATAAAATAGCATAGAGAATTTTCTGTAATGATGGCATTTGACACTTTCAGTGTCAACATAATGGTATTTGACAGTCACCTACTAGCATTTTCTAGCCAGAAATCATTCGCCCACATATATTTTGAGCTTTTTTTTTTGTAGAAGAGATTTTTTTGTATTATCTTGGATGGAATAGCACAATTTAATTTACCAGTCAATTTGACAGATTGTGTCTAGGATGTGGAAGGGTATGAGAGAACCGAGAACAGACAAAAGTATTTAAGGTGAACACACTGGTAACTGGAATAAACTGCTCTGCCAAATTAGAAAGAAGTGGCAGATTATTTATTTATTTTTTAAATTGATTTTATTTGAAGAAAATAGCATTCCATATAATTAGGTCTAACTTATACACCTAAGAAAATAACATTCCATACAATCCAATCAAACGTAACAAACCAGAATTCAACCCCCACTTGAGAGAAAGAGAGGAGAGCCAACAATCAGAGCAAATTTTTAAAAACAACAAAAAAAGGGACAATGTCCTTTTCCTCGATATAAATGCATCTAATATTTTAGTAATTAGATCTTGCCCTTGATAAAAGATGAGACAAGTGAGCCACAAAAAGAGTTGGGGCAGCATCCCATATATTGTCTTCTGGCTACAAAAGTGTTAAGTTTTGTGTACAACTGAGTACAGATTTGAGTCCAGAACAGAATTGTCTTGATGAGGCAAAGATGGCGGTTTTAAAAGAGAGGACAGGAAGTGATGTCATTAGGACCAGAACCAGAAGTGCCATCATCAGGGCCTGCAGTGGAAAGAGAGAAAGTGTCAGTACACTCTACCATCCCCTGGTCTGGCATGGAATTACCTTCATTCAGGCCCTTTAACTGCCTCCAATGCGCACATGTGTGACACCCTATTTTAAAAAAGTATTGAACAGATCATCTAAGTGAGAATATATTTTTTTCCAATTTCAAAATATAGAACATCAGTTACCCACTGACTTGAAAGTGGTGAGGTGGGATTACTCCAGATGAGGAAGATAAGTCTACGTGCTAGTAGAGTGGTATAAGCAATTACAATCAATTTGTCATTCACCACTATTAGCCCATCTGTTAATGGGTTAGGAGGGATTGTGACACCGAGGTTGTCTGCCAGGCATTAATGTCCAGAATGATGTCAATATGGTGCAAGCCCAGTGCAAACTGCAACATTCACAGGTTGAATCTTGGCCTGGATACATTTTGAACAATTTTAAATGTGATACATTTGATCGATAAAAGATTTTAAGTTAAATGATTGAATTCTTTGTGCAGATGGAGCTAGAAGTGGTAGATTAAAGAATAAGGGACCAGAACATAAAATGTGGTCAAAAACCTGGGCCAAAATTTGGTTTCGTGAGGTCAACAGTATAAATCATCAAAGCCAAAAACACTAAACTAAACTGTTGTTGAAGTTCAAAGAAAAGAATCAGAAAGCAGGAACATTAGATTTATAGAACGCACCATAAGTTTTGTAAGTTCGAATTCACAATTACAAACAGCCAGGAAGTGCATGGCACTGATATTTATGTCATTGCAACAGTGATATCATGCACCGTGCATGTCTGATTGTCGAAGCACAGCAACATTAGAGCAATCGTGCCTCAAAGTGGCATTTAGAAAAAATGTGAATTAACTTTAACTGCCATAGATAAAATCTAAACTAAAAATGAATTCAAGAAATTGAGTCTGTGACATAGAAAACCTTTTAAGGAATAATGTGAAACAAAAAAAAAAAAATCTTAACACAAAGATGGCAATAAGTACAACTCTAGAATCATCGAAATTAGGGCCTTCTGTTTGTAATTTTATGATTGGAGCCTACTAAAAATGTAGTGAAAGGTGAAGAACTTTACAGAATGATTAATAATAATAACATAACTTAGTATTCTGAAACCTTGTTTAATCTAATTCTAGATCACACTGGGCCTAAACTTCTCTGAGTGTAAATAGGCACAGGGCAGGATCCATCCCTGCACATGGAATTACTCCTTTACAGGCCCCAGGTGTATGCACACACACACATCTAGTTTGTACTGATTATGATGATTAACTAAACACTCATGTCTTTCAGAAGTGTGAGGAAAATCAGAGTATCCAGAGAAAAATGAAGACAAGGACAGAATATGTAAACTCTACACAGAAAGTGGCAACCCAGAGGAACCCAGAACTCTAGATCTATGAGGTTGCTGGAGAACCACTGTGCCTCTAGAGTTAACATTTCTTTAACTATTGATTAAATATACATTATAGTGAACACATGAAAGTGTTTGATATTGCTTTAAACATAATGCAAACTATCCACAGTGAAAACTTTCTACTTTGTGATTGTATATATGAATTTATAAAAGGGAAGTGAAGTAGGCTTCTGGTGATGCAACTGGGAGGGACAGAGAACAGAATTGTTTGCAAGAATCTGCCCGTTCAGTGAATTCCTCTTATTTTAGGAAAAGACTGATTTGCTATGACATAATTACATTTTGTGGGTGGTCAGCTCATAAAATTTACTTGAATGCAATAAGTACAAATTATGACTTGCTGGTGTAATATTTTGCTATAAAATGTGTGCATGAGATCCACCTAAGAACTGAAATAGATTTGTTTTTCCTGGACTGTTCTAAAAAAGAGGGTGGATGTGGCATGTTTGGTTTTAGCTACAGCGGTTACCGTCTTAACCAAAGAAGTACCGTATATTATTTTCTTCAAATATTGTCTCTTCATTCACTCTTTTCTTATGATTAAATCAATCAAATGTTTAAGTAGTTTAAGAGTGCTGAATGCAAATTCAGAAAGTGTGTGTGTAAATTAAGTGAGTGTGGTGTCACTGCCATCCATTATTTCCAGCAATGTAAAGACATTTTTGTTATTTAATGCTGGTACATCCATACCAATAGTATTCTATGAGTTCGGAATTCACAATGGTTTTGTCAGGTGCCTTTCTTGTCAAGCCAGGACTGCACACTGATCTCACACATCACCATTTGACTGATTTGGAGGTAAGAAAACAACAAAGGATTAAAGAAGGTACATTTTTTTGTCTTAGCCTTGTGCAAAAGTTTCTTCTGTTTCCTACCACATTTATAACAGCAATAGTACATTATCACATCACAACTTTTTGAATATGTGAAAAAAATACAATTTCTAAAATGAGTATGTTTAAGATGATCTAAGATTCTCTTTAGTATATTCAGAAATATCATTCATTAACAATATTTCTGCTCTGGAAAAGTGAAAAAAAAAGTTAAAGATTCAACATTTAAGCCCAATTGACTTTATTTCATGGTGGAGACATAACATTTCAGCTATTTAAATAACATCGGCTAAAACACTTTTCCTCTAATCCTTTTTTATTTTTCAGTGTGGAAATAACCTTTACCTATTGTTTTCTTTCTTCAGATACAGAAACGCTGATTCAGTCCTTCATTAACTACTTGGGAATGTGGTGTCTGCTTAGTCTCCAGTAACTCTCCTGTAATGCAAATAATGTAATTGCACAGAATGTCCTTTAAAATAAATTGAATGGCAAAAAGGAGCGTTCTAAAGCACATCATTAGGCTTCTAGGAGCCTGCTGTTCATGTAAGTATTATTAAGAATGTAACTATTGTTTTTGCCAGTGTTTGCCCTGGACTAGTAAAAATGCACCAATTTTGCACCACATGAGATAACAATCCATAAATAAAAAATAATAAACATAACCAACCTTGATGAACCAATTTTTAATTAAACATATTTTTCTACATTAATGCTTCACCTAAATACACAACTTAATTTACAATTACCCAATTGCTAATATGCAGCATATCTTCATAAAAACCATATTACATTTACAGAACATGTAACTCCCTAAATGAAACCCCCCTGCCCTAAAGAACAACTAGAAAAATCATAGCTGGTACCCCGTCTTGGTGTTATTTTGGAGAAATTAGGTGGAATGAATTGGTAAACTTTGTTGAGACGAATGGCCTGATGTTCTAATAAGTTGAAAGTGCATTATGTCCTTTTAATCAGTCTAAAACAACTGCTATCAAATGATAAAGTGAAAATGTGTGAAATAACTTTGCAGATTTTGCACTTGGCAGCTTATTCCCATCAAAACGACTTTTAGAGATAAAAAAATGCACGCTAAGACATCATTTTATGCTTTATCGGGAAAAAAAATGTTGATCAACATGCATTCATCTTGAATTTGATATTCAATATCTCTAAATTATGTATGTTTTGCTTCCTTGTTTTTCCATTTCCAACTAATTATGGTGACAAAAACTAAACAGACAGAATATACAATCGACTGATTCATATTGGCCAGTTTATAATAACGATTAATGTCTCAGCTAACCATCAAGGTGAGTGACATCCAAAGACAACAGCAATACAATGAAGGAGTTGCTCACATGACACACTTACAAGAAACTAACATTTAAATGTTTCATAAGCCAAATGTATGGGAAAGAGCACATATCAGAAACATTCTTAAAGGTTGTAGTTGAGAACTACTTTAAGGAAAGACTGACTACATCATTTTAGGAGGTCATGATTAAAAATTGAATTGAAGCACCACACCTCAAATCAACTCCAGGCCTTTTATCTGCTTAATTGATAATGACATAACGATGGACTTGCCCACACCTGCCCATGAAATAGCCTTTGAGTCAATTGTCCAATTACTTTTGTGCCTCTGAAATGAAGGGATTGTGTTAAAAAAATGCTTTAGTTGCCTCAGATTTTTATGCAATCGTTTTGTTCACCCCACTGAATTAAAGCTGAAAGTCTGCACTTCAACTGCATTGGAGTTATTTCATTTAAAATTCATTGTGGTAATGTACAGAACCAAAATCAGAAAAAAGTTGTCTCTGTCCAAATATTTATGGACCTAACTGTATGTGGTGTGCAAAGCTGTATGTGGTGTGCAAAGCTATTCAATGGACAATGGACAATAATGAGCAGGAACATCAAGTAATCAAATATTGTGAAAGCAAAAACATTATTAACTGTGTGTTTTATGCCAGAGGAGTATGGTGAGCTAGATGGACTGTATATAACTTGTTCTTCTCCCAATTTAACTGTTGAACATCAATAATTCCTCAGGTGCTTATTGAAGACAACTGTGTAATCTGAGATATTTGAGTTTTACAGCTTTGTAGGACATTTTCTAGACACCTCTCTGTTATTAAAACCTAAACAGGCTATGTGCACACCAGCCTAACTTTAAATAAAATTACTAGTCTCATTTTATGAATCCCCAAGAGAAAAGGAAATGATGGTTATTTTATTTTTTGAAAGTGACATTGCACATTATGGAAAGAAGCAGGTATTATGATTTGTTATAGGAGAAGCATGTAATGTAAATTCTTCTCCTGTTAAAATGTCCCCATTGCTGTTTTTTTTACAACATTTTAAATCTTGAGCATAGGAGACTGCATGGAGACCACATCAGACATGGATAAACTAGGGTGCAACAGAATTCTTTCAGTTTAATGGTGAATCACATACCGAAGGACACCAGTGTATATTAAGGAGAATTGCATTTAGGACTCAAAGAGTTGTGGGAATCACAAATTACCCAGCCATATAGTTACAACGGAAACCTTGACAACCTTTAAAAAATATCTGGATGAGGTATTATGACAGCTTAGCACTTCACTACACAAACAAGCCAGACGAACTGAATGGTCACCTCTCATTTGTCAAATTTCTTATGTTTTAATTAACAAACAATATGTCTGCTATAACTAAATGGAAAAAAAAATCAATATTTATAATATATTGCTGACAATTACTGTTTCCTTTGTCTATGTTGACAAACATTTCAAAGAGTTACAACATTTGTCACATAAAATCTTTATGATTGGCACCCTGGCTGTTGTTGATGCACATCAGTATGTGAATGGAGTGGTGCATCAGGATGATGTAAAAGTTTCATTAGCAGAAGTATAAATATGAAAGATTATAGGGATAGACTAAGACAGCATTGGAGAAACATAATCTAGAAGATTAACCATTTCATATTTTTTCTATATAGAATCACCAATATTGTGAAATAAACACATTGTTATTGGCACCTCCATGTTGCAATAGTCTAGTCCAGAGGTGTTGAAATGTCGGTCCTGGAGAGCCGCATTGGCTGCAGGTTTTTGTTAATGAAAAGTCAATTACTGCTGATGAAGCACTTATTGCTTAAGTGACATTTTGATGCTTCATTTTAGTGGTCTCATTTGCTAAGGTTCCCCATCCTTAAATGCTTATTTCAGTCTTAAACAGCTGCATTCACTGTTTTAATGGCTCCTTATTAGCAATAAGATGTAAATGACAAAGCAGTCAGCAGCTCACCATCTAGCTTATTTTGATTTACATCTCTATGTGTTCATCATGCATTGATTTATTAAAACACTTAATAGGAAAATGTGACAGGCTTCAAATCATTTTGATGATATCCTTGTAAAGGAACAAAATCTACGATATAAGAACCTTACATTGCACCATAAAATTAAATAAGGTCTAAGATTGGAAAGGATTGGTTTATAATTAAGCAATTGGGTTGGAATGAAAACCTGTAGCCACTGCGGCTCTCCAGGACCAACATTGCTCACCCCTTGTCTAGTCACATTATAGGGTGAAATGATTATATATTGTAAAATTCTGTGACCAGGAAGGATGAAATGGTTTTACATTGATCATTTGGCTGTTGGGTTTTACTGAAGCAGAGCAGACAGAGGAGACTGTGCTCCTTTAATGTAGGTAGTGACATCCTTAAGATGTTCTATAACTCTGTGACGTCCAAAGCCACTTTCTGTGCTGTGGTTTGCTGGGTCAGTAACATCACTTCAAAAGAGACCATTCAAATCAACAATCTGAGTTGAAAGGTAGGCTCAGTTAAGGGACATGTTCCCAACCTGCTGGAGGCAAAAGTGGTAACAATTAATGGCCATTATGGACAATGCTAGACATCCTCTCTCTGACACACTAATACTGAGGACTTTTAGCCAACGAATTATACAACAGATGTGCATCAAGAAAAGCTACTAGCGTGCTTTCATATCTATGTGTTTATAATGCCACACTGTAACTGCTCTCTTATCATTAGTCAAGTCAGAATTGTTTTCTTCTTTTTTGAGGTTGTCATTGTTTGTAATAAAATTTCTGTATTTCATTAGCATCTGTAGAAGCTAATTATTAATTTTGTCATCATTCTGCAGATGCCCTTTTGGTTCTTTTCTTAGTATGTCGCTCAGCACTTGTGGTAATATTTGTCTGCAGTTGTTACGCCAGTTGCCAGTCTCATGATGAGAATGCCATGTGATGTATTACGTCATGTCAGCCATATAAATAAGATAGTGGTGCACAGCTTCTGGCATCCACGCCCCAGATGATTTTTCTTCAAATGTTTTTTTTAATTTGATTTTTCTTCAAATAAACTATGAAGACTAGAGTTAGTAAGGGGCAATTAAGACACGGCAGTGTGTGGACTTGGCAGTATAAATTATTGGCTTATAGTACAGCCTTGGCTTTGATGATCAGTTTTGATGACTTCGTTTGCTTGTACGTAGACTATGCGTTTGTCAGGTTCATTTCCTTCTACCACCTCTTATGGAAATCATGACATTTAATTCCTAAATTACAAGAAAAACTAAATTGAAGTTGTCTTTTATGTTGTGGGTCGTGTTTCCTTATTTCCATTTTTCCTTTATTTTTATTGTAATAATAGTCCATGTTTTGGCTTTCCCATTTGTTTTTAATAATTGTTTGGTTAATTGTTTCTTGTAGTCAAATTCCCATTGAATTTCCTAATCTTATATTTTCTTTTCGCAACCTGTAATCACAATAGTTGATGCCTTCAAGTCAACTTTCCCATGTATACTCTCAGTTGCAGTGGTGAAAACATAATTAAAGAAGTTTAAACCCAAGGACAGAGAATTAATTTAGCAGCAAACTGTGTTTGCTATCTCTGTGCCCTTTTTGGCTTCACTTTAATTACTGCCTTTACCAAAGGCAATGAAATAAGAGAAAAGTAAAACAGCAATATGCCTTTTAAACAAAATACTTTTACAGTTGAAGATGCATAAACTAGTGTGTACACTTCTGCCTAAGCCTTTAAAGCTTTGTATTCAGGGTCATGTCACAGATTTTAAAACTGAATTACATATACCTCTGAATCTTTAAAAGAAGTTATTTATCTAATGGAAACCTACAATCTAGTCCATGTGATCTTCTCTCATGGAAATATCTTTTTATGTTCTAACATAGTAGGCATTAGCATGGGAAAATAAAGTATAATAATGGAAAACTGAATCACCAATTGAAATTCATTTTAATTTGTTTAAATTAATTAAGATGCCAGAAGGATCTCTGGTGTATTTCTTTTTTTCCTGCTTTTCAACACACTTGATACTGTGTGAAATACTTGAGAAAAAGATATTTTTGGTCAAGTGGCAAACCACATATTTACAGCTTCCTTCAACACATGAAAAAAAATGTCTGAAAATTAACATAAAGGATAATCTCAAAATGACTAAACACAAAGGCTCAAAACAGTTTCAAAGTCTAATGTGCGGAGTGAACATAGGCTCCAACTTCTTGCAACCCTGTAATGAAATAAGTGGGTAGACCAGAATTTGAATCCAGTGTCATTTGTTCAAAAGCAGATTCTGTGTTGCAGACCTCACACCTATAGTTTGCAGCAACGTGGTTAAAATAATGTTAAATCAGTAAGGGCAAATTGTAATGATAAGGGAAAGGCAGAAACATAGCCAAAAAGTAATGGAAATTGGTAAAATACTAGTAGAAAGACATGGCAGCCTGAATGGCATCTGGGATCCTTTACTTTTGGTCCCACCCATCTGCCTTTTTTGCCTAGCAACAACAATCATGTAGTAGTCACATGACATAAGGTGGCAGGATAAATGAAAATATGTTGCTAGCTTTTTCAATATCCACAGAGGAATAAAATCTATTTCATTACTTTAAGTATTTTAAAAAGATTGTTTAATGTTTTTTAACTTCCTGTTTTCTTTCTAGATTTTGCCTCAGTTTAGTGTTTAAGCTTATACACATATATAAAATACTCCTTCTGTCATGGTCCATTTGTACACTCCAGTTAGTTGGAGTACATTACCAGTTTGGCTCACACTTCCACACCTCCAGCCAAATTGGGTGGAAATGTATTCTGCTCTCTGCACCTATGGCTGGATTTATTTATTTCTTTAAACAACTACTTAATTGATTAAAAAGTTTCATTAGAATTCATTCTTTGCAGATCAACAATACATACAGTACTGTATCCTGTTCAGATCTGAATGGTTCAAAGTTTATACCACAGTGTTAAAACCATTATCTAAATGTCAAACATTTGGCCATAAACAAAACGTTTAAATATGTCATTTATTCAGAAAGTCAAAATAAACAAAAAAAAAATTAAATATCAAATTTACATTTGATATTTGAATATCAAATACCACATGCCAAATATATATTTAATAATAATTCCATGCTGGACCAGGGGGTGGCGGAGTACACTGATCCTTCCTCATTTCATCTCCAGACCAATCACGGGAAATTCCACCTGGACCTGATGATGTTAATTCTGGTTCCCCCGAAGATATCACTTCTAGTTCTGGCCAAGGAGACATCACTTCCGGTTCCTGCCTGAATTATATCATTTCCCCTGCCCAACTTTAAAGCTGCCATGTTTCTCTCTTTGAACTATTCGAAGAGTGCACAGGCAGTTCCTGGAGGAAGAAGGAATTGATACCATTGACTGGCCCCCATGCTCGCCTGACCTAATCCAATAGAACATCTCTGGGACATTATGTTTCAGTCCATCTGACGCCACCAGGTTGCACCTCAGACTGTCCAGGAGCTCAATGATGCCCTGGTCCAGATCTGGGAGGAGATCCCCCAGCACACCATCCATCGTCCCATTAGGAGCATGCCCCTTCTGCCACCCCCCGCGACGTTGTCAGGCATGCATACAAACACATGGGGGCCATACAAACTACTGAGTACGATTTCGAGTAGCTGCAATGAAATTTTGGCAAAATGGACTAGCCTTCCGCGTCACTTTTATCACGCTTATTTTAACTTCACCTGTTTGTTGTCTGGTACAAATCTTGTAATCGATATTTAATCCACTTCCTATTGTCCGAATGACTTGAAATTTTGCACACTTACTCACTTCCGATGACAATACATGAATATTGATTACAAAAGTATACTAAAACAAACCCAAAACTAAAATTTGAAAATAATATATATATAAAAAATACTTTTTAAAATCCACGCAGGAACACTCTGGGAAACTCTAAAGGCCTTCTTAAGAGCACAGATTATTTCATATCTTTCACACAGAAATAAATTAGAAACCAAGAAAGTGTCAGAGCTAAGAAGTGAAATTACTAGAATAGATGAAGAGCAAGCCAGGCGTCCAAATGAAGTTCTCCACAGGAAAAGGCAGGCCCTGCATACAGAACTTAACATCTTAACAACTAAAGAAACTGAACAACTTATTTATAAGTCTAGACAGCATTACTATGAACACGGAGAAAAAGCTAATAAGCTTTTAGCTCAACAAATTCACAAACAAGAAGTTCACAATGCAATACCAGTAATCACCAACAAGAATAGAGAAGAAATCATTGACCATAATAAAATAATGCACACATTTAGAGATTATTATAAGTCTTTATATTCTACTGAGCCCAAAGAAGACAACACACAATCTAATGCATTTCTGAAGATGCTTTAAGTGCTGAGGAACTGGATAAACCTCTAACGCTAACAGAATTACTAGACGCTATAAAGTCACTACAAAGCGGGAAATCATCAGGTCCTGATGGTTACCCCGTAGAATTTTATAAGAAATTCTCCACTCAGCTAGCTCCCCTCTTATTGGCAACATTTACAGAAGCTAGAGACAACCAAATACTATCTCAAACATTTCGACAAGCATTAATCACCGTCTTTCCTAAACAAAATAAGGACTTGTTACAATGTACATCATACAGACCAATTTCACTCCTGAATAATGATGTTAAGATACTCTCAAAAATCCTAGCTAGAAGGATGGAGAAAGTGCTGCCCTCGGTAATATTACAAGATCAAACTGGATTTATTAAAGGCCAACACCTATCTTCAAATCTCTGACGCTTGCTTAATGTTATATATTCACCAGCAAAATCAAACACCCCAGAGATATTACTATCATTAGACGCAGAAAACGCATTTGATATGATTGAATGGAATTACCTTTTCACTGCATTGGAGAAATTTGGGTTTGGCCCGAATATTTGTGCATGGATCAAACTACTGTATACCAATCCAGAAGCTTCAGTTTGTATTAATAACATTTGCTCAGACTACTTTAAACTAGAACGTGGTACCAGACAAGGATGTCCCTTGTCGCCACTGTTGTTTGCAATCGCTATTGAACCACTGGCGGTTCACTGCCGAAATTCTTATCAGATAAAGGGGATTGTCAGAGAAGGACTGGAACAGAAAATTTCTCTATATGCAGATGATATGGTACTGTATATATCAGACCCAGAAAACACTGTCCCTGCTGTTTTAACAGCACTAACAGAATTTCAAAAGATATCTGGTCTTAGAATTAATCTGAATAAAAGTATACTCTTTCCAGTGAATTCACAAGCATATAATATTAGATTAGACACCCTACCTTTTACCATAGTAGATCAGTTTAAATACCTAGGGGTAAATATCACAAGTAAACATAAAGCTCTTTATCAACAAAATTTCGGCGTCTGTATGGAAAAAATCAAGCAAGACTTGCATAGATGGTCAACCCTTCATCTCACTTTAGCCGGAAGAATTAACATTGTTAAGATGAATATTCTTCCTAAACTTCTCTTTTTATTTCAAAACATTCCAATATATATCAATAAATCGTTTTTTAAACAGTTAGATTCAACAATAACCTCATTCATTTGGAACTCAAAACACCCACGTATCCGAAGAGCGACCCTACAAAGACCTCAGGCAGAAGGTGGCATGGCTTTACCTAATTTTCAGTTTTATTACTGGGCAGCAAACATACAAGCCATAAAAACCTAGACACAAATAAATGAACAT
The DNA here is from genome assembly GCF_900747795.2 of Erpetoichthys calabaricus. Taxonomy (NCBI): domain Eukaryota; kingdom Metazoa; phylum Chordata; class Cladistia; order Polypteriformes; family Polypteridae; genus Erpetoichthys; species Erpetoichthys calabaricus. The sequence continues at coordinate 37,612,105 of NC_041399.2, forward strand.
ACACAGGCTTGGTCCGCAATAGACGTAAAATCCTGTAGTACTTCTTTATATTCCCTGCTCTGCTCTCCAATAAATGAAAGTTATCGCAAATATAATAATAACCCAATTGTGCTTTACTCACTCAGAATATGGAACCAAATTAGAAAGCATTTTAAGATGGAAAATCTTTTATCAGTGGCACCTCTGCAAGAGAACCACCTCTTTCAACCTTCGCAAGTATATCCAGTTTTTAATACCTGGAAAAGTTTTGGAATTAAAATGCTCAGAGATCTTTATATAGACAACATATTTACATCTTTTGAACAATTACGTTCAAAATTCAACCTCCCAGCTACACATTTCTTTTACTATCTTCAAATTAGAAATTTTGTTAAACAGAAATTGCCCGATTTCCCCCACCCTGCACCCTCCACATTGCTGGAAAAAATACTGCTCAATTTCGAGGAAATAAACACTATTTCCGCAATATATAAAATCTTATTAGAGCCCCTACCTTTCAAAGATCCAAGAGGACATTGGGAAGAAGATCTCTTAATCAATATATCAGAAAAGGAGTGGAAGGTAGCAAAGCAGAGAATTCACTCGAGTTCTATATGCGCAAAGCATAGAATTATTCAACTAAAAATTATATATCGAGCTCATCTGTCTCGCTTAAAACTGTCCAAAATGTTTCTAGGGCAGGATCCAACCTGCGAACGCTGCAACCAAGCTCCTGCCTCACTGGGTCACATGTTCTGGGCCTGCACCAAACTAACATCATTTTGGACAAAAATTTTTAAGTGCCTTTCAGACAGCCTTGGTATCACAATCCCTCCTAACCCATTAACAGCTGTGTTCGGTGTTCTTCCAGATGGACTTGAATTGGAGAAGGACAAGCAAATGGTGATTGCATTCACTACACTTTTGGCACGCAGACTTATTTTGTTAAATTGGAAGAATCCTAATTCTCCTCTTATAAGTCAGTGGGAAACCGATGTTTTATATTATTTGAAATTGGAAAAAATCAAATTCTCAGTTAGAGGATCTGTACAAAATTTTTTCAAAACCTGGCAGGATTTAATCAATATTATTTTAGAATAAGAGAAATAACTATTACCGCATTTAACTCCCTTCTCCATCTCTTATTTACATATATATGTTAATGTTGCCTTATTAAAAAGCCTTAAGCAATTTTTCTTTAGCTAAGCTCTCCTTCTCAGGGGTGGGGTTTGATTTGTCTTCAATTTTGTTGGGTTATAAATTGATCTGTTTGTATGGAATGATTACAATGAAAATTAATAAAATAAAAATATATAAAATCCACGCTTATATTAAGTTAAAAAGTATACCAAAAAGTAAAATAAAAGTGTGGGCGCTTTTCATCAATCAACATTCAAAAAACACTTAAGAAAATCTTAGCAAAAGTGCCCACCTTTTATTTTACGAGTGATGTATGAGAGACTTATTTTTTACTTTTTAGTACACTTTCTAATTTAATATAAGCGCAGTTTTTAAAAAGTATTTTTTTATATATATATTTTTCACTTTGATTTTCGGGGTGACTTTGAATTCAGCCCTCTGTAGGTTGATAATTTTCATTTCCATCAAACGATGTGGCATCCTTTCATTCCGAACACATTATCCAGTCAATATCAGTATACGTATCCAGCATGAGTTTTTTTCCCATTGAGATCTGATGTGTTTTCAAAGTGTTCCTTTAATTTTTTGAGCAGTTATATATATATATATATATATATATATATATATATATATACACACAGTAGACCCCTGCGACGACGCGGTTCAGGGTTTGCGGCCTCAGTCGTTTGTGGATTTGTCCTTAAAACCTAACTGATAATTGTTAGCAGAAACCGCAAATATCCTCCACAATTTTTTATGGCTTTTTTCGTGGCAATACTGCACTGTACATAGAACAGGAAGCAACCGTAGAGGAAAATGCAGCTTGGGATGGTGAAAGTAGCCAATCCGAGAGCGTACTCTACTAGAATTTGAAACTGTAATTCTGGGTTGTCTGCCGTCTGCCTGTATACATGAGGACTGTAAGTGGATTCATTGCTATCCTGTGAAGAAAGGAGCACTCCTGAACCTGCCCACCCGTCTTCACCATTTCAGGAACTACTGGTAGGACTATCTGTACATTCCCATTCAACATGCGGATCTCTGGACTATCTATCTTCATCATTACATTTCATCCATTGCCATTTTTCATAGATTTTACTGTGGGTGTTTTGTTGGTGCTTTGTTGTATTTAATGTATAATCGCCATAAAGGGAACAGGGGTGGTATTGTTGTTTTCATTACATTCTTTATTTGCTGTTCGATCACCAGTTTGCTTTGTTTTTGTCTCTGTTTGTGAGTGCGTGCAGGTCAGGTCAAGGCTGGGTGTGTCCCTGGAATCTTCACCATAACAATAAATAAATCACAGTTTTCTCGACGGTGTGAATCTTAGCGGCACTGGACCGCTACAGCGTTATTAATTTCTCCTTGCTGCTGATTGACTGCTGCCCTGTGATGCATCTCCAGCTGAGTGTTTTCTGCTTTGTTCTTCTTAATCTTTAAACCGCTGCAACCGGCTCTAGTCATTTCCCAGTGTCATTTGCCAGCAAGTAGGAGCCAAGTATATTTGGCAACGTACATTCATTGAACGCCGCAACCAGCTATTGTCGGTTCCCAGTGCAATTTACCAGCACACCAGAGCTGATCATTCAGTGCCGTAAATTCGTTGAGCAGCCAGCTCATGACCACTGCTGGCCCCTGCAGCACTGCAGCCTCACTGTCTCTGGGATCACTGCACTAGACTAGCCTGCCAGCGTCCACGTTTACCTCTGTGTGCTTGTGTGCAGCCGGTTCAAGTGCAGTTGGCTCTGTGATTTACTGAATTTCATCAATAACATCTGTTGCACCTTGTACATATTGTTCCAGTAGTTTTTAAATAGTTTTTACAGTTCATTAGCAGTGTGTAAAAGTATCAGTTTTGCAGTAATTATGATGCTCTTTGCATGAAAAAAAATTTGTTCCATTAAAATTTCACTTTCTCTTTGTGAATTGTGACGTTTACTTAAAAAGTGCAGCAAAAAAGTATTTGGCGTCCAGGGATGCATTAACCCCCAAGTATGTGGCAGTTTAAGGGTTAAAGCCCCGAGATTCCATCGAAACGCCCTGCACCTTCTAAGGCTTCTGGCAATGAAAACGCACTTGCATGAATTATAGTACTGTACATAAAGCGGTAACATTGGTATTTTACATTCTAGCACTGTGGGTGACATATCAGTACAGTACTGTACAGTATATGGGTTTACCTTTACATTCTTTTTTAGGCAATGTATTAAGCTGTGGTTGAAATTAAAGTAAAGTGTTTTGGGGGCATATTTAGGGTTTAAACTATAAAAATAAGCATTTTTTTAACCACATCCATAATTTGCGGCTTTTCACAATTCGCGTGTGCTCTAGAAATGTAACCCCCACGAATTTCGAGGGTGTACTGTATATTAAACAATAGACAAAAGCAAAACATTCAAAAACAAAATCCAAAAAGATACTGTTATTAAACCAAGCTAAAATCCTTAATCCAAAAAAACCCCATCCAAATACAGGGCAAAAACCAAAACACAAGAATCTAACAAAAGAAGAACACAATTACCACTAACCAGTGCCACAGCAAAACCAAAGGAAACATAAAAGTGGCAGAGGGGTCTGATCAAAGCGTCTAGAGGCCTGTTTCCTAGTTATGAGTCTCACACCCCACTATTAATATCCTGTTTGTGTCTTTTACTGTTTTTGGCTTATGGCCCCTTTTGTAATTTTCCTCTTCCCACGTCTTTATTTGCCTGTTTTTTTTATGTTTTTGGCAATTTTGCCCTAATTCCTTTATCGAAGTTCCTTCAGTTCAGGCCCTTAGGTGTTACTTGAAAAGCCCGGTTTAAGGAACCTGCTATTTTAGTTCATTACTGTGGCATTAGCCTACTTGTGTTCTTTCGCTCCCCTTTTGTACTTACCTTTGCTTTGTTGGTCTCTTTTGGCCATTTTGTTGCCTTATTTGGTTGGTGGATGGAGTTTTGTCTTTATTGGTTTTCTTTTTGTTTTCTGTGTTTATTTAGCATTTTTTTAGTTTTGTTTATCTGAGCCAGGCTTTTGTCAGTTTCTCTCCCCTTTTGGCATCACCTACAAGGCTAAATCATAACACCCACCTTTACAAGTAATAATACAATTGACAAAACATAGCACAAAACAATTTGAAATGAATTTAACTCAAAGAAGATAAACTCACCATTACAAAACAATAGGAAATGCTCTTATGCGGAACTACTTAAAAAAAAAAGAAAAAGGCAAGAAACAAAAGCAAAAGATGAGACTTGCCACATATCATCATTTGAGGCCAACATCAAAGAGTCATGCATAGCAGGTTAAGACCACTGAAGATCAAATTAGCCAGTGTGAATCTGACAAATCCTAGACAAGCAAAAAGACAGTAAAATGCACAAGGAGAACATTTAAAAAATGTGCAAAGGAATGCAAGGAATCTCAACATAACAGAGAATCAAAATGCTAGGTCAAGTAAATAGAAATGGTTTGTACGATTCAAAACAATAGTTGTTGTCTAGGATTGGTAAATGAGGGCCAACAATTTTCATCTAAAAAAAAAATGATCAGTTTAGAGACAGAATTTAGTGAGCTATTGCTTTGTTAACGAGGGCTTCATTGTTATCACACTGGCAACTTGTCAAATACAGTTAAGAGATTACAAACAAGTCATATTCTGAAGCACCCAAGCACTGAATAAAATGTCAGATGTTTGCAGTTAAGGTATGACCAGAATGGACGTTGTCATTCTTCTGCCTGAATTGGCCAGCTACGTTTTGATGTATTAACATTCAGGCCTGCAATTTTATTGCTCATTTTAATAAATGATGTGTAAGTTTTTGGATTATTCCATGTTTGAAATTATTGTTCAGTTTTTTGAATAGTTAAGATAAGCAACAGCAGAGTGGTAATGCATATTGTTTTGGTAATTTGTAGAGTCTTCAGGCTAGGATTATCTCAAATGTTGTTGATTTTGGCAGTCTGTAACAAAATGTAGAGTAACTATTAACTGTTTTACATTCTCATTCACAATCCTAATTAATCCTCTTCAGGATCATAAGAGTTTCCCATGCACAATTGACTTGAACCATGGCTGAAGAATGTCTCCAGGGATAAACACACACAGACAATAATTGAACGTTGGATTCAAACTCAGAATGACCAATGAGACAGCAATTCTAAGTACTACACCATCACAAACAGCAATATATCTAAAACCAATCATTTATATTAAAAGAAGTAGAATCCAAGTTGGACCTTTTTTATAAACCTTTGAAATTTGGTGAAGTTTTCATCATTATGCAGAAATACTCACTCACTAACTCACTCAAGTCTCGAAAAACAAAAGGAGCCCCAAACAGTAAAAACAAGAGCAATATGTCGAATTCATATTTTTTCTTTTTCTCATTGCAGTTTACTGCTGATCAGTTTATATTATATTCTAAACCTGGAAGCTAGCCAAGACAACACTGAATCTTCAGAGATTTGCTGATTCTTTCTCTTTAGAGCCCTAGCAGGTCTCATTGCTAGTTGGAAGTGAAATTATTTCTGGCAGAAGAAACCCCCTGAATAAATCAGCCATCAATTTTAGGGCTAAGAGCCAGAAAAAGGAAAGGCAACAAGTAATACCTGAAACCTCAGGCTGTCTCAGCAGCAGTTCATGAGAAATGAGAGATGAGCGGCTCAAAGATGCTTGTGCTTTTTACATGTATGGAGGTGAAAGCAGGTTGTTGCATGAGACAGTTGGTACGCAAGGGACTGTGTGCAGAATGGAAACCATTGCGTATTTTAAGAGTGTCATTATGTGGAGTCTAAAGGAGACCTGTGCTTATTTTAGACATGAATGTGCACCCTACACTGATTTTAACTGTAAAATTCACAACATGTATGTTAGGAAAAATATTTTTTAAGATACAACTCTCACTATTTTAGTCCCTTCCTCAGCTGAAAAAAAACTGTTAAAAGATTTAGAGAAACTAAGTTATTACATTTTGAAGTCACAGGTTCCTGGAGGTTATACTAATAGTAACATCTACACTCACTCACACTGTAACAATTTAGGCTACATTCATGCTACAGCAATTTCATTTAAAAATGACAACCACACTAGCATTTACACATTGTCTGCAAAAGTATTTCCATCTGCACTAAATTGACCAAAAACACATATAACATACTGTAGACGTTCACCTACACTGGAAATATGCTTATTGGCCGACACCAACACCAACCAGGGAATTTATGGCAAAACTGTAGTAAATAGTTTTGCCATTTGAGCACGTATGCAGCATTCAAGCTACAAAAAACACAATTTAGATGCATACAGGTAAGCAACACAACAAGCACCATTGAAACCAACTCTTCTAAGTCTGCTATATGGAATATCATTTGCTCATTTGAGGTGACCAATCAGGGAATGAGATGCTGCAAAGTGCAGAATCCAGTTAGGGAAGGGCAATGCAATAAGCACTAAGAAATCAGATTCTGATTTTTAAAAGTCTACGTTTTTGCTGTCCATATTGTACAACCGAGCCAGAAGTATACAGTTCTGAGGAGCATTTTCAAAAGCCTCTGTTTTCGATCATTAAAAAAGTTTTACTCTGGCTGTTGGCCTTTCTCTCTTTCTCGTGAGTGGGTGTTGAATTGAATATAGTTTTGTTAAGTTTGACTTGATTGAATATATTTAAAGCATGTAACATTCCATACAATGTGGTTTAATGTGGAAAAAAGGCTTTTGCGGAGACTAATGGCTGTGTTTATAAATAAAAATTGTAGTAGAAATATGGACTTAGCATTAGGAGTTACATCTAAAAGGAGATTAGATAAGGGTGGTCATACTGTTTTCAGTTATAATACATGGATTATTATAAAACCAAAAGCAAAAGGCCAAGTCATAAGTCAGATGTAACCAAAATTAAACATTTTGAACATTTCTTTTTTCATTTTCTTTTTAATTGTTTCAGCATCATAGCAATTTGGAACAAAAAATGATGGTGCTTATTCAAACAAACATACACAAAATGTAAATGTGATGAAATCAACAATAGAATTAATTAGACAAAAAAATACCAAAAATAACTCCAATGAATACAAACAGCTCTAATGAATTCTTAATACAGAGAAATTGAACAATAACATAAGGAGAACATACATACACCACATGGACAGGGTTTTACATTTTGACAGTGAGTCTCGCTCATTTAAGCAAAGGCCCACATGTCTCTGTCTCTTCTCAAGTCTGATGATGTTGTTTATCAAACAGCATTGTGTTTGAGGGCAGATTGCTATTTATTCAGTTTGAAAACTGTTGCAGGCCTTTCTGGTCCATTTTAAACATTTTAATTCCTGTTTTAAATTAAAATTTTGAAGGAATCGGAGGTACAGATGGAAGCCAGGTAAGTGTAAATGTTGGAAAATGCATTTCCAGTCAAACAATTGTAAATGCAGTACACGGTGCCAATCCGCCTAAGGGTTCTTAAGTCACACTGTGTAAAGTTCACTAGGTGAACACAAGTTGGCATCCTACATTAATTCAAGTACCTAGGAACTAAATCATTCTGTTTTTCAAGCCAGACCAGCCAGCACTAACTTACGAATGGTTATTGTTCTGAAAATCTTCGGAGAGAACTGAGAGGTTTATTTTACTTTTTCTATTCCTACTCAAACTGCTGAGCATTTAGAATTGAAATATTTAAACATTTAAATGTTTGACAAATGCTTGTTTCAGTACTGTATATAGCTGACATTTTGGAGTGCGGAGCTGCTGCTGGCCTCTTCACCAGGAGTCAGAAAACAAAGAGACAATAATGTGTCATATTGTCATTGTTTCTATTTTTATACCACCTTTAAGCCTTTTGGACTAACTTGATATCTGTTTAATCGTGTCTATTTTCTTCCCTTTAGTGCACAGAATGCTAACTCACTTACTTATTTGGGAGGAAATTTTAACTAGCTCTTCTGGATTTCTTATGTTTCACTTGCTTGGTTTAGTCATGGTGATATTTCATTTTCTTTAAGGACAGAGTAGGAATATGGGAACATTCTTTTCATCACTGCATTATAAGAAGGAATATCAAGAAACCCATTTATTTATCCATTTTCATGCATGCTTGTACAATTTTGAGGTTGTGGGTTTGCCTCATCATCCATGGGTAGAAGTCACAACACAGCCTTGAGTTTGCTTTCATTTGCACGCCCACACAGAGGTAATTAAAGGTTTGACTTAACAAGGACTATGAAAGAAAACCTCAGTCCTTGAAGGGAACTGCACAACTCTAGAAGAACATGCAGACTGTACACAGAACATTCAGAATGGAACCTAGGGATCGAGTGAAAGGAACTGCATCTGCGCTGTCCCAGGGGCATCTGCATGCACAATTGGGGGGACTTCTCAGATACATTTTATCAGTTATGGAAACATTTAGGATTTCCACAAATAAGGGACACCTAAATTTGTGCATACAATTTTCCACCACAAGTAGACGATCAATGCAAAGCAGTAACACAGACCCATTCATCTGTTTCTTGTTTTAAATACCTCATTATAATTTTGAACAAGAGACACATTTAAGAGATTCCCACATCACATTTGATTATATTATTTTTTCAATAATGCTAAAGATTGCATTGCAATAAGTAAATAACATGCCTGCTAGGTATACAATACTACATCTTTTTTAGATGTCAATTCCTATACTCATGCAAAGAATAGAGACAGAAAAAACATAAAAAAATGAAATTTGAAGTAATTACTCAAAAAATGTGCAATTGTCCAAAAAGGTAAGCAACTGCTCCATATGCTTAATGAACTAAGGATAACATTAAAATATGCTGGCCAGATTGGAAAATGTTTTTGGTTGTTTCTCACAAAGAATCTTTTTTTTTTTAATAATATGCAAAATAGCACATCCTTTACTTATTGTGTTATGGTAAATGAGTTAGCGTTCGTTCAGCTGAGCAAGATAAGCTCACATACTAGGAGACTGCTGTGAGGTATCACAAAAAGTCCTTCATTAATCAGTAATGCCCCATTGGGTATCATCTGAAATCATGCTGAAAGTAGTATTAGGGTTTATTATGTATCTAAAACAACCTAACAAGTAAGTAAAGATGTTATTTCATTGAGGTCTGATATTTTCAAAACCTGTGACCTAGTGAAGCAGGTGCTAGCAACATTGCCCACAATTAGGATCTTGACCTGCATACATTTTTAACAGTCTGAAGCAAAAAAGAGGTATGTGAAGTTTAGAGATGGATTAGATCATGTTTAGCACATGTTGATGAAGAATTATTTTTATTTAGAGCTGATTTACTTGAATTGTCTGAAAGTCTCATCGATCAATTACTGGTGCATTTGAGATAATGGCAAACAGTGGATAGGCACAAAATATTTCAGTTAATCATACTTGTCTGCCATGAATTGGCAACCCATTTGTGAAGGGCTGGAGGCTTCCCATGCCATGTTGCTGTCCCCTTCCCATGACCTTAAAATTATGTTAAGTAGGTTCAAAAAAGGAATGCTCGCCATATCAAGTGCGTCCAGAAAATAATAAATGGATAGATTTTAATGATATTGTAATTGTGCAGTGTGGACAATGTTGGCATCGTTTGCAACTCAGAAGTGATATTACATTAATGCATGTGACCTGAAATTTATGTAAAATTGGCAATTTTTGAAACCATAATTACTACATACAGTGGTGTGAAAAACTATTTGCCCCCTTCCTGATTTCTTATTCTTTTGCATGTTTGTCACACAAAATGTTTCTGATCATCAAACACATTTAACCATTAGTCAAATATAACACAAGTAAACACAAAATGCAGTTTTTAAATGATGGTTTTTATTATTTAGGGAGAAAAAAAATCCAAACCTACATGGCCCTGTGTGAAAAAGTAATTGCCCCCTTGTTAAAAAATAACCTAACTGTGGTGTATCACACCGGAGTTCAATTTCCGTAGCCACCCCCAGGCCTGATTACTGCCACACCTGTTTCAATCAAGAAATCACTTAAATAGGAGCTGCCTGACACAGAGAAGTAGACCAAAAGCACCTCAAAAGCTAGACATCATGCCAAGATCCAAAGAAATTCAGGAACAAATGAGAACAGAAGTAACTGAGATCTATCAGTCTGGTAAAGGTTATAAAGCCATTTCTAAAGCTTTGGGACTCCAGCGAACCACAATGAGAGCCATTATCCACAAATGGCAAAAACATGGAACAGTGGTGAACCTTCCCAGGAGTGGCCAGCCGACCACAATTACCCCAAGAGCGCAGAGACGACTCATCCGAGAGGTCACAAAAGACCCCAGGACAACGTCTAAAGAACTGCAGGCCTCACTTGCCTCAATTAAGGTCAGTGTTCACGACTCCACCATAAGAAAGACACTGGGCAAAAACGGCCTGCATGGCAGATTTCCAAGACGCAAACCACTGTTAAGCAAAAAGAACATTAGGGCTCGTCTCAATTTTGCTAAGAAACATCTCAATGATTGCCAAGACTTTTGGGAAAATACCTTGTGGACTGATGAGACAAAAGTTGAACTTTTTGGAAGGCAAATGTCCCGTTACATCTGGCGTAAAAGGAACACAGCATTTCAGAAAAAGAACATCATACCAACAGTAAAATATGGTGGTGGTAGTGTGATGGTCTGGGGTTGTTTTGCTGCTTCAGGACCTGGAAGGCTTGCTGTGACAGATGGAACCATGAATTCTACTGTCTACCAAAAAATCCTGAAGGAGAATGTCCGGCCATCTGTTCGTCAACTCAAGCTGAAGCGATCTTGGGTGCTGCAACAGGACAATGACCCAAAACACACCAGCAAATCCACCTCTGAATGGCTGAAGAAAAACAAAATGAAGACTTTGGAGTGGCCTAGTCAAAGTCCTGACCTGAATCCAATTGAGATGCTATGGCATGACCTTAAAAAGGCGGTTCATGCTAGAAAACCCTCAAATAAAGCTGAATTACAACAATTTTGCAAAGATGAGTGGGCCAAAATTCCTCCAGAGCGCTGTAAAAGACTCATTGCAAGTTATCGCAAACGCTTGATTGCAGTTATTGCTGCTAAGGGTGGCCCAACCAGTTATTAGGTTCAGGGGGCAATTACTTTTTCACACAGGGCCATGTAGGTTTGGATTTTTTTTTCTCCCTAAATAATAAAAACCACCATTTACAAACTGCATTTTGTGTTTACTTGTGTTATATTTGACTAATGGTTAAATGTGTTTGATGATCAGAAACATTTTGTGTGACAAACATGCAAAAGAATAAGAAATCAGGAAGGGGGCAAATAGTTTTTCACACCACTGTATATAAGCACATCATTCTCAACTAAGTATTTAGAAAAGCCATTCTGCTCTTGAAAGCAGTTGATAAAAGCTTATATTATTAAAGTTGTGGTTACTGCAAAATGTGCAATGGATATTGGACTAGGTATATCTTTTTTATTTTGGCCACATAAAAATCTGTTGAAATCTTAGGAATGTTTAACTGTAAAGATAGTCTAATAAATGTAGAACTTTCTACTGACACCTGAAACTTATAGAGCTAATATATTTGAGAGAAGGAATGTTAAAGGAACCATTAATCGGTTCTCTTTTTCATATAATCTGTCAGAAATCTGTGTCATCCTTTTTTTCTTTATTTGTGAAGAAGCATATTACTGTTTAAACAGGTATAAAGTTAGACCATAATAATTTTATAATATGCAAACCAAGCAATGATTTTAAAGAGTAAGGTAGCAACATTAGATCCCTTTTAAATTGGGTTTTAAACACTGGATGAGCATATTCATGCAATTCTATTATATTTAGCCTGAAGCCAGAGGTAGAAAAACAAAAACATAAGATACTTATTTTATCGTAAGTATAGTACACATAGTCCAAATCAGGTCAATGCAAAAAAAGAATAAGCAGGTAAAAGTCAAAGGTACCAAAATACATGAGGCAAATACAAAATTTTAAAACACACATAAAAAAAATCTGCTGAGCCAAGCTGACAAATGGCCAGTCCAAAGGACTTAAATGATTGAACATTTTGGCTTCCAGTGGAGTAGAAATATAGTCAACTAGCTGTCCCCCACAGCTCTGCCTGCGTAGTAGTGAAACAGGACATTGAGGAGGGCTCTGCCCGGCTTCCCCCTCCCCTTGGCCTGCAGCCTCTGTCTCGGATTAGCATAAATATATTGCTCCTGCAAGTGAACTGTGATATTAGCGCGATGAGAGAAGTCACAAAATCAACCGGAATGTTCAGGCAAATTATAGAAAAAAACCTGATCTAAATCCATTTAATTGCCTCTTGTTCGCTAGCTAAGAGGAGGTAAGGCATGCCCAGAGGCTTAACCCAATCCCCTCGTCCAGCTGCGTATCTCTTTGAATCTCGCAAATAAATTGGTACCACCAAGCAAACTATGATACATAGTGCAAAAAGAGAAGAGAAGAAAGAAGTCACAAAATCAACTAGAATGTTCAAGAAAATTACAGAAAAAGACGTGATATAAATCCGTTAAATTGTTCCCTTGTTCGCATAATAAGAGAAGTCGCAAAATTAACTGGAATGTTCAAGCAAATTATAGAAAAAAACCCCATCTAAATCTGTTAAGTAGTTCTCTCGTTAAAAGTGGATAGACAGACAGACAAACGTTGGATTTTATATATATAGAGATTATATAGTCAATTATAAGAGCTAAATGTTAAAGGTATATCACTTTGCTCCAAATGTAATTCAATGAGAAAACAGCATTTCTGGCTGACCAGGTTATATTTTGTATTTTATATAACTGATTGAGGTGAAACATCAACATTACATTACAACTCGGAGAATGTGAGTAACTTTGTTTTCTCCAGATTGTCCAAATTGTTGCTTTGAGTTTGTAGGGTCTTCACGTGGAATTTCTAATTCGGAAACTCATTTTTACCATGTGTCCAATCGCACATGTGCACCACGTCCAGACAGCGAGCCACATAAAAGAGCAATATAAAGAGCAAGAATCCATTGGGTTGCTTCTGGAGAGTATCACACAGTGCTTAAATATATATTCACCATACATAGCATTGGTGTGAATTCTTCATTCACACAAATGCTGTACAGTATACTCTCTCTATGACACACATATGTCAAAAAACACTACTGGGACTCCTTCACACCTGTGACAATATGCCTCTTTAATGCCTCATTGTGACTGTATCTTTAGCCAAGTCTGAAGTTTTCTTCATTTTTAATAATTCTGCTGTGTATATGAGGAGGATTGTTGATGTTTGTTATAAATATAACATTTTTTCTATAAATAATAATGATATAATATTCTGAAGCCCATTTAATCCAGTTCAAGGGCCTATCCTTCTAGAAGTGAAACACAACCATGAGAAAGATATTCCAGTCTATTGCAGGGCCCGTTCTTGCACACACTCGTATATGACGCATTTGGAATGGGTAAACAACCTAACCTGCATGACTCCAGGATGTAGGAAAGAGTAAATTTAAAAATTCCAAAACCATGAATCCCAACAGGTCATTAGGTTACTCTGTTTGTTGTTAGTGTGAGTGTGCCCAGTGTGGAGTGGTATCCAATTTAACATTGCTTCCTGCTTTGCACTATTTCTTCTGAGATTGGCTCCAGGTCCCAGCATCCATTGAAGAGCCAGATCCTGAAGCTGCATGGGTAGACATTATAATTAGTGATAGTACAAATTTCTAACCATCTCTGGAACAGATACTGCAATGGAATTTTGATCATATAAAGCAAGGATCCTCAATTACAGTCTTGGAGGGCTGTAGTGGCCGCTGGTTTTTGTTCCAACCAGTTTCCTAATTAGAAGCCAGGGATGGCAGATAAAAAAACTTGCTATTTAATTATATGGGTTGTAATGCTTTCATTCTTTCAAGATAAACGATTATGACATTGTAGATTTTTCATTTTCCTGTGAACATTATTAATTTTTTTTGTGCTCCAGAACAGGTTTTGTTCCACTTGGTCTATGCCTTCTCTTTCAATCAACTTTTTATTAACAAAGACAATTCCTCTACCTTGTGGTGGCCTTTTTTGTAAAGAGCCGCCCATTCTCGATGCTTCTTCCTAGCGTTACTCATCCACTTGACCACTTTTATAAACAAGCGTTTTGCTTGGAAAATGTGTCAGGTGTCACTATCGCACTGGCCTGGTTTAGCGACTCTAGCCTAGACGTGTTGGGTCTTTGGTTTCCTCTCATGCTCGTCAGTTTATCATTATTTTCACGTATTCATTACCCACAATGCAAAGTTATCAGCCATTATCATTTCAGCTATAAACCTCATTCACATGGCTCAACCAGATGCAAGAAAATCGCTGTTACACTGCTGTTACCAACATATAACGCCGGGCAACAAAATGGGCCGAGAAGACCAATTTTCTTATTTGTAGATTAGAATTTGGTATTTTTAATTGCCATTTTTTATTTTTTGACCCTCCTAATATATGTTTAATCTATGTTAAAAATTTTCTTCCTAATCCTAGCAACAAGACAAGGGAAACTAATTAAGAAATTGGTTAAAGCGAAAACCTGCTGGGAGAAGCCCTGATGTAAAGCAAAATTTGGCAATGGAAGTGTTAGTTTAAATCTGGCTTTTAAAACACTTTACAACAGGAGTAATACTAAATGATAATAAACAAAAAATTGTTTACCCATTAAAGGTTTTAAGCATCTTAGATGTGCGTATGGTTATAAATTCTTTATAAATACAACTTTCTATCCATTATCAGTACCTGCTATGTTCAGTTCTCAGTTGTAAGCAGCTTGAACCTCTCCTGGAAGGCCTCCAAAGTCACATACGAGCCTATACTCACTAACACTGGGCCGATTTAGTATGACCAAATGGCCCATAACATATGAGTTTGGGATATGGGAGGACAGCAAGAGTCCTTGCAGATACAAAACATTGAGAAACAAGAAGCACATTTAATCTCCACAGCATCATTGACCAAGTCAGAGATTTAAACATATTCTCCTGGAGCTGTAAGCCAGCAGTGCTATCTGCTGCTACACCACACTTTAAGACTTTTGTCTTTAAGCAAATACATAATTTAACAGGCTCAGTTACACAAACCATTTTTCCACCTTAATTTTAATCGTTGTTCTGTAATTTTAAAGCAGTGCCTCTAGATTGCATTCTCATCACAGATAATGCTGAGCCATGCTGTGAGTCAAGTAAATGACTAAATGATTAGACTGGACTCCATCTAATTGCTGCTCACATGAATCAGGATTGCAAGCACTGAGGAGAGGGGGGAGACTGAACCAGACATTGCTGAGTCAGTGTGGCACTCCACTGTTAGACAGCATTCAGTGCGGTCTCATTGCATTGGGTTGGTTGTGTGGAGCTTACTAGGAGTGTTATTTCTGGATGCAAGTAAATATTTCAGAAGGATATGTCATGAACTTTCAATGGTCTGGAAGTTAGCAGCTCTGGCTTCGAGTCCTGTAAGAGAGCAGAAAGTGTTCACAGCTAATGAGGCATTTGAGTGGCAGCTGGCATGGTGGCTGTAGACATGTCATGATAATCATATGTCAGCATTCAGCAACAGAAGTCAATATTATTCTATGTCTGTGCGTGTGGACGACTCTACAGGGAAACTTTTCCCGTCTTCATTACCTTTTGTTAATTGTTCCATTTTTGATTCACCAGTTAATGTCAGTTTTCAAGTGTTCCTCCTCGTGTGGTCTATTTTTAATTTATTATCAAAATCCTAAATTTGGTTTTATTTATTGTTTATGTCAAAGAAATTAGAGGCTGTCAAATATTTTTTGTGACTTTGGTTTGATGTTCTTTATAGAGAAAAAAATGCAAGCCTATTTTTAATAATTTATCTGCATAGTTGTTCACAATCTGACTTTTCGCAAGCATGTTGGAAGAATCGTGAAAGGGCAAACCTGTTACAGTGAATTAGCAGCATCCCCTCACCGTTAACAGTGATGTTAGCTGTGTTCTTCTTTTCCAGCCCAGCCGATTGGGGAATTTGTGCATCTGGTTACTGAATTTATAGCCAAACTCAATTAAGTTACAATATTAATTAAGAAAATTATTTTTTCCTAATAAGAAAATGGCACAATGAAGTTAAATACATTGTTATTAATTATTTTTCTCTGTTTTCTGTATCAATTAGTGTGAATAAAGACATGCAATTCTAACCATTAAACAATTCCTGAACCTTGAGCTTGATTTCAAATCCTGCTGGGCTGCTCAGTTGAATTCTTCGGCATTGAGAAATGGTATTTCTCACCTCTGCAACAGAACAGCTTTCAATGTGCAGTCAGGTTCCCGGAGGTAAACAATTTATGGTTTCAGTTTTTTTTTTTTCATTTTTAACAAAATCTTGGACTTTTGACCTAGAAAATAATGAATAAAATAACATGAGGGTACTTCAAAATACAAAATAGTAAATAGTAAAATAGTGGGTCAGAGACCTATCCGCCCAGAGGTGAAGCACAAGCATGAACCGGACATTTCAGGGCCTACTCTCTTGCACATTCTCATATGTTACACATTTGGAATGGGCAAACAACCTAACATGCACGTCTTCACAATGTTGGAAAAACAACTGAAATGCCCTGAGGAAAAACCAAGCTAAAAACACAAAGACTGACCATTTGTTTCAAACTCATGACGGTGGATTCATGAGGCAGCAGGGCTCACTAATGTGTCACCATACCATCCAGTGCCAATACATACAGTATATCAGCAATTTGCTAACAAACAAAATGAGAAGTTATGGGAGCTTTGCAGATTCCAAGCCAGCCATCCCGCTGAAACAACATGTCATTCTTCTACAATTTAGTGTTCTGAGTATTAAGGCATACAATATTTAAACAAATGTCACCATGGTAAACTCTTCTTGCTCTTTTCTAGTTTGTTAGTTTATTTGTGTTTTTTTGTGTTCTGAAAGATATTGCACGGTACTATTTCAGCCCAGAACACATGATGAGTCTCGTGTAAAATGTCAACGCAGATAGTTTTATAAAGGGATATCAAAACCATATAATAAATATAAGACATTCAGCATATAAAAAGAGTTAAAATAGATAATGCTAATATTATTATCTAGGAAACACACAGACCTCCGGTTCTAAAAGAAAAGGTGGCAAATGCGATTTTTTCCCTTCTAAGTATCTGTTCTAAATAGTGTCTACCTGCACTTCCTGTGGAAGTTATAATGTCTTTGAGTAGCTATGATGGCTTATACAGAGCAGACAGCACATTTCCATTTTGGCAACACATTCTGTTTTTTTCACCATGAAACAATAATGTTCCACAATGAGCACATTGCCGATCCAAGTTTTCTAAGTAGTGCTCATCAAATGTCCTAATGACACAACCAAGATAGCTTGCATATCTAATTTATGGGGCCCGTTACGTGTATCACGACCGTACAGACTCGATTCAGACCAAGATCAAGGTTCAAGGCCCAATGGTTTTATGCATGATAGACAGACAACCCTTACCATTTTATATATACAGATAACTGATTACTTTTTTGTTGTAAATGTTTGCATCTTTAATAGCAGCAATCTCAAACTGTGCTTGTAAAGTATGCATTAGTATCTTAGTAGACAGAATGGTTCATTTTTTAGGAAAAACAAACTGAACACAAGACCCCACAGGATTCTTTCACTCAAGACCACAGACTGTGTTCTTTTACCCTAAGAAAAGTAAGATAATGTAAGAATGAAATCATTTTCACCAGTTTTAGACAAACTGAAAGTGACACCCAGCACTTCCTTGCTGTATATTTAAGGACAAACAGTAAAAAAAGGGAAAGAAATCACATTGGGGACTTTGGATGTTGTTTTTCTAATAAAGCACAATAACTATCTTCAAATTCTATTCTCTTGAAGCATGGAATATGGGCTTGCGTTCTCAGTATCTGAACGAGCCTTGGCTCTTTATGAGAAGCAGCCTCTGGAAAGAGTCAGCGATATGTTACACTTATGTGCTATGTTTTCATTTCAGAGATTCACTGCTGCTTTTTTTATTTAACTTTCTTTAGCTATGGTGATTGAGGTGGCTACGGAGTGCGGGGGGTGGAGGTTTGAGAGGGGTGTTCATGAGGGAGGAAAAAAGTGTCAAGGAATTCATTGTCTGTTCTCCACCTGTTGTTATTCTGGTCCCAATCAACCTGCTAGCCAGGCTGGAGCCAGTGGCCATCTGGAAACACTGCTCTGTTTATAAACTTGGCATGGATCAGCACTCCGGGGCCCTGACCTCCCACACAAGTCTGGAAACAATTAGAGCAAGACAGGCAGGCTGATTGCTGCAAAAGGGCCCTGTGTGGATCCCACTGACGGCTGTGGGGACGCCAGGGCCTTGTTAGAGCTACGCCAACTTTGCTGGATCCTCCCCCTCTTTTCAATAAATGACTTGCTTCTTAAAGCGGCAACTTCGCCATTTTAAACCCATATGTTAAATAACCACTTTCACATGTATGTCTGGGTTTCTAGTTCTCTGTATTGTTAACATGTATATTCAGACACATGTACAAACAGTTCAGGATCAGATAAAATGGTGCAGAAATTCTGGTTTTTCAAGCATACATATATTTTTTACACAATGCTGACTATATTAGACTATCCTTATATGGCAGGCCTGCCACATGAATTCCAGAAATTGTCTGAATAACACACTATGTAACGATGACCCATTAAACTGCACTTAGCCTCTGCTTATTTCCTGGACTAAGGTATTTTATTCGCCAATTATATTTTTTCGTGACGCAACTGCATTTGGTATGCATAGCATGCTATATTGATGAATTGTGCAAAACCATTGAGATAATAAGTTGCAGTCATTTCAGGACATTTCTTAGGTTAAAATCTGGAAATATTGTAATTTGACATATGTGTGTCATAGTTTAGAGTCACTATAGCACAAAACAGTGTTGCAGTTTGATCAGAATATTTAAGTAAAATTAGACAGATAGATAGATAGATAGATAGATAGATAGATAGATAGATAGATAGATAGATAGATAGATAGATAGATAGATAGATAGATAGATAGATAGATAGATAGAATTGAACACAGATGATAATGGTGAAATAGAGAAAGCAGGGTACTAGACAAGGCAAAAGAAATGCTGGTCAGATTTCCAGAGAATTAAGACATGTGCAATGACAGTAGCAGGATACGTCATGCCAGTGTGGAAAGAGCAAAATACAGGGGGTGGCTATATAGAATGAGCATCTCAGAAGAAATCATTCAGTAAGTAATACAAGGCCGGAGAAGTTAGAAGATATCCAACAGCTACAGACGTAGAATCATAGAGGTCTGATACAATGGATTTGGACCCTGTCACCATATTATGGAGTGCACTTCAATTTGGGCTGCCAACAATGCCTATCCCTTTCATTAGGAATTAAATCTCAGGAGCGCAGAAGTAACTTTGTCAAACAGAGGGAACCCTTGGAAAAGAATCACGGCCCTTCAAAGGGCAATCCTGACCCAGGCAATGGTTACCAGAGTGTCTCCCGATAGAGCCTTTGGTTAGAACTTAAAAGGAGGCATACTGTAAAATTTTAGGTGGACCAAAAGACCTTGTGAAAACACTCTACCTTAGTGTTTTCAACTTCTGAAAATCAAGACTTCTAAAAACAAGGACTTTTGAAAACACTCTCCAGAGCCATATACTGTACTTCTGAAAACACAGCCTGTGCATTGTAATTTAGATGGGCAAAAACTTAGTTTTTCGAAAATGCTGACTCTAATCGTGCTTTAATAGGTTTGTGTTTATTACAAGGATCTTCCCTGATTTGATCCTGCTCATTACAGTGTCTCATTTTCTCACTGGTCACCTTTTAAGGATGAGACCTATATTCCAAAATGGTAGACAATTAGCAGTGTTTTCTGTGTTGCTTACCTATAGGCATTTAAACTGCATTTTGTGAAGTCTGAATGCAGCATACTGTGCAAAAGGCAAATAATTTACCTGTCGCTACAGTCGCTATATATCCCATGGCCGGCAGTGTTTCTGTCACTTCAAGGATTTTTTTTTTTACTGAGCATACATGCCCAACACAGGTGAACATCTATGTCATATGTATTTTCAGTCATTTTAGTATGGGCGCAGATAATTTTGTAAATGATAAGAAAATGCTAGCTGTTTTAAATGAAAGTATTGTAGTTTAGACTGAGATGGACAGCAGTTTTGTTGTGTTATTTTGATTGTTTTGCCCCTTTCTTGCCCTCTCTTGTGTTCTCCCAAGTAAATACACTTTACCCTTTGAATGCATTGGCCTTCTTGGCATTACTCTTGGTTCAGAGAAGTTAGTTACTTCTCTGTTACTTTAATTTCTATTTATAAATTACTCCAGTGTGAGTGTTGGTGTGTTAATGAATACACTGCATGATAAATTGTACTATCCTAGACAGGTCAGTGTATTGCTCCTAGAAATGTCAGGATCTATTCTGACTACCCAAGATTCTATAGTGGAAAAAGTGGTTGACAATAGAGATGTATAGGTAGTGATATATAATAGCTGTAAACTGAAGGTGGACAAAGAGCCCCATTGCTCTTCTGAAGTGGGGTTCTTTGCCTAAATACAGTTTATATCTATTTTATTTTACCATTTATTACATCTATATTGTTATATCCAAACATTTTTTAAATTCATCATTTGAAATATTTGATGCCACATACCATTCATATATCTGTATTGTCATATCTATCTATCTATCTATCTATCTATCTATCTATCTATCTATCTATCTATCTATCTATCTATCTATCTATCTATCTATCTATTCAAAAAGCATTAAACGTCAATGTTTTAAACATTTGATGCCATGTATATTTTTATTTGATCATCTTGGAGGGAGTCCTTATCATATTGCATATTTAAAGGAGTAATGGTTTCAAGTTCTGTACCTCTTTATACCTTGGATTGCATTCTATTTTTTCCAAAGCTTCTGTGTATTTACTTTTAATTTTTTCTGGCATTTGGCATAGCAATGCACTTTTCTGTTAATGTTTTGTTTTTATAATTGCATATATGTGTTTTGAGACTGATTATTAGTGAATACACTTAAGTGAAATTAATTTCTATTTACTAATAGTTTGTTAAGTTGAGGAATACATAATATAAGCTTCAGTAACTAAAAAGAATGAGAAACATGGACATAAGTTGTATACAGTACCTTGTGATAGAAACCAGGGCGTCAGCCACCCCCAAACCCCAACACAAACACACCAGGAGTCCCGAGTTCAAATAAAGGATGGTTTATTATCCCAAATACCTCCACACAGTTGCAAAATACAAAACGGGTTCTCTTTCTTCCACAGTCCCTCTCCTCTTACCACTGCATTGCCCTCCTCCAGTTGAGTGTTGCCTTCCTTCCTCCCAGCTCTGACTCGCCTGGGTAAGGGAGTGTAGGCCTTTTTAATAAGGACCTGGGAGTACTTCCAGTGCCAAGGCCACTGCACAATGGAAATACTACCAAGTCATATGAAAGTTCATTACAGCAGGGAGCTTGTCTCCCTGCAGCGCCCTCTTATGGCACCCTGTGACTCCAGCAGGGCTGCTCTGTCGGACTACATTTCCTGGCATGCCCTGCTGTCTTCCCAGTGGGCACTGATATCTGGGACTGCTGCCATCCAGTGAGCTGCTGAAGTAAAAAGCCCCCAGTGACAACCAGTTAGAAAACACTCTTCAACCAATTAAAATGTTAGTTGGGATTTTGTATTCAGAAGTTTGAACTTTTAAATATTGAAGTTTATTTAGGAAATACAGTAGGAGGTTAACAGGCTGAGGTATATTGAGATAAACGGCTCTTGTTCTCACCAAATATTTTTCTATTCAAAAACATTAAAGCTTACTATACTAACCTATGCACTAGAAAAAAATGGAAGATGGCAACATACAGAGCAACACATGAGAGGATCTGAGGTCCTCTCAGATCCAATGGAAAGGACCAGCAAAATGAGGAATGAGAGTATCTGACGAATTCCCCGTTTCTCTTGGAAACATCTGGCAACACTGTGGGAGGACATGTGAATCAGACTGGACTCTTGATGATTATTCATAGTGAGTGCTTCACAAGGCATTAAACAATATTTCAAAACAAGGGAAAGAAATGACGTGGATAGAATCTCCATAGAAGTTCAAGCTGTTTTCAGTCATGAAATAATTTGGCAGAACAGTGACTACAGTTACATGTTTGTAATACATTGGGAATAGGCAAGTACTCTGAAAGGTTTTTTAGGTTAAAATTTCTTCATGGAATTAATGTATCATTAATATGGGTGTGTTCAAAACCATGCATCATCTTTTGTATTTTAGAATTTTTCAATTTGCAATTTAAATAATGCAAGTGTCGCATGGGGTCTGTTCAAATTAAAATTAATTTAAACATTCTTGAAAACCTGAATTGGATGAAGCATATTTCAGTTTGTTATGTTGCTATATTTAAATATATTAATACACAAAAGGACAGGATTGAGAGTTGGGAACCTCCTTGGTAACATATTTATACTGTATACTTATCTGAGTATTTTCTGTTAAATTTAATTATTTCAAAATTGTGGAGAATGAGTGCATACTCCAACAGCATTAGGTCCAAGACAAGAATGAACCCTAGATAGGATTCATTTTATGCACAAAAACTCACAATTAGTTACACTGGTCCAATATACTGTTGTCTATTAGTCAAAGAAGAACATTTGGGATGTAGAATAAAACTACAGAAAATCCCACAGAAATCTACAGAGAAAATGGGAACTGCCTCTGTTTACAGGCAGAGGAAAAACACTGCAGCCCAACCTCATAGCAATCTTCAATACGCAGGACTTTTTTTTTCAAACATTCTGCTTCTTCAAAATGTTTTGGTGATTATCATAAACAGTTTCAAGGAGAAGACAAGTGTACTTCCGCTTGACTGTATCACATTTATATTTTACTGAATTTAGTGTGTTTAATTACTTAATGATGCTCCCCTTGCATTAGTTCAACTGAGCAACAAATGCATTGCTGCAAATTTTTATTGTACTGAGAATCTGATGCTTCTCTTTTCAACAATAGTCAGCCAGCATTTATAGATTCCACTTGCCCTGATAGTTCTTTTCCAGCGTTGCACAGTTCTGGTGAAACCTTTCACCATATTCAACACTGGTGATGGTTTTCAATGTTTGATGTTGTTGTCAGCAAGTTGGATGTACAGTAGTTTGGTGCTCTATAGTTACCAAGAAAATTCACAACAAAATCTTTGAATATTTTCCAGAGAACCAGAGAACTTAGAGTGAGCAGACACAGGGTGAATGTGCAAAATTCAAAGAGATAGCTGCAGGCTAGATTGGGTCTCTCAAATTGGGAGGCAACAGAACCATCTCCTGTGTTACTGATAATAACTAATATGAATTAATAATAACTAATACCTAATGAGTCAAGACAGCAGTCATGCTACCTGCACTTCAGAACAGGTAACCCACCTGAAGCTAAGCATGTTTAGGCCTGGCCAGTACTTTGATGGGAGACCAGCTAGGAATACCTGGATTGCTGTTGGAAGAGGTGTTGATGAGGCCAGCAGGGGGTGCTTACCCCGTAGTCTGTATTTGGATCCCAATGCCCCAGTGAATTGATGGGTAGACTGTGCTGAAGAAATGGGGCCATCCTTCGTATAAGACATTACACTGAAATTTCTGACTCTGTGGTCATAAAAGATTCCTGAGCATCCATTGAAAAGTGTAGGGTGTACCCCGATGTCCTGGGTAAATTGTCCATCAAGTCCTGGGGTCTCATGCATAACGCCATGCGTAGAATTCACACTAAAACATGGCATACGGACAAAAGCGGAAATGTTCGTTCGCACAAAAAAATCCAGATGCAATGGCAAAACCACTTGGGGGAATAGAAGAGTTTCAGCGAATACCAAGTGGCGGCAAGGAAAAACTATTTGTTAGTATTTGTTGGTTTAGGCAGTGGTATAAACAACAAAAGGAAGTTGATCGAGTGACATAGAGTGTCAGAGAAACTTGAAAGCTCAAGTTCACAAAGCCGCACAGTGCCCAAAATAAAAAAGAAGTTGTCAGATATCAAAGTCGCCCTGAAAAGGCGAGTCGTAGCCCACCGTCTAAGTGTCATATGAAAGGTTATTAGGGTAAAGAGAAAAGAAAAAAAAATAGGCACACAGTGTGAAAAAAACTTGAAATGTCAACTTTAATCTTGAAATTTCCACTTTAATCACATAGTTTATTTTGTCATTAAAGTAGGACATCATAAACTCCATCTTAAAATCGTTTAATTTACTAGTTTCTCAGATCCCATCGTAACTAAAGTAGCACGTTAAATGCTTTGTTTTGTATGTGTTCTTCTATGTGCTCTATGTGTGTGAATCACTAGGTGCGTCTTAAACGGGCTTTCTCTTCCTCCAACAGGACACAGAATCCATTACATGCGTGATATTACAGCTCTTGTGATATTATAGCTCTCTGAATGATTTAAATACTGAGATGTATACTTGATATCATTTTCATGATGATAGGAATTAAAATATGTATTAAAAATGGGAACATGGTGAAGCAGTGATTATTCATGCCTCACGCAAGATGCTTGTTGTGCCATGCGCTGCCTTTGATGAAATAATGTATTGCAACAGTACTGTCTCTTTTAAACGTACTAACTCCCAATTCCTGTCCTTCCTTTTCTTTCTCCAAATACCCAATCGCCACACAATCTGCTCTGTAATAGACATTAAACCGTCTATAAGATGAACACAGATTCTTCAAAACGTTTAAGGAACATTGAAATATTTTCATAGTACATGTTTAATTATTCTATCCCTCTATCTTTCCAGTGTTGTGCCAGCACGAGACAGGAACAATCCATGAATGGAGTGCCAGCTCCTTGCTAGCATTACGACACCGTGTCCTCACATGTTTAATTATTAACAATATAGATTACTTAAATGAAGTTAAGGTTTTATCTCTATAATATAATAAACATATGTTGCTGCATTTCATCTTAAAAATGATATTGTTATCATATGTAAATACACGCTTTATAAAGTGCCGCAGGTTGTGCAATATTATAACTGTATCGCATGTTTACAGTGAGGTGATTGTACTTATAAGTACAAACAGTTCTACAAGGAGCACTTGCTGGATTAATTGAGTGCATTTATAGTTCTTGGGATGAAACTCTTTCTGAACCGTGAGGTCCATACAGCAAAGGCTCTGAAGCATTTGCCATATGAGAGCAGTTCAATAGACAGCATGGCTGAGGCAGCGTGTGCTTGATGCTGTATACCGATAATTCTCTTTCCGATCAGCTGCTGTAGAGCTGTGATTCCACACTCGGATACAGTGATATAAATACTCCGAGTAGTGCAGTGAGAGTAATATGGAAAAAGATGATCAGCGTGGCAACCCCTAATGGGAGCAGCTGAAAGAAGAAGAAGAAGGTGCAGTGAGAGTAACAACATTAAAGCAGCTATGGTATTTGGAATAGTTTGGCTATTCCGTGAACCATTATATTGTTACAGGTTAATTACAATCAGATGCCTTAAACTAATAAACAATATGCAGTTCATTTCAATGTATATGATAAAGCCGCGTCAGGGATGTAGATCTAAAAAAGAAAGGGAAACCACACTTGAACAAAAGCACTGCTTTGACGCTGGGTGCTGCCAGTTTGCAAAACCGAGCGGAGAACTTGTGTACGCCAGGGTTTGAGCTACCGTGAAAATGTGCTTGGCTTTACACCAAGTTTAGGTTTTATACATCGCGATCTGAGCATGGAAACAGGAGTATGCAACATTTTTGTGTGTATGCACCATTTATACATGAGGCCCCTGGCCATTCTGGCCCTCTAATTATTCTGTGTCCCTTTTTGGCTAACTCTTTCACCCCTTTACCAGGTAATAGCTAATGTGTGTTCAGCAAAGTAGTGTAATAATAATTCCTGTTACATCATCCAGGTTGATACTGTACATTGTTTGATGGTTGAGTGGTCATTCACTATTTATGTCTATTGAATGTCTAGAACAGCTGTATATAAATATAACTATCTAAGAATATGAAAGATAAGCAGTACAAGAAAATGCATACAGATGACTTTCGAACTTGACACTTAGCGACTGCTTCATATTCCTGTTACTAGTGATGTTACTAGTGATAGTGTATGCAGCAGGTTTAAGCATGATTAACACCTTGATAAACTTGAACACAAAAAGATATAAACAAGATTATAACCGATGGTTTAAGATCAAGAACCATATGCTTTTATTGTAATATTAGTCAAAATCATAGATATCAGAATTATTGGATGAATTATTGGATGCTTTCTAGAATATTTTAAATGTAACTCAGCTTCACAATATCTCAAATTTATCTAAATGTATGTTGAAACGTCTTAAAATATCTTCTTGTTAACATAAATACCTGTTCGTACAAAGAATTGGAATTTTCACTGGAGGTCACTTAGAAATGGACAGGAAATCTGTTTCCAAATTCATTTCAGATTCTTTATAGTAATCAAGTTGCTATTTTGTGATATTTAAGTGAATTAAAAAAAAAATTAAAAAGGACATATTTTCAGATGTTTGAAAAACACAATGACAGATATTATTAAGGCCTAGGATTAAGGTGCCACTAGCTTGATTTAAAATTAGTAAGCAGAATTTTAATGTTGGATACTTTAAAAGGCATTTCAAGGTAGTGCCCAATGTTAAATGTGCTAGAATAACTCATAGATAGATACTTTATTAATCCCAAGGAGAAATTCACAAATCATATGACATGTTACCACAACAAACAGTCTTCACATCTGTCCTAAAGTAAAGGTTACACAGAACATGAAACCACTAGAAGAAGTATGGTAAAATTATTTGTTACCATTCAGTAATGAAAATAAAAGATCCTCTGCCAAATGGACAAAGAAAATAATACATTGTGGGTGTTGCAATACTGTATAAGGCTATTTCATTAACCTGTCAATAAATGATAGGATTTATATACTAAGGCTTTTGCAAATGAACTGTACATCTCCAATTACATTACTCATGTACTTGTATGTTGTAATCATAGAAAGTACCCTGAACTGTGTATTAGCTCCATAAAGTCACATTATTCCCATTCTCTCCAGTAACTTTGCCAGAGAGTGATGCAATTTAAAATGAGGGACATATTTTCTTAATTCTTTTTAAGATCACAAACAGTGATGTAAAAATCTTTTATTTTCACTCATTCATTAATTTATGTAAAGAGATCTAAACAATCAATAAAATGTTATTGCTGTACAATTGTACAGGGATGTCATTTATATTGAAATAAGCAATATAAAGTTATTTATTGGTATGGGACAATCATAGCTCTGTCTCTTAAAACCGGAATGAACTTTGAAACTCACCCCAAGATCTTTCTTTCTTTCTTAATGTGATTTCTTACATGGCATTCATTGCAATGTCATTCTCATCCATTCTTCTTAATCTCAGAGAGCTGTGGTCCACTTCCTTTTAGCTCTAAACTCAATAAACTCTTTTAAGAGGTGGCCATCATAAACCCCAGCTCTGTTTTGCTTCTAGGCTTTACTTCACTTCAATGGTCAGGTATCCAGTTTTGAACGTGTCCTTCCTGTCCTGACCAGTATATAACAATTCTGTGCCTCCTTCAGTTGTTTAGTACACTTTGAGAGGCCACAAGTATAAATAGTTTGACTACTGCCCCGGTATACAAACCCAGCAGTCCAGTATCCTTAAGGCAGTCAGACATTACCTTTCTGACTTGTTCTTTATATATAGATGGTTTTTCTAAGCCCCTTGCTTGGGTCCTCGTTTTAATTTATACACTGTAAAGATCATCATAAAAATTGAACCTAAAACTTTTTGATTTACTAGTCAGTATTGTGATGATGAGAAACTCTTTTCAATCAATTGCAAAGTACCTGGGTGCCATAGTTATGTTTTAGTTATGTTTTGCTTACGTCCTCAGTGTCACTGGTGAGCTGAGACCTTCAAAAACCCACACCTGACCTGCCCTTAAATCTGATCTGACAATGCTGAATAGGCCTTTCCCACAGGTTGCCTAGCCTGCAAAGGCCCAAAATGGGGCTAAGGCCTTAAAAGTTCACAGAATTTCAAAATGGCTACTTGTATCAAGAAGAGAGTTGCTAAAACCATGAAAACCTTTGGCCAAGAAAAGAAAGAAAACAACCAAACGTCTTTGAATGTTTTAAATACTTATCAAGCACTAGAACTGTCACTGTGTCTCTAAAATCATTATTTTATCAGTATCTGAGCCATGCTCCTGTTCTTCCGTGACTTTTCCTAAATACCTGTACTGCAGATGCTCATACAGTTGTAACTGCAAAATTCTCTTCAGAAAACATGACTGATTCAATTTTTCTTTGTTTTTTTACACAAGCGACCCACTGTTTCCTGTGCAAGAAATGCTTGGACATTGAATTTTAGAACCCAGGCATGAATTGCTGTCCCTCTACTCTGGCACGAATTTGACCACATTTGCATATTTTTTTCACATGGAAAAATAAAATCTAGTTGTCATAATCGAGATTATTTCATTTTGCTACTCAAATGTAATTGCTGTTTCACTCCAGTACACAATAACTACAAAAATATCACATATAATCAGTTATTTTAGTACATGTAAGTAAAGAAAATTGTAGACTTATATGACAAACTGCAGGTGTTTCTATTACTTTGTGCCCAACCGAACAATGCAATGCCAGGATGGAAAATGCAGCTGTTAAAAATGAAGGAAAGTTGTGTAAAGTGCTACTGTTTTGTCAAAAAAGAATTTGTGTTGACTACCGATGTGTTATGTAATCACCCAGCCTGCCGATTGCCATATAAAATATAATGTGGAAAAATGTATTGTTATATATTTTTAAATCTTTCCACAGAAAAATAAGAACATTCATACTTCATTTATTTTATGTATGGAGCCAATTTAATATGTTATGTTGCTTTAGACGAGTAAATGTTAGTAGAAGTATTGTGCCAAGCAGACATATGACCGGCTAAACATTTTGTTTTTTGACTGAAAAGGTATGTTAAAATTTTAATAGAAATTGCATCCAAACAAAAAGCTCTGTGTGAAGTGATGTATTTTTATGTACAACCAAAATATCATTCTCATTATTACTGTTTTTGGGGGTTGGGCAGTAGGGTTGTACTATTGCAAGCTCACAAAGTTAGAAAGGGAGAGGGGATCTGTGAAAACCCTTGTGCCAAACAACAAAGCGGGCTTCTTGTAATAATAATAAATTGTATTCAAAAAATCAAACAAGTAGGAATTAAAAAATGCAAAAGGCAAATGCAAACTATTCCACCAAGAGTAGGCCACTCAAAAATAACAAAATCCAGAGTGTGAAATCCAATGAGCTGATGGGCAATTAGTGAGAATAGAAACTATTCAGACACTATTTGGCATAGCCCTGGTGGTTTTGCTAATGTAAAACTTAATGGTGGTTCTAGAGCTAATTGGGTTTGAAATGTTACGTTTATAATCATTTAGAAATATTTAAAACATCTTTATTTAACACTTATCTGTCATTTATGGTATCTTACTTTACTTAAGTAAAGGAAGCAGCCCTATTCAAGATTCCAATGGGCATTCACTAACACAGCCAGTCCTGCATTAGTAGTCATGATAAACATGAAAATCATTTTGCTTCCATCCAGGAGGTACAAAATCTGTGAGACAGAAATTTTAGTCTTAATTAAAATAATAACTTTCCTGTCATTTGGTAGTGTGCACTAAAGAAAGCCATACATTGTTCGACATTTAGAATGTACTGACTACATAATTTGTTGCCAGAATTTTTTTTTGATATTGTTGAATATAAAAAAAATGTAATTTAAAACTGATGAATAACAGCATCACAAAACATAGTTTCAACTAACTGTTTATTCATAAGAATCCATTATTTTATGAAGTTGCAATGGACTAGTGCCCCATCCATGCTTGGTGGCTACCTTACACTCATTGCCAACAGTACAGGATCTAACATCCGTAACACACTGAATTGCATTAAACAAGTTAAAAATATTATAATTTGTGAGGTCAAACCTTTTGACATACAAAAGTGCACGACTCTGTGAGAACCAAATAAAGACAGCGAGTTTTTTTACTAGCTTACTACCATACATAGTGATTTTAACCAAGCAGGTGCCTATAGTTCATAGCAGGGGAAGGTGAACTTGACTTGCTCAGGGAAGTTTCCTTTGAAACCCTGAGTCTGACTGAAGTCTGTTTTATTGTGTTTATCCTAGGTAAAGCTGATAAATGAATCTGTTCCTGTCCTTCGGAAAGTGTTTAATTTAAATATAGAGCTTTATCTTTGATTTAGTTTATACTACTTGCCTATGATCTATGGCCTGCTTTGCCCACACAATCCAGCCTTATTCGTCTCCTTCCTTTCAGACTTTAAAAGCTCTTATCCTTCTCCTGCCCCCCACACCTTTTTAAACATATACAGTACAGGCGATACTTTGTTTCAGAATCATCAGAAATTAGATCTTCATCTCAATGCCAAATACCACAATATTCCCTAAGCGTACACATAATATTCTGAGATTAACATTGCAGAAAGCACTTTTTAACTGAATTATTACAGGTCCAGGGAATGTGCCAAAAGTGCAACATTACATGAGGCTATTCTTTTTGAGACCTAAATGGTCCTGATTGTGTCTTATATCAGCAGCAAATGTTTTATTTTATATAGCTTTATAGGTTTTGAGTTTGCAAATGTGCAAATATGCTACCACAAAATTCCAGTCTTTCTTATTTTACTGTCCCATTAATAAGAAGCAATAAGAATAAAGATTAAAGCATGATTATTACTGCTATTATAATTTCTACTATTATTATATTATTGTTATTATTATTAAAAGTATATTCTACCACCTAGATCGGGCCTAGGCCAAGTTATGTGTGTGTTATGTGTTTCTATATGTATATATGTTTTAGGGCACTGGTTCCCAAACTTGGTCCTGGAAACCTACTGTGGCTGCAGGTTTTTGTTCCAACCAACTTCTGTTTTTTATTGGATTTCTAGGCTAATAAAGGGATAAATCCAGTTTCTACATTTCGGGGTGTATGATGAAATTACAAAACTAAGTTGGGTACATTTTTATTAAAATGTATCAAGCAGTAATATGGGGATGATGTAGGTTTTTTTTTTTTTATTTCTAAAGAATCGTCTTATCCTGTTTTTAATTCAGCTTTTCCAGGTTTTATGGTTATTTAATCCACTATTTACTAATTAATGGGTCTTATGCTGAAGTAGTTGCAGCCTTTCATCATTCAGTGTTGTCTGCCTATGTGACCATCCTGCTTGTTTTTAATTGTCATGATTAGATGGTTGTTAATTTGGTTTGAACAAACATCTGCAGTGAGTCCCCGAGACTGAGTTTGGGAAACACTGTTTTTTATTTGTGTTAAGTAATTTCCTTACTATGTGACATGTATTTAAAATGGCTGCTTTCTGGTGTGTTATGCATGCTTATTGGTTTATATATAATGCCTGCAGGCTTTTGTGTAGTGTTTGTGGGATGACACCAGTGGTGGATACAACAATGGGTGCAATGATCACCTTGTTCGATTCTCCATAAGTGGTGTATTTCTTCTGTCAGCTCTGTGTACTTTTTCTTTTCACTTTTATGTGAATTTTGTTAGTTGTGTATGTTTGGTATAGCAATGTCAATAATATATGAACATTTTTTGCTTTGTCTACCAGTGTTCTCTAGACTGCCATATTGGATAGTTTTGTCTGTCAGTATAGTTCTGTCCTAGAATAATTTAAGTGTGACATTTTTAGTACTTCTAATTTGGTTTGTAATTTTGCTAGTTTGTGATGTATAATGTTTGCAATCTGATTGTATCTGTGAATGTTGTTTGTCTATGTCAGTAGTTTACAACCTAATATGATATGCTGAATTGTTTCTTGTTCCTTGTGGCAGTATCTGTATATACTGTCCATAATGTTAACGTCCTTAAGAATATTTTGTAGTGACCATCCCATAATAGGTTCGTAAGGAAGTCACAGCAGGACAAAGAAGTGGTTGCAAGAATAGTTTACTCTTAACAGTGTAAAAAATACACACATATAAAACAACAGAAACTATTTACAATTGCCTATAAACCTCTCAGTGTTGTGGCCATGAGAGACTCTCTCGATATTCCAGTTCCCTACACTGAATTCTCTCCTCCGTTTCTCTTTCCACACTCGCATATCACTCTTATATACCACACCTTCTAGTCACCCCCTGAACTGTCTTGAAACCTCTTCCCATCTCTTGTCTGCTCCTCTGTTCAGGATGCCACACTTTTTATTCCTTCTAATGTCAAACATTTCCCAGACAGCAGCCCTCTTGTGCTGCTCTCCACCCTCTCTGCTGGCCTCAATTCCTCAGCCGCCAGGATGCTACAATACTTTCTTTAGTTTCTTATGTTTATAACTTAATGATGATGATTTTATTATTGATATTAATACAGTATTGATAATTAATTTGTTTATGATGGCAATATCCTGCTCTGTTGCCCGTGTCCTGACCAGGGACCTAAGGTTAACTCCAGCACTTTACAAAAAATGTGAGCCGTTCCCATTAATGTGATCTTCTGCACTACTTGGGCTGTGTGGTGACCTGGCAACTCCTGCAGATTCTTTTCAAATCATTTCTTGATTGAACCTAGAGCCCCGATAACTCCACACACAACTATAGTCTTCGTCCTGCTGATCTTGATCTCCAAATCTTTTTTGGTCTTTTTTGAGGAAGATGTTATTGTTTTCTGTGTCTACTGAATCAGTCAGAAAGCATTACTTCTCCTTCTTGCAATGGAACACCATATCAGAATGGATATCTGAAATGATAAGACTGGTTTACACCACAGACTGAGGCCTTTTAGCCTAATTTTAGTGATGAGCCAGCAATTTCAGCAAAATGTAATTGTTTTTGCTTTGTAAAAAGAATTGTGAAATTATGCCATTAAGTGACCAGTTAAATCCATGCTCTTGAGCCAGAAAGATTGGTGTTTAATATACATAAATACATTTCCCTCCTTATTTCTTTGTCTCATCTGCAACTATGTAGCAGTGCCGAAAGAGGGGATTACACTTCCCTTCAAGTAGCAGAAATATGCTATGACTTTTTATCCAGGCTGGATTTACACTACCTTAGATAAGAGTGCTGCACACAAAGTCTGAATTGGATGACCATAGGTAGTTTTTTTACTCAGCTACTTTGTATAACAATTTAGTTGTCTAGTTTGATTACAGTTTTGTCAGCAGTATGCCTTTTTGTCTCACAGTGGGTTGTCTTTAGCCACACTGCATTTCTAAAATACACTGTTCCTCAATTTATTTTCATCTGGATTGCTAAACCCTTAAGAAAGGTTTCCATCTTGACACTCCCCGAAAAAGGCTTTACAAACTACAAAAAAGAAAACACCTCTTTGATTGAACTTTGATTATTGCAAAATGAACATCAATTTTGTGAAACAATATCTGGATCTATATAATATCTATATAATATCTATATCTGGATCGGTTCGCAGCTGACTGTGAAGCGGCTGGGATGGGAATCAGCACCTCCAAATCCGAGACCATGGTCCTCAGCCGGAAAAAGGTGGAGTGCCTTCTCAGGGTTGGGAGCGAGATCCTGCCTCAAGTGGAGAAGTTCAAGTATCTCAGGGTCTTGTTCACGAGTGAGGGAAGAATGGAGCGTGAGATCGACAGGCGGATCGGTGCAGCGTCCGCAGTGATGTGGGCTCTACATCGGTCTATTGTGGTGAAAAAGGAGCTGAGCCATAAGGCAAAGCTCTCAATTTACCAGTTGATCTATGTTCCTACCCTCACCTATGGTCATGAGCTGTGGGTAGTGACCGAAAGAACAAGATCGCGAATACAAGCGGCTGAAATGAGTTTCCTCCGCAGGGTGTCTGGGCTCTCCCTTAAAGATAGGGTGAGAAGCTCAGTCATCCGGGAGGGGCTCAGAGTAGAGCCGCTGCTCCTCCGCATGGAGAGGAGTCAGATGAGGTGGTTCGGGCATCTGATCAGGATGCCTCCTGGACGCCTCCCTGGTGTTGTGTTCCGGGCACGTCCAACCGGGAGGAGGCCCCGGGGAAGACCTAGGACATGCTGGAGGGACTATGTCTCCCGGCTGGCCTGGGAACACCTTGGGATTCTCAACGCAAGAGCTAGAAGAAGTGGCTGGAGAGAGGGAAGTCTGGGCATCTCTGCTCAAGCTGCTGCCAACCGCGACCCGACCTCGGATAAGTGGAAGAGGATGGATGGATATAAAAAGGGAAAGGTGGCTTTATTGCTCATCACTCTCTATTATATATTGTGTTGTTATATTTTATACCATAGTATTCACCAGAAAAATTGGTTTCAGAAAATAAAATGAAATATTTTGCATAACTGAGTGAGATTGGGCTCTAGGATGAGGACAGTGGTAGCATAGTGCTTGTTGGTCTTGTCTGCAAATAGGAATGTCATTATAAAGTGTACATAAAATAATACATTTGAAATAAACTGATAATGCTATAGCTTTTATCAAAATAATATCTTGCATTTTTAAAAGTCAGGGCCATTGCATATCTGCATTGAAAGTTAGCACGACCTATCAATGCTCAACATTATGCAGTTTTTAGCCAAACCTCAATAAAACAGAATGAAGTACATTTTTTTCAGTAATGGATGCTAAGTCAGTTTTGTTCAGAAGATGGTAGAAAGAGAACACCTGAAGACGCAATGTTTGAGTAAGACACCCGACCCCATCCTCCCCCCTAAAGTAACAACAACATTTATTTCTATAGCACATTTTCATACAAACAATGTAGCTCAAAGTGCTTTACATGATGAAGAAAGAGAAAAAAGACAAAATAAATAATTAAAATTAGGGAACACTAATTAACATAGAATAAAAGTAAGGTCCGATGGCCAGGGAGGACAGAAAAAACAAAAAAAATACCCTAGGTTCTTGTGTATAAGCCGGACTCATGTATAAGCCGGAGACCAAAAATCATACGAATTTTTAAAATAAAATCGTATCATAGATAAGCCGGACTCATGGATAAGCCGAACGTACTATAACCTATAACTAATAGAAGGGAGGGAGGTCAGTGGTCTCACTCGCACCCATTTAATTTCTTTAAGGGGGGAGAGAGTGTGAGATTTTGGCGTCTCTCTCACTCCCCGCATGGCGCGGTTGGAGCGGCCGGAGCGCGTTCTTTCTGCTCTGGGCGTCATTTAAATTGTGATTTTATATGTAAGCATATTTAAATATATATCGCGGATTTTTTGCTGGTTCGCGGATTTCTGCGGACAATGGGTCTTTTAATTTCTGGTACATGCTTCCTCAGTTGGTTTGCCCAGTTGATTTCATACAAGGGACGCTATTGGCAGATGGCTGAGAAGCTAGATTGCTTACTTTTCTCTCTCTCTTGCGCTGACTATCTGTGATCCTGACGTATGGGGATTGAGCAGGGGGGCTGTTCGCACACCTAGACGATACGGACGCTCGTCTAAAAATGCTGAAAGATTATCTTCATGTTGCTATCTTTTGTAAAGCTGATTCCTGAAAAGACATGCTGCACAGTGCTTCGCATACTTAAAAGCTCCAAGGGCACGTATTGATTTTTGACTGAAAAACAAACTCTGTCTCTGTCTCTCTCTCTCTCTCTCTCTCTCTTCCTGCTCCTGACGGAGGGGGTGTGAGCTGCCGCCTTCAACAGCTTTGTGCCGCGGTGCTTCGCATACCTAAAAGCCAAACAGCACCACTGATTTGTTTGCTAGAGATTGTTTTCTCTATCTATGTGACATTCTGTGCTCCTGACACACACACCTTTGAAGAGGAAGATATGTTTGCACTCTTTTAATTGTGAGACAGAACTGTTATCTCTGTCTTGTCATGGAGCACAGTTTAAACTTTTGAAAAAGAGACAAATGTTTGTTTGCAGTGTTTGAATAACGTTCCTGTCTCTCTACAACCTCCTGTGTTTCTGCGCAAATCTGTGACCCAAGCATGACAATATAAAAATAACCATATAAACATATGGTTTCTACTTCGCAGATTTTCTTATTTCGCGGGTGGCTCTGGAACGCAACCCCCGCGATGGAGGAGGGATTACTGTATAAACCGGACTTATGTATAAGCCGATATTCTATTTTTTCATTTTCACAACTTTTTTCCTTAGATAAGCCGTGGCTTATAGACAAGAACTTAGGGTAACTCCAAACGGCTGGAGAAAAAAAAAATCTGCAGGGGTTCCGAGGCCACGAGACCACCCAACCCCCTCTAGGCATTCTACCTAAGATCAATGACCTCAATTAGTCCTCATTGTATTCAGGGTTCACATGGAAGAATTTGATCATGATGGTCATGTGGACTTCTGGCCTTTAATCCATCAATGTAGAGACATCACGGTGCTTTGATTAGGTGGTGGTGGAACAGAAGAGAAAGTAGGGGTTCGTACAGATTTTGGAGCCACCATGAATAATAATGATAATTAATTGAATATACAGAGCATCAGGATTAAACTAAGATGAAGATATGAGAAAGCCATGTTAAAGTAATGTGTTTTCAGCAGTGTTTTAAAGTGCTACACTGTATTTGCCTGGCGAATTCCTACTGGCAAGCTACAGTAGTCCAGATTTTAGGTGCATAACAGCAGAAGGCCACCTCACCACTTCTTTTAAGATTAGCTCTTGGAATTCTAAGTAGATACTCATTTGAAGATCTAAGGTTACGATTTGGAGTGTAAGGTGTAAGACATTCCGAAATATAAGATGGAGCGAGATTATTTAAACCATAAGCACTATTTTAAAGTCAATTCTAAATGGCACAGGTAACCAATGTAGTGACATCAAAACTGGGGTGATGTGCTCGGATTTTCTTTTCTGAGTTAAGATTCTAGCAGCTGCATTCTGCACTCATTGCAATCGATTGATGTCTTTTTTGGGTAGTCCTGAGAGGAGTGTGTTACAGTAACTTTCGACAGTCCATGGTTTGCTCTGCCATGTCCCATATAACAGTTGTGTGTCCGATGTTAACAATAGCCTGTGATGTATGTTCGTACCATTTCACAGGCAATTTGTCCCACAAGTTCACCATAGATTGACCAGTGCAGATAGCTGACAATCTTGTTGTGCCAATTTATGTATTTAATAAAAGACAACATTTTACATGCAGCAATGATATGGCTGATTGCCTCCTCAGCCTTGCTGCACATTCTGCTCTTGCTGTCAACCTGCTTTTCAAGGTGCTATGCTGGTGGTACCTTGTATTGAGTAGCCCAGACCAGAGCTGCAGTGATGAGACTTTCAATAACTTACTTCAACAGCTTGACACAGCATTTCAGAAGAACTATGGTCATAACTCTTACTGGGCTGTTTTAAAATGCAGAATTTCTACAATGCTACAAGACGCTGCTTCTTTTGGCCTTGAGATCAAAGGTGGTGGTTTTCCTACATGGTCACCTCCTTGGGACACCACTCTTGTTCAGTGTCTTTCATGTCATAGGCTTGTGTATGCAGCTGTTATCAAGTGTAAGACATGTCTATTGAAATTTAGATGCTACACTTCAGCATTACAGTATATGGTATTTTCTTGCAGTGATATTTTCAGGGCCCCCATTTCTAAGGCAAGAATGGTACCAAATTTCTTCCAGTGTTATGCTATCTTCTTGATGCTGCAGTGATGCAAGCTTTGCTAATTTAGATGCACTTTTGTAGTGATTTTCATATTTGAGAACTTAAAAACATTTTTCTTCATTTAATATCTCTTTTGATCAGGAAACCATTTTTAATAGGCTGCAGCAGCTCTCTTCCAACCCAAATATACTGTAATGTCATTGACATCTGACACCATTTGTCCATTTTCCTTGTGGTTCACATACTGTATACATCCTTGACCATGAATGTGGGCAACAGTATTTTAGTAAATAATGACATTGTAGATCTTTGGAGGAAATGGAGGAAAACTAAACTAACTATTGACTATGAAATATTAAAAGTTAAAATAACAGAATACAACAACACAGTCCGTCTTGAGAGGCGCTGCTATTTCTCTAAGATTATAAATAACAATGCTAGTAATCCCAGAGTCTTATTTTCAACAATTGATCATCTGTTAAACCCAGGTAACTCAAAGGAATGCCTCCTAAGTACTTCCAGTAAAACCTGTGAGGCTATCGCTGTATTTTTCAATCAAAAAATTAATGATATTAGAAATAACATAGTATATCTCCCCAACACTAAGGATCCTCCTAAACCCCAGTACTCCATAATAAACAAATTAAAGTCTTTCACTAGGATAGATTTACCTGATTTACATAAAATAATTTCTCAAATGAAACCCTCCACCTGTGCCCTTGACCCAATACCAACTAATTTTTTCAAAGAAGTATCGGGCGTGCTTATTGATAATGTTCTTGACATAGTAAATTCGTCATTAGATATGGGGGTCTTCCCAGACTATCTTAAGACTGCGGTAGTTAAACCCCTACTTAAGAAAAATAATCTCGATCCCTCTGCTCTTGAAAATTATAGACCCATCTCTAACCTGCCTTTCTTAAGTAAAATTCTAGAGAAGGCAGTCATTATACAGTTAAATGAGCACCTCAATAAACATGCTATTCTTGATAAATTTCAGTCAGGTTTTAGAACAAATCACAGCACAGAAACTGCACTCGTTAAAGTAGTAAATGATTTGCGGGTAAATGCAGACAGAGGCCATTTATCTGTTCTCATCCTCTTAGATCTGAGTGCCGCATTTGACACCATTGATCATAATATTCTTAAAAATCGCCTTAGTCAATGGGTGGGCCTCTCTGGCAGTGTCTTAAATTGGTTTGAATCCTACCTGGCAGGGAGAAAATTCTTTGTTAGTTGTGGTAATTATACTCAAAGACACATGATATCCTATATGGTGTTCCACAAGGCTCTATCCTGGGTCCGCTGCTCTTCTCAATCTACATGCTTCCATTAGGTCAGATTATCTCAGGGCACAACGTGAGCTACCACAGCTATGCTGATGACACACAGCTGTATTTATCAATAGCACCTGATGACCCCAAATCTCTTGATTCACTAACACAATGTCTAACCTGTATCTCAGAATGGATGAATAGTAACTTTCTCAAATTAAATAAAGAAAAAAACGAAATCTTAGTGATTGGCAATAATGGATACAATGAGGCTATTAGAAATAAACTGGATGCATTAGGATTAAAAGTCAAATCGGAGGTAAAAAGCTTAGGGGTAACCGTTGATTGTAATCTGAATTTTAAATCGCATATTAATCAGATCACTAGGACAGCATTTTTTCACCTAAGAAACATAGCAAAAGTTAGACCTCTTATATCATCGAAACATGCAGAGAAATTAGTTCATGCGTTTGTTTTCAGTCGGCTAGATTACTGTAACGCACTCCTCTCAGGACTACCCAAAAAAGACATCAATCGTTTGCAATTAGTGCAGAATGCAGCTGCTAGAATCCTTACCAGGAAAAGAAAATCTGAACACATTTCTCCAGTTTTGATGTCACTACACTGGTTACCTGTGTCATTCAGAATTGACTTTAAAATTCTGCTTATGGTTTATAGTACTAGGGTGTTGTACCGTGTTAGCCATTATGAATGTAGAGAAAAGCCAAGCAAAATGACACCTTTTATTGGCTAACTAGAAAGATTACAATATGCAAGCTTTCGAGGCAACTCAGGCCCCTTCTTCAGGCAAGATGTAATGGTTTATAAAGCTTTAAATAATCTCGCCCCGGCTTATATATCGGAATGTCTGACACCTTA
This sequence comes from Erpetoichthys calabaricus, assembly GCF_900747795.2. NCBI lineage: Eukaryota > Metazoa > Chordata > Cladistia > Polypteriformes > Polypteridae > Erpetoichthys > Erpetoichthys calabaricus. Next base: position 37,651,972 of record NC_041399.2, read on the forward strand.
TAGTCAAAATCGTAACCTCAGATCCTCAAATGAGTGTCTCCTTAGAATTCCAAGAGCAAAACTTAAAAGAAGTGGTGAGGCGGCCTTCTGCTTTTATGCACCTAAAATCTTGAATAGCCTGCCAGTAGGAATTCGCCAGGCTAATACAGTGGAGCACTTTAAAAAACTACTGAAAACACATTATTTTAACATGGCCTTCTCATAACTTCACTGTAATTTAATCCTGATACTCTGTATATCCAATTCATTATAATAACTATTCATTCAAAATCTGTACTAACCCCTACTCTCTCTTCTGTTTCCTTTTCCGGTGTCCTGTTGGTGGTGGCGTGCGCCACCACCATCTACCCAAAGCACCATGATGTTCCAACAATGATGGATGGATTAAAAGCCAGAAGTCTGTATGACCATCAGCATCAAGTGACTCCGTGAGAACCCTAACTACAAAGAGGACTATTTCATTTATGTTAGGTAGAATGCCCAGAGGGGACTGGGCGGTCTCGTGGCCTGGAACCCCTGCAGATTTTATTTTTTTCTCCAGCCTTCTGGAGTTTTTTTTGTTTTTTCTGTCCACCCTGGCCATCGGACCTTACTCCTTTCTATGTTAACTAATGTTGTCTTATTTTAATTTCTTATTTTGTCTTTTATTTTTCTTCTCTTCATTATGTAAAGCACTTTGAGCTACTTTTTGTATGAAAATGTGCTATATAAATAAATGTTGTTGTTGTTGTTGTTTGCATGTGCCAACTGTTTAATTCAATTATTGTTATTAAGAATTAGATTAATTCACAGGACATTTTCCATTCATGTAGGAATCCAGAAAATTCCAATGGGTTCAGCTTTTTTTTGACAGCTGAATTTATGCTGTAAATTTCTAATTAATTTAATTTTTGTATAACAGCAGTTACATAAAGACCTGGTTGTCCTGAAGATTTCTAAATTGTGATGGCTTTGTGACATATACACTGACCAAATCTGAAATATTTAGAAACTAAAACACCATTTCTTTACACTGTATGTCACATCCTATCATATCATAGTGTGATGTAGCGACTCACTGTATGACCAGGAGTAAATCACCGTACCTGCCTGCCCCCTAGAATGTGCCCCAATAATGATAAACTCATATTTAATCAAATACCTAAAATGACAGGTCTGCTTCTTTTAGAATGCTTTTTTTAAACGTTGGTAGGTTTGTCAAGTTTCGAAAATCGTATTTTTACATTTTTTTACTTTTCACAGTAAAACTATTTCATAGGATTAATAAAGATAATGGGTAAATATTATTTATCATTGGGTATTGTTTGTTGTGGTCTTCCCATTTTGCCAAAATGTACATGTAAACCAGCAAATCCTCATATCACAAAACATAATTAAAATGGATATGCTAATTAAAATGTATTATTATTATTATTATTATTAAACAAAATCATAATATATAGCCACAATGCTCATTGAACACTAGCAGACTATTAAAAGCCGCTGGATGAGTTTCATAAGGGCAGAAGATCAGGTTGCCCAAAATATTTTGAAAAGAGTCGAATCCTCAAGAGGATCTCCAAAATGTGTACACGTGACACCTATTCAAGTGATCAGGGAACCATATTCTGTTATAATAACTAATTATTTTATTTATGTCATTTCTATCTTGTGAATCCTGTCTTTTTTTAAGAATTTGGTTCATCTTTAATTCTTATCAAACTATATATTGTGCAAGCTAAACTAAGAGGGATTGTGTTTAAAAACCAACATGTAAATTGTTATTTTGCATATTCTAACAAAATGTGGTATGGTTGTGACTTCTACATTAAATAGGTTAGGTTCTTTCTGTAATTTTTTACCCTTTAAGTATTCAGTATTCATGCATCATTTTAGTCTTTTAAGTCATGTTTCATCTAATTGCTGAAGAGCAAAAAACTGTATATAATACTCTACAGTAGACAAATAATTTACTTAGGTGATTATACCACTTGAAAGGAATGATCCTAAAATTAATTTAAACAAAAGCATGCCCATTCAAGGTTATATAACATTTCTGAATAATTCTGTATAATCATGGCAAGCAATGTATTTTCTTCAGAACAAAAACCTGCATTTGTTCTAATAGTACTTTGAATCAAATATTGTAAGAGTTTACCTTCAGCACAATTAATTCCAATAAAAGCATGTTAAGTCCCTAAGCATAAAAATTAACAAAAATGTATTAACAAATACATCTTGAAAAAATATAGTTTAACTGGATTGAACAAGGTGCTTTGTCTTTTACGTGATGCCACTGCAGTTTTATAATTTTACAGTAGAGGGGGCAAAAGCCAGCATGTCCTTCTAGCTGGGAAGTCAACAGAACAAAATCAACTCCCTGAGCATAACACCATGAATCCGTTTTTAATCTTATTTTATTTTTTTTTATATTGTATTCCGCTTGCGTTTTCAGAATCCTGGTAAAGAACCTAAATTTTAGAATGCCTTTTAATCTTGCTAATTTAATAACAGCAAAAGGAAATGTGTGCAAGAGTAAGGTAGAATTACAATAAATATTAATAGTTTGTTTTATTTATTAATTTAATTAACATGTTGTTGAAAGGTGATAATAAAAAGTGTAACCTAGTTATGGGTTTTATGTTCTAGTGAAAAAAATGTGATATATAGACAGGAATAGGAAATTAGCACTGTAATGACAGACGACAGCATTGTCAACCTGTGTACTGTATACTATTAAAGATATTAACTTAGAATTGCTGTTTAAAATCAATAACACTAACTGGAGTCTTTCAATTGCATAATCTATTTCCTGAAAAGTGAGACTCTATCATTATTAAGTTCAGATTTACTGCAGGTGGCCTTGGATCCAGGATGGGAGGATGAACATATTAATATTTTTCATTAGCAGTACCCGTTAAATTATTAAAATGTACCTGCTTTAAAGTTTGCTGTGCGTGGACCACTTGGTATGCCAGCATAAATCTTTGGAGCAGGTTCTTCCTTACTGTTTTCCTCTTTCTCATTCTCACTTGCTTTCTTTCTTTTTTCACAATGGTAAAAAAAACTTAAAAACAGGATCTGTGGTGTGTAATTTGAAAGAGCCCAGTTTACAGAGCTGATATTTTTGAAGTGGCACAGGAAGAGTCAAGGCAGTGTCCTTCCTGGCTCTGCTATGCTTCCTGTATGCTTCCCTAGTGGAATTCGAGTCAGAACTGCCTGTTACAATTCAAGCACTGCCTCCCACGCCATTGTCTGCCTGGTGTTTGATCTGCTGCTTTTTTCTTTTCCCTCGTCCAGTCAATGTCTCTGACTAACCCTTTACTTGGCTGGTGTCTAGGGAAATGGGGTTGGTGTATTATTAATGACAGGGTGAATCACAGGGAATTGAGACACTTTCCCAAACCTGCTTATTTCCCTTAGTCCTTCAATACACCTGCCTCTGAGGCTTCTTACATACGGCAAAATAAAATTGTCAGACTGAGTAACAAACATCCTGTAATGGTAATGCTGGGAAAACCTGCTAAGTTCCTTCAATCAATGCTATACATGCCTTATGCATCTACCATATATATATTGTAATGAAATGATTAGCGTATGTAAAGCTCTGTTTGAATAAAGTATAATTTTAACTTTATTTCTGTAATTTTACTTGTATTATTACCATAAGAGTAATTCTGTCCAAAATATACAAAATAAAATAGGACGCAGAGTCAGGCAAACCCTGAAAAAAAAAAAGATTACTTTTATCAATGCAGGAGCTCCATAGCACAAGGCAACCGAAGCTTAATAATTAATTTGTAAATTTTTATAAGTGCTGCACACACACACACACACACACAGACCACCGCAGCTATGGGACTTGCCACACTTGAGAAGTACCTTCATCTGCTGAAATATCTTTTTGTCATTTTGACTGTTGCATCACTATATGGCATATCAACAACAAATACACTTTAGACAGGCATTACAGTTGATGTCTATACTACGTGTTAAAATGCTGCTGCTATATTATGGTATGGCATGGTTGCATTTCTATTTAGACAGTAATGTTCCCTTACTTTAGGTACTCATTTAGACATGCAGTCAGAAGATGGGTGTTGTGTAGCCTTGTCTGTACTTTACTGGTGTCGTTAGCCTGATTTGTTGATTCGGGTGTTTTGAGTGCTGAATTCTGCATCTTTTGTGGCTCTTTGTTATCACCACTCTTATTGGCAGTTCTTCTGACAGAGTGTGACACATCATTTACTTCAAATTCATATTTTGCTTTTCATATTTTCATGAATATAGATGCCAATTCTTTTAAGTTTACATCGACTCCTACACTATCAGCATAATACTGAACAATAGAGAGCACACACAGAACCTACATCAACATATTGTTCACTCTTACCACTCGTCTATTAATGTCTTGGAATTCTAATATATAATCGATGCTACATTAAGGTTTCTCTCTTGCAAAAGGTTATGTTTAATTTTTAAAACGTGCAATGTTCTCTCTGCACACGTGACACACATTTATATGTGTAATAGGGTTTTTTTAGGAGTCTTTTTGACTGTAGATGGTTCATCGTAATCAGAACCTTGCTGTCTGTCGGACCAAGTTAACGAGAGCACCACTCCTCTTTGCAGTTCAAAATCTTTGCAGGTTTAGAAATGTGACACTTGGTGAGCCGTCTAATTCCCACCCAGATTTAAGCACATTTTACTCATGGTTGTCTCCAGGTGTGTATATTATGTGTCTGGCTTCAGCTAGACTACTTATAGCCTTGGTTTGTATTCTGTTTCTTGATTGTAGGTACCTTTAACTTGCTTTTTTACTTCATTTCCCAGTGTCTTTAACTGTGAGCGCTGAACTCTGTGGTTTTAGTGATCTCCTTAGGATTTCTGTTCACATGATGCCTACCTTCTTTTTGGTCATTGTAATTCTACACTTGATCTTTTCTTCAGATCCTTTGGAACTGTTTTAGCTTCTTGATTTTCTTTATTCTTTCTAATTAAATTCTGTATTGTAACAATAAAGCTCAACAAACTTAAGCGTATGTAAAGTGATATTTTGCTTATTACAATGAACTTACACACTAAATAACTTTTGTAATGCCTAATTGCACGTTTTTCCCCCATTTTCCACAGTGCAGTCTTATATCAGTGGAGTGGCACACAGATGCTGGCTTATTCTCACTCCAAATGTGTCCCATACTTGTTACAAATAATTTTGAAATGGGAATAAAATTAGCTTGATCCTTTTTCCATCATATGTGCTCAAATGGATTACAATCTGATGATTGGAGAACCTGCTGCATTAAACTAAATTCACTGCCATGTACCTGGAACCATTCCAGGGCTTCAGCCTCTAATGGTAAGGAGCATGTTCTTCCTAAAAATTCCAATTCACATTTGTTTTGTTAGCATTACAAGGATATATATACACTCACCGGCCACTTTGTTAGGTACACCTGCTAACAGGTAAATATTTACTCAACCAATCACATGGCAGCAACTCAGTGTATTTAGACATGGATTCATTGTCAAGACAAACTGCTGAAGTTCAAACTGAACATCAGAATAGGGAAGAAAGATGATTTAAGTGATTTTGAATGTAGCATAGTTTTTTGGTGCCAGACAGGGTGGTCTGAATATTTTAGAAACTTCTAAACTTCTCTGGGGTTTACAGGGAATGGTCCAAAAAAGGGAAAATATCCACTGAGTAGCAAGCTTGGGCTCACTAAAATTGGATAGATTGGAAAAACATCACCCACTCTGATGAGTCTCAAGTTTTGCTGCAACATTCGGTTGGTAGGGTCAGAATTTAGTGTCTACAACATGAAAGCATGGATCCACCCTGAGTTACATCAATGGTTCAGGATGGTGGTGGTGGTGGTGGTGTAATGGTGTAGGGATATTTTCTTGGCATACTTTGGGCCTCTTACTACCAATTAAGCATAAATTTAATGCCACAGCCTAATAGAGTATTGTTGCTGACTATGTCCATCCCTTTTTGACCACAGTGTAACCATCTTCTGATGGCTACTTCCAGCAAGATAACGCACAACATCAGATCATCTTAAAGTGGTTTCTTTAACCTGACAATGAGTTCACTGTACTCAAATGGCCTCCAAAGTCACCAGATCTCAGTCCAATAAAGCGCCTTTGGGGTTTGGTGGAACAGGGGATTCACATTATGGGTGCACAGCCAACAAATCTGCAGCAACTGCATGATGGCATTATGTCAATATAGACTAAAATCCCTGAGGAATGTTTCTAGTGCCTTGTTGAATCTATGCCATGAAGAAATATGGCAGTTCTGAAGGCAAAAGGTGTACCTAAAAAGTGGCCGGTGAGTGTATGATATTCTGTGATCTACAGATTTTGCTTTACTCATAATAGGTGAGCCATTGTGAGTCACAAAAACAAACCCAATGACATTTCATTAGCTTCACCTGCACTTCATGTTACTCAACAGGACAAATTCATGAGAATACATATCCTAATCTATTAATCTGAGTAAATGAATGTAACGTAGATTCACCATGTTTTTCCAGCCCTCCAAATTCCATTGTTTGCTCTCCTTAGCAGACTGTAACCACGCCCCAGAATACCTCAACTAGGTGATCTTCAGCCATACTTCAGTCATGATAAGATACAATAACCTATGCATATATTTGTTTCCATACCATTATTAAGGTAGAAATGGTGGTAGTAATAATATTGTCACATGTATTGCCCTTCCCAAGTCATGTTGGCCTTCAGCTCTTTCCATCAAGAGTCTAGTTATGTTATGTTAGTCTAGTTAGTTATAGGACCACTTCTGGTTGGATGAGTTTTGAAATGGTAGCCCATTTGCTATACATTACTGACATTACTGGCTGTTTTTCCTTGTTATTGCACCTTGGCATCTATCATGATTTGGAGAAGTTAATTCTGCCCCTAGTTTTTATGCATAACATGATTTTGATAAAGTTACGATATGACTCAATCTTCTAAATTGTCTAGGTATGCTGCCATTTTGTGGATGATTATTATGAGAATAAGGAAACCAGGAGATGATTAGGAGGCAAAATGCCAAGGTCAAGACTAGCATGATTTAAATACTGGGAGAGTCATACAAAACCATGAAACCAAAATTGCCAAAATGAAATCAAAAGTCAAATGCACAAAGAGGTCGTTACCAGAATAAAAATAATTCCATTACTTGGAATAAACCAAACTACTGATATGAAGAATAACAATATTTGATTCTAATGAGATAAAGGTCATCTGAACTCACAGCTGTATTTATACCGTCACCCTCCATAATGTCATGAGAGTGATGATTGCGGTCATGGGACCAACTTTCAAGGCAAAAAAAAAATGATGTTTTTAACTTTAACCCAAACCTCAAAAAACACTGCAGAAACTGATTTCAAACATGCCAAACCTTAAAACAGACAAAAACACACTTAAGCTGAGGCTAATCCTATAGGCGGTCTCTGCATGGTCATAGCCATATTCATAACTATTGCTATGCACAACACAGTCTGAGACATCCTTCACCTATAAAAAGGTGGTAGCACACTAGTTTTGTTCAGGTTTCTGGATACTTTGTGAATTCTTGTCGTGTGTTTAGCTCTATAAAGACTGATTTAGGGAGTTTGGATTTTTCTGTATCGTTTTGACCTTGACTTTTGGTTGGTGCAGTAGGAGTCATTAATTTGATTCATGGGACATTTTCTCTTTCTCTTTTGACCCATGCATCTTCCAGACTAGTCTACTGTCATCTCCTGCTCCTAGTAAGCTATCTATTTGCCCTTTTTGCTAAATGTGGCAGAGCAGTGCCCACTAATGTTTCACCTGCAGAGCCATTTCAAACAGTAATCTTGCACATTACCACCAAAATTGCTCATATTTAATTAATTGGTATCTGCCTGCTTGCTTTCAATTGCATTATCTGAACATTTGAGTCTATTAGGGGAAACCACATACTGCAACATTTTGTATGCCTGTTAATACATTAAAAAACAGACAAGTATAGTTAATGCAAATAAATCAAACAGGAGAACAAAATAAACATTTCAGAGGAGTTGGCAGCTTTTTAATTTTGAAAGATAAATTAGTTCTAAAAGAGAGATACATCAAACAATATTGTGACCAATGAGAAGGTGGATTTTAGGGCATTTCATTATTTTTATTTCTGTTGCTTTTGTTGAGCTTGTGGTCAGATGGGATTTTATGATCCTGGGTTTTGGGAGTGTTTTAGTTAATCCAATCAGTGAAGTTTCTCTTCTTGCTTTATTCTTCATTCATGCAGCTGCATAATAAAGGGGGAGACCGGAGATTCCCCCGCACTTTAACTGCCTCCAACTGTCTTATTTGAGAATCCAGAGACTAATCTTTTCAGTTGATCATAAATTACAGTTTCCTCCATTTTCATAAATTTGCAGAAAGACAGAGCACTAAAGCATTCTAGGCACTATTGCACACTCAATATGTTTCCCATTGAAACATAGACTGATAATAATAAAAAAATATGAAGTGAGCAGTCTTAAAGCTAAAATGTCTTGCCTAAACCATTATAAGTAAATCAGCAACTATTTCCAGCGGCTGGGAAGCTCCAAGAGTTTTGTAACACGTTGTGTTTCTCAATCTCGTTGAACTTTTGATGTCAGAATTTTGGGCCTGTCCCAACATTAGTAACAGGGCTGTTCAGATTCAATTGCAGCTGCTAGGGACTCTTACATGAAGCTAATATACAATAGGATACAGCTTGCTGGAAAAGCCAGGAAAAATAAAGACTCTTTTCTAAGTGCTGCGTGCGATGTATACTCATTTCAGTTAGGTGGTACTCTGTGTGCTAAAATCACTGACATAACCCAGTCTGCAAAAAAGATGTTTTAATCCACCCACTACAGACTTGATCCTTTGCTTTCTTGGCTGCTTGCTCTAATATTAAAGTTCATTTGTTGGCCTCATTTATCATTCTGTCCTTGAGGAAAGTATGTAGTACTTGCAATTTAACCCTCAGGTACTTTTGATTTTCGTCTTTAGCACATAAACGTTAAGTGTAGTCCCACAGAGTAAATTACCTTTGCAGCTTTCAGCCTTGATGCCGGCTTACACTTCATGTCTTGAGACCTGAAGTTGTATAGCGCAAAGCACAAAGGGTCCCTTTTATATTACCCATAGTAATTCAAGAACAATGCAGAAACAGCTTGTATGAACTTAAGAATCTTCATGGGGACCTTATCTAGATGTTCAAATTGTCAACGCCATAGATAAAATTGGCCCACCAGTCTTCTTTCAGTAGTCAGTGATACTGTAAGTTAATTTGGCTATGCCTACAGGGGCTATGGTAAAGGGTACACTGGAGAAGATGTCACAAGCCTGTCTACTTCCTCCACATGTCACTGACTTCAAAGATGACAATTAAACCTACTCTGACCTGCCCTTATCTCTATTCTCACCCACATCTGTTGGAACACTGATATATACTGTATATACCTTCTAGCTATCTGAAGACCATTTTGATGATTTACCATAGTACTAAGTGTAGTGCTGTAAGTCATGTACAGTAAGTATATAAGTAAGCATGTAAGTCATCGCTGGCATTGTTTTATTGAAGGCAGGCGTTTGAGGTGATGTGATGAGGTGATTGTCTCAGGCAGTGCTTTGGTCTGGATGGCATGTGATAGGCCATATAAGGAAAATATAACTAACTATAGCTTTTCCTTTTCTTTATAATTAGTTATAAGAGGCTCTGGAAGAACAATTCTGGCAGTAACATGGACCTGTATTGAATGTTCACATACTGGCATGCCAACGTTTCAATGTTATTTGTGCCATGCCCAGGAAGGATGCCTGAAGAAGTCCACATGTGTTGTACCAGGGTTCTGGCATGAAGAGAGGCACGTAAGCCGGCTGTTCAAAGGAGCCGTACTGTAAGAGAGTTTAAAGTCCTGGGGAGAAAGTGCAAGCAACTTCAGGAAGCTGCCTGAAGTTGGAGGTGCAAGCACGTACAGTATGTGTGTGTTTGTGTGGGTGTGAGCATGTGTGTGTGTGCCAGCAGCCACACACAGGCCAGTGAGTAATGACACCCAACTAACAGAAGTCCTCTTCCTAGATCGAGAGTGCAGGGACGGAAGGTCACAAGCGGTGTCTCTGATTGAGTTATATCAGGCCGGTGTTAAAGATTGGCCAAGTAAATTAGCCTGGCATATAAAACTGGTAGGGTCATCTTTTGGCCATCTGGCATTAGAGAGTAGAAGCTGGCTGACCACACTAAGCAGCAGTCCTTCGATAGCATTCCTGTGTATGTACTTAAGATTTTTCACTGATTTTCCTGTATTTTTTTCACTCTTGATTTTGATATCAGTTTTTTTCTGTCCTCTTGATTTTTGTTCTGTGACTTCTCACTATACTGCCATTAAAAACTGTAAGGAATATTTTAATTTTAAAGGTTTCTGATATCTTATAAGTGCTGTTTACACCGCTTTGCTGTACTCTGACTGTCCAAACATTAAACCTACACTTGCACATTTCAAAGCTACATGCCTTTTAGCTTGCAGGACAGAGTTTTGAAATTGTCAGGGTATTTAGGGAAGAGTGCAGGATGAGCAGAACATTACTTTTTACATTCAATTTCGCCATTGCAAACTCTCAATTAAAATATATACTACTCAAAAAAATTAAAGGAACACTTTTTTTTATCAGAGTATATAGCATCAAGTCAGTGAAACTTCTGGTATATTGATCTGGTCAGTTAAGTAGCAGAGGGGGTTGTTAATCAGTTTCAGCTGCTTTGGTGCTAATTAAATTAACAACAGGTGCACTAGAGGGGCAACAATGAGATGACCCCCAAAACAGGAATGAATGGTTTAACAGGTGGAGGTAACTGACATTTTTCCCTTCTCACCTTTTCTGACTGTTTTTTTCACTAGTTTTGCATTTAGCTATGCTGCCTGAAACCATCGTTCATTTTGAACTGCTCCAATGAAATTTCGGCAAAATGGACTAGCCTGACGCATCATTTTTTTTCATCGTCTTTGAATTCTGCCCTCTGTAGGTTGATCATTTTCATTTCCATCAAGCAATGTGGCATCCTTTCTTTCCTAACACATTACCCAGTCCATATCAGTATAGATATCCAACAGGATTTTTTCCCATTGAGATCTGATGTGTTTCAAAATGTTCCTTTAATTTTTTTGAGGAGTTTATATTTGCATCAAACAACAGCAATGAAGAAATTATGCATTTGTACTGTTGTAATGCATGTTGATATTAAACTAATCCTTCATATTTTTTCCAAAAATAATACTATTTAGGATGTACTGTATAATAATTTTATTATGAGCCCTGTACTGCAATACATAATGTGTGGATTAAGTGTATCGACTCATGCCTGATAATGATATATGTTTCAGGGGTGAGCAGGAAAATGCTCCTTGCCTCAGGCATCCATCAATCCATCCATTGTCTCCCGCTTATCCGAGGTCGGGTCGCAGGGGCAGCAGCTTGAGCAGAGATGCCCAGACTTCCCTCTCCCCGGCCACTTCTTCTAGCTCTTCCGGGAGATTCCCAAGGCGTTCCCAGGCCAGTCGAGAGACATAGTCCCTCCAACGTGTCCTGGGTCTTCCCCGGGGCCTCCTCCCGGTTAGACGTGCCCGGAACACCTCACCAGGGAGGCGTCCAGGAGGCATCCTGATCAGGTGCCCGAGCCACCTCATCTGACTCCTCTCGATGCGGAGGAGCAGTGGCTCTACTCTGAGCCCCGCCCGGATGACTGAGCTTCTCACCCTATCTTTAAGGGAAAGCCCAGACACCCTGCGGAGGAAACTCATTTCAGCCGCTTGTATTCGCAATCTCGTTCTTTCGGTCACTACCCATAGCTCATGACCATAGGCGAGGGTAGGAACATAGATCGACTGGTAAATTGAGAGCTTCGCCTTGTGGCTCAGCTCCTTTTTCACCACGACAGACCGATGCAGCGCCCGCATTACTGCGGATGCCGCACCGATCCGCCTGTCGATCTCACACTCCATTCTTCCCTCACTCGTGAACAAGAACCCGAGATACTTGAACTCCTCCACTTGGGGCAGGATCTCGCTACCAACCCTGAGAGGGCACTCCATCCTTTTCTGGCTGAGGACCATGGTCTCGGATTTGGAGGTGCTGATTCTCATCCCAGCCGCTTCACACTCGGCTGCGAACTGATCCAGAGAGAGCTGAAGATCACGGCCTGATGAAGCAAACAGGACAACATCATCTGCAAAAAGCAGTGACCCAATCCTGAGCCCACCAAACCGGACCCCCTCAACGCCCTGGCTGCGCCTAGAAATTCTGTCCATAAAAGTTATGAACAGAATCGGTGACAAAGGGCAGCCCTGGCGGAGTCCAACTCTCACTGGAAACGGGTTCGACTTACTGCCGGCAATGCGGACCAAGCTCTGGCACCGATCGTACAGGGACCGAACAGCCCTTATCAGGGGGGCCGGTACCCCATACTCTCGGAGTACCCCCCACAGGATTCCCCGAGGGACACGGTTGAATGCCTTTTCCAAGTCCACAAAACACATGTAGACTGGTTGGGCAAACTCCCATGCACCCTCCAGGACCCTGCTAAGGGTATAGAGCTGGTCCACTGTTCCGCGACCAGGACGAAAGCCACACTGTTCCTCCTGAATCCGAGGCTCGACTATCTGACGGACCCTCCTCTCCAGGACCCCTGAATAGACTTTTCCAGGGAGGCTGAGGAGTGTGATCCCTCTGTAGTTGGAACACACCCTCCGATCCCCCTTCTTAAAGAGGGGGACTACCACCCCGGTCTGCCAATCCAGAGACACTGTCCCTGATGTCCATGCGATGTTGCAGAGGCGTGTCAACCAAGACAGTCCTACAACATCCAGAGCCTTGAGGAACTCCGGGCGTATCTCATCCACCCCCGGGGCCCTGCCACCAAGGAGTTTTTTGACCACCTCGGTGACCTCAGTCCCAGAGATGGGGGAGTCCACCTCCGAGTCCCCAGGCTCTGCTTCCTCATTGGAAGGCATGTTAATGGGATTGAGGAGGTCTTCGAAGTACTCCCCCCACCGACCCACAACATCCCGAGTCGACAGCATTATTTAAATCGCTGGCCCTGGTGCTACTGTATCCACCAACTCTTTAACTTACATTCTTAATCTTCTTCTTCTTCTTTCAGTTTCCACCATTAAGTGTTGCCACAGCAGATCATCTTTTTCCATATCTTCCTGTCCTCTGCATCTTGCTCCTTTACACCCACCACCTTCATGTCATCTCTCACCACATCCATAAACCTCCTCTTAGGCCTTCATCTTTTCCTCTTACGTGGTAGCTCCATCCTTAGCATCCTTCTCCCAATTTACTCAGCATCTCACCTCTCTGACTTTGTCTCCAAACCATCCATCCTCTACTCCACCCTCTAATGTCTTTCTAATCCTGTCCATCCTCGTCACACCCAATGCAAATCTTAGCATCTTTAACTCTGCCACCTCCAGCTCTGTCTCCTGTTTTTAAGTCATTGCGACCGTCTCCAACCCATATAACATAGCTGGTCTCACTACCATACCATCCTGTAGATGTTCCCTTTCACGCTTGCTGATACGGTGGAACCTCGGTTCATGACCATAATTCGTTCCAAAACTTTGCTCGTAAACCGATTTGGTCGTGAACCGAAGCAATTTCCTCCATAGGATTGTATGTAAATACAATTAATCCGTTCCAGACCATACGAACTGTATGTAAATATATATTTTTTTAAGTTTTTAAGCACAGATATAGTTAATTAAACCATAGAATGTACAGTGTAATAGTAAACTAAATGTAAAAACATTGAATAACACTGAGAAAACCTTGAACAACAGAGAAAACTAACACTGCAATAGTTCGCACTATAGTGCTACCAACTGCTGGCTAAAAACACTTTTTTTTAATGAGTTTTAAGCATAGGAAAAACAATAAACATTTGAAAAAATCCGTAATTTAATAAACCACCAAGAAAAGTAACATTGCAACAATGCACGCTATGAACCGATCGCTGTACAGTAAACAGAAGTGTAAATAAAAACAAGCCCAGTGCATTCTTTAACTGCCTTACTACCTTATGCTTCCAGCTCTCTCTCTCGTGCTGCCTGTGTGTGTGCATGGCTCTCTCTCTCGTGCTGCCTGTGTGTGTCTGTCTCTCTCTCGCACTGCCTGTGTGTGTGTGTGGGTGTGTGTGTGTCACGCTCTCTCGCTCTCTCTCTTGCTCGCTGCACAGGAAATGCACAGGGAGAGACTGAACATGTACAAACCGAAAGGGAAACTGGCTTGTTCGCATACCGAGTGTGTGGTCGTGAACCGAGGCAAAAGTTTGGCGAACTTTTTGGTCGTAAACCGATTTGTACGTGTACCGAGACGTTCGTGAACCGAGGTTCCACTGTATTTGTTGGTCACAAATTACTCCTGATACCCTTCTCCAACCACTCCACCCTGCCTGCACTCTCTCCTTCACTTCTCTTCCACACTCTTCTGGACGTTTTGGGACGCAAACCTTTTTCAACTCTTTAGCTTTTAAATTTCACAAAGTTAAATGATAAATGATATATTCAAGGATGTGGATTTAAGACAGAAACCTGGAAGCACAGCACTTCTTACAGAGTGATGGGGAAATTTGTTGTGTGTTGCTGAAGTTGAAACAATGGCAACTTTTACATATGATTTATATGTGACATTGAGACAATTTTACTCACCTAACCAAATGAGCTTCATGAACTGAAAAGTTGGTTCTTGTCTGTCAAACTTATTATGTTCTTAAATGTCTGCATTAGTCACTGATTTAGTCAGTTTTGCAGTAGCACTTGTTCACTTTTCACATTTTGTTCTCCTTGTTATGTCTTTACTGTATTGACACCACCTAAATTTTTGGTACGAACAAAGCTGGATTCCTTTTTTTATAGTTTGTGTATACATTTTAAAGTATTTGATAGTGGTAGAATAACATTGCATAAGTGATTCATATTGCACTAACAGTCACTGTATTATGAAATTTAGAACAGCCTGGAGGCATTACAGAACACAATGTAGCAATTGTTATGATGTGTAGTCTTGATTTATTTGCAGTAATATTTTGATGAATCAATCTGTATTTTATACGCTACCTTTCACAATGGTTGTCATCACAAAGCAAACAAGAATGTAGCAAAAGCAGCATAAGAAAACAAGAACAATCATAAGTTGATTATGACTCCAAAATTAATTACAGAAAAATCTTCTTAAGCCTGGAGACAATGTTTTCAGCATTGAAGGCAACAGACGTACACTGAAGGGGAGGGCTCAGTATATATAATGAAAGATTTGATGACATTAGAACATGAATTAAAAAGATAGATTCTGGGACATCATGTAGAAATAGCCTGAGGAGATTGGCAGTGTGGCAGGTGAAGTTGTGAAAATGTGAGACAGATTGGAAAGGGACAAGACAGTGGGAAGAAGAGATGACACTGGTATTGATCTTACCTTAAAGGATGACTGATGCATGGATGGGTAGCAAGAGTAATTTATTTTTTTCAAGATAAAAAATAATGATAGTTCTGAAAAAGGAATTAGGTTGCCTTACAGAAATAACAGAGCACACATAAAGATCTCAAAATGCAGGGACCACAAACCTTGAAATGAGCCACCTTCCATTATGAGATATGCTTCAGTCCCACATTTAAATCAAAGCATATCAAAGAACTGCTGGTAAGACCACTCATATTGCCCTTAAATAATTATTGCAATTCACTTGGATCCACTGTCACAAAGTATTTGGTTCTATTCGGTCCTATTCTTGTTTTTTTTAAACATTCAGTACTTCCATTTGTTGTTGCTGCTTCATTATTTAGGATTGCCCCAATGAACTTGGATTGAAAAGTTACAGTGGATTGGAGATATGTCACCACTTATGATAGACTCAGGATCACAACTTTGCTGTACTCATTCAAAATTATGAAACTAACCTTTTATTTACAGTATTAAAATCAATAGAAATTATTAATGGGAAATGCAGTGTATTAAAATTACTCGGATAACTTAGGGTTGGGTAGGGAGTTTTGTGGTGCAGTGGTCAACTATGCTGTTGCTATACATTTTCAAAGCTGTGGGTTCAAACCACACCTCTAGTTCCTTTTTCTGTTTAATCAGCAAGGGTTTTCTCAGGGTCCTCTGGTTTTCTGTTTAGTGCTTAACATGTGCAGACTAGCTGACTCTGAATTGGTCCTGTATTACTCAGCTTGGCATGTGAGTAAATGTGCCATGTCCGGAGGCTGATTCCTGCCTTGAGCTTGATTCTGACTGTGACATCAGCCCCCATAACTTCTTCTTGGAATCAGTGATTTCATAAAATCAAGAAAATGCATAAAATAAAAGAAATATATTGTACTGACTATTTATAGGCTAATGAGAAATATGCAAGGTAATTAGTGGCAGAACCAGGAAATTTTCTTTGATGTGTACAATGCCTTTCCTTTTATGGCTGACCAATTTGTTAGGCATTTCAAATAGATTATCCAGGGCTTTTCCAAGGTCATAAGTTAGTAAATTGATATTAAAAAAATAGTGATCAGATGGCAGGCATCTTCTTCAATGTATCTCTGGCTTACATTACAATCTCTGCCTGTTTTACAAAAACCATCATTATTCCAATCGTAAAATACTGTAATCTACAATCAAATATAAGTGATGTGGCCAGGCGAAGGAATGAAATGTCATGGAAGGGTAAAAGTTGGTACAACAACTGGCTCATCCCATTTAATTGAAAAAAAAAAATCCAACAAAAGAAAAGTCTTTGGTGTTGTACACCCAACCCTTAGGTGAAATATACTGTATAAACAAAGGTATTCAGCTTTTAACCACACAAATAAGGGTCTTTTAACAGGAGCTCCATCTGCAGGCCGCTCTGATTGTAAAAGACTCCTTCTTACGGGCAGCTGGGCTTTTTATAGAGGACAAACTGGAGGGGATTGGGTGCTAAGTGCCTTCACTGGGTGGTTTCTCTGAGCTGTGGGTAGAAAAGGATAAAAGAATGTTAGCAACAGCACCCCATCTCACATACCTCAATCGAACCCGTGAGCTAGTCCTCTGACACACAAGTGACAGTGACTACTAACCTGTAGCACAAATCATTGTCATCAATAGGAAGAATACTGAAAGATTAAACAGCTCATTGAATTGTGCAATACCAACTATCTGTCCCTCAATATCACAAAATACGAAAGTAATTTAGAATTTTAGAAGACATGGACAGTGTAGAGCACCTACTGACATTGATAGAATTGCTATGAAAAGAGTGAGTAGCTTTAGGTTTTGGAGGGCCTACATCAATGAAGATACCTCATGATCCTTAATACTGTCATTGCCTCTGCTTTTCTGTTTAACATTGATTTTTGATTAATTTTGTATTGATCTATTTTATATTTTAGATTTATGTTTAGTTATATTGTTAATCTAGCAAAATCTATATGTATAAAAACCTGACCAGGACTGTACTAATTACCCTCAGAAACTGGCCTCACCCCAGGCAGCTTGACCCTAAACACAAAAGGCCCAAAAGGGGACACTGGCATCACAAGTTCAAAAATACAGAAAAATGTCATTCAGGGGATATGGTAAATTATAAAACGTGTAGCTTGTAAAGACAAGGGAAATGATCAGTCTCTATAAATGAAGATTTTATTTCTAAAAAACAAAAGAAGCACAAAAAGGCAAAGCAGGAAAATAGAGCAAAAAGCTAACCTACGCCAAACATGTAATTCAGTAATCAGAAAACAAAACTCAAGCAAAAATCCTCAATAAACCAGAAAATCTAATTCAATACTCCTAGAAAAGATCAATCCAACAATTTCCATTGAATCTCTAAGAGGCTAAACCACAACCTGAAAATAAAGGTTAAGGGCAGTGTTGAGACAGCAACTCCAGAAATTATTGTGAGATGCAAGGAGCCCAGGAGATGTTACCTTAGGCAGGCACAGAATGAGGGGCAGGCAAAGGTCAGAACCAAACACATCATAAAAACCAGCAAATAAAACACAATGGCAAATCGAAAAAGAATTCTGGAAGAGAAGAAAGTCAAAGACCAAAATGAAACCTAGCATTAGGCCTACATGATCTATAAACTAACTACTCTAGAAAGATTTCAATAGAATTTTTGCACTAAGGGATGAAGCTACATTGTGGAGCCACTTAATTTATAACAGAACTCCCATAAATGTCATTGCTGCTTGCAATCATGCAACATGTATCTTTGCATTGCGTAAGTAAAAGAAGGAAATGAAAATAAAAAATTAAACATTATTTAAAACAAATAGAAAATAGCTTAAAATCCCATCAAGTTAATTTTCCTTAATAAAAAAGCATGTAACACACAAGAAATATTGTTGATTTATGACAGGTGGTCCCTCAGCAGTAATGTAATGTTGACCCCTCATCTTGGGGTTCCATCCACCGAACATGAGTAACATAAGGAAAACGGCATAAATACATAATTATTAAATAATACTTAAAACAATAATTGACAAAAATACATATTAACAAAAACACTTAAAATTAGTAAATTAAAAATAATAGAAATAACAATAAAAAAGAAAATAAACAAAAGCTTGGGAACAAACTCTGGCTGAAACGTGGTAACGCAATTGTGTGCTTTGTGTTTATATGGTTGGCGCCAATTTGTGACTGTCCTTTTATGGCTGCAGCCGTATTGTGCACATTTGCTATGTCATATGACATAGAAGTGTGGAATTAGATGCCTCTTCTGATCACATTCTTGCTCATTCTTGTAATAAGAGGGACAAGCTGGGCCAGCTTTATCATTTAGGCAAACTAGTCGGTCACCTAGGACAGCAACATGTGGGTGGCTGATTTTTTTTTTTAAACAATACAGACACTGACTTATGAACATTTTGACTTATTATATTTTATTTACTTATTGTATTTTCATGGTCTAACAATGCTAGTTTTCTGAGACAATCCTGTAAACAGATGTTGGTATAAGTAATAAAATATCTCCCTTGACATTTTTGTAATTGTAAATTCACTGTTTTG
This sequence comes from Erpetoichthys calabaricus, assembly GCF_900747795.2. Classification (NCBI taxonomy): domain Eukaryota; kingdom Metazoa; phylum Chordata; class Cladistia; order Polypteriformes; family Polypteridae; genus Erpetoichthys; species Erpetoichthys calabaricus. The sequence goes on from NC_041399.2 coordinate 37,671,001, forward strand.
TATCTAAAAACTTCAAATTTTGTTCTCCCCACTCCTGGCTCCTCTCTTGTGTCTCCAGGGATTTTTGTACTGATCTGGCAATGAGGATTTCACTCATAGCATAGATGGTGGTGGGGCACCATTTATGGCTTCACCTAGGGCAGTAGAAATGCTAGAGCCACGAGAAGAATGAAAAGAGACCAAGATTCAAAAGGAGAGACTGAAAATTTCAATAAACGATAAGCTCTATTGTATTATATGGAAAAATATAGAAGGTACCATACTAGGCAGATGGGGCACAGTCCTTGGATTAGCTTAACCCAATGAGATAGTTTGGGATTTGTTTTGTCTCATTATTTGTTTTTGTGATATTCCCTTCTTTTTGTTGTCTTTTTTGCTAATAGAACATCTTTTTGAGTTCTTTGGACTTCCTGGCATTTAATTATGTAAGTACAATTTAATTGCTTATTGCTGTTGCATTGTTTAGTAAGTTGTCTCCTCTGTATCATTGTGTATATTTGTCCCACCATTTTTTTAAGTTTCTGTACCAAATAGACAAACAACAGATGCTTTTTATTGTACTTCATGGAATAATGGCAGTAAATTGAATTCAAATGAATTTGCTTCTGTGCTGAAGCACATGAGTAGACAAGACAAAGATTTTATATTAAAGTCATCCAAGATACACAGCAACTGCCTAAACTAAAACCAAATATGTTGTCCTTAATGTCCAAATAATTTTAAGAGTGGCCACTGTATATAATTGTAGTGTTGGTAATTACAGTATTTCTTTTTATTACTATTTTCTGTGAAGCAGCATTCTTTAGACAGTGCTGTTGTGTTCAAAATACATAATGCAAATGTTGTGTTGTCTTTCTGATTCTAATCTGCTTCACTACTGTTTTCTCCTTAATAGCGCTCTTCCTCAAACGTTCCTCTCTTCATGTCTTGAAGTGCAGTTAGTGTTTGAGATCTTAATTGAAATACCATCCTGTTTTTTAAAGTACAGTTTGAAGGTTTTAATTAACTATGATGATACAAGCTGCCATTGATCCATGCTAGACTGAACTTGATTTTGCTCCAGTGCAGTCTGTGCTCATTTCTTTTAATCAGCATTAACTCTGATTCTGTTTCCTACAATTTGAAAGATTCTCTTCTGTTGATTAAAGCTGATTACTTTTTAAAAATGGTCATTTTTAACTGTTTGAAAACGGTATTTTGTGTGCGGTCTTTTGCTTTAGAAAATTTGTAATAGGCAACATTTATGGTCAGAGAAAACGTATATTAAGGACAAAATGTTGTTGTACCTTCAAGTAGACAGCACTTACATAAAACTCTTCTCTAAAAAGGTAGTATCCTGAACCCAGAATGTTTTGTATGCTTGATCACACCCACACACATATAGATAGATAGATAGATAGATAGATAGATAGATAGATAGATAGATAGATAGATAGATAGATACTTTATTAATCCCAAGGGGAAATTCACATACTCCAGCAGCAGCATACTGATAAAGAAACAATATTAAATTAAAGAGTAATAACAATGCAGGTATAACAGACAGTAACTTTGCATAATGTTAACATTTACTCCCCTGAGTGGTATTGAAGAGTCGCATAGTGTGGGGGAGGAACGATCTCCTCAGTCTGTCAGTGGAGCAGGACATTGACAGCAGTGTGTCGCTGAAGCTGCTCCTCTGTCTGGAGATGATACTGTTTAGTGGATGCAGTGGATTCTCCATGATTGACAGGAGCCTGCTCAGTGCCTGTCGCTCTGCCACAGATGTCAAACTGTCCAGCTCCGTGCCTACAATAGAGCCTGCCTTCCTCACCAGTTTGTCCAGGCGTGAGGCGTCCTTCTTCTTTATGCTGCCTTCCCAGCACACCACTACGTAGAAGTGGGCGCTCGTCACAACTGTCTGATAGAACATCTGCAGCATCTTATTGCAGATGTTGAAGGACGCTAGCCTCCTAAGGAAGTATAGTCGGTTCTGTCCTTTCTTACACAGAGCATCAGTATTGGCAGTCCAGTCCAATTTATCGTCCAGCTGCACTCCCAGGTATTTATAGGTCTGCACCCTCTGCACACAGTCACCTCTGATGATCACAGGGTCCGTGAGGGTCCTGGTCCTCCTAAAATCCACCACCAGCTCCTTAGTTTTGCTGGTGTTCAGTTGTAGGTGGTTTGAGTCGCACTATTTAACAAAGTCCTTGATGTGGTTCCTATACTCCTCCTCCTGCCCACTCCTGATGTAGCCCACGATGGCAGTGTCGTCAGCGAACTTTTGCACGTGGCAGGACTCCAAGTTGTATTTGAAGTCCAATGTATATAGGCTGAACAGGCCTGGACAAAGCACAGTCCCCTGCGGCGCTCCTGTGCTGCTGACCACAATGTCAGACCTGCAGTTCCAGAGACGCGCATACTGTGGTCTGTCTGTAAGATAGTTCACGATCCATGCCACCAGGTATGAATCTACTCCCATCTCTGTCAGCTTGTCCATAAGGAGCAGAGGTCCCACCTTCTCCTGGTATGCGGACTGCAGAGGGTCGAGGGTGTGGCAGACCTGTGGCCTCAGGTGCTTAATCCACAATATTGACTCACCAGAAGTAGGACCTTGCAGCTATACTACAATCAATTAAAACCCCAGACAGTACGTAGTGGCCACTTTATTAGTTATAGCTACAGCATAGAGTACAGTTTATTAGGTGCAGCCACAGCGTCTAGTACAGGGGTTCGTAACCTGAGGTCCGTGAACTCTAGGGGGTCCAAGGATGGGTTTCAGGGGGTCCGTGAGGGTCAGATAAAAATTAACATTTATATTCACTATACAGCCCAATACTGTTGATTTAGAGTAGATATAGAAGTAGTAGTAGTAATGGTAGTATAAAACATAGTAGTATTAGTAGATCTGCTTTAATTAATACCAATCAGTCATCGCTTGAATTCCACAGCCTGTTTGAGTATTATTCCTGACCATATATATCCCATTCTTCCAGCATGATAATGCACCATGTAACAAAGTAAATGTTGTCTCAGTGAGTTCAGTGGCCTTCCCAGTCGCCAGATCTGAAACCAGTAGAACACCTTTGGGATGTGACAGAACGGATATGTAGCATGAATGTGCAGCTGACAAATTGTGTGACGAAATCACGTTAACATGGACTAGATTCTCAAAAGAATGTTTCCAACATCTTGTGGAATCCATACCATGGATAATTAATTCTGCTTTGACAGCAAAAGGAAGCCCTACCCAGTATACTGTAAGTATAGAGCTTCTAATAATTCGCTTGGTGAGTGTATAATAAATAAATGCTTCTCATATTCCATTATTGGTTATTTCAGGAAAAAATAGCTTAAGGTGGAGTATGTTGAAGCCTTCCTATGAGAAGCAAGAACACACTCAATTCAAGTATCACCTTACTTGACGCTTGATAGAGTATCGCTCCTCTCTTAATTTAGGAAGTTCATCACTCATTTTGCCAAGTCTACGATCAGTATAAATCAGCCGTATTTGTACTGCTGCTGGAACCAGGAATCTGAGACAAATCTGTAAGTGTGTGTTTTATTTTTTATCTTTCAAATTTTAGATGGCAGATGTAAGAAGGTCCATATGAATTCATTTTTCTGCTTTGAAAACAAAAGACAGTCTGAGAGTAACACAAGGTATGAATTTGTGAAAGATCAAGCAGCATGCAACTCAAGACAGCAGTGACATATTTACACACTGCTTGTTTGGTGACATTTCAAATACACATTGAAAGCCACAACAAAGAATTTCAAGATTTATGAAGAACTCCAGTCATGCTGAACCTGTTTATTTTGATATGTATACAATCATGACCACAGTGGTTTTGGTCAACATGTAGGATTGGTTTTTGTGTTCTGTCATTTCCAGTCTGGTTTTGGGTTACTTCCCACATACTTCCAGGATGCAAACTCTTTATTGGTGGTCTTCCAAATCTTGTAACTCCTAAAGGTGGCTATGTTTGGGGTGGCTGGTTTGTGTCCTACGAGACTTTCTTGGGCACATGTTTATAACTGTGTAATTTACAGCATATTGTGGAAGCATGAGGAGGTGTCTGCGGCATTACTTATGTGGCGGCCAAACAGTTCTTGCTATGTATGCTAATCAATAATCCAAACAGTCCATAATCACCATAGAACTTGAGTAAGTATGTTAATATATTTATGTTTGTGCTTAGGGTGTGCTGAAATTACAGAGCTGTTGATAGGAATTAATGTGTGACAGGCAATTGTACCATGCTGTTGGGCACCTGTTGTTAGGAAATGCAATGGTTGTTATGGGCATGTCCTCGGAGGTCACGACCTGAGTACTCTGGCACAATGGATATAAAAGATCTTCCAGGAAAATCTTTCCCTATCCAAGCTGCAGATTAAGAAAAATAAATATTCTGTTGCTTCCTAAAATTGTTCTTTACTTGTTTGTGTATTGACCTTTAACCAGGAAAAAACAGACCTTCAGAAGTACCCATGCCATGCTGTTTAGGTAGACTGTGCCTACATGAAAAGGCAGCCGACTTTATCTTCTTAACACCTCATTCTTTCTTTCTTAATTTAGCAGACATTGATATATGGTCTAGAAGCATTAAATGTGCTTCTGATTCAACTAGATTGACGTTAATGGTACAGATTCCTAAAACTACATAAAAATAAAAGGTAAAATCAAAGGTCTGATGGACTTGCCACTGCAGTCAGAATGAGTCCCTACCTAAATTCTCTAGTTTCTAACTGTTAAGATTTTATTCAAGAGTGCAAAAGTGTAATGGACTCACAGTGTGCGCAAGGATTGTAGTGAGCTGTAATGACCATCAGATGATCAGAATGTTGAGCAGATACAGTCAAAGGGAACACATGAGTCAAAAGACAGGAGACTGAACAATAATATGCAACTAGAGATAAGAGTCAACATGAAAAAGGGATCAAACTTCAAAATTAAAAAAACAAAACTTGGTATTAGGACCTACTTAGATTTGAAGGTAGCTAGCATTAAAAAAGTCAAGGCTTTACATCCAGTAAGGGATACATTAAAAATGCGATCACCATTCTTTTTATGCATAGCGTGTAGTAACGTCAAAGATGCATCATTTAAACAAGAAAAATCAAGACATAATAAAATTAGTGTTTATATTTCAAGTCAAAGTGCAAAATAAATGTACAAAATAGATTCTGCCCAATGACAAGTTGTGTTACGGGGACATAATTTATTTATTGATTTTAATGTATTTTAAGCACTGCCTGATGATTTAACCCTTTGCTGGTTAGCGGTGAGAATCTGAACAATTCACTTGATTTATTAAATTACCCGGTAAGCAATGCGGTAGTTAACAAGCACCAGCTGGGGTCAAGTGGATATGAAAGGAAGGGTGGGTAAGTGCTAATGAGAGACAGAAATGAAGAAGAATCGAAACACAAAGATGAACCAGTGATATGAGAGGAAAAGAGCGACTGATTGCTAGAAGAACAGTTTGTGAGATGAATCCCTAGTCAAGAGGACAGAATGGGTAGCATTGGCTCTGCTGAGGTACAGGATGGAGCAGGACTGATTGCTGGTATAGAAGTTCTGAGGTCTATTGTAGCTATATTTGAGTCTGCTGAATTTTGGAGATTAGAGGAGAATGAGAAGTGGTTTCAGAAACCTTGTGCAGAATAGAGGATCAAGAGCACAGCAACATTGTTATAGAGGACAAACAGCCAAGAGATCTTCAGGCACCGATGGATTTAGCAGATCAGGATGGAGACGGACTATAACTGAAGGATTTGTTTCTTTGTCCTGGTAAAGAAAATAACATACAGCGTGGGCAGGTTTTTTTAAGGATTTTCAAAGTATTTATTTATTGGGTATTATTTTGTACGATCGGTGCCAGAGCTTGGTCCGCATTGCCGGCAGTAAGTCGAACCCGTTTCCAGTGAGAGTTGGACTCCGCCAGGGCTGCCCTTTGTCACCGATTCTGTTCATAACTTTTATGGACAGAATTTCTAGGCGCAGCCAGGGCATTGAGGGGGTCCGGTTTGGTGGGCTCAGGATTGGGTCACTGCTTTTTGCAGATGATGTTGTCCTGTTTGCTTCATCAGGCCGTGATCTTCAGCTCTCTCTGTATCGGTTCGCAGCCGAGTGTGAAGCAGCTGGGATGAGAATCGGCACCTCCAAATCCGAGACCATGGTCCTCAGCCGGAAAAGGGTGGAGTGCCCTCTCAGGGTTGGTAGCGAGATCCTGCCCCAAGTGGAGGAGTTCAAGTATCTCGGGGTCTTGTTCACGAGTGAGGGAAGAATGGAGCGTGAGATCGACAGGCGGATCGGTGCGGCATCCGCAGTAATACGGGCGCTGCATCGGTCTGTCGTGGTGAAAAAGGAGCTGAGCCGCAAGGCAAAGCTCTCAGTTTACCAGTCGATCTATGTTCCTACCCTCACCTATGGTCATGAGCTATGGGTAGTGACCGAAAGAACGAGATCGCGAATACAAGCGGCTAAAATGAGTTTCCTCCGCTGGGTGTCTTGGCTTTCCCTTAAAGATAGGGTGAGAAGCTTAGTCATCCGGGAGCCGCTGCTCCTCCGCATCGAGAGGAGTCAGATGAGGTGGCTCGGGCATCTGATCAGGATGCCTCCTGGACGCCTCCCTGGTGAGGTGTTCCAGGCACGCCCAACCGGGAGGAGGCCCCGGGGAAGACCCAGGACACGCTGGAGGGACTATGTCTCTCGACTGGCCTGGGAACGCCTTGGGATTCTCCCGGAAGAGCTAGAAGAAGTGGCCGGGGAGAGGGAAGTCTGGGCATCTCTGCTCAAGCTGCTGCCCCCGCGACCCGACCTCGGATAAGCAGGAGACAATGGATGGATGGATGGATTATTTTGTACTCCTGAAGACATTGGTTTTATGGGCATGCTTTTTAAAGAAGATGTATTTATTGAATAACTGCTTGCACTCTATGTACTTTAATTCTTTGTTTTGAATATACTCTGCACACTTTTGCACAACAAAGTCATGTCTGCCACCTCACTTGCCCAGGTCCATCTTGGTCATGAAATACTTGATGTCCCAACACAGGTTGGTGCCTATGGCTGCAGGCATCAGGGAATCGGTTGCTCATATAAAAACCCAAAATACATTCATAAAGATGTGCAAATATTAGAGAGAGCTGCAGACATGTTTAAATGGATAATTAAAAAATCGTCAGATTAATGTGGGTTAGTAATGAAACTCAGGATAACCAAATCACCAAAGTTAAAATAATCACCAGAAATCATTGTCAAAAAATACAACTATTTATCTCTAAATATTTTAAAAATTAAAAAAAGTCAACAACCAAAATAGCTGCAGTGTAATGACATTGCATAATGTGTAACATTCAAATCATGTGACCAACAACAGACATTGTCAACAAAAACAAAGAAAATTCACAAAAGCGACACACAATATGATGGTGACAACAGGAAAAACAAAAGGGTTGCAATGATGCATAAATTTAATGCTAAAATAATCTTTTTTTTTTTGTAAAATGTACACATTTCCATAATCTTTCTAACATTAATGAGCACAACACATAACCATGCTGGAAAATGGGTGAAAAAACAAATTTTCAAGGGAAAAAATCTAATGAAATTTGATGGAACATAACTTTATCAATTAGGATCACATAACCTGAGAATCTGAACCATGTCAACCAGCCTTCTTTCATGGAGAAAAATAATCTCCATGATGTGACTCACATGGTCACACCCCCTACATTCCATGACATGTCACCACTATATGGGAATTTCCAGACAAACAAAATAACAGGAAAAAAAATCACAAATAAAATTACAATGCAAGCAAGCCACAGAACCTGACTCTGCATTCCTCTCATCTAACCTGTCTGTTCATCTTTCCTCATGAAAGCAGCACCCTGGAACTCCTTGGCATTTGCAGAATGTGGCCTATAATACTGTACTTGTATGTCAAGAGGTCTGGTACATTTTTTGTTTGTGAATTTACCCAAATGCTTTGAGATCATCATACAGCGCAGCTTCCTGGTAGTCCTGCCAGTCAATTCACCACTGACCAAGCAAGCTGAGCTGCCCATTTCATTAGCTGGAATCCATCTTCTTATTACTGTCACTTTAGATCTCCAAGCTCTAGAATGTCTCTCTTTACAAGTGGGCATCCTGAATTGAGAGGGAATATCCATCGTGGACTAAGTTAAGCTTACAGTGGCCTGATATATAAGAGGTCTCATTCTAAATATTAAACAGCCACAGGGAATCCATCTCTTTTTTGTCTGACTATTGCTAAAAACCCATTGTTTTAACATGGCTTTCTCATAGCTTCATTTTAGTGTAAACCTGATATTCTGTATATGCATTGTGGTGGACGGCTGGGGGCTATGCCCAGCCAGGAAGCCTGGAAGGATGCGGAGAGGGACTATACATCCCCTGGGCCACGAGAGTGCAGCCACCCTGGTTTGTATGTCGGCTACGGAAACTGAGCATGGAAGCTCAACCCTGTAAGGGCCCGTGGCCACCGCCAGGGGGCGCCCGGAGGATTGTGGAGCCCTAGACGTCAGCACTTCCGCCACACTCGGAAGTGCTGACGGAAGGAATTCCAGGGACACCCGGAGTGCTTCTGGGTGCTCATGCGGCACTTCCGCCACACCAGGAAGTACCGCCGGAAGATCGTCAAGAAGCACCTGTAACACATCCGGGTGCTTATAAAAGAGGCCGTCTTTCTCCACTCGGTGTCCGGAGTCGGGAGGAGGAAGACGAAGCTTAGGAGGAGAGGAGTAAAGGTTGAAAGGAATATGAAGAGTAAAGGAAAGAAGGGACTGTGTTTGGGCGGACTGGTGCACTGTGTTGTGTGCAGGACATTTTGCGAGAATAAACAGTGTGTGTTTTTGGACATCCAGCGTCTGTCTGTCTGTGCCCAGGGGCTGTCTTATCACAGCATTTAATTATCATTTTTTTCATAGTTCCAAAATCCGTACTAACCCCCACTTTCTCTGCTGCTCTCTTTTTCCAGTTTTCTGTGGTGGCCACCACCACCTGATCAAAGCACTGTGCTGTCCCTACATTGATGGACTGAAGGCCAGATGTCCACATGCCTATCATCGCCTAATTCTTCCATGTGAAGCCTGAAAACCATGAGGACTGATTGAGAGCATTGATATTAGGTAGAATGCCTAGTTGGGGCTGGGTGGTCTCGTGCCTTTGGAACCCCTGCAGATTTTGTGTTTTTCTCCAGCCCTCTGGAGTTTTTTTTTTTGTTTGTTTTTTCTGTCCTCCATAGCTATCGGACCTTACTTTTATTCTTTGTTAATTAGTATTGCCTAATTTTTATATTTTTTCTTTTTTCTTTCTTCATCTTGTAAAGCACTTTGAGCTACATCATTTGTATGAAAACATACTACATAAATACAATATTGCAAGATACAAGTTCATACTTCTTTTATAGCTTTACCGACATCTCAGTGCATTTTATTATCCTAGTCAAAATTAGAACAATCTAACCACACAAAAACAAATGGTTCCACATAATTGCTGGAGACCATGCTGGAAAATGATTGTCTGGAAAATCCATTGATTATACCCAGTATAAGACCCAGTTCAGGGTCTTGGGGGCCCTGAACTTATCACGGCAGCATTAGGCGCAAGGCAAGAAATAATCCTGACTTTCTTGCCAGTTGTGTTGATCGAAAATTCACCATGTGGCTTGTGTAGACAATTTTTTTTCCCCCCAGCATCCATGATACTTTATGAGGCCAGCGTGACATCACAGAGCTGTAGCAGCCATGTTGGGTGGGGGTGTCGCTACCCTATCTGTGCACCCTGCTTGATTTGCGTTGTTCCTGCAGAGAACTTTCAAGCACTTAAACTGTAACTGTACTCTACCTTACTCTTTACTACGTTGCCTAATCTGTTTTGCACATCCATGTCTGATTGGTACTTTCTCATGTGTTTAAAAAAAAACAAAAAAAACTCATAGTATTTTAATTTAAGGGGTATGCTAGCTGGCCGTAATGTGAATATTATGAAAACTAGTTGTTCTACCCCTCTAAGACATGTTGAAATCTAATGAATCAATGGAGACCTCAGAGTATTCAGCATAAATGTTTGCAATAAACCATCAATTTGAATATATTTTGTAATGCGTGTAGTAATACGATGTATTGCATTTTTCATTCTAACAGATGGCACATCACAAATATTAACACTGCTTTTGCAAATCCTGCATCAAATGGCATATAATAGAGACATAGCAACTGGACACTTACCCACAGTTAGAGACACAAATGGGCACTTAGATAGATAGATAGATAGATAGATAGATAGATAGATAGATAGATAGATAGATAGATAGATAGATAGATAGATAGATAGATAGATAGATAGATAGATAGATACTTTATTAATCCCAAGGGGAAATTCACATTATTTATTAAGGTGGATACTTCTCTGTTCTGCATAGATTCATTGTACATTGTGTCGTCACTACTGGATTAAGCATGTTTTGCTCCTTGCTATGTAGTGCAGTTTGGGTAATGGCAGTGACAGTTCCTTGAAAGCTTGGGAGACACTGAGAGAGATAAGGAATTCTGAGTATTGTAGACTTTGAGTATATTTTTTTTTTCAGGGAGGCACAGTGGGGCAGTGGTTAGCAATGAAACTGTGAGTACCAGATACTGCACCACTTTGCCACCCTGTTTGGAAAATGCAAACATAAAAAACTTAGTGGGAGATCTATTGACCATTAGTCAATACATTTTAGGACACAGACACTTTAGGGCATTCATTTCTGGTTGGATTATATTATTTGAGTGGAGATCCACTGTCTAGTTTATATTCTTTTTCCTATAAATTACCAGAGACCCCTCTCACACCAACCACCTGGCAGCTGTAGCTGCACTTATTTGGATTACAGCTTAGCATAAAGATGAAATCACAAAATAAAAGACAGTCATGTGAAATTGCCCCTAAAAAGGTTAATGTTTCACTATACAAAGTTGGCTTCATGGGTAGATGCTACTGTGGAGCCAGTCGTAATTTTAATAAATTGGCCTTATTTTTTTTTAAAGTACTTGTTGTGGGTGATTTGAGATTTAAGATACACCATGCCAGCTGGGAAACAGTGCAATAGAATGGGAAACCAAATCATCAGTTTTTCCATAATTACTTCATTGAAATCTTAACTCTTTAATCATCTTGAAATTATGAGTGACTTTACTTTTCCAGGGTTGACAAAGCAATTAGGAACGGTGAATAGTTATTATCTAAAATAGTTTATAAATAATTACTGACCTACCATATAGAAAAGATGCTTTTAGCAAGTTGTTTTTTTCAGAATCCTAACATACAGTAAAGTGTGGTTTTAGTCATACTTTTGAAGTATAAAGGATTTTAAGCATTGTTCCACCCATAACCAATGTTTGTTTTATCCCCTTAAAAACAAAGGACCTTTCTTGAAGCAGCCTACTCTAGCAGTTTAGAGCAGCAAATGTTTAAACCACATAAAGAATTATAAAACCTTTTTGTTTTAAAAGTGACTAGAACACACACAAGAGAAAACTATTTTCAGGGCAAGAGGTGGTATGAGGTCTTATCTAAATTATTATTATTGTTTTAATTAATATAATTATTATCCATCTGGAAGGCACTTTTTACCCTAGGTACATTAGATCATCAGGATACAGTTCACTTGTTTAGAGAGGCCCCGTTGGCCTTGGTAGTTCAATCAAGGTAAAAAATTAATAATGTTAGTATAGTACAGTCTCCTTAATGGTGCTGCTGAGGCTGTTCGTATTATTTTTTAAATTTCTAAGAACATTCCATTGGCCGTAACTAGTTTTGCTCATGTCCTTAGTATCCTAGATGTCACTCAAATTAGATTCTCTGATCTTGAAAGGACATGGATGTTAAAAGAACAATGAAATAACTCTGACAGGCAAGTCAAAGGTTTTCTTTCTTTTTAATTTTCTTTCTTTTTAGTCATTCTGGTATGTGTGCACATTTTCAAGAGCTTCTGTAAAAAGTAAAATTCCCCCAGGGACAAATAAAGTTCTATCTATCTATCTATCTATCTATCTATCTATCTATCTATCTATCTATCTATCTATCTATCTATCTATCTATCTATCTATCTATCTATCTATCTATCTATCTAGTATGCACCATTTCTTAGACATTCAAAGTATTTTAGTGGAATTGTAATCATATGCCTGGTTTTAGGTGCATTTCAGAGTGTCCTTGATGGTGGTGGAGGACTGAATGAACTAAGATAGTTGAAAAATGAGACTAGAGCTTTAGAAACTTTAAAGCTGATGTTACATTACACCTTTTCTACTTGGATGTGAAACTTGCCGACTGCAGTTGCTGATCTCGTCACCCGAGTACATCAATTGAAATCACTAGGGATGTCAAATTAGACAGCCGCATAATAACTTTCCAGTACAGTTACACATTTCCAAAATATCCCAAGCTCTCCTGTTTTTCTCTGCTTGTGCAAAGGATTTTCAGGGACAGCAAGGTTAGCTGCAATCTTGGACCTTTTGTTTTTTTTCCATTTTATCATTAGACAGACAAGCCTCTATTCTGTTTGCAGGATCTAAAATAATCACATTCCTTATTCCTTTTAGTTGCATTATATTCATTGCACTTCCCGCTGCGCTCTCATTTGTTGTCAGCTCACAGACTCAGACAGCCCACCCCAACAACGTAAGACAAAATCAATCTTTTTTCACAGGCTAGTTGGACTGAATTGTAGGGTATGTCACACTTCACAACTGTATATCACAAGAAGACACCATGACTGCCTTCAACTTTCTAACATTATGTAAATGAATTCTGCAAATTAAAATTGTTGAAAAAAAAAATGTGATATAGCCTTAAGAAACTTAAACAAAAACTATATACTTTGAATATTTCCATCTAATACTGCAAAGTATCTTGTTTTAAATATTATCCTTGTGAATTGTATTTGTGTTTTCATTTTACTATACCTTATTTAATAGTGTAAAACTACTTTGTGAAAATAATTTGAATTAAATATCCAGAATTGGATTCTTCCATGTGGCTCACACAGCCAACATATTTTTTTGCTCTTTGTGACCTTAAATTCAAGTTTAGCCCTAGTATATCTTATTTGAGCTCTCTGCTCTCTCCAAATGTGAAACATTACCCTCAAATACACTCCGAGACCTACAAATGCTCTCCGGGCTCTAATACATAGATAGATAGATAGATAGATAGATAGATAGATAGATAGATAGATAGATAGATAGATAGATAGATAGATAGATAGATAGATACTTTATTAATCCCAAGGGGAAATTCACATTATCCACATACAAAATGTATTTTTACATGTTTTACTTTTAATCTGTTTTTTGATTGGCTGACGTGAAAAAGAAAGTGTGGCAAGAACACTGGAAATGCACAAATGTCAGCTCAGTGTAGTTAAAAAAAAGCAGAACATGATTCTTGTGCATTTGGGTGTAGATGCTGATACTGAGATGCATCTGATGAGGTTGAGGAGATCGAAAACTCACATACTAGTGTGCTGGTAGTGAAACAATTTAAGATTGCAAGATATCCAAGTGAAATACTAATGTATATGTGCATGTAAACTGTACTGATTTCATGCATTTATTGTACTAAGTCCACTAGGCAGAAGTGGTATTTAAATTGGAGTAGAATCAGGAGAAGGATCAAGTTTTATTAACAGGCAAAGGGCAATACCAAGAAGACAATACTCTTATCAAAAAGCCCAAGAGAAGAAACCAAAATAGTAAATCAAGGAACGTAGCAGGGGAGTCAATAACCAAAATAATTTTACGTAACTAGACATAAAGTATATGATAAAATTCGTACTCAATTAACAAAAGAGTGAAATACTAATAAGAACACCAGTCATTTCTTTGTTGTATCAACACACTTAGGCAAACCTGGTCTGTATGCAACAGGACAGAAAGGTTTTGTAATTAGGACTGGCAGAAAAAATGTAGCAAAAAATACAGGCTACAATTGTTACAGGAAAGTTAAAAATATTGTCAACAAAACCAAAACTGAAAAAACAAATTGTAGTCTAAAAAACACTGAACAATACATTTCAGGACCAAGAAACATTTGGTTTTAAAGGTAATACAAACGAGGTAGAGTTTTTCTCAGTCACGAATACAGAATACGTCAATAGCAAACTTTTAACTTGTTGCACTGATGATGCTAAAGTCTTAATCTCTTTGATGTCCCCCACCATCTGGGATCTGCGTCACGGCAGTGGGATTACAGAGTCAATGGAGTCCACATACAAACAAGATGCTGCTGGAAATGGAAAAAAAAGTTTCAACAACTGTAAATAATAAACAGAGAAGCCAATATCAAAATTGAATTGTCTATCCTTCAATACCGATAAGAAACAAAATATATCTGAGAAAAATGTGTTTCAGGGTTCTACAAAAATTAATATGGAATTACCTCACCACAAAACCAGGAAGTGCACAAAGCTGACCTTTATACCATTGCCCTGGTTATGTCATACAGTGCACACTTTCTATTGAACTGACTAATAACTTTTTAGCAACCATTAATAACATAATACACAAGGAAATGCACCCATTGTGTTATATGGCCCCAAAAACAAGACCTTGGTTATTTTTAACAGCTGAGGATTAACCGAAAGAAATTAAAATACATAAAACTCTGATCACAACTTTAGGATAACGTAATTCAGCGTTAACAGCGCTTCTCTGGTGGTGCAACATATTCTGCTCACTGTGAGCTCTGACACCTCATGATTTGCAAATTAGGTACTGTGTGTCCTGCATGCTCATGTTGTTGAAGTAATAATGATGTGCTCAGAACCCTTTATGTTAAAGGGCAAAATGTAAAACTATTTAGTCTAAGCCAATGGGACCCAATTTCACCCTGTTTTGTAGTTGAGTGGGGTAGCTGTCCCCCTTGGCATTAGGAGTATATTGTAAGGTTGAGGAACGTTACAAAGATCACTGCAGGACTGGGCTGATTTCAGTTGTGTTTCAAGTGCACTGATCAAAGTATTTATTATTGAAATGCGGGTGGCGGTGTTCCTCCATGGAGTTTTGAGTGCGCAGACACAGCGTGCGGCAACGTCTACCCATCGAGTGTGTTCTGTGAGCCACATTAACTGCAGGGGTTCAGTCGCTGAATTGGCATTTTAAAATTTTTAAATAGCTATTGTGGCATGCGGCTGGGTCCCATGCCCGGCTGGGATGCCCCTGCAGCATATGTTCTGGGGGAGCAACCATGGGCAACTCAATACCTCCCCCGGGATGCCTCCCTGGCCGACGGTGATGCCTCAACCTCCCACAGGGCTCCTTTGGAGATGGAGTCCTCCACAGCCCAGTTGGGAGCTGGGTTGGCCGCCAGGGGGTGCTGCATGGATTCCACAGCCCAGATGGACAAATCTTCAGCCCCACCTGGAAGTGCAATTGGAACCAGGTGGTCAAGCACCTGGAACACTTCCAGGTGGGCTATAAAAGGGACCAGCCACCACCACTCAGTGGCCAGAGTCGGGAGGAAAGGAACGAAGCTTCAAGGGAGGAGTGGTGGTGCCAGAAAGGGCGTATTTGTGGTGACTTGCTTAGTGCTTTGTTTGGGATTGTGTTGTGGCTGGGGGGTTTACGGGGAAGATGTGTCCTCCAGCTCAAGAAAAATAAATCTTTATTTGATTTTTATACGTGCCTCCGTGTAAGTCTGAGCTGGGTCGGGCTCAAGAAGGTGCTATTATTACACTATATGTTTAGGTCACAACCCACAGGTTGAGAACGACTGCCATAATGTATTTGACCTGAAAAACTGCTCTACATAAACTTAATACAGTTTTATCAATAGGATGATCATATTCATTTTGCTTCCTCTGCCCAATCCTTCCACATTTTCTTATCATTTAAATTCTGGCCCAATATACTGTAAATACTAGGAGAAGGGCTTTGAAAACATAGATTGCTGGTTAAATTCTTCCATAATGAAGTTATTTTGGGAACAGTGGCTTTATAATGTGTGGACTGTAAAGCACATGATTGTGAGTCCGATTCCTACTAGTGACTTACTGTGTGCCCATGAGCAACTTAATCTTCCTGAGAGCCAATAAGAGAATCATGGAAACAACTGAAATGTATGATTTAAAAATGTGCTCTACCCAAAAATAATATTTTTAAATATGTTAATTACGCAATGTGTTTTGATGACTCAGAAAAAAATGAATGTCATATTTTCATGGAGAACAAATATATAAAAAAAGTTTACAATGTAATGCAAGCCAATGGTGACCAGTGCTAGTAGAGAGATGCCCAGAGTAGTTCCTTTCAATTACCTGACATCTCTACATTTCAATTTTTTTGCTGGCTATTTCAATAGTTTTTAGGACCCCGGGCTTTTTACAGCACAGGCTTACACAGCTAGTTGTTAAATAAATTCCTCAGGAATGAAACAGTACACATCATAAACAGGAAAATCAAGTCACATGGGACTGATGTTTTAAACTGAAACTCTCAACCAATGAATGAAGGGGAAAGGTGGATTAGGCAATATCTTAAAAAATATCACTTCTGGGTGGAAAATTCATTTAAGAGTTTTAGCATGGTATATAAAATATTTTTTTTCTGCTTGAGATTTACTTTAGTATTTGCAGATGACAAATATTTTTAAATTATTTATTGATTTATTGGCCCGCCAAGAATATGTCTGTAAGTGTGTGTGATTAAGTTTGCATTGTAAAGGCCTATGACCCCATCTAATGTTGATTTCTGCCTTGTACACAGTATTGCTGGCATAAGTACTGGCCTTTGTGATTTTCCACAGATTTGAAGATGAATAGATGCTTACACATCTTGACTTTCTGATGCGCTACCATTTAGCTGTTTCATACTCCATTTTGTTACATGCATGTGAAGAGCCTTGTACTATATAAAATTGACTGATTGATCTGATTCTGGTCTGTTAGGTTTGCTAAAAATCAATGTAGTAATGCTAGTCACCTGTAGTGTAGAATACTTTGACTGCAATATACTGTACTTTTATACAATTGACAATCAGTTCTTTTTGTTTTCCTGCATTGGGATCATTAATTATGAGTCTTCTGAATGCTGTTTAACCTGGCTGCCTGTCTCTGAAGAGTCTTTGAAGTCTTTTATCATGTCATCTGTACTTTAGACCAGTTTTAACAAAGCTATGAACAAGACCTCAAACGTGAAAAAATGAAAAAGCGCTAAATACTTAGCCAACATATTAAGTCACCAAGGTTGACCTCATCCCACAGTTGGAATATTCCAGACATCACAGCTCTGCAATTGAAAAAGAAAAGAAAGAGCATGAGAAATGTGTTATGGTCTGAGCTTTAAAATGCTGTGAGATTTGACACCAATCCTAAAGAAGGGTTTTTTATTAAGGAGAGGTGTTGCTGGATACGAGCAGAATAAAATAACTGTACAGTAGTTCAATCAAGCATTTTTCTAGGGCTAAGGCCTTTGTGGTCTGTGCCTATTTTTGAGGTAAGGTGCAGGTCACAAATATTATTTGATGGATTTTATTTTTATTTTGATTATATTTATTTATTTTTGAATAAATAAATGCTATTATATAGCATTTAGCATTGGATAAATTTTAAAGTACTATTAAGTATAACTATAAACACTTTATTATAGTTCTGATTATTGTCAAACTGCATTCAGTAATGATAAAGCTATAGGCATATCCAGACGCCACCAACTTACCTGAAGACATTTTCACACTCATAGTTCATAAACTTTTTGCTGAATAAGAAAATAATTACAAGTAGTTACTTTTTGAGTTTGGTTTCACTTCACAAAGGAAACTTTCGAGTGAACCAGAAGTGCTAATGAACACTCTTGTGGGCATGCCATAGACTTGTTCCTTTGGGCAAAAATGATTCTGGAAAAACTCATTATGAAAAGTTGACAAGAACTGCACTTGTGCACCACCACGTCTATGAAACCTAAGTGGATTATTTACCAAAAAGAACTAGAAGAAGAATGCCTGTCTAATAACTAGAAGATTACATGAAAATGATGCGTTATTTTGCAGGCTACAGAAAGGGCACATTTTATCTAGGTGACTGTACAAGCTCATTTGGGGGCATATGGTGATGTGCTTCAGTTTAGTTTAGACAATAAAAATATCAGGTGACTTTAATTTCACTGTGTGGATTTGCATATTTACTCTCAAGTAGTCTGATATATGAACACTGACTCTATTCAGCTTCTCTGAAATTCCTGGCGGTTGTAGCAAAGTAGAGGATTAAACCAAAACTGACTGCCATTATGAACAATGCTACACATCCTTGCTCTAACACACCAGCACGGAGGGCTTTCAGCCAATAAATTATACAGCAGAAATGTGGGAACAAACTGTACTGGGGCTCCTATTTACCAAAGGCAATACACCTGCACAATACCTCACTGTTATTGTGACTGCCATTTCAAACTTTTCTTTGTTTTTAATTTTCTTGCTATATGCTCAGACCAAAGTGAGTGCGTACATTTATTTATTTAGTTAGTTACCGGTCTACCTATTTATGTATTTATTTATTTATTTAAAGAGTGTCTGTAAAAAGCCAGAATCACCCTTGGTGACAAATAAAGATCTATCTATCTATCTATCTATCTATCTATCTATCTATCTATCTATCTATCTATCTATCTATCTATCTATCTATCTATCTATCTATTGTGGAGGATTGCCAGCTTTCCAGTCCGGCCCTCACCCCCAGGCCGCTAGGAGGAGCCCTCCGGACAGCATATTGGTGCCCCGAGTTCCAGCAGGGCCTCATGGACTTTGTAGTGTTTTGACACAGCCCTGCTGGATACCTTGGGGGCCGCCAGGAGTCGCTGTAGGGGGGCTAGTAGGCGCTGGCATGCCCTATAACCCGGGAGTGCATCCCAGTCACGTGACTGGAAGAAGCGATGTGCTCCCGGGATGAAGAAAAGGACTTTGCCCTGACCCGGAAGGAAAACGGACTTGTGGGTTTGGCTTAGAGCCACTTCCGGGTCAGGGGCTTTAAAAGGACTCTGGGTGAGCCCAGACATTTGAGCTGAGCTGGGAGGTAGGGTGGCGACGTGTCTGGGAGAGGAGGAGGTTTGTTTAGAAAAGAATAGTTTATTGTGTTTATGAGTGTGTGGAGGAGAGTGCTTTGTGCACCTTGTAATATTAAAATAAAGTATTATTATACTTTCACCTGGTCCGAAGAGTGGTACCTGAGGGTTCGAGAGGTGGACAACACGCTTATCTGCTACACTGGCGTAGTCGGCAGGATTCTCTGGCCGTCTGGAGGCAGAGGATCTGCATTAATAATTAAATTCGTTGTGGCAGAGAACCCTAAGAAGGTCCGTCTAGTGACCGCGGAGGTGAAAACTCCACCCGCGACCAAGAGCGCTGCAGCGGGAAGCCAATATCTTCAGCAGGCAAGAATGGGGAAAAAGTCTGGCAAGAAGGCCAGCATCAACTGGGTGAAGACCGCAACCGATGCCGAGCTGTACTGGCTTCACCTAACTGGGTGTGAGGGGGACCGGCAGTCGATAAAAGCTGAGCAAGTCCGAAGGGCGCAATTGCAAGTAGGCTGCCAGCAATCGGCTACGTCAACAGCCCTGAAGGAGTCGGGGACACAGCGGGAGAATCCGGAGGTATGTGCCGGGGCAACGCCCGATGGGCAAGGGATAGTTTATTCCTGTTTTGCAGAGGCCTGCCTTCGGAAAACAACCGCTGATACGGATACCTGCCTCGTACCGTGGCAAGATGGCCGCGATACCCAGAAGGCAAGTCGGATGGAAGCGGCCAACCCATTCGTGGGATCTATCCACGTGACCTCGCACGACGGCAACCAGGAAGAAGGTCAGTTGGGAGCCGTCGGTGAGGTCAGTAATACCCCAACGCGTCTGCGCTCCCTGAAGGGGAAGGGGGCGGCGAGCGAAGCAGCGCCATCTGTAAATAAAAACAAAGAGGGGCGGGAAGTGACTGTAGCGTCTGACATTAATAGTAAAAAGGCAGACCTCAGTCGGCTTGTTGCAGCCACCCGTCCCTCAGAAGACTCCAAATCCCAGGAGCCCTTGCGCTCATCAGCAGAGCACGTGCCAGGAGTGGACGTGCTCATTGGTTCCCGGTCGGCAGATGACCAATACAAGGAAGTGGCCTTACTGCCGGCCGAAACAAATAACTTTACAAACTTGCAGGAGCTCGAGAAATGTCTCGCGCCCCTTTACGCTTTCTTCCAGGGACTACAGGAGGTGAAGGAGCGTGTCGAGGAGCTGGGAGTTGCAGCCGAAGCGCCGTTGAAGGGACTGATGACGTACCTTCGGCGGTTAGGCCGTGAAGCCCCGGCCTCGATTGATTCGGCGGTGCAGGTGAGTAAAATCTGCGCCGTATATAATAAGGGGACGCAGTGCGAATCGGCACCGCATTTCATAAGTTGCGGTTGCCAAAGCGCTGTGTCTCCGACAATAGAGTGTGGTACCATGACGGAGTGGTTGGACAGCGATCCGATGGAACCGGGGCGGCGATATCAGACGCCGCTCCGGAATAAAGCGGACCGTAAAAGCCCGACCTGCGTGGAAAAGGGGTTGCCGTTGGTTAATGAAGGGGCGGGAGAAGTGCCGATCGTCCCGGGACAGCTGAATAGTGCTGTTACCCGGAGCGATACGGTACTAATGACGCCGCCTCCGAGTTTACACAGGACAACGGGCGTGCAAACAGCAAAGAGGCTCTCTCTCTTCCATAGAGAGCCTCACGTTGTGCACAAGCCCCAGAGAAAGCAGGAGATCCCCACACAGAGATGCGGGTCTCCTAACAATATAAAGAAAAGGGCAGAGAGCAGCAAAGCGGCTATAATTCCCTCCTTGGCGGAGGACAGGGCGGAGCTAACCCTGACGGAGTTTCCAAGGTGTTTTAGGTCCCAAGAAGAGAGGCGACCAGGAGGACGGCGGCGGTGTTACAACTGCCGTCAACCGGGCCATCTATGGCGAAGTTGTCCCCGGAGGACAGGGGAGCGGTGGGTTAACCGGTACACTGTTCCCCCAAGGTTCGCTGGGGGGTCTCGACATCGTCGCCAGGGTCCGGACGACGCGTCCTCTTGGAGGAGAACGTCCCTCGCGGGGACCAACGCTCCGCCCCAGTTGGCTTCGCTGAGAGGGGGGAACTGTGGAGGATTGCCGGCTTTCCAGTCCGGCCCTCACCCCCAGGCCGCTAGGAGGAGCCCTCCGGACAGCATATTGGTGCCCCGAGTTCCAGCAGGGCCTCATGGACTTTGTAGTGTTTTGACACAGCCCTGCGGATACCTTGGGGGCCGCCAGGAGTCGCTGTAGGGGGGCTAGTAGGCGCTGGCATGCCCTATAACCCGGGAGTGCATCCCAGTCACGTGACTGGAAGAAGCGATGTTCTCCCGGGATGAAGAAAAGGACTTTGCCCTGACCCGGAAGGAAAACGGACTTGTGGGTTTGGCTTAGAGCCACTTCCGGGTCAGGGGCTTTAAAAGGACTCTGGGTGAGCCCAGACATTTGAGCTGAGCTGGGAGGTAGGGTGGCGACGTGTCTGGGAGAGGAGGAGGTTTGTTTAGAAAAGAATAGTTTATTGTGTTTATGAGTGTGTGGAGGAGAGTGCTTTGTGCACCTTGTAATATTAAAATAAAGTATTATTATACTTTCACCTGGTCCGAAGAGTGGTACCTGAGGGTTCGAGAGGTGGACAACACGCTTATCTGCTACACTATCTATCTATCTATCTATCTATCTATCTATCTATCTATCTATCTATCTATCTATCTATCTATCTATCTATCTATCTATCTATCTATCTTTTACTCAATGAATTTTATGTAAAAGCCAAATGTTCCATTGGGACAAATAAAGTCCTATCTATTTATGTATATACACTGCTCAAAAAATTAAGGGATCACTTAATCATCACAGTCTAATACCAAATCGATTCATCTTCAGGGATATCACTCTGTCCAGTTAGGAAGCATAAGCGATTGTGACTTTACCTTCACCAGCTTTGGTGCAAATGAAAATGACCACGGGTGCACTGGAGAAGCAGCAGCTAGACACCCCCAAAAAAGGGAATGGTTTTGCAGGTGGTGGCCACAGACATTTGCTCTGTCCTCATCACTTCTTGTAGCAGGAGGTGGTACCTGTAGCCTATTCAGGTTGCACAGGTGGTCCAACCACTCCAGGATGGCACATCCATACGTGCCATCGCAAGAAGGTTTTCTATGTCTCCCAGTACAGTCTCAAGAGCATGGAGAAGCTTAATTGACTTGGTGACTGTGATGATTAAGTGTTCCCTTAATTGTTTTGAGCTTTATATATCTAGAGTGGGCACTATCAATTGAAAACAAATATGTTGTGTACCATCCTTTATAAATCAAAATATTGATAGATTACTTATTGATTTTTGCTTGCTTTGTTTGAGAAGCTTAATAGAGTATCTGGATGATTATGCTTATAAGAAAAATAAATTACATTTCTTTCACTCTTTAATGGCTGAATATTTTTTTCCAAAAAACTCTTAAAAGCACACAAAGCAATGGCGTCACCCATAAATCTACTGCTGTGTGCTGTGGCTACTGTCGTCACCTGTTCGGCGTCCACAGCAGCAGTGGGAGGGTGGTTGTTGGCTCGATGGCCAGCAGGAATGCGCGGCGGGCCGGCTGCCTGGCTGTCTTTGTATGGCAGGTGGGCAGTGGTGGCAGTCGCAGTGTGACGCAATCTGATTTGCACCTCTTGTCATTGTAAATGGCAGTCCTCCCAGGCAAACGTTGCTGTGGGTCATCAGTTACACAAATGTGTTCAGCATCACGATCAGCTGATGCTGGTACCTCATTTTCATTCTCGATTTCCGCCTCCAGATCACTTGCATCAAAATCGGAGTCCAGCAAGTGAGAGCCCGATTCAGCGATAACATGCAAAACGTCATCCACAGAATATTTTGCTTTGCACATTCACTTTGGTCACTCGCCAGATGTCAATGCCATTTTAAAGGTTATTTGCTCTTTGCTATTCATGCACATGCAAGGAACTAAGGTCAAATCAACGAAGCTAACTTTCCTTCTAACAAAAAGAGTCGAACTAAAATGAAACGGCGAGATTTGTCGCAGATTACAGCTGATTACCATCCTGTAACCCTGATATTTCGTCAAAAGTTGACATTCCACCCTGAAAGAGTTAAACAAAGTATTGAAGTATTACTGAATAAGTATCAGGGACATGTTAATATTATTTTTGTGATATCTTTCTCTGTTTCACATTAATATTTTATACTATATGTGCTGGTATCTTAAAGGTTGTGGTGTGGTGTATGAAGTCAGAATGATTCCACTACAAAAGAAGGTAAATGAACTGTAGGAAGCATCTGATTTTATACCACTTAAAGTAAAGACTTTTGTGAGAGAGTCAGCATTCAAACAAACTAGAAATAAAATGTCACTTAAAATTAATTTACTAGCTTTAAATGTTGTTTTGTTCCAATTTTGTATTTGGGTTGTCCTTGTAATGAAGTTATTTGTTATAAAAAGGGTTTCTAGTTGTGTATAGCATTTCATTTTGACTTCAAATCAAGAAAAGATGTACCATGCGTAATGACTCTTTTAATACATGATTCTTTTACTTTGCCTCAAAAGAAATACCTTTTAAAATCTCTGCCATTCATTACAACATATGTTCAGTGATATACAGCTTTCATCTTTTTGAATGCATTAATGAGAAAATCCTAGAAAAACCCCGGTCCCATTTAATGTTGTATTAGCTATTATTTTTGATCAGCTCAGTCTCAACTAACTTCTGCTCCTAGGTGCTCACCCTTATTAGTAATAGATAATGATCAAAAAACCCATATGGTGCTTTTTTATGAGACACATTCCACTTTTTAACTCTAATATAACTGAATCCAACTCTTCGTGCTCATTTTATTTTTGGTGTTAAGGATTGTATATAAATTGCTCATTGGGATTTATTGAATAAATATAGCTCAGCCCACAATAAACTTTTAGACAACTTTAGACAAAAGTTAGATGAAGCAGTTTGCATTGTGTGTGTTAGCAGGTGTCAGACTAATTGAGGACTGGTCCTGTGCTAGGTTTAATTTTTTCTTTCTAACCTACATAATGAAATAAAAAGATATGCTTTTTACTGAAAAATGAAGTCTTTATACTATCTTAGGAGCTGTCCTAAGTGTTAAAAGTACTGCTTTAAAGAACAAACCAGCCCTGCATTAATGTATAAAGTGTAGTGGCTGTCAACATCGGAAATTAAATAAAATTATAAAAACAGAGCTAGTATGCAGTGAGTGCCAAAGCTCAGACAACGTTCAACACATCTCAGTTATTTACCCTCCCTAGGGCCAGAAAACATCTTGATAAAGTATTTCCATAAAGTAGAAACTACCTTCAGTAGCTTAAACATACAAAGCACCAAAGAAGGTAGTCAAGCTTTCCGACACTTGACATTTGGTCAAAAATCCAGTCACTTACAGTACATAACAAATTAACTAACCATTAAATTAAAGTTACAAGTGAGGCCACTAAGCCTGTACATTAGCATCAAATTAAGATCAAAAAATATTAAGCTGTTGTTCAAGTGATGGTGATTCATTATTAACATGTTAGCTGACGGGTAAAATAGACTTTTCCATTATCTATGTAGCCATGTGAAACTTGCACATTATTTAAATTAAGCGAAAACTTACGTGAATTTACCATTAACATTAACTTACTAGGTTTGGTTCTTACACAAGTTTTCTTGCACAGGAAAAAATGAAAACTTAAGCAAGTGACAAGTATTTATATCATGATTTTAAATCGTTTTCCTTCTTGTAAGAATTATTGACTTATGAAAAAACTTATATTTACGATTATTTAGCTGACTTTAAGAAATCTTGTCAAACACATTTTGCTTACACCATTGGCAGATGTGTTACTCAATAAAAGCCAAACGTCTCCCATTTAAATATTTTTTGCCTAATTTTTGCATATGCATTTTTGGCAGTGTGAAAGCTACATATCCTGACTCTCTCCCTCTTTCTTTGTATCATCTCAGAATACTTGCTCCAACAGTGGATCGTCATCTTAAACCAAATTATGTTTCTCTGTTTTTTTCTCTGTAATTTTCCAGAGTAGAGCTTCAATGAACATCATTTCATAAATAATGCAGGTCACTAGTTCGTCATAATTCTTCAGTCTATCCTTTTATTTTATTTTTTTTTATATTTTATTAATTTTATTGTAATCATTCCTTACAAATAGATCAATTTTTACAAAAAATTGGAAACAAATCAAACCCCACCCCTGAGAAGGAGAGCATGGCCAAAGGAGTAATACTTAAAGCTTGTAAACATACCTAAATTGTTGAGTTTAATAGGGCAATAAAGATAAATGGAGAAGGAAAAGAAATGCAGAAACAGTTATTTCTTCTTATTCTAAAATATTATTGATTAGATCTTGCCAGGTTTTGAGAAAGTTCTGTACAGATCCTCTAACTGAGAATTTGATTTTTTCCAATTTCAAATAATATAAAACATCAGTTTCCCACTGACTTATACTGTAAGAGGAGAGTTAGGATTCTTCCAATTTAACAAAATAAGTCTGCGTGCCAAAAGTGTAGTGAGTGCAATCACCGTTTGCTTGTCCTTCTCCACTTCATATCCATCTGGAAGAACACCAAACACAGCTATTAATTGGTTAGGAGGGATTGTGACACCAAGGCTGTCTGAAAGGCACTTAAAAATTTTGGTCCAGAATGATGTTAATTTGGTGCAGGCCGAAAACATGTGACCCAGTGAGGCAGGAGCTTGGTTGCAGCGTTCGCAGGTTGGATCTTGCCCTGGAAATATTTTGGACAGTTTTAAGCGAGACAGATGAGCTCGATATATAATTTTGAGTTGGATAATTGTATGCTTTGCGCATATGGAGCTTGAGTGAATTCTCTGCATTGCTACCTTCCACTCCTTTTCTGATATATTAATTAAGAGATCTTTTTCCCATTGTCCTCTAGGATCTTTGAAAGGAAGGGACTCTAATAAAATTTTATATATTGCAGAAATGGTGTCTAAGTCCTCGAAATTGAGCAGTATTTTTTCCAGCATGGTGGAGGGTACGAGATGAGGAAAATCGGGCAGGTTCTGTTTAACAAAAATTCTAATTTGAAGATACTGAAAGAAATGTGTAGCTAGAAGGTTAAATTTGGAAAGTAATTGTTCAAAGGATGCAAAGATATTGTCTATATAAAGATCTCTGAACAATTTAATCCCAAATCTTTTTCAGATATTAAAAACTAGATATGTTTGCGAGGGTTGAAAGAGGTGGTTCTCCTGCAGAGGTGCCACAGATAAAAGATTTTCCATCTTAAATTGCTTTCTAAATTGGTTCCATGTTCTGAGTGAATGAAGCACAATTGGGCTATTAGTATATTTGCGATAACTTGCATTTATTGGAGCGCAGAGCAGGGAGTATAAAGAAGTACTGCAGGATTTTACTTCTATTGCGGACCAAGCCTGTGTATGTTCATCTATTTGTGTCCAGGTTTTTATAGCTTGTATGTTTGCTGCCCAGTAATAAAACTGAAAGTTAGGTAGAGCCATGCCAGCTTCTGTCCTAGGTCTTTGTATGGTCGCTCTTCGGATGCGTGAATGTTTTGAGTTCCAAATAAATGAGGTTATGGTTGAATCTAATTGCTTAAAAAATGATTTATTGATGTATATTGGAATGTTTTGAAATAAAAAAAGAAGCTTAGGAAGGATATTCATCTTAACAACGTTAATTCTTCCTGCTAGAGTGAGATGAAGGGTTGACCATCTATGCAAGTCTTGCTTAATTTTTTCCATACAGACGGCGAAATTTTGTTGATAAAGAGCTTTATGTTTATTTGTGATATTTACCCCTAGGTATTTAAACTGATCTGCTATGGTAAAAGGTAGGGTGTCCAATCTAAAATTATATGCTTGTGAATTCACTGGAAAGAGTATACTTTTATTCAAATTAATTCTGAGACCAGAGATCTTTTGAAATTCTGCAAGTGCTGTTAAAACTGCAGGTACAGTGTTTTCTGGGTCTGATATATATAAAATCATATCATCTGCATATAGAGAAATTTTCTGTTCCAGTCCTTCTCTGATAATCCCCTTTATCTGATAAGAATTTCGACAGTGGACCACCAGTGGTTTAATGGCGATTGCAAACAGCAGTGGTGACAAGGGGCATCCTTGAAAGGTGCCACGTTCTAGTTTAAAGTAGTCTGAACAAATGTTGTTAATGCAAACTGAAGCTTCTGGATTGGTATACAGTTGTTTGATCCATGCACAAATATTCAGGCCAAACCCAAATTTCTCCAATGCAGTGAAAGGCAGTTCCATTCAATCATATCAAATGCTTTTTCTGCATCCAATGATAATAATATCTCTGGGGTGTTTGATTTTGCTGGTGAATATATTACATTAAACAAGCGTCGAAGATTGGAAGGTAAGTGTCGGCCTTTAATAAATCCAGTTTGATCTTGTGATATTACCGAAGGCAGCACTTTCTCCATCCTTCGAGCTAGAATTTTTGAGAGTATCTTAACATCATTATTCAGAAGTGAAATTGGTCTGTATGATGCACATTGTAACAAGTCCTTATTTTGTTTAGGAAAGATGGTGATTAATGCTTGATGAAAAGTTTGAGGTAGAGTTTGATTGTCTCTAGCTTCTGTAAATGTTGCCAATAAGAGGGGAGCTAGCTGAGTGGAGAATTTCTTATAAAATTCTACAGGGTAGCCATCAGGGCCTGCTGATTTCCCACTTTGAAGTGACTTTATAGCATCTAGTAATTCTGATAGCGTCAGAGATTTATCCAGTTCCTCAGCACTAAAAGTATCTATTTGTGGTATCTGTAATGTATCCAGAAATGCATTAGATTGTGTGTTGTCTTCTTTGAACTCAGTAGAATATAAGTATTTATAGTAGTCTCTAAATGTGTGCATCATATTTTTATGGTCAATGATTTCATCTCCATTCGTGTTGGTGATTACTGGAATTGCATTGCGAACTTCTTGCTTGTGGATTTGTTGAGCTAAAAGCTTATTAGCTTTCTCTCCATGTTCATAGTAATGATGTCTTGATTTATAAATAAGTTGTTCAGTTTCTTTAGTTGTCAAGATGTTGAGTTCTGTATGCAGAGCCTGCCTTTTCCTATGAAGAGCCTCACTTGGACGCCTGCCGTGTTCTTCATCTATTCTAGTAATTTTGCTTCTTAGCTCTGACACTTTCTTGGTTTTTAATTTATTTCTGTGGGAAAGATATGAAATAATCTGTCCTCTTAGGAAGGCCTTTAGAGTTTCCCAGAGTGTTCCTGCAGAAACCTCTGAGGGTGTGTTTGTCTCTAGGAAGAAGCTGATTTGTTTGGATATAAACTCTGTACAGTTCTCGTCTGCTAATAGAAGTGGGTTAAGACGCCATCTGCGAGGTGAGTCTATCCTTTTAAAATCTATTTTACCTGCTTATCTTTTCTTATAATACTCGTGAATAGCTTCCTCTGCTACAGCTGTTTCTGAATAATTCCAAAGTTAACCATGTAAACTAACAGACGCTGCAGACTTTCAGCTTTAATTCAGTGGGGTGAACAAAATGATTGCATAAAAATGTGAGGCAACTAAAGCATTTTTTTAACACAATCCCTTCATTTCAGGGGCTCAAAAGTAATTGGACAATTGACTCAAAGGCTATTTCATGGGCAGGTGTGGGCAAGTCTGTCGTTATGTCATTATCAATTAAGCAGATAAAAGGCCTGGAGTTGATTTGAGGTGTGGTGCTTGCATGTGGAAGATTTTGTTGTGAACTGACAACATGCGGTCAAAGGAGCTCTCCATGCAGGTGAAAGAAGCCATCCTTAAGCTGCGAAAACAAAAAAAACCCATCCGAGAAATTGCTACAGTATTACGAGTGGCAAAATCTACAGTTTGGTACATCCTGAGAAAGAAAGCAAGCACTGGTGAACTCAGCAACGCAAAAAGACTTGGACATCCACGGAAGACAACA
Source organism: Erpetoichthys calabaricus (assembly GCF_900747795.2). NCBI lineage: Eukaryota > Metazoa > Chordata > Cladistia > Polypteriformes > Polypteridae > Erpetoichthys > Erpetoichthys calabaricus. The sequence goes on from NC_041399.2 coordinate 37,700,009, forward strand.
GTGGTGGATGATCGCAGAATCATTTCCATGGTGAAGAGAAACCCCTTCACAACAGCCAACCAAGTGAACAACACTCTCCAGGGGGTAACCAAGATCAACCTCTACCAGAATGATGGCAAGAAAAAAAGTATGGAGAAGGTGTGGAACAGCTCATTATCCAAAGCATACCATATCATCTGTAAAACACGGTGGAGGCAGTGTGATGACTTGGGCGTGCATGGCTGCCAGTGGCACTGGGACACTAGTGTTTATTGATGATGTGACACAGGACAGAAGCAGCCGAATGAATTCTGAGGTGTTCAGAGACATACTGTCTGCTCAAATCCAGCTAAATGCAGTCAAACTGATTGGACGGCGTTTCATGATACAGATGGACAATGACCCAAAACATACAGCCAAAGCAACCCAGGAGTTTATTAAAGCAAAGAAGTGGAAAATTCTTGAATGGCCAAGGCAGTCATCTGATCTTAACCCAATTGAGCATGCATTTCACTTGTTGAAGACTAAACTTCAGACAGAAAGGACCGCAAACAAACACAACTGAAAGCCACTTCAGTAAAGGCCTGGCAGAGCATTAAAAAGGAGAAAACCCAGCATCTGGTGATGTCCATGAGTTCAAGACTTCAGGCTGTCATTTCCAGCAAAGGGTTTTCAACCAAGTAGAAATGAACATTTTATTTCCAGTTATTTATTTTCTCCAATTACTTTTGAGCCCCTGAAATGAAGGGATTGTGTTAAAAAAAATGCTTTAGTTGTCTCACATTTTTATGCAATCGTTTTGTTCAACCCACTGAATTAAAGCTGAAAGTCTGCACTTCAACTGCATCTGAGTTGTTTCATTTAAAATTATTGTGGTAATGTACAGAACCAAAATTAGAAAAAAGTTGTCTCTGTTCAAATATTTATGGACCTTACTATATGTAGACTTGTGCTATTCTATTCTCCAGCATGGGAAAGGTGCTATTATTCTACAGATTAATCAACTCTAAATATGTCAGTATATTTCCAATCTCTCAAGACAATAATGCTACATACTAATATTTCAGATTTGGTCATTGGTACATACTGAAATTATTAGTAGTATAAAATAAGTAAGATTTGCTGATCATCAGTGTCTGTTCCACAGAGGTCTAAAAATCATAATGAGTGGAAAGCATTTTTTCCAAAGTCAATTTTCCTTTCGATAAGTGGTTCCCTTGACTCTGTTTAAATGTATATAGCAAAATCATTTTTATAAGGAAAGTGTGCTAAGCAAACTGTATATGCACATACAAGAGGAATATTTCGATAATAATAAAAAAAATGAATATGATGAGGTAGGGTTTTTTGATGAATACACACAAGAATTAAAATGGTTTTGGGATTCATAATGACACATTAATTCAAAGCATATAGCAAGTATAAATGTAAATAGTATTTTTGAAATAAAATTAACATTTTTTTCCTTTTAATGGATTTATCAGCAGATACACAGTAGTTTGTTTCTGGTAACAAATATAAACATAAATGCAGGAATCAAGGATCTAACAATAAACAAAAAATAAGTGATACTATTACTAAAGAGTAAAAAAGAAGACAAGGGAGTCTGTGTTATTTTCATGTAGTAGCATAGAAGCAAGACAGGTGAGGTTTCTTAAAATGGCTAGATGTTACAAAAGCAAGAGGAAAATGTTTGAATTGAGAATCTTAATGTACCCTGTAGAAGAAACTGAACTGCGGCAAAATCAACAGGACAGAAAAGTATTTAATGCTTTTTTGAAATTTTTGAAAAAAAAAAACCATCAGACTAGTATGCAAAAAGAGCAAACGTGAATTTAAAGAAATACACAAAAATGATATGTTTATATGTTACTTACTCTATGTAACTTGTAGTGGTGGCCAAGAAAAATTTTTAATCTCATATTTTCTTGGATAAAGGACATAACAAACTTTCTGATAGAATGGGGCCCAACAGTGACCAGTACTGGATAACGGCAAACAACATGAAAAACCTTGATGGATAAAAGAAAACACATAATCCACATGTCAGTTATGCAGTCATGTGCTCAAAACATGCAAAACGTATGCATTTTTTGATAAAATATTGTTAACTAGCATAGCGAAATGCATGTTTATTTAAAATGGATTTAATGGTACAAAGGTAAGCCTACCTGTTATGATCGCATTGTGAATTTACAAACCTCTATTCATCAGATATGCTTTCATCCTTCTTTCTTTGTGCTTCATGTTGTCTTTCTTCGCCAGACATTCCAGCCCTGTTGTGGATGCTGGACCATGTGATGCCTGTGCGTATGCCACACAGTTTACTGTTTTGTGGTGGCCACTTGACATTCAATTCCTCTTGCAGGCACCACATGACATTCTGTACATGCAAGGGCATGGAATGCCAGACATCTTATCATTTTATTCACTTTACAAATATAGAGATAGTTAGTTACTTCTGGAGTAAACAGCACAAATCATAAGCGGGGAAGCTAAAGCATCATGATGAAGACTGTTTGAACTGAGCACAGGACTCTTGACCAACGAATGAAGAGGAGAGATAGGTCTTCAATTTATCTCAGCCATCACAACAAACTACATTGCGTAAATCTAAAAAAAATTACAATTTTTGGGTGGAGTGTACCTTCAAATAAAATAATTAGAAATAGATTTAATAGTTAGAAAAACACATGCTATAAACATCTAGATGAGACTGCAGTTTTTGATTCAATTAAGTATAGACTAGAAAATATAATAATAAAAAAAAAGCTAATGATGTTTCATTAAAAAAAATTAAGGAATGAATTAGAAAAAGATAAATTATTGATGAGATATATGGAAAGGTAATAAAAGTACAGAAGAATTCAACAATGTCTATCAGATCATAATAAAAAAGAGAAAAATAAAAGGTAGAAAAATAAAGTCGTACACGGAGCTGTTGAAAAGGTTGCCACTCTCGGCGGCGCCTGAGTCATCTGATTGATTAATGACTCAACCTCGACCATCTGCAGTTTGCATACCAGGAGAAGGTGGGAGCGGAGGATGCCATCATCTATATGCTACACCGATCCCTCTCCCACTTGGACAGAGGCAGTGGTGCTGTAAGAATTATGTTTCTAGACTTCTCTAGCACCTTCAACACCATCCAACCTCTGCTCCATAGGGACAAGCTAACAGAGATGGGAGTAGATTCTTACCTAGTGGCATGGATCGTGGACTATCTTACAGACAGACCTCAGTATGTGCATCTCGGGAACTGCAGGTCTGACATTGTGGTCAGCAACACAGGAGCGCCGCAGGGGACTGTACTTTCTCCGGTCCTGTTCAGCCAAAATACATCGGACTTCCAATACAACTCGGAGTCCTGGCACGTGCAAAAGTTCGCTGACGACACTACTATCGTGGGCTGCATCAGCAGTGGGCAGGAGAAGGAGAATAGGAACCTCATCAAGGACTTTGTTAAATGGTGCGACTCAAACCACCTACACCTGAACACCAGCAAAACCAAGGAGCTGGTGGTGGATTTTAGGAGGCCCAGGCCCCTCATGGACCCCGTAATCGTCAGAGGTGACTGTGTGCACAGGGTGCAGACCTATAAATACCTGGGAGTGCAGCTGGATGATAAATTGGGCTGGACTGCCAATACTGATTTTCTCTGCAAGAGAGGAAAGAGCCGGCTATACTTCCTTAGAAGACTGGCGTCCTTCAACATCTGCAATAAGATGCTGCAGATGTTCTATCAAACGGTTGTGGCGAGCGCCCTCTTCTACGCAGTGATGTGCTGGGGAGGCAGCATTAAGAAGAAGGACACCTCACGCCTGGACAAACTGATGAGGAGGGCAACCTCTATTGTAGGCATGGAGCTGGACAGTTTGACATCTGTGGCAGAGCGACGGGCGCTCAGCAGGCTCCTATCAATTATGGAGAATCCACTGCATCCACTAAATAGTATCATCTCCAGACAGAGGAGCAGCTTCAGTGACAGACTGCTGTCACTGTCCTGCTTCACTGACAGACTGAGGAGATCGTTCCTCCCCCAAACTATGCGACTCTTCAATTCCACCCTTGGGGGGGCGTAAACGTTAACATTATTCAAAGTTATTGTCTGTTTTTACCTGCATTTTTATTACTCTTTAATTTAATATTGTTTTTCGCATCAGTATGCTGCTGCTGGAGTATGTGAATTTCCCCTTGGGATTAATAAAGTATCTATCTATCTATCTAACAAATAATTATATAAGGCTGGTGAAAGAGAAGATAATGCTATATGGGAAGTACTGAAATAAATCACATGTAAAGCAAACTAGAAAAAGAAATATTTGTAGAAAAAGTGAAAAGAGCTTTAAAGAGATCTGAAAAACCTAAAGTGTCTTCTGGCAACAGCTTTGGGAGAAGGAATGACTTCATTGGAATTTTCTGTAACCTGTCTGGGTCTACTTAAAAGAGATGTTCAGATTACTTGTGTTAAAGATTTATACTTAAAGAGGAACACTCACTTTGATTGGATATTATCAATGTAATATAAAACAAATCATAAATAAGAGAATAAATTTGGAAATAAAAACATCGTTATATCAGTAATCAGGTATAAAATCCTGCAAAAGTATTGGAAAAACGAATTTTAGATGCCCCTAAAGAACTAGTAGATCCTGATAAGGTTCATGCAATTCCAGGACAAATATTCATTATTAAGTGAAGCCTCACTAGAGATGCCATTATTTATGCTAAAGATAGTCAGGGGAAATTAGTATTACTAAACTAAGACTCTGAAAATGCTTTTGATAAGTTAGCTCATGAATATATATGGAGATTATTAGTAGCACTCAATGTTCTTCTCAAATGATTAGAGCAATTGATTATAAATGAATGGGAATTAATATTACAATTAGTGGAAGCTAAGCAGGGTTGTCTCAGTACAGAAAAGGTTATCCTCTGTTGAGGATTTTCTTTGGTGTTTAGTATTGAGATAAAAGTAGAAAAGGTCAAAGCACATGAGGAAGAGGAGAGAAATCTATGAAATGTTTCCTTTATATGAATAACTGTAAAATTTTCCATATGGGAGTAAGTAAAATTCATGGAAATGTTTTGTAAGAGAATTGTCAAGATGAGGATTTAGAGAGATTAAAAATGTGTGAAAAAAAATTGGCAATACAGATGCTTTAAAATTAAACTAGTTAACAATAGAAGAAATAAAGCAAGAGTAAAACCAGTCTGGAAAACTATCAACAGGAAGTAAGAGAGAGAGAGAGAGAGTTTGGGAGTATGCACTGATAGCATGCTGCCGCACGCTAACATAACAACACATAAGACAACGTTTTCAAACCTGCTTAATCCAGTTCAGAGTCATGGAAGCCATTACAAATCCCAGCAGCATCAGGCACAAGGCAAGATGGGGACGGCGTGCCAGGCAATCACAGGGCCCATTAACACTTATATTATATTATATTATATTATATTATATTATATTATATTATATTATATTATATTATATTATATTATATTATATTATATTATATCCATCCATCCATTATCCAACCCGCTGAATCCGAACACAGGGTCACGGGGGTCTGCTGGAGCCAATCCCAGCCAACACAGGGCACAAGGCAGGAAACAAACCCCGGGCAGGGTGCCAGCCCACCGCAGTATTATATTATATTGAGAAGCAAATTGAAGCATCAGCATTTGTTCTGCGGGGGAGAAGACAAAACTCTTGGTATGCCACCCGATCTACTATATATCCCTGTCCTCACCTAGAGTCATGAGCTGTGGATAAAATCTGAAAGAATGTGATTGGGACGACAAGCAGCAGAAATGAGGCTTCTTCGCAGGGGGGCTGGACTGACACGTTCAGATAAGGTGAGAAGTTCAGCAATTCAGGGTGCCTAAGCATAAAGTTGCTGCTACTATTGATTGAGGGGAACAAGCTGAGAGGTTTTGGACATGTGATTCCTTCTAGAGCTGCTCCAGGTGTATCTCACTGGGATAAGATCCTGTGCCAGACCCTGGACACCCTGGAGGGATTATATCTCTCAGCTGGCTTGGGAATGACTGGGAATTCCCCAGGAAGAGCTGGAATCTATAGCTCAGGACATTGAAGTCTGAGCTAACCCTCACCAGGAAAAGCTGTTTTAGAAAATGTAAGGTTTGTGTAATATAATTCTTATTAGAGAATAGTCCATTTCTTCATTATAACACTTAAAGCTTTTTCATTTGGAGCAATGTCTAAGCAGTTCTTTCATTTTATGCTTGCATTGAGCAATAAGCATTGAAAAAAATGTATGCCCTAAAGCATTACAATTTTTAAATGATTGAACAAAAGTTGACCTGCCTGTCAGGTTTTCAATTATAGGCATGGGTAATCATAACATTTAATATGAATAAGTACTGCTGCAGCCACACCTTTTTTGATTGTGTGTTGGGCATTTCACATTCAGTTTCCAAATAGTAAAAGACAGAGGAGAGCTTAGATTGCTTTTTAGTGGATTTCAGTGATTGAAATTACATCTTAAGTTTAATTTAACAAGTATAAATCTAACTACAGGGTGACACACTATAGCCTGTAGCTGTTGCGCTTGTTATGAAGACACTGTGCACAACTATTCAAATATCTCCTTTGATGTGTAGGTTTATGGCCTGAGTACCCCCTGAGTACTCTGCTGTTAATTTAAAGTCTAACTCCACACAAAAATGATTCTAGAAGGTACAAAATAAGCAATAAAATATCTGTCTGTCAACCACACACAATTTTTTCATTGAAGATCAATACCTAATTTTCAGCACCAGCCCAACCCCACCTAGAGCATTGCCAGAATTACACAAAAACATTTTTGAGTATAGAAAATGTGTTATTAACTACCATCCATCTTCCAACCTGCTGAATCCAAACACAGGGTCACAGGGGTCTGCTGGAGCCAATCCCAGCCAACACAGGGCAGGAACCAATCCTGGGCAGGGTGCCAACCCACCGCAGGACACACAGAAACACACCCACACACCAAGCACACACTAGGGCCAATTTATAATCGCCAGTCCACCTAACCTGCATGTCTTTGGACTGTGGGAGGAAACCGGAGCGCCCGGAGGAAACCCACGCAGACACGGGGAGAACATGCAAACTCCACGCAGGGAGGACCCGGGAAGCGAACCCAGGTCCCCAGGTCTTCCAACTGCGAAGCAGCAGCGTTACCCACTGCGCCACCGTGCCGCCCTATTAACTACCATTGCTTTATAATTTCAATGAAGTTCACAACACATGACAAGAAAAAATGGAAAGTCCCCATTAACTATTTTAATTAATGTGTAGCTCTATGATAAAAAGGAACCAACCTTCAGAATTCACTCTGATAATTTATAAAGAAAGTTAAAGGACATAAAGTCAAATACTAATGCTATAAATAAAGAAGAGATGACTGTGAAACAAAAGTAACTATTTATTTTTAGGTTTAATCCATACTAACCCACAAAAATTTGAAAATGTTCTTCTCAGTTTAATAGCTTTTCAATCAAAGTATGCAGAGAATCAGCAGCTCTACTCCGAGTCTCTCCCGGATGTCTGCGCTTCTCACATTATTTCTATGGGAGTGCCCAGAATCCTTATAAAGAAAGCTCATTTTGGCGGCTTGTACCCACAATACATCTATATATATATATATATATATATATATATATATATATATATATATATATATATATATATTTTATATATATATATATAGATTTAGATCAGGTTTTTTTCTATAATTTGCTTTAACATTCCAGCTGAGTTTGTGACTTCTCTCGTTGTGCTAAGCATCTACGAGGACAATCCCAAAAGTAAAGTCTCCTATTTTTTTAGAATACAAACAACCGTTTATTTTCTATAATGTTTACATCATTTTAAAGGTTAAAGACTTATTTATTTTTCAACATAATCGCCATTTTGGTTGATGCATTTTTGTAGACGCTGTGGATAGTTTTAGAATGCCCATGTCATACCAGCTCGCCGCCATGTCCTTCAGGAAGCGTTGAAACTCATCTTTCACCCCTTCGTCAGAGCAGAATCGCCTTCCGGACAAATGTTCTTTCAACTTAGGGAACAGGTGGTAGTCACTGGGTGCCAAGTCCGGACTATAGGGTGGGTGGGTGATGAAGTTCCAACCGCCGATCTTTACACATGTTTTCCTCAACCTTTGCGACTGTCTCGTCGGAAATTGACGGTCTCCTGCGCGAACTTTGCACTTGGCGGTAGTGTTCAACGGGAGCTCCATTTTCAAGGGCTGCCAAGCCAAGATTGAGCATCCCAGCGAAGCCGCACATGCTTGTTTGGGAGTGGAGGAAGCACCAATCACAACAGTGTGGCCAACAGCCTGTATGAACAGTTTCTCTGCGTCCCCACTGCTTTGGAGACCTTACTTTTGGGATTGCCCTCGTAGTTTGATTGCAGTACTGATTTATTTCCGTGAATCCAAGAGAGTGACTGCAGGCCGAACACAGGGGGATGGGGCCCTCCTCAATCATGCACTAGCTTCTGTTTGAGTCGGTCTACCTCTCGCCACATGTTGGAGCGTACCTTGCCTCAGCGATACCAGTTTCTTCAACAGACATTATCATCTACAGATTGTTAAGGAGTAACATTTGAAATTTTTGAGAGAGAGGACAGAAAAAACAAAAAAAATATCCAGACAGCTGGAGAAAAAATAAAATCTGCAGGGGTTCCAGGCCACGAGACCACCCAGCCCCATCTAGGCATTCTACCTAACATAATTAACACGTTGACTTATGACTTATGACGACTTGTTTCACATATGATCTGCAGTGTTGGTGATAACCTCTTATGCATGGATGGACCAGTTTCTTGTTTTTGGCAGTTTTTCACAATTGACGAACTGTGTGTTTATCAGGAACACTTGGAATGGGGTATTGTTACAAAAATTCCTTATGTGTCAACATAAACGAGCATAGCTCTGCTATCAAAAGACATTGTTATAATGAATGTCTTTCTCCAGCAATGTCTTCTCTCCAGTAATCACACAGATAGTATAGATTTAACCAAACAGAATGTGCATTGAGACTTCCTGTTAGTTTTACCAGACTAAATTTACTGTTGTAAATCCTGGCTGTAGCTCTTACCGTAATTAGGGATTCTTTCTCGTGTAAGACCCTTTACTAATATTAGAGACCCATAGTATGGTATAGGGGCAGCAGTGCCCTCCTAGTAACAGAAAACCTGGGTAATAAAGAGACAGAGGATAAAGATCAATGACATGAAGGTGGAACAATCAGGAAAACAATGCAAGAAGAATAAAAGAGATCTGAGGATTTTTGAATTTGATAAATGATCATCTCCTCAGTCAGTGGTGCACTGCTCTAATGAACAAAGCTTATTGGACTTATTCATTGGAATAAGATGCAGAAAAATATCCAAGAAAGACTTTTTGCAATCTGATAAAAACAAGGAATGCCAGAAACAAGCTAAAAGCTAGATTCGTCAAAACTGACACAAGTCTTAACGTAATCAAACAGGAGAAGACACTTTGGGGCCAGAGAGCTTAACCTGTGTAAATGGTGTGAAAGCTCAGCAAATGGTAAAGCAAGCTTGCTTTCTTTCTTTAACTGTCAGAGTTATTTAGGGAGCACTAAATAACCCCTCTGTAAATCTGACAGACAGATAAAAAAAAACAGAAGATAAAATCATCTGATCTCCATGCCTACAAAATTGTAAATCTTGTTAAGGAAAGCGATTTTCAGTTCTTTTCTTTCTAGGACAGGTGAGTGTCTCAAGCCGATATGTGATTGTTGAACCAGTCGAAGGTCATGAACTGCCTGGCTTTACAGAATGTAAATGCTGTTAATTATCATGTGTCAAACTCGGATGTGTTGCAAATGCAGTAACATATTAAACGTCCACATAAACAAATAAAATGTAGTTTTTAGAGGTTTTAAAGATTCCTTTTAATGATTGAGACTATTTTCTAACCTGCTAAAACTTAAATTTAGTGCCTATCCTGGCAGCACTGGGCACTAGATAGTGATAATCCTCTTCAGGGTATGAGTCCATCACAGGACAATTACTTACTGTATATGGGCCACTTTAAAATCTCCTGCCTACCTAAACAGCTTGACTTTGGAATGTAGAAGGAAAAACAGAAACAAACGTAGTAAGAATATGCAGTGACCTCACAGAGATTGAGGTAGCCAGGATTCAAACCTAGAAAACAATAGTTATGATGCAACAGTGCTTTCAACATGGCTATGCTGAATGCTGTTAATGATGCCAGTGTACACTGTAAGGTTTCTAAACTCTTTTGGGACTCCCCCCAACGGGACAACACACCGAAGAGCATCAAGAAGTGCGATCGCGGCATCTTTTTCAAGACAGTCTATCAGTTGCCGGGTCAACCGCAGGCTCCTAGCTCTGTAGCAGCTCGCCATGAAAGCAAATCCAAAAATACTGCGATCACGCTATTAGCGTCTGATGTCGATGGGTGATGCAAGGAGCATTATAAATGCAGGGAACAGTATTACTTGGCCACTAACCTGGCCATGACCCTGCCTGACTGCTGTGTCTGTGTATAGGAGAGTGGTAGACCCCGTTATAATAAATAACTGTGCCTTTACTGTTTCAAGCTGAATAAAGCTGGTTTTGCTAAAGTACTGAGACTGAGCCTCGTGTTTTGGGGTGAAAGACAGGGACTCAACATGTCACACTACAAAAATTTTGATTGATTGTAGTTTATGGTCAATGTCGAGCTATACTCACTGGCCAAATTATTAGGCATACCTGTACACCTGCTCGTCCATGTAATTATCTAATTATCTAATCAACCAACCATGTGTCAGCAGCACAATGCAGAAAATCGTGCAGAGGCAGGTCATAAGCTTCAGTTAATGTTCACATGAAACACCAGAATTGGGAAAAAATGTGATCTTGGTGATTTCAGCTGCAGCATGACTGTTGGTGCCAGATGGGCTAAATAAGTATTTCTGTAACTACTGATCTCCTGGAATTTTCATGCACAAAAGTCCCTAGAATTTTTCAGAATGCTGCAAGAAAATAAAAAAAACATCCAGAGATTGGCATTTCTGTGGAAAAAAATGCCTTATTGGTGAGAGAGTTCAGAGAAGAATGGCCATACTGGTTAGAGCTGACAGAAAGTCTATGTTAACTGAAATAACCACACTGTACAACTGTCATGAGCAGAAAAGCATCTCAGAATGCACAACACGTTTAATCTTGAGACGGATGGACTACCACAGCTGAAGAACATGTCGGGTTCCATTTCTGTCAGTCAAAAGCAAAAAAGCTGAGGCTGAAGTGGGCACAGGCTTACCCAAACCAGAGAGTTGAAGATTGGGAAAATGTCACCCGGTCTGATGACTCTCAAACTCTACTAAAGCAAACAGATGGTAGGATTAGAATTTAGAGCCAACAGCATGAATCTAAGCATCCAGCCTTCTTTGAGTCAACAGTCCAAGGTGATGGTTGCGGTGTTAGGGTGTGGGAATGTTTCCTTGGCACACTTTATATGCCTCACGCCTAGACAAACTGGTGAGGAAGGCAGGCTCTATTGTTGGCATGGAGCTGGACAGTTTAACATCTGTGGCAGAGCGAAGGGCGCTCAGCAGGCTCCTATCAATTATGGAGAATCCACTGCATCCACTAAATAATGTCATCTCCAGACAGAAGAGCAGCTTCAGCGACAGACTGCTGTCACTGTCCTGCTCCACAGACAGATTGAGGAGATCGTTCCTCCCCCAAACTATGCGACTCTTTAATTCCACCAGGGGGGGTAAACGTTAATATTTAACATTATACATAGTTATTGTCTGTTTTTTTTTTTTTCACCTGTATTATTATCATTCTTTAATTTAATATTATTTATTGTATCAGTATGCTGCTGCTGAAGAATGTGAATTTCCCATCGGGATTAATAAAGTATCTATCTATCTATCTATCTATCTATCTATCTATCTATCTATCTATCTATCTATCTATCTATCTATCTATCTATCTATCTATCTATCTATCTATCTATCTATCTATCTATCTATCTATCTATCTTTAGGCCCATTAATACCAATCAATCATTTGCTTGAATGTCACAGCCTATTTGAGTATCATTGCATCCCTTCATGGCCACAATTTACCCATCTTCTAATATACACCATGTCAAAAAGCAAAACTCGTCTCAAACTGGTTTCATGAACATCACAATGAGCTCAGTGTTCTTCAGTGGCCTTACCAGTCACTAGACATGAATAAAGTAGAGCACCTTTGGGATTTGGCCGTGATTGTTCAGCTGATGAATCTACAGAAACTGCGTGATGCAATCATGTCAACATTTACCAGTATCTCAAAAGAATGTTTCCAACATCTTGTGGAATCCATGCCATGGACAATTAATGCTGCAAAAGTAGGCCCTACCCACTATTAGTACAGAGTTCATAATAACTTTGCTAGTTAATGTATATAGTGAATTCTGATAGCTAGTTCTTAAGCTTCTAAACATCACTATTGGTGAGCCATGCAATCTTTAAACTGTTTCTCTGGTCACTTAAAAAGCAAGGTTGTTGGAAGTAATGTTAATTTGAAAATCTACACATCCATGTGTCCATATTAAAAACCATTTACTTCAGTTAGATTAAATTTATGTTTATTAAGCACACTTCCTATAATGACAAGAGCATGTTACATAATAAAATTAGAAAAATGAAATTTATCAAAAAAGAAGAATAATGTTGAAAGATAAGCAGGAGAAGCACATATGGTTAATCTAATTCAGCATCACTTTTTGTATTGAAGTCCAATTCAGAAAGCACTGAGGACAAGGAAAGGATCAACAAATGCTGGAGATCTGGGCTACAAATAAACGGACTGATGAATGCCTCCCTTCAGTGAATAGCTTGGTGGCATGTTGGAAAGGGCTTGGGACAGTTTTTTTTGCATGCTTCAGATGTTTTGTATCTTTTTTAACTTTATTTTAAGAAAAAAGCTTCTTGAAATCCAGAAATGTAATTGCTCATATATTAATTAACATATATTAATTAATAAACAAAGTTCCTGAGTTCAGATACAGTGCAGCTGCTCGACTTCTTTATGAACCATAATTGATTATGTTTGTAAAACAAACAACAACATGCAGTGTGTACAGTAAGTATCTTAAATGTCAGTGGACTCATCAATGGCAAGACAATCAGACGTTACAATCAAATTAACAGTCTGGGGTCAATACCCTTTGCAAAAACAGCTTGATCATGGAATTGCTTCTGTGTTTATCATGGCATTGTGTTTTTTTGATGACCCCACAATTTCAAATATATTGGAATAAATCCTTTCTTTGAACAAAAATTAAATCATTTTGCTGACAGTGCTTCTTCAGTTTTTATAACTTTATTCATATTGTTTCACAAAATTAAATTGTATTTTGAGCAGAAAAATGAAATCTGTCAGTTTACAATTTGCTCATGGCTTTATGTTGTAGTCATGTGTCTTCATATTTTGATTGGGTGCTTCCTTCAGTGGATGTGTTTACAGTTATTTATAAAGTCACCATTTTACTGCACATTTAATACAGTTTATTCTTATATAGTGCTATTCACTAAAGACAAGGCCCTGATTATTTAACAAATTCGACAGATCAACCAAAAATTTCATAACCGTACAACATTTACAGATGTAACCACACATGTGCACATGGGAGGCAGTTAAAGGGCTTGAATGAGGGCAATTCCAAGCCAGTGTTGACGTCACTTCTGGGTCCAAACCTATGGATGAAGACCTTTCTGGTTCCAGCACCTCTGATGTCAGTTCCGAGCCTGAGCTTATATATGAAGACCTTTTCCGGTCCCGGTCCCTTTGACGTCACTTCCTATACTGGCCTTTAAAAGCCTCTGCCTTTTCCCTATCCCCTCAGTTCTGTTTTGGACTGTAGTTTATGCACATCAGTGCTATCACTTGCTTCAATTTTGCAGCCAGGAAAATAATATACGGGTGGCTGCCCCAAACCTTGCCATGGCTCTTAGTCGAGTTTGTGACACCATGCATATTTCAAGAGGCAAAAACATTCTTTTAAATGTAATCAGAGTAAATCATACAGAAAGAATATTGCCAGAAGATGAAATGAAGAAACAGAATTCCTGCAGAAAATAAGCCATTGAGGTATTCATTAGTGGGTGTGTGTTTTCCCTGTCCAGTGATTGTCCCAGCCTTGTGCCCAGTGCATGCTGGGAAAGATTCCAGCAGTCAAACCCTGCCCTGGATAAGTGGGTTAAGAAGATGGATGGTCAATCTGATTGGCTAACTGACTTCCTTGCTCTGTCTATCACATCACAAGTTCATATCAATAACGTTAGTTAGTATAAGCAATGCAGTGACGCTGAAGGAGAATCTTGGTGTTATGCAACAAGTCCATCAGCTGTCAGCATCATCAGCAGCTGGCAGAGTGGGGTTTCTACCTTTAGCTTACCTTGTGGAAAGGGACTGCTATCTCAGTGAGAATGACAAGAGATTTGGAGTCTATTTTACAAGTGAGTATAAAGCAAAAATGTTACGTTTTGTGAGCAGATCATTATTAGCTAATGGATGCTGTTTTTACTAAAATTGTCAATAGTTTCCTCATATCATATTTTGGGGTTTGCAATGCACTCTTCTAAAATAAATTTTAAAACATCACTTTGTACAATTCACTCTGTAATTCTTATTTCTTGTTACCCAATCATATCTATGTAAGAGACTTTATTTTTTTCCCTCAGCTCCCATTTCTTGCATGTCTCTCTCTCTCCTCTCTCTCAGATGGAGACAGTCTCCTGCTCTAAACAGTATTGAGGAGCTCTTCTAAGTCATCCATTCATCCAGTTAGCCATTTTCTTAACTGGTTCAGGCTCATGTGGAATGAGAGTTTTTCAAGGCAGAATTGGCTAAAGCCCAGATGCCTGCTCCAAACAGGGTGCTAGTCCATTGCCCGCCACACTCACTCACACATACTGGGCCAATTAACTTAATGAGGACATCTTTTTGGATATAAGGTTGAACCAGAGCTCCTGCAGAATATCACACAAGATTACAATGTCGACACTGTTAGTGCCTGAAATGGAAATCTGAACGTGGATTTCTGGATCTATACTATACCATCGGCACCATCATCCCACCCATTTTGTTATTCATGCGATTCCCTACAATGTAGTAATTAGCTAAACTCTTTTAGTTCTCCCATCTCACATTCCTATGGGTTCAACTGTCAATGAATGAATGTTTGCAGGATTATCACCAAGTTGAAAGAAAACAGCATTTGCAGTAATTACCAATACATTGTAATCTAAGTCTGTCTATAAGACTGTTAGTGTGCTTTATTTGTTTCTTTCTATGCCCCAAGCAGGTCCTTATTTTGCCCTTACTGGCTTTGACAAGACTTTAACAGTTATTCAGTCCCTTACCACACAAATAACGTTTTATGAAGAAGCACACAGCTCCTAGGACACAGGTTTAAATCCTAGACTGTGCTCTCAGTGTGCAGTTGACACAGAATCTGAATCGGTTCCATGTTTTCCATCTGCATCTTAAACAGGTGAAGATTAGTTTTATTGGTGGTCCTTAACCACCTCTTTATGAGAGACTGGCAACCCTGCTTTTCATTGGTGCTGGCCCATCATCATCTTAAAATGGTAAAAGCAGATATGGACAATGGGATTTATCAAAAGGCTCATCCTATTGTTAAGGTGTCCTTTCAAATACCAAAAAGAAAACTGATTTCACACAGTATGTGACTGCAGGGGACAGCACTGCTATGTTCAAACTCCAGGAGAATGGCTGGCATGGTTTCTGTTTCTGTCTCTGCATGGTTCTTCCTGCAATTTTCCTCCCAAATTCAAGTCCTGGGAGGCCCTTTATATGAGTGGGATCAACAGATTAATAAATAAAACCTTCATTAAAAAACTTATAGCAATTGTCTTTTAGTCACTTTCAAAATACTCTCCTTGAGATGCAACACACATGTGCCAGGGTTTCTCCCATTCCTGTTAAAATTTCCTGTACTAATCTTTTGTTGCCAGGTCTAGAGTCTCTGGTGACTTTTCTTGCAGTTTTTCAATAGTAGTAAATCTTCCTTTCAGGCTCAGTTTTAATTTCAGTGACACATATGTAGGATGTGAAGCAATAATCACATTGTTTTTACTCAACAATTCTTTGAGTGATAAAACGTCAAAATGGAGTAAAATTCAGTTTTGCATGAGTCACATTTTTTCCTGATGCTTTCCTGTAGAAGCCTCAGCAGTTCAATGTAATGTCACTGATTAACTGCCTGTTCACAGAGGAGCAAAATTTTATGTGAACATGTCTGTCAATGTCAAAAAACAAGATCATTGTTGTCTCTTAAAAACCTGCCATGGTAGCTTGGAGAATAATAAAAAACAACAAAGTCACCTGTGTGATTGTATATTAAAGGACAGAAATACGACTCAGCAGGATGCCACTCAGTAGACTGATTAAGCAGACTGTAGGCATACAATACCTAGCCACATATTCAATAACTACACCCTACTCTTGGAATTTTTGGGTCCCCCTCATAGCTGTTAATGAAATTTGTTATTTCTTTACACTTCAAAGGTGTCTAAGTTGATTGGTAATACGAGTTTGAATTTGAGTGTATGAAAGCAAATAATTAAAGATGCTCTGTGATATAGACTTGCACCCATGATTTGGTCTTATGCTCAATACTGCCACGACACAGAACTCGATAAAATGGAAACAGAAAGTCAACAAATAGATGCAAAATAATTTCAATATCTGTAAACTACATCCGCTGAACTATGTGAAATGATGCCCATGTACAGCTGTACCAACATTAATATTTGTGGCAGGAAAACAGAAACAACTGTGCGAAGTTCAAAAAAAATCCACTAGCTACATGTGTGGCCCTTT
Source organism: Erpetoichthys calabaricus (assembly GCF_900747795.2). Taxonomy (NCBI): domain Eukaryota; kingdom Metazoa; phylum Chordata; class Cladistia; order Polypteriformes; family Polypteridae; genus Erpetoichthys; species Erpetoichthys calabaricus. The sequence goes on from NC_041399.2 coordinate 37,716,885, forward strand.
TTGCTTTTATAAACTTTCTGATTTTATTTATCTCTCTTGAACGACTGTACATCATAAAAGCATAAGGTTAATGTGACCCATCTTTCCAAAACAGACAGAAAATGATGTGAGCCATTTACTTTATCCTTCTGACTTTCCTGAGCTGTAAAATGAAAACGCCATCATTAGAGAATGTGATGTTGCAAAATCCAAGTCACATCCATTAAGAACACACAGAAAAGCAAACAAGTCCCAGAAACTAAGCATCACTCAAGGGATTCAACGGATTATAAGAGGGTAACAGCCTCCCAGGGAAGACATGACCCGAGCCCTGTTCTAAAGCCATTAATCGACATTTGAAATGGGAGTTCAAGGTCAAGAGTAATAAAAAAAAAAGATATATAGAGTATTTTTATTTTTTCAACAGTAAATTCCCAATTGCATAAATATATTACATATGTGCAAATTGTTTATACAAAAAATAAATAAAAAACAAACAAAACTATTTACCTCCATAAGTCTCAGTATGTATTGTTTAAACCCTAACAACTAATTCTAATAATTATTTCAGAATATGGTCTACAAGATGGCACATTGGTTGGTGCTGCTTCATAGCAGATCCAGTATCCTGAGTTCAAATGCTGCAGCCAGTCACTGCTTAAGTGGAGTTTGTATGGTCTTCCCATGCTCAGTGGTGTAGCTGGGGGCAGGCGGAGTGGGCGGTCCACCCCAGGCGGCACATTTTTGGGGGTAGCATTATTGGCCAAAATGCTCAGTACAATTCGTGTGTAAGCAGCAGGGTTGGGAAAAATATTACTCATGAATGAAAAAAGTAAAATTCTCTGATTTTTATTCATAAATACTTCAAAAATATTTTCCAGACTGTCCTCTGTGACGGCATCAGACACTACAGTTGAAATTTATGAGGCAATAACAAAAATAAACATAAACATTACACTGATAATCCATCCATCCATTATCCAACCCGCTGAATCCGAACACAGGGATCTGCTGGAGCCAATCCTAGCCAACACAGGGCACAAGGCAGGAACCAATCCTGGGCAGGGTGCCAACCCACCGCAGGACACACACAAACACACCCACACACCAAGCACACACTAGGGCCAATTTAGAATCGCCAATCCACCTAACCTGCATATCTTTGGACTGTGGGATACACTGATAATAATTTCTATAATTATAATTTTGTTTTGTTATCAATCCAAATGCGTTCTTGCTCTGCACAGAAAACATCCCAACCTATCACTTGTACACTACACTGGTTCTAGTTTTCGCAGCGTAATTATATTAAACTAATAATTGCAACACAGCTTCTCAGTGCATCTATACTATATTCTTGTCTAGTTGATGCTTATAAATAATTATATGTGAAAAATTATTGCTGTTTCTCTATATATGAATAAATCTATGCCAAATTTATCTTAATTTTTCTCTATATGTCATTAGAATTTTCTATTTAAATAGGTTAACATGTTCAGATGGGTTGAAGAGTGGAAAGTTGAAGCACCGACCCGCCCTGAGTGGCATGAACTCTATCTATGCCACTGCCCATGCTGCCATGGGATTTTCTCTGGCTATCCCGGTTTTCTTCAAATATCCCAAACACAGTTGTATTCGGTTAGCAGACAATTTTAACATTTTTGTGTAATATTTCATTGGCTTTCTGTAAATGTTCAAATTAAAATATACAATATGTCTTTCTTTGTTTTTTTTATTGTAAACATTTATTTTTGTGTTTATAAAAATTATTTCTGATTGCTTTTATTTTTGTCTGGCACCTCCTGAAAAAATGTATGATATACTGTTTGACTTGTCTTGCTGTCTAGTTATGCAAGATTTTGAATTGTTTCTCGTATCCCCCTATTTTTGCTCCTCTAGAACCAAACAACCCTCATTTTTTGACCCATTTGGTGGACCAAACTTTTTGCAGGAAATGACACTCTTATGATAAAATGTAAATAGGTGTCGTTTTTAAAAGTGATCAGAAGGAGTTGAAGTTCTGCCTGCCACATCAGCCTATCTCAGGTGTTCACCCTAGAAAAGCATGTGGCCGTGATATCTCTGGCAATCAACAGCTACCCTCTAAAACACATGTAGCTCTGATCTCTCTCTCAAAAACATCAAACGTTACTCCTTAACAATCTGTAGATGATAATGTCTGTTGAGCAAACAAGTATTGCTAGCTAAGTGGAGGCAAGGTGCACTCCAACACGTGGCAAGAGGTAGACCAACTTGAGCAGAGGCTGGAGAGTAAATGAGGAAGGCCCTGCGCCCCTGCTCTCGGCCTACAGCCACTCTCTTAGATTTGCATAAATTCATTGGTACCGCAAGCAAACTATGGTACTTAGTATGATGAGAGAAGTTGCAATATCAACCAGAAAGTTCAAGCAAATAATAGAAAACAACCAGATCTTGATCCGCTAAGTAACTTTCTCGTGAAAAGTGGACACACATAAAGCGGACAAACATACAGACAGAACGCGCTTGGACCACTAAATTTTTAAAACTGTTTCTTAGCAAGCACCTATGGGCCAAGGGTAACCTACATTCCAAATTTCAAGTCCCAAGTCCACATGGTTCAGGAGATTTTGTGATGAGTGAGTCAGTGGTATTTAGCTTTTATATATATAGATATACAAAATAATAATATATACGTCTCTCTGACATCTGTAATGTTATCCAGCATTCTCAAGAGGGCAGGAATGTCTGATGAACAAAAGCAAATGTTCAGCATAAGTTGATACGATGTCTGGCATCCACAACAGGGCTGGAATGTCAGATGAAAAAAGGCAAAAAGGCGTAGAGAGAAGAGGAGGTAATGTGTGTTCGATGAACAGAGGTTCATAAAAGCACTGTACAATCAAAACAGAAAATGGACATTTTGCTATGCCAGTATGACATTTTATCAGTGATCCTAGCCCTTTAAGAGACACACCCAGAAGGTTAAAAATGACAATCTTCAAACATGAGCATCCAGGGATTTGTTATACACTATTTTAAGGTTAGTGATTATGAATATGATGTTATTTTTGATTTTTCAGAGGGTGAAAAATAGCAAATTTCCTTTACAACTGAGAATATGTAGACTTTAAACATTTAAATTGAAAGTACACATTTTAATATCTTAAATATCTGACACAACTATTTTTGTTTATTATGTACTTGTACCTCATGAAGTAAATCATTACATTTCTTTATAAATACCCAAACTTAGTGCAGCTTTTGCTAATTTAGACTTTTCTTTTAATTAGATAACTTCCTTCTGATGTTGTTAATTTCTAGCATTACTTTTGAGTGCTGTTTAGTTTGACCTTGGATACGCCATTTTGTGCAGTTTTGTATTAGTGGTTGCTATAGCTGATGTTCGGGTCACGTTGTGCTTATCATTAAAGGTACAGAGTACACTTACACACTTCATATACTTGCTGGTATCTGGGATTGGATAACTTTACTTTTACAGTACATGCATTGTGCTTTGCTTATGATTCTTTGACTCGGTTTCCAGTCTTCTTGTTTTTCCTTTTTCACTTTGGCTTCTGTATAACATTTGATAAAAGACAGGACTAACTTTTTGATAATGAACTTTGCTTCTTTTATTACTCATGTTTCATCTCTCTGTCCTTATAATAAAAAATATATCTGCCTTTCTGTGAAAACAGTAACAACACTGTGAAAGTCTGGCACCTCACCTCTGGTATGGACCCCTGCTTTCTTGACAACATTTCATCTCCTGATCCTATAAATGAAATCTGTCTCATTGTTTCTTGCTGAACTCCCCTCTTCCCCAAACCATTCTTTGAATGACACTTATTTCAACATTAGCTATCACCACCTTTCCTGATGAGGACACTGTGACCACTGTTACCTCCACCAATATTCAGGAGTATCCATTTTTCTACCTACGCTAGAATTTCTGTCTTAATCCAATGTCTTATTTAATTTTATATAAGAGCACAGGTCTGATCATTCTTTAAATGTAAGCCATGTACCCTCACAATAATGTCTGATTTATCCCACTGAACTTTTTTTTTACTTTATGGGCATTTACCAACCTATGTCAAATTGCTAAGCAAGTACAAAAATGGCACATTGACTGCATATTCAGGTGGTTTATGGGCTGAGGCTAACCCTCACTTTAGAAGATTTCATCATTCAAATGAAAGCAATGTGGTTAATTTCACGGCCAAACACCACTGTTTCCTTTTTTTTGTAAATCCATATAATTGGAATAAACAGGAAACACACGGATGTCAACACTCATTCGAAATTGCAGGGGGTGAGCAATCCAGTCTACATCTGTGAAAGATTTATATTTTTTCACTGCAGGAAAATCACACAGAATGAATGAGTTGGAGCTGAAAAGGTAATAGAGTGAGACACATTGAGATGATGGAGCATTTTTAAGGAGCATCATGGGCCTGGGTGTTACAAAGAAGGACAGAATAAGAAATTAGACAGTCAGAGGTTCAACAGAAGAAAGAGGAGAGATGTCTGAGAAAGTACAGGAAAGTAGGTTGAAGTGGTATGGACATGTGATCAGAAAGGACAACGAATATGTGGGCAAAAGAATGATGGAAATGGAAGAACTTGGGGGTGGGAGGAGAAAATGGGGGACAAAACATAGCTGGATGGGTAAAGTAAAGAAAGAATGGAAGGAATAGGTTTGGCTAGGCAGGAAGTGCAGGACTGAACTGTATGGAGAAGTCTGGTCAAACACGTCAACCCCACATAGAAGTGGGAAAAGATGGAGATAAAGAAGATCATGTGTTTGTGTCCTGGGTCCTCCCTGCATGGAGAGCACTTTGAGTAGTGAGAAAAGCTCTATATAAATGTAAAGAATTATTATTATTGTTAATTATTATTATTATTAAGTAGAAGAAGATTGTGGGCCTGGGTGACAACAGAGGAGGACTCTGCTGCTTGTTGTTCTGTATAAGTACTGAGTCACAGAAGCACTTGACAGATCCTTCCATCTTTACAGGAAACAAAGGAGGAATATACTGTATTTTACAAATATAAGACCTCTAGAACTTTATGTTGTTAGGTTTTTACATTTAAAAGTAGTATTGTTCCCTTTCCCTCCGGTAATTTTATCCTTGAGAATGTTGCCTCTGATCTCCTGTAGGATAATTATATTTGGAAATAAAAGTGTAAGGAGGGCTTTCAGAATTTTTCTTAAAAGAGTTATCACTAATTCCGCTAAAAAAATAAAAAAATATATATGCACACACTGCCCCTGGCTCTGATAATTTCCTGTTTCAGTGCTCACATCCTAAAGGCTGTTTATTAAAAAAATAAAATGTAGTAATTACTTTCTTATCAGGCCAAGCTTGCTGTGACATAAGCTTTGACTCACTTATTATTTAATCTCATAATCATCTATATTTGTTTTAACCAGATTGCACTTATTAGTCCCATCTTTTTTAATCTTTTCAATTGCAGAACCATTACTAAACACTACTAATATTATGTTTGGAAAGTAAGGCAAAAAGTTCATAGAGACTGTGTTTGTGGTAATCACAATATATACTTAAAATCAGCTCATTTTCTTTGAAAAGTCATGTACCTTAGGATGCTTAGCCTTATTCTTAATCAATCTTTATTTAACGTAGTGCCATTAACCAGATGTGCCTTTAAGCATTGCTGCAAACAGGATTAAAATTGTATATAATTAACAAAAACTGAGTAATAAAATAATAACAAGCCAAATACAAAAAGAGCAGTATTGATAAAAAAGATAGTATTAGAAAATGTTATTCTAATCAAACACACTTCAACTAATAAATCCAACCAGTAATTACAAATATAAAAAGTGAGCAGAACCAAAGATAGATGGGGGGCCTACTGTGTCACCTCGTTTTCTGCCAGCATCCAAAACAAAGAACAAAAATGAGCATGCAGTGGCGTATCAGAAAATAGGCGTAATATCTGCCTTTTGAGCCTCAGTTACTTACTTAATTGTCGGGTCTTTTGAGAAGGCCCGGGTTAGGGAGCTCCGTCATGTGGGATGTAATTCCTCCAACTGAAATGTCATCTTCCAGGATCCCTTGGATTTATATCATCGCAAATAGAAGAGGTGTGATTTAGTAGAGTGGGGGCATGGCTGGGGTGCCCTCCTTGGGCGGCTTTCCAGAGTTAAAGAGGAGAAAAGAGATAGTATTGTTACTGTTGGCACCCCCTCTTGTCCAGGTGGGTTATTGCATGCCTTGTCCGAGTCTGAAAAGTGATTCTGAGGTGCCCATGTATGACAACAGGATCAGAGAAACACTATACTATGTATTATATATTCTGTCGTCTCCAATCCCCAGTCCTTTGTTGTTGTTCAGTTCTCATTGTTTTAAAAGTTATATGGTCATGCTTCATATTATTTTTTGTTATGATCCATGCTGGTATCTTTGGAGTTAGCTATAATCCACTTAAATAAAAGGAGAAGTGCCTGTGTGTCTGTCTGTGATTCCGTCCAGTTATGTGTCTGTCATTCCACATCACAAACCTTTTTTTTACTAATTAAATGCATTGCATATGCCATTCCAATAGATGGCAAAAATGGTCCAGCTGCCAGAGTACAGTCCATGTGACGGTTCTCTTGAAGAGGTCCCGTCTTGCCCAGGCACCTTGACTTCCAAACATGATGAATATGGCTCTTCTTCCTTTCTCCTCATGGCTTCAGACTTCATCCTGGAACAAGATTCTCTTTTCTCTGTAAGTGGACTTTGAACTACTGTTGGAGATGTGATGTTGCTAGTCCTTGTCTTCCAATGCAAAGGTTTGCAATGATGTCTCTGGTCTGGAGAGAACATTCTGTCAGGCTGATTGCAGTGCTGCTGGTGTTAGACTAGCTTCTCTGATTAGATGATCTTGAGAGGCTTTGTATGTCTAGTAACAGTACTCTGAATCTGTTTTAATATGTTGAAGATCTTTAAGTAGAAAATTTCTGTTGCCCAACTGAAAAAAATAATAAAACAGTCTCCACATGTTGGTACTCTGACAATATATCATGGATGGTAAAATGAAGTTTTGAACAGACCAGGGAGGTGAGGATACTGGAAAATATCATTCCAAGAGCAGTCATAGTGGATGGGTGGATGATTTTGTGAGAATCCCATTATATGTTCACAAGCAGCCAACTATGATAGCACTGGGTGACCAGATCTTCAATGGAAGTCATACCATTGCATGAACACTGGCACACAAATCATTAATTACTTATACTAAGTCAATTTAGCATCTTTGATTAATGTACATTGCACCTAATTTTGGTCTAAGAAGAAACACCATTCATACTCCATGCATATGTAAATAGTCCACTGAAACATAGCAGCGTTGATCATTTTGAAAATGTGTCACTTAATCTTCCATGCATATATTCATTTTTCAAACTCACTGTCCCTTTACAGAACCACATGAACTTGGAGCTCAGTGTTGGAACATTTGGTTCAGATTTGGAAATAACCCTAAAGAGGGTCACTGTTTCAACCTGGGACCTACTTATGCTCACACTTCATACCCTCCTGATTTAGATTCACCAGTTAACCACATCTCTAGGAACATCCAGAGAAATCCTCAGTCAAACACATGGAGAAATTGCAAACTCCGCAAGGACTGTGCCTGGACTGGAACTCAAAAACAGGAGTCAAAAGCTGAAAGGCACATACTTAATAAAAATATTTAATAAGAGCACTACTGTAATCCACTTAAGAAAAGGCCTTGCAATGAAAAATAAAAGGCAATGCAAGTACAAACCAGAAAATTACAAAACATGATAGATCAAACACAGCATTGCCAGTACATGACAGTTGATATAAGCCTTCATTTACAAAGTGAATGTATGCGTATATTATTTGTTTTGTTAATTTCCATTTTCATCTATAATAAGTGATAAGACCTGCAGCCTAGGTGGTTAGGTGCAGACTGTAAAGTAAAATAATGGAAGTTCAGTGCCACACATTGATTCACCCTGTGACTCCAAACGAGTTACTTAACCTACTCCAAATGTAGAAATATACAAATAAATGTAGAGGATTTAGAGGAAAGTGTTCATGAAAACCCTTTATTCATCCATTTTCTGAATTCACTTCTGTCACCAAAGATAATGCTTATCCTGAAAGTACTAGCAACAAAGAAGGAGCCATTTCAGGATGTGCTGCCACTCCATGTCTGAACATACTTATGCTCACACTCATCATCAATCACAACTTTGTCTGTGGAATATGAAAGGATTTCAGTTCAGACTAAGAAGAGAATCTGTAAAACCTACATAGGCAATGATCAAACTAGAAACCTTGTAATGTTTAACTCTCAAAAATCAACAACAGTATCCTGCTGTTTAACACAAATCCACCATCCATTTTATGAACCTGCTCACTTCAGAACAGGGTTGGAACACATCACATTAAAGAATGAAAAATGTAAATGATGCCATCAACTTTTAGAATAAACTGTCCTGCCAAAACTTAACAACATCAAAGAATGCATTAAATTGAAATTCACAGGTAAGAACTTGCAAGTATTACAAATCTGAAACACTGTAAATTTTCTGATTAATCAGACTGGGTGTTTCTCCCATATATAAGCATGAATGAGGCATTTAAAAACAGAGAACAGAGTTTTCAGTAAAAATGCTCACCTATCCATCATTAAATCTATTTAATCCAATACCCTAATGACTGCATTCAGAAATGGATTCTCAAATGAGTTATAGGATAACATTGACAGCTACAGGGTATGATGCTGAGAAACCTTAGAGGAAGTTATTTGAAAGATGAAGGGAGAGACAAGCTTTGAGACCATTTTGACTCTAAACCTTAACAGAAATCCAAGATTCTGAAGCACCTTTGGAAATGTAGAAGGCTGTGATTATCTTAAGTGGATAAATACTCCTCCAGTAGAGTTAGTGTAGGGCTGCGTCAGCATGCATCTCATTAGGGATGATGGCTAGCAGAACATTGTAGAGATCACGTTTGAACTGTTAAAATTAAAGACATCACAAAGCCTATTGTAGATCACTTTACATCAATTGACCATAGCCACACTGATCACTTTTCTTGTGTTTTTTCACAGGGCTTCAAAGACACTTTTCAAAGAAAAACAGAAGCTGAGCTCATTCTTAGCCTGGGCTCACATATTTCTCCAGGTCTTAATCTTAATTTTTTAACCTCTCCCTTCACCTAATGGGAGCTTTTTTCACCTTTTCTCATTTCATCTGCCCTGGCTTTGTTCTCTAAATATTACTTTCTTTTTACTTAGGGTTAGGGTTCAGATACTGCTGAAAATCCTCTTTTCTTTTTAACATGGAGATACCCTTTAACCTTAAATATGCCGCTAATATAATTTAAAAATAAACTCCATATAAACTGATATTGTAAAATATGTTTCTGCAGAAAATTTTGTTAGCTCAGCATCTTAACACTATGAGTAACTGGCAATGCCATATGAGCATGCAACAAATCCTCATTTGTAAGTGGTATACTGTATTTTGAGATGTGTTAGGAATCTATGATATGCTAATTGTTTCACTTGCAGTAAAATCTGACAAAAGTCATGTGTGTGAGATACTTCCTATAAAGAATAAATTGTTCATTTGTTAAGGTAGACAAGTGAAAGCTTTATCTGTCTGTGATTCTTTTTATTGGCTATCAAATTTCCCATCAGTAAGTAAGCAGTGATGAGCTAGTAATTTGTGCAAATGTGTGAATTCAGAGCAAAACTTAGTGTTTCACCTCACAAAACATTGAAGAAATGTGTATGTTATTTTGTGACCAGTGAAATGTGTGCCATTGACACCAGAAGAAACACGTTTTGTCCTTATCTGGAAGTGTTTTCATGTGCTAATTTTACATACATTTACCTGTCGATCATTGTTGAAAATGAAGTTCTCTAGTGAAGAAAAAATCATCAGACTCATTTCATGCCAGGTGCAGACATCTTGATGAGCTGTGAGACATGTGCTGTTTGGAGTGCAATGCCCGCTTTGCCAACTAGGATTACAATCCTAAAGATAAATGGATGCAGAATCAATTCATGGTGCATTCTTCTATGATGCTTAGACTGTTCACATCTTTGGCATCATTCACAGGAATGAAAAAAATGTTAGTTGCTAAGTAAGGGTAAGGAGAGAGTTCCCATGTAGTGTGCTTTTTTGTTAAGTAAATGAAGGATTGTGCACAATGGTGTATTTTGAGATATCTTTGTGTAAAATTATGCAGCATGTCATATGTAAATAAATTGCAATGTACTCCTCTGTAGTATTGTGGATGAGAGTTGTAAAATTTAAATAATTTTACTGGTGTGCTGTGAATTATCTGTATTATGCATTGTCCTCTTCTTTCGGCTGCTACCATTAGGTGTCACCACAGCAGATATCTTTTTCCATATCTTCCTGTCCTCTGCACCTTTCTCTGTTACACCCACCACCATCAAGTCCTCTTCACCACATCCATAAACCTTCTCTTAGGCCTTCCTCTTTTCCTGTTGCCTGGCAGCTCTATCTTTAACATATTTCTCCCAATATACTCAGCATCTCTCCTCTGCACATGTCCAAGCCAACACAATCTCACCTCTCTGACTTTGTCTCCAAACCGTCCAACTTGAGCTGACCCTCTAATGTACTCATTTCTAATCCTATCCATCCTCGTCACACTCAATGCAAATCTTAACATCTTTAACTCTGCTACCTCCAGCTCTGTCTCCTGCTTTCTGGTCAGTGCCACCGTCTCCAACCCATATAACATTGCTGGTCTGTAGACCTTCCCTTTCACTCTTGCTGATACCCGTCTGTCACAAATCACTCCTGACACTCTTCTCCATCCACTCCACCCTGCCTGCACTCTCTTTTTCACCTCTCTTCCACAGTCCCCGTTACACTGTTCTATCTACTATAGTTATATACTTATATATATATATATATATATATATATATATATATATATATATATATATATATATATATATATATATATATATATATATATATATATAGTTATATACTGTAGCTGTGGATAACAAACAGGTAAACTCAGAAGTGTGAATGCGGCTTTAGTACTGATATTCCTTATTGTTCCACTCAAAAAAAACAGACATACTCCTTTTAGTGAGGTTTGCATTGTAGGTTTTGTTAATTCCTGTAGGTTGTAAGTTTTGTTAGTTTTTGCAGATGCTTTCCGATGATTTTCGTTACAATAACTATTCCGATAGGTTTTAGAATTTTTTACTGCAGCACGAGCACTGCAACATCCCAATATTTCTTTGCAGTTTGAGCAGGGAACGCAATCAAGTGTGTCCTTCTCAACACATTCTCCCCAGCTGAAAAAAATGATGAATGTGGGGAATTAAATTATCATCTAATAAATTGAAACTTGAAAAATGCAGGATGTTTCTTGAGGGCACTAAATTCACATTCTTGATATTTCCAAATCATAAAACGTCTGAGATTCTTCATTCTAGTACATAATTTTTTAGTTGTTATAATTTTGGAATTTGTTTTTTAACAAATTTTAAGAATTTAAGTGCATACACTCACTCCTTTCAATTTAACAATAGAGAAACCTGAGAAAATGTTATGCCAGTTGCAAATACTCAAAGCAGCTTGGCAGAACCACAGCACAGACTCACCATGCCTGCTTTTTTCATTATAGCTGTCTTCTTCGTATTGCCTGCTGGCATAGTGGATTGTAATCAACCTCAACGATGTTAAAAACAGACTAGGCAATGTGGATGTTTTTGAAAAAGTGGATCAAAAACAGTTTTCAGAAAACCAAAGTATTCTTATCAAAAACATAATCCAGATGGCTGAACTTTAAGCGATATCAGAACAAGAACTGCTAGGAGTCATTACCAAAACTGCAAGAATATCATCAAAACCTAAATGTGAAGACAATTAACCAAATCAAAAAGTGTGAAGCTATGAGTCATTACCCAGTATACCTAGCAATATCGAGTTCACGACTAAGACAGTTCAAGCTGGGGCATAGCAGAGCATTAATGATATGACTCGTAATGCCTCGTAGAGGCATTCATTACCAGCAGTGCAGTGTGTCCAAGCAGCTCACCAACCAAATGCTGAGACTCTAAAATGACGATTTGACAAGTTTACAATTAAATAACAAAAATATTAAAATCTTTCTTAATTAATCCAAAACACACATAATCATCACATTCATTAACATTAAAGTTTTAAGATTATTCCCAAGAAATTTATAGAAAAACTGTATGTAAAATAAATCATTTTAGCAACATGTATAAGGTTTATCAGTGCTCAGCAAGAAAGAGGGTTAGATCATAACTTCACAGAAAAAAATTTGGCAGTATCTGCCTTTGGACCAAGGCAGTTCAGACAGTTTCCAGTTCCCTTCAACCCTTAATTTAAACAGTCAAGCAAAATGAATGAATGGGTATTTGGCCCATGTCAAAGCACTGCACGGAATTGAAATGGGGCAACAACAAAATAGTTTAACATATTCCATCCATCAAAGGAAAACCTTAAAAAAGGTATTCTAATTTCTTAAGTGAAGGGCCTGGGAATGGCCCTTTAACCCATTTTGTTCTGATTAAGCTCAAAATTAAGTTCCTAGTTTGACACATACAATCTCTCCATCACTCAAGTGTTGTGTAGCACTAAAATCCAAGTAAGGCCTGCTTCATGCTGTTTTAGCTGCTCTCTACAAAGAGACGCTTTGTCATTGCAGTCATCTGTGTAGGCTGAGATTACAGGATGCCGAGGGGGGAATTCCCCACAGGAGCACTTGCTTTCTGCTTATGGTAGGAGGTGGTGCCTTCCAGGCAGGTTTCTTGCACTTTTCACCTCAGGCCAGACTTGATCCAGAATTAGGCAAAAATGTCAGGGATGAAGGAGGTTTTCTGTTCTTCTTCTTCTTTCACTTTCCAAAATAAAGAATCCTGGCAGCTTATCTATATTGTTACCAAAAAAGCTATTATCAGATGGTTTTCATCTCTGTCAAATTACTATGATATTTTGGACATTTCACAACTTTTGCAGTTGTTGAAAATCACACTGCTGCTGCTCTGAATTAACAGGAATTGGTGGCTGTGACGACAGTTATGACAGTCAATGGACCATATTCAGCACAAGACAGCAGAACCCAGAAATATGAGACCTTATGCAGAACAGGCTGTAAGGTGTAGTGAAGATATGCTTTGACAAGTGATCTTAAGAGGGGATTAACACAGCCAAGACTGGGATAGCCTAAAATTGAGTATAGCCTAAACAACTTTTTAAAATGACCTGGACAGATCCGCCTAATGACTACAAGTGATTAGGAAGCTGGATTAGCACTTCATTTGAAATGTAAAATAACCAAGAAACTATCCCTGTTCTAAGAAATGGAAGGAAAAAAATATACCCCACTCTAATAGCTGAAACCTTAAAGACTATTTGAAGAAATTGACTCATGTTAAGAATACAGGCACACGATTCTACCCTAGACAGCACACTTATTACAAATCAAGCTTGCAACAGGGTGGAACCTTTCTGCATTTTAGGAATAAGGGAAGGGTCAGGTATGGTTGGGGCACCAAACTATCAAGAGACAGCTTCATATTAGCCATCTATCCATTAACATATGTGCTTAATTTAATTTAAGGTGATATACTGGCACCTTCAGAAAGAATTCAGTAATCAGTCTTGGACAGAGTGCCATCTCACCAAAGGGCAAAAATATGTATGCACACACTGGGCCATTTTAGATTTGATAATTAACATAATACACAAAAATTGCAAACTAAACACAGACTAAGTCCAAGCTGGGGCTTGAACTGAGTCTACTCATGCGTTGCCACCCCTCTTTATAGTATTACTTCATTAATGTTATTTTATTTTCCAGAACCATAAGTAAATCTGGGAGAATCAGCATTTTAGCTTGATCCCTTCCATAATGCTTTGGATTTCTTTGTTCAGTGTTTTTAATATGACTTTTACATTTGAGAGGCCACTTGTAGCCATCACCTTCCTCTCACCACAGGGAACAAGCCACTGAATGGATGATTAAAGGAAATTCCACTTCACCAGACTCAGCTGGTGGCCTATAAGATGACAGCCTCTCCTCCAGGTCTCTTAATAGATACATGCATATACTCTCAAGTCCTCTTAATCCAATTCAGAGTAGCCAGGGGCCTACACCTATCCCAGCAACAAGGAACACAAGAGGGGAAATAACCCTAGACAAGGTGCCAGACCATCTCACAGCACACAAATAAGAGTTTCCAGTAAATCAAGCACTAATCTCTTCAGGGATGTTGAGGAACACTATGGTACCTGTAGAAGAACGTATGAAGTTAGAGTGGGAATCTGCAAACTCCAAACAGACAACTTGGCAAGAAAAAAAGTAAAGTTGGTGGATAAGTGTATTTCTCCAAAACCATTCTGGATTTATTTCACTTGGAATCAGATCTACTTAATCAGGCTCTGCACACATCTTCACTGTCGGAACAGCTAGTATATGGAACCCTAAACGGTGATCCATGTGAGTTTAGCAATACATAAAATGGTTGTGGTTTCTTTCCTGTATTAAGTCAGCGCAGAGTGACAAAGCTTTAAAGTATAATTTGGATCACAGGTGGCAGTGTGATTCTTGTTTCAAGAATTTTCTGGTTTTTTCAGAGGAACTGATAACTGCTGTCTGGGGCTATGATGTTTGGTCACAGGAGGGGGAAGTGGGGATCAAAGGAATGGTTACTACATTTACTGCAGTTTTCATTTCCAATACCCCTTTTTAAGTTCTGTAGATAGCATGCTTTACACCTCAAAACTATTTTATATTGATTGTGCATCTTAACATGTGGTAATGATGCTCTTAAGTTTTAGAACAGATAACATTTAAGATATTGTATGGGCTGTAAACAAATAAAAGCCTTTAGTAAAAAATGTACATGGTTGGTCAGAAATGACCCAAAAAGACATGGCACTTTCTAACAAACTACACTAAATGCATTAAAGTCAATGGTGGGTCAAAAATGACCCACAGGACCAGGCAAGGAAAAGATTTTTTGAAAGCTATACAAATTATGAGATATTTAAATTTTACTAATGTTCATTAATTGAAAATGTAAGAAAATTCACAATATTTAATTATGAATAGATTAAACAGATTGTATTTTTACTGATTTTAAACATAGAACCAGATCAAATTTGACCCAAAGGCATTGTAAAAATTAATTCTGAGGCAAGGGGAGAAAACACAGGAAAGAAAAGAAGTCTTTGATGGGATACCAGTCTGGCTTGGAGCACATTTACACTCTTATAAGGCTGACTTTAAGTCACTCTGTGGATGTTGTTGATGTGGGAGCTGAAAGAAAAAAACTAGAGAAAACTATACTAATAATGTGTTAATGATAATAGTGATAATAATATTCATCAGGTGCTGTTATTGAGATTAGTTAGTCACTCATTCTCTAACCCGCTATATCCTAACTGCAGGGTAACAGGGGTCTGCTGGAGCCAATCCCAGCCAGCACAGGGCGCAAGGTAGGAACAAATCCCCGGGCAGGGTGCCAGCCCACCGCAGGGCACACACCCACACACTAAGCACAATTTAGCATCATCAATGCACCTAACGTGCATGTCTTTGGACTATGGGAGAAAACCAGAACACCCGGAGGAAACCCATGCAGACTCTGGGAGAACATGCAAACTCTACGCAGGGATGACCCGGGAAGTGAACCCAGATGTCCTTACTGCGAGGCAGCAGCGCTACCACTGCACCACCGTGCCACCCGTTACTGAGATTAACTTAAATATAATTAAGTTTATAAAATGTGAGAGTTTGATAGACCATGTGATATGTGAGATTGAGAAAAAAAAGTGCAAAAAAAAAATTCAAGTGCAAAACAGCAACTGCACGGCAGTAGAGTGGTTAGCACTGCTACCTCACAGACTGAACATTCTGGGTTTGAACTATGTGTTGTGTCATCTGTGCATTGGTTTAGCACTCTGGTTTACTTTTCCCAAAGATACTGTATATGCACAACTGAAAATTGGTTGAGTGGATTTATGCATGAATGGGGTCTGCAATGTATGGGCACCCTGTCCAAAGACTACTTCCGGCCTTGCACTGAGTGCTGTTGAAATAGGCTCTGACTCTCTGTAACCATGTTGTAAGAAGGAGTGCCAGACATGACAAAAGCGTGTGTGCGGCCTCAAAAATAAGTCATAAAAGCAGGCCAGAACTTTCAATGGCCAGCATTGAAGAGGCTCACCCTAATCCAACCAGTCAGATAATTGTTACCTACAGGCTTTGGTGTAAGCGGGCCTAAAATGGGGAAGTGTTATTAAACGTTTAAAATATGAAGGTAGTCACAGAAATATATTAAAATAACCTACAAGAGAGACGGTGACCATAAACCTTTAGCTTTTGCACAAAAGGGCAATAAATAATCCCTATTTGATATTTATTAACAAAAAATAAAAAAATAACACAAATACACAAACAGGTAAAAAGGATTTGCCTAAAAGGCAACCTAAAGCAAACAGGTCTTAGTACACAATTCTAAGGCAAATCCAAAAACAGGCAAGAAGAATCCAATAAATCAGAACAAACAAGAAAGGCCGTACTCACAAACTCTGAAAAAAACTCAGTGCTCCACTGCTGGGTCTTCTCTTTCTGGCCAATTTATAAAGCAAGGAGGATCCAGCAACAGTAATGTCAAGACGGTATGCAAGCAACATAAGAACATTTAAAGAGACATAAATACTAAATCATGAAAAGTTAAAATAGAAATTAGATACAAATATGAATAATGTCATCCATCCTCCTAACCCATTCATCCAGGGCAGTGTCTCAGGTAAGCTAGCATAAGGTACAAAGTGGAAACCTGAACAGGATGCCCATCCATTCCAATTACAAAATAGCAAAAACAACAATAAAACAGAAACTGCACATAAACCCAGGCTTACCCATAACAGGCTATTAATTACATCAACAGGTTTCAGAATGTTATGTTGTCTCCAAAACTCCAAAACTGACCTGCAGTTTAGAAAGGAAAAAAAAAAAGTTTTGGTTAAAGAAGTTTTGGGAACTGTGATTAGTTAGTATTCCCAGTAAATAACAATAACTGACAAAGCCTATGTGAAGACAAGAAGAACATGGCAGCTTCTTTCACCACTTACTTACTGTCCAAAATAACCTGCCATGTTCTTCTTGTCTTCACATGGGTTTTGTCAGGTACTTCAATATTCAATGTTTTTTGTCAAGTTGAAATGAATCTGATAAGAATGATTACGGATGTGTACCAGACTGTGCTCTGTGATGGACTGATATTCTTTCCAGGGTTGGTATTCCTGCCTTTTTCTGACTGCTGTTTGGATAGACTGGTATTCCCTGTGACTCTGTAATGCAAAATATAAGGCAAATTCAGTGAGTAAGTAGACAGATGGACAGAGTTGGGAAACAATAAATGGATGTAGTGATTTTAATTATAAAAATATATTTAATATAATACATAACAATACATATTTAGTATCATTGACCAAAATGAAAAAAGTGACTTTAGGGAACTTGCTTTTCAAAGGATAACAGGAATTAAAAGCAGCAACAACACACTGTATGGGTTAATAATATTGAAGCTGGGATTTAAATAGCGTAATGTAAAATAATACTTTATTACAAATGAGTAAAAACTGTAACTGGATGCTCATCATCTAAAAGATAAACAAAGGTCAGGGTCTGAACTGGGCTGCAGAAAGCTGTGACTTTAAAAGGCTAAAACCAATTAAAACCAAATATCCTCTGAGTGCCACAGTGATGATATTTAGCCTAACCCTTATGTTTACACAGGTTTATGGGACAGAGTCTGTTTTTTTTTCTTTGAGTCATCTTTTAAATCCTTTTAAAACAGAAGGCTGAATTGGTCAGGCTTCCTCCCAGAGAGAGTGACCTCCAGGATATCACTTCCTGCCTGCAGCTCAGCAAGGTGCCCTGAATTATGCAGCTGTGTGGGAAGCTAAGTATTTATTTATTTATATATAACTTTAAACCTTCATTTTGATTTAGCTTCATATACATGAGACGTGATCACATGTTCCTAAAGGTTCAATTTATTTTTAGCCAAGTCTGAGTTGATACTGGTGCACTGTTTAGGAAGGGGATTTTTTCCTTTGCATTTTCTGATTGCAGATTGACTGCTAGTTCCTATTTAATGGATTCCCTGGCTTGTTGGTATCTGGAGAGGCTAAAGAAGGGCTTCTTAAGCATCTCAGCTGATTGAAAGATATAATGGCGTTCTAAGTAATAACAATAAAGGCTTCCAAATTCTAATTCAAATTCTAAATTACTTGAAGCATGAAGAACTTCTAAGGAGAAGTAACCCAGCTTTGTAGATCAGGGAGCCAGCTATGAACTGAATGATCTTGTTGCTAGCCTTAATATATCAGTGGATTTGAAGTGCACATGCCTACATACTACAGTTTTGAGTCTGCTGTTCCAACAGAGCTTCCACATTCTAAATTCTATTTTGAGTGTATGTGATATTTGTGTCTCTTGCAGCACTTGCACAATCAATGAGAATATAACAATGTGGCAGTCTCGCTGGGCCAGATGTGATTTTAAAAACAAGAACAGACAACCTGAGACAACTCGCTCAAATGTTTGTAGTGAATAGCGATGAAATCCTTAATAAAAAGCAAAGGGTTGTTTCTCAAAAACCCACACCTAATTTTCTTCAGACCATGCAGTGTCCCATTTGAACTCATGTTTTAGACAAATAACATAAAATAAGTATGGAGACAGCAAGAGAGAAAATGAAAAACTGAACCAAAGACTTGACACGGAGAGAAATTAAAAAGCTAAAAGTGCTGTTGTCAATTCAAATGCTCAGTACATGAAACTCACTACTTGGAATAACAGTTTTTGCAGAAGCATTGGTCTATATATACAGTACACAATGTGAGTATATTCAGATAAGCTGTGTTTGCCATTTCCAAATAGACAGTAATATATATTTCAGTTAGTTATTTGTTTAGATGAGACAGTGAGTTCTGTGCAGTTTGGTCAATGATTCTGCTGGAGTAGTGGCAGTGTTGGTAAGCATATTTACTATTTTGGGTTTACTGAGGCCTGAAAATTACACCTCCTGTGGCTCTTCTTTAACTACATGCTTAATGGCAACACTTTTCACCTCCTTTCAAATGGCCACCCTGTTGGCCGCTGCCAAGAGTTGATTATACAATAAAATAAAAAGAGGAATAACCTTGGAGGTCAATCATCACCCCGAAAGCAGATAGTAGATGTCACATAGTATATGTGTACCAAATTTCAGGTCAATAGGTCAAGCAGTTTGCGAGCGACAGGTGATTTAAAATCCTGGACAGACAAACGGACAACCATGGTAGTGTATTATATAAGAAGATATATGTCTGGCAATATTAGACTAAAAATTTGGAGATGCTGATCATCAAGATTTAGAAATTGTGAGCCAGCTTTAGGAACAGGTGGCAATATACTTTCCTATTTTGCATAAATCCCCAAGGAAATCTGTAATACTGTAAGGATCTCTGTTCTTTTCTTGGGATGAGCTTCAAGTGTATTTCTCATTGGGGTACAGGGGGGAGCATGCAAAAAAGAAGGAGGTTTTAAGTTGTGTGTTTGATATAGATGATTAAACCTTTCCAGAAGACTGCTGTTTAATTAGACAATAGTGTAACTTTAAGACACTACCTGCTCCAGCATATACCATACAGTAATTACAAAGAAGTAGAATAAAAAAATCCTTCTTGGACCGACATTTCTGAGTGGTTTCTGTAAAGGTTTAAGGGACAGTTAATTAAGCTTTGAGCGTCTTGTGTATAAGAATGGCCACAAGAAACTCAGAAGTAGCCATGGTTTGAGGTAGTAAATGAAGAAATCATGAAAACATCCATTGTAAAATTTCACTTAATCCAGTTTAACATCACCTGTCAGTGATTTCATTTGCCAAACACAATGCAGGGTCATGGGGGCATAAGCCCATCCTAGACAGTACTGACCTCGTCTAATATGCCAGTCTATTGTAAGAGCAACTCCATGTAAGAGCAACTCTATTCAATTCTATTCAATTCATCCATCATTCATTTATATATTTACTGAACCTACTTAACCCAATTTCAGATGGAAAATTTGTAGATCAACAGCATCAGATACAAGGCAGAAATCAACCTCAAACAAATCACTTGTACTACATAATCTGAAATATGCACAAAGACAGTCACTTGTAAAGGCCCAAATTAGAGGTAAATAACCAAAGATTCACTACTATAACCAGAATACCAAATGATCTCATCTCATCTCAATTGAAAATAATCTTCTACAGTGCTGTTTTAAACACAGGCTGGGAATTCTGGTACAGATTTTAAAGCTTAAAACAATAACTAAAAGGTACAACATCATGTAACACTATTAGACCACTATGCTCCTCTGAAATGGATGGTGTGTTAGCAAGTACTGCTGCTTCACATCTCCTTAGAATGGTGTTACACTACAGTTTCACTTAATGAGTACAGTAGCTGGATCTTGTTGAGCTGAGAATGTTAGATTCCATGACTAGATATCATAGGGCATGACAGATTACACAGCTTCCTCAACAACATTTCAGCACAGCTTCAAATTTCCAAAGTATCGTTGAGTTTGCTCCATTTTTACAGCCAAATGACGGGCCGCCTAACGCCACTGGTAGCTGTACAAATACTTTCCATATATGGTGAGTTCAGACACAAGCTTGGCCATTCTTTTACTGTTTCCATTCTGTCATGGTATGGAAACACAAGACATCAGAGAATAAGGCCTCTCTCCTGTTTGTGTGGTGCAAACCAACCGCTTTCCTTCTTTTCTTGCAACCACAAAATATGCATTGTACTTCGGACGGAGTGCTCATTGCTTGTCAGTTCTTGCAGACACTGAAACAACCCATCCCTATGGTTTAAAACAAAATTAAACCTGTTTGATTCACAGAGCATTGTGAGTCACTGGTGGTGTCACACTACACAACTCTAAATCACGGTTGAGTGCTCATGACTCAGTAGGATTATGTAAATGAAATCTATAATCGAAAACGTGAATATGGCATCACTCTTGGGTTGATGTCCTTGCGTGGACACTCACCATATGGGATTTACATTTCTCCACATATCTATGTGGCTTTGATTTCAACCCCCACCCCAAAGATTTGTATTAGTTTTATTGGCAACACTAAACTGGCATTATGCGTCTGAGGCTATGACACCCCTTGTGCCCCTCTAATTAATTTGATGAGGGCTAATATACAGTAGCATCCCCCTACCAGCGGAACATGGTCATAAAGATTTGAGGAAAAGGGAAAAAGACAAAGTTACACATTTCTTAGAAGGACTATAGGGGAATGTTTTAGAACACCTCTAGCTAAGCAGCTCCACTGACCATGAACTGGACACTTCTTCTAGCAAGACATACACAAAATGTAGACCTGGTTATTTTAATATATAAACAACAAGTCAAATGGTAGGAACTCATTTATCTCAAATCATAATCCATATATTTCTGTAAAGCAGGTGTTAGTGCAAATGAGCATACATTTGCTAAAAATCTCCTAAAGTCTGGGAGCCATCAAAACCTTTGCCAGCAGGACAGCCTTCATTAGTATAATGCTGTCTCAGTTATAACCAATGCAACTACCATGTGGTTTGAATTCACCTAAACCACTTTGTCCTGGATGTTTGCCCTTCTTAAATTCCCTTCCCCTCCTTCATTCCAATCCTGCTGTGATAAGACCACCATTTTCCTTGACTGGCCAACTAACAGTTGAAACATTCTTATGGCTGTAAGAAAACTACGACAGAGGCACCCTGCACAGGTACATTAGGAATGTGAGTGTGTTAAAGTACTACTTGGATGTCTTAACTGACATGTCTCGCCGTGTTTCCGAGTACTTGTGGCCGAGTCCCTCAGGGTACAGTTTGAAATTCCTTCCTTCAGGCATTCTTTTATCCTTCTGTAATAGCTTTGACATTCAGTTATTCAAAATAAAACCAAGGTGTGTGTGTTGGCAAGGGCTACAAATGGGGAAGTGTTCAAATCCCTATATTTAAAGGAAACATTCTCTCTGCACAATTCAATGATACAACAAAAAACTGTGGGAGGTATTCTATAAGTAGACATATAAAACTTAAAAAATATAGACTGTCCAAAGGCTGCCAGAAGCAAGGGCTTTGCCATTGAGAAAAAGAAAGCCACTCATCCAAGTGACTGGGTATATCAGCGTGGGAAGGCAGAGGCCAGTATCTCCTGCATGGGTGGAAGGACAATATGCAACAACACCAGATTAAATAAGAAAAGATACAGTCTGGGTGGAAGTGTGCAATATTCCCTCAATATACTACAGAACTGGTGTCAAAACAGTTGCCAGGAATACTTGACGTTTGATTATGAAACTGGATCCAGGAAAGGCATATATGAAGTAAGAATAAGGCCAGACTAAGACCTCTGTGGGCCAAAGGTTGTCAAAGGTCAATAGGCCCCCTTCTTCAATTTGCTATCCCCATACACATGCTGTGGGGAACAGCCTGGACACAAACAGGTAGACACGATGGTTTCACCCAACACACGTTTATTATACATAATTACAGTGCACAGACCCAGTGCCGCAGCACCAATCACCCCTTAAGTCCTTGGCCACAACACAATGCCTTCTCAGTCTCTGGTCCGCCTCCACTCCTCTTCACCAAGCTTCGTCCTCTTCCACCCGACTCTTGCCCCTGACTGGAGGGAGGTGGCCCCTTTTATACACCCCGGAAGGACTCCAGGTGCATCCTAAGGGCTTCCATAGCCCCACCCCTGTGTGGCGGAAGCTCTGTCGGTGTATCCGGAAGTCCTCCGGGTGTCCCCAATACTCTTCCCCCCAGCACTTCCGGGTGTGGCAGAAGTACTGAGGTCCAGGGCTCCCAAGGCATCGGGGCGCCCCCTGGCAGTGACCACGGGCCCCTACAGGGTTGAGCTTCCAAGCTCTGTACCCGTGGCCCCCACAGGAACCAGGGAGGATGCCCCCTCATGTTCTGGAGGAGGCACAAGCCCTCCTCCGGTCCTCCTGGGCATCCCAGCCGGGCATGAACCCCACCGGGTACCACAATGCATATGATCACACATTGTGAACTTCACATACTGTACATAAAGAATATCTTAGGCACATGGATTAAAGTTGACATAAAATTCTTAAACTTTACATCAGGTCAACTTCACCTTCTTTTCTTGTTCATTAGTGTAATCAATAAACTGTCTGATGAGTGCAACACCACATTCACAGGAAACAGCTTCCTTCTGATAGCACATCAATTAAACATTTTAAAGGTCTATGCCACTTTGTGGCAAATATGTAGCTGATTGTTTTGTTTGGTTAACACATTTGAAAAAATGCGGGACACTTAAGCTTATCTTATATATAAATGTCTATGCGTGGACGTGTGTGTGTCTGTCTGTCCGGCCCAGACGCGAGGCTACAGCATGAAGCTCAAAGAAATCAACTCTGTCACCAAAGTGAAACCGCTGAGAAAAGAGAAACTCACTTAGCTGCTAATACACAAGCGAGGTGAGTACATCAGCAAAACAAAACCTATGAGGAGAGATAAACTTGCTTAGCCACTGATAGACAACGGAGGTGAGCACATTGGCAAAACGAACCGCTGAGAAAGGAGAAACTCGCTTAGTCACTAATGCACAACCGATGCAATTGATTGATTGAAGTGCCAGAATCCATGGTTTCTAGGAGCCCGGGCTTTTTACAGCATGGGCTTACACAGCTATTAGGATATAAAAGCAGACGTGTGCAAGTGCAGACACAGGTCAGTCAGTGCAACTACGGCAAGCACTGAAGGGACAAACAGGCCAAAGTCTGTTATAGTGGCAACAATAGAAGCTAACAACTGAAACTAATGGAAGATTATTAGTGCCAAAAGGAAATGTAATTCCACATGTTACCTATACTGAAATGCAATGTGTATGCAAGTGGAGCATTTAATTTTGCCATGGTTTTATCGTGCCATAATTAAAAATATATCAAACAAATGATCGATTGCTTTTCCATACAGCACACAATTTTATTTTATTTTCAGCTTAAAATGCAATACAAAAGTATTTTTCCTTTTATTTCATGCCCATAGATCACATGTCATAATTAAAAGCAAAGCAGACGTATTGCATTTCACGAAGTGGCAGCCCTGTGTGTATTGTATTTCAATTTGAGATCACACTTTAATCGTACCAAAACTAAATGTAATCAAATGACCAATCAGCATCAAAATGTGGGGCAATACTGCACATATCTATGTTGATTGTTATCATTCTACACAATGCTGCTAAAGCTGTTAGAAGCTGTGATATTACCCCTATAGTGACTATCTGCAAGGTCAGTCGCATGTGTCTGAGCTGTTGCATTTACAATTTTTTCACAGATCTTGTTCATCGATATTTTTTTAAAGCTGCAAATGTCAACTACAGTTTTCAGCAAAACAGCATCTTTTGCTTTTATGTCTTTTTAGGTTCATTTGAATATAATGCAAGAAGCACCTGTTGCAATAGCCATGTCTGTCTGTCCACATGAAACAACTCGGTCCCCTGTTTACTGATTTTGTTGAAATTTGGAACTTATTCTTCAAACAAATTTGTCAAGACAGTTCAGTTTTTTGCAAAGTGTTGAAATTTCAAAATCCTCCATTGAAAAGCATTAGGGAATCTTCAGACTTGTCTATTTTAAAACAGAGTGCCATTCTGTGTGACTTCAACTATGAATTAGTTTACTGTTTCAATTTTACCTTGAGAGCAGTGACATCAGTTTCTACATTTTCCTCTTTTTCTCATCCAACAGCTGCTTGGATGCCCAATGCCAGTGAGTCAATATATGAACAAGTAGCTAATACAGCACAACTTTTCTCTTGCTTTCACTAAGTTAACTATAAATGCTGGCACACATACTGAATAATTGTGGCTATTCAAAAAAAAAGAAAGTTATGTGTTATTTCACTATAATATATTGTGTTATTTTGTAGTAAGTATTGCATTTTTTCTCAAAGATATTGCATGCCGCCACTGGTATCATTGTGTACATGTGTTCTTTGGTAGACTAGTGACAGCTACTAAGAGAGGGGGTGAGCACATGTAACATGTAATCAAGTGACAAGAACTGAATAGACATTATAGTTGTACTTTTAGTTTTAATCACGTTAACATTTGGGAAGTTTAATACAGATACTTTTGTATAAGCAGAGAGAGAGCACATAGTTTTCATTCCTGCCTCACAACGCAATGTTCTGCACCGAGTTTCTCCCTGTGTATTTATGGATTGTTATTAGTGAGTGTGGTTAACTGTGGAAATGAGTCTTTAATATACTGTATGATACCAAAAAAGTTTAGTCCTTCATGTACTGTGAAGTAAATTACATCCATCAGTTTGTTCTGGTGTTGCACACACTCATGAACACGCATTTGACAAGCCACTTCTAGGTTGGTCTCAGAAATCCTGTCACAGGCTATTTAACACGAATCCATGAAGCCTACCAAAAAAGTCATAATGATGGATCACCTTAAATTCCTTTGCACATCCTCATCAGCGTCTTTGTTTTCCAAATGTGTCAGTCAGCAGTGGCTGCTATCCCATTCCCCACTGGCGCAGTTGAAGTTCTCCCAGCTCAAGTCTGTTTTTCTGGGTGTGAGGTACCTGGAATTGTATAGGATAAATGATAAATCGTTATTTGGAATACATACATTTCATATGTGTTCCATGTCTACAACGATCCGTGCAAATGCAGGTTATTATTTATCCTGTACCAGTGCATGCTCCCCAACCTGACCTGATACAATTCCAAGCACATCACACCCAGATAAACAGACTTGAGCTGGGAGAACTTCAACTGCGTCGGTGTGGGATGGGATAGCAGGCTGCTTGCTGCCACTGCTGAATGACACATTTGCAAAACAAAGACGTTGATGAAGAGGTGAGAAGGAATTTAAAGGGGCCTGGCATTACAACTTTTTCATTGACTCCAGGGATTCTAGTGTTAAGTAACAACAACACCAGGAGTTAATGTTCACTAATGAGCCCGGATCCTTGGAGGACAAAGCTCCACAGAGGATGGCAGTTCTCTAAATTAACTCTCTTTTTTAGCAGTCCACCAATGAGGCTGTAAAGGATGACATCCATGATATTTGTGGACTTTTCTGATTTTTTTCATTACATTAAACAGGGTACCTGGCAGGTCCCCAACTTTTCACCATCTCTCTGTTGTGTATTCTCTTCTACTGAACATATAGCTTGTTATATATGGAAGAATAGAGACTGTTGGTCATCATGTTACATGTCTTTAGCAATTATTATCTAGTTGTCTACAGAACTAAGTTAGCAATTCTCATCTGAAAGCACTTTGAGTAGTGAAAAAAGCGCTATATAAATGTAAAGAATTATTATGATTAATATTCAGTAATGTCCATAACACTGACTTGTAGGTGATTTTTCAAGGTGAAAAGTATTCTCTGGAGAAAACAACACTGCTGGGAATGAATAGGTTGCTGTGAAATAAGAAGAGTAGTGTGATGAAGAGCACAGCTGGTCTCCTTTCAAAATGGCTGGATATCAAAAAAAAATGTTTTGCATTTTACTTTTTTTCCTTCATAAAATGACACAGATACTCTAGTTTGCAATATGTGTGCAATCTGAAGATGTGGACCAATACTCAATAACACTCTTGGCTTACAAAATGGACATATTAGGTAAGTTAAAGGTTTTTAACTTAAAGTTTTCATATTTGCACCCAGGGCACCTTCAGGCCATTGCAAACTGAAATAATATGCAGAGTTTGTTTCAAAATATATAAAAAAGGCTTCAGTTTAGAACACAATCCCATACAATATGCCATGATTGTAAAGAAATAACTTTGACTCCGAACACCGAACTGATGCTTTAGGCTAAAAAGAATTGAAACATACTGGCAGCGAAGTTAGCAGTGGTTAGGGATATTGGAATGTATCTTTGTGTTCATGTGGTATTTCTCCAGAGAAGTTGATTGCCTTCCACAGGCAAGCAGTCAGGTCGATGGATGCCTCTAAACTGTCCTGGCACACGTCTGTTTTCCTAATTATTCTTCCTATGGGTGGTCGTTTTATCCAGTATTGATTCCTATCTTCTTTCTGCAAGACTACTTTCCTGCTACTCTGACCAAGATAAACTGCCCTAGAAATACAAAACATAAATATTTTCAAAAATAATATCAACCACTTTAACGTCCTTAGTGCAGTAAAAGCTTATTTTTAGGATTTTAAGCGTCAAGTCAAGCAGGAGCTATTCCTGCATGAATGAGGCAAAAAGGCTTAAAGGAAGTTCCATCTAAACATTTATTTTTTGGAGATGATTTTTCCATTTAAGGGTGGAAGAGGGCTAGTTGCACTCCCAGCAGCAGTAGACATAGCTCAGTAACCCACAGTAAATCAGCCTGTAATCCATCATATACTGTAGCACAATCATGCACACACACGTGTGATTTTTCCACTTCCATGCCTCCAAAATACTGGGTAACACTAATTGGGAGCCTATTCTGATAGCGCAGCATAGGAATTTTGATGGTTATAATTATGCACCCACTCACACTTTCCATCCCTTGTGGAAATTTGGGGCTGCTGCTCTTTGAATGTACATAAATGACGTGGACAAGATTTTAAATGATACCAAGCTAAATTGAAGGGCAGATAACATAGAACATATTACATGTAGGATGTGAAAAATGCAGATTTGAGTACACAACGGGAGGTGTGAAAGTTGAAAGTACACTTTATGAGAAGGACCTGAGTGTCATAGTGGACTCATCACTATCTACATCCAGATAGCGATCAAAAAGCCTAATAGGATGTTAGGTTACATATCACAATGTGTGGAGTAAAAGTCAAGATAAGTTATGCTTAATTTATACTGTATAGTACACTAGGGACTAAGAGTTTGGAGTTGTGAGGAGAGATTGAAAGAGTTAAACCTTTTCAGTTTAAGCAAGCGGAGATTAAGAAGGGACAATGATTGGAAGCTTTAAAATTCTGAAAGGAATCAGTACAGTGGATCCCAGTTGTTACTTTAAAATAAACTCTGCCTCAAGAAAACAGTTAAGGGGTTGGGAACTTAAGGGCACACATTTTCCTCAATTGTTAAAAACTTTAGGGGCCTGTGAATCTTGACTTGATGTTATTTTGGCCAATCTAGGTGAATAGGATGGATGAGCTTGTTGGTCTGAATGGCCTGTGTTTCTCACAGTTTTTCTCCTACATTTCTAATGTAGGAGTAAAGAAGAGTAAGTGGATGAAACTCATATTTGCCATACAAACAAAGAATAATTCAAACCTGGGGTTAGACAGGGCCTTGATCCTATAAAATTAGCTACTGTGCTGCCTAGGTAGCAAACCTTTACTGAAAACCTTACCCATAGAAGCATGTTTTTGGACTATGATAATTCAATATTTTTAGGTGTGAATATAGTATTTCTAAGACAAACAGTAAACTTAACTGATAAAAGGACACAAACCTTATTGCAAAAACAATATGCATGCTATGTAAGACACAGGACAATTCTAAATGACTAGCATACCTTAGCAAATAGCTTAATAGCCTCCCTTTTAGTTGCATTACTGTACCCCATGGGAGGGTTATTACGCATATTTTCATCCTTTGCAAAAAGTAGCCTGTAAAAGTCCTGTAAAAATAATTTAACAGTTTATGTGAATCAGTGCAGAGTTAATTCTAGTGAATTGTCAGCTGAGTTAGAAACCACATGTTTCTTTATGAATTGCCAGTAATTGTAAGAAATTGTTACCATATAATGCCTGTTATTTCAAGGGGAAACTGTGAATCTCTAATCACTTACTTTGGCACTCATTTTCTCTGATTAACATAATAGAAGGTTGAATAATACAGTATTGTGCTTTTCTTTCCAGCCTTGCTACAACACTCAAGGGTGAAAGTGTTCTGAGGAACGTCAGTGATTTCTGGCAGTACTTTATGAATTCCGGTTTTAAATGCTATTTATTAGAGGGCTACAAATAATTTATTATTGATGCAATAAGCTGGACAAGCCCTCAATTTATAGAAACCTTTGTGTTTGCATACACAATTATTATTTTGAGGCCGGAGGTTAAAGATATTCCCCTAGGACTTCTCAGTTCCAAGAAGGAAGGAGGTGTCATTCCTGGCATAGTCCTGGGCTCTTTTCAAGTTTTCATTTTGTTAAAGCTGAGGAATACACTATTCTGCCTAAAATTGGCCAGACACAGCCACTCCCTTCCTTGGTCTATTTCTGCATCATATTCTTACTCATACTTTGATTGGCAATATTCAATAATCCATACGGGAGCAAATTATGCAATCCATGTATTCAGACACACCTGTAAAATGGTGGTGTTGAAAAGAAGATTGTTGATCTGTGTTGGGCTGAATAGCCTGTTCTCATCAAAGCATTTCTTATCTACTTATGCTTGTGTGAATCAGCAGAAGCTATCATCATACCTGCTGACTTGTAGGTTGACAGGGAAGAATTATGCACTATGTAAAAACTGAGTGGGACATTCCAATGAAAATGTGTTCACTACTTCCTTATGATAAGAGAATGATGAGCTGTACTTCGAGGGAAATATCAGAGAATAAGATTGGCACAGTGAAATAGATGCAAAAGCACAAAGTTTCTGGTTCAGATTCAGCTTTTAATATACTGTAACCTTCAAAAAGTCAAAATTTGTAGTACTCTTTTTCCCAAAAAATACATATGTATTGCTGCGGTCGGCTGGCGCCCTGACCAGGGTTTGTTCCTGCCTTTTGCCCTGTGCTGGCTGGGATTGGCTCCAGTAGACCCCCATGACCCTGTGTTAGGATATAGCAGGTTGGAAAATGACTGACTGACATATACAATACAAGAAGTGCCACAATGGGCTTTAACAGGCCCTGCCTCTTGACAGCCCCCCAGCCTTGACTTTCTAAGAAGACAAGGAAAAACTCCCAAAAAAACCCTTGTAGGGAAAAAAATGGAAGAAACCTTGGAAAAAACAGTTCAAAAAGAGACCCCTTTCCAGGTAGGTTGGGCGTGTAGTGGGTGTCAAAAAGAATGGGGTCAATAAAATACAATACACAGAACAGAACAAATCCTCAATAAAGTATAAAAATAAAAATTTTACAAGTACAGACTAGAATTTAACAGTAGATGATATCACATAATATGATTTATGACATATGTATTGTATACCTGGATGGGATGCCAGTACCATGATGCAAGCAAATTGGCTGGTGCATAAATTAGCACCCGGCCAGTATACTACTGCAGATGGACTGAGAAAAGCCGAGGATTGTGAGTGGTTCCATTCCCCATTTGCTAGGTGGTAGTGGTCCTTATATGGAAACCCAGTCGGATCACCTGCAGGGGTGCTTGGGAGATAGAGTCCAGAAGTGCAGCCCTGTTGGGGTCCCTGGGGATTGATTGGGGACACTGTCGGTGGAAGGATCTCCCTACATTTTCATTGGCCCAGAAGTGCTTCCTCGAGAACACAGTGTGACATCAGAAGCATTCCTGGGTCCAGCAAAAAAGGGAGCCCGCTGCCTCATATTAATGAGCCAGAGTTGGGAAGCAGCAGGCAACACTCAGTGGAGGTAGAGAGGAGGAAGCATTGTTATTATACCTGATTGCTGGAGGATTGAGAAGTGCCTGGTGTGAATAAAAATCCTTTATTTTCTTGCTTCAATGTGTGCTGTATTACTGTGTCTTGGGTTTGGAGCTCACTGTATAGTTGTACTACATACAGAATTCTGCTAGTAAAGTGCTTTGTGATGGTGGTTGTTATCAAAAGGTCTTATGTGAAAAATATTGCTTAACAACAAAAATTAAGTAAAATGCAAAGATCTACACCGCTCAGTAGGATGTAGGCACTGACAAAATAATAAACAACATTAAAACATTTAACCCTGTAAGCAACAGCATCCATTCCCTTATATTTATGTAATTTATCTTATGGTCTTAATGCTGACACAGTTTTTGCACAGCAGGCTTCCTTAAGGGGACACAATCATCTCTTACCTCTAGGCTTGTGAGTGTGATATCCAGTTTTCTGTTCTCCTAATTACCATGCGAGTCTTCAGTGGGTGCTCTGCTTTCATCAGTTGTGATTTCAAATGACATATGTATGTTATTCAATGGTGAACCTACTGTATCTTAATTCATTGTGAGTGAGTGGATTCATGTACCTTAAAACTGGAATCACATCTAGAGATGGTTACTACTGGTACCCATTGCTGCGTTTCTAATTTCCTTAACTTTAAAAGCTAATTGTGTTTATTCCATCTTAGGACTATGTATATGTTAGAAATGATTTTAAATCATTTTTGTTTATTTTTGTAATAATATCAAATTTTATTTATGATTCTAACATTTTTATCTAATCATGATGGTGCTATTATATATATTGGTTTGTTTGTGGGAGCCATGATTTTGTCGCCCTAGATTTCATGGGCACCACCATTTGTTGCATCTGCTCACTAGGATTCTGTGTGGTTGTGCCATGACCCTCATTTATAAGATAGCCACCCACACTTAACAAGCACCCAAACCTTCCTACTAAGTTAAGAAATGCTTGGTGAAGGCTTGATCTCAAAGAAAAGTTTAATTGAATTTAAGGTATTTTGGGTTCAAAAATCGCTTTTAGTGAAGACTAATAATTTTTGTGGTGGTGATAACACACTATAAAGCATGTGTTACAGACTCCTGCTTCACCAGAGACTACACTTTGCTTAGCCATAACAAGAAAGATGCAACTTCATCTCTAATCACCTTAAACTTAATTTTCAGTCCATCTCAGTCATAACGATGTGATATAATAACTGGATGTTCTCTGTCGTCCCCAGCAGCCAACTGACTCAGTATCTCTCTCTCTTTCTGTCTCCACATGCAAAGTGGTTGTCTGCCGTACAGTTCCCTGTTTCTGGTTGATGTGTTCTTATGTTTTTCTAGAATGGTATTCTCTTGCCTTGGTACCCCTAATAATTTAACTACTTAGTTGGTGGTACATCTGCTCCTAGAAACCACTTGGACCTTCTCTCTTCCATATATTATCATAGACACCAAGCATGGACTGGTGTCCTGGCAAGGATGGATCAAGGCTCCTTACCCAGCTGGAGGCCATTTTAACGGAAGGACAGGGAGAGACCACTCACATGAACTATTTACTCCTCAGATAAAACAGATGGCATTCTCCCTGGGCTATGGTGGCTGGATGGACACCTGCAGGGCAGGCTGGGAACTGCAGTCCTGTTAGACAATCCTGTTGGGTTCAATGGGTGTCGCTGAGGGGAACTGCAGGACAGAATTCCACCTGACCTGGAAGTGCTTCCAGTGTGTAGTGCTTTGACACCATAAGTACTCCTGGGTCTGGGATAATACAGGTCCACTGCCTCACCTCAGGGAGTCAGAGTCGGGTGGGAGAGGACGATGCTCACTTGAAGCAGAGGATGGAAAGACAAAGAGAGGGAAGAAGATTATTGCTTGTAGTTGTGCATGTGCGACCTTTGACAGAAGCCTGTGAGAGGTATTTATGAAAAATAAAATGTTTAGGAAAAAGATCTCTTAATCAATATATCAGAAAAGGAGTGGAAGATAGCAATGCAGAGAATTCACTCGAGCTCCATATGCACAAAGCATAGAATTATTCAACTAAAAATTATATATCGAGCTCATCTGTCTCACTTAAAACTGTCCAAAATGTTTCCGGGCAAGATCCAACCTGCAAACGCTGCAACCAAGCTCCTGCCTCACTGAGTCACATGTTCTGGGCCTGCACCAAACTAACATCATTTTGGACCAAAATTTTTAAGACAGCCTTGGGGTCACAATCCCTACTACCTCATTAACAGCTCTGTTCGGTGTTCTTCCAGATGGACTTGAAGTGAAGAAGGACAAGCAAACGGTGACTGCATTCACTACACTTGTGGCACGCAGACTTATTTTGTTAAATTGGAAGAATCCTAACTCTCCTCAGATAAGTCAGTGGGAAACCAATGTTTTATATTATTTGAAATTGGAAAAAATCAAATTCTCAGTTAGAGGATCTGAACAGAATTTTTTCAAAACCTGGCAGGATCTAATCAATAATATTTTAGAATAAGAGAAATAATTATTACCGCTTTATTTCCCTTCTCCATTTTTTTTTTATTTACCTACATATATTTCTTCCTTTCTTTTGTTTATTTTTGCCCTTTTTTGTTATGAATTAATCTATATTGTATGGAATGATTACAATAAAATAAATAAATAAATATAAATAAATAAAATGTTTATTAGAACTTGAATTTGAACCCTAACCTTGGCGGTGCACCGCAATATACATATACACACTCTATATAGTATAGTATAGTAATATGTGGTAATTTCGTTATATAGAAGTACTCTTTAAATTAATAATAATTATAATAATTAATTAATAATAATTAATAATCTTTAAATAAAAAAAAAATCCCCAAAAAATGTGTTATATAGAATCATATTTTAGGCACAGAGAGGTCAAGATAATATATAAAATGAAACCAAATAAACACTTTTGCACAGTTATTAATGAAATAGGTTTATGCTATTAACTTTCAGCATCAGCCATAATATCTGACATGTACTACAAAGACAGTGCAACAAATGTTCTCATGACCTGAAACTAATGTTATTTTGGTGAACATTGTTAGGTGACACTAAACACAGCAAGATGTTTTAAATTTTTAAAGAAAAAGTGAGAAGAGATTGTATTATACCGTTTAGGTTAAAAACTTGAAATTCTCACCCTTTAAACTGTGAGATTTAATTTTCTGGCTTGGTGTGAATCTAGACTAAAAATGTTCTTGCATATTAATACAGAAAAACAAAAATAACAACTTGTTAATAAAATCTGACGTAAAAGCAACAGTAAAGATTTATGATTAACATTAATTTCAAATTTCTCAATGATAACTGTGAACACAGATGAAGTAGTTAAAAAAACGTTTATAAATTTTGGCATTACTCAAAAAAAGAAAGAAACTTACAGAAAAACCAAGGCAGATATTGGAAAATGACAAGAATCCAAACCAAATATTTTCCCTAGTAGTTCAATAAGGAAGAAACAAATGAAATATCTCAGGATAAATTTAGTAATACACTCTGTGTTTGGAGAGTTCAACATAGAAGACATAGATGTTTTTGAGATCCTGTCTTCACTACAGACAAAGAAAACCTTTGTAATTGATAAGATTTTACCAGATGTATTATAATAAATAAGGGATATTATTTCATATATGTTAGAAACCCTTTTTCATC
Organism: Erpetoichthys calabaricus; assembly: GCF_900747795.2. NCBI lineage: Eukaryota > Metazoa > Chordata > Cladistia > Polypteriformes > Polypteridae > Erpetoichthys > Erpetoichthys calabaricus. The sequence goes on from NC_041399.2 coordinate 37,751,176, forward strand.
TTTCATAAAAGGACATATTGCTGAATATATGCAATTATTACTTCAATAGAAAATATTCACCATAAATTGGATACTAGTAATCATACGTTGACAAATTTGTCTACAATAAAATGAAGAAGGTCACTGCTTGAAATAAAACACAAGAAAGTCAGTGAAATCCTTCTATGGTTGTTATACAAGACAAAATACCTTGTGTGAAACGTCAATACCTATTATGGTGTGCAGGGGCCCTAAAACTACCAGAGGGGCTCCTGCGAGATAAAAATGTTGATCAGGAATGCAGAGCTTTAAGGAACTGTCACAAAGCAAAATGGTACCTGAAGTGTTGACCTACATATTGTCAGCCAGGAGGTGTTCTGATCTCCTGTCATCTTCTTGAGGTCTAATTCTCACTGTCAGTGGAAGCTTACACATCTCCAGCATTTGTTAGGCTACCTGTCCCTTCAAATTTTGGTGTAATGTTGCCTGCTTCCTGATACATCCTGGCTGGGACTCTTCTCTATTCTATGCCACCATTCTTCTCTTGGGAACATGTTTGCCACCAGAGAACCCATCACAATGAATCAGCAGATGTTTTCATAGTATTTGCTGGTTTTCCTTTCATGTCCCCAAAGATCTGTGGGTTAGGTTAACTGGTGATTGTAAATTAGATCCTGTTTGAGTGCCAGTATGCATATGTGTATTAGTGGGACATGTGCTGGATTAGTGGTCTGTCCATAGATGTTTCCTGACTTGCATCCATAGCTCAGCGATGAACTCCAGGCTGGATTAAGTGACATTCTGAATGTTATGTTGTTAGTATGTATATACAAGGGGGACCCAAAAATTCCGAAAATCTCTCAATAGCACATGAGTAGGTTGTATTTTTGGAGTATTCCACTAGGTACTACATGCCTACCATCTGGTTAATCAGTCTACCTAGTGGCATAGTGTCGAGCTTATCGAGTGCATATTTCTAGTGTTTATTCTACAGCCTTGCAGGTGACTTCTTTTTCTCCAAGGTAAGATTCTCAAAAGACAATGATGATCACATTTTTTGAAATTGAGAGACGTGTTCTCACACAGTGTGTTACACACAAACAGACTGTTACTCAATGACATTACACTGAACTGTTGAGGCATTCATAAAAAAGCATTAGGAAACAAACATCTGGAGAAATGACGCATTCAAAACTGCACTTTGCACCACAACCATGTTATCAGTAATGTTTTTGTCCAAAAACAATGTGGTTGTTGCTTCGTACCCCCACCAATTTATTCACCAAACCTCCCTCCCTGTGAATTGGGAGTGAAAGGAAGAAGATTTGCTACCATGGAACAAATCCTAATGAAAAATGCTGGAGGTTGTAGACATGGTAGCAAAAAATGCGTACAGGAAATGTTAACAGAAATGAGAGAAGTCATGGAGATTACTGTCTCGGCGACTAAAAGGGAATTGTTGTACGTTTTATGATAAAGGCTTTCAATAATTATGGGAACTTTTGGTTACTCCTGCTGCATATGTATGTGTATATACAGTATAATACAGATAAATTTATGTGTTTTCGTTTACTTTCTCACCATAATATTACAGGAAGAAAGTAAATAAAAGCACATAAAGGTTTTGGCCACCCAAAAGAAAACCTGTATAACTGAAATGAAAAAATATGTGTTTAACAAATGATGTTGAGGAAAAAAAGTCTTTTCAGACGTAAGTCTAAGTCTTGTCTGCCCAATATGGAGGATTTTACCTTTTTAAGAACTTCCAGCAGGAAGAAGTGGGTCCTGGTGGATGGACAGCGGAAGTGATGTCATTGGTGTGGTGTGGAGGGCAGTTACCATCACCGTAGATGTTGAGTCTGTACAAGTGCTATAATGAATGGATCAATGTGTGTGTACCTGGCGTCAAGAGGCATGAGTAAGCCATTGACTAGGCCTTGCAATTGTTTTCCATGATCCAGGAATTCCCAGTAAGTGTGGGTCATAAACTCACACCGATCACACACACTTTGTGATCTTTTTATCAATATAAATCTGCATGGGTGCTCTAAGTTCATATTTACTCAAAGCTGCTGTACAAGAAAAAAAATATTTGCATTGAATAAACTTACACTATCATGTCATATAACTGAAATTTGCTCAGACATGCACTTTGGCATTTTGTTCTTTTCCTTAAATCCAAATTATTGGATCACACCATTCATTTGTATGCAGTCTCCTCCTGTTTCCTTCAGTTTACAGAATGTCATTACTTCTGATTCTGTTGACCTCAAATCCATGGACTAGATCCAGAAGCATACCACTGGGAGTTCCTGACAAACAGATCACCACTCCTCCAGCCTTTTCTTTAAATAATGCAGTTTATCATAAACACATTTATGAACTGAACGCACTTATGTTTAGTGGTAATTTTGGATATAAATCCAGTAAACGTTAAAGGTAGGCATTGTCTTCTTGTGTTTGCATGCTTTTTGCTGAAGATGGGAGGAACGTCATAAGTCTTCCGATTCCTGTTGTCAGGACATGTGATTTTGATACACTGCTCTAGTACAAGTGACTTTAGCATGTTTCGTTGGTGTCTTATGTCAGAAAGGCGTTCTATTCAGAGCTGATTCCAGCCCTATTTATGTTGCTACCAGGATCTCTGAACGATTTCTGAATACAGAGCATTGCACAGTGTTTTTATAATTATCCATTTACACTGATAATTTAGACACATGACACATATTATTAGTCTGCCATATTAACAAACTACACAGATGATCTGGGATTCCTTATGGCATTTAGTTCTCCATTGTGGGCTTTGAGGAAGGATAAGATGAGAGAATATGGCATCTCAAAGCTGAGTAGGGAATAAAGAATGTGATAGGTTTACTTGAGCAGAAGATTCTACAGGACATTACTGGATGATTTACTTCATTTATTCCAAGTCATAAATTGATCAGGATAAGACACAATTGCTTTATTTAAAATCTGATCCATGATCAGTCCTGAACAACGTCAGAGTTCTAAATTCAAATTTCAGTTAGGACACTGCATTAACTTTGCATGTTCTCCCCTTGTCTGTGTAGGTTTTGCTCCAGGGACTTCATTTTCCAAGGTTAGAATAACAGATGACTTTAACTTAGATGTTTATGAGTGCCCTGGACCCTCAACTGGACTGAACGTAGTGGAAATTAAATGAAAGTGTAATCAAGATGGAAAACACTTCCTCACAATGGCTTTAAAGAATCTGAAACAAATGAATAGTCATGAAGTTGACTTTAAAAGACATTTTCAAGAAATATTAGGAAAACGTACTTAATACCTAACTGACAAACTTGATTAGGGGTGTATTTTAATTAGCTCTTATTGTCTTGCCTGGCCTCATTGAGCAAGTTGTCTGTCTTTACCCAACATCTCTCCTGCTGAATTGGTGCCATCTTAGCCTTAGTGTGTTTTGGCATGCGTTCAGGGTGTCTGACAATTAAAGGAACCAGTGGCCCTCTTAGACTTGATCCATGGCTTCAGTGTGGTTTCTGCTGGTTACTCTATTATATCGGGGATGTACCCAGCTGGTGTTGCAATAATAATGTTCATGTTGAAGAAAAGAGGCTTTCATTTGCATTTCACGCTAGAAAGAATTGTGCAGGGAATCAACTTTGAAATACCAATCAAGTAACGGTACTAGCAAGTTTCAAGGCAGAGTAGTAAAGATTAAAAAAGGAGTTTCAATGGCACTTTTGTGAAACTGGGGAGTGCTTGTAATTGCCTGACTTGAAATAAAAGACCACGCTGTGTGCTGCACTCCAGGTTCTACTGCTTTAGGAACGTCTTTTTCCAGATTATATTTTCCATTCAGTATAAAGCGGAGCTCGTAGATGAACTGAATTTTTTTCTTTCCAAGAGGGATGAAGCATTTTTTTTTTTAGGCCAGCTGGCTTCAGACTCCCTTGAGAAAGCAGGTGGTTTAAATTCTACTGACAGGTGTTATCTACTTCCTGTGTCAGGGACGGCCTGCTTGCCTTCCATCTCCCCCAACACTCTGCCCAGCAAGCGTCTTTTTGCTTTTTTTTTTTTTTTGAAGTAAACTTTGTGAGCCAATTTTTTTTTCCAGCCCTTTTTCAGCGGCGAATGAGAATAACTCACAATTACATGGTCTAGCTGAGGATTTGGATATATAATCAAGGGCAGGCCAGAACTGTACCTTGCACTTACTGCAGGATAATTGAATTTGTTTTGGCTGCGTCCATCTTTGCTTGCAATTCAAATCTGTGAATCTTGGCAGCTGGAATTCAGCCTTAATCCAAGGGCGAACATGCCTGAAAAAAAACAAAAAAAACTTACAGATAGGGTGTCTATGTAACCTAAAAACTTGATAGAAAGCTTCATTAAATAAAAAAAATTAGTTCTGAAGGATATACTGTATGTGTAAAGCTGAAGAGCAGACTGCACAATGTATTATTTGAATATTGTTCCTTTTCATGTTGTAACAGGACAACATAGAAGAAGACTTTGTGAATCTAAAGTTTTTCTTTCACATGCAGACAGATAGATTTATAATATGAGCGGGCGTCACTTTGACTCCCTTACCGTAAAAGGCTTTGTGAAGGAAACTCTAGGGTCTGAGAATGGTTACTACTCATGTTAATAGTTTCAAGCAAGTGCAGGTGTGTTTAGGGGTTGGAAAAGAGATGCTATCTGATGTCACGATGTGTCCTGTGCAAGGGTGGCACTAGAACCTGCGGGGCACCTCAAGGACTCATCATGCCATTCTAGAAGAAACGAGTGCAGCCCCCTCAGAGAATCCTTACCAAAAAAATGTACTGTGCATGTCCCTTATTAAAATGAAATGTATTGCAATATACCAAAAAATGTAGGACTTTCTTTCAGTATAATGTAACATATATTTAGTTCAAATATATATTTTTAAGATTGTATGTGAAATATGAGGAAACAGATATTTTCCTTCATACATTGTAACAAACCCATTTTCAAATGTATTTTGTATAAGACATACAATATACTGCGGGCCCAGACTGTTTGATGACTAATCTTTTTACCTGTTATAAACACAGTCATCCCAACAATTTCAATGTGTTTTGAACTCCCCATAACTCAGTAAGAGTTGTTCTAAGTAGGTAGATGTGTCAGCATATGTGGACTTCAGTTTATAGACTTACTAGTTACTTGTACTTGGTTAACAATATGTTTATAATTTGTGCTGCTACATGGTGATTAGGTGTAGGAGTGATCTGAATATAAGAAACACTGACCAGATATCTATTGGATGATATCATGAATGGCAGGTTTATAATATACTACAGGATACAAAAATAATAATGCAATATACTAAAATACACTGTAACTGCATATTTGTTATATTTATAATATAGAGTAATATATATATTTTTAAAACTAAAGAACTATATTACGAAGTAAATTTTTATATTTTGGAAAATATATTGCAATAAACGAAAACAGAAATAATATACAAATTTTACAATACATCTCATTATATTACAAGATAGTAAAATATAATTGATCCTTAATTTTATAACAACTTGTAAAATATATTCATATAGGTAGTAATATATTTTTTAACATATTTTACATATATTTAATTTTAAGGGTAGTCCCCAGGAGGTAATCTGTGTGAAGCGTGACAGTCCTCCTACATATGTTACACAAACAGACTAAAGTATACATAAGTAAAGGACAAGAGAAGAGCAGAATAGATTAGATGACAGTATGGTGGAATCAGTATTAGTGGAGTTGTGAAAGAAAAATGCAGCAAGAAAACACCGTCAAATTTATTGACATGCAAGAGAAAGAAATTGAATTTTTTTAGCAATATTTGAATGAGTTCACTAATGAAACTTCACAAGCAGACCGAGTTCAAACACGAGGAGCCACAAAGCTGAATGAATACCCACTAAGAGTTGCAAAATCAGCCATTAGAAGGAGAAGGGCAGAACTGAGGGATATCAGTTGCGTTCCAGGTTGGTACTATGCAATGAACAGCTTTGTACATCAGAAGGAGAGTTTTGAACATCGTCCAATATTGCCAAAGTAACTTATGAAGGAAGATGCAGAGTGGTGGCTCTGAGGCTAAGGATCTGCGCTAGTATCCTAAAGGTTGCCGGTTCGAATCCCCGTCACTGCCAAAAGAGATCCTTCTCTGCTGGGCCCTTGAGCAAGGCCCTTAACCTTCAATTGCTCCAGGGGTGCTGTACAATGGCTGACCCTGTGCTCTGACCCCAAGGGGTATGTGAAAACTAACAAACTCCTAATACAAGAAATTGTATAAGGTGAAATAAAGAACAAAAAAAAAAACCTCTGCGTTAGTATTGAATGTTGCTGGAAACTTTAGCGTGCAGTTGACTTTGGCTAATGAGGATTTTTGGAAGAGAGCCCTCAAGGGATATAAGAAGCCAATGATGCTTGTTGCCAGAGGACATCTGAGTTTATCTCCTAAACCATGACATTTGAAGAAACCACACAAAGGGATGTAAATGTAAAGAGTACATAGGTAAGAGCAAAACTATCCAAACAAACTTAATTTATTGGAAACTACACAACTTACTAATTTATGTCTATGAGTGTAACAAAGATGGACTGTTGGAAAAAGTCAGCTACACCTTGAGTCTGTGCTCATAGAAGTAAGAACACAAGCAATGCAGCCTAGAAGACCAAGCTCCTCCACAGGCCTCAGCAGAGCAGCAGGATGCTATGCCAAAGAACACAGGGAATAAGGCAGATTGGGGTGAGCCCGTGATATATCAGACATTAAAACATTACAAAAGTTGTGACAACAGGTCATTCAGCCCAACAAGCTCATCCCTCCTATTCATCTAGATTCTCCAAAATAATATCAAGCTGAGATATGAAGGTCCCTAAAGTTCTATTCTCATCACAGTACTTGGTAAGTTATTGAAAGTGTCTATGGTTCTTTGTGTTAAGAAAATCTTTCTAGCATTTGAGTGAAATGTGCCCCTAATAGACTTCCAACTGCATCCCCATGTTCTTGTTGTAGAATTTATTTTAAAGTAACAACTGATTCTTTATATAATTTAAACATTATAACATCATATAAAACAAACTATATTATCTATCGTATTTTGTCTTACTGCACTAATTTCTTTTCTTCTTATATAGATTTTTACTGATTTGTGCCTTCTTAATCTTTGTCTACTTAAAGTGAAAATGTTCAACTCCTTCAAGTCTCACTTCACAGCTCATACTTGTGAGTCCTGGAATCAGTCTAGATGCCCTTCTTTAGGCTTTCTCTAGCAGTGCTATGTCTTTAGTGCAATTGATACGGAGATCAAAACTGAACACAGTACTCCAGGTGGGGCTTCACTAGTGCGTTAAGTAACTAAAGCATAACCTCTCTTCACTTGTACTCCACACATCATTGTATATAACCTAACATCCAATTAGCTTTCTTGATTTCTTCTGTACACTGTCTGGATGTAGACAGTGATGAGTCCACTATGACTCCTTGGTCCTTCTCATCAGGGATACTTTCAAGATTCAGACCTCCCATTGTGTATCCAACTTTAATATTTTTACTTTCTATGTGTAATTCTTTACATTTACTCACATTAAAATTTCTCCTTCCGCCAACCTGCTCAAACCTGTATGTTGTCCAAGACCCTCTGTAATGATCTGGCTGATTCTAAAAAATTGCCCTTCCACATATTTTAGTAAAATGTGTATTGATATTTTCATAGTGGGTTATTTTAATTGTTGTGTGGGAATAGAGGAGAGAGATGGCAGATGTGTACGTATGTGTAGGGTGCCACTGCAACATACCATAATGTTAATTGTCTGAAATTTCTTTGGACATCTCCTTGGGTATCTTTTATCTTTATTTACCTAGATTACAAAATGATTCAAGTAGTTAGAAAAAGATTTTAAAATTATTCTTTGAAAGTTAATATAAAGTTATCTAATGACTTTCAAAAGTATTAATAATTTTAGAGTTTTCTAAATTTCAAATTAAAAATGTAATCAGCTGACTAACTATCTGCTCACAAAGAAGTAATTTTTACAATCTTCTTTTTGAACATTTTTTTTAATACAGATTGGAATATGAAATGTAAGTGTAAATAATTTAAATACTTGTTCATTGCACATGGTTGTTATATTTCCTTCTTTGTTATTATTATTATTTGTAAATTGTGACATTTTTGTAATAGAAACACTACCAAAAAACAAACTGAGTTGAACTGAGGTGAATCCAGACTATTCAAATTGTGAGCCTTTATCTGGCCCAGTCATAAATATGAAAAAAGAAATCTCTCTATTATAATAAAAAAATCCTGGGACGAGATGTGACTTTTTCAGAGAGATACTTTCACGTACCACGAGACGAGACTTTGTGCCAAGAGATTTAGATAGATAGATAGATAGATAGATAGATAGATAGATAGATAGATAGATAGATAGATAGATAGATAGATAGATAGATAGATAGATAGATACTTTATTAATCCCAATGGGAAATTCACATAACCATTTAACCATGCCTGGGGCCAGAAATAAAAGACAAAGAGTAAATGACAGAGTAGAACGTTGTAAAGAATTCAAAAACGGTGCGATACACATGCAGAGCAGGTTAGAGATAATGGAAGTACTAAAATTCAAAAGTCTCAAAAAAATTATAGTAAAGATCACATTAGCACAAACAAACAGAAATTATTACTCGGTGAAATAACAGAACAGCGAAAAGAGATTGAATTGAATTTGAACTTTAAGTCGGAGACTTGTAGATCGTCTAATTCGTGTTGCCATCAGGGAAAAGTAGTTTCTTCCCAATGAAGAGGCATATCCACGAGGATTAAAAGATTTTTTGTTTGTTGGTGAAAGTGAAATCCACATACGCAAGCAGTAGAGACGCGAAGTGGCTGGTGTGTAGCGCAGGCCGGGTGGGTTAGCAAGCTAAGAAAGCAGGGGGCGAAGCTCCCTAGTGTTTCTTAAAATTGGAGATGTGTACAATATTATGTCATGCTAATTTTAGCTAACTGATCCTCCTGTTTTATCTTCATATTCTTTCTTTCCTCCTAAGCTATCCATGATCTGAGATCTTTTTCAAGCATGGAGAAGTGCCAATCAGCAAGGATCTGTACATCCAGGGAGCTCAGAGAAATGGACAAATGAAGTTTGGACAAAAAAGAGTAGAGAATGGTTGAACAAGTAAAGGAAAGAGCAATATGGGGCTCTGTCATGTCCAGCAAGCTTCAAGAGTCATTTATGAGGACTAAATTGATGTCACGGCAGCCAGGCAGGAGTAAGAAGTAGCTAAGATACTATATAGCGTAAAATAGTGATAAATTGCTGAGTGAATTTAACAGAACAGGTAAAGATACATAAAGCTAAAGATATCGGTAAAATTAAGTTCATTTCTTCAGACAGAGTGAAACAAACTGAGCTTCAAGAGAAAGCCCACCTGAACATAATGTAAGCAGGCACATAATCACATAGAGCACCCATTGTCAAAGTTCATTTGTTCATTTTCCAAATCCACTTATTCAACTACAAAGCCAATTAAATTATTCTTTCATTTTCCAAATGCTATTATTTTAATACAGGGCCATGAAGAGCAAAAAATTGTACCTGCAGCCAAGCGGCAATATTGACATTTCTTTTATAAAATCATAAACCAATTGCTAACAATACTAACAATAAAGCTAAACCACCAGTGCTGCATCAAATCTTACAGTGTCAAAGTAACCCTTAACAGTGTACAGTATATATGGAGTTTGTTAGAACATATAGTTTCCTCTGGGTGCTCTGGTTTCCACCCACAGTCCAAATACATGCAGGTTAGGTGGAAAGGCGATTCTAAATTGGTCTTGGAGTGTGTGTGTGTGTGTGTGTCCAGTAGTGGGTTGGCACCCTGCCGGGATTGGTTCCTGCCTTGCTCCCTATATTGGTTGGGATTGGCTGCAGCAGACCCCCGTGACCCTGTGTTCAGATTCAGCAGGTTGGAAAATGAATGGATGGATGGATGGATGGATGGATGGATGGATGGATGGGAACATATATATATATATTCAAAGCATTAATATAAATTTGCTGTACATAATACGTAACATTTCAAACCACATATAAAACATTACCAGCTTATATATTTTTTTACATTTCAAGCTAAATGCTAAAGATTATCAGCCTAACCAAATGCAACAAAATATCCTTTTAACATCATATAAAACAACTGTAGTATCTGTAGTATTTTGACTTACTGAACTAATTTCATTTTTTTCTTATAAAGATTTTTGCTAATTTTAATTTGAAGCATATTACATTCCACCGAATCAAGTCAAACTTAACAAAAACAAAATTCAACCCCCACCCAGTAGAAAAAGGGGAGAACCAACGACCAGAACAAATCTTTAAAAGCAGCAAGAAAGGAAGAGTATCCTTTTCCCTGATATAGAAGCTGATTCTAAAATGTTATTGATTAGATCCTGCAATATTTTTAAAAAGTTTTGGACAGATTCTCTAAGTGGATATTTTCCACTTTAAGCCCATCAGGAAGTACACCAAGCACAGCTGTTAATGGGTTTGGAGAGATTATGACACCAAGGATGTCTAATAGGCATTCAAAGATTTTTGTCCAAAATATTAATTTTGTGCACACATAAAACATGTGCCCCAGTGAGGCTGGAGCTAGATTGCAACGTTTGCAAGTTGAATCTTGCCCTGGATACATTTTGTAGAATTTTAAATGAGGTAAATGCACTCGATAAAAATTTTAAGCTGAATGATTGAGTGCTTTGTGCATATGGAACGTAGTGGAAAAATTGTGTGGATGATAAGTTAAATTTAAAGCTTAATTGTTCATAGGATGCAAAGACATTACCTATGTACAAATCTCTGTTTTAAACCCAGACATTTTCCAAACATTAAATACTTGTTTGTTAAAAAGTTGTTTGTTATGTGGAGGTGTAACTGCTTAAAGCTTCTCTGGCTTAAGTTTCTTCCTACATTGGTTCCATATTCTGAGTCAGTGAAGGGCAATTTGTATTTATTGGGGCACAGAGCAGGGAATATAAAGCACTACAACAACATTTTAATTCTATTGCAGACCAGTCTTGTGTATATTCCTTGATTTGTTTCAATGTCCAAGTCTTCATGGCCTACATATTTGCCGCCCAGTAATAAAATTGAACGTTGGGTAGTGCCATGCCCCCTTCAGCTTTAGGTCTTTGTGGCATTGCCCCTTGGATGTGTGGATGTTTTGCATTCCAAATAAGTAAGGTTATGATTGAATCTAATTTTTTAAAAATGATTTGTTAATGTATATGAGGATGCTTTGAAATAGAAAAAGAAGCTTGGGAAGGATGTTCATCTTGACAGTGTTGATACTCCCTGCTAATGTGTGATGGAGTATAGAAAATCTATTGACATCTTGCTTCATTTTTTCCATACAGACAGCAAAATTCTTTTGAAAAAGAGCTTTATATTTACCCCTAGGTATTTAAACTGATCTTCTAAGATAAATGGGAAGGTATCCAGTCTAATATTGTGTGCTAGAAAGTTCACTGGAAAAAGCACTCCTTTATTCAAATTTATTTTGACTTCAGATATCTTTTGAAAATTTGCTAGTACCTTAAGAACTGCTGACACAGAATTTTGTGGGTCAGATATATATAGTGATATTTTCTGTTCAAGTCCTTCTCTGAGAATCCTCTTTATCTCAAAAGTAAACAGCCAATGGTTCAATGGAGATTGCAAAGAGCAATGGTGATAAGGGGCATCCTTGTCGAGCACCACATTCTAGTTTGAAGTAATGTGAAATAATGTCTTACTGCACTAATCTCTACTTAATCCACCTCCAAGCTTTCACAGTTTTGAAAGTCATTACTGACATCTTCAAAGTTCGCTTGATGCACAAATTCCCATTTGGTCAAACTTGCAAGACTATTTAGTCTTTCTCAGAACATTGTTGTGCGTAAGTAATTTCTCATTCTCATGGACTTCTGTCTTTAAAGGGACTAAGTGGTCAGCCATTGCAGAGTTAACTGAAATCTGGCTGAGGTGGGAGGCCATCTTTGTGAGAAGAAAGGGAGTAGAAGCAGGGAGTTGATTTGCATAATTTGATATTTGATTTAATATACTTTATTAAGGTCCTTTTTGCATGACCTTTGGATGTTAGAGCACAGGCAGGGTCAGCTATTGTACAGTACCCCATGAGCAATTTACAGGTCAAGGGCTTTCCTTTGTGGGCCCAATGGAGTAGGATCCCTACCCCCAGTAATGGGGTTTGAACCAGCAGCCTTCCAGATACCAGTGCAAGTCCTTAGCCACAGAATCACCACTCTGCCAAATGGCTTCCTCAATTCAAGTTATTATACATCAAAATGGATAGTGAGAGCGCTGTTGCAAAACCAATTAATTTCTGCAACAGAAAATTATAACCCCCCCCCCCACCAGTAGGGATTGGGACAAGTGTCCCCATCTCATCTCCCTACCTCCCTTTATTGGTGCCCCTGCCGGCAACAAAATGTGTAAAGCAGAAACGAAACATGAATGAGGTAATTATCATTGCATTAAAGGGACCACCAGGCTTTTTTAGATTTTCCATTCAAATATCAAGTGGCATTATTTATGAGCACAGGGAGAAGATACCACACCATAATATGCCCCATCATGAAAACGGTAAATATGTAAATATTCCCCAAACAACATACATAACTGTATATATTTTTCTACAGTGCATACTGTACTGCTTTTTTTAGCAATCTATTTATCCATCCATCCGTCCATTATCCAACCCGCTATATCTTAACTACAGGGTCATGGGGGTCTGCTGGAGCCAATCCCAACCAACACAGGGCGCAAAACAGGAAACAAACCCCAGGCAGGGCACCAGCCCACCGCAGGGCACACACTCTCACACACCAAGCACACACTAGGGACAATTTAGGATCGCCAATGCACCTAACCTGTATATCTTTGGACTGTGGGAGGAAACCGGAGGGCCCGGAGGAAACCCACACAGACACGGGGAGAACATGCAAACTCCACACAAGGAGGACCCGGGAAGTGAATCCAGGTCTACTAACTGAACTATCCAGTTAAATCCAGTTAAAGATCACTGGGGTAAGAGATTATCCTGGCAGCATCAATGAAGAGGTTAAAGTCAATGATGGACAGTCCATCACAGGGCACGCTTAGGTTCAGACTGACACTCCTACTCACAATAGGCCAATTTAGAGTAAATCTAAGGCATATAAATTTGGGATTGGGGAGCAAAAAAGACGTGAGGAAAATGAACACAAACAAGTTTACATTTGAATGATCAAGATTTAAACTCATTGATCTGGAGTTGTGAGGCAGCAGTGCTAACCACAGTGCCACATTGCGTTCTCTTCTTATTTCTGTTTGGTGGCCCTCATTTTTTCTGTATTTATAAAGACATCTTTTTAATAGGCTCCTTAATGGTGCCAAAAGTTTTCTTACTGTTGCTGCTTTTGGCCGTCCATTCACACTTGGGGCAGAGCGGTGGAGGCCAAATCAGTTTTCTTTGCGCAGCTCTAAGCGTGTGATGCCACATTTGATCGTTGGCCCCACCTGTTACCCACTGGCTAATCAAGCCCTGTCCAGCACCATCCCTTAACCTCATCAAATAAATATTTCCACATCTGTGACGTGTGTTCACACTCCTTGTTATTCACATCATTTTACATTGCCATTCAGCCACAGAGTGGCCCTCAGAGACAACATCTGCAGCCTGTGCACTACTTTGCTGCTCTCAGCTAGACCCTAAGGGGGAGTTGCTTTCTTTCACTTGGATCCGTTTTGAAAGGGGCAAAAGGTGAAATTGACTGTTAAGCAACGCTATAATGTCCTTCCTTAAAATAATTGGTTCCAGTTTTGAGAGATTTAAAAGCTCAGTTTTAACAGTCTCACAAGCAAAGGCTAAAAATAGACACATAAAAAGGGGGGGGGGGGGGGTAGAGCTTGCCTACTAATGTCACCTCATTATTCTTTCAGAAAGGTTTAATTTCATGTTACCAAAAACAAGCTCTTCCGGCTCACAGGACTGATAAGAGTGCCTGTTGTAAAGTCTTTTTCACATCCACCGCCCTCTTAATTAAAAGCTCGGCAATGAACAGCCTCCTTTTACTTATCACTCCCACCATGAATAAATATGATTGACTTTAAAAAAAATATATTACTTTTATATCTGCTTAAAAAGTTAGACAAACTGAAACAACCCCAATAACAGCTTATGCTGACCTGCATGCCAAGGTGTTTTAAAACTACTAATGTCAAAGTGTTGGGGATAATGTGAGATCCAAAGTCAGAATAGGTGAAACCTTTATTTTTAAAAAGTGCATTTGTGTAAATGTTTTTGGAAATAAGTTATTCAAATAACATTCATCTGATCAATGGTCGGCTAGTTTCAGCGGGGACGTTTAGAACAAAGCTACCTTTGATGAAATAAAAAAAAACACTAATTAGAAACTAATTTTAATTAAATTTAAATCAATCTATGTATCCCCGTCTTTACTGTACTCACTCAATCTAATTTAAGAGCACACTTGGCATACCTTTCCCTACCACAGTGGAGTACTGAAAAGTACAGCCTGCATCCTCTGCAATTCAGGCCTCATATAGCACATAAATCTGCAAAAGCTCCACAGACTGTTCTGTTTAATGTCAAAAGCAAGAAATCTGCATTAGAGACACGGAACGCAGTATACAGTATACCATGCACTGCATGCCCAGCTGTATACGTGGGACAAACATCTTAAACACTTGCAACACATATACAAGAACATCGCAACACAGTCCGATGGAAGGACCCACGATATCTGATATACGCACATATAAGTTCAACCGAACACACGTTTAACTGGGACAAGTAAAATTCAGGGCCAATACTAAAAGTGCGAGAGAGCTGGTTGAATCATGGCTCTCAAGTGAAAACGCCACTAAAAGACATTTGGACATCAACCCAGCATATGTGGGCTAAAAAAGAAGAACACCGATCCCTCTCTCACTTGGACAGAGGCAGTGGTGCTGTAAGAATTATGTTTCTAGACTTCTCTAGCACCTTCAACACAATCCAACCTCTGCTCCTTAGGGACAAGCTGACAGAGATGGGATTAGATTCATACCTAGTGGCATGGATCGTGGACTATCTTAAGGACAGACCTTAGTATGTGCGTCTTGGGAACTGCACGTCTGACATTGTGGTCAGCAACACAGGAGCGCCACAAGGGACTGTACTTTCTCCGGTCCTGTTCAGCCTATATACATCGGACTTCCAATACAACTCGGAGTCCTGCCATGTGCAAAAGTTCGCTGATGACACTGCTATCGTGGGCTGCATCAGGAATGGGCTGGAGGAGGAGTATAGGGACCTAATCAATGACTTTGTTAAATGGTGCGACTCAAACCACCTACAACTGAACACCAGCAAAACCAAGGAGCTGGTGGTGGATTTTAGGAGGCCCAGACCCCTCCTAGACCCCGTGATCATCAGAGGTGACTGTGTACAGATGGTGCAGACCTATAAATACCTGGGAGTGCAGCTGGATGATAAATTAGACTGGACTGCCAATACTGATGCGCTGCGCAAGAAAGGACAGAGCCAACTATACTTCCTTAGAAGGCTGGCGTCCTTCAACATCTGCAATAAGATGCTGCAGATGTTCTATCAGACAGTTGTGGCGAGCGCCCTCTTCTACTCGGTGGTGTGCTGGGGAGGCAGCATTAAGAGGAAAGACGCCTCACGCCTGGACAAACTGGTGAGGAAGGCAGGCTCTATTGTTGGCATGGAGCTGGACAGTTTAACATCTGTGGCAGAGCGAAGGGCACTCAGCAGGCTCCTATCAATTATGGAGAATCCACTGCATCCACTAAATAGTATCATCTCCAGACAGAAGAGCAGCTTCAGCGACAGACTGCTGTCACTGTCCTGCTCCACTGACAGACTGAGGAGATCGTTCCTCCTCCAAACTATGCGACTCTTCAATTCCACCCGGGGGGGTAAACGTTAACATTTAACATTATACAAAGTTATTGTCTGTTTTTCACCTGCATTATTATCATTCTTTAATTTAATATTATTTATTGTATCAGTATGCTGCTGCTGGAGAATGTGAATTTCCCATTGGGATTAATAAAGTATCTATCTATCTATCTATCTATCTATCTATCTATCTATCTATCTATCTATCTATCTATCTATCTATCTATCTATCTATCTATCTATCTATCTATCTATCTATCTATCTATCTATCTATCTATCTATCATCTAAGTAACAAAAGAGACTTTATGACCAACACCCTACGAAGCCCACCTTATTGTTATAGCCCCACAACCCTCATTTGTTACATATTGCCTTTGATTCCTGTATGGCTAATCATTTTCCTCTAATGATTTCACCTGGTAGGTTGTCAGTAGATTAGGAATAAAAAACTTTCTTAAGATACATAATTTATTTTCTGCCTTTGTGGATTATTAGCTACAAATATGCAAAACCTTATCATAGATCATCACTTTTACAGAAATGGGGCAGCAGCCGGATTGCCTCTTTTAATTTACATTGAGGTGTAACTCAAAACAGGCATGCAATGGCACAGACAACATAGTTTGTATAGCCTTCCTGGTTTGGCTCAAGAAGCTTGGTTAAGCAGGTCTCTCTTAGGAGGAGCACAGTTTAGGCCTACTTTAGGTCTGCTCAATTCCAAATGAGTCACCTACTTTTGGGGACATCCAGTCTTTACAGGGCTTGGACTGGAAGGGTCAGGGTCAGTTGTCCTCATTGGGTGTTTTCTCGGCACTGTGAAGGTAGATGGAGATGGTATTGTCAGCATCAGTGCACCCTCTTGTATCAGAATGGTGTTGCTTATGCCTGATGAGCCCAGAAGGCAATCCTCTGACACCAATGCATGACAATGTATATATTGTAATAACTTAAAATGGTGCAAAGGTAAAAGTTTAGGTTACCAAAAAATGAAAAAAAATAATATAACTTTCATTTATTCAAAAAGTCTTTTTCAGGAAACAAGTAGTATGTTAACAGTTCACATCTTTTCTGCAGTAATGGAAGCTGATTAAGCCTTAAAAGTTGATGAAAACAATTATTACAGGTGTCCCACTTTTTGTTAATTACTTGAACCCCCTGTCTGTTGTGAGACATGCCCGTACACCACCAGTCGAAGACCACATCTTTATAAAACATACGTTTATTTTTGATCTTTTCACAACACAATACACAGTCCCGCTCAACACACTGTGCTTCCCAGCCCCAATCACCTTTTCTCCGGGCTTCTCTCTCTCTCTCTCTGTCCATGGGCCGCCTTTCCTCTCTCCACAGGAGCTTCGTCCTGCTCCCACTCCCGACTCCAGCTCACTGATTGGAGGGAGGTGGCCCCTTTTATTCTCACCCGGGTGAGCTCCAGGTGCTCTGCCTGACGACACTTCCTGGTGTGGTGGAAGTGTCAGGAGAGCACCTGGAAGCACTCTGAGTGTCCCTGGAAGGATCATAGTCCATGTTCCTGGGTGTGGCGGAAATAGACGTTTCAAGGCTCCATGAGGCTCTGGGCGCCCCCGGCGGTGGGCATGGGCCCCAACGGGCTTGAGCCTCCTTGTTCCCCTTCAGTGGCCCTCTCCTGATCCAGGGCAGTTGCCCCCTCGTGGCCCGGAGGACGAATACGCCACTTCCTGGTCCTTCCAGGCATCCCAGGCAGGTCTGTCCCCCAGCCTCCTGCGACACTTTATAAAAGCAGTGGTGGAACAGACTGTCTTGCTACACCCTCCAAAGCATTTTTTTGGACAATATTGCACTGTATATACTGCTATCATAATGATGAGAAAAAGGCAATTAACAAAGCAAGACAGGCAGACAATTTTAACACTTAAAAGTGTAGACTTTCAGACTTAGAGAAATTGCAAAGCCAAGGTGGCAATGAGTACAGTTTTTCTGCACCATCAAAATGATCTTGGAAACTGGAGGAAACTGTCCAAAGCCAATACAGAGTCCGCCTTCTTGATCGGTAGTGGCTGAAGTAAGCAGGGGTCACTTTCCTTTATGAAGAGAAGACCCCAAGCTGCAGGTTTGACAGGTTGAGTGAAAGTAAGAAAGCCAAATACTAAACCTGGAAAATAAGAAAATGTGGCTTGATTGTCCATGAACCTCCTCCAGTCTTGACATACTCTGAAATTAAAGCATAGAGCAAATAAACAGCCGCACATATGGATACTGTACAGCATTTAAGCTGTGCTTGAAACTATTGTCCTGTGAGGCTCCTGTCATGTAAGCTGTTGACCTGGCACCTATTATGCAAGCTTCTTCCTTCTGGTCTGCATATACTGTAGCTGGAGGTTAGTCCCATTGTACTGAGTGTCCTGCTGTAACATTTGGCCTTGATGACAGTCGACTTCAGATTAGGCGGTTGACCTGTCCACCTACTCATTTGTGGTGCCTTCATTCACCAGAGAGTCGGCAACTTTGTTGCAAGACACGTTTCAGAGTATTTAAGTTGTGCAGTGTTATTTGTGTTAGCGTATCTAAGCCGTATCAGGTGCAAGAAAGAAACAAACTGTTAAGTGGACACCAGTCCATCACAGGGTACACTCGCTCTGAAAAATAATAAGTATTGTGCCTTTGTTATATGGAAAGAAAGTAAAGAATGTCGGAAATAACCTTCAGAGTCACAAGGAACAGATGCAAATATCACAGACACAATAATGACTTACCACCATCCAGAGGCGGCAGCTCTAAGACTACTCTAAAATGTCACAAAAAAATCATCCAATATGTACTGTTGTATTTATGTTGCTATTACAAAGAGTGTGCTAGAACATGTTCAGCTTCATGACTAGTTCATTCAAAGTCAGCAATAATTCCTTGCAGGTTATCTAACAAGATTTTTTTTCTCATACATTCCCGTGGCAGTGTGGTCCATTAAAACCCACTGTAGTGCAGCTTCACTGGACTTCAATGGCACTTCTGAATATGCTTTGTTTTCAGTGCAGCAAAACTAGACATTTATTGGACAAATGCTTCAAAATGTCACTTCCTGGGAAGCTCAGTGTCTCTGGGAGTAAATTGGGCAGGATGCTGGACTGCTGCATGTTGATTGGAGGAACTGCCAAAGTGGCTCGACCTCTTTTTGATTGACAGCATTTTGGCTTCTGAGTATTTCAAGTTCAGTCCCATGCAGATTTTTGGCAAATGAAGTTTTAACAAAAGCTACTGCTCGCACTTTGCTATTTGCTAGGTATATAGCCCACTATTTTCATTTGTACATATCCTACTGTAAATTAAAACATAAATATAGAATTCTTGAGTTTGCTCCTTGTTTCTGTTTAATAAAGTTAATTTGTTTATTTCAAACAAGGTTTTTTTGTAGACTATCCAGCCAACTAGCTATCTGTGCATAATAGCAGATGGTGCTAATATTGTTCTCCTGATTTTGGCGAAGCCATTTGATAGTCTACCTTTTAAGGAGAGAGTCACATTTAAACAGCAGGGCAGATAAACACCATAGATTGATTTGGTTCAAAAGTCAGGGACTCTCCTGGTAGGCCTATGACAAGGTGGGCAGGATGACTGGAGGTGCTGTAACAAAGAGAATGTGCTTTTGGCCATGCCTCTTAATGAAACCATCTTGGGTTGTTTTGTCAAAACTGGGTATAGAGGTTCAGGCTAACTTTGACAGGGCATACAAAAGAACTGAGGAAAGCAATGAACATGTGAGTTCATGTGCACGGTTAAGATATCTTGGCAGGGTCAGAGTAATACATGCAATTAATTATGGTGTTCACTTTCAGGTAGCAAAAACACAATGAAATCTAATTGATGTTAATTCACTGCTTGGCCGTCAAGAGCCGGAATTAAGAGGGCATGATGAGGGTGAATCTGCTAACAAGGGGAATTACAGAGAATTCACTGAAACATTATCTAAATATAATTTTGTCTAGGTTACACACTTCCTGTCATCTTCTGTGGTTTTGGCATAGCCCCATTCCATTCAATATGATTTGGTTTCTGCTATTGCAGCCACTGTAGTTAATGAAATCAAAGGTGGAGTTCAAACTGCTCCCTTTTTGCATGACAAGTAGATGAGACAACTGACATTTCATGTCATGCACAACTGTCTGTCTTAGTTCGATATGTCGATACTCTAGGTCAAGTACAAGTGATTTGTTGGATTTTTGGATGCTTCAGAGGGGCAAGATGCCCAGTCCGTCTTTGATGCTTTACATGAAAACATGTAGGGCAACAATTACAAAGAAAAACTTGTGGCTCAAACTTATGATGGTACTGTTCTCATGGCTTCCTTTTTGAATGGACTTCAGGCTAAAGTTGAAGCAATAGCCCCCAATGCAATGTCTGTATACTGACATGAAACAGACAAAATGCTTGGTTGAATCCAGAATGTTTTTTTTTCTTTTTGCATCTCTCTCTGGGTTTACCACATTTTGTTGTAAATCTACCAAGAGGTAGAGTCTTAAGTCTGCATGGTGTTCAAGGTTACCCAGAAACGCTCCTACTTGGTGGAACTTTACATCAGGAATTGTGAGTACCGTGGCGAACAACTATGGTGGGCTCCTGCAGACTTTTGAAAAAATTACACTGATCAACAAGCATTTTGCTACTGGGATTCTTTCCCCTGTGCTTTAACAAATTTCACTTGCTGACTCCAAATCTGAAAACCGTTTTTGTCCAGTACGTCCAATTTTTTAGTTATGATGTTCCAGGTCTTGGACAACTAGGGTGACTGGACAGTAAAGGCAATGCATTTCAGCATTTAAGACATAAGTTTGTTCTCGAGAAAAGTGAAGCCAAAATTAAGGAAGGTGTTTTTGTTGGCCCTGAAATCCGTGAACTGATGCTTGATGATGAGTTCAAAAGGAAACTGAAGCCAACTCAATCAGCACCCTCATTCAGCACCCTCATTCGTGCAGGTTGTCCAGAATTTTTGTTGAAAGTCACAGAGCAGAGAATTATGCTGAGCTTGTGGAAAATATGCTGAAAGTATATTAGCTTACAGGAGACAGAATGTCACTGAAGACGCATTTTTTATATTCTCATCTCGACTTTTTTCCACCAAATCTAAGCGATGTCAGAGATGAGCATGGGGAAAGATTTCATCAAGATATAAAGGTGATGGAAAACTGATATCAGGGAAAATTTACTCCAGGCATGATGGGTGACTACTGTTGGTTCTTGCAAAGAGAGATGGATGTGCAGTACAAGCGCAAAAGCGAGTGCCTGCAACATTTTTGGGCACGCTGACCTCACTTTTATATTGAGGTAAATTGACATAAATATGCTTTAACGTGTCTCTGGTATCGTCTTCTGGTTTGGTTTCAGAATAAACACATCAAAACAATTTTGGTGGGACATAGTCCAAACTCCATATATCGTGTTGATATATTATATTGATATTCAAAAGTGTCAAAACGTCAATGATGTGTATTTCAAAAACCTGACGTGCTAGCTTAATTCCGATTTCATATATGAAATCAGTGTACAAAACTTAATAAAGAGCTGCTCTGAAGTTCCCAGTAGCAAACAAAAAATATTTTTTGTAAACCAGTGTTATCGAGGATGAGACCATAGTAGATGAGAACACACTCAATGCCGCCAAAGGCTTCATTAAGGACACTGGAGGATTTCCAGTTTGTTTTCATGTTGAACACATATGAGCAAATCTTCTCAGAAACTGATGTAGTCTTTGACGTTGTGCAGCAATGGGCTATGGATGCGCTTTACTGCAAACAAAGTATGGAGAGACCCCTTGCTTTTGCAAAGGGGAAGAGGTCAGAGGAGGTTTTCAAAGCTGTTTATGCAAAAGCAGCAAGTCTCACGCCAAACCCTCAAAATGACCCTAGGTGGAAACGTTGATGTCCTTCACAATTGCAGGATCCACAGGAGCGTTACAAAAACATGTACATGGCCATCCTAGACAATCTTATGGAGCTGACTTCTCAGGGTTTTTCAAATTTGGAAAGTATGTACTTCCTATAACTAATCAATCCAGGGAAATTTGATGAAATGAGACAGGTGTTTCCTGGGAGGGATTCCAAAGTGTCATTTCTTTCATTCAGGGAAACTGAGATCTGAACTCCAAGTCCTATATTCAAATCATGACTTGCAGGGCAACGGGGGTAAACTGTGTAATTTCTTGGTGTTTTTTAAAGATATGGCGTTGGATAGTGCAGTGCCTCAGCTATACAAGCTGTTGTCTATAGTGGCAACAAAAGGATCTTCACCTGCTTAAAACGAGTCAAGTCACAGGGCTGCAACATAATGGGCCAAAATGATTAAGCAACCTTGCTCTGCTGGTTGTTGAGATGAAATTGGTTAAATCTCTGGAAAAACTCCCAGTTGGTATAATAGGGTCACAGACCATTTTCTACAAAAATAAAGGAGGGCAGAAGTTACATATGAATAACATTATGTGATAATTGACTAATTTTTATGATGTAGGCCTAAAATGTGATTCCTCTGTCTGAAAGACCACCAACCACCACTGATACCATCCATCCATCCGTCCATTTTCCAACCTGCTGAATCCAAACACAGGGTCACGGGAGTCTGCTGGAGCCAATCCCAGCCAACACAGGGCACAAGGCAGGAACCAATCCCGGGCAGGGTGCCAACCCACCGCAGGACACACACAAACACACCCACACACCAAGCACACACTAGGGCCAATTCAGAATCGCCAATCCACCTAACCTGCATGTCTTTGGACTGTGGGAGGAAACCGGAGCACCCGGAAGAAACCCACGCACTGATACCATCATACTAAAATTTTGTGAAGTAGATTAAATGTCTAAGTGTCTAATAAAATGCATATCTATAATTCATTAGATTTATTATCCTATAATAAGGCATACAATAAGATTTCATATTACACATGTATAGGATAATTCAGAAGGTAAATCTGCACATGATCTTGTCTGATTTATGCTTATACCCACAAACATTTGTTAGATTATTGCCTTAATCTTTAATTACCTTGAACCTTAATTCATTTTTTCTTGCTCGTCTCCACTATCCATCAGTTTAAATATTCCTCGACAAAACATACAGGCACACCAATCTGATAAATTAAAGTGTATGTGATCTTGGCATATTTCTGCTCATATCTACAATCACTTCATAAAAGTGCCCCTTATTTTTGCTCTTAATACACTGCTTTATATTTTTCTCCACTGTCTGTCACCACAATTACTGTATGCCATATATTTGGACTGCTGGATGCCAAGAAACCACTCTTGAGTTAAGTATATTTAGGACATTTACCCAAAAGTTACAAAGTGTGAATAAAGGTGCAGTGTTTATTAGACCTCCTAAACCCAAATAAAATTTGTAGTTACTAGGTTTCAATTTACTTTTAAAATATTTGAAGAAATCTACATTTTTGACAGGTTTAAACAGAAATATAGGTTTTACAGTATAAAATCTTGTGAATCATTTTGTTAGTAAATGAATTAGAACTAGGATTTGGCTGTCTTTATTTATTTATTTAGCACTAAATTTGATTTTAACTCCAAATAGTTCCCAGCAAATTTCAGGTAATTTGTTTTCCATGGATATCCCACCTGTGTTTAATTTATGAAGGTTTTGAGCATCAGCAGTGTTGAAATTAATATTATATGCAATGCAGGATGCATGTGGCAGTTCATGTAAGTATGATATGTAAGTTTCATTATTCACAGGGAATTGTTTTTAGAATCAAAGTCATAGTACTGCTTTCTTTTTTGTTTTTTTTCTTCTTGCATAAAATTAAACCCATGCACTTTGCAGAACATCTATGATTAAAACCGATGAGAACACACAACACAATTATCATCTGGCTTCAGTATTGCATTCCAGCTGTGTTTTGAACTCCAGTTTGCTATCTGCTTTGTTTATTATTCTTTTATCTATAAAATTGTATTTGTGTTTCGTGGCGACATGCAAAATACAGAATCCACACAGCGTAATCTGCAGTGCCAGAGTGAGATTCTACTAGAGTTAAATTAACTATGTTGTAACAGCCTTCAAAGAAAGGCAGAACAAAATATATCTTTTTAATTAGGGATTGGGAAGTGAAACAAGTCAGAAAACAAGCAGAGTTTGTAACCAAAAAAATAACTATTATCAAAACCTAATAAAGAAAATAAACAGCAACTAGAAAAGGAAAAGCAAGAAGTTGAAAAGCAAAGCACAACACTTGTAAAAGTTAAGTTGTCCAATCTTGAATACCAGGAAGTTGTACTGAGGTGATGTTTTTAGTCTTGACCACATACTTACACACTCAGTATCACCCATTGCAACACCAATTTGTCCAACATAACTGCACAAAATGGTGGCATCCAAGGTCAAACAATATGGCGTTGAAATAGAGTGCTAAAAAATTTAAATCAAAAAATGAATTCTTTGGGTTAAAAAGAAAAAAACAAGAAATACATATGCTTTAATTTAAACACCTACAAAAGCATTTGAAAAATTAATTAAAAATGACAATTGCAATAAGCTAAAGATGCCTATATGTGACAGGAGTGTAGGAATGAGTGTGGACTAAGAAGTTTTTTTTTGCTTTCAGTTGCTGGAATGGCTTCTGGCTCCTCATGACCTTAAGAAATGACATTACCAATTCTGTTTTTTCTAGTTTCATCTCATGATTGGTATGGTTTTACCAGGGATCTGTTCCTGGTTTCTGTTTTCAGCTATAAAGTTAATTTACTGTGGTTTTTTTTTATATTTTTGGTAATTTTTATCTTGATAGATAGATAGATAGATAGATAGATAGATAGATAGATAGATAGATAGATAGATAGATAGATAGATAGATAGATAGATAGATAGATAGATAGATAGATAGATAGATAGATAGATAGATAGAATTTATTTATCCCCAGTGGTAAATTTGGCCTTTTACAGGACCTCTTTAAATAAATAGGTAGATAGATAATATACTGCACATATATAATATGGTCATATGGTCAGACAATATGGTCTGAACACACACCACAATGACTATAAAGCAAGAAAATTTAAAAAAAGAAAACTTCTGACTTGGCTGTCACAGTCACAGTGGGGCATTATGCAGACGTATTGCTGTTGGAATAAAGGATCCCAAGTAACGTTTCTTGACACACTTCTGCTGAATAATTCGTTGGATGAAAGTCCTCAGTATTATTGTATCAGAGAGAAGATCTACAGTATGGATCATAGTGGCACTCAGTTTTGTTTCAATTCCCTCCTTTGCCACAACCTCCAGGGGGTCCAGAGTACATCCCATAACTGAGTCTGCCCTCATCAGATTAAACCAGTGGGCCTCTCTTGAATTGATATTTCCCGCCCAGCACACCACAGCGTGAAAAGTTTCTGCATATTTTCTTATAATATGTTTTGGTTTTCAAGATATTATTGTAATTTTTGTTGGTGTTCCTAGTTTCTTTTCTGTTGAAAGGGGAGGAACCTCCCAATACTGTGGTTAAGTGACTGTCCCCTGACTTTATAGTAAGAGGCTTCAAGCTGGTACTGAGGTAATAGTTAGCTTATCAGCTCATACAAACTAGAGAGACATAAGAGCCAAATTGCAAAAAAAAAATATCAAAGTAATAAAAAATGTTTTGATAACCAGTAACAAGTTGTTAAGTTTTTTCCAATCTTGGATACAAAATGGCCATTGAGATGAAAGTTTAACCTTTCACCAATTGACCCATAATATCATGATTCTACACAACCATGACCCGCATCATGAAAACTGAATTCACAAAATGGCAGTGCCCATCGTGAAAACAAAATGGCATCCAAAGGACGTTAAATAAAAGTCAACTAGTAATCAAGAAAATTTCAAAAAAATCAAACTAATTGAATTCCTTAAGTATAAAAAAATCTAAAACTACACCTAGGTTTAGAAAAGCCTGGAAAAACATTTGCAATGCAAAACTCCATTCATAACAATATCATTCAGATTGTTTTTAACTGAGCGCAGAGATTTTCAAAATAGACTATGAATATGTCAGGGTTCCTAATGAGGTTCTTTATAAGATTTGTTTGATTAGAGCCTTTTTCGAAGTTTTCTTGATTAGAAGTTGACTTTTACAGTGACTTCATAGTCTCTCATTTCCTTTTATGATAGAGGTATGAAATAATTTGCCCTCTTAAAATAGCCTTCATCATTTGTTAGGGTGTCCTTGAAGACCTCCTGAGGATGCATTGGTCTCAATAAATAATCAGTTTGATTGGTGATGAATTCTACATAATTTTCATGTGCTAATAACATGGTTAAGACATAGTTGCAAGTTCAGTATATAGGACATAGTAATGTAAGCTCCAGAATAAGACGAACATTGTCAGAGATGATAATTGCATCACACTTAAAAGATTTGATAGAGGGCAAGTAATTATTATCAGAGAATAAATAGTCAACTCTTGAGTAACTATGATATACAGGAGAGAAGGAAGACTATTCTCTTGAATTTGGATATAAAAACCTGCATGAATCTGATCGATTATGATCTACAATGAATCATAAAAGTTTATTTTCCGTTTTGGGTGATATAGAAATTGTAGTTGTGTACCTATTCAGGTCTTGATTTAGAATGCAATTAACATCTGCAGCCATTGTAATTTTATGAGTACTCATTTAGGAAACAGTACAAAAAGATTTTGCCTAAATTGTCTCATGTCCACATTAGGTGCATATATATTTACCAGAATTATATAGGAGTTGTATAATTCCCCTCCCCGACACTCCCACTATGATATAGCGCCCTTCATGATAGGATTTTACATCTGCTGCTACAAGTAGGATTGTTTTATGTATTAAAATTCCCAAACACCCCTTTTTTTCTATTATAGCTGGTATTAAAGGCTTTCCCAATCCAGTCACTTTTCAAAAACTGGTCAAAACTGGTCCTTACTGTAAAAATACTATCTTAGTCTTTATGCTTGTGAGATGAGAGAATTTATTTATTCTGTTTAGCTCATTATTGAAACGTTTGACATTCCAGCTTATAGAGTTCAATGATTGATCAGTGTTATATTGCTTTTGAGTGTTAGAGGACATTTTGTGATCTTTGGTAGAAGCAGTGAATTAGTTCAGAATTCAGTTTTAAAACTAATTTGAAATGTTTATTGCCAGGCGTTGTGTTTAGTAAGCTAGCACATAAATTGACACAAATGTTGGGGTAAATGAAATATAGAGATGATAACTTGCTCTCTTTTCCTTCTCTCCCCATTCCCCATGCTCAGAAAGAGTATCTGTTTCAAGCAGACCCTAGTGCTGGGTTTGTACTTGTGGTTATGACTTCACTTTGCCCATGATTTCTGATTCTTTTCTTGCTTCTTGGTTACCTTTTCTCATTTTCATCTCTTGGTTTTGACCCTTTGTTTTGATGGAATATGTCTCTGCCTTTTTGACAAGATCCTTTTTTCGTTCTCACAATAATCCTCCAACACATCTTGTGTTCCAACACAACCTAATAAAGTACAACCTTAGATATGCTGATCTCCAATTGAATTTAAACATGACTTCTAATCAAGTTTCATTTACTATGTATTTAGATGGGTGTATTTTTGGGAGCCAATTTCATTCTTATTTAATATATATTTGCCATTGTGCTTGTAATTATGGGTACATGTAGCTGATAAATAATTAGTAGGAGACGGGTGCATATTACCTACAGAATAACAGAGGCTATACAAAGTTTGCCCAGTTTTGCTTTTCTATAGAATTATAAGGCATAATGCTCTTTGTAGGAAGTGGGAAAATATGCAGATGGCACATTTCCACATCAGAGCAACATCCGCCACTTGCTGTAAAGTGCAGTCCCTTTGGCTAAAGACTCATGAACAGAGAATTCTTTTTGGACTGAGGTCAGTTTAGGTGCATTAATCTGCTCAGAAAACTAATGTTCATTAGAGGGAATTTCACAGAGTGCAGTAGAACAAGGCAGGAAACAAAATAACAGATGGACAAATGTGACATAATAGTTCAAATCCACTTGTAAAAGAAAGGCAATTACAAATGTACAAGCACATATTTAGGACCATCAGACTCAAGTACCATATCTGTAGATTCTCATTCTCCATTCAGGAAAGTGTATTCTTCTTAAATGGGAGAGTGTTGGCCTAGCTATCTGTTGGCAAACCTACAGGATGGTGTGTATAACAAATAGCAGGCTTGTGATGAGTATAATCACATGACTATCACTTCCACATAAAGGATAGTACATAAAAGTATTTAGTCTATGCAAATCTTTTCCTGTTTTTATATTTTGAGTGAAGTCATTTTGGGATTATTTACAGTGTTCCTGAATGCCACCCGTGAAATAGCTGATCACACTATATAGAGAATTTCTGGAGAAGGCAAATCTGCCACTGCAGTCATTACAAAGATCATCTGCTATGGATAAAAATTAACAAGTGCTTTTATAAAACTGCACAATTAATATTTTATTCTGAATTTTAGATCACAGCTGTTTTCTCTGCCAAGCTGATCCATCAGAAACTACACCGTCGGTTTATAAATTACTGCTAGCCTGTAAGAAACTTGTTATTTGAGAAGGTGTAAATACTGGAAGTAGCAAGTGCTGCAAATCTATGAAAGCCTATGATTTGAAGAGTTTATTTTATTGCATTGCTACTATCTGAACAAAACAAAAAGCCAATGGGGGGTAGCTCTCTTTTCTATAGTGAATGCAACAGCTAGAGGGCATACAGTTTCATAGTAGGCACAGCCCTATAGATAACAGAACTAGTGTTTATTTTTTCTGTTCATGGCTCTGTGTTATTTTGAGCAGTCATGCCTCCACATTGGCATGCAAGTCTATGTGTATCTGCATATTGATATTGTGAAAGGATACACTTATACCAAAGAACTAGCTGCCAATGCAAGGATAAGAAGGAGGAGGAGGCAAGGGAGCATGTACTGATACAGTGCGTTGCTGCACCCACCACACGATGAACCACACTCAGGATCCCAAATTAGGACCTATGTGCAGCCATGCAATGGGTGACACCTCAGTACCACACTAATTCGAATGGAGAGGAACAGTGTGAGGTTTTTTACATTGGCTGGACTTCCAATCCTGCCACCAACCCCCTGTTTTTCCCTACAAGTTGGAGGACCTTCTTCCAAGGCTGGATGCAAGTTAACATCCATTCAAGGGTACAATAAAATTAGTATATAAGACTTTCAAAAGAGAGAAAGAACACACACCACATTGTAAATAAGAGAGATCTTCCTCATATCAATGAAGGGAAGTATGTTTGCTCAGTCAGCAGGACGGGAGCTAAGAGAATCACTTCTTTTTCCTCCATGATGTTTGATTTATGCTACCCAGCAGGTGTCTGAACTTCTACCTAGAGCTAAGTGACAAGAAGTGAGAGAAAGTGAGAGGCCATCTAGGGCATGGAAGAGATGACAAGAATTACTGGCCACAAAAACTATATGTGGCTACAAACTAAAGGACCTAGGACGAGGTTGTCTATTCAAGAATGAGTTTGGGGCGTTCAGCCAGGAAGCCAGCATTTTTCCTGCCCCAACACTTTATTTTGTCTTATCTCTATACAATTGGAGATTATGGGAGGCATGCATAACCAATCAGTTGGATACCAGACTGCGCCACTCTTCATTGCCATTTTCCATGCATTTCAATATTTCAGCACTCTATAACTGTATTTTTGTTACCAAGAGAAGATAGACACTGGTTGCCTCTAACAGTAATTGCAAATCACATGACCTCATGTTAAAGAACTCTTATGTTATCCCTATAGAATATCTCTGGCACACCAATGTGAAATTGAGGGAGAGAAGAACAATGTATCCAGTTCTTAGATGAAATTTCATGGAGGAAAAAACAATTTACATCGCTGTGTCAAGGTGGCACAGTGGTTAATGCTGCCAACTAATGGATCTTGATGAGTGGGTTTTAGTCTAAGCTTGAGTGTCTTCTGTATGGATTTTTCATGTTCTCTTTTCATTCACATGTGATTGTCAAATGACATGCAGGGCGATGACTGGATTGACATCCAATTTAATGGATTTTTTTGCTTTACACAGGTGGATGTAGAATCAGACTGGAATGGACAAACTAAAAAATCATACACATTCATTTCCAACTATCTTGCAGTTTCTTGAGTCCATAGTATTCCACCACAATGGTCACAGTTCTAATAGTTTAATTTTAAAAAAATAGATGCATTGAATCTGTACAATTTTTATAAACATGTAAGGATTTATAGCATTCAAGTCTCATAATTGTAAAAAACAGCAATTTCTACTGGTGTTTTTAATATAAAATGACTTCACTTACAAGGACACCAGAGAAGCACTGACCTGAAGGACACATCTGGAATATAATAACCTAGTGACTTAAAAATTAATGTCCTGTACAGTAGTAAAAAGCATGCATGAATACTGACAATACTGTTTGCAATGAGTAACAAACTAATCAGTTGTTTGAAATGAATGAATGAATGAATGAATGAATGAAAGTCCAACACCACTGAGTTAAGATTTGCTCTTGTTAAAGAAGCTGTCATCTGATCTGTGAGCTGCTGGGTGAGGAATCTGTTGCTAGATAATGTAAACAGGTGCAAACATTTTCACCAGACCCCAGCCTGCCATAACATGCCACAGTTCTATTGTTTGGGGTGGGTCCAACCAGCGCTAAGGTATGATTGGTTACAGGGGGAAACTAAATACATACCAGCACCTATACGATGGCACCTCAATAAGGCCACTAAAACTATTTACAAAAGCAGTTGTTGTTAGAACAAGCATGTTTTAACCTGCTATAGGTACCTTTTAGATATGTGGCTAAAACCAAAGGAATGCATTTTCTTCAGGAGTAGGCAGGGTTGCTTTTCCTCACAGCAAAATGTGACTATATTTCTTAGGGTGATGCTACGGCACATTCAAGAATGCAATGCAGGAAAGCCGTCATGGCAAGCTTGTCTTTATGCATGACGCACAGGTAAGAACATTAACCAGAATGTCCTAACAACAACAAAAACCTAGATGAGTCTGATGGGCAAGGTTTTTCCAGCAGAGGTGTAACATACTTGATATTGTGCCATAGGAGGGTAAGGAGATCTCCCCTGTCATCGCACTACAAAGCAGGCAGCATTTCAGTCAATAACAGCCACCAGATAATGCTGTACTGTACAGGGGAAATGTATTTTTAAAGTTGATTTTTTCAACATTTATGTGTCAACCAGAGATTTCCCACACTGTCAGACACATTTTACAGGTCTTGTTTGTTGGTAGAGTGCTAATTGTTCCACTGCAAACATCTTTACATACCATAGCCATATAATTGAACTGTTATGGATTTACTGGTACCCATAACCTTGAACCAGCTTAAACAGATTTATTAAGGAATAGATACCTGAATAATTGACTAGTGAGCAGATGCCATACAGTATTTATATTTAATGTTATTCTGGAAAAATAATTTTTTAGTTTTGTTTATTGCTGTTCTATTTACTTTATCTTGGCTCTGTTTTTTTATTGTACTCTCCTAGTGATCTTTTTGGTTACATCACATACACTGGGGCAGTACTTCCATTGCTTTTGCTTCTTGGCCATCAAACACCTTGTTGGTGGTTTGTGGGTTATCGCTCCTTGGACCACTGTCAGTAAATATTCACCACACGTGACCATGAGCACCCCACAAGACTTACCATTTCAGAAATTCTCTGACTTAACAATTTGACTCCTATTAATGATAGTCTGGCCCTTATACCTGCCCAAATCTTCAACATCCAACACATTGTCTGTAGGTACCTAATGTTAGCTTACAGTCTAATATATCCCTGACTTTGACATGCACCATCGTTATGAGATAATTGATGTCATCCACTTCACATGGGAGTGCCACAGAGTTTTGGCTCATCAGATAGATAGATAGATAGATAGATAGATAGATAGATAGATAGATAGATAGATAGATAGATAGATAGATAGATAGATAGATAGATAGATAGATAGATAAAACTTTATTTTTCTCCCCCAAAGAATGTGTTTTTACAGAAGCTCTTTAAATAAATAAATAGGTAGATAAGTAAGTAAATCAATAAATAAACAAATAAACACACACACACTTTGGTCTGAACACATAGCAGAATGACTATAAAGCAAGAAAATTAAAAAGAAAGAAAAGTTCATACTTGACCATCATAGTCACAGTGAGGCATTATGCAGATGTATTGCTGTTGGTAAAAAAGGACCCCTGTAATATTTTTGACACATTTCTGCTGAATAATTTGTTTTCTGAAAGTCCTCAGTGTTAGTGTGTCAGAGAGAGGATTATTCATAATGTTGTTCAGTTTTGTTTTAATCCTCTCTTTCACTGCTGCCCCCAGTGGGTCCAGAGTGTGCCCTGTAACTGAGTTTGCCCTTTTAAATAGCTTGTTGATTCAGTAGGCCTCTCTTGAAATAATTTTACCAGACCAAAACATCACTTCCCAGCTTCCTAAGGAAAAAACCTGCTCTGCCCTTTCTTATATAGTACCCCCAAGTACTTTTAGGAGAGGAACACCTCTGCATCCCTTCTTTGAATAGTGACCAGACTTTTTGGTGAAGCAAAAGTCAACAACCAGCTCCTTATTTTGGAGCAGACAATTCTCTTTGCACCAAGAAACAAACTTTTCCACCTGACTCCTATACTCACAAGAGTTCAGTTAGCATGAATGAACAGGCACTGAAAGCGATAAACTTAAAGATGATTGAACTTCCATTGTCCATTGTATCACAGTGAAAAAGAGCAAACCTGATCAATACAGTCACAGTGAGTGCATTTACATGCACACATATAACGAGGTTAAGGTAAGTAACCAGGTTAAGGCAGAGCCTGGTCTCTTAAAAACTGCAATTAATAGGGCAAGTAATCATCTGAAGTTCTCCTTTGGCAAAACTTCCTTCTATTATTAAACACTTGAATAAGAAGGAATGGGGAAAATGAGCTCTGGGGTTGAGATATGAAGCAATAATTCTACCCAACTGATACTATGGAACAACATGGAGATCTTTTAAAGAGAAGAAGCATTACTTAATTACAATTTTGGAGGACTTATGTCTCATAGTGTATTTCTAACTTTCCATAACCATCTAACAACTTGGCCTGCCCTGAGATATGAGGTGCTACGACCACACAGTTTGCAGAATCTGTGTGTGACATAGTGGCCAAGACAGTGGACTTTAAACCTCAAGGTTTTCTGTTTAAATTCAGGCTCTGTCTCTGTCTGTGTGATCCAATATCCCTTAACCTCCCTGGGCTCCAACTCAAGAGAAAGAACTACATGTACATAGTTGTAAAAGCTGCAGAATTTGTAAGTCTTCTTAGATGAAGGCATCAGCTAAAAATACAGTGCACTCAGAAAGTATTCAGACCCCTTCACTTTCCCACATTTTATTATACTGCTGCCTTATGATAATATCATTTCAATTCATTTTTTTCCTCATCAGGTAATACTCAATACACTAAAATAATAAAGAAAAAACAGGATTTAGAACTTTTTCTAAATTCACACCGTTTACTATGACACTTGAAATCTGGCTCGGGTGCATCCTATTCTATTGATCATTGCTGAGATGTTTCTGCACCTTGTTTAGAGTCCATCTGTGGTAAATTCCATTGACTGCACGTGATGAGCAAAGGCACACATGGAAGGCCTTCAGTTGTGCAAAAACCATGCCAGTGGTTGAAGTAAATTGCCTGCAGAGCTTAGAAACAAAATAGTTTCAAAGTACAGATGTGAGAAAGTCTACAATATTGTTATATTGATCTGACGGTCACTATGGTTGACCTCCAAAGGACCTGTGTGGAGATGTTAGAAACTTCCAAATGGATAACCAACACTCCAATACTTCACCGATCTTCGCTTTTTGGCAAAGTGACCAGATAGAAGTCTCTCTTCAGTTAACGACACATAAAATTTCACTTGGAGTTTGCAAAAATGCTCCTATAGGACTCTCAGACTGTGAGAAACAATATTTTCCAATTTAATGGAACCAAGATGGAATTATTTGGCCTTCTTAGCACCACTCATCACCTGTAAATTAACATTTCAACTATGGAAGCACTATGCTGTGGGGTTGTTTTACAGTAGAAGGGGCTGGGGACTAGTTGGGGTCAAGGAAAAACTGAATGGGCCAAAGTACAGAGATATCCTTAATGAAAACCAGACTAGACCAAAGATTCACCTTCCAAGAGGACCCAAGAGCCCAGAGACCCTAAGCAAAAAGCAACAACAACACAGGAGTGGCTTAGGGATAATTCTGGGATTGTCCTTCAGTGGCCCAGCCAGAGACGTGGAGCCAATTGAACATTTCTGGAGAGATTTGAAAATAGTTATTCAGCGATGTTCTCCATCCAACCTGACAGAGCTTGAAAGGATCTACCAAGAAGAATGGCAGAAAATCTCCAGATCCAGTTGTGCAAAGCTTGTTGTTACATTCCTAAGAAGACTTCCGCTTCTGGAATCGCTGTGTGTCAAAAACGTATGGAGTAAAAGGTCTGAAATCATAAGTCAATGTGATATTTCAGTTTTTTTCTTTTAAATAAATTTACAGAAAGTTTTTAAATCCCTTTTTGCTTTGTCATTCTGGGGTATTGAATGTTGCTTGATGAAAGAAAAAATAGTTTAAGTGATTTAGCACAAGGCTGTAACATAACAAAATGTGAAGAAATTGAACAGATCTAAATATGTTCTGAAGGCACTGTATAGTTATAGTTATGATTTAAGGAGTGCCAATCAAGAAAGCTAATAAGTTATTGGGTTACACAGCAGAATGTGCAGCATGCAACTGAGAGGAGGTAAGCTAAAGCTGTTTGATGTACTAGTAAGGCTTCCTCCGAAATTGGGTTCAATGGTTTGGTCTCCATATTACAAAAACAATATAAGAGCATGTGAGTGAGCTGAGCGATGAACTGCTGGACAGATTTCAAGACTGTGGGGTATGAGCTATGAGGAAAGATTAAAGGAGTCAAAATTTTTATCTTAAATGGAGGTTAAGAGGTGATATGATTGAAGCATTCAAAATTAGGAAGGAAATTAGTACAAGAGATAGCAACTGTCATTTTATAGTGAATTCTTTAACAAGAACATAGAAACACAGGTGGAAATTGGTAAGGGTGCATTAGGTATAGAGATACGTGTAATATGTTACCAAATAATGTGGCACAAATTCATATTTTAGAGAAATTCAGATCTCAAGTGGATGAATAGGAATTGAACAGCTAAGGAGTGAATGTCCTGTTGGCATACATTCAGATGACTGCTGCTTATGAAGATCAGGTTGGTAATCCATTTCTGAATGCTTCATTAAAATCACCCAACTTTGCAGCAATGGTGATGTTTCTGTGATGTTTTCTACCTTCCTAGTAGTGTCTAATAAGAGTAAGTGTGGAGGAGGGGGAACTAATTGAAATTGAAAAGACTTCCAAGAGCAGCGTTTGACAGCTCTTAATTGCCACCACGCTGCCCACAGTATAAGCACTCGCACAGTGGGACGTCATTTACACATGGAAGTGAAGTCTGCCCTGGTGTGCTGGCTGGTGATCCAGCACTCCTGCTTCACTGAAGTACCTTCCTGTGGCAAATGGTGCAGCTGTTGATGTGTATGTAACAGTGACATGATAATTTCATGTTTGGTACAGATACTGGAAAATGAGGCTTAGTGATTCACACTTCTCACCTGTAGGCTATGCAATCTATTCAAAGATCAGTACCTCTAAGCAGTTCCGTTATGCACGGTTAAACTGGTTCACAAAGGCCAGTGAAGGTTGTGGAAATCCCTGTCACACTCTGTCACCACTTGTTTGCACACTAGAACAGGCAGGAAACTACAATGAGGCATAAACTGTTTAGGGCAGTAGAAGAAGAAAGTACATTTGATTGTGTATATGCCTGCACACAGGACATGTGACATGATGTGATTTCCTCACATGCATTTAAAATCGTTATCAAGACTTCAATACTTACCCTAAATAATAATATAACTTCTCTTCTTTGTTAGAATAGTACATACAGCTAAACTTTTTTTCCCTATCAATAATTTCAAACACAGTTAATCCAATTCATGGATGGCTATTAGGAGCCGGGCCCTCTGGGGAACTGGAATCAACTCCACACAGGGTGCAAGTCCATCACACACCTTCACTCACTCATGAGGGGCAATTTGAGTCACAAGTTTGTGGTGCACATCGTTAGGATGAGAGAGGAAAAGCAGAGACCCCCCCCCAAAAACAACCTGCATAGACAGGGGGAGTACATGCAAACCACCACTTTACTCAAGAGCTAGCTAACTACTGTGCCACTATACCACCCTAACAACGTGTTATAAGCACATTTTAGTGATCGTTCAATTTCTTATTTTAATTAATAATTTTAAATTACCAGCTTTTATTCATTATGTAAACTCTGTCAGATACCCAATGCGTCTACGACTTTTTTTTTCAGTATAAAATGTTTATCCTCTTCCACTCAAAACCCTAACCTGCTGCCTTTACCACAACATCTGTATTTGCACGTCTTTAAAGTCTCTCCTTATAAAATGTTATAATGTACTTTGCTTTTTGGTTTGAGGTTGTAGGTTATGTGCAATATAAAGTTAATTTACTGAAATATTTTTGAGCGTACAATGCATGTTGCTATGTCAGAGATTGTGCAGGCCTCAGGCTGACACTTGGCTGAAGTGTCCTTTTTGTACTTTTTACATGGTTTCCCCATATGTGACTGATAAGTGGTACAAATAATTATGCAACAAATTCCTTAATGAAATTTTCTTTCCTGTAAGGATGCAGAATGCCTTAATAACAATTAAACTGTTCAAATACAGCACACCTTTAACAATTTGTTGGTCCAGTTATCAGAATGTGTCTGTTTTAATGCAGATCTCAAAGAGACAACCATGGATATGGCTTCTTGTAGTGTTTTCTTGCCCTGGTTTTAAGTGTGATTCTACTTTAATAGCTACCTGAACTGAAATGAAGAAGGTAACGGTGTAATTGGCCCTACTCAGCTGGACCATGACTCCACTTGCACAAAGATGAAATTACAGTGAAACACCTCATTTTGATTGGCATACAAATTGGTGAAACAAACTACATACCAGTTCAAGCGAAATTTGTGCCATTGACACAGTATGTTTACCAGTAAAGCTCTGATGGTCAGAGAATACATAAACCCTAGTTGAAGAACATCCACACATGGATCTTCAATGTGGGTTCAAGCCTTACAAGTTGCAGGGTGTTGGGTGCAATGACAGTCAGGTGACAGAGTAACTTTACAAGAGATTGTAAAAATTAGCAATGGTTAGTTAATTTGTTGATTTTGCATTGCTTTCTGTACTCATATCTAACAAGGCTCACTATGAAGGGTCCTTCTTTCCATTTACAAAAAACAGTTTGGATCCGTCATGGGATTCCAGCATGCAGCCTTTCAGTGTTTGTTAGATATCAGGAGCTCTTCCTGAAGAGGACACAGTCATAGATACACCCGAATATGAGGTTTTATTGGTTAAGTGGTCCTGCATGACTTTCAATATGTGAGAAAGATGGAGTACACAGAGAAAACCTCCACCAGCAGAGAAATGTACAAGCTTAACACAAAACGTTGAACAGGCCCAGATTTGAACTCTGGAATCTCAAGACGCAAACAGTAGGGATAACCGTAGTGCCACCATATCACACAGTATAAAAGTTCCTGTATAAAAAATTTGATAATAACAATGTCTGGTACCTCATCAGGAATACCTCTCCACCTTGTGCCCAAAGCTGCTCAGTCAAGCTCCAGACTCAAATGACCCTGCATTGGACAGAAATGACATAAAACTGCATATTCTGGATAGTGTATTGTAATCCTTTTAGCTCCATTGAGACCAATGAGAGACACTACAAAAAAATGTGATTGATGAGTTCATTGTAATATTTTTTGTTATGTGCTAAAAGTATATACGGGTATATAGAGGACAGTGCTTTATAAAATTACATTTTTGCAAGTTTCTTTTCTAAATCATTTGGTACATTTCTTCAAGGCTGTGACATCGTGGGTAAAATTGTGACCAGCTTGAAGGAAACCTGTTCTCCATCAAAAATAATCTGTAATTTAATATACTGTAGAGTAATGGAAACAGACATTTATAAAAAGAAAACAATACTTAACTCGAAGACCTGCCATTTAAAAGACATATGCCTTTTCTTCAGTTTAATATTCATTTAAGTGTTCTGCTTTGATAATGAACTTTTATGCCTCTTCCTGGGTTGACAGCAGTGTCTTGTAGATCAGGTCACTTTAACCCACACGCGCAATCTCAGTTTGTGTCTTTAATCAAATGTCAGGTTAAGTTGAATTCAACTGAATTTTATTAGCCTAGCAGGTCAACACAATCCCAACTGTCATCTGACTGAAATGTGCAGAATGGCTTGCCTGTATTTTAGTGTATTCAAAATGCTGCCTAAGCCTTCATCTAAATTCACTTGACTAGCACGTTTGAGTCTGAGGAATGATGACATTTGACTCAGTCTCTGAAGCACGGGTTGCTTTGCTCTTTTTCATTTATAGCTTTGCTCTCAAAAAGATGGTTCTAGTTTGGCTCACCTCTATGCCTGATAAGCCATGTCTGCTTAAGTCAAGTCTATCATTTCCTGTTTTCTTCATCCTCCCAGAGGGCAAAAACCTCACCTCATCCTTCAGACTAATAAAATCCTACTGCCTCCCACAAGTCAGTCTAGGATGCTTCCTTAAGATAAAGTTAATGGATGTATTTAGATCCTTAACAGACGGAGAAATGTATCACTTCAGTAAAAAACAAAAAAACGAGGCAAGGAAATACGTAAATCTAGTCTGATGAATAAAATGTGAAGCTCTGAAAAGTACCAGGCACTGGGAACTTGAAAGCCAGGTAAGTGTGTGAGTTTAATGCAGGCAACACCTTAAACATAGATATAATGAGCTTATAAAGGTAATGAGTGTGGTTTAATTACATAGATAGATAGATAGATAGATAGATAGATAGATAGATAGATAGATAGATAGATAGATAGATAGATAGATAGATAGATAGATAGATAGATAGATAGATAGATAGATAGATAGATAGATAGATAGATAGATAGATAGATAGATAGATTTTAGATGGCTTTTAACAGAAGCTCTTTAAATAAAAAACATATACATATATACACTGGCCACGTTATTATGCACATCTTGCTAGTACCTGGTTGGACCCCCTTTTGCCTTCAGAGCTGCCGTAATTCTTCTTGGCATAGATTTAGAAAGGTGTTGGAAACATTCTGCAGGGATTCTAGTCCAAATTGAAATAACAGCATCATGTACTTGCTGCAGATTTGTTGGCGGCACATCCACAATGCAAAGCTCCCGTTCCACCACATCCCAAAGGTACTCTATTGGATTGAGATCTGGTCACTGTGGAGGCCATTTGAGTACAGTGAACTGTTGTCATAGTCATGTAACAAAATGTTGCCACATCATATTGATTGAATTGAAAACCTACAGAGTGCTGAATTCAAAGACACCCCGAAAATCAAAGTGAAAAAATGATGCAGCCGGCTAGTCCATTTTGCCTAAATTTCACTGCAGCATCTCCAAATCGTACTCAGTAGTTTGTTTGGCACCCCATGTGCTTGTATGTGTGCCTGACAACATTGGGGGAAGGGGCATGCTCCTAATGAGACAACGGATGGTGTCCTGGGGGATCTCCTCCCAGATCTGGATCAGGGTAACACTGAGCTCCTGGACAGTCTGAGGTGCAACCTGGCGGCGTCGGATGGACTGAAACATAATGTCCCAGAGGTGTTCTATTGGATTTAGGTCAGGTGAGCGTGGGGGTCAGTCAAACGGTATTAATTCCTTCATCCTCCAGGAACTGCCTGCATACTCTCGCCACATGAGGCCGGGCATTGTCGTACACCAGGAGGAACCCAGGACCCATAGGGTCTGACAATGGGTCCAAGGATTTCATCCTGATACCTAATGGCAGTCAAGGTGTCATTGTCTAGCCTGTAGAGGTCTGTGCGTCCCTCCATGGATATGCCTCCCCAGACCATCACTGACCGACCACCAAACCGGTCATGCTGAACGATGTTGCAGGCAGCATAACGTTCTCCCCGGCTTCTCCAGACCCTATCACGTCTGTCACGTGTGCTCAGGATGAACCTGCTGTCATCTGTGAAAACCACAGGGGGCTGGTGGTGGACCTGCAAATTCTGGTGTTCTATGGCAAATGCCAATTGAGCTCCACAGTGCCGGGCAGTGAGCACAGGGCCCACTAGAGGACGTCGGGCCCTCAGGCCACCCTCATGAAGTCTGTTTCTGATTCTTTGGTCAGAGACATTCACACCAGTGGCCTGCTGGAGGTCATTTTGTAGGGCTCTGGCACTGCTCATCCTGTTCCTCCTTGTCCAAAGAAGCAGATACTTGGCCTGCTGATGGACTAAGGGCCTTCTACAGCCCTGTCCAGCTCTCCTAGAGTAACTACTTGTCTCCTGGAATCTCCTCCATGCCCTTGAGACTGTGCTGGGAGACAGAGCAAACCTTCTGGAAATGGTACGTATTGACGTGCCATCCTGGAGAAGTTGGACTACCTGTGCAATCTCTGTAGGGTCCAGGTATCGCCTCATGATTACGTCTTGATTACATCTTGCCTGAAGAAGGGGCCTGAGTTGCTTCGAAAGCTTGCATATTGTAATCTTTTTAGTTAGCCAATAAAAGGTGTCATTTTGCTTGACTTTTCTCTGTATTTAGCTGAATTTGTTCTCCCCTGTACTCTCACATGCTATCCAGGGCCTGCTGCAGATAAACATCCCCACAGCATGTTGCAGCCATCACCATGCTTCATGTTGGAAATAGTGTGTTTTTGATAATGTGTGGTGTTTGACTTATGCAAATCATGATGTTTATCTTTCTTAATGATGACTTAAGTCTCTACAGTCCCTTCTGGTAAACTCTAGCCAATATGTCATATGTGTTTCTTTTGCAGTGGCTTTCTCTTTGCTGCTGTTCCATAAAGCTGTGATGGTGAAGCATCCGGACAAAAGTTGTAGACTTCAGTCTCTCAGTCTCAATCATGGTAGGTTGCAAGTCCTTAAGAGATCTCATAGGTCTCTTGGTGGCCCCCTTTACTCATCTTCTTCATACACGACCAGTCTGTTTTTGAGGAAGGTCTGCTCCTGGCATATTTGCAGCATTTCTTAATGAATAATTTAACTGGTGGATTCTAAGCGATATTTAGTGACTGGGAGATTTTCTTGTGTCCATTCCCTGACTTGTGCTTTTTAATCATCTTTTCATAAAATTGCTTGGAGTGTTTTGTTTGTCTTAACTGTGTTTATTAAGAAGAATGTGACATGCTGAGCCCATGATGTGATTTGAAACTTTAAATATGTGACATTGGGTCATATACCTTCAAACCCTATACCACTTTATGTCCAATTAATTTCATTTTTATGCCACTGTATTTGACTTATTCATTTTTTGAGGGACTAAAGCAGTGCGCATTTAGCTGATGTAGCAGTTTTTTTTTCTCTTACTTTTGTTACCTTTAGTTGCCTAATACTATCTTTTTCTACTTTTTATTTGTTCATGTGGAGTGTTTTAATCCCCCAACAGAGCTTAAAAGGTTAACATGAACCTCACTGATTTAAAAGCAAAATAAACTTTTTTAACAGGAAATGAGAATGTCTAGCAGAGGTAAATGGCTGAAGCTGCAGAATTTCTCAAGCACAGTGCTATTACTCATTGGTGGAGATTCCCATGGCATATTCCGGAATTTGATATGATGCTCAATTTTTAAAAAAATGGCTGAACTTACTTGTGAGTCACCACCTAGTTGTTTAGTGATCCATTAACTACACGTCTATCTTTCATTAACCACCCTGTCAGGCTGGGCTTTTCCATTCTTGCCTCCAGAGAATGCACTGAGTGCCATTCAAATAAAAACCTGATGGTTGACAGATTACAACAAAAGCAATCCATATGTCACATGTGAAGTGAAACCATTTAAATTTATTAACATTTATAAAATGTATCCCACTAAATACATAGTTAAACTGATCAAGGGATGTAGAGTTTTGTTGAACACTCCATTGGTCTTTCAGATACAGTAAATATCTTTGCTTTTTCACACCTACAAGCTTAGGGCTCCTGTGAGGTATGCAATAAAACCCCTGAGCAAGAGGTGGTGCTCTCATTAACCTGTCCTCTGATTTTGCTCATTGAACGGAAAATGAGCAACCGGATGACTACTGATGTCACTTCCTCCTCCAGCCCTGAAGTCCCACCCCTTCCGCCCCAGACAAAATTTAAGAGCTCTTGGAACTGGAAACTCTGCTCTAAAAATGTCTTTTTCTACTGAAGAGAACTCAATTTAATGAAACTTAACAGACCTTGTTTACTTTCATTTTGATTCTAATTTCTTGATTTAACAAAGGTTAACAAATTACCATGGTTATACCCCAGTTGTTCACCTTTTTCATTTAACTTTCTTAAAACTTGAAGGTTTTCTCATTATCCTAAGGAATGCTGGTGCTTTGAATGAAATCTCATCTTTAGTCCTTTTACCCAGTGAGTAACTCAGGTTCACTAGCATGGTTAGTTTACTCTGATTAATTCCTCAGATTTGAAATCATATTTATTGTATATGATGGGCTGCTATGTGATCTAGGAATGACTATGAGCTTGTATCTGTTACTGTCAGTACTTATTTTAGTTAGAAGCATCACAGTTTGTGATTAAATGTACCAGTGCTAACCACAGTCAGCCTGACTTGCTCCATCGTACAGCATCTGGTCAGCTTGTGGATGGAGTCTATGTGTACTTTCTGTGTCTGCCTAGGTTTTTCTTGAGATGTTCACCAGAAGATATGGATGTAAGGCTAATTGGTGTTTCTGTGCCCAGATCCACTGTGACTGGATCTGGACGACTCCATAACCCTGAAGTGGATTAAGCAAATTTGAACATTTTATGTCACACTACAGTATGTTATGTTTTGAATGTATATTCAAATATGTTTATGTCCACGTCTACTGGCTAAACAAATGTGCAGGATCATCTCTGGCAGGTTTATCAGTACATCATATAGCATATACCCACACTTAAATTCACAGTCATATTGGGTCAACTTTAGAATCACAAATGAGCTTAACACTGGGATATGAGACGAAAAGCAAAGACCCTGGTGGACCCCCACACAGAATATACTGTACAAACTTCACATGGACAGTGACCAGGCCAAGATATTAAATCTAGTTCTCTGGATCTGTGAAACTGCAGCACTAAAAACCTGGCTCCGCCAACCATATAGCTGTGTAATGGAATAGGCTGCCATGATAAATGAATTAGTATAATACTTCAAAATTATCTAAGGGTCCACTCTCCATAAAATGTTTGGGGTGTTCTATCCTTTCCTCCAGTTTTTTCCTATATCCCAAAGACAGGCGAAAATGGTCTGATATGAGACAGTGGAACTTGTGATGGACCAGTGGTCCATCCTCTTCTGGTTCATGCACAATAACGTGCAGTGAATAAACTTGACTTGAGCATTCCTAGTTTTCATACTCTTCTCTGTACGTTTAGCATTCATTTGCTCAGAGGTTGATGTGCTTGCTGCTTCCTGAGCAGCTCTTCTTTTCTCCACCCTAGCGACCCGCTTCTTCTCTTCTTTCATCAGCATCTGTTCGCATTAAAACTGATTAAGTCAGTGTTTGTGTTGCAATTACTTAGTACATTTTCCTTAATTTTTCATTTAAGCTGGCACTGAAGTCTTCAATCTGCCTCAAGAGTGATTTAAGATATAAAAAGGTAGGGAAGTGACGACGAAGGTAATAGGGAATGAGAATGGCGCCCATACGCATGTGTTGCACGGCCGACCTGCTGGCTACTGCCAAGAGTTGATTCTACAATAAAATAAGATAAAAATAAAAAGAGGAATAACCTTGGAGATCAATCATCACCCCAAAAGTGGATAGTAGACATCATGTACTGTATGTGTACCAAATTTCAGGTCAATAGATCCAATGGTTTGCGAGCTACAAGTGATTTTAAATCCTGGACAGACAAATCAACTGCCACGGTAGCGTATTATATATCAAGATTGCTAGGAAGGGTTCCAGTTCCTGTTTGAAATGGTAAGGTCCGATTCACATACAGTTTTGTTAATCTGACACTAAAATTCATTTTCCAAGCAATTTTGCAATTGCTAAACACGAAACACACTAAAAAGACAATTTTTTTGAGGGTTTAAGGATTTTCAGGGTAGAAAACAAGAGATATTGCTCCCTAAAGCCCTGTTCACTTTTTCATGTTTACCTTTGTTCTTTTCTGAGGTTGTGTAATACATACAATCTGTCACACAGCTGCCAAATCAATTCAATTTATGTCCCTCATTTAAATCAACATGAAGATGTGCAGTGCAATTTTTAAAAATGTTACATTCTGCTTATTTTACATACAAAAGCCAAAACATGCACTTTATTGTGTTTTCTCCACTGAAAATCTAGCTACGTAGGAAGCTGACCCTTTTCCAACTATTCTATTACCTTGAAACCACTTTTTCCTGATTCTTGATTCCTGTGGAAGTTAAGGATATGCACTTGTCAAGTGTCGTGGAGCTACAGCCTTCTTTTTTGACACTGATGCATCTTTAAGATTGTAATCATCAAGTTTGTCATCATAATTAGCAGACTAGGAATCGTAACTACCAGAACATGTCTGTCAGTTCAACAAAATGTCTAAACGTGGCAGGATATGAGACCAGTGATTTTTTTTTTATTAATAAAGACCTTTATTTAAATATATAACAGGCAAGCACATGCAGAATTAATGTATGCAAATATAAAGCG
This sequence comes from Erpetoichthys calabaricus, assembly GCF_900747795.2. NCBI lineage: Eukaryota > Metazoa > Chordata > Cladistia > Polypteriformes > Polypteridae > Erpetoichthys > Erpetoichthys calabaricus. Next base: position 37,795,986 of record NC_041399.2, read on the forward strand.
CCATTTTTTTTCTCTGTCAATGGCATGAATTTCACTGGAAGTGAAACACAGTTTGTTTGCAATTTTTGTTTTCAAAGTGAAATGATAGGTTTCGCTGCAAATTCAATTTTACATGAACCATTTTACTCAACATTAGGTTCCTTTGCTTCACAAATCTGCAATGAAATAAGCTGTTTCAAAAAATGAATGGTAAATGTATAACTTGCTGTAATTTATTGATCTGTACACCAAATTAGTGACTATGGTCATTATGAATAATAATGACTGATGATTATATTATATTATATTATATTATATTATATTATATTATATTATATTATCCATCCATCCATTTTCCAACCCGCCGAATCCGAACACAGGGTCACGGGGGTCTGCTGGAGCCAATCCCAGGCAACACAGGGCACAAGGCAGGAACCAATCCCTGGCAGGGTGCCAACCCACCGCAGGACACACACAAACACACCAAGCACACACTAGGGACAATTTAGAATCGCCAATCCACCTAACCTGCATGTCTTTGGAATGTGGGAGGAAACTGGAGTGCCCGGAGGAAACCCACGCAGACACGGTGAGAACATGCAAACTCCACGCAGGGAGGACCCGGGAATCGAACCCAGGTCCACAGGTCTCCCAACTGCGAGGCAGCAGCGCCACCCACTGCGCCACCGTGCCGCCCTAGATTATATTATATTATATTATATTATATTATATTATATTATATTATATTATATTATATTATATTATATTATATTATATTATATTATATTATATTATGTGATGGATGGCCAGGGTCATTACCCGGCCAGGTCACCAGCTGGGTGGTAGGATCAAAGGAGAGACCACATTGGGGTCATTATCTTCCCCAAGACACTAGACGGTAGCACCCCTGGGTTGCTACAGCACCATGGATCCCCACAAAGCATGTTGGGAGTTGTAGTTTGGAGCAGCACTGTTGGGCTCTGTGAGCACTGCCAGAGGGTGCAGCAGCTTGTGGCATCACTTCGACTACACCTGAAAGAGCAGTCAGAAGGAGGTCAAGAAACACATGGAGCACCTCCTGGTGCACTACAAAAGGAGCTGCCTCACCACTAGTCGGGGAGCCAGAGTCATGAGGTGGAGGATAAAGCTTGTGCAGAGGAGTGGAGGTGAAGAAGAGAGAGAGAGAGAGAGAAGAAAAGAAGAAGGTCTGTGTTGTATTGTGTTGTGTCTGGTGCTTTTGTACTGTGTTGTGAAGTGGGGAGCAACAGAAAATACTTCACCACTGCACAATAAAACATGTGCTGTGTTGAACTTGTGTCTAAGTCTGTCTGTGTCAGGGTAGGGGAAGCTGTATGCCCCCGGTGGTCCACAATTATAATGGTTCACTGTGACCACCCAATTGATTATTGCTCTTTACACGTCTTTCTAGGTAGTTTGCAGTCCTTATGTGACTTTGGCACACTTGCTCTTTTTATAGGATCCTGCAGCTGGCTCTGAAGCTGCTCATTTGAATAATGGAATTCCAGCTCACATTGTTGGTGACTCATCCCCAGCCTGATGCAACGTGTTGGGTATATTATATTATATTATTATATTATATTATATTATATTATATTATATTATATTATATTATATTATATTATATTATATTATGTTATAAGACTCATTCATTCTAATCCGGAGTTATGGTTAGCTGGAGTCTTTTCAGGTAGCACTAGGTACAAAGTAGAAGACACCTCTGTCCAGGACTCCAGTCTATTTTAGGGATCACTCAGTCACACACCCATACTGACATACTAATAGGGATATTGATAGAAAACTACAGTATATGGCGGAAAATCCACATAGAAAATCACAGAAATAAATCACAGAGAAAATCTTTCTCCGGTCCTGTTCAGCCTATATACATGGGACTTCCAATACAACACGGAGTCCTGCCACGTGCAAAAGTTCGCTGACAACACTGCTATCGTGGGCTGCATCAGGAGTGGGCAGGAGGAGGAGTATAGGGACCTAATCAATGACTTTGTTAAATGGTGCGACTCAAACCACCTACACCTGAACACCAGCAAAACCAAGGAGCTGGTGGTGGATTTTAGGAGGCCCAGACCCCTCATGGACCTCGTGATCATCAGAGGTGACTGTGTGCAGATGGTGCAGACCTATAAATACCTGGGAGTGCAGCTGGATGATAAATTAGACTGGACTGCCAATACTGATGCTCTGTGTAAGAAAGGACAGAGCCGGTTGTACTTCCTTAGAAGGCTGGCGTCCTTCAACATCTGCAATAAGACGCTGCAGATGTTCTATCAGACGGTTGTGGCGAGCGCCCTCTTCTACACAGTGGTGTGCTGGGGAGGCAGCATTAAGAAGAAAGACGCCTCACGCCTGGACACTGGTGAGGAAGGCAGGCTCTATTGTTGGCATGGAGCTGGACAGTTTGACATCTGTGGCAGAGCAACGGGCGCTAAGCAGGCTCCTATCAATTATGGAGAATCCACTGCATCCACTAAACAGGATCATCTCCAGACAGAAGAGCAGCTTCAGCGACAGACTGCTGTTAATGTCCTGCTCCACTGACAGATTGAGAAGATCGTTCCTCCCCCAAACTATGCGACTCTTCAGTTCCACCCAGTGGGGCAAACATTAACATTATACATTGTTATTGTCTGTTTTTACCTGCATTATTGTCAATCTCTAATTTAATATTGTTTTTTGTATCAGTATGCTCCTGCTGGATTATGTGAATTTTCCCTTGGGATTAATAAAGTATCTATCTATCTATCTATCTATCTATCTATCTATCTATCTATCTATCTATCTATCTATCTATCTATCTATCTATCTATCTAGAGATGTGGATAACATGCAAACTCTACAGTAAAATGACAATGATCAGTTATGGAATTCATGCCCAGGGTACTGGATTCATATAATGACAGTACTATGCGCTATACCACTGTGTTACACATAATAGTACAGAATCATAACATTAAAACATCAAAGACGCTTCTCCTGCTAGTAAACAGTTCATTGCCTGGCCTAATCTTCTTTTATAATACGCTACCATGGTTGTCCGTTTGTCTGTCCGGGGTTAAAAATCACCTGTAGCTTGCAAACCATTTGAACTATTCATCTTAAATTTGGTACACATACGAGACGTCTACTATCCGCTTTCGGGGTGATGATTGGCCTCCAAGGTTATTCCTCTTTTTATTTTTATTTGATTTTATTGTAGAATCAACTCTGCAGCGCATGCGTATGGGCGCCATTCTTATCCTTACCACCTTCGCCATCATTTCCCCTACCTCTTCATATCTTAAATCATTCTTAAGTCTTCAATCTGCCTCAAGTGGCAGCTTAAGTGAAAAATTAAGGAAAGCATACTAAGTAATTGCAACACAAACACTGACTTAATCAGTTTTAATGCGAAAAGATGCCAACAAAAGAAGAGAAGAAGCGGGCAGCTATGGTGGAGAAAAGAAGAACTGATCAGGAAGCAGCAAGCGCATGAACCTCTGAGCAAACGATTGGTAAACATACAGAGAAAGAGGATGAAAACTATGAATGGTCAAGTCAAGTGTATTCACTGCACTTTATTGTGAAGTGCGCCATTACTGATATAATATAATATAATATAATATAATATAATATAATATAATATAATATAATATAATATAATATAATATAATATAATAATTTACTAAACCCTGCGGTGGGTTGGCATCCTGCCCGGGATTGGTTCCTGCCTTGTGCCCTGTGTTGGCTGGGATTGGCTCCAGCAGACCCCCGTGACCCTGTGTTCGGATTCAGCGGGTTGGAAAATGGATGAATGGATAATATAATATAATATAATATAATATAATATAATATAATATAATATAATATAATATAATCCATCCATCCATCCATCCATTGTCCAACCCGCTGAATCCGAACACAGGGTCACGGGGGTCTGCTGGAGCCAATCCCAGCCAACACAGGGCACAAGGCAGGAAACAATCCTGGGCAGGGTGCCAACCCACCGCAGGACACACACAAACACACCCACACACCAAGCACACGCTAGGGACAATTTAGAATTTCCAATCCACCTAACCTGCATGTCTTTGGACTGTGGGAGGAAACCGGAGCGCCCGGAAGAAACCCACGCAGACACGGGGAGAACATGCAAACTCCACGCAGGGAGGACCCGGGAAGCGAACCCGGGTCCCCAGGTCACCCAACTGCGAGGCAGCAGCGCTACCCACTGCGCCACCATGCCGCCCTATAATATAATATAATATAATATAATATAATATAATATAATATAATATAATATAATATAATATAATAATTTACTAAACACTGCGGTGGGTTGGCATCCTGCCCGGGATTGGTTCCTGCCTTGTGCCCTGTGTTGGCTGGAATTGGCTCCAGCAGACCCCCGTGACCCTGTGTTCGTATTCAGCGGGTTGGAAAATGGATGGATGGATGAATTTACTAAACCTAATTAATCCAGATTTTTTTCAATTTTTTAATTTAAATCTCTACAGAAGCAATAAAATACGTGCACAGTATACTATAATATAACTGATATCAATGAGTTTAATAATTATTTTTTATTATGTCTTTATCTGCTCACATTTTTTACTATCTTAATTAAGCTGTAATTAATTCATTAATTAAATACTCACATTTGGATTTACAATGAACTGTTTCCACGCAGGCTTTCCAGAATGTTCACAAACGTGAAATGTTTTCCCTTTTAAGCATTTCATTTTGCCACATACTTATCCACACAAATGTACCTATAGCGCAATGAGCACTACTAGACATGCACTATTTCAGCTTTGGAGCTGAATTAATATGTTACATTTTCCACTGTTACCACACTGCTAATATACTACATAGTTTCAGTTGTTTTTTCGCTCCCCCACTCCTCTCCTGAATGTGTTTGCTCCTGGGAGGTCACTGGATACTTCCCAGCAGGTCCTCAGCAGGTGCAGTCCTGCTGTTCTCAGCGTGTGCAAGTCTAGCAGCTGCTTTTAAGTTGTACTCTATGTGGTATTTCATGGCAATGCAGCATCTTTTTCTGGATGTTTGTTAAACCAGGAATTAGTAGAAAAAAATCAGCTTGTGCCGCCATTCTCATAATGTGAATAAAATTAAAAAGCTACATAAAAAAGCTAATTACTAGTGAGCCTATGGGTTGAGGATCAGCACAGTCCATGTGGTTGTTGCTAAATCTAACACTTTATATACTTTAACCATTAAAAATTTGTGCATATAACTAGGAGTGATATTTTACATGTATTTTGTACTTTTTGCCAGGGCTTTCAGGTCTATCTTTTTTTTTTATTCAAATAAGTACAGGAGTCAGCTTTGCAGGTTAGCAAGACTATAAGAAGAAGAAAACAAAAAAGCCTTTAGGCTGTGAACAGCTTGACTAACGGAGGGAACTGACATTTATGGAATGCTTGTTACCTACTTAGGTTAAACTAACTTAAAATGCAGCTTTAAGAAGGATTTGAACCTTTTTATATTTGGGATTTGTTAGCAAAGTGGGTTCCAAGGTCATTGAGTTTTTTTGGCAGGTTGTTTAAAGGTGACATCTATCTATCTATCTATCTATCTATCTATCTATCTATCTATCTATCTATCTATCTATCTATCTATCTATCTATCTATCTATCTATCTATCTATCTATCTATCTATCTATCTATCTACCAAATCTTTAGCATAAGCACAGATATAAAAACTAACATTAAAAGTTAATAATTGTTGACCATTGTTAAATCTGAAAAGTGAAATTCTGTTACTTGATTCTTTTTACTATTATCAGTGTTTTATTTTTTCATTTAGAGTTAGAAAAATATAAAATAATGAAAATACACAACAAGCCATCCATCTATTTTCCAAATCGCTGAATCCGAACACAGGGTCACGGGGGTCTGCTGGAGCCAATCCCAGCCAACACAGGGCACAAGGCAGGAAGCAATCCCGGGCAGGGTGCCAACCCACTGCAGGACACACACAAACCACACACTAGGGCCAATTTAGAATCGCCAATCCACCTAACCTGCATGTCTTTGGACTGTGGGAGGAAACCGGAGCGCCCGTAGGAAACCCACGCAGACACGGGGAGAACATGCAAACTCCACGCAGGGAGGACCCGGGAAGCAAACCCAGGTCCCCAGATCTCCCAACTGCGAGGCAGCAGCGCTACCCACTGCGCCACCGTGCCGCCACAACAAGCCACAAAAGCAATATTTCAAAATATAAAGTAAAAAAAATTAAAGTGATATAGTAAAATAATTCACAGAAGAACTGCATTCTATTTTAAAAATGATATACAGAGTATACAGAGTTAGAAGAAGTAATTGAATAAACCTTTGGCAATTCGGGGCAAGCTTTGTTTCCATTCGATATGTGACTGACTTTATCCAAAAATGGTTCATAAAAAGAATATTTACCATACAAATTACACGGTGGGATCTAATTTTAACTCTTGGTCCAGTCACTCTCGTTTTTCAGTTTTCATGTTTCATATGTCCATGCTGCATACACAAAAATATGCGCATTAGAATAATTACTGATGTCTAGTCATTCAGCCACTTTTGCATCTAGAAAGCAACAGGAGCCAGTCCACTACAGAGCACATTATACACCAAACCATACTCACTCACACTGGGCCAATTTAGAGTCACTAATACACCTAAAGCACATAGCGTTTAGAATATGTGGAGAAAAAAAGTAAATAAAGTATTGAGATGTATACATCACTTGACTGTGACACAGTAAATAACTTCCCTTCCCACTTTGACCCTAAAATGGCAAGGAGGACCACTAACATTATTTGACTTCAGTCCCACCCCTTCTGGTATTTAAGAGAAAGCTGGATGGGCAGAACCTCACTCTCAGTGACCGCAGCCAAATGCAAAACTAGTGAAAAAACTGTCCGAAAAGATGAGGAGGGAATGATGTCAGTGGCCTCCACCTGTTAAACCATTCATGTTTTGGGGGTTGTCTCATTGTTGCCCCTCTAGTGCACCTGTTGTTAATTCCATTAACACCAAAGCAGCTGAAACTGATTAACAACCCCCTCTGCTACTTAACTGACCAGATCAATAGCCCAGAAGTTTCATTGACTTGATGCTATACTCAGATTAAAAAGTGTTCCTTTAAATTTTTTGAGCAGTTTATATATATATTTATATAAATATGAAGTTGAATAGGGGTGGGGCAAAATTTCTGAGAGTTTTCTGTAAGACACAAACCCTAGGGGAGAGAAGAATTGCTTGTATTAGGCAATCAAACAGTCATAAAGATTTTTTACAATGAGATATGAGACTTGTGCAAAATTGCAGAGGACCCAGCATTTGTTAAATTATTATTTGTCTGAAAGTGTGATTTCTCTTTGACCGCAAGAACGCAGCCTGATATGTGACAATATATATAACATGTATATCTCCAGATATTTTCTTGTCATACAAATTGCTCAAGTGGCATTACACTTGACCTTCTTTATTCTCTTTGTTGGCTCTGTTGCTATTAAGTCCACATAGCAGTCTCCACATACAGTACGTTCTTGGACTAAGTCAGACTTGGCTATGAGCATCCCCCAATGTCCAAACGCTCACTGATGAACACCATTCCCAAGTTCGACTCCAGAAATAAGTCCCAGAATTGGTGTTCTGGCCAAGGTTCTCATAGATTTAATATAAACTATCATGGGAATCATTTATGGATTGTTCTTTCTCTGACACATTTGACCCTCTCATACCATCATCTGGGGCCTCATGTATAAATGGTGCGTACGCACAGAAATGTTGCGTACGAACGTTTCCACGCTCAAATCGCGATATATAAAACCTAAACTTGGCATAAAGCCACGCACATTTCCACGGTACCTCATACCCTGGCATACGCATTTTCTCCACTCAGTTTTGCAGACTGGCAACACCCAGCGTCAAAGCAGTGCTACTGTTCCTGTGTGGTTACCCTTTCTTTCTTAGACCCACATTCCTGACGTGGCTTTATAAATACACTGAAACTAACTGCATATTATTTATTAGTGTAACACATCTGATTGTAATTAACCTGCAGCAATATAATGGTCCAGGGAATAGCCATAGTATTCCAAATACCATAACTGCTTTAGCGTTGTTACTCTCACTGCACCTTCTTTTTCTTTCAGCTGCTCCCGTTAAGGGTTGCCACAGCGGATCATCTTTTTCCATATTACTCTCACTGCACCACTCGGAGTATTTATATCACTGTATCTGAGTGTAAATCACAGCAGCAGCTGATTGGAAAGAGAATTATCGGTATACAGCATGAAGCAGATGCTGCCTCAGCCACGGCAAAACACTTCAGAGACCTTTCTGTATGGACCTCGTGGTTCAGAAACAGTTTCATCCCAAGAACTATAAACACACTCAATCAGTCCATCAAGTGCTCCTTGTAGAACTGTTTGTACTTATAAGTACAATTACCTCACTGTAAACTTGCACTACAGTTATAATATTGCACAACCTGCGCCACTTTATAAAGAGCGTATTTACATATGATGACGATATCATTTTTAAGATGAAATGCAGCAAAATATGTTGATTATATTATACAGATAAAACTTTAACTTCATTTAAATAATCTGTATAGTTAATAATTAAACATGTGAGGACACGGTGCCGCAGCGCTAGCTAGTTCAGGGATTGTTCCTGCATTGCGCTGTATTATTGCTGGTGCTGACGCGACACTGGAAGGATAGACGGATAGAATAATTAAACATGTACTACGAAGATATTTCAATGTTCCTTAAAAGTTTGGAAGAATCGGCGTTCTAAGCTTACAAATGGCTTCACGTCTATTACAGAGCTGATTGTGTGGCGATTGGGTATTTGGAGAAAGAAAAGTAAGGACAGGAATTGGAGGTTAGTACGTTTGAAAGAGACAGTACTTCTGTAATAAATTATTTCTTCGAAGGTCGCTCATGGCGCAGCAAGCCTCTTGCGTGAGACATGAACAAGCACTGCGCCACCGTGTTCCCATGTTTAATAACATGCTTTCATTCCTATCATCATGAAAAAGATATCAAGTATACTTCTCAGTATTTTAATTATTCAGAGAGCTGTAATATCACAAATGTAATGGATTATGTGTCTTGTTGGAGAAAAAGAAAGCCCGTTTAAGAAGCAGGTAGTAATTCACACACATAGAGCACATAGAAGATTGAATACAGAACAAAGCATTTAACATGCCACTTTAGTTACAATTAGATTTTAGGAACTAGTAAATTAAACGATTTTAAGATGAAGTTTATGATGTTCTACTTTAATGGCAAAATAAACTACGTGAAGTGGAAATTTCGAGATTAAAGTTGACATTTCGTGCTTTTTTCCCACTGTGTGCCTATTTTTTTTCTCTGTATCCTAATAAGCTTTCATATGAAACTCAGACGGTCTGCTACGAGTCACCTTTTCACGGCGACTTTGATATGTGATTTCTTTTTTATTTCGGGCACTGTGCGACTTTGTGAACTTAACCTTTCGTGTTTCTCCGACACTCTGTCACTCGATCAACTTCATTTTGTTGATTATACCACTGTTTAAACCAACAAATAGTACGTTTTTCCTTTGCCTCCACTTGGTATTCGCTGAAATTCTTATATTTTCCTCCGTGCTTTTCCCATTGTCTTTTCACAGAAGGCTATTTATATTGATTTGCATATTCAAAGAGGCGTAATTCTGGGAGGAGTTGGGGCGGGACAGAAGGCGCGTGCACGTGCGTTTCTTTTCACGCTGATCGGGATTTATGTAGCGGAAGAACGTGGAAGTTTGAGTACGTACAGATTCCTGCATCTGGATTTTTCTGTGCGTACGCACATTCCCGCTTTTGTGCTTACGCCATGTTATAGTGTGAGTTCTACGCACGGCGTTATACGTGAGGCCCCAGGAGAGTACATCTCCAGATAATATAACTCTAAGAATCACTGAAACTCACAATTCCCCCAACCATACCAGGAGAGGATGGAGAAACTTGTTGGAGGCAAAATGGCCTGGAAAGAATTTCCAAGAAAAACCAAAATTTTGGATATCCAATTTGACACAAGCAGACCGTCTCAGAATAAATTTTATGCATGCTGAGTGTCTCAGAATAAACACTACACTAGCTTTAACAAATAGGAACTGGTCTAGTGTAGGTCTTTGGAAAATAGCATTATGGGTATTATGGAAAGAATTATTTTATTTTACAGATGAATGAGTCATGTGGCAATGAATGGTGACTTCATGCCATTTTAGGCAAATGATGATTTTGCTATTGGGTTGTCTACATGGTGGACATGGTTTTTGGTAGAGAGCATTACATCTCTGCAAAAATAATGTAATAAGCACATAAGAATTAGGTTATTATCTTAGTTTTTTTAAATGTTTAAGAATATGCTTTATTTGATACAGCCACATATATTTGAAGTACGAATGACTTGAACCAGTTTTTGTCAACTAATCATTATTCATGATGGAGTCTGCTCTTTCTGTTCCTAGAACAAGTCATGAGCAGCTTAGCTCATCTGGTTAAAAGCCTTGCTTTCTATGAAAGCTTCAGTTTAAATTTTACAAAAGGTCGACCACCTGACCTACTCATATCTCTTGTCCATAGCCCATTGTACAGAGGAGAGCTATATTCCTCACCAGGCAAATTACACGGGTGTCACTTGAAATTTTGTCACCAACAATATACCCTTCTATCTGGTCCCTCTGGTGAATTCAATATTAAACAACAGGCCTCTACCCAGTCTACAAAGTGTATTTACTTATAGGAAGTGTCCAGCCATCTACATTAGTGAGAGAGCTGACTAACAGATTGTTTCAGAAAACATGTTTGAAACAAATCAAAGTTAAAGACCTTACAAAGCCCTTCGTAGAAAACTTCACATCCCATGATCATAGCTACACTGATCTCTCTGTTTGTGTTCTTTCACAGGGCTTCGAAGGCACTATTCAAAGAAAAAACCAAAGAAGCTAAGCTCATTCTCAGCCTGGATCACATATTTCTCTTAATGACCAACTAACATTTTAATAATTCCTTTCATCTTCTCTAATGGCAGCTTTTCCACCGCCACTCTCACTTTCTCCTTTCATCTGCCCTGGCTTTGTTCCCACCTTCCCCTCCTGTATATGTTACCTGCTTTTTTTCCTTTTCATTTGCTATACTGATAAAGGCTATATAGCCGAAACATTGAGTCTTTTACCTTCTTTTCTTTTCAAACTGGAAATAACCTTTAAGCTTTTATTTTTCTTTGCAGATCCATGCTGACACAGCCCTGCACCAACTCCATGTGTGTATTTGTATATTTACGTATGTGCAATTCATTGAAGGAAATATTGTCAAATACATAGTTTGTGAAGCACATGCATAGCCAACCATACATAAGAAAAAAAATGTTCTGATAGTTTTACTCACCTTCTGTTGCCAAGAATGTTGATATAGTACAAAAACAAAATCTACTGACATACTGGTATAATGCACGCCTGACTCTAATTTTGATTCTTTAAGTTGAAAGTCATAATGCCAGGGCATGTTATGTCAAATTGGGGTGTGACTGTAGATGTTGAAAAAATGTAATAAAATCCTAATGAACATCAGTTTACTTTTAAGTTTTAAAATGAAGCATTTGAGGTTTTCAGTTCAATTAATTCACACAAAGCACCTCATTTGGCAGTGCCGCACAAGAATACACATGTTGCTTACTTTATATTTTATGCATGAAAATTTAAGTATGCGTGAGGTAAGCTTTGTACTGAATCGGCTCAGTCTTTCAATCACATCTATGCTGTCACTGCTCAGGAAAAGTGAGGAGAGAAATTTTTCATAGTTATCCTTCATTGTCACAGAAAAAATTTTGTTTCACATTTAGCAATCTACTATATTAAGCAAGAAAATAATCATGAAGTATACACACAACCATATTCAAGTAATTATAAAACAGTTTAGGGTTCTTTAGTTTGGAAACTTCTATGTTCTAATAAAACTGTCTTATAGCCTGTGATATGTTAGAAGGCAGCCATGTAATTCCTGGGAAAACACTGAGGTGCCCAATCTTGGGGAATGTGGAAGGTGCATAGCCAAGAAACTCTACTATGTTAGGACAGACCCTCTTATCTAATGTCAAAGAGTAAAGCACACACCCAACCCACTCTCAAAAGACTTTCTGTTTGAAATGTAATATCATTTGCAACATTTCTACTTACAGGTGATTTGAAAGACCATAAAATGGCAGAATATTACACCTCTGTGTCATTGTGCATTTATAAATAAATAAACAATATATTATTGATCACAGAGATTAAATCATGATTCATCAACAGAGTGTATATAAATATAAGATTAGATTAGATTAGATAAACATTATTAAACCCATGGGGTAATTCACATGCATAGAGCACTGGAAACATTAAAAACAAGGAAAAGGACAAATAATACAGCCAATCAATCAATAAATAAATTTATATTGTGCAGATATTTCAAAATGAACTTAATGAGTACATTGAATTGCCTGATGGCAGTGGGCAGAAAAGCCCCCAGAGGTGCTTCTTAGCACACAGTGCTGGAATGAGACTGTGGCTCAAAGTGCTCCAAGGGAGCACCTCATGGAGGGATCATTTCATGATGGCATCACATTTTGCTATCATCTTCTTTTCCATAACAGCTTCCAGTGTGTCCAGGGTTTGCGCCCTCGGATGGAGCAGGCTTTTTACTGATAAGTTTGTTCAGGCATTGTGCTTCTTTTGAGCTCAAGTTGCTTCCCCAGGTAACTGCAGAACAATACACTGGCTACTGTTATGAACAGCAGTCAAAACAAAATGCAAATGAGTGCACAAATGGCAGAGCCAGAATTAATTTAATTAATACTGTAGTACTTCTAAAAAAAGGAGTAATACATTTGAACTGGGGGTGGAGCAGTGGTGGTGTTGCGCCTCCCAATAAGGAGATCCATCCATCCATCCATTTTCTAACCCGCTGAATCCGAACACAGGGTCACGGGGGTCCGTTGGAGCCAATCCCAGCCAACACAGGGCACAAGGCAGGAAACAATCCTGGGCAGGGTGCCAACCCACCACAGGACACACACAAACACACCCACACACCAAGCACACACTAAGGCCAATTTAGAATCGCCAACCCACCTAACCTGCATGTCTTTGGACTGTGGGAGGAAACCGGAGCGCCCGGAGGAAACCCACACAGACACGGGGAGAACATGCAAATTCCACGCAGGGAGGACACGGGAAGCGAACCCAGGTCTCATAAGGAGATCAGGTTTCACATCTAAGGCTCCTCCCACGTGGAATTTGCATGTTCTCCCTGTATCAGTCCAAAGACATGCAGGTTAGGTGGTCTGGCCCTAGTTTGTGTCTGGTGTGTGTGTATTCATCTTGTGATACACTGGTGCTCTGTCCAGAGGGTTGTTCCTGCTTTTTTCTCTGTGCTTGCTGGAATTGGTTCCAGCCCCCTGTGACCCTGCTTGGATTTAAGCAGCCTTAGAAAATGATATGGTATAGTACATCAGAATAGGGGATACCTAGGTAAGTTAGTACACTGCTTTAGTTGGTCTTAACAAAGTGTACACTGGTTACTTCTCTATCTCTTCTGAACCCTCATTCAAAGTATTCTCAAATACATACATAAAGTTTATTCAGGCCTGTCTAAGAGTTTGTAATAATATAAATTTCTGATATACCAAAAAGATATCACTGTTTCATTCTTTTTTACTTAACATAGTTAGTAAATTCTTATTTTTTTATGAATATAGACTAAGGAACAAGAAACTTTTACTGATGTCTAGTGATGAGCGAAAAGATGGGCATGAATTGAATTTGCACAAATTCCACTCGGAGAGAAACTCTGTGTTTCACTTCACAAACAAATTTGCAACATAAATTATGTTTCACACCCAGCAAAATTTGTGTCATTCATTCACACTGGAATAAAAGTGTTTAATTTCTGTCTGGAAGCATTTTCATGCATTAATCCCGCGTGTGCCTGCCTGTCATTTAGTATTAAAACAAAGATCTGTAGTGAAATAATTAATCATTAGAAGTTTGTATTCGGGATTCTGGCAGCAGAATGTATTGAGTTATCCTGTGGAGAAAACACTGAAAACGTGCATGATGATGTATTTTATTATGTCTTTGTATGGAACATATGCAGCATGTCACATTCTTAAAAATTGTACTCTAAATGAATATATAATTGATTTTACCGGTGTGTTACTGATTGTATGCTTTACACAGTTGCAGAAAAGAACATGTGAAAATGGGAATGCAGTTTAAAATTAGATTAGATTAGATTAGGTTAGATAAACTTTATTAATCCCAGGGGACACTGAAATGCATACAGCAGCAGGAACATAAACAAGAATACGGACTCACAATATAGATTATACAGTCAATCAATCCAATCAATCAATCAATCTTAATACATAATTCGCCAGTCTCCTCACTCACTCACGTCCGTCCCAAGCCAAATGCGCAGTTGCCTTCTGCGCACGTCGCCTTCTGCACATGTCCGAAGCCGAATGCGCAGTCACCTTCTGCGCAGCTGCCTGAAAAACCTTACGAGACCGACATCACAGCAGGCGGCGGATTTACGGCCGTGAAAATTCAAAGAGAAAGGCGACTACAGCTGCGAAAATTCAAAGAGAAAGGCGACTTCGATTAAAGCTCTAGAGGCCTGAAAGGTGATTTTGACTACAGCTTGAGGCCTAATTACGCATTCATTCAATACACCTATATCAGGTTTGTGGTGCAGAATGCGCAGTCGCCTTCTGCGCACGTCGCATTCTGTGCATGTCCGAAGCCGAATGCGCAGTCGCCTTCTGCGCAGCTGTCCGAAAAACCTTACGAGGCCGACATCGTGGCAGGCGGCGGATTTATGGCCGCGAAAATTCAAAGAGAAAGGCAAGCCTTTCAAGCCTCTTACCATTACCACAGATTATAAGTAAAGCAGTTCCAATAAGAAACTAACCTCGCTCGCATGTGTGACAATGGGTATTTGTATAAGTCAAGTCAAGCTTATTATCATGTGGACATAATGCAATGAAATTCTAGTTTGCATGTTTCCTCAGAAGAGTTGACAAAAAACACAATAGAAACAAACAAACAAACAACCAAATAAATAAAATATAAATTATATGCAACATATACATATATATATATATATATATATATATATATTCATGGCATTCATAGTCTGAATCACAATCTGATTGTATGGGTGGTTACCTACCAGGTAACGCTTGTGGTTGGTCAGCAAGTTGGCTGACATCCACCACGGTGCCCTCCTTCAGTTGCGAGAAGCAGATCATAGAATGGTTGAAACAGTTCACTGTCAAAGAGTATAATGCAAAGAGTACGTGACCCGTGTTTCACCCTAATTCTGGGCTCATCAGGTGTACACACTCATTGTACCCCCCTCTCAGGGAATTGAACCTCGGATGTCAGCGCTAGAGGCGAAGCCTCTAACCTTGTGCCACAGCATGTGATTCACCATGAACAAACCACACGGCGTGGTTTATATATATATATATATATATATATATATATATATATATATATATATATATATATATATATATATATATATATAGTGGGGAACAGCCTGGACACAGACAGGTAGACATCATTTAAGCACCACAACAATTTTATTTACACAATATTTACAAATGAAACACTCACACAACCCAGTGCCGCAGCACCAATCACCCCAAAGTCCAGGCCTCACAACGCCTCTTCTCTCTTTCTCTGGTCCACCTCCACTCCTCTCCTCCGAGCTCCGTCCTCTTCCACCCGACTCCAGCCATTGAACGGAGGGAGGCGGCCCCTTTTATACACACCTGGATGTGCTCCAGGTGCCTCCCGATTAGCTTCCACTGGCACTCCCCAGTGTGGCGGAAGTACCGGCTGTGCACCCAGAAGCACTCCGGGTGTCCCTGGTCTTCTTCCCCCCAGCACTGAGTTCTGAGGGCCAGGGCTCCAAAGGCATTGGGGTGCCCCCTGGCGGTGACTACGGCCCCCTATGAGGTTGAGCTTCAAAGCTCTGTTCCCGTGGTCCCCAAAGCCACCAGGGCGGTCACCCCCATGTGGTATGGGGGAGGCGTAAGCCCTCCTCTGGTCCTCCTGGGCATCCCGGCTGGCTACCACCCCCAGCCTCCTGTGACAATATATATATATATATATATATATATATATATATATATATATATATATATATATATATATATATATATATATATATATACATACACAGAATATTTGTACTTATGATTTTTCATTCAGTAGCTTTACGATCTTTGGGTGGAAATTGTCCTAGGTGTGAGTGCCAGTGGTTCTGTACTATTTTCCAGAAGGGAGGAGTAAGAAAAGCAGCTGTGCAGGAAGGCTGAGGTATTTAAAAGCAATATTTGACTTTTCAAAGCCAGTGAATGTTGTATGTCCTGAATGAAAGGCAGTTGGATGCCAATAATATTCTGTGCGGCCTTCAGTGCCCTCTGCAGTGCTTTACAGTCTTACAGTAAGCTGAGCAGGTGCCATGTGATGGTGTGATTGACTCAGTAAGGATGGACTCTACTGTGTACCTGTAGAAGTTCAAGGTAATAGAGAAATGCAAGCTACCCACAGATGTCTGAGGACATAGAGACACTTGAGAATAGTTTTGACAAAATGACCAAATGTGCTCACTTCAGTTCATCAGTTATGGTCACTCACTCCTTCAACAGCAAACTCTATGTTGTAGATATGAGTGTGGCCTGCCTTCTGCTTTCTGAAATCTTTGAGAAGCTCCTTGATTTTGCTGACATTAAGGAAGAGACGGGTTGTCCTGGCAGATAGACCTTTTCTGTATAAGTTGTCACATCATTGTTAGTCATCTGGCAATGCAGTGCCATCACATTAAAAATTAGTTTCTGCACTTGCTAACAAGAGAGGTTGCAGCTCCTCACCAAGCTGTACTGATAAAGTGAGTTCATAAAATAGCAAAAGAATTAATAAATGCCTTTTCCTGGTATAATGTAGATTATTCAGATTGATCCAAATAAGAAAAACTGAGAAATTATTGTGCAGACAAAACAAGCTGGTTAATAAAGCCTTTCAATAACCAAGGCAGCATGATAACAATGAAACAGGACTGTTGCTATTAAAGTGTGTACATTAATTACAGATATGCATATGTGTCGACAAACATTGGCAGTAAAAACTGTTTTATTACAAATTATACAAATGGAAAAAAATGATGTAAGATATGAAAAACACAGAAATGCAATCAATATAATTAATGATTTTCCTTTGTTTATTTTGACAAATAGTAAACATTGTTTTGAACTTGATTCAAGACAGACTGGAAGGATGAACATTACAAAAGCAAATGGGGCCTGCAGCTCAGATACATTGCTTTCAATAAGAATTGGAATTAAGCAAAACAAATGTATTGCTTTAACAAAGCCCAGCTAAAAATCACTTTCAGTTGCATTGCTTAAACTGGAAAAATGACCTGTACTCCTATGTTCCTTTTGTCCTTTTTTGACATTTTGTTTTTTCTATTTTGTTGCTAAGGCACCATGAAGTCCCTACATTGATGGATTGAAGGCCAGAGGTCCACATGACCATCATCAACTAATTCTTCTATGTGAGCCATGAGGACTGATTGAGATAATTTATGTTAGGTAGAATGCCCAGTGAGGGCCTGGTGGTCTCCTGGCCTTGGAACCCCTGCAGATTTTGTTTTTTTTTTCTCCAGTCCCCAGGAGAGACCGTGTTCTGGGCACTACCTGCCCCGGGAAACTAGAGGGCAGCCGCCCGGGCTTTCTGTACGGCCACGAGTTTGGATCTTAGAAGCTTCACCCTGCTGGGGCATGTGGCCCTTAATTGCAGCACTTCCACCACACCTGGAAGTGCTGCAGGAACTGGGTCATCGAGCACCTGGAGCACTTCTGAGTGCCTTATAAAAGGAGTCAGCAGCCAATACTCCAGAGGCCAGAGTCGGGTGTAGGAGGACCAACCCTGCTGGAGGAACTGTGCTGTAAGGAAGGGAAGCAGGGGGAAGCTGTTCCCACATTAAAAATAAAGGTGTGTTGCACTGGCACTTGTGTCTATGCTTGTCTGTGTCGGATAGGGTGGCTGATACATCCCCTGGTGGTCCACAACATATATATCAGCCTTTAGTATATGTTATTTGTGCTGTTTTGTGAACTTTGGGGTTCTTTCAATTTACTACATTGTATTATACTCCTCAGGCTATGTGGTCTTAAACAAACTCCTAACTGAATTTAATTAATGTTTTGGGCTAATGGGCACACCAGAATCTATTGGTATATTGTTTAAGGCTTTGGACATCAAACCCTGAGGTTGTGGGTTCAAATCCTGCTACTGACTCTGTGTGACAAAGAACATGTCACTTGAATTGCCTGTGCTCCAATTGGAAAACCAATAAGAAACGTAGCCAATTGTATCAAAAATGTTGTACGTTGCCATGGATAAAGGTGTCAGCCAAATACGTAAATGTAAATGTGGCAGAATAAGCTTTAATGTTTAGTGATCTTAGTGAAGTAGGAGTTCTCAGAGAAAACCTACAGATAATCGATCTGTAAAGCAGCAGTGGTAACCAGTGCCCCACCATCTCTTGCTATTACCTGGCATGTACAGAAATGCAGATTTGTGTTATATAGCAAATACTATCATCTCTGCATCCATTCATTTTGTGAATGCACTTTTTTCCATTTCAGGTTGATGAAAAACCAGAATCTGTTTGTGCAGCAATAGTATTAGGGAGGAATGAATCCTGGGAAGTATGCCATTCTATAAGAGGGCATACTTATGAAGTACTGTAACTCATACTGGGCTACTTTACATTATGCCAGTTAACCTTATATTACACCAGTTAACCTAAACTGCATGTTATTGGAATATACACCAGAATCAAAATACCGTTGGAGAAAACTGATAGTGACATGGGGAGAGCATGCAGACTCCACAAAGACAATGACCAGTCCAACAATCCTTAAGCTACAGCAGTGTTCACAAGTCTGCCACTGTGTCACTCATATTTGTATTATAGGAATTCTAATTTTTGTCTAGTGTCTCCAAGTTTAATGAAACCTGAAGCATAATGTCTATTTAACAATAAATAATAAAGGAAAACGCACAAACAGTGGGATTAACTGGGTTCAAGAAAATGAATGAATGGATTGACCCTCATCATCTATTCATTCCAGAAGCTATTTAATTTAATTAAAGGTTATGGCACAAACCGAGCCTGGATAGGTTGCCAGTCTATTACAGGACACTGTCATGCACAACCACTCAAATAGGGTCAATTAAGGGTTACCTGTTAGACTAAACTTTTGTTCTTTGGTATGTGTAAGGCGGTGTACCATGACAGATATCTACAGAGACACATGGAGAATGGACAAACTCCACACAACCAGAGAACTGGCCGTGATTTGAACCCAGGACACAGGAGCTGGAAGGCAGCAGTACTAAACTCTATACCACTGAGATACCCTGAGTAAGTTATTTTATAAGATTTTTATTTTATACACATTTTTGATTTTTTAATTACCTCAATATATTCCTTTCAACTAGCACATTGTAAAGAAGCAGTTAAATCCTTTTGCTGTCTCAGGCCGTTTGTTATGTTTCACTTGTTCAAACTTCCTCTGTTTGTACAAGTCCTTTCCAGCTGTCAGACCCTTAAATCTGCAGAGCAGGTATTCTTGCTGTGAGTGACGTTTCTCCCTGGAGGTTGTTTTATTTATTAAAGTTGAGGAGGTGAAGCATGCTGCTTATCTGTAAACGGAGGAAGTTAGAGCATCTGCTATTTGCAGGAACAGATCAGCATGCCACAGACACATTGCTATACGCATCTATCCTCAGCAAGATTCAGGCTGTCCCAGCACGACTACTGTGTAGTGTACTGAGAGATATCCTACAAAGACAATCTTTGCCAACCATGTATGGCACAAAATAGCTTATGTGAAAGAATAAATTTCAATAAATTAATACTGCAGCATCTTGAAATTAATAGCAGACATTTTGTTTAATGGTTAAAGTATTTGGCTGTAAACCTTAAGGATACCTTCTTACCTCTGACTCAATGTGTGTCCTCATCATCTGGGTTGCATTGGATAATTAAGTCAACCAATTATACAAATACTAAAGTAATCCACTCTTCAGATACATGCAGAGTGCTGTTTTTCCTATCTTAAAAATTTATTTTAGAGACACTACATTTTTTATTGGATTAGATAGGGTTGAACATGAATGGGAGAATATCCAATACGTTGATTGCAGTTTCCCATCTGTTATTCAGCTATATAAACTTCAGTTAAATGTACATCTGCAAGATTATGCTTTACTTGGGTTTAACTTTGTTTTCCTTTAATTCATCCCTATAATATTGTTTCCATTTCTGACATGACTCCTTGTAATGGGGATTAAAAATTGGAGTTTTTTAATTTATTAAATAAGACTTCTCATAGTTATTTATTTTTGAGTGTTTTATTTGGATAAGATGTAGCTTTTAAGTGAATAAACCGTGTGACCAAGACTACAGCTATACTATAGACCTCATAAGGGAGAACTAGCATTACTTTTAATGTGTGCATTATGAGCAAAAGTGTGGCAGAAATGTTTGGAGAAAGTAAATGCAAGCACATGACAGCTTAGTCAATGACAGACAGGCAATTACAAATGATATGGCAGATGTAAAGGGCGATGCTGAATGAAGACAGGTATTGGAAGTGCTAGTGAAAAAGGGAAACTTTTTAGAAAGCATTATGGGCCAAGTATGAGACCACTTTAGAAAAGAGGTATATTAGCTTTTGTTTCGAACCATCGCCTAAACAAATTGACAAGGAGAAATATTGTGTTTTAACAGAGTGTTGAATTCTGGCATATGTAAATGAGAAAATAATCCTGGGAAGGATGTGTAAAAATATAAAGCAAACAAGCAAACATTAGGAAAATATGTTCTCTGCTAGAAGTGTTATCTATGTTTTAGTTCAGATAAAGTAACCAGTGTGTATATGCTCGTAAAAAGATCTAAAATGGGGGCTTTTTTTAACTTGTATCTCATAATTAGGTTAAAATAACTTCTGGCTGATAGGTAGCAAAGGCCACAGGTAAATTCTTCAAGGTCCTCCAATTTTTTGCTAATGTCACTTACTAAAAATAACCATCAAGCTGTGGTATAAAAGAAAATACAACTATAGAGAAAGGCAGATGCAATGGCTTTTAAGAGAGCAAAGTGTGAATCAGATGAAATGGAGAGATCACAATGCAATGCTGATATGAGAAAGAGGGGGTTTAGGCAGTCCTGAAGCCATCATGCTATAAAACATTGAGGGGCATTTCACTTTACTGAATCGATTCTTAGGAACTACCCATTTAAGTGAATTGATTCTTTTTATATTTTATTAATTTTGAAGGGTAGCTTACACTGCAGTTCCCTCTGATGGCCTTACAAATGTTTAGTCAAATAATTAATATGATAACTTACTTAATTATATACAGTATGTATGTGTTTGTGTGTGTGTGTGTGAATGTGTATGCATATATAATTAATTATATATTTACTATTATGATAATTCATATAAAACAAAATCTTAGGACGTTACATTTCAGAATCTCAAGTGAAGGAGAATGGTTTGTGGGCATTGATTCAAGTCAAATTTGAAAGAAACATTTAACAAGAGAATCCTGTGACCACTGACTTGTTCTTTTGTAGTGGAATTCAATTTGTGAATGAAATGAATGAGAGATGTTCAATTGACTCTTGGGTAATAATTCAACAAGAATTGTGCGACTGATTCTCAAGTAATGATTCTGTTTGAACTGAATCAGCAAATGATACATGCCTAGTATAGTCAATGAGCTTTTAGTGTAGCTGCCGAAGTATAAGGTGAGATCAAGCACGGGTAAAACGCGTGGTGAAAGAAATCTCTCAGTCAATAAAAAAGGTTGTTTTAAAAATATTTAGTGAAAGTTAAAAGCAAATAATCCATACAAGAATAAAGAAAAAAGTAGTTACACACATAGAATAAAAGGCAAAAAAAGGAAAAACATATCTTCTCTAAACTTAGCTTTTTTTGAGAAACTTTAGTTATTTCTGTACTTAAAAGTTCTTAATTTCTTCTTCTGTACGCCTTAAGTGTACGGCTCTGCACTTAAATAAACACAAATTACTTCACACACTTAAGGTCCATATGCCCGTAAGCACTTAGATACGGGCACGGTTTAAAACCTTATGCCCTCTATGCCTTACACATGGCAAGGCTGGTCACTAACTGAAGATTAATATTAAGTCAAAGCTATTAGAAATGACAAGAATATACCAATTGAATTCTACTTATGGGGGTTATAGGAACCTCCCATAGATTATGCATTGTCATCTTAATAAAATATTGGTCATCTTTATAAAATATTTATGAATCTTATATAACTAGGAAAATGGCTCTTACAGGATTGACTTTAAAATTCTGCTTATGGTTTATAAAGCCTTAAATAATCTCGCCCCATCTTATATATTGGAATGTCTGACATCTTATATTCCAAATCGTAACCTCAGATCCTCAACTGAGTGTCTCCTTAGAATTCCAAGAGCAAAACTTAAAAGAAGTGGTGAGGCGGTCTTCTGCTGTTATGCACCTAAAATCTGGAATAGCCTGCCAGTAGGAATTCGCCAGGCTAATACAGTGAAGCACTTCAAAAAACTGCTGAAAACACATTATTTTAACATGGCCTTCTCATAACTTCACTGTAATTTAATCCTGATACTCTGTATATCCAATTCATTATAATAACTATTCATGGTAGCTCTAAAATCTGTACTAACCCCTACTCTCTCTTCTGTTTCCTTTTCCTTTGTCCTTTTGGTGGTGGCTTGTGCCACCACCATCTACTCAAAGCACCGTGAAGTTCCAACAGTGACGGATTAAAAGCCAGAAGTCTGCATGACCATCATCATCAAGTCCTTCCGTGAGAACCCTAAATACAAAGAGGACTATTTAATTTATGTTAGGTAGAATGCCCAGAGGGGACTGGGCGGTCTCGTGGCCTGGAACCCCTGCAGATTTTATTTTTTTCTCCAGCCGTCTGGAGTTTTTTTTTTTTTTGTTTTTTCTGTCCACCCTGGCCATCGGACCATACTCTTTTTCTATGTTAACTAATGTTGTCTTATTGTAAATTTCTTATTCTGTCTTTTACTTTTCTTTTCTTCATTATGTAATGCACTTTGAGCTACTTTTTTGTTTGAAAATGTGCTATATAAATAAATGTTGCTGTTGTTGTTACAGTAAGAATATGTGCACTAAAGTAAAGTTGAAAACAAAAAAATTGTTATAGATTTGAATAATGTTTTTATAAGTCTCACTTTAGTGTGACTAATTTGTTAAAAGTATGAAGTAACATAAACGCTGATTCATCACTAAAACAAAAGACGCTGATCCATTTAAATGAATCGATTTTTTAGAGTTATTTGATTCATTTAGAATCTAGCAGATATGGGAAACATATGCGCTAGACTATAAACAAATAAAAATGAAGAATCAATTCATTTAAATGCACCAGTGACTTTTGTTTTGGTGATACAAATAGATATTTAAAGCACATGCACACGAACCGCTTGAATCATTAGTCTTGAATCATTTCACTTACAATTCTGATCACATCACAAATATATAATTTAATAATTTCTCTGTAATTTTCATATATATATATATACTGTATATATATATATATATATATATATATATATATATATATATATATATATATATTTAAATGTGTATATAAATGTATAATTAATATTATTACTTCTTAATTTATATTTAATTATCTTTAATTATATAATTAATTAATAATATAGGAATATATGATCATTATATATTTAACAAGACAATTCATATGTCATTGTCTTGTTTCTGTACTCAAAGCATGATAACACATTTAAGATGCATAATTAAAATACCACATTTCGTTAAATAATCACAAATGAGTAAATACTGTGTAACTTGTGATGATTTGTTCACAAATCAAATGAACAGAATCATTACATGGATTCTCAGGTAGTTATTAATTTGCAAATCAAATAAACAAGAATCATTAGACTGGTTCTCAGGTAATGACTAGTTCACAAATCAAATTAATTGAGACTCATGAGTCAGGTAATTTTGAATGTGCACTTTACATATCTAGCCGCTACAGTGAAATCAAAGATGACAACAACATCACGCAGGACACACATGCAGTTTAGCATTCCCATTGAGGTCCACTGAAACAACTGGTTTGTGCTCACGGATTGCTTCATATGGTTAATTGAAAAGAGTCATTCAGAATTTCCCATCACTAGTACAAATGAGAAGCAACACCTAAAATGCCCCAATGAAGGAGAGGACAACAAATTCAATTTCAAGGTGGTGATTTTTTGAAGAATGTCTCAGTTGGATTAAGAAAAATGGACTCTCAAAATTACACAGACATCTCTCTCTCCTGTTTATACCAAGACAAAGCTTGCTCTATGGACATTGATTTGGATGTTTTCTTCCACATTTGACTTCTTATGTTTAATGCCTGGTTTCTCTGAAAATAAATTTTTAGTAATGATTAAATTAAAGTTTGAATATTATCTCACCGAAACTTGCCTTGATATCATTTGCCCTAATGTGTTTGAGTTACCGCGATCTGGCCTTGTTAAAGTATGCCTTTTGCATATTTATTCAGATGTGAGTTGTGCTTGTTCTGTAAGAACTGCTTAGCCCTTTCAGGAGTATCAATGAGGTAGCCAGCTTCTTGCCCCTGCTAAGGTTTTAAAGCTGAGGTTGCAAGCCTCTGCCATATTTATACAGTACTTTCTAAGGTAGTTTTTCTGGTAACTCCCAGCAGGATTGTGGCTATTGTAGTGGGATGGCCTTTGCTAAAGTATTCTGAAGTATAGCCCCTTCAGGGGAAGTGCCCAAGGGCAGCGATGCTCCCTTGGCCCTTAATAAAGTATCCTAAACTTGCTTTGTATTTTAACATAAGTGAATGAGCAACAAAAGGTACTGTAGGGTGTACATGTAAATCTAGACTAATAAGTTAGGCATTTTAAGTGTTAACATAACAATCCTACAGCTTAACATTTCAATATTTTAATACCTAAAAACATCTGCAAAAAACAATTCCACAAGTCTACCCCATTCGGACAGCATACTGTAGTTATATCTAAACCAGGTAGATATATGTTTTGTTGCAGTGAGAAGGCCAGTATCTCAAAAGGTACAGAAAAAAACACAATCCACAATAGACCAGTTTAAAGACACCATTCAGCTTGACAGCATATTTTTATACTGTAGTAGAAAGCTGGAATTCCCAGAGAAGAAATGTACAACAAATGAAAGAATACTGCTCAGGTACTCATTAATGTTTAACTTAAGATTGGTAAAAATGGATATGAATGATAAAAGACAAATTAAGTAATATGAACTGTTTGCTTAAGTTTCTGCAAAAAGTAAACAAAATTCAATAATTTATTTATGCATCTTCTGAACCAGATAAAACTTTTTTTTTTCAGTATATGTTTGAGGGGGACAACCAGCAAAGGCAAATCTGGAACCTCACAGAGGAAGGGGCAGATTAATACATTTTGGGTGTTCTGGCCTCATTTAAAAAGCTTTCGTACGCACAAAACAAGGCCTGAAATATGTGTGTGCAATTTCCCATGCAAACGTCAGGATTTATAAAAGAAAACTTGACGGGGAACATGTGTATTTTTGTGTTAGCTCTGACCCATCTGTACTCAAAATTTTGGAGAAACTGGGAAATGATGACACCCTTAATTAGGTAGGTAAATGCAGCCAAATTTGCTAAATATTGATTTACACGTATAATAATTCATATTCCTAAACCATTATAATGTGAGAAACATATTACACCTCAGAAGTGATGAATATGATGTACAGACTGTAATTCAGTTCCCTTTAAAGAAAATCAGTGCCATGTATTTGCACTGAAGAACTTTTTTGGTTGTTAATCAGTTTATATTAGTTACCTGTTGTCATTTCTCAGGGAACTGGCCAATAGCTCAGGAATTTCTCAGCCAAGCTTCACTGCGTCCTGCCTGCTGTTTT
Source organism: Erpetoichthys calabaricus (assembly GCF_900747795.2). Taxonomy (NCBI): domain Eukaryota; kingdom Metazoa; phylum Chordata; class Cladistia; order Polypteriformes; family Polypteridae; genus Erpetoichthys; species Erpetoichthys calabaricus. Next base: position 37,822,106 of record NC_041399.2, read on the forward strand.
TTGTATGTTGAAGTCACAATTACTGTACATAAAACATAACATGTTTTTACCAACATAAAAGGGTAATTTTCAGCAGTTTCCAGTTCTCCTCACGTAATCAGAGCATGTTTACTGCACTCATTTTGCAATAAGAGCACCTAGTGAGAATGAAACTTCTTTTGTTAACTGTGAGCAGTGACCTTTCATTAAGGCACAAGTCATCCATAATGCCAAGATGATTCAGGCAAACATCGTGGTTGAGTGTCCTGGGTTAACAAGGGATTCATTTACTTTGAGGCAAAGTAGTTATGGCAGATGTGACTGTACATTGTGGCTGGTTTATTGGTAAGGTAACTGGCTAAACCCTCATTTTTTCATATGGCCTGCACTATTCCTTATAACAGCAATCCTATCATTACATGTGCTAGGTAATAGCAGCTACTCACTTGGACACTGGCAACTTGCACCTTCACCTTTTCCTGATCTCCTAAAAACACAAAGGATAGGTGCTATCATGCCACACATTATCTTATGCTCTCTGTTACAGAATGCAGCCCAATAGATGAAGGTGTCTCAATGCATTAGGTGGGAGGCTGCAGCATCGTACAGTGGAACCTCAGTTCACAACCATAATTCATTCCAAAACTCTGGTCGTAAACTGATTTGGTCGTGAACCGAAGCAAGAACCGAAGCAAGAACTGTATGTAAATATATACTTTTTTAGTTTTTAAGCACAAATATAGTTAATTATACCACAGAATGCACAGCGTAATAGTAAGTTTAATAAACCACCAAGAAAAGTAACATTGCAACGAAACACGCTATGAACTGATCGCTGTAAACAGAACTGAAAACAAAAACAAGCCTTCTCTACCTTATCCGTCCAGTCCTCCCTCTCTCGCTCTCTCTCCTGGAGGGCCTGTGTGTCTGTGTCTCTCTCTAGCGTGCTCCTGTGTGTGTGCACCTCTCTCTTGCGTGCGATCCTGTGTGTGTGTGTGTGTGTGTGCGCGCGCGCGCACTCCTTTGTGTGTGCCTCTCTCTCGTGCGTGCTCCTGTGTGTGTGCCTCTCTCTCGCGCATGCTCCTGTGTGTGTGCCTCTCTCTTGCGCACACGCTCCTGTGTGTGTGCGCCTCTCTCTCATGTGCGTGCTCCTGTGTGTGTTGCACTCTCTCTTGCTTGCTCGCTGCACAGGAAATGCACAGGGAGAGATTGAACATGTACAGACCGAAAGGAAAACTGGCTTGTTTGTATACCGAGTGTGTGGTCATGAACCGAGGCAAAAGTTTGGTGAACTTTTTGGTCGTAAACCGATTTGTACGTGTACCGAGATGTTCGTTAACCGAGGTTCCACTGTAACTGCATATATATGACATTGACTAGCATGCTCCCTATGTTGATGTTTCAGGACAGCATTTATGGTGTGTTCACATATGCATATTTACAAGGTGATTTTGATTTAAAAAGTGTAAATTGTGTAGAAATGTAAGTATGCCACATTTTATAAAACTGATTTGTTTTGGCATACTGTGACGATGCGGGTTCTGCTCCATGCTCCCATCTTCTGTTAGGGAGCCCTTGAACCCAACACCGTCGATAGTTATACCCGAGATGAGCTAGACAGTGAGGCAACAACAAAGCGAGGGGATGGTACAAATGTGCAAAAGTGCTTTTATCAAAATAAATCAAAACAATGAGTTCAAATAAATAAGTGCAGTTCTTCCAAAGTATAAATAAATAAATAAATAATCCATTAAAAGCAAGTGAAAAGTGGAGGTTAAAAACAATAGAAAAATCTTCTAAAAAGCACAAGGTAAAATATCACAGGAAGCAATCCGTTAAAACAAAAAGCCCGGTGTCTTCTGTTACCATGGCGGCTCCCCTGCTACTCCCATCTGGGCTGCTTAACAGGAGAGTCGCCTACCTGCAGGAACAGCTGCCCTTCACTCTGGTCTGGTAGCCCTCCAATCCTTGGCTACATCGGGCTCCCAAACCGGACTGAGACTTGGGTTATTTCCCCAGCTGCTAAGGTGCTCACGCTGGGGCTAAACCAGCCCAAAGCCTCCTCGACTCCCGCTCCTATCGACGGTCAGTCGACTCCTCTACTGGTCACTCCAGCTACTTAAATGCTCAGCTGGAGCACCCGCTTCCTTCAGCCTCACTGAGTGTTGGCCAAACACTCCACTTGTGGGCTCTACTCCCAGCTGCCTGCTTTCTCCAACTCGAGCCTGCTCTTGCTCCCTTGCTCTCCTGCACCGGCACGCTCTCTCTCTCTCTCTCTCTCTCTCTCTCTATCTCTTGCTTCCTGCTTTCTTCAGCAACCTCCCGTTCTCTCTTTCCTTTACTTTTTTTTTCTCTTTTTTCCATCTCTTCTAGCCGACTCGCGCTTCTATATATGCCGAGAGGAAATAGCAGCTGCAGCATATTAGCAGCCCCAGGAACAATCACGGATGTAGGCAGTCTCTCACCTGTGCACTTAGGTGAGAAACGCCCACACTGCAGATCACCCTGAGACGCTACAGCCACAACCACCACGCCCCCTCGATAAGCCGCGAGCACGGTGCTTATTTATTTAAAATGGGCCTTTTGAATGGGAGCTGTGGACCCGCTATACCACACATACACATTTTCCTGTTTTTTAGGGGTGCGCATATTTTTATGCTAAAATCCATACAAAGGTGTATAAATGAGACCCTAAGAAATGACGCATAGTCATTATGAAACACTAAAGTTTGTTACCAAAAGTTTGTGTATAACACAAAACAAAAAGAAAGCAAAGAATCTAAAACCAGCAAAGCTAACTCTCAATAATCACACCAATAGTTTAAGTTTGAATCCATAATCTCAGTCAAAAATTAAAGGTGTCAATGTTTATTCTGTCGAATCAGTGACATCATCTGCTGCACCCGTCTATAGCAACAACGTCGAGGTTAACAAAAAACTGCCAAAGTAGTATTGCCCAAGACAAACAACACAGTGTCACAGTAGACCGTAAACATATTTCAAAAAACAAAAATTTAAACTGAAACAGAAAATAAGCAACATAAATGGATAGTACAAAAATCTTCCAAAAAGTCAAACACTTTACATTAGAAAATCCCAAAATAGATTTCTAATTTCATCTCATTTTATTAAAAATTGCCTTTCCGGGTGAGGGCTGCAGTGGTAGCAGGCCAAGCAGGTCAACCCAGACTTCATTGTCCCCAGCTACTAACTCTTTTCCTGGAAAATATTAAAAATGTAAAGAAAACTGCCAATCATAACAACAGAAGTCTTTTTTTTTAAGGTAGTCGTACAAGCTCCACAGAGAACACTAAAAATCTCTTGTTGGTTATGCTTCTGTAAAAATGGTTTTCAAGATTATGCTGTTTCAATATTACTAGCAATAATTTGAAATGCCAGCAATGTTTGATAGATACTGTTCCACTGTCTCAACCATCTGTTGATTCAAGTTTCAGTTTTAAAATTTATTTTGATTTATTTTATTTTACAGTCAACAACATCTTGTTTTTCCTATAGTTTTCACCACTTTGTGCACCAGTTGCTATTTACATGGGTTTCCATTGTTAAGGACATGTTAGAAGTTACTTAGAAGTTGTATCATGTGGCATCATCGACATAATGCTATTTCAGCGAGTGCCATTTAAGATTTCATCTCCCAGTCCTTATCCTTTATCTGCTTTTGGCCTTGGGGCCTGCCAGGTTACATCTGTAGCAGAGCAGTTGATTTAATGCTTCTGCGTTGAGCCTATGCTATCAGTATGTCATCACCCATGTAGCCAATGGCATACCTGTGGTGTTGCCTGACATGCACCTCCTCAAAAATGTGGCTATGCATTGCACCAATACTAACCATACGCAGACCCCTATAACTCTAATTGGCCAGTTTGATAACTATGTATTTCCTGAAGCACGTTTGTGTTTATCATCTGGTTTGGATATCAGAGAATGTCTGAAAAAGTGGAAAAATGTGAGGGACAAATATGTTTGCTTGGATCATTGGCTTCTCTTGTGTTCTACAAACACCACCAGCTAGCATTCAGGCATGTGCTTCTGGTGCAGTGCAACGCAAAAGTATAAACTGCTTTTGAATGCGTAGCCTCCACATATAGCTATGGCATAAACTCGACGCAGAAGAATGTATCAGCCTTTAGTCGCAGAGATATAACTTCTTCAGTTCAGGCTGTAGTTAGCAGAAATTTTGTTAAAACATTACTGTGTTATATGCTAAAATGGTAATACAATATACATATGTAATTTATTTTGCCATATTTAAATATAGATTAAAACTGAATAGAAATAAAAGTATTTCTTTTCGTACTAAAACATATTGTATGCTGTCTTGTGCTGGTGATTTGTTTGATTTCACCCTTTTTATCTAAACAGCTCTTCTCTCTGTATACAATATTTGAATCACTGAGTACCTCCTTAATGTGTCCTAAAACTTCTGGGCATTTATTGACTTATTTATTGAGGATAAGAGCCTGTCCTTGTATAAGACAAATTATTCAAAATAAGTGTGCCAAGAAATGCTACCAGTGCTCTTTCATACCTACAGAATAGGCCTTTATAATGCCTCACTGGGATGGGAACTTCTTGCTTACCTTTAGGCAAGTCAGCAGGTTTCTTTCTTTTTAGGAATCCTGGTTGTTATTTTTTATAATATTTATTTATTGAACTTTTGTAAAAAGCTAAACTTTCCCAATTGGGAACATACAATACTATCTATCTATCTATCTATCTATCTATCTATCTATCTATCTATCTATCTATCTATCTATCTATCTATCTATCTATGACACAAGGCCCACAGCAGTCCAAGATGAAGTGATTGTTAATGCAGGTCACAGTCTCTAGCACACCCACACTTGAGCACCCCATAGCTAATTTAACATCAACAAACCCCCTAATCTCTTTGTCTTTGCTATGCGAAAGAACATCTAAGGGCATACAGGAAGAACTTCACACAGTGATGACTGTATATACAGTATTGTTCCCTCTTTGCCTTGTTTAGCAAATTTCTTCACTTTATGTTGTCTAGAATAACTTTACGTCTCCTTTGCTATAATTGTTAATTTTCAAATTTCATTCATGTTATTCTGAAGAGTGGATATTTACAAAACTCTAATCAGAAAAGCTGCCAGTTGGTCCTCTGCCATAAGACTTTATATAGATCACCTAGCCAATCAATGCACTGTATATTCGGTTTATTCCGTTATCTACTGTATATTTTACCTACTATTTACTCCCAAAATCTCTGCTTTTGGAGCTGTGTGTATTTTTTGCTGCTATATTGTGTTTTTTATCTATATACTAATCAACAATCAAGTAGTCTGATAATTTAATTTTATTGTCTTCTTCAATCTTGAATATTAAGACACAGTATGAGAATATCCCCTTTGCTTGGACTAGACTTGTGAAAGACTGATATAAGATTTTCTGGTTTTCTTGGACTTTTAAAATAAATTTTATACACACTCCAATTGGAAGTCCTATTAATACAATCATTTTTTTTTCTTTTTGTTTTACCTTTGAACTATTTACTTGTAATCCTACATTTACAATCTTTAATTGTCTTTGCTTTTATTACAAGAAAAACTACTGTATCCGATATTTATATGTTTGGTTTGGCAACATTAGTGTCTTTTTATTATACATATGTGTAATTTTAATGCATTTCCAATAATGAATACATCAGAAATATTGTATGTTATAGTATAAATCTGTACAATTTTGCAGTTGTTGAAAATATAAGATTATTTTGTTCATATATTTTGCAATCAATATTTGTTTGGTTTGGCGACACTATTGTCTTTTTATTGTAAATATATGTAGTTTTTAACATATCTTCAATTATTAATACTATGTAAAATAATGTGTACTCTAGTATAAATTTTTCCATTTGTTTCTGTTGTAGCCAAAATAAGTTTTTCTGCTTATTTAGTTATATATATTGCAGTCTGTGTTCAGAATTCTGGTATAATGGTACTTTTTTTCTCAATATTTTAAGCAACACAAGTTTGTTTAGTAAAGCCACTTTGTTTACTTCTTTGTATGACTTTTATTGTATATTCTGTTTTCCTTCAATTTTAATACATTGCTATTCAACTAATGTTTTGGGGGCATTATCTGTTTTTTGTTGCGTCGTTCTTATTTATATTCCTGCAATCAAAAACTAATTGATGATTCTCTCAAGTGTTAAATAATGACTCTTATTTACACATGAGCAGCCATGTTTCAAGAGGAGGAGTCTGTTAGCTGCCCCCCACCGTTCTACTTCATGATGCATGAAGTTAACCACTCAGTTGGTTTATATCATAAGACTTAATGCAGACCACCCAAGCACACAGTCTGTATTTTATTTAGCACCATTTATAGTAAGAATCCCCAAATATGTTTTGCTACTTTAGTCATTCAAACACATTTTTGTGAATGTGTCTACTTTTGACAGTTGAACAGCTGGACAAATGAAGTCACTTATGGAGAAGTTATTCAGTTGGAGCCACAAATAACATGCCCCAAAAAAGAGGCACATCTTCACTGCGGACTTTGAATGCAGAGATGGGATAGTGAGGATAGGAAGTGACTTCCAGTGGATGGGCACCACAAACATAAGTGGGAGCCAAGAGGAGTGAATGCTAATAATTCTGGTCTCTCAGCTGTTACAACTGTGACAGGTGTCAAACACAAGTGAAGATGCTTGAGGTAGACCACTCTTTATTTATCAAGCTGTTAAAATATTCAATCAGTTTGTTGTTGCCCTCCACATGTAGCATATACCCTTTATTTAGCATAATGGTTTAACATCACCTCACTGCCAAAGATGACTATTTTATACAGTGGATTTAGAAAACTCCTTCACGTACTGCACACTTTATTGTGTTGCAGATTTCATTTTAAATTGATACATGTTATATTCATGCCATTCAATCTACTCTCAATAACTTATAATGGCAAAGTGAAAATATGTTTCCAGAAAAGTTAGCAAATTTATTAAAAAATCTAAAACTTAAATGTTTCATTCATATAACTGTTCAGACCCTTCATTTAGTACTTTGTAGAAGCCCCTTTGACAACAACTCCAGCTTCAAGTCTTCTTAAGTAAGTCTCCACAAGCTTTGCACTTCTGGATTTGGGCAGTTAATTGCATTCTACCACTCCATCTGAACTAGTGTGGTGCTGAGGTATCACCCATTGCATAGCTGCACTCAGGTCCTAATCTGGCATCCTGAGTTGGTTTGTCATGTGGTGGGTGCAGCAATGCGTTGTATCAGTTTTTGCTCCTAACCTCTCTCTCTCTCTCTCTCTATCAGATCCTCTCAAGCTCTATTAGATTGGATGGGAAGTGTCTGTAACCTGCCATCTTCAAGTCTCTCCACAGATGTTCTATGGGGTTTAAGTCTGGGTTTTGGCTGGGCCCTTCAAGGATAATCAGACACTTGCCCTGAAGCCACTCCAGTATTGTCTTGGCAGTATGCTCGGGGTCGTTGTCGTTCTGAAAGATGAACCATGAGGTCACATGCTGTCTGGAACAGGTTTTCTTCAAGGGCCACTCTGCATTTGTCTGCATTTATGCTTCCTTCAATTCTGAGCAATCTATTGTCCCCTCCACACCCCCATACCATGATGGCACTACCACCATTCTTCACTACAGGAATGGTATTAGACAACTGATGAGCAGTGTCTGGGGTTCACCAGTGGTCTGCCTAAAGAGTTCAATTTTTGTCTCCTCAGACCAGACAATCTTTTTCCTGATTTCCTGATCCTTTTTCCTGATCAGGTTCTTTAAATGCCATTTGGCAAACTTCTGTCTGTCCATTGTACTGTAAATGTCTTAGTGATAGAGTGTAGCTGAGATGGTTCTCCCATCTAAGTAGAGGACTTCTGAAGCTCTGTTTGAGTGACCATTGGTGTACTTGGCCCCTCTTGCCTGGTTACTCACTTTGGCAGGACGGCTAACTGTATAAAGAATCTTGGTAGTTCCAAACTCCTTCCATTTCACAATTATTGAGACCACTGTGCTGGTGGGAACATTCAGAGCTGGTTTTATATCCTTGCCCTGATTTCTGTTTCTTCACAATTTGAACAGAGTTCCTTGGGCTTTGTAACTTGGTTTTATCCTAACACAGAGTGTGAATTGTGGGACCTTATATACACAGGTGTTTGCCACAGGTATATTCGAATCAAGTTCTCAATATATCTCAAGGAAAACTAAAGCAAACAGAATGCTCCTGACCACAATCAGAGTACCACAGCAATGGGTCTGAATACTTATATGAATGAGAGATTTAAAGGCATAATGTTTATTATATTTGCAAACCTTTTTGAAAACCTGTTTTCACTTTTGTCATTACAGATAAATAAATGTGGATTGATGGGCACAAATGGAAGATTTATCCACTTAAAATTAAGTTGACATTTAGTGATGTACATGTTCTCCTCAGTATGTTTCGTGTGCACAGCTGGACTGGTGTGGGGAAGAGAAAGTGGTCTCTACATGTGCAAGTATATTAGAATACAGTAAGCACCTCAGGTTAGAGGGTATGTGTGCAGAAATCTTTGTGATGATTGGAAAAATCAAACTTATCAGCTACAGTATCTAATAGAGCAAACACAACAAGCCATAAGCTTCTGTTACTAGAAATATAGATTGCTGCTCTGACAGATGAACCAATGAAGAAAAATAATCAGGACTGTCATTTTAGTGAAAATTAATTGCATTTAAAACTGGATTAATGTGCCTTGACAATTATGTTTCAAACTGCTGGTTCCTGGGAAATGTTTGGGTTTATTTATACTGTTGTGCTCATTTTAATAATGGCACTGTAAATTTGATGAGGATGATTAATATTATATAGAAGAGAGATATGATTTGCATGTTTCTGATGTGGCTTTGTTTATATTTTGTGTAAATATTTACTGTAAAAATATTTTTTTAAGTTAATTCCTTCCTTTTGAAGTGCATTATAGTACAACTTTCTGTTACTTATGTCAAAGATCCTGCCAGGAAGTACAAGTTTATACTTTTCTTCTTTAGTGGTAAACCTAAGCTACTGTATGTGAAAAGTAAATAAAAATGATTCACTTGGTTTTTATTTGCAAGTTAGCAAAGTAGTAAGAAGGTGTCGTTTTTTTTTGCTAAGACCCAGAGATCTGTAAAATTGAGCAATAGCAGACAATGTGTTAATTATAGTGCCAAATCCACACTATAGTATGGTCACATCTGTGCATGTGCTTGGTAGTACACATTCAGAGGAAAATAATTTTGCTGTTTTTTTTCTCCTCAAATGAACAGTTTATTATAAACTGTACAGTAGGGGAAATAAGTATTTGATCCCCTGCTGAATTTGCATGTTTGCTCACTTACAAAGAAATGAACAGTCTCTAATTTTTATGGTAGCTTCATTTTAATGGAGAGAGACAGAAAATCAACCAAAAATCCTGAAAAAACACATTACATAAAAGTTATAAAGTGATTTGCATATCATTGAGAGAAATAAGTATTTGAAAACTATTGTTGATTTTTTTTAAAAAATAGAATATGCTTGTTTTATGGCATTTGTATTTTTCATACTCAAAATAAGTATGAAGTATGTTTTGAGATGAAAACTGGAAGTCTTCCTCATTCTTAATGTTAGTCGAGGTGGAAACAACCCATAATCAATTATTTGCTACACTTTTTTTGCTCATAACCAGTATTTTTTCTCTTTAGTCCTTCAAAATAGCCTTGAATTTATATTTAGAAGGTTAGAAAGATGCCCTTTATTCTCTATCACAATTTTCTTGGGAAAACAAAGGCAGAAACAATAAGAAACTAGCTGAGGAACTTCTGTCTTCCTCCCTAGCACTTTGGGGCAGCATGGCTCTAAAAATCCATTTCCTACACTCACTTTTGGGTTTTTTTTCCCCAAAACATCAGAATTGTCTCTGATGAACATGGGGAGAGGTTCCACCAGGGCATCACTTAAATGGAGTGACGTTATAGTGCAAAGTGCAGTGAGTCTATTTTAGTAGACATCTATTGATCATTCTACCATGAAACACCTTCAGGGTTTATAACAGGAAAAACAACTACTTCTTTTGTAAGTAACAATTATATTTAAAATAATGATATGCATAATTCATAATTTTATCAAGTCTATATAATTTTATGTATAAATATTTAACATATTTTCTGCAGCTTTATCCTTTTTAACTTTGTGTCTCAAAAACTGCAGGTGATAGACCAATTCTGAAATTTTTGACAATTGCGATAAAACATTTTTTTTTTGCAGACCAGTATAATCGTAGTTGAATAATAGGACAGCAAGCCAAGAACCAGGGACTTAACACTTAGCCAGAGCCTAAATGTTAGTCTTTAATCACAGTCAAAATGGAGGTGTAATTACTAAACCAAGAAAAGAACAAAGGAAACAAATAACAAATCTTTGGGATGAATCCGTAATCATGGACAAAGTGACCCAGTACAAAGCCAACTTAATCGTGGTCATGCTGATGACTTCATGCGATGCATCTTCCAAGACATACCCCCTGATAACCGACTGCTTTTGTAATGGCAAATAATTGTTAACTTCATTACATATAACTCAGAATGAAAAATAAATGTAAGAAAGCAAATTCCTTGGTTTTTAAAACCCTGCTTATGCATATTGAGCAGTTTTTTTGTGTGTGTAAAGATCAAGAAACAGCCAGAAATAAATTAAATCAGGCATTAGATCATAACAGGTAGGTCACAAAGTCATCTCATCGCCCCTACATGAAGGCCCATAGATGTTATGAACTTAAGAGTTCCTAAGCATAAAATCATAAGCAAGGACTCAAAAATGCCCAGTAGAGGGGGAACCATCAACCCTTGCTACTCACACACAAAAACAGAGTCACTTATACAAAATGCTCTGTCGCACAACAATATGCTCTGAGCACAAGGAAAAAAAAGACACATAAGCAATGCCATCAAAACACAGCCCAAATACGAAATCTAAGAGGCACAAACAGAGTAAAAGGTCACAAAAAAATCCAGACTATCACAAAAGCAGAAGAGTAATCACAAATCCTAATCTCAAATCCCACTAAACTCACCACAACATGAGCACCTTCACAATGAACCCGCAAGGGACTGTGGGTTTTCCTCAGTCTTTATATGGCTGAAGGCAGTCCCTTGACGGTGATAGGCACGTGGCCTCACCTCCTGGGATACCACCCACAAAACACACAGGACATAAATGAAGATGATATGTACATGGAAACTATATGACCAGCAAAATTAACATAAACAAAGGAATCAAAAATGAACAAGAAAGACCACAAAAACACATTTGTGAGTCAGCCAGGAAAGGAACAATGGCTGAAATACAACAACAGTGATTATGTGATAAAAGTTGTTTTGGTCACTTCCTCTTTTAGTTTTATGTTATTATTCAGTTTATATCATCATTGATGATTTTCACATTATCTTGTTGTAGTTCTTTATCATGTGTGCTGCCATTTTACATATTATTTCTAATCTGGAAGTTATATGGATTATGTTAGCAATTCCCTATTGTCAATTAGTTTCTATTTTTTACCTTTTACTGTCTCTTCTGTACCAATTTCTAACATATGACACTCATTGTGAGTGTTTTTTGTAGTTTTAGAATATTTTCCTGTTGTTTATTTGTGAATTCTCTGTTTACTTTAAGTTTAAGCAATGTTTGTATTGCATTTCAGTTGACAATTACATTTTTGCCACCATTTTGGGACTCCCCCATTAGGGTAGCTGACCGAAATGTTAGGGACATGTCATCGGAGGTCGTGACCTTTGAGTAATAACATGATGGGTTGGCCAAGAGTTCACTTCTTTATCCAAGCTGTGGATAACAAACCTATTTCAAGGCACTTACTACGATCTTCAGTTGTTTTAAAATGCTCTTCTGGTTTAGACTTTTGCTCCTTTTATTCTGACTAAACTTTGTTTCTCATTTTGGCTTCGATGCACATATTTTTGATCTGCTGGTTTAGAACATTTTTCTGTCTTTAATGTTTGTCTCCTGGCGGCCTCACAAATCCTTGTCAGCTTGCCTGCATTATGTCCCCATTGCAGATCACATGGCTGTGGCCTGTGATGTCATCCTATAAACATTATCAAAGATGGTAGTGCACAGTGCTTTACATCTAAGCTTTTCAGGAAAACTAAGGCCTAGCACACACTACCAAGTTTTAGCTTAAAAAAGCAAACATCTCAGTTTTGTGTTTAAATCCACACTACCATGGTGTTTTTAGTCCATGAAAATAAATACTTTTGAAAACATTATCCAGAGCCAGACACTTGCCAGTTCAATGTTTCAGTGAAAAGTTGAAAATGAAGATTTCTGACAAAAGCAGGCTCCATCACGTTCTACATGGTTTGTGTTTATTAGGTGGCTCTTCCCTGATTGGATCCCGCTCATTGCTTGGTTAGTCCCCTATTACAACAAAGTGGGCACAGAAGAGTTGCTTTTCTGATTGACATGCCACAATGTGCTCAGAATATAAGTGTGCAAGGCACACTCACTGAAATTGCTGCACAATGAATTTCAGACAATTTGACAACAACATCAGAAAATCAGTTTGTGAGACTATAAATACTTCAAGACAGCCAACTGAAATTTCTGATATGACAGAAGTTCTTCTTATCATGCAACAACCCAATTATAAGATGCAATCGATATGATGAAACAATGACCGATGAAGATGAAAACCAGGCCAACTCAGAAAATCAGTCCACAATTTGCAAATTGTTCTTAAAACTGTGTCAAAATCACACAGTGTATGACCAGGGAAAGTTGTCTATGCTTAGCACATGTCCAATGTAGGCGGACGATTAAATCATATGAGTTTTCAGTCATTTTAGTATGGACAAAAATACTTTCAGAAACAATTTGAAGACAGTAGTGTGGGCAGATATCATCTTCAAAATATAAAATATTGTGTGAATGTAGCCAAAATAACAAACTACGCATTGTGCAAATATCAGATTTAATTAGGGATGTCTGTTATAGGGTTTAAGAAACTTTTCTTTTCTTTTCTGTCTAGTGTTTTGGACTGTTTGTGAAATGTGACCCTCAACCCATCCTTAACTCTTCTTTCTCATTAATACTGCGGTGCCCTTTTAACTTTTCAATCTACAGTTGCGTATGCAGCCTTTTTTGAGCATCTGATCGTGGAACAGACTGCATGATTGTGCTTTGTGTTCTAGCTTATTTATGTCTCCCTATATGTTTATTTTCATTTTTACAAACTTCTTTCTTTTTCTTTCTGGTCTTACTTTGTGTGAGGACCGCAAAAGAAGTTGTACACTACTTGGCTGCATACGATCCATCAGTCATAAGCTAAGCATGTGGCATTTATAAAGTTTTAATTCTATTGATAATGGCAACTTGGTCATTTTATAATACACTTGTGGCTCTATTCTGTATTTTTTTGAAGGGAAAAGGTTGCATTCTTATCACATGGATTCCCCCAGCATCCTGACAATATGAGATTGTACCTTCTGGAGTTCCTGTGTTGCTCCCAATAATCCTGTAAAAGAAAATCTGCTTTAAAAATGGATGGACAGAAAAAAGTAACCTTCCATGTTTTTTCTTTGACAGACTGGTTGACCATAACCCTTATTCAAAATTAAACAAGACTAAGCCCCCAGGTTGAGCTGAAAAAGTACAAAAAGCAGCTGATTATGCCTTATGGTGACATGTGCTGGAGCATTTTAAGTGCCCCATTAATGACTTATCGAGCTGTTTAAAACACAATAGATTAGGTCTTCTGTCAAGGGGTTTTCAGTACATTCTTCTTCTTTAACCTTTTAACTCTTCTCTGTCTCAATGACTTCTCTCAAGATCATTACAGTCTGTCTCTGTGATTACTGGAATCACTTCCCCACATGATCAGACTTGCTTGTTTACATAGCTTTGAGCTTTTCTGACACAATATCAGTATATGCAGGTGCTAAAACAGCAGAAGCACTTGATCAGATGCTATCTCCAAAATGTCCATTTCACATATTAAATTAAACCTGTGTATTCACTAGCTTTTCCGAATAATGGCCTTTAAATCATCGTATAAGTCAAATTCTTAAAAATGTTATCAATCACTCTAATGAATTTGCTGAGTGTATACACATTTCTTTAAAGTAAGGGATAAATGAATAGCTTATTGCCATGGATGACCCCCAACCCCTCACCGCACTGGACAGTTCTCCGCTAACATTAGAACGAGCCGCCTCATGATTTTACTTCTGCTCTAATTTGCTATAAAATACACACCCTCATAATTCAATTAGCTATATTAGTTTAATTAGTTTATAAAAGTGAAAGTTTATTCAATTAGTCAATTAGTTTATAAAGGTGAAAGCATGTTAGGCTCATTAAATCTTTGCATTGTCAAATGTCATTTCTCCATCTCTGCAGTGCTAGTCATCTTTGGCCATTTGTGCCTACTTAAAGACTGACCCACACTTTAACACTAGAATCACCAGAGCCTACGAAAAAACTTGTAGATCCGTCCCACCTTAAATCACTTCTTAAATCCGTTCGCAGCTCTCCGCCAGCATCTTTTGTCCTCTAAATATGCCGATAAAGACAAGCTGCAAGCACCCGGCTATTCCATCCCCCCACCGACTTAGAATGTGCATGAACTTCTCCCAGCTCATGCCTTGATTGATTATGTGGGAGTGAAGTGGAGTTTTAGAGTGGAAATAATTGATTGTTATTTGGAACACACACATTTCATGTTTTCACATAGACTATAATGGAGGTAAACTCAGATCATGACGACCCTTCTACATCGGAGCAAGAATGCACATCGCACTTTTGCCATTGCTGTACTTTGTATATGTATATGGGAAGCTCTGCACTTTACTTGTGACTTTACATGCTCCTCTCATTCCTATTCCCCTGATTGATGTTCCCTTTCACAGAATTGGGGTCGATTTAGTCAGACCTCTAGAGCCCTCAGCCCGGGGTCACAAGTACATTTTAGTCCTTGTGAATTATGCTACCAAATACCCCGAAGCTTTTCCATTGCGCTCAGCTACTTCTAAAGCCATTGCACGGGAATTACTAGGGGTCTTTGCGGGTGTCAACATTCCCAAGGAAGTCCTGACGGACCAAGGGACGCTCTTTACCTCGGAGACATTCAAGGAGACTGCCAAGTTACTTAAAATAAAGCATCTAAAGACTGCGGTATATCATCCTCAAACTGACAGTTTGGTAGAGAGGTTCAATCAGACTCTCAAACAAATGCTTCGTAAGGTGGTCAACGAGGATGGAAGGAACTGGGATCAGCTCATCCCCCTCATCCTTTTTGTGTACCAGGAAGTCCCACAAGCCTCCACGGGGTTCTCTCCTTTTGATTTATTGTATGGGCGACAACCCCGGGGCATTTTATATATCCTAAAAGAAGGATGGGAAAAAAAGGCTCTTCCCTCTACAAACATACTGGAGCATATTGCGCAATTATGAAATAGATTTGGAAAGATTCAACCCCTCCTTAAAAGTCACATGGAAGAGGCACAAGCAGAACAGGTCCGATATTATGACCGTGGCACGTCTCTCCGGGTGTTCCACCCGGGAGATCGGGTCATGGTCCTAAGTGCTACCTCCCACTCTAAGTTGCTTGCCCAATGGCAAGGTCCCTACGAAGTTAAGGAGAGGAAAGGACTCATCAACTATTTGGTGAGCGGGTTTATCATGTAAATCTGCTGAAACAGTGGAAGCACAGGGATACCAATCCCTCCTCCGGTCAGCCCCGCTCACTCTTTGCTCACATGGCTAGCCTTAATTTAGGTGTGGATTTAAGTCCCAGACAACGATGGGAGATGGAAACAGTTATCTTATCTGTCCTGGAGGTAGTGAGTGAAAACCCCGGAAGGATGTCTCTGATTGAGCACGACATTGTGACAGAGCCCGGGTTTATAGTCCGAGAACGTCCGTATCGTCTTCCCAAGGCAAAAAGAGCTGAAGTGGAGCTTGAGATCAAGCACATGCTGGAACTAGGTGTAATCGAGGAAAGTCATAGTCCCTGGTCCAGTCCCATTGTATTGGTCGCTAAACCTGATGGGAGTTCAAGGTTTGCAACGACTTCCATCGACTTAATCAAGTCTCCCAGTTTGATGCTTATCCAATGCCACAAGTGGACGACCTCTTCAAGAGGCTTGGACAAGCCGATATTTGACTACACTGGACATGACAAAGGGGTACTTGCAAGTTCCTTTAACGGACTCCGCGAAGGGTAAGACCGCATTTAGCACACCTAGGGAACACTGGCAGTATCGTGTCCTTCCAGCGTCTGGTGGACAAAGGGCTCAGGCCTCATAACTCATACAGTGCTGCCTACCTGGGTGACATGGTCATCTATTCCAGCACATGGACGGAACACCTGCAGCAGGTAAAAGAGGTATTGTGGACACTTGGTGAAGCCGGGCTTCGGATTAATCCCAAGAAATGTTTCTTTGGATTGAGCGAAGCCAAGTATTTGGGCTACCTTGTGGATCAGGGTACCGTGAAACCACAGTGCTCCAAAGTAGATGCCATTTTGAAATGGCCCCGTCTTCAAACCAAGCAGCAGGTCCAAGCCTTTCTCGGGTTAGCGGGGTACTACTGCCGGTTTGTGCCCCGGTTCTCGGAGAGAGCGGCACCTTTGACTGATTTGACAAAGAAGAGGGCCCCAAACATTGTAGTATGGACTGAAAAGACAGGCGCTGCATTTAGTGACTTGAACCAGGCCCTTACGTCCGCACCTATTTTGAAAGCACCTAACTTTTGTTTACCTTTCATCCACCAGATGGACGCTTCAGACACAGGCCTGGGGCCGTGCTGAGCCAAAGCATTAATGGTGTAGAACACCCCATCATGTTCCTGAGCCGGAAACTGTTGGACCAGGAGACCAGGTATGCGGCGGTGGAGAGAAAGGCTTTGGCCATTAAATGGGCGATTACTCAGCTGAGGTACAACAACAACAACAACAACATTTATTTATATAGCACATTGTCATACAAATAATGTAGCTCAAAGTGCTTTACATGATGAAGAAAAGAAAAATAAAAGACAAAGTAAGAATTAAAATAAGTCAACATTAATTAACATAGAATAAGAGTAATGTCCGATGGCCAGGGAGGACAGAAAAAACAAAAAAACTCCAGACAGCTGGAGAGAAAAAAAAAAATTTGCAGGGGTTCCAGACCATGAGATCGCCCAGCCACCTCTGGGCATTCTACCTAACATAAATGAAACAGTCCTCTTTGTATTTAGGGTTCTCATGGAAGGACTTGATGATGATGGTCATGCAGACTTCTGGCTTTTAATCCATAAATGAAGGAACATCATGATGCAACAGGTACTACCTGTTGGGCCGGAAATTCACCCTTGTCACGAACCATGCACCTTTACAGTGGATGACCCTGCACAAGGAGTCGAATCCGCGGGTCACCAGGTGGTTTCTTGACCTCCAGCCATACAAGTTTTTGCTCGTTCATCGTCGGGGTACTCTTGACGCCAACACTGATGCTCTTTCTCGGGTTCATGACCTTTCGGTGAGGGTCGCCCGACTCGATGGGTCTGGGCTGAGGGTGGGGCCTTGTCACACACGTGCGCATGGGAGGCAGCTAAAGGGCTTGAGTAAGGGCAGTTCCGAGTTATACCGGGATGTGGCAGAGTGCACTGACTCTTTTTCTCCCTTTCCTGCAGACCATTCACGGGAGATTCCACCTGGCCCTCTTGACGTCACTTCTGGGACCGAGCCTATGAAAGGAGTCTTTGTTATGGAAGGAGTCCTTGCCGGCTTCTGACCCTGTGATGTCACTTCTGGGCTCAAACCTATGGCTGAAGACCTTCATGAGCCCAACCCCTTTGATCTTACTTCCTGTCTTCCCCTTTAAAAGCCTCCAACTTTTCCCTATTCCCTCAGTTCTGGTTTGGACTTGGTTTTGTGCACATCAGTGCTGTATACATTTTTGCGACTTTGCAACCAGGATACCAATTACACAGGTGGCTGCCCCAAAACTTTCTATGACTCTGAGTCAAGTTTGTGACACTGCTTACAGGTCAAATTTAAGATTGATTTGTAAAGTGAATGAGCTTTAAATGGCTTAGAACGTGTTTACTCAGCTATATACCATACACTACAAACTCATACACACAAAAATGTAAGTTACTCAGAGTGTGGAATGCATGTAGCCATTATGTTTTTCTTCTTATCCATCATCTAACCATCTCAATTCAGTTCAGTGTTGCAATAGGGTATAGATTGCAATGTAATAATAATAATTCATTACATTTATATAGCGCTTTTCTCAGTACTCAAAGCGCTATCCACACAGGGAGGAACCAAACCCACAGTCTTCCACAGTCTCCTTACTGCAAAGCAGCAGCACTACCACTGCGCCACCTGTGAGGATATATTCACTCAGGCCTAGAAATTCTGCAGAAATTAACGTGGTAAATCGTATGTCCATTTATATTAATTTGTATAAAAGATTGTGAAGCAGTTAGGTCTTTCAATAGATCCTACATTAGAGGTAGATCCTTAGATTAGATTAGATAAACATTATTAATCCTTATTAATTAAAGGGTGTCACAAAAAACAGATTCAAGAGTCATAAAAAGGTTTGAGGCAGCCACCCGCATAATATTTTCTGGCTGCAAAAGGATAAATTATTCACTCTGATGTGCTCAGTACGGAGTCCAAAACAGAACTGATGAGTTAGGGTAAATATGGTGGCTTTAAAGGCCAGAAAGGGAAGTGAGGTCATTCAGGGTGGAAAACGGAAGGGTCCTCTTCCATAGGCTCAGACCCGGATAAGACGTCATTAAAATGGATGGAACCGGAAAACTCTTCGTTCATAGGTTCATCATCTGAAGTGACGTTCTCAGAAGGGCCGGAACCGGAAGTGACGTCCTCAGAACCAGAAGTGACGTCATCAGGGCCAGATGGAATTTCCCATGAATGGTCTGCAGGAAAGTGAGAAAAAAGGTCAGTGCACTCCGCCAAATTTCCTTGTCTGGCGTGGAATTACTCTCATTTAGATCCTTTAGCTGCCTCCCAGGTGCACGTGTGTGACAAGGGAAAATTTAGATGCATATACAGTAGCAGCAGAAACATAAAAACAAAGATAGAGACTCATGGGACAAATAATACAATTAATCAGTAAGTAAATAAATAATAAATAAATAAATCTCTCTCTATATAAAATCCAATGTCTGTCTGCCTGTGTGTATGTCTGTCCGCTTTTCACAAGAGTACTACTTGACAGATTTAGATTGGGTTTTTTTCTATAATTTGCTTGAACGTTCCTGTTGATTTTGAAACTTTTCTCATCGCGCTAAGTATTATAGTTCGGTTGTGACTCCAATTTATTTGCGCAAATTCGATAGACAGGCTGCAGGCTGAGGGAAGGGGGAAGCAGGACCTCAGCAGTAGGGAGCCAGGCCGGGCCATCCTCCGTTCCAGTCAATCAACCTCTCGCCACGTGTTGGAGTGTACCTTGCCTCCGCTTAGCTAGTGATACCTGTTTGTTCAGCAGACATTATCATCTAGAGATTGTTAAAGAGTAATGTTTGAAATTTTTGTGAGAGAGATCACAGCTATGTGTGTTTTAGAGGGTAACTGTTCATTGGCAGAGATATCACAGTCACATGCTCTCCTCCCCCCACGGGGGATGCTCTACCATGAGAGCTGAACACAATCAGATACAGTGGCGACATTTGACGTTGGACCGTGCCTACCTTCCTCTTGGCCAGAGATACCTTGCCAAATTTTTACATTGTTGGCAAAGACATCACAGCTACATTCTCGCCCCTGATAGCAAAACCAAAAAATATTGTATATCAAGAGGCCCTTGGATATGAAAACTATCAATATAAATTCTTCTCAATACAAATTATTACATTTTAAAATTTTTTTTATTGATTTTTAAAGTTTGTCCTGTTTCACTACTACATGAGCGGAGCCACGGGGGACAGCTAGTAAATAAATAAATGTGTATACTGCAGAAATTTTAAAATTAATTTAAGGAATAGCAGCATTTATCTTATGATGTCGGGAGGAAGCATTGAATTGCCTGATGGTAGCAGGCAGAAAAGATCTATCTATCTATCTATCTATCTATCTATCTATCTATCTATCTATCTATCTATCTATCTATCTATCTATCTATCTATCTATCTATCTACTGTTTTGCACCATATATATATATATTCTCTTTTCTTGAGCAATTTATTTTCCATACAGAAGTTTGATATTTTTAGATAAATATACCATAGGAATAAAGTAATCAATAGATTCATTCACTGGTTTGGCTATTACACAATAACATTAAATAACGTATATAATTACCGCACATAGACTGAAAGATCCGTGTATGGCTGTCAATATTATTTTGATGCCATCAGCTGTAGGCTAAATCAAAAGCAAAAGTGTTATATTATGCCTATTTTTCTTTTCAAAATTGTTTTCAGTTTTGCCTGACACTTTTCAGGCCTTGAAGCTCCGATACACCTGTTAATCTGTTTACTGTGAGAAAGCATTGTTGAATAACAAGTACCAAAATGCAATGCTTTTAGTGTAAGATATCTTTTTTTTTTCTAAATAATAGTTTATGAATCATAATTAAGCTGAAAATTTTAAGAAAAGGAGAAAGTATGGTGGCACAACATTTAGCTTTTGCTGCTTTAGGTATCTTAATTATGGGTTGGAATCCCATATGCAGATGTTATCTGTGTGGAGTTTGACATTGTCTCTTTTTCTGCACGAGTTATACTTCAATTTTCTTCCTGCATCCCTAACTACATGCAGTTAATTTGTAATTTCCAATCAGCTCACAGTGAGTGCCATTAGTTCTGCAATGGACTGGCATCCTGAGCATGGCTGGTTCCTGAATTGTGGTTTATGCAGCTGGGATAGGCTTGTTAAACTGACTTGGATTAAGTGGATTTCAGAATGTTATGCTATGTAATTTCAATTCAAGGGTTAGAAATGGTACTACTACTGACCACATCTTTCCATTTCAGGCTAACTTTAAGCACCCCAGTTTACAGTGTCTATAAAAGGTATTCACCCCTTTGGACTTTTTCATATTTTATTTGTTATAAAACTTTAAATCACAGTGCATTTAATTTTTTTTTGTCAATTATCAAGAGAAAAGGATTATTTAATGTCAAAATTAAAACAGATCTCTTTATAATGGTCTAAATTAATTACAAACATAAAGCACAAGATAACTGATCATGTAAATATTCACACATTGATCATGTAAATATTCACCCTCTTTAATGTGACACACTTAAATCCTCACTGGTGTAGCCCATTGGTTTTAGAAGTCACATAATTAGTTCAGTGTAGATCTTCTGTTTGTAGTTAAGGGGTTTCAGTTTAATGGTATTATAAATGCACCTTATCTGGGAGGGACAACCTGTGGTGAGTCAGTATTGTGGCCTGACCTACACAATCCACTGTAATAAAAGGACAAGTGTCTAAGTGTCTGTCTCTGTGTCTGTCCACTTGTTATATCTCCGTCATTCCAACATATGACGCATCACAAACATTTGTAGTAATAAAATGCATTACATTCATCATTCCAAGAGATGACCCATCACAAACATTAACACTGCTTTTACAATTCCCATACCTAATGGCATACAACAGAGACATGCATTGCATGGTGCACTGCAAATGTTAAATCTAACATCTTACTTTCAACCCATCTTGGATGAATAGCACAGCTGATGAAAACATAAAAACTCTAAAACTCTGTGAAAAGGTGAATAAAAAGCACAAGCTGTGGGAGTGGAGACAACAACATATCCATGTCACTGAATGTCCCTTGGAGTCCATCATTAAGAAATGGAAAGAGTAGGGCAGAGCTGTAAATCAGTCTGGAGCCATTCACAGCAACTGAGTTATTGTACAAGAAGGAGAACAGTGAGGGATGCCATTATGGGAGCTAAGATGACTCTGCGCAGACAACAATTGCTGCCTGGGTGCTTCACCAGTCACAAAAAAATAAAGAGTGGCAAAGAAGAAGAACACACGGAGAGAGTTTTCCATGGTTCTGTGGTCTGACAAAGAAAAAATTGACAACACTTGGCCATCAGACTAAACAGCATGTTTGGCATAAGTCACGAAAACCGCACAATATCAAAAATACATGATCCCCACCACACCATTCCCACCATGAAGAATGAGGTATGCTTCTCTGTATAGAAGAACCCTAGAAGGTTAGTGAGAATAGGGGAAACATGAATTCTTCAAAATATGTGGAAATCCTGGATGAAAACCTGATGCAGTCTGCAAGAAACCTGCAACTTGGGAGGAGATTTGATTTCCAGCAAGATCACGACACCAGACATAGAGCCAAATGTGTATAAAAATGGCTTAAAAACAACAAAGTAAATATCCTGTAGTGGCCACATCAGAGTCCAGATCTCAATCCAACTGAATATTTGTGCCTGGACTTAAAAATCATTCTTCAATTATGATCCCTATGCTACCTCACAGAGCTTGAGCAGTTTTGCAAAGAAGAATTGTAGTGTCCAGATGTGCAAAACTGATAGACAGAGGCCTGTACACACAGACTGAAGGCTGTCATGGCTGCCAAAGGTGCATCTACTAAATACTGACTCGAAGTGGTGGATACTACTGGGATCAGTTTTTTTGTATTTTATATTTGTGGTTAATTTAGATCACTTTGCAGAAATCTGTTTTCAGATTGACATTAAAGAGCCTTTCTCTGTTGATCAGTGTCAAAAACTCCAACTTAAATCCATTGTGATTCAATGTCGTATAATAATAAAATGTTTATAACAAATGTCAGTTTAGTAATAGCTTTCAATACAGTTCAGCAGGCTAGACCACTTTTTTGTTTTACCTTGAGAATGTCCACTTTGGCAGTCTGTTGAACACTCATCTGTCAATAATATAGTTACTACTGAGTCTCTATTGGCAGACATGGGTGTGGGAAATTCCCATAAAGACACATCTCCCATTTTTAGTGAGCAGTCAGAGTTGGCTCTCTGGGCAGAAGTTAACAGAATCATATTGAAGGACTCAAGATTGTGTGTTCCCCTCAACTGGAGAGTTTGTACTTGTGTTCAGTTAAATAGACACACATACAAGTATCCATTTGAAATTCCAGAATACTCCGATGCAATAAGCTATGAGTGCCCCCTTTTTGTGCGTTGCCAATAAAATTACAGTTTTCTTTATTACTAGCCTCTTCCACCAGAGATCAAGCTTCAGTGTTTGCCTGTTAGTCAAGTCATTTTCTACACAACACGAATAATAAGCAACGTGCTATTTTGTTTCTGTCAGATACTGCTTATTTTTAGTGTTCTTGACATATTATTTTTACATTTTTTCACATTTTTATTCTTGTCTTTCTTTTTGTGATTATGTAATGCTTTCATCCTGTTCTTATAGGTTGTCACACTGGTTCATAGGAACTTTTTTTTACTATTGCCAAGGGCACTATGTGCAAACTTCAACTCGTCATGTCTTCAATGTCATCTTAGTAAAGGATGGAAATTTGACAAGTAACTAATCTAAACTTAAGAATTACAAATTGTACTTCCTTTGAAATGAATAAAAATCAATTTACAAATTTCTGCTTTATTGACTGAACCCATTTCTGATATGGAGTTTTGTTTCCTTCTAACTTATTTTTTTAAATGCTGAGTGCATCATCTGGCCTCTTTAAACCTTTACAATTTAACTTTATGTCTAAAATACCTCAGCCACTAAAATCATATTTCCACAATTACATGTATTTGTTTTACATACATACTAGCCGTATTACTTGATGAAGACAGGTAATAGAATACATTTTAAAATATTTGATATCCCTTGCCTTAAGTGTACCTTCAGTTACTGTCCTCGGTATCCTCATGATCTGAATCTGTTTTGACTGGTGCTCTTTCTTGCACAAGAAATTTTCTCCATTGTTGTGCTTAATGGAAAGATATTCCGACTTGAACACATTAGGAAGCTGATTATTACTGGGCAGGTTTGAATGAAAATGTAACATTTGTTCTGCAGTGTGTGTTTGTTAACACGGCGTATTTTATAGTGATGCATTGATCAAAGGTGCCCCTCAGACTCAGTACTCTGACCTTTACTGTTTTTACGCAGAACAATTTTGTTCAGGCAATTTTTTGATTGACCTAAAAGTGAAGATGGCCTGGCTGTCCAGTTTGTCACATTTTTTTAATCATCAGTTTTTTTATTTGCCTTTGACTTTAAGTACCTGATGATGAGTACCCAAGACTCTGTCATTGCTTAGTCCTGAATATTTTTTCTGTATCTAATTTCTTAGCAATTCTTGTTGTATTTAGAATTACCTTATTCAGAAGCTTACATTGTTGATCTCAACTTTAGTTGCTTATTTATTCTATTCATTTACAATTAAATGTAGTTGCTCACAATAATGACCTAGCCTACTTTTATACTCGATTCTTCTTATGAATGTTTTTGTTAAGGGAAACTCAATCCAGAGCTTCACAGAGTAGTAGTCACCACGTGAAAACTGTTCTGTCAGCGGACTGACAAGAGGTTATTTATGAGAAACTAGGAGATGCACTTGTAAACAGAAATGGGTCAAAACCAGGAGATCAAGAGCACAACAAAAATGGCCACAGCTGGAGACAAAAATTAAAATCAAAAATTCTTAAAAAGAGATCAGAACAGAGCAATAACAAGACTTTTGAGCCTGGATTGGGTAAGCTTTTTAAATCCACAATTCAGATAAGCAACATCACATGACCTTTTTAACTCATCGCTCTGATTGTCAATGGGTCACGAACTTTTGAGACCACATCACTGACCGGATACTATCCAGACAACAGGCTAATATACTGGTGGTGATCCTTAAGAAACAAAATGGTGGTCAAAACAGTCCTAAATATTTTACAAGTCCTAAAGTACTCGGAAAACTGAAAATTTAACACCTGTAATGAATTCTCTAGCTCAGCAAATCCTTCAAATGATTATAAGATCATACAAAATGATAACCACGAATGTATAAATAATTATTAACAAAACCCACATTACAAAACCAGCTAAGAAGTAGACGTTAGACAATTTATAAGAGCAGAATATAGGAGAGCACGCGATACTTAAAAAGTAAGTGATAAATAAGTAAAAATATATAGTAAATAAATACATCAGAATTAAAGAAAATGACAAACAGCACACAGCAGAAGGTTTTTAAAATTTTTACTGTAGAACTTATACAACAACAACAACATTTATTTATATAGCACATTTTCATACAAAAAGTAGCTCAAAGTGCTTTACATAATGAAGAGAAGAAAAATAAAAGACAAAATAAGAAATTAAAATAAGACAACATTAATTAACATAGAAAGGAGTAAGGTCCGATGGCCAGGGTGGACAGAAAAAACAAAAAAAAATTCCAGAAGGCTGGAGAAAAAAATAAAATCTGTAGGGGTTCCAGGCCACGAGACCGCCCAGTCCCCTCTGGGCACTCTACCTAACATAAATGAAATAGTCCTCTTTGTAGTTCGGGTTTTTCACGGAGTCACTTGATGCTGATGGTCATACAGACTTCTGGCTTTTAATCCATCCATCATTGTTGGAACATCATGGTGCTTTGGGTAGATGGTGGTGGCGCATGCCACCACCAACAGGACACCGGAAAAGAAAACAGAAGAGAGAGTAGGGGTTAGTACAGATTTTGAATGAATAGTTATTATAATGAATTGGATATACAGAGTATCAGGATTAAATTACAGTGAAGTTATGAGAAGGCCATGTTAAAATAATGTGTTTTCAGTAGTTTTTTAAAGTGCTCCACTGTATTAGCCTGGCGAATTCCTACTGGCAGGCTATTCCAGATTTGAGGTGCATAACAGCAGAAGGCCGCCTCACCACTTCTTTTAAGTTTTGCTCTTGGAATTCTAAGGAGACACTCAGTTGAGGATCTGAGGTTACGATTTGAAATATAAGGTGTCAGACATTCCGATATATAAGCCGGGGTGAGATTATTTAAAGCTTTTTAAACCATAAGCAGAATCTTAAAGTCAATTCTGAATGACACAGGTAACCAGTGTAGTGACATCAAAACTGGAGAAATGTGTTCGGATTTTCTTTTCCTGGTAAGGATTCTAGCAGCTGCATTCTGCACTAGTTGCAAACGATTGATGTCTTTTTTGGGTAGTCCTGAGAGGAGTGCGTTACAGTAATCTAGCCGACTGAAAACAAACGCATGAACTAATTTCTCTGCATCTTTCGATGATATAAGAGGTCTAACTTTTGCTATGTTTCTTAGGTGAAAAAATGCTGTCCTAGTGATCTGATTAATATGCGATTTAAAATTCAGATTACAATCAACGGTTACCCCTAAGCTTTTTACCTCCGATTTGACTTTTAATCCTAATGCATCCAGTTTATTTCTAATAGCCTCATTGTATCCATTATTGCCAATCACTAAGATTTCGTTTTTGTCTTTATTTAATTTGAGAAAGTTACAATTCATCCATTCTGAGATACAAGTTAGACATTGTGTTAGTGAATCAAGAGATTTGGGGTCATCAGGTGCTATTGATAAATACAGCTGTGTGTCATCAGCATAGCTGTGGTAGCTCACGTTGTGCTGTATTTCTCACTTCTGCATATTCAGGAAAGTAGGCAGCATTGTGGATGCTGCTGATGCTTCACAGCCTCATGGACATGCAGTTCATTTCCAGTTGCCTGGTACTTCTCTGCATTGAGTTGGCATCTTTTCTCCATATCTTCACTATATAGCGCCCTCCAGATTTCCTTCAACATCACATCAGATTGAAGGTGCTGTGTTGCCGTGGCATAAATTGGTATTATATCTTGCCTTGTGGCAGTTTCTTCTGCAACAGTCCCCACCTCACATGGCATTGTAATTGAAAATCAAGTGATTGGTACAGAGATTGCCTCATGTTGCTGGTGTGATGTAGAAGTCTACTTTTTAAACTTGTTTATTGCTAATTTGTATTCATTCTGTGTATCTGTTCAATATGGGAGGCATTTTTAAATTGCTTGGCAAAAATCTATAAAACTTTACAACTGAAACCTTTTGTGGGTCTAGGCAAGAGTCTCTTTAATCAGTGCAACATTAGAGGAATGTGTGGAGCCATAAGTCAAGATTGATCCTGTCCTCTGATGATATCCTGCTAAGGCATTAGAACATTTCTTCTTCTGGCATGAAAAAGATGCGTCAGGAGACATCACTAAGAAGCAGCTGCATTTATTGAGTTTCTGAAACACTTGCTACTTGGCTCATTTAAAATGGCATGCTATGGTCCTGTGCACATTGGCATTTTCTTTCAGGCTAGTTTTAACCCAGGAGCTATTGACATTGGACTGCACAAAAAGGATTCATCTAGGTGGGATTGGTCTTGGATAAAAAATTGGTTCTGTCTTGCTTCAGGGTTAGACAAAAATTCTGTTATGAAATGGGTCAAATGCAATTAAAGCATGACATATTTACTGTATCCTGGAGGGCCATAAGGTAAACTGAACGTTGATTATGTCTACTCAACAGAGAACTTTGATTACATTTTTTTTCTGCTTTGCTCTTCTAATTATTATTCAGACATATGTGGTTTGTTCTTTAGATCTGTTTTAAATTCCAGCAGCAGCAGCATAATCTAGCTTTAGATAGACAGATAGAAAGTCAGATGTTGTGGTCACTAGGGGGCATCTCAAAACCTCAAACCTTTGACACAACTACAGTACTGAAACAATTGTAATCAATGTCTTTTTTAATTAAACAAAATACCTTTGATATAGGTTTTTTTTTTTCATCAAATCCAGCAATAACAGTTCTCCCGGAATTGTCTTTCTCTTTCACTCCTCCTTAGTGAGCTATGTCTTCCTCCTCTTCTGACTCCAACTTGCCTGGGTGCGGCATGGCAGTCCTTTTTCAACCTGGACCCGAGAGTACTCCCAGTGCAACAACATTATCACCATGAAGCACTTCTGGGGGAGGTAGAACTTCCATAGGATATGACATCTCCTTCTGGGCAACTCCAATAGTGGCACCCAGGTACCCCAATAGACCGTCCATCGGGACTACAGCTACCATGCTGAGCTGCAGGATTATGAACTGGACTCCTCCCTGAGGACTTCTGCCACCCAGCATACAGAGGGAACACAAAAAACAGCACCTATTCTGGCCAGGATACACTTAGAACTGACATCTGCTAGAACTGTCCACTACTAAGCCCTCCAAGCCAGGCAAGAGACAATTATCCAACCTGGATAGGATGCCAGTCCATCCATATCCTTTACATGGATGAACTAGATAGATAGATAGATAGATAGATAGATAGATAGATAGATAGATAGATAGATAGATAGATAGATAGATAGATAGATAGATAGATAGATAGTACTTTATTGATTCATGAGTGTAAATTTACTTATCACAACATACACCATAAAGTACACAGAGACATACTACGGAACACTAAAAATAAACTGCAAATAATTACAGAATTGCCAACACAGTTAATTATATGCACAATATATGCAATGCACATATAATTTACATGTGCCTTAGTGCATTATCTGGTCTATATATAGTATCCCTAAAAAATCTTGCTTCTGTGCCAAGGTGTCAGTATAACAGGCTAAAATGAAGATATGCACAATAGGAGGAAGCATTTATAAAGCTATAGGCTAATAACAGCTCCATTAGCCACTCTAAGTACAAAATCGTGGAATAAGCTGATTGCTAAAAATGTCAAGGAGAGGAAAGGGCAGCTTTAGTCATGATAGCCTCTAATTCTGCCAATCAGATGTCAAATTAGTTAGGTCCAAAGGAGCTTGATGGACTGAATGGCCTCCACTCAGTTGTCAGAATTACAGAATTATGTTATATTTTCGGTGGGTCCATTACAGGCTTTGATTAATTTCTAGTAGTAATACTATCACCAAGACTGACTTGGTTAGATAGATAGATAGATAGATAGATAGATAGATAGATAGATAGATAGATAGATAGATAGATAGATAGATAGATAGATAGATAGATAGATAGATAGATAGATAGATAGATAGATAGATAGATAGATAGATAGATAGATACTTTATTAATCCCAAGAGGAAATTCACATGGTTAGCATGGCTGCATCAAGGATTCAGTGTTCTGGGTATTCAAGTTTTCTGCCCATGAACCAAAGTCATATTTGTTAGTTTGAGCAACAGTTATAAATTGTCCCTTTGGGTCTGTGTGTGAGTAGGCACCATGAGGCACTAGTATCTTGTCTTGATAGCCTCTGGCCCCCTTTGACTCTCAATTGCATGAAACAGGTTTGAAAATGTTATTTTAGCTTATGTATGTGCAGCCCACTAATTACATGAACATTGTGAGTTCACTGTCAGAATGTTAAATGTCCAGTTTATGACCACAACTTATCAAAATGATTTACTGATTTAGTCCATTTAACTTGTGCTACAGGAGTGCTACTTTTGTTAGTTGGGATGGTGTCGTGAGTTGCAGCCACCAGCCACTTGTGATGACAGAGCCAAAGGAAAACATGTGTTCTCTGTCAAGGTAAAGATTAAAATTGGGAATTTATGAGAGCCACAACTTTTATTACGCGAACAATGATGTATGCCAGAACCCTCAAGCATTTTGGAGTTTAATTAAGGTAAATAATTTGTTCACAATGTCTGCACCATAATGGACCAGGGCATTGAAGAATGCCTCCTGTATGCTTTGTTTAAGGTGTCAGATTTTCTTACACTTTATTATGTGGCATGTGGCAGCAGAACACAGCATTCATGGCATTCGGCTCTGGGCTTTTGGTTTCACTTCTGCATTTGTCAGTATGTGCTTCTGATGGCTGTATGTTCACATCGTGTTTAAGGGGGATTTTCAAATGGGATCTTTTTTCACATTTTAGAAAGCTTTTTTTTTTTTTTCATTAATTCCTACCTTAGGGTCTGCCTGTCTCTGTTGTCCTGTAAAAAATAGGGAATTTGAGGTGTTGACTATTTACCATTGTTTTCTTAACATATTCTCATTCCCCACTGTGACTCTTTAATATATGTGAACCACTAATATTTGCTGGAAATGTCCAACTTATATTGTCAGGTACTCTTACCACAATAATAGAGAGACAAAGAATCAAAGAGTTCATCAAGTTCAGGCACGTATCAGTGACAGAGAACAAGATTGGCCACAGAAACAACATGCAGCCATTGGAACCATTTAGAGCCTACTGTGACTGGCCCACCCCTGCATTCACGTCTAAGGAATGTGCATTAATGGAGCATGAAAGCTTTGTAACGTACATTGTATTCTTGCTACGGTGTGCTGCACATCAATCTAGCTAAGTATTGTAATTACAGACTAGCGGCATGTATTTCATTTTTAATTATATTTCATACAGTGTGGTAGGTTGGCACATAGATCCTCAAAAGTTAGGGGAGAACCTAAAGGAATTTAACAACGCCTAGTCAAAGTCATATTTGAGGACTTCTGTATAAGGCACTTAGGGCCAAGGGATGCTGGGGTGTAAGCATATTAGAGGAAATATTGGGGGGGGGAGTACAGTAAACAAAACACTTTATCAGATAATGATACACAAGGACTTCAGTAATCTTACAAATGTCTGGCAAGCTTAAGAAGGCTTTAAGAGACATAATGGAAGCACAGACAAAAATGGGTGCGTAGCATGTAATCAGGATTCTCATTAGGACAAGGTATGTGCCTTCTGTACACGAAACTGTGGCAGAGTGAAGATTGTGCCGAAGTGAAGACATACACAAGGGCTAAACGTCTGAAAATGGAGTGAAGTGGGGGAAGAGACAGATGAACAGGATGATATAACTATGGAAAATATAAGCATGAAGGGGAGTAGAAAATCCAGCAGAGAACAATAATAATAATAATACGTTTTATTTACATAGCGCCTTTTGCACACTCATGGTGTTTTAACAGCAGGTTAAGATCAGCATGGTGGAAGAGTGTTTTGTACTGCTTCCTCACAGCTCCAGAGTTCTGGCTTTAAATTCTGGCCAAGGTGGAAATTTGCAGGTTCTCCCTAATTCTGTCCCAGTTTTTCTCTATCTCCTCCATTACTACTGCAACCACAGTAATAGTTACAGTAACTGCTGACTTTAGATTGACCTGGTACAACTAGCTATGGGTGTATATGTGAATGTGCCCTGCAATGGACTGGCATCCTGTCCTGCGATGTTTCTGCCTTGCATCCAATGCTGACTTGGCTCCAGTTCCCTAGAGCTTGAACAGAATACAAGGGCACAGAAAATGTAAAACTAGATGACTAAGTAAAACAATAGCACGGCAAAACTGTAAGTCCGATCTATATGTACAGTAATCCCTCGCTATATCGCGCTTCGCCTTTCGCGGCTTCACTCTATCGCGGATTTTATATGTAAGCATATTTAAATATATATCGCGGATTTTTTGCTGGTTCGCGGATTTCTGAGGACAATGGGTCTTTTAATTTCTGGTACATGCTTCCTCAGTTGGTTTGCCCAGTTGATTTCATACAAGGGACGCTATTGGCAGATGGCTGAGAAGCTACCCAACTTACTTTTCTTTCTCTCTCTCTTGCGCTGACTATCTGTGATCCTGACGTAGGGGGTGTGAGCAGTCTAAAAATGCTGAAAGATTATCTTCACGCTGCTACCTTCTGTGTGCAGCTTTTAAGTATGCTGCACGGTGCTTCGCATACTTAAAAGCTCAAAGGGCACGTATTGATTTTTGACTTTGTTTCTCTCTCTCTCTCTCTCTCTCTCTCTCTCCCTGCTCCTGACGGAGGGGTTGTGAGCTGCCGCCTTCAACAGCTTTGTACCGGCGGTGCTTCGCATACTTAAAAGCCAAACAGCCCTATTGATTTGTTTGCTTTCCTCTCTGTTTCCTTTGAAGAGGAAGATATGTTTGCATTCTTTTAATTGTGAGACAGAACTGTCATCTCTGTCTTGTCATGGAGCACAGTTTAAACTTTTGAAAAACAGACAAATGTTTGTTTGCAGTGTTTGAATAACGTTCCTGTCTCTCTACAACCTCCTGTGTTTCTGCGCAAATCTGTGACCCAAGCATGACAATATAAAAATAACCATATAAACATATGGTTTCTACTTCGCGGATTTTCTTATTTCGCGGGTGGCTCTGGAACGCAACCCCCGCGATGGAGGAGGGATTACTGTATAGTAAAATGAAAGCCTCTTTCTGTAATCTTATTTCAGTAAGTGTTAGTAA
Organism: Erpetoichthys calabaricus; assembly: GCF_900747795.2. NCBI lineage: Eukaryota > Metazoa > Chordata > Cladistia > Polypteriformes > Polypteridae > Erpetoichthys > Erpetoichthys calabaricus. Next base: position 37,854,312 of record NC_041399.2, read on the forward strand.
ATCTTCAGGTGAATACTGAGGCCTGATGTAAAAGAAAGTGTGAGGTTAATCACACATGAGTGGAGAGTTTATGAAAAATGAATGCATTCTGCATAGACGTCTGATCACCACAGAAAAGGTTAGAATTCTCCTGGATGATTTGCTAAAAGCTTATCAAGTAGATGGCCAAACTAAAATGTATATTATTTAGCTTTATGCTTGTGGTCATTGTCTTTCTGGAAAACAAATGTCTTCCAAGGTGCAGGTTTATGCCAGACTGCATCAGGCTTTTCTTGCAGCATTTCACTATATTTTACTGAATTCATTTTCCCTTTTCAGGACTTGCTGCAAAAAAGAATTTCCCACAGCACAATGCTGTTACCACCACGTTTTACAGCAGGGATTGTGTGCTTTTGATAACGTGCAGTATTTGGCTTATGCCAAGCATGGCACCTAGTCTGATGACCATAAAGTTTGATTTTGTTCTCATCAGACCATAAAACCTTCTTATAGTTGAGTGCGCCTACTGGCAAATACTAGAGGAGATGTCAAGTGCATTTTTTAACAGTGGCTTCGTCTTTACCACTCTTCCATAAAACTGCAACTGGAGAAGTACTCAGGTCACAAATATTGTCTGCATAGCCGTTACAATCTCAGCCACTGCAGCTTGTAACCCCTTCAGAGTTCTCATATGTCTCTTTGTGGCCTCCCTCACTTGTCTTCTTCTTGCACGATCACTCAGCTTTTGTGGATGGCCTGCTCTATGCAGATTTACAACTCTTTGCATTTCTTAATGAATGATTTAACTGGATTAAAAGGGATATCCAGTGGCTTGGTTATTTTCTTGTATGCATTGCCTAACTTGTTCTTTTCAATCACGTTTTCACAGAGTTGCTTAGAGTGTTCTTATATCTTCAATGTGTAGAGTAGAGTAGTCCACAATACTGACTCACCACAAGTTGGATCTTTCAGATAAGGTGCATTTATACTACAATCACTTGAAACCGTTTGAATGCAAACAGCTGATCTCCACTGAACTAATTATAGGACTTCTAAAAACAGCTAGCTGCACCAGTCATGATTTAGGTGTGTTATGTTAAAGGGAGTGAATATTTACACAATAAATTATTTTGTGTTTTTTATTTGCAGTTAATTTAGACCAGTTTTCTTTTGATCAGAAAAAAGCCTAATGAAATACTTTGTGGTTCAATGTTGTATAACAATAAAATGTATAAACTTCCAAGTGGGGAATACTTTAGATAGATAGATAGATAGATAGATAGATAGATAGATAGATAGATAGATAGATAGATAGATAGATAGATAGATAGATAGATAGATAGATAGATAGATAGATAGATAGATAGATAGATAGATAGATAGATAGATAGATCGATCGATCCCAGGAGTACTTATGGTGACACGAGGTTGTGGCTCAGAAGCACTTCCAGGTATGTCTGAAACCCCATGAAGTAGAGATTCCCAATTCCCGTAACTCCCCCTGGCAGACTCTGTGGAACCCAACAGGGCTGTCCCCTGGTAATACAATATCCAGTATGCCCTGTGGTTATCCATGCTGGGAATCCAGCCTTGGTTGATTGCCATCCAGTGTTTAGGGGATGGAATCAACACAAATAAGCTGCCTTCCCTTGTCCTTCCCTTAGAATGGCCTCCTGGCCAGGTAAGGATCCCAGTACAGTCCCTGCCAGGGTGCCTGCCCACATAGGCTGCATATATATAAATGTATATATATATATTGTAATCACCAGGTGCCATTACAACTCCCCAAACTCCCGACACACAGTTTCAGACACAAGTTTGCACAACGTCTCTGCCACCTCTGCTCCTCCCAGCAAGGGAGGTCCTCCTTTTCCCAACTCTGGCTCTCTAAGATGATGTAGGCAGCTTCTTTTATATAAAACCTTGAAGTACTTCCGGGGTTCCATATTTATGGCCCAGGAGCTCTTCTGAGTTAGGCTGGAGCTTGACAAAGTAGAGCTCACTAGTCCTCGAATCAAACCCTGGTGCTGCTCACGGAACACAACAGGGCTGAGCCAAAGAACTCCAGTTCCCATGATACCCTGTGGGAATCCATGGAACTGCCACAACTCAGGGTTTTTGTCATCTAGCGATCCGGGGAAGAGTATACCCTGTGCCCCCTGTCTCCCCCCAGTCCTTCCACTCTGAGGGCATTACGGCCTATATATGTACACAGTTGTATATATACTAAATTCAGCATGTGTTTATTATGCATGTCTAAAAAATGAGATATTTCCATTTCTAATGAGTATTTGTAAAAGTGCAGTGAAAACATTAGGGCTGCATAACAGATGAGAGCAATGAGTAAGATCTTTTTTTTCTTTTTAAAATGCAATTTCTTTATCCATAAGCAAAACTCAAAGTACATTTATAAGAATGCACTATTTTTATACTCCAGTGGTCATTGTTAATCATAATGAATTAATATTCATACCATTTTTAACTTAGATTAACTAATTAACTGATTAACTAGCATCCTGCATGTAAACTATTTTAGCATGTGAGACACAGAGCAAAATGCAAAAATTCAAAATAATTTAGAAGGGTAATTAAACCAAAACTTAGAACAGCACACTGTCCATGTTTGCTCATTGCTGCTCCCTATGACCCTAAATTGGATAAGCAGTTTAGAAAATGTATGATTATTTAAATTTTCCAAGCCAACAAGATGTAGGCTTAAATATAATAAAATTTGCTAATTTGGTTTATAAATAACTAAATACAAGCGAAAGACAAATACACGTTAGCAAACACATACAAAAATAAACAGGACAAAGCAAGAATGAAGTCTCTGTCTGCTGGTTGGAGTGACTCGTCCACTAATTCACCACAAAGTACCACAAACAACACTCAATTCTTTTCCAGCCAGCTCTTTCTCCCTTTCTCTTTCTTAGATCTTGGCATCTCACCAGTGGAGACTTTGGCCCCAACAGTGAGCTTTTGGACTTGTGGCACCCATAATTTCTATCCTGGGGCCACTTCTAAAGCCATTGGCTTGCATTGTTTTAACCAGGTACACCAGGCTAGAACTCACTTAAACAAGCCATGCGTCCACATGATATCTTACAGGGGATCTCCTAGTGAGTGGGTCCTGTGACTTGCACCTCATCTATGAACAGATACTGCTTTGCATCCAGTGCTGATGCATGGGTGCTGCTCCCCCAAAGACCATGATATGGATAAAGTCAGTCTGTGAATATTATCTTTTATTTAACAGTTGCCTTTTTGCACAATGGATGAACTTTTAGGACTGAAGAAAATGTTACCTATACTTTTCTGATGTTATTTAATGGCCTTTACTAAGAATAGCCTCTAAATCCTTCACAGATGTCCACAATTATCTAAACATAGATTTACTAAAAATTACTTAATATATTAATTAGGTAGCTACACATCCTTGACACAGGTAATGTGTTAAGTTGGCAGATACACACACATCACATGTTTTTAAAAGAAGTTCTAATTCATTCACTGATTCCACACTTTCAGCATCTTACTTCACTCTAGATATTCTTGAACTTTAATAATACTGTAACATATTAAAAAAATCCATAGCAACCTATATTCAAAATAATTTGTTTGCCAATTAAAACCAGGAACTGTTGGCCTCAGGTGTACACTGCCGTGTAGAGTAAATCATGTTTGTATATTTGTAAAATTGCACTACTTTATGAGGTGCCAGCAAACTTTATAAAACTGGAAAACAGATTTAGGCAGCAGGTGCGATTTTAGTTTCAAAGTATACAACAAAAAACTGAAACAAACAAAAAAAAACAGCTCTTTTGGAAAAGTGCATAAGGAAGAGACAAGCTAGACAACGCTCAGAAAATAAACACTCAATTTTTTTCTGTTAAAGAAGAAACAATAAGAGAATATTTTAAACAGCTGATATATAAGGTCCATGGCAGCAGTGCGGGACAGTGATGAGTGCTCCTGTCTTAAATTTCCAGAGGTTGAGGTTTTAGTTACAACCTGATCACTGTGGATGTTGCACATTCTCTCCATTTTAGCTTGGGGTTTTTCTTTCAGATCTTTCAGTTTTTCTCTTACATCCTAAATGCATGCTAGGTTAATTGGTAACTGTCACCCCATCAGTAGTCAGGGGTTCAAAACTTACCACATTAGGGCCAGAACAGGCTTAGTCTTGTTTTACTTGCATATTTTCCCTTTTTAAGTATATTTCCCTCTGCACTCTGTCCTATAATTGTTCTCTCTATTCACATTTTTAGTCTTCTTAGCTTTTTTGTGAATTTCCCATTGGGATTAATAAAGTATCTATCTATCTATCTATCTATCTATCTATCTATCTATCTATCTATCTATCTATCTATCTATCTATCTATCTATCTATCTATCTATCTATCTATCTATCTATCTATCTATCTATCTATTTAGTCTTGGTCTGGGACACTTCAGCCATCTAGCTTTCAGTTTTCTCAACTTAACAACACAACAGAGACCAAAACTGGATAGTTTGCTAGTAAGATTTAGATGAACAACTCTTAATTTGGCTCATTACACAAACATAGAACTATTAATGGGCTGAGTGCCTCACTCCACTCTTTCTGCACTACACACCCAAATACATCATGAATAGAGCTCAGTGCGTCCCTTTTGTGCATTCTTCTTTTTCCCATTGGGAGTCTTAAACGATTGAATTAGTATAGTGGCTTTATTATAAGAGTTATAAAAAATTCCAAAAGAAAACTGCTATATAATTCAATACTTCCTTAGAAATACATAAATGGTGAATGACACTCACATAATTCTTCCAGAATCTAAAATTTCAATGCATAAGCTCTAAAGCTAAATCCATGAGTGATTTTCAAACACCTGTTTTTAACATTATGAGTGGTGTTTTTAAAGCTGCTGACACTGTGCGTTCTGTGAATGGGTTTACCTGTACATCTAGGTATCTTGTATTCCAGTTTCTTTCTTGAGCTAAGTCAGTCATTCATCCATTTATGGAACCCCGCTTTTCTAGTGCAGAGTTACAGGAGGATAGAGACTACATCAGCAAAAGTCGACGCAGCAAAAGAACTAACACCACATGGCACTCCAGTCAGTTGGAGGAAGTATACATGAACATGGAAGAAATATGCCAGTTCCACACAGCAAAGAATCAGTATGTGGTGAGAATACTGAGACACATCAGCTGCTAACTCTGTGCTACAGTAAACTGCATGTAGAAATGCACATTGATTTTATTTAAAAAAAAAATGAAAATATAGATATATGTTTTGTAACAAGGAATACATTAAGTCATAATATTAAAACACTGCAGAAACAAGTTCACCACCTTCTCATCACCTCTTTTTAACTGTTTACAAAATGTACTACCTTGTCTTCAATTTTAAAACTCATAGGATTACATGGAAAAAAAATGCTGAAATAGAACTTCCACTGATTCATTAAAGACCAAATACCAATAGCATCTAAAATATATGAAATCATGCATGTGTATCAGAGTGTCACCTCCCAGGTATGTAGTTCCATGTAGGTTGTTACCCCCCACTGAGTTGCATTCTTTTTCCTCCATAGTACTGAGAAACCGCACGATGATGGCAAATGACTCCATCCCTTCTGGTCCCTGGGCCATGAAAGCACAACTGCCCAGAAGGAAGCATCCCTACACAACTGAGCGACCAGAGAAAAGGAGCTCCTCTATAACTTAGAGAAACGTATAAAATCAGCCAGCCCCAGGTTAATTGGAGGCTATTATTTTGTTCCATCATGCCATCATGCGTTCATTTTTGTTATCCATTAAAGTAAAACCGGGATGTCCGGGTTGGTGCCCCGAAATTTATTTTTGTCAAGTCTGTCATTTCATTGGATGACCACACTTGGTAGTTGACTCTATGTGTCTTTGATGCTTTTTGTGAAAAAAAATTTGTGCTAAATCTGCCCTTAACAAGTTTCCAACCATGTCTCCTGTGTTCTAGCTGAAAAAATGATTTTAAAGTAACAGCTAAGATCTACCCAAATGATTCCCTTTATAATGTTAATAACTTCAGTTATGTCATAGGTTAAACTCAAAAGCTTTGGCTTGTTTAATCATTCCTCATAGTTCATACCTTGCAGTCCTGTAATCAGTCTAGTTGGTCTTCAGCTCTACTAAGTTTTTTTGTACTATGAATATCAAACCGTACAAAGCATTCAAGATTACATCTCATAGGCACATAATATAGTTTAAGTATTTGTGCTTCACGAATGAATATGCTATATATAACATTATATCCTATCAGCCTTCTTGATCGATACTGTACACTGTATGGATGTAGGTACAGTAGTGGTGAGTCCACTATGACTCCCAGGTCCTTCTTATTAGAGATACTCCTAGCTTCAGACCTGCCCTTGTCCATTCACATCTGTCATTTTTAATCATACATTTAATCATATTATGCTTCATCTGCCACACATCTGCCCAGATCTAAATTCTGTCCAGATCCATCTATAATGAACTAACTTATTCTAGATTGTCTGCCTTACCATAACCTTTTGTCCATGGTATTTAATGCAATGTTGCCCCTATCTACACACTGAGACCTGAATTCCCATTTCTTCTAAAGTTTAGAATCTAAACCAATATGATATTGCACGAAGAGGATGTCAAACCTGACGACTGTAGTTGCTGATCTTGTTGTGTGAGCATGCCTGATTACACAACTAGAAATCGCAGGGAATGTCAAATCTGACAACTGTTTCTTATTTTCAAAGTATTGTAAGGTCACCCCTGTTTCTAACAGCCAATAACATGCCAAATGATGTAACCCGTGATTGTGTGTTTAGCAACAATCTCTGATGTTTTTTTTCTTATTTTCCCTTATGTCACTCTTGTCTGTTGTCAGGTCTTAAGCACTCGTAACCGCATTATATATATGGTGCTTCTAGCTGAATGCTCATTATTTGTCAGCTATCTCACACACACACAAGACCCTTCCAATGACTTAAGATGAAATCAAACCTGTTTGATTTTGTTGGGGCATTTCGCAGACTGATTGGACTGAATCACGGGACACTATGGCATGCCACTGTATTTTGCTACTTATTATATTCCGAAAGAAAGGACTTCTGTATCTGTGGCAACAGTGAAAGTTTTAATGGTCCAATTATTAGGTGACACAGTAGGTTTGGAGATGTAGGTCAGCAAATGAGCGTGATGATTTGCCAAGATGCTGTGCACCTGTGCTTCAGTTGTATTCCTGTGAGGATAAGCTGGACCTGAACAGAACGATTATATACATACTTCACTGATTTGGCTGCAGGTGCTACTTTAACACCCCATGCTTGATGAAGTGATTACAAAACCAGATCTCACAAGCTGGGGAACCAATGAGAGAGGGGGGAGGAATACAGGTTCAAATGGAACTAACAAGTTGGCTGGATTTAAAGATGAAAATAAGCTACAGATATGCTAGGGTCAACAAAATCATTATAGATGGAAAAGAACAGGATTCAGTTTTGGGTAATTACCATTACCAACATAGCATTTTATACAGCATAAGTAAAATTGTTAGCTATAATTACATAATTTAGGTTTTAAAAATTATCTGAGAAAAACTTGAGAATCCTAGTGGACACTGTTACTGTCCACAATCAGCAGAGTTCACATGTGATTAAGACTACTTTGGTTTCCTTTAATAATGACATTTGTAAATGAAAATGATCTCCTTTGACACTGATGTTTTCACATTGTTTTTGAGAGTTTCTCTGCCCACATTAAAATACCAAAAATGCAAATGATGTAGCCGTTCATCTGCTCTGTGCTTGTGCACATCAGCAGAAATGGGAAGAGGAAGTGTCCTCCGCCCTAGACATTTATTTGAAGCTTGCATTTGCACTCAAAGAACAGCAATGGAGATTAACACAAAACAAAAAAAAAGATGCCATTGTTATTGTTGGTAATGCACAAGAGTAAGGTGTGCAAAGCGGTCGAGAAAAAGTAATGAGCAGGATCCAGTCAAGGAAGGGTCCCGAAATAAGCACAAAATAATCACTGGACGATAGTCTGCATTTTCAAAATTTTCCTTTTTCATCACTTTCGGGGAGCATTTCTGAAAGTCTGCATTTTCAGGGGTTGAAAATGTTGGGATAGTGTGGACAAAAGGCAAAAATGTAACTAATCTAAAAAACTAGTAGTATGAACATACCTTATGAAGGCAATGAGGATATTGGATTACATAGCACTCTGGGAAGAGTTAACATTAGTGCAAGTTTTTCTTAAGCTTTATAACACACTTGTGAAACTTTACCTGGAAATGTACATGTCTGGTCTCCATATTACAAAAAAGGATTTAACAGAAGGATTTAACAGAGCCAGGCAAATTCAAGAAAAGTCTACAAAAAACTGCAAGAAGTACAGATGGATCCTAATCTCACCATGTGGACCGTTGCCTTACATTGTAATAGGCTTACAAGATACAGAATATTTCAGGACTGCAGTTAATGAGGTGTGAAAAAACTGAAGGTGAAAATGGCAACAAGGAAGCAAATGGAGATAAAGATGATAGAAATGTTTAACATTATGAAAGCAGTCAGTAGGGTTACGTCAGCAAGAACATGGAAACACATCTGGAAGGCAGTTAAATTTTAATGTCATACAATGAAGGATGTCTTCATACACAGAACCACATATGCAATGGAGTGAGTTACTGGATAGTCTTGTTTACACTAGTAACCCTCAAATTTGACATTTTTAGTATATAACAAACTTTATATAAATAAGGATTAATTATGCTGAGCTGAATGAGCTATCTTAATCTAAAATACTCTTCTATTTTTTTCTTCTTCTGAGTTGGAGAGCCAAAGAAAGGCTAAGGACCTGAGTTTATAAAGGAAATGTTGTGAGGAAATCCTGAGAAGAGCTGGTGTAGTCACAATATACTCACATTATGGAACGAGCCCTGAATTTCATTTCAGTCCAAATCTGGTCAGATTGACTACTGACCATTCACCTTGACAGAACTGCACCATGGTTATGCAAGCATGACTGTTCTGCTCACAATACACGCAAATCTTGACAATTCACACTCCCTTATGATGATATTATGAATTGCCTTTTTGTCACCCTTTCACTATAGTACACCTCTCATCCTCTCCTCAAACTGCAAAAGGTACAGATGAACTCTTATCTCCCCCGTGGATCCATGCCTACTCCTTAAACTGAACTGTATGTCAAGGCAACTAAGATTCCTTAGTTGCCCAGTATCGTCTACATCAGGGGTGTCCAACTCTGGTCCTGGTGGGCCGCAGTGGTTGCAGGTTTTCATTCTAACCCTTTTTCTAATCTGGTAATTAACTCCCTTTTCCTTCATTTCAATAGCCCTGTTTTTAAGGATTCAGTCCTTTGAATTGATTTGTTTCTTCATGAAATGGCAACCAAACAGAAATGAGATGTAAAACGAGCCAACGCATGACCAGCTAAATTGGAACATCAAACTCCAGCCAATTTCACTCCAACCAGTTTCTTAATAAGAAGCCAATTCTTTCTATTAATTAAAGCTGTTATTGAACATCATGACTTGTTGCTGCTCTCATTCTGCCACAGCAGCTGGTTGATCTTCTGTTTTTTCTAAGACCACTGTCAGGATGATTTGTTGATTTTAGCAGACCAACATGACCGAGACTTTCACCTTTCTTCAGATGGCGGCTTGTTTTGTGTCTCATTATTGTTTGGCTGCTCATTAAGGAAAGAGAAACAACTAAGGAGTCACATCAATTAAAACTAAGCCAAAAAAGTTAGTCAGCAGCAAAAGGCTCACTAATTAAGAAAATTGGTAGAATGAAAACCTGTAGCCACTGCAGCCCACCAGGACCAGAGTTGGACACCCCTGGTCCACATGAACTTCATTAGACACAGTAATCATCTTAAAGTTCTCCTTTATTTTAAGTAATGACTCGAGATGCTCAGACAACAACTAAATATCAATCACGTTTGCAGATTACAAAGCATGTATTTATATTTAAAAGGGCATCCCATTCTATGGCAGAGATCAAAAATGTGCTGAATTGTTGTTTTAAGCACAGCCTCAAATTAAATGTAATCAAGACAAATTCACTGCTCAATGACGAATGAAGAAATGCTGATTTGTTACAATAACTACTCCTCAATGGTGGATAACTAGATCAGCACCTGGAACTATGCTGAAGAAGAGCATGAACCTCAACAATATACTTCAAATGTCTACAGAAAATATCAGGAGCCTACCTATGTACAGAGAAGCCTCAGATGTGGTAATGCATCAACCTAGTTCTCGTAAAATTACAATAAGTATCACATCATTGGCCTGTATTTATATGAGGGACTTGCTCTGTAATACACAAGAGTAAGCTGAGAAAAATAAGGTAAGGATCTGGTCTGTGCAGACAGTGATGCTTGGGCTTCAGGGGCAAAAAAGAAGGTGGCCAACATTACTGAAGACTATACACGCTATCTACTTTCACATTCTGTCCTTGGTGTGAAAACATGATGTCAAAATTCAGATTTGAGGCAGACATACTGCAATTAAACTTTGCAAATGTGACACAGAAACAAAGAAATCACTTTGTGGCAACTGAAAAGACTGCAAATGCTTAGCAGGCTCATAAGGATCAGCCAATTATGTGTTTTTAAGCAGAAGTGGGCATCATGGTTTTCTGTTTATCATATTTTTATTGACTGTATGCTTAAATGTGTGGACAATGGGTTGTTCAAAGCTAATGGCTAATTAGTATAACTAATTTTCAGATAAACAATAATGATCTATCTTTAAGGAAAGAAGTATTGTAAGAATTTCATTAAATTATTTAATGTGTTTGTGTGGCATATTTGCAATTAACAAGGATGGAGGTGGTTAAGGATCACTTATCTTTTTATTGTTATACTCTAAACAATTATATTAAACTACCACAAATGTATCTGTTTATTTACCAACACTATTTAGCAGAACGTTTTGTTGGTTTTTCTTCCCTGCACTGGGTTTAATTATAACACCATTAAAAAGCAAGAGTTGATACAAATATTATCCAGATCCTATAATGTAAGCTCTTCTCTTTACCTGGAGGAATTTTTTCCATAAATTCCTGAACTTTCACACATTGCTAGTGATGAGCAAAACATTTCACATGAAACTGAATTCACAGACAAACGTGGTGTTTCACATCACAAAAAAAATTGTGAAAGAAATTGCCTTTCACATCCATCTGGCTTTAATTTAGCATTTCAATAAAGATCTCTGCTGAAAAAAAATCACCTGACGCATGTTCTATCACATGGTTTCTGCTAGTATGATCCCCAACTTTAACAATTGTGACGACAATTTTGGTGATCACAATCATAAACTGGAGACAGAAAGAAACTTGAAGCTTCACAGCTCTTAGAGAGTGAATGACCTCAACCTCGTCTGCAGGAATCAAGACACAAAAATTTGCCACACGTTACTATCAGCTGTGAGTTGTTTACCTTGTCATTATTAATTTTTTTTTTTAAATTACTCATTTTTAATTAGCTGAAAAAATATTTGTTACTGATTACCAGGTCTTATATGACTCTAAAGCATAATGACACAACTCAGACATGACGGTGCAGTAGGTAGAGGTTTTACTGTTAAACATAACATTGCATTTCAGGACATTTCATTGGTTCGATTCACTAATACTTTGAAAACTGAAACGGCAATGCATTTAAGAAATAAGTTTGGTGTCGAGAAAAGTGAAGCCAAAATTAAGGAAGGTGTTTTTGTTGTTCCTGAAATCCGTGAACTGATGCTTGACGATAAGTTCAGAAGGAAACTGAAGCCCACTGAATCAGCAGCATGGGAAGCATTCGTATGGGTTGTCCAGAATTTTCTTCGCTGAGCTTGTGGAGAACCTGCTGAAAGCGTATCAGCTTACGGGAGCCAGAATGTCACTGAAGATGCATTTTTTACATTCTCATCTCGACTTTTTTCCACCAAATCTCAGCGATTTCAGAGATGAGCATGGGGAAAGATTTCATCAAGATATAAAGGTGATAGAAAACTGATATCGGGGAAAAGTCACTCCGAGCAAAGAGAGATGGATGTGCAGTACAAGCGCAAAAGCGAGTGCCTCCAACATTTTTGGGCACGCTGACCTCACTTTTATATTGAGGTAAATTGACATAAATATGCTTTAACGTGTCTCTGGTATCATCTTCTGGTTTGTTTTCAGAATAAACACATCAAAACATTTTTGGTGGGACATAGTCCAAACTCCAGATATCGTGTTGATATAGGCCTATTATATTGATATTCAAAAGTGTTAAAACGTCAATGATGTGTATTTAAAAAACCTGACGTGCTATCTTAATTCCAATTTCATATATGGAATCAGTGTTAAAAACTTAATAAAGAGCTGCTCTGAAGTTCCCAGTAGCAAACAAAAAATATTTTTTTTGTAGACCAGTGTTAACCCACCACGCAGCGAAGCACCCAGATTGAGATCCGAGTGCAGCCACGCAACGGGTGACACCTCAGCACCACACTGAACAGTGTGAGGTTCTTCACAGTGGCTGATTCCTAGACTTTATAAAAAATCATTAATTTCAACGCATATTGTACCTAGTCCACCTTGCTTCCCATTGCAGTTATGTATTTCCTTGTTAGTTAGTACTAAGATCATAAACATAAAGAGTAATATAAGTGACCAGTTTTTGATTTTTAGATTTACAAGATTTCACAGTACTAGGGTGTTGTACCGTGTTAGCCTTTATGAATGTAGAGAAAAGCCAAGCAAAATGACACCTTTTATTGGCTAACTAAAAAGATTACAATATGCAAGCTTTCGAGGCAACTCGGGCCCCTTCTTCAGGCAAGATGTAATATTTTCAGGCAAGATCAAGCAATCGGGCAAGATTTCACAATATTTTAGTAAGCCCACAGTGTAGGCAGTTCACAGCTGCTGGGTTCAAATTCCATTGTTGTCTGTGTGGAGTATTCTCGTTCTCAATGTTTAAGTACAGATTTTCCCAAAAGACTTGCCTGTTAGATTAACTGGAGATTCTGAAGTATCCCAGTGTTGGTATGAATGTATGTGTGTGATTGGGCACTGTGATGGACTGACACCCTATCCTGGAATAGGTCCTTCCTTCCCCCCAATATTGCCAAAAGAGGCTCAATTGAAATTGTAAAATAAGTGTTTTCAGAATGTTATATTATGTTATGTTTTTAACCTGCTAAGTTCTCTTACAGTAAATTTATTGTATTATCTAGTCATCCAGCATTTGAAGGTGGGTCACACAAAAAAAAAAGAATTTGGAAAATGAATTACAGTCAGCTTCTAATTTAAAAACATCTGCTTTAAAGTAAAACACCCATTTGTGCATGGCTTTTATTTATTTTTTTGTCAAAATATTTTGAGGATGTTCCTGCTGTTGTCAGGGAATTTCCTGATGCTCTTCAAAGCAATCAACTGTCTATTTTGTAATGACTAACTTACTGTTCAGTCAGAAAACGTACAATTTTCATTTTCCTTTGACATTAACTACATTTCTTTGGTTAGACAATCCAAATAAAGTTTGGGATAAGAAGTTGATGAAAAAGAATTCCTACTGCACATACCTAAAACTGAATTGGCTGAGTTTAAACATATGGGTAGATTATAAGGTGAAAAAATCTATTTATATTTTAAAATGAATTGATGTCATTTACAGCAGTGCTTCTCAATTTCAGTCCTGGGGGCACCCTGAGGCTGCAGATTTTTATTCCAACTAGTTTCACAATCAGTGGGTCATTTTCATCTTCAACCCCCCCTAGCAGGAACATCACCTTTGTAAGGGCAGGAGAACAGCCTCGACCACAGCCCAAAATACAGACAGGTCTGCGTCACACTGCACAAGACTGGCAGCTAACAGTGGACCTAGGTAAATGGCTTAAGTTCGTGGCACGCATTGCAGTAAACTGGCAGCATCCAGATATTATGATTCTTGGTCATGACAGAACTCACCATGCCCTGGGAGGATTGCATTGAGGAGAAATATGAGAGAAAGTACAGGAAGTACCAAGACATTCTGGAGCAGGGTCACAGTGAAGATGGAGAGCTCGTTGACTCAGTGGCGTAGTTAGAGTTTGTGCCGCTCGGAGCAGGGCGGTGCTTCAATTTGCCACCCTCCAATATATCTGAATATGTTAACCTATTTAAACAGAAAATTAAAATGATGTATAGAGAAAAATTAAGATAAATTTTGCAAAGATTTATTCATATATAGAGAAACAGCAATAATTTTTCACATATAATTATTTATAAGCATCAGCTAGACAAGAATATAGTATAGACACACTGATAAGACATGTTCTGATTATTAGTTTAATATAATTATGCTGCGAAAACCAGAATCAGTGTAGTGTACAAGTAATAGGTGGGGATGTTTTCTGCGCAGAGCAAGAACACATTTGCATTGATAACGAAATGAAATTATAAATTGTAAATCAGTTTATCTTCCTAGAAAATATCGGTGTAATGTTTACGTTCATTTTTGTTATTGCCTCATAAATATCAACTGCTGTGTCTGATGCCGTCACAGAAGGACAGTCTGAAAATGATTTTTGAAGTATTTGTAGATAAAAATCTGAGAATTTAACTTTTTTTCATTCATGAGTGATATTTTTCAGAACCCTGCTGCTTACACATGAATTGTACTGTGCCTTTTGACCAATAATGCCACCCCCAAAAATGCCCCGCCCGGGGCAGACCGCCCCCTCCGCCCACCCCTAGCTACGCTGCTGTGTTGACTGCATGTGGAAATGGGTTACAAGGGTTTGCTGGCCACTCGCTCTGTAGAGCATTCAATCTGCTTGGCATCATAGGGGTTGCAAAGAGGGAGGCATTAGATGCATCACAGAAGCTGCAGATAGAGCCTCCAGATGACTCTGGATAAAGAGGTGTGATCTGTGGACCTTGGCTAGGGTGACTGGTCACCACCTGCTGGGTCACCTGGGCGAGGGTGGCTGATGTTTATGAGACCTGAAACATCCAACAACCCCAGAAAACATCACTGATGATGTGTCCCAATGCATCATTTGGATGTATCTGCTCATTGAACACAAACAGTTGTCAGTTTTATGTCTTCTGTGATTTTGCATTCAGAAAGGTGTAGTAGTGACAGGTTTTCATTTTACAAATGAAACGTAACAAATATTTGTATTTTTGCTATATCTTTTTATGCTCAAATCTGTCATTTTCTTTTTAATTCACTTCATTTATGGAGGGCCCTCTTTTACTTGTATCTGAATGCTGACAGTTAATGACAAGTATAACAGACACCGGGACAAATAACACTCACTGCTAAAGGTCAGCTATTTAGGTGTTATTCACTTGTGTTCTTATTTATAAATAAACAGCTAGTGAATTAAAAACAACAAAACACTAAAAAGAAAAAGTATTTTCTACATATTACAAAAAAAGGATTTAAACAAAAGGATTTAACAGAGCCAGGCAAATTCAAGAAAAGTCTCCAAAAAAACTGCAAGAGGTACAGATGGAACCTTATCTCAATATGTGGATCAATGCCATATATTGTAATAGGCTTACAAGATGCAGTATATTCCAGGACTGCAGTTAAGGAAGTACAAAAAAACTGAAAGTGAATCTGGCAACCTTATCTAAATTAATTATAAATATGAAACACAAAACAATTACTGCATAAGTATTCATTCTAAATCATTACTGATGCATGCAGTTGGTTGTAGAAGTCCCATAAATGGTTCATTTGAGATCACCTGTCTGTAGTTTAGCTGATTCAAGTATAAATGCACCTTTCTGGAAAGTCCAACTTGTGATGAGTCAGTATGGTGGTCTAACCCACACAATAAAGACAAAAAAAGTACACTCTGGACAATTCTATGAAAAGGTGCCTGAAAAGCACAAGTCAGGGCATAAAGACAGGAACATTCAAGTCAGTGAATATCTCTTGGAGTCCAGTAAAATCAGTCATTAAGAAATGAAAGAATATGGTACAGCTGTAAATCTGCTAGAGCAGACGACCCACAGAAACTGAGTGATCATGCAAAAAGAAGGCCAGTGAGGGAGACCACCAAGAGATCTATAATAAATCAGAAGGAGTTACAAGCTACAGTGGGTAAGACTGGTGACAAGTTTTCAGAAGAGTGGCAAAGAGAAAGTCACTGTGAAACAAATGCACAGGGAGTTTGTTGGAAGGTGCATGGGGGACTCTGAAGTCAGCTAGAAAAAGGTTCTATGTTCTGATGAGACAAACAGTGGCCAGCAGACTAAATATTTGAACATTGCACATCATCAAAAAACACCATCCCTACCATTAAACATGGTAGTGGCAGCATCATGTTGTGGTGATGCTTCTCTGCTGTAGAGTCTAAATGGCTTGAAAGTGGGTTTGGGTTGGATTGGAGTATCCAGATGTTCAAAAATGATATTGACCTGTGCACACAGACTTGAGGTATCATGGTTGCCAAAGGTGCATCTTCTAAATACTGAAATGAAGGGGTTGAGCATTTATTTTTTGCTTTATTTTTGCAACATTTTAGATTAGTTTGTAGAGATCTGTTTTCACTTTGGCATTCTTTAGCATTAAAGAGTCTTTTATAGTTATAACTTGTTACTAACCCTCACCTATTCTGTTTCTCTTCTTGGTACTCAAATGTGGCACTTGATGCCACTCCCTACTGCCAAGTTGTTTGCTTGTCTATGGAAAAGTCATCTGTGATAAAGGAGCCCTGGAATCACTGAGTAGAAGGGTCCTTTCATCAGATTAGCTGGCCCAGCACTGACTCAGCTGTGGAATGGCAAGGAGGGAGGAGGCAGCTTGTTGGCCAAGACCTCCAGGACTGAACAAATCTGAATCCTCTTATGTGATATAATCTATTCTTGCATTTTGCTCAGTACTTATTGTACTATTGTATTGTATTCCTGAGGTGGCCATGATAAATTGGTCATCTGGATCTGTGAAGAGGATTACTTGTGTCCTGTTCTGTGTATTGTATTGTATTTACTACATTTTTGACACCCATTGCACGCCCAACCTACCTGGAAAGGGGTCTTTCTCTGAATTGCCATTCCCAATAATTCTTTCATTTTTTTTTCGCTACAAGGGTTTCTTTGGGGAGTTTTTTCTTGTCTTCTTAGGGAGTCAAGGCAGGTGGGCTGTCAAAAAACGGGGCCTGTTAAAGCCCATTATGGCATTCCATGTGTGATTTTCGGCTATGCAAAAATATATTGTTGTTGTTGTTCTGCTAGTCAGTGGCCAAATTAAAAGGCCAAATTAAAACCACTATAATTCAATGTTACATTATAATAAAATGTGAAAACGCCCACCTTATATAGGCAGTATAAAATCTTGTCAATAGTTTCATGACAGAGGAGAGGAAAACAAAAAATATAATTCCTGAAGAAGGTTAAGCACCAGGATATAAATAATTGGTTATAAGAAACCACGCCAGAGTTCTGGTGACCTTGACCAACTGGTTGCTCTGCCCCTCTTGGACATTCTGCTATTTTATAAATGAATACCGAACAGTTTTCTTGAAAGCACAT
The DNA here is from genome assembly GCF_900747795.2 of Erpetoichthys calabaricus. Classification (NCBI taxonomy): domain Eukaryota; kingdom Metazoa; phylum Chordata; class Cladistia; order Polypteriformes; family Polypteridae; genus Erpetoichthys; species Erpetoichthys calabaricus. The sequence continues at coordinate 37,871,832 of NC_041399.2, forward strand.
TAAATTCCTGCTGAAGCTCACTTACCCAAAAGTCTCTATTGTTATTTTCTATGGACAGAAGTAGTAACTTGTTAATGTGGCAGTGCCATTTATAAGCAAAAACAGATTTAATTTGACTAAATATTCATCATCATTGAAACAGCAGGTTCCTTAGTGTCTGCCTTTTATGATGGTCTCCTTTTTGATAGCTTGTGATTAAGATCCAGCAGGTAATGAACCCTCCAAACTGAAACTCTTGTTCGATTGTGCACATTGTTTCTGAATGTGTATTTTACCTAAATTGAGGAACACTTAAAAAATGTGAGGTAAATTTACTTTTGACACTGTGGATTGCTGAATTTTGCACAAATACAGTCTTATCAAAAAAAAGTAAAAGCTTGTACCTGTTTCTTATAGGAAGTCACAGCTCTTAGCTCACAAGCCTTCAAAGTGTAACAAGACAAGTCAGGACTGTTCCACACATACCATTTGGACAAAAAAGGGGGGTAGGGAGGGGAGAGAAAAATAAAGCAAACATTAAACCTGTTGTTAGTGCTACTGTATAATATATTTCAACAAACACTCCTTCATTCGATAAAAGTGCTGGCACAGCTTGATAGGGCTTGTGAAGCTATAGTCTTGCAAAGCATAATAAAGCTTCAGCTCAAGGTATTTTGGAATATGAGTGGCTGCTCTACCTCAGAACGTGTCTTGACATCTATAACAGGTTAAGTAGTTTTCTGAAGCATTCAGCACTCGGCTCCTCTTTGCACCTGCCATAGGCAAGTGTCTATGTCATTTACAGAAATACACTGCTTCTGCTACAGGTTCAAGCTTGCTCAGTATCCTCATTTACTTAAAAGTATTCCATTCTTTTATTTAGAATGCTCTATTTTTCTGGAATTGCCAGTTGTCAACATTGTGAAACAAAAGGGCTATTCGATCCCCTCTTGGCACTTTGAGATTTGCAGGAACCAACGCTCCAAGGAGAGGCATGGCTCTGTTTATGTATTAGTAACTTCCCAGCCCCTTGGCTTGCAATTCATTAAGGATTACCAAAAAAAAATTCGCAGATATTGCACTATTCACTTGTGGCTGGCCTGAAAGTGTTGACCATTTTTAAAATGAAAACTTAAAAAAATGAATTTGACATAGATTCAATAGTTAAATATAAAGTGTTTTGAATTATGATACTCCAAAGCAAACTTTGTCACTATGGACTGGTTAGGGGGAATTTAAACTACTTTGATAGCCATCATCATTACTAAGACCCTTTCTTGTGGCTTGACTTTGCAGGATAATCACACGTAATTACAACTGAAACAATATCCGTATACATGCATAATAGAGTTCAGGGTTATGGGTTGTCAGTCTCGGCAGCATAATGTGTAAGGAAGGGACCAGCCTGTGATGGGACCGCATGTCATCTAAGAAACCACCAACATGCACACCTACACTGACCTAATAATAATAGTTAGTTTAATAACTACAGTAATCCCTCACTTATCGTGGGAGATAGGTTCCAAGGCCGACCGCGATAACTGAATTTCTGCGAAGTAGGGATACCATATTTATTTAATTATTTAACGTGTATTTGGACATTTTTAAACCCTCCCTGTATTGTTTACAACCCACCCTTTACTCTATTAATAACAGGGACAACTACTAAGCAATATGAAATCAGTAGATAAGTTTACACTTACTGTATAGCGAAGTACACGTAGCAGCTTATAGGAGGTCATGACGTCATCGACCTTGTTGCAAAGATTCCTAAAGCAGATTCCATCCAGACTACTGCCTTATCATGTCCACTTGCAACTCGTTTTGCGCCCTGGTTAAAGGACACTGCGGCCGTAGATCTTATATGCTTTTCCTCCTTTTTAAATAAAAAGAATCGTGGACTCATTGATGCTGTGATGGTGTCCTGCAGCGGTGTAGCTGTTCCCTTCCTTCAACATATCCAAAACTTTTACCTTTTCTGCAATCATTTGCATCTTCTGTTGGCGCTTGGACACGGCCCCTGAAGCAGTAGCACGTTAATGCTGAATGAGTGAGATGAGACTTCCTGGTTAATGCAGCACTCCGTCGCTGAGCCAATCAGCAGCACACAGGAACTTAACTGCGTGCTCTGATTGGGTAGCTTCTCAGCCATCCGCCAATAGCATCTCTTGTATGAAATCAACTGGGCAAACCAACTTAGGAAGCAAGTACCAGAAGTAAAAAGACCCATTGTCCGCAGAAACCTACGAAACAGCGAAAAATCCGCGTTATATATTTAGATATGCTTACATATAAAATCCGCGAAGTCGTGAATCCGCGAAAAGTGAACCGCGAAGTAGCGAGGGATTACTGTATATTTATATAGTGTGTTTCCAGTATAGGCAAAAGAAATAGCTACTGTACCTTATATAAAAATGGAAATAGCTACAGAGGAAGAAGAAGAAGAAAAAGAAGAAGTGCTTTTTCATCTACTTAAAGTGCTTTACATACACAATAGGAAGCCGCTTCAACCACCACCAATGTGTAGCATTCACTTGAATGATGTGACGGCACCTAATTTTATGCTAATAGGTTCACCATACATTAGCTTTTAGGTGGTAAAGGGGTGAGAAAGATAGCTGATTAGTAACATGGGATGATTAGGGGGCCAAAATGGATGAGGACATGATGGCCAATTTATCAAGTACTTTAGTTGACACCCTACTCCTTCAAAAATGCCCAGGGATCTTTTATGACCACACAGAGTAGGGATCTTGATTTTCCATCTCATCTGAAGATTACCACCATGTTTTTCACCACAGTGTCCCTATCACTGGAACCCACACACAGACCAGGATAGGTGCTCTCTGATGTCCTCAACAACTCCTCTTCCAGCAGCAACCCCAGTTTTCCCTAGATGGACTCCCATTCAAGTACTGACCAGACTCACCAGAGGAAAACTCAGCCATGAAAAGAACGTGGCATCTACAACACTGACACAGGTGTGCATGATTCAATCAAAATACGCTAGATCTGTGCTAATAGCCACTCCACGGAGCTAATAAAATTAGTAAAGTTAAACCTGCTTAATCTTTACAGAGACTTAGAGACCAAAACCCATCCTAGCTGCATAAGGCTGTATGTAGAAACCAACACTGGACAGACTCTAGTGTGTGCCAAGATTTTATCATTTAAGTTGTGTTAATGGCTTCAGTGACAGACCTGTTGGACTTGTTGCAATTCTACTCTCTGATCAAGAACTTCTTATTAAAAGCCCACCATTTAAAAACAAAAAAAAACAAAACATTTGAAGCATAAAAGGAATTATTGATGACAATTTTCCTCAAATATATATTATTTTCAATAAATGTTTTTATGGAATAATGACATATAAAGATTTATACCAAGTATTTCTACTGTGTCAGATGTGAAGGGTTAATCTGCCTCTTGCAAGGAAAATTATTTAGGGAACCCTGATGAGAGAAGGATTTCAGAGTGGACACAGTTGCTTATGTGTCTTCCTTTTCATCCTCAACCTGGAAGACCAGCCGGAAGAAGAGCCATGATCTTGCTTCCTGGAACTCCCGGTCCACTCCGTCTACCCTACATTAATAGGAAGTAAGTGTCAGATGTACAACTGGCATCAAAGTGTGAAGCACGCTAATGTTGAAGAGGCCTTCAAGTTTTATTGACTTAATTGTACCTTGTAGCATTTTGGCTAATAAACATGATTATTGACTTAGGACCACTAGACAATGACATTGTCCTGTGTTTCTGTTTTATACTACTGTTTTATGTGCTATCTGCAAGTAGACATACAGATTATATGACATTTACAAGCATTTTATTTTTACATAAACAGTGCAAGGTCAGTCTTGAAAAGATATTTAATGGAGTATTTTTATGAAATCAGAGATATATGCAGATTTAGTACTGTGCCTTGTAAGAACACATGAGAACATAAGAAATTTGAGAAACAAGAGAAGATGAAGATGCAGTCCATCAAGCTTCCTTTGTTTAGCTAATAACTAAGCTGTCCCATTAGCTCACCTAGATTCTTCTTAAAGGTTGTCAAGGTTTTTGATTTAACTGCATGTCTTGGTAGTTTGTTCCAGATTCCCACAATTCTTTGAGTAAAAAAGTGCTTCCTGGCTTCAGCTTCAAATACACTTCACGTTATTTTACAATTTATTTTGACATCTGAATTCTTGTACATACGTTATTTGCTGTATGAAGGATAAAGTGTCCTGCACTCAAATATGACATTTGATCATTGACTGTGTAGAGTTTTATGTTCTCAGTGTGGCTGTGGAGTTTTCCTCTGAGTACTCTGTTTTATATTTATCATTATGGTAGTAGTATAGTCCTCCATCCATGCATCCATCCATTTATTCATTCATTTAGAAACCTATGTAATCCAGATCAGAGTCACAGTTTATAAAAATTAAAACCTCAATTCACCTTATTTTTAAAAACAATGTATTAATCCCATATGATAAAAAGCAGAAAAACTGACTTGACTTGAACGTGCTTATATGATATAAGTTTTACAGAATAATTACATCAAGTAATTCAGGAAGCCCTTAACTGAATCAAGCAGGCTTGACAACAGATGGATTATTGGAAATTAGCCAATGATTTTGAATCTGATAGCGATTAGGCAAACCGAAAATTGGATCGACTCGGTTTGTTTAGACAATTCGGCTACTTCTGATTCGGCTTCAGTCTCTCCTGGCCCCACTGTAGTCAGTGCACGGCCAAAGTCAGCAGCACCAATTCAGCCACAGGGCGAGTGGGTAACAGTAAGACGGGGGTCTAAGAATCCAAAATGTAGTCCCCCGGCACCCAGGTCACCAATTCGGACCCAGAACAGATTCTCAGCACTCCGCAGCGCGCCTGTGGAAACTGAGAATAAGAAAGTGCTCATAATTGGCGATTCCATAGTGCGGAATGTTAGAATTCCAAACTATGTTAAACCAGCAGTTCATGTTAAGTGCCTCGCAGGGGCCAAGATTTCTGGCATAGAGGCCGCATTGGACCGTGTCGCCGACGATGAAGTATCTACCTTATTGCTGCATGTCGGCACTAATGATATTTATTCACAGCAATCTGAGGTATTAAAGAGGAACTTCATCTCTCTTTGCATCAAAGCTAAAAGAAAATGTCGGAATTTAGTTGTATCTGGCCCCTTACCAAGATTATATAGAGGGGATGTGATTTATAGCAGATTGCATTCCCTTCACTGCTGGCTAGAAACCTGGTGTGCAAACAAAAGCATAGCGTTTGTGAACAATTGGGATGATTTTTGGGAAAGGCCTGGATTTTTCAGAAGAGATGGTCTTCATCCTAACTGGAGGGGATCTTATGTATTATCCCAAAATATGGCAGCAAAACTGCCTGGTTGACTGATTAGAGCACCATCCAGGCCACAGTCATGTGATCTTAAATCACAGGCTGTTGTTTATCCCACCTGTTACTTTCCTGAAGCTGTTACCCATAATCCTTGTCTTGGGGCATCCAGTAAATTTAGTCTTGATACAAACCTTAAATTAATTGATAACCAAAAAATAAGGTGTATAATTAGACCAAGGGATAAAACCAGACCCTCCACCAGGGGCATCTGTAATAGAAATTTACTACAAATTAAAACAAAAAGTATATCACCAATTCAGAAAGAAGCATACAGTTTTAAATGCTGCTTATTGAACATTCGCTCTCTTGGCACTAAAGCTGTTTTGGTAAATCTATAATAATAAAAGGCAAAGCCCTCACTGACTGACTCACTCACTGACTGACTGACTCATCACTAATTCTCCAACTTCCCGTGTAGGTGGAAGGCTGAAATTTGGCAGGCTCATTCCTTACAGCTTACTTACAAAAGTTAGGCAGGTTTCATTTCGAAATTCAAAGCGTAATGGTCATAACTGGAACATATTTTTTGTCCATACACTGTAATGGAGGAGGCGGAGTCACGTATCGCGTCATCACGCCTCCTACGTAATCACGTGAACTAAAAACAAGGAAGAGATTTACAGCACGAGTCACACGCGGGAACGAAGGTAAATGACGTTAATTTTTGACTGTCTTTTAATACTGTGTAAGCATACATATTAACACATGTGCAATTAAATGTGTGCATTTACGGGGTGATTTCTCAGGCTTAAAAGCTCACCTTTTATCAAACGCGGGAACAAAGGTAACTGACGTTGTTCACTGTCTTTTAATACTGTGTAACCATACATATTAACACATGTGCAATTAAACGTGTGCATTTACGGGGTGATTTCTCAGGCTTAAAAGCTCGCCTTTTACTAAAAAGGTAAACGCAAAACTATTTTCAATCAGTTTATTGAAACGCTCCCGTTAAGGATTGCAATAACATATTCGCGAGATAAAAGAACGAAGTAGGGGGAAATGGAGGAACAGCCGCAAACAGCGAAGAGCAAAAAATTAATTAAACAATTGAGAACGGAGCGAGTGCAGCATACAAGCATGTTCATAAGGGAAACAAAGCACGGTGTAAAACGTAACTTTAAATTAAGTTTATAGAAACGCTCCCGCTGCGGATTGCAATAACATATTCGCGAGATAAAAGTTTAATGAGAAGACACGAGGTATAAACGAACCACACGCCGTGGCGCAACGTTAGGGGCAACAGTTTCAACCATTCTATGATCTGCTTCTCGCAACTGAAAGACGGCACATGGCGGATGTTAGCCGACTTGCTGACCGCAACGTTAGGGGCTTCAACTATGGCGCTGACGCCACATCTCAGTGCCAACACTTTGCAGACTGTACTTAAAAGACACGCCCTCCTCACTGGACAGTTAAAAAGACCAATCAAACTAACGATGACATCAAGTATTACCCAATCAAAAGTAGGAAAGGAGGCATCTTCATAAAATGCGTGTGGGATGATTTGCATGACACGCTGCTTTAAAAAAAAAATGATAAAAAAAATACGGGATAAATCCCGTCCAGTATTGATTCAAAACGGGACGCGCAATTTCATTCTCAAACGCGGCACGATTCCGTATTTTAAAGGATGGGTGGCAACCCTACAGTGCCAGGTAACCACCCATACAATCAGATTGTGATTCAGACTAGGAATGCAATGAATGTAATTACCCCGATCTACATACAAGGCGAAAGTCTTGCAACATTCAAAGATGATGGTTTGGGATAATTAGTACTTATTAAGTACACCATGGCACATAAAAGAGCTTATGAAGCCTTGAACCGAAAAAAGCAAGATCTCAGAGATCGTAAAAAAAAAAAAAGGAGGTAATGTCGTTTTACTCGCTGTACATTTTAGTCAAACATTACCAGTTATTCCACGAGGGAGACCAGCAGATGAACTCAACGCGTGTTTAAAATCCATGCTTCTCCCACGCTCGGTTATATGTCGCGTGTTCTCGGGTAGGTACACCAAAAAATGTATACATTTAAGCATGTAATGGGCAAACAAAAAATGAGGTATACCCGAAGGCACTGCAGTAGTACTCAATGTAACTTTACTTCTTAAATGTTAATGTTTTACTGTTTAATAATTTATACGCTTCTTATATATTGTTCAAATTCTTTTATCAAAATACCAGTGACAGCGCAATGCACGATAACATGGAGTGAATACACCATACACATCTGCCCACGGCCGCCCTGGTGTGCGCAGATAGGAGTTGATTCTAAAATAAAATAAACATAAAAAGAGTAATACAATCATCACCCATAAAGCGGATAGCAGACGTGACGTATTATATGTGTACCAGATTTCAAGTCAATAGGTGAAACGGTTTGCAAGCTACAGGTGATTTAAAATCCTGGACAGACCAACGAAAAGCCACGGTAGCAAATTATAGAAGAAGATTTTACTGTTTAATAATTTATATTTATATGAAATGTGCTTCTTATATATTACTTCATATTCTCATATGATAATGATGTTAATGTTGTTTATATTGATTTCTATGTTATTGTAAGTGCATCTATGTGTGTATATGTATGTATGTATGTGTATATATATATATATATATATATATATATATATATATATATATATATATATATATATATATATATATATAAAAAATATATATATAAAAAATATATGTGTATATGTATATATAATATATCTGTATATGTGTGTGTATATGTGTATATGTATATATATATGACAGCAACACTCATAACAATGACAACACAATTACATTGACAATCATGTTACGTTATTTTTAAAATGTTTCCTTTACTTTTTCATAACCTCTTTAACACACTACTTCTCCGCTGCGAAGCACGGGTATTTTGCTAGTGATATTATATTAAGTACAAAATCTGATCTGTGTCTTCTCACCGAAACCTGGCTTAGTAAATGTGACACTGTACCCCTAGCTGAGGCGTCACCAGATGGATACTCGTTCCTTCATAGGTCTAGAGATTCAGGTCGAGGAGGGGGCCTTGGAATAATTCATTGTAACAAAATGCAAATCACTTCTAAAAATTTAGGCAACTTTACATCCTTTGAAGCATTCATTTTAAATATTAAAACAGATTCCAACACAATTATAGTGCTAGTCTATAGACCACCAGGGCCGTATTCATTGTTCATGTCTGAATTTAGCAACCTTTTATCTGACTTGGCTATAAATTATGATCACGTAGTACTGATGGGAGATTTTAATGTACACATTGATGTGGAAACTGACACTTTTAGCAAATGTTTTACTTATTTGTTAAATTCAGTAGGATTTTGTCAGAATGTCAAAGGTCCAACTCATAATCATAACCACACATTAGATTTAATTATAACTTACAAAGTTGAAATTCAAAATTTAATTATTACTCCATTAAATGAAGTTATTTCTGATCACTACTTAATTACATTTGATTTGGTCCTGCCCTTGCGAACACACTCCCAGATTAAAACAAAGACAGTGCGGCATCTAGATTGTAATTCTGCTTCAAAATTTATAGATACTTTGAGTAAGTCGAGTGTAATTGTGGAAAACCATTTAGATCAGTTAACATCAAATGTAAACACAGAAAACAATTTAGATGAGCTAACATCACATTATAATGTGACCTTGAGAGATGCTCTGGACACAGTGGCTCCCCTTAAAACAAAAGTGATCAAAGCACATAGAAACTCTCCCTGGTTTAATGAAAACACTCGAGCTCTTAAATTAGAGTGTCGAAAACTGGAACGCAGATGGAGAACAACAAAGCTACAGGTCTTTCAAATTGCATGGACAGAGAGTGTTAATAAATATAAAAAAGCCCTCTTTAAAGCTCGGTCAGAATATTATTCTACATTAATAGATAGCAATAATAAAAATCCTCGGGCACTGTTTAGAACAGTGGCTAAATTAACAAATGGAAATTCAGATCAACAGTGCAAAATACCAACAGACATTAGCAGTACAGACTTTATGAACTTCTTCAATGAGAAAATTAAAAATATAAGATCCCAGATCTCTGCATCACACTACAAACCAAATACTAGCTTAGCAGACCCTGTCTCACATTGCACTCAGCACTTTAGTAATTTTAATCCTGTAACTGAGCAGGAAGTCTTAAGTTTAATTTCTAAAATGAAGCCCACTACTTGTTCCCTAGATCCAGTGCCAACAAAACTAGTAAAAAGTGCAATGGATGTTCTTGCAGCGCCTATCCTAAACATTATCAACAGTTCATTATTGCATGGCACAGTACCTGATGCACTAAAAGTGTCAGTCATTAAACCATTACTTAAAAAGTCAGACCTTGACCCACATAAACTAAATAATTATAGGCATATTTCAAATTTACCGTTTCTCTCTAAAATACTAGAAAAAGTAGTCGCCAGTCAGCTTCAGACACACCTTATGCATTACAATTTATTTGAGAAATTCCAGTCTGGTTTTCGCACTGGTCATAGTACAGAAACGGCACTAACACGGGTTGTAAATGACATTCTGATATCCTCTGATGAAGGAAACTCAACTGTAATTATGTTGTTGGACTTAAGTGCAGCATTTGACACCATCGACCATTCTATCTTACTGCACAGGCTAGAAAATGATGTTGGGCTTACAGGCACTGTGCTCGCTTGGTTTAGTTCTTACTTATCAAATCGATTCCAATATGTATAGAAATGTGCTGACAGTACTCCATCATTATACACAGAAGTTCAATATGGTGTCCCGCAGGGCTCAGTACTGGGACCTTTACTGTTTTCACTGTACATGCTTCCACTGGGATCTATCATTAGGAAACATAATGTTAATTTTCACTCGTATGCAGATGACACCCAGTTATACCTTTCATTTAAATCAAATGAAGTTTCTCCAATGTTGTCTTTAATTAGTTGTGTTAGTGAATTAAAGGAGTGGATGAATAAGAACTACTTGTCTTTAAATACAGATAAAACAGAGATGTTAATTGTTGGAGGGAATGATGCTGATCACAATAATATTTTGTCATCATTTAACTCAATGGGAATCCCAGTCAATTTTACTGAATCAGCCCGCAATCTAGGAGTTATCTTTGACTCTAGCATGTCATTTAAAGCGCATATTACAAAGTTGTCCAAAACATGTTTCTTCCATCTTAAAAATGTTAGGAAATTAAGGCGCTTTTTAAATAAACAGGATTCTGAGAAACTAATTCATGCATTCATTTCTAGTAGGATTGACTACTGCAATGCGGTGTTCACTGGATGTTCAAACTGTTCTTTATACAGCCTCCAGTTAATCCAAAATGCGGCTGCGAGAATTATTACAAGAACAAGAAAATACGAACACATAACTCCAGTTTCTAAATCCTTACACTGACTCCCGGTTAAGTTTAGGGCAGATTTCAAAATCCTTCTTTTAACATATAAATCATTAAATGGTCAAGGTCCGGCTTACTTGTCTGAACTTATCATGACTTACAAACCAGAGCGCACATTAAGATCTCAAGATGCCGGTCTGCTTATGATTCCAAGGATTAATAAAATAACAGTGGGGGGTCGAGCTTTTAGTTACAGGGCCCCTAAACTGTGGAATGGTCTGCCTGCTACTATAAGAGATGCCCCTTCGGTCACAGCTTTTAAATCCCGGCTGAAGACTCACTACTTCAGTTTAGCATATCCTGACTAGAGCTGCTGATTAACTGTACAGACTGCATCTCTGTTGTTAGTCATTAGCACTTAAACATAAGTAACATGACAGTTATAATTGTATACTAACCCTCACTTACTCTGTTTTTCTTCTCGGTACTCAAATGTGGCACTTGGTGCCATGGCCCACCTGCCAAGTTGTTTTGCCTGCCTAAGGAAAAGTCATCCCAGATGGAGGATCGCAGGAATCGTGGGAGAGAGGGGTCCTTTCATCGGATTGGCTGGCCCAGCACTGTCTCAGCTGTGGAATGGCCAAATGGGGGAGGCAGCTTGAAGGATGAGGTCTCCAGGACTCTATACAAATACAAATCTAATTATGGGATATATCACCTACTGTTAAATTCTACTCTGTACTTCTAAAATTTATATATTTTTTTTTTTTTTATTTATTACTATATTGAGAAATTGTTCTGTGTACTGTACTGTATTGTATTGTATTGACCCCCTTCTTTTGACACCCACTGCACGCCCAATCTACTTGGAAAGGGGTCTCTCTTTGAACTGCCTTTCCCAAGGTTTCTTCCATTTTTCCCTACTAGGTTTTTTTTTTGGGAGTTTTTCATTGTCTTCTTAGAGAGTCAAGGCTGGGGGGCTGTCAAGAGGCAGGGCCTGTTAAAGCCCATTGCGGCACTTCCTGTGTGATTTTGGGCTATACAAAAATAAACTGTATTGTATTGTATTGTATTTAAGCACTTAGGATGTCCCAATAATGTACTTTATCCAAAAACATTGATGGTTGTTCTTGCTTTCCTCTCCATATTTGTCAGGTCATTATAACTTTTTTTTTAGTTTGCTTTGTCTTTCATTTACTGAATTAGTTGTAATTCTTTCTTTTTAAGCAATTAAGAAAAAGTTCTGGAATCAGACCAATACAGTTCATTTAAACAGAAATGTGTGCTTATACTTCATAAAGTTACATTACTTGTAGGTTTCCGTTGATATTTTATATTTATAACTCAGAGCCTTTCTTCTGCCAATTGACCAGAATTAAGAAACATTCAAAGTCAAGGTATCCATGAAACTAAGGATTGAAAAGAGGAACAAAATTAGGTCCAGAAGAAATGAAGACAGAACAAAAACTATTTATAAAAAAGATTTATCCTAGTTAATGACTATAATAAATGTAATTTGTCCAAGAACCATATACTTTGATGATTAGAACTCAAAGCTGAGATAAAAGGAAATTCACCTAGCATAGGGCCTGTTTCAGTTCAGTGTCAGTAACAAAGTTGCTCAGTTGCTTATTAACATTCACAATCCTTCCCATGACACCAACATTTACCACATCTGTATAAATTCACCTGCACTAAAACTTGATGTTCCATATGTGCAAGACATCAGCACCTCTTGCTTTGTCTCAAGTTCTCCATCTTATTGACTCGCTCTTATTCTGAAGACGTTTTTGCTTTGTTATCTTTTGTCTATTATCAACTAAGTCCCAGGTTTCTGTATGTATTGAATCCAGCATTTTCACTATCTTACTCAGTGCTGTGCCTAATGTTTTCCTGTATTATATAATTTTTGAGTATTTTAACATGTGAACATTTGATTTTTTTCAGCTATTACTTAATTATATTATTATGATAGCAACATCATCATGCCGCCATTTTGGTGTGAGAGTTTTCATAGATAGCGTTATTTTGTACTTCATTTTCATGACTGTGTCCAGTTTGTGAATGAAAGCCACTCCTGATGCTACTAGGTAATCACTAATAGATAGATAGAATTCTTTACTGTCATTATGCATATACATAACAAAATGTTTTGTTGGTAGGACTCAGCTTCAAGGCAGAATATTTAAAATACACAATATACTATAAATAATAAAATAAACGTAATAAGTATAAAAGACAGCAGCAATAAAACATCTTCAAGTCCAGACTTTTCCTGAGTTAGTACCCCTGCAGAGACCAGTGATCTGTGTGCGTGGGTCTGCAGGGTAGGAAAATGAGTGTGTGTGTTTGATTACAAGGGAAAGTGCGTGTGCATGTCTACAGGGGGGCAGGTTAGAGGTAGATGTATGTGTGTGTATCAGCAGGGGCAGATGGACTTTCCAGCTCTGGAGAAAAAGCTGTCTTTCAGTCTGCTGGTATGTGTTTTTATGTTTCTGTACTGCTTTCCCGAAGGCAGTGATACAAACAGTCCATTTCCTGGATGGGTGAGATCTGCAGCTATACATTTGGCCCTCTTCTGCACCTTTCCAGCATATACAGAGTCCAGGTCTAGGAGAGGACTTCTCACGATCCCCTGTGCTGTTCTCACCACCCGTGCCAAGTCCTTCCTGTCCTGTGCTGTGCAGCTGTCGTACTACACTGTCATACTGTGACAGAGAATGCTTTCTATAGCAGATCTGTAGAAGTTTGTGAGCAGCCGAGAGGAGAATCCAGCACGTCTCATCTTCCTGAGGAAGAAGAGTCTTTGTTGGGCCTTCTTTACCAGGTGAGATGTGTGCAAAGACCAGGTCAGATCCAATGTGATGTGGATACCCAAGAACTTGATATTGTCCACACACATTACAGCCTCCTCACGAAAGAATAAAGGAGCATGTTCTGTTCTTCTGGACCTCCTATAGTCCACAATGACCTCTTTGGTCTTGCTCGTGTTCAAGATGAGGTTGTTGGCTGAGCACCATAGTGCTAGGTGTTGTATCTCCTCTCTGTAGTGAGTCTCATCATTGTCTGATATGAGACCCACCACGGTCGTATCATCCAGAAATTTCACAACCATATTTGTGGCATGGAGGGCAGACCAATCATGCGTAAATAATGTGAAGAATGCTGGGCTGGGCACACAACCCTGTGGCATGCCTGTGTTCAAAACCAGTGTGGCTGATGTACGATCTCCAATTCTAACCACCTGAGGCCTGTTGGTGAGAAAGTCCCTGATCCAGAGACACAACGATGTGGACAGACCCAGATTATGAAGCTTTTGTACCAGCTTGTCCGGGATTACGGTGTTAAATACTGAACTAAAATCGACGAATAGCATCCTAACATAAGTGTTAGGGCACTGTAGATGAGTCATGGCTGTGTGAAGTGCTATTGAGAAGGCATCATCTGTAGATCTGTTCCTTCTGTAGGCGAACTGATGGTTGTCAAATCCAGCAGGGATGGCATCTTTGATGTTCTTTAGGAGGATTCTCCCAAAGCACTTCATTATTACTCGGGTCAGAGCCACAGGGCAGTAATCATTAAGGCAGGTGGCCGCTGATTTTTTAGGCACTGGCACAATAGTGGAGGATTTGAGGCAGACAGGGACCATTGCAAGTTGTAGAGAAAGGTTGAAAATGTCCAGAAAGACTCCTGCTAATTGATCAGCACATATTTTCAGTGTCTTACCCGACACCTTATCCGGTCCTGCAGCTCTGTTGGTGTTGATCCTCCTCAGGGTGGACCTCACTTGGTGTAGTTGCAGGACTAAAGGCTGATGCTGCTCCTCCAGCCAAGGGAGATGAACAGTCTCCCTGCTGCTAGATGCATCAAAGCGTGCAAAGAAACTGTTCAAGGTGTCAGGGAGACTAGGATCATAGCTGACCTAATGATTGCTGCGCTTATAATCCATTATGGTCTTTAAGCCTCTCCACAAGTTCCGTGGGTCGTTGTTATCAAATAATCTTCGATATGCTGTTTGTATCTGTATCATGCAATCAGTATTTAGGTTATTGGTGTAGTATTCTTGGGGTTCCTGTTTATAGATAAACACTCTTAAAGTAACATATCTTTCCTTAGGGGTTTAATTATTTATGGAAATGACTTTTAACCTTGGGTTTTGCGGATCAATTTGGTTCAGATGCTCTGGTTTGCTCTTCCTGATTTTGACCTATTGCTTGCCTTTTATTATTCAGCTAGCTTCATTTCCTGGTCATGTTTTTGAATTACTTTTTTTAATTTTGAGCATCCACCTGCTCATTGCAGTCAGATCTTATAGTTCATTACATACAGCTAATCCCTGGAGATCACTCAGTGCCTGTGGTTTCTCCAGTGGTGTCTATGATTCCTTTAGAAAGAAAACAATTCATCTAGAGGTGAACTGTCTGACTGCATGTATTGTAAGGATAAAGTTTTGAGAGTCATTAAAGAGACAGCTACAGTAACCCAAGTAAGTAATATACACTGAAAACATAATAAAACACAATCTAGCACAGTTTTATGTACTTACCATAGCCTCATCACTTCATTTATATGTGTTGTGTGTAGCAATGAAAAAAAAAGCTTATAGTTTTAATGCTTTCAAGTTTTAATTCTCTCAAAAATTAAAGACACTCCTTAATATGTACATATGAATGTGATTGTGAATTTAATATTGATAAAAAAAAATCTATTCTGCATAAAATAAAAGATTACTGGGTTATGTTTCAAGTGTACAGTGGAATAATTATATGTAAGATGTGGAAATTATTTCCTGCTGCTGTACAAATTAGTGCCATGTTAATGAATATGCATGTTTTTTTTATATATTAGGAAAACCTGGAATACCAGCACTTTAACAATGTGCTAATAACACACGGAATGTGACTGGACTTGAGATTCAAAGATTGTTTTCTGAAACTGTAAATCAGCAGTGCTTTTTGTATTGTAGCCATGCTGCCCAATATATATATTTTTAATTTATGTACTTGTAATCCAAAACATTTTCAACTCATTTGGAAATTTTTTCATAGTGAAGTCATAGTGGTATACACTGCTTCCTGGATTTAAATACCAACCAAAGTGACAATCTGTGTGGAGATTGCGTGTTTTCCCCACATTCATATTGGCTTTCTCTTGATTCTTTAATTAAGTCCCAAAGATACACAAGTCTATTGTATTTAGTGTCTCTACATTGCCCCAAACATACAGTCAATGGAATTCCAGGGGAAAATGAACCCCTGGGAGGTACATACTTTGTTGTATCAGATCAAGCCACAGTCAGATACAAACAGAATCACTTTTCTAGCAAGCTGGAGTAACTGTTCAACCATTTTCTTATGGGCATTCCACAATGTCATAAGTACCATATATACCTGCGTATAAGTCGGGTCTTGAAACCCAAAAAATCAATCATAAAATCAGACCCCGATTTATACGCCCGTTCAAAAATGCAACACTTACATTTTTTTTTACATCTTCTTGCTTCCTCCAATCGCGCACCAGTTTATCAGATACATCGAATTTTGTTGCAGCTGTGCAGTTACCAGTTTCTTTCGCCAGCTCAACGACTTTTAATTTAAAACCAGCTTCATATTTTCTTCTTATCGAACACTCCATCGTAGATGAGGAATGCTCTTACGATAAGGGTGTATGAGGGTGTGAGATACAAAAATCACAAAACAGTGCAAACGTCGCTTTGGAATAGTCCGGGTATTACTATGTGGTCACGTAGGCACAATACATAGAAAAAATAAGGCTATGTGCTCCGTGGTTACTCTCTCAGGTGGGCGTTAGCATATCAGAATCTCTTGGACCAATAGCGTGAGTTTTCCGCATTCAACTTATACGACCAACATTATAAAATACCAGAAATTATACGGTAAAATCAAGCCCCGACTTATCCGTGGGAGAACTTAACGTGAGTATATATTGTACATGCAAGGATATCTTAGAAGAATAGTAAATGTTTTATCCTTGGATTCAAAGACTTTCCAGTATCTCTGATTGGCAATAGTAGTAGCTTGGCAATACAGCAGTGGCACCAAGTGTCACAGCAGGATACCAAGAAAAGAAACAGAATAGAAGAGGGAGGGTAACACTTCTAATGGTTGTAGCATGTGTATATTTATGGCAGCAGAACTGCTATATGCACAGCTAATCCATCCATCCATTATCCAACCCGCTATATCCTAACTACAGGGTCACAGGGGTCTGCTGGAGCCAATCCCATCCAACACAGGGCGTAAGGCAGGAAACAAACCCTGGGCAGGGTACCAGCCCATCGCAGGGCGCACTCACACACACACACCCACACACCAGGGACAATTTAGAATCACCAATGCACCTAACCTGCATGTATTTGGACTGTGGGAGGAAACTGGAGCACCCAGAGGAAACCCACGCAGACACGGGGTGAACATGCAAACTCCACGCAGGGAGGACCTGGGAAGCAAACCCAGGTCTCCTAACTGCGAGGCAGCAATGCTACCCACTGCGCCACGGTGCCGCCCCTTGCACAGCTAATCAGCAGCCCTAATCGCAGTATTCTTGACTAAAGTAATGAGTCTTAAGCCTGGATTTAAATGCTGAACCAACATTGCATCTTTTACACAAGCAGGCTAAAAGCTTGCCCTCCATGTACTTTTAATTAATTCTTGTAATTTTCAGTAGACTCGTATCTTCAAATCTTATTGTGCACTTTGCTATGTATGTGTGTATTGTTAATGCAACACAGAAAAGGAGATAAAGGGTTGGGGCCACGAAGGATGATCCATTTAATGTCCAGAGATTTGAAAAGGGCAAAATTAGTATGATGGACTTCTGACAAAATTCAAAAGTTCTTATAAGCTCTTCCAGAGCAGAAATAATGCCTCTTATTAAACAGCTCCATCACCTTCTGAAGCAGGTCCCAAAATGAATGTTGACTTCCAGGTGTGTGGCGGTTTATCTGCAGGAGGAAGCAGAACAGACAGGGCCTATGGCACTAGGGTGGAAGGGATATCACTGGTCTTCCAGGGAGTTCTCCATTCAAAACAGGGAAACAGAAACTAAGTCAGTGCCTGTGTATGTGCATTATTCTTCCCTCTGTGTTTCCCTTTACCAATACCAACAAAACACTCCCCAAGCTCATGTGTGTGACAGTATAAACTTATAAATTCAGGTGAGTAAGGGCCTAGGCCATTTGGGCATTTATATGTAAGAGGGGCATTTTCTAAACTTTACTGGAAGCAAGGGTAAAGACTTCAGAACAGGTGTTATGCGGTCATTCTTACAGTACTAATTAATACTGAAATTCGTCCAGAAGAATTTTGAATTAACTGAGGTCTACTATTAGAATAATTTTAACAGCCCAGACATAATGCATAGCACCATTGCTACTAAAAATAAATGCATCCTCCAAACTTATCTTACGTTTTGTATATTTTAAACTAATAATAGCAGGCCACTGTGGTAATGTATTTTTAAAAGATAGAATGGAGTCAAAGATAACCCACTAATGCTTAGACTTACTGAGGTAATAAGTGAGAGGTCCGCATTGTGGTCTGTTTTTTCTGTATTCAAAGGCAATTAGTTACTGCTTACCCCATCTGTTAGCTTTTTAACACAATTAAGGACACAGCAGGAGAAATGTAATTTTGTCTGTAGGAAAGTTGTAGCTTAGTATCACCTGCATACGTGTCAAAGCAGATGTTATGTTTACTCGTGATATGAACAGCGTGTAAAATGAGAACAGTAATGGTCCCAGTACTGAGCCCTAATGGACACTATTTTTGACTTCAGAACGGCAATGACAGTGTACTGTCCTCACATTTCTGTACTTATTGAAATCATTTGAATTAAACTACATGGAAAGTTCCTTATAGTCCAGTGTAATTTTCAGACCTTTGTTAGAAAATAGTGGTGTTAAAGGTTGATCTTAAATCTAAAAACATTACTGTAGCACTTTTTCATGCAAAGACAATTGAAAAGGACACTGACAAATCAAGTTATTGCTATTTCTATTCAATTCGGACTGAAAGCACGGTTGAATCTTAAATTGTAATTGAATTACATGAAGATGACGTTGTATAGCAACTACTTTTTCAAGTACCTTAGAAAGAAAAGGTAAAATTGAAATAGGTCTATAATTAGTAAGCATATTTGAGTCTAGCTTTGATTTTTTCCATAATAATCTGACAACTGACACTTTTACCTTGCTCTCAATACAGCTGGCAGTACTCAAACCACACCCCACCCTCCGGCATATTCCCAAAACAGAATATGTAGATCTTGGAAAATGAAAAAGGTCTCTTTATATACTTAAAATTATAATTCTTTTTACATTAAGAACAAAAATCAAACTCTTCTTATCTGTAGGTGGGGTATCTTTAACTTTGCAGCTCTCCTGGAGAGCATGCTAAAGAATGCAGCTTTTTAAAAGCCTACACCCAGAAGCTTAGAAAACAGAAGGTAACTACACCTGCGGCCACAGAACAAGTGTATCAGTGTCTCAGAGCTTCGTCTCAGCTCGTCCTTTTTTGTTGGTGGAATGCAGTGATGAGACAATCAGGTGCATGAGGCGCGTGGCAGCTTGCTGGAGGGAGATAACCTGCCTCTCTGCAGACAGGGAGTGGAGGAATGAGTCACACACTAATCTGTATAATCAGCACCTAACCATTCTTGTTGTTAATATAGTGATTAGCAGTGCATAATGCAAAGCATTGTCCTGTTTTCTTTTTTGATGTTTCTTCTAATAAAACTTTTCACATTCGTATCTTTAAAGGTGTGCCCCAACCCTTTTCTTTGTACCTCAAGGGGCAAAAAATTCCATATCCATTTTGTAGTAATGGTTAAGAATAACATCCTAGGATGACAGGTCGTACTGTCACAGTAATAAAAGGTCTGATTAGTCTCAGGGATTCCAGTGGTACTTGATGCAAAGGTTTTGATGAATTTTATTTAGGAAAAAAATTTCAGGTGCCATAAGTCATTTTTAGATTTACATGGAGCAAATACAGTCTTCCATATTTCTGTTGGAGATTATTCATTAATATTATTTTTTAGTTGATATCTTGTCACATGTATAATGAAATTCTTGTTGGTAAATCTGACCGACAAGGTTACTTGCCATATTGTAAGTGTTTACATATCTTAACACTTGGACTAAAATCCAATTAAAAGGCCTGATCATGGTCACAGAATGAGATTTAAAGGTCCAAGGCTTGGCCGAAAACTTACACTTAAGTAGTTCCCAATCTTTTCCTCCCACAAATCAAAGGCAGGTAATGTCGGATAACTGGTGACAGTGTCCTCAATGCACTACTGTCCTCTCCAGGACTGGTCTTTGTGTTGTGACAGACATTGCTGGAATAGATGCCACCTGACCACCCCAAAGACCTGGATTAAGTGCATAAGCATTAGCTGCATGGGTCGACATTTACACTTATCTAACGCTGAGCCCAAAATTTCACAACATTTAAAATCATTCTGTTCTTAACCGAAACCCATGAGAGAATGTAAAATTGTCCTATTTATTACATTTAAATGTTGAAATTGTGCTTAAGTTGTAACAAAAACATAGAAAAGAAAAAGTAATTGTAGGAAAAAAAAGTCTTTGCTGGCTCATTTAGACTTTAGGAAACTTAGACATTTACAGTAATCATACATTTAGCAGTTGTCGAGTACAGCCAAAAATGTACAATAAGTTTGTAGAAAAGAATTATAAGAAAAGAAAAAAAAAACCTCAAAAAGCAAATAGAAACCAGAAATAGAGATCGAATGATTTTCTAGTCTAACTATCCTTGTGGTTTTATCTGTTAAGTCCCTTTTCCTGTCTGTACATGTTCATTCCGGAGAAAAAAAGATTGTGCAGGAAAGCAGCGAATGAAGCGTGTCATTGGTTTTCTGTAATCTGGCACTGGTCTCATAAACCAGGTAATGCAGCTCCATTTTCACTTACTAATGTACAGAGACATTATTGACTTATTATGTTATAAGACAACTATAAATTATGAGGGGAACGGGGCCCTGACTTTGCTGTACTTTTACCTGCTCCTTAAATAGACACTAGTTGTTAAAATATAATATTACAGTTTACATTTCAATATAAGAGTCACACCTACAAAATCCACTTGAGGTCTTTTTACACACACATACATATTTATATATATGTGTGTGTGTGTGCATTTGGGTGTGCATGTGTGAGTGTAGCGTATCTCAGAAAGAACATGCTGCTTGTGAAGAAGAGGTACTGTCACAGTCTGAAGTTTATTTAGTCACTTAAGCTAAAGGTGTTCTCTTTTGGCTCAACTGAATAAGACGACTGTCCTTTGCACTTCACTTACAGTGAGGACCTAAGTTTGTGTCCCAGGAGCCCAGTACAAAGTCATTTACATTCATACATTGTCACACACATGTGATTAGGAGACAGTTTACAGGCTCAAATAAGCGTGTTTGCCCGCCAGACCAGGGGTTGGTGCTGTCTTCTAATACTTTCTCCTTTCTCTCTACAGAACAATAGAAGAACACTCAGCCTAACCATCAGTTCCGGTCCCCAGACAACATCACTTCCAGTTCTGGTCCACCAGATCCTGCCTCTCCTGATGTCACTTCCGGTTCCAGAATGCCACATACTCATGATGTCATTTCCTTCCCCCAACCATATATATATATATACTGCCTTCTCTTTGTTATACTCAGTTCTATTTTGGACACCAGTCTGTAGTGAGAAGTCAAGCAAAATGACATCTTTTACTGGCTAACTGCCCCTTCTTCAGGCAAGATGTAATACAGAAACTGAAGTTCCCTGTGTTTATATACACACTAGGACAAATAACAACATTAGAAAACCTTTAAGTGAGACATTTTAAATATAAAAAATTAATAGACCTCTTCAAGCTAAGATTCATTTAGCAAGAGAGGAGAACAATGTATAGTTAAGATCGTTGGATAAGATAACTGTCCAACAAAGTCTTTTGAAGTTTCTGATGAGTTCTGATGACTCCACTCTGTAAAGACGTATTTCCCTTGCCTGACATCTACAGTATTAGGGGGGGGAATCCTCCAAACCATTGATGTTGTCTTTGTGTTTAATTTACTATTATATATATATATATATATATATATATATATATATATATATATATATATATATATATATATATATATATATATATATATATATACAGGGTAAGTCAAAATTATGTTAACACTAATGGTACTCCACTGTATATATTTATATATAATTTTTGTGGACAATTTATGTGCCACATATGGTACATGTGTTGAACATGATGGCAAACAGGTTGAGACATTCATGTAAATCATCTTGCACATATGAAAATATGTTTTGTGAATAAATTGGTTCCGCCACTCAAATGTTAACCCATATATATATATACATCCTGCCCGGGGTTTGTTTCCTGCCTTGCGTTCTTTGTTGGCTGGGATTGACTCCAGCAGACCCCCGTGACCCTGTAGTTAGGATATAGCGGGTTGGATAATGGATTGATGGATGGATATATGTAATAGGCCACAGAAAGTTAATGCATTAATTTTTGTGATTAATGTGGTCTGTTTAAAGCTTTTAAAAATATTGTCATATCCCAGGCCAGCGATGAGGTAATTGAGTCAGGCAGTGCTTTAGTCAGACCAGCATTTTAATGAAACAATTATACAAAAAAGTTAAGTATGTATCTAAAGAACTGCATACACATCCAGTACCATATTTACATACTACCTTTAAAAATGTTATGAAATAAAATTTTTATTTAAAGGTTTACCTGTGGTGGGCTGGCACCCTGCCCGGGGTTTTTTCCTGCCTTGCGCCCTGTGCTGGCTGGGATTGGCTCCAGCAGACCCTCATGACCCAGCGTTAGGATATAGCGGATTGGAAAATGACTGACTGACTGATTTAAAGGTTTAACATTTCGTATTACTTGGTTCACAATGATATGCTGCATGTCAATACATAGCACTGGTGTTTTCTTGATTCATACATATTGACACGGCTTCAGTCGGAGGAAAGGGGGTATGGAAGGGGGGTTTACGGCAGTTAGAACATTAGAACAATCTAGACAAGAGCAGGTCATTCAGCACAACAAGGCTTGCAAGTCCTATCCACTTAATTGTTCTAAAAAAACATCAAATCTAGTTTTGAAAGTTCCTAAAGTATTCTGGAGCAATTCTAGAGAAAAGTTGCAAATGTAAAACTTAAGTGCTAAATAAGTTTTCTTTGAGTGGTACTAAAACCAAATTAAGCCTCTAGAACCTTTTAACGTGCCAGTCTGCATGCCAACTTACTGTGCTGCCTGCCCTAATATGATGACAAAATTCTACAAAACAGAAGTGTAATGATTATCCCTCCCCATTATTCTAGTTTGCAGAATCTTCTCTAATTTATGCAAAGAACACAACATAACCACCCAAGTAAGTGAGGCAGCAGCTACGGAGAATTGTAAGCATGTGAGAAACAGAGCTGTCGGTAGAGCAGTGTTTTCCAACCATTTTTCTGTGGTGGCACACTTTTTGTAACCCAAAAAATTCTAAGGCACACCAAGATTCTACCAACCACAAAAGCAAGATGTCTCTACATGTGGTAAACTGTCCAAAGGGATGGGACTAAGGGGTGGCAAAAAAAGCAGCTCAGAAATTGATGTTCGCAGACAGCACTTGTGTAGAGTATAATTTTCAATCATTGATGGTAATGAACAATTGTGGATAGTACTGTATTAGTGGAGTTTTAACAAATGCTTTAATTTATGCTTTTTAAGAGATGCTTATTTTTTCAGTTAAGAGTCTTTAGCAGTGCATTCAAAGTCAACAGTCCTTTCGACCACTTAATTTTTACTTTGACATGGTTGTGTCGTATATGCTGTGCCAATCTGAGAATTAATATTTTGGCCTCATTTTCTCTTTGCCTTCTTTTCAACTTGCCTTTTAGGAAGGCATTCAAACCCTGGTTGTACTTGCTCAAGTAGTATTTGGTTATAAGTTTGGGCTCAAGGTCATTATTTACATTTAAACTATGCCATTATCCATCCATCCATCCATTTTCCAACCCGCTGAATCCGAACACAGGGTCACGGGGGTCTGCTGGAGCCAATCCCAGCCAACACAGGCACAAGGCAGGAACCAATCCCGGGCAGGGTGCCAACCCACCGCAGGACACTATGCCATTATTTCTTTTTAAATGTTTTGTGTTGATTCTACATTAATTTTGTGATTCAGTGTGTATTTACAGTATTTCATGTTTTAATGTTAGATGCAATTCATGTAAAATTTGAAACAGATAGTAGTAAATACATCATTAATAATTAATTACTGTAAAACTAATAATAAAAAACAATAGTAGGGACAAGTATAACAAATGTACTGCATATAAATTTGCTACTTGGGGCAGACGTGAGTGCTGGAGGGGAGCACAGATTTCAGAGCATGGGCAGCCAAAAGAAAGCCATTGTACTATAAATTGTCTGTACTGTTGCTCTTTTTTGGGGAGTGGGGGTTACATGTTGTGTTTGGGGTCATTTGAAAATTTTGTAAGATTTTATTGTTATATTTTCATAAATTTGTGCTTCCATTTTGTGTATTGTTTTCCCACATAGGTCCAACTGAATTGACTTAAATTGACTTGACCGCAATCATTTTGTTGTTACAGTTCCTGGCGTTAGCCAGTGACAACCAAAAGTTATGACACATGACATCATTACACTGCCTGTATAAAAGATGCCAATTTGCTAGCAGCCATATCCAAGAGTGTGGGCAAATCTCTAAATCTTTGGGATCAGTAGTGACCTTGAAAAGATCTTTTGGTAGTCAGGAATCTACTGTAGCTCATGCTTTCATCTTCATCTCTTGATAATGTATTAGGCTTTTACATTTGGTTACCTTGATGGTTTTGGTTTTGACCCGGACCAGTTTGAGGTTAGTGATTACTCACTTCACATCCTGGTCCATTTCTGTGCCTAAGCTTGTCTGACATAATTTCATTCCTTATATCAGCACATTAAGTACAATATTACCAGGCATCAACTGTAATTGTGCTCAGTTTTACTAAGGTGCGGTGGATAGTCTAAAATTTAAATACAACGTATTCAGTAGAAATGTTAGAGAAAGTTAGAGGTGAACAAGCTCTTTGAAAAATAATATAATATTTTCAGACCTGTTTAATTCAACTCAGAGTGGTGGGAGTTTAGAACTGATTCCTGAAGCTTTGGCTCTAGGCAGGAATTCACTCTGGACAGGATGCCAGTCCACCATCTTGAAGCCACTCAAGTACTTTCCTACATCCAAGCCATACAAATGTGTCAATTTAGAATCACCAGTTAACATGCCTTACATATCTTTGGAGCTTGAGAGGAAAACTGGTGTACTCAGAAGAAAAGCTACTGTATGCGGGCGCAGCCAGGATATTCAAACTTCACAAGAACAATGTGAGGCAGCACCACCACGCCACTGCACTGCCATCTAATTCCTGCAAAGAAAGCTCAGCACCTTGGATAATTTCCTAATTTCCACACACCTATACACTTCAGAATAGTTGAAGGACAAAAAATCTGAATATTTTATGAAAACGTTTAATTCTCTTTTTAGCTTCCATAAACAAACAAAAGCTATCTGGTCTAGCAGTCAAAACAGGAATATGGCCAAGTGTCTTACTTGTTGCTGAATATTTTGATCTTCAACTGTCTCTTGTTGATTAAGTTCAGAAAAAATAAATCCTAACACTGGACAGTTTGGTGTTCATGTTAAACCAATTGAGACAGACAGGCAAGTTCTTGCTCTGTAAAAGTTATGAATTTTAATGTGATATCTATATTTGGTCATGCCTATTTTTGGACAATATTAATTTATATACTTTTTTTATGTTTTGTCTGTGACATTATGGAGATTATGTTGTTATTGTTGGCAGTATAATCATTTCCAGTCAATGTGTTACTGTGTTTGACATTATTACATTCTCCTTATTTAAGACACCAACGTTGTAATATTGATGTTTAAGTACAATGAAAATCGCAGCCAATTAAAAAACAAACAAAGTTGATACCAGAAGATCAAATTAAACCAATCATCAAAACCAATTGTGGATCAAAAAAAAAAAAACTAACTGCAACATTTGTAGTCAAAGACAACAGCAGGGGTCAATGGCAAAGCCAGAAAGTATATCACACATAATTAAAATGTTTTAAACCCAAATGTCGAATAGAAAACAAACTCCAGAAGAGCGACTAGGCTGATTCCAGGGCTACAGGGGTTGAATTATGAGGAGAGATTAAAAGAGCTGAGCCTATACAGTTTAAGCCAAAGAAGATTACATGATTGAAGTATTTAAAATTATAAAGGAAATTAGTACAGTGGATCGAGACTGTTGTTTTAAAATGAGTTCATCAAGAGCACAGGGACACAATTGGAAACTTGTTAAGGGTAAATTTTGCACAAACTTTAGAATGTTTTTCTTTACACAAAAATGATAGACACTTGGAATAAGCTACCAAGTAGTGTGGTAGACAGTTTAGGGACTTTCAAAACTCGACTTGATGTTTTTTGGAAGAAATAAGTGGATAGGACTGGCGAGCTGAATGGCCTGTTCTCGTCTAGATTGTTCCATTGGTGAAATTTATACTGTTGCACAAGGTGATGTTATCAATTTCACAATCCCAAAGGATCATGGGAAATTGCCATAGAAAGGGAGTAAAGTAACCTCTTACAAGGTCAATGTAATAACTAAACAAAATTATTTAAAAAATGATTATATAAATCATCCACTTTTAAGTAAAATAGTAAATAACAAAACAGCAGACTTGGATATTCTTGGGTTAAGAAACTGCCAAAATTAAATGGTTTCGATTTTAATAAAAATCTAGGAAAAAACAATGACAATCTTGAATTATATAATCAAGTATTTGGATATTAAAATTAATTCTCAAAAATATGAAATATTTGTGAACAATAGCTACTGTATGTAGTGAAAGGATATTTAGTTAGCCAGGAATTTTGGTTTGCTCTTTTTTGACAATGACTTTTGTCTTACTTTTTGGTTTTCATGATTAGCTTTATTGTATTTCCTGGTTCTGACTCAACAATCTACTTGATTTTTCTTTAGTTTCACCTCCAAGTATAAATTTGCATTTTCTTGTCTTCTTGCATCTTAAATTGATTTATTACAATAATAAAACAAAACTTGGCCTAAACTTGAGAATTAGCTGTTTGAATGTCCATGTCTAACAACCATACAGCATCAATTATTTCTAGTACAAACTACAGTAAATATGGTTGTGTTTATACTGTAAAAGAATGCTAAGTACATTTATAAACATTTGAATAAACTATAAATTAATTATATATACTCGCATAATCCTTTAAATCTTGCAGTAAAACAGCTTACTATGTAAAGAAATGCTTTCTAACATTTATATAAGAAGCACCTTTAACTGACTTCTACCTGTCCTCTTTATTCTGGCTAAAGAAAAGACCATCCATTCTTGCTCACTTTATAATAGCAAATACAATTTTATCATTTCATTGTATCAGTCTTTTATTTTTAAATCAAAAACATTCAAATCTCACAGTTTTCCTTATAGTTTATACTTTGTAGTCCTGGTGTCCGTCTAGTTACTTTTCTGTTCACATTTGCCAGAAATTTCACTCTGTCATTTATCAGCATGACAATATACTATATCTTGAGTTTGAACAAAACACCATATTAGCCATTTTAATTGCATGTGTCTCCTTTTAGTCAGCATTTACAACTCTTTATTATAAGGTGTTATTTTTTTCTCCAGATCAACATAGTGTATTTTTTTCTGAAAACTATATATTTATTTGCATTAAACTCATTTGAGCATATATGAATTTTAGTCCTGGACCTTTTGCAATATCATCTAGTTTCTTATCATCTGTAAATGTAATTAATTTTTTTAACACAGATTGTAAAATTAAAACAAAACAGAAACACCACCTTCATATCAACTAAATCTTCAAAGATCCAATTATCTGATGCAGATGTGCTTTTGTTAAATCATGACAGTATGAAGGTTAGGGTTTTCCTCGTGTTGTAAGCAGTAATGAACAAAGCTGTATTCACAGTGAAACCATGCTTCACTTCCCACAAACATTTGCAAAAAAAATTTTATTTCGCTTCCTATGAAATGTTTGCTATTGACAGAAGAAAAAATGTATTTATTTTCTGTCTGGAAGTGTCTTCACGCATTAATTGCACTTGCCTGCCTGTCATTTAGTATTTAAAATTAAAATCTTCAGTGAAAAAAAGTACCTGTTTCATTTCCTGTCTTGTGTAGACATTTTAGTGAGGCACCAGGTGTTTTTTGTGTTTGTACTGGTAAAAGGATGCACACTTTACTAATTATGATGACAATATTGGTGATCACAATCCTAAAGATGCATAGCAGACAGAAAATATACTCCAAGCCCCATGATGCCAACAGCATACAAACACACATCTGCGGGATGAATGAAACAGGAAAGTTGCTAGGTAATGGTATAGAGAAAACACAGTGATATGCACAATGGTGTGCCTTCTGTCCCAATGCACTCTTATTTAATCAATAATTATGCAATATTACTTCATCATTAACAATGCAGTTTTATATCATCATTAATGATGTAATCTCATTCCATCCTCCTACACTTTGCTTTTTCACAGTGTGATGCAGACTCATTCCATCTGCCTGCCTCAAAAAACATTGCTTATAAGCTTATTTATTGTTTTTAAGATTTGTTTAATAGTTTGGCAGTATGATTATTGATGCTAGAACATTGTTAATTTATCATAAAAACAATTAAACAAATATATGTAGTATAGACAATTGATAGTTATGTCAGATGCAACTGGAGTGATTATGCTTCATTTATAACACTACTTTAGCTCATTTTATTTTATGCATGGTTTTATAGTTTCACAATGCTGGTGATTCATACAGAGCAAGATACTCAAAGTAAAGTCTGTTAATTTTATTTCATTACTTGACTCTTTATTTTTCTTTTTTGCCTATCGGCTAAGTGTTGCAAGCTATACATAGCAGGGGCAGAAAACTGTCTGTTGGGAAAACTGTACATGAATCAACACTCCTATTTTTTTCTCATCAACAACAACAATGTATTTCTTTTGTAGCCCAAAATCACACAAGGAATGCCTCAATGGGCTTTAATAGACCCTCTTTTTGACAGACTTGCAGCCACGACTCCCTAAAAAGACAAGAAAAAACTAAAAAATCTTGTAAGGAAAAAATGGAAGAAATCATGTGAGAGGCAATTCAGAGGCAACCTTCCAGGTAGGTTGGGTGTGTAACGGATGTCAAAAAATGGGGTAAATACAATACACAAAACAGAACACAAATACTCCTCTTCACACAGCTAGATGGCCAGTCTATCACTGCCACCTCAAAAATACAACACAACAGTACAAACTAGAAGGCAAAATGCAAGAACAGATTACACCACTCACTAAATACAGAGCTGTCACATATGAAGATATGGATTTGTTCAAATACCTCAAAAACAAAGTCGAAACTAATTAACATAAATGAAAAAGAACACTATCTCTCCATCAGCTAATTGTAGAACTACTGCCAGTTATCATCACTAGTTGTATGTTTGCATTTGTATGTGATCCACTGATTCATACATCTGGCTTTGTTGAGGTAATAAAGGATTTACCAAATCTCATATGTTTAAGCAAATGATGACTATGTGCCAACATGCCTGTCCTGGGTGACTATTTCTCTAGCCTTCCTTTTATAATGATTTCTGTTCATTTGCCTGTGATGACATTAAACAACTGGCCTACAGCTAGCCTACCGCATTTAGTATGCGGGTGAGTGTGCCTAGTGAGGGATTGGTATCCCATGAAAGCTAATTTTCTGTCTTGCACCTGGTGTTAGTGGGATGGGTCAAGCACCAACAACCCTAAGCATGTGAGACACCTAATGGACGTGGTTTAAATGTATGTTGTTAAGTCTTTTGTTTGTGTGAGATACATGAATCTAGCAATATATTCAATTTTTCTAAACACATGTTTGTTTGGTTTTTATAAAACTTGTATATACACTTAACACATAATTACATGATTAGCATTTATGACATCTCATTTTAGAGATGTAACCAACAGTTACGTTTATGCAGTTATTTAGGAATTGCTTCCTGTTAATGATTTTAATATATATATATATATATATATATATATATATATATATATATATATATATATATATATAGTGAAAAAAAAGTTTTACTCATAACATATCCATAATTTTGCTTTCATATAAACATGTACTATATTATCCAAGATTCCGCCAAGACAAAACTGCAAGAGTATACTTAAAAACCCATAACATACCTATGAGAATAGCGAGTGCTATTTTATGCCTTTGGCAGTGAACTGAGTTACCAGACAATGTTAGTTATGCTTTAAACCAGGAGCCAAGCCCTACCCTTCTGACTAGCGCCACCCTGAGCATGTCTCTACCACGCAGTAACGTTACAGTCATTCTGACATGTACAGCAAACACAATATGTGGTCTGCTAGTGCAAGTCCATGCTGGTGTATTACATACTTACTTTATGCACTGTGATCAAGAAGTACGTCATTGTTCCAGATCTTCTTTTAAAATTGTAATGTTCATGATCTTAGATTTTTAAGATTTGCCTGAAGTGTTTTCCATACAGATAAATTCCAGCTTTTATTTGGAAACTGGGAAACCATTTATTTCAAATGCAAATATGCTTTTGTTCTTTAGTGTTTTGAACTGCCTTTGCTGCAGTGTAGCATGAGCTGAAAATTAAAAAAGAATGCTAAACGTATAGTATGTTATGCAAGCAGGAAAGAAAGGACAGTCTATATGAACCACTGGGTATTACATGACGGTACTTTTGGGTACATCACAGTTTATTATTATTATATGGGCAGAGTATGGGCGGAGTGGTGGCTCTGAGGCTAGAAATCTGCACTGGCAATCGGAAGGTTGCCAGTTCAAATACCGTAAATGCCAATAGGGACTCTGCTCTGTTGGGCCCTTAAGCAAGGCCCTTAACCTGCAATTGCTGAGCGCTTTGAGTAGTGAGAA
The DNA here is from genome assembly GCF_900747795.2 of Erpetoichthys calabaricus. Classification (NCBI taxonomy): domain Eukaryota; kingdom Metazoa; phylum Chordata; class Cladistia; order Polypteriformes; family Polypteridae; genus Erpetoichthys; species Erpetoichthys calabaricus. Next base: position 37,902,617 of record NC_041399.2, read on the forward strand.
AAGCGCTATATAAATGCAAAAAATTATTAAAAAAAAAAAAAAATTAAAAAAATTATTATTAATGTGAAAAAATGAACAAAACAAAAACAAAAGTTCTACACCTATTTATCTACAATTTACACCTGTGAAAGCCCATAATTAAATGACAAGTCTTTTCTCGGCAGGGATATGGACAGTTCCATGCCCAGTGTCCATTGTTGTATTGTACAAACAAATCATGCAAATTATGCCTATGTCAAAATTGAAACCATTTTATTGATAGAAAAGCTGTAAAACAGACTCAGCCATACCTCACCTGCTTTTATAGTGATTCATTTTTATGCAGAACAACTTACAAATCAGACATGCATTGTTTCATTTTTTTTTTTAATAATTGGAATACCAACAGACTAATTCAGTCACTCGCAGACACTCAGTGAGTCACTGGAAGGCACTAAGCCAGCAACATTGTGATTTATGGTCCAAATGTCACCAGACCACACTGCCTGGTAAAGTTGACTTTGAAGAATGCGATCATTAATCCTACAACCTACCCTGGCCAAGTGAGTGCTTTACTCTTTAAACAGGAAGTTTATATATAAAAAAAAATAGATGCTGGACTTGAGGTTATTTTCCTATTAAATAGTGATGTGAGGCAGGCAGTGAAAGGGTGCGTCTGCCTTCTCTACAACTTCTCTTGTTGCCAACAGACTGACACTTGATGGGTTGGTGAATTGAAAAGCTTCATCCTGCCTACATTTCATGTATTTTTCGTGTATATTCATGCATTCATTTTATGAACCAACACAAGTTACATATACATTAGTGCCAATAAAGACTAAAATAATGTTTACCTTAATGCATTATCATGTTGCAAATAAAATAGTGCTTACTGAAAGTTGCAAGCATTTGCATACTCTATAAATACTGATGTATTCTTTCTTTCTTTCTTTCTTTCTTTCTTTCTTTCTTTCTTTCTTTCTTTCTTTCTTTCTTTAACTGACCCTACTTGTCACCAAGCTTTTATATTTTAATATAGGTTTTTAAAATTTTAATGACTTGAACCTGATTTGATATCTTTAAGGTATCACAGCAGAATGCAATATTTTGCATTACTGAAGGAGTTCCATGTTTAAATGCTTGCTTGTAAATAGACATGTTCAAATGCTTTCATTTATTTTAGTGTGTCTAATTAAACAAAATAACTACACTTCATTAAAACAAAAAGTATAATGGTGTGAGGCATTTTATAGTAATTACTGAACAAAAGTTTAAAAGACTATAACTATGGCAGCATCAGGATTTTGATTGCTTGGAAGCATGCTCATTCCAAAACCGGTGGCCTTTATCATTAGTATTATTTTTTGGGATCTGGTTGAGTGCTTCCCATTAAGGTAACCCCTGTTAGTATGAACCCTACAGCAAGTATGCAAAATCTTATATTACACTGGAGAAAGTGATCAAGCAGTCAAGCAGGGCCAGAGTTCATTCTCTAAACAAGAATACATACAGTATCTGGGGACACTTGCTAAAATCTTAATAGTAGATAGCAAGTAGCAAAATTCACCACTGAGAAGGCTATACTTACAAAACCCACCTCTTCTTTGAAACTGAAAACACAACTGAAGCAACATCCTGGTGGACAGGAAAATATTCTTAAATTGTCTTTACATTTTAATAAAAAGAATCTGGCCAATGATCTTGCAAACAGAGTGCTTCAGTTGAATAGTTTAAAAAATCAAATGGATCTGTTAGAGACAAATATCATAAAATCTCCTACATAAATTCAATGTGTGTGTGTGTGAGTGCATGTGTGTGTACACTGCTATGTTGTTCTCTAGGGCTGCTTCAACCACAGAGGAACATACTTTCAAAATAGCAGTTAGACACAGAAATCCTGTGTGGGATCAGCTGCAGACAGTAACACGTAACTCATATATCTCATGGTGTTAAAAGGCTTTAAAGTCAGAAAATTGACATAGCATTCTGTTCTCTGGCCTATCCATGTGGCCTGCGGCTCGGCTGCTGCCTCCCTTCAACTGAACGCTTCTGGGGAAGATGCCTTTGAGTTGTTTTAGTCTGAATAATCAACCAGTGGCTCAAAAACAACTAAACGGGTGGTCAAGTTTAATGTGTGTTTGAATAAAGGCTCCAATACTGTTTCTTCAAGTTTAAGAAGAAAGTCCTCCTGGCTATATTTTTATGCAACTTAGAAGTCAATATGCAACTATATATAAATATATTTATACTGTATATATACTCAGATGTGAGCTTCTGGTCAAATGCAGAGAAGGAAAACAGTGTGATGTTGCCACTGTCTTCTGTTTTGTCTATTTCCCTAGACTAGAGGAAGTAAAATTGAGGTCATTTCCTGTCCCCACAAAAGTTCCGCCCCTTCTGGTTTCTACCACATATAACTAAAGGCTCTGAATTCAAAGGAACTCACAGCTCTGTGCCTCCGAGTCTTCTATTATTTTTGTGACAAACTGTCAAACCATTTTTAGCAATCAAAAAGATTTGGACAAATCAATTAAATGGGGCATGCCTTGAGACCCTAACACTAATTTTCTTGTCTTACCTTTTAGTATATATATACTGTATCTACTCTATATATATAAAATCCTAAGGCTAAAACTGTATCGATTTTGTGCAACAATTTTATGTGACGTTTTTATGTGTTTTATGCTTTAAATCGGGCTTATTTTAAAACCTACATATATATGTTTGGCATCATTCTTTTCAGAATTTAATCTGATGTTAAATTTTCAGATTCATATTCCGTTTTAAAATTATAAATATCAAGAAAGTCGTGGTTTTTAATATCAAGAAAGTCATGGTTTTTATTTTTGTTCAAGTAAACTTTCTTTCACAGGAACAAACCATTAAAAAAATGATCTATTCATAACACCAACGTTTGTATTTAGGTGATTTAGTTAGCTGAAGTTTTTTATCTAAAAGAATGTCAGTTACAACAAATGGATCATTTATTTAGTCTCTTATAAATACTCATCGAGCATAGTGGACCTCAGTTTAATGGGAATACTCTAATTGGTAAGAGAGTAAATATTTTATTCTAATTTTATGATTTTTACTCTGTTAAATAATTAATTTTTCTTTTACATATTTGTAGAATTTTGTGATTTTGACTCCAATAAATAATTTTTTTTTTGTACATTTACAGATTTTACTAATATTTTGACCGCAACTGGGGGTTGGGCACTGAAGGCACCCTAGTTTATATATATATATATATATATATCCATCCATCCATCCATTTTCCAACCCGCTGAATCCGAACACAGGGTCACGGGGGTCTGCTGGAGCCAATCCCAGCCAACACAGGGCACAAGGCAGGAAACAATCCTGGGCAGGGTGCCAACCCACCGCAGGACACACACAAACACACCCACACACCAAGCACACACTAGGGCCAATTTAGAATCGCCAATCCACCTAACCTGCATGTCTTTGGACTGTGGGAGGAAACCGGAGCGCCCGGAGGAAACCCACGCAGACACGGGGAGAACATGCAAACTCCACACAGGGAGGACCCGGGAATCGAACCCAGGGTCCCAGATCTCCCAACTGCGAGGCAGCAGCGCTACCCACTGCGCCACCGTGCCGCCCATATATATATATATATATATACTGTATATATATATATATATATATATATATATATATATATATATATATATATATATATATATATATATATATGTATATATATATATATATGGGCAGCACGGTGGTGCAGTGGTAGCGCTGCTGCCTCGCAGTAAGGAGACCTGCGTGGAGTTTGCATGTTCTCCCCGTGTCTGCATGGGTTTCCTCCGGGTGCTCCGGTTTCCTCCCACAGTACAAAGACATGCAGGTTAGGTGCATTGGCAATCCTAAATTGTCCCTGGTGTGTGGGTGTGTGTGTCCTGCGGTGGGCTGGTGCCCTGCCCAGGATTGGTTCCTGCCTTGCGCCCTGTGTTGGCTGGGATTGGCTCCGGCAGACCCCCATGACCGTGTGTTCGAATTCAGCGGGTTGGGAAATGGATGGATGGATGGATATATATACAGGTATAGTCACACACGTGCGATTGGGAGACAGTTTACAGGCTCAAAAAAGTTAATTTACCCGCTGGACCAGTGTTTGGCACTGCCCTCTAACTCTTTCTCCTTTCTTTCTGCAGAACTACTGAAGAATCTTCGACCTAACAATCTCTCAGTTCCAGTCCTCAAGATCCTGTCTCCTCCTGATGTCACTTCTGGCTCCAGAATGCCATTTACTCATGACGTCATTTTCCTTCCGCTGACCTCATATACAACCACCATTTATATATATATATATATATATATATATATATATATATATATATATATATATAAAATCAGCAGCAAAAGAGCATTTCTGAATTAAATGGAGTTACTTATTTACCATCTTATGTACATTTGAGTTTGGATTTCACCACTATAGCCCAGGCTTGGGAGTTTCAATTGGTATAAATACTATAAAATCTGATTTGTTTGTATAAGAACATAAAACTAGATTAGTGTCCTTTATTATACTTTTGTCATTGACATTACAAATATCACCATTTACTTTTTAAATAATCAGAAATTTACTCTAATAATGTTTAAATTGTAAAACTTTCTGAGCATGGTGAATCTGTGTTCAGTAAAGAATTCTATATAAGAAGAAATCAGGTTTAACCTCATTTAAAATTTGGATACTATAACCAGGCATAGTCCAATCTGTTGAATCATTAATAATAAAGGTAAAACATAATCTAAATTAAGAGTCCAAAGCTATACTCAAATACTCACACTAAAACACACTAAACTTAAAAATTAAAGGAAAATGAAGTCCAATTCCATATCAAGTTGATGACAGTCTCCATATTCATTACATTAGTAATGTCACAAAAGAAGCATGAAACAGGTATGCAAGTCTTCGCTTACCCTTTTCAAAAATTCAGTTTGGGGAAATTCCCAGGTTATCCATCTCAGGTACTTATTGGGATTTGCTTATTCACACATATTGCATATTATGAACTGGCAGTTTTCCAGTTTGATATTATCAGCACATGCAAGTTTTATCTCAGGAAATAATCCTGGATTTTAAGCAAAGATGATCCACCGGCATTCACTGCTTTGTTTTCATTAAAGTATAATTGTGAAAATTTTTAAAAATCGTATTTGATGTTTAAGTAACAATTCAGACTATAAATCGACAAATAGTATAGACAAAGTAGCAAGTATATATACAGTACTATAGGCACATTTTAGCTGTTCTAAAAGCAGTGCTAAGTTCATTGTCCGTGACATGGGTGTCTTTGTCACTGCTTCACACCCATTCAAAATGTGTCTGGTAATGAAGCTAAGTGTGATGGAACGTTGGCTTAGCAGTTATCTGCTTGAGTTAGAACAAAAGGAGATAATTTGTTTATGAAGTGGTCAAATTTTCACTCACTTTTCAAACACTTCAACTAAGATGCTCCACAGACTAATTAAAACAAGTAAACAAGTTTATCTTGAGATTCTTAATTGTGTGTAGTTTATTTTTACTTGTACTTATTTTTTTCCTGATTCAATTTAATTTTCAGGTTATAACAGATAAAATCTGTTTGTCACTACCATTTTATGATGATTTTTGCCTGGCTGCAGCAATATTGCTAAGTTATTCTGGTTTTGCTTATTCTTTTGACGTGGTGGTCACATCATTTATTTTGTCATTGTTCTCCATCTATGTGGTGGCTCTGAGGCTAGGGATCTGCACTGGCAATCAGAAGGTTGCCAGTTTGAATCCCGTAAATGCCAATAGGGACTCTTCTCTGTTGGGCCCTTAAGCAGGGCCTTTAACCTGCAATTGCTGAGCGCTTTGAGTAGTGAGAAAAGCGCTATATAAATGCATTATTAAAGAAAGAATTATTATATAAAGATGGCGATAGGCAGTGTACAAGCTTTAGATAAAATGTAAATTAACTCCCTGCAATAATTAGTGTTGTTAGAGCCAACGATTAACGCTCAAGACCTTTATGCAACATTTTTTCTCGAACGAAATTTTTGGGTCTCAGTACTGTTTTGATGGCATAGTGGTTAAGAATTTGGACTTCAAACCCTGAGGTTGTGGGTTCCAGTCCTGCTACTGACACTGTGACCCTGAGAAAGCCAATTCACCTGCCTGTGATCCAACTGGAAACCACAATAGAAATTTTTAACAAATGTATCTGAGGTGTTTTAAGTCACTATAAATAAGCAAATGTAAATGTAATGAATGTTTCATTTGGTTTCTTTGACTCCAGTCTGTCCACTGACTACAATTTTTTTGCACCTCCGTATTTCATTACTTGGCTAATTTTACTAACTAATTCTTTTTTTCACCCTGCTTTTTTCAAGCTGCTAATAACAATAATTGGTTCACTTCTATAAATGTCAGTGTACATTCATGGATATATCATGATGTTTTGTGTGCTTCACAAGTTTGATTTCTGGGATTTCATATGCAAGAAAAAAATTGCAAAAATGCCAGATGAGACCTAAAAAATCTTGTGCTTTCTTACCTACAGTCCCCCCACACAGCCTCTCAAATTTAACCCCAGGCTTGTCTGAGGCCTAGTACTTAGAAAGGGCCTATTTTCCCGAAAAAAATATGATACAAACAGGTAAATCCCAGACTCACAACAATTCCTAATAATCTTTGAAGAAGATTCTAAAAGAAGGAGAGGAAAACATGAAAACCTCTGGTTTAGAAATATTCCAATAAAGAAGTGTGAAGATTTTTATCATGGGTTATTGATAGGCCAAATGGCAAATGCATTAATTTAAAATTAAATCAACACTATAGTGTGAAGAAAGTAAAGGGTTCTGAATACTTTCTGAATCCACTGTATTTTAGTGAAGAATTAATTTCTTTGGAATAAGAATATTTGTTTTTGATGCCTGCACAGGTCATTTTCAGGAAGTCTCAATTTGGCATTGCTTTAAAAGTAAAGAAAAACGACAGCCTTTTGTTGGCGGTACAGCATGTCTGGGTACAACTTTACGCAAGAATGTTGGTGAAGCTCACTAAATGTAAACTGAAAGAAGCAAATACAATTTTAATTGAATTTAATAAATTAATGTTGAAATAAAAGATGGAGGGGAAAACAGTATCAATTTCATGCAATGGCGAGTACTTCTAAAATCTTTAGAAAATAATGTAAATAGAGTATAAGATAGTCACATGAAAATTGCATTACTAAACTCACTAGATAATAATACATTTGAATAACATTATTTTGCTTATCATCCTGGGAAAGATAAATGCTTTACAATGACATATTTCTTCACTTTTTAATAGAGAGGGCATTAACAATGTGATACCCTTGTATAGACTTTACTGAAAAATTCAGATAGGATTCTGATTCAGGATGTAGGATATTTTGTATTCTGAACGTATTTTACAAGGCTGTCTTCTTAGCATTGCTGAAACATCAAAGTATCAGGAATTCTTTGACTCCAGCAGAGAAGCCTAGATCTACAATGCCCAAGTGAGTACTGAATTATAGACCTGCCAGAAATATTGGTATGTAGTTTTATCCCTGGCTGTGTGGAGTGCAAGAACTGTTTTTATTTCTTTAGGCTCTATAATAGCAGCCTACATCTGTGATTGTTATAACATTTCTATTAGAATATTTTTTTAAATATACATAACTGATTTGGGTTTGTTTCAAAGAGACTGTATTTCCTTTAAGAAAAGGTGATTTATTTTAACTGAGAGATCACAGTAAGGATGGAACACATACATTAAAAGCAAAAAAGTATTAATAAAGAGAATAAACCAAACCAAGTCAATCGCTATCAGCCCACTGGCCTAGATACACACGCTTGAGCCATTAGGTATTAGATGGTATCATCTAATTTCTGGTGTTAATTGATTTCAACTTGATAACTTGGTTATTTAATGTGAAATTTGATCGTGAATTGCAAAATACTTTGGAAATTGCTGGCACACTGCAGTCCAAACAGGAGCTGAACATTTTGGACTTTGGCTTCCACTGTTACCTTAAGATTATGTTGACTTTTCTGTTATAAACATCAACAGCAATTTATTCCACAATTAGGATTAGTGTCATAAAATAGTTTCCAATCAGCAATGCCAAATGACTGTATCCAACATTAAATTATTATCTGTGATCTTTAATGGGAAACATAGGTATGAAACAGAAACTATGGACCCTTATTGGTCCAATATATGCTATTATTTGCAAAAGGAATTAATGTATCCTAAACAAGTACCATTTATGAAGTTTTCATAGGGTTTAAACCCAACATACTTGAGTAATAATTTGCCTGTTTGAAGAAATCGATGCTTCAGAGAACTACTTCAGAGGGAAACTTAGTACTGGCAGACATTCAGTTGCTTCACTAGGTATGGAATGTTTAGCCAATGGAATTTTTGGCCTGCAATTTCACATGTTGCCATGTGAAAGTAGTCTAAGCTTTTCTGTCCGTTTTTTCTTCTATGAGGGACATTCAAAAAGTTTTTGCACTTTTATATTATCATTGGAAATGGTGAAGGTATTTCCAAAGTAGTAATTGGTTGTGTCTGAGTGTGTCATGTGACTGGGAAAATTGCATGGCAAAGGAAGTTGACTATGTAGAAAAGTGTTGCAATTTGTTTTTGAAATTCTCATAAATAGAGCTAAAAAAGTGCGGAAACATTTTGAACATCCCTTGTGCTTTATGTCTGTTATGATTCATAGGTTTGCATTGAGAAGCAGGTACCAGTACAGATGACTCTGTGATTATATTATTGTACAACTGCATCATAAGAAAAAATCTTTTAAGGACACTGAAACAAATTGGAGATCAGATATTTTGGATTCTATAGCTTTCAAAGTAGAGGTTGCATGCCAGCACTATTAGCAGTCACTATGGCACACTCCTAAACTCTTCCCTCTGATACTCTAGTTGTGAAGGCAGCATGTCCTTTCTCTCTCATTGGTCATCTTTCTGTTGAAAAAGTTTACGGATGGTTTTTGAAGTGGTGCAGTTGTCAGATTACATTTCATCTTATGGGCTCAGTAACATCTGAATTAGGGAAAAAACAGACAGACTTGGTAAATATCTCTAACTTTAGGCACCACTCCTTCATGTGCCCCTTTTATTTTTGCCACCAATTAAGGACTGTAGAATTTTCCTATTCTTAACAATTCCTAAATACAAATCTTGGGCTTCCCCTTTAACTGAAATATACACCATTTTAATCTTGTTCAAGCATGGCATTTAAATTCATGATGAAGAAAACAAGCACGTTTCAGTTCCCCTATGATTTTGTGAAACTGACACTAAAATTCATATCACAGGTGATTTCGCAAATGCAAAATGCGAAACTCACTAGAGTTCTTTTGGGGTTTTAAAGATTTTTCTGTCATGGAAAACAGGAAATACTGCTCCCTAAAGCCTCATTCACACTTCCATGGTTCTTTTCTGCTGCTGCATTAAGCATGTAATCCACACTATACCAGTAACACCAATTCTGTTTATGCCGCTCATTCACATCAACACATTTTTTAATATGTGACATGGTATGTATTTTGCACACAAAGAAATGCTAACATGCATCATCATTCGCATTCCTGAGTTTTTCTTCACAGGAAAACTCAAAACATGGAAAGCTGCCACTACTACCTACTAACCGTCTTATCCTAGTTGAAGACATGCACACTTCCAGTGATTTTTTTTTTCCCTAGGGATCTTTATTTAATTACCAAATAACAGGAAGACTAATGGTGAATTAATGCATGAAAATAATCACAGACAGGAACTAAAAGCTTTTCATCTTGTGTGAATGACATGAATTTCGCTGAAATTGAAGCAGAACTGAAGTGAAACACAGCATTTCACTACAAATTGTTTGACTCATCACTAATTGAAATCTTTAATGTGTTATATATTCAAAATGCATTTGCATCATTCAAGAAGGTTGTTTAAAAATACAATCTGGAGTTTTCTCTATTACAAATTTTGTTCATTGTTGTATTCCTCCGTTTCTTAAATTACCTGCTTTAATTAATATCTATTGTAAGTAGCAGAAAAGAAACATCACAAAGGTTGGGAAGTCACAATGAATACCTCCACAAACTAATAGATGAAACTTTTCTAAAAAGAAAATAACAGAATGGTAAGCACAGATCTGCTGTTTGTCAGCTGGTCCTCTAAGTGAATTCTGCATCCTGTGTGGCTGGAATTTTGAGGCAGAGGGCCCAGAAGGGGTGGGGCAGGGGGAGGGGGTCACGGTTCTTCTTCGTGATTGTCTTATTGTGTGAAGAAAAAGGGAAGAGGTGTAAGTCACTGCGTTTCTCCAAAACCCTTAGACTTTGTAAAACAACACTGTGAGGAAAATCTTATAATTTCATTCAATGATAATAAAAAGAAAACCAAACAATGAATTCCTCCTCAATTTGTTGTAGATGTAAATGAATAAAACCTCCAATATCCTTGTGTACAAGCAGGAAATCCCTCCTAGGCACTAGCTTAGCTTGACCACATGTAGCAGGTTTGCCCTCAACTGAAAATGTACTGTATGTTCAGGAGTCTGAAAATCATTACATGCTTATACACCCAATAACATCTTTAGAGTTATCTCTAATAACTCCATCCATCAATGACTAGTCTAACATATTTTTCTTTCATGCATTCATTGTATAACTTTGCTGATGTTGGAGAGTCCATTTTCCAAGCTACTCATCCAGTTAAATATTGTAGGTACTGTAGCTGGTCACTAACCTTGCAGAATTGGCTATTAGGCAGAAACCAGCCCAGAAAGGGATGCTTGTCTATCACATGGTAAAATTGTGCACACAGCTACAGTCACTTATAACTTCTGAGTTAAAAGTTGCAAGTTAACCTTAAATGCATGCGTTTGGGGAAAAAGCACCAAATTGGGTGAACTTGTTCCAAAGTTCTCGGGTGAAATTTCTTCAAGATATCCCAAAGTAGTTCAGCAGATTCTGCATGTTGCATTGCTCTTGCTCATTTGAGCTGGAGAATTCCCTTTCCGTATATGCTCAGTGGTCACTTTATTCTGTACAAATATTGTATCTAGCACTGTGCACAATCTACTTTCACTTCAGAGCAAACTGAATTCTTTAAGAAATGGATTCAACAAGGTGCTGAAAATATTCTGTAGGGATTTTGATCTATGCTGAACCGATAGCATCATACAGGCCCTCATGCTGCTTCCATTCCATCACATCACAAAAATGCTTCTTAGTGTTAGATCAGGGACTTGCAAGACTATGAAGGCCATTGTACTAAACTGAAGGCAATGTTATGTTTGAGGAATCAGTTGGAGATTACAGTATATGTGTTTTGTGACATTATACTGCTGGAAATAAATCTGTTTTGCAAAAGTATAGACTGTGGTCAGCTACAATGCTCAGGTACACTGTGTCATTGAATTGATACTGAATTGGTATTAAGAAGCATAATGTGTGCCAAGAACGCATAGCACACACCATTACAATACCACCATCAATCTGCACCATTGACACAAGGCAAGGTGGATCCATGGATTCATGTTAATAATGCCAAATAATGAACCTACCATCTGCATATCACAGCAGAGATGGATCTTTGTCAGACCAAGTCACACATTTCTAAATTTCAATTATCATCGATCACAGATGTAAACCTATAATTCATCCTAAATATATCTCTAAAGCCCTGTTTTGATGGGATTAGTTTTAGACCAGGAGGTGACGTAAAGTAGTTTTTACCAGAGGACCACTGTAATTTTACTCCCATCCGAATTGCTCAAATGATGGAATTTTTTTGATATGTTGATATGCACAGTAGTAGTTTAACCTGGAGTTATTTCTTATGGACATTTTACAGAACATAAAAGGCTCTAAAATATTTACTGAGATTCAGTTATTGTTTCAGTAAAATTTCACAGGTTCTCCAGTAATAATTACTTTATCCTTACATCCAGATGTAAAACTAATCCCATCCGAATAAGGGCTTAACATGTCCTTAACAGCAAAGTACAGGCTTATCCCAAAAAACAAACAAAAGATCCAGTGTTTAAAATTTGAAAGACAGAATAGAAATAAATGTACTGTAGACGGAGAGCATGCCAAATTCACCCAGAAATTCAAAATTCAAGTTTTCTATGTGATTATTTTATTATCTTCCGTCCAGTTGTTAGCATCTATATAGGGTTTTTAATTAAAAATTGTAAATTTTTAATTGATTCATAAAGTATACAGTATAGGGTTATGTATGGAATAGCATATCGGGTAAATGGCCTCCACGGCTTTGCTGGCACATACGCACTCTTTTGTCGAAATTTTCCATCACCATTTTGCATAAATGTGGCTGAATTTCGTTGATACAGCGCTCAGCTTCCTCCTTCAAGGCATGGGTGGTTGTGGGCTTGATGGCATAAACCTTAGACTTCAAACAATCACTCTTGGATTTTCTGAACCCCAAATGCAACCATTTTTATGATTAACGAAGCCATCAAGATGAAAATGAGCCTCATCGCTGAAGATGATATTATTCAAAAAATCGGCATTCACTTGTTGTTGTTCCAAAATCCATTCAACGAACTCTCTTTGCTGTGCGTGGTCAGTATGCTTCAGTTCTTGACTCAATTGAACTTTGTAAGCATGAAGATGCAAATCTTTCGTGAGAATACGCTTTAGAGAGCTTCTGGAAATGTTAAATTCTTGACCACGGTGTCGAATTGATGTTCCTGGATTCTCAGCAACACTCTCACGAACTGCTTCGATGTTTTGTGTTGAACAACTTGTTGAAGGATGGCCAGAGTGTCTAAGATCACTAATTGATCCAGTCTCCCGGAATTTTTTAATTAATCTCTTCACAGTTGATGAAGTTAAATCACTATTCTGACCATATTTTGTACGAAAATTGCGAAATGTAGCTGCCAAACATTCATTATTTTTAAAATATTGCTCAACAATGAAAACGTGTTGTTCTTTTGTGTAGCGCTCCACTTTTAATAACCCTGAACTATGAGCTGTCAAGCTGTCTTTTTTTTTCACTGACAACATTTTACCGCACAAATGGCGCCAAATTCAAATCTTGTGTGAATTTTGGGGCACCCTCTCTATATATATATATATATGGTTGAAATAGTTTACTGTCAAGTACTCTTTGCATTTATTTGACAGTAAACTATTTCAACCATTCTATGATCTGCTCCTCACAAACTGAGGGCAACGTGGCGGATGTTAGCAGATTGCTGGCCAACCACAAGCGTTACCTGGTAGGTAATTTAGATCAGGTTTTATTCCATAATTTGCTTGAATGTTGCTGTTGATTTTGCGACTTCTGTCATTGCAGTAAGTATCATAGTTCGCTTGTGGTAGTGATTTATTCGTGTGAAACTGATAGAGAGGCTGCAGGCCGAGGGGAGTAGGAAGCGAGCTCGTCCCTTCTCATTCATGCACCAATCATCGTTTGAGTCGGTCTGATGTGGCATTGGTGAGAGGGTTTTAATCCCTCACATTCCTCTAATCGCAACGGACATGCCCTTTCAATGCAAGAGATTACAGTTCCCAGTGACGCTTTGCTTTGCAATGTTAATTAACAAGGCCCGGAGACAAACACTCAGGATTGTCAGGGATTGATCTTAGCTTACCACAGTCCTCGCATGGTCAGCTTTATGTCGCTTTCTCCCGGGTTAGTTCCCCAAAAAAAATATATGTCTTCGACCCCTGATAGCAAAACCAAAAATATTGTATATCAAGAGGCCCTCAGATATGAAAACGATCAATATAAATTCTTCTCAATAAAAATGACATTTTTTTATTTTTTATTGATTTTTAAAGTTTGTCCTGTTTCACTACTACATGGGCCATTTCATGTAGCTTTCAGTGGTGCCTGTAAATACAAGCAGAAAAGCAAATGGACCATCTTTTATAAGTTAAAGTTTATAGTGTCATGACTGTCATGTGTACAGTTTTTGCTATTTTTATGTTGATTCTTCCAAAGATAAACAGATTAGTAGTGTACTGAAAGCAACTAAATTGTCCTATTACAGTAATTTATTTATTTTCTGTTCCTTTATCCATTATTAGAACAAAATTTATCCTAAACTGATTTGCGACTGGTCATAGCCTATTAGTGGGTGAAAGACTAAATGGCACCCTAGAAATGAAGTCAGGCTGTTGTTATAACTTTTTCAACATGCTTTGGCATTCTTTGAGTCAGATTCATTTAGCAGGACTTTGAAGTTAATTATGCTAACAGAAGCAAAGGAAGATGCATAAATCAATTTAATTTCTGTATGTTATTATAGCACCTCAAAAGACCCCACTGGAACGCAGCAAAGGCCCCATATTGTTTCTGGCATGCAAAAAAATTGTTTCTGCATTTGCATCAGAGGAGAAATTTTCAACCATGGCTAGAAAAATAAAAACCCATTCACAGATAAGAATCTTTTATATAACATGACCCACACATGGTTACCATGGGATTTTTCTCTATAAAAATAGGATCCCGATTTGATTGCTTTATTATCACAAGTGATATTTACTAAGAAAACAGCCCCCTGCTCATTCCTTTTTCCACATCCGTTGCATTAATAGTCCTGGAATTTCAAAAGTTTATCAGAAGGCAACATTTTAATGTAAATATTCTGTCCTTGAAACCAGATACTCTTTGGTCCAAAATAGATTTTCACTGAAGTTTGTAATGCATGCTGGTAAGCCTGTGTAGCTATGTAGGCTCAGAAAAATGCATGCAGTGACACAAACATGACCTCTGACATGTGGCTGGGAATGACGCCCTTTCTTGTTAGCTACATTTGAATTTATACAGTTACCAGCAGGCATTTCCTGATACAAGTATTTCAGACTAATCTCTATACAGAGACAGGTTTGATTGAAGATGGGGTCCGAGGGCTTAGGATTATCTGAACATCTTTCATCTGGTAGATGATAATGTAATCAAGGAAACGTGAGTGCTTACAAACCAAGATGTGGATCCGAGTAAATATTGGCATCATTTTTTTTCCAATGCAATAACAACTTTCTG
Organism: Erpetoichthys calabaricus; assembly: GCF_900747795.2. Lineage (NCBI taxonomy): Eukaryota > Metazoa > Chordata > Cladistia > Polypteriformes > Polypteridae > Erpetoichthys > Erpetoichthys calabaricus. Next base: position 37,917,635 of record NC_041399.2, read on the forward strand.
TTGTTCTCAATGAATTACCAGTATATTTGTATTATTCAAATTTTAGTTAGCCTAAATATTATAATATCCTAGTTTGATTCTGTCTAGATGTTTATGTAAAGAAGCTGTAAACTGTCAAATTATTTAGATTTTATAAAATGTTACTTAAGTACAAGTTAGTGTGAAGGAGCACATCAACCATATAGTATGTGCTGACCAAAAAACCCAATACTCATCCTGGGTAGTCTGAAGTTTATATTATGTTTTTTTGGTGTGTGTGTTTTGTGGGTTCAGGGGGTGGGTGGTGTTGGTGGCTATAACTTCTAGGAGACCCCATAGTAAGGTAAATGTCTGGCCATTTGCATTAAGTCCAAAGAGTAAGGACTGGACTGGCGATGGTTTAGAGGACCGATTAAACTAATATAAAGGGGAGAATGCATGTAAAAGGCTGTATAATAATAATTCTTTGCATTTATATAGCATTTTTCTCACTACTCAAAGCGCTTAGCAATTGCAGGTTAAGGGCCTTGCTCAAGGGCCCAACAGAGCAGAGTCCCTATTGGCATTTGTGGGATTCGAACCGGCAACCTTACGATTGCCAGTGCAGGGCAGATTGCCAGTGCAGATCCCTAACCTCAGAGCCACCACTCCGCCTTGTATAATGCCAATGGTCAAGCCTTTTGCTGTGAAAACAAGCATGAAAAGCACTTTACACTTCAGAGATTTTGCATTTTTTTCCGTCTTATCTGGACTTTCTTATATGCATTTACATGTCAATAAATGTGTTCAATTTGAAAGACCTGCATAATTTTCCTTCCAGTTTTTTTTTTTTGCCTGTTTGATTGGTCTGAGGCATCAGATGTCATCCAGTTACATCCGCCTTTACTTTCAAAAGAATGCAGACAGGAGTCCACAGACTGACGCCAGCCGACCACTGTTAACAGCACCAAAAGCGCTGTAAATGCACTTCATTTTCCAAAGCCATTTCTTCAGCTGCCCCTGTGAAAAAAAAAATTACAAATAACTGAGGCTAGTGTTCCAGAAATGAGCGAGTCAGCAGTGGACTTGTCATGATTTACCTATCAGGAGGCCTTTACTTCTTAATCAACATCACTTTTAAAGAGTTATTAAAATAAAGGCATTCAACATAATGCCAAACTCCATGTTTTTAACTATTCACTTGGGTCTTATTACTGCCCTTAAAATTGCTTTAGGGACTTTATCCTAACATATTGAAGCTACAGTAACTTTAAGTACCATGACTTCTTGACTTCAGCTTTATTAGACATCCAGATAAACATTGTCTAATTCTGTTATATTGATAAGTAATTAATTCCTAGTTTTAAATATTAAAGTATTTATTTTTTGATTGACAGATTTTTTGTTGAACTAAAGGGGACGTTGCTGTCTAACAGCAAACTATTCCTATTAACAGAAGTCAAATATGCATAAATACACAAAACACGCTCCTGTCCAAAGAGTAAAATAATTAAATACATAAACATGTCCGTAATAATTTAAAATGAACAACTTCAGGTGGCAGAACAACACATTCACTTTCCTGTTGTATTTTCAGCAACAATTAGAGACATAGTGAGAAGAAGAAAGCCTATGAAAATGAGACAAGATTAAATTATTTATAGAATTAAAAAACAATTATTAAAAAAACATTATTTATTAAAACTACTTTCTTCTCAATAAGAACAAATGAATTTATATTAAATGAAATAAGTCTAATCATTTCAATGAACAAGTGAAAACATTCTATTTATTTTTTTTGGGAACATTCTGATTTCAGCGTACAGTCACGGGATGTCGAAACCCACCTGGTCAATGTTTGAGGACACGCTTATCTTCCGTCACACTGGGCCAATTTAGAGTCAGAATTTAATGTAACTTTCATGCCTTTAGGATGTTGGAGAGAACTGGAGCACCTTAGTAAAATTCATGGGAAGGATATTCTGACTCCACGCAGATGTATCGTAAGCCAGTTTTCTGGAATGATCCGTCATATCACAAGTCAAAGACGTATTTGTTTTTGTTCCTTTAAGTGTAAGTTGTATTCATTTCATTATAAGTGTAGACATAACATTTACATTTACTTGCTAGGCAGAGGCTGATATGCAAAGCAAACTACAAAAAGAGGTCCACATAATCGAGTAAACATCAGTCTTGGGGACTGTTTGGGAACAAGTGTTACAATACAGGTTACAAATTGTCATAGCTAATATCAGTTAGAAAGAAATTCACTAAACAAGGGAGTCTTCAAATCTCCTTAAAAGATATTTAGGGTTTGAGAAGTGTGAATGGAGAAGGCAATCCTCTTCCACCAGCTAGGAGTTACACGTGACAAGAGTCTGGACTGAGATTTGATGCCATGCAAATGTAGCATCACCTAACGCAGTTCATCAGCATACCTTAGTGGTTAAGAAGGAGCACTGGACCTCACAATTGTCCCCATATACAGTATATAGGTGGCTGACCTGTTGACTACTCTGATGGCAAACATCAAGGATTTCAACCTAATATGTGCTGCTACAGAGAGCCAGCGCAGTTATCCAAAAAGAGATGTGACATGTGCCTGGCTCAGCTGGTTAAACACCAGATATGCATTTTAAATCATGTGCAGCAGCTTGGTGTCACATTCCGGTACTCCTACCAGCAGAGAGTTGCAGTAGTCCAGACATGACAAGATTAAAGCCCGGAGCTGTGCTGCATGCTATGTCAGATATGTTTTGAGCTACAATCTATAAGACCAAGTGATAATTACAACACGGTCAGTGAAGGATAGCTGGTCATCAGTCACCACCCAAAGGTTGTGTACACACTAGCCGGCTGATAATGAGGTGAGCAGAACAGAGTTGGGGTGCTGAATAGACAGAATAGGCTCAATAGGCCCTACCATGAATCTTTTACAAATTACATATTAAAAACAACCCCTTGGCTTTTCTTTATATTTTTCAGTTAACATGGATGTGAGCTTCTTTTTTCAGGATTATACCATTATTCACTATGGATTTTATCAACTCGCTTAGGTTTAACTGAACTCATTGCATTGCCCGCAGCATCAGTAAAGAACATACTGTAAATTTGACATTTTAATGTGTACAAAAGCGTGTAAAAATGACTTAACACTGGTAAACATACTTAACCAATTATTTCTCAAAAACAACAATCAGGTTGCCCACCTACATCAGTGTTGGAATGTAATGCTGATGAAATCTGCAGTGTGATTCTCCCAGACAAGAACACAACTGCAACCTACTAAATGGCTATGGTGTTTACAAGACAAGCCACCTGCCCAAAGACATTTCTTCTTAAGTGTTTCAAAGGCCTGTGCATTATGTCATTGCTTCAGATGCCTGAGGGAAAAGAAACCAGGAAGGTAATTGGTTAATAGTAACCTGAAAGCACCTTTGAACATTTAGACAAATTTGCACATCTTCATAGTGAGGACACGCTAAAAAACCTGTTCAGTTCAAGACATAAAACAAGCTGCTTGAGTGAAATTTTGATTTTTTTTTTTTAAATATGATAAAGCAACATTTGTATTGACTAGAGGAGATGATTTAGTCGATCAAGCTTGTTTAATTAACTAATAACTAACTTGCTCCAATCTCTATCTAGATATATTTTTTGAAAAAGCTATCAGAGTCTTTGCTTCTGTATATTTAGCCTACAGCTTAAATAAAAATGGAAATGATAGACTTGTTGGACGCCTTTCTCTTGTTTCAGTTTTTGTTTTGCACATTATATAAAGGAGATTCACGGTTTACTTGCTTACACTTTTAAATGGGTGAATGGCAGAGTTAATTTTTTTTTTCTTTTTTCTTCAAAAGGAAACAATGAAACCAAATTGAGGTAAAACTTAGACTAAAATATATTTATTGAGCAAAGTTTCCTGCAGTGCTGATACAGAAAGTAAAATTACAAATGAAACCCACTTCTTCCAATTATACACTGAGACTAAAGTCTTTTTCCTCCAGTACTAGCAATTCCTATCTAAAGCTATCGATTTATTGACTGATTTGTTCAATAAGTGATCCTTCATGTTCATTTCAAAAAATGTTAAAACCGTGAGCTCAGTTTTAAACTTCAGACAACGACAAAATGCACAGAAAGTTAGGCTACTATTGGAATTAAGGAATACAAAAGGCGGCCATTAATATTTTTGTTCAACTTGGGCATTCCTTCCAATAATAATATTGTTAAATGTTACAACTCTACAAATTTCTTGGGTCACAAAATTCTTTACACTTTAAATTTTAACAGCACACTGATCTAGCCATCAACATTCTCAAATGTGCTTTTTCAACAACTGCATCCAGAATGGCCAGAGGTTATAATGGCATCACTTGGCTCAGCTCTGGACAGAATACAAGTTCAAGTTTAAGTACAAAAGTACAGTGGCATCGATAATTTTGATCTACTAAGTTAAGGGGAACAGTCAGGGGTATTCTACCTTTGAAAAGTAAACAATATTCTTTCATGAAGGAGTGTTTCAAAATATTGCAGTGTGAAACGATCCAGGAATTTTCATATAAATTGCCAGACGCAGCAGACTGGTGACATCACTGGTCTAATATTGAAAAATTTGACTGTATCCCCTTTATTCTTGAATAGGTACCTTTAAATGCCGATGGAACACATAGGGGTGCTCGGCACAACTGTCCTTGTTGCAAATGCAAAGCCATCCTTGACCCTGTAAGTGATTCCGATGCATTGTCAGAAGTGACCTGAGGATGGGTTTGAAATCCAACTCTTAGCCTAAAGTCATCTGAACGTAGAATTAGGATGACTATTGTCAAGCAGCTGGCTGTGTGAATAAGAGATGCAGTACCAGAATAGAGACAGATGTGAAGTGAATTAAGCAGCTATACCTCTGGACAGTTTATAGTTCATGCTCCAAGACTTGTTCCGGAGAGGCGACATTGGTTTGTTTCCCTTTTCTCTTATGCTGAACTTTATTTCTCCATTTATTCATCTCCTCCTTGGATGTTTTGTTTAATAGAAACACCATTTTTGCTACTTTAGCACTGGTGGATACTCCAATAGTCTCCATCTAGTTCATGAGTTCTAGAGAACAGGTTTCTGGAGCCAAACACATTTTTGAGAGATTATATTTTCCTAGCTTTAAACATTCCAGTAAGTCATTAATGTGGCTTGCAGTGTCAGTTTATACTTTAAACCATTCCCACAAGCACTTCCTCAAATGACTATGTCACTGCTTTCATGTGGTAATCTGTCTAAAGATTTTTTTTCAGTTTTGATGCCATAGTTTCCATTTTCTTTCCTCACAGTTTACATTTTACCACACCACTGTTAATTTCAGTTGTGTTTTTTGTGAGCTAATGTACCTGATTCAATAGCTAACGATAAATAATATTATGAAATATGAAAGTGTAAAATAGCATGTCAAAACCTCAAAGCCATGAACAGAATGCTAATAAGCCATTCTTTCAGTAATCTTAGCAGGATATTTTTTATTTAATTGGACACGTTTTAATATTTCTTTTAGCACAGTTATTGTAATATATAGTGCATTTCATGTAGTTTAAAAATTGTAAGATTAATCGTTTTAAATATAACATATATAATATTCAGATAAATAAAAATTGCATTTGTTAAAAGATTATTGAAAGTAAACGGGTAGCCGTATAAACTTGAAGCTTTCTCTTTTTTTTTCTAAAATAGCCCTTAGGAAATATAGTCTGGCTATTTAATAAAGGTATACAATCCCCCACAAGAGACCAGAGGTTAGATAAAATGTCAAAGATATGACTGGCAAAGAATTGCAAATTAAACAAAGGCTAAAAAAGAACATTGGCAACTGGTAACACCAGGATGGATTGACATCTTCTCAAATCTCCCATTTCAGACAGACTGCAAAAATGTTTGACACTGAAAGGAATGGAGCCTGAGTTTTGTGTATTTCAGAGCCTTAGGGATTTTTTTCTGAAAACTGCATGCTAATTTAATAATTGAACCCTTAAAATAAATGCAGTTTGTCAGTACTACTAATGCAAAAAGACATGGATCTAAGATTATATTCACACTGCAACTCAGGTCCTGTTTTTTCACCCATAGACATATCTGATTTGTTTAAAGAAGAGTGAACAGGAAAATGAAAAAGTTCTTCGTTTTCAGATCAGAATTTAGACCATGTTAATGTGTCATATTAAATCTGGTAGATATATGTAACTTGAATATGACCTGCATTTGAAGGCTTGAATTAGAATTGTCTGGAAATTTTTATAAATGTGTATGTGAATTTCATCATATTTCTGTTTTAAAAGTCGAGGTGGATTACAATACTGACTTAGAATACCAACTGGACAATTTTTTTCTAACAGAAAAGTTGACATAAGTAATCGAATACATCCCTCCCCATTTTGAAATTGTCAAACAACTGTTTTGCATCAAAAACGTCCATGTCTTCTCCTTCACTAGTTCTGGCTCCTCTCCCATGTCGTCAGGTTTTTATATACAGGTACAGTCATGATAAATACATTTAAAGTAACAGCTATGATCTTTCGTTTTAGATATTGCTTCCTTCCTATCTTGAGCTGACAAATTTGCAGATTCCTGCAATGAGAACAATGTTAAGTGGTGCAACAATCAACATGCTGTTGATGTTCATGCTGATCTATTAAGTTGTTATCTGCCTGTTTTTCTTTTAATTTTGTGCATTCAGGACTCATTCAGGATAGTGATCAATACACAGTCATATCACATTTTGATCATTTAGACCATGAACCTAAAATCATAATTGATTCAAGTTTAGCTCAAGTGTGAATATTGTCTAATTCCCAATTATGTGTCTTGCAGTCTGAAAGGTGACAACCAAAATGTCACCCCTTCAAAACTTTCTTCAAGCACAATACTGTATATGATTTCCAACAAGACTTCTACAAAATGATCTGCCATGTTTGTGTCCATTTTCCTTTTTCTGATGGGGTTCAGTCTAAATGGATCTATTTTAATTTTAAAATGATGACAAAATTCTTTACTTCTGACCTTATTCGTAAAACCTGATGGTCTAGTTAATTAGATCCTCACTTTGTTGTTTTGCTGTAAATAATTGAAATTTCTGTTTATTCCATATTAAATTAAAGGAAATTATGACTCATTCATTTGATGATATTACTGAGACACTCAGTGGTCAGTGGATTTAGAGTTTCAGGGTTATCTGGTGCTATCGAGTAATAAATATGTGTATCACCTGAATAACTGTGGCAGTTTGCTTCACGTTTTGAAATGACAAGGCCTAAAGGGAGCATGTAGATTGAGAATATCAAGGAGTCCAAAATAGATCAAAACGGCGCCAAACACATAATATCACAGATCTCTGATATATAGTATAGTATGTTCCTGTGATATAAGAGTGAAACCAACACAAGACACTGCCAGAAAGGCCAACCCCTGTCTAAAGTGGTCAATAAAAATGCTGTAATCAAAGGTGTAGAATGCTGCACTCTGGTCTAATAGAACAAGAACTGAAAGATTACTTGAATCAGCAATAAGATTTAAGTCATTGACTGCTTAACCGAAACAGTTTCTGTACTGATTTGGTCTGAAACCTGACTCATACTTATTCATAATAGAATTTTTGTGGAAGTAGTCATTTCAATGATGAAAGCTACTTTTTCTAGAACAGGGGTTGGCAACCTATGGCATGGTACGCAGAAAGATTTACAATGGCACTCTTGTTGAATTGAAATATAGTAAAAAAATATATTTTAATTACAGCGCACATATTTGCGCCCTCACCGTTTTGCATATGCGACTCACATATAAATGGAAACCATGTGTTCTGTGCAGGCCGTGGAACGTTAAAACCAACCTCTTGTAATTATATTTTAATTACAGCACATGTGTTCGCGCTCTTCATCCCCACCTACGTTATGTGCATGCGACTCACATGTAAAGGGAAAGCATGTGTTCAGTACAGGCCGTGATATGTTAAAGCAAACCTCTTTATTATTAAGTAATATACTGCCCTAAAATGACTCATAAAAGACAAAAACTTGATGTTCGCTCTTTTCAATACTTGGACGAATGAATATGGATTTGTACAACAAAAGGATCGTGCAGCATGTGCGTTGTGCTGTGAAAGTGTCGTGTGTCATATGTCAAGTGTACAAGGACATCATCAAACTAAACATCAGTCCACATTTAAAAACTCTGATGAGAAAAGTGAAGCTATAAAAAGGGCTGTTTGTGGCTTTAAGAAACAAACTACTTATTTTAGTCAAATAACTGGAACCAAAAATAAAGCCACCGAATGTAGTTATAAAAAAAATTGACAAAACATTCTTTTCACATATGATCCTGTGTATTTTAAAATGTTGATTGAGCAATAATATAAAATCTGGTTACTTTTGAAGCCCATTATAACCTGACCAATTTTGATTCTATATATAACAAAATTGGTAGAATTATGTTGGCACGGGGAATAACATTGTAACATAGGGTCGGCATGACACCGCTGAAAGGTTGCCAACCCCTGTTCTAGAATTTTCTAAATTGTCCAATACAAAACTATCAAGATTGAATTTCTTAATTAGTGGATTAAGTACAGTGGTATTTAGAGAATCGGGAAAATTCCTGAGTCCAATGAACAATTAACTAAAAACAATGACATTCAAACTCTGGGGGAAAAATAAACCAAAGATAACAAATCCTGCCAGAAGTGACCCACTGGAAACAGAGCATTATGATGTTCTTTTGAGGTGTTTATTAGGTTGTGACAGTTCAGACTGGGACATCAGAAGACACACATCTACAGTATGGGACCAAAAGAAGCAGTATGCTTTTAATGTTTCTAGTCAGTGCCAGCTATTTTTGATATAACTTCTAAGAAGAACTAATGGCCCTCATAGTTTCAATTGTTTATTTCTTTCAATATTTATATTGGATGTGAAAAAAATAGTTTTTCTTATGATAAGGTAAATAATTAAATACTTCATCAGAATACATTTTCACTACATATGGTGATGTTATTGTACTTATTTTATGGAAATCTTTGATGAATAAATGTATGATGATTCCAGTCTTCCAAAAACATTGTAAAATTGTCAGTACTAAACTAAGACTTCAAGTGCAAGACTTAAAGACTTTCAAGTGTTATTTGAATATTGATGACTTTGCTGTGAATGAGTAAAAATCACCAATAAAGAGTTAGTATCAATTAAAATCTAAGAAAATGTCTTTCTGGGAATGTGCAGGAGATGTTCAGTTTTATTACTTTACAGACAGAAACTAGTGCCATTATTGGTGTGCATCTTTTAACAGACAGATATCTAATCCTTGATAAATCATTCAATATTTTGTATGGAAAATGTCATAGACAACATAATTTCAGGGCCATTCGCAAAGCTGAAAAGGATGCAATTCAAAGCAACAAGATAGCAAAGCGTAATCTGAGGTCTTTGAAACGGAGGAGAAATTCAGTGAAAAACAAATACTTGAAAGAGGTAGCACAGCAATAATTTGATGGGTACTAAAGAGTTGGTTTGAAAAACCACCACGGGTATAGCCAGTCCAATATGTCTCTGCTTCCAGTATATAGTGAATATGGATGGAATGGAAAGACTGTATACTATAGCTGAGAAGACCACATATTTTGACAGTTGATCCGATTTCTTACTATACTGAACTTTTCTTTTGTTGTGAAATAATTTTACCATTGAAATATTATGAAAGTTCTTAATTATATTACAATGTGGTGAGTGATGATGCCTCACAATATAAGAGTCCAAATCCCACTGCTGCTCTATGTGCTGTCTGCATGCAATTTGCACAAACTCCCTGCGCCTCTATGAATTTTCCTCTGCATGCTTCAGTTTTCATCCCAAAGACATCTTTTAGGGAAGTAGTTGCTCTTAATTGGTCTTATGTGTGTGTGCATGAGTGGGCTCTGTGATGGACTGGTGGCTGTCCCCCTCAACACTACATAGGATAAGGCAATGAATAGGATTAAGTGCAGATAAAAGCAGATATTATGTTATATTACTTATATTGGTAGTCAATCAATATACTACTTTGATACCGTAGTTTCTATGTTAATAATTACCTTGGATTTCAATCACTTTATAATATTTTAGTGAAGAAAAAATTGAAGCAAAAAAAATGATCAAAATGTAACTCTAAAAGACAGAAATGATAAAGGAGGACAGTTACAAATCCCTAACTACTGACATAAAGGAGATAGTAGATAACAGGAAGAATTTATGAGAGAATGTTCCCCATCTGGTGACCAGAAAGCCCTAATCCCTCATTGACTAATCCTAATTTACTGTTTATACATCTTGACTAGAGTTAACTGGAATGACCCAGATTTAAAGCATCGTGAGGATTTCCTGTGGCAAAATGACGACCATCTGGGGACTTGATGGCATCAAGGGCTTACATCTCTGTAGGACATCAACTCTCCTTCTTTATGATGGCTTTAAATGGAGACTGGATTGGCCAGAAGACATTTGTGCTTTGCTGTCTTAATTGACACAAAAGAAATGTACCTTAATTCGCAACCTAATACTTACTTACTCAGACATTCTACAAAAAACCAATGCAAACTTCAAAATTAACCTCTGGTAGCAGAAGATCATAAAACATGTTATATGCCTTTTTAAAATAATAGAAATAATAAAACTGGCTTGTTACATTTAAAATAGTAAAATAGGACATGCAAAATATGAATTAAATGTAAATGTAAAAATAATTTTGATGTGTAATTACAAAATATATTCTGTGACATTTTGAGTATTTTTTTTAACTTTGTTTGCATGTTCAAAAAAGACTATTCAGATTAAATAAAACAATTTTAAAATAAAAGCTATATTTCAGTCCTCCATTAATTATTACAACACAGCAGACTGAAATAATTGACTGCTAGACCACATATATATTATTGAGAGGCAGTGGTTAACCAGCCTCTGCATAAGCAGTTATTGTCAACTTTTAAACTGAGTCAAAACCAAAAAATGACATAACTTGGTGTCAAAATGAAGTCAGAACCAAAATCAGACTCAGACACAGCCATCAAAACACCAATCCTACATCTTATTTGCCCCTGGAAAAGGAAAGAGAGGTTTCCTTTTCTGTTCCCAAAGTTGCATAGTTGCGTAATTTGTTTTTCTATTAAAAAAGTATTTTAAACAACTTACAGAAACTGCACGTCTCCTCTTGATTTCATAATAATCTGACTACTATCTTTAACTTTGATTTCTTCTTTTATAAAAAAAAAATTGCACTGATTTCACCGATGTGATATGAGCCAGATGATGCCATGACCATGCAAAACTGAGATAAAGAAAAATTGTAATAAACAAATGTTCAACTAAGCAAAAAACAAACTACTGTGAAAAAATGGCTATTTATCCCAGATTGTGAACTTTATACAACACCGGCAATTTTATTGTATAGTATTGTAGTATTTTATTATACATTATAGTGGAAGTGATTTTTTATTAAAGGAGCAGAAGGAAACACATGAAACAAAAGACAAAGGAAGATACATAACCAGGAATTTAACATGTATGCTGTTGCCAAAATGAAAATTAAAGCTCTAAATTATTGAAGATTGTTGCACAAAAGGTGTTTAGCCAGAAACATTAACTAACCAAATACATGCTAAACTGTCCTTATTTTTGTAAACTGGGATGATGAGAAAGTGCTCATTTGACATTTCTACCATCTATCTGATGACATCACTTCCTGATATCATAAATAAACTATATTTGTTTTGTGTCATGTGCTGGATGATAGTTTTTTTTTATTATTATCGAGAATCCATTTTGATGGGTTTTAAGCTACTTTTTAAGTATTTCGACAAAGTTTAGTTTTTTATTTGTCATTACCATTTCTTGTTTATGTATCATGTAACCATGAATGGTGCTCAGGTGATGTACTTGGAAACTTTGGTTGAAATACAGTGTCTCTGCGATGTACTTTCATCGATCAGTGGATACATTCTATCTAAAACCCTTCCAGAATAGTTAGCTTATTTATCAAGTAGGCCTAATGCTAGGTTTTGGTTCATCTTCCTTCTGTTTCTGGATTTAATTTTGATTCGCCCTCCTGTGTTGTTTACTGGTATTACATTCTATTCGGATCGGATCTTTGCCTGTCGCTCATTATAAGTTTGCCTGTCGTGACATCTCTTTGTCTCCTTGCACCTCACAATAGTTTCTGGAGATGTTGTTTCTACATTTATTGAGGGATCAAACTACATTGCAGAGCCGATGTTTTTATGGTGAAACTTCCGCATATGTCTGGCAGAATTAGGCAAAAGGTAGATATCATTACATTTAAAGTTATTATTATTAGTGGAACATTCCACATTTCAGTAAATAGATAAAGCACTAGCATGGGTGCTAGTAAGGTGTTGACACAATCTGCCTGTCCTTCTATGATGATTGTTGACAGTTTCAGAATCTACCTGAAACATCATAGCCAGCACTGTCCTGCTTTCACATCAGTACACCGACATGTTCCATCTGCTGTTATGCACCTAAAATCTGGAACAGTCTGCCAATAGGAATTCGCCAGGCTAATACAATGGAGCACTTTAAAAAACTGCTTAAAAACACATTATTTTAACATGGCTTTCTCATAACTTCACTTTAATTCAATCCTGATACTCTGTATATCCAATTCATCATAATAACTATTCATGGTGGCTCTAAAATCCGTACTAACCCCTACTCTCTCTTCCGTTTCTTTTTCCAGTTTCTTTGTGGTGGTGGCACAAGCACCGTGATGTTCCAACAGTGATGAATTAAAAGCCAGAAGTCTGCATGACCATCATCATCAAGTCCTTCCGTGAGAACCCTAAATACAAAGAGGACTATTTCATTTATGTTAGGTAGAATGCCCAGAGGGGACTGGGTGGTCTCGTGGCCTGGAACCCCTGCAGATTTTATTTTTATCTCCAGCCGTCTGGAGTTTTTTTTTTGTTTTTTCTGTCCTCCCTGGCCATCGGACCTTACTCTTATTCTATGTTAACTAATGTTGTCTTATTTTAATTTCTTACTTTCTCTTTTATTTTTCTTCATTATGTAAAGCACTTTGAGCTACTTTTTTGTATGAAAATGTGCTATATAAATAAATGTTGTTGTTGTTTAAACCTTGGAAACTTTTATCTAAACAAGATATTTGGACAAATCAGTTGGTAAGTAAGTAAACAATTTTGATGGCCTGAAATGTCTCATCTTACTATATTTGTGAATCTTCCTCTGTTTTTCTATACCCATGACCTCAGTCAGGATAGGCAGATTCTGCCTTTATTTCTACAGGCTATATTTTATAAAGTTTCCTTCAAGACTAAATTAATCTTAAAAGACTGAACAATGCTTTAATGAATGCATTTTTTGAATGTTTACCTTATACAGATAATGTATGTGATTTGTGCCTTTATCATATGATGAAATGAAGGCTAAAAAAGCTTTGAGCTACTGCCCAGACAGTTATTTTGTAGGTCAGGGTCTAAAGGAGTAGTAGAGTTGGAGCTCAGTTTTGGGTCGGAGGTATCAGTTTTACAGAGCAGTCAAAATAAAATGAACCTTGATAGATATTCCTGGATTTAACTTATATTTACATGGCTGTCAGCTTGTTTTGCAGGATAGATTTAAACCTGGGGAATGGGACTAATGTGAAATATAAGCGCCTCTACTGTATTTTCACTCCTTCAATTTTATATATAACAACCTGAAATGATATCTTGATGCCAGCACTCCAGCCAATGGGAGCAGCCTTGCTCTGTTTGCTTAACTGACTAGTTGCTGTGCCAAAAACCTGCTAGTCTTCTGGCTTGAAGCCCAGCTCCTAACTGTGCAACATTTAACATGTTTCTAAATGTTGTAATAATGTTCGTTTGTAGCAGTATCAGATCATTTTCTTGTGCTTTTTGGGAGGCACACTTCAGTTGCATCTCCACCTTGATAATGCAGTGCCACTGTTGTAAAGCACTATATGAAATAGGGAGACACTATGCCAACTATTGCAAACATACTTAATGTCACTTCATTAATGCTTTAGTCAACATCAATGGAAATAAATACATTTGAGCTTAGCAAACATTTTACATACCCAGACTTGAATGAAGTCTATAAAAGGCAAACAGTGACACAGAGAAGTACACTGAATAATCATTACATTTTATTAAAATATTATATATACAAAATTGTAGTAACTTTTCCCTTACGTTATTGTTGTTATTATTATTATTTCCAGCTCTTTGGATTTCACATCGTTTTAGCTGGTATTAAAATTACACCTGCTCAATAACCTCTAGACAGAGACCTTAGCTGAAGGTCTTGGTTAGGAGCAACTTTCAGGATTTCGGGCAATTCAGGAGAGACCAGCTCAAAGGAAAACATCTGGTATTAATTACTGCTAAGCATGTCAAGGCCTCTGCCACCAATAGGTGCCATGCATATTGCCACTTGTTTTTGCAGAATAGAAATGCTGATATTGGTTAAGAGCTTTTCAGTATATCAGTTGATGGTTTGAGCGTTAAACCCAGTAGCACCAATGATGATAGAAATAACTTCAGCATCTTTTTCCAGAATCTTTTAATCTCATTCCAGAGCTGATGGTAGTGCTCTAACTTACATTCTTCTTTTGAACTGATGTTATAGTCTGACAGCACCAAGATAACACTTTTATAAGTTTTATTGGAGGATAGGTACATATAGATGATGTCTGGTTGGTTGGCATGAAAGTTTATATCAGTTTGTACTAGGAGTTCCCAGAGTTTCGTGGTGAAGCAGTTTTTGGAATTGTATGCTCCTCCAAGCTCCATCTCTATCATTGCCTAGGCACTTGAAAATTGTCGTCCTTTTGTATGGTTCATTGGAAGTTTTTTGCAACGTTATTGTGCTAGAAAGTATTGGCTATTGTTTTACAAGCACTGAAAACATGATGGACAGTCTCATCACATTTTCTCCATAGGCAACACAAACAATCTTCTCCTGGTTATTTGAGGATGTGCCTTATGTAATACTTGGTTTTCACTGCCTGCTTATGGATGACAAAAATAATGGCTTCAAAGGACACTGTGATAGGCTGCTGTTTTATCCAACTACATGACCATTGGCTATCAATGTGTGTCTTCTCAACATGTTGTGAAAATGTCTGTGCATTAGTTTCCTCTTACAGATATAGTCATTTTGTTGGTTTTGTGATTTCCACACATGTATACTAACTGTCTCCTCACCTAATTGTTCACTATTCAGATTAGGTTTTGAGCAGAATGTGAGACAGTCTTTTTGGAAGGTATATTTAAATTTTGACAAGTCATGTATTCTCATCTTCTCTTTTTTTGAGGTATAGGGCATCCTTAATGATTGGACTTTGGTAGAGTGATTCAATGTCCATATGTCCTCTCCTGCCCTTCTCTATTGGTAGATACAGTATAACCTATCTATCATATCTTAAAATTGGGGCAGGAGATAAATGAGTGAAGAACTGGGGTGAAGATATAATAAAGTATAAAGAATTTATTAAATATAGATTCAAAATCACCAGAGTCTTTATGAAGAGTAGTAGACATAAATACTTATTTGGAATGCAAAAGTATGGATTTCTCATGCAGCCACTGAGTAGAGTTGCTTCTTAATGAAATTGCTTGGTGACCTGTTAACCTGAATGTCTGCTTGTCAAAGCATTTTGATGTTCACTGATAGTTTATGAGAAACAGGGTTGATCAGTTGGTTATTGATCAAAAGTTAACATCTCTGGCTGAGTTCCTGACTATGGTGCACTTTTCCTTCTATGTTTTATGGACTGCTTCTAAACACTCCACCTTCATTCCAACAGACATAAGGAATGACCAGGCATGAGTGAATGTGTCTGTTGGTTGACACATATTTCATCTAGGGTTAGTTTCTGCCTATATGTTTTCTTTCCTTCATTTTCAACTGGCAATAGCTTATTTACAAATAACTTTGTATTTTCATGATTAGTTCATGTTAGTCAAATTGAAGTTGTTATAGATAGATAGATAGATAGATAGATAGATAGATAGATAGATAGATAGATAGATAGATAGATAGATAGATAGATAGATAGATAGATAGATAGATAGATAGATAGATAGATAGATAGATAGATAGATAGATAGATAGATATTAATTTGTCCCCAGGGGAAATTTGGCTGAATTGAATGTTTAACATACATGAATATTCTTTTGTGTTATATTTTAGTCGTACATTTTTCCAATAGCTCTCATCCTGTATGCAGTGTCGAGTTGATCTGAAGTACCTGTTACAGACACTGCCCTGGACAATTGAAATGCGTGGATTATTAAAGTAAGAGACTGATGATAAATTATACCTGAGACAAGTGAATAGTGATAACCTGTTCACTTTGTAAAACAGCATAGTATCCAGTATTAGGATCCTTACACATTGAATTTGTACGACTTTCATATTTGCTTATTTACTTAATCTGTTCAGTCCAACTAAGAGACAAAGCCTATTGAGCTGAGACATCAACAAAACATAGATAGAGCGCTGATCCATTGCAGGACATAATCTTGTGCAAATTCAAAATAAGAAATTAACATTCTTGCTCTTTTTAATTGTAGCAGTGTGGCACATTGCAGATGCCTCAGAGCTTTTTGGGTTGAATTCTAAATGTGTCACATTTAGAGGTTTGTAGCTTTTACGCACATCTGTGTGTATTCTTATTCCAGGTGCTCCAATTTGTATGTCAAATCTCAAAGATATTTATGTGTTACATTTGTATTTACATTTATTTGTGTAGCAGATGCTTTAATCCAAAGTATCTAACAATAAAGTTTAACCTAATCAAGTAAACATCAGTCTGGGTGATTGTATAGCAGCAGGTGAAGTGTTACAGGACAAGGTTACAGATCTTATCATCACAAGTGAAGAGCTCAGAACCAAATTAAAACTAATTACACTTTCTTAGTTATAAGAACTTATCAAATCCATTATTAGACAGAAATTCACCACATAAGAGAGTCTTCAAACGCTTTTTAACTACAGTGAAGGATTCCTCAGTTTAAATGAATGTGGCCAGTGTTTTCCACAGCTAAGAGATACACATGAAAAGAGTCTGGATTGAGATTTGATGCCATATGGTGGTAGCATCACTAGATGTTGTTTATGAGCAGACCCGAGTGGGTGAAAAGAAGTATAAGACCTCACTATTGTCTCCATACATAAAGGTGCTGACCCACTGACTACTCTGTAGAAGGTGTCAAGGATCTGAACTTACAGGTAATATGTGCTGCTACAGGGAGACAATGTGGTGACCCAAAAAGAGGATGACATCGGCCCACCTCAACTGGTTTTTAGGCTAAGTAAATTCTTTACATTAGCCCTGTTCGAGTAAAGGTGGTTCAAAATTCAGCCTTTATACATGAAAAAATAAGGGAACCCTATGACCCTGAAATTAAGTGAGTTAATTGATGGCTGGATGGTTTTAAGTCCAATTCACAAAAGCATCACAAATTCTGACTCAAATGGCTGTTAACATCTTGCAGGCAGTATGGCCTTTGAGTAGGTCAGAAAAGCAGTATATAAATGTAATTAATGAATGAATTAATTAATTAATTAATTTAATACATGGAATGAAACTGGAGGGCCTGAATTCATGTAAACACAAGAAGAACAAATTGCAATTCAGACTCCGGTCTCTGGAATGGTGCTAACTCCTGCACTAATGTGCCACCCCTTAGGTAAGCAAATAACTTAAATGTTAGCTAGTGCTTAATTATGTACTAATATTAATTGGTATACTGTAAGTCTTTAAAAATAAATGTTACCTAAATAAATTCTTGGTGATGACACATTTTTCTCCAATGCATTTATTAATCATCCTTCCTTATTGCATTAGTCAGATTTAAGAATATTGCATTTTTGTAGGGGAGGCAGACTGACTTCTTTTGCAGTGTAGAGTGTTGTACATATTAATGATTATTTTTTTAAAAGCCTCTCAATGATGGCAATTTATAAACCAGGACAAAAGTAGATATAATAGAAATATATACATGTGAAAGAGAATTATAGTTAATGCCTGAATCGAGCCCATACTGTTTGATTCTTTGCTATAAAATTAAACTAAATATTGCTTTTAGGTTAAAAGACCCTGCAGGAATCACAATGGGTGCCCTTTACGGGACATTTTACAGCAGTGTTGACTTATCAGCTTGCCATGCAGTTTTGTATGTTTGAGAGCTCAACATAATAGCCAATAAGTAACTCTGTACGGCTTGATTTATGGGAGACGAATGACAGGCAATATGTTATCTTGAGAAGCATTTCTTGAATTCTAGTTAACGT
Organism: Erpetoichthys calabaricus; assembly: GCF_900747795.2. Lineage (NCBI taxonomy): Eukaryota > Metazoa > Chordata > Cladistia > Polypteriformes > Polypteridae > Erpetoichthys > Erpetoichthys calabaricus. Next base: position 37,935,929 of record NC_041399.2, read on the forward strand.
GAGCTGTTCAAATGGGAATATTATTTACCAATGAAACTTAAGAAAATTTTAGAGGTGGAAAAGTGCACCTCTCAGATGTTCATTTTTCCAGCTTGTGTATGTTTTTGTTGTCTAAGTTTTCCTTGGTGGCAGTGAACAAAGTGTTCTACTGTGGAGCTGGTTCTCTACTCGCAGACACAGTGTCTGTACAGGGAGTTCCTGTCTCTGGCCCAAAACCCACAGACCCTCAGCAATGAAGGACAAGGTCACCCATTGCTCCTTCAGTTTCTTTTCCGAAGTAGGCAACTGCTTTTGCCTCTGCAGTATTTGAGTGGTAAAGATTAAATGCAGAATTTTATTTTCTGTAAGTTTAAAAAATGTGATAAAGAAAACACTCTTTTGATATAAATGAAATTCTTTCTTTCAAATGAAAATTAGCACATTGTAATAAAATTAGTTGTGTTTGCACTAAAAGTAGGAAAGTATTTAATTTAGAAAGGAAATGAATATTCATCACAGCTTAATGCACCTTACTGTTAATTAATCCTGAAGAGGCAATCTGCAACCAATTAGTTAAAAATAGACAAATTACTATTCATTTTGAGCATAGACATTGGGGAAAAAGAGCGGATGCATTTAAATATTTTTATTCATTCACCATTATTTTTAATATATTTTTGCATTAATGCATTATCCCCTGCAAAACGAATGAAAACAGTGGAGGGGTGCAGATGTCTTTACTAGTCATCGGATTCAAGGCTCATTCATTCATTATATTTTATATTATAAGCAAATTCTAAATTGACAAAAAGTATGGGACTTAATCCTAAAATGCAGCAGCTCTAGCCATCTGAGTAAAACACAAACCGGTTACATTTTAGATTTGTTGACTATTTTAGCACTTACAGCTTATCTTGAGTGGCTGCAACAACTGCTTATCAGGTTTACTTACTTTGTATACAAAAATAAACTTTTTTCACCAATAAGTTAGAACTACAGAATAGCAAATTAAGTTTTTTTTTATCAATAACACATTAAATTTGACCTGTTCTGCTGATACATACATGCCTCTGAGATTTAAAACTCTGGAAAACCCATTCGCCTAAAAGCCAGACATTGCTGTTTGTGATAAGCTGTAGATGAGGAAGGCCATCAGCGATTGATAAGGATACTTAAACCCCAAATAAAAACTCTAGGGAATCAGACTTTGAAGATCTGCCTTCTGATCCTCCCTTTGATGTTAGATAAAAAAAACTGCTAATCTGAAGCTGGAAACAGAGGTTAAATACTGTAGCTACCTGGATGCTCTAACTACATATAATGCATTCATACTCCTATTCAGTCTGCCATTAAGTCATTTTTACACATTTCTGCAGCATTATTGTCCAGTGTACTTGTATGATAAATGCATACAATAACCTGTACATTTTCAAATTCAGATAATTAGCTTCAGGGCTGTAGTGGTCAGGACCTATTCTGAAAGCACAGAGTTCAAGGCATGAACCGACCCTAGACAAGGGGCTAGTCCATCACAGGGCACTCAATCAACCAAACTCACACATGTCTGTAGGATTAGTGAGGTAAACCACAGTACCTGAAGACAGAGACGGTATGTGGAGTGAAGCGACAAGGCGATCACTGCAGGCAGCAGTTTGGTAAGGGCAGCGTTTTCATATTTTTTTAAACATTAAAAATAATAATTCTCGTACACATATAACATTAGAAGCTTAAAATAATTATAACGAGAATAGGACATTCAAGTGAGAGTTATATGTAAACCTTCATAATTACATACACATCCAAAGCCTTATTTAAATGCTTCCTTTAAAAACTAAGAAATATTTTCATTTTCCTCATTTTGTTAAATAGTCCTAATTTCTGGAAATTTCAATTTCTGTGAAACACATGCAAATGTATCTTAAATTTGCGCTGAATATGTTTAGTTAAAAAGGCAGGTGCCATTTAGGTGCCAAGGTATGTATGGGCGGGGGTGTGGTTGGCAAAAATGTGCCTTGCCTCAGGCAGCATTATTTAATGTGCTAGCCATGCCTGGAGAATACACTGGAAAATGTACAGACTCCACGCAGCAGTAATTTCATTGACACACTGGTACTTCTCAGCATAAGTCAGTTTTTTGATGTCATTTGAAAAAGAAAGTACACCCCATGTTTTTTTAACATGTGTGGGCTGACCTTCGTGTAAACAACAGCTTTAGATAAAGGTGATCTAAGTTGGATGTGTGATGAATGAGAAAGAATATTTCAGGAGTGTGTTGGATGAAGTGGTGAAGAGTGTACCCAAGGGAGAGAGAGTGGTGATTGGAGTAGATTTCAATGGATAAATTGGTTAAGACAACAGGGGGGATGAGGAGGTGATGGGTAGGAATGGTGTCAAGGAGAGGAATGAAGTAGGTCCGATGGTGGTAGAATTTGTGAAAAGGATGGACATGGTTGTGGTGAATATGTATTTTAAGAAGTGGGAGGAACACAGAGTGATGTACAGTCTGAAGGAGATTGGAGACTGCAAAGTGGTGGCAGGGGAAAGCATAGTTAGGCAGCATAGAATGGTGGTCTGTAGGATGACTTTGGAGATCAAGAAGGGGAGGAGAGTGAGGGCAGAGCCAAGGATCAAATGGTGGAAGTTGAAAAAATACGACTGCAAGGCTGAGTTCAGGGAGGATACAACAGGCACTAGGTGGCAGTGAAGAGTTACCAGATAGCTGGGCAAGTGGTAAGGGTGACAACTAGAAGGCTGCTTGGTGTGACATCTGGACAGAAGAAGGAGGACAAAGAAACCTGGTGGTGGAATGAAGAAGTTCAGGAGAGTATACAGAGGTAAAAGTTGGCGAAGAAGTGGCATAGTCAGTGAGATGCAGAAAGTAGACAGGAATCCAAGGAGATAAGACGTAATGTGAAGAGAAAGGCGCAAAGGCTAAAGATAAGGCGTATGATGAGTTGTATGAGAGGTTGGACAATAAGGAGTGAGAAAAGGACCGGTACCAATTGGCTAGGCAGAGGGACCAAGCTGGGAAAGATCAGTAGCAGGTTGGTGAGATAAAGGATAATGATGGAAATGTACTCACAAGTAAGAAGAGTGTGTTGAGCAGATGGAAAGAGTACTTTGAGAGGTTGATGAATGAAGAGAATGAGAGGGAGAGAAAGTTGGATGATGTGGAGATACTGAACTAGGAAGTGGAATGGATTAGCAAGGATGAAGTAAGGACAGCTATGAAGAGGATAAAGAATGGGAAGGCTGTCAGCCAAGATGACATACCTGTGGAAATATGGAGGTGTTTAGGAGAGATGACAGTGGAGTTTTTAACCAGATTGTTTAATGCAATCCTGGAAAGTGAGAAGATGCCTGTGGAGTGGAGAAGAAATGTACTTATACTGATTTTTAAAAAAAGATTGGTGTGCAGAGCTGTAGTAACACAGAGGGATAAAACTGAACAGCCATAGCATGAAGTTATGGGACAGAGTAGTGGAAGCTCAGATAAGAAGGGAGGTGATGATTAGTGAGCAGCAGTATGGTTTCATGCCAGGAAAGAGCACTACAGATGCAATGTTTGTTCTGAGGGTGTTCCTGGAGAAGTATAGAGAAGGCCACAAGGAGTTGTATTGTGTCTTTGTGGGCCTGGAGAAATCATATGACAGGGTGCCTCAAGAGGAGTTGGATAAGAAAGTCGGGTGTGGTAGAGAAGTATGTAAGAGTGGTACAGGATATGTATTGAGTGAAGTGTGACAGTGGTGAGGTATGCAGTAGGAGTGACGAATGTGTTTAAGGTTGAGGAGGGATTACCTGTGGGATCGTCTCTGATTTCCCTTTCTTATTTGCAATAGTGATGGGCAGGTTGACAGAAAAGATTAGACAGGAGTCCCCGTGGACTATAATGTTTGCTGATGACATTGTGATCTGTAGTGAGAGTAGGGAGCTGGTTGAGGAGACCCTAGATGGGTAGACATATGCTCTAGGGAGGAGAGGAAGGAAAGTCAGTAGGACCAAGACAGAATATATGTGTGTGAATGAGAGAGAGGTCAGGGGAATGGTGAGGGAGCAGAGTTGGATGTATGTTGATGAGTTTAAATACTTGGGATCAACAGTATGGATGATTGGGGAGTATGGAAATAAGGTGAAGAAGAGAGTGCAGGCTGGGTGGAGTGGGTGGAGAAGAGAATTAGGAATGGTTTGTGACAGACGGGTACCAGGAAGAGTGAAAGGGAAGGTCTACAGGACAGTAGTGAGACCAGTTTTGTTATATGGGTTGGAGACTGTGGCGCTGATAAGAAAGCAGGAGACAGAGCTGGAGGTGGCAGAGTTAAAGATGCTAAGATTTTCATTGGGTGTGACGAGGATGGACATAATTACGAATGAGCACATTAGAGGGTCAGCTCAGGTTGAACAGTTTGGAGACAAAGCCAGAGAGGATTGTGTCATGTTGGACATGTGCAGAGGAGAGATGCTGGGTATAGTGGGAGAAGGATGCTAGGGATGGAGCTGACAGACAAGAGGAAAAGAGGAAGGCCTAAGAGGAGGTTTATGGACGTGGTGAGAGAGGACATGCAGGTGTTGGGTGTGACAGAGTAAGATGTAGAGGACAGGAAAATGTGGAAACAGATGATCCAATGTGACAGGAATAGCCAAAAAGCAGAACAAGATATTTAATTTATTCAGGTTTTTCTGTATAATTTTTCCTGAATTTTCTATGCTTAATTTGATCTTTTAATATAGCTATTCTATTTATTATTTTGTTTTATGGTTTTGACTCTTCTGCAAGATTTGAGTATTTTTATTTTTATAGTTTCCTTGCTATTATGTTTCCTTGGTGACTTCATTGAGATGACAGGATTAAAGGCCATCATTAAGATTACATCTCTATCCGAGATTACGGATAAAAACCTCTGATTTTCACAGTATATTTTGATATGAGTTTTTTGTATTTTGTTACCAAATTTTTGGCTCTTCTTTTGACATTGATTTTTTATACTCATCTTTCACTTTTGGTGCTCATATTCTGAACTCCGAGTTACAATCTCTGATCACATCCCTTCTCCTAATCTTAAGGCAACATTCTTCTTTTCAACACAAAAGTGTGGTTGTGTTTTTTCCAGAGTCATTTACTGCAATTTGGAGTTGCAAGTATAATCTTCACTATATCCCCCTTGCAAACATCCTGACGCTGTTGATGTATTTGAAGCCATAAGTCAATATTTGACATATGAGATTTGCCTTTGTTAAACCCATCCATGGTGGGGGCAGCCAAACTTTGGAGGGATGTGATCGTAAACCTACATAATGAATTAGGATCACCACTTGTATTTAATTTTAACATACTAATTTTTTTGTCACTAAAATTTACAGCAAATGCTAAGAATTATTACTTGGTAACGCTGAGAAACAGAGCTACTGTTTCAAAATATCAAGTGTTATGTAGTAGTTTGATTTTTCAACACAGAAACAGCACCACAAAGACTCCGCCATATAATTCCTGGAGTTATGCATTGCCATTTGGGATCATTTGCATAAGACGAATATTTTATACAAGATAATTCCCAACACTAACAATAGCAATGTACTAAATGCAACAAGTTTAAGAGTAACACAAAATTTGTAATTATTTTTTACACTTTAACCTTTCCACCTTTTTTCCTCAGCTACTACACTATAAATTGTTATGCCTCTGAAGTGTTGAAGAGTACAGAGCCACTTTGTCATGCTGTCTTATCTGGTGAGTGTCTAAAGTTAAGTGAATGTTGTCATACAGAAACCACCCACCATTCAATAATAAATGCCCACCCATTATCTAACTGCTAAATCCATTTCAGGATTGTTGGTACCAGAGCCTATGAGCCATTTCATACTTTCTGTGTTAGTGCTGACAGCAATGATGAAAACCCCACTTGACTGGAGAATTTTCTGCACAACTTCATTTTTTTTATTTCAAATGGACTTATCTGAATGGATTGAGCATGTGCTGCAAAATATTCACACAAACATGGATGCTTCCGAGGAACAGAAGAAACACCTGGATGCAAACTGCCCCACAATTGTTTTCATACAAAAAGGACTACCATCCATTTTTGTGTGTAAGTCACAGACATGCACACTTATCTTACAACATCTCTCTATATATAAAATACAACATCTGTCTGTCTGTCTCTCCGTCCAATTTTCACGAGAGAACTACTTAACAGATTTAGATCGTGATAATTTACTTGAACATTCCAATTGATTTTTCAAGTTCTCTCATCACGCTAAGTATCATAGTTCACTTGCAGGAGCGATTTATTCGCGCTAATCCGAGACAGGGGCTGTGGGAGGGGGAAGCGTGACGTCAGGAGTGGGGAGCCGGGTGTGACCCTCCTCACTCACATGCCAGCCTCCATTCGAGTCGGTCTGCCTCTCACAACGTGTTGGAGTGTACCCTGTGTCCGCTTAGCTAGCGATATCTGTTTGTTTATTGATTTTTTAAGTTTGTCCTGTTTCACTACTATGCAGGCGGAGCCACGGGGTACAGTTAGGCAGAAATAAAGAAGGGTTTAATTTCTCACTTTCTCTCACACTCACATAGGGACAATTTCGAGTCATCATTTAAACTGGGGGTGCTGGAAGGAAGACCCATGTGGACACATATAGAAAATGTCCAGGCTTGGAATTAAGCCAGGAGCTGTAAATACAGTATATCTAAAATACTAAACTTATATTCCACATAATATAGGCCACTTTAAATAGCTTACTGTCATTTCCAGAAAAAAATCAGTATTTACCAATGTGAATTCAACTGCATATTCTAACTGAATTTCATATCAGGCCTTAAATTTACATTCTCAATTTTTATAATAAAGTGTTGCTGCATCTTATAATTCTTGTTAAATAGAAAATCAACTGACAGATGCTGCAGGGCATTTCCCATGGTAAAGGTGAAAAGGTGGCTATGAGGCTCCAGATGTCTAGAAACACTTTGGGTCACTTTTAGTCCTGGGCATAAATCACAATAAGTAAGCTTTGGTTGGAAAGGCAGCTCATGAAAATAGTGAATGTGCTCCCAAAAGATCTGGATAAGTCTTTTTTCACTCAAAAGAAAACCATATCATCTACAGGACTTACCTCTATGTGGTTTGTTGCTTATCAGTGACCACGTTGATGACTGGAGCACAATAGAAATGAGAGTAACACGGTGATAAAAAATGCTATTCCATTAGGACATCTCATTCTTCACTTAAAAGCATGATGCTTAATTGACAGACACTCTGATTTACCTTCCTAGGATGATGTAGATGTGGGGATGATGAAGACAACTTCAGAAATAAAAGTAACAGGTGATCATGCACTTATGAGAACTCCACTTCAATAGAAAAAGATGCATCAAATGAAACTATAAAGGGATAAAAAATAATGACACAAGTATGAAGGCAGGTGTTTCTGTCTATTTATTATGTGCACTTTACAGAAAAGCAATGAGCAATGTCAAACCTGGAGAGCTGCCATGGTTGCAGGTTTTCGTTCCAACCTAGTTGCTCAATTATAAACCAGTCTTAGAAATAACAGATATTATTTAATTTCTTGTTTTTTTGTGTTTTAACTCAGCCATGTTAAAGCCATTTTAATAGATTAGATTAGATTAGATTAGATTTTCTTCCTTTCCGAGGATGTCATTCAAATGATTTGAAGCCTTAAAGTGATGAGTAATCCTCCATCCTTAACATTTTTCTCTTCAGTTTCCTTCTAAATATTTTATTAAACCCGACAGTTCATGATGAATACACACAGGTGTAAATGAAACAAGTTAGAGGAAGACCTGCTGCATCTTAATGCTAATAAGGAGCAATTGAAAACAGTGAATGCAGCTGTGTAAGACTGAATTACGCAGTCAAGGGTGGTGAATCTTAAGAAGCGAGAAAATTAAAATGAAGCCTAAAACTGTTGCTTGGGCAATAAGTGCTTCTACAGAAATAATTGATGTTTTATAATTGGGTTGGAACAAAAACCTGCAGCCAGTTCAGCCCTCCAGGACTGACATTGCTCACCTCTGATGTAGACAATAAGCCATCATAAAAGAAGATTGGAGGCAGTCAGTGGTGTGCTAAAATTCTTCTCACACTGAAAGAGAACCTGTCCCAGTTCAAGTGCTCAGGAGAGACACTTTTTAGCATTTACATTGGAACAGAATGTAAAATACTAGTGAAAACTGAAGTAGGTCCTCATCTTATGAAAAGAATCTAAGGAGTATATCACCAGGTGGTGGAGGTGCACCGTGAAAGCTATAATTTCCTACAATCAGAATTTAGAAGTTCACTGAAATATCCTGAGCACAAGTCAAGCTGTTATAAAAAATGCACAACCTTGAGGAAAAATGTGCAGTAAAACATGGCAAGGGCTTGAAGGATTTTCATAGTGCTACACGCCAAATTATGGCCTGTACTCAGCTGGGCTTAGTCTCAAGACTGAATGTCACATGACTTTCTCAAATGAACCCAGGATCTAAAAGGGGAATCGTTTTAAAGTTTGTGGATATATTTATTTCAAGATATTCTAAATCATTTCATTGCTGGACTTTTAACTGCCTGCAGGTTTGTGACAACCTGGAAACTCGACTCATTGAGTATCGCAGGCATTGGCAGAAGCGTAGTTGACATTTTGGGACAAATCATGAGATCCAATTCATTGAATATCACTTGCAAAGACAAGTTGTCCTTTAACACCTAAACAAAGTGTCATTTTGAGCGTTTGAGATATCCTTGAGAACTAGCAGTAGAAAATGGAGTCATGCCATGAATGGAAAAAACGCAGCCAGTCTTCTTCACCAAATCTTGATCAGTCAATGAGTGAGATAAGTTTTCCCTGAAGACTTCTAAACATTTTTGTTATTCAGTGAGAACTGGGACTAATTGTTAAGTGCCTGACTCATAACCAATCTCCACGTGTGATGCAGCTGGAAAATCCCTTCCCAGGATCCTGGTTACAGAGCCAAGTAGAATAGCAGTAGAAAGTCCTACATAACCTAGCCAGATTACATGTTACAGAAATTTTTGTGCATAGATTAGGAATATATGTGATGGACACTGCTATGTTCACAGCAGCATTTACGGTCCACTAAGAACTTAATGAACATATCAACAGACCCATTTTAGAGTTTTCAATTGTACTTAAAATAACCGAGTCTCTGTTTGAAATGGAAACAGCAATGACATCACAAAAGTGCAACCTGCTTAGTCACAGGCATGTGGCAAAGAATGTGCCCTTTGTGTAGTAGCATGCAATTGACTGTCTGGAATATCAACAAAGCATATTATACAGCACAGGTAGAGTAAAGAAGGGCATTCCAGTCAGCTGGGTACATTTTTATGCTAATGACGCCAGCTCAGAAAGGTAAAATTGGCCCATATTCTTATTTTTTTTGCTATATGTGAGCTATGTTTACCATCATTAATCACATAATCCTGAACACTATTTTTGTCAGCCTGAACTGGGCATGGGGTCTACTCACAAAAGACTTCTACTAAGCAAGTTTGAAAAGGGATAGATTAATGGAAGGATTAATTCAATTACCATTTAATATTCTGCCCAACCTGGGTAAAGCTGGAAGATGACCATTAAACTGGCAAAGACTGTATACAGCACAGCCTAGTTGGTGAAAGGCAGGACAAAACAGATGCAGAACTATCAAAGGGACGTATGGCATCTATACAACCTTTGATTGAGTAAACCAAACCACTATACTTAAAAATCAATAAGGAATGTTATATGTATGAGTAGCGCACATTTTCGTGGAACAGGCTTTGATCCCATTTCATCCCTGGACTAAAATAAGCCAACTCAAAAAATAAATGTATCAATGAAACGATGGACACTTGGATGAGAAGCAGAACATTTTACACAGAAATGCCACCTAGCAGAATTACTGCTCCATTAAACATCCTTTCTTCCCATCAGTCCTTAAAGTGCTATGTTCAGAGACTGAAAAAGGAGACGAGACGGTTAAAACCAGGACTGGGAATTGAAGCAAGGTCAAGTTCAAAAGAGGGTCACTAGAGAGAAGACAAAGATATCTAAATCACCAAAGCCTGAACTTCTAAACAAATTGATTGTTTTTATAGAGTTTAATCTCACTCACGGATAAGGAGAAATGTGTCATGCTAGTATTAAACATGTCATATTAACGGTGTCATTAATTATGTCAGATGGTGCCCACGACCATGCCCCCATACCCTAGAAACAGATTTCGGTAAGCAGTGTCACGGAACGATACTGGTAAAATTATAATACACTTTTTCCTAATGAAGGAAAAATAATCAAACCCAGCCAGAAATGTCCTACAAGAACAAAAACTAAGATTTCTACAGAAGGTTTCTTATTGAAGCCTTGGAATTGCAAGAACATCATTTCGTAAGGAGGCAGTTCACCATAAAGTTTGGTTTAGGATAGTAACAGTGAAAACTTTAAGTAAGCCTAACAGTACTGACAGAATAAAAAGTAGAAAAAGGTTTCAAGTGAAAACCCCCTGTTTGAAACTTGGTGGGTAGTAGTACAGTGGTTAGCACTTCTGTTTCATGGATCCTGCATCCTGGATGTGAGTTTTCACCTTCTCTGTGTGCCTTTGCGGGATTGTTCTTAATGTACTTTATGTATCTTTCAGCATCCCAAAGGTATGCATCCTAGGTTTTTCACACTTCTGTATTTCATCTTTAGGGAGCCAGTTGCCCACAGGTAAACTCTTTTCCGGGTATACAGTAGTGAGCCTTTGTGTTCAAATTCTAATCAAAAACATCCTTACCTGAGTTTCTAGAGTTTTTGCACTGATGTTAAACAGAGAAGAAAATGGATCCAAGCAATCAAAATAGAAAAAAGGTCCAATCATGGCAGCACTTAACATTTGTAGCCTCCACTTCCAACCTGATGAATATATAAAGTTTACATGCTGCCTTAAGTTTGATCCTGGGCCATTTCAACTGAAACAACTTTGGTGTTGTGCTGATACAGAAATCTGGTTAAAATGCTGAACTCAGAGTTAATGTGTGAGAGTCTGTGTTGGTGGAAAATGGCACCGCAGGTCCCTTCTCCACATTCCACATACCCCACTCCCCCAGTAACACCCCTACCCTGATGTTGAGTAGGTTCTGGCCCTACACAACACAGAATTGATTTAATCATTTGTAAAATGTATAAGAAAGCCATTTTGGAAAAAGGAAAATGGGGCAATTGCTTGTGAAATACTAACAAAATACTCAATTAGTTCTAAAAAAATCTAAGTACAATGACTACAAATTTACAACTTACTGGAAAAAAGATCACTGTCCTGGTGTGACAATACCACTCACAGATCAACTGTCCTCATTTTAATTTGTTCCATTATTAAGTGGTAATATTTTTGAAAATCTTGCCAATAAACCCCAGGAATGAACTATTTTGTGATAATCCTTTGATTGCATAGAAATAGAAGATAACAAACTCTCTGTCCTTCATTAAATCCTGCTTATGCAGTTTAGAGTCATGGGGAAGCTGGCTTCTCCAAGGAGCAACTAGGGAGAAATAAACAAATAAGTACACTATGATAGGAAACCAGTTCAGACTTGCCAACTGAGTTCACTACATTTCCACAAATGCAGGGACAGCAGCACACAACTACAACCACAAATCTGAAAAAGTTGGGACAATATAGAAAATGCAAATTAAAAAAAAACAGTGATTGTTAAGTTTACTTTGACTTTTATCTCATTGCAGACAGTGTGAACCCAAGATATTTCATGTGTCGCCTGCTCAACTTCATTTCATTTGTTACTATACACCCATTCCTGCATTTCAGGCCTGCAACGTATTCCAAAAAAAGTTGGGACGGGTTGCAAATTAGGGCCGGTAATGAGGTACAATAATTAAATAATGATGTGATTTCAAACAGGTGATGTCAACAGGTGATTGTAGTCATGATTTAGTACAAAAGTAGTACCACAAAAAGCGGAGTCTTTGAGGAGCAAAGATGGGCAGAGGATCTCCAGTTTGTCAACAAATGCATGAGAAAAATTATTGAAATGTTTAAAACCAATGTTCCTTAAAGAAAGATTGGAAGGCATTGGCATATTTCTCCCTCTACAGGGCATAATATCATTAAACAATTCAAGGAATCTGTAGGAATTTCTGTGCATAAAGGACAAAGGTACAAGCCTAAGCTGAATACCCGTGATCTCCGATCCCTCAGACAGCACTGCATCAAAATCCATCGCTCATCAATAGCTGATATAACCACATGGGCAAGGGATTACTTTGGAAAACCTTTTTCAAGCAATAAAATACAGAGTTACATTCACAAATACCACTTAAAACTTCACTGTGCAAAAAAGAAGCCTTGACGTCAGAATTGACGTCAACTTTTCTGCGCTCAGAGGCATGTGGGATGGATCATCACACAGAGGAAACATGTAGTGTGGTCAGACCCATCAGTATTCCAGATCCTTCTTGGAAGAAATGGAGGCTGTGTGCTCCAGAGCAAAGAAGAAAAGGACCATCCAGACTGTTATCAGCAACAAGTACAAATGACACGGTCTGTCATAGTATGGGGGTGATGTCAGTGCATTTGGCAAAGGTCATTTATACTTCTGTGATGGCAGCACTAATGCAGAAAAGTACATTGAGATTTTAGAGCAACATATGGTGCCTTGAGGACGACATCTTTTCCAGGGACATCTATTCATTTTTAACAAGAAAATGCAAAACCACATTCTACATGCATTACAAAGGCATGGCTGCTTAGGAAGAGAGTATGGGTACAGGACTGCAAAATGTTTGTAACGAAAAATGCGACAATATGACCCTGTACTGTTGTACAACTTAATATGTGTTTGCAGGAAGAATGGGACAAAATTACACCTGAAACGGTTCATCGCTTGGTATCCTCAGTGCCAAAATGTCTTTTAGGTGTTGTGAGAAGGAATGGCGCCATTGCAAAGTGATGAATGTTTTACTATCCCCGTTTTTTTTTTTTTGTAATGTGTGGCAGGCCTGAAAGGCAGGAATGGATGTATATTAACAACTGAAATGAAGTTGACAGACAAAACAAGAAATACATTGGGTTCATACTGTCTGCAATGAAATAAAAGTCAAGGTAAACTTAACTGACTCCACCCACAGGTTTCTTTTCTCTAAAAACAATACCTACTAAAGTTTTGTTTTCTTCTCTTCTAGTGCCAACAGGCAAGGCCTTTAGGTTGGCATAATTTGTGTTTCATTTCCTAGACCAACTCTGGGAGCTGTTGAGACAATTTATCTCTCTCGCTCCATTACTGTTTATTTTGATAGATGTGGGTGCTTATGTATGTAAGTACGTCATATTTTTAACCTTTATTTTTACTTTATTTTTTAATCATTTTTATGTTCAGATTCTGTAATTCATGAAGTTCTCAATATAAGAATCAATTGAACTGAGTTGAATTGAAATGGTTTCAGTATCTCTGCATTTCAAATCTACTTCAAAATTATCAGGTTCAGAAAATGAATGAAGAAACAAATGACTGAAGGAATGATTGCAGTATATCTTGACAGTAGAAGAAAACCAAAACCCCTAAAGAGAAAACATGAGAGACCGTGCTAACTTTAGTCAATAGACACCTAGACTAAAAATTTGAACAGCGAATGGCCCAGGTGCCCTGAGGTGCAGTTGTATCCTACGTGAAGGGGTGAACAAGTGGAGGAATCACAAAGAATAGTTAGGGTGGCAACTGGACACTTTAATGCAAGGCACCAAAAAGCAGAAAAGGAATAAATGATTGGTGGCACAACAGAAAACAGGCACTTCAACTGCCTCATTAGCCAAGCAGGCATATTACTTAAAGCGTCTCTCTTGAGCGGGCCTGGTTTGGGGAGCTTCTTCATATGATGCCTGGTTTCGATGTGTTCTGACTCGAAGAGGCAGAGCTTCTCAGGACGTGGTGGGAGGGCTTCAGTTACCCTCATTGGCTGTCTTCTTGGTACTACGGAGGGAAGAAGAGATGATACTGTTAGTAACAGTGCCCACTCTCATCCTGAAGTACTGTAGTATTGCATACATTAGCTGAGCCCGGAAGGTGATCCTCAGATGTGCATCTGTGACGCCTACTAGCCTAAAAGCAATTCCAAAAAATCTGGGACAGTGTAGAAAATTCCGATAAAAACAAAAAGGAGTGATCTGTAAATTTACTTTGACTTGTATTTAAACAAAAACAGTATAAAGACAAGCTATTTCATGTTTTACCTAATCAACTGCCTTGTTTTTAAATATACACATTTATTATGAAATTGATGCCTGCAACTCTTTCCTAAAAAGTTGGGACGAAGATAGTGTAGGACTCATAACAAGGTGATGTGAAACAAGTGAGGCAATCATTTAATAGTCTATAATGAGCCTCCAGAAAAGGCCCAGTCCATGGGTGTATAACTCTGGTCCTGGTGGGCCACAGTGGCTGCAGGTTTTCATTTTATCTTCTTAATTAGTGCACCATTTTTGCTGCTAATTAACACATTTGCCTTTGTTTTAATTGATGTGACTCCGACCCCTTAGTTGTTTCTTTTTCCTTAATGAGCAGCCAAACAATAAGAGAGACACAAAACAAACTGCCAAATGACCAGCTGACCTGAAAATAAAGAAAGGTGAAGGTCTCAATCATGTTGGACTGCTCAGATCACCAAAGCATCTCTACTGTGGTCTTAGAAAAAACAGAAGATCAGTCTGCTGTGGCAGAATGAGAGCAACAACAAGTCCTGATATTCAATAATGGATTTAATTAACAGCAAGAATTGGTTTCTCATTAAGAAACTGGTTGGAGTGAAATTGGCTGGAGTTCGACATTTCAAATTAGCTGGTTTCACGTCTCATTTCTGTTTGGCTGCCATTTAATGAAGAAACAAATCAATTCAGAGGACTGAATCCTTAAAAACAGGGCTATTGAAATGAAGGGAAAAGGAGTTAATTAGCAGTGAAAACAGGTGACTGATTAGGGAAAGGGTTAGAATGAAAACCTGTAGCCACTGCGGCCCTCCAGGCCTGGAGTTGGACACCCCTGGCTTGCCCTTCAAGAACAAAATTGGATCAATGCTCTCCAATTTGGGAAACATGCATCCGAGAAAAATCCAGCACTTTGAGAACAACATTCCCCAAAGACAAATCAGTAGGTAATTTGACATTTCACACTCAACAGTGCACAATTTAATTAAAAGATTGGTGTGTAAAGGGCAAGGCTGAAATGTGTGTGACCTCTGATCCCTTATAGTCATTGTCTTAAAAACTGTCATGAATCTGTAATGGACATCATGACATGCGCTAGAGAATACTTTATTAAACCTTTGTCAGTTACCACCATTCACTGCTGCATCTGCAGATGTAAATTAAGGCTTTACCGTGCAGAGCTGAAGCCATACATCAACACTGTCCAGAAGCACTGGGCTCAATGTCATCCGAGATGGAAAGTAGCACAGCGGAGTCACATGTTGTGGTTTGACAAGTCAACATTTCAAATAGTTTTTGGGAAAAAAAACAGTTGTCATATTCTCTGGACCAGAGATGCAAAGGATCTTTCAACTATTATAAACATCAGGTCCAAAAGCCAGCATCTGTCCCAGTATGGGTGCCTATGGGCAACTTGCACATTAATGCTGAAAGATATATTCACATTTTGGAGCAACATGTACTGCCATCCAGACAGAATCTTTTCCTAGGACATCCTTGCATTTTTCAGCAGGACAATGCCAAACCACATTCTGCTTGGCTGTGTAAGCAGACAATGCAATTTTAAGACTGACCTTCCACAGCTGTGACCTGGGAGGCATATTATGAAGCGCAAAATACGGCCATGAAGACCCTGTGCAGTTGTGCACCTGAACAATGGGTGAATGGGGGAAATTACACTTACAAAACTTAATTTGTGTCGTCGGTGTTCAAATTCTTAATAGGTGTTGTTAAAATAAATGGTGATATTACACAATGGTAAACCCTTGAATCGTCCATCTTTTTTGGAGCATGTTTCAGTCATCAGATTTAAGGTGAATGTGTATTTTCCAAAGACAATTAAATTCACATGGTAAAACATCAAATAAGGTGTTGTTGTATTGTTTTCAATATACTACAGGGAGAAAAGAATTTGCATGTCTTTCCATTTTGTGTTTATTAGAATTTTCCATACTGACCCAACGTTTTAGAAATTGGGGTTGTATTAAAGAATGTGAGCTTACTTTAGATTGGATAAGGATAAATTTACAAACAAGCATAAATTTCATGTTAAATGCTGCATAAAGTTGTTTTTAAACTATCAGCTGGTTTGCATTCACTCTGAGCTGATCAGACTACTTCAGTTCACATGTAATTTGCAATTTTGAAACATGGATCTCACTAAAAAGAGAAGAGAAACTAGAAGAATTGGAGGAATAAAATCCATCCCAGCAAAAACTACAGTAGAACTGTGCAAGGGACAAATGTGCACAGAGGAGATGCCAGTGTCTGGTATTCCTGAATATGAATGGATTAGTCCTTTAAAGGGCTGTTTGAGTCAATAGAGTACTTTGGGAATAACAGACAGTTTTTAATACTGCACATCACATCAGAGCACATTACAATACATTGTCTCTGCCTACAACACAAACCTCTTCTTGTAGCACATAAGCAAGTGAAGCAGGAATCATATACCATCACATTAACGGGGGGTGTTGATGGTGGTGGTGGGCATATCTACTTCACCAATAGTATGTGTTGTGCCCTTAAAGAAATAGTGCACGAAGATGGATTTGAAAAGGAATCAGGAGATGAAAGATAGTCAGAAATGGAGCAGACATTTTCTGTCTTTTGCCAAAGCCTAAATCAGAAATTGAAGGATGAAAAATTTTAATTGAAATTGTCCTGGGCGGCATGGTGGCACAGTGGTAGTGCTGCTGCCTCGCAGTTCGCTTCCTGGGTCCTCCCTGCGTGGAGTTTGCATGTTCTCCCCGTGTCTGTGTGGGTTTTCTCCGAATGTTCCAGTTTCCTCCCACAGTCCAAAGACATGCAGGTTAGGTGGATTGGCGATTCTAAATTGTCCCTAGTGTGTGGGTGTGTGTGCGTGTCCTGCGATGGGCTGGCGCCCTGCCCGGGGTTTGTTTCCTGCCTTGCACCCTGTGTTGGCTGGGATTGGCTCCAGCAGACCCTCGTGACCCTGTGGTTAGGATATAGTGGGTTGGATAATAGATGGATGGATGGATTTTAAGAAAATTAGAGCAGTACATTCAAAGAAAAAACGCTGACAGGCAGAGGTGGTTATTTAATACAAAAGCCCTGCCCCGTGTGAATGCATGTCTTCTGCAATACACTGATTTGATTTTCTGGATGTATTAATTTAACAATATTTTAGCAAAAAATGCATGCAGTTTGCACATTGAGACCACTCAGCTGGATAACTTGATATGTGGATTCTGTATCACAAGTAATGTGATTTTTTTTATGGTTGTTTTTATGCTATTTGGTTTGGGAAAAAGGAAGACATTGCATTTATATAGCACTTTTCTGGACACTCAAAATGCTTTACATAGAGAGGGGGGAGCCAATTCAAACAATGTGAATCATCCTCCTGGATGATAAGATGGCAGTCATTTTTTGCACCTGTGAGCTCACTACACATTAGCTATTAGGTACTGCAGGGGTGAGAGAGAGCCAATAAGGGACAAGGGATGATTAGGGGGCCAGAATGACTAGGCAGCGATAGGCAATTCAGGCAGAGAGTACCCACTCTTATTGGAAGATGCTCATGAATCTGCAATGACCACAGAGAGTCACAACATCAGTTATACATCTCAGCCAAAAGATGCCACCAATTTTTACAGAAGAGTGACCCCATCACTGCACTGGGGCAATGGGATCCACAGACCACAGGGTAAGCAACCCCTGCTGGCCTCACCAAAACCTCTTCCAGCAGCAAGCCAAGCTTCTTCTAGATTGTCTCCCACCCAAGTACTGGCCAGGCCCAAACATTCTTAGGTTCAGATGAATTACTTGTTCTGAAGAGTATACTGGTATGGCTGCTGGTTTACATTAGGTTGGATGATTCAGTGATTTGCTGCTTTGATCCAGCATTGGTTCTAAAGATGTGCATTCCATGAGAAATTTTGCTATCTCCATTCTCCATGAAAGCATAAGATTAAAAATCGTATCTTGGGGTAAGTAACATATTAACAAAATATCTTGTTTAGGTGGAGTTTTTCTTTAATGGACCCTTAAAATGGAGGAATGAGGAATCTCTTGTCCCTCTGGGTTTTTCGACAAATGAATGAAATGTGGGGCATACTTCCCTTTGGGTTGTCCAAGTGTTGCTCTTTCCCATAAGGTGTTGTTCCTTCCATCTTCTCCAGTCGGTTTGGGGAAAGTGCCTTGCTGTTGTGGATGGCCTGGTTTGGCTCTTTCTTTTATCATGCCTTTCCACTGATTTCCACTTCCTATCCTTCCTCCAGGCTGTTCAAGATACAATCGTTTCTTAAGCAGGCTATGGATGTACCTGCAACATGCCTGTAATAACATCTCATCCCTTCTTAGCACAAGGCTGTTCCAAGCGACCCAAAGGGTATCGTTCACGCAGCATATGAGGTGCCAAGCCTCCTGGGTGGCCTCAAGCATGTGAGTACCTGACAATAGTCTGTAGAGTATTGAGTGGTTTGAGAGGTTATCCCTGGATGCACAGGTCTTTTGATCTTGCTTTAGGGATCCATCAGGTACTGCATAACTGGGAATTCCCAGAAGAGGTGCAGTGATGTCTCCTCAAGAAAGGCGCACCATGAACAGTGCATGAAGGAATAGAGTGGCAAAATCAACTGAATGACCATCCACGCTAGATCCTTGCATCTGTTGATGAGTTTGTTGGAGGCCATGTTCTCCTATAGCAACTGCTTAAACCTTTACTCAACAATGTTACCAGTTTGACAAAGTTCATACAGTTTATATTATACAGTTAGTACATACAGTTTATAGTCCCAAAACCATACCTATGTCATGCCAGTAGGGGGCACCCTTCTTTGTGAAGCACTAGAAGTAGTAGTAATAGTAATATTGTCACTTGTACAGAGTATACGGTGAAATCTTTATCTCCGTCTCCAACCAACATGCAAATCAGTGGTGTCAGAGTTTCTATTTAGGGTGTTAATTGGAGGTTAATTTCTGGTTAAATTAGACAGTGTTGTAATGGGAGATTTTCTTATTTTTTTGTTTTTGATTAAGAATTTAGACAAAGTTTACATTTATTCTTTTTTATTTTTTCATTCTTAGCATCATTGATTGCCACGACAGTTAAATCTTGAGACTGCGCTACAGGTGGCATCATAAGCACCACCATACATATAGATCAGCTTGTGTACTCAGTTTATCTGAAATCAGGATACTGCGAGTGATTATGAACTAACCTCTACTTTGTTTGAATCTACAGCTTTTTGATCTCTGCTTTTGTCTTTGAAACTTGATTTTTGATTAGCATTTTGAGATCTTGGCACAGAGGTGCAGTGGGTAGCACTACTGCCTCACAGTCAGGAGACCCGGGTTCGCTTCCCGGGTCCTCCCTGTGTGGAGTTTGCATGTTCTCCCCGTGTCTGCGTGGGGGTGCTCTGGTTTCCTCCCATAGTCCAAAGACATGCAGGTTAGGTGCATTGGTGATCCTAAATTGTCCTGTGGTGGGCTGGTGCCCTGACTGGGGTTTGTTCCTGCCTTGTGCCCTGGGATTGACTCCAGCAGACCCCATGATATAGCGAGTTAGATAATGGATGGATTTTGAGATCTAATGATCGATAGTTTGATTTCTCTGTATAAATTCTGCAAATTTCCTGACCATGTCTATCTTATGGTTCTTCCTAGTTAAAACAACTTTTCTGTCTCTCCTTTGAGTCAGAACAGACAATGTCATAAAGTACATGCTTTATTTATGCTGTATTTTTATTTTGGTTGTATAAATCATTTTACAACTAATGTATTACAAATTAAGAAGACATGTAATTCCTCCATCTCATGCTCTCTTTCACTGATCTCATATTGCACATCTAAAAACTTTCTGTCTCTCTCACCATCATGAAGGAGGATGATGAAGGCATGTGCCCCAGATCCCTTTTCCGTTATTTATTCTTTTTTTTTTCTGCTGCATTTCCATTCCCATCACCACTCTTGTCCATCTCAAGTCCTATTGAAGGGTCTTTTACTACAAGCTCCACGTATTTCCTGTTGTGTGGAGCAGCAGTGGGGTCCATCAGTACATATTTTACATAACAAATAGTAAAAATATTCAGCCATGTTTTTAGTTGCAGATGTATGACAAAAAAACTCTGCCCTCGTTTTTCTGAATTTTTTTAACGTAGTCACTTGAAGATGAGCAAACACAGGTGCACACGGGAGAAAATTGGCTATAGCTCAGCAGGAAGTGTGGTGTCTCACACCTGTGTCCTGCTCAGTGTTAGCTGCTTGTTAAAACAATAAACTATTTAAAATTTAAATTGAAAAGCAAGAGTTAACAAAAGAAATGTATTTGACTAATTTAATTCAAAGACTTGTTCGATTTCGTATCCTGTGAAACGTAAAGTCAAAACTAACGATGCTACATACTAAGCACCCTTAAAGTTGTGGGTACTCAGACATAAAATTGTCTCCATTATGGAGTTTGAGACACCCTGGCATAATGTTTAAGGACAAGGAATGCTGCTGAGATCAGAGGGGCACTGGCTTAATTGGGGCCTCTGCTCATAATGTCAGTGGAAAATTGCATTAGTTACACTCACTAATCCTGCTACTGGATCGCAACATGTTGCATGTTGATCAGCACATAGAAGTGCAAATTTCACAATACTCTGTACACGTGACAATAATAACCTTATAAACTCATAATATCATTAAGTATGTTTATAAATTTAATAGACCTTTCAACAGTGAAAAGGTATTTCCCACATATGATGCTACACTTCAATTCCTTCCATATGTTTTTGGCAGCTCGAGCTCAAGCAGGTTAGACGAATTGTCTAGGCTCACATTGTGACTCAGAAGCAGGACGTGACCTGGCATTATCACAATGTGTGAGTCTGGTTGTGGGTGGTGTATGTAAGAGTGCTCTATGAATAAAGCGAGGATTTGTTTCTTGCCTAGACGTGATGCCTTTGGGATGAATGTTATTAATATTGTGACACATTTTCACAGGGGTTGGACTTCACTTCAGTTACTGGTTTGATTGTGAAGTGTGAGATGATAACATGTCCTCCCACAGTCCAAGTGGATGTCTCATTATGGAGGTGTCATTGCACGTGCCCTTTGTTTGAGTCCAGTCTGGGCTTAATTTTAAACTTTAAACTGCTTGTTTTAAACACCAGCTGGCCCAAGTCTTGTCAAGTGTGACACACTCCCACGTGGCATATAAAGCTGCAGAACTTCTCTTTTCGCATAGCAGCTATTAGTTTCCCGCACCTGCTTATACCCCTCCAAAGTACCAGAATGTCTCCTTATCATGTGATTGTATTTTGAGATACACCCAGAATGGGTGGCCAGAAGGTTTCTTGATGCAATTAGCCCATGTGAAGGTCAAAGCCTGTCCCATCAACATCTGAGCCTGTCCATTCTTTTTAAAACTTCTCCCCACCAAACAATAATTGGAGGCAAAATAAACTTCACTTTCAAACAGTAATAACAATGTACAAACATATTCCCATTTTCCCTCACAGTCCACTATAACTATTTGTATTTTTGCTGTTTTTTTTTTCAATTGAATGACAAATCAGAAACTACAGCTCCAGATCCATCAATACTGCATATACAGACATTCCCACTATTTGTTTTCATCCAGATGTAGACACCTTGGAGTGTACTAAACCTTCAGGGAGCTGCTGATCTACACCATGTAACCTCCTGTATTTGTCTCTTCAGCAGTTCCGTAATTATGGTAAATCAATGACATTCCATAACATGACATGTTTCATTGTCTACTCTGTCACGCACATGTGCTCGGGAAACAGTTTGAAAGCTTAGGTGTTGGTAATTCTCCACTGAGACAGGAGGTGGCGCTGTGTACTAACAACCTCTCTTTTTGCCCTTATGTAGAAAGGAGGATTGACACCATTCCATCTCTGGCGTCACTTCCAGGGTCCCACTTCCTGGACCCACCTCATTCTCCTAGAATACTTGAAATCTAGAGAAGCCGCCATCTTGGGCAGTCTATCTGAGACAACAGTACAGGGGACTAAATGTTTTTGCATTTTACACGTTTTTTTTTCAAACCTTTTCATTATAATTATATGGGGTTGGCAGGAAGGTGACCCAAAACTTTGATGTTGCCTTGCTTTTTCTTTACAACACTCTGTTCTCTTATTTACCTTAAGATCTGTTAGAGTGTATGCTGGCCACAATAGATACTATATATCTGGGACTATATATCTGAAAAGCGTCCCACTCTTCCTTCCAGCTTTCTCTATTCACTGTCCTTCTCACTACTTTTTCACCTAGCTAAGCCAGTTTCTAATCAGTCTGTGTCTCCTAATTACTCATTAGTTCAACGGACACTATTGCAAGACTTTAAAATAACAACTACATCTTATAAGGTAGTATAAACATCTGTGTGACATGTAGATCACAACAAGGCTTTAAACACAAAGACTGTTATTTCAGATCCCCCTGTACCCGAACAAGCTACCCAAGCTACTCCTGGGTTCCAACTGTAAGAACTAATTATATATAATTGTAGTGTATCCCACTTATGTAAAGCTGATGTCACATTACATGACTTCTAAGCAGAGGGGATGACAAACTTAATGACTGAGCATGTCATATTACATGACTAGATATCCAAGGGAATATTAAATTAGACAACTACAATGACTTCCCAGCACCCTTTTGACCCTTTTTCTGACCATCAGCAACATGTTGCCTAATGGGGCCAGCGTCCAATCAAAGCCTTTAAAGGTATGGTGAGCTTGGCCACAATCTTGTCTCTTTTTTTTCTTTTCCATTCTGTTTTGGAAGGTAAAAAAAATGTGATATCATACAGATATGCCACTCTTCTGTTTACAAGATCCAAAACACAAGCATTATGTATTCTTTATCATTGCATTATATTCAGTTTACATTCAAGTGAGCACTCAATTGTGTTGTCAGCTCTCACACACATACAAGCCGCTCATATGGCTAAAGACAAAATCATACCTCATTGATTTTGTCAGGGAGAGTTGCAGACTTGTTGGTCTGGGTCATTGGGTATCATGGGACCCTGCCGCAACTGCACTCCATATGATTAAGTAAATAAAGTGTATGACAGAAAATATAGGAACGGTTGTGTAATGTGACATGGCCTTAAGTCACCTTGGATAAAGGACCCAAATACAGTATAAATAAATATACAATAAAAAATGCATATATTTTTTGCAATTGGATCATAGGCAGGTTACACAAATGGCTAGCCTTCACACAATGAGTCAATGGTGGGGACTGAATTGGCAAACCAAGGGTTTAATGTCCATTCATTTAGCTACTGCACTACACATTTGCACCCAAAATGGGGGCGAGTTAGAGTTTCTAATTAACTTCACAAGTTCATCTTTGGGTGGAAAACTGGAGCACCCAAAGAACAACCCATAGAGACAGAACATTGAAAGTCCACACAGATAGTGATTGGCATTGAAGCGCTCCTGAACCTGGGAGGCATTGGTGCCAACTAAATTCCAAGAGATCGCTCTAATATTTTGATGGAAGACCCAACAGGTGAAATGCCTCAACACTGAAACCAATGTGGTCGATTTCTGCAGCCAAACTTTATTTGACCCTTAAAGAAAAATGCTTAAGAGATTCATAAATCACATTATCTACAGTACAAATCCTCCATTTACGGAGTGCTGCTTTAGCAAATATTCTACCAGTTGAAAAAAACGGCATCCAATTCCAGCAGAAGCAACATTCCAAGATACAGGTAAAGACTGGTAAAAGTGCCTTGACGCCATCACTCAGCTTATATATTTATACTTCATGATAAGGTAAGGAATGTAATGCTGTGCAGCCGACAATCAAGATATCAGGAGGCGCAGGCTCCCTTTGTAGTTTCAGACCCCCTGTAGCTGCTAAAACTCCAGGCTAATCTCCTAAGTCGACTGCTCCAGAGGCCAAATGGTCCGGGCGGGAGGGCTCACCGTAAAAGCAGCAGGTGCTACCCTGTTAAAGAGCCATTTGCACCACTTCCACTCCCCTCACCTCGCCCTCCCCCTCCATCCAGGAATACTGCAGGCCTGTCGAGTTATCAGTTTGTTTTGACTTTGATGTTTGCCTGGGAGAATCTGGATCTTGTTTATTTGCGGGCATCCCTCGGTGTGCGTCACGACAGCTTCTGGCATGAGGTAATTAGCAACGAACTGTGGTGGCTGTGTGAGAATTTGCTGAGGTAAAGCAATGAGTTAGGGAGAGGCCTACCTGCCGTCTGGCTCAGGACTTACTCACTAGGATGTGGTGCAGACTGATTTCATGTGAGGGGAATCCATGGGCTAGAAAGAATGAAAAGTCTCACCTCCTTGGAACCTTTCCTGACTTTTAAAGAGCATACCTGTCTCCCGGAGGGGGCTTTTAATGTAAATGTTTAGGTTTAACAACCTGTATTACCTAGTGCCATCATTTGCTATATGCCTTTGATGACTTTTCCTTAGCTCTCCTAACAAAAGTGTGCCTGTCCTTGGAAGAATCAACAATAAAAAAGGTCAAAGTTTTTATTTAACACCATAATTAGTGTGATATGCTTAAAAGATAGGAACAGAAAGAATCCACATGAAAAATTTTGTTTAATCAATTCAAACTAAAAAATAAAATACATTTTTTAAATAATATTGTTCTAACAATCTTTATTTTATTTATCACCTTTCATAGACCACATCATCACTTTACAAAGCGGAAGAGAGAACACTTCTGATTAACAAAACTAAATGCAAAGAATGAATGCATGACGTTTGTTCCTTTGAGTGTTTACTTACTTGTACAAGGTGAGTCAAAATTATGTTAACACTAATGGTACTGCTATGTATATACTTATATAAAATTTTTGTGGACAATTTATGTGACACATATGGTACATATGTTGAACATGATGGTGAACAGGTTGAGACATTCCCGTAAATCATCTTGCACATATGAAGTATGTATTTTTGCGAATAAATTGTTTCCACAATTCAAATGTTAACATAATTTTGACTCACCCTGTATATGTATACCTATTGCCGCTCTTGGGCCTTAGGCCACCGTCACAAGCTCTCCAGGAATCTCTCTCTCTTGGGCTTGGCCCATCCTCTTGGCATCTGCTTCGAGGTCCTGGGGCCAAGTGTTCTTTTGGCCAGACTCATCATTTTTCCTAGAAGATTCCATGTGAGGGTTTGCCTTGTGATGCTTGAGACTGGCCTACGGATGATGTAGCCAATCCAGCTTCAATGTTGCTGGAGAATCTCCTCCTATTCCAGCTTTTCTGATGGTATCAGGCCAAAGAATCTGGAGGATCCTTTTCAGGCAGGCATTAATTAATGTCTGGACCTTTTTGATGGTGGTTGCAGTGTTCCTCCATTTCTTGGCTCCTTAGTGTAGGACTGACTTCACATTGGAATTGATGAGCCTGATCTTGGTGGCGATGGATGTGTCTCTGGATCTCCAGTCCTTTTTAAGTTGGAGGAAAGCTGCCCATGCCTTGCCAATACTTGGATGTAACTTTGGAATCAGTCCTACCCTGCCTGACAATAATGCTGCCAAGATAGGTGAAGATTTCCACCTTTTCTATCGCTTTGTGTTCCAGCGGGATGGGGGATGTATTAACAGAGTTGACCTTGAGGACCTTGCTCTTTCATCCATTGATGTTAAGTCCTTTGGGTGCTGGCCTTCCATTAAGGTCATGTTCAATGTTTGTAAATTTTCTGTACTGGTTACAACGTCAAATCCAACCCTATGTAATGTTGGGCACGTTGCTTTACCTGTCTGTACTTCAATTGTAAAAATGTACATAACAGTGGTGCTTAGTTCAAAGTGATAAATGGATCCAGTGTCCATGCTTTCATTCCCATTCCTATTTGTGGCCTCTGTGGGTTTTCTCTCTGTATTGGCATTGATTTTTCTATGGATTCTCTGGTTTTGCTGAAAACAATAATAACATGAGTTTGTTGAGTGTTACAACGTGATGGTAAGATGAATGCTGAGTTGAGAGAAAGACTTGATATGGATGTGATACGTGTTGTGCTGAGGAGAAAGGTAGTTTGGGCAAAGGATGAAATGATGAACCAAGATGGAGGTGGAGGGCATGAGGCCAAGACGAGGCTGAACAAGATGTGGCCAGAGGGAGTACTGGATGTTATGAAAACAATGGATCTCACCCCAAAGTATGCCCAGAACTGCAGAGAATAGAGGGAAAGGATTTGGGGGCAATTGGGTAACCTTGGTAAATTCGGAAAATGATCTCAAGTCTGTGATGATGCTGTATTTTTGTTCCCACATCTCTTTAAATGGACTTATTAGGTTAACTGATAATTAAACAAATTAACCCTGTTTTGTGAATGCGCCCTATGGTGGCTTGTCATTGCTTTGTGCTCTGGCCCCTGTGATAAGACAGCCCCCGGGCACCCACAGACAGACGCTGAATGTCCAAAAACACGCACTGTTTATTTACATAAATGTCCTGCACCCAACACAGTGCTCCAATCCGCCCAAACTCAGCCCCTTCCTTCCTTCACTCTTTGTATTCCTTCTGCCTTTACTCCTCTCCTCCCAAGCTTTGTCTTCCTCCTCCCAACTCCGGCTCCCGAGTGGAGAAAGGCGACCTCTTTTATTAGCACCCGGATGTGTCCCAGGTGCTCATTGACGATCGTCCAGCAGCACTTCCTGGTGTGGCGGAAGTGCCACATGAGCCCCCGGAAGCATTCCAAATGTCCCTGGAATTCCTTCCATCAGAACTTCCGAGTGTGGCAGAAGTGCTGACGTCCAGGGCTCCACAATCCTGTGAGGGGCCCCACTTTGGTGACCTTGAGCCCCAATAGGGTTGAGCTTCTATGCTCCGTTCCCGTGGCCCCCATACAAACCAAGGTGGCTGCCCTCTCGTGGCCCAGGGGAGGTATAGTCCCTCTCCGGGTCCTTCCAGGCGTCCCGGCTGTGCATGGCCACCAGCCGTCCGCCACACCCCCCACTACCCTGAACTTGATTGAGCATGTTGAACATTATACACATATATTGCAGCTGGGTGCAGAAATGACAGCTCCACAAAAGGAAATATTGGGGTGCCAAATGGACATCCCATTTAATATTTGAAAGTCCAATAAAAATAAACAGCCTTGGGCGTACTTGCCCTCCAAAACCTTGGGCTAAAATAAAATAAATAAATCAACTGGTTAACCACTGGTATCAGATCAGTGTCTCAGAAGCACCATCCAGTGGGTAGCTCTTTCCAAAAATGATGCCACCACTCAGGTACGCCACACTCTGACAAGTTCACAGGTGGATAGAAATACAAATGGTACGTTTTGTTTAAACAAACAGAAAACAAAGTAGTTTGAAACTGATTAATATAAATGGAGCCCAGCAGTTTAAAATATGGCCAATTGACTATGGAGGAGAGGAATTCAAAACCATAAACCAAAATAGCCTTTCAAAGTAAATTCTCATTATACTTAATTGTTGGCATTAGAGACAAATTGCAACAGCTTTCTGAGCATTTTAAAGACGTGACCACGTGACTGTGCCTGTCACATGCCCACATTCACATTGGCCACACCCCTAATGACATGTACCTTTACAGCAAGCCAATTCCAAACAGCAGCAAACAAATAACTTAAGAAACAGTGAAAAACTAAAATAGAGGATATTAAATATGAGAAACAAAACTTTATTTTTCACAGAATCATGAATAAATGGCATAGCAGCAGAATGATGAATAGGGCATTGCAGATAGGATTTCAGACACGTAAAGTAAGTTCTTTTCATACCAACATATGTTTAGGTAACATGGCATCTTCTCACCTTGATAGGCAGGTACCAAGATGCCATACTGTCTGAGAAGAGTGGGCCTAATGACACAGTATGGATCTCTGAAGCATCCTTAGTCTCCACTTTGTAAACACATTTTATCTTTAGAGTGTCAGGAGGATCAGAAACCATTTAGGCATCACTGGGCACAAGGCAAGCGCCAGCCCTAGTAGTAATGCCAATCATTAACAAGACACATTCACTCACATATCAGAACAACTGAAAGCCACCAATTAACTTAAAATGCATGTATTTAGGATGTGGGAGGAAAATCAAACAAAAAACATACATGGATTAAAGGAGAACATGCAAATGCTATATGACCACTACCAGTGCCTAAAACTGTGAGGCAGCCACTCTAACTACTATACCCTGAATAACATGACATGACAGTGAAATTTTGAGATAGTATGTCTAATAAATAACTAGAATCTTCTGACTAGCAACATAATATTTCATTGTTGTTAATATTCATCCATGGCAGGCCTGTTTGAAATGTGAAAGGCACATCTGCCTTATTTGCACTTACTCTCCACAGAAAGAAGCAAGAAAAGACAGGATGTTGTTTAATTTTACTGCACTTTTAGAACAAGAAGTACTGAAGGGAAGGAAATGAGTGGAAGTTAGTAAAAGTGAATCCTGTCAAGGACTTGAAAATAATCATATTGTTTTACATAATTTTACAACTTGGCTGTAGTCAGATGAATTTAAGAACCAATGAAAACTTTTTTTACCTTAAAGCATTGTTCTATTTTTGTTTCATTATATGGTAGTCCGTAGACTCAGACTAACTCAGCTGCATCAGGGACAAGGTGGGCACCAACTGTTAATGGGGGTGCCTGTCCATCTCAGCATACATTCTCATATATTAAGCCAGTTCAGTGGAGCCAATTAATCTGTGCCATGTGCTTCAGGGTGGTGTTCAGATTACCCAGAGAAAAACCACTGAGGCATTAGAGAAGTTGACTCCACACCAACAATAAGTGAGATGTTAGCTGAAAGCAGATCCACGAAACACCACCATGCTGCCCACTACAATACAAAATACTTTATATAGTGGAACAGTCATTAAAAAAATTAAAATGTTAGAAACACATTCTGATAGATAGATAGATAGATAGATAGATAGATAGATAGATAGATAGATAGATAGATAGATAGATAGATAGATAGATACTTTATTAATCCCAAGGGGAAATTCACATTGTTGAGCCTTAATTAGATGTGTACAATATTATACATATATTATATTATATTGTATATTACTGTGTACTGTATTCCGCCATGGTGTGCTAAGAAACACCTCCGGGGGTCTTTTCTGACCACTGCTATCAGGCAATTCAATGCTTCCATCTGATGTCTTTGTTAAGTTTATTTGTATTTATGTATGTATGTATCGATTGATTGATTGATTGATGGAGTGATTGATTGATTGGATGTATTACCTGTCCTGCAAGTCTGTATTCTTGTTTTTTTCTGTTTCTGCTGTTGTATGCATTTGCATTTCCCCATGGGATTTATAAAGTTTATCTAATCCAATCTAATTCTGTATAGAGTATATTTATTACTGTACATTTTGACACTGATCAACAGAAAAAGATTATTTAATATTAAAGTGAAAACAGATCTATGCAAAGTGGTCTAAATTGATTACAAATATAAAACACAAAATAATTGATCATATAAGTATTCACCCCCTTCAAGTCAGTATTTAGTAGAGACACCTTTGTCAGCCATGACAGCTTTAAGTCTGTGTAAACAGGTCTCTTACCAACTTTGCATATCTCCACAATGCCATTTTTACTCATATTTTACTATATTTTTCTTCTTTGCAATAATGCTCAGACTCTGTTAAATTGTATGAGGATTGTGAGTGTAAAGCCTTTATCAAGGCCAACCACAAATTCTCAGAAAAAAAGAATGGTCAAACCAAATTAGTTCTACTGTGATTCAATGCTGCATAAAATAAAATGTGAAAACTTCCAAGAGTGTGAATACTTTTTATAGACTCTCTATTTTCTTGCTGTTACATATTTTCTTAAACTTGTTCAATTCAATCCAGGATACTGTGGTGCCAGATGCACCTCCGACTCCACTCATAAAGGTTCAATTTAGAATTGGCAAACAACAAGAAGCTTGCACATTTTAGACATGGGAAGAATACTGGAGAAGCAAGAAATGGACCAACAAAAAGAATGTGCAAAATCTTTACACACATCCCACCATGGGATTTGAACTCTGGATACTGGGTCTATGAGGTAGCAGAACTAACAGCTGTACCACCATGATGCACATTTACTCTTGCTTCTTGTTAAGTATTTTTAAAGCAGTGTTTTTCTGATATTTACCCACAAAAGCAATGCAACTGCTCCCATGGTGATCCCTTATTCGTATACACATGTCTTCTCATTTTGAATGCAATTTATTTCAAGACTAGGTGGTAGAGAATCATAAGTGCAAGTCAGGAACTAACTGGATGGACTGGCTTTCCATCACTGGCCACATCCATCCATCCATCCATTGTCTCCCGCTTATCCGAGGTCGGGTCGCGGGGGCAGCAGCTTGAGCAGAGATGCCCAGACTTTCCTCTCCCCGGCCACTTCTTCTAGCTCTTCCGGGAGAATCCCAAGGCGTTCCCAGGCCAGTCGAGAGACATAGTCCCTCCAGCGTGTCCTGGGTCTTCCCCGGGGCCTCCTCCCGGTTAGACGTGCCCGGAACACCTCACCAGGGAGGCGTCCAGGAGGCATCCTGATCAGATGCCCGAGCCACCTCATCTGACTCCTCTTCCTAGTTTTCATCCTCTTTCTCTGTACTTTTAGCATCTGTTTGCTCAGAGGTTGATGCGCTTGCTGTTTCCTGAGCAGTTCTTCTTTTCTCCACCCTAGTGGCCCACTTCTTCTCTTCTTTCATTGTCATCTTTTCGCTTTAAAACTGATTAAGTCAGTGTTTGTGTTGCAATTATTTCACTAAAGCTGGCACTTTAGTCTTCAATCTGCCTGAAGAAAGATTTAAGATATGAAGAGGTAGGGGAAGTGATGGCGAAGGTGGTAGGGAATGAGAACGGAGCCCGTATAAAATAAAATAAGGAATCACCTTGAAGGTCAATTATCACCCCAAAAGTGGACAGTAGATGTCACGTAGTATATGTGTACAAAATTTAACGTCTAATGGTTTGCGAGCTACAGGTGATTTTAAATCCTGGGCAGACAAACGGACAGCCACGGTAGCGTATTATATAAGAAGATTGGAGAAATGGCAGACACTGAGGAGGATAAACAATTCAAAAAGACTTGGAAAAGCTTCAGACGAACTCTTGTAAAATGCAGTTTAATGTAGAAAAGTGCATAGTGTTATACACGGGAAAAAGGAACATCAATCATAAATACAAGATGGGACACACTGCCCTACAGAAAGCAACCTCTGTAAAAGATTTAGAGGTTTATATTGAAGTAACGTTTTCATCATCTAAGCAACACACAGAAACTATTGAGAAAGGAAAATAAAATGTTAGATTATATCGTAAAAGCTGTTTAATATAAATCAAGGAACTCTAAGCACAGTCTATATAATGCTCTAGTGAGACTGCATCTGGAGTATTGTGTGCAGTTCTGGTTACCCCATTACAAGAAAGGCACAGAAGCACTTGAAGCTGCGTAGAGGAAGGCAACCAAGTGCATTCCAGGACTTAAGGACATGCAGTACTCTGTCAGACTCAGACTCATAGAGTTAAACCTGTTTAGCCATGAGTAGAGGAGACCGCCAATGGACCTAATTCAGGTCTTTGTAATTCACAAAGGCATCAATAAAATAGATCCAGCAGAATTATGGATTCTGGGTGAACCATGTACTCGAGAATACCAGTGGATAGTAAGGGGAGGTGCATTTAGGACTGAAGCCAGGAAGCACTTCTTTACACAAGGAGTTGTGGGAATCTGAAACAAACTACCAGGACATGTAGTTGA
The DNA here is from genome assembly GCF_900747795.2 of Erpetoichthys calabaricus. Classification (NCBI taxonomy): domain Eukaryota; kingdom Metazoa; phylum Chordata; class Cladistia; order Polypteriformes; family Polypteridae; genus Erpetoichthys; species Erpetoichthys calabaricus. The sequence goes on from NC_041399.2 coordinate 37,967,828, forward strand.
AACAGAAGCCTGGACAATCTTTAAGAACTGGGTGACAAATTGGGACAGCTGAGCCATTAGCTAAACAAACCAGCAGGATGGACTGAATGGTCTCCTCTCATTTGTCACATTTCTTAAGGTCTTATGTTCTTAATGCATTGCCAACTGTAAGTACGCATGAAAAGAGAAAGAATATTCAGACTCATCACACAAAGTGAGTAGGAAGGGCTGTCTTCTTGATGTATGTCAGTTAGGAGGTGATGATGCTCAGCAGTGACTAAAGTGACTCCCTAGAGAAATCTAAGAAAAAAAACACAAAACGTTTTGGGGAAAATTAAATCACCCTCAAAGTACATTTTGGATTCTAAAAACTGTGGGAAGAAATAAGGTGTATGGATAAGCGATAAGCACACTTAAAAATAGCATTTGACTTCTAAACCGTTTAAGTAAGAAATATAGCAGCCTCGGAAACTTTCCCAATCCAGGACTGCGAAGAACTGCATATTTTGCATTCAGACTGTTATTTTGGGTGTCCCCAGTGAATTTGGTCCTGTAGCCTTGCCAGGTTAGCCCCAATTCTCTAATCACTAAGCTTGCAGAGCCAAAAAGCACCTGGACTTATTCAAAGATGCCAGTGGACACCGAAAAAAAAACTAATAGATGAAAAAAAGAAGAAATGAAGTCATTAATGGTTCAAATTGAAAATAATTGGTGTGCCTTGAACCTATACATGCACGGTAATAAGTCAGTTAAAACATACACATGGTTGGATTGCATATCTGAAGAAATGAAGTGAAAATCAGAGAGAGGAACCTGTTGGCTCTTCCAGAGACACAGGAAACTGCTGTTATAGGGCTGAAAACAATTCAACCTCTGACCCCTGAGAGTGGTATGAAGAAGGATGAATAAACAGATGCATGATTTACTTCTGCTTGAAGCACAACATGAAGGCTGACAGCATGGAGTTTAGCTACCTGCCACACAACCTCCGGAAGTTGGGTTCTACTTCCAGCCATAACACTGGTTCGGCAGAATTTTCATGTCCTTTGTTTGCTTGTATATATTTTCTCTTGCTGCTTCAGTTTCTTCCTTCACTAAACAAACATGCATGGCAGATCAATTGATAACTCTAACTTGGGCCGGTGTATTTTGTCTTTCCATGGACTCACATCCCATCTAGGGTTAGGCTCTGGTTCCTTCGGATGGTGAAGGTAAGCTCTTCTTGTACAACTGGAGAGATAGATGAAGTTTTGATTGGAAAAAAAAGTATTATATTGTTTGGAAGGTGAATTTAACATAATAGTAGCTCATGGTCAACCTCAATTAAAATCTGTGATTACACCATGAGGCATACTGCAGAGTTAACTTTGTGAAAGGATGAGCTTTTGATTAGAAAAAATTGTTATTGAAGCTACTGGGTTCAATTACCTATGCAAATCACAGGATTGATGCCTTTTTATATTACAAAATTGCCTATTTAAATTAATGACCATGAAATCAGCTAATTCTGGAGACAAAGTAATTTACCTATTATATTTGGATAATGGATTAAGTTAAGAAAGAATGTTTTTTTTTATAAATCTTGATTATTTTGTCATTGCTGGCTGAAATGCCAAGTGTCCCATCAGCTCCACTATCTGTCTGGTAGCTATTGAGTTCTCTGCTGTCATGAGGTGGGAATGGTTTTGTTTTGTGTAAAATGTCAGTGTAAGGAGGGCCAAAACTGAATAATATGCCAAATTCACTACCATCAGCTGAAACATTCTAATGTTTTATTCAGGTTTAGATTTTCTGCTCCCCAGTTTCTTGATAGAACCTTTGAAAGGCCTTAAAGTTTTAATTTTAAGTTGAAACAACAGTAATATGCAAGCAAAATTTCACCAACTTCAACTGAGTTGTTTTAGTGTGATGGATTTTCTGACCCTTTCCACAAGCACCACCACCCTTTTCAATGAAACTTTCAAAATGCCCTATAGCCTGGATTGAAATTTTTGAAACATCATAGAGCCTATATTTTAAGTTGGTTATACAACCTACTGTATATACTCGTGGATAAGTTCTCGGGTCTTGATTTTACAGTATAATTTCTGGTATTTATAATGTCAGTCATATAAGTCGAATGCGGAAAACTCGCGCTATTGGTACGAGGGATTATGATATGCTATCGCCCACCAGAGAGAGTAACCATGGAGCACACTGCCTTTTCTTCTATGTGGGTGCGGCAATGCGCTGTATCAGCGGGTGCTGCTAATGTCTCTCTCTTTCTATTGTGCCTACGTGACCACACGCTAATACCCGAACTATTATGAAGCAGCATTTGCACTGATTTGTGTTTTTTGTATCTCTCACACTCATACACCTTTATCGTAAGAGCATCCCTTATCTATGATGGAGCAGTCGATTATAAGAAAATAGGAAGCTGGTTTTAAATTAAACGTCGTTGAAGTAGTGAAGGAAATTGGTAACTGTGCTGCTGCAACAAAGTTCGATGCATCTGACAAACCGGTGCAAGATTGGAGGAGGCAAGAAGATATAAAAAAAATAAATAAATAAATTAGTGTCGCATTTTTGAACGGGCATACAAGTCGGGGTCTGATTTTATGATCAATTTTTTGAGTTTCAAGACCCAACTTACACGTGAGTATATACGGTACATGCAAAATTTTGTGAAAATCTGTTCTTCTGTGATTGTCAAGCAAATAAACAGACATGATGTGAACTAAGGATTGAAATGATGTTGTTAGTTTTCAAAATAGATAATTAACATCACACAAAGTCAAAAAATTCAGAAGAAAGACACAGTGTATTAAAATAATATAGTCATTACTATTTAAATTCTCACCCTTTCGGCCGTGCGATAGACTGGTGACATGTCCAGGGCTGTTTTATGCCTTGTTCCCAGTGTTGCTGGGATAGGTTCTGGACCCCATGACCCTGAACTGGATACAGAATGTTTATCTAAAGTATGTACACACATTATGTTATGTATGTTCAGTATAATTACACCGTGTAACCATTATGAGGACCAAAGGAGATTTCAGAATGCATGTATGGTTGTAAAGTTTCACATATTACATATTGAGATACACTCATGCCTGTCAAATAGAAATTTAAAATGATTTTGTTTTTAATACTTTGACAAATCCTCATCAGAAATAGCAATGAAAGTGGTGCTGGAGTATTTAAGAATAATGCTTTTCTGGGTGTGTATGACAATTTTCAGATTATCAGGATTTTAGTATCATCATTCTTGTTCGTTTGCATTTGTGGCAAAGTGGGACGCATCAGTTAAAGACATCCAATGACTGTAAAAACACACACACACACACACACACATACACATCCACACACACACACACACATATATGCTGTATATACTGTGAAGCCCAGGGCGTGTGCAGCTGCCCTAATCCGACACAGACAGGCAAAGAGACGAGTTTAGCACACAACACCCAATTTATTTACATAAATCCAGCACACACACTAAAGCACAGTCCCTTCTTTGCTGGCAGTCCTTCTGCCTCCACTGCTCCTCAGGCTTTGACCTCTTCTTCCCGACTCTGGCCCTCAAGTGGTGGTAACTGGCCCCTTTTTATAGGGTATCCGGAAGGACTCCAGGTGCCCAACGAGCTTCCTTCAGCAGAAGTGGAGGAAGTGCTGCCAAATAGGGCCCTGTAAAAGTCTAGGCACCCCCTGACAGTGGCCACGGGCCCCAACAGGGTTGAGCTTCCATGCTCACAATCCATGGCATCGCTGCAAGCCAAGGGGGCTGCCATCTGTCGGTCCAGGGGAGAAACCTTTTTTTTAAAATTACACTCTCCCCCAGTCCCTCCATACTCCGGCTGTCCCGGCCAGGTAAGAGCTCCGGCAGTCCACCATAATACATATTTACTAACTGTATGCATTCATAGTATGTACAGTACACAAAGTATATGTATATAAATATGTGTTTCCATGTATATAAAATAAAGACAGGAGACAAAAACTAAAAGAAATGAGGGTTGGGGTTCTGTAGGATGCCCCTTTTAACTATAATATCCAAAGGACAATGTTGGGGTACAATCATACCAAAACAAAACAATCGGTGGATGCCATTTTAAAACTTAAAGTTTCTCAGAGGTGCATAGCTCCGGACTTCTGCAACAATGATCCAAGTCTGAACACCAACATCTGGTTGTCATTCAGTTTATATATCTAAATTACCATGGATCCCAGAGGTGACCTCAGTGGTCATGGCTTGTCTATTCCTCCATTCTAAAGATATAGACGGAGCAAGTGTAGCGTCAATTTCCCCATATTTGTCCAGCATAAGCTTGTAAAAGGCTCCCAATGCACACAAGTCTGAAAATACAGTATAAATAAACAGTATCCGTGTATTATTTCATATGCATTTCTTACTGGATCTGAGGTGAAGGGTATGCAGTAAAGGATTTGAAGGTTACACAGAACCTCACCTGTTTTCTTCTACCTTCTTCAGCCACAAAGAAACCAGTCTACTGTAGGATCCAGAATGTCACCACAAGCCCAGCATCCTTACCTGTCCCTTCTCATTTCTTACTTTAAAACCCCATGAAAACCAGGAAGTTCTTGTTATTTGTGGACAAGACCAGGAATGAGACACGCTGGTGTTTTCCCTGCCTGTGGTTATTTTTTTTAACAAAATCTCATCATTAAACAGCATTTGTGGCATTCCAACTACAGCATGTTATGCCATCGTGTTTACTTTTTTTGCGATACACAATATATAATATGTGAACAGCATATACATACAGTATATTTAGAAAAAAAGTAACATTTTAGCACAGTGGGTACTGCCCCCATCTCATATTTCAGCATACTGGGTTTGAATCTGGTGCCCAGACACTGTCGGAGTGGAGTTTACACTTTGCCCCTATGTCTAAATGGATTTTAATTTCTATATTCTAGATTTACTCCACTTACCCCAAGATCTGCAGGTTAGGCTGACAGATAATTTCAGATTGGCCCTATGTAAGAAAGCATGCATGCACATATTAGTGGGCCCTGCAGTGGACTGGTGCACTTATATTCTGAAAATAATAATAATAATAATAATAATAATAATAATAATAATAATAATAATAATAATAATACATTTTATTTATACAAGGCACCTTTCAGAGAACTCAAGGACACCGAACAAACAATAAATAAATAAATAAATAAAAGACACAATTATAAACAACTTAAAACATCAGAAAATCTAAAAATTAAAACCAAACAAAACCACTATAATCAGAAGGAAAAAGAAAAAGCCATTTTAAACAGATGCGTTATAAGTTTACATTTGAAAGATGAATATGATTTGATGTTTCGGAGCTCCGCAGGTAATGAATTCCAGAGCTTGGGAGCAGAACGGCTGAAAGCTCTGCTCCCCATGGTGGTTAGACACGCGGGAGGGACGGTCAGATGGGTGGAGGAAGAGGATCTAAGGTTACGGGATGGAATGGCAACATGAAGAAGGTCAGACAGATATGGAGGGGTGAGGTTATGAATGGCCTTAAATGTTAATAGCAGAATCTTAAAATCAGTTCGAAACTTAATCGGGAGCCAATGAAGCTGCTGCAAGAGTAATATGGTGAATAGATGGGGTTCGAGTGATGATACGTGCTGCAGAATTCTGGACTAACTGAAGCTTATGAAAAGATTTATTAGGGAGACCAAAGAGGAGTGAATTGCAGTAGTCCAGCCAAGAAGTGACAAGACTATGAACAAGAATGGCAGTAGTATGAGGAGTGAGGGAGGGGCAAATGCGATTAATATTACGTAGGTGGAAGTAAGCAGACCGGCTGATGTTATTAATGTGACATTAGAAAGATAGAGTACTGTCGAGGATGACACCCAGACTCTTGACCTGAGATAATGGGGAAACAACAGAGTTATCAATAATAAGAGAAAGATTATTGGTTTTGGATAATGATGATTTTGAACCAATGAGGAGAACCTCAGTTTTGTCACTGTTTAATTTAAGAAAATTTGAAGAAAACCAGGATTTAATTTCAGAAATGCAATCAATAAACGAGGGTGGTGGAAAAGAGGAGGTGGGTTTACCAGCAAGGTAGAGCTGGATGTCATCAGCGTAACAGTGAAAATTAATGTTATATTTCCGAAAAATATTGCAAAGGGGAAGAAGGTAAATAATAAAAAGAAGAGGCCCCAGGACAGAGCCCTGGGGCACACCAGAAGTAACAGCGGTGGGTTGGGGTGTGAAGGTTTTAAGCTGAATGAACTGAGTGCGGCCTGAGAGGTAGGATCTAAACCAATGAAGTGGAGTGTGAGTAATGCCAATCAAAGATAATCTATTATGAAAAAGAGATCAAGAGAAAGAGAGTGTAAAGTACTGGGAGTGCCATTGTTGTACCCATTGGTAGCATCACTAGGAGCAAATAAATTTACAAAAGAAAAAGAGAAAACGGCAAATTTCTTAGCTATCCATGGCGTGACTTGACTGTATTTCCTAGCTAATGTAGCCAGCTGTGCCCCAAATATCCAATGCTTCCTTTACTTCCCATCTCTCTCATTGTTTTTCTGCCTTCTCTTCTTCTTTCCACACTGTCTGGACAAACACTTTCCTCCTGACTCTAAGTTCAATGAGGCACTGGCCATGAAATGGCTTTATGCACTAACTCTGAGTCATCTTCAAAACTTTCCGCGTAGATTTGCAATGGGGACACCAGAGCCCCTGCATCCCCGAGCCTTCCATTGGCCATAAAATACATGAAGTCCAGGGCAATATTCTTTCTGGATGTCCTTTAAAAGTGACAAACCAGTCCCTATATTGCTGATTGAGGCCTTGTACTCCCCTCCATTGGTCAAGTAGTCACAGTTTTCAGTTATGTTTCTGGGTGCCAATGCTCTTCTGCTTTTACGTATCAACCAATGTAGGCCCAGGTTTGCTGACCCCCTAATGGTGCCCTTCTTCCTTTTCTGGCAGGGTGGCATGCATTGTCTGAGGCTAGAGCCTGCTTCTCCCATTCTCTTTTTCTCCCTCTGAATGATTTATTCGGTCCTGCCCAACTGGCATTCCCCATAGTCACCAAAGCACCCATTTCAATCTCTATTCATGTATGTGTTTGATTAACTTCAACTGTGAAATAACCTCATCTCCTGTTATGCTTTCCTGAATTTATGTTTTCCTCTTAAAATTTTCTTTGCTTAACACACATGCAATTTTCCTACAGCTAGAGAATAGTGTTTGATAAGATGAGTGCATTAAGTTAAAAAAAATAAAATTCCATTTACAGATAACACATCCTTAAAGTATGCAATGATGTCGGTCACAACATTGCCATGTTTCAAAAGACAGATTATTTCAGGATGATCAAGTGTATACCATTAAATTAAAAACCTCTGCTGTACTAAATAACATCTAGTACTAAAATATCCATTTGGTTCTACTCTTAAAGAATGTGCCCAGTAGCACTTTATTTGAAAAGCTCCTTGTACTTATCCACCATATTACCGTGAGTTAAGGCACAGCATGTCAAATTCAGAGGATACAGTTAGGGATTCCCAGTCTAATCAATCAGTTATGCAACTGCACCCCCACGCAGGCACATAGCCCTCCCGCCGATTTCAACTCTGTTTATTCTAGGTATCTATGGACATTTTGTTTTCCATCCAGCAGCATTACAGCACATCACCCTCTGGGGGTCCAGGACCAATAATCTCTCATTGAAAGACACACTGCTGTAAACCAAATGCCGCCAAGGGAAACAGTCTGCTGAGTGACACGGGGCAAAATGGTGTCATGTAGTTGCAGGCAAGGCTGCCATTAATTTGAAAGGAAACAGCCTGTGAATATGCATATGCACAAGAATGAAGGCTAGTCACTAGAGAACAAGACTTCCCCGATAGGTGCCGTCTCTGAGGGCAGTTTATCGCCTTATATCTGCACTTGATTAGAAGGAAGGTGTTGCTTTTTACAGTCATGTTGGTACGATCACTTAACAGGACAAGATCCAGTCTTTACTAAAACTTTCACTAATGTGATTAAGCTCAATTAGAAATGCTTTGGCAAGCTCTGAGCCTCTTCAGTTGTTAAAACAGTAAATAGCCAGTTTTGAAAATTAGGAAATGAAATGGAGTTCAGACAAGAAATTAAATTAAAGGAGCAAAAAAGCTTTCATTTCCTATAGAAAATCAGGCAAAATGAAGAACCACTGCTACCACCTATTGTAAACACACATGTAATTGGGATGGTCGCTACAGCTCTTATATTAACTTTTCAAATAATGGTATGCATGTACAGTAATAAATAGCAGCAATGACTTTCAAGCTGATATATGACTTTTAACAAGCTGGGAAAATGAAACCAACTCAAAGTTTGAGTCAATTATGTCAGTAGCTTATATGAAATGTGAACGATGGTTAGATCTGTCTGGAAGGAGGCAACCTCTACATTCCTTCTGTCTTCATTAGTAATTAATGCTGAGTGACTCAGTGCCATTCCACTTAATCACACTATTCCATAGATTGTGAGATTCGATGCTCAAGCCAGGCCCACAAAAAGTAGTTAATTCTTAAGACATGAGACATAAGACATGTTTTTCATGAGAACAGACGTTTGTCCAAAATAGCAAGTCAAAGTATTTAACCTTTTATGAGTTCTAAATCATGTAGATACAAAATCAAAAAGGTACTATTACTGAAATTCTCATTAAATACTCTTAAATAACAGTCCAGATCACCATTGCAATACTCCAAATATGGATATCATAGCACTGGACCCAATAGAGCCTGCATATTAATGAATGAGTTCTCTGTGCAGATTGACAAATATGGAAGAACATTCGGTTTATAAAGTCAGAATAATTTGTATAATACAGTTAAGAAATACATTAGTTTGCACCAATCAGCATATACAGTAGATAAATAGTATAATGCCTAACACACCCTATATCTTTGTATATCTAAAGATCTAATTAAATAAATTAAAAGTTTTTGGCAAACATCTTAGAATCAGATTAAAATTTCTAATATATACCACTGCAGTCAAAATTTAAATGTAATATAAATATCTACATGTTGAATGTGCTGGAAACAAATCCAGAAAGAACAGGAAAAGCAAACTCATAAACACAAATTCACATAGAATGTTTTACCGTAACAGTAATGAAGGGGGCTATTTAACATCTCCATTTTGCATTTTCTTACCTCTCTTAGTTATAATTTACAATTAAGAGTTTCTGCTACCACCCATAAATAAAAAGCAACTTTTAGAAAATGAACAGTGGGAATAAACATTCAGAAACCGAAGAAAGTTGTCTTCTGATTCAGAGGCGTAGCTAGGGTTTTCAGCGCCCGGGGACAACTGAAGATTTCACGCCCCCTCCTGTTTGCCAAAATGCAATGGGGAAGGGAAATTTGGTGCCCCCTGGATGCTGTGCCCGAGGACAAATGTCCCCCCTTGCCCCCCCAGCTACGCCACTGTTCTGATTGCAGTGGGTGATCAAAAGTTCTGAACCTTAACCTATTAAGAGAAACATTGCTAGAACCAAACACGTTTTATATTTCAGTGTCATCTGTGTGAACACTTGATAGAATGTTCCCAAAGCTTTTCTACGCACCTCACATGAAATGTTTTGTCTTGCCTATGCAATCACTATTCTGTAGCAAATGTGACATCTTCCTCATTGCCATAGCACATCTCACATAAGTTGGGGCTGTAGGTCTTCAAAATGCTGTTGTGCTGTGATGAGCATTTCAAACACTGCAGGCAAACGTAATACTCCAGTGGACTGCTCTTCCCTTCCATCCTATAGAATAAATCATATATATATACTCTCAGATTTTCACCTCTCTAGAGAAATCTGTGGGAAAAGATTTGGAAGTGATGACAAGGTTATTGAAGTAGTAGTTAAGAATCCAAGGTTCAGGGAAGGAAGTATATATGCTATTGTTTCTCACTGGTACAAGGCTGGTGAAGCTGATGGAGATTATGTGAAGCAATGAGCAGTGTAGTAAATGTATTTAGTTATCGAGTATGTTCAAACAATTCTAAATTAAATAACTAGTGATTTAAAAATAAGTGTTGTAAAACTTCAAGAGAAGCTGTTATATTTTAGCCACCCTCACTAGAACACTGTACAATGCAATTTGTTAAAAAAAATTGTGAATGACATAGTATGTCTACCAGCATTAATAGACAAGGACTTCACTCCAAGGCAGTCATGTGCGAATTTATGGAAACAAGTCTAGGAACACATGCTGCAGCTAAGTAATTTTAGGTCCCATTCCTACTACATCACTTTTTAATATATTGTAACAGCTTGCCCAGCCACAAACAAACATGGCACTGCAATGTCCACAACACACACGTTTATTAGACTATTTACCAATACTATTTACATGACTGCACTTAGTCCTTGGTCCTTGGTCTTTGGTCCTTGGTCCTTGGTGTTGCCTTCACTCCTGCCTTGCAAGCTCCATCCTCTTCCACCCAACTCCGGCTCCCCGAATGGAGTAAAGTGGCCCAGAAGCACTCCAGGCGTACACCATCCCTGGTCTGTCAGCACTTCCTGGTGTCCTGGAAGCTCTGTCCCCCAGGGATCAAGGACCGTCCGGGTGCCCTGGGGCAGGGTTCCTGGCCGTCTATCACTATATATATATATATATATATATATATATATATATATATATATATATATATATATATATATATATATATATATATATATATATATAAATATATATATATATATATATAAAAATATATATATATATATATATATATACATATACTGTATATATATATATACTGTATATATATTCATGACATTCGTAGTTCACAATCTGATTGTGTGGGTGTTTGCCTACCAGGTAACGCTTGTGGTTGATCTGCAAGTCGGCAAACATCCGCCACGGTACCCTCTTCAGTTGCAAGAAGCAGATCATAGAATGTTGCATAGTTTACTGTCAAATAATACAAAGAGTACGCAACACGTGTTTTACCCTCATTCTGGGCTCATCAGGCGTACATGCTCACTGCACCTCCTCTCGGAAATCGAACCTCGGACGTCAGCATCCAGAATTAGGGCAAAACACGTGTTGCGTATTCTTTGCATTATTAGACAGTAAACTATGCAATACACACACACACATATATATATATATATATATATATATATATATATATATATATATATATATATATATGTATATATATATATATATATAATCTTTTTTTTTAACTGTGAGGCACTGTATGTCTTCCATTTTATTTTTTGCAAGAATTATGACATTTTGTAAATCTAACATGAAACCAATAAGCAACAGGAGCTGCTAATCGTTGAAATTATAATTAATCCATGCGGACATTCATATATTGTTTCCACAAAAGGGCAGCTGGAACATGTGCCATGATAGTTACCTATAATCTTAGTTTTGGTTTTACCATAGTGGCCCATGACTGAAACAAAGAGGATGACTTCCAGTCAAACAATTTGTTGCACAGGTGTTGTTATTCCTGCTTGGCATTTGCCTGATACATATCTGTGAGGTCAACTGCAGGGTCATCAGCTGGTGCCACTCTTCACTGATGTTTCGCTCCCTAACCAGTACATCTTCTGGTGGAGCGGCAGTGGCCGAATAGGAAATTCTTCCTGCCACTACCTACAGCTGGCCTTACTGTGGGGTTAAGCACCAAAAGCTATTTCTCCTCCGTAGCCACCACCAGTAACTTTCCTTCTCTGCCAGCTCTTTAATGGCCTTCTGTAAGTTGGCACCAGACATACCTATAGCCCATAGGAACCAGAATACTGATAAAGAAACTGGTCCAAACATTAGGGGAGTATCATAAGCTTTAAGGTTCTTCAGTCTTTAATTTTAAAGTATATTATTATTAAAATGAAGATACAGTAATATGGAATTTTTAGTGATGGTTTTTAAAGTGCTGAAGTGGAACTGTCCCAGTTCTCGATGTTTACAACATAAATGCCAGTTGATCTACAAATTTTACAGTGATTTAATTAGTATGCAAAAGGGTGTAGTGGGAAAGAAGTGTAACAGTTGAAATTGCAAGTATCTCTGAATGAGGTCATGCAGATTGAGAAAATGTGAATAATGGATTATTATTAGATTAATGCACCCCAAAAACATAATGAAAAGAAATAAAGAAATTCATACTGGGTTGAATCATTTTGGAGTGATGGCTCTGAGGATAAGGATCTCCGCTGATATCTCGAAAGTTGCAGGTTCAAATGTGTTGAACTGGTTCTTACTCAGTTTGTCTCTTGGGCAAGACCCTTAAATTGAGAATTGCTCCAGGGGCAAAAAGACAATTTCCCCTCAGGGATTAATAATGTATATCAAATCAAAAACAATAACTTTTGTTAAATCCTTCTTATCTACAGTATTATGTAGAAATAATAATAATTCATTTCATAATAGACTTTTAATGCATTCATCTCAAAGTGGAACTAGGAGCATAAAATGAAGACTCCAGAAAAGGTGCTAGAAAATAATAAATAGAGAGAGAGTATAATTAAAAGGATACCACACCATATTGATAAATATCACACAGGAACAATATGTGTCAAGAATGAATTTCAGAATGCCTCTAAAAACATTTATCTGTGACATTGATTTGGAGTAGAAAAACTTTATTAAGAATACTTTTATCATCTTTCATGTAGAATATGTTAAAATTATATTATAGAACTAAATAAATAAAAGTGTGTGAAGCACACATGTTTTAAAAAAAGAAAGTTTATCATGGCCTCCAGACAGACTTGCTACTGTAAGAGCTGAGTGCGAAAAAAGAAATCGGATAAGTTTGTAGGGAAACATGCTACATAAAGTTGAATGTTAGTCAGCTGCTCACAAAATGTAAGTTTCGTGATCTACATCGATGGTCTCACTGTTCCTCCTATCCATTGTGCATAACTCAGCTTCTCTACAGCAGACACTAACCACATTCTTCCAAATGGTACTGTGCATACTGTGCCTTCTTAGATCATAAGATTCATTCTGCATGAGGCAAAACACACTACCAATGCAACTTAAGAGTACATCAGGAAGAAAATCTGGAAAGACTTATCCTGGTCAAGTCAATCTTCTGATTTAAATCCAACTGAGCACACATTTCACTTAAGTCTGAACTCCAACCACCCCCAAAGCAAACAACAACCGAAACCAACTGTTCCTTCGCATCTTATCAATATTCTCATCTCATCTTTGGGTTACTACATCAAATATGGATGGATACAAAGAAAAAAAATGCTGTTTTCATCTTCACAGCCCCAATAATTTTGATGGGCTGTAATCACTTCTATTATATAAAACAGGTGTTCACTCCCTTAACACATGTCATCATTGAAGGGTCAGGTTCAAACTGTTGCCATTCTGATGACTGAAATATAATAGTTGAAACTGAAATGAATTGTGTTTGCAAATTTGAATCCACCAGTATCTGTGAGGTCACCCTGTTTGTCATTGCATACAAAACAATATGGAAACAAATGAGACTCCCCAAGAGCTGAGGGGCTGCTGATACAACACAAATCAAGAAAAGGATACAAAAAAATTCCAAGGAGCACAACTAAATCAAAAATAATTAACTGAGTTTGTGTGGTGAATTATGATGCAAAGTGTTTTTTCATCTGTAGGGTAAAATGGATGAAGCAAATTATTGAGTGTTACTGACGTAAAGTCTGACAAAGATCTGAAACTGGAATAGAAATTCATATTTCAAGAAGACAATGGTGCCGAAGTCAAATCTACTCTTGAATGTCTTAAACAGAAGAGGGTGAATTTTCTTGAGTTGTCCAGAGTCCTGTTAATAAATTGTTATAACATAAAAAGACCTGAGGCCATAATGGCTATTAAATGGGAAGCTACCAAGTGTTAAATGCATAAGTACTAAATGGGCAAATAACTTTCTATATTTTTCATTTTTATTAATAGACTAGCCGTCCTCCGCGGCTCCGCCCGCATAGTAGTGAAACAGGACAAACTTTAAAAATCAATAAACAAACAGGTATCGCTAGCTAAGTGGAGGCAAGGTCTGCTCCAAATCTTGGCCAGAAGTAGAGTGATTCAAACGGAGGCTAGTGCATGCATGAGGAGGGCCCTGCTTGGCTCCCCACTCCTGACGTCACGCTTTCCCCTCCCTTCGGCCCGCAGCCTCTGTCTCTGATTCACACAAATAAATCACTTCTGCAAGCAAACTATGATACTTAGCGCAATGAGATAAATCACAAAATCAACCGGAATGTTCAAGCAAATTATAGAAAAAAACCTGATCTAAATCCGTTTAGTAGTTCTCGCGTGAAAAGCAGACAGACATACAGACAGACAGACATTGGATTTTATATAGAGAGAGAAATGATTATAGCACATCAGAGAGTTAAGTTTTGTTTTATGTTTTGTTAACCATTTGGTAGTATTTTTGAATCTATCTATCTATCTATCTATCTATCTATCTATCTATCTATCTATCTATCTATCTATCTATCTATCTATCTATCTATCTATCTATCTATCTATCTATCTATCTATCTATTTATATGCAGTAAATGAATAAAAACATTTTTAAACACATTCCATCCAATTCAGGGTCATGAGGGCTGGGCCAGTATTGACAACCCTTGCTGACTTCACTGGTGTATGGTCATATAGGGCTAACTTAGAATCATTAATTAGCCTGAGGAGAACATGCAAAATCTGTGCAAACTCAATATCTTATATACCCACACTAAATTTAGTTGGACACATTTCTTCAGGTACTCTGTTTTCTTCTCGTATCCCAAAAGCTTGAAAGTTTCATTGATTGACATCTCTAATTTGGCCAAGTTTAAGTGAACGTGGGTACAATGAAAGACTGATAACTCTGATTGTGTAAAGGATTTATATCCTTCTGCTGGAATTAGAAAGGTTGAAAAAAAAAAGAATAGATTGATATTAGGAGAGCTCATTTACAACCACAGGGGATGCACAAACCAGTGTGTTTCTTCGTGCCGGTCCCAAGGCCGGATGAATGGGGAGGGTTACGTCAGGAAGGGTATCTGGTGTAAATTTTTGCCAAATCAATATGCGGGCAGCAATACAAATTTCCATACTGGATCGGTCGAGCCCCGGGTTAACAACAACCACCACCAGTACTGTTAGCCAACAGGGTGCTGGCGGAAATTGGGCTACTGTTGGCCGAAGAAGAAGAAGGAGAAGAAGAGAGGGAAGATGTGTCCAGAGGCAGGAGGAAGGCAAAAAGAGTGGAACTGAAGGTAGGAACTTTGAATGTTGGCAGTATGACTGGTAAGGGGAGAGAGTTAGCAGATATGATGGAGAGAAGGAAGGTTGATATATTGTGCGTGTAAGAGACTAAATGGAAGGGGAGTAAGGCCAGGTGGATCTGAGGTGGATTCAAATTGTTCTATCATGGTGTGGATGGGAGGAGAAATGGAGTAGGAGTTATTCTGAAGGAACAGTAGGTCAAGAGTGTTTTGGAGGTAAAAAGAGTGTCAGACAGAGTAATGATTATGAAGCTGGAAACTAAAGGTGTGATGATGAATGTTGTTAGTGCGTATGCACAGCAAGTTGGGTGTGCAATTGGTGGGAAAGAAGATTTTTGGAGTGAGTTGGATGAAGTGATGAACAATGTACCCAAGGGACAGAAAGTGGTGATTGGAGCAGATTTCAATGGGCATGTTGGTGAAAGGAAGAGTGGAGACGAGGAGGTGATGGGTAGGTATGGTGTCAAGGAGAGGAATGAAGAAGGTCAGAGGATAGTGGATTTTGCCAAAAGGATGGACATGGCTGTGGTGAATACATATTTTAAGAAGAGGGATGAACATAGGGTTATGTACAAGAGTGGAGGAAGATGCACACAGATAGATTACATTCTATGCAGAAGAGTCGATCTGAAGGAGATTGAAGACTGCAAAGTGGTGGCAGGAGAAAGTGTAGTTAAGCAGCATAGGATGATGGTCTGTAGGATGGCGTTGGAGATCAAGACGAGGAAGAGAGTAAGGGCAGAGCCAAGGATCAAATGGTGGAAGTTGAAAAAGGAAGACTGCAAGGTTGAGTTTAGGGAGGAGGTGAGACAGGCACTGGGTGGCAGTGAAGAGTTACCAGACAGCTGGGAAACTACAGCAGATGTAGTAAGGGTGACAGCAAGAGGGGTGCTTGGTATGAAATCTGGAAAGAGGAAGGAGGAAAAGGAAACTTGGTGGTGGAATGAGGAAATACAGGAGAGTATCCAGAGGAAGAGAATGGCAAAGAAGAAGTGGGATAGTCAGAGAGATGCAGAAAGGAGACAAGAGTACAAGGAGATAAGGCGCAAGATGAAGAGAGAGGTGGTGAAGGCTAAAGAAAAGGAGTATGATGAGTTGAAGGAGAGGTTGGACACTAAGCAGGGAGAAAAGGACCTGTACCGTTTGGCTAGACAGAGGGACCGAGCTGGAAAAAATGTGCAGCAGGTTAGGGTGATAAAGGATAAAGATGGAAACATACTCACAAGCGAGGAGAGTGTGTTGAGCAGATGGAAAGAGTACTTTGAGAGGCTGATGAATGAAGAGAACGAGAGAGAGAAGAGGTTGGATGATGTGGAGATAGTGAATCAGAAAGTGCAATGGATTAGCAAGAAGGAAGTAAGGACAGCTATGAAGAGGAAGAAAAATGGAAAGGCCGTTGGTCCAGATGACATACCTGTGGAAGCATGGAGGTGTTTAGGAGAGATGGCAGTGGAGTTTTTAACTAGATTGTTTAATGGAATCTTGGAAAGTGAGAGGATGCCTGAGGAGTGGAGAAGAAGTGTACTGGTGCCAATATTTAAGAATAAGGGGGATTGTGACGATGCGGGTTCTGCTACATGCTCCCATCCGCTGTTCGGGAGCCCTTGAACCCTACACCGTCGATAGTTATAACCGAAATGAGCTAAGCAGTGAGGCAACAACACAGCAAGGGGATGATGAAAATGATGTGCAAAGGTGCTTTTATTTAAAATCCAACAAAAACAAGGTGTTTAAAATAAAGTGCAGTGATTCAAAAATCTTCTTCATTAAATAAATAATTCATTAAACGAAAGTGACACGTGGAGGTTTAAAACAAATTGAAAAATCTTCTAAAAACAACGAGGTTAAAATATCACAGGAAGCAATCCTTTAAAACAGTTACACAAAAAGCCCGGTGTCTTCTGTTACCATGGCGGCTCCCCTGCTACTCCCATTTGGGCTGCTCAACAGGAGAGTTGCCTACCTGCAGGAACAGCTGCCCTTCACTCTGGTCCGGTAGCCCTCCGATCCTTGGCTACGTCGGGCTCCAAACCGGACCGAGACTTTGATAATTTCCCCAGCGGCCAAGGCGCTCACACTGGGGCTATACCAGCCCAAAGCCTCCTCGACTCCCGCTCCTATCGACGGTCAAGTCGACGCCTCTACTTGTCACTCCAGCTACTTAATCACTCAGCTGGAGCGACCGCTTCCTTCAGCCCCACTGAGGGCTGGCCAAACACTCCCCTTGTGGGCTCTCCTCCCAGCTGCCTGCTTTCTCCAACTCGCTCGCTCACTCTCCCACACCAGTGCTCTCTCTATCTCTCTCTTTCTCTCTCTTTTACTTGCTTCCTGCTTTCTTCAGCAACCTCTGTCTCTTTCTTTCTTTCTCTCTCTCTTTCTTTTGCATCTTCTTACCCTTCTCTTTATAATGGACATGGCAGCTGTGGCAATCAACAGTTCCCGGGAACAATTACGCTGTGGACCGTCCCTCACCTGTGCACTTAGGTGAGAAACGTCCACAGCAAGAACCCACCCAGGAACCGCTTCAGCCACACTACCACGCCGCTATGCCGTGAGTGCAGTGATTATTTATTTAAAAGTGGCTTTTGCTAAGAGAGCTGTGGACCCACAACACCACAGGGATATGCAGGACTGCAGTAACTACAGGGGAATAAAATTGATGAGCCACAGCATGAAGTTATGGGAAAGAGTAATGGAAGCTAGGTTAAGAAGTGAGGTGATGATTAGTGAGCAGCAGTATGGTTTCATGCCAAGAAAGAGCACCACAGATGCAATGTTTGCTCTGAGGATGTTGATGGAGTAGTTTAGAGAAGGCCAGAAGGAGTTGCATTGCATCTTTGTGGACCTGGAGAAAGCATATGACAGGGTGTCTCGAGAGGAGCTGTGGTATTGTATGAAGAAGTCGGGAGTGGCAGAGAAGTACAAAAGAGTTGTACAGAATATGTACGAGGGAAGTGTGACAGTGGTGAGGTGTGCGGTAGAAGTGATGGATCCATTCAAGTTGGAGGTGGGATTACATCAGGGATCGGCTCTGAGCCCTTTCTTATTTGCAATGGTGATGGACAGGTTGACAGACGAGATTAGACAGGAGTCCCCATGGACTATGATGTTTGCTGATGACATTGTGATCTGTAGCAACAGTAGGGAGCAGGTTGAGGAGACCCTGGAGAGGTGGAGATATGCTCTAGAGAGGAGGGGAATGAAAGTTATTAGGAACAAGACAGAATACATGTGTGTAAATGAGAGGGAGGTCAGTAGAATGGTGAGGATGCAGGGAGTAGAGTTGGCGAAGGTGGATGAGTTTAAATACTTGGGATCAACAGTAGAAGAAGAGAGGTGAAAAAGAGAGTGCAGGCAGGGTGGAATGGGTGAGGAAGAGTGTCAGGAGTAATTTGTGACAGATGGGTATCAGCAAGAGTGAAAAGGAAGGACTACAGGACGGTAGTGAGACCAGCTATGTTATATGAGTTGGAGATGGTGGCACTGACCAGAAAGCAGGAGACAGAGTTCGAGGTAGCAGAGTTAAAGATGCTAAGCTTTTCACTGGGTGTGACGAGGATGGATAAGATTAGAAATGAGTACATTAGAGGGTCAGCTCAAGTTGGACGGTTGGGAGACAAAGTCAGAGAGGCGAGATTGCGTTGGTTTGGACATGTGCAGAGAAGAGATGCTGGGTATATTGGGAGAAGGATGCTAAAGATAGAGCTGCTAGGGAAGTGGAAAAGAGGAAGGCCTAAGAGAAGGTTTATGGATGTGGTGAGAGATTACATGCAGGTGATGGGTGTAACAGAGCAAGATGCAGAGGACAGAAAGATATGGAAGAAGATGATCTGCTGTGGCAACCCCTAACGGGAGCAGCCAAAAGAAGAAGAAGAATCAAATTTAGTGTCTTAAATCCATACCTTCCCAAGTGATTAGCATTTTCTATTTGTTTATTGCACAAAGTAAGCTTAATGCTTTAAACATAAACACAGGGTTCTTACCTGAAAAAGGCAAAGGTGGTCATTAAAAGCAAATGGAGGTAGTTGGACAATGACATATGACTATGGTGTGCTAGCTGTGATATCAATTTAACTTGTAATATATTGCCCCTACAACAAAGAAGTAAAAAACAGACTGGGATTCCTCTTGTCAACCTTTGACAGGAACCTGTAAATGCCTGAGCAATCAAAGGAGCCTAGATAAGCATAGATACAAACGCACAGTCCTTGAAGGCAGTTGACATGAGAATAACATCTGTGCAACACTCTTCCCCAGCATGTCGCTATCTTTTAATTGTTTCGAAATGGCCCTTACGCTGAAAACCTTCAGCCATTTCAGCAGATCCCCACATCAATCAGTATCTTAACTCACCAACTCTATACGCACTCTGATACAGACTATCTGGTATTTCCTCTCTTCATTATGATTAAACTTTAAAAGCTAGACCACATTCTTATCACCATGGATCCTAAGGCATCAAAGCAAGTTGTAATACCCTGAAACTTGAACATTTTAATATGTTCAACACATTCTCATTTTGTTTGCTTTGTAAGCTCCTTTGTGATGATGTAATCTGTGAAAGGTACTATATAGAATTAAGAGAAGTTATATTGATTGTCACTGCTTAGTAAAAAAACAAATAACTAAAACTAGAAAAATTAGAAAAAAATCAGTTTGTTCTGAATTATTTGAAAGACAAAGAGTACAGAGGTGTATAAGAATATTATGTCATTCTGAATGAACCCAACAATATTTCCATTCTATTAGGCTTTTGCTCTAAATCAATAATCCGCTGTTGTTTTACAGTGATAATAACTGGGCCAAGTTAATCATTACTGATGTACTTGTCCACTGCCTTAGATAATGACACACATACACACAAATACAGATAAACATCACCCTGAAAGTGGTCAAGTCATGCTCAGGCTTACCTAAAATGTGTAAATTAATTGAAAACACAAAGTCAAGGCTTTCATCTGTATAACTACACCATATATACGGAAAATGAAGAAGTACTGGCTGCAGCGCAGTATGGTGTGTGGTGAGCATATCAATAATACAGTTAATACAGTAACATCAAATGACAAAATATAGAAAACAGTCAAAAAGAGAACAACCTCTATGTTGTGATCTAAATAAGTATTATAAAAATATATAAAATAATTCATATAAAAATAAAAGCGAATAATATTGTTTCTACAATATTTACTTCTGTTGTAATGAACTGCAGTAAATCCATGTGACAGTTACATCATCTTCTTGAAAATGTAGCCTGCAGCTACACTGATATTCTGGAAGCAGGACTAAAATTTTCTGGATTAACACTATATGGTACTTGAAGGGCTGCTCTATCTGTTTTCTTAACCCACTGATCCCAATTTCAGAAATCATCCTGTGGAATGCAGAAATCTGCTGTGGATGGGGTGCCAGTGCATCAGAAGGAATCCTCTCACACACACCATGCCATTTTAAGGTCACCAGGCATTTTTACAGGTATGTCTTTAGAATATCAGAGGAAAAGGGGTATACAGTATCTAGACAAAAAAAAAACCCACACAGATAATCGACAATTGTGCAAACACCACACAGACAGCATCCAGGCCACAATTAAAGCCTGGTATTTTTGATAGGTGAGGCTAACTACTGTATCGCCTAAGATGTGGAAAATACATCCATAAATGTGGAACTAAAAATATCAGGAGCATTTTTTGTAATAAATATAAAGTTATTTTTTTTTAAATCCTTAAAAATGGTTCATATAGTGCAAAACATTGCATTATTTGACAAAATGAACAATGTAGAACCATTCTGGGTTGTGTGCTGATAAACACATAAATGTGAGCACCTGGTTGCTCTTTTAAAAGAATGGTAACTCGTAGAAATCATCCATCTTTAAAAGAATATCTTAATAGCAGGAAACACATAGCTGGGACATTATTAAAAAGGAAATCTCAACACCTACATCATTCCTGTTGAAATGTAAATAACTTGCAGTCTTCTACTGTATATATTATTGATTGGACCAAAAATAATGTGTGCCAATGATTTTCTGTGCAAGTAAATTGCATTTTTGTATGGACATGTATGCATTATCCACATTGTATTAAAGCACTTCAACTTTTTTGTTGCTGTTTAATTACTGGGTCTTTCTTAATGAAAAAAAGAATATCAGTAGTGTGTTAAACAGGTCAAAATTAGCTTAGCTTAGTGCTACTGATTAGAAACTGGATACTTACTCAGAGTGCCAGAGAATGAGGCAGGTTCATTCAAGTGCACTAAGTCACAGTGTACTGTACATTATTGAGGTTGTTTTGTATTCACCAATAAAGTATACAATGTATCTTCTGCTTTAGATTGCATACTATTTTACAATATGCTAAGGACATTATTATTGCAACCGCTATACATTATTTCATGTGATTTTTATACATTTTTTCACAAAATATATTTTTTAACTGTTAATTATATATTTTTTTGGTTTTAGAACCTTAATTAATTAATTTATTTATTTTATTTTAATGATCATTTATTTAAATTTAATATTTTATCATATTAAAATCTAACTTTTAAGCAAAACAGTTATTTTTTAACAGTTATTAGCTATAATGAGCACCATTTGTTTAGAATTTAATATTTTATCATATTAAAATCTAACTTTAAAGCAAAACAGTAATTTTTTAACAGTTATTAATTATAATGAGCACCATTTGTTTATATATGGGGACCTGAATGTTCTATGCATCTACTAGGTCAGCAGTCAGGGCATATAAAATTCCTGTGTTTCCTCAGTAAGTGGGACAGCAGAGCTAAGAATTGACACGGGGTTCAGAAGGAATGGCCAGCTAAGAAAAAACTTACAGCTTGGTGCCAAAAACAACAGACATAGTTTAGTGGATCTAGAAGTGCTGCTACCACTGCTTCATATTTAGCTTGGTTTAATGCGGGAATCCGCTGTGGATGGGGTGTCTGTCAAAGCCCTATCAAAAGATGGAGATTGTTTTATGTATTTGGCCTGAAAGTTTCCGAGTTTTGGGAGAGGCCATTTATGCCAGACCTGATGTTAGAAAACCGATGTCTGATGCACAATTTGATGGTTTGATGAATTACCTAGAACATCTGGCTTGGGTATCATTCAGAGATGAAAGTCAGCACCAGCATTATTGGGATGTCAGGATGATAGCAGACTACTGTAAGATGATTCATAAGGACACACCAGAAGAAGTGAGCAAATCACTGGCCATCAAATGAATCTTTGGATCAAAACAAAAAAAGAACTGACAAAAACTAGGGAAGTGATATTTAAGTCAGTATATTTAGATTGTGCTTTTCTTTATATATATGTTTGAAAATATGAAATTGAAAAAATATTTTCATGTTAAATTAATTTAGAACAATCTTGTATACATGAATAAATCAAATAATTTATTACATTTTATTTGAATTTTTTTTCAATTTTGGGCCTAAATGGGACATGATGGAAACATTTTAATTATATTTTTTATTGTGTTTACGAAGGCAAAAAAGAATAGCAATTCACAATTGAAACAGTCTTTTTATGAATTTAACTTTGCAGACCTTTGTTAAACTTGAATTTTTTTCCCACAAAGTGAAGCATTCATCCTTCATTCATAAAGAAAGTTTCACTTTATACATACAGTATATATTGTAAATAAAGCAATCACACAGCATAAAGGTTTGGGGTTTGTCTGGCCCCGTATACTGTACAGTTTTGCAATATTATTATCAGGTCAGAAATATTAACCAACATATCAGACAGTCAAGATGGCGGAGTGGGGAACATTTAAGGAGTAGAGGAATGCTGGGAAGGAACCGAGGTGGTACATTGGAGCCATGACGTCATCAGAGATAGATGGAAGGAAGGGAGTCAATACGGAAGTACTATTACGTGGTTACGGAATCTGGACATTTTCATGGCAGTGTTGCTTCTTTCTTTCTGGGGGAAATAAAAAGAGAAAGGTTAGTACCCCGCTTTTCCCCCTTGGCCAGAGTTTTCTAGCTAAAGTTCGGGTCTTTACGCGGCTCCCTATGTGCGCGTGCGTGACAATGTATATATATATACAGTATATATACATACATATATATATACATACATATATTGTGCCAGACGGCTGGCGTCCATGCCCAGCCTGGACACCCCTGCACACTACAACAGTGCAATACCTCCCCTGGACAGGTAGATGGCCGCCCCCCTGGGGTGGAGCAGTGCCTCGGTTTCCCACAGAGCTCCCTGGGAATTGGAGTTGGGTGCAGCCCTGTTGGGTCCTGCAGGCACCGCCAGGGGGTGCTGTGTTTGGGACTCCTAAACCCATGTGGGCAGCAGATTCATCACACCCGGAAGTGCAGCCGGAACTCGGTGATCAAGCACCTGGAGCACTTCCAGGTGAACTATAAAAGGAGCCAGCAACCACCACTCAGTGGCCAGAGTTGGGTGGAGGAGGACAAGGTTGCTTGGGAGGAGTGGTGGTGCCAAAGAGAGGAAAGTGCTTGTTGTACTGGTGTGATTAGTGCTGGGGCTGTGTATTACCTGTGCGCCACGGGAAAGATGTGTGCCCACAGGGGAAGAAAATAAAAAGTTTATTTTATTGTACACGTGCCTCCGTGTCAATCTGTGTCGGGTCGAGGAACTATATAGTGTCAAGCTTACAATATATATACTCTGAGATGGAATTACACTTAAAGTTTAGAGTTTTGATAGCATGCCTAGTTACTAAACATAAGCCAGAAATTGTGGAACTTAAAAGTAAATACATGATACAATTTGCTCCTTACAGACATCCAAGTTTAATGTGAAACACTTGCTTAAAGTAACAGAAAACAATGTAAGAATAACTATGCTGTCCTAAATTTCATAAATCAGTGGTTTGACATTTAGGCATTTTGTTTAAAAAAATGAAGATTTTGACTACAGATTTTTTAAAATACGTTATGCTATTTTCTGTAAGTTATTTGTCTTTGCCTTTTGTACATACAAAGCACAATTAGTTGCATTTAATTAATGTAATTTTATATATAAATTTATTCACTATTATTTCATAAAAGAAATTGTGATTTCTAAGAGTCAACTGAATCCAGAACAACACTAAGATAAGAAAAGGACAACCCTAAAAATCTTATGAATTAGCCTCTGAAATATAACAAAACCAATACCTACAACTCTGCATATTTGTATGTATTTTTTTAAGTTAATATTAAAAACTGTTAAAATGGTGCTCTTTAGTGTAAATGTTACATTGACAATTTGCAAACTGTGTTTATACAAGTGAAAATGTATTCTGATTGTGTGTGCCCCTAGTTAAAATCTGCTTTTCTAGATTACACTAAAACAGCGAGAAGATTACTCTTTCTAACACACACACACAAAATATCTCTTAAGTGTTTAACAAGCTAATTATATTTTCTTTTCTCGAGCTGTGGTGTGGTCGTCTCTGCTGTCTTATAGCTCCAGGAGACTGACTTTAAATCTCAGGCCGCCCAGTGTCTGTGAGGAGTGAGTGAGATCTTCTCTGATTTTCCTTCCACATCCTACAACAGTTTAGGTTGATTGATGATTCTAAATTGGCCCAGCATGTTCTATTAAGGAGTATATGCATCTGATACTGCTGCTACCCTACACTCACATCCCTTTTTTTTAGTGAATATAAATTGAATTAAGGGAATTTGAAAATGAAAGGAGGGGTGGATAGTGACAACTAGCAAATTTACTTTGATCTGCAGTGGTTAAAAATAGTAATCCTATAAATATGAAATACATACATTCCAAATATGTTTCATTTGCCATTAAGTATTCTAGTACACAGTGGCACTCTTCTTCCATGTCAATTGTTAATCGCTTCTTATTGATTTATAGCTAAATATTTACAACACTAATACTATATAGACTTCTACTTCAACGAACACAAAATGTTTTTAAAAAGTGTCAATGTTCAGATAACATAGAACCTCCAAGCAGAAATAAATGTAAATTGTATTCATTATGAAATAATCATAAATATAACAGCCAGATACCGGATATTTTATTTTCTGACAACTTTCAGCTGTTATTATCTGGACATTTCGGCCAGGGTGTCATTTAGATCCAACAAAATGTGAACTAAATATAAAGAAAAAATAATAACCATTAAAAAAGAAATTTTTCCGTAGTGCTATGAAAAAGACATCAAAATACTCTGGAAGAAATACAGTATACAATAAAGGAATCAGTAATGATGTAAATTACAGGCATTGACAACATAAGGTTAATATGCAGTCAACACTCCAGAAGAAAATGGAGGATGGACGCTCTGTTACTAACAAACTAATCTAACAATGATCATAAACATGTTATTTTAAAATGGACCTGCAAAGTCAAGGTGTAACCTTTTCCAATAAGCGCCAAGGAATTCCTATGGGTGAAGTGGAACTTGTCGTGGCATCTTTTGTTCAACCTGACAACTATAACACTGCTTGCAGACCTGCTCAATGTCACAGTCTATTTTTAGCCACCATACATATTTATCATGCCAGGGATTTCATTTTCACTATTCCTGGGTGTCCATTGTGGAGATCTGCAGATAGATAGATAGATAGATAGATAGATAGATAGATAGATAGATAGATAGATAGATAGATAGATAGATAGATAGATAGATAGATAGATAATTTTTAATTTTAAAAATAAACTTTATTTAGCACAATAACAAAAACATGAACACAGCAGTAAAATGCAGTTAATAAACATGTTGCATTACTCCACTACTATTGCCCCGTACACGCCTTCTACTCCACACCTAATATTACAGAATTTCCATAATACATAAGTAATTCATCATTTGTTCATTACACCACTACTCCCTGTATATGCCTCCTAATCCACACATAAATATAAATAATTGTCCCTAATAAGTACACATTTCATAATCAGTTTACTCCCCCTGTACTCGTCTCCTACCCCGTACATCACACACCATTATACACACAGTACTGTATTCCTCAGGACGTCTCCTGTTCTATGCTTACAACCATCCAGTATGTAAATATTGTGAAGGACATTTGGAGAAGTCACCACCCAGTCACCAACTTGTCCCTCTCAACAGAACATAAAACACCCCTAAGCCCCCATAAATCACAGAAGGTCTGCATGTCTCCAATGAGGTGGTGGTAAGTGAATTCCAGCTTCAATCTGCACTTCACCAGCACTTTAAACATCAGGAGCACATCGGTGGTCTTTGAGGTTTTCTCTTTGTTCCTCCTGGTTTTGAGGATTGAGAGTTTTGCTTGGCCCAGAAGATAATTGCCCAGCACACACTTGTTTCTCTGTCTTAGAGTATACTTAACACCAAAAATAAAGCAAACAGGTGACAATGACAGTCCTATTCTATCAAAGAGAATCTTGAGAAATGTAAAAAATGGTTCGAGCCTTTTGCAGTTAAAAAAAAGGTGAAAGACAGTTTCTCGCTGTTGACAAAACGGACAACAGTCTGATCTTTCCGGTGAAATAATCGATAAGAAGGAGTTGGTGGCAAGAGCCCCATGAAGAATCCTCCATTGTAGGTCGCCAATTCTTTTTTGCAGTGGGTGTTTGTAAAAAGTTCTCCACGCTGGAATTTCATTCACTCCAACATGCAGTTCTTGTCTCCACCGTGTGTCTGGCAAGTCTCTAAGAAATCTGTAGAAAGTCACCTTAACACACACCTGGTAGAGCTCATTTTTTCCCATCGTGTCATACTGCTTGTCTATTAAGTTGCCAAATCTCAGAATGGAGCCCGGCTGGTCGGTGCAGTCTGTGACGTTGGGCTTGACTTGAATGACGAGCTCCTTCACATCTGAGTTGAAGATCGTATTGTCTGAAGAGACGCTCTGGCACAGTGACCCTGCGCCTAAGGTGACTAAGGCCTCCTTAAACTGGCACAGAAAGTGGTGTATGAGCCGTTCAGACCTCACGCCCAGGATCGATGTGAGGTGTGCTGCAGTGTGCCATGTGCCAGTGTGGTTATTAACAAGATGGCCAATCTTCGTAATTCCACTTGTAATAAGGACTGAGGTGAAATAATATGAGCAGAGCAGAGGAGATTTCAGCACATTATTCCAAATCAGAGGTTCCTCCAAAAAACAATGAAGATTACCGAAAACAAAACAAGATCTCTTAAACTTACTATGCCAAGTAATCAACATGGACTGATAAAATTTTGGCAGAAATGATAAAGTTAGTTTAGAAACATCTAAGAGGAGTAGCTGTTTGTCAAATTTTAACTCGTTCACTTTGTGTAAAAGTACAAACGCCAAGTCTCTCCAAGGCAGGCCTTCTGGACCATAGAACAGCCTCTGCAGTGTCTGGAGCCTGAAGGCCTCGATTTTACTCCGGACGTCAATCAGGCCCTGCCCTCCTTCTGCCACTGGTAGGTGCAGCACACCTCTCTGGACCCAGTGCAGACTGTCCCAAAAAAAGTCAAGGATGATCGTCTGTACAGATTTGATCAGAGCTACTGGTGGATCAGCACACCTGAGCTTGTGCCAAAACATGGAGGCAATCAAGTTATTCAGAATTAATACCCTGCCTCTACATGAAATGTCCCTCAGAAGCCACTTCCAACGGTTCAGCCTTGCTTGGATCAGATCTGTCCACCCCACCCAATTGTCTACAGCGGTGCCATCCGTGCCTAAATACACTCCCAGGTACTTAAAGACATTCTTGTTCCATTGGAGGGTCTCAGGAAGAGCCGGAGGAGATGCGAGTCCCCAGTCACCCACCAAGAAAGCATTGCTCTTCAGCCAATTGACTTTTGCTGACGTCAGTCTTTGAAAAACATCTAAGCAGTTGACTAAAGTGTCTACGTCAGATGAAGAAGACACAAACACAGTCACATCGTCTGCGTAGGCAACGACCTTAAAACATGTAGTGGGACAAACTGGGATGCTGAGGCCAGAAAGACGACACCTGAGCTGCTCTAGGAGGGGCTCAATTGATAAAGAGTAGAGCATCCCTGAGAGGGGGCAGCCCTGGCGAATACCCCTCGTGACAGAGAAGGGGGCTGTCAGGGCACCATTAATCTTCAGAACGCCAAAGACATTTGTGTAAAGCATCTCAATATATTTGGAGAAGGAGGACCCAAACCCAAAAGCTTGTAAAACTCTGAACAGATATTTGTGATCCACTCTGTCAAAAGCTTTTTCTTGATCCAAAGAGATCAGTCCTGCCTTTAAACCAAAAAGCTGTGAAGTCGTAATTAGGTCTCGCACCAGAAATATATTATCAAAGAGGGAATGGTTTGGCACACAGTAGGTCTGATCTGACCTGATGACGCTCCCTATTACCCTACGCAGGCGAGTAGCCAGAGCCCTGGACAGAATCTTGTAATCCGTACATAAAAGACTAACAGGACGCCAGTTCTTGAGGTCGGACAGATCTCCTTTTTTTGGGAGCAGAGCGAGAACAGCCCTTCGACATGATAATGGCAGTTCATTGTTCATTATGCTCTCCCTGAAGACTGCTAATAAATCTGCACCTAATAAAGTCAAAAATGTTCTAAAAAATTCGACCGTCAGGCCGTCTATGCCAGGCGACTTTCCCGTATTTAGTCCGCTGAGGGCTGTAGTCAAGTCCTCTAAGCTGAGGGTAGTATCTAGAAGCTCTTTTTCTGTTTCAGGGATTTGTGGCAGGTTGTCTAGGAGACTCCTGGTCTCAGAAGAATCTTCTGTTGTTTCGGCACAGAACAGATAGATAGATAGATAGATAGATAGATAGATAGATAGATAGATAGATAGATAGATAGATAGATAGATAGATAGATAGATAGATAGATAGATAGATACTTTATTAATCCCAAGGGGAAATTGACATACTCCAGCAGCAGCATACTGATAAAGAAAATATTAAATTAAAGAGTGATAACAATGCAGGTATACAGACAGACAATAACTTTGAATAATGTTAACGTTTACCGCAAAGGGTGGAATTGAACAGTGGCATAGTTTGGGGGAGGAACAATCTCCTCAGTCTGTCAGTGGAGCAGGACAGTGACAGCAGTCTGTCGCTGAAGCTGCTCCTCTGTCTGGAGATGATCCTGTTTAGTGGATGCAGTGGATTCTCCATGATTGACAGAAGCCTGCTCAGTGCCCGTCGCTCTGCCACAGATGTCAAACTGTCCAGCTCCATGCCTACAATAGAGCCTGCCTTCCTCACCAGTTTGTCCAGGCGTGAGGCGTCCCTCTTCTTTATGCTGCTATTTCGCTATGTTTCACCAGTGAAATGATGTTGGCTTTCTCTAACCTGTCCAACTCCTCCTCCACTCTCTCCTTCATGGCAAAGGGAAGTGGGTGGTTTTTGTAAAACTTAGGTGGAACTTCACAGTTTACTATTATTGTAGCCTTAATACCTCGCAAAGTTTCCAACCCCTCTTTGAAAACATCTTTGTAACATTCCAACACTGCCTCAATCGATTCAAGATGTCGTTTATAATTTTGACTTATCACTTTAATTTGCCTCCAATTTAATGTAAGTTTGTGGAGACAGTTTCTCCCACATAGGGCAGGACCCTCGCCCCTAACCACAATGCATGGTAGTTTTTCATTTTGTTCTTCATAGTGTACAATTGCATCCCATTTTCCAAGAACAACATTTTTTTCCCCTGTATATATTTTTAGTTTTACATTAGTAACTTCCAAAGTCTTTCCAGGGAACATTTCCTTAAATAACTGATCAGACATAATTGAGACAGCAGCCCTTGTGTCTATTTCCATATCTATAACCTTACTATCAATCATAAAGGTTGCTTTGAATGATTGTTTCTATTGGTCTGTTTGTACTGTGAACATGGGGTACTCACTCTGTTCCATTTCCACATATTTTGTACTTTTTCCAGCTTTCTGACCTTTATTTTGCTGGTGTGGCTGCGTCACCCTGCAGTCTCTTTTAATATGATCGATTTTCCCACAACTATGCCATTTTGCATCTTTAAAATTGCATTCATATAAGCTGTGGTTTTTACCATTGCAGCGATGACACTGCCTCTTCCCCATCTGACTGAGAAACTGCGCGCCAACTTTCTGCACTGTACTCAAAGAGGCGTCCTGTCGCCTTAGCTGCTGTGTGTCTCTGTCTGCCATCTCCATGCTGAGTGCAATCTCAAACGCTCTCGCCAACATCAGATTCGTTTCTGATAACAGCCGATGCTGACAAACCTCACTCCGAATCCCACTCACAGATCGGTCTCTCAGTGCCTCGTCCAAATTCACCCCAAACTCGCAATTTACAGCACATTGCTTCAGCTCTGCCGCATACTGAGTTACTGTCTCACCGGCCGTTTGACTGCAGTGATTAAAATGGAATCTCTCCGCAATTATCAGCGGTTTGGGCTCAAAATGATCCTTTAGTATTTCCACAATTTGCACAAGAGTTTTGTCCTAGGGCTTCAAAGGCTGCACTAAATTCATCAGTAGTTCATAAGTGCTAGTGCCCATTACACTTAAGAGAGTGGCGACCTGTTTATTTTGTGTTATGCTGTTAGCGACAAAAAACTGCTCCATGTGTTCTACATATGCTGACCATGATTCAGTGCCACGCTTAAATTCCTCACTTTTACCAAGATGAGCCATTTTAGTCACTCTGTGAAATCTTCGTTATGACTCTTTAAATCGTTGTCGCCAATTTTTGTGATATATCAATCCAGTATCATAAAGATAGTCAGACACGCTGCTGTTTGAAACTTAAGTTCTCTACTTACTTCTTTATTGAGCCACGCCCACAAACACTTTTACGTTACTTTTTAGCTTCCAACTACGGCAACTCCAAAATACCAAAAAACACAAACATACAATCTTAATACACCACATTAGCCAATTAGAGACATGGGATGATTAGGGGGCAAGAATCACTAGGCCATGTTGGGCAATTTATCCAGGACATTGGGATACACGTTACTCTTTACAAAGGATGCCCAGGGATCTTTAATGACCACAGAGAGTCAGGACCTTGACTTGAAGTCTCATCTAAAGGACGGTGCCAATTTTACAGCACAGTGTACCCTTCATTTTAGTGGGGCATTGTGATCCATGCACAGACCACATGGTAAGTGCCACCTGCTGGCCTCATTAACACCTTTTCCAGCAGCAACCCAGGCTTTTCCTGGTTGGTCTCCCATCCAAGTACTGGTCAGCCCAAAAATGCTTAGTTTCAGGTGGATGACATGTTCTGAAGTGCATGTGGTATGACTGTAACTAGTAGATAGTAAATCTAATCAAATTAGCCAGTTTGATTGTTTTGGCTTCCTAAGATTTTATTTCACCAATACGCATTTTGTTTATCTTACACTGTGTCTGTCAGTTTAGGTATGGCTTCTCACCATCTTCTAATTTCCAATCTACATAATTGTTTAATTACAATATTAAATTTTTGTTTCTGAAGATTTATGGTAAGAAATAATGTATATTAGTCACTAGTTTACTGTATTTTGGAAGAAAATGTTTTTTACTCTCTTTCCCAGCAAAATTGTTTTACTCTTTCCATCGTTGCAACTATGATTCCATGATGCTATGTCTTAACATACATATGTCTTCTATGTCACACTTCTCCTAAGCACTTAACATTATATTACTTTTACAAGTTGTTCATTATTTATTACTATTGCTTAATGCTATTGTTAAATGTTTTTGTCTGTTGAGCTATATTATTATATATGTACTGCATTTTCATTGTTTGTTTAATGTTTCAGTACCAGTATAAACATATAAGTTATATATAAATTATAAGTTTTATATATACAATATATCTCTTATATATATTTCTCTTCTGGTTCGTCCTGCTTCCACTTCAAAACTGGTCCCGCCCACACGCAGCCGACACGGCATTTCTCGATTCCTATTCATCCTCTTTCAAACCCTTCCCCACCCTGCCTGCATAATACATCCAACAAGTACTCAAGGTGCTGCCACAACAGTAAAGCAGCTTTACCACCTTTGCAGGAGCCACCTGTGTCTTTACAACAGCTTCTTACACAGCAAACATCAGAAGCTAAAAATTATCGTGAACACATTTGAGAATACAACTCTTTTCTAGCGTTTGCTTCAATGTGTATTTTAAAACAGTACGGTCCGTGGCCAGGAGGTTAACTCAACCTCCTGGCCATGGACTGTACTGTTTTAAAATACACGGGCAAATTTATCACCAAATCTCTTC
Organism: Erpetoichthys calabaricus; assembly: GCF_900747795.2. NCBI lineage: Eukaryota > Metazoa > Chordata > Cladistia > Polypteriformes > Polypteridae > Erpetoichthys > Erpetoichthys calabaricus. The sequence goes on from NC_041399.2 coordinate 38,000,207, forward strand.
ACTATATGCTAACACTTCTACCTCTCCAGGATATGGACAGTTGTATGTTTTTGACACAGCGCAAGCTACTGAAGTACGCTTACAAAATAAAGCAAACTCTGCATGCAGCGAAAATTCCATGCTCAGAACCATCAACCCCTTCGCTAAATCATACAAACACATGCATGAAATCACTCAGTCCAATCCAACAGCGTCTGTATGAATGGTTTTTAAGGAAAATCCTAGACAGGATTTACGACGATACAATGCCCCGACATGTCACACCGATGTTGCAGCAATTTTTGTCGGAGAAGATGGTGAACCGCCTGCCGAAAGGAGCATTTGCATCTATCCCATAGGCAACTCCTGTAAACAGATTTCCATGCTCAATATGAATTGCGATCCTATGGTTTACCCACTTTTATTCCCTTATGGAGACATTGGCTGGCACAAAGATTTACAACATGTTCCCGATAAAAGAACCACCAAGCGAATAAGGCTTACTCAATGCCAATTTTACGCATACAGATTAGCAATGGAAGAATACATTTAGTATTTTGCACTCCAGGGCAAACTATTCCAACAGTATGTCGTAGATGCGTATGTTAAAGCAGAGGGCACGTGTCTCAACTATGTCAGATTATTGCATCAACAAGATCTGCGTGTGGAACAATACAAAGGACTATCAGACGCACTGCAAGCAAACGCTGAAAATAACAACGTACGTGTAGGCAAAATGATCATATTACCATCCACATTTCCGGGAAGTCCAAGATACATGCAACAAAACTATCAGGATGCCATGGCCATAGTACGTAAATTCAGAAAGCCTGATTTATTTATCACTTTCACATGTAATCCTGCTTGGCCGGAAATTCTACATGCACTGTCGGATACCCAAAGACCAAAGCACAGACCTGATATTGTAGTAAGAGTCTTTTGGATTAAGCTGCAGGAATTACTTAGAGACATTCTACAACAACATCTTTTTGGGGTTGTTATTGATTATATTTACGTAATCGAATTTCAGAAGCGTCTGTTGTACATGGCTTTTTCTAGGGTTAGATCTTTCGACTCATTATCTGTCGTCTCCACCAAAACACCTATACAGTAATCCCTCCTCCATCGCGGGGGTTGCGTTCCAGAGCCACCCGCGAAATAAGAAAATCCGTGAAGTAGAAACCATATGTTTATATGGTTATTTTTATATTGTCATGCTTGGGTCACAGATTTGCGCAGAAACACAGGAGGTTGTAGAGAGACAGGAACGTTATTCAAACACTGCAAACAAACATTTGTCTCTTTTTCAAAAGTTTAAACTGTGCTCCATGACAAGACAGAGATGACAGTTCTGTCTCACAATTAAAAGAATGCAAACATATCTTCCTTTTCAAAGGAGTGCGCGTCAGGAGAGAGAGAGAGAGAGAACAAAGCAAGCAGTCAAAAATCAATAGGGCTGTTTGGCTTTTAAGTATGCAAAGCACCGCCGGTTCAAAGCTGTTGAAGGCGGCAGCTCACACCCCCTCCGTCAGGAGCAGGGAGAGAGAGAGAGAGAGAGAGAGAGAGAGAGAGAGAGAGAGACAGAGAAAAACAAAGTCAAAAATCAATACGTGCCCTTTGAGCTTTTAAGTATGCGAAGCACCTTACAGCATGTCGCTTCAGGAAGCAGCTGCACACAGAAGGTAGCAACGTGAAGATAATCTTTCAGCATTTTTAGACGAGTGTCCCTATCGTCTAGGTGTGCGAACAGCCCCCCTGCTCACACCCCCCTACGTCAGCGCAAGAGAGAGAGAGAGAAAGTAAGTTGGGTAGCTTCTCAGCCATCTGCCAATAGCGTCCCTTGTATGAAATCAACTGGGCAAACCAACTGAGGAAGCATGTACCAGAAATTCAAAGACCCATTGTCCTCAGAAATCCGCGAACCAGCAAAAAATCTGCGATATATATTTAAATATGCTTACATATAAAATCCGCGATAGAGTGAAGCCGCGAAAGGCGAAGCGCGATATAGCGAGGGATCACTGTACACAACTGCGTCTTTCAAGAAGTATTTATTTCTTCTTGATTTCTGAATTCCTTTCTCACCATTTTCTGTCCCTATTCTTACACCGCCCTATGGTATAGCATGCGTCGGGTAGTATGTATATATATATATATATATATATATATATATATATATATATATATATATATATATATATATATATATATATATATATATATATATATATATATATATATATGGAAGAGAAGGTCTGTGATACGGTTTGCATATTTGCAGCTGGAGATCCACGAAGGGAGAAAAAAAGAATCACGTATCATAAAATAGTTTTTTTTTATTCCTGAGCTTTCAACCCCTATCAGGGGTCTTCATCAGAGGATAATGCTTAGACTTACAAGAATCAAAGGCAATATATAGCAACACATTCAGTGGGGGGTGGGGGGGAGGGTTGTATAGTTTATTTATTGTGTACATGTTCTTCTTAAGTTGGCATATATATATAGGCAAGCATAGGCAGGCATGGTCATTAATGATCTCTCTCCTCTCACACAAAGGCCCCAGACGGTGAGTTGCTCCAGTTTCGCTCCAGAGGTTCCACCACTTTTGCCCCATGGGCTATTTAAAGAACATCACCGGAACTCAGTGTTCATTTCTATACTAGAGGCAGAAGAAAATGGAGCTCAGAGGGAGATACACTGAAGAACATCCAAACATTCACAATAATCTTTCAATTCAATTTTACTTTTCAATTAACTTTTTTCTTTCACATTAAATGGGGCCCTGTCTGGTATACATATACATTTGCTTGATTAGCAGAATTTAACATAATCGAGTAAATATCAGTCTGAGGGATTGTTTGGGAAACAACTATTACAGGACAAGGGTACAAAATTGATATTCACAAGTGAAATGCTCAAAACAAAATCAGGCTAGTTACAATTTGTAGGTTACAGAAACCTATTAGCTAACATCAAATAGACAGAAACTCACCAAGCTAACGAGTCTTCAAACACTGTGAGGGAGTCAGCAGTTTAACTGGAGGCAGACAGCACCTACACATGAAAAGAGTTTTGTCCTGAGATTTGATACTATGCAGAGATGCCATCAGCAGAAACTGTTTGACAGTAGGCCTAAGTGGTCAAGAAAGAGCATAAGCCCTGAAAAGTGTCTACCCACTGACTGCTCTGTAGGCAAGCATCAAGAATTTGAATTTAAAATGTGCCACTATATTAAATCGGTGTAGTGATCTGAAGAAAGAAGCGACATGTGCCTGCTCTACTGTATATACACAAGTGAAATGTTGGGGTCCATGGTGGCTCTGTTTTTTCTGGGAACAAAATAAATAACAAAAGCAAAAAGGTTGTTTGGTCTAATACAGGGCTTGTTTACCCTGAAATTGAAGTTCCTGAGAGTGGGATTCCATCACAATCAACTGCTGGTTTGTGAACGAATGCCTCTTTCTGAACTTTTCCTTAAATGACATCAGAAGTCCCTCTGGTTGTCCTTCTGATTGTCCTCCTCCATTCTGAAAAAGGAAAGTTCACTAATTGCTGTGTCTCAAGACTCCCATTCCCTCCATTTGCTACCTGTGCAGAGCTAGGTAAGTACTCTATAGGCACATGCATCTAACTGTATATACATGTATTTCTATGTAGGTACAAATGTGACCATCAGTCAGCTCCTATGAGAACTTTGTGACTGGATGATCAAGGTTATTTCCCTAGTGAAATTAATAATACAACACAGATCCTACGTATTTAGTTTGTATCTTTATTCCACCCATTGGCCTGGCAATAAAAAGCCATCCTTCACATTTATTCAGTTGTTCAGTGATCCTGGAGGCAAAAGGCCAAGACTTGCAGAAAGAAAATGTCCACTTAGAGACAACTGTCTTGTTTTTCAGTGCCAGAATAGCAATCCTATCACTCCTAATTTAGAGGATAAAACATTTTGTCATCCAATTCACCTGCACTCCAATAAGCCCATGTACTATACATAAACATCAATTAGGAAGTAAAAACACAGAGAAAGAAAAATATCACATACTGTAGTATAGTAAGCCAGTTTTCTAAAATATTGCATATAAAGCTTTGACTGAATTACAATGATGACTAGTCTAGTTATTGATCTATTATTTTTTTCCAAACTTGCTATTTCTAGAGCTGGAGGGAGAAGATGCCTTAGTTGGTTGGATCTTAGACTGGACACTGGTCCATTAAAGGAGGCACTCATGTATCAACATTCAGTCATATCATGCCAGCTTTAGTTTTGGCATCTGAGACCCAGAGAAAACTCATGTGGATAGGGAGAAGAAGTGTAAATAAATCCTGAATTAAAATGTTCAAAATTATTACCACAAGTATGATCAGTTTCAGAAGGAGTTCTCTAACAATGTTGATCTACTCATCAGTTATTATAAGGAGGACTGAAAGAGTTAATTGGCTGAAATTTTTAATGATTGTGACATAAGGGTCCAACAGAAATTTGAAACTTGAGATTAAGTTTCAAGCTAAATTCATGCACATTTCTCAAAATGCTACTGTTGCATGATGGCAGGTGTTTTTTCAGTTAGAAATAAGGCAGTGTAAGAAAAGGATAAACATTAAAGCGTATGTGCTTACAATTACTTGCATGTTGAGAGCAGTGGAAAAACAATCACATCCTGCTATAGTGAAATACAAAAACATCAAATCCTCTATGGTTATATCAGATGGGGTACAGCATGGGCTAAGTATCCATAGGACAATCCTATAATTGATGGGATGGGTGGGAAAAAAGGTTTAAAAACAGAGAATAGCTTGGAAGATGTTACATATAAGGAGGCTGTAGAGTGTGGGATGATACATTAATCACAGTATAAGTCCCACTAGTAATCTGTCACTGCTTTTCACGGGAGTTCATGAGTCAGCTAAAGACATTCAAAATATATTTTGAAACTGTTTTCGTAATGCTGGCTTTCTTTCCCTTTACAATACCACCTTATATGTCTACAGGTGTTTGCTTTTTCCATCTTTTAATTACTGTTTGTCGACACTAAGTTGAAAGCAACAGGTTGGCTTGGACTTCCTGGGGGTGTCTATGTTACTCCCTCAGAAACAGATTTCCAATCCTCCTATTTAATTTTTTTAGTTGAAAGTTCTTATAAGTCTAATCCCTGCTCATATTCAAAAGGGAGTTTTTTTTTCAGACAGAGTTCCAAATTATATTTTGTTTACAGAAGGCATCCTTTTCTGTAAATTGCATTCTAGGATAATGGCACATGCCAAGTACAGTGTACTGCAAACAAGTTTCACAGAAATTGCATGGAATATCTATAACAACAATCTGGTGGTAATAGTTAATAGTCTTTGAATTTGTCTTTTGAAATGTTATCACTTTAATCAATGTCAGATGTTACTCCAAATTTTATTCCCGTGTGGAAAACAGGATAATGACAATTACAATTTCACTTCCTTCATGTATAAATATTGGCACATAAGCTGAGCTCTTTTAAAGTGTTCTTTCTGAATACACAATTGTTTTGGTAAATTTTGCAACCTGTAGGAGATTTCACAACCTTAACATGTGTTGAAGCAATTTCTTAACACTCATAAGTATTCCCGTATTTACAGAATAGCACTTGTTTTCTGCTGTTTTCCATTTAAAGATAATAGGAGTCGTCTTTCAGCTTCTTAGTATTCCTGAAGCAGTAAGATTGAGTTCTTTTAAATGATCTCATTTCTCCACTGCAGTAAATCAAATGCCCTGCTAAAGTACATCAACTTTTGTGGTTGGTTGAGGGCTTAAAAAGATGGAACAAAATGTTTCTCACTAAGCACTTGAGTACATTTTTTGGAGTCATGTTTGTTGCAGTACATTCTGCTTATCTAGAGGGCACTATCATTATTTAATATATTAAATGTCTACATGTGAATTTCCCCTTGGGATTAATAAAGTATCTATCTATCTATCTATCTATCTATCTATCTATCTATCTATCTATCTATCTATCTATCTATCTATCTATCTATCTATCTATCTATCTATGTTGTTTAATTTTACATTTGTTTCAGATTTGGGTGATACTGTGCACTTTTAATTTATTTTTGTAAAAAACACAAATGCAATCTTCATTTGAAATTGCAGCATTATATAGTAAACACTATATTTAAGGATTACGTGCAAATTTGGAGCATTATTGCTTTTTGTAATACAGAAACCCTTTTATTGAATGTGAAGAGGAAAATGTCAGTTGCTTCAGGACTTTAGTGGAATTTCTTTATGTGTTGTCAGTCAGTTTTGGGATTATGTTGCAACTTATCATTCTTCAGGACCCTGTCCTATAGGGTGCACCAGGAATACATGACATCGTCCATCCAAAATCAGGTAAAATACCATCAGGTGTAGCAAATGGCAATTTGGACAACCACATCCTCTGTACATTTCCAGATAATTGTCTGGTGTGTAGCTATCTGCCTGTAGCAAGGAAATTCCAGTGTTAATCAACCCATGACTTGAGTGAGATTTACTTGTTCTCGCTTATCAGGAAAACACATTAATGTTTCTGGTCAAGAGCGCTCTCAAATGACAGTCCTGGTAATGGGGAGGGGATTTTGGAAATTGTGGAAAAAGTCTGCATTGCTGATGTTAGAATTTCTTTAATAAAAGAAAATAGGAAGGTGGAAGACAATGGTGTGGTGTTGCATATGTTTTGTTGTTACCATTGTCCTTGGGTATGATATGTCAAGTTTGCACACCTGGATTTGGGCTTTTCTGTTATTCTCCTAGTGTAAGATTCTGTCAAGCTCTTCTGTGTTGAATGGAGACCATCAGTGGACAGCTATTTTCTTGTCCCTCCAGAGATGATCAATTGGGTTCAGATCTGGGTTTTGACTGGGTTACTCAGGGACATTCGCATAGTTTTCCATAAGCCACTCCTGTGTTGTCTTTGAGTCGGGCTTCCTGTTGAAAGGTGAACCTTTGGCCCCGTCTGAGGTCCAGAACACTCTGAGAGCGGGTTTTTATTAAGGATATCTCTGTACTCTGTACTTTGCTCTGTTCAGCTTTCCCTCAAACCTGATTAGTCTCCCAATTCCTGCTGCTGAAAAACAACCCCAGAACATGATGTTGCCACCACCATGCTTCCCATTGGAATTGTATTGCGCAGGTGACTAGAGGTGCCTGAATTGGTTTCATCAGACCATATCATTTTGTTTCTCATAGACTGAGAGTCCTTTACTTGCCTTTTTGCTAACTCCAAGTGGGCTTTCATGTAGGGTTAGGCTACTCTGCCCAAATTAATGAGTGTTGCAATGGTTGTTATTGTTCTAGAAATTTCTCCCATTTCCACATAGTTCTCTGAAGCTCAGCCAGAGTGACCAAAGGGTTCTTGGTCACCTATCTTAAAAGGCCCTTCTATTGCTCAGCTTAGTTGGAAAGAGTTGTGGTTATTCCAGACTTATTTCATTTAGAATTATGGAGACCACTGTGCTCTTGGGAACCTTCAATGCAGCAGGAATTTTCTTATGTACATTGAAACATACCACAATCCTATGCTCTGCAAGCACTTTCTTCAACTTCATGGCATGGTTTTTGTTCTGATACACATTGTCACCTGTAGAACCTTATAGACAGGTGTGCACCTTTCTTAATCATGTGCAATCAGTTGAATGTACCAGAGGTGGACTCCAAACAAAGTTTAGAAACTTTTGAGTGATAATCAATAGGATGGGATCCACCTGAGCCAAATTTCAAGGGTCAAAGCAAAGGGTCTTAATAATTATGTCAATGAGATATTACAGGTTTTTGTTTTTAATACATTTGCAAAAATGTCTAAAATCCTGTTTTTGCTTTGTCATTCTAGGGGTATTGAGTGTTCTTAGATGAGGGAAAACATTAACTTAAATGAATTTAGCATAAGGCAGCAACATGACAAAATGTGGAAAATTGAAATGGGCTGAATATTTTCTGAAGGCACTTTATGGTTAACTTCTTTCTCAATTTGGAGGCAGAGTAGGTACTTCATTTTTGGAATTTTAAAACATTTTCTAGTAGCTGATGTTAAATAAACAGATTTGAATGCTAATTTGAAAAAACTCCCAGACTAGTCACAAACTTGTGACTGACTCATATCAAAATATCTCAGGTGAGAAAATGGTATATTTTATCACATAAAGTATATATTCATTCAATAACATGATTTAAGTGTTTCTGAAAGTAAACTGTTTAAAAGAAATTAAAGGAACAGTTTGTAAACACATTAAATCTCAAAAGGAAAAAAAATCCTGCTAGATATCTCTACTGACATGGACTGGGTAATGTGTTAGGAACGAAAGGATACCACATCGTTGGATGGAAATGAAAATTATGAACCTACAGAGGGCTGAATTCAAAGACACCCTGAAAATCAAAGTGAACAACTGATGCAGCAGGCTAGTCCATTTTGCCCAAATTTCATTGCAGCAAATCCAAATTGTACTCAGTAGTTTGTATGGCCCCCATGTGCTTGTATGCATGCCTGACAACGTTGGGGGGCGGGGGGCATACTCCTATTGAGACGACGGATGGTGTCCTGCAGGATCTCCTCCCAGATCTGGACCAGGGCATCACTGAGCTCCTCGACAGTCTGAGGTGCAACCTAGCGGTGTCGGATGGACCAAAACATAATGTCCCAGAGGTGTTCTATTGCATTTAGGTCATGCGAATGTGGGGACCAGTCAATGGTATAAATTTCTTTATCCTCCATACTCTTGCCACATGAGGCTGGGCATTGTCGTGCACCAGGAGGAACCCAGGACCCACTGCACCAGCATAGGGTCTAACAATGGGTCCAAGGATTTTATCCCGATACCTAATGGCAGTCAAGATGCTGTTGTCTGGCCTGTAGAGGTCTGTGTGTCCCTCCATGGATATGCCTCCCCAGACCATCACTGACCCCCCACCAAACCGGTCATGTTGAACGATGTTACACCATAACATTCTCCACGGCTTCTCCAGATCCTTTCACGTCTGTCACATGTGCTTAGGGTGAATCTGCTCTCATCTGTAAAAAGCACAGGACACCAGTGTTGGACCTGCCAATTCTGGTATTTTATGACAAATGCCAATCGAGCTCCATGGTGCCGGGCAGTGAGCACAGGGCCCAGTAGATGACATCGGGCCCTCAGGCCACCCTTATGAAGTCTGTTTCTGATTGTTTGGTCAGTGACATTCACACCAGTGAATTGCTGGAGGTCATTTTGTAGGGCTCTGGCAGTGCTCATCCTGTTCTTCCTTGTCCAAAGGAGCAGATACTGGTCCTGTTGATGGGTTAAGGACCTTCTACAACCCTGTCCAGCTCTCCTAGAGTAACTGCCTGTCTCCTGGAATCTCCTCCATACTCTTGAGACTGTGCTGGGAGACACAACAAACCTTCTGGCAATGGCACATATTGATGTGCCATCCTGGAGAAGTTGGACTACCTGTGAAACCTCGATAGGGTCCAGGTATCATCTTATGCTACCAGTAGTGACACTGACCGTAGCCAAATGCAAAACTAGTGAAAAAACAGTCCAAAAAGATGAGGAGGGAAAAATGTTAGTGGCCTCCACCTGTTAAACTATTCCTGTTTTGGGGGTTCGTCTCATTGTTGCCCCTCTAGTGCACCTGTTATTAATTTCATTAACACCAAAGCAGCTGAAACTCATTAACAATCCGCTCTGCTACTTAACTAACCAGATCGATATCCCAGATGTTTCGTTGACTTGATGCTATACTCTGATTAAAAAGTGTTCCTTTAATTTTTTTGAGCAGTATATAAATTGTTTGTATAACTTGCACATTTTGTGCACTTAGAATAAACAAAACATGAATTATTTTACATTATTTTCAATGGGTGGCTTATATTTCTGTCCTGTAACAACAGCTTTCATCCAAATCACATGAACATGTTGAGCATGCGCCAGACACCATGGTGTGTCTTCCCAACCACATTGCCAGTTGAAGTGCGTCTCCTCTGAACAGGGCAGACTATCTGAGCTAGGGTTGCATTTACTTTAGCACTTGATTGATGTGTCTTGTTTTAGCTGCTAGTTTTGGCATCTCATGTGTGTATTGATTGTGAGTTTTGCATAACCTTTACTACTTCTTGCTGTTTTGATTCTCACTTATTCTGATTATACTTAATATGCCCATCTTCAGACTGTCTAAAATCTATTTGCATCCACAAGAATTGTTATTGTAAAGATATTTTAGCAGATCCCAGGAGCCTGATGTTTTCCGATAAGGATGAACAAGGGCCTGAGCTGCCTCGAAAGCTTGCATATTATAATCTGTTTTGTTAGCCAATACAATGTGTTATTTTGCTTGACTTCTCATTATATCCATAATGGCTAACATGGTACAACACCCTAGTACTAATTGTAGAATATATAGTAGAGAAAGAAAATAGTATGAGAAGATGCTCTTGTAGGAAGCATCATGTTCAAGAGTATCAAAATATATGAATATAAGTGTGTTAATACACAAAAAGAACACACGGGATAGGTGATAACTAGCAAAACACACCAGAAAACAAAGAATATGAGCTGAAGAAGCTGTCTGCTTCCTCTCTGAGTATTCTTTCACTGCTTCATAGTCCTGTCTACCAGGTGAGGAGACTTACCTCCAAGTATCATGCCAAATGCACCAAACTCTGCCTTCATGTCTTCCAGTCTCTCTCTTCATCTTTCTGACTATTCTGGTCTGTCCTGCCATTGTACCCTTTGACTCATGACTCAAATGACCACTTGCACAAATCAGTCTTTAGAGTCTAGCTCCTCTGAAATGCCCTAAGTAGGTCCTGGGGTGTTATCCACAGAGCTCAACATGTCAGACCCAGACATCCCTGCATTCCTGAGACTTGAAATCTAATTAAAGGGCCGGCATCCTTTGTGGCTCCCATACTGCCTGATGTATAATATCCAGAAAAGGCAGCTATATTCTCTCCATGACCTTTGCACTGACACCAATCTGTTTGGGGAGTTCGTAACTGCTGCCCTTTGCTTTCATATTACTCTATGCCCCCAGAGTATTTACCTCCAGAGCACCATTCAAACACATAGAGCACACTGCTCAGTGAAAGCTGCATACTTATAATGAAAGACTCATAGGCATTTCTTTTATCAGCGACAATATAAATACAGTACTGCAGGGTTTGTGTGCTGTTGTGTGTTACTTTGTCATTCAGTCAGTCATTTTCTAACCCTCTTAGTCCTGCACAGGGTTGCAGGGGTCTGCTGGAGCCTATCCCAGTTAGTGCAACGTGGAAGACAGGAACAAACCCTGCACAGGGTACCAGTCCATCAGACCGCAAACACAAACACACCCACACACATACCCCATTCACACACTAAGGCCAATATAGGATCGCCAATTCACCTAACCTGCCTGTCTTTGGACTGTGGGAGGAAACCCACACAGACACAGGGAGAACATGCAAACCCTGTTCTCCTTACTGTGAGGCAGTAGCACTACCACTGTGCTACCGTGCCACCCATGTCACATTGTCCTCACTTTAATTTCCCTAATCACTTGAACCTGCCATCACAATATATGTAGCTTTATTTTTTTATCCTTAGTGTTTATGCATACGTTTCCCTATATTAAATAGTATAATCACAGTAGCCCAAAACAGCGCTTGTGGATTTATGACTTTATAATTAGATCAGGGAATGATATTCTGCTTACCTGAACTCCTTGGTTAAATAACTGGCTTCTCTGTACACTGATTAATTAAAGTATGAAAATATCAGTAATGTATCAGAAAATATCTTGGGTTGAGGACTCATTTCTTTTATTACTTCAGTCTTCACTAAGTTTATGTTGATTCATACAGATTAATATGGGTAGCATCCACAAAATGAAAGTTATCTGTCAAATGACGATTAACAGAATTTGTTATGGGCCCCACAAGTGGGCCACCGCAACAACAATGATAAATTAGCCAATTCCGAAGTGTTTGCCTCCACCAGAGGATGAGCTACGTTAAACAAGTCTGGAACTGAACTCCACCGGCCTTCAATGGTGATGTAATCCTGGTCTTTGGCCATGAAGTCTTCTATCTGTGGAATATACAGTAGGTAAAGTGGAGCAGCAACGCTTTCAGTCCGTTGTCCAAGTTGCGCCTGAGGGGCAAGCAGAAGTTCATCCCTTTAATGCAATCCTGATGGAACCACTTCAGTGTGAAATACGTTCCTGCTGAGTACTGCTCCATTCCACAGTCTATTTTCATGGTCCACTGTACAACAGGAACCCATTGTTTTCCAAATAGAATTACTTTCTGTGATTTATTACATTAATACATTTTTTTAATAATTTTTCTGAGTGCGCCACATATAATTGGTTGCAAAACCAATTTTATTTATGTAGTGCAGTATCAGTCTAAGTAGAGTATCTTAAGACCTTTTGTAGCGGGGCTATATAGTAATAGTGTATTCGATGTATGTGCTGAGTGCGTGTTGTTTCCATTGTCCCGTTTACTGTTCATTATGTGTACGTCAGTGAATGTTGTCCCTGTAAGTGCAGAGGGGACGGATGAGGGAGAGAGACCACAGCCCCAGGATGGAAAGCACCTGTTCACATTCAGTTACATCCGGCTCATTACTATTTAAATGATCAGGAGGGAAAGAGGAAAAGAGAGGAGGAAGGAGAAAGAGATTCCATTTAATGACAACAGACCATCATTTCCTGCTATTTTTCACATCGTGCCTTGTACCCTGTTTGTTTCTCATTCCCCCGGATTCACAACAGCTCAATCATCGCCAGAAACCCTGGGGTTGGACTTCATTATCCACCATACGCTGAGGAAACACGGTGAGATTGTTCCATTAATTCAGGAGATTCAAACGCATCCATTTTTTTCTTGATCAGTCATCCGTATTCAGGACAGTAATATACCCGGACCCAAGTTTACGTTCATTGTCATTTCAGTATTCATCCATTATTGTTATTTGTGTTTTGTGTTTGTTATACGTTACAGGGGCAAGGGAAGGGTTTGTTATTGTATATATGGTGTTTTCACATTGCTGCTTTCGTGGAGGGATATTCATACATTACATATTTATATATATATTATATATGTATATGTCTATATATATATGTATATGTATATGTCTATGTGTGTATATGTCTATATATATATATATATATATATATATATATATATATATATATATATATATATATATATATATTACCCCAATCTACATGCTGTCAGATGAACAAACCACACGCCGTAGTGCAACGTTAGGGGCTTCGTCTCTGGTACTGATGTTCGAGGTTCAATTCCCGAGGGGGGATGGAGTGAGTGTGTAAGCCTGATGAGCGCAGAATTAGGGCGAAACACGTGTTGCGTACTCTTTGCATTATTTGACAGTATACCTATTTTCAACCATTCTATGATCTGCTTCTCGCAACTGAAAGAGGGCACCGTGGCGGATGTTAGCCGACTTGCAGACCAACCACAAGCGTTACCTGGTAGGTGCCCACCCATACAATCAGATTGTGATTCAAACTACGAATACCATGAATATATGTATATATACATATATACAGTATATATGTATGTATATATATATATATATATATATATATATATATATATATATATGTATTTATTTTCTACGTGGGGAATTTGCAATATTATTTTTGTTGTTGTGTTTCATTTAATATATTTATACACCTATTTTACATATCTGCTTTTGTGTGCTTGTGTTTAACCGTCGATTGAGGGGAAAATATTTATTTGTTAGAGGTACAGCTTGGTATATGTAGGTTTGCCTCAGTAATTCATCCAGGCCACAGGTCTTGGTAGTGTAGCTGCTGGCTGGGTAAGGGGTCGGCCATTACACTTTAGTTATTTGGAGTATGAAAAAGGGACTTGTCATTTTTACCATAAAGCACTGCAGAAATTAGATAAATTGCAAATATTTATCCTTACCTGAATAACCAGCACAGGATCACAAGGAGCCAGTGCCTATCCTGGTATCACTAGGCATAAGGCAGGAAATAACACTGATCAGGATGCCACAGTGCTAAATACAAACCTGATACTAGAATTTCTTTCAAAATAGAAGTGGAGACAGGTTATATCAGCACTATAAACTTGTTTCTCTTCTGTGTTACAAGAAGGACACAATAGTTAAAACAAATATCCAATAGATTCCATCAATTGCAGTATTTATGGGTCTTCAATTTCAAGAGAAACTGAATAAGCAAAATCATTTAGCCTGTGCATACTGTGAAAAGACTGATGTTAGTTTACAATGGCTGACAGGTTCTAATGCAGGATTGGAACTGGTAGCATCATATCCTGCACTGTACTATCCCATTGATACTGAAGGAAACTGCCATGAAATCTCTTTTTAGCCTGAGAGCAAAGAATTATGTGGGTGGGATTATACTTGTCACTGATGGTATAATAGCCCACTTCAAAAAAAACACTAGGATAATACAAAGTCCAAAAGAAAATATCGAATAGCTTAAAAGGGCATAAAAATAGCTGAAAACCAAAATTGTCTTCATGTCTCAGAATATAGTCATGCAGTTGTAAATCAGTATCAACAAAAAGAAGTCTGGATAGGGAAGCATTGGCTGTTCTCTAACACAAGCAAGCTACTGGTGTGAGTGTGACATATGATGGTCTAATATAAGATAAATAAAGAAATAAATATTGAAGGACAAGAAAATCAACGGGTAGCACATTGGACGTTTCAGGTAAGTCTATGGGTACTTCATTATTGCCTTAAGCCTTTAAACTATAACACCACCATCCCACTCTGCAAACTGTGGGAATGCAGCCAAAATTATTAATTTAATCTGATAAATACAGCTAAAGAAAATGTAAGTATTATCGGATGTTTATTGAATTGCCGTAGGCACCAGGAACTACTAAGGAGGTACTTTAATGACTTGGAAATTGTAGAAAAGAAGTGCAACCTGGATTAAATAGACTGAAATCTAACAAATCACCAGGAGCAGAAAACATTTATCCTTGAATGCTTAAGGAAGTAGATAAATACATTTATGAACACTTGGCAGATATTTTTTGAGAATCTCTGCATGCTGGAGAATAGAAAACATTATCCTTTTACATAAAATGGGTGATCTGGTATATCTAAGAAATTAGAGGCCGGTAAGCTTAAAGTGCATCAACATAAAATTATTTGGAAGCAATTATTAGGAGAATAATCAAGTAGCACATGTCTAGAACAGGAGTATTAGCAAATAGTCAACGTGGGTTCAGACAAGGAAGGACATCTTTCACTAATAAGCTGGAATTCTATGAGGAAGCAACAAAAGAATATGATAAGGGAGGCACATACGATATGATATTAGTTACAGTATCTTGATTTTCAGAAGACATTTGAAAAGGTGATACATGAACATGTTAGTGATCAAATTCAAGTGGGAATTCAGGCACAATCTGTAGGTGGATACAAAGTTGACTCACACACAAGAAGCAAAAGGTGGGTAAAGAGAACTTTTTCAGAATTAGGTGATGTTAAAAGTGGTGTCCCCTAAAGATCAATTTTCTGCAGCTCTTTGTATTATACATACATGATCGGGACAAGAATATAATCAATAAGCTGGTTAAGTATTTAGATGATACCAAGCTAAGTAAAAGGGCTGCTAGTGAAGAATTGGCTAAGATCTCAAGATGTCGGTCTGCTTATGATTCCAAGGATTAATAAAATAACAGCAGGAGGTCATGCTTTTAGTTACAGGGCCCCTAAACTTGGAATGTTCTGTCTGCTAATATAAGAGATGCCCCTTTGGTCTCAGCTTTTAAATCCCATCTGAAGACTCACTACTTCAGTTTAGCATATCCTGATTAGAGCTGCTGATTAACTGTACAGACTGCATCTCTGTTGTTGGTCATTAGCACTAAAACATGAGTAACATGATAGTTAGAATTCGTTACTAACCCTCACCTATTCTGTTTCTCTTCTCGGTACTCAAATGTGGCACTTGGTGCCACGGCCCACCTGCCAAGTTGTTTTGCCTGCCTAAGGTAAAGTCATCTCTGATGGAGGATCACAGAAATCGGCAGGTAGAGGGGTGCTTTCATCAGATTGACTGGGCCAGCACTATTCCAGATGTGGAATGGACAATTGGGGGAGGCAGCTTGATGGCTGAGGTCTCCAGGACTCTAAACAAATCCAAATCATATTATGTGATATCATCTACTGTTAAATTCTGGTCCATACTTGTAATATTTTTATTTTACTATTATACTGTATTGAGGATTACTTGTGTTCTCTTCTGTGTATTTTATTGATCCCCTTCTCTTTGACACTCACTGCACGTCCAACCTATCTGGAAAGGGGTCTCTCTTTGAGCTTCCTTTCCCAAGGTTTCTTCCATTTTTTTTCCATACTAGGGTTTTTTTTGGGAGTTTTTCCTTGTCTTCTTACAGAGTCAAGGCTGGGGCGCTGTCAAGAGGCAGGGCCTGTTAAAGCCCATTGCGGCACTTCTTGTGTTATTTTGGTATATACAAAAATAAATTGTATTGTATTTTAAACTGTTACAGAGAGATTTGGACAGCATACATGTTATGGCTGATTTGTGGAGGATAAAAATGAATGCAAGAAAATATATACTATTACAAGTAGGAAGTAAAAATGTTAGATTAACTTGGCTGTCACAGTCACAGTGAGGCATAATGCGGAGGTGTTTCTGTTGATATCAAAGACCCCGAGTAGTTTCTCTTAACACACTTCTGCTGAATAATTTGTTGGTTGAAAGTCCTCAGTGTTAGTGTGTCAGAGAGAGGATGTGCAGCATTGTTCACAAAGACTCTCAGTTTTGTTTTAACTCCCTCCTTCCCTGCTACATCCAGGGGGTCCAGAGTGTGTCCTAGAACTGAGTTTGACCTTTTAATTTGCTTGTTGATTCGGTGGGCCTCCCATGAAGTGATTTTACCAGCTCAGCACACCACAGCATATAAAACTGCATTGGCAATCACAGAGTTATAGAAGATATAAAGGATGTCACTTCCCACATTAATGGAATGCGGTCTCCTAAGGAAGAAGAGCCTGTTCTACCTTTTCTTATATAGTCCCTCTGTGTTCTGAGACAAGTCAAGTCCAACCTGTAATTAGTGTGGACCCCAAGTGCATGTAGAAGTGGATCACCTCTATATCCACACCTGAAATAGTAACTGGACATGGAGGCTCTTTGGTGCAGTGAAAGTCAATAACCAGTTCCTTGGTTTTGCTTCTGTTAAGATGCAGACAGTTCTCTTTGCACCAAACAAATTTCTCCTCCTGACTCATATACTCTGTCTCACCCCTTTTATCAATACACCCTATAAGTGCAGAATCATCTGAGAATTTCTGCAAGTGACATGACCTGGTGTTATATTAATAGTCTGAGGTATACAGACCAAAGAGAAAAGGAGACAGGGCTGTTCCTTGTGGTGCTCCAGTGTTGTTCACATCCGTATTAGAAAAAAGAGTTCTTGAGTCTCACAAACTGCAGTCTGCCTGACAGATAATCCATTATGAAGGACACCACTGGCTCATCCACTTGCATATGTCTGAGCTTACCGTTTAACAGGGATGGCAGGATGGTATTGAAGGTGCTGGAGAAATCAAAAAACAGAATACTCTCAGTGCTACTAGCTTTGTCCAGGCGAGAATAAGCCTTGTGGAGCAGACAAATAATTGCATCATCTAAAACAATCATTTTCCCATAAGCAAACTGCAATGTTTCCCGGTGGTCTACCACATGAGGACTCATATAATCCAGGACAAGACTCTCAAATGTCTTCATGATGTGCCACTGGGCAGTAGCCATTAGATGAAAAGTAACTGGTTTCTTTGCAAAAGGAACAATGCAGGATGTTTTTCACAACAGTGGCACTTTCTGAAGTCTTAGGGACAGACTGAACAGGTGACAGAGGACACCACAAAGTTGGTTAGCACAGGCCTAACGAACTTGAGGACTCCATCTGGTCCAACAGCTTTTCCTGTTTGTAGCTTTCTCAGTTGTCTCTTTACTTGGTCTTCAGTTACAGACAGTCCACACTGATGGTCAGAGGTGGACTTGTCACTGGCCATTACAGTTGATGTGGTAGGATTGGTGTGAGGAGTCTGGTCATTGGAAGAAGGTGACAGTGGGAGGGAACACCGATTATAAAATTGGTTCAGGGTGTTAGCTTTGTCCACATTTCCTTCTAGCATCTGAGCCATGGATTGTTCGAGTCCTATAATTACACCCAGTCCATTCCAGACTTCCTTCATGTTATTCTGGGTGAGTTTGTTTTCCCTTTTAACTTTGTAAGGTTCCTTTCCTTTGCTCAGCTTTTTCCTTAGCACACGCTGTACATCCTTCAGGGCTTGTCACCGAATTTGAATGCTCTCTTTTTCTCATTCAGGCGACCTTTTAACTCCTTAGCAATCCATGGCTTGTTGTTTGCAAAGCAACACACTGTTTTTGTGGGTAAGACTGCGTCAACACAGAAGTTAATATAAAGAATAAAAAATCCATTAAACCTTCGTAGACATTTTTATCAGTGCTATCAGAGTAATCACACAGTTATATAACATTCAACAACAATAAAAATTAATGAAAATAAATTGTCGCTGGCATCAGGTCATCAATTAAATTGACAGAGAGAACCAAAGGGTCAAATGATGAAACAGCATATTTGTAGGAATTTTCTTCTCTTTCACTAAGAAACCTCACAGAGCTGCTTATCTACAGATGTTTTTAAAACTTTGAACTGAGCTATTTAGTTCAAAATAAAGATTTGTGGTTGGCACTGATCAAAATGATAACATATTAATATTGACAGAAGAATGAAGAAATATTCCTTTATTCTCATTGAGACTCCTCAAATGTCTGGATGTTTTATACACAGAACTGGAGTTGGGCGACCACACAAAAGTGATTGTGTTTCCACTGAATGAGCTAAAGACATCATAGGAGCCTTTGCTACAAAATGACACATGGCATCAACATTGCTGTTTGCTAAACACCACAGCTTTGAATTCATTTCTAAACATAAATGTAATTGAAAAAAATGTATTGTTAAGCACTTTTAGACCATATTTGATCTGAACATGTTTTAAAGTATCCTTTGTCTTTAAATTTCTTTTTGGCATCACTCTAAACGTTTATTGTATATTGCAAATTTGCAACAGTCACTTTCTCTGTGTTGTTTCTGGCTATTCCATCCAAGATTCTGTTCTGCATTTCACTTATTGATTGAGCTTCTAATGAGCCTTAAGCTATCTAAAAAAATCATAAAAACTGAAAAACTGAAAAATCTGCACAGGCATGTTATGAGCAAAATACAAACTTTCTTTGTGCTCGGATTGAACAATTATACACTTATTTTCATGCTATATAAAGATAGTAAAATATTGACCTCAGCATTTAAATCAACTCATGCTTTTAGCATAATGTACTCTTCTAGGAGCTGCTGGTGACGCTCTTCATACTGCTCTCTTATATTTCTTTATTATTAATTATAGTAGTGAGAAGTCAAGCAAAATGACGTCTTTTATTGGCTAACTAAAAAGATTACAATGTGCAAGCTTTCAAGACAACTCATCCATCTTGCCTGAAGAAGGGGCCTGAGTTGCCTCGAAAGCTTGCATATTGTAATCTTTTTAGTTAGCCAATAAAAGACATCATTTTGCTTGACTTCTTACTACATTCATAACGGCTAATATGGTACAACACCCTAGTATTATTAATTGTAGTAAATGTTCAGACTTAAATTCATCAAAGCCCTCTCGCCTAATTTCTCTTCTTGTCATCCATGGATGCATTTGGTCTTCCTTATATTGAGTGTGTCGTTAAAATTGATGGACAACTGTGAAAAATCAGGTACACTTTTCAATTTCATGCATCAGGACACACTTAAAATGCTTCAAATCATCTAGTCCTCAAAAACAACCAGTTAGAAATGAGATACATATAACCTCAGGAGAAAAACAGCACATACAGTAACAGATTTTATTTTACTATTATTTATTCCTGTTGGCACAGTGGTTAATGCTGCAAGGCTGCACAAGACTCTAACTTCATTGCCAATTTTGCTGATGACACAACTGTGGCGGGCCTGATCACTAACAAAAATGAGCAGGTTTACCTGGATAACGTTGAGAGTCTGTCACACAGGTGTCAGGAAAAGAGTCTTCTCCTGAACGTTTGCAAGACAAAGGAGTTGATTGTGGACTTTGGGAGAGAATTCAGCAGAGACACTGCCATCCTCTTAGTATTAACAGCACTCCAGCAGAGAGGTTGGACAATTTTAGTTAGCTCGGTGTCCACATCACAGAGGACTTGACCTGGTCCAAACACATTGACACCTTAGTGAAGAAGGCACAACAACATCTTTACCAGCTCAGACTCCTCAGACATTTTAGGCTGCCCTCCCAGTTACTAAAGAACTTCTACAGTACATATCCACCATTAAAGGTATCCTCACAGGAAGTATTACTGTTTGGTTTAGAAACAGCACACAGCACAGCTGCAAGGCTCTGCCGACAGTGTCGCAAGTCAGCTGAATGCATGGCTAGGAGTGCACTCTCTAACTTCCAAGACATCTGTGCCAAGTGATGTCAAACCAGGGCAAAGAAAATTATCAAAAGTACCAGCCATCTTAACACTGCAATCAGGAAAATGCTACTGCTGCCCGAAGACAAGCTCGGAAAGACTGAGGAAGAGCAGGTCTTGTTCAGAGAGCGGACGCCACTTGAGACAGCCTTGTCCTCGCTCAAACACTAACCTTAAGGTCAATAAAATAGGTCCCTGATGTTAAGTCACTATTTTAGGGCTAAAATGATAACATAAATGTGAAACCTACTCATACCTAATCTTAATTATTGTGAAACAACTAAGTGGCGTCCGTGTCAAACAACCAAGTGGCGTCCGCTTTCTGAACAAGAGCTGGAAGAGCTTCTTTCCAGATTCCATCCGCGTCCTAAACGGGGACAGTGCAAAAAGTTACAAAGTGCTCTATTGTTAATTCTCTTACATTAATTTTTTTTTATTATTTACTTATTTATTACATATTTTGTAGTTTTAACATAATGCCTACTGTTGCTGTCATTTAAAATTATGCTTTTTTTGATATTTATAAAGTGCATTGTTGTCTATTGTCCTTTAATATTCTATTTAATGCACAGTCTTGGAATTTAGCAACTAAGTACTTCACTACATATTATATTGTATGTATTATTTGTATGTAATAAATTAAATTTGATTTGCTGCCTCATGATCCAGGATCTTGGCTTCAAATTTTATGCACCATCTTTGTCCTTGTCAGGTCTGCATGTTCTGCACAGGTGTCCATGAGTTTGCCTTTAGGTATTTTACTGCTACTCCCCATCCTCAAAGATGTCCAGATTAGGTGAATTGCCAACTCTGAATTTGCTCCTGTGTGTTACTGGGTCTTGTGATTGGCTAGTACCCTGTCTAGGGTTGTTATCCACCTTGTTCTCAGTTCTTCCAGTATAGGCTCTGCCATTCTTGGCCCTGAATTGCATTAAGTGGGTTTGAGAATGTTTTGTTATTTTATTATATATATTCAACACAACATAAACTAACATACAGAAACCACATGTGAAAAAGTATGAACACACTTCTTGCGTCCATATCAGTTTGGCAGGTGTTTAGAGTATTGTGCCGTTAGACAATCAATCGACAATAAAGAAGCGCTTACACCTCATGAGACTGTTTAGATGATTATTTTGGCAGTTACACTGTACCAAGGGCAAAAGGCATCTGCAATGATCTCAGAGAGGCAATTGTTTTTGGTCATCAATCTGGAACAGATTATAAGGCAATTTTAAAGCAATTTGAAGTCCAGCATTCTAAAGTGAGCAGGATATTTACAAATTAGCATTCTAGCTTACTCAATGCTCCAACCACAAATTTTAATATATGTGAGAGATTACAGCAAAGTTGATACTGGGTGCTATGCATTCAAGTGGACAATGAAATCTATTCCAAAAGGACAATAACATAAATGAAAGCTTGAACTTGTTACCTGGTAAGCCATGTGTCATCTCCAAAGCAAAAGACAGGACCTTCTTCGCGTGTGGAAATGGCACAAGAGTAAAGACTCTTCTCTGTATAATAAAAATGCTAGTGCTTCTTGGTAGAGAAATTAATGTGTTTAAGGACTGATGGATCACAAAGAACTTCACCTTCTCAGAACTGTCAATGGCTACAGTCTGAGAGGAGAATCCCTCATTTCAAGACATTCTTTAGAGCTGTAAATGCTGCAAAGATGCAGAAAATGTGTCCCGTGATAAGACACAGAGGCCCACCTTAGACACACTAAATGAGGGAATGTTGATGTAAACCACCACTTGCAATCCTCTGGTTCATTAGTAATTATTTTATCACAAATTTGCCACTTTATTTGTTATATTGCATTTTGATGGAATATTTACCAGCAGTGTCATTTTGTGTTTTCTTGAACTCAGTCATCACCATATTGTTTGCTGTTTTCTGTTGAGTTATGTGATCAACATTTTGATATGTGTGACATTATATTACTGCCACAATAAAACAAAGTGGCACAGTATTGCTTGCACCCTAGCACTGCAATAATTCTAAAAAAAAAAAAGCTTAATATTAGCCACAAATATTTCCACTTTTGGCACTTTCCACTTCGTTTTGTTCTTTTTGACTTTGATTTTTGGAACTCATTTTGGCTATGACATTACAATCACTGCTCTCTTTGTTCCGACCCTTTCTTCACTCTTAGACCTTCATCTTCAGTTTATATTACGAATTATCGATCAGAGCAAAATTTTACTTTCCCGATTAAAAAGGAAATGTAATGCAAGTTTATTTTAGCAATAGTTTGGGATGACTGCTTCTGAGGAGCTTGTCAAGAGATGATAAAGACAATTAAACATCATGGCACCCTCAGCATTGTAAGTGAAACACCTTTCAGGTGGGAGGGTCTGAAATCTCAACTTGGGCTCATTCAGTCACTGTGACCTACAGTAGGTCACTACCAGGTGTACCGACCTCAGATATGGTGCTCTTAAAGGTGTTAAACAATTTTTTTGTCAGATATATTAAAGGCAGTGGACAAGGAGGAGGTTACATGGCCAATGGACCATTTTCATAGTGTGCTAAGCGGTACCAGTAAAACTAATATTAGAAGATTAAAACTGGATTTTGCAGATATACTGTAGCTCTATTGTGGACTCATTAGGCAATAAATTATTTGAATCGAGTAGTCTAAACAGAGAGAATTGAATTAGACGTCCAAAACAATATTTTACCACCTGTTGAGTAAATTCTGTATGTATTCCACTGTAGAGTTTTTAAAAGTTATGAAAAAGCAAGTGTTGCTGAAAGAATTGATGTTTAGATTTTAAAGTGAGGATCAGCAGCTGTCCCAAAAATCATGTGATCCTGTAAGTTTGTAAACTGGTTCATCTGAAGGTCTCTATCTTGTTGAGGCATGTCAGCTGAGCAACTTCACACAGTACAGGGGCTTGTAATTGGAACAGGGCCTGAGGCTCCTCTCCCTCACATGCTTTTTTTTTTTTCCTTTCCTTTCGCTGTATCCAATCAGGTAGCTAAGCACAGAGAACCTCAATGAAAATACCCAAATGGCTATCGGAAAAATGTGAAAACAGGTAGCAATTCATGCCTGAGCAAAGGTCTGTGTAATTGTTTTAATTGTCATTCCAGAGCATTGTCACAGGCATCGGGCAAAATGCTTCTGAGGCTTTCTGGGTAAACGTGCAGACATTAGTACTAATGCAGATCAGTTTATATGAACAGCATGCCATCACTTGAGAAAATTCCATTGTTGGAATTTTTTTTGTTTTGCACTGTGCACGTATTTATTCTGTGATAGTGTAGCAGAAACAACAATGCAAACATTACAAAAAAGAAAACATCTGAGGGATTTTTTTTTACCGCTTTTACAGAATACCTTTAAATGGACACTATGGGTGGGAACTAAGATGTGAACAGGAAACAGGTGGCAAACACTTCTAGTAATATCACAAAGACTTAATAATCTATTTGCTGTGATCAAGTAAACTCTCATTTTGCATGCATACCTTCTGTATAAATATGCATATACAGCTATATACATATAAAATGGGCATGCCTGTCTGTCTGGCGCATGATTACTCACAAACTAATCGGGGCTAAAACCTTGATCTTGATCTTAATCGAAAGTTTCTGACTTGATATGTTCCACAAATTTAAAAGAAATTAGGTAGTGGCAACCTGGTGGGCACTTTACTGATGAGCAGAAAAGATTATTGTGCTTAAAGCAAGGTCCCTGCATGCCCATCTATTGAAAATCACCCAGAATTCATAAATCAAGTATAAGTTCTTATGTTTGTAAACAACAAGTGAAGAGTGATTGTTGTTTTGACCTAGCCTTTTGTATCACTTTTTTTTAGAACTGTAGATCTGTGTATTTCAGTAGTATACATACTGTATACATACAGAATATACTGTATATACAAGTACATATACTTACACCTATACATATTCAATTCAGCCAACAAATTATTTAGCAGAAGTGTATCAAGAAACGCTATTGGGGCTCCTTTATACCAACAGCAATATGTCTTTAGTATAAAGCCTCACTGGGACTGTGACAGCCAAGTCAGACGTTTTCTTTCTTTTGAATTTTTCTTGCTTTATAGTAACTCCAGTGTGTGTTCAGACCAAAATGTGTGTTTATATTTATTTATTTACTTATTTATCCCCCCATTTATGTATCTATTTATATAATGAGTTTCTGTAAAAAGCCAAATATCCCCCTGGGGACAAATAATGATCTATCTATCTATCTATCTATCTATCTATCTATCTATCTATCTATCTATCTATCTATCTATCTATCTATCTATCTATCTATCTATCTATCTATCTATCTATCTATAGTGCATCCGGAAAGTATTCACAGCACATCACTTTTTCCACATTTTGTTATGTTACAGCCTTATTCCAAAATGGATTAAATTCATTTTTTTCCTCAGAATTCTACACACAATACCCCATAATGACAACGTGAAAAAAGTTCACTTGAGGTTTTTGCAAATTTATTAAAAATAAAAAAATTGAGAACGCACATGTACATAAGTATTCACCGCCTTTGCCATGAAGCTCAAAATTGAGCTCAGGTGCATTCTGTTTCCCCTGATCATCCTTGAGATGTTTCGGCAGCTTAATTGGAGTCCACCTGTGGTAAATTCAGTTGATTGGACATGATTTGGAAAGGCACACACCTGTCTATATAAGGTCCCACAGTTGACAATTCATGTCAGAGCACAAACCAACCATGAAGTCAAAGGAATTGTCTGTAGACCTCCGAGACAGGATTGTCTTGAGGCACAAATCTGGGGAAGGTTACAGAAAAATTTCTGCTGCTTTGAAGGTCCCAATGAGCACAGTGGCCTCCATCATCCGTAAGTGGAAGAAGTTCGAAACCACCAGGACTCTTCCTAGAGCTGGCCAGCCATCTAAACTGAGCAATCGGGGGAGAAGGGCTTTAGTCAGGGAGGTGACCAAGAACCCAATGGTCACTCTGTCAGAGCTCCAGAGGTTCTCTGTGGAGAGAGGAGAACCTTCCAGAAGGACAACCATCTCTGCAGCAATCCACCAATCAGGCCTGTATGGTAGAGTGGCCAGACGGAAGCCACTCCTTAGTAAAAGGCACATGGCAGCCCGCCTGGAGTTTGCCAAAAGGCACCTGACGGACTCTCAGACCATGAGAAAGAAAATTCTCTGCTCTGATAAGACAAAGATTGAACTCTTTGGTGTGAATGCCAGATGTCATGTTTGGAGGAAACCAGGCACCGCTCATCACCAGGCCAATACCATCCCTACAGTGAAGCATGGTGGTGGCAGCATCATGCTGTGGGGATGTTTTTCAGCGGCAGGGACTGGGAGACTAGTCAGGATAAAGGAAAAGATGACTGCAGCAATGTACAGAGACATTCTGGATGAAAACCTGCTCCAGAGCACTCTTGACCTCAGACTAGGACGACGGTTCATCTTTCAGCAGGACAACGACCCTAAGCACACAGCCAAGATATCAAAGGAGTGGCTTCAGGACAACTCTGTGAATATCCTTGAGTGGCCCAGCCAGAGCCCAGACTTGAATCCGATTGAACATCTCTGGAGAGATCTTAAAATGGATGTGCACTGACGCTTCCCATCCAACCTGATGGAGCTTGAGAGGTGCTGCAAAGAGGAATGGGCGAAACTGGCCAAGGATAGGTGTGCCAAGCTTGTGGCATCATATTCAAAAAGACTTGAGGCTGTAATTGCTGCCAAAGGTGCATCGACAAAGTATTGACCAAAGGCTGTGAATATTTATGTACATGTGATTTCTCAGTTTTTTTATTTTTAATAAATTTGCAAAAACCTCAAGTAAACTTTTTTCACATTGTCATTATGGGGTGTTGTGTGTAGAATTCTGAGAAAAAAAATGAATTTAATCCATTTTGGAATAAGGCTGTAACATAACAAAATGTGGAAAAAGTGATGCG
Organism: Erpetoichthys calabaricus; assembly: GCF_900747795.2. NCBI lineage: Eukaryota > Metazoa > Chordata > Cladistia > Polypteriformes > Polypteridae > Erpetoichthys > Erpetoichthys calabaricus. The sequence continues at coordinate 38,026,688 of NC_041399.2, forward strand.
CTGTGAATACTTTCTGGATGCACTCTATCTATCTATCTATCTATCTATCTATCTATCTATCTATCTATCTATCTATCTATCTATCTATCTATCTATCTATCTATCTACTGCACATGTTTCTGTGTACAAGAAAGAGTGTGCCAAGTGGAGGGTCTTGTGTAGAGTTGCTTGGTTTATTCTCCTTAATGGGCAAACATCTTGACAATACGGGAGGACTTTGGAGTAGATTCATTTTTTTCTGGATCAAGAGAAGTCTGCTGATGTGTTTTGCAAATCTGCTAAGAATGTCCTCTGAACATCTCCATTGGGTGGCATATTAGGCACATCTTAATAAACGGAAACCAAGGGGAACACCAGGACAACCTGGAGAGATTACCTTAGGTGTGCTTGGGAATTTAAGTGTATGTATGTATCTGATTGTGTGTGTGTTACTTCTGAGAGAAATATTGTTACGGGCTAGTCACCCTATCAGGAAAAAGTGATTGGTCATTTGTATATATTTTATATTAGCTGTCCCCTGCGGCTCTGCCCGCGTAGGAGTGAAACAGGACATTGAGGAGGGCCCTGCCCGACTCCCTACTCCTGATGTCACGCTTCCCCCTCACCTTGGCCCCCAGCCTCTGTCTCAGATCAGTGTGAATATACAGTATTGCTCCTGCAACCAAACTATGATTCTTAGTGTGATGACAGAAGTCACAAAATTATCTGGAATGTTCAAGCAAATTATAGAAAAAGACCCGATCTAAATCTGTTAAGTAATTCTCTCATTCACTAGCTAAATGAAGGTAAGGAACGTCCCAAGGCTGGTGTGTGAGTGAGGAGGGCCCCGCCCACCTCCTCTCGGCCCGCTGTGCGACTCTTGGATTCGCTAAAATAAATCGGTAACGTAAGCAAACTATGATACATAGCGCAATTAGAGAGGTTGCAAAATCAACAAGAATGTTCAAGCAAATTATAGAAAATAGTTAAGTAGTTGTCTCATGAAAAGCAGACAAACAGACAGACAGACAGATGCTGGATTTTAAATATATAGAGATAGTTTTCAGCTTGACCCATATAAAAGTAGTGTTGACATAGAAAGAAGGGTTCTGAGCATAAAGAGCAGAGAGCGAATAGAAATTAAACTGATGTTGCACTTAACTGAAGTTACAGTATTATAGGTCTCTTATTAACTTGCTTTATTTCTACTACCATAAAATGCCTGTGTGTCAAAAGTGTAAGTGGTCCACTACTCCCCTAAGGCAAAACTTAAATTACAAATACAAGAATAAAATCCATAAAGGGAAATATGGATATTCTAAGCTATGATTCCAAAAAGCTTTCCCAGCTGTACTTTTACACATGGAAAGGTGAAAAGTATAAGCCAGTGACAAAACAAATAAAAATGAAGAAGCATGGCACTTGTTATAAACTGGATGTCTAATTCAGCAGAAACAGAACCAACCATTCAGCATTACCACATGACCATGTGAGCAGCATCCATGGCACTTACTTTCCTGTCATAACTTGATATCATTCAGGTCTGAGCAGCAGGTGTTTACAAAAATGAATGAGGTAAAAAGAAAATTAGTCGCGAGCAGTGCAGCAGAGTGGAACAGGTCTCAGCAATGACTGCTGAGACTGTAATTAATGGTTTGACATAATGACAGCTACAGGCGGACCGCCGAGCTGGTGTTGCCTGTAGATTCACACAACAGACTACATATTGACTAAGGGGTTTATGGTAAACTAGAAAGTTTCTCATTATTCTAAAATATAAGCCATGTAGTAATTTAATTTCTCTATTGACAATTCTTGGCTTGTTTTTGCTTAAACTAGCAAGCACATTGTCAGAATATTGTAAAATGCTTGGCATGAACATTCACTATGTCAAAAGAGATTGAGAAATTCTTCAATGTCAAAAATGATAATTTCTATAATTTGCAGTGTGAGTATATGTGGCATTTAAATTAAATGTGTAATATTTACAATTTTTTTTTCCACTGATTTGCTTCATGCATCTAAAATGTGCACTTTTTAAATTATGCCAATTGCACTCAAGAATTCAACAATGTTTTCCTGGCACCACTGGTATACCACTAGAAAACACCTCCAGGCAGTTCTCTTGGGATTCAGGAATGCTTATTAACACTGGGTGTGGTGTTCCTGCATATATACAAGGGAAGGATAAGAAAAAGATGACATGTTAAAAACATAAAATCAATGAACACTAATTTCCTACAAGGTAAAGTGCCCACCATGTGGCTGATCTGTCCCAAGTTCCCACCTGTAAATTGTCCGTATTTGACTGGGCTGGCATCTTCTGCAGGATTGGCTTCTACCTTGTGCCTGTTGTTGTTGAGGTGCTCAATTGTGTTGTGTCACAATTATCAATATATAAAGGCAGTAGACAAAATGAGAAAACACTAATATGATGTTACTTGGCAGTATGATTAGCAACCACATGAGCTGTGACATAAAATCTGCATAGACAGAAGCACAAGAGAAGTTGATTAACACAAAGATGGAAAAAAAACCATCCAGAATCTTCCTAAATGCTATTTAACATTAGACCTGTTGACTGATAAGGGCAACTTTGGCCTCATACACTAAAAACCGCTACATCTGGGGGTTGACGCCTTGTCATTGTGTTACACACCCCTGAAATCCTGAAAACTTTGATGAAGAAAATCAATCTGAATCATTAGACAGATATAGGAACTGACCCTGTATTTCACTAAGATGAAAAAGCACTTCACACAATTAGAACATTACAACAAATGTGACAAGAACAGGTCATTCAGCCCATTTTACCTAGATTGTTCAAAATGAAGTCCTACTCTCCACTACTCTACTTGTAATTTATTCTGGTTTTTTTTACATGAAGAAAACATTTCTTGAATTTGTGTGAAATCTACCCTCAACAAGTTTCCAGCCAAGTCCCCTGTGTTATTGTCCCAGAATGTATTTTAAGTAACAGCCTTAATAATACTTTTAATACTTCAGTCATTTCACTCCTTAATCTCCATTTGCTTAAACTAAAAGGGTTCATCTCTTTCAATCACTCCTCTTAGCTCTTATCTCTTAGTCCCAGAGTCAGCCTTATTGCACTTATCTGAATTTTCTCTAGCACTGCTGTGTCTTTTTTTCTAATATGGAGACCAAACCTGAACACAGTACTCCTGATGAGGCCTCACTACATTGTGCTATGTAACTTAAGCATGAATTCCTTTGACTTGTATTTGACATTGTGCTATATAACCTAACATCCCCTTAGCAATTCTTGATCACTCCCATACACTGTCTTCATATAGATCAAGAGTTCCCAAACTTTTTTCAGCCGCAGACCCCTTTACCAAAAATTTTTAAAACCGTCGACCCCCTAATTACATGCAATGGTTTTTCATATCCGCACTTGCTCTGATATGTTCGATAAGACAATGAACAGACATGTTTGTGCTACATGTATTTTCATGCATTCTTACGTGTGACTCTTTTAATGACACATTTTACCTTTTCGTTCGCAAATTTGGTATGTAATGTGTTTTTTTTAAATGATTTTACTTCTTAATTAGGTACCTATTGGAATCATAGATATTTTGAAGTAACAAACAAATAGCAGTAGCAAGGGGGTCTATTTTTGCTGTCGTTGACCCCCAAATCTTTTCATTGAAACTATCGACCCCAAGAAAGTTCAAATCGACCCCAGGGGGTCAATATCGACCACTTTGGGAACTCTTGATATAGATAGTGTCAGGTCCTCTATGACTCCTTTAAAGTTTCAGCCCCCCAACCCCTCACCCTATTGTGTATTTAAATCTAACATTTCTACTTCCTATATGTAATACCTTACATTAAATTGCATCTGACACAAATCTACCAAAGCCTGTATGCTGTAAAAGTCATTTAACTGAATCAGCTGTGATTGATAAACCATAACAACCCTTCACTATTGAAACTACCTAAGAATATTATTTGGGTCTTCATGCTGAGTAATGATTCTTCTGACCAGATCTCATTTCTCCACTATCATTGCTCTTTACAAATGTCCTTTTCCAAGTTTAATGATTACATCTTGCCTGAAGAACAGGCCTGAGTTGCCTCGAAAGCTTGCATATTGTAATATTTTTAGTTAGCCAATAAAATGTGTCATTTTGCTTGACTGTTCATTACAAGTGTAAAAAGTTATTTTAATGGTATTGTGCTTTGGAGACTTCTCATAATTTCATATGCACAGCACATAGTATAATGAAAATCTCATTGTCTCATCCAGACTAGTTATAGTAGTAAAATATCAGCAAGGGACCATGAATAAAACAAGGACGATAAATGTAAAACCATAATATAAATACAGCATTGGTGGTTACAACTAATTACTATAAAAAACAAACTGGATAAACAGCAAAAGCAACACGATTACATACAAAACACACACAGGTCTGCACAACCCAACATGCAACATGTGGCCACTTAATTTGCAGTCATTAGGTTCAGAGTCACCAATCTTGCACAATGATCTAATGTATAGATGTTAGAGACCAGGAGTAAGTGCTTCTGATCACCGTGGCTCTGTTCTAACAAAGTCGTTATGTCTGTCAGTTCCATCAAAATGCTGTCCTATTCCTCAGTTTCAGTAAGTTGAGATGTCTTCTCTTACTCTGAAGCTGCTTCCAAATGTGCTCTCAAAAGTCTTATTTTCTATGTTATTTATGATTGTATGTGGTAATACCTAACTAAAGCTTACTTACACTGCACTGAGTATGCTTCATTGCTTCAATCAGGACCAGCACCAGCTCTGAACATACTTTGTATCCTTGGCTTAGTGTTTGAGACTTTTTGACTGTATATTTTATTTGGGGTGGTGTGGTGGGGCTATGGTTAGGACCACTGCTTCATAGATAGTGTCAAGTGATTGGATCCAATGTTATCTCCTTACCTGTATGGAGTTTGCACATTCCATCCACATCTTACTGGGATTTTCTGTAGGTACTATGGTGTTTCCCTCTACATCCCCAAGGATGTAAAGGTTAGATTAATTATCTATTCCAAATTAGTCTTGCTTAAGAGTTATGCATGGTACTGGACCTGGAGTCCTGTCCAGGGCTATTTCCTGTCTTCTACCCAGCACTACCCTAAAAACCAACACTGAATTTGAATTTGCATATTTAAGAGTTGGGTAATATTGACAATATGTTTTACAGTTCTAACTCCTGTTATGTAACCCTGCTCAACTTCCCACCAAAAACAAAAGAATCCGAATCAACATCTGGAAACTGGTGTTTACTTTTGCTTCCACAAAGAGTAAAATAAAAAACTGAATATGTTAGGAGTTTAGTTCTACTTGTGTTTGTCCACCTATCCATTCTTCTTCTGAGCCCACTTGTGACAGCTGAAGTTTATCTCTATTTCATTATCATCACAAAGCAGGAACCAATCTGGGAGATGATTCCAGGACATCACAGAATGAGCCTAGTTGTTCTTCTCTGGACTTTTTCTAGCACTGGTATAATTTCCTTTATGTAGTCTCAAAACTAAAACTGCACACAGTACTCCAGTTGAGGTCTAACCAGTGCGTTATAAAGCTTCAGCATAACCTCCTTGGAGTTGTACTCTACACATCAGGGCGGTATAAAACTAAACATTCTGTTAGCCTTCTTAATGGCTTCTAAACATTGTCTCAAAGTTGATAGTGACGAATCCACTACAACTTCTAAATGCATCTCATAAGATGTTCTTTTGATTTTCAGACCCCCATTGTGTATTCAAACTTAACATTTTTACTTCCTATGTGTAACTAGGGGGTTCCGCCCCTGCTCGGTTCACTCGCCAACCCCTGGTCTTGGGTAACCCGAAATAGATTTGAAAGAGATTATTGTCGGCGTAACCCGAAATATATTGATGAATGTATGCGATATGTGCCTGCATTGCTTGCGGCATTTCAGACGCACACTGTAGGCGCCTGCGTTCATTGATTATATCCAGGCGGGCTCATGTTTGTATCTCCGTCAGTTGTGGTCTTTCGTTTTGAACCCGTGCCTGCTTTGCTTCCGCAGTTTCTGACGCGCGTTGTAGGCGTCTATGTACATTGTATTTGTTCATGCGGAGCTGTTTGGTTTTGGAGCCGAGACAGTTTTGCCTTCGCGGTTTCAGACGCGCGTTGTAGGTGCCTACGTCTATTGTTTTTATCCATGCGGGCTCGCTTTTGTAGCTCCATTAGTTGAGCTGGATCGTTTTGGAGCCGTGACCGTGACTCCATTAGTCATCCATTGTCTACCGTTAGTAATATGGATAATTGCACTTACTGTTAATACGGAGCGTTTTCTGTGGTTGTACCGTTAATAATGCATCACTGTAATGTGATTCACATATGCTATATGGTTTGGACGTGTGAGGATGCCGTACGTTTAATACAGAGAGTTTGTGGCGCGTTGTTGCTTCATGTCCTATTCAGAAGCACGTTTTGGATGCCTGCGCCTTTCGTACTTTCCCATGCCTTCCGTACTATCTTTGTGGACCTGTGGGGCCTCCGTAGCCTCTTCCGTTTGACTCTGGGGTGCAGCGCAGAATACTCTTTTTTGTGTGGCTGTGTCGTTAGTCGTTAGCTATGGGCGCGTTGTTGCTTCATTTCTCATTCACGTTAGTTGAGCTCTTTCGTTTTTGGGCCGTGACTCCTTCGTTCGCGGTGGATAAGACTTCGCTTGCGGTTTAAGAGACGCGCACTGTAGGTGCCTGCGCAGTACGTCTCATGGTCCCATCGCCGTGTACCTGCGTCCATATCCGGTTTATTCTCGGTTAGTAATATGGATACTTTACATTTACTTACCTTAAATTTCATTTGCCACAAATCTGCTCAAGTCTGTATGTTATCCAAGTCCCTCTGTAATGACTCAACAGATCCAAGATTATCTGCCATTCCACCTAGCTTTGTATCATCTGCAAACTTAAGCAGCTTGTAAATCATTTGCTGTTGCTCAGTGTTGGTCACCATAGGCATCTATTCTATCAGAAAGTTGGTTTTCTCCATTCCCCAAGAAAACATTTTTTTTTTCTCAGTCATCACTGCAAACTACATGGGGAAAGAAACATAAAAACTATCATTTTTGGTGGAGTATTCCTTTAAACTGCTGGTCCTCCAATTGTAGAAATATCTGTAAATAGTTGTCCTGAACTTGTGAGGTGCTTTTCACAAAGCCATTAACTAAATGCAAAATAATAATGAACACAGAGAAAGCTCTGTACACAGAGTGTACAGGCCAGAAGTTAAAGTCTTGTCTCTTGGAAGTGATGCTAACTACTATTCTGCTATTATCATGTCTACTCCTGCATGTATGCATTGTCATACCTACTTTGCATTATATATTGTAAGGTGGAGATTTGTTTAAGAATCTTATTATGCATTATTTATTTGGAGATCACATTCTCTGTGTCACCCTCATGCTTGACTTTTATGTTGTAATTGTGTTTGGAAAGAAATCCTAAACAGATCTTAGTTCACAACCCAAAAGCAAAGAGATCTTTTCCAGCTGCTGTCATCCAGTGTAAACTTCAGCATCTGTATGCTGATTAAGTGCATTCAAAAATGGATGAATGGGATGTTTAGAATGACAAAATATTTCCCCAGTTAGGACAATGAACAGATGGATTAACTGTGTTTGACCTGATTATAACACAGAAGGTTGATTTATCTGTCCTAAATGGGACACAACCTTTATAGACCACGGAGTTTATTTTTTTTATTCCACATTGTTCAATGGTTTAACACTCATTGACTGATTGACAGTTGGTCTTTCATTGAGATGTTTTGTAATACCTGAGAAATAACTACAGTATATGATTTTACTGATGATATATTCAGTTGTACTCAATAATGTTTTGATGTTTTTAGTCATTTTGCATACGTGATTTAATTACCCATGTAGCTGAGATTTTATTTTAATTTTTTTTCAAAAACAAAACAGAGCTCCAAAAACCTACAAATGTTCTGACATTAAACTACATAGACATTTAGGCCTTTCTAGAATGTGATTGGCTCTACTGCAAAAAATAAATTAGCCACACGCTCATATGAAATTTAATTTAACTCAATTTAAAATTGACCACCATCAATGAGATAGCACAAACATATAAGTTACATAAAAGGTAAATAGTCATGGTGTAGCATTATGGAGATGAGGGCATGATGATGCAAATAACGTTTTCATTCTAATTTCAAGTGGGCTAGCAAGTCAATAATAAAGCCTTGTGAAACAACCACCATGTAGTTGTAGTGGGCTGCTCAGTCCCATGCTGTACATGATTTACCAAACGTTACTACATTGCATAGACACCTTGTGTTGCACAATAGTAACTCAACATTTGAATCTAAAAAGTTCAAATGAGTTGATGTCCCAATCTGTTTATTATGGAGCAACAAAGGAGTGAAATGAAAATCACAAGCTGCAATATGATAAGAATATCAATGCTGTGTCAGGTCAGCAGATTTTTTTGTAACGGTCTTGACCAGGATCAGCGACATCATTAAGGTGAATTAGGCATTTGCCTATGGTGCAGATAATAAGGGGAATGGAAACCCAACTGCACGGGTTAGATACCAAACAGTCGGTTGGCACACTAATTAGCTTGGCCTAGGGCATAAAATAACCTAGCACCAACACTGGTCTTCCCATGGTATGTCTTCTTTACAAATCCATCCATTCATCCATCTATTCATTTTCAGAACCCATGCTAAACCAAATGATACAATTTATAATATTATACAAAACTGACCTGCCTGTCATTATTTTTCCTTTAAAAACTAACTTCAAAGAGATGCAGTGGTAGGTCCAGCTGTTCTCTCACAGCTACAGAAACCCAAGTTCAAATCCATTTTTTGTCTGTGAGAAGTTTGCATGGTCTTCCTGTGTCTACAAGAGTACTCTGGTCCTCCCACCCAAAGTCCAAAGACACTAGTGTTAAATTAATTTGTCATTCTAAACTTTTTAGGCAGTAAGTGTGGATGTGCACGTGAACATCCCTTGTGCTAAACTGACGCCTTGTCTACAGTTTCTTTCTGCCTACCACCCAGTGCTGCAGCCGTTATCACCCTGTATTGCATTAAGAGGGTTTGCTAATGGATGGCATTTTATACTCAGCCTATTTTGATGTGCTTACACATTTACACTAGCAGCAACAAAAAAAAAATATGGACATTTAATGCATTACACTTCCAGTGATTTGTATCCTCCTAAATATATACAATTAAGCAGGACAATTTCAAAGCAATTCAAATACAATGATTTCACATTACAAACTTTGACAGATCACAAGTTCCCATAGACTTTCACAAGCAGTACATATATTATAAACATTCATATTCAGTTGGGAACAAAAATAAAATCATAATAGTTTAAAGATACTTATTTTTTTTAAAGAGATATACCGCTTGAGCAGCCTGGATATTTTTGTGAGGAATTATATGCAGATTTTAGTTTATAACCCCAAATTGAAGAGATCTTTGCTAACTGCTGCCATCCAACGTAAACTTGAGCATCTAAATTAAACAAAGAACATAAATATTCCCCAGCTGTTCATTTGTGTTTCAGAAAATCTTGCCCAATATGTCCCCTTGAAGCCTACAGATATTGCTTGTGATAGAAGGCAGTAAACAGACAACTCTGAAGCAGAAGAGCTGCCAAACAGCATATGATTCTGATGTCATTAAGCCTAATCAGTTAAGTGCCATGTGATTTCATTGGGTTTGTCAAGGGCACATGATGGGTCAGACCATTTAGGTTAGAAGAATTCCATCTTTGCATGACACATTTAAAGCAGCGTTAAGCCCACTTGCAATGTATTTTGCCAGCAAGTGTTCAGTAGGATTTGGTTTAATTATCTGAACTGAATTTATCACTTGCTACTGAGGCAGACAATAGTAAGGTATGTCACCTCCATGTCATATTGAAACTGTACCTAGTAGTTTTCCAAAAAACAAGATGATTGCATCAAGGGTGGAAGGCAGGTGTTGAAATTTCTAAAAAAAATGGGGTTTATTTATTGGTATTGTTGTTTAATTAGCTGCTAGAAGAATGTGCGGATTGGGAGAGGGTGTGGGAAACCTTCTCTGCTGCTGTAATTCCTACAGTATATGGTGACAGAATTGCAAGTTTCAACACTGAATTGTAATTAAGCATTTTAACAGATTAAAGCTTAATTTGGGAGACTGCACAGAGCTGAGAAAATTCTTTCCTGAGAACTATAAATGAAGTGCATAAAACAGTTGTAAGTGGAACAGCTTTTTAAATATAAAGTTGCCTTCCAGTTTTTGAAATTCACATAGATCTACACTTAGAAAGACACACTGAAAAGAGACTCTCAGTAGCCTGATTATAAGTGAGTGTGCATGTGTGCGTGGGTGTGCGTGTGTGTGTATGTGTGTGTGCGCACGACTGTGTCCAGCAATGTACCAACATCTTGTGAAGGGTTTACAGGTTTAAAAAGGCATTATTGTCACTTACTGTTAGGATTAATATTTCTGTTGTATTTTTCCTGTGTCTCCTTGGGGTTATACTATATGCAAGGGATGTCAATATTTTTTTGTTTCAAGGTAGTTTTACGATCATTAAATCATTTATGTGTCTTTTCTGATGCCATTTTGTTATTAATGGTTCCACAATTTTGTGGTTTCTTTCCCATGATGCAGTGGTCCATAGTCTCAAATCACATGATTACAGTCTTGTCTGTTGTACATATTTGTTATTAATGTTTATTTTGGAATGCTTGATTAACATTGACTAATATGGCAACGTTAGTGTGCACATTAAGAGGATGCGCCATCTGTTCTCATGGTATATTCATGGTGTAAGATTAGGGCGTTTGATTGGCTGTCTCACAGGGCACTGCTGTTTGTTTCTTGCAACCTCTGTATGTGTTCTAATTAACCCGATCACAAGCAAATTTATACAAATCTTTTTTTTTTTTTTTAAACACAGCAACTGCTGTTCATTCGCACGCATGAGATGCTCTGGGACTGAATCGGGTGCTTCTCTGTGAGAGTTGTTTTATGCAAATTGTGTTAAATTTTCACTAACATGTTTATAGTTTTTAATGCTCCATTTTAATCCTTGAATCATTATGCTATGAATGTGTTTCACTAATTACTGACAGCAGACACTCAGCATGAATATCACAGCATTCAAAATGTCACGCATAATGCGCATTATTTCATTTAGTTAAAACGGTTCACTTTGCAGTACATCGAGACCACCCTTTCCAAAGGATCTCGGCACGATTGTTTTGATCCGCACCACAGTGCGACTGTTCACATCTACCTAAACAAACCAGACTTTCAAGGAAATCACACCAGAAAATGCCTTTAGAGACACTGGATTTAGGGTTCAATAGGGTACAATCTAATGACTGTAGCGTTCTACAGGGAGTTTTTAATGTTCACATTGTGAATTTCCCCTTGGGATTAATAAAGTATCTATCTATCTATCTATCTATCTATCTATCTATCTATCTATCTATCTATCTATCTATCTATCTATCTATCTATCTATCTATCTATCTATCTATCTATCTATCTATCTATGAGGAAATACCTGTGATTGGGAAGAATGGCCCAACTGATGTGAAAGCAGGTGATTAAATGTTCCTCGAATTCTGCATTAATAATATATTATCCCAAAATAATAAACAACATGGTCAAACACAAAGTTGCTCATGAGCGTGTCTGTCCTGTCCTGGTCTACCCTGAGCCAAAGCTCAAAGATAAATTCTGTAGTCAGGAGGTCTAATCTGAGACCTATATCCTCTGGTCACTCAGGTAAAGAGAGGTACTGAGCTGTCAGCTAATTACCACTGATTAATATCAGAACATTAGAACACCTTTGACAACAGCACACCATTAAGACCAACAAAACACATGGTTATTGTTCACCTAATATTTCCAAAATAACATGTAGCTTAGTTTTAAAAGCACTTAAAATACAACTCTCTACCACATGCTTAGTCAGTTGAGCTTGCCTGGACAGATAGAGAATCATCTGGACAGATGTGGAAGACCCAAATTGTTAGTAAGGGTATTTCTGGAAACAACTAATGGTTGAGTCTGCTAGGAATGAGTCACTGAGTGAAAGTCCTAAATTTAGCTTTGCCCCACAACACTGCACTAACAAGGTCTGTAAGCTGGCACTGTTAGAGGTTACCTTTGTATTGTATATCGTCTGTTGTTTCCATCCTGCACCCCCCTGTTTTCTGTATCATGTTTTGGTACTCTGAGTGATACACTTGTTTGGCATTGTACAGTTTAAAAAAACAAGAGCAGCCGGGCCTGAATTGGAACCAAGCTGCAGTCTTCAGATTCTGTTTGGAAGCAGAGCTCAGTTATAATGCAGCATTTTTCAAACAAAATAAATGTGAAAGAATTTTACAGTTCTAAGAAAACTCAAAGTGCACACCAGCTGCAAAAATATGTGCATGCGTAAATTGTGTTCTTCTGTATACACACAGCAAATTGAAATGATGTTCATCCTGTAAGAGACAAGTTGAAAATATGAAAGGTTGTCTGAGACATTCCAGGAATATACTTTGTTATGATAGAAAGCAAATATTCTTAGAATGCTCAATTAATTTATTGTAAAACTACAAAAACTGTTATCGCATCAGTCTGTAGTAATAATATTTTAAGTTTTTAAAAGCCTGTACAAGCTGTCACAATTCATACTTCAAAAATATACAACAGTAACCATTCTTTTATCTGCGTCAAACATGTGCAAGCAGGGGACACCTTTCAAGGCTCATGCCAGGTAAGCAATGCCACCCCTAGTAGAAGGGATGTGCTGTTGTTAGCATGATCTCCCTTCTTCTCTGCAGTTCAGGGGAAGACATCAATTCTGCACCAGCCCAGCCTTCTAGGGAATGCACTTGAATATTGAGATGACGTCCAGAAGGGGGCATTCATGCTGGACCCATAATTGTTAGAGACAAAACTCCTGGCCAGAAGTATTCTTTTTATGACTTCTTGAGCAGTGCAGGATTTACGTATAAGCTACACAAACTATAGCTTAGGGCCCCCGCCTTCTTGGGGGCCCCCAAAACAAATTGTCCGAGTGAGCAATTGTCATATATACTTAAATATACTACAGCATTATTTGTCCCAATTAGGCCCGGCCTTAGACATAGGCAAAGTAGGCGACCGCCTAGGGCCCCGGCGTCTGGGGGACCCCGGATCGACTCCTTGGTCTAATTTTCACGCATTTCACAGAGTTTCCAGGGGAGCTCCGCCCCCCCCCCTCAGGGGGCCCCTGGACCCCCCTTTCACCTAGGGCCCCATAATACCTGAGACTGGGCCTGTTCTTGAGTGACCAACAGTCACTGCTACTTTGGACGGTGCTGTACCTTATTTTTGCATTTTTCTTTTTGCCATCATTAAATGGGGTTCTGCCATTGTGGAGCTCCAGTTCTAATTGTCCAGCGTTCATCATTTTCACACACATTACAGAGTTACTGGGAACAGACCACATTGAAACAACCACTTACACTGCCAATTAAATTTAAAGTCACTGATTGATCTGGAATGCAAATCTTTAGCAATTGAGAGGAATCTTCTATAGCTGAAGAAAACCCACTGTGGGGTCCATAATGATTATGTGCCTCCATAATCAAATATTAATTTCTATTAGTGATCAAATTATCCAGGGATTGGCAATAACCTAGCATTCTACAGAGCAGCAGGAAATTAAAACGACTTCATAGAGTTTTAGTGGGAATAAGTCAAGATTATAAAACTACTGAGAGGATTTTACAATGTTGACTGCTTTATTTGGGTTTGTAGATTGTTTTTATAACTCATTCTCATAAATGTTGACAGTTTCACATCTGATTATAAAGCAGTAGCACTAAAGTCAGTTTGATTCTTTTCATTTTAACTAGAATTATGTTAGTAAAAACAACTAATGGATGGGTCTGTTAGGAATAAATCTCAGAGTGAAAACCTTAAATTATAAAAATAATTTATGTTTATTTTAGTTACTGTTGTGTTATAAACGGTAAGGTATAAAATTCAAGAGAAAAACTAAACTAAGTAAGTTATGTAGAATGGCAAAGTGGCTTAATCCAGTTCAATGACATGTGAGCAAGAGTTTGTCCCAGCAATACAGGACACAAAAGAATGGACTGAGTATCAATAAGAAGCAAAATAAGATGAAAAGGGCAGTAATTATCAAAATTGTATTATAAATTGTAGAACTGGCAAGAGAACTAAGTAGGTAATAACACCAAACAGAAACATAAACACAATTATGTGCAGCTTCTAAGTGCTGAGCTGGTAACATCATTTCAACAGAGGCTCACCTAATTGACAAACTAATTAAAACGGCACTCTGGACACCCTGGAGGTTGTAGCAAAAGAGAAAATGAATCAAAAACCGAGTGCCATTATGAACAAGACAGCTCATCATCTCTCTGACACAATAACACTAAGGACTTTCATTCAACAGAATTGTGTCAAGAAACCCTACTGGGGCTCCTTTATACCAACTGCAATGTGTCTGTATAGTGCATCACTGTGACTGTGACTGCCAAGTTAGAAATGTTAGTTTGTTTCTTTTTAAATTTTCTTCCTTTTTAGTCATTCTGGTATGTGCTCAGACCAAAGTGCGTGCATGTGTATAATTATTTATCTGTCTATTTATGTATGCATTTATTTATTTAAAGAGTCAAATTTCCCCTTGGAATCAAACTTCTATCTATGTACAGAAATCTATAGGTGGCAGAAAACTTAAAATATGCACAACACAGACAATGATATATTACCAAATAAAAACAAAACATGGCAATACAGAACGTTAACAATACATAAAATTAAAGAAATTATAAATCAGTTTACATGCCAGTAAAACCGTTCAAGAGCAGTCAGTCGATGTGCATCACGAAAACAAAATAAAACCAGGTAGTTGATGCAGAGAAATTCCGTTTAGCCAGAGTCAGGTTCAGGGCTTGTGTCTGGAGTAAACTGAGCTACCTAGAAAGAAATTTGCTGCTGTTGTACTCACACAGTGTTAGATGCCTTTTACTATTTTGTTCAGTAATTCTCATCCATAAACTGAGCATTTCTTTAGGAATGAACTGCATACTCAAGAACAGGTTTCTATTAACTTTCTGAAAACAGGATTCAATTTGCTTTCGTATAAAAATAATCAATATCTTAGAAGCCATACCAGTCTTTTCAAACAGGTGAAATTTAAGACATTCTAGAGTGACATATTCTAGGCCTACAATTACAGATATAATACATATTCATACATTTTGGAAGTTACAATGCTTACATTTATTGTTCGATTGCATTTTGCTGGCAGAGTTTAATGTCTTGTTTAATCTAATGTAACAGTTTGCTGACAAATACATTATTGCTAATTTGAAAAGTATGAAGCCAACACCAAGGCAGTGTTTGCCAACACCACTAAACACCAGCTTCTAAGAACTAATAATCTGGGAACCTTTTCTTCTGTCAGGGATTGCATTTCTTTCATTGTTTTCAATTTTGGAAAATTGATGTTGTTAGTCTTACTGCTGAGGAACTTTATTCGCCCTTTGCTTTTCATAGAATATGCAAGTTTGGTTTTAAGACAACAGACACCTATAATACTGCATTTATTTAATACATAAACTTTTCAGATATTAAAAAAGGCAGCTGCAATATATGCTGAAAATGAAACTTCATTCCTGTTTTATTTATCCATCTACTTTGTAATGTTATGCAGTTCTTCATGTGGGGAGTCTATGTATTTGTTGGCAGTACTGAAGATGAGGCAAGAAACAACCGTGGATGATGTGTTGCACAACTAAGTACAAGCAAACATGTAAATGGCAACAACCAGAAAAGATTAGCTAGAGACTAAGCTAACCGATTTATCCAATCGTGTTGTTGAAGAAGATATAACATTTAGTTCAAAAGTTAGCCTAAGCAGTTTATTTTGAGCACATTCTACCTTCACTTTAAAGAATTCATCAACTTGAAAAGTCCCTAATATATTGACTGTGAGGTGGCACAATAACACAGTAGCTTGCACTGCCACTTCAGAATTCCAGATTCTAAGAGCTTCACTCCTCCACGTTTGCTCAATGTCCACACTAATTTTTCCAGTCACTCTCGTTTCTACCCACATCAATAAGATTTGCAGATAAGATTGATTAGTCTCTGTGTGTGCCCTACTACATTTTCACTTTTTGTCCACAATATCCCACCATTTTTAACCACTGATAATGGAGACTTTTAAAAATGCTCTGCAGAGCCATAACCTTCTAAAAACATCGGATCAGCATTGTATCGTGGATGGATACAAATATAGACTTTTAAAAATGCAATCTTTAATTATGCTCCGATTTGTTTCTAATTATTATGTAGCCCTTCTGTAACTGGAATCTGCTTATAACAATGTCTCATTCCCTGACTGGTCACCCTTCACAGAAGAAAACCAAATTCCAACACAGCAGACATAAAGGAGTTGGTTTCTATGGTGCTTGTTGTGTTGCTTATCTAGATGTATTTAAATTGTGGTTTGTACAGTTTGAATGCTGCATACATATCGCAATGGCTGCTACAGTTTTGTCATAAATTCCATGGTTAGAAGCATTGCCATAGCCTTCAAGGATCTTTCCACTGATGCATACATGCCCAGTGTAAGTCTACTTCATATGCGTTTTCGGTTGTTCTAGTGTGGATGGAAATGCTTACATAAACTATGTGAAAATCCTAGTGTGGACAGAAATTGTTTTTGTTGAAAAATCCTATTTTTAAATAAAAACCTACTGTTGTATTGGGCCTATATGACTGAGTGGATGTGCCAATGAAATGCCACTTTTTTATCTGACAGTCAGTGCTGGAGGCATAGGCGTTTGCCCCTCATAACCATGTAGTTTAATAACTGAACTTGTAAAATGGATGAATTGACATTATTGATATCATTTTAAGTTTTTTTTTATAATATTGTGATTTATTTTAAAGCTTGATTATTTGTATCTGCCACACTACTACTGGTCTTACTGTGCTGTGTGCTAATTCATATTCAAATGTGAATTAAGTTTGTTGTCTTTTTTAATTAGTAAAAGTACATTTATTATTGGTAATATTGATTGTGAAAATTATATGCTTATGAATGTTACAATAAAATAGCAAACAAAGGAAAGGAAAGAGAATATCTAAATAAAACTGAATAAATCACAATATCTGTATATAAATATACAAGTATATTTACAGTACATAAGCATTATGGTTCTTATTGAGCTTCTGTTTGTCATTAAACATCTTAACCTCTGAAGGTTTTAAAGCTCTGGTTGTTGGTCTGAATTGCATAATTCTATTGCAAACTGACCTACTAAAAAGTATTTATAGTATTGAAGCACCTCTGGGTGCTCCAGATTCCTCCCACAGTCCAAAGACATGCAGGTTAGGTGCATTGGTGATCCTAAATTGTCCCTAGTGTGTGTGTGTGCCCTGCGGTGGGCTGGTGCCCTGCCCAGGATTTGTTTCCTGCCTTCGGATGATTGAGTGAAGGCTACAACACTGCATACACAGAACATTTTAGTAAAATATACCATCTAACATTACATTTTTAAATGTTTTAGATGGTTTACATTATTTAAAAAACTGCAATTTCTAACTGCTTAAGAAATTCCAGAAATTAGTTATGAGGGTTTTCAAAACTCCACCAGTGCTCTAATATCACTGTGATGAGCAAAAAAAGCTTCGATTTGCATACAGTTTCACAAAACTGACAGTACAATTATTTTTACAGGTGATTTTGGAATTGTGAAACACAAAACCTCACTAAAGAGTGTTTTGGGGCTTTTTTTCTAGGTTGAAAACAAGGAATACTGCTCCCTAAAGTCTTGTTCATGCTTCCAAGTTAAGCAAAGCATGAAATCCATATCAGTATGATCAGTAAAATAAAATGTTTATGTCTCTTGTTCAACATATACTGTAGGAGTGTAGTGTGTTTTTTAAAAATCTGGCATGCTGCACATCTTCTACACAAAGACACATTAGAACGCACTGTTGTACACATTACTGTGTTTTCTCCACAGGAACACTCAGTACACAGAAAGTTGCCGCTGCCAACCCCACCCCATCTTTTGCTGTTATTTAGCAAACACCTTATCCTAGCTGAGGATATGCACACTTCTGTTTTTTTTTCCTCAGTAGATACCTTTCTTTACAAAACTAAATGACAGAATTAGAATCCCTGAGTTGGAATTAAAATCTCCAAAATTCCAGAAAAGACAAAAAACTAGCCAGACAACATAAATGAAAAAACACAACATTTAAAAAAATATCCTGTGTTATTTCTCAAAGAACATCATTGCTCACCAACTAACAATTCTGCCTATGCCGCAGAAAAGGCAATTTATATTGACAAGAACCAGAAGAAGAAACATAACTGTACGACATGCGGCATACGACATTAGGATCAGATATCCAACCCTTCTTTCACCAAAGCCAGTAATCAGAACCCAAAGATGTAGTCCATAATTACAAAGCACAAAGTTAGCATAAAGGAAAATAAATCAAGTACTGATATGCAGACAATACAGTAATATTAAATTGTTATACACAAAAAAGATAAGGGTTTCTTGCACTAACTACAATTATTGGTGACACCAGTAATGGTGCACTGCACGATGACATGCAGTGAATACACTTGACTTGAGCATTTCATAGTTTTTGAAGTGCTTGCTGCTTCCTGAGCAGCTCTTCTTTTCTCCACCCTAGCGGTCCGCTTCTTCTCTTCTTTCATCGGCATCTTTTCGCGTTAAAACTGATTAAGTCAGTGTTTGTGTTGCAATTGCTTAGTACGTTTTATTTATTGTTTCACTTAAGCTGGCACTTAAATCTTCAATCTGCCTCAAGAATGATTTAAGATATGAAGAGGTGGGGGAAGTGATGGAGAAGGTGGTAGGGATGAGAACGGGGCCCATACATATGCGCCTCATGGCCGCACTGTTGGCCACTGCCAAGAGTTGATTCTACAATAAAATAAAATAAAAATAACCTTGGAGGTCAATCATCTCTCCAAAAGCGGACAGTAGAGGTCACATAGTATATGTGTACCAAATTTCAGTTCAATAGGTCAAGCGGTTTGCAATCTACAGGTGATTTAAAATCCTGAACAGACAAACAAACGGCCACGGTAGAGTATTATATATAAAGATATGATCTTGGGCCAGAAGAATTAAAATGGCAAATTCTTTTTTGTGTGTGGGTTCTGCTTGAAAATGGCCTCACATGTGACCTTTACAAATTGATTAAATGTCCCAAGCTAGACTGCATTATGATTTGTGCCTGCCACAGAAAGTGGCTGTGGCCTTAGTTTTGCCTTCTTTGTTGGTGTTTCTTGTGATCAAACTAAATGAAGTAGGGATTTGGGACATGATGTGTAGGTAGGTACAAAATTGTCTCAAATGCAGGAAGGAAAGGGTAACGGTGAGGAGAACTTTTTCAGATTTAGTTAATGTTGAAAGTGGTATCCCTCAATAATGCTAGGACCAGTGCTCTTTTTAAAATAGAAAAACTATCTGGACAAGAATGTAATCAATAAGCTGGTTAAGTCTGCAGATGATAGCAAACTAGGTAGAAGGGCAGATGATGCAGAAACAGCTGAATTGTTACAGAAGGACCTGGGTACCATACAGACATGGCCAGATTTGTGGTGGTTGAAATTTAATTTAAGTAAATGAAAAGTATTACATGTATAAAATAAAGTGTTAGATCTGAATACACAACAGGAGGTCTGAAACTTGAAAGTACACTTCTTGAGAAGGACCTAGGAGTCATAGTGGACTCATAATTATCTACATCCAGAATATGTACAGAAGTGATCAAGCAGGCTAATATGATGTTAGGTTACATATCACAATGTGTGGAGTACAAATCAAATTATGCTTAAGTTATGTGTTGCCTCAAAAGCTTGCATATTGTAATATTTTTAGTTAGCCAATAAAAGGTGTCATTTTGCTTGGCTTTTCTCTGCTTAAGTTATATAACACACGAGTGAGGTCTCCTAAGAATGACCATGTTCAGTTTTGCTCTCCACATTACAAAAAAGACATAGTAGCACTAGAGAAGGAGAGCAACTAGATTATTTCCAGGACTAACAGGTATCAGCTAGGAGGAAAAATGGATCCCATTTGTTACTTTAAAATAAAGTTTGTGACAAGAACATAGGGACACATTTGGAAACTTGTTATGGGTAGGTTTTGCACAAATGTTAGAAATTTTTCTTCATGTAAAGAACACGTGGAATAAATTATCAAGTATTGTGGTGATGAGCAGAACAATAGAGGTGAATAGGATAGGTGAACTTGTTGGCCTGAATGGCCTGTTCTCGTAACATTTTGTTCTGATGTACTAATATTTATGGATCGCCTTCCTTATGCAGTCTCTAAACATGTGTCCATATTCATTTTGCTCCTTCAGAATAATAGTTTTCTTTTTTGCTTTGGTGAGAATGGAGTTCATGTATTCAGGTATCTGGGGAAGGGGTATGGAGGGCAAAGCCCTGTGCATATTGAAGACTTTAACTTTTTTTGGTATGTCGTATTATCACAAGTGACCTTCATGAGAAAAATAAAATGAAAAATGAGGTAGTAATGAGACAAGACTTAATTCTGTAAATCACAAATTAGAGAAGATAGAAGTGATACTAAAGGAATATCTGATTTATAATTGACACCACACTTCAGCCCTTTAATTGTTGGAGTCGGATGTTCCACAGTTTGCACATAATGGAACTAAAAACTACATCTACATTAACTGACTTTAGTGCGCACCATTTCAGAGTGCTAGTTTGTAACACAAGGATGTCCCTAAATTTCTACCAGAAGGGCTACCAGGATATGAATGGGCCAGCTGAGGGTCACACTGTGTGTCAGTGATGACGACTGAGCCTGTAACCCTGCGGTTTTCAGTCTACTATCTTAGGCCACATGATCTTAGAAGAAAGCTTTGTTTCTGAGACACTGAGAAGATACATGTCAGAAGGGGTAAGAGTCGTCTTTAGAATATAGGCCACCTACAACTACAAAACCTTATGACCAGATTGAAACATTTGTTCCAGGTAGGATTTTATCTGCCTAAGCACTCTTACTTAAGCTAAACAACAATACACGTACCTGACATATACAGTCTGTTTAACAGCACAGCAGAAAATTCAAATTTTATTCTGGGAAGTGACATAGCACATTTTAATAATATCTGGCTGAAAGAAAATCTTCATTTTAATTTGTCGTTTGAGAACATTTCTGTGACACATCTGAACTATTTTCTTTTAGATAATAAAAGTATGAGATAGGAAATAAATAAAGATTTCCAAAGTAATACAGTATTAGATGCTTAGTTGGTCGATTGGCCATACCTTGTTGGAAATTTTTTCAGATTTTTCCTGAGAGATCCATAGCTATTCTTATGGTGTGCAATGGATAAATGGTCCCTTTAATTAATATGACAACATAACAAGACCTATAAAAGATATTATCTAGTCATCTAAATGGATTCCTCCAATAAAAGATTACATTTTCCAGACACTTAAGTAAAAGTCTTAAGGTCTATGTACAGCAAGGAACCCTTGAGGCAATGAAATTAACTTGTAGTAAACAATAGGATCATTATGCACAGGTCAATTGTGTCACAGGCTCGTGGGATCACGCACTATTCAGTACAATCAGCTCTCTAAGTAGACGACTAATTTCATTGGTTCCACTTGATAGTCATGGTGGAATCATGCTGGCGCTTAGCTGTTCAGTCAGCAGGTTTCAAAAAGGATGCTTCAAGTCAAGAGATTTTCAAAAGCTCTATTACTAGTGACTTATGGCTAATATGCTAAACTAATCCCCCTCCTCGTATTTATGCATTTGCCTTTGCCAGTGGTAGGTATGGTTACTTACACCTTAATGTACAGCCATTGGAAATTCACAATGAGAAAGTACAAAAGCCCGGTTGATTCCACACACTCTTCAAAGAGCTAGCTTTGCAACACATTTTCCTGTAAATCTGAACAATGTCTGGCTTTCTTCCCCAACTGGTTATTTCCTGCAGTACTCACATGGTGTTTGGGAACAGCTTGTGTGATCTCTACTTTAAACCTTTTATGAGCATAAGCCCAGAGCAAAAAAAAAAAAATCCAGGCAGCAGTTCCTGACAGTTTGTTAGGTAAAATATGTTACTTTGCCATCAAATGAATTTACTGACAATTTGCTGTTTTCGCAACTTTGGGATCACTAGAAAAATGAGGAAGAGGAAAAAATGGTGCCAACTCACTGAATAACTATTCAGGAAAAATGCAACAAGAAAGCAAACCCAAAATTACAAGTTGTACAAGGAACTGTAGCTGGGCTGAAGAAAGAAAGAAAGAAAGAAAGAAAGAAAGAAAGAAAGAAAGAAAGAAAGAAAGAAAGAAAGAAAGAAAGAAAGAAAGAAAGAAAGACTGGTCTAAAGCCTAAAACTAATCCTCATCTTTTTGCACATTATGTACACAGAGCTGGCAATTTTTGCAATAGCTACCAAACAATTTTTTATTTTATTTTGTAAACTATGAGTAATTTTTAAAGATCTGCACAAACATCTGATATGGTTATACTACTACTATTAGTCCATTTCCCCTATAAATCCATGTATTTTATCCATCCATTTTCTGATTGTTCTTTTTTGTCTGAATGGGACTTCAGGAACTCAGGAACCAAACCTTCATGCTAGAGTTCACACACATCTGCACAAACACATTCAGTCAGACTATTTGGTTGTAAGCAATTACCCTAACACGAGCATCTTTGAAAGGAAAGAGGATTACCCAGAGAAAAACATGGGGAGAACACAGGGAGGACATGCAGCCTCCACTTTGACATCGGTCAGAGAATCAAGCCCAGGTTTTAGAAGCTCTGTTATTCATTTTAGAGTGGATTTCATACTCCTTCACTTTCTTCATATTTTATTGTGCTTTAGATTTAATGTTAAATGGATATATTTGCCATTTTTGACTATCGATCTACAAACAATATCCCATAATGACAAAATCTATCTATCTATCTATCTATCTATCTATCTATCTATCTATCTATCTATCTATCTATCTATCTATCTATCTATCTATCTATCTATCTATCTATCTATCTGATGGACTGGCATCTCATACAGTGGTGTCTCAAACCTGATGCTGTAGAATAGACTCTCTCCATCTTTGACTCTGAATTTAACTAAGTCAGTTTCATAATGTTGTATTATACCTGTATTTATTTTGACTGTTTTAATATATTTGCTGCTTGTTTTCTATACTCTCTGTAATTTACTTTGTTTTCAGTATTACTTAATTGAAGGATAGATT
Source organism: Erpetoichthys calabaricus (assembly GCF_900747795.2). Classification (NCBI taxonomy): domain Eukaryota; kingdom Metazoa; phylum Chordata; class Cladistia; order Polypteriformes; family Polypteridae; genus Erpetoichthys; species Erpetoichthys calabaricus. The sequence goes on from NC_041399.2 coordinate 38,050,018, forward strand.
TGAAGCAAGTTACGAAAGCAATACAATCTTTTACTTACAAAAAACAGCATTGTATGAGCATCAATTGTGCACAATGTCAGAAAATATCTTTTTATGTAAATGGCGAAAATCTGTACTCAGTCAGCCTCATATCAGCAGCTCACACAATTTTCATGTAAATAGTAAAGTAAAGGCAAACTATGTTTCAAAACCACTTGCAGGCAAAAGTTAATTCTGCACAGGATCTCCAAAAAGAGTTGAGAGTAAATGTATTCAAAACAAAGTAGATCTTTTTTGTTTTTTTAAATAATGGTCATTAGGAAGAGTAGACTAACATTATCACTTTAATCAGAAATTGTCCTTAAAGAGTCAATGCTTTGCTTTGCTTGATCTAATTTCAAGCTAACTTTATGGTGAGAGTTGACACCAATGATGCTGTGTTAGCATTTTCATGTGCTTGTCTTAGTAGAATTTGTCCAATTTATTCTTTTAATTATTATTATTATTATCAAAAAGAAATAGAGTGACAATATATATTCATAATTACAGAGTGGTGATGTCTTGCTCATACTAAACAGTTTAAAGAAACATCATCAGATTTAAATCAATGGAGTTATTGGAAGGCTGCATTGACAAAGAACTAAAAAAGTAAAAGTTATTAACATGCTGTTTTGGCTGAATAGCCTTCATCTGCTGTATGCACCATTCACATTAAAATCTTTAACCTCCTGTAAAATGAAATCAAATTAGGTTAACTTTATCAGTTTTTCCTTGTTTTAGAAACATACCCAACCATCTACAGGTAAGTCTTTCTTCACTTTTAAGATTAACAACATCCTCATGTGTAATATTAGACAACTTTGGCTGATCCTGTTACATTCAAGGAAGCTTCAAGTAAGTGAATGATTCAGGGTCAGAAAATAGAAACCTGCAACCTGTGAGCTGCACATTCAAGTTCCAAGCATGATGGCCCATTGCCTTTACAGACGTGACAGTGAAATGTTTTAACAAATGGATGCCTAAGAGGAGGTAGATGGTCAGTTGTCCTCGGTCTCCAGGACTGTGACTATATCTGACTTTGTTTTTGGTCTGTTATAACTCACCGCTGACTCCCCAGAGGTTTATTTTCTCCAGGGATTCCACTGACTGTAGTCTTTCTTTTCCTCTATTTTGTTGTCAACTAGCCATAGTTCAATGATAATGTTAATGGACAGATTTTGTTATACTCCATCCATCCATCCATTTTCCAACCCGCTGAATCCGAACACAGGGTCACGGGGGTCTGCTGGAGCCAATCCCAGCCAACACAGGGCACAAGGCAGCGTGGCAGGGTGCCAACCCACTGCAGGACACACACAAACACCCCAAGCACATACTAGGGCCAATTTAGAATCGCCAATCCACCTAACCTGCATGTCTTTGGACTGTGGGAGGAAACCGGAGCGCCCGGAGGAAACCCACGCAGACACGGGGAGAACATGCAAACTCCACACAGGGAGGACCCGGGAAGTGAACCCAGGTCCCCAGATCTCCCAACTGCGAGGCAGCAGCGCTACCCACTGCGCCACCGTGCCGCCCGTGTTAACATTATGTAATTAGTAATTTGTACAGCTGTAATTGAATATTACCTGTGAACTTTTTATACCGGGTAGCGCAGTGGTAGCACTGCTGCCTCGCAGTTAGGAGACCCGGGTTCGCTTCCTGGGTCCTCCCTGCGTGGAGTTTGCATGTTCTCCCCGTGTCTGTGTGGGTTTCCTCCGGCTGCTCCGGTTTCTTCCTACAGTCCAAAGACATGCAGGTTAGGTGTATTGGCCGTCCTAAATTGTCCCGTGTGTGCCCTGCGGTGGACTGGCACCCTGCCCAGGATTTGTTTCTTGCCTTGTGCCTTGTGTTGGCTGGGATTGGCTCTTTAGTGACCCTGTAGTTAGGATATAGTGGGTTGAATAATGGATGGATGATTGAGTGAAGGCTAGAACACTGCATACATAGAACATTTTGGTAAAATATGCCATCTAACGTTGTCCTTGGTGTGTGTGTGTCTTGCGGTGGGCTGGCGCCCTGGGATTGTACCTGCCTTGTGCCCTATGCTGGCTGGGATTGGCTCCTGCGGACCCCTGTGACCCTGTGTTAGGATATAGCGGGTTGGGTATTGACAGACTGACTGACTTTTTATACCACTCCAAGCCTGCACTCAGAGGAGGATGTCATACAATAAACTGAATTTGCTACATTAAGGAATCTTAATGTTCTATCTGTACCTGACATAAGTGCTGTTAAAGTAATAGTTGTAGCAGTAGTAGTAGCAGTGCTAATATCGTCACTTGTACAGAGTACAGCGAAGCTCTTACTTTCATGTCTGACTCACATGAAACATGTTGCAACTAAATAAATTGATGTCGGTTAGTTCCAAGTCTCAAGGGGACCCAAATCTCTCTTCCCTTGTAGGAATGTATCTCATAGAATGTACAGAAATGTACTTTACGGTAATTCAGGGTAGCTAATCAATCTACATTGAAGTCTTAAAATTCTGTAAGGCCAGACCAAGGTCCCTGGGGAAAATGAGAAGGTTTACATAGAAGAGACCTTAACCCAGTGTTAAGTGTAAATGCATCAGTAAAAATACCCAGAATACCACCTAAAATGATACTTCAAATTGTAGTGATACTCAGCAAGATGTTAATTCAGGTTAGTACCAAGTGTTGGGTGTCATGTTGGCAAAATCTGATCTCTTGTCTCTTTTAAACATAAAGAAACATCTTGCTTGGTTACTAAAGACAGCCTGGTAGATTATGGGGATGCTATGAAAAAGACTGGGCTGAGTGGATTTTGTGGAGCATCAACCATCTGCTACAAACCAGAAAACTCTTGGTGGTTGCACAAACAAGTGGCTATATGCACGGTATGGATCCCCCCAACCGTTTTAGCAGCAACAAATGTAATCAGGTGAATTTGACATGAAGCCCCCCATGCGCAATATGTTTTGTCTTGTTAGTTCTGTTATCCTTATGGGGTTTTTTTTGGGAATGAGACATGCCATATTCATTGGAACAGTACATTTTGATTGTGGAGCTTTCTATTCATACAGGCTTCTTCAAGTTGACACAAGAAAGATTTGTGGAACAAAATTCCATCTCAAGGGTCAATGCAAACACTCAGCTGTTGGTGAAAAATTGGCCCACTACCAGTTCAGTGAGCAGTCCACTGAAACCAAGAATGCCTTTTGTCCGTACCCCACAGGTTCTCACTGTTATAATTCTGGACATTCTTTAGTTTTTTTTCTACACCTTGAGTTACTTTTATCCGCATTGTTTGCTATGGGAAACCCATTTCTGTCATTAGTTTATTGATTTGGTGTAATTTGCGGTGGAAGATTCACTTTGTTAGCTTAATTTCTAAAAACAAGCACTTTCAGACTTTGGCTTTGTTATAAAACTATTCTCTCATTTTTACCCTAAAAACTTCTGGTTCTAATGAATTTTAGGATACATCTCTGCTCTCTACAATCACCTTTTTTGGTCTTGTTTTATTTAATCATCTCCCAATCATGTACTTTTTTTTCACAATACTATTCAGGTGCAACACATCACCAAATTGCAGATCTTATAGAAAGAATTCCTCATAAGTCGATGCAGAGATTATAACCGCCAAGGTGATGAAAGCATGTTCTCCATGATTTGATTTGTGGGCTACTGTTTTGAGTGCCACATGGTACTTTTGTTAGGGATTCATATGATATTTACGGAACATAAATAAATTTGGAGGCTTTGCAGATAAACTATTTTGTTAAAACATATTTATGTATTTCTTTAGTTCTGGTGAGCGAATATATAATACTTGAACTAACCAGAAAATTAATAAAGTGTCCTTTCTAGTACATCCTACATTCTAAATCAGTAGTACAGTAGTTGTCTTTGTTGCTGTTTGGATAACCAAGGGCAAGTGACTTTCAGAGCCCATGGCTGAGATAACTCGTTAAATAAACACTTCCATGAAACCTTTGTACACTATGCACTGCAAGTGAATCACCTAGAAAAACTAAATACAGTAATTCAGCTGCAAAACTTAAACCACACAGAAATGTTTGAGGGGAAGATTTCACTGTTGTCCTCAAACACTTAACATTGGTTAACATGGGGTGCAAATGTCAATATGGGAAATTGAAACTAAATATCAATGTAACGCTAAAGGACTATAGCAAAATGGTGACATTATAAAATAAATATGCATCCAGCAGGCCTTGCTGTCAGGGCCATCATCACTTACTTTCTTGTTAGAAAGGACATGTAATGTTCTTTATTGTTCTTTTCTTTAATTCGCCTTATACAATTTCTCGTATTAGGAATTTGTTAGTTTCCGCATACCCCTTGGGGTCAGAGCGCAGGGGTCAGCCATTGTACAGCACCCCTGGAGCAATTACAGGTTAAAGGCCTTGCTCCAGGGCCCAGCAGAGTAGGATCTCTTTTGGCAGTGACGGGGATTCGAACCGGCAACCTTCGAGATACCAGCACAGATCCTTAGCCGCAGAGCCAAAACTCCACCCTATTATCTCATCAACACTCAAAAGGTCATGTCACATTACACAACATTTACAGAAACATTCAGTCATAGCCTTCATTTGTGCAAGTTGGAGGGAGTCGGAGGCAGCCATTGACGTGCTTCCCAGCGACTCAGTCCAATTAGTCAATGACTTGCTGCGATAAATCAAACAGGTTTCAGTTTCTCTTTTTTTTAGTCATAGGGCTCTGGCACTGTGTGCATGAGAACTAACAACCAATGAATACTTATCTGAAGGTACAATACATATAATGCAGCAACATGGAATAAGGAATGCAGGTGTTTTGGACTTCACAAACAGAAGAGAAGCTCGTCTGTCTGATGTCTCATGTTTTACATATCACTAAAGAATAGAAAAAAGAAAGAAAAGGGCTGTAGCTGTCAACCCATTGTACAGTGCTGGCTCCATCAGGCAGTATGCTATTAGTTATGACAAAAAGGAATGAGCACAACTGGATCTGGAAAGTCAGCACACAGTCTCTAAAGTACACATAGCCAGCCAATTTCAGTCATTAAACTTGACTTTGTCTGGCAACAAAATGGCAGTCAGCAAGTATGTCCTGCTAACCCACAACTAAACGTCAAGTAATGTGAAATTGACTTCAACTGCTTGCCAGTGGCACAACCAACCTGTTTGTTTTATGCACATTTATAAATTCTGATCAACTTTGTGCATCTCAGAAGATATTTGACTTCTACAAAAGAATTGACTCGGTTAACAAATGAGTATATTTATTGTTTTTATTCAGAGGATAATGCAGTGGTTAGTACTGCTGCCTCATGGAACTAGCAGCCTGGATTTGAATCACATGCCCAGTCAGTGTCTGCATGGAGCTTCCACATTCTCCCCATGTCTGTATGCTTTTCTCCAGATGCTCTGGGTTCTCTCCCACAGCCCCAAAGCTCAGCCTGTTACATTACTTGATAACTGAAATTTGGCCAGGATTGGGGGGTGTCCCATGAGAAGGATTGCCATGCCATGTTTGGTTCCTACCTTGAACCCGATGCTGCCAAGAATTGGATTAAGGAGTTTTGACAGAGTTATGTTTTTATTCAGTTTTATATAAAGCAGTTTTTTTAGCGATTTTATTTCCTGTGGATTATTAGTAAGGAATTTAAAATAAAAAAAAAAGATCGTTTTGAATAATTACTTTTGAATAAAATGTTCCAAAGGATTCTTCCAGAAATATTAATCTAAAAATTCAAAAAGAGTGAAAGTGCTGAAAACACAAAGTTGCTCCTGTGGGCCACCCGCAATATGCTGATGCCCAGCTTGGAGCACAGCCCATATTTTGGGGAGCTATGCTGCAAGGAAAAATGCCAAATGTTTCAAATAAATACAAAAGGTAACTGTGAAAGATATATACAGTACCTATGGTGGACTGCACTGCGGTGGTGATTTATAAGACATGAACAAGAATGTGCAAGTGCCCCTTAGGTAACAGTGGGTTTATACATGGGTTATAATGAACTCATTATTTACAGAGGCTTTAAGCGAGTGCCACATATTCTACCTGCCATACGGCTGTTTAAAGTACGTTGGAACTGCCAATAAAACTATTCAGAGCTAATTGGTGTGCATACTTAGGAGTGAAGGGGCTTTTAATACATCTTTATGATTTTTTCCATGTCATTGGAGACACCTAGCCATTCATTAAAACCTTACAGTGCACCTATATGTGTGATGCCAAGGATTTTCAGCACTGTATAAATACAATGCTTATACAAACTTCAGCAAAGTCATTGTTGCATTTGAAGGCTAGATTTACAGAAGGTTTGTAAAAAGGAAATCATTATTTCTTTCCAAAGTTTACTAGAGGGACATAAAAGCCCCACAAAGAACACATCAGAGTGTTTGTTTCACACTTTACTGAGGAGTTTAAAGCTGAACAACTTTCAACAGGTGGCTGTAACCACAGTCTGTGCTCCAGCGTTACGCCACATCTAACCGGTCAGAGGCATTTGAGACTGAACGCCTTCAAAGTGAATAACGTGAAGCTGCAGATCAATATCGTAACCATGTGTTACATTTTAAGTTTGTTTGATGTCAACACAGTTCAGTAGACCTCGGCCTTGTGTGTACTGAGTCAGATGGACAGAGGTGAGCTGATTCCTATCAATACCTGGAATGTTTGAAAAGAAAATGTGCTATAAAAATAAAAAAGAGCAAATTTCACAAACCTATCGATAATTTTTGAACCCATAATGTGTAATAGTAAATTAGTTTCTCTTTTATTTATTTGTAAATATACACTAAATATGTGTTAATGGTTTTGCCTCTATCTATCTATCTATCTATCTATCACATAATATTCTCAAATATGACTGAACTGACTAATATGACAGTGTGAAAAGTTGCTCTGTGAGAACATATTAATTTTAATAAAGGTGACAGGTCAGTCTTGGAAGTATCAGACACAAGACAGGAACCAAATCTGGACAGGGAGCTGAGTCTATCGAAGAGCCCACACAAATACTAAAGTTCAAAATCCTGTGGGACATACTTAGGGATGACAACCAACCAGAAACCCACTTCTATGGGATGCAGAGAGAATGCAGGTAGAATGTGCCACATTCACTCAGTAGACATTGAGCGGGCACAGGCAGTTTGAACTGCTGTCTTCTCTCTTTTTCGCTCCCATATATATGCACACACACACACACACATTATATATATATATATATATATATATATATATATATATATGAATCTAGATAGAAAACATCCAGAATTTGAATGGTTGAATCCTTCCTTTAACCATTTAACAACCTGCACACTCACTGAATCATAAGTGAACTTCAAGTATGATATATATAGTATTCACTCACACACACACCTAACCACACATATGATTTATATTTAAAATCTTTAATCTATATATATATATTATATGACTTGCTATTACATTATCATACGAGAAATTGCATTGGTTATTGCTGTGTTTAATAATTGACTAAAATACACATGATATAAGAGCAGGTGTTGCAGCCTACAGCAGTGAATAAAACTCTACCTTAGGAAAGTCTCACACTTGTAGAAATATGATGCTTTCCAAGTAAAAGTTATTATATGTATGCAATTCATAATAACATTTTTCCCCAGTTTCTAAAATTGAAATTTCCTCTGGTCACAGAGGTCATCATGTGAGTGTGAAAAGTGAAGGGAGCTCGGACTTGTCACAGTAAAATGCCAGTTGATAAAACTACCTTTGTTGGCTTAGTTACCAGTGAGTCTTTGCTGTGTTACATCAATTAGTTTTATTCAATTTGATCTAAAAGCGTCTGTTTTTTAGTTTGATAAGAACACATCTTTCCAGCATTGTCAAATTACAGACTGAAATCACTTGTTGGAAAAGACACTGTATGATGACTACAGCATATAATCAGCCACTATTGGACATATAATAAAGTAGCCTTTAACAATTTTATAATATGAATACAATTATATTCATAAAATCTCCTCCGACCATATACAGTATATGTTAGAATATATAACAAAACAAAAACACATTTTTTTTTAATTTATGGCAAAAATGTTTATTTAAAACGTATAAAAAACAGTTATTTCCATTCATTCTCTCACAATGTTCTCAAACAGTTTCAGTCACAAGACTCATTCACACATTATACATTCAAATATATAAAAATATAACACATTTACAATAATAAAAACTAAACAAATTTTCCAAATGCCAAATAAAAAAGGCACTTGTAGGAGTGTGATGGCATACTGTGCTTCCAGCAGCTGAAATGTTTGGCTATCTTTACAAAAGGCACAGGTGGGTATACATTACAAAATATACTCTTCAATACACCACCATTATTAATTAAAAAAACGTCCAAAAATATTCAGTTATGGCCTGTCACAAAAAAAGGCCCTATGAATACTCATACTGTTAAAATAAGGCACTATTAAAGTAGTCTCCCAGCTGAAATTAATGCTACAAAAGAAACAATACTGATTTAAATTAAACACACTGGAAGACCTGTGGAATATGCGTGAATGGACAAGAATGCATTTAAGGTCTTTGTTTCCTCCACTGGAGTCGTATAAATTGCTAAAAATGTTCCAGATCACTTCTGCTCAGTGTGCTACACAGCAGCCTGACTCTTCATGTTTGTGAAGAAGTGACATCCGTGAGAAGGTTTTGGAACAGTTCTTGCATTGGTACTTTTTTACATCAGAATGGGTCTGTAAGTGTGCTCTGAGGTTCGACCTGTCTGCAAATGCTCTGCTGCAATGAGGACATGAAAATGGCTTCTCTCCTGCAAGAAAGGAAATACACAAATGCAATCCATTAGTACTTAATTATTTCAAATGCCTCTCCTCAGTGAAAGTTTCCTCCCCAGAGTAAATTAGTTGCAGAGACGGAGAGAACAATATCACTGGCATTCAGATTGACTTCACATAGATAGAAAAAAAAGAAGAAAAAAAAAAGAATTTACAATAGTTCAATAAACTACTAAAAAAGTAGAGAACAGATCATAATGTGTATAGGAAGTAGTGCGCATGATCTGGGCGATGGCTAATGAATCATTTGTAGCAGGTGCATTGTGAAAATCTACAACATATGTGTGGGCTGTAATCAGCCAAATTAATTTCTTTCTTTCTTTCTTTCTTTCTTTCTTTCTTTCTTTCTTTCTCCTATAAAATGTAATAAGGTGCCAGTACTGCCACTAAGAAGTGTATATTCAGTGAATACTTCTGGGCGTGACAGTTGCACACAACCATCTATTATATTCCATTAACCCTTTGATGTCTGCACGTATTCACAGGAAGTCAAACTCCTTTCCTGCCCTTTGAAAGTAACTTGCTCGCCAGCTGCGATCAATTCGACAATTTTCATTTCAGAAACTAATATTAAATCACTGTAATCACAATAATCGCAATAACCATAATTTTACACGCCCTTTCCGCTTACACAAAATGAATATCATTCCGGTCTCTTACCAGTGTGCGTTCGGATGTGCCCCTGAAGCAGCCACGGTCTAGAAAAGGCTTTTCCACATATTTTGCAGACACAAGGCAGCGTGTGGGTCCTGATGTGCATCTTGAGGGCTCCTAGGCTGACATATTCCTTCTCGCAATATTTACAACTGAAAGACTTTCGGGTCTGAGCATCACAGTGCAGCTGTTTGTGCTTGAGTAGTCCGGAATACGTAGAGTAAGACTTGCTGCACAAACTGCATTGAAACTTTTCCGCTTCCACCGCATGTGGATCGGAGAGTTTTGTGATCATCCTCTCATCTTCGTCGCTAATGGGACTTTCCGAACCACTGTGATCTTTGGAAGAAGTGTCAGACGGCGGAGGAGGACTAACCCGGCCGATTGAGGAGGCGTATCCAGAAATTGGCGAGAGATCGCTCGTTAAAGGAGATAACGGCAAGCTGCTCCAGACTGTAATGGGGTTGTAGCTCAGGATCTCCGGCTGTGGAATGACAGGCACTGGGTAACTTTTGTACAGATATGGCGAAATGAAAACTGTGGAGGAAGAGAAAAAAATTAAGTTTAGGCCAAAGCAAAATGCAGTCTCCCACTCTGTAGAAAAACAGCTGTGAATGACAAAAAATACAATAAAATAATCCTGTAGGCTATATCATTTTAGATTTTTTAAAATAAAATTGTCTATGCACCGCACAATCCATTAATCTATCGGTCTTTCCTATTAAGATACATAAATCATGCACATAATCGGATGATAATCAGGTACATTGTTTCAAAAAACATAATTTCAGCATAAATAAAATCAGAGTCGTCTGATTCCTGAAGTCAGTAAAGTTTTGCTATTCCTGCCACGAATTCTAAGAGTATGCAGACCAGATGGTAGCAGGAGAGCTAAGGCGCAATGAGGTTCGTTTCTCCTCCCTTTTCGTGCTCAGATTAACCGTCTCTGTTTCGTGTTCGGAATTTTGTCATTAAAAACTGTTCTTTTATGGCTGCGGAAGAATGGCAGGCAATAGCATTTCATTTATGATATGTGGAATAATGTAAAATGATACAGAAACTCACATATCAGAGAAAGATTTTAATGCTGAGCATACTGAAGGCATTTAACAGAATAAAACGATTTATCGACGATTTACCTTTATGCGAGATAGATAGATAGATAGATAGATAGATAGATAGATAGATAGATAGATAGATAGATAGATAGATAGATAGATAGATAGATAGCATATCTAACATTCAAGACTTAACATAATTACTTATTTAAAAAAAAAACAGACGCATGTTCTTGCTATGAATAAACCATGAAAATTCTTAAGAGATGTCTGACAATATTTCAATGTGCATTTTACCTGTGTGAGTATCCAGTTCGCTATAATTTGGCTTTTTCGCAGAATTTATATGCTTCTTAACAAGAAAAGAACGTGGCATTTTGAAGGATGAACTTTCTTTGGAAAATCGTAGCAGTAAACTTTTCGACGGCTAACGGTTTCCAGTTCCTAAATCACTGCAGCTCCACTTGTTCCTATTGCATAGTCCAGAGAAGTAACATATCTTCGTAGTGAAACTCTGTAGTGGCAGTACAGGGAATCTCTGTTTAGAGCTGTAAATATTCCCTGTCAGGTGCAGGGGCGGGGCCAGTAGCATGTCATTTGCATAGGCCGCTCCTATGAAAACCAATGAACTCTCCTTTTACACTGAAGGGGTCTAGCTGGTGGGAGGAGTGTCAGCCACCTTCTAGCGAGACAGGTGTCTGTGCAGAACTGCTTTTAGAAACGAGTGGTAGTGTTTAGACTTGTTACTTGAAAGTCAGCAGCCCTTTCAAATGCATTCCTGTCTGTCCTTTGGAATGTAAAAAGGGTGACAAATATGATCTTCTTTTCTTTTAATAATACTCATTTATTTCGCAAAGAAACGCCACCTTTGTAACTCTTTACAATACAACACTGATGACGTCGTTCTTTCTTGCTTTCTAAAAATGTACAACTCTTTCTGTACAGTTTATTTTCTTAAAGATCGCCATTGGCAATAAAACGACGTCAAGTGTCATTTTATATGTGGTGAAGTGGGGGACTATTAAAATGGAGCGGCGCCAATTGACTATTACTTGCAGCACACTGTACTTTTTTTGTTTTAATCAAGCACTTCAGAAAACGGAATTTGTTAGTCTGGATAATTGCCCAGTCTATAAAATGTGCATATATACACGTTTGCAGTGTATATAACTCAAGAAAACAACACGCGAAGAGGGAAGGTTGACTCTTGTATCTGAGAAACCCTACATTTCTGAAGTGATCACTATTATGCTTAAATAATAAACGATTTAAGAGATATTATGACTTTTGCAATTAAGTCATTCAATCTGGAGCTTTTCGAATGATGATGCAATGAAAGAATTGCACGAGTTAAGTAGTACCCTTAAATTCAAAATAAGTTTCTAATTAAGTTGTAAAAAGTTACATGAAAATGAATCACACTTCCGCGCTGATGCTGTCCGAACTCAATGCCGAACTGCTACGTGATAAACTTCAGAATGGCACTTTATTAGCCGTTTCCTTTGTGAGCTACGGTGCTGCGCTTTGCATCAGGCTATTAAGAAGACAATGGGCATTTCGCTTCTTTTCACAAATTGTTTCCCAGGAGTCCGAGTATTTCCTGAGGATAAATACGTGCGACACATCAGTGTTATTAAGCAATACACATGCTGCTTGCGATGCTTCGGTAGATCCATTCAGGCTTTGTCACCAATATACAACTCGTCGAATGCCAGAGAGGCGGGCCGTCTATTCTGATAACAGAATAAGTTCATTCATCATAACTGTGTGTGTGTTTATTGTGTTTGTATGAATACTGACTCTCCGTTATAGCTTAGCGCACACCAAAGGCTCATGCAAGGTTCAATCATGTTTTAAATTTTCTTTAGCATGTCTGGATTTCTAAAGATATTCCCTGGTTTACGTGGAATATCCTAGACTATGCTGGTTTTCCTCCCACGATCCCAAAGACCGTCAGGTTTAGTCAATTGGCGAGTCCACATTGTCCCGCTTGGGAGTTGATAACTATATGAGTGGTCCAGCGGTATAAACTCCGCGATTCAGAAATGGACTAAGTGTGTTGGAGATTATTGTGCTGCGTTATTTATTTTTTATTGGTTTGTTTTAATCAATCATGCAATTTTCTATACAATACAAAAAGTTATACACGAAGCCAAATTCTTTTTTATTTAAGTATTGATAGACTGATAGAAGGGTAAATCCTTCAACTGCAAGCTGTAAATTACTGAGCCCTTCAATGCATGCCTTCGCCTAATAAGACAGATACAAATCGACTCACGCAGTGCATTCCCAACGCAGAACTTTGTAGCCTGCGGGCAGGTTTAAGCCTTGTAGAGACAACAGGTTTTCAGTAAATAGTTACACGATGTTTAAGCAGTTACGTCAAGGGATATTAGAGTTACACCGTTTATTTATCGCCATCTAGCGTACGCTCAGCGTATAGCACGGCCTCTATTTATATTACAGTATAAGCTTTCGACACAACTTAGAGCTCCCTCTAGTGGGTACAGCAGAATTGTTAAATTGTTTCTTGTTTCCGTGCGCATTATTATTTAAAAGATATAATGTGTTTTTGGAAAAGATTTAGGAGTAGCAACACGTGTGACGTAGGTCTCGATTGAAACTGCGCGCGCAGAATTGAGAATTCACTATTGCCTTGTAGAAAAAACTTCACAACATCACTGATATTACTAGTGCTTCAAGTGTAAAACAAATATGCTTATGTCTTTATATGGTGCGTCTCGGAGGTAAAATTTTCATTATAATCTAAGGAGGACATAATACTGCATGGGATGTAAGGTCATGACGGGAATAATTGTTTGGGCTGGTGATAAGTTCTGTGACCCTGAATTACACTGTTAAAAATAAAGATGCCAGAGTGGTTCTTCAAAGCAATGTCATAAGGGAACCATTTTTGGCTTCCTAAAGACACCATCCATATGAAGATTCCAGAAAGAACCTTTATTTATTTAGATCTGTAACAGGCTCCATATTTTAAAGAACTATAAATAGATGGTAAGAAATTTGTGAAATACCAATGGACTATGATTTTAAAAGGACTCTTGCTGTATATGTACAGTAATGCAGGATAATTCCAGGTTTTCATAAACTGGTAGTGTCCAGCTAGGTACCTTACCATACATTAAACATTTCATTTTTATCTACATATTGGAAAGTTTTTTCAGAGTACAGAGAACCAATTTCATACACAAAGAACCCATCCCGGAATGAAATGGGTCTTTGTCATACAAAAGTTCTACAAGGAGTCATACAACCCCAAAAAGAACTGTAAACTGCTGTTAAAGAAACATTATTTTTAAGATTGTAGATTAAGTGGATTTGATATGGTGTATTTATATTTGCTATTTATCAATCCATCTTCTAACCCACTTGTCTAGTTTGGGGTTATGGGGAATTGGTGCCAATTCAGGTAGCATTGAGTGTAAGACGAAAGGCAGTTCACCTTATGGCACAATTTTGAATGTCCAATTAACCTAACATCAGTGCAGGATTTACTTATAAGCTACACAAGCTATAGCTTAGGGCCCCCGCCTTCTTGGGGGCCCCCAAAACAAATTGTCCGAGTGAGCAATTGTCATATATACTTAAATATACTACAGCATTATTTGTCCCAATCAGGCCCGGCCTTAGGCATAGGCGAAGTAGGCGACCACCTAGGGCCCCGGCGTCCGGGGGGCCCCGGATCGACTCCTTGGTCTAATTTTCACGCATTTCACAGAGCTTCCAGGGGGGCTCCGCCCCCCTCAAGGGGCCCCTGGACCCCCCTTTCGCCTAGGGCCGCATAATACCTAAGACCGGGCCTGCCTAACATACACAATATTTGGATGAAAATGGGAGTAGCAGGTGAAAAACCCATGCGTACACAGGGACAGCATGCTAATGTCACCAAGACAGTGGCCAGGGTAGATTTTAAAGCCAGGAAACTGCACTGTGAGGCAGTGGCATGAACCACTGAGCCAGCACTGTCTGAACAAGCCAAGGAGGGAGGGAGGGAGAGACAATACCCCCAATACAAAAACAGAATGATTAAACGTAAACTGAGAAGAAAAAAAAAACTTGTAACTTAGCTAAAAATAAAAGGAGTAGTCACAGTCTCAGGGAGGCATTATTAAGGTATGAGATACATGGATAATTTTGGGTTTTTTTATTATTGTTTCTGATTTGTAAATTGGTTGTGTGTTAAACGGTAAAACACATCTCATCATTCTATATTCTTTTTTATGTTTCTTCTGCTGTATGTATCTGAATTTCCCCATTGGAATAATAAAGTTTATCTAATCTAATTTTATCTAATCTACTCTAATCTAATCTAAAACATTTTGTGAATTAAGCATTTATTTAAAACCATTTTGGTTTTTTTTTATTTTATTTTGCTACTGATTAATGAAAATTAACCTATCAAGTGTATCAGGTCTCAGAGGATTTTTCTATTTATTTTAGCTGATAAGTAAAGTATAAAGTACTGCTCCTCCTAACAAGAGTCGCCCAACTTTTCTTTTAGTTTTAAATACCACACAAAATAAGATATTAGCAAGAATCAAAAAAACAACCAAGAAGAGACCTAAAACTGAAATGAAAAGGATGGGACACATTACATTTATTTGTTAAACAACTGGATTCTCTTTGAAATCATTTTTATTTGCAGTTATAGAATTACAGTGACTGAACTTTCATAAATGGTGCAGCAATCCAAGCATGAAGTCTGTTGGTGAAAACTGCTGCCATCTAATGGTGTTATTGCACTTTTCCTTTTATCTAGTTACGTATTTTCATGTCATTATGAACTTTAATCAGATAAATCAAAAATACAGAACAAGAATTAACAGGAAGAAGCCTTCATCAGCAAACACATGGAACAGGCAAGAGACAACTAAATGAAAAGCAGCTGGGCACTGCAGGTTGGGATCAGCCTGGCCTCCCCCACACCTTGAATAGAAAGGTTCCTGTGGTTCCAACAGCAGTAAGCCGTAAATCATTAAGGCTATAAATTATCCCAGGAAGCTATTGGCAATGACTAACTCCACACTCTTCCGAGAAGCAAAATGTCTGAAATTCATTTTACTTTAAATAAGTTTATTTGGGAACTTTTTAAAGGCTGGGCAAATCTTATAATTAATTAGATTTTGTATAAATAACAAATAATTCATGACATTCTCCCTATTGCTTTTCTGGACAGAATTGCCTCTTCTAAAAAAATGCAGCGAAATAATCAAAGGTAGTTAGTCAACAGAGAGGAAAGGCAAAATGAAAAGCAGGTGACAATGAAGTCTCCCAGTGAATGGAATTTATTACTCATTGAATTACACCTTTAGTGCTTAGGCTAGTCTGCTGTTTTTGCAAATGCTGTTAGAGGTTTTCTGGATGGACATCATTCTGCCTACTTTTCACAGTTTTGTAACTGGTGAAGGATGAACTATAAAGAGCAGTATATTGTATACATACATAAACACATACTGTAAATATGTATGCATGCATGTATAAATATGCATTTATATATATATATATATATATATATATATATATATTCACAGCATTTGTAGTCTGAATCACAATCTGATTGTATGGGTGGTTACCTACTAGGTAACGCTTGTGGTTGGTCAGCAAGTCGGCTAACATCCGCCACGGTGCCCTCTTTCAGTTGCGAGAAGCAGATCATAGAATGGTTGAAATAGTTTACTGTCCGACTTGCTGACCAACCACAAGCATTACCTGGTAGGTAACCACCCATACAATCAGATTGTGATTCAGACTATGAATGCCGTGAATGTAATTACCCCGATCTACATGCTGTCAAATGAACGAACCACATGCCGTGGCGCAACGTTAGGGGCTTCGCCTCTAGCGCTGACGTCCGAGGTTCGATTCCCAAGAGGGAGTGCAGTGAGTGTGTACGCCTGATGAGCCCAGAATTAGGGCGAAACACGTGTCGCGTACTCTTTGCATTATTTGACAGTAAACTATTTCAACCATATATATATATATATATATATTTATATATATGTATGTTGCATAGTTTTACTGTCAAATA
Organism: Erpetoichthys calabaricus; assembly: GCF_900747795.2. Classification (NCBI taxonomy): domain Eukaryota; kingdom Metazoa; phylum Chordata; class Cladistia; order Polypteriformes; family Polypteridae; genus Erpetoichthys; species Erpetoichthys calabaricus. The sequence continues at coordinate 38,066,603 of NC_041399.2, forward strand.
ATGCAAAGAGTACGCAACATGTGTTTCGCCCTCATTTGGGCTCATCAGGCTTACACACTCTACTGCTCCCCTCTCGGGGATCAAACCTCGGATGTCAGCGTCAGAGACAAAGCCCCTTTACGCTGCGCCATGGCGTGTGGTTTGTTTATTTGACAACCTGTAGATCCGGAGTAATTACATTCATTGCATTCGTAGTTTGAGTCTCGATGACCTGAATTGTGTGGTTACCTACCAGGTAACACTTGTGGTTGGTCTGCCATTCAGCAAACATCTGCCACAGTGCCCTCTTTCAGTTGCGAGAAGTAGATCATGGAATGTTGCATAGTTTTACTTTCAAATAAAGCGTTACCTAGTAGGTAACCACACAATTCAGGTCGTCGAGACTCAGACTACGAATGCAATGAATGTAATTACTCCAGACCTACAGGTTATCAAATAAACGAACCACACGCCATGGCGCAACATAAAGGGGCTTCATCTCTGACGCTGACGTCTGAGGTTCGATGCCCCGACTGGGGAGCAGTAGAGTGTTTACACCTGATGAGCCCAAATGAGGGCAAAACATGTGTCGCGTACTATTTGCATTATTTGACAGTAAAACTATGCAACATTCCATGATCTGCTTCTCGCAACTGAAAGAGGGCACCGTGGCAGATGTTTACCGAATGGCAGATCAACCACAAGCGTTACCTGGTAGGTAACCACACAATTCAGGTCGTCGAGACTCAGACTACGATTGCAATGAATGTAATATATATATATATATATATATATATATATATATATATATATATAGTGAGGTGTGAGTTCCTGTCTTGCACCCCAAAGCACAAGGCTGAGTCTCAGTACTTTAGCAAAACCAGCTTTATTCCGCTTGAAACAGGAACAGCACAGTTATTTATCGTAGCGGGATCTACCCCTCTCCTATACACAGACACAGCAATCAGGCAGGGTTATGGCCAAGTAATACTGTTCCCTGCATTTATAATGTTCCTTGCATCACCCATCAACGACAGGCACTTATTCGTGGTAAACCGCTGCAGCGCTGGGTGCCTGTGGTTGCCCTAGTAACGGATATGCCGTCTTCCACAGACGTGGTGATTATGCTTCTTGACACTCTTCGGCGTGTCGTTCGTCCCATTGGGGGGCGTCCCAAAAGAGTTTAGAAACCTTACTATATATATATATATATATATATATACTACGTTGCGCGTGTTAAAGTTGTCTGTGAAGGGCTCCCTGTTTAAACGCGGCTGCCAGTCGTGAACTGGGCCCTTCTTCGCACAGCATTATGATTTTTTATGAGGGAAACAAAATTACAAAAGAAAACCCTTGGACATTGATTCGATAGGAACGGCCTACTCGGAATCACTGTTCGATTAGTAATTATGTGGTGGTGTAGGAGCATTTCTGCTTCTCTCCATTCACAGTCCGTCTCATTTTCACGACGCTGTCTTTTCCTCTCACGATCTCTTCTCAACCTTTCTCCAATGTCGCAGGTGGCTTTGTGGCAATCCAAAGAGTAAGGCAATATACACAGAGCAATGGTTATAAAAGGGGGACACATAGGTATCCAGGCTCTTTAAAGCATAAATAGGGATCACTTCACTGACATGTGAGCAAGCCACGGTACAACTGTGAGACGCGCAGCACTCGCCGGCTACAACGTAACAATAATAATTTCCGGAATGTGCTGTTACGTTGTCATTCATTTTACCCACTGTCTTTCTTTCATTCATATGTTACGTAGGCATGTTCCTTTTATCTTCGGCAATCTCATTCTCTAACCAGGCCTCAGGAGCTAACCAGTGTAACACTGTCCACCACCCCTTTCGTTATTCCGGCACATTGTTGACATCCGTGAGCAACAACAACGTATTAAACTGGAAGGTGGTCTACGGATGCGTGGAATTCATGGACAAACAAAGATCAAGTTCCAAATGAAGATTATATATAAAGATTAGTTAATTTAAAGCACAACAATTTGTTTAGTTTGAATGTCTGTGTTTTGAGGTGTGACTGGAGTACTACAGTCTTCAGTAGTATAAGCCTGGAGGAGATTCTTAATGCAATGCCTATGTTTTAGCTGTCTCTCTACTGCCATCTAGTGCTTCTTCTTCTAATTCATTCGCGGACAAACAAAGATCAAGATCCAAATGAAGATTTTTATATATATATATATATATATATATATATATATATATATAGTATACATATGGTATTATATGTATATATAATATACAGTATAAACATTTATAGGGTAATTTTTGTTACAAGTACAATGACAGTCTTAGTTGCATGTGCTAATCAATATACTGTATATCAGTAATACATCACTTAACAAAGTAGATGCTTCATACAACTTTAGTTAGTTATAAGAAATTTTGTTACCAGAGGTAGAAGGAATACAGATGCATATTGTAATACTTTGGATGTGAGAGATGGAGAAACAAACTAGCTCTCTAGACTTCAGTAATAATAGGTGGCCTTTAACAGAAACATTGTTAACTCTGCAGTTAAAATTGCTATCTTCTTCCTTAGCTGCCCTCCAATGTCACTTCTTCCTCCATAACTCCTTCCATGTAGCTCCAGATGTTCTCCTGTGCCTCATATAATGCCTGCAGCTTCACGCCTTGCACCTCCATTGGAGTCAGAGGCAACACCACCTGCACTTCCTTTCCTTATTTCCACAAGTAAGCCCGCGATTCGCTAGCGAATCGGAAATCCAAGAATGGCAATCAGTTTCTGTTCCGTCCGATATCTGGATGGATGACATATCATGGAGGGAGGGTGCGTCTGGGGACATGTCATTTAACATACGCATATCTGTATTAAAGCGGTCTCGTTTTGTGGAGACGTGATTCCGTTGCCTTTGCTGACACCGACTGCTGGCAGAGTGGAGCACAGCAAGTTCAGCCCTGCGCCCATATCCGGTTTACGCCGTGTAGTTTGGATGTCTGGGGATTCCATACTGTAATACTGTAATGTGATTCACATATGCGTTGAATCCTCTCGTTTTTGTTTTCTCTGTGGCGGGCTCGTTGCAGTGTAGCAGTGTGCGTGTGCCTCGATACGCCCTGCGCCCAGCGCCCTGCGTCCATATCCGGTTTACAACCTTTTTTGTTTTCTCTGTGGCGGGCTTGTTGCAGTGCGGCAGTGCGGCAGTGCGCGTGCGCATCGATGCGCCCAGCGTCCATATCCAGTTTATGGGGCGGGCGACAAACTGAATGACCGTTATGTGATCTACATTACTGGCACAGTGGATTAGAGCAAGTCTAGTTTACAGGTGGCGGGCTCGTTGCAGTGCGGCAGTGCGTGTGACATCCGGTGTACAACCTTCTCGTCCATATTACTAACCTTTCTGTGGTTGTGTCGTTAGCTATGGGCGGGCTCGTTGCAGTGCTGCAGTGCGCGTGCGCTTCGATGCGCCCTGCGTCCATAACCTTCGGTTTGTAATATGGATAAGCTGATACAAGGCATGATACTTATTGAGATTTAACAGTGGTCACAGACACAGGATAGTAGAGTTAAGCAGAAGAGATGCAGCTAGAACTATGTGTGGAGTATAAGTCCAAAGAGGTTATGCTCAAGCTTTATAATATACTGATTAGACCTCACCTGGTGTACCATGTACAGTTTTAGTCCCCAGAAGTCCAAAAAGACATAGCAGCACTGGAAAAAGTTGAGAGAAGAGACATGATTGAAGTGTTTAAAATTATGCTGGGATCGAGACTATGACTGTAAAATGAGCTCATCAAGAACACGTAGACACATGGAAACTTCAGGGTAAATTTAGCAGAAACATTAGGAAATTTTTCTTTACACAGAGAACCATAGACACATGTAATAAGCTACTGAGTAGTGTGGTAGACAGTAAGACTTTAGGGACTTTTAAGACTAGACTTGATGTTATTGTAGAAGAAATAAGTGGATAGGACAGAAGAGTGTTGTTGGGCTGAATAGTATGTACTTGTCTAGATTGTTCTAATGTTCTCAGTTATAGTTCTTACTTGCATGTGAGTGGGCTCTATTCATGCCCCCTTCTTCCATGCTCTGCATCGGGTCCTTTAAGGGCAACATGCTAACCGAAAAAGATGCAGCAACATGGCATTTCTTTTCTCCAACTTCTACTCTCTATACAGTATATAACATACATTTCAGTTTTTGAAAATATTGCTTTGTATTTTCATGATTTACTAGGCAAATTATATTTTATTACTTTATAAAATTATTAAAATAACAGTATGAGTGAAACAACTAAGCACCCACTTAGAATAACAGCATTCTACAGTATATACAATATTAACTCTTTAGTAAGTCGCTTTGGATAAAAGTGTCTGCCAAACGAATAAAAATAAATGAAATTAATGAGCAACAATTGCTTGAGAATTGGTATATGAATTTATGCATGTGCCTTTGCACATGGTCTTCCTGGACAATCACCTGAAGTCGCAGTGATAGATTTGTTAAAAATATCTTGCAGAAAGTCTAGCACAGTTTTAAGGTTCATTTTCTCAGCCATTCTTTTAAATAAATTCCACTGATCTTGCACTGTCAATTCTATAAAAAAAATCCTCAGAATCCTCAGGAAGAGTTGGAGAGCCATGAAATACTTAATAATTCTGCCCTTTTGCTGTCTTTATTTCCATCATGAAAAACACACTTCTGGGTCTATACACTTGCGTTTTGCTCCTGTGTGATCAGATGACAAATCTTCCTTGTGTAAAGGCCAGAGCAGAGGTGAGGTTTGCATCCCTTCACAAGTCGTCTAGTAGGCTGAGGTCTTCTTGGTTGAGCTCTCGTGTCATTCCCTTGTATTTTGAACCCCAGAAGAGGTGGAGCCATCTTGTAATGTAAAGATAACTGTCAAATCAATTTATTTATTTAAGAAGGAATGGTGGGTGCCAGTAAGATTACATTCTTCACTGCTCTAGGAGGCTAGATGTTATTCTTGGCCCATCCAGTATCTATTTGGAGTTTCATCTTCTCCAGATGTTCATGTTGGCTTTCACCATGTGTCCTGATTTCATCCCAAAGTCATGCAATTTAAATGAGTTATTGACTCTTGGTTGGTCTGGTATTACTTAGTTTATACTGACATGGACACACATACTAAATGAATGGATTGGGGTACCATCACTGTGTTTTTTTTACTAACACATTAAATACAAATTGGATGACATCTAGCATGATGTATGAAAAATCTTTTAAAAAGAGACAAATCACTCCATTAAGCTTGTTTGGTTATTTTCTAGCCAATATCTCATCCAGATACCTTTTAAAAAGAAGTCAGGGTTTGGGATTTAGAAGCTAGGAAGGGCTTCCTGGATATTTTTTTGAATGGACTATTGTACTCAATTAAACATTTCACCAATTGATTGAATACATTCGGTTAGTTCACCTTTTTGATACCCTTGATAATTTTTCATACTTGAATTAGGTATCAATGCAACAGTGTCTTTTCAGCACTAAAGAGAGTTAATTCCCTGTGCCTGTTAGTAATACAAGCCCTTTAATCCAAGGATGAACTTGTTAGCACTCCTGCAAAATGTTCTAGTGATTCTACATCCTTTTTTCTTTTGTTTTTGCATGGTAACCAGAACCATATGTTGTACTCCAGATGTCACCTCACTAAACAACCTGAGCACAGCACCATTATTTTACAGTATAATTTAACACTGAGTTTGGCTTTTACTGCTTATGTACGTTCCCTGGACTACAAGAAGGTTGTATCAACATAAACCCCTAAATTCTTCACTTAATGTTGCTTTCTGAAGAACAGCTTTGCCCATCCTTTATTTATAAGTAATGTTTCTTTGCTACATGGCCTATCACACTTGTCTCTATTAAACCTCATTTTCCAAATGTTTGCCCAGTTTATCAGATTGTCCAGTCCTCTTAGAGTTGTTTCTGTGGTCACATCAGTATTCATTGTCTCTCCTATTTTGAGGTCATCTGAATTTCACACGTTTACTAAATAATTCAGATAAATAAATTATTTACTAAATAATTCATTAATATAAATTAGGAAGAGTAATGGCCTAGGGACAGGTCACAGAGGGTCTGCATTGAACACCTCACACAATTCTCCACTTATTTGTACTCTTCTTCTCCAACCAATTAACTGATTTGAAATGTAGTTTGTAAGTTGGCTTCTAGTTTCAGAATTAGTTTTTGGTATGCAACTGGAAAAGTGTTTATTCTAAAGCCAGTTTACTGTGATGGTTTAAAAAGTACACTACAAAATTTATGTTCCATTAAGTACAAATGCGTTAAGCATAAGTGCTGCTATAAAATCTTACAGTAACTTTGAAAACTTTACTTTTTACATTTTTTTTTACTTTACTCTGCAAATGTACACATTTTTTTCAACTATTTATTATTATTAAAAAAATAAAAACAAGTTATATTAATGAAAGAAGTATGTTTGGAAGTGATAGAGAATATAAAGGGTGTAGGCTACATTCTTTTCTCAGACAATTAAAAGCCAGTGAGGACATACTTTAAGCAGCAGGTGACATAATGTTAATAATCATATTTTTGAAAGAAAGGGAAAAAATATGCTTGTTATATATTCCATACATATTGACATAAAGATATTTATAAACTAGTAAATAGCCACCTCATTGATCCCTAAAATAAATTGTGGGGTTTCGTCATAAATTAGGGCAGAGTAATACTTTATAATAAGCATATCACATGCACTTTAGAACAGGTAATCCACCTGAAGTTAAACATGTTTGGGTCTGGCCAGTAGCTGGTTTGGAAATCAACCAGGAAAGCTCGGAAGAGGTGTTGGCAAGACTAGCAGAAGGTGCTTACCCTGTGGTCTGTGTGTGGATCCCAATGACCCACTGAAAAAATGGTGCTGCCCTTCAAATGAGACGAGGTCCTGACCCTCTGTAGTCATAGAAGATCCATCAGCATCTTACAGAAAGAGTAGGGTGTACCCCAGGGGTGGGCAAAGTCATCCCTGGAGGGCCGCAGTGGCTGCAGGTTTTTGTTCCAACCCAGTTGTTCAATAAGAAGCACTTATTGCTCAAGAAACACTTCTGCTTCATTTTAGTGGTCTCCCTCAATAAGATTTTGAACCCTTATTGCTTATTTAAGTCTTAAACAGCTGCATTCTCAGTTTTTAATTGCTCCTTATTAGCAATAAGATGCAAATGACAAAAGAAACCAGCAGTTATCCATTTTGCTTGTTACCCTTTACACCTGTGTGTATTTATCGTGCACTATTTGGTTTAATTAAATACTTGGAAGGAAAGAGAATAGAAAAAAGTGAAGGATTGAGAATTACCCCTCCGTTTTACACTTCAAAGTATTTGGATGATATCCTTAGAATGGAAAAAAAAAATCTAGGATACGAGAATGACTTGACATAGTAGAGTTAAAGCACTAACAAGCCATGAAATGTAATTATTGGCAAGGATTGTTTTCTAATTAAGCAACTGGGTTGGAACAAAAACCCGCGGCCACTGCGGCCCTCCAGGAATGACTTTGCCCACCCCTGGTGTACCCCAATGTCCTGGTCAAATTGTGCTGCTTGGCCATATCCATTTGGCCCTTTAATTACCCCATTTGTTAACTATTTCTCTCATCCCTTCTCTCATCCCTTCACCACCTAATAATAATTTGTACTGAGTGTTCTGGCGCAATAATGTCTGCCGTTGCATCATCCAGGTGGATTCTGTACATTGATGGTGGTTGAAGTGGCTCCTCATTGTCTGCATAAAGTGCTTTGATTAGGTACAAAAGCACTACATGAATGGGATTAATTAATTAAATAACTAGTAACTTTCATTAATAAGTCATTAACAAACTGGATGCAAGGTCACCACCGAGTGCCAACTGGAACTGCCATTCCACCTAACACTTAATGTCTTTAGAACAAGAGAAAAACGTAAGGTACCAGGAGAAAAATCTCACAAGGGTACGATTGCAAACTCCACACAGGCAGACTGACCAGGCAGAGCTCTCAAGGTGGTAATTTAAAGCTTAAAGCCATTCTTATTAATTTACCATGGTAAAAATTGGAGTTTCCCCTTTTAGAGTATGACAGTTTTAATTGCTGTCCACCAGACATATTGATTACTTGTTACTTACTTTCCAAGGTTTTACTTAATGATAGCTATTTGTATCATTCCCCCACAATAAAGAACTAGTTTTTGGCGGTTAGATACTGTAAGCAGCACCGTGCTTTGAGTGAGACAGTGAGGCGATTGTAATTATCACATGTCCTTTGCAATTTGATAAGGGTGGCATTTTAATTTTTTTTTTATTTGTTAAGAAATAATAAAATTAAAATGTAAAGATTAACAATTTCACACACATTCAGTGCCTTATTTCTACACTACATTTACAAATTGTGAGAAATATTTTGATTTTCAAACATCAAATTTGCAGTTGCAGTGCCATGCCTCACTGTGAGAGTCCGAGAATCAAAATGACGCATGTGCATTTCAAAGCTGCGGGCATCACAAAACCTGAGTTTTACAGATTATATTGCTGTTTGGTTAAACTGTATTAATTTCAGCGATGGTGTTGTATCAGTCACATGTACAAGTTAAAATATGCAGGCCCTGTTTAGCTGCAGTTGATTAGTTTCACATTCAATTTCACATTATACACTTTTATTTCATATTGTACACTTATATTTCATTCATTTTTAATGCCAATTTTGTGTATTATTTTTTAAATATATTTTTTGTCATTTTTTCCCAAGAATAATATTTTATTTTATTGTTAATGCATTATTTTTTTCCCATGCTCTAAGAATATATTACAATATCGTATTGCATATAGATTAAGTGTATCGTCTAATGCTAAAGATTTTGGGGGTGAGGGATGGGAATGTGTCTTACCTCAGGTGTCACTAATTAACACACTGCTCCTGACTGTAAGCATGGGTGGACACTTGTTTTATAACAGATTAATATTTTATGCACTCAAAAATGAAAACAAAAAATGAAAAACTACAAATCAGTTTCAAACTGAATCTAATGAATATAAGTCTTTTAAACACGGTGATCTGATCTACATGTGGAATTGATAAATATGGATAGCACAAATAGCAACACATAGTTTTTTGTATAAAGTGGGTTTTGTCTCTTTTTTAAAGACTAATTCACTCACATTTATAAAATGGCCTGGAAGAGGTCTGGAGCCAGGTGTGTGAAGAGATCAAGGCCTAACTGGGTGTTCGATTATAGAGCCGTGAAGCAGTAAAATCCCTTTGCCACCTCAAATGTTTACTTTTACTTTGTAGGTTTTAATTATTTAAACTGTTATTTTTTATGGGGACTTTAAATATTTTTGTACATATGTATATATTTTTATTGTTCAAGGTATTTTTGAGTAATTTTAAGTTAGTTGTTTTGTAGAGACGATGGGGCTTGTTAAGTTTTTCTTTACTCTTTTCACTATATTGTTAGATTGATTTGCTGCACAGTTGTTTATAGATTTTCTTTTACCTTGTTTTCCAATGGTTCACAAGTTCTTTAAGGTTTGTGGGGTTTTTATTCACATTGAAAAGTTCAATTGTAGTCACATATTAATGGATACCTAGATGGGTCGTATTTCTTTTTTATGTTGCATTTGTTTATATGTTTTTTGTAATAAACTTTATTGTATGGCCCCATAAAGGCACGAGAATTTATTATATTACATGGCGGACCTATGCTACATACATATTAAACCACATTCTTCACGGTTGGGGCATCAGTCTGTTAAAAAAGTGACTGTAACCAGAATTCTCACAAAAATATTATTTTTTAATTTTGCAATAACTTGGTATCATTTAAAAATGAAGTTGATATTTTGTTAGCACTTATTCACTTACGACTGAATAATCTTTGTGTTTTGCTGAATGTGCCCAGTTAAAAAGGCTTTAAAATGTATATTGTCACACCAATCTGTGTTTTTAATCATTTAGCTGAAAATTTAGGCAAATATTATTAAGTGGCATTTTACATGAAGGAGTCTCTCTACATCATTTCTTACCAGATTATTTTAAAAACAAATACAATTTTAAAAAGCAATACAAAACCACTGCAAAAATCAAAAGTAAAATGCACAAGTGACTAAAGCAGCAGTTCATCATATCAAAGTCAATACTGACATCTACTGGTCAGATGTTTTATTATTGCAACTTACCTAGTCTTTTGTTTAAAGAAGTTCTTAATTGGTTCTTAAATGTCTGTACTAGTTAAGGTTCTCCAGTATGATGTGTTAAATATTGTATCAGGATATTCCAGGTGTAACACTTTGAATATTTCTTTAAATATTATATGTCCATACTCCAAAGTGGTTAGTAAGCCTTAGCTACCATTGATAATAACATGACTGTGATGTCACAAAAATATATACAGTAACAGGGTGGAGAGCTATTACTAAAGAAATGAAGAAAGCTCTTAAATCTCAGAATTATAAATCTGAGAAGATGGAATCCTACATTCTGATCTGAAAATAGCGCTCCTATTTAAAACGAGTCTTGTGGTAAAGCTCTAAAGAGTAAAAACTCCAACGTCTGGTCATACCAAGTGGATTAACAGTCAATCCAATATGGACATTTTAGGGATGGAAGAGGACAGTATCAACATGAAGTGGAAACCCCATGCTGAAAACCTTAAAACGACTACAGATAAAGAGTAAACCCGGGATTTGAACCCAGCTTCTAAAATTTGAGAGGCTGCCCAAAATTAATACTTTTTTTAGAGATGCTTTTCATACTAAGAGATTCTTTGCTGGAATATTATACCCAGTCTGTCTTATATGCCAGTTTTTAAACATTTTATATATTTTGACAGTTTGCACTGTGTCCCATCCACTAGCACAGCTTCAGCCTCCTCAGTTACAGGGAAAATTCTATTTTATGCAGTGTTATAATGCTGAAGAAACACACTCTGAGACTGTCAAACGCTCTTCTAAACAGCATTCTAGTGCTAAAGAAATACTCCCAGGATGGCAGTTGTCGGTACAGCAGCTACTATACCTCGTAAAACACTCATTGCACATTATTATGAGCCTTTAAAGCCAGTTTAACTCATCTGTTGTCCTGTTAGACTGCCTCTAACCCAATCTTAGCCTCTGCTGCACCTCTCTGTCTACAATTGAGTCCTTTCGAGGAAGATATAAATGAGTTCTTTAAAACTAGAGTTGCTGTGACGGAGACAATTAGGAGGTTGACCTGTTCACTCTGCATTTGAATTAAGGCACCATTGTTGAGTAAAGGTTGAGTGCTGCTCCTGAAAGAGCCAAAATAAAAGTTCTGTTTGCTCAGTCCTCTTCTGCTTATCTTTTGTTTAACTCAGTAGCACTGATGGAACAAGATGAATACTTAATTTATTTATGAAATGGGTGATTATTGACTCTGACCTAAATTTTAAACCACATATTAATCAGATTGCTAGGACAGCATTTGTTCACTTAAGAAATATAGCAAAAATTAGACCACTTATAACTTTGCAATATGCTGAAAAATTGGTTCAAAGTTTTGTTTTTAGTCAACTAGATTACTGTAACACACTCCTCTCAGGACTACCCAAAAAAGACATCAATCAATTGCAACGAGTGCAGAATGCAGCTGCCAGAATCTTAACTAGGAAAAGAAAATCTGAGCACATCTCTCCAGTTTTGATGTCACTACACTGGTTACCTGTGTCATTCAGAATTGACTTTAAAATTCTGCTTATGGTGTACAAAGCCTTAAACAATCTGCTCCATCCTATGTCTTGGAATGCCTCTCACCTTACACTCCAAACTTAGATCTTCAAATGAATATCTGCTTATAATTCCAAGAGCTAAAGTTAAAAGAAGTTGTGAGGCTGCCATCTGTTGTTATGTACCTAAAGCCTGGAATATCTTATAGAATAGCAATAGAAATTCACCAGGCTAATACGGTGGAGCACTTTAAAGAACTGCTAAAAAGCCATTACTTTAACATGGCTTTCTCATAGCTTCATTTTAGTGTAACTCTGACATTCTGTATATGCATTTAAGTGTCATTTTTATCATGGCTCCGCAACCCGTACTAACCCCTACTTTCTCTGCTGTTCTTTTTCCAGTTTTCTGTGCTGGCCACCACCACCTGATCAAGGCACCATGCAGTCCCTACATTGATGGATTGAAGGCCAGATGTCCACATGACCATCATCATCTACAGTAATTCTTCCACGTGAAAACTATGAGGACTGATTAGATCGTTTATGTTAGGTAGAATGTTTAGTAGGGGCTGGGTGGTCTTGTGGCCTTGGAACCCCTGCAGATTTTGTTTTTTTCTCCAGCCCTCTGGAGTTTTTATTTTTGTTTTTTCTGTCCACCTGTCCATTGGACCGTATTTTATTCTTTGTTACTTAGCATTGCCTAATCTTATTTTTATATTTTTCTTTTTTCTTTCTTCATCTTGTAAAGCACTTTGAGCTACATAATTTGTATAAAAATGTGCCATATAAATACAGTAATCCCTCGCTACTTCGCGGTTCACTTTTCGCGGATTCACGACTTCGCGGATTTTATATGTAAGCATATCCAAATATATAACGTGGATTTTTCACTGCTTCGCGGGTTTCTGCGGACAATGGGTCTTTTTACTTGCTTCTTAAGTTGGTTTGCCCAGTTGATTTCATACAAGAGATGCTATTGGCGGATGGCTGAGAAGCTACCCAATCAGAGCACGCAGTTAAGTTCCTGTGTGCTGCTGATTGGCTCAGTGACAGAGCATTGCATTAACCAGGAAGTCTCATCTCACTCATGCAGCATTAACGTGCTACTGCACAGAAGATGCAAATGATTGCAGAAAAGGTAAAAGTTTTGGATATGTTGAAGGAAGGGAACAGCTACACTGCTGGAGGACACCATTACAGCATAAATGAGTCCACGATTCTTTTTATCTAAAAAGGAGGAAAAGCATATAAGATCTACGGCCGCAGTGTCCTTTAGGCAGGGTGCAAAACGAGTTGCAAGTGGACGTGATAAGGCAGTAGTCTGGATGGAATCTGCTTTAGGAATCTTTGCAACAAGGTCGACGACATCATGACTGCCTACAAGCTGCTACGTGTACTTCGCCATACAGTAAGTGTAAACTTATCTACGATTTCATATTGCTTAGCAGTCGTCCCTGTTATTAATAGAGTAAATGGTGGGTTGTAAACAATACAGGGAGGGTTTAAAAACGTCCAAATACACGTTAAATAATTAAATAAATATGGTGTCTCTACTTCGCGGAAATTCAGTTATCGCGGTCAGCCTTGGAACCTATCTCCCGCGATAAGTGAGGGATTACTGTAAATGTTGTTGCTGTTGTTAAAACAGGGTGAGTGTTTTGGGTTGTATATTTTCCTAGTTGACAGCATCTCGCGGTCACTAAACCCTGGATCAACCTCAGTGTTCTCTTTCTGTTCAGAAATAATTTCGACCTCATTCAAGTGAATTTGCAGTGATGTCACTTAAAGATGATTTCCATTTATTTTTTTATTAATTGTACTCCACACTAACAGAATATTTCATGTATGCTACCCTCCATTTTTATTTATAGTTACCTCAGCTGTACCGCAAAGCAAAAAGAGGATACATTTTTGTACAGGCCACTGTAAAATTTCTGTACATTTGATGGCAGGGAGATTCCCTTTCAGTTCATATATTTTTACTAATCACATTAGCAAACATTCATCTTCAGATTAAAAGTTTAGACTTCTTTACATGCTTTCTCCTTTAGTTCTTTTTAAAATATACAGGTATCTTATTTGTTTTCCAGTGCAATCTCTGCATTAATTGTGGGTGGGATACTACACCCCTATTCCAAAATAGATGGGGCTGTTATGCAAAAATGATATAAATTCATCTTAATAATTTAGCATAATGTTAAAATGTTTATCACAAACTCAGCTTTTTTGTCATAATCCAAATGTTCTAGTTTTCCATGATATGCTCAATGCAATTTCTTATCCAGACAAATATTTCTTTTTTGCAGTATGTGAATTCTCTTTGTGTCTGGCACTGCTATCCTCCTGTTCCCGGGATTGCTTGGGCAGGCCCCTGGGGACCCTGCCATACTGTTGCTTGAAGACTGAAACACTTTTAAAAAGCCTATCGGTTAATTTTTTTGATGTAATTTAAAGGGTGCATGAACTCGAACATCTTTCTGTTACGGAATAGTTATAATAAACTATAATTAAATATTAATTAATAATTATTAATTAATAAATTATTAATTAATAAATTGAATAATTATGTGCAATATAATTTAACACTTTGTCTGTTAATAACATTTCGAAATTGATGAATATTCATTAGAGTTTCTAATTTCTGCGCCAGGTATTGGATGTTGGTAAACTTGTTATTATAACTGGTATTGGTATGCTAATACAGTGTAAAATACAGTGGTTCTCCTTCACTCCCACATCAAAAGTTTACTTGAGACCCTCATTTTACTTGGCTGACTAATAATGCCTCGACCACCACTGTGACTTTCCACAGCTCCTTCTTTTTTTGCTGTGTCACCTACCTGCACATTCATTCTGTCATCTCGGTCTCTACTTACTTGTTGGCAAAGGCAACACCATCCGCATAAACTAGCCATAACTCTGTGAGCCAGTCCAAGCTAGGATCCTTACAGTGATCACTGGTGGCTAAGGACCCAGGCTAATGGATTTAAGCAGAAGAGTGGGCCTCCTTAGTTCTGCTCTTTAAGTATTTGATGATCTCCATCTCCATCTTTGTCTTTCTCTCTCTCTCTCTCTCACTTGCTCACTCACTCCCTTATTTACACACACCCACACGCATACCCTCTTCTTGACTTCTCAGGATGATTCTGCCCCATCTAACTGTATATTTCTTTCTCCCAGATCTATGTGGCTCCTCCAGAATTGTCATTCAAAAAACACAGGTTTGTTATGGAGATCATAGTTAGAATATTCAGAGTACAGAGCTGTCTCCAAATAGAGAAGCTGCAGGTGTTTGGTTTTCAACTTCAAAACTCTCAAAAACTGTGTTTGGACCTTGAAATTGTGTAGATGATTCACTTCTGTCACTTATGCCCATGTGATGCCCCAGGGAGATTCATGCATATGTTTTGTCCTCATGTGCTGGCTTTCTGGTCTCTAATCTCTTGTCCTCTTTAATGCTATCAGTTCATATTCCTATATTGCCACATATTCTTGTACTCTTAGATCTTTCAGGCATTGCTCTGTCAGTGCAAATTATTATGTACAAGCACTGTAGCTGCTAAACATCTTCCAGCCTCTAGGTGAAAGTCTCCTAATCTAATCTCACTGAAGAACTGGCTGCCCTCCTTTTACAACCTGACCCTTCTAGAGGTGTATGCATCATGGATTAATAGAGAATCCAGCGAGTTTATTCACAACTTGAAATTGGCTGCTGTGATGCAGGCACTCTGTAGACAGTGTGTGGTCAGTTGTCACAGCCGTGATTTCTGGTGGTATTGCAGGGATCTAGGGATGAGGATGGGTGAAGGGCACCATATGTGTATAGTTCATATGTAAAATGTTACACATTTTGAAATATTGACTTGTTTTCAACTTTGTTAAATAAAATAAACAATTGATCACAAAAAGAGGAATTTTTAGGATGAAAATGACTATGCCCACTTTAAATTAACTCTTGATGTGAAAGTAGGGGAAATTAAAGGCACACAGCAGCAGCACCTGAACCCCATCGTCATTGCAGCAGCTCCCACAAGATATGATATGGTACACAGTCATAAGATTAGATTTTATATATATAGTATGTATATAGTAATGAAAATGCTCAAAGGGGTTCACTCCACGGGTTCCATTACAGAATGCTGACTTCTAGTGTGCAAGTTCTTTATATTGGGTCCAGGGAGTAAAAGCTGGGATTTCCAGTGAATGGCCTAAGAAAGTCATGTCAGTGCTCATTCACCTGAAGTTGAGTATTTTCAGGCCCGGCCAGTGCTTAGATGGGCGACCATCTAGGAAAGGCTTGGGTTGCTGCTGGAGGTGATGGTGAGGCCAGCTAGGGGTGCTTACCCTGTGGTCTGAATGTGTATCCTAAGGCTAATAATCTAAGCAGTCCTTAGTTTGCTTAATCTCAAGACATGTATCAGGATATTTCAACTAATTGAAAAACACTGAATTCTTTCACAAGAATGAATGTTTACCACCCACGTTTGACATAGACATGTTCTGGTTTTACTAGTCTGAGATAAGCTTCCATCTTTGGGAATGTGCCCTGACATGGGACTCTCAAACTCATTGAGCTTTACTTTGGGGCAATTTACTTGTGACAGGTCCAGACTCCTGGCACTATCTTCATATTCTGTATGTACTATATGTGGTAGGATCATTGTGTAACAAAGTTAACATGAGAATATTTTACAAAAATGAAAATGAAGAGCAAAGAACCTGATTCACAAATTATACTGGACAACAAAAATTTTGCTTCCTGAACAGTTTTGGGTGTACCTTAGGAATTTTGACCTGCTGATCACAAAGAAAAAAATCACATTTATATTTCTATATCACATACCATTTTATTGTAATCACCTATTTTTGTGATTTGCTCTCATATTATAAGTACACATTGTGATGTGCGAGTCCCTGTCTTGCACCCCAAAACATGATGCTGAGTCTCAGTACTTTAGCAAAACCAACTTTATTCAGCTTGAAACAGAAACAGCACAGTTATTTATTGTAATGGGATCTACCGCTTTACTATACACAGACACAGCAATCAGGCAGGGTGGTGGACCCTGCATTTATAATGTTCCTTGTATCACCCATCAATGGCAGGTACTCATAGCGTGACCGCAATCTTTTCAGATTTGTGTTCTTGGCGAGTTGCTCCAGCACTGGGTGCCAGCTGTTACCCCGGCAACTGATAGGCTGTCTTCCATAGACGTGTCAATTGCACTTTGGGATGCTCTTCGGAGTGTTGTCCCATTGGGGGGAGCCCCAAAAGAGTTTAGAAACCTTACAACATGAAAATTACAACAACCACAACTGGAATATCTGTGGTGATAAAACTGAGAATGCAGCATGCAAATACCAAGTACTGTTGTTTCATTTGTGAATGGGATAGCCAAGCTAAAGAGTTTCATTATATTAAAAAGAAGTGGCTGCTCCATAAGCACCTAATTCCAGTGTAGAAAAGTGTGGCACAGAAACCATTTGGTAACCCAAAAAAGATATTTTTCCTCTGCTTAATGTAAAATTTTGACTCATGAAAGTGATGATTGAGGAGTGTGAAGAATTTTGATATTTGAGACAGATGTTCCCGCAAATATTTGTTGCCAAGATTAAGGAAGGCGTTTTTGTGGGTCCACAAATCAGATGTATCATCAGTGACATGTGATTCAAAGATCTGATGGTGGAGCTTGAGAAAATCACATGGAAGTAATTCAAGGATGTTATTGAGAATTTTCTTGGCAACTACAGAACACCAAACTACATCCAGCTTGTTGATATTATGCTTCAAGCATACAAAACCGTGAAGTGCAGCATGTTGCTAAAGATTTATTTTCTGCATTTACACTTGGATTTCTTTCCTGCTAATTTTGGTGCGGTCTGATGAACATGGTGAAAGGTTTAATTGTAACAATGTTAAAGCAGTATCAGACCAAATGAAAGTCATCAATGCTGGCTGACTATGGTTGGACACTGAAACGAGAAGCGTCAGATGCTGTATACAAGAAAAATTAGCAGCAAATCATTTTTAACTCAGTGGAACTAATGTGATGTGTTAAATTCAATAAAATAGTCATTTTATTTTTCTCTAAATTCCTAAGTGATACAGTCAAACTTTTTTATTTTTATTCAGCTTGAAGATGTCTGTTATAATCGCAAAAAGTTCTTAGGAAGCAAGACCTTTGAAAATGATTTGTTCTCCATAGTTATTAGTCATGTTTGCTAAAGTGTTTTTTTGGCAGTTTTAGTGAGAACATTCTGAAATTAACAATACTTGTGAGATAGCTACGTAACTTCAAAGTCAGATAGTTATTGCAGACAGGATTACTCATTAATCATGGTGCTGGAGAGTGGTGATGTGTTGCATAATGATTAGCATGTGAAAATAAGAATTTCATTGTGACGATATTGGCCCTATGAATCCTATGAAATGTGTTGTTACACCACAATAACCATATTGGAAAAAAAACGATAGCAGCTTCCTTGCCCGCCATTCAATTCAATAATCTAAATTACCTATTCTTCTACTTAAACGAGTCAATGTCTTTTTTTTAATCTTTTTGCTTTTACTCATTACTTTGTTGATTTTCCATCAAGATCTAAAAAATGTTTTCAAATGAAAAAAACAAAACAATTTTTCAATATAAAACTTCTTTGAAACATTCAGTCTTCTGTATCAGATTCCAGCAGAGATTAAAAGTATTACACCAGCAGCTCATCAACTCCTTTGTGATGTAATTACATTTTAGAGTGTCTTATTCTTTTAATGTTCAACTTCTGTGCCCACATGGTTTTTCTGTTGTTGTATATCTATATTTATTTGCTTAAACAAGCTCTAACTTTTAGATTTTATTCACCTTATATGTTTCTTGTTTATATTCATTTCCAATTTTTTAGTTTTTTTTGTACAAATTTTAATACAGCTGTATGTTTTGTTTGTATTTTTTATATAACGCTTCCTTATTACAATGTGTACTTGACGGACTTAAATTTTACCAATACACTTATAGTGTACTACAATATTTCATTCAAACATTCTAATACTTACGTGTTAATGCATTTGAATGTTTTAATTGCATACTACTCTTGCAGTTGGATTTATATAAACTATGGCTGAGTCTGGGGTGCATTACGATATACTTTAAAACTCTCAATTAATCTTGCAATATCGCTTAGAACGTTTGTTGCTATTTTAATTTTTGTCGCTAATACCTAGACAAATGCTGTATACCGACTTTCTGTTACCATTGTGGACTATAGGGGGCACTTCAGCTCCCCAAACCCAACACAAGTATAAAATGAACAAGAGAATTTTTATTGTGGGAAACTCTTCCTTTGTGTTTCCCATGCCACAACCACAAGTAAATATAAGCACAATAGCACACAACAACACTTTGTCTTCTCTCTGTCCCTTCTCTCTCTCTCTCTCTCTCTCTCTCTTTCTCTCTCTCTCTCTCTCTCTCTGTCTGTCACTGGGATCTGCCTCCTCCACTCCTTTCCACAAGCTTCATCCTGACTCTGGCTCCTGGAGTTGTGGCAGGTAGCTCCTTTTATATTATTCCCTGGAAGTTCATCTGGTGTTTCCAAGGCTTGGCCTAAGTCTGGAGCCCCTCAAAGTAGGGCTCCCCAGTCCTCGCTGGCCGTCCCTTACACCAGTGGTGAGCAACATCATTTATGGAGGACCGCAGTCAATGCAGGTTTTTGTTCCAGACAATTTTTTAAGAGATGACAGTTTTTGCTGATAAAGCTCTCATTGCTAAAGTGACATTTTTCTGGTTCATTTAAGTTGTCTCACTTGTTACAATTTGGAACCCTTGATTGCTTATTTTAGTCTTAAACTGTTGAATTTATGGTTTTAATGCTCCTTATTAGTTATAAGATGCAAATAACAAAGGGACCAGGAGTTCTTTACATCACTGTGTACTCATCTTGCACATAGCTTAATATAATACTTAGAAACTGAAGGGGAAAAAGTGAAAGACTGAAAGTTATTCATCTATTTTAGGCTTCATATCATTTGAAGGAGATCCTTAGAAATGAAAAAAAAATCTACAATATAAGAATGAACTGACGTGGTAGAGTTAAAATACTAACAAGCTGTGAAATTAAACCAGATCTGTTATTGGTGAGGATTGGTGTCTAATTAAGCAACTGGGTTGGAAGAAAATCCTTCAGCTACTATGGCCCTCCAGAACTGAAGTTGCTCACCCCTACTTTACTCCATCCTGAGTTGTCATTAGATTCTTTCCTTAATACCACTGGCAAGGTTTTTGCAAACTCTTTGCTTTATATGCACAATTGTTAATACATTAAATTGTTATAAAGCAGTGTTTTGTTAAATGGCACAGGAGACTAGTGGTTAGTGCTAGTGATTCACAGATGCAGTGTCCTGGGCTTGAATCTTACACCTCCTTTTCATCTTTTTATATTTTCCCCTAAACAATAATGCACATGTTTGATTAATTCACAACTTAAATTAGCCATGTACAAGAATGGAGTGAGTTCTTACATAAGCCTGGGGTGAACTGGCACCCTGTGCTGGGCTGTCTAGTGCCCTGCTCCGAGTACCATGGAGATAGGCACAGCCCCAAATCCCACCCTGGACTGGACTAAGTGGATCTGACAATCTCATTTTATGTAGCAATTTGGCATGGTAAATTATATCCAGTAGGTGAACCATATACATTTTTGCAGAAGTATGTTTTATTGCTGTAAATGCACATTAGACAAGTTATTTCCATCTTTACTCTAAATTGCATCACATCTTACTCAAGATATTATTGCAAAAAATAAAACATTTGCTGTCCTATTTGATTTTAAAATTGTACAAGGTGAAACTTGTTTCTAAATTAATCAGATTTTCCATGTTTATTGTTTACAAATATTTTAATTTCACAGCTATCCTCATTCTCTGTAAACTGGTTATTTTGTTGTTATAATACTTTGAGCTTCTAATCCTTTCTTCTTATCTCTAGCTTTTATTACAGTTATATAAAGGAATGTGCATGCAATTTAAACTCCAGGGGCCTCATGCATAACACTGTGCGTAGAATTCACACTAAAACAAGGCATATGGACATAAGTTGAAATGTGCGTATGCACAAAAAAATTCAGATGCACAAAACTGTGAGTAAGCCAAAGTCCACGCACTTCCGCTTCATAAATCCTGGTCAGTATGAAATGTAAGTACAGCATTCTGTGAAAAGACAATGGCTAAAGTACAGGAAAAAAAGAAGAATTTCAGCGAATGCTAAGTGGAGGCAAGAAAAAATGTACTATTTGTTGGTTGAAGCAGTTGTATAAACAACAAAAGGAAGCTGATCGAAAGTTCAAGTTCAGAAAGTTGCACAGTGCTCGAAACAAAAAAGGAGTTGTCAAATATCAAAGTCACCATGAAAAAGCAAATTGTAGGCCACCGTCTGAGTGTCATAAGGAAGCTTATTAGAGTACAGAGAAAAGATTAAAAAAATAGGGACACAGTGGAAAAAAAAGCTCAAAATGTCAACTTTAATCACAGAGTTTATTTTGTCATTAAAGCAGAACATCATAAACTTCATCTTAAAATCTTTTGATTTACTAGTTTCTCAAATCCCATCGTAACTAAAGTAGCATATTAAATACTTCATATTCTATGTGTTCTTTCATGTGTTCTATATGTGCGAATCACTACTTTCTTGGTCTCTTATACCGACAGGACACAGAATATATTACATTACTGATATTACTTGACGGACTGATTGAGTGTGTTTATAGCTCTTGGGATGAAACTGTTTCTGAACCGCGAGGTTTGTGCAGGAAAGGTTCTGAAGAGTTTGCTGGATTGGACAAGTTCAAATAGACTGCGGCATGGCTGACGCAGCGTGTGCTAGAAGCTGTACCCCGAGAATTCTCTCAGCTCTTGACACAATCTGATTTCCAATCAGCTGCTGTATAGCTGTGATTCCACACTTTGATACAATGGGTTAAAATACTCAATGGTTAGTTTGGCCATTCCATGCACCATTATATGGTTACAAGTTGATTGCAATCAGATGCCTTAAACTAAAATACAATATGTGGTCAATTTCAGTGTGTTTGATAAAGCCATGTCAGGGATGTGTATCAAATAAATAAAGGGAGACCACACAGGAACAGTAGCACTGCTTTGACGCTGGGTGCCACCAGTTTGCAAAACTGAGCCGAAAATGTGCGTGCGCAATGGTTTGACTTAGCGTGAGAATGTATGTGGCTTTATGCGATATGAGCATGGAAACAAGTGTATGCAACATTTTTGTGTACACATACCATTTATACATGAGGCCCCAGGTCTGCTGTTTTTGGCAACTTTGTAACTTTGTTCATTAAAAAATATTTTTTTTGAGGTATTTGTTTTTAACCCTGAAAACCATAACATTTCTGTGCTTCAGTGCTCTTTAAATTGCATTAAAATGTTAACTATACATAGTTTTTTTGAGCTGCATACGAAAAAAAGAAGTTATCATGAATATTTATCATCCTTGCACTTCATAATCCATATAGATCATCGGGGTCAAAAGTGCCAGTTTTCCTTTCCCATATTCCTTTCCTATCTTGGGCCCTGTGGACTGCTCTTTAAATGCTAAACCCACAACAATGCTGGATATCATCTAACTGAGTTATTTTTTGTTGACCTCATTTTCTCACTCACTCAGCCCATCCAAACATCACAGTTTTTATTTATCTGTCCTCGACCATCCTGCTGTCATGTCTAAAAAAGTCCAAGTTCCCTTGCTTTGATCTTATTCACAATCATTATTCTTCTGCTCAGATGTTTTCAGTACTCCCTCCAACATATTTTTATTTACGTATATATTCTCGGGTACCTTTTTTCTAAAATGAGATTTGATGAAACACTTAAATTCATTCAGTGTCAAACATTTACAGCATCAGAGGAAATCAGGAAAGGGGTAAATGCTTTTTCATGACACTGTACATGTGCTGAAGGCCATTAGATGTATTTTTTTCCAAATATGTACTTAGGAGTGCTATAAGGATATGCCTTTTTTCTGCTATATTGCTCTGTTTCTCAGTACACTTATAATATCCATAATAAATCTGAAGTGTATTGGGCACATTTGATTCTCTAATTTAGGTGATCTAACACATTCTTAAATACTGTATGGAGTCCAGGTGACCAGTATTAATAATGCTGGAAAAATATGTTTTTTTTCTTTCTCTTCAGAAATATTTCCTTTTTTGAGATTCAATGCAATTGTTCTTTAACAGTCAAACACTAAGTTAATGTTAATGCTAAATTTACCTTAGTTTACTTAGTTTTGAACATGAATATAATGTAGCTTAACAAAGATAAAGAAAGTTTCAGTTTAACCCATTATAAGTTAAAGAAAATGTAATGTTTGTAATGTTAGCTCAATAGAAAAGCCCTCAGATTGAAGTCAGAAAGCTAGAAAGAAACATGAACTGTTAGACAGATAAGCATTGAGGGCATTCAGTTTTCTGACCATATGTACATTATGTTTGTCATGTATGTAGATGTGGTGAATGAGATAGTATATAGAAAACCTTAAGAAATGTAATCTAGATTATAAATCCTCAAGCACAATAACACGCGTTTCCCTTTTCCCCCTTTTTTGTGTGCATTATCAAGTTTTTTCCCATTTCTTGTGTGAAATGTTTGCTTTGCATTTCACTAAAATCTTTAAAAGGAAGATACTTGGACTGTGGAGTTTTTTTTATAATAATAATAATAATAATACATTTTATTTATACAAGGCGCCTTTCAGGGAACTCAAGGACACCGAACAACAATAAATAAATAAATAATTAAATAAAAGACACAATTATAAAAAAAACTTAAAACATCAGAAAATCTAGAAATTAAAACCAAACAAAACCATTATAATCAGGAGGAAAAAGAAAAAGCCATTTTAAACAGATGCGTTTTAAGTTTACATTTGAAGGATGAATATGATTTGATATTTCGGAGATCCGCAGGCAATGAATTCCAGAGCTTGGGAGCAGAACGACTGAAAGCTCTGCTCCCCATGGTGGTTAGACGGGCGGGAGGGACAGTCAGATGGGTGGAGGAAGAGGATCTAAGGTTACGGGATGGAATGGCAACATGAAGAAGGTCAGACAGATATGGAGGGGCGAGGTTATGGATGGCCTTAAATGTTAATAGTAGAATCTTAAAATCAATACGAAACTTAATTTATGTACAGTGTTGTCATACTAATGCTGGAATTCCTAGCTGCATGTAAACTATTTTGAACTATTTGGAAACCCTTGACAAACGCAGCAAACACTGTTCTTTAACCACATCTTCAATGTAAAACTTCTTTGAAAAACTCAACATCTCACATGTCAGATTCTAACAGTGCTTCTCTTTTTATTGTTTTTGTATATATCTATATTTTTTGCCTAATAAAGCTGCCATAATATAGGTTGGGATTGTTTTGTTTTTTTCTTCACTTACTGTTAAGTGCCCTTTTTGGAACTTTTAGCTTTGATTCACGTTATAGATTTCCAGTTGGTCATTTTTTGAAAATGGACTGTTTAAGAAAATTTTAAATACATTTGGTCACACGACATGTTTGTCACAATCAATTTCCAATCTAAACTGGTAGTAAGTAGAAATTCGAAGTTAATAAAACTTTTAGAAAGTTAATTGTATTTAAAAAAGTTAATCTGTTTGTTTAGGGGGTGTTGGTTTAGCAAATTGTGGCTAAAAGTGTTATATTCACTAAATTGAAATTGTTTGCCATTGAATAAATGAATGTTTTTTTAATTATTATTTGAAATAATAATTAGTAATAATAATTAGTAGAACATTTTTAGTCCCATTTTGATATAAAGGGAAGAATGGGGTTTGTTTGTTTGTTTTTATTTGAGAAACATTAGGAGAACAAACTGCAAGCATAATGAAAGTTACCACATTATTCTCTTTTTGAAAAAGACAGATTCATGCAGTGGTTAAAAGAGGATTAGAATTTTAAGTTGCCCAAACAGTATCTAATGAATTAGCAAAAAATCTAGTCAATAAGTTAAGCCAAGAAATGTGTAACCTAAGAAGGCACAGTTTGGAAAGCATCTCTATCAAGTGACATCTAATAAAACATGGACATGCTTTTGACTTAAAGTATTGTCTACTCTGATACCACATTCCCAGTGAGTGAACGTTTACTATGTTTGTAACACTTTGTGGATAAAGACACACAAAATGGTGCAGAGAAATGGGAAAAAATTATAAGATTTGTATTTTAATAGCAAACGATAGCCAGCACCATGTGGTTTCTTTTTTTTTTCTTCAAATCTTTAAGACCAAGCAGTTGCTGTTTTGTAACACAGCTGAAAGTTAGGCAGGGCCAGACTTCCCAGTTTTTAACATGACCTAATTCTGTAAAAGCTCCTCTCAACAGAACCCTTTGTGCCAATTTGGCACCCATCTACACACTGCACCTTGAATGCCTGCTTGTTTTACTTTAGTGGCTCACGACTCAGGTTCTGAAAATCCAAATAAATAATATCATATGCACCCTCTTATTGTATACTATTTCCACATCCTTATAGAATTCTAGCATATTATGGAATCTGGGCTATCAGACCATTCACCTTTTTTAAAATAATGGGACAATATTTGCTAACTTCCAGCTCCTAGGAATTTCCCCTGTGTGCAGTAATTTTTGAAAAACAAGCATTAGTGGTTACTGTATGTACTCACTAACCTCCTTAGGCACTCCAGGATAAATGTTATCTGGTCCCAGCAGTTTGTTGGATCTCAGCCTTTTTAATTGAAGCAGTTATCTCACCTTCACAATTTGCAAATTACTAAGAACCTCTTTGGCAGTCCCTGTTACTGTTGGGAGTCTTCACATGACTAAGTGTCAGAAAAAATGCAAGCCTAAAGCATTGGCTAATCAACTGTCAGTATAATTTAATTTCCCTGATACAATTAACCTCCTCTTTGGCCTTTCTTTCTACTAAAATACTTACAAATGTATCTTTTCTATCTATCTATCTATCTATCTATCTATCTATCTATCTATCTATCTATCTATCTATCTATCTATCTATCTATCTATCTATCTATCTATCTATCTATCTTTTCTGAGATATTTCTCTCTAACTGCCTTTTAGCTTGCCCAATATATTTTTTAATCATTGACCTCTTCTTCTTGTATGCCCTAAGGTTAGTGCTGGAATTATTGGCCTTGCACTCTTTATACAACTGTTTCTTCATTTGCAAGTTCTTTTTTTAGCTTCTTATTTGTCCACCACAGAGTTCTTACTCCTTTCAAATTTCAGAATGAACTTGTCCTGCATTGTAAATAAAACACTTTAAAACCCGTTCCACTACTACTTGACCTACCACACACCAGTTTATATTATTTAGATTTTGCCTCGTCTGATTTATGTTTGCCTTGTGACTATAATATTCCCTCTAAGCCTGCTTTATTACATTTACTTAAAAGATCAAGTGTGTATATGCCGTAAATTATTCATGCATGCTCAAAGCAGATTAGGCAGTACCGTAATGTGTCAGGTAGAGTACTCTTACAATACACATCCATGAAAGTTCTATGCACCCAAATTGGGCAAGTAACAGAAATCAAATAGTGACATCTCATACAATATTTGCTGCCACAGCTCTGTGATGTCACGTTACCATTGCTAATAAACAAGGAGCGCTGCAAAGAAAAAAAAAGGCTACAGACTGGCCGCAAGGTAAATTTTGATGGGAAACATTCTGCAAACTAGGCTACTGTTGAAATCAACATATTTGCTGCAAAAAACATGGAGAAATTTGCAACTCAACACTACTATGCATCTACATCCTACACCTAGATTTGAGTTGCACTGCTGACCCTCTGCTCTCATCAGTTTTACCCGGACTGGTGTGGGGCTTAAGCAGAACTTCTGAGAAGACCTCCTCATTTGTTCTGTGGCTCAGCTTGGCAAAAAAGCTCTTTAAATTTAGAGGTTACAATTTGGCCAGGGTTCAATTCTTGGCTTAAGTATATTTTCTATTTATTGAATCTTTTTGCTGTATTTTAAATGCTATTGCATAATTATAGTCAATTATATCTTTGTTTTCTTGTTTATAGAATTTATTTTTTTCTGAATATTGTTCTATTAATTTTAATATTTTTTATATTGACTATTTAAGATCCCTCATATTCAAAAACACAGAAAACAGACCTGTCAAGGGAAAAAAAATCTGAAGACTGGAAAAAAATGATCAAATTCCCGAAAATCATAACACTTGACATGTACACTTGGCAGGACATCCCAAACTGAAGTTAATGAAGTAGTATGAGTTCCCATAACAGGCAAAACTTTCAGGGCTCCTTTCATAATTTCCAGCAAACAGATCAGAACAATACTACAAACAAAAGCAATATATATATATATATATATATACATATATCTATATTTGGGTATATATAGTATATACTGTACATTTCAGTTTCTAACATAACAAGAACATTTTAAACATATCTAAAGGCAGAAATGTCTTGGCTAATATGTATCTCAACCAGTTGTTTACAAGTGCAGGATATTCGTTAGCATCCTGGTTTCCCATCTTGCCCATAGTTACCCCATGGACAGAGGGGATGTCTGTTTCCTATGAAGTTAAACTATAAGAACATACATTACATCAAAGCTATTCAAATAACTCAGAGACCTGATGTAAATGACTTTAGAGCCAGGGCCATTTACAAGAAATAAATTGGCAGCTGGTGTAAACCTTTTAAAATAAGTCTATTTCTATAGCAAGTGCTCCTTGTGTACAGAACAGAGTAATTTAATTTATTCTTTGCTAATGCAGTGCAGTCCACTGTTTGCTGGAAACATTACTTTTTTGTTTACTGTAGTTCCTTATTATTTTCTATTTCATTTCCAACAGTTCAGTATCATGCATTAGACCTGTGGCTGCTCCTCTGTGAAATTTGCGTAACAAGGAAAACAAACTGGTGAATTTAGGATTGAAGTTAATCAGATCGTGTTCTACTGTTTTATTGTTTTGCTTTATTGCTCTGTCATGTCTAAAAGCATCACACTGGCCCAAGTCTCCATAGAGGCAGTGTTTTTAGTCCACAGCACATTAAGCATCATCATTTATCATCACTTTGCTGCCATTTTCTGGTTCGTCTCCTGGTTGGCTGGTTTCTCCCATATTTTTTTCTTCACTTTTAGTGATCTTGAATATACTTTTAGGTGACATCTGTTTTTATAATGTCATCCAACACCATCTCCAGTCATAACTTCTTTGGCTTCCCACTGGGCCTCATTTCATCTGTGTCCATCATAACACACCTCTTGCCCTGCCTTTCACTCAGCATTAGTCTATTTCTCTTTAGCAAAGTACCTACCACTTTCACCTATCATGTCTGTATTATGGATTTACCTGTCATATTAAGCTATATCTTTTGTTGTTTCTGTTTATTTTTAATGAATTAATTATGATTTATTTATGCTGATGTTATATGTTTATATTATTGGTCTAATTATGTGTTCTCTGTAAATTTTATTTTATTTGTCTATGATTTAGTTTCTTTGTAGGCAATCTTGTTCTCCAAAGTTTTGTGGGTAGAATCCCAGGAAGTGGGGCCTGCATTACCTTACCACTAAGGAACTCTAAAGAAAGACTTGTGGTTCATTTGAATGCACTTTAAAGGAGGGGAGATTTTGTATGGTGAGTATTGCCCTTATTTTGATTTCCTTGGTTTTCTAGTAATTTTGGCAGTCTTTAGATTTTCAATTACTGGACTTTTTAATTGTAACATAATCACTGCAGATTACCTCTTAGGCAAATATTTTGCCTTGTTATACTTTGGACTATTTTGCTTTTTATTTCATTATTGTCAATAAATTCTTTTTTTCTGTAAAGATTGTACACAAGCCCAACGATTGATGGCAGTCCCTTCCCTTGCGGGTCAGTTTTAATATTGTTTGTGACTTTAACATTATTTTATTAATTTTAAAGCCAAAATCCCATTTGGCTTGGTGCATGGCAAATCCAGCCATTGGAGTAGACCACATGATTACTTGATCTTTAAAAACCCTAAAACAATGTCTAAAAAAATTGTAGGGGTCAAGGGGAATTTACGTATTGAAAAAATCAGAGATAAGAGCTTAATCATGATAGTCAGTGCTGCAGCAGCTAAAATTTGGTCCAAAAATAAAATGCAAATAAAAAGTAAGTTAAGGATAAGGAGTGGTTGATACTCTTTTCGTTTCCTTTGTTTTCACATAAATCATTCTCAGAGACCAGATGGAAATGTAGAACAATTTTTTATTTGCACATAGTTATGCACAAATGCCTCAGTCCATGGAGTGTGCAATAAAGAGAACAATTAATTCCCTTTAATACTTTCCTATTACCATAATCTAACACATCACATCATATAACTCTGAATATGCAGAATTCTGGCAATCGACTACAGCCACCAGTATCTTCATATACAGGTCGGTTCTTTCATTATTCTAAACATTGCTTCATTAATAGGGGTGTAATATGGGTTTTCCCATCGATCTTTCCACCGCTTCATAATAGGGGTGTTTGGGCTTTCTTTTTTTTAAGGGGGTGTTTATTACTCATTTACTTCATTTTAACCTTATTAATTACCTTGATGGTTCCCCTTCAGATGAGGCAACACTCAAGTGCTCAGTTAACCCTTTAGTTACCTTCAGTCCTTTTCCATATGCTTTTAATAATCCATTGTTAAAACTTCATTTAAGAATATGCTTGTATTGAATTGTAGAAATTATATGTATTGATTAAAAATATTTGATTAAAATTCTGTAATGCTTCTTATGTTTTGTAGTTGTAGTTAATTTTTCCAGTTCATCTACAAATTTTAATGTATTTTTTTACTTCTAGTGGCTCATCTAGAGCACAACTTTTCTATTTTGGAAGCACATTCTTTTTTTTTCAACATTATAAAATACAGCTTGACATTCATCACATTGCTTATGTAACTTTTAATTTATTTCTGTAATTTACTTGATGCTTAGCAGATGTTGCTGCTCTTCTTTTTCTTTTACTTGATACTCAGCAGATGTTGCAGCTCTCTTTTTCTTTCTGCCATTATGGTGGTTATCACTGATCACTTCATTGCAAACACATGACCACATTTCACTTTGCTGTCCTTTATTTACATTTAATAAAGTTTGATGTTCAGTGATCCATAAACGCAATACTTGATAATGAAGTCTGAACATAGGGACCAAGACGTTTTCTGGCCAGCAGTAATGCCCCCACAACTTTTTTTAATTTCCTGAGCATATAAGGCTATATTCAGAATAAATTTTTGCTTGTCTATGTGCATCGGTGTCTTGTCTGCTAATTCCTTCTTATTCTTCATCACTTAATCACCTTCTGTAATATGCTTCTTATCACTTGGTTTCCCAATGAATTTTCCATATGCACATGACCACAGATCACTTTGACATCATTTATGTTTCCACTACCTAAAGTTTTATATTTAGGACTATATCTTGCTTGTCTGTGTGTGTTTCAATATCTTCTTATTCTTTCTTGTTCAATTAGTTTGCCGTAATCACACATGACCACCAGATTGCTGCTACCTAACATTTTTTGATATTCCATGGTACTTCATAAGAATGAGATTCCAGCCCCAGTAGTTCGCAAGTAATTGTTCAGCAGACGGATAGACCATAGCATTTTATATCAATAGAAGCCTGTGGTATAAGTCTATGATAAATGGAGATGGGGGAGGGGCGGGGGGGGGGGTTAAGAAAAGATAAAGAGGTAATTGTTGTAGAAAACTTGCTGTAAACACAGTGCATTTCAGGACGGCATGTCTTATTTTAAAGGAAACCCTTTAAGTAGAATAGTCCATATCATCTGTATGTATTATACAACAATCAAATATAGGCTAGGTAAGCTAAAATGTTTATAGATTACACTTTAGCTCTTAAAGTCTTGGGACCTCAAAACTCTAATGCAAGACGCAAGCTATGCAACTGCATAATTGACTCCACACCCATAAAGGATGACGCCAGCACCTACAGGTTTGTGAGCTCCTGATTTCTAAAGTCCATGGGAGCCTGTAATTATCTTTCCCCAGAGACAAATTTCGCCTACAACCAGACAACACATTTCATAAATATACCCTCTGGCTGTTATAAAAACATCACTTTACTTCTATTGCATTGATATTTGCATCAGGTACACAACAACCTTGATGTGTGGGCTTGCTCCATCCTTTCATTCTTAAAAATAACATAGTGAATGAGAACAGAACAGGGGAATAGCAAACTGGCCATGCCTGTTGTCTTTGTTTTATCACCTTAGTACAAGCAATGCCTGCCACAGAAGTCATATCCAGAATAAGCTGTATGCTTAGTAGGTTTAAATCTGCTTTTTCTTTTTTCCCCACATGGTGGCAATATTTCTTCACTATTCTTCATATCTACAGTAGCTCTTATCAAGTCCCCTCTGTTCTTCTCTAAGGGCATGTTTCCTTTTCGATTTGTATAGCAGTTACAATGCCCTGGACTCTGCTCGACAAGAAGTCAGAGTGTATACATTGCAAAGTATGATAATGGCTACAGATATTTCTTATCAGTTGTATATGTCATTCATTGGACATATTGGATTATATTTAGAAGTTCATACAGCTCTATAAAAAGAAAAGCAAACCAGTGAAAAAATATGAAGACACAGAGCTGCATTCAGAACTTTAAAAATACTTCATGGCTTTTTTGTTAGAATAAAAAAGAACACATGTTGGTAAATGAGTGAGTAGACAGGGAATGCCAGGATGGAATAAGTACACTGGAACAGAAACTTCTGGGGAACGAGGATTAGAAAGAGGGAGATTATGATGGATCAACAGGAGGTCAACAGGGGAAGCAGAGAAACCCCATATGGGATAGATCGGGTTGAGCCCAAAATTGTTCTGGAGATGTCAATGAGGAACTCTGAGATGGGGTTATATACTTCTCCTTTCCAAAACCATATGTTAGGAGCTGAGATGGAGTAAGAAAAGC
Source organism: Erpetoichthys calabaricus (assembly GCF_900747795.2). Taxonomy (NCBI): domain Eukaryota; kingdom Metazoa; phylum Chordata; class Cladistia; order Polypteriformes; family Polypteridae; genus Erpetoichthys; species Erpetoichthys calabaricus. The sequence continues at coordinate 38,098,264 of NC_041399.2, forward strand.
TCACTTGCAAGGTGTCAGAGTGGCCAAATGTTAAGAAGGAGAGAGGGCAACAGTACAAGGCAACAGAAAGACATGGTGATGGGATAGGATGAAAGCCATACCACAGCCTGGAACTAGAATTGAAGTGCTTACCTGGTGTTATCTAGATGATTTGAGACACTTCAAGAATAGCAATTGTGTTTTCCGTTTAGCATTGTGTTTTTATTGCATGAAATTTTCTGCTGTACTGGATTTTTAAAAGTGGATATTGTGTCGAGCCTTTAAATTCTGTACTTTACAGAAGAGTTCATTAAACTGATTTTAATTTAGCATAAACTATAAAGTCATGTCTACTAGAGAATTAAACCTTTACTTACTGATTTGTTTAATACTTTGTGTTCTACCTACAAATATATTTGTTGTTTTCATGTTGAATAATAAAGACGTTATTCTTTATAAATACTGAGGTTGCTTGAAGGACCCAGCAGGAAGCAGTGTGTCATTCATTTATTTTTTGAAAATCTTTCGAATAGGTTTGCACCCTTGCGGCACCTTAAATGCTTATAGATTAGAAATGGAGGTACTAGACCTTAACTGGATACCAATCTGTGAAAGCACAGTTTCTCTCCCACACACACAGCTTGTCAATTCAGACTGGAAGGTGTGGGAGTCAACTGTAGTTCCTGGAAAATAAAATACAGACAGACCAATGAGAATGTGCAAACCTGGCTGGAAATCAAATCCAGCCAAAACACACACACCTCCATATTGTAATGTATTTTTTATACTGTGATAGGTCACAGGGCTGGTAATGCAGTGCCAGAATTACAAGCAGCAAGCAATGGGGAGTTGCTAGGATACAGGGACCAGGGGTGGTCTGTGCTTTACTGGAAGAACCCACAAGTGTGAGAAATCCAGTAAGCAACCGTTAAAGGTTGTTGCACCTCCTCAGGGAAGACACAGAATAACCCACAAGCATCACAGCATAGGTAAGCGATCATTAAAGTGTTGTGAAATGTCCCAGAAGTAATCACTCCAAGGACACAAGGCTAATACAGTGGTTAGTTGGGACTGGACAGGAATCTGCCAGGAGGTAGCACAGAGCACCCCTTGCCTTCATATTAGAATAGCTTAGTCCTTTAGTTGTGCCTGTGGGTTCAGGAACACAGAAAGTCCTTGGGAAATATTGCAGAAAATACTTAGTAAACAAAACAGAGTCTTGAGCCATTGTTATATATGAACTCCAAACATGGACATCCTTTGTGTACACCTATAGGTGGAGTTCCACATCTTTTAATGCATCATGGCAGAGTGAAGAAGTAAAACAGAAAGCTTCCTATAATCAGCTAAGTTCATTTACATATAATGACTATGAAGCATTTCAAACACACACATCAACATACAGATAGCCCAGAAACCCACTTCTGCTGTTAAGTATTATATAAAGTCCCAAAATAGTTCATTATTTTATTACAAAATGCAAACCTATACAAAAACCCACCCAAAGACTAGTTACAAATTAAAACAGTTTATTACGAGGGGGAGTCAAGCTAAAGTAAGAAAATGGGATTTATTAAAAAATGGAATGACTCCAGATGGAATGGTTGGACTCTGCCAGGGCTGCCCATTGTCACCGATTCTGTTCATAACTTTTATGGACAGAATTTCTAGGCGCAGCCAGGGTTTTGAGGGGGTCCAGTTTGGTGGACTCAGGATTGGGTCACTGCTTTTTGCAGATGATGTTGTCCTGTTTGCTTCATCAGGCCGTGATCTTCAGCTCTCTCTGGATCGGTTCGCAGCTGAGTGTGAAGCGGCTGGGATGGGAATCAGCACCTCCAAATCCGAGACCATGGTCCTCAGCCGGAAAAGGGTGGAGTGCCCTCTCAGGGTTGGGAGCGAGATCCTGCCTCAAGTGGAGGAGTTCAAGTATCTTGGGGTCTTGTTCACGAGTGAGGGAAGAATGGAGCGTGAGATCGGCAGGTGGATCGGTGCGGCATCCGCAGTGATGCAGGCTCTGCATCGGTCTGTCGTGGTGAAAAAGGAGCTGAGCCGTAAGGCAAAGCTCTCAATTTACCGGTCGATCTATGTTCCTACCCTCACCTATGGTCATGAGCTATGGGTAGTGACCGAAAGAACGAGATCGCGAATACAAGCGGCTGAAATGAGTTTTCCTCCGCAGGGTGTCTGGGCTCTCCCTTAAAGATAGGGTGAGAAGCTCAGTCATCCGGGAGGGGCTCAGAGTAGAGCCGCTGCTCCTCCGCATCGAGAGGAGTCAGATGAGGTGGCTCGGGCATCTGATCAGGATGCCTCCTGGACGCCTCCCTGGTGAGGTGTTCCGGGCACGTCCAACCGGGAGGAGGCCCCAGGGAAGACCCAGGACACGCTGGAGGGACTATGTCTCCCGGCTGGCCTGGGAACGCCTCAGGATTCTCCCAGAAGAGCTAGAAGAAGTGGCCGGGGAGAGGGAAGTCTGGGCATCTCTGCTCAAGCTGCTGCCCCCGCGACCCGACCTCGGATAAGCGGAAGAGGATGGATGGATGGATGGATGGAATGAACCTTATCAAAACTGAACATGTCATTTCTCAATGGAGTCTCCACCCTGCTCAATGCACATGGCCACCTGCTTGGAAGTGCCTGGATTCCAGCAGAATAAAAGGTTTTGTGTTGTCCTCGCCACCACTTGTGCACTCATGTATATATTATACATATTTATTTGGAGAAGAAACAAGAGATGGTAATTTTCTAGTGTATGTAGTGTATGTATTTGGTTATTATTTTTTTTTAGGACTCTTCTATTATTTATGTTTATATTCATCTTTCTTTACAATTCGTTCACACCTTTCACATTTATATTTTGTCATTTAGTGCCTTTGAACTGCCGATTGGGGGCATGAGGCTGGGAAACTTCTTAAAAGTGGAATACAGTGTTAACTTGGCCTAGTCTGAGGACCAAGAAGTGAAGCAGCCAGACAGTCATGGCACGTTGAGCCAGTTGCTCCACAAATATTGGGTCTTTCGAATGCAGTCTCATACATCTCTTGGTTATTTGCTTAGTCAAGTGAACTAATTAATCAAATTAATAAGAAAACCTAAAGTTAGAGTCAATGGGAGAAGTGGAATTAGCTGATTATTTTGTCAATGATTTGCAGAAGAGAGTGAGAACAAAATTATGGATAATTATCTTATTACAGCCAGTTAGGCATTGCATTAACTCAGGTGTTAAGGAAAGCTGTGGATTTTTGAGTTGCCTTTTTCGTTTATAAATACTCCTGTGTTAAACTTCACAAACACATGATGGCACTGTTCATCAAGAGTCATTTGGTCCCCATTTTTCAAAACTTGCCTTGCTAAAATCTTTGTTTACTGCAAAGAGAAATATTCCAGAACCGACCTAAAAATTGCTTAAAAATGCAGATTCCATTATTTAAAAGGATATCATATATGGTATTTCAGGTAAATCCTTAATCTCTAAAGCCATGTTCCATGTCCACACAGAATCTGGCCATGTTTCTAGCTAAATATGTTTCTATAAAGAAAATATTGTAATATACTATGTTACAGTATCCACCCTTCAGTCATGAATACTTCATTTTGATCTACTTATGTATAAAAATTTGTAAAAACAGAAAAATAAATGGGTATTGAATTATGTATTAAAGGATTTTTAACTCTTTTTTTCCATATGGGGTTACAGAGAAGACATGAGCCACTCTTTGATTTCCATTACAGGCACACTCATTCACTCACAAATTCACACTTGACTAATTTGCCAGCATGTGTGTGAATCAAGTTATAAGTCTACATTGCAATATTTGGTCCAGCTCCTGTTTCCCTTTATTAACATTAAATATATTAGTGTAGTCTTATAATTTCTTTGAGTGTAATGGAAACAATGCAAAAATTAACCACATTCATATAATAAAACCTGCAACATCAATAAAACAATGCCTATAATTACACTTGAATATATGGGGTAAACAAGATGGTGTTTTTTTATCTTTTTAAATATACAAAGATAGCAAATGATTAGAAAAGAATGAATAATAACCTTGCCTGATATACAAACAGAAGAATAGAAATGAAAGAATGACCTCAGCAAGTATAATTTAAAGTAAGCGAGTGTTAAACTGTATCAAGAGACTCACATTTTAAATCAACTTGAATCCAGAGTATTAGAGTAGAAGAATTATAATGAGCAGAGACCATTGTGTACTTAAATTAATGGTCATTATTTTCAAACGTTCTTTCAGATTGTTTCTTCCTGACAGGAATAATGGGGTTCATCTCTAAATGTCTCAGAAATGATACAAGATAATGAGAAAAGCACAATTAAAGATGATAATTGCAGCAATGATTTGAAACTACTATGTCAAATTTGCTAAATATCGCAGTAACACATTATACAGCCAAACAAGAAATATCAAGTAAAATTTCCAAAATGAGATTTTCTTCTGATACCATGGGTAATAGAACCTTTGGGAAGCCAGTAATAATTATGTACCGTATGTAACTGTGCATTTAATTAATCCTGGCGACTGTGACTCACTAGAATATTTCCATTTTGTTCTAACTCTTCTAGCTTTTATAGTTCTTTTATACTGAAGTAAGGATGTGACTTTTTTGTTTTACTGGGAAATGATGTGTTGGGTGATTACTTTTGAAATACTGCTATACTGTACAAAAAACAAAAGACTAAGCCTCTACCAATAAAACAGAAAAGTTAACATTCCCTTTCATTATAAAGTACCATACAAAAAAAAGGGTCATGGAGTACAAGCTGAACTGAATAACTCTTGTTCCGTGCTCCTCTGTTCCACTATTTCCTAGCTTGTCTATCCAGTTCAGGATAGCTTAAGGCCAGAGCTAATCCTGCCAGCATTAGGTGCAGAGTAGGAACCATCCTTGGATAAGACACCAGCCCATTACTGAGTGCACTCAGATGCACACTTGCTCACTCACTTGCTTACATCATTCATTTTAGAGTTGATATTGACCCTTATATGACTCAGGTATAATGTGCAAGTTTCACATGGGTAATGTCTGGGTTGGGACTTGAAAGCACAACTCTAAACATGTGAGGTGCCTTATAAACAAAATAAATTATTCCACAAATTGTGCTGTGTTTTCTATATAGTAATAAATAGTTAAAGTGTTAACACTCAGGTTGCCACATAAGAACAAGAAAAAAGTAGTGATGGTAGCAACCAATGTATGCCAATGTAGCTTATCAAATGCTAATTACCTGTCTCTAAAACAAAATGAAATTTGGCCTGTAAGGAGACGTACTGGTCCCATGTGGATGTGTGGTTAACTAGATGAAGAAATTTTAAACCATGACATCCTCCTTAATTATCTGTTCAAATGCCTCCAAAGTGTCTCCTTCAAGTTTCCACTTGCTTAAACTTAAACATTGAACTTGTTAATTTCCTTCCAACTCACTACTCACTACTAGGCCTTATTCAGAGGTTTTTCCAGCACTGTTATGTCCTTCCTGGAATTTGAAAACCAAAACTGCAAGCATTATTCAAGATGTGGTTTTGCAAGTACCTCATGCTGCTTGAGCATAATCTCTCTTGACTCATACACCACACACTGCACTACATACTGCAGTATTCTATTAACCTTCATAATCTCCCCTGCAGTGTTTTCAGCTGAATATGAATTGATTATAACAACAACACATCTGAACTCAGCACTGACAGCCCAATGTTGGAAGCAACACACACAAACCAACTTTATTTCGTACTCCATTTTTCAATTGTCAACGTCATTCAAAGGTCCTAGACCATTTAGTACCAGGCTACAATTGTTTGTTGGTTCATGGTCATAAGTCACTAAGACAATTTTATTTGCAATACCTTTCAATAAAGCAACAAATTATAAAATCACTTACACAACATACATTTTACAATAAAATAATACTACATAAATAAATGTTCAGAGCACTTAATAAAATTTACTTTACTGAAAAGTTCTTTTAGATACGGATACTTTCTGCAGTTGGGCACATTTTTGTTAGGTCCACTAACAAGCCCTTCATTTGAGAACATTTAGCAGTAGTAGTAGTAGAAGTGCCATGTGTACAGAGTCAGTGAACTCCTTACTTGCATGTTCTGTCGACATACAACACATTGCCAATTTCCAGCACCTTGATAACAAAAATGTATTAAAATAGGTAACTTAATGTTATTTAACAGAAAACCCAAATCAGCTTAAATGATTTACTCCTGACTCCTTTTCTCCTACCACTTTCCTGTAATTCTGTCTAAAAGACCCTGAGAAAAACTCTAGTATAGTAGGTATATCTATACTAATAAAAGGCAAAGCCCTCACTGACTCACTCACTCACTGACTGACTGACTGACTGACTCACTCATCACTAATTCTCCAACTTCCCGTGTAGGTGGAAGGCTGAAATTTGGCAGGTTCATTCCTTACAGCTTACTTACAAAAGTTAGGCAGGTTTCATTTCGAAATTCTACGTGTAATGGTCATAACTGGAACCTATTTTTTGTCCATATACTATAATGGACTGTAGCTCGCTGGCCGTGGGAGGCGGGGTTGCGTATCGCATCATCACGCCTCCCACGTAATCACTTGAACTGACTGTGAAGGAGAAAGGATGGCCTTATATGGCGTTCGTTTATAAAACAGTGGCTTCACAAAAAAACAGATCCTTAACAAATTGTTATTGGTATATTTTCCCTCAATTTAAAAAGGTTTTCTTTTCTTCTTAATTAAAATTTAAAAGCAATACTTCACCGCTGCGAAGCCCCTCTAGCGCTGACGTCCGAGGTTCGATTCCCGTAAGCGAGTGCAGTGAGTGTGTACGCCTAATGAGCCAAGAATTAGGGCGAAACACGTGTCGCGTACTCTTTGCATTATTTGACAGTAAACTATTTTCAAACATTCTATGATCTGCTTCTCACAACTGAAGGCACCGTGACTGATATTAGCTGACTTGCTGGCCAACCATAAGCGTTACCTGGTAGGTAACCACCCATACAATCAGATTGTGATTCAGACTACGAATGCCGTGAATGTAATTACCCCGATCTACATGCTGTCAAATAAATGAACCACATGCCGTGGCGCAATGTTAGGGGCTTCGCCTCTAGCGCCGAGGTTCGATTCCCGTAAGGGAGTGCAGTGAGTGGGTGGTTACCTACCAGGTAACGCTTATGGTTGGCCAGCTAACATCAGCCACGGTGCCTTCAGTTGTGAGAAGCAGATCATACGACCCAAACATATATTATGAGTCTGACAAAACAGTACACATTGGATCCATGGATGTTCACTGTGACTATTGTCAAGCTCAGAAGTGGAAATGCGAGTCTCCTGGTTTGTGCTGTAACGGTGGTAAAGTCTCTGTCACTCTTTTACGTAAGCTTCCTGACCTAATTACGTTCACTTAAAAGATGCTATTCACAAAAACGACACTGATTTAATAGAACTTGGTCAAGCTGTGATATTACCATCTTCCTTCACTGGAGGAACTCGCTATATGCACGACCGTACACAAGACGCAATGACATACGTATGTCATTATGGCCGCCCTGACTTATTCATCACATTTACTTGCAATCCTAAATTGCCTGACATCACTGAAATTCTCCTTCCACGTGAAAAACCTCATGATCGCCATGACCTTATCAGTCGTGTATTTCATCTCAAGATTCGCTAAATGATAGACTTGCTCACGAAGAGTAACATTTTCGGTTGTACAAATTGCTACATGTACACCATAGAGTGGCAAAAGCAAGGTATTCCCCATGCACACATTCTATTGTGGCTAAAGGATAGGATTAAACCAGCTCTCATCGATCAAGTCACCCGTGTGGAAATTCCTGATCCACAGACTGACCCTGCCCTACACAAGATAGTAAAATCCACCGTGATATTCGTTTGTTCAAAACCTTAAATCTCCGAGAGTTCTTCACCGATTGCTTTGAAATTTTGACACAACATTGCATTCGAATACGCGCGTGTTTTTATATACATATTATATAGATGTCACACCTGTGACAGGTAAAAACATGCTTTTTTTTAAAAACACAGCGCCATCTGTTGGACGTAAAGGCAACACACGCCATACTAAATATTTTACGATTCTATTTCAATGTTTTGATCAAATACATTTGTAAGTACGTGAATAAAGGCAGCGACATGGCAGTTTTTGGCGTGCAACCAGAAAGAAATGATAGGAATGCAGTCATACATATCGATGAAATCGCACAGTATTAGGCTGGAAGATACATAAGCAGCAATGAAGCTGTATGGCGAATTCTTTCATTTCCCATACATGAACGAAGTCCAGATGTTGTTCACTTAGCAGTACATCTACAAAATGGACAACGCGTTTATTTCACAGCTGCAAATGTGCAACAAATAGCCCTGAATCCACCGGCTACAACATTAACTGCTTTCTTTACGTTATGTCAAAATGACGCGTTTGCAAAAACACTGCTGTATTCGGAAGTGCCTACGTATTACACATGGAATGCGAGTAGAAAATCATTTGAACAACGCAAACGAGGAGAGCGAGTCAACGGACAACCTGGCATATTCAAAGAAACTACGATAGGCAGACTGTACACCGTGCATCCCAATCAAGATGAATGCTTCTTTGTTCACATGCTGTTGGTAAATGTGGCGGTCCAACGTCTTTCCAGCAATTGAGAATTGTCAACGGCGTTACCCATGCCACTTTCCGAAGTACATGTCAAGCTCTGAATTTATTGGAGAACGACCGATACTGGGATGTATACATTAATGACGCGTGCAACACGTCGCATCCAAATCAAATTCCTGCATTGTTTGCAATCATATTGACCGCCTGCTCTCCTTCTCCAACACAGTTATGGGAGAAATATAAATCACACATGGCTCAAGATATTTTCCGTCGAATACGCAAGTAAAATTCAAATATAAACATGGATGTCACAGCAGACATCTACAACTAAGCATTGATAATGATTGAAAATTTGTGCTTAGAAATTGCGAACAAAGTTCTCAATCAATTGGGAATGCCATCACCGAATCGATCTGCTGCTGCTTCGTTCAATGTAGAATTGCGTCGTGAACAAAATTACAACACGGGTGATCTTTTGTCGTATGTGAAATCAAATATTCCTAAGCTAACGCTTCAGCAAAAAGGCATTTATAATCAAATAATGCAAACTGTCAATAACGGGGTTGGAGAAATCTGGAAATTGGGAACGGAAAGGTGCCGGCTGATCTGACCTCAGGACGAATTTCATTGCCTCATAACTTCTGCAATTTAGTGACGTCAAAAGAAGAATTGGTTGAAAAAGTATTTCCCAATATTCAAACCAATTATAAGAATCACGATTGGCTGAGTGAACGAGCTATTCTTGCGGCCAAAAACAAAGACGTCTATGAACTTAACAATATTATTCAGTCTAACATTCTGCACAGACAATGGAACAACAAAAAATATTGTATACCCACAAGCATTGTGAAATTAAGCATATTAGAAACGTGCGCTTTCTGTTTTCTTCCTTTTCCATTTAACCAGACTGAGCCACAGCAACGCGTGGCCGGGTACAGCTATATATATATATATATATATACATATATATATATATATATATATATATATATATATATATATATATATATATATACACATACATACACACACACATAAACAGTATACATATACATATAAAAAGCGGCTCATACGAAAACAACACGTTTGGCTCAAAAAAGCTGATTGTGGATTTGCGTACAGCCACAGAAACTTTGTAACGGCACGAGACTTCAGGTCACATCTCTGCAAAAGAACCTAATTGAGGCATCTATTTTTACTGGCAGTGGCTCAGGGGAGAGAGTTTTTATTCCTCCCATCCCCGTTATACCCTCTGATCTCAATTTCAATTTTTGATCTCTTGATTTCAATTCAAACGCCTAGAATTTCCAGTAAGGCTCTGCTTCACAATGGCAATTAATAAATCTCAGGGACAGACCCTACAAAAGGTTGGCATTGATTTGAGGCAAGATTGCTTTTCACATGGCCAACTGTACGTTGCATGCTCAAGAGTAAGCTCAGCGCACAGCTTGGTCATATTACAACCGGAGGGCCGAACTGACAACGTGGTATACAAACAGATCCTTAACAAATAATTATTTGTATATTTTCCTTCAGTTTAAAAATGTTTACTTTTCTTCTTAATAACAATTTTAAGGCAGTACTTCGCCGCTGCAAAGCACGGGTATTTTGCTAGTCTTATATATAAACATCTAAATGTGGAAGTGTGTGTGTTTGTCCAGCCCGGAAGTAAGAGGTGGAGTCGGGGTAAGGGCTCCGCCTCCGAGGAAACAGAAAACTCACTTAGCCACTAATAACACAATTGGGGCAAGCAAGTCAGCAAAATGAAACCTCCAAAGAAAGACAGAGTTGCTTAGCCGCTAACATTGGCGAAACGGTATCCCTTTTACTTTTCCTCCCACGGCTAATGCACAAGCGATGCAAGCACGTCGGCAAAACAAATCCTCCTAGGAGAGAGATACCCAGAGTAGTTCCTTTCAATTACTTGACATCTCTACATTTCAGTTTTTTTCTGACGATTTCAATCATTTCTAGGACCCTGGGCTTTTTACAGAACGGGCTTACACAGTTAGTAAATATTTATTTGTGCAAGAATGAGTGAGGTGTAGAGACTTCCAGTTAGATTAGAGCACACTGAAGCCCCGTTTTTTTCATAACCAGTCACACAGTAACAATGAAATGGGAACTGACAGCCTTAGGGTCTACCATTCAGTACCTTAACTTCTAGATCGGGGTCTGCAAAGTTGGTCCTGGAGGGCTTGTTAGGGCTGCACATTTTTGTTCCAAATCGATTGCCTAATTACTACAACACCAACAACATTTATTTCTATATCACATTTTAGTAGAAAGGAAGCAGCTCAAAAGATGCCAAAGAAGTAATTACATGCAAAGAAAAACAAATTAAAATTAGACAAGACAATGATGCATAAATACTACACAAAAATAATGTAAACTTACACAAGATAGATATATGATTCAGAGAGTCATTAAATATATATTTGATTAAGTTTCTAAATGATGGTCCAATGATAAGGTTAATTGGCCAGAGAAGACAGAAAGAAACAAAAAAACATAGAAACCAATCATTGGGAATAACAGATCTTATCTTATTTAATTTTATGGCTTATTAGTGTTTTCATTTTGCCATGTGAGGACATTCTTATCTTGTAGATCTTGTCCTTTCCAAGGATATCATCCCAATGATTTGTAGCCTGAAGCAAATTACTAATTATCAATCTTTTAGTTATTTTCTCTCCAGTTTCCTTTCAAAAAATTCTATTAAACAAGACGGTTCATGATGAATATACAAGGGTGTAAACTGAAACAAGTCAGATGGAGATCTATTGACACCAATTATGGGAACAGACTGCATCCTCCTATTGGCACCAAGGCTTACAATTAACAAGATGTTGGCCTTTCTGTTAACTATTGACAAGGAAAGGAACTACACACTTCGAGAGCATCAGTGTCTTCATTAAGCATCTCAGAGTTTCTCTTAGGAATTGCACTAGGATAAGAATTTGTGCTACCCCAAAGTAGGACATGAAAAGTAGTTAAGAGTTGTCCTACACCCATTTTCAGCAAGGAGTATGAGTTCAAGTTCGAGAATGAATGACATCACGATTTTACAACACCCTGAGCCACTCAATGGCATTCTGATGACATTTTGTATTTTTCTGATACTAAAGCTACCGCTTTACCACAAAGATAATAATAATAATGTTTAAAGTGGTAATAGAAAAAGAAGAGAAAGAATAAGGAAAACTTAATAAAGTGGTAATAGAAAAAGAAAAGGAAGAAGAAGGAAAATATAATAAGGTACAATATTGTACATAGCTACACGTAATTGTAGCCACTGTGCAGCATCATCTAGAATAATGTAATTTGCATCCATGACCACCTGTGTGTTGATACTGTGATATCACCTGCTCATCCATATTTGGAGCACTGATCTTTATGTGTGTGCCATCAATCATACCAACAACTCCAGGAACACCAGCGATTTGCAAGAATGCAGTTGCTTTAAAATTGCTACATGTTGAGAGGAGGGAAATGTATAAATCTGCATATTACTTCATGCATTGTAAGGGTGTTCAAAGTCTCGTGCATATTTCAAGAAGTGGTTGGTTGCGAATTCCCAAAATCATTGCTATTGCAAAGCTGCATCTTCCCCTTGGATGATGGCGCGTAGCTTTTCCATGAAGACGAAGTAGTCATGTGACATACAAGATTTATTTTTACTATTATTCCATCTCTGTCAAATCAACATCTTTTTACAAGTTCATTGATGTCCAGAGTTTCCAAAACATTCCAACTTTCCCGAGATGTGCCTGCCGATCTCTGCCTGAACTCTTTTGGTAGCTTCTGGTGAGTTAGGACAGCTCATTAGGAAAACTGCTAAACTGCTATTATTCCTGCTTCTAAGAGTAGGACCAAATTTGCATGACTCAAATTTTTGAGTCTGTTAGGACAATTTTCCTATCTGAGATGCCTGATAAATACAGGCACAGGGTTCAAAATATCTAGATATCAGGAACTGCAAGGGTAATGGGGATCATTGTATATGGCTAGCAAATATGGGAAATTAGGGAATCGCACAGCAAAACTGATATTTTTTTAAAACATGTTAATAACCTTGTATAAGGCAAAAAGATGACTTTTAACTTTACTGTTACAATAAATTTAGAATAGTATAATTATTTTCGCTAATACCAGAAAGTAAAATCCCACCTGTACACTGAATTTTGTTTTCACAGTACATCAAGTCCCCAATTGACATTTTGGCATGTTAGAGTAAAATGAATGAATATGGATTTGAGATGGCAATAGCAGAGTGCAAGTTTTTAAAATTTCTGTTTGGTTAGTGTCTTAAACTGAAGAAAATGTATGCACAATATACAGGTAAAAAATAATCATCTATTTGGTGACACTCTAAATCGCTAATGACAAACTAAAAACTTCCCTGCTCTATCATCACAGGTTTTCTGGAGCAGTAGAGACTTTTGCATTTTCTTATTCTTACAGAAATTAAAATCAATAAATTGAGAGGAAAAAGCAAAGGGATAAGAAAAAATATATCAGCCTCCTAATTAACTTCATTTTCATTTAGCTGATCAGGCCGATGATCATTTTTACTTAGTTTGCCATTGATGAATGAAATCATTGAAACTTTAAACTATTTGTGGTGAAAATTCCGTCAGGGGTGGAGACGTGCACGGGAAATTATTTCTAAGTACACAACGCTGCTTATGGGACGGCCGTGAATTTCAACGAGAGGCTGGTTACGCTTGTGCCAGAATAATGAAAAAAGGGCTGACTATGACGTAACTGGTCATCAAAACAAATGTTAGGCATGCAAAACATTTTAAATTCCTCTGCACATCATGTAGGTCCCCTGTTATGAAGATATCTGTGCTCCATGGAATTCAGTTGTCCCTTCTGATTTTGTGCCGGCACACTAAGGTGTGATTGCCACCAATCTCCTTGTGTTTGCGCATCTTTGTATGCCGTTTCTCTTTTGATTTAACGCATACATCATGCAAAATGCCAGGTTGTTCATCAGTAAACATGTACAAGCAGTTGCCAGCCCATTGTTTTGTCATACACAGCGATGTGATGAAGTCTGCCTTTAAAGGTTGCAGGTGTACTCCTGTCAGTTTAATGAGCTGCTCTGTGATTGACAGCAGACAGTAAGCTTTTTTAAAATGGTATTGAAAAATGCCACTTCGTTAGTTGTTACTTCAGTCGTTTTGGTGTGTGCGCAATATGTTCTGTTACCAATAAATTCTTCAATGGGAGCTCATCAGCAAAGAAACATGGAAAATTATTTAGTAAAAATAATAGTAGTAATAATTATAATTAACTAGCCATCCCCCGTGGCTCCACCCATGCAGTGGTGAAACAGGACGAACTTTAAAAATCAATAAACAAACAGGTATCACTAGCTAAGTGGAGGCAAGGTACGCTCCAACACATCGCGAGAGGTAGAGCGATTTGAACAGAGGCTGGCGCGTGAAATGTTTGGCCCAGCTACATATCTTGGTTTGAAAATCTGGCCAACTGAATTACTAATTGAATACCCCTGTCATAAGTGGAAGTTTGTTATATCCTCACATATTTTTACTCTTGTGTACCCTTGAAAGGAAATGTTGGACCAAGCTGGAATTTTTATGTCTCATTATATCTTTATAAATGAAGATTTCTTCATAATTATTTCTGTAATCTACATCTACACTATGCCATGTTCTTTGCTATGAAAATGAACGTCTTGATTACAGGAAACAGCATACTTCATATTTACAAGGTTTGACTTAATAGGTTTGACAGGCACCAGCTTCCATAATCTTTCTATTATTAAACTCAAGGAAAATCAGGCTATTGTAAAAAAAATCTGTTATCGAAATTGAGACATGTCTTTAGTTATGTCTTTAGTCTTCTTGATGTCAGCTACTGAGAGTTTCTGAATACAAAATTTAACAAAAGATTGTACACACCTCGTCATTAGTAGTGCAACGGAATGTAATTATACTCAAGAGTAAACATAACACTTGTCAGATTCCATTTTCAGTCCTTGTTTTCTTCTGCCCCATTCCATCATTAATTATTTTTCTTACCACTTCAATACTGACAACATCAGTAGTTGCACTAAGTTTGCCTAAGAATTTTTTTTTTCTTATCAAACATTGTGTGAATTTCTTTTCCCCAAAAAATCAAATAGTTGTTACTATTAACAAAATAGCAAAAGCAGGGGAAGCTGTTCTAAAAAGCAGGCAATATTTGAAACTTCAAGTTTATTATACCATATTAAAATACAACATCTATAAAAAGTATTCACACCCTTGAAAGCTTACACATTATATCATTATACAATATTGAATCACCATGGATTTAATTTGGCTTTTTAGACAGTAACCAACAGAAAAATACTCTTTAATGTCAAAGTGAAAACCGATTTCTGTAAAGTGGTCTAAAATTACTGTAAGTACAAATATAAAACATAAAATAACTGATCACATAAGCATTCACTTCTTTCCGGTTAGTATTTAGTAGATGCTCCTTTGGCAGCCATAACAGCCTTGAATCTGTGTCCACAAGTATCTATTTTTTAGCTTTGCACATCTGAACACTGCCACTTTTCCAAATTCTCTTTTACAAAATTGCCCAAGCTCTGTCAGGTTCCATGTTGATCGTGAGTGAATTGCCTTCAAATCCAGCCACAAATTCTCAAATGGATTGAGATCTAGACTCTGACTTTGCTGCTTCAAGACATTAAAATTATTATTTTTAAGCCACTATTGCGTAGCTTTGGCTTTATGCTTGAGGTTGTTGCTTTGCTAGAAATCAAATCTCCTAAAGCCCAGATTTCTTGTAGACTACATCAGGTTTTCCTCCAGAATGTTATTAAAAGATATTTACAAGACAAGAGCCGTCTGATTTCAGAAACTAAATCGAGGTGACATTAGGCTACTGGAGAGTAAATATGCAACATCATGCAGTGGAATTACATTCACCAGATACATCAGCTATCTAAATGAACCTGAGGCACATCACTGTATGCCCACTGCAGAGCGTGCCATAGAGATGCCTAGAAGAAATGTGTCTTTCCTGTAGCCTGAAAAAGTAATGCATTTTTATATTCTCTTCTAGTTATCAGATAAAAGGCATTCTGCTCACAGAGATCTGCTTAGTAAGCAAACCACATAATCACCGGTGCACAAGCGCAGCTCTTGACGAATCTTTATGACAGTGTGTCCTGAGAAAAAAACTTTCTGCCCAATGAATGAATGAAGTCCATAACACACCTATGTGGGAGTTTATTATTGCTTCTGGTTCACTTGAAAGTTTGCTGTGTGAAATGCAACTTAACTAACTGTCAAGTGAAAGAAAGTAACTAATCGTCTCTTTATTCTGCATAAAGCAGACTATGAGTGTGAAAACACCTCTATATTAATAATAGTAACACAATGTTAGTGTGTAGATGAGAAGGATGAAACGTGACTTATAAATAAATAAATACATATAAACATGTTTTACATAAATAAAGAGATTGCTGGTAGAAACAAATAAACCCTTGCCATAAATAAATAAAGCTATAGAGCAGACTTCATGCCAAAGATATATTGATTTATTCCTCCCCAGATATATTTATTTCCAGATTTATTGATGTCCAGTTTTTTATTTATGGATTTCTTCATCTCTGTGTTAATGAGGTGGGCAGCCCTAAACTTTTTCTAAAGCACTATTGGTCAGGGAGGCAAACCAGGCAGAATGGAACAGTAATTAATCAACTAGTTCTCTCTACTTCCCCCTAGTTGTGCAATGACTTTCACAAGGAAACCGCTACTGAAGGTAGTGGGCTACCTCTTGAAGTCTGTCTCACATGTTGGGCCTACAATCTACAGTATACCTGTCTCTGTATTTAGCGATGCCAAATTATACATGAATCCCTCCAAGCAAAATCGAACATAATCATTTTATGGTCCATTTTCAACTTCATTAGCTAATGTTCACTACTTTTGTTTTTTGCCAGCTGTCATTAGCCAATAAGAAAGCCAGCTAACATTTCTTCTCATCCAAGCAAGGCCAAGGTAATGGAGCACAGATCAGTATAATCCACTTGACCAAAAAGTTAGGAAATCCCATCTCTTTATCAGAAATGAAGAAATCCATAAATAAATAAATTTGTACACCTATAAATCTGGAAATAAATAAAACCAATAAATAAATAAAACTGGGAATAAAAAAATCAATACATCTTTGGCGTAAGTAAAAACATCTTATTTATTTATTCATTACTTTATTTTACAAATGTATTTATTTATGGCAAGGATTTATTTATTTTTTTCTACCAATGGTTTATTTATTTATTTACTTATTTATGCCAAAGATATGTTTATTTATTTATATATGTAGGGCCATATGTAGGGCTATAAAAATGGATATTCTAATTAAGTGAGATATACATTAACAGACATATACTGTATGTAGAATACAGTAAGTTAATTTTCCTTTATAAAAATATAAAATTTAAAAAGCTAAGGTACAAAACTGAGTGGACCAATGAAAAATGTGGAAGGGACATAGGTCTAACCGTGCCCTATACTAGTGTTGTGCCTGCTTGAGAGGCCCTACTGAAGTTCTCAGACAGTACTTCTACATAATGACAAGGCAGGAGCTGAGACAGAGAATGCCTTGACATTTAGTTTGCTTGACATTTGGAGTAAAAGACATATTACTTTACATCTATAACTTTTGGCCAATAACATACTTTTTTTTTATATTCAACATTTTCTCTTTATCGAAAATGTCATAAAGTAATACAAATTCAAACAATATTAAATAAACAAATGTGAATAGCATTTAGCCACACTTTAATCTTTGTCAAATATATCTTTACTTCAGACAAAAAATAGAAGAATATTCAATCCCCTGCACCACAAAAACAATAAACAAAAATAAACGGAGAAGAAACAGCCAAATAAGGGATGTGCCAAAAGCAAATTAGGGAAAACAAAGTCTCAGACAAGCACCCTGAATGAGCTGTGCCTCAGAAGTTACTCAGAAGTAACAAGGACCTTAAGTTCTTTAACTGTAATTTCCAAGATGCCCAACAATTTATGTGATACCTTATTAATCCGAAATGCAGAGAGTTCAAAGAGGATAAGTTAGTGGAATGCTAAAAACCAAGAACAACATTCTGAGATTATTTGTGCTGAGGCCAGTATATATTTAGCCACAATAGAGCACAATGAAAAAACGCTTAATCTAGTGGTAATTGAGTAAATGACTGGATATGTCCAATAATAAATAGACATGTGGGAAGGGGGAACTGAACTCATATTAGGCATAACTACAGAAAATAAACAGAGAACAAGAAATAAAACACAGTAGAGTACAAGAGGAACATATGAAGAAAAGTTCCAGGTTCAGCTCATGAGCATAGTTGACATAACTGACCATGAGGAACTGAAATGGTAAAGCATTAACAATGGTGTCTTTATAATATAATCTCTTAAAACATATTTTAACTTATAGTGTTCCAACATAGGTCCCCAACAGAATATACTGTATTATTAGATGAAATATTAACAAAGGGATAATAAAGAGTCTTGCTAATTATACAGGAGTGTTTTTTTTTCAGCCCTGGAGCTCTGCAGTGGCTGCAGGTTTTTGTTCCTGCCCAATTCCTTGATTTTTGTTGATAATGGAGTTTGGGATTCTGCTAATAGTCAATGCATGATTATTGAAAATAAGGGACTGTAGAGAAACTTTTACTTTGGTCCTGGAGAACAGGAATTTCTTTAGCCGATGAAGCACTCTGTAATAATTTAGAATAGTGATGACCAGATGTCCACAACTAAATACATAAACTATTTAGTGTTTGGGATAGTTGGGAGACTGTCTAAATTATGAATCTTTAAAGAGAGGAGAGCAAATGAAGAAAATGGGTTAGCATTTTTGAGAAATCTGCAAGAAGATTTCTAAAAGATTGACATGTCATCTGCATATAAGGAAGTAAAATGTGATGAGTTTTTAAAAACAATGCGAGGAAATACAAATTGCAAGCTGCAATGACAATAGCCTCAAAGGACACCAAAAAAGGGATGAGGGCAACCCTGTCTATAAGCCCTTTGAATTTTACAGGCATTTGAAATGTTAGAATTTATTAAAATGACCAATTTTTACCTACAGTGTATTGTTTCACATTAATGAATTTTAAGCCAAAGCCCTTTAATTACTTTCCACAGAAAAGACCAATTAAGGCTGTCAAACACCTTTTTAGCATTCAGTGATAAACAAGATTTTGGATAAACAGAAGCCAACATCAATATTGTGAAGTAGATGCCTGATATTACCAGATATGGCTTTGTATGAGGTCAGTTTGGAAAGGGTGAATTAATTTGTGTATTACTGTTTGCAGAGTTTGGGCCAACATGTATGCAAGTAGTGATTAGAATTCACTAATGATAATTTTAACTTAAACATAATTGGAGATCTTTGTTTTGTTCAGGTAAAAGTGCAATTGCTTCCGTGTTTATTTTTGGAGTTACATAAGTGTCAGAATTAAAAAAGTTCTAGCATTAAAAAAACATGGGGGAAAGCTACTCCTAAAAAATCAGTAGAACTCTGCAGGGAGTGCATCAAGCCCTGATGATTTTCCAATTTCCCTCTCCTCCACACAGTTTTCCTCCCCTACCAAAATAATTGGTTGTTTCAACAACGCTTTGCCTGTTACTAATGTTGCAGTTTAAGCTTGTGCAGAAAACCATCTATACAGCTAGTGTTATGGAAAAAAAAAACTTTCCTCTTGTTTCAAAGGAGTCAGATGAAAATGCAGAACAATTCTTTATTTGCCCATAGATATGCATAAATGTCTCAGTCCATGAAGTGAGCAATCAAGAAAATGACTCATTCCTTTTTATGCTTTCCTATTACCATTACCTCATCGAATGTATCACGTCATCTGTGAATTCTATCACCTTAGCCAATTGACTTCAGCCACCAGTAACTTTGTATATATGTCGATTCTTCAATTATTCTAAATATCGCTTTGTTAATAGGGGTGTCCTACAGGTTTTCCCATTGACCTTATTGCTGCTTCATAATAGGGGTGTTTGGGCTTTCTCACTTTTTATGGGGGTGTTTATTAGTCATTTACTTCATTTTAACCTTATTAATTATCTTGATGGTTCCTCTTAGGGTGGCACGGTGGCACAGTGGGTAGCGCTGCTGCCTCGCAGATAGAAGACCCAGGTTTGCTTCCTGGGTCCTACCTGCTTGGAGTTTGTATGTTCTCCCCGTGTCTGTGTGGGTTTCCTGTGGGTTTCCAGGCACTCTGGTTTCCTCCCACAGTCCAAAGACATGCAGGTTAGGAGCACTGGTGATTCTAAATTGTCCCTAGTGTGTGCTTGGTGTGTGTGTGCGCCCTGCGATGATCTGGCGTCCTGCCTGGGGATTGTTTTCTGCCTTGCGCCCTATGTTGGCTGGGTTTGGCTCCAGCAGACCCCCATGACCCTGTAGTTAGGATATAGCGGGTTGGATAATGGATGGATGGATGGATGGTTCCTCTTAAGATTTGGCAACCCTTTAAGTATATACTTGTATTAAATTGTAAAAATTACCATGTATTGATTAAAATATTTGATTAAAATTCTATACTAGGAGGTACAGAATACAATTTAGAGAATGAATTGGAATAAAGTTTAAATTATTAACTTATGATTTTTGTTTATACATTATAGAGTATGTAATAACTTAAATTTTAAAACAAGGCAAATGATTCATTTCTATGTAGTACTTCAACAGGAGCTCTGTCAGTGTTGAGGTCCAAGTCCAGAATGAACGCCTCCTTTTGGGGACCATATGTTTTTATGGTGTCCCAGGCAGAAAGCGAGGAGACTTTTTGGGGCATTTTGGGCAGTGCTAGGTGTCAGCCTGAGACATCATCCTGGAGCTGCATGCAGAGAGAAGAAACAGTTAGCGCCAGCACCCCACTCTTCTCCAGGTGGTAAAGCTTACCTTCTTATAGCCGGGATGAGTGTGACAGCATCATAAACAAGAATAGTTGCATCAAATATTTAAAATATTAAAATGGGGGCTTCAATTTAAATTTTTAAAGTCTAAATATTCTCAAATGTAATTGAAATTTTAAATTTTTCACCATCTAATAGAGCTCCATAGAGGGCTATATTTTTAGTAAAGAATAAAAAATAAAAATTAACATCACATTTGTAATCACTGACCTTGAAATAATCTAGAAAGGTAACGCACATGTTTATGTGTGAAATTTGGCATTTTTATTCTTCTGGGAATGGCTCTTGCATGGCTAGGACCACCGGTAATAAATCAAATATCAAAAATATAATTTTCTTGTTCAGCAACCTCAACGTAGCGTAAAATGACACTCCATATACTCATAAAAATGATCCACATTATTTCAAAGTTTTGTTAGAAGGAATAATTTTGACCCTCGTATTTCATTAGGAGGTGAACCACTGGGGTTGGTTGGTGTAGCATGCTTGAAGTCTTATGCAACTAGACAAGTTCAAAAGTATATCATATGTGTAGGTTTTCTCATACTGGTGATTCAGGAGGCACCATGCGAAAAAAAATGAAATGAAGTAATTTTTCTGAATACAGTATTTATTTCTCTTCCCTTGCAACACCATTTTTGTTTTTGCAAAGGAGTTGCCTTACTACAGCTTTGGTTGATGGTTGCCATGCTGTTACTAGCAGCAACCTCAGAGGTTATATTCGGAGTGATTAACAGGGTCATGGAGTTTAAAGATCGGCCCTTGGTGTCACTTCCTTATTCAAGTTTACGGATACCTGAATGAGTTTCTAAAAGTGCATTTGTGAGATTTAAAGTTCTTCTGGCTTTTTGACTTTGATATAAGTTTATTTTTGGCCTTAGATGCAAGTACTAATTGATTTTCTGATTACTATGGACACTATTCCCATTTATCTCCTGTTTTTCTGTGGCTTTTCAGAACTCTTGGCCAAACTGAATGCAAATTAGAAACAAATCCTGGATGGGCACCAACCTATTGCAGGGTCCACTGTGACCACCAGGCCTCTCCAGCCATCCCAAACTCATGAGCACACCAGTCACAGGAACAAATGTTGCAGAGCACATGTTTTATTTACAGTGGGAATGCTTCCCCAACCCTTTCCCTCAAGCAGCACAGTGTAATACAGAGCACACAGGACTTGACTTTCTTTTCTTTTCTTTTCTCTTCTTTCTTGGCTCTTTCTGTTCTTCTCTACTTCTGCCTTCACTCCTCCTGTGGCAAGCTTTGTCTTCTCCCTCCCGACTCTAGCTCTCCAAGTGAAGTGAGGCGGCTCCTTTTATGCTGCAATTTGGAGTGCTCCAGGTGGCCTGTTAGCCAGATCTGGAATCACTCCCAGGTGTGGTGAAAGCCCAATGTAGCAGTACTCTGAAACCCCTACAGCTCCCCCTGGCGGCATCCACAGGACCCAACAGGGCTGTAGCTAACTCCCATGAAGCCCTTCGGGAATCTGAGGTGCAGCTGCAACCCAGGGGGGCTACCATCTAGCATTCTGGGGAAGACAGTGACCTGTGCACATCTGCTCCCCGGTCCTTCCAATATATCGGCCTCCTGGCCAGGCAAGGTCACACTACTCATTTCTGTGCCCATCGTACACTACTACTACAACAACAACTGCTACACAGCACAAGTGCCAACAGAATAGCCCAACCAGGCAAAGGGATAATAGGTTGGTCTGATACAGGTAGTTATAGTACCACATGCCAGATACAAACCTAAGAAGTGTGAGTCAGGAGCTCCAACCACTTCACCACCTTGCCACTCTTATAAAAAATTATAATGCAAACAAAATGAAGCAATGAGCTTTTTTTCTGATTAACATTTGGATGAAATCCCCCTGCACTTGTGTTCAGCACCATTAAGCTGGTTAATGAAAACTACTAGAACAGAAGGGCATTTTACTAAAAGTATAATTAATGAGTGTAAGGGGGTAAGCTTTATTAATTGTCCATCCATCCAACCATCCAAATTCAGATTCATATGGTAGAGCTAATATGTTTTTTTTTTTAATTTATTTTTGTTCTAGTTTTTGTGTAGAAAAGCAGCAGTCGTGTCTGCTACATAAGAATAAGAAAGTCTCCTAATGGAATTCAGTCACCGAGTGCTTTTTAAATTTAAATTTCAGTTAAGAGTAACAATATACCTGTTTATCTACCACATTTTGATGCAATACACAAAAAAATGGCACATCTTTTGTTAGACCCTCACTGTTTAGCTCTCTTGTCTAAATAGTTGGATTTTTATGATACAGTATTGAATATTGTTCTTAACAGAAAGCATTCATCTTTACAGGGACTTTATATGTCATTTTGGAAATGGAGGAAGATAGAATAGCTGTCACAGTGTACATTGA
This sequence comes from Erpetoichthys calabaricus, assembly GCF_900747795.2. NCBI lineage: Eukaryota > Metazoa > Chordata > Cladistia > Polypteriformes > Polypteridae > Erpetoichthys > Erpetoichthys calabaricus. Next base: position 38,121,236 of record NC_041399.2, read on the forward strand.
GGAGTACTGCACTTTTTGCTGACATTTTCTGTCAAGTGCAGAGCAAAACATCATATTCATTTATCTGTTGATGAAATATACCTTTTCTCCTTCTTCTTTTCTGTGTTGTATTTTCAGACCTTATTTTTAACTCAGTACTGTAGAAAAGCACACACGTTAGACAGCTGAATGATTAATAAACACAAAACTTCATAATCTAAAACAAGCTTAAAGTTTCAGGAACCTACGTATGACTTCATCAAATGGGTGTTATATTGTTATAAATGACCTATATAAAAGAATCTAATTAGATAAGAACACTCAAAAGATGACAAGAACCATGACAATGATCACCTATGTCTGCTGCTATGTAATAGTGAAGCTATAGATTCTTCAACGATCTAACTGTAGAAGTCTTTGTGGAATTAACTTTATAGTGTGGTCAAGCCATTTGCATGTTTATGACAAAGATAAGGCCTCTATGTGTCATAATGGTTAGCACTGCTAGCTCACGGCTGCAAGAATATGAAAGCCTAAACTGTTTCAGTGCTGACCTGGGCATTTGGGATGTGGGAGACATGGGGGTACACATGAAGAAACATGTATCAGGTGAATTGTCAGCCTCGGTCTGCCCTAGTGTGACTGAGTGTGAGTGTGTGTGCTTGAAAGTGTATTCAACAGGGAACTGGCATGCTCTCTGGGGTTTGTTCTTCCTTGATACCTAAAAAAGCTTCCACGATAAGACTGGATCCCCACAAGAAAAAAAAATGGATTTACTGGGCTTGGTAAATTCATGGAGGAATTAATGGATTAATTGATGGATAGATATTAGAGGAATAGGCTTCAGCTTCCCTGTGACCCTGCCCTGAATAAGCAAGTTAAAATATTGATGGATGGATAGTTGGATAACTATTACAGGAATATTGTTGTAAATGACACAGTAGCTTCAAAGTTCCAAGGTTTAATTTCCAGTCCTAGTTATTGTCTGTTTAGAATGTTTACACTTTCTTAGTGTGTGTGTGTGCGTGTATGTGTGGGTGAGGGAGTGTGTGTGTGTGTTTTAATTTTTTTTTTCTTTTTTAGTGCTTTTGGTTTCTCCCAATTCCCAAGACTGGGTCGATAAGTTAATTGGTGACTCAAAGAAGGATGGAGAAAAAAGGCAGCATCCAGATTTATAAAGCTAACAGAGACCTGTCTGCTCAGTCTCGAGGCTGTCATGGCTGTCAAAGGTACATCTACTAAATACTGACCTGAAGAAAGAGAATACTAATGTGATCAGTAGTTTTGTGTTTTATATTTATAATTCACTTAGACCACTTTACAGAAATCGGTTTTCAATTGGACATTAAAGAGTATTTTTCTGTTTTTCTGTCAAAGAAGCCAAATTAAATCCTTGGCGATTCAGTATTGTACAATGATAAAATGTGTACACTTTCAGGGTTTGAAAACTTTTTATCACTTTGTACAGATCTTTTTTTAACTTTTACATTATAAATCTTTTTGTGTCAATCAGCGTCACATAAGCCAAGCCACTTTGAAAATGTAAAAACTTACTTGGGAGTGAATATTTTTTATAGACACTGTAAGTACTATTCATTTAAGACTCATAATATAATATAATATAATATAATATAATATAATATAATATAATATAATATAATATAATATAATATATAAATGTTTACGCGTGGAAGTGTGTGTCTGTCAGTCCTGCCCGGAAGTGTGAGGCTACTGCATGAAGCTGAAAGAAAGCGACTCTGTCACCAAAGTTAAACCACAGAGGAAAAACATACAAGAGAGAAGTTCACTTAGCCGTTGACAGACAAAACGAAACCACCGACTCTGCGTTTCAATTTTTTTTCCTGACGATTTCAATAGTTTCTAAGAGCCCGGGCTTTTTACAGCAAGGGCTTACACAGCTAATATAATATAATATAATCTTCTTCTATAATACGCAACCGTGGCTGTTCGTTTGTCTGTCCAGGATTTTAAATCACCTGTAGCTCGCAAACCGTTTCACCTATTGACTTGAAATTCGGTACACATATACTACGTGATGTCTACTATCCGCTTTCGGGTTTATTACTCTTTTTATTTTTATTTTATTTTATTGTAGAATCAACTCTCGGCAGTGCACAACAGGGCGGCCGTGCGGCGCATGCGTACGGGAGCCATTCTTATTCCCTACCACCCTCGCTAATCATTCTTGAGGCAGATTGAAGACTTAAGTACCAAATTAAGTGAAAAATTAAAGAAAACTTACTAAGTAATTGCAACACAAAAACTAAATTAATCAGTTTTAACATGAAAAGATGCCAACGAAACAAGAGAAGCAGCGGGCCGCTAGGGTGGAGTAAAGAACAGCTGCTCAGGAAGCAGCAAGCATATCAACCTCTAAGCAAACGAATGCTAAATGTACAGAGAAAGTGGATGAATACTATGAATGCTCAAGTCAAGTGTATTCACTGCACGTTATCGTGCAGTGTGCCATTACTGGTATAATATAATATAATCCATCCATCCATTATCCAACCTGCTATATCCTAACACAGGGTCAAGGGGGTCTGCTGGAGCCAATCCCAGCCAGCACAGGGCTCAAGGAAGGGACAAATCCCCGGGCAGGGCGCCAGTCCACTATAGGGCACACACACATACACACCCACACACCAAGCACACACTAGGGACAATTTAGGATCGCCAATGCACCTAACCTAAATGTCTTTGGACTGTGGGAGGAAACCCATGCAGACACGGGGAGAACATCCAAACTCCATGCAGGGAGGACCCAGGAAGCAAACCCAGGTCTCCTTATAGCGAGGCAGCACCGCTAACACTGCGCCACCGTGCTAATATAATATAATACACCAGTAATGGTGCACTATACGATAACGTGCAGTGAATACACTTGACTTGACCATTCATAGTTCTCATCCTCTTTCTCTGTATGTTTATCATTCATTTGCTCAGAGGTTGATGCGCTTGCTGTTTTCTGAGCAGCTCTTCTTTTCTCCACCCTAGCGGCCCACTTCTTCTCTTCTTTCGTCGGCATCTTTTTGCATTAAAACTGATTAAGTTAGTGTTTGTGTTGCAATTACTTAGTACAAGCTGGCACTTAAGTCTTCAATCTGCCTCAAGAATGATTTAAGATATGAAGAGGTAGGGGAAGTGACGGCGAAGGTGGTAGGGAATGAGAACGGCGCCTTTAGGAATGCGCTGCATGGCCGCCCTGCTGGCTGCTGCTGAGAGTTGATTCTACAATAAAATAAAAATAAAAAGAGGAATAACCTTGGAGGTCAATCATCACTCTGAAAGCAGATAGCAGACATCACGTAGTGTATGTATACCAAATTTCAGGTCAGTAGTTCAAACAGTTTGCGAGCTACAGGTGATTTAAAATCCTGTACATACAAACGGACAGCCACAGTAGCATATAATATAATATAATATTATATAATATGATATTATATAATATAATTTAATATACAGTAGTTTCTTTTAGTGATGTGCAAAAAAGACATCTGGTGTATTTGTGACAGTAAAATTAAATCAAACTATTAGCATCAAGTTCAGACAATCAATTATTTATTTATTTATTATACACCATGGTATTACAGATTTGTCCTGTGTTTACATTGCCTCATTCACTTACAGACTTAAAATTTCATGCAATAAAGTAATTCTCCTTAATTGCTCTGTTAAGTAATGTAATGAGGCTGATGGAGGTAACAGTTTTAATTTGTGCATTGGGGATGACAGAATAAAACTCATAGGTGGGTAAATATTAGTGTATGAAACTTGTGCAGCACAGCCCTTCAGTTTTGTTCTTTCTGCTCTCTCTAAACTCAACTAAGCTGCAGTCAACAATAAAAGCAAAACAATTTCAAAAAGGTTATAAATCTGACTGCAATCTCCGATTACTATCAGCCTGTAAAAGAGGCATGCATTTTCTCCACTGGTCTGGAAATATTGAACTTATACGCATGATCATTTTTGGTGTAACGTGAAAGGCTGTCTAAATAATGTAAAAAAAAAAAAAAGTTGTTCAAAATGTAAGTTTACAGAAGTCTGTCTAATTTTATCTAAAACTGAGAAAATGCAACAAACTGTTCACAATTTACAACATTTTTTGACCAATGATTGGCATTTGTTTTACCAATGTCAATTAGGATTTTACATCTGCTGATTTGTGTTTTTAAATTGTTAAACTTTTCCTTTGGTTCATGGGATGTCTAGTATTTTAAAAACCTTTTTAACTGCATATTGCCAAAATGATAAGATGGTTGTCTCACTGTAAACTCCTAAGTCCACTTCAATAAACTTTTTTATGTAATGAGAAAGTTTTTTATACAAAAGCTCTAAATTATATAAACAAAATGATGCCCGTTCTGACATTGTCCTACCCCACGCACCCACCATCTAAATGTTAGTACAATAGTTATGTGAACAATACTTGTTGAATATGACTACACTCATGGTGATACAAAGAAAAATATGTGGAACCTACTGAATCCGCTGTCCATTCCTACTATATTACATGTCCACTGTGAAGCACTTGGGAAATCAAAAAGGCTACAAAACAGTAAAAAGTCAGTAAAAACGGAAGGTGGTCCTGAAAAAGTGAAATTTTGTTCCAAGTAAACAGTTGTCTGGATCAAATCGTAGTCCTTTCCTTTATTTTTCCCTTTCTTTGACTGCCACATGTAGCCCTGAATAATGCCAATATACAGCATCACCATGCCATGCCATGTACAAGTGACACAGGTCTTCCGTAAATAGCAGCCAACCACACAATCCAGTCTATCAGAGGCACCCTTAACCAGTTACATAAATGATACTCAGAAGTCTAGTCCTAGTCTTCAGATGGCAAGCTTTGCAGCATTTCCAGGATTGATGCCCTGAGTCAGTCCTTCTTTCTTTTTGTATAAGGTACGGATGTCACACAGGTAGAAGGATCTGTTTCAGTGCTGTTGGGATATAAGTGTTAACAAATGGCACAAAACCCACAGGGCAAGCACTCTGCAACTGTCCCTCAGCATTCTACTAATTTATGATGCCATTTCCCTTACTGTTGCAACATTCTAAATCCTGCCTAATTCAATTCATTTTCCTGGGGACTGGAGCCTTTGCTGACAGTATTGGACATTAAGACAGGAATGAGCCCCAATGTGCCAGTCCATCACAGAGCCTCTCAGGGGAACCCACTCTCTCACAGGGGATAATTTGGAAATTGATAATAATTTAACCTGCAATCCTTTAAACATATGGGTGAAAAGTCTCACACACACATACAGATCATGGCAACTCCACATGGATGACAGCTACAGTACATGTACATATAATGCAGTCCTTCCTTCCAAAACTGAGACAGTGAAATAAAGAGAAAGAGTGTATCGCAGGCAAAAGTACTTAACAGCCATACTTGGGTGAAAAAAGAGTTACATTCCTGAAAGGGTGCACAAATAAAAGTAAAATTTGCCCAAAAGCAAACTACTCACATTTACATTTTATAGTATCGGGTATAATTTTACTTGAATGCAAGAAAATGTAGAATCTCTCACCTTTTCATATCTGTGCATCCATCTGTAAAGCCTGCTTACCTGGAGCTGGGTCATGGGGAAACTGGAGACTATGCCAGGAAGCACTGGGTATAAGGCAGTAATAAGACCTGGACAGGGTTCCAGCCCATCTTCTTCTTCTTCTTCTTCTTTCGGGTGCTCCCGTTAGGGGTTGCCACAGCAGATCATCTTCTTCCATATCTTTCTGTCCTCTGGTTCTGTTACAGTGTAAAAACACACACTCCAGCAAATTTAACAATGTCATTTTAAATAATCTGCATCTCTTTGGTTCTCTGGTTTGCTCCCATTGTACTTTGAGGAAACACACACAGACATGGAGAACATGCAAACACCACACAAGGAGCACCCAGGACTTGATAGCTGAGTACTTCTACTGCACCACCATGCCACCCCCCATTTTATATATAGTCAGAAGTGAACTTAAAATAATTTTGCATGGGATTGAAATGTCGTCTTCTCCCTCCTGACTCTGGCTCCCCGAATGGAGTGAGGCAGCTCCTTTTATAGAGCACCTGGAAGTGCTCCAGGTGCCCCGTGATCTCCTTCCCATAGCATTTCCAGGTGTGGAGCCATTCCTGCCTTTCTCCATGTGCCCACTGGCGGTGACCACAGGCTCCAACAGGGCTTGGCTTTCAAGCTCCAAACTCGTGGTACTGTCCTAAGCCAGGGGGACTGCCCTCTGCTTTTCCAGGGGAGGTTATGCTCTGTGCAAGCTCTTCTCCTGGTCATTTCTTTATACAGGCGTTTCGGCTGGGTAGAAACCCTGGCTGTCTGTTACACCACACAGCAAACTCCACACAGGGAGTACCCCGGGACAAAATCTTTTTAAATAAAGTGATATCTGTAATTTCTAAATGTTAGAACTTATTAAATAAAACTCTTTATTCATACATAGTGTGGCGAGTGACTGGGGGTGGTACCCAGCCAGGACGCCCTGAAGGACCAGAGGAGGGCTTACGCCTCCTCCAGACCACGAGGGGGTGACCACCCTGGTGGCTTTGGGGACCATGGGAACAGAGCTTAGAAGCTCAACCCTATAGGGGCCTGTGGTCAAATGCCTGTGGAGCCCTGGCCCTCAGCACTTCCGCCACACCCAGAAGTGCTGGGGTGAAGAAGACCAGGGACACCCGGAGTGCTTCTGGGTGCACAGCCGGCACTTCCGCCACACCAGGGAGTGCCGGCCAGCACTCATTGGGAGGCACCTGGAGCACGTCCAGGTGATTATAAAAGGGGCCGCCTCCCTCCATTCGAGGGCTGGAGTCGGGAGGAAGAGAGACAGAGCTCGGGAGGAGAGTAGTGTAGGCGGACCTGAAGAAAGGCATCGTGGAGTGGCCTGGACTTTGGGGGAGAATTGGGTTGTGTTTTCACTTGTAAATATTGTAAATAAACGTGTGTGGGTTTGAACCAACGATGTCTACCTGTCTGTGTCTGGGCTGTTCCCCACAATAGTTAAATGGATTAATCCAAGCAAACATTTCTGCAGCATCTCCAGGCTTTGAATCTTAGTGGCACTTGCAGGTTCTCCCCGTACTCAGGATGAGTCGCAGGTTTCCTTCCACATTTCAGAGACTTGTATATTAAACTGAACAGCAACTGTAAATTGGTCCAGTAAGAATGGGATTCAATCAGCCCGGCAATGGAGTAGCATTCCATTTACACCTAATTAAGCTCTGCCTCCCAGAAACATATTAATAAAATAGTAGGTTTAGGTATACAATATAGATGGATGGCATTTGTTCACAAAATTGCTGTACAGTGGTCCCAATAACATTAACTTGGTTTAAACACAGACAGAAAAGCATTGTACTGAGCAATTATAAGGTTCTGTAAAATGATCTGTATAGTACACATGCTATTTTAAGAATTCATTTAGAGAAATGGTGCATCAGTTTGACTGTTACTGGATGCCGTGGGTCATTTTTGGGACAACTTTATTTTCAAATGCTGTCATTAGATTTAGTGCTGGAAAAAATAATGTGCATAATCAAATGTTATTGCCATCTTTTCAGTGACCCTAAAGGCACCTAGTGATGGATGTAGATTGTTGCCTCTTCTATAAACTAAGTTATATTTCCATTGGGGCCAACAGTGCGAATGCTTTCAAGGTAACAAATAAACATTGGAAATGTGCAGACCTTTCAGCCGTTACATGAATATCTTGTGCTTATTTTCAGTGAGAAAATAAGGTGATATACTGGCACAGTGTGATTGGTTCTTATTACCACTTCCAAGAGGTAAGGAAAAGATTTCATCATCTTATTATCATGGGAATACCAAGGTTACAACCCCACTATACCTTCTTGACATTTCTCTGTCTAATGTAGTGTTTTTGGAGGGTGCCCCAGCTGCAAGAGAATGTCAGGGAATAAATTGACACAGAACAAATGGAACAAAGATAGAGGTGGACTTCTACACTGGAACTGGGAGTGCATGCCTCCATGTCTGTGTGATAAAGGGGTAGTAAATCCACAGATAAAGTGGGGGTTCCTAATGGAAAATGAAGACTTTAGGGGGATATATATATATATATATATATATATATATATATATATATATATATATATATATATATATATATATATATATATATATATATATATCTGAAAGGGCCAGGAGACCCCCATGAAAGTGGGTAGCTGAAAATTGTCCATAACCAAGAAACCTGAGCTCGTATAAGAGTAAGAACTAAGAGGGCTGGCGAGGAGTCAGGTGTTACTTCAGACTGTTCAACTCATACCCTGGAGGATGGGGATTGTATTGCCCACTTAAAGCAAACAATCAGAAAACTTATCTGAAAGATGCAAACCTTTACGACTCTAACAAACAGGGGCAACTAGGTGGGAATTCTGTAGACAGAGAAAATAAAGATGAGCCATCCCAACCCTAGAAGTGAACTGGGAAATGTAGAACAAAGGAGAGAGCTGGCAGGAAAGGCTCACTGCTTTAAGAATCAGGCCAGTTTCATGCAAAAGACAAAAACAAGAGGTGAGGGGAGAGTAGTCTGGTGTGATACTTAAATAGTGAGCACGTGGGTGAGCCGCAAACCAGTAAATGCCAGACCAGAGAGATTTTTATCTACATATAAAACCCTAAGCCTAAAAGTGCAATGATTTTATGTGATGTTTTTATGTCATGTTTTTTGTCATGCTTTAAATCGGGCTTATTTTAAAACCTACATATATATGTTTGGTATCATTCTTTTCAGAATTTATTGAATTTAATGTGATGTTACTAGATTTTCAGATTCTTATTCCATTTTTAAATTAGAAACTAAAATATCAAGAACTCACGTCCCGCGGGATGAGACTTTGTGCTAACAGATTTAACCACGCTTGGGACCGGAAATAAAAGACAAAGAGTAGATGATAAAGACAGCTGCTATACAGACTTTTAAGTGTTCAAAGTGCCACGCAAGATGCAGATCACGCAGCAGCAGCAGCAGCTGATCGAGCAAAGAGGAGGTAAAAAAAAAACTGTATTTGTTCCCCATTGTGTCACCGTTTAAGAGGGGGTTTCGGGGGAGTGACCACGTCTCCTTGGGGTGCATTCAGCCCCCCTCTTCACAACACGAGCGGCAGAGATACAAAGTGGCTGGCGTGTACTGCAGGCAAGGGGGGTTGACGAGCGAAGCAAGAAACGGGATAAGCCCCCTAGTCATTTTATAATATTTTGTGTGACTCTTCCCAGTTATTTATAAAGACAAGTACACCATAGTTTTAATAATTAAAAAATGCCCTGTATAAATAAAATAATTGCATATTTATTTAGTTTTCCTAGCTAATCCATAATTTACTTAACAGAGGTATTCATAGTAACGCCACTGTGGTACATTATTAAATATATCACTGCTGTACTAAAAAAAAGATGGTAACCCACACTGGAGTAAACAGTGATTAGCCAAGTGAGTAGGTACTAAATCATAAAAAATATCAATAGAATGAACAATAAACAAAGACAAAATTGAAAAAAAGATTAAAATCTATTAATAACTAAGCAATACTACAACATATGGATGCAATGGTGACCTTGGATCCCTTAAGGCTCACCCTTCACACCCATATCTCTGGTCCTAGCGCCTGGTGCTGAGACTTTAACAGGTTTGGTTTCCCATTGCAGACCACGGATTCACAGATCCGTATTTAACATCCCTAACTCTGCTTAGCCCTTCATTGACACCCCACCACCTGAACATCTGTGACTACAAAAATCTAAGAATCTAGACTAAATTAATATTAAAAGAACTTAGCTCATTTATTAAAGCACACAAATAAAATACAAAGATGAAAGATTCAATGAAAAATAATAAAAATGAATATTCTTACAAGAGTCTGACAATGAAAACACAGATTCAAACCTTTCTCTTTGTCTCCAAGAAGATCTCACTCTTTTTACAGCTGTCATTCTGTTTATATAAGAAATATATGCGTGCAATTTTCCAGACCCTCCTAATTCTTAATTAACTTTTGTCCCAACATGGACTATCCCGTCTGAGATGGTATAATACTTCTTTTAAAATGAACAATTTCATTTCATGTTTAACAGCCCATTGCACATAATTAAAATATAGTTTTCTTTGCATAAATAATATTTGCTTATTTCTAATTCCATTTTCACTTCCTTTTATCCTATGCTTCTTACTTAATATTAATTAACAATTTTAATATGAATAAATATTCACTTAATTATTTCAAAGCCTAATAGCTCAAAAGATCAGCTTCCTACACTGCATTTGTCAGAGGATTAAAAAATAAAAAATGACAGTTCAAAAGGTCAGTTTCTTGTGCAGCACTTGACAAGATGTGTTTTTTTAACTGACATTATAACCCTCATGCACAGTTTATTACTCATTTTTCAAATTTTCCAACTGACAGCCACAATTGTACAAGCCAGTTTCAGTATTTTACTATCTGAGCCTCTCCAGTCTCAATTCTGGCCCAATTCAGTTCATAGCCCGAGCTTTCGCTAGTGGGTCAGAGTGGTCTTGGTTTCTTGACACCCCCAAAAAGATATCTTCAGTAAATGATGGAAATATTGCTGAGGTTTTCATCTGAGCTTATCATTACTTACAAACCAGAGTGCACATTGAGATCAAAGAGTTTTCTGGCTTAAGACCCCAAGGATTAATAAAATAACAGTGGGAGGTTGAGCTTTTAGTTACTGGGCCCAGAAGCTGTGGAACGATCTGCCTGCTAATATAAGAGACGCACAATCTGCATTAGCTTTTAAATCCCAGCTGAAGATTCACTACTTCAGTTTAGCATACCCTGACTAGAACCGCTGATTAGCCGTGCATACCGCATTTGAGTTAGTTAGTCATTTGTACAGAAATATAAGTATCACAATATTTCTAAACCATGACTAACTCCTCTATTGTTTCTCTTCTCAGTATCATGATGTGCCACTTGGTGCCACTGCTCTACTGCCAGCCTGCTCTCCTACATATGGAAAAGTCATCCTCAATAAAGGAGTATTGGAATCATCGGATGGAAAGATTCTCTCGTCAGATTTGATGATGAGACTCTGCTATAGAAAATTCAAGAGTGGGTTGACAGCCAGTTGCCTGAGGTCCCCAGAACTGTGACTTTGTATTTGACTTTCTCTTTTACAGTTTTAATCCTCACCATTGTCAGCTGGCCATAGTTCATCAAGTAATTAATGGACATATATTGTCGGCTTTGATTTATATTTAATCAGTTTCTATCTTATTCACTGTGTGTGTTAACAAATATATATTTAAATGTGTACTAGTCCTGTATTTAGTAATTAATATAATCTATGCTTAGATTTTAACTCAGGATTATTCACAGTGCTCTGTGTCTGCACTCACTGAAGACTGCTATACAAAAAATAAGTCGAATTGTATTGTATTGTATTGTGTTCTTCCAGAAAGATAGCAATCACTTTTGGCAGGCTGTCCCTCCAATCCATATTTGATCCATTTCTCTTTTGCTACACAATCAAATATATGGCTTAATAAACTGCAATAATGAGACCAAATCACAAAAAATGTGAGTAAAATCATAATGGCATATGTGAAATTTGTCCCATCCATCCGTTGTCAAACCTTACTAATCCTGAGCAAGATCAAAGGGAAGTTGGAGCCTGTCCCAGCAAGCACTGGGCACAAAACAAGAAAAATCCCTGGACAGGGTGCCAGTCTATCACAGGGCACACACACTTACACACTAACAACAAAGACATTTATTTATACTGTATAGCACATTTTCATACAATAATGTAGCTCAAAGTGCTTTACGGGATGGCAAACAAAAAGTTACAAGAAAAGAAAAACAATTAAGATAAGGTAATAATACTAAAGAATTAGATACAAGAAAGTTAGGTAAGGTCAAATGGCTGGGAGGACAGAAAAAAAAATTCCAGTAGGCTGGAGAAAAATAAAAAGCAGAGGTTCCAATGCCAAAAAAAAAAATGCCTAGCTCCCACTGTATATTCTGTCTAACATAAATGTTCCTAAATCAGACACTTTGTTTTCATGCTTCACATGATAGGATTTGATGACGCTGGTCTCGTGGACAGATGAGACATCCACCTTCATTCCTTCATTTCATTGGGGCTGCATGGTGTCTTGAACCGGCACCCCAAACACTAGTGCATGTTTAGCAATGCCAATTCACCTAACCTGCATGTATTTGCACTGTGGGGAGATTCCAAAGCACATGGAGGAAACCCAGGCTGACATAGTGAGGATGTGAAAACTCCATGCAGGAAGCACCTTGGATGATAATCCATTTTTAAGATTAATAAATAAACCAAAGGATGAAAGAACAATGGACATGTTACTATAGACTCTTACTGTGCTAACTAAGCTGCAAATGAATTACTGTAATTGCCATGGAGATGCAGGAATTGACTTGGGAGAACCTTCTGCTGGTCAAAGTAAATTCAGTGAATCTCTGTAGATCTCTTTGAATCTACTCACTATGCTGTATCATCCTGTGGCCACTTGCACATTATTTACTCGCTGTGCAGTACTGTCCTGTGGTGCCAATACAATAACAATAGACTTAAGAAGAAGTTAAATAATGCAATTCAACAACTGTTGCATTGTTTGCAGTGCTTGCCATCTTAAAAGATTATCATTGTTGCTTTCATCAGGCACAACTGTAAGTTGCGTTTGAACAGAATAAGAGTCTTGTTTAGCAAACATGATACAAAAATGCAACCCTTGAATCAATGATGCTGGCACAAAAATTCAGAAGTTTGTAAAAAGAGACTTGTCATTAATAAAAGAAAGGGCTGCTGCTGTGTAAAGGCAGGTTATTTTACATAACACTAAACAAATCCATGCACCGAAAATTGTTTTTGTGCAGAGATCAAACTGTGCATCCTGGCAGCGCCATGGCAGACATTAACATAAATAATCTGTTTTCAGCTATGTAGCAATCAAAGTTCAATTTTCAGTAAATTATACCAATGACATTATAAAGTAAACCTTGAATTTGATCTTGGAAGGTACTTACTATTTCAATTATTCAAAGTTTTTTTTTCTTTTTTCATGAGCACTAGCGTTCAGAAACTGTCTGACTGCAGAAGCACATGAAATGAAGATTCTGCTTATCTCAGTAATGTAATGTTTGATTAAAATCTGCCAGCCTTTGCAGTCATAGGATCTCTGCCTCATTCTCAAATCACATTTACAAATGTAAATAGTCACGCTCTTCTGAGTGTGAAGGAATATTTCACACTAAAGGCTTTTTAACTTTCTTCATAATCAAATACTTCTTCTCGTTTACTCAGCATTGCGACAAATAAATGGTGTATAGTCTCAAGAACTCTTCTGGAACATACACATCAATCTATATATATATATATATATATATATATATAGACTAATATTTCATATTCTTCTGCTATGCAAGCATAATAATTGTAAATAAGATCAGAGCAATGTTTAAATGTGAGCAAGCACATCAGCCTAAACAGGCCATTCAATTTGTTATTTAGATAGGCTCACTCCAAATGAATGACTTCTTGCTGTATTGTAGTTGCAGGTGAAAACAAAATCCCAAGTACATGTTAGTCAGAAGGTGTGGAGGAAAGAGAAGAGTGACTGATCCTTCTATCCACTATAGATAGATAAGATAGATAGATAGATACTTTATTAATCCCAAGGGAAAATTCACAAAATGTATTATTATTATTATATTATATCAAGTATATGAACATGCTTATCCAATAAGTCACTTTATCTAGGCACCATTATGCAAGATGTTACATCTAACCCTGGATAAGGCAAGAGGTCATGGTATGACACCTGCACTTATTAAACTTAACCAATGGTTTCCAGGGTGTTAGATGCAATTATTAAAGATGCTCTAAAAATATGTTTAAAACAGCATATGTTTCCAAAATGTATCCAGGACAAGATTCAACCTGTGAATATTGCAATCGAGCTCCAGGCTCACTGGACCGTTTTGGGCATGCATCAAATTAAGATCATTATGGACAAAAATCTTTGAATGCCTTTCAGAGAGCCTTGGTGTCACAATCCCTCCTAATCCATTAACAGTTGTGTTTGATGGGCTTAAAGTGGAGAAGGACAAACAAACTGTAATTTTCTTTACTACACTATTGGCACATAGACTTATCTTGCTCAACTGGAAGAATCCTAACCCACCTCTTTTAGGTCAGTGGGTAATTGATGTTCTATATCGTTCGTCCGTCGAAATCGACAAGGACCATCAAGTCATCTGGTTAAGGGTGGGGTGGGTCTGGGTGGGTGCGTAGGTAGCTTACTAGTCCGATGCATGCTCAGAATAGTCTCTGGCAATGCGGACATGGAATGGTTGCGGCAGTCAATGGTCTAATGCTGTTTTTTCTGACTTGTCTGCATTGTTCAGATGTTCTACAGTATACTATTTGAAATTGGATTAAATCAAATTCTCACTCAGAGGATCTGCTCAAAACTTTTTAAAAAATATGGCAGGACCTAATCAATAACATTTTAAAATAATCTTCTATATTGGGGAAAAGGCTAATCTTCCCTTCTTGTTGCTTCAAAGATTTGCTTTGTTGGCTGGCTCTCCTCTCTTTCTTTTCTTGAGTGGGGATTGAACTTTGGTTTGTTAAGTTTGATTTGACTGTATGGTTTGTTATTTGCTTTTAATTAAAATCAATAAAAAATATTTAAAAAAACAACATATGTACCATATTAATAAGAAGGATAAACATACACTTTTATATATGGATTTTATTAATGAGCATCAGTTAATTATGTTTGGTATGGAGGGGAAGTTAAATTGATCTTTCAGACAAAGTGTAAGGATGGAGTCAAAATGGATTCATAGGTTAAAAACTATTATACCTTTATGACTTAATGCAGTTTTCTAGATGGCTTTTTGGTTTATTTTGGTTTGGGATTTTATCTTCCCTTAGATTCCTTCCATTATCCCAATTAGATATATTTTTGTGCTATGGTCTTTCTGTATGCCACTTTCATTATGGTCCTTCCATTGTGGTCCTTCTGTTTATGGTCCCTCTATTATGATTTATTCTGGTATATATATAGTACATGTCTGATAGAATTTATTGATTATATGAGGTGAGACACAAAAATAACCGGATTGGTAAAAAAAATATTTATTGATATATTTACACTATTCTTTACAGTGTCACCTTATATACAAACTTTTGTCATGAGAAGTTCTACTTACAAAATGCATTTCACTGATTCCCTGTCAGTACCAGCCAACTCTGAGATAGCTCGAATACCTACGCAACAATCATTTTGAACATCTGATTCACAGTTTTGATGTTTTCATCTGTCCGAGACGAGCATGGGCAACCTGGGTGTTGAACATCTTCCACATTTTCTTGTACTTCCTTGAAATGTTTGTGCCACTCAAAAACTTCTGTGCGAAACAAACTGTTATCACCGTACACTGTTTTTATCATTTCATAAGTTTCGGTGGCCGTTTTGTTCAATTTTGCAAGAAATTTGATGTTGATTCACTGTTCGATTCTTTCACCCGACATTATCGCAGCAACTTGTGTAGTGATTGTTGTGCAAATACTGACTGGGCTGTTCACAGGATATACCTAGCTGGTCGGCAGTTTGAGAGGGCGTGTAGGAGGGGATATAGTTTTATGATTCACATCCGGCTGACCTACAGACGGTTTTCCAGGAAAGCCCCAAGCCCAGTCCGATTATTTTTGTGTCACACCTTGTAATTTTTTCTATGGTCTTCTGCCATGACCTTATAGTCATTATTTCTTACCATGGTTCCTTCAGGTTTTTCTCTTTTTTTAATGTAATGCGTAATAAACTATTTTTTTAATCAATTTTATGCTTTAAAGAAAATAAAAAATACCTAAGGAAATACAAATTACATAAAAAATTTTAAAGTCAGAGAGGCAGGGCAGCTGTCCAAAATTGGACTGCCCTTAACCTAACCTACTATCTTTGGAATGTAGAAGGAAAAAAAGAGTACATGGAGAAAAAACACGTGCACGAAATCACTGCACCACTTTGAGCAACAGATCTTTTAGTATGATCTGATCTGTCAAAAAAAAAAAAAAAAATAGAACACCTGATTCTGTATTTCATTCTGTACTGCATGAATGAGGTGACAACAGTTTTGAAAGAATATGGACAAGGTGAGGAGAACTCAGAATTCACATAGGTGTCAGAACTTGGAAGATAATAATTAAATAACTAAGCTTAGAATGTGTAGTCAAAATCGATGTCAGAGAATAGAGATGTACAGTATGTGCCTCGAGACAATCCTGTCTCGGAGGTCTACAGACAATTCCTTTGACTTCATGCTTGGTTTATGCTCTGACATGAACTGTTAACTGTGGGACCTTATATAGACAGGTGTGTGCCTTTCCAAATCATGTCCAGTCAACTGAATTTTCCACAGGTGGACTCCAATCAAGCTGCAGAAACATCTCAAGGATGATCAGGGGAAATAGGATGCACCTGAGCTCAATTTCAAGCTTCACAGCAAAGGTTGTGAATACTTATGTACATGTGCTTTCTCAATTTTTTTATTTTTAATAAATTTGCAAAAACCTCTAGTAAACTTTTTTCACGTTGTCATTATGGGGTGTTGTGTGTAGAATTCTGAGGAAAAAAATGAATTTAATTGAGTTCGCCCAACCAGTCTACATGTGTTTTGTGGACTTGGAAAAGGCGTTCGACTGTGTCCCTCGGGAATCCTGTGGGGGGTGCTCCGGGAGTATGGGGTACCGGACCCCCTGATAAGGGCTGTTCGGTCCCTGTACAACCGGTGTCAGAGCTTGGTCTGCATTGCCGGCAGTAAGTCGAACCCGTTTCCAGTGAGAGTTGGACTCCGCCAGGGCTGCCCTTTGTCACCGATTCTGTTCATAACATTTATGAACAGAATTTCTAGGTACAGCCAGGGTGTTGAGGGGGTCCGGTTTGGTGGACTCAGGATTGGGTCACTGCTTTTTGCAGATGATGTTGTCCTGTTTGCTTCATCAGGCCGTGATCTTCAGCTCTCTCTGGATCGGTTCGCAGCTGAGTGTGAAGCGGCTGGGATGAGAATCAGCACCTCCAAATCCGAGACCATGGTCCTCAGCCGGAAAAGGGTGGAGTGCCCTCTCAGGGTTGGTAGCGAGATCCTGCCCCAAGTGGAGGAGTTCAAGTATCTCGGGGTCTTGTTCACGAGTGAGGGAAGAATGGAGCGTGAGATCGACAGGCGGATCGGTGCGGTGTCCGCAGTAATGCGGGCTCTGCATCAGTCTGTCATGGTGAAAAAGGAGCTGAGCCATAAGGCAAAGCTCTCAATTTACCAGTCGATCTATGTTCCTACCCTCACCTATGGTCATGAGCTATGGGTAGTGACCGAAAGAACGAGATCGCAAATACAAGCGGCTGAAATGTGTTTCCTCCGCAGGGTGTCTGGGCTCTCCCTTAAAGATAGGGTGAGAAGCTCAGTCATCCGGGAGGGGCTCAGAGTAGAGCCGCTGCTCCTCCACATCGAGAGGAGTCAGATGAGGTGGCTCGGGCATCTGATCAGGATGCCTCCTGGACGCCTCCCTGGTGAGGTGTTCCAGGCACGTCCAACCGGGAGGAGGCCCCGGGGAAGACCCAGGACACGCTGAAGGAACTATGTCTCCCAGCTGGCCTGGGAACGCCTCTGGATTCTCCCGGAAGAGCTAGAAGAAGTGGCCGGGGAGAGGGAAGTCTGGGCATCTCTGCTCAAGCTGCTGCCCCCGCGACCCGACCTCGGATAAGCTGAAGAGAATGGATGGAGGGATGGAAAATGAATTTAATCCATTTTGGAATAAGGCTGTAACATAGCAAAATGTGGAAAAAGTGATGCGCTGTGAATACTTTCCGGATGCACTGTATGTTGTAAGCAATAAAGGGTAATGTAACCAGTGCCAAGAAACAAGACGTAAATCGTAATCACAGGGCAGGAAAAATAGTCAGAACCAGTAAATTTAAAAAGTAACAATATGAAATGATGCAAAGGATTTTGTTTTTTTCTATCACAAATCGAAAATTAAGGTCTATAAGTATGCTTGGTACCAACTTTATAAAATATTGCACTAATGACAATATGAAGCAGGACCCGGGAAATTCCTCTCAGCAACTGAGTCTCCAACATAGCAGTGTGTATAAGGAGTGATAAAATGAAGGCTTCCACAAAGGCAAAGTGAGTGTGAGACCACCAAACGTGCCACAAAAGACAGATCAGGATGCTCATTATCCTGCAAAGAAGAGGCACACCTTAACCCAGCAAGTCCCCCAATATTACCTGCTGGCTTCAAAACTGGGGAGCTGAAAACACAAAGTATTCAAAAATATAATCAAATCATGACAAGAGAAGGGATAACCATAAACTCCCAGCTTGAAGAAAAAGAGCAATAAAGGAATCTTTATAAATGGAAGATTTATGTAACAAAAAAAGTAAAATACAGGAAAGTGCTCAAATGAGCAAAAAAGGCAAGATTTGCCTAACAAGGCAATCCACAGTAAACACAAAAATGCAATCCACAAAACAGAATTCATAATCAGAATCCAACTTCTGAGACTTTTTGGGATACTTATGTATATAGCCAAGGTTCACCCACAAAGAACAAGGAAAATAAGCAACATGAAGCATGATGCTGGCAGTATAATCACTAAATTCCAAAGGGTTGAATACTTTTATGGGCACTGCATATACTGTAAATCTATCTATCTATCTATCTATCTATCTATCTATCTATCTATCTATCTATCTATCTATCTATCTATCTATCTATCTATCTATCTATAAAATCCAATGTCTGTCCACTTTTCACAAGAGAACTACTTACTAGATTTAGATCTGCTTTTTTCTATAATTTGATTGAACATTCCAGTTGATTTTGCAGCTTCTCTCATTGTGCAATGTATCATAGTTCGCTTGCGGTACCGATTTATTTGCGTGAATCCGAGAGACACGCAGCGGGCCGAGGGGCAGGGCCCTCCTCATTCACTTGCTAGCCTTGGGGCATATCTTACTTCCGCTTAGCTAGCGAACGAGAGAACAACTTAATGAATTTAGATGGGGATTTTTTTCTATAATTTGCTTAAACATTCTGGTTGATTTTGCTACTTCTCTCATTGTGCTAAGAATCATAGTTTCATATACTGTATTTGTGCTAATCCGAGACAGAGGCTGTGAGCTGAGGTTGAGGGGGAAGCATGACATTAGGAATGGAGAGCCGGGCAGGGCCCTCCTCACTGTCCTTTTTCATTAATACATGGGCGGAGCTGCAGGGCACAGCTAGTACATATATCTATATATATACATATAGATATATATAGTAGGTAAATTTCATACTCCAACTCATAGGAAAATGTGGACTTTGTTCCAATATCCATCCATCCATTTTCCAACCCGCTGAATCCAAACACAGGGTCACGGGGGTCTGCTGGAGCCAATCCCAGCCAACACAGGGCACAAGGCAGGAACCAATCCCGGGCAGGGTGCCAACCCACCGCAGTGTTCCAGTATTATTTATATTATTTTAAAATGATGTGATTAGTTTTCATTGTCCTATTGCACATCATATGTCAGCACATTTTTATTTGTGAAGCAGCTGAAGCAAGACTGCAGGATTCAAATGGCATTGTAGATTCTCACTGCCTTACAGAAACTGATATGTGCAGCAATCTCTGACATCTTAGCTAAGAAACCTCAATCTGGCTTTATCCTTTCTGACACTGCTGGCATATTTAAAGCTAGTATGTCTCATTTATCCAATATTTGCAGAAATATGCATGTTTTATTTGAGAATTTCGACCTCTGAATAATCCATGTTTTATTCACTAAAACTACATAGGATTGAAATCTATTTCATGTTAACTCATGAAATCTGTTTTCATGTTAACTTTGCTAATGTATCCTAAATGCTTGTCAACCACAAATGTGATGATAATGGCACAATGCAGAAATTGTGGTTATCTAATTGACTGCCACTTTTTTTTTACCCAAGAATTATTTTTATAAGCAAGTCACTTAAATGTCCTTGGTTATAATTTCTAAGCTGATTTTTTTCTATTAGATATGAAACAATATGTGAAAAATCCTTACGGAGGCAAAAAATGTTATCACAAAAAGTCAAATGTGTTTCCTTTTGTCTGAATTATTAGTTGTTTCATAAGTGGAGAGAAAAGAGAGCTCTTTTCTATTTCCTAGTGGAGCAGATCAGTGCAGCTCCTATTCCTTCTGGTTTGACTCTGAAGAAACATAAAATAAGTTAAACAATGCTTGGGGCACAGACATACATGGTGTAGGGGGCTGAGAGTCAGCAGAGAGATTGTAGATGTCAGCAGACCCTGAAGCTGCAGTACTATTTCTGTACATATAAGCATCACAGCAGACTCATCAACAGAACAGGAGGAGGGCAATATATTGTCCTAGATGAGCCATTCTTGACATTTTCTTACTCTAACATAAGAATCACATTAACTTAGCACAGCAGGTTAAATCAAATGATATCATTTGTTCTTTCTGGTTTAAAGAAAATTCCATACCACTGAGTAAAAAAGTATACATTATTAATGGAAACTGTAACAAATTGACTAATAATTCCATTCCAAAGATACATGGATATGAATGCTACTGGTATAATTATTATGTTACATTTTTCTAACCACCCATTATGAAACCCTCTTAATTTATTTCATTGTCAGCAAGGCTAGACCCAATTCCAGCCCCCCAGATTGGGAGCATGCTCCCACCACATGATGAACCACCTGGATTGGGACCTGAGTGGAGCCTGCAACGGGTGACATCTCAGCACCACACTGGAAGAGTATGAGGTTTTTATGGTGGCTGGAGTGCCAATTCTGCCACCAACCCGCAAGTTTTCCCTACAAGTTGGAGGACCTGCTTGTAGGGCTGGATGCGGATTAACGTGATATCCGGAATGGAGCAATTGCAAGGTTAAGGGCCTTGCTCAAGTGCCCAAAGGAGTAGAGTCACTTCTGGTGTTAACAGAAACCTTCCATCTGAGGGCATAAAGGCCCCACAAAAACTAGCTTGTAAAGAGCAGTTGGATACAAGAAGAAAAATGAATCCATGTCCCTGCAGCACTGAGGTGCCAGTTCTAACTACTGCACCACTGCATCAACAATGCAGATTTTATTTTAAGTACTTGCTTTGCTAATTATTCCTATAAACACAACATATGCTTTAAATAAAATGTTTAAGATAAATACTATATTCATACTGTGGTGGGTTGGCACGCTGCCGGGGATTGGTTCCTGCCTTGTGCCCTGTGTTGGCTGGGATTGGCTCCAGCAGACCCCCGTGACCCGGTGTTCGGATTCAGCGGGTTGGAAAATGGATGGATGGATGGACTATATTCATATGAAAACTGATTATAAAATCCAAAAATTTTCACTACATTCAGAAAGTACTCTGAAATTTCTGAAAGTACTTGTGAATTTCCCCCTGGGATTAATAAAGTATCTATCTATCTATCTATCTATCTATCTATCTATCTATCTATCTATCTATCTATCTATCTATCTACTCAGAGCCCTTTACTTTTTTCACATTTTGCAATGTCGCATCTTTGTGCTAAAATTGTTTAAATGCATTTTTATGGTGCTTAACACCCTAGAATGACAAAGTGAAAACTGGATTTTTGCAAATTTATTAGAAGTAAAAATTGAAATGTCACAATGACAAAAGTATTCCGACCCTTTATTCAGTACTTAATTTATACCCCTTCGGTAATGATTCCAGCCAGGAGTGTTCTTGGGTATGATGCCACAAGCTTCACACACCTGGATTTTGTGATTTTCTTCCATTCTTCTCTGCAGATCCTCTCCAGCTCTGTCATCTCTGATGGAGACTGTCAATGGACAGCTGTTTTCAGGTCTCTTCAGAGATGTTCAATTGGGTTAAAGTTCAAGCTCTGGCTGGGACCCTCAAGGACATTCCCAGAGTTGTCCCTAAGTTACTCCTGTATTGCCTTTGCTTTTGTGCTTAGGGTCATTGTTTTGTTGGAAGTCCCAGTCAGAGGTCCAGAGCACACTGGAGCAGATTTCCATTAAGGATATCTCCGTACTTTGTTCCATTCAGCTTTTCCTCAACAATTACTGGTCTCCTGGTTCATACTGCTGAAAAACAACCCCACAGCTGCCACCACCATGCCTCTCCATTGGACTGGCATTGCACAGGTGATAAGCAGCACCTGAAGTCCTACAGACATATGTGACTGTGCGGGTCCTGCTCTATGCTCCCTCTTTCAATTTTGGGAGCCTCTTGAACCCAACACCGTCAGTAAAGTAACCAGATGAACTGTGCAATGAGGACAAATCACACAGAGCAAAGGGATGATGTAAAAAGTGTACAGTGCTTTTATTAAAAACAAAAACAAAGCCAAAACAGTGTTCATAGTGCAGTGCTTCAAAAATCCATAAATAAATAATCCATAAAAATGATTAAATAAAGGTGGAGGTTGAAATCAATAAATAATCCTATAAAATGAGGTTAAAATCAACAGGCTGGAAAAACCTGGTGCCTTCTCTGTTTAGCTGGCGGCTTCCCTGCTTCTCCCATACGGGCTCTGCAACTCGGGAGTCGCCCTATCAGCAGGGCAGCTTACCTTACTTCTGTACAGTTGCCTTCCGTCCTCTGACTCGTACAGCTCATCCACTGGACTGAGACTTCGGTCCCTAGTGACCATGACGCTCACACTGGGGCTCTCCCTCCCAAGCCTCCTCGACTCCTGCTGCCATCCGGGGACTTACGCAGTGAGTCGTCTGCACTTCTGGTCACTTCACCTCCTCTAAATTGCTCAACTGGAGTGACTGTTTCTTACTGCCCGCAAGTGCTGGCCAATCACTCTTTCAGGGCTCTCCTCCCAGCTGCCTGCATTCACCAGAGAGCCTGCTCTTCCTGCTCACTCACACCCACACCAGCTCTTTTCTTCTCCTGCCTTCCTCTTTGTCTTTCTCTAACCTCCGTTCTGTTTTTGATCTTTTACCTTCCCTCCGCACTCGTGCTTCTCCTATTTATAATGAGGACGTGGCACAGGTGTGGTTATTAGCATCTCCCGGCATCAATTACGGACATAGGCAACCCCGCACCTATGCACTTCAGTGCGGAAACGCCGACGCCTGCATCATGCCTGGGAACCACTCCCACCACACTACCATGCCCCCTCCTTAAGCCGCGAGTGTGGCGATTATTTATTAAAAAACTGGCCATCCAATAAGAGCCATGGATCCGCTATATCACAACATAACGCTAATCTTGATTTAATCAGATTAGAGGATTTTGTTTTTCACAGTATGAAAGTCCTTTAGGTGCCTAGTCAGTTTAAGCTTGGAGAGGCTTCTGTCTGGCCACTCTATCATAAAGTCCAAATTTGTGGAGTATTGCAGTAATGGTTGTCCTTCTGGAAGTTTCTCCCAGAAGTTCAGCCAAAGTGATCATCAGGACCTTGGTCACCTCTCTTACCATGACTGTTCTCCCTCAATTGTTCAGTTTGGCCTAGGAAGGTTTATGGTTGTTTCAGGCATCTTCCATTTAAGAATTATGGAGACCATTGTGCTCTTGGGAACCTTCAGTGCTGTAGGAATTTTTCATAACCTTCCCAAGTTCTCTCTAAACACTGCACGTGCATTTCCTTGACCTCATGGCTTAGTTTTTTCTTTGATCCACATTTTCACCCATAGGTCCTTCTATATACAAGTGTGTGCCTTTCCTACTCATTTGCAATAAATTAAATTAACCACAGGTGGAATCCAAACAAGTTGCAGAAACATCTCAGTGACATTCAATAGAATGTGATGCACCCGAGCCAAATGTCAAGTACCATAGTAACAGGTCTAAATATTTGTGTCAATGTGATATTTCTGGTTTTTATTTTTAATAGAGTGGCACAAAGTCCTAAAATCCTGTTTTTGCTTTGTCATCCTGGGGAAAATAAATGTTGCCTGATGTGGGGAAAAATGAATTCAAATGATTTTAGCATAAGGCTACAAAATAAAAAGTATGTAAGAAAAGTGATGGGATCTGAATAATTTCAAGATAAACTGTAAGCTTGGTGGACCCAGTAAATTGTGAGAACCTGTTTTTCAAAGAGGATGTTGAGTCGTAAATATTTTAACGTTATACTCTGAGAACAATTCCTGGAGAAACAAGCATTGGTAAAAACTTAATACTGAAGTTAAAACTTGGTAGTAATTTTCAATCTTGACATAAATAACTTACACAAATCAAAAGTTACCTTATTTTTGAATGTAAAAACAAATTAAAAACAGCTGTAGTGATCCTTACTTCAAAGGACCATCCGCCTGCTGAAAATACCTAAGCTGAAAGAATTTAATGAATAATGAGCTAATGTTTATATCCCACAAGATAACTAGCTACTGTCTGTCCCACTAAAGGAGTAGAACAATTATCAACAGCAGAGTTGTTAATGACTAACTCATTAAACATTATAAGCAAGAGAAACAGTACAGTTTATTAAAGGGTACATCAAAGTCACAGCAAGAAACTATATTTCAGGATCAAGGTTTTAATGGAAGTAATTAAGGGGGTAACGCAGCTAGTTTAATGTACTTTTAGGGAGTATGAAGCTGCGGCACTGATGATGTAACTGCTGCATTATTCTAGTAGGGTTTGGAGAAAAATAAGAGACCCTGAAGCATTAGATTAGGCCTATGATAGGCAACACGCCTTTGGTGAAGCTCAGTATCGGTAGGTACGTATGTACCATGGAGTTTCAAATCACACAGCTGTTTTTTTTTGTTTTGTTTGTTTATTATTTTTCTAATTGGAACTTTGTGCACTTGAAATTAATCTTTGCTATTTTGTGTAATTTTTGATGTCTATCCCCTATTTAAAAATGAAAGTAAGGAAGTTTGTCAGTCATCAAGTTAAAAAAGTCTTTGTAAGAACAGGTTTAGATGTAAACTGTACAGGAAGCCAGTGTAGGTTAGTCAACTAAAGGATGAGGTGTTCATCATATTTGGTTATAGTCTGTAAGGTTTCTAAACTCTTTTGGGACTAACCCCAACTGGACGACACGCCGAAGAGTGTCCTGAAGCATGATTGCAGCATCTGTGGAAGACAGTTTACCGGTTGCCAAGGCATCGCGTGCTCCCAGCGCTGCAGCGGCTCACAGCTAAAGCGGATCCGAGTCATTCGCGGTCGCGCTATAAGCACTTGTTCTCGATGGGTGATGCAAGGAACATTATAAATGCAGGGAACAGTATTACTTGACCACTACCCTGGCCACGACCCTGCCTGATTGCTGTGTCTGTGTATTGGAGAGTGGTAGATCCTACTACAATAAATATTCATGCTGTTCCTGTTTCCAGAGGAATAAAGTTGGTTTTGCTAAAATATTGAGACTCAGCCTCGTGTTTTGGGGTGCAAGACAGGGACTCACATGTCACAAGTGGCTTAATGCTTCAAGCAAGAAAATCATGAAAACTGAATTGCAGGAAGCTGAGCAAGAGAAGGAGAAGAAGGGTAGGATTCATAAGCGGTAGAAAGAAACCTTGACAAGTGTGGAGATGTAATTCTCAAAAACATTGAGTGCTGTCAATGACAATGCAAATGATGGTAGTAGTGAGTGAAAGCAGAAGATTGCATGACTCTGGGTCCAGTATGAAGGAAGCATGAGTTAAAATAATATATTTATTTCAATTAAAATGAGCTTGTAGAGACATCTTATCCTCAACATTGAAACACATCTTCTACAGGATAACAGAGACCTAATGCTTTTATTGCTTACTCTTTTCTCAGAAAGTAAATACAGTGCCTATAAACTCCCTTAGATTTATTCACATTTTATTATTTTACAACATTGAATCATAATGGACTGCGGTGGGTTGGCACCCTTCCCAGGATTGTTTCCTGCCTTGTGCCCTGTGTTGGCTGGGATTGGCTCCAGCAGACCCCCGTGACCCTGTGTTCGGATTCAGCGGGTTGGAAAATGGATGGATGGATGGAATCATAATGGAATTAATTTTGCTTTTTTGACACTGAAAATGACAAAGTGAAAA
This sequence comes from Erpetoichthys calabaricus, assembly GCF_900747795.2. Lineage (NCBI taxonomy): Eukaryota > Metazoa > Chordata > Cladistia > Polypteriformes > Polypteridae > Erpetoichthys > Erpetoichthys calabaricus. The sequence goes on from NC_041399.2 coordinate 38,147,288, forward strand.
CAGTGGTGTAAATTAATTACATATATAAAACTCAAATAAGTATTTCCTTCCTTCAAGTCAGTGTTTAGTTGAGACACCTTTGGCAACCAAGACAGCCTTTGAGCCTGTGTGCACAGGCCTCTCTCTATCATCTTTGCACATCTAAACACTACACTTTTTCCACATTCTTCTTGGCAAACTGACTCCTCTGTCAGTTTGCATGGAGATTGTGAGTGAAGAGACTTTTTTAAGTCCAGCCACAATCTCTCAGTTGGATTAAGATCTAGATTCTGGCTCAGTCACTACAGGACTTTAACATTGTAGTTTTTCAGCTTTTTATGTGTAGCTTTGGATTTACACTTGGGGTTGTTGTCTTTCTGGAAAGCAAATCTTCTCCTTAGCTACAGTTTTTTTTTGCAGACTCTTTCGTGTTTTCCATCTGGATTTCCTTGTTTGTTTGTTTTTTTTTTTTCTTTTTTTATTTGCTGCATTCGTTTTACCCTCCACCCTAATAAGCCTTCCACGGTCTGCACGATGCGACCACCACCAGGCTTCATGGTAAAGTAGGTGTGTTTCTGATAATATTCAGTGTTAAAACATGACTTTTAGTTTGATGTCCAAAACACTTAGTTCTGGTCTTGTCAGAACATATACTCTAGCTGCAATGTCACTTGCATTTTTTTTTTTACCAATGGCTTTCTCTCCAATCTCTCTGTGTGACTGGTGAAGCACCCGGACAATAGTTATTGTCTTCACAGTATCTCCAATCTCAACCGTTTTAATTCCTTCAGAGCTCTTAAAAGTCTCTTGGTGGGCTTCCTCACTAGTATTCTTCTTGCATGATCACTCAGCTTTTGTGGACAGCCTATTCTAGGCAGATGCATAGCTGTTCCATACACTTTCCATTTTTTAATGACTAAGAACATAAGAACAGGTTTAGGGTGAAAGTTTTAAATGAAGTGCGGCCATTTCAGAGTATAGAGGAGTGGTGGGAGAAAAATAGGAAAGCTGCATTAAGAGCAGGTGTAGAGGTGCTGGTTATGACAATAGGAAGGAACCCACCTGGAGACAAAAAAACATATTGGTGGAAAAAAAGAGGTGCTGGATGTGATAAGGGCAAAGAAGGAATCAAAGAAGACATGATACCAATTAGGGAGGAAGGAAAATAGAGAAAAGTATAGGCAGAAAAACAAGGATGCAAAAAGGGCAGTGGCAAGAGCCAAAGCACACGCTTTGGAGGAGGTGTCTGAAAAATTAGAGAGAATTATTTTTAGAATAATGAAGGCTACGAAAACATTGGGAAAGATTTTAGTCAGATAAAAGATGACCAAGGTGTGGTCTTGAGTGAACCTGATAGGACCAAGAATAGATGAAAGAGGTACTTTAAGAAGCTGTTGAGAGGAGAAAATCCAAGTGTAGTTCTTGTGGATGGAGTTCCACATAAAGGGCTGGTAACAAGTATAAGAAAGGAGAAAATTAAGGAGGCCCTGCAAAGAATGAGAAAAGGAAAGGCAACAGGATATACAATGAAATACAAGCAGAAGTGTGGGAAAATTTAGGGGAAGAGGGAGTAGATGTGTTGTGGAATCTAATGCAGTAGATCTATGAACGGGAGACAATACCAGAGGAGTGGAGGAACAGTGTGATTGAGAAGGAGAAAGGCGATATTCAGAATTATGGAAACTATAGAGGGATACAGCAGATGAAAATGAAAATTTGGGAAGGATTATAAAGAGAAGTCTTAGAGAACAGATAGGGGAGGAGCAGGAGGCTTTTAAGCCAGGGAGAGGAACAACTGATGCAATCTTTGCAATGAGACAGCATATAGCAAAGAATCAAGCAAAAACAGAAAAAAAAAATGAGAACACCAGAGGTATGACAAACATTGGAGAGATATGTAAGAAAGTGCAGGAAAGTAGGTTGAAGAGGTATGGGCATGTTGTTTTGTCTTGGTAGAGTTCTATATTACTCTGCTTTCCCCTTTTGTATTATTAATGTGTAGCCTTTGTTAGAATGCCTCAAATCCCACAGATATACCACCGTTTATGAAGGTGTTGTATTTTATAACTTCTCCACACCTTCCCTTCTACATTTATAACCTCTGGCAATTAGGTGTAGTAAAAGACAAACATAAGTTAAGTTACAATTTAAATAATATATTATTGATAATATTAATAGTTGGAGACGGTGGCACTGACCAGAAAGCAGGAGACAGGAGCAGAAGATGCTAAGATTTGCACTGGGCGTGACAAGGATGGATAGGATTAGAAATGAGTACATTAGAGGGTCAGCTCAAGTTGGACATTTGGCAGACAGAGAAAGACAGAGTCAGAGAGGCGAGATTGCGTTGGTTTGGACATGTGCAGAGGAGAGATGCTGGGTATATTGGGAGAAGGATGCTAAGGATAGAGCTGCCAGGGAAGAGGAAAAGAGGAAGGCCTAAGAGAAGGTTTATGGATGTGGTGAGAGAGGACATGCAGGTGGTGGGTGTAACAGAACAAGATGCAGAGGACAAAAAGATATGGAAGAGGATGATCCGCTGTGGCAACCCCTAATGGGAGTATCCAAAAGAAGAAGAAAGAAAGGTTAATAAATAATAACAATATGCAAAGTACATTTGAAAATTGGCAACCATACAACATGATAAATGCTGATGTGTAGTTTCAGGTGGCACACAGACTTGCAGATACTTTAAATGTCTTTAGTTAAGTCCTTATTTTATGGCTTTCTTCAGGACAGGCCACATGCCTGTCTCAATATGGCTGCCGATTTGTGCTTCTCATTGTGGTCTTCTTTTCAGTTCATGGTGTGTGAGATGCTCCTTCATCATGAAGGTGAGAGAGAGGGAGAGGTAAAGCAACTGGATTTATACATTTTTTGTCCAAATTCTTACACCAATAGGGCATCTTTCTACAGAATGGCATCTGATTCAAACCAATCCCAAACATCCATAGTTCAAACCAATGGGGCACATAATACCTTTCACACCTGCCCCCAAAACAATTTGTTCAGCTGATGTTTCCAGCTAGGTATTCTGGCATTACTGTGGGGGTTGATTGAGCAGAGAAATCACGTGCCAAACTGGTTTTATTCACTTCCCCCGACCCCTGTCATAAAATTACAAGGACTCAATCCTAAAAGGGGAGTTTCTTAAACATCAAACCATTGCTGTTCTTATAAGTGATATAACACTGATATTACATTTCTTTGTCTAAGTTACAAATAAAGACATATAAAATATTTATCGATTTATATACAAAAGTTCACACCACAATACATGTGATGAAGACAGACAATGGCTATGTGTGCAAAAGTGTGATAGGAATGGAAGTACATGGGAAGAGAATGTGAGGGTGGCCAAAGCAGAGGTGGATGGATAAAGTACAAGAAGATCTGAAGGGAAAGGAGTTGACTGAGAAGGAAGTGCAGGTACGAGTGGAGAAGATTCACCAAGCACATCAACCCCACATAGAAGTGGGAAAAGATGAAGAGGAAAAAGGAGAAGAAGAAGAATGAACAGGCCTGTACTTACAGAACTTACTGAAACAAAGTCCAATGTGAGTACAATGTGGCCCCAAGACTGAGGCAAAAACCAACTGTTCTGCTAAATGTAATTAAACTCCTTGTTTAGCTTGTCCATACATTCACACAACACAATTTAAAATTATAAATACTCAAAACAATATATAATAGTTTCGTATTCCATTTTTACTTTGTTGAAATCATTTCTTTATATCATATCTGTAAACTAAACATAACAGAATTAAGGCTGTTTCCCATAATAGATACTGCTTCTGGGTGTTTGGCAGAAGTTCCCTGATTGTTTTTGATATTTGTTCTGCCTTTGGGTATGTCTTTGAAATAATAATGAAACAAACAATTCCTAGATCTAGTTGCCAACTAAAATTCTGCAAGTTTTTGAATTTTATGGAAACGTGTTATTTTGATTTATTCCTGCTTGCATATAAAATGCTAATTATGATCAGCCCTATGCCGTTTGAAGAGTGGGTTTCTTCAATGTGTCTGATGGTGCTGGGATAAGCTCCAGGTATGCAGTAACCTAAACTGGAATATGGAATTTTAGAAAATTGCTGGATGGATAGATAAACTGGCTAAAATGCTGCACTTCACTTGCTTATTCTGATGAGGGTCATGATGGCAACATGCAGAGCTGGGTAAACCACACTACACTCTGGTAAGTTGAAACCATCTGGTACAATGGATTCAGAAAGTACTCAGACCTTTTCACTTTGTGCACATTTTTCTGTATTTTAGATTTCATTTTAAATTTATAAATTTGCCTTTTTGCCCATTAATCTCAACACTCAATAACCTATAAACACAAAGTGAAAACAAGTTTTCAAAAAGGTCTGCAAATGTACTAAATCGATTCATATAAGTATTCAGACCCTTAATTCAGTGTTTTGTAGAAGTCCCTTTGGTAGCAATTACACTTTAAGTATTCTAGGGTAATTCTGTACAAGTTATGCACAACTGGATTTGGGCAGTTTATCCCATTCTTCCCAGGAGATTCTCTCAAGCTCTGTTAAACTGGGTGGAAAGTGTTTGTAAACTGCCATCTTCAGCTCTCTCCACACATGTATTTTTAAGTCTCAGATTTAGCTGGGCCACTCAAGGACAGTCAGGGATGGAAGTCACACAAGCATTGTATTGGCTGTATGCTTTGGATCATTGACATGCTGAAAGATGCACTTTGGTGCAGGTTTTCTTCAAGGACCTACCTGATTTGGCTGCATTCATCCTTTCCCTAATTCTGACCCCATAGCATGATGTTGCCACCAGGGTCTAGTCTTCAGCAGACAATGTGCTTGGCATTCTTCCCAAACCGTTTAATTTTTGTCTCATCAGATCAGAGGATTTTTTTCCTCATGCTCTCAGAGTCCTTTAAATGCCATGCTGTAAAATCTATATATGGGCTTTCATTTACCTTTAATTCAAGAGTGACTGATGATAAGGCACTCTACCATAAACATCTCATTGATTGAGTGCTGCTGAGATTTTATTCCTTCCAACAGATTCTCCCATCACAATAGAGGACTTCTAAAGCTTTGTTAAAGTGACAACTGGGTTCTCAGTGACTTTCCTGAACAAGGCCATTCTTCTCCATTTATTCCAATGGTCTCAAACTCCGGTCCTGGAGGGCGATAGTGGCTGTGGGTTTTCATTCTAACCCTTTTCTTAATTAGAGACCTGTTTTTGCTGGTAATTAACTTCTTTTGAATTAATTTTAATTGACTTGTTCTTGAAGACTCAGACCCCTTAATTGTTTATTTTTCCTTAATTAGCAGTCAGACAATAATGAGATGTAAAATGAGCCAAAACAAGACCACAAAACTGTGTCCATCACACAATACAGTAATCCCTCCTCCATCGCGGGGGTTGCGTTCCAGAGCCACCCGCGAAATAAGAAAATCAGCTAAGTAGAAACCATATGTTTATATGGTTATTTTTATATTGTCATGCTTGGGTCACAGATTTGCGCAGAAACACAGGAGGTTGTAGAGAGACAGGAACGTTATTCAAACACTGCAAACAAACATTTGTCTCTTTTTCAAAAGTTTAAACTGTGCTCCATGACAAGACAGAGATGACAGTTCCATCTCACAATTAAAAGAATGCAAACATATCTTCCTCTTCAAAGGAGTGCCCGTCAGGAGCAGTGACAGTCACAGTGATAGAGAAAAGCAAACAAATCAATAGGGCTGTTTGGCTTAAGTATGCGAAGCACCGCGGCACAAAGCTGTTGAAGGCGGCAGCTCACACCCCCCTCCGTCAGGAGCAGACAAAGAGAGAGAGAGAGAGAGAGAGAGACAGAGTTTGTTTTTCAAGCACAAATCAATACGTGCCCTTCGAGCTTTTAAGTATGCGAAGCACCGTGCAGCATGTCGTTTCAGGAAGCAGCTGCACAAAAGATAGCAACGTGAAGATAATCTTTCTGCGATATATATTTAAATATGCTTACATATAAAATCCGCGATGGAGTGAAGCCGCGAAAGGCGAAGCGCAATATAGCGAGGGATTACTGTATCTGAAAATAAAGAAAGATAGAAGGTCTCAGGAATGCTGATCTGCTCAGGTCCACAAAACATTTTAACAGTGCTCTTAGAAAAGAGAAAATCAATAATTTTGGAAATGTATGCCATTGCACAATGAGAGCAGCAACAAGCCATTGAATTAAAGAACGGGTTTAATTAACAACAAGAATCAGCTCCTATTTAAGCAACAGGTTGGAGTGAAATTGGCTGGAGTTTGAGATCCTGACTTAGTTAGTCTTCTGTTGGCTCACTCACTTCACATTTCATTTCTGTTTGGGTGCCATTTAAGGAAAGAAATTAAGCAATTCAGAGGAACGATAAGGAAATTCAGAGGAACAAGTCAATTAAAATGAAAGAAAAAGGAATTAATTAGCAGAAAAAACTGGTCACCAATTAAGAAAAGGGTAAGAATGAAATCCTGCAGCCACTGCGACCATCCAGGACCAGAGTTTGAGACCACTGAGTTTTTCAGTTTGACTGGACAGCAAATAATAGGAAGAGTACTGATTGTTGCAAACTTCTTCCATGTCATAATTATTGAGGCCACTGTGCTTCTGGGGACACTCAAAGCTTTAGAAATTGTTTTATCCCCTTGCCCTGATCTATGCCTTACCACAATTTGATTGTGGAGGTCTACAGAGAGTTCCTTGGATTTAATGGCTTGCCTTTTGTCCCGACATCCAGTGCAAATTATGGAAACTTATATACACGTGTGTACCTTTTTAGTTGAAGTCCAATCAATTCAGTTTGCCACAGGTTGACTTTCATCAAGTGTAGACATGTAGACACATCTCAAGGATAATTAAAGCAAACAGGAAGCACTTGGCCACAATTTGAAATGCCAGAGCAAAGGGGCTGAATACTGATATGAATGAAAGATTTCAGTTTCTAAAAATATATTTTCACTTTGTTATTATGAATTATTAAGCATAAACTAATGGGCAAAATGGCAAATTTATCCATTTAATATTAAATCTATGACACAAAAATTGTTGCAAAAAGTGAAGGAGTCTGAAGTTTTAGTCCCTATCAGGACCCTTGTTTACAGTGTAATGAAACTCAATGAATTGCTTGTACAGATGAAGTGATTTTGCACTCACTTGAGAAATGTGAGTCTTTACATTTAAAAGTTCACCACACAGCTCGATTCTGGTCTAACCAGAAGGAGTTCATAACAGAGGAAGTTAGTAAATAGGAAAGGTAGTGTTTTGCCGATAACTAATAAAACCAAAGCAGGAACCTTTAAAAAGAAATAGAGCATAGCATTGTAGCACCAGGAAACTCTGATTTAAGGTCAATCTGCCTACACACTGAACTGTGCTACAGATGTTAAGTTTTTTTATCCAGAAATTCTGGAACGTTCTGATGTGTTTGTTTCTGTATTGCCATGTTTGATATGGTAAACTTTTTATGACACCAATAGGACTGTTTTTACTAGTGTATTGTTTGTTGTTGTATGCTGTTGGTTTATAAATACGTGGGTATAAGGTTGACATACCGTGTCAAACCACATTTATTGAGTTTAGAATTAAAATTTAAAATATTCTTCTTTTTAGAATAGGAAACATTGTGTTCAGATATGCCGAGGCTGGGTTTAATTTAGGCAATTTACAACAGTATCTGTGTTTCTTTATATTTATTCTAATGTTAGGTAGTATTTTCACAAGCAAATAAACTATCACTGCCCATTCTTGTGTGGCCTAAGAATTTTTCACAGTGCAGTATATATACAAATATTAAGCTATATATCAAAATCAAGGATTAAGTATTTATAAGAAAGACACAAGTCTTCAGAATTTGACCGGCTAAGAAGTTGTACTGCAGTGGCATTCACAGGAGATTACTGGACATTGCTGAACTATCTTGGTTAAACATTCAATTAATTGAGATTAATCAAATGACTTTTTGTGACTGATTGAAAATTAAAATTGTAATTATTTGGCAGTGATATTATATATATCCTAAATACATATATATTGTACAGTTTCTAAACTCATTTGGGACTCCCCCCAACAGGACAACACTCTGAAGAGTATCCCTAAGCATGATCACTGTGTCTGTGGAAGACAGCTTATCCATTGCCAGGACAACCACAGTTGCTGCAGCTACTTGCCGCAAAACCAAATCTGAGCCGACCGCAGTCACGCTATAAGCACCATCGTCGATGGGTGATGCAAGGAACATTATAAATGCAGGGGACAGTATTACTTGGCCACGACCCTGCCTGATTGCTGTGTCTGCATATAGGAGAGTGGTCGATCCCGCTACAATAAATAACCAGGCTGTTCCTGTTTCAAGCAGAATAAAGCTGGTTTTGCTAAAGTACTGAGACTCAGTCTCGTGTTTTGGGGTGCAAGACAGGGACTCAAATGTCACTATATCTTCTTATATAATATGCTACCGTGGCTGTTCGTTTGTCTGTCCAGGATTTTCAATCACCTTTAGCTCACAAACGGTTTGACCTATTGACCCGAAATTTGGTACACATATACTACATGACCTCTGCTGTCCACTTTCGGGGTGATGATTTTTATTACTCTTTTTATTTCTATTTTATTTTATTGTAGAATCATCTCTTGGCAGCGGCCAGCAGAGCGGCTGTGCGGCGCATGCATACGGGCTCTGTTCTCATTCTCTACCACCTTTGCCATCACTTCCCCTACGTCTTCATATTTTAAATCATTCTTGAGGCAGATTGAAGACTTAAGTGCCAGCTTAAGTGAAAAATTAAGAAAAACATACTAAGTAATTGTAACACAAAAACTGACTTAATCAGTTTTAACGCGAAAAGATGGCGACGGAAGAAGAGAATAAGTGGGCCGCTAGAGTGGAGAATACAAGAGCTGCTCACGAAGCAGCAAGAGCATCAACCTCCAAGCAAATGAATGCTAAACATACAAAGAAGGAGTATGACAACTATAAGTCAAGTGTATTCGCCATTACTGGTATATATACAGTATATATATAAATATATATATATATATATATATATATATAATATATATATATATATATATATATATATATTGTGAGGGATGGCCGGCCATATATTCCGGCCCACACCTCCAAACCACCAGGTGGAGCTGTCCCAGCAGTATGGAGGCTCCCCGAATTCCAGCAGGGCATCATGGACCTTGTAGTTTTTACAAACAGCCCTGCTGGATATCATGGGGACCACCAGGAGCCGCTGTAGGGAAGCTTGGGGAGTGCTACATGCCCTATAACCCGGAAGCACATCCTGGTCACATGGACAGAAGGAACAACGTGCTTCCAGGATGAAGAAAAGGACTTTTAATCTGACCCGGAAGTGATAACGAATCATGGACTGCAGGGTTGGAACCACTTCTGGGTCAGGGGATATAAAAGGACTTTGGGAGAGCCCAGACGCTGAGCTGAGCTGGGAGGAAGGGTGGCTAAGTGTCTGGGAGAGGAGGATTGAGGATTGAGAATTGAGGATTGAGGATTGAGTATTGAGTATTGTATGTGTAGTATGGAGTGGAGGGTGCTTAGTGCACAGTATTATAATAAAAAGAATAAGTATTATACTTTTACCTGGTGTTTGGCGTGGTACCTGAGGGTTCAAGGGAGCAATAGCACCCCCTACTGTTACTATATATATATATACTAGCAAAATACCCGCGCTTTGCAGCGGCGAAGTACTGCCTTAAAATTGTTATTAAGAAGAAAAGTAAACATTTTTAAACTGAAGGAAAATATACAAATAATTATTTGTTAAGGATCTGTTTGTATACCACGTTGTCAGTTCGGCCCTCCGGTTGTAATATGACCAAGCTGTGCGCTGAGCTTACTCTTCAGCATGCAACGTACAGTTGGCCATGTGAAAAGCAATCTTGCCTCAAATCAATGCCAACCTTTTGTAGGGTCTGTCCCTGAGATTTATTAATTGCCATTGTGAAGCAGAGCCTTACTGGAAATTCTAGGCGTTTGAATTGAAATCAAGAGATCAAAAATTGAAATTGAGATCAGAGGGTATAACGGGGATGCGAGGAATAAAAACTCTCTCCCCTGAGCCACTGCCAGTAAAAATAGATGCCTCAATTAGGTTCTTTTGCAGAGATGTGACCTGAAGTCTCGTGCCGTTACAAAGTTTCTGTGGCTGTACGCAAATCCACAATCAGCTTTTTTGAGCCAAACGTGTTGTTTTCGTATGAGCCGCTTTTTATATGTATATGTATACTGTTTATGTGTGTGTGTATGTATGTGTATATATATATATATATATATATATATATGTATATATATATATATATAGCTGTACCCGGCCACGCGTTGCTGTGGCTCAGTCTGGTTAAATGGAAAAGGAAGAAAACAGAAAGCGCACGTTTCTAATATGCTTAATTTCACAATGCTTGTGGGTATACAATATTTTTTGTTGTTCCATTGTCTGTGCAGAATGTTAGACTGAATAATATTGTTAAGTTCATAGACGTCTTTGTTTTTGGCCGCAAGAATAGCTTGTTCACTCAGCCAATCGTGATTCTTATAATTGGTTTGAATATTGGGAAATACTTTTTCAACCAATTCTTCTTTTGACGTCACTAAATTGCAGAAGTTATGAGGCAATGAAATTCGTCCTGAGGTCAGATCAGCCGGCACCTTTCCGTTCCCAATTTCCAGATTTCTCCAACCCCGTTATTGACAGTTTGCATTATTTGATTATAAATGCCTTTTTGCTGAAGCGTTAGCTTAGGAATATTTGATTTCACATACGACAAAAGATCACCCGTGTTGTAATTTTGTTCACGACGCAATTCTACATTGAACGAAGCAGCAGCAGATCGATTCGGTGATGGCATTCCCAATTGATTGAGAACTTTGTTCGCAATTTCTAAGCACAAATTTTCAATCATTATCAATGCTTAGTTGTAGATGTCTGCTGTGACATCCATGTTTATATTTGAATTTTACTTGCGTATTCGACGGAAAATATCTTGAGCCATGTGTGATTTATATTTCTCTCATAACTGTGTTGGAGAAGGAGAGCAGGCGGTCAATATGATTGCAAACAATGCAGGAATTTGATTTGGATGCGACGTGTTGCACGCGTCATTAATGTATACATCCCAGTGTCGGTCGTTCTCCAATAAATTAACAGCTTGACATGTACTTCGGAAAGTGGCGCATGTAACGCCGTTGACATTTCTCAATTGCTGGAAAGACGTTGGACCGGGCACATTTACCAACAGCATGTGAACAAAGAAGCATTCATCTTGATTGGGATGCACGGTGTACAGTCTGCCTATCATAGTTTCTTTGAATATGCCAGGTTGTCCGTTGACTCGCTCTCCTCGTTTGCGTTGTTCAAATGATTTTCTACTCGCATTCCATGTGTAATACGTAGGCACTTCCGAATACAGCAGTGTTTTCGCAAACGCGTCATTTTGACATAACATAAAGAAAGCAGTTAACGTTGTAGCCGGTGGATTCAGGGCTATTTGTTGCACATTTGCAGCTGTGAAATAAACGCGTTGTCCATTTTGTAGATGTACTGCTAATTGAACAACATCTGGACTTCGTTCTTGTATGGGAAATGAAAGAATTCGCCATACAGCTTCATTGCTGCTTATGTATCTTCCAGCCTAATACTGTGCGATTTCATCGATATGTATGACTGCATTCCTATCATTTCTTTCTGGTTGCACACCAAAAACTGCCATGTCGCTGCCTTTATTCACGTACTTACAAATGTATTTGATCAAAACATTGAAATAGAATTGTAAAATATTTAGTATGGTGTGTGTTGCCTTTACGTCCAACAGATGGCGCTGTGTTTTTTAAAAAAAGCATGTTTTTACCTGTCACAGGTGTGACATCTATATAATATGTATATAAAAACACGCGCGTATTCGAATGCAATGTTGTGTCAAAATTTCAAAGCAATCGGTGAAGAACTCTCGGAGATTTAAGGTTTTGAACAAACGAATATCACGGTGGATTTTACTATCTTGTGTAGGGCAGGGTCAGTCTGTGGATCAGGAATTTCCACACGGATGACTTGATCGATGAGAGCTGGTTTAATCCTATCCTTTAGCCACAATAGAATGTGTGCATGGGGAATACCTCGCTTTTGCCACTCTATGGTGTACATGTAGCAATTTGTACAGCCGAAAATGTTACTCTTCGTGAGCAAGTCTATCATTTAGCGAATCTTGAGATGAAATACACGACTGATAAGGTCATGGCGATCATGAGGTTTTTGACGTGGAAGGAGAATTTCAGTGATGTCAGGCAATTTAGGATTGCAAGTAAATGTGATGAATAAGTCAGGGCGGCCATAATGACGTACGTATGTCATTGCGTCTTGTGTACGGTCGTGCATATAGCGAGTTCCTCCAGTGAAGGAAGATGGTAATATCACAGCTTGACCAAGTTCTATTAAATCAGTGTCGTTTTTGTGAATAGCATCTTTTAAGTGAACGTAATTAGGTCAGGAAGCTTACGTAAAAGAGTGACAGAGACTTTACCACCGTTACAGCACAAACCAGGAGACTCGCATTTCCACTTCTGAGCTTGACAATAGTCACAGTGAACATCCATGGATCCAATGTGTACTGTTTTGTCAGACTCATAATATATGTTTGGGTCGTATGATCTGCTTCTCACAACTGAAGGCACCGTGGCTGATGTTAGCTGGCCAACCATAAGCGTTACCTGGTAGGTAACCACCCACTCACTGCACTTCCTTACGGGAATCGAACCTCGGCGCTAGAGGCAAAGCCCCTAACATTGCGCCACGGCATGTGGTTCATTTATTTGACAGCATGTAGATCGGGGTAATTACATTCACGGCATTCGTAGTCTGAATCACAATCTGATTGTATGGGTGGTTACCTACCAGGTAACGCTTATGGTTGGCCAGCAAGTCAGCTAATATCAGTCACGGTGCCTTCAGTTGTGAGAAGCAGATCATAGAATGTTTGAAAATAGTTTACTGTCAAATAATGCAAAGAGTACGCGACACGTGTTTCGCCCTAATTCTTGGCTCATTAGGCGTACACACTCACTGCACTCGCTTACGGGAATCGAACCTCGGACGTCAGCGCTAGAGGGGCTTCGCAGCAGTGAAGTATTGCTTTTAAATTTTAATTAAGAAGAAAAGAAAACCTTTTTAAATTGAGGGAAAATATACCAATAACAATTTGTTAAGGATCTGTTTTTTTGTGAAGCCACTGTTTTATAAACGAACGCCATATAAGGCCATCCTTTCTCCTTCACAGTCAGTTCAAGTGATTACGTGGGAGGCGTGATGACGCGATACGCAACCCCGCCTCCCACGGCCAGCGAGCTACAGTCCATTATAGTATATGGACAAAAAATAGGTTCCAGTTATGACCATTACGCGTAGAATTTCGAAATGAAACCTGCCTAACTTTTGTAAGTAAGCTGTAAGGAATGAACCTGCCAAATTTCAGCCTTCCACCTACACGGGAAGTTGGAGAATTAGTGATGAGTGAGTCAGTCAGTCAGTCAGTCAGTGAGTGAGTGAGTCAGTGAGGGCTTTGCCTTTTATTAGTATAGATATATTTACACAGTTCAGGACAGTGCACAAATCAACAACACAGTTTCCACTCCTCCTCAGGCTTTGTCCTCCTCCACCCAAAAGTGCTGCGAAATAGGGTCCCTGTAAATGTCCAGGCGCACCCTAGCAGTGGCCATGGGCCCCAGCAGGATTAAGCTTCCATGCTCATAACCCGTGGCCCCGCTGTAAGCCAAGGGGGCTGCCCTCTCTCAGTCCTGGTGAGAAATGATCTTGCAAATAACTCTGGTCCTTCCATACTAAGGGTGTCCTGGCCAGGTAAGGGCTCCGGCTGTGTGCCACAATATATATACAGGGGGTCCTCAGGTTACGACACAGTTCCATTCCTACGACAGTGATATAACCCAAATTTTGGTGTCGAAACCCACCCTAGCCTAAGTCACTTACCTATCCTAACACATATGCAAAATCATAATCTAGAACATAAAACACAACTAAGCCACAGAAAAAGGAAAAGGACATAAATATACTGTACTGTACTCTGTACTGTAGTAACAGAAAAAAATGAGTGTAAAAAAATCCTTACCTTTATTCCTTCTCACGTCTCAATTTGTAAGTGTTGTAAACTCGAAACGTCGTATGTCGAGACGTTGTACCCCAAGGACCTGGCCAGGATGCCTGGAGGGACCAGAAAGGGACAGTAATAGCTTCCGGGTCACGAGGGGGCAGCCGCCCTGGATAAAAAGAGGACTACGGGAAAGGGACAAAGAGGTTCTGACCTGTTGGGAACCGTGGCCACACCAGGAAGTGTTGCCGGAAGATCGTAATCAGCCACCTGTAGCACATCCGAGCAGGAATAATAGGAGCCGCCTCCTAACAGTTGGAGAGCTAGAGTCGGGAGCGGGAGCAGGACGAAGCTCCCAGGAGGAGATTGGCGGCTAAAAGACTGAGAAAGAAGGTTTAATTGGGGAGATTTACTTGCTGTGTGCATTGTGTGGAGTTCGAGACTTTATTCTTGTGATTAATAAACGTGTGATTTTGATAAAGATGTGGTTTCTGACTGGTGGTGTCCAGGCAAATCTCACAACATATATACATGTAGTTGTTGACTTATGACCACAATCGGTTTAGACAGGCCGGTCGTTAGTCAATCTGGATGTAAGACTGACCGGTATATGTAGTCAAACCTGACCTATGTATCTATATTTTTTATCATTCTTAGTACATTGTGTAGATTTCCTAACATTTTTTTTGTAAATTATTTTTTATTTTATTTTTTTCTTTTTTGTTATTACTGTTGCTCACAGGAGTGAACTTTGATCAGCATCACAAATCCTTTCTTTGTCTGTGTTATGTTATGTCATCAGTGTGAGCTTCTCACAGTGTTCATTGTGTTAAATGTCAGAGGAGGAATTGTACCGGCAGAGTTTGAGCACTCATATGTTGTCTGTTTTAATATTTCAGCCTGTTAATAATAAACACTAACAGATGAAGGAGCTCAGTGTGGTTTCATTACCCCTTTGTGAAGGGTTGCATGAAGCGGCATATTGTGAGTCACAACGCAGAAGCTTCAGAGGTCAATCGGATTCAAATCCAATGCGCAGCATTCGCTTTCTTTCCTCCCTCATACTGCTTGATCACCTTCATTTTTTTGTCGAGATCAATTGCTTTTTTTCTTGTAATTGTAAGGCAAATGTAACTGAATGAAGTCGCTACCGGTGCAGGTAATAAACTGTCTGTTGTTTGCCTCTGAGACATAGTAGCAGTCGTATCTCGAACGGTCATAAGACACATAGGTCATAAGCTGACGACTACCTGTATATATATATACCTGTATATATATATATGTATACTGTATACATATTGTATATATTGTCATGCATGCATAAAAGTGGGTTGCCTTCCAGGCACTGTTGAAGTGTGTACTATCACTCCAAAGTGAGAGGGGTCGTGTCTGCTAACCATGTCACCTGTCTCTGCCTCCAAGTCATTGTTAACTTTGTCCCCTTTGTCTGCCTCCACATCTTTGAGAAAACAGCCACTGAGGATAATTGACTCCGCCCCTTCTAAGGGAACTCCCATCAAGTCACACTTCCCCAGTGGAAGGAGTCTGACTTTAACCAGAGCTAGCTGCAGAGACAAAGCCCTGTGAAAAAGAAGAAACCACACAGATGAGCAGTGATTACTTTATAGAGCAAGGCAACCACCCACAGTTGGTGCCCTAACATTTCTTCCTTCATCCCGGGTTTCACTACCATTTGACTATGCCAGCAGAAGAAAGCTTTCGTCAAGGAAGAAATGTTAGTACAAAATATATAGAGTATATATGTGGATAGTGCTTTGAGTACTGAGAAAAGCGCAATATAAATGTAATGAATTATTATTATTATTATTATTTTATATATATATATATATATATATATATACAGTAATCCCTCCTCCATCGCAGGGGTTGCGTTCCAGAGCCACACACGAAATAAGAATATCCGCGAAGTAGAAACCATATGTTTATATGGTTATTTTTATATTGTCATGCTTGGGTCACAGATTTGCGCAGAAACACAGGAGGTTGTAGAGAGACAGGAACGTTATTCAAACACTGCAAACAAACATTTGTCTCTTTTTCAAAAGTTTAAACTGTGCTCCATGACAAGACAGAGATGACAGTTCTGTCTCACAATTAAAAAAATGCAAACATACCTTCCTTTTCAAAGGAGTGCGCGTCAGGAGCACTGAATGTCAGAAAGTGAGAGAAAACCAAACAAATCAATAGGGTGCTGGTACAAAGCTGTTGAAGGCGGCAGCTCACACCCCCTCCGTCAGGAGCAGGGAGAGAGAGAGAGAGAGAGAGAGACAGAGAAAAACAAACAGTCAAAAATCAATACGTGCCCTTTGAGCTTTTAAGTATGTGAAGCACCGTGCAGCATGTCGCTTCACGAAGCAGCTGCACACAGAAGGTAGCAACTCTTTCAGCATTTTTAGACAAGCGTCCGTATTGTCTAGGTGTGCGAACAGCCCCCCTGCTCAATCCCCGTACGTCAGGATCAGAGAAAGTCAGCGCAAGAGAGAGAGAGAGAAACAAAAGTAAGTTGGGTAGCTTCTCAGCCATCTGCCAATAGCGTCCCTTGTATGAAATCAACTGGGCAAACCAACTGAGGAAGCATGTACCAGAAATTAAAAGACCCATTGTCCTCAGAAATCCGCGAACCAGCAAAAAATCTGCGATATATATTTAAATATGCTTACATATAAAATCCGCGATAGAGTGAAGCTGCGAAAGGCGAAGCGCGATATAGCGAGGGATCACTGTGTATATATATATATATATATATATATATAGTGAAAGTTGCTCAGAACACAGACAAAGACGGACTCAGAATGTCCCAAAACATACGTTTTTATTTACAGTTCTTCCTGCACACAGCACAGTGCACCAAACAGCCCAAACTCACAGTCCTTTCTTTTCCTTCTCTTTTCCTTTCCTGCCTCCACTCCTTTCCCACAAGCTCTGTCTTCTGCCACCTGACTCTGGCTCTCCAAATGGAGTGAGGCAGTCTGTTCTATACTGCACCTGGAAGTGCTTCAGGTGCTCTCTGATCATCTTCCAGCAGCACTTCCAGGTGTGGCGGAAGTGCTGCATGCGAATCCAGCTCCTCTTCTGGTAGCATTTCTGGGTGTGGTGGAAGTGCTGCAGACCATGGCTGCGGAGCTGTCCAGGTGCTCCCAACAGGGTTGAGCTTCTAAGTCCCAAGTCCCTCTCATGGTCTCCTGCTTCTCCAGGCCCCATCCCTGTCCATCCATCACAATATATACATACAGTACAATCCCTCTTAACCGGCCACCTCGGGACTGGACCCATGGATGGTTGCCGTTTTGGCCAGTTAATCTGACGCATACCTATTTTCATGTAGAAAAATATTTCTAAGGTATGTACTGTACTTCTTCAACGTTCCTGAAGAAACTATATCCACAAGGCTTCATCCACGATTTTGCACACAGATTTTTTTCTCGTACAACGACTGGATAGTGTGGTGTAGTGGGTCCACAGCTCAAGTCAAAAAGGCCACCTTTTAAATAAATAATCGCCACACTTGCAGCTGAGCGAGTATGTGTGGCTGATAGGTTCCCGGTGAATTCATGATGCGGACGATCCTAGCTTAAGTGCACAGGTGAGGAGTCGTCCGCATCCGTAATTTTTCCCAGGAACTGCTAATTGCCACATCTGATCCACGTCCCATTGATAAATAGAAGCGCGAGGTGGCTAGGGGGAGAACAGGAAAGAAGGGAGGTTAATGGAGAAGGAAGCAGACAGAGGAAAGCCAGGGCAGGAGAGCGAGCGAGAGAGAACAGATTCGATGGAGCGAAGGCAGGCAGCTGGGAGGTGAACCCCTGCAGATGAGTGTTTGTCCGACACTCGTGGGGCTGAAGAAAGCAGTCGCTCTAGCTGAGCGATCACGGAGCTGGAGTGACCGGTATTGAAGACGTCTGTCCGTCGAAAGGTGTGGAGGCTTTGGGCTGGTTTAGCCCCAGTGTGAGTGCCCTAGCCTAGCTTGGGTTCAGTGTGAGAACCCAAGTCTTGGTCCGGATTGAGCCCGACGTAGCCAGGGATCAGAGGGCTACCGGACCAGTGTGGAAGGCAGCTGCACCTGCAGGTAGGGCGACTCTCCTGTTGCGAAGCCCGATGGGAGAAGCAGGGAAGCCGCCAGGTAGAAAGAAGGAGGCACCGTGATAAATTCATAAAGGAGTATATAAACGGAAATCACTCTGAAAGTAGAGAGCCCTCTCATCTTCCAGGAAAGTGCATACATATAATATAAAGAAGAACTCAGGATTAAAAAAACATTTTTTTATTTTATTTTAACACTCCGGTTAATCTGTCAGCCGATTAATGCGAGGCCAGTTAAGAGGGATTGTACTGTGTATATATATATATATATATATATATATATATATATATATATATATATATATATATATATATATATATATATATATATATATATATATATGTGTGTGTGTGTGCTATAAAAAGTATTCACCCCACATTTTATTATTATTCCACATTGAATCACAGTGGACTTAATTAGCTTTTTTGGCATTAATAATGAGTTTTTATCAAAGTCAAAACCTCTTCAAAGCGATCTAAATTAATTGCAAATATACAACCCAAAATAATTCACTTATTAAGTTTGTAACAGCTTTTTGATTTTCATTGGATAATATAACTAAAAGAACTCTGCAGTCTGCTGTATTTTAGGAATGCACTCTGTGTCCAGGCCACATATAACAACAACGAATAAGAGATGTACACAGAAGAGGGAAAAGAGAGAGTGCACTAGAGCGCTAAAAATGGTCAGAGACAGCTAAGCAGGTATAGCCAAAGAAAGAATTGAGAATTATAGTCTTTACTGCTTGATGCCAGACATATTTTTTCGATTTTATTGGTGTGCTTCCAGACAGCAGGCAATGTAGGGATAGTTATAGTTCATAACCACTTGTCTGACCTGCTCAAATTTAAAGGTCATTGTAGTTCTTTCATCAGTCACCAGAATGCTGCCAGACATCACACATGCACTAGGATCATATTTGTAAGACAGAGTCCAACTCAGTAAGAACATTTTTAAATATATTCTGAGACTACATAATCAACATTCTGAGATGGCAGTAAAAGAAATCTCAACGTAGATTCAGGAGCACTGTAATAATAACATAACATTCTCAACCCACTCAAATATAAAACAGGACTATAGGAGCATTGACATAACATTTCCTGTTAATACTAATTAAATACTAAATGTTATTAAATAACTTGTCAAAATGCTATTGTAACCCCATCCTAAGGCATTTTTCAAGCAGTGGAAGTATTGGATTAAGCAGTTTGAGTATGTTATGTTCTGGTAAATTGAGGTAAGCTATCAACCTCTAAAATGAAGTGAGGACAAAGAGCAATAGTGGTAGTGAAGAGGACCCAAAGCTTTAGAATAACAGACCAGAGATTGAACACAATGTTCTAAAGATACAGTACTGTATACTCTGCAGTACTGGATACAGTGAGATACAATGGGACACCAGCTAAAGGGTGAAGCAGGTCTTCATTGCAAGCGCTGCACAATGTTAGTAAAGGAATTAAGTCATTTTATTTACCCCCAAAGCAAACAGGCTAAATATAAGCCTTAAAGGAATTGTACCCATTATAAGACAGAGTCTGAATTAAAAAGAAGGTATATAACCTTAAGGTTTCATTTTTCATGTATATGTAACAGATCTAAGGTTAAAGTCTTCATGGCAAAGATGCAAATAACATCATGTAAAGAAATGCAATAGCATATGACAAGTGTTTACAAGCTTACAGTGCTCTCAGTAACCTATGGCAAAATGTTAAGAATAAAAAACACAGGCTTACAAGTTCATGGCAAGTTCTCGAAGGAAAAACTGCAGTTTCAAGTACAGTACTGGAAAGGATTTACTCCACACGTGTGTGAGAACAGAGCTATAAGAAATGTTTTGCATTCTGTCTCATTGGATGTTATTTTTTTAATTTGGTAATTAATTAAATCTCTTCTATTCTAAATAATGTGAAAGATACAAAAGGACAGCCCATTTTACCATTACTAATAACTTTGTTTAATTTCATTTAAAATGTTCCTTAATTAATGTAATAAATGGAAAAAAATGCACATTTTCTTTCTTTTATGTTTTCATACAATGTGTGGAGTTTGCACGTTTGTTTCTTTTCCTAATGTGCTCCAGTTTACCTTTACTTAAACATCACAAAGACATATTATTTTAAAGGATGAGTTAAAATTGGCTCCGAATGAGTTAGTGTGGGTGTATGTAGGAGTGCGCCTTGCAACATACTGGAACGCAGTCCACACGGTTGTGGTTTAGGTTGATTAAAAATGCAATACATAGATGAAATGTAATATTATTTGCTTAGGAGTTGCTTTTTTCCAAAGTAACTGACAACAGATGTGAACATAATTGAGTAAACATTAGCATGAGGGACTGTTTGTGAAAGTGTTACAGGACAGGGGTTACAAAATTGATCATCGCAGGTGAAGAGCTCAAGACAAAATGCAGGCAAGTTACAATTCCTAGGTTACAAGAACCTAACAAAGGCATCAACTGGAACTCACCCAACACGAGTCTTCAGATGATTTTTAAACTCACTGAAGAAGTCAGCAGTTCGAATGGAGGTGGGCACCAGCTAGGAACTACACATGAAAAGAATCTGGACTGAGATATCATCAGCAGACATCATTCATTAGAAGTCCTGAGTGGGCAAAAAGCAGCATAGGACCTCACAAGTGTCTCCATACATATAGGTGCTGACCCACTGAGTACTCTGTAGGCAAGCATCAAGGATCTGAACTTAGTACATGGACTACAGGGAACCAATGTAGTGATCTTAAAATATAGTGACATGCACCCACCTTTGAATCGTCTGCACTGGCATGGTGACATATGCCAATACTTCTGCCAGCACAGAGTTGCAGTAGACCAGACATGACAAGACCAAGGCCTGTACCAGGAGATGTGCAGCATACTCTGCCAGATACAGTCTGATCTTTCAATGCTGTATAGAGTGAATCTGCAAGAGACAACTGCAGTATGGTCACTGAAGGACAGTTGGTCACCAATCACCATCCCAAGACTGTGAACTGACATGGCGGCCTAACGGCATGTTGATTAGTGCTACTGCCTCACAATTCCAGGAGCTATACTGTAAATCATTGTTTGTGTAGATGTTGCAAATTTTCCTGGTCTATGTAAATGTTTCTATGGATCCCTCATTTTTCACGCTATGCCTCAAAGACATTCATGTTATTTAAACTGGACACTCTAAATTGCTTTTAATTGAATAAACTTTGAAACTGATTTTGTATTCATGATTGCCCCCTGCAATACACTGTACACCTTAACTATAGTTGATTCCTGCCTTGATGGTTGCCCCTCTGCAAGCCAGAATAAGGTACAGAAAATGGATTGATAGGTTATATACTGTAACTTCATCATTTAAAAATGCTTGTGCTATGATGCACCGACATCCCACACAGGTGTAGTTTCCTGATTTCTCTGGAAGTTGCCCTCCATAACTCTGTTAAGCAAAAAAACAAGTCAGAGAATGGATGGATAAATCAGGAACAAAGTGCAAAACAAAAGGAAATTTAAGTTTTGTTAATATCACAAATGAAATAAAAGTCATTTACTGTTTGAAAATGACATAGGCTGAAGAAAACTTTAAATGTCATCAATAACAGCAAAGTCATGTGAAAGTCCTGATCAATATTCTTTTGCAGAACCGTGTCTTTGTGTTTATCAATTAAATTACTTTATTACCATATATATTTATGTTATGATTATTCATACTCATGACTGTAGCAGAAGACGTGGGAATAAGGTGACCCCTAAAAACCTGCAGAAATTAATGGGGAAGGAGAAGGATTCCTCAGTTATGAAAAAGCACAGCAGGTCATGGCACTGTATCCAGATTTAATATTTGTTATTTGTCTAAATAGTGAAAACCTTAAAACTGAATCACATATCTAATTTTCATATATAAGGCAAATATCTATATTGCAAATGTCATGCACTGGGATCAAAATTAAAGTTGAAATGAAATACATTTACAAAAGTTTAAAGTACTGCAGATGTGGCCAAGGGTGTCATCAAGACTATCTTCCAGGAATATAAGGTTAATTACATTTAAGATATGACTTATAAAAATATCAATAATCAGCTACCCTTTAGATAGCTGGTTTCATAATGGAATCCATCCATACATGCTTCTCAAATATAAATTATGAGTTTAAATTAAAAAACTAAAACACATTGCATGTACAAACATTACATTACATCCATTTTCAAACTCAGTTAATCCAAATCAGGATTCATGGTGGCTGCAGTCTATCCTGGAAACTAACAATAGCAGCACACCCTGCTGTCTGTGGAATGAAGGCTGCAATAATGGATAGGTGCACAAGGAGCACAAAGAAGGAGAAAATCAATAAATAACTAAATTAATAAATAACTTCTATGCTTACATGTTCCTACCATGTTCAGTACCAGGTGACATTTCTTAGATGGTCCAATTCCTTACATTATATATTATATACCAGTAAGGGCGCACTGCACAATAACATGCAGTGAATACACTTGACTTGAGCATTCATAGTTTTCATCCTCTTTCTTTGTACATTTAGCATTCGTTTGCTCAGAGGTTGATGCGCTTGCTGCTTCCTGAGCAGCTCTGCTTTTCTCCACCCTAGCGCCCACTTCTTCTCTTCTTTCGTCGGCATATTTTCGCATTAAAACTGATTAAATCATTGTTTGTGTTGCAATTACTTAGTACGTTTTCTTTAATTTTTCACTTAAGCTGGGCCTTAAGTCTTCAATCTGCCTCAAGAATGATTTAAGATATGATGAGGTAGGGGAAGTGACAGGAAAGTGGTAGGGAATGAGAACGGCGCCAGTACGCATGCTCTGCACGGCTGCCCTGCTGGCCACTGCCGAGAGTTGATTCTACAATAAAATAATATAAAACAAAAATAAAGAGAGGAATAACTTTGGAGGTCAATCATCACCCCGAAAGCAGACAGTAGACGTTACATAGTATATGTGTACCAAATTTCAGGTCAATAGTTCAAACGGTTTGTGAGCTACAGGTGATTTAAAATCGTGGACAGAGAAACGGACAGCCACGGTAGCGTATTATATAAGAAGATCTTTAATCGAAAGGTGAAGAGAAAGATTTCTTGCCGGAGACAGAGATCCATTTAAAGTGTCCACATCGAAATCTCCATTTTAATGTCCCTGGATTTTCTAAAAGCGTTAGAGGGCAGCAAATGGACCAAACACTCCATTCTTGCATCAAAGCAGAAACTGAACTAAGCTAAAACTGATCTAAAGATTGAACTGAGCCTCTCATTGAAAAAGTTCTAATAAAAGGCAGCCTCTCTCTGCCCACTTCTTGACAAAATTAAGTGGGCACACCTGGCTTACTATCTCCGACTAACACTTCTACAGTTTCTCAAAACACAGGTCAGTAATCTCACAAGGTCACGATTGACTCCCATGGGAGTCAAAGCTGCACTAACCTGCAAACAGACTGTTCAAATCAGTCTAAGGCCCTGTGTGGCCTTTCAGTTTTCCCAGAGCACAATTCACTCCAATCTAACTTGGCAAGTCTTTTCAGCATCGACCATTTACTTGAAATCCATCAGTTGAAAAGGTTAAAACGCCCCCTGTACAGATGAAGATGGAGGACTTGGCACACATGCTTGCACACTATATAGCTATAAACACACACATCTGTGTCAGCAGTTAAATCTGCATTCTGCACAAGGGTTATCCAAATTGCAGTTTCTGGTATGTGTTTGTTACTATCTACATATTCACATGTTGTACAGCGCATTCATTTCTGGATGTGACATAACTCTGTGCTATACAGTAATCCCTCGCTATATCGCGCTTCGCCTTTCGCGGCTTCACTCCATCGCAGATTTTATATGTAAGCATATTTAAATATATATCGCGGATTTTTTGCTGGTTCGCGGATTTCTGCGGACAATTGGTCTTTTAATTTCTGGTACATGCTTCCTCAGTTGGTTTGCCCAGTTGATTTCATACAAGGGACGCTATTGGTGGATGGCTGAGAAGCTACCCAACTTACTTTTCTCTCTCTCTCTCTTGCGCTGACTCTCTCTGATCCTGACGTAGGGGGTGTGAGCAGGGGGGCTGTTCGCACACCTAGACTATACGGACACTCGTCTAAAAATGCTGAAAGATTATCTTCACGTTGCTACCTTCTGTGTGCAGCTGCTTCCTGAAGCGACATGCTGCAAGGTGCTTCGCATACTTAAAAGCTCAAAGGGCACGTATTGATTTTTCTCTGTCTCACTCTCTCTCTCTCTCCCTGCTCCTGACGGAGGGGGTGTGAGCTGCCACCTTCAACAGCTTTGTGCCGCGGTGCTTCGCATACTTAAAAGCCAAACAGCCCTATTGATTTGTTTGCTTCACTCCTTTGAAGAGGAAGATATGTTTGCATTCTTTTAATTGTGAGACGGAACTGTCATCTCTGTCTTGTCATGGAGCACAGTTTAAACTTTTGAAAAAGAGACAAATGTTTGTTTGCAGTGTTTGAATAACGTTCCTGTCTCTCTACAACCTCCTGTGTTTCTGCGCAAATCTGTGACCCAAGCATGACAATATAAAAATAACCATATAAACATATGGTTTCTACTTCGCGGATTTTCTTATTTCGCGGGTGGCTCTGGAACGCAACCCCCGCGATGGAGGAGGGATTACTGTACACTGCTTTGGAATATATGAATGAGATTGACATTTGTGAAATCTAAAGTGTCGTCAGTGAACCGCACATAGATAACAGGACATTAGGCACAAATTGGGAAGCTTTTTTTCCATATCAGAACTTACAGTAAAAAGACATTGTTTTTCCAAGATTTGATGATAATTCAAAGCTTTATTTCATTTATGGATCATTTTAAGCTTTTCCAGTAAGAGCATTTGATCAAAAGGACATCTCACCTATTCTCTGCATGAGTGACTCCATAGACAGATGGGAATCTATCTAAAAGTCCAGAGAAGAGCAACTTGGTTGACTCCATTGGTACAGGGAATAAATTATGAGGAAAGATTAAAAGAGCAGAGACATGACTGAAGTGTTTAAAATTATAAAGGGAATTAGTTCAGTGGGTTGAGACTGTTGCTTTAAAATGAGTTCTTCAATATGGGAACACAGCTGGAAACTTGTTAAGAGTAAATTTCTCACCAACATTTTGTTTTGTTTACACAGAGAACCACAGACACATGCAATAAGTTACCAAGTAGTATGGTAGGCAGTAGGACTTTAGGGACTTTCAAAACTCGACTTGATGTTATTTGGAAGAATTAAGTGGACAGAACCGGCGAGCTAATTAGGCTGAATGGCCTGTTCTTTTCTAGATTTTTCTAATGTTCTATTCAATCTATTTCTGTGTGTGTATTTTACATTTGTGGTTTATAGTGTTTTGAGCTGACCTGGCAGAGATTTTAGCTTGAACATGTACAACACTGCAATGCCTCTAGCGATGACATCACTTAATAAAGGTGAGAATAAAACTATTTCAGCGCTTTCACAAATTCCTAATATAAGGTTCATCTTTAAGATGTCCTGAGTTAATAAATCTATTTGGCACTGAAATAAATGTTATTTTTCAACAAAACTCTCGTGAGGAGCAGATACATTTGTCCTAAAGACCAAAGAATGTTTCACTCTGGATGAACATTAATTACTATTTCAGCAGATGAGGTGAAGCAAACCATAAAATGATGATGTAGTTTGAAGAGGCGAGCTTTGTAATAGACAGGAAATTAGTCAGGAAATTTGCAAGAAACCAAGATGAGGCCAAACAGAAAGTAAGTTTTTATTAATATTTGATGTAATTTATAACACACTGACATACTTTGCATTCTGTACAATTAACAAAATCAGCGTCTGACATAATTGGATCATCACATAACATACAGATGACATTAAACATGTTTACACTCTAACACTTGTATGCTGCAAATAACAAATATAAAATGGTGAATGTCATATTTGACCAACTTATTAGCACCTTGTTCACAATGTTGCCAGGATATCTAAAGGCACATGTGAACACTGGTATACAAATGTTTAACAAACATATATCAGAATTAGAACCATTTTATTCATAACATACATTATTTATTTTGCTTACGGCA
This sequence comes from Erpetoichthys calabaricus, assembly GCF_900747795.2. Lineage (NCBI taxonomy): Eukaryota > Metazoa > Chordata > Cladistia > Polypteriformes > Polypteridae > Erpetoichthys > Erpetoichthys calabaricus. The sequence continues at coordinate 38,173,568 of NC_041399.2, forward strand.
TACAAAAACACAAAAGCAAAAAAAATGTTGTTGTAGTCAATTTTCTGTACCAGAAGGCAGCTGGAATCTCATGTATTTTATCAAGTAACATATTTACTAATATAAATAAAGATTCCAGTGATTTTGTTTTCTTCCTGTGATCTATTTCTATTAGGTTAAGTGTATAGTGATGCTTCACTATAATGAGAGAAACCAGGGGCAACAGCATTTTCTCATTGTACTAAATCTGGCCGATAGAGGCTTCTTCAACGACTTGAGTAAGGAGGGTCAGCAGCTACATTGGAAATGTCATTTCACTGTAACACCAGCAAAATACAGTAAAGCAGAAAACCTGCAAAACACTTTACTGAAAGCATAGCATAAGTTACTACAGCATTTATTTTTCATTACATTAGCAAATATTATAGACGGCATTGTTTTTCATATCTTGAAAATGAAGTTTGTTGCAGAAATGTGAAGGTTAATTTCAAGTGACCAGGAATAAAATTCCATTTGAGATTTTTCTGTAGCATTCTTGATTCTTGCCTGCCTATCTGAGCAACTGCAAGTAAGTCTCAGTCCTGGATTTAAAATTAAAGGACAAATTCTAGGAGGCAGCCAGCCATTGTCAATTTAATAAAAAAAATGACTGGAGGGTGCTTTCAAATGATAATCTTAAGTTGCATTTTATTGAATTAGAATTTTAGTTTTGGCAAGCCACTTTATTAAATTATGTGAATTAGCCTTAAATATCTTGTTTATTAATTGCATATATTTAATCTGCTGCTGGTGTATCTTTATGTGCAGCTATGATTTGGGTATCATTAATCTTTAACTGTTTATGTTTCCCAAGAACATTCATTCTGTTTACTGGCAAACTGGCCATGGGCTTGTGCAGTGATCACAACACCCACTAAGGCCAGCCTTGGACCTCCAATAGAAGAATGGCAGGTCATTTTAAATGTGTTTGCATACATTTTATGTAAAGCACCTGCTGTGATAACCACATCCGTCTGTCTATCCGTTTTTCCACAAGAAACTATTTGGCTCCAACCCTACCCTAAGCCTAACCCTAACCCTAACCTGATTTTTATTGAAACTTAGCAGATGTACTGTACTTTTCAAGGAAATTTATTGGCACAGTTCAGTCTTCACTGAGAAATGTTGGATAAAGACATCTGTACACATTTTTGTAACTTCAAAATCACCCATTGAGAAGCACTGATGATTTTGCAGACTTGTCCATCTTAAAATAGACTTCAACTACAAATAAGTTTACTGTATCAATTTTACCTTGAGGGTGGTTATTTCAACTTATATAAATATCTATATTGTGTTTCATCCAGAGTTTCTGCCTGGCCAGGGTTCAAATTTACGTTCTTGGTCTGTTTTGTTAATTATTGATTCTTTTATTTACATTAATGCTATTTTTGTTGATTATTTGCATTATTCTTTGTGTTTGAGTGTGTCTGTGAATGCAAGCTGCTTGGGTGATGTTCTATGTATTTTGTGGGTGATTCCCCGACAGGTGGGTCCACCTGACAATCACCGCTAGAAACTGCCCTATAAATTGAGAGAGTCTCCCATAGTTTCTCACGGTTGATTTTTAATTTGCTAGGGAACATAGCATTGGTGATTTCTGTGTTTTTTGTGCTTTGTACTTATGTGATTTTTTGACTTTATACTGTTTTTTGACTTTGTTTTGGAATTCTGTTCTTCGATTGCCTTGCATTTTTAGGCAGCTCCGTTTTGTCATTGTGCTCTTCAGTGCTTTAACATATCACAAAGCATATTGTGAAGAATAAAATAATTTATTTTTAGGAAATGTTTTTCTTTGCCCATTTATCTATCCAGGGTTTGGTGGTATTCCCCCTCTAGTGGGCATTATTGGAAGTGCTTTTGCAGCCTTTGAGGATTTGCATGCTTTGGAACTCCTAGGCATAGAAATCTGCAGTTATGTGTTTTTAAGCAAGTACACTTTGCTGCAGGACATGGGGTCAGATGAAGGAGGGTGGCTAGAGGTTTAACCAGATTATTGACAGTTTGCTGTTTATGCCAACACACCAGAACTTGACCGAAGATTTTTTGGTGTCCTGAGCCCCAATACACAATAACACTTGGTAGAAGGGGAGGGAGTTTCCCACAAAACTTCAAGCACCAAGGGTAGTGATACTCACTGGTTTTCAAAAAAGGATTGGTAAAGTTTCAAAGCCAGAATTCATTATAATTGTTGTTATGTTATTATTATGTATTAATGTACGTTTAGCTGTTTTATTGCTGTTATTGTCTTTGCATTATTATTTTTCACATTTGTTGATTTTGTTCATTATTGGTTAATTGTCTACAGTATTTTGTGGTTAGAGCTCCAAAAGGTGTGACCACCCTGATGTCACCATTTCTGAGCCTTCTCGGCCAGTTTAAATAGGCTGAGGAAGTGGGAGCCATTCATTGTTTAAAGGAGTTTTCTGTTCTGTATCATTGTTTTGTATGTTGGTATTGTTTCAAGGATTCTGATTACTGGTCTGTGTTTTGGGACTTTGCTTGATTAGAATGCCTATTTGGTAACTTCCTTTGTGCCTCTTTTTGCTCTTTTGAGCCTTTATTTGCATTTTTGAATTCTTTATGAGTAAATTTTAATTAATAAAGACCCTTTGTTTGTCTTGGTCTTACGAGCTGAAGGTCAACGATCACCCTTCCTCTTGTGGGGCTTTCATTACATAATTGAAGATTTTTATAGTTTTTGCCAGCTCCTCATTTTCTGGGCCTGCACCAGCTGAAGCCAACAGGCACTTTAGAAGTCAGGCTGAAGCCTGGTGAGCCTGTGCTGGGAAGGCCAGGTAAGATTCGGGGCTGATCCCCAGCTTGTTTTGAAGGTATCATCTGTTTCACCTTAGGGGAAACTCCTATTTCATAACAGTTTTATTCACTATAATGGTTAGCTTTTTTCAGGTAAAAAGATAAAACATAAATGAGACATGGGTCTGTGCACATGGTATATTAAATGTCATAAACACTTATACTGTATATATATATATATATGTATATGGAAATATGTTTACTAAAATATATAAGGGGAAATATGTGTTTGTTATGTTTTAGATGTGATGTTAAAAATATGTATTTAAACTACATATATGTTGCATTATATTTAAATAAACGTTCACATATTTTATGGCTTTATTGCAATATATTTTACAATGGTAAGTGGGAGAAAATAAAGTTCTGTTTAATGATCCGTCAAGAGTTTTATCATCACATGCAGTAAATCATTTATGATTGGCTCTCGCACATGTACATTAGTGTCCTGCAAATGAGAATGTGGTGATCCTTTATTTGCTACACATGGCTTTGTTCACACATACTGTACACCTACTGTGTACTTTCCTAGATATTATAGTAGGTGTCAGTCTAGGAAATGTCCAAGACAACCTTGTTGGGATTCATGACTTTGTTCAGAAATTCACTTGACCTAAAAATTTACCAAATAATTCCTGGGTTAGCTCTCATGTATGAAAGGGGTTTATGGAACTGTCCTTTGGGAAAATATACAATGCATTAGAGTAATAATAATTAACATGAAGCACTCTGTATAAAGGAAGGATTTCAGTAAAACAACATTATAGAAGGTGACAAGGGCAGACTTCAAATTTAAGCAGTGTATATTGTACTTTACAAATTTGAATGGTATATGTCATTTTATCTAGCCTTCCCAGTCCTGTATTTATGATTTATTGAACTCATATCTATTCTTGTTATTCTGCTTATAACATTTTACACTGCTGTACTGAAGTGCAATGTGAAAACTGGATGTGGCACTTACTGACCTATTTACACAATGACATTCTTTCTCATCTGTGTATCAGTTTCAATGAGCCACCATGAAGAAGGCATGAAATAGGGCGGAGTGATTGCTCTGAGGCTAAGGATCTGCGCTGGTATCCAGAAGGTTGCCGGTTCGAATCCCCGTCACTGCCAGAAGAGATCCTACTCTGCTGGGCCACTGAGCAAGACCCTTAACCTGTAATTGCTCCAGGGGTGCTGTACAATGGCTGACCCTGCGCTCTGACCCCAAGGGGTATGCGAAAACTAACAAATTCCTAATACAAGAAATTGTATAAGGTGAAATAAAGAACAAAAAAATATATATATATATGATTTACATTTACATGTTTGGCTGACACCTTTACCCAAGGAGACTTACAGCATTTATGACACAATTGGTTACATTCCTTTTGGATTTCCAATTGGGTTAGAGGCAGGACAAGTGATTTGCTTATTGTCACACAGTGTCAGTAGTGGGATCTGAACCCACAACTCCAGGCTTTGAAGTCCAAACCCTTAGCCACTACGCCACATGCTATGATGAATTGTATAGCTTCTACAGTGACCAAGAAGGTGTTCTTCGGCAAAATTGTGAGTGAGCCTACTCTCTTGGTTGAGACACAACCCCACACATGATTGGTCTCAGGATGTATTACTGTTTGCATGACACAGGACTGATGGTAGCGCTTACCTTTTCTTCTCTGGACAATCTTATTTCTAGATGCCCCAAACAATAGGAAAGGGGATTCATGAGAGAAAATGACTTTACCCCAGCAGTCCTCAGCAGTCCAATGCCTGTATCTTTTCCAGAGTATCAGTCTGCCCCTGATGTTTCTCTTGAAGAGAAGTAGCTTCTTTGCTGCCCTTCTAGACACCATGCCATCCTTCAATAGTCTTCACCTCACTGTGCATGCAGATACACTCACACCTGCCTGCTGCCTTTCCCGAGCAAGCTCTGCACTGGTGGTGCCTAAGAACACAGCCATGAATAAAGAATGGTACCAACACATCCTCTGAGAGCAACTTCTCCCAACCATACAAGAACATTTTGGTGACCAACAATGCTTTTTCCAGCATGATGGAGCACCGTGCTATAAGGCAAAAGTGATAACTAAGTGGCTCGGGGAACAAAACATCGGAATTTTGGGTCAATGGCCAGGAAACTCCCCATACCTTAATCCCATTGAGAACTTGTGGTCAATCCACAAGAGGTGGGTGGACAAACAAAACCCCACAAATTCTGACAAACTCCAAGAATTGATTATGCAAGAATGGGCTGCCATCAGTCAGGATTTGGCCCAGAAGTTGATTGACAGCATGCCAGGGCGAATTGCAGAGGTCTTGAAAAAGAAGGGCCAAAACTGTAAATATTGACTCTTTGTATAAACTTAATGTAATTGTCAATAAAAGTCTTTGAAACTTATGAAATGCTTGTAATTATACTTCAATTTCCATAGAAAAATCTGACAAAAAGATCTAAAAACAATGAAGCAACAAACTTTGTGAAAACCAATACTTGTGTCATTCTCAAACCTTTTGGCAACAACTGCACACAGCTAGGTCCTGCTTGAAGGCAGAATTAGTAATAACTGTGCTACTATGCTGCCCAAGGACCATGTAAGGACATGACTACTAAATAAATCATCAAAATGGCAAATCATGACAATGCCGGCTATTATAAGACTGAATATGTAACACAAATTTATAATTAAACCTTTTCAATTAAGTTAGTTAGAATTATTTTTCTTTAAAACCCAGATACTTAACTGCACGTATTTCAACTTAATCCATGTTGAGGTTGAGGGGTGAGTATGCAATTAAGCAATTCTGAAAACAGATGAATAACTATTAAAAAGTAGATGGATGTCATGAAAAGGGGAAAGGGGATAAACTATAGTTAAATATGACTGAAATGGTGCTTGTTGCTAGATTACTAAACTTGTTTTCCCTTAACAGAGTTGAATGGAACAAGAAATTATCTCAGAACCATGAAATATAAGGCATCGCCATGAATAGAATGCCAATTTTAGAGTTACCGTATATACCTGCGTATAAGTTGGGTCTTGAAACCCGAAAAATCAATCATAAAATCAGACCCCGACTTATATGCCCATTCAAAAATCCATCCATCCATCCATTTTCCAACCCGCTGAATCCAAACACAGGGTCACGGGGGTCTGCTGGAGCCAATCCCAGCCAACACAGGGCACAAGGCAGGAACCAATCCTGGGCAGGGTGCCAACCCACCGCAGCCATTCAAAAATACGACACTTAATTTGAATTTTTTTTTTACATCTTCTTGCTTCCTCCAATCTCGCACCAGTTTCTTGGACACATTGAATTTTGTTGCAGCAGAGCAGTTACCAATTTCTTTCGCCACTTCAACTACTTTTAATTTAAAACCAGCTGCATGTTTTATTTTGATCAAATGCTCCATTGTACATAAGGGATGCTCTTACAATAAAGGTGTATGAGGGTGTGAGATACAAAAAAGACAAAACAGTGCAAACATCCATCCATCCATCCATTTTCCAACCCGCTGAATCCAAACACAGGGTCACGGGGGTCTGCTGGAGCCAATCCCAGCCAACACAGGGCACAAGGCAGGGAACCAATCCTGGGCAGGGTGCCAACCCACCGCAGACAGTGCAAACATCGCTTGCGAATAGTTTGGGGATTACTGTGTGGGCACGTAGGCACAATACATAGAAAAAAAAGGCTGTGTGCTCCGTGGTTACTCTCTCAGGTGAGCGTTAGCATATCATAATCTCTTGGACCAATAGCATCAGTTTTCCACATTCGACTGATACGACCAACATTATAAAATACCGGAAATTATACTGTAAAATCAAGCCTCGACTTATCTGCGGGAGAACTTAAACGTGAGTATATATGGTATACTGACAGGATCTGAAAAGAACCCAGGTTACCTGAAAAAAAAAACATATTAACATGATAAGAATTTGCAAACCCTGCAACAGGCAGAGAATGGATTTGGTTTTTAATTCAAGACAACTAAGGAAGTGCATATCTTTGTATTACTATGGCCATACTGTATTTCATGCCACGTGCTTGCTATTAACAATGCTCTAATAACACATATATTTAATTAGAAATACGCACCTTACGAGTTTGAAAAATCTTGCCAGAACATATTTTATACAATGCAGTTTTTAATTCAGAATAATAAAATGTATTTGAGAGGTCCTTTTACCAGTAGTGGTTCACGTTATCTAGAGGTGTGTTCTTTTGTGTTTGGGAAACAGTATCTGTGTTTTCCTTGCAAACTGAAAGTATAAAATGCTAAGTAAATGATATGAAAAGCCTGGGAAAGTTAGCCAGGTTTCTTTTAACAAAGTCCTTAATTTGCAAGTATTAGAAGAAATATTTTGATAAAAGGTTATATTTGTGGTGCTTTAGCTTGAAGAATGCAAACATATTGTCACTATACTATTCTGTGAAGGTTCCAGTACTTAATATTGTACACTGGTGAACTTGGAACTCGTGGAAATTCATGACAGCCATTTTATATTGCAATTAAAAGTAACACCTCAGCCTAGCACTACCCTTTGGAACTCTGTATTTCCAAGAATTTTGACTATTTTCTACTATCCATAAGACCAGTCTTGTCTCCTTTGTTCTGCTTATTTCTTCTAAATCACAGAAAACCTTTTAACCTACTTGTTGGTGGAGCCCGACTCAACATCACAGGAAAAGGCAGGTGCAGCAAAAGTCAGCAGAGGTTGACGTGAAGAAAGCACATTTTTTTCCCACATTTTTCTTCCTTTTTTATTGAAATATTAATTTATATATATATATATATATCTTTTAGGGTGCATTATAGTTTTAATTTGCATTTTCTAATGCTTACAAATGAGATTGGTGTTTCATTTTTATGACAGACAAGCATGAGCATTGTGCCAGTGTGCTGACTGCGCAAGGTGGCAGCAGCTTTCAAGTGGAGATGGAAACAAACAGAAGACACCCGAAACAAAACAGGAAACAAGTCATCAAAACCAGAAAGAAAAATGATGAGACTAACTAGCTCAGGACATGAAATAGAAATTGAACTCAGAAAATGTTTTTGGAAGATCATAGATCAATAATTGAAAAAGAAACGTGTAACCAAAGCCAAATCTTTGAGCATTAATCACAGTCAAAAGCCAGAGTAAAAATTTCAAACCTAGCAATTCAGGAACAAAAATAAATGCAAGCAAAGATGTTTGGGAGAATCCAGTTGTGGACAAACGGGAAGTGCATACTTTTATAGCTACTGTATGACCAGATGATGTACTGCGATGCACACTTCCACCAAACCCTGCTTATAAACATTGTGGAAAAGAAGTTAATCATTTTAAAACATCATGAAATACATATTGGCTACAAGAACAAATCTGACCACCAGGTACCATGGCCTTTAAAATGGCCTAAAAGAGTTCTTGATGATCTTTAATAGTCAAGGGAAAATACTAAAAATAAGGAATAAAATCTTGAACATGTCTGTCAGCAAAGAGCAGGATATAACGAACAACATTAGTGTGAAGATACCAGTTATTAAGTCTTTTGAACCATTGTAGCTAGATATGGGCAATAATGTAGTACAAATAATCATTTACTATTCTAAGTTAGCTTGTAATCATCTGGAAGGTCATTTTCAATAAACTGCTGGTGATCTTCCTCCAGAATTCTGCAAGGGTCTAATTTGTTAAGGTAATTTTCACCCATGTTCTAAAATTTTCATGATACCTATACAGTATAACACAGAGCCAGCTTAAGTGCTGCCTATGGTGCCATTAATAGTTGTTGTACTACTAAACTGAGATTTCTGCATCTTGCTGGATTCCAGCCAGAATCCAAAGTCTTATCCAATAAACTGTTTTTACAATAAATATTTAATGTTTGCATTTTCTTTCTTACTTTAGGAATGACCTTTGTAACAGCAAACTAAAAGTAAATAAATTACCTTAACAGCATTGAACAATGACTCAAAACTACAAAATACCAGATAAAATGCTATGCAGACTCAGAAAAAAAATGATCAGAGGTGAAAAACATCACTATGTATTAAAAGCATGAGCTAAAATAGCTAATCTACGTATTACTAAAACAGTTACTATACTGTTTTTCTATGATCAGATATTTATGACGAAGAATCTGGAAACAATTGACACTTAGACTAATCCTGAAGAAAGTCAAATATTATGAAATAAAATGTGTTTATTTAAGCAATCTATATATATAATTCACTAAGCAGCCGACCATGGCACGCAAGACAGAGACCATGGGATATGCACGACAGAGCCACACCCGCCAACTCACAGAGCCTCGCCCACCAACTCTAAGACCATGGGATACGCACGACAGAGTTCCGCCCGCCAACTCTAACCCTCCTCCCGCGTCATGGGATATGCACGACCGCGCCCACCCTCGCAAACTGTATTACACGCTGCATACAGCGATTACCATCTTGACAAACATGCTTCTTCTTAGATGGTCCTGCAGGAACAGGGAAAACCTTTGTCTACAAAAACCTGATTCATACCATACTAAGAAAATAGTGTTTTTGTTGCCTTGCCCACCTGCCCGCCCGCCCGCCTGACTGTTACCAGCATTCACCGCAGTGTACTGCAGTGTAAAACTATCGCAGCTGCTACCTCACAAACTGTCCTTATTCCCTGGATTTCCCTGACTCCATCAGATTCAAATTTGCATTTTACTTTTACATGCAGACAATTTCCTGTTAGATTAGCCTTTACAATGACAATTAATAAGGCACAGGGCCAAACTTTCAAAAAGATATGCCTGTATCTGCCAACTCTAAGACCATGGGATACGCACGACAGAGCCCCGCCCGCCAACTCTAACCCTCCTCCCGCGTCCACCCTCACTCTCGAAGGCATGCACACTGCCTGCTCATGTGCCCGCACGCAACACCTCACCTAACACCGCCTCAGTCGCTTTCGTCTCTGCTACAGTCCACATGCACCTCTGAGCCACGTAGACTTTTCATTGTTCTTTTCAGTTTCCGGCTGCTTTTCTATATATAATCCACCAAGTCGCCCGACCATGGGATACGAACGACAGAGCCCTGCCCGCCAACTCTAACCCTCCTCCCACATCCACCCTCACTCTCAAGGCACTGCTTGCTCATGTGCCCGCCCCCAACAACTCACCAAACACATCCTCACTCACTTTGGTCTGTGCTACAGTCCACATGCAGCTGTGAGCCACTAGACTTTCTGTTACCAGCATTCACCGCAATGTACTGGAGTGTAAGACTATCGCAGTTGCTACCTCACAAACTGTCCTTATTCCCTGGATATCCCTGACTCCATCAGATTCAAATTTGCCTTTTACTTTTACACGCAGACAATTTCCTGTTAGATTGGCCTTTGCAATGACAATTAATAAGGCACAGGGCCAAACTTTCAAAAAGATATGCCTGTATCTGCCAAAACCAGTTTTCAGTCATGAACAATTGTATGTTGCTCTCTCCAGAGTTCCATCTTTTCATTCACTCACAGTCGTATCCTCAAACACACCCAATTTGGACAACTGTGTCGTTCAGGAAGTGTTCACCCATCAATAAATAATTATGCGGTGTATGCTACGCCGTGGGTTGGCTAGTTAAAGAATAAGGCATGACAAAGGATTAAAACAAAATAAGAAATAACAAGAAGTAATGCAAAATGAATCTTAATGTCCCACTCCCCTTCCTGTAGTCAATTGCTGTAACCTTTGATGGGACTGCTTTTTCAGTCCTCAAAATTAAAATAAAGCCCACTGCCTCTCACTTTCTATTCCCTGTTAGCTCCAAAGCTGTGGTTCTCTTCTTCCGTGTCAATGAGCTGTTGTCCAATTCATCCCCCTGCTCAGTGTAGCCCTGGGAATTGTGCAGCCTTTAAATCACATCATGGGAGTTCTTTGAGCAAAACCACTACCATCATTCAGAGATCAGATGTACTCTGTACACTTTTAGAACCACACTGGAGGAAAATACAGCAGCCTTTAAAAAGTGATTGCCTTTACAAAGAAACTGCTAGACTGCCTGATCTTTATTTTCAGGTGGAGGACCATGGAAGTGTCGCTCTGTTCTTCTACCATTCTTATTGGTCAGGATATCTCAGATGTAGAGTGAGGGACCCATAATATTTCTAGAGTTGAATGTCCTCTACTGTCCTTTGGAAGCATTGCAGACATTCAACAAAGGAAACCTCCAACACTATTTCTTTTTGATGGTTCTGAAAGAGTGTATGAGAAATCTACTAGAAAGAAGGGGTTTGTCATCCACTCTAGAGATCCCCATCTGTGCACACTGACATGCAGACACATTCTTCATTTTCCAGTGTGGATATTAATCACGTTCTCTCTCTCTCTCTCTCTCTCTCTCTCTCTCTCTCTCTCTCTCACACACACACACACACACACACACACACACACTCTCTAACACTGAAGGAGCTCTTCCCACCATTTTAAAATCTTTGATAAGAATATATAGTAAAAGCTAATCTTAGTTGAGACGGTGGTTAAATGTGGTGAGATCTTGGTTTGGTACATTGTATAGTTATATCATAATGCATGCATTATTCATCCATTTATGGCTGCTTTATTATCAAGGTCATTTTAGACTCCTAACAACCATTATGGAAAGTCACATTTAGCATGAGGACAATGGGTTGAATTAAAAAGATAATAAAACTGTAGCGAACATTTTAAAAGTGGGGATTTATCGTGAGATCACTTGTGAAATGCACCTAATATGAAAGGTACCAACTAATCTCTTAGGATCATTTCTTAGTTTGGGACAGGAAGAACTGTCTAAACCAGCCATGTGATTGTTAACCCTCTTACCTGTCTCACTGTTTATATTGTTCCCTGTATATCTAACCCTCGGACAGGCAAACTGGGATTGTATTTTATTTTCACTCCTTTGCTTTAGCCCAGTTTACCACCAACAGAGGATTTTGCATTGTGTCCTTTGTATCCTTAAGAGACTCTCAGCTAGACAAGGAATGATCAATCACAGTGCTCAGTTCTCTAGTAATAAATAATTGGACTGGAACATTGAGTTTAAACCTTTGCTTAAAAATCATATTTATTTGCATAATAACCAATACAAAGAATTATACAACCTGGGTGGGTTCATGCAGCCTTCATTCAGTCTCAGATGACATTTCCCAGATAGGCCAGCTCCTTAGATTAAAGATTATATATCCTTGATTGAAAAGTGAAAACAAAGATTTCTTGCCATAGACGTAGCCCCCAGCAGCTATAAGCAGAAAATAAGCATCATTTAATGTCTGCGGCTCCTCTCAGTGTCAGAAAGGCAACAAAACACCAACTGAACATCAACTAAAACTAAACTAAAAACTGAACTGAGACACTTCCAAAAAGGTTCCAATAGAGGTAGCCACTCCCTCACCATTATTCTCACCCAAGCTAAGCACACACACACACCTGGCTTACTATCTGCTGGCAAAGCAAGTAAACACTTTAACAGTTTCTCAAAAAACACAGCAACGTTTATCCATGGAAATCAAAAGCTGCAGCAAGCTGCAAACAGACTGGCTATATAAAACATTGCAAAGTCTTGTCTTGCTTTCAGCTTTCCCAGAATATACTTCACTCCTAGTTGAACCTGACAAGTCTTTCAGGCCTTGGCCGTCTGCCTGAAATCTGTCAGAGAGCATAAGTATAAGGCATCTCCCATACAGTGTGTTTAGCCTAACGCTAGTTGAATAGTTACGATAGTTTTATTAATGGCAAGTTTTTGATTTCACTGGAGTTTTGTCAAGTGGGTCTTTTAGGATAAGTGTACCCAAAGTTGGACAAAGTCCATTTGTGGACTGTTAAGAAGGGCAGAGGGGTCATGCTGGGACATATGATGAGGAAAGGGCTACTGAGTTACAAAGCTCTGAAACTGAACCCTCCAGAATCCCTGACTCTGCACCTTATATCTTATATTAATCTGAAGATGGTCTTCTCACTACTCCATTGCAAAGCTGCAGTCTCATTAATACTGTCCAGCTTTGTCATGCTCACCTTCTGAACCTCACATAAGATAACGGCTATTGAAATTCCTTTTATAATATCATTCAAGTTCATGTGAAAGACTTGGTTTTTTTTCTTTAATAAAAAAATTATTATATGACACCATATGTTCCCAAATGCATTCACATATCATACAAATGTATCTTTTTTATTTGATTTACAGGTGCAGTTACATATATGAGGCACACTATTATAATTCAACTTATATGTTAAAGTGTTTTAAGAAAAGCAGTGTATAAAATAAGAACTCATTTCCTGATAAACAATAGAAGTTAGGATGGTATCTTAAGGTCATAAACCTTTAATCACCCTTTGGGCCCAGCATTGTGTCTGTCTACGAAGAGAGTACCGATCCCATTGAGAGGTTTACTTACCTCACCATGTCTATGGTGACTCCTCCTATAAAGTCAGTAGATGGATTGGGAGAACATGGGGTTGCTGGAAAGCTCATGAGGTTGCTGGAAAGGGGTGTTTGGTGCTCCCAATATCTCTGAACGAGGAACGAAGGTCCAAGTCTTTAGAGTTCTGGTGCTTCATGTATTTCTATATGGTTGTGAGACATTACGCTGTCCAGTGACCTGAGACGAAGAATGGACTCCTTTGGTACTGTGTCTCTTTAAAGAATCCTTGGGTACCACTGGTTTGACTTTGTGTCTAATGAGCGGTTGCTCATAGAGTCCCAAATGAGGCACAGTACCTGCATTGTGAGGGAGCATTGGTTATAGCACTATGGCCTTATGGCATGATTCCCAGAAGTTGATCTGGGTGGTTGGACCAGGCCAAGGGGGACACCCACGTGAAAGCTGGCTGCAGCAGATACAGTAAATGGTCATTTCTGTTGGGGGACCAGACCTCATGTCTACCTGGGAGTTTCCAGCCAGGATCTCAAGTTGTTTCATTGTGTGGTGGGTGCAGCAACACGCTGTATGCTCCCCAACCTGAACCTGACCTGACCTGCTGCCACTGGTTTCCATTACTGATGTCTACTAGTGAGCTTTGGGGGGGCACCCATTTTGTTTGTCTCACTTTCCCAGACAAGGGGGCAAGAAATCTGGATGCATTGGTCCCTGTCATCCTGAAGTTACAGTATGTCCTTAACCCTACTTTAATTCAATGATACCTGTAGGTTGACATCCCGCTCACTATCCATGAATGTTCAGGCCACAAAAAATAAAGAATTTAAAACAGATTACACCAGATTAATGTTAAAAAGGCTGTTTCTTATGCACAGCACAAATCATAATAAAAGAGTAAATGAATGGAATATATGATACAATAATCCAAATAAAATTCCTATATAATTTATAACCTCTATAATACAATTGCAGTATAAGTGATAAAGGTCTCATAATTCCAAGTTCTGGTCACTTATGACTTTTTTATCACTCTGTAGTCTTAAGAAAAAGAATTCTGTTCTGGAGAAATTCTTGTTATTTTCATGAGGGTTTGAAGCCTGAAAGTACACCTTATGAGAAGAATCTAGAAATCATAGTGGACTTGTCACAATCTACAAGCACATCTAGAGAATGTTCAGAAGTGATCAAGAAGGCTAACAGAATGTTACGTTATACAGCATGATGTGTGGAGTACAAGACAACGGAGGTTATGCTTAAAGTATATAACACCTTAGCAAGGCCTCACAAGGTGTACTGTGTATGGTTTTGGTCTTCATATGACAAAAAATTGCATAACAACAGTTGAGAAAGTCCAAAGCGGAGTGACTAAGCTGATTCCAGAACTAAGAGATATGAGCTATGAGGAGAGATGAAGGAGTTGAAATTTACGTAAATGGAAATTAAGACATGACCTGCTTGAAGTATTTACAATTATGAATGGAAATAGTAAATTTACTTTAAAATAAATTCTTCAAAACGATGATGGATGTACATGGATAGAAACTTATTAAGAGCAAACTTTCCACAAATCTTAAAGGATTTTTTCACACAAGGAACCAGACATATTGAATAAATTACCAAGTAGCATGATAGACAGTAGGATTGGCCATAACACTTTCAACTCAGGAAGCTCTAAAAGCTCATTGCCTGCTCTCCCTGCTTGCATTAAATATTTGTTCTATCCTGCCACCTGGGGTACAATTGAATAAAGAGAAAATATCCTTTAAGGAAAATGAAGCTTAGTAACAATTGTGGGTCCATTTAGTCCCAGGCATATTGTGGCTGCGGGCTGTGACTCCTTTCAGACTAGGTGAGTGAAAGAATAAGAGAACAAGAGATGAAATGGAGTACATAGCTGTGGATGTACATAACAAAATTAGGACAAGTTGACCACCAAACCCTTCCACAATAAATCTCCAGGGTAGGTTTCCTATTTCACTACTGATTCTACCAGGATGGACTCTGGCCTGCCATGACCATAAAATACATTTATCAGGTTTGAGCATGTAATGTTACATTTTTCAATATATAATGTTAGAATTAAAAGACTAATCTATAGCCTAACATATAATAATGAGAACAGGCAAGAACACAAGAGAAGTCCTTTCCAAATAACCTAATTAGGAATCTTGTAATTTTATTTGCAACATAAGGCATTAAATTTGATGGCACATTTTGTCCATACAGAAAATAAGAGGAGTAGCTAATTAAGGGATCTGGCTGTCATTATTAAAAGCCATATATTTTTAAGACTATATCACCTTTTTTGGATGGCTGGTTTACTCTGTTGTCATTAGATCTGTGAGGCCGATCTCATTTCTCACTTGGACTCCTGCCTACATGCTGTTCACCTCCCTCCCTGGGACACCTACTCAAGTGTAGCTCTTCTCATTTACTCTGTCTATCATCCATGCACAGCTTTCCTTTGGCTTAAATAAAATGTGATTTATATGAGCTATTCATGGAGCTTTCCATTCATACATTTTCTTTCTTTATTTCTGAAGTTTTATAATTCAGAAAGTCATATGGACACAAGGCAGTGGGAAATCTCACCCTTCCATATCCTGCGGATTCATTTTCAAACCTCTGACAAATGATGTCTTTGAGATTATAATATCTACGATTTTAACAATGTGGGTTTGCTATACTGACATGGGAGTGCAAAGGCTATGTTCACATATAGTATTCACTTTAGATTTTTTCTTTAACAATTAAATACAGTATATTTGGAATATTTTATACAACCAAACGTTCTATATTTTCTGAAGCTATCCCAAATATCATTCCACTGATTATTTTCCAAAATTATTTGTAAAAATCTTTGTCCTGAACTTTAGATATTCTTAAGGGCATTAACTTCTGTTCTTAAGCTGACTGTGAAATGTGTACATTGGCACAGTCCAGTTAACTGCATCGCATGAGTTGTGTATATTCAAAACACACAATATCTGACAAATCTGATATCATCTGGTTATGAACAAGATGTCAGATCATTAGCTAGAAACAATGAAGGTCCCATTTTTTGTCAGTGAGCTTCCTATCAAGATAGCTTGCCTTATCCATGAACTGGTTTTATAAAAGTTATATTATGCCTTGCACAAATAAATGAAGATGAATGGGGGAGGAAATGTTAACCAGAAATCTGTCCTAGTAATTGTCACTGCCAACACACTAATTAGAGAATTGTTGTAAAGAAAAAAAAAGTAAGAGCGTGTAACCGGAAATACAGAAACACACACACACACATATGAAAGGATGTATTTTTAGAGATACTTAGAGCAAACTCGGATCATGACATGTCTGATGCAGCAGTTTGTGTGGAGATGAGAAACCAACACTGCATTGTAATGGTATCAACTCACAATGACGAAATCTGTAAAAAAACATTCTAATGACGAAAATGGCAAAATACTTTTTATTAATAATTGAAAATAATAATAAAGATGAAAAATATGTGCAAATTATGATTAAGTACTCCAGAGAACCCAAAATGGGACAGCTGTGAACAAAAAGAAGCTGAAACACATGCACAGGGATTTTTTTAAAGTAACAGAGAATCGTAACAAGTGCACTTCCAATGAAATACTGACTCCAGAAGCAAAAAAGGCCAATCAAATGCCACAATTCCAGAAATAACAATGTAAAATCGCCCTGCGGTGGGCTGGCGCCCTGCCTGGGGTTTGTTTCCTGCCTTGCGCCCTGTGTACATTTACATTTACATTTACATCATTTAGCAGACGCTCTTATCCAGAGCGACTTACAACAGTGCTTAGTAGTCTACGACTAGGCTGGGATTGGCTCCAGCAGACTCCCGTGACCCTGTAGTTAGGATATAGCGGGTTGGATAATGGATGGATGGACAATGTAAAATTCTGTTTTGTAAATTATGGCTTACCAGTTTTGAAATAAAATTGTAAAGTTTGTGATTTGTGGTGTGCATCCTCTGAGGTGGTCTGTTACTCTTTTTTCTTATCTTCATTTGTTTGATGTACATAACTCATTGTCCACACTGCATTAATAATGTGGCCTCTATGGTTTGACCAGCTATGTAAGGCATCCTTCTAGTTTTATGTAATTATTGTGTATGTAAACATGGGTGAATGATATGGTTGTACATTATTGGAGTGGCATTTTAGCAAAGAATTTTATAACATAAAAAAGTAATTACACATATGATTCATTACAAACCACTGACCAAGCACCTGCCACCATACTTTGTCTTGCAGTTGTTCTGGGAGAATCTGTTTTACCCTACAACCAATGTATGAAATACACACTACTAATTAACCTTTCAGACTTTCTAAAAGCCTCAAAGTCAATATTTTGTTTTCACTCAGTACTCTTTTCTGGATTTTCAGAAGATACATTTTAAATACAAATTCAGATGTTCTTTGCTAGGGTGTTCCATATAGCCTAACTCTGATCTGACGTGAAGAAAACACAACTAAGTTCCCTGCTAATGAACAAAGAAAATTCCCCAAATGAAGAAATTAATTTTTTTTAATCAAGAAAAAATGTATTATTTATATTGTACATTTTAAATAGTGTCTTAATAGTAACAGTACTAGTCATCTAAATGATTTGCACATCTAAATGACCTTGAACAGTACATTTTACAACAGAGGAGTTTACCTTTTTTATTATTATTAAAAATGTACTTGTTCCAAATCTATGCATTACAGAAGGCATTTTATAATATGAAAGTCAGACATATTTTTTAGTATTAAAAAACTACAATATTTAAGGAAGCCACGTAATTGATCCCATATATCACAAACAACACACTAAAACTTCCACCCTGGCCCACACAAAGAGGTAATTATTAATAAAATAGAGGCCCACTGAGTTATACAACATGGAGTTGGGGTAAGGGCTCCACCTCCAAGGAAACAGATTCGCTTAGCCACTAATACACAAGTGAGGCCAGCATGTTGTCAAAATGAAACCTCCAAACAAATAGTCACTCGCTTAGCCGCTAATACAGTAGCAAGACAAACACATCGACAAAATGGTATCCCTTTTACTTTTCCTCCCACCGCTAATACACAAGCGAGGCAAGCACGTTGCCAAAATGAAATCTCTGAAGAAAGACAAAGTCGCTTAGCCGCAAATGCACAAGCGTTGCGAGCACATCGGCAAACCAAAAACCTCCTATGAGAGAGATGCTCAGAGTAATTCCTTTCAATTGCCTGATATCTCTACATTTCATTTTTTTTTACTGACGATTTCAATAGTTTCTAGAACCCTGGGCTTTTTATAGCACGGCCTTACACAGCTAGTATTGAATAAAACCATATGAGTTTAGCAGAAATGCAGGTTGAAGTGCCACAAACATTTTTAGAATGACATTAGTGAAATCTTGCAAAATTCTAAGGAAGCTCTGCTGCTGTTGCTTCTGTTGAGTGAGAACCAGCAATGCTCTGGTGAGTTAGTTGACGGTGTCTACTCTCATGTACAGAAGTGTTGTACGTATGTGTAATAAAAAATGGCTGTTCTATGTGTTGCCAGTCAGATGTATATGGTGGCATGCAATGCCGGTGCTAGGTTATTTTGCACCCTTGGCCAAGCTTATTAGCGCACTAACCGACTGTTCGGTAGCAAACCCGTGCGGCTGGGTTTTTCTCCCACTTATGATCAACACCCTAGGCAAATGCCTAATTCGCCTTAACAGTGGTGCTGGCCCTGGTGGTGTATATCCATATACAATACAATTAGTCTATTTGAAATACTCAAATCCTAAGTGATAACATTCTGTATAGCTAATTGCACATTCTACAATACGAGAATAAGATTTCTTTCTGAAAAGAATGGAGAACAAATAGGACCACTTGATTAGCACTTTCATACAGTGTCTACAAGTAAGCCTTAATCAAACTTATTTCACCGTATTATTTTTCTACTAGACAATGAGTTAAAAAAAGAATATATGCACTGAGTGGTAACTTCACTGAGAACACCAAGTTAATAACATGTTGTTTTCTTCATTTGCCCTGAAAACACATTTGTTGATGCATGAACCCTGCTAACAGTGCAACCCAGAAGTAAAATATGATATCCATCAAGAACTACAGTATATCAAATGATTATAACCTATCACTCACTCTGCTATGATAAGCCATGCAACTCAGATCATAACAGCACAAAAATGTTTCATTAATATCAAAAACAGCTTTGAGACCATGAGTCATGATTGGTTTTTTCTAACAAAGTGAAATTAAAGCCTCATTTCAATCTGAAAATTCCTGAGAGCTTTCTTCTTCACTTATACTCCCATACTAAAATGATACATGTTTAATTTCCTGTAGGTGTCTTCGTGTACCTATTGAGGATACTAACTAGGGAATCTATTCCTGGGAATTCGGGAATCCCGCATGTCATTCCCGGGAATCCCAGGGATGACACAGTGCATGGACATCTCACATATGAATGGTTTTAGAACGACCGACACTTATTTTTAATAAAACTACTGCAATATATTGACACCAATAAAAGACTAACCTTATCTACAAGCAGTTCATGCTGTCATATAAGTACATGTATCTAGTTAGTTGCAGTAATAAAAGCGTAGAAAGCACAACGTGTCCAGCGTGCGGTCGTCCGTGCAAAACCGCACCTTCGTGCAGAGTACGCCAACTGCTGAGAAAGCACGTTCTGCCTCCACTGAACTAGGTGCCACAGTCATCAGATACTGATACACTTGTTCTAAACAACACCCATGCTTGCCGTTGCTCTGAAACACCGCCATTTCAGCTATTACTGATGCATCCAGTTTCTTGTCATCATTCTGTGATGGCAAGTTTCTTGGCACAGATAATGCGGATGCAACAGACTGACGCATTGCAATTTCAAGTTGCTGTTCAAAGCTATTGCCTGATGAAGTGCAAGCTGCAGCAATGGCGCCACCTTAATTATTTTCAACTATAACTCTGTTATTCTTGATCGATTCTTACACTTTTACAAGCTATATACAGTGCATCCGGAAAGTATTCACAGCGCATCACTTTTTCCACCTTTTGTTATGTTACAGCCTTATTCCAAAATGGATTAAATTCATTTTTTTCCTCAGAATTCTGCACACAACACCCCATAATGACAACGTGAAAAAAGTTTACTTGAGGTTTTTGCAAATTTATCAAAAATAAAAAAACTGAGAAATCACATGTACATAAGTATTCACAGCCTTTGCTCAATACTTTGTCGATACACCTTTGGCAGCAATTACAGCCTCAAGTCTTGTTGAATATGATGCCACAAGCTTGGCATACCTATCCTTGGCCAGTTTCGCCCATTCCTCTTTGCAGCACCTCTCAAGCTCCATGAGGTTGGATGGGAAGCGTTGGTGCACAGCCATTTTAAGATCTCTCCAGAGATGTTCAATTGGATTCAGGTCTGGGCTCTGGCTGGGCCACTCAAGGACATTAACAGAGTTGTCCTGAAGCCACTTCTTTGATATCTTGGCTGTGTGCTTATGGACACTTACGCTTCTTCCACTTACGGATGATGGAGGCCACTGTGCTCATTGGGACCTTCAAGGCAGCAGAAATTTTTCTGTAACATTCCCCAGATTTGTGCCTCAAGACAATCCTGTCTCGGAGGTCTACAGACAATTCCTTTGACTTCATGCTTGGTTTGTGCTCTGACACGAACTGTCAACTGTGGGACCTTATATAGACAGGTGTGTGCCTTTCCAAATCATATCCAGTCAACTGAATTTACCACAGGTGGACTCCAATTAAGCTGCAGAAACATCTCAAGGATGATCAGGGGAAACAGGATGCACCTGAGCTCAATTTCGAGCTTCACAGCAAAGGCTGTGAATACTTATGTACATGTGCTTTCTCAATTTTTTTATTTTTAATAAATTTGCAAAAACCTCAAGTAAACTTTTTTCACGTTGTCATTATGGGGTGTTGTCTGTAGAATTCTGAGGAAAAAAATGAATTTAATCCATTTTGGAATAAGGCTGTAACATAACAAAATGTGGAAAAAGTGATGCGCTGTGAATACTTTCCGGATGCACTGTATGCGAGCTTGGCCGTTCCCGTTCACCCAGGAATTCCAGCAGTTTCATTCCCAGGAATGCGGGAATGAAAAATGTCCGGGAATCCCGGGCTCCCGATTACCAGGATTCCCTAATACTAACTCCTTTTTATGCTACCAGTATATAAATCTTTCCATGAAATCTCATTGGCAACACAAGTAAATCTGTGTTATTTGGTCATTCAACAAGCTAGTAAAAGCAGTAACTCCGTGACAGAGGATCCCTCCTGCAATAGGAGTTTCCAGAAATGCAGAAACTCTCCAGATATAAGCGTTCTCTTGCATAACCTTGAAATGAAGGCATATGCTCAGGCTTTAAGGCATCTCCCTGTAGATGTAGTCCCTATGTTCCAGGAGACCTCTTGCCTGGCACCAAAGGAACTCTCACCAAATTCAACTCCATCAGCTTTGTTTTCTGATGATGTATCCCAGGAACCTAGAAAATTAGACTAAAGATCTATAACCATATGTGCCAAATAAGCTAAAACTCCATCACATTATGTGTAATTTGCTGAACTAATTTGATGGGGATCAGAGGAAACTAACTAAACTAGTGATTATTGACTATCTTGACAAGACTACACATAACAGCTATGTGTTTTTCCAAGAATGTCAGTAATACACCTAATTTAAACATCTGTGCATCATTATCACCTGACAGATTTGAGAAACCTTGAATTCCACAGCCAGTTTATGTTAAAAAGTAGTGTTATTAGGATAAAGATGCACCAGCATTTGGCAGCAACCACAAAAAAAGCCACTGCATAATACAATTAAGCAACACTGACACTTGTCTAGCTTGTCTTCTGGTGCACAACAACAAACAAATTATAAATAAAACCTAATAAAATGAAATGTTTTGTGAATTTCAAAGGAATTTAATGAAATACAATTTCTCTTTGGTTTATATAACTGCATTTGACATTTCGCCTGTCTATTCTTATCTAAATTTTCCATGGCTTTGAAAAAACACTTGAGATACTTGTTATAGAAATTGTCTAAGGAGATTTATGTGTTTTGGATTTAATTTAGAGCTACATTTACTTGTAACTTGGTAGAAACCAAAAGGGAAATAAATATAAGAGAAGACACAAAATTACAAAAGATCTCCTACATCCACTCTTCCAACTTCAAAGCTTTTTTACTAAATTGAATACCTGTCAGTCCTAACCCAGCAAAATATCTATCATTGCTGCATTCAATACTTTATTTTCACTTTTAAAGCCACATAAAAATGATGATATTGCTTCTCTTATTTCATCAACTGATCATTTTATTGAATGGACATAATCAGACCCAATCAGACCCATACAAATAAATCTGTAGGCCTCTATTTAGACTACTGCAAAGTTTATTATCAATAATTAACTCAAACAAACAGGATATGTAGCTTTCCATGTTACCAGAAAGTTGATTTTCTTGACTCTGCTGCATTTTCAGCTGTAGTTATGATTAGTCAAGAGAGAAACAAGCAAGTTTCAGTTTGCATACAATTTCACAAAGCTAACACCAAAATAATTTTTTTAATGATTTTGCAATTGCAAAACACAAAACTTGCTAAAGAGTGATTTGGGGGTTTAAAGTTTTTTTGAGTGAACAAAGGAATATTGTTCCCTAAAGTCTTGTTCACACTTCTCTCATTACCTGTTTTCTTTTCTGTGGCATATATGTTTTTTAAAAACCATTACATGCTGTTTACTAATAGGGGGCCAATTTATAGTCGCTGATTAACCTAACAAAACATCTGTTTGGGATATGGAAGGAATCCTATAGTGTCCAAAAAAAAGTTTAAAACACAGTGAAATGTGCAAAGTTAACACCGTGACCAAGCTCAGAACTGGAAAAGAGAACTTTGCAACTAATGATAATTCTGAGTATTAGGAAAATAGGTAGCTTGCAGCTCTTTTCTACAGAACTGATAACATCTAATAAAATCTATTCAGTGGGCTGATAATTAGTTATTTGCAAAACAATTCTTTTTTATTTATTGTCTTCTTTTCGTTCAGTTCATCAAAATGATTTGAATCGTTGAATCACAGATTCGACACTTCAAAAACAACACTAAGCTGTATTCTAGTTTAAAATCTAGAATAGTTTCATAACAGTTGTGAAAAGAACAGCCTCGACACACACAAAAAGTTTTGGGGCAGCCACCCATATATTGTCCCTGACTGCAATTGGGTTTTGATAAGGCATTCATGTGAATGGTTTTGAATCCTGAGTTAAACTGGTTTGGTTAAAAAAGATGGCGGCTTTATAAGCCGAAAACCGGAAGTGATGTCATCTAGAGTCAGAACAGAAAGTGATGTTATTCTGGGCACCAGAAACCGGAAGTGACATCAGTCTGGGCATCGGAGCTGAAAGTGACATCAGTCTGGGCAACAGAACTGGAAGTGACGCCGTCCGTGGCGCTGGAACCAGAAGTGATGTCATTAGTAGGGCATCTGGTAGGTTTTCCCGTGTCTGGCCTGCAGAGATAACAGAAGTGGGATTAGTACACCCTACCACCCCCTGGCCTGGCAGGTAATTACCTTGACTTGGCCCACTCAGCTTTCTCCTATTCACACATGTGTGACACAATGTAACAACTTTAATCAACAAACAATACAAACAATATAAAAAGGAAGCAACAAAATAAGAAATTCACAGATAATCTATATATATAATTCACTAAGCCGGAAGACAAGTAGCCACCCATGGAAAGCACGACGGGAGGGGCATGGATTCACTAAACCGCCAACAAGTAAGACGCCAATGGCGCACGCAGGAAGGAGCCACGCCCACCAACTCTTAGACCATTGGATACGACGAAAACTCGCAGAGCCACGCCCACCAACTCGGACGCGAGGCCTCGGAAAACATGCCGTCATTTCTGTTTGTCTGTGCCACAGTCCACTTGCAGCTCTGAGCCACATTGACTTTTCATTAGTCAACCTCAGTGGAACCTTGGTTCACACAGAGGCAGTGACAGAGAGAGACAGAGGCACACACACAGGCAGCGCGAGAGAGAGAGCCGCGCACACACACAGGCAGCGCCAGAGAGAGACAGAGGTATACACACAGGCAGCGCGAGAGAGAGAGACGCGCACACACACAGGCAGCGCCAGAGAGAGACAGAGGTATACACACAGGCAGCGCGAGAGAGAGAGACGCGCAATCCTTTAAAACTGAGGTTAAAACACCATGAAGGAAGCAGTCTTTAAAAACCAATAAGCTCTGTGCCTCTTTTTCATTAGCATCTCACCTGCATCACCGATGCAGTCCCTGCAACAGTCGAGACGCTCTCTCACCAGCTGACCTTCTCTGTGCCTGACTCCACTACTGTCAGTCGCCTGATTAAAAATGGCCTTTTGAAGGGGAGCTATGGACCCGCTATACCACAGGAACACATTGCCTTCGAGCCTGCTCTCGCTCACTGTAACGTACCAGCTTTCTCTCTCTCCTCACTCGCTCGCACACTGCACAGGGGAGAAATGCCCGCAGCACGACTCCACCCGGAAACCGTTTCAGCCACACTTCCACGCCCCTCGCTATGCTGTGAGTGCGATGATTATTTATTTAAAAATGGCCTTTTGAAGGGGAGCTGTGAACCCGCTATACCACAGGATCACCTGTAGCATTGCCTTCACATTGTTTTCCTTTTATTTATGATCCCGTCGAGCAGATCAGACACCCAGGCAAACAACACTGAATAATCAATAGCTGCAACCACTTTGCCCTCCCCCAACTCCTCACCTGAGTCAGTTTCATCTGTGTTCAGCAGTGTTTCCCAAACTCAGTCCTGGTGAACCCCTGTGGATGCAGGGTTTTGTTCCACATGCACCACTGAGCCACGTTGACTTTTCATTATTCTTTTCGATTTCGGCTGCATTTCCATATATAATGCACCAAGTCGTCCGACCGTAGGATACAAACGACAGAGCACCGCCCAAGAACTCGAACCACTAGAGAGACACGCCCACCAACTCTAAGAGCACCAACTCTAATACGCCTGCCTGCCTGACTGTTACCAGCGTTCACTGCAATGTACTGGAATGTAAAACCATCACCACTATCACACGCTATCTATATCTAAGAAGATATATAGATACTCATTATTCCCCGGCACACGTCCAGCCACACTCTCAAGGCATTCACAGTGCCTGCTCATGTGCCCGGATGCTAAAACTCGCCACACACAAATCTTGCTTAATTTGACTCAACACGGGAAACCTCACCCTGCCCGGACACGGAGAGGATTAACAGATTGATAGCTCTTTCTCGATTCTGTGCGTGGTGTTGTATGGCCGTACTTAGTTGGTGGAGTGATTAGTCTGGTTAATTACGAAAACGAATGAGACTCCCTTCTGCTTAATAGTTACGCGACTGCCAAGCGGTAGGCGTCCAACTTCTTAGAGGGACAAGTGGCTTTCAGCCACGTGAGATTGAGCATTAACAGGTATGTGATGTCCGGTTCTGCACGAGCGGTACACTGAATGGATCAATGTGTGTCTACCCGGCGGCGACAGGCGTGGGTAAACCGTTCAACCCCATTCGTAATGGGCACTGGGGCTTGCAATTGTTCCCCATGAACGCGGAATACCCAGTAAGTGCGGGTCATACGCTCCCTCTGAATACGTCCCTGCTCTGTGTACACACCCCCCCTCCACGCTACTACCATGGTCGGGTGACTTGGTGGATTATATATAGAAAAGCAGCCGGAACCGCTAAGAACAATGAAAGGACAACGTGGCTCAGAGGTGCACAGACGACAGTTGCACGACCGGTGCACAACGATCGGGTCACAGCGGGTTACAGCGATCGGGTCATAGATAGCATTGTTGCAATGTTACTTTTCTTGGTGACTTATTACATTACGGATGTTTCACATGTTCATTTTTTTCCCTGTGCTTAAATGACACTAAAAAAGTGTTTCTCAACTGTGACTCCAGAACATCTCAGTATGCAAGCTATATTAAGCGTCAACAACAAAGACTCGCTACACCTTAATCTACAAGTACTGACACTTATCCCTACTGACGAAGTAACTTTCACCAGCGTGCCTTCTTCGTCACTGACGATCCTGCTTTCAGTCACGGACAATTGTATGTTGCTTTCTCCAGAGGTCTATCTTTTCATTCACTCACAGTGGTATCCACAAACCCACGACATTTGGACAACTGTGTCGTTCAGGAAGTTTTCACCCATCAATACATAATTATGCGGCGTATGCTACGCCGCGGGTTGGCTAGTAATAATAATAGTCTTTATTGAATTTTGACAATAAATAAAATTTCAACAAATAAATAAAAAAAGGTACAAATAGAATAAAAACAGATTTCCTACAATCTGTACTTCTTAGGTGCTTTACGAAAGCCTGGGAAATTATTTCTTTAAATAAATTTTATTAATATATGCATCATCTTTTAAATCATCTGTTTTGATAGTTTTAAAAATCTGGATTAAGGCTCTACTTTGCTTTCATGATGTATATGTTGTACTTGCCAAATATATTCCTGGAAATTAGCTGTGTGGCCAATCTTGACAATCTTTTTTCCAGCGCCCCATGATGCTTTGTAAGGCCAGCATGAAATCACAGAGCTATAGCAGAAAATGTTGGTTGGGACATCCCCCCCAAGTATATAACACTGATCCAAGCAGTGGGCTAAAAATTAGTGGAAAATTTGGAAATACATTCAAACATAAAACATACATGCAAAAGGAAAATGGAAATGTGTTGTGCCTTAAAGGAAATGTCTTTTACCCAAAGTTCAGTTGTGCAGTTAATGCAACATGAAGGAAGGAATAATCTGCTTGCTTTGTTGTTGAGCTTATTTGGTAGCAGCGGCAGTGAATGAGCAAAAGCATCAGGCAAAAAGAAAAAACAAACTGCTATTGAATCTGTGAAGGGCAAGGCTTATTGAATTAATGCTTCCTGTCCGTCACTGTCTGCAAGACGTTTTACCCTTCTGATATTTAATTCTATTAATGAGGCATGATGGTGCAGTGGTTAGTATTGCTGGCTAACTCCTCAGATCACACTTTTGGTCAATAAAATTGGTCCAACATAGTTAACAGATGTTTCCGTAGGGAAACATCAGGGACATTTAAAAGACCATCACAACATCACAATCCACTCAAAACATCCTTCTACATTAACTTCAATGCATTTGGCTGAGTTTGGCAAAATTTCCAAATATTTCTGTGATTTCGACGTACTCAAATTGAAGCAAATTCATTCACTAATCACTAGTGTGAAGAAATCAACATATTAATTAAAGAAATAAACTTATCCTTTGCTAGGACGAGTTTGATAAAACCTCTTTGAGTCAGAAACCAGGCAGGAGGAAACCTGATCATTGAGCCTTTCATTACCTCTTCAGCAAATGCTTAAGGGGGAGTGTGCATCACAATTGTCTGTTACAAATTTTTCAGAAAAATAAGGGCAGTGGTTCATCTTATAAACAGCTAAATTTACATAACAGTGCTGATTAATGCATACATTTACATTTGTTGGTTTATTCCCAATTGACTTATTGAAATAAAAATTAAAAGTTCTTCTTATACCCTTTTAGGTTCAGCTATTATGCCAGAAATCTCCGTGTATGTGTGAACTGTCCAGTCTTGTTGTTTACATGACATCTGTTGATCTCTTAGTCATCTCCTGGTACATTTTCTGTATTTCTGTATTAAATTTTCTGTATTACATCAACCTTTCTCCTAATACATTCTTGACTTTTATTCACTTAACCATTTCAATAGTTCTCTTCAACACATTTCTAAAGCAAATGCTTATATATTTCAATGTGCACTGCAAACTAAATTACTTCAGTTCTCACACTAGTCATAATATGTATATACATGTGTAAGGCAAGAAACAACCCTACACTGGTGACAGTCTTTTATAAGGCACCCACACTTGTTCACCTACACTCACTCAGACTGAAGGCAATTTAAAGTTGCCAATTAACCTAACAGACACATCTTTTGGATAAAACTGGAGATCCTGCAGGAAAAGACCAAGCAGATACACAGATAACATTCTCTCCACAAAAGCAACAGCCACCTAGCACAACGAGACAGTTTGCCTTACGTTCTAATATTTCTCCATCCATTTTTCAAACCTGCTTTTTCCATTACAAGGTCATGGCAAGCTAGAGCTTATTAATGAAAGTTCAGATATTAGGCAGGAAACAACCCTAGAGGACTCCAGTCAGCTACTGGGGAGGACATACACACATAGCCATACACAGTGACACACTCACAATAGGCCAACTCAGAGTCACCAATTAACATAACACACACATCTTTCAAGGTGACAAACAAGAATCGCACAGACTAGGCAGAAACCTGAACTTGTGAGACAGTAATGCTACGCACTGCATGGCAATCTTGCACATTGTCAGTTTATTCGATTATTAGTATCTGCCTTCTTGCTCCCTGCTGTTTTCATGATAACTTGCTTTGCATTGTTAAGCTTCTCATTAACAGACCTTAAACCAAATGGTGCTATATAAAGTGAAGATTCACTGATTATGTAACTTAGACTTCTTGAATCCAAATCTGAAACCCAATATTTCCGACTACACATACTGTATAATCAAACACTGTAGAATCCAAAAATTTGATCTCTACCGGCTCTTCCAGTAAATGGTACTGGGAAGCTGATTTTCAACCTCAGACTTTATGGTTATTCTGGGTGTTTCCCTTCTTGCTGTTAAGCATTGCTCATGGAGTAGATTGTGTGTCTATATAGTATAAGTACAGTTATGCCTCTTTATATTATCTTTCTATTTTGCTCTGTTTTCCAACATTGAAAATTAGTTTTCCCGTCTGTCACTAAATCAATACATTTTCTGTTCAGTTTTTATAAATATGGCAAGCAGACTAAATGCAGACTGAGCAGGCTAGAAATCTCCAGCTTAAATTCAAGGTCAAAAGCTCCTTGCAAGATTTGTATCCTAAACAGACAGATAATTGAACGCAAGTTTGACATTCAACAAAAAAGAATTTCAGGTCAGTCATCTAACATCTACAATACCAGATATTAACATTAAAAATCAAAAGGAGTAATCACTGGAGCATAATTAACACGCACAAGTAATAATGGTACTGTATTGATTTTTGCACATGGGAAAATGAGCGTGTTAAAAGGTATGTTGAAATTTCACATTATAAAATAATTTTTAAAACTAATAGTAAAGAAAAAAAGCTGAAAAGAAGCCACAAATCGATAAAAAGAATGACAGATCAAAGAAAATGACTTTGGAAAAATGTATTTTTCACATAGCCTACATTAACATATACTGTATAGTTTTTCTTTCATTATGAAAATAAGAATGTCCATAAAATATAAATCATATTATCATTGAATTTTACTTCTATTATGGGTATTGGTGTTGAGGATTTTCCCACATATTGACTCATTTTACACTCTAATTAAAATGGAAAATATATCTTAAGCCTTGTTAAGCAATTGATAAAGGCTGAATTCCACCAGTCAATTGCACTTGCTTCTTTTGTGGATTCCTGTCCCTGTTTTGTCAGGATTTCTACTGGCATATGTCATTTCCCTTCTACAACAGGATACTTTCACCTCTTGTTAACTTAACTGCAATGAGTGGCTTGTTGTAGGCTCCCTTAGGACTGTCTAAACTCCAGAGGGAGTTCTCTCTTCTGTGGGCCGACACCAATTACAATTAATGGTATCTATCTTGTCTGGATACATGGCATTGGTTTGGTACTTCCACATGTTACATCGGGGTCATATGGTTCACAAATAAACAAACTGGATCAAGCATTACAGATAGTGGCAAACCTTACCACAGAAGCAGTTAATGAAAATTAGTTGAATTTGTTGCCTTACGGACTGCTACTCATAACTCTTGATATGTTGACCATGGAGAAACCTATGGGGCTCAGTGCTGCACCTATATTCCAGATGAGACTTCCACTCTATCTTCTATTTTAGATTACAGTATATTTGAGAAACTCTATATAACCTGGACAAACCATTATTCTTTGATGACGAAAACAATGAGCACAGGCTAATTGCCTGAATTAACTATATTCTCGGATGTTAGCAGGCCTTGCTCATAACAACAATTGATATTCTTATGACCATCTTTATGTTAGAAAGATGTACATAATAATATGCTTGTCATCTCATTTCAAGCTGGAATAAGTTGTGAATCAATTAAATTCAATTCACTTTATTTTTGTATAGCATTCTTTACCAAGTGCTGAGAGAAGTTCTTGGGTAGCTGACAACAAAATCTTTCCATACCTTAATTTCAATGTTCGTAGTATCTCAGATGTATTTTCTTTGGGTAGTAAAACAACTTGGACATAAAAAAGTGACACCAAAGAAGAATACCATGATTAGAAAGAGAATACGGGAAGGTTAGTAATGTTTCATAATAATTGTAATACTTATATTTTTGTACAAATGACTAAGTAAAAGAGATGCAACATGCACAGCTAATGAAGAAAGAACTGGAGTTACCAGAGGATGAATTTGATAATTATCTGTCTTTGCTTCTTTTTTTATAATGACTATTATCATGTAGTGTAATTCTGTGTATATCTCCTGTGAAGGAACTGGTTACATTAACTCTTCGAGAAATATAGCTGTTGCATGTTCACAAGAGTACATGGGGACAGACTTAAAGAAGGACCAGAATTTTATTTAATTCATCCTTAATATGATAATGTTAAATCATTTGTCTAGTTTTTCTATAATAACAAAAAGGAAGGAATTGTAAGGGAAATATTAATTATTTTATCTTTATGCATTAGTCTAGTTACATTTCCATGTAGCAAACACTTTCAGTAATGGAGATTTATATTTAACTCTTTCATTAACAGTAGTGTCTATATAAGTAGTGCCTATTCAATTATAAGATGTTTACCAAAGACTTTTATATTTATATTTATACCTTTTATATCCAAACAAGGTTCAGGTTTTGAGATGGTCCAACTATTCTATTAATCTTCATTGGTGCAGAGTGATATGTTATACATCTTCCACGTTGTACAGGAGCTGTCAGCCTATTTTGAAAATACACAAAAGACAGTCAAGGAGACTAACATTGATAAACTACAGAAACAGTAAGAGAACACATACACAGAATACAAAAGGGACTACTGAGCACTAATTTTTGCACAAAATTATAGAGTACTGGTAATGGTGTCCTCACAGGTGGCGCAGTGGTAGTGCTGCTGCTTTGCAGTAAGGAGACTGTGGAAGATTGTGGGCTCGCTTCCCGGTTCCTCCCTGTGTGGATAGCACTTTGAGTACTGAGAAAAGCGCTATATAAATGTGATGAATTATTATTATTATTATTAATGTGGACAGTATACTTAGTCCATCATGCACCTGCCAGTTATTTGCGTTCTATATCTTCAAATGTTCAGCCACTGTTTGAGTTTTGAGGGTGGAACTCCAAAAAGCAGAGCCACCTTGGGGCCTCTGCCCGTAATTACGTTCACGTCATACAGAAGGTTCCAGCAGTGGATTATTGAGTTTGTTATAGGAGATTTTTTTAAGCATTGTTTTTTGTTTCTTATTTCTCTGGATTATTTTTGATTGTGTTTATCAGAGTTTGGATTGTGATTTGGAACTGCTCCTTACATATCCTTTTAGGCAAATCCTATTGCCCTTTTTGTACCTTTTTCTTAATTTTTATATTGTTGATTATAAATCCTCTGGCTGTAAAAATAGTTTGGATTGAGTGTAACAGTTTTCTCTCCCTTATAAGACATATAATTTAAATATTGGGACCCATTTTAGTCCTGAACTGACTGAAGTTTGCAGGTATTAGTTGGGGACTGGATGTCTGAGTTTATCTAGACAGGCCAATGAAGGTTCTGGCCTGGTTTATGGTGCATTTTGAGGCCTCACACCCCTATGTCCAGGTTTGTAATTCTCATTCTCATAACAATTTGTGAGTTATCATGGATTATTAAGTTGCATAATGAACAGATGATTACTTGGTATTTCATTTTATGTGATCTTTGCACAGTATCTTCAGTTTATCAACTGTAATTGAACTGAAAAAAACAAAGATGTGGCATGTTGGCACCTACGGATCCAGAATCTGTTCTTGGCCTGGACATTCTGAAGTTGCACATTCTCCTTGTTTCTTTGTGGAATTTTATCCTAATCTTCCTAAATCATTCATTCCAAAAATATGTATATTAGGTTCATAGTTGTTTGTAAACAGGCCCTCTATAAGTAAGACTGGACATGTGAGTGATTTTGCCCTCTGACTGACTAGACTGGCTTCTGTCTCCCAACCAGTGCTGCAAGGATGAGTTCAGTTGCTTGAAACTCCGTTTTAAATTATGTGAAATTAGAATATGAATGGATGAAAACTAGTTTTATCAGGCAAAATTCATTACAATGTTAGATGCCTGAGAAATACCGAACTGCTAAATTTGATTTGTCTTTCAGTATAATGTACACAAAAATCACAATAAGCTATGCTTTAGGCTCACATGTGATCAGATACATAAGCTGTCTGTGGTGGTACTTAATAGCAGGCATACTCAAAAAGTGCTTTTATAACACATGTTGTTTCTGTAAGGCATGACACAGTGAATACGCATTGAAGCCAAAGACTGCTTTATTTGCTTTGCTCTGAGCACGTTCCCAAGGATACATAGATATACAGTGTATACTGTTAAATGGTGACATCTTTTCAGATAAATATATCACAGCATGAAGTAGTGGGTTCTAATGAATGAGCACAGTTGTATCTTTCTTTTTCTGTCTGACAACATAAGTCACTTGCGCTATACAGCAGTGTGAAAAAGAAATCAATGCCTAAAATTATTCAGGTCTTTCTGCAGATCTATATTTACAGCGTACTTCCACAGAAAATGGAGGCTCTGCTGCAACTCAATTCAAATCTTTGCTATTTTTGGTTTTTGCTGGCACTGCTCTTCTCACAAATCAGATTATTACCCGTGCAGCTTATTTTGCTTCTGTTAGGGCTCAATTTTTTTTGAAGATGCTCCTAATTCTGTCACTTCAAGGTTATAGAAAAACAAATAAATAAATTTGTAATGGTTCAGATTCTTACACTGCTATCTGTGTTAAAATCCTCCTACAATGAGACAATCATTGCATACTCTTCTTTGGTCTCCTAGTGTTATAATTTGCTCTTCAAAGGTTAGTAATTGGACTCGAAAACTGGTTGATTAAATTAAATAAGCAATGCATATTGACTAGCAAAAACATAAGAGGATTGCACAGCATTAGGAAAAACCACTTTAAACCTCTTTTAATGGAGACATAAGTGTTTTTGCCATGATTATTTGTTATCACACTGTTAAATTTACATAATGACACCATAGTATTTCTTTACAAAGTATAAATTGGGTAAATTTGTAAATCTGATAAAAACAATATTAAAATCCAGTGTTTGATTAGAAGAACAATTTTAATTCATTTTAAAACAATATGAGCGATGGATTCACATAGTTTACCGCATAAAAAATAGTTCCCAATTACTTTTCACATTGTAGGACAATCATATGACCCAACCTGTGCTCTTTCTCTTGTTCTCTTGGTTCTACAATCCCAAAGTCACAATTATAACTAAATTATAAATCACATTAGTTGAATTCTTACAATACAAGAATACTGGATGGCAGGGATATTTTGGGTTAGCATGATTCTTTAGTAAGTGATTGTCCTTCGGTAAGTGTGAGATAACAGGTCTCAGTCCTTTACAATGTTACACTGGAGCCATGATCCTGATTTTGGAGAGCAGCAGTAGCTGATCACCAGAGTGCTAAGTAACATGTGTCACACACGAGCGTTTAGGAGGCAATCAAAAAGCCTAAAGTGTGAGTTAAATATCGCGAGACAGGGGGTTGTCACATGGCACCCAAATCTCTCAATCTCTCAGCAGGAAAACCAAGGAGAAGTAAACATCACACTTCTGGGTTCCAAAAATGGCCAGCGCTACGTCATTTCCGGCACCAGACATGATATCATTTCCAACCCCTTCTGATGACATCACTTCCATTTCGACGTCAATTCCTGCCAACCATTTCCTACCTCCATTTTCTGCCAACCATTTCCTGCCTCCATTTTATTTTCTGTATAAAAACGCCATTTTGTTGACTGTAGATCATTATCTGCTTAAAATACTTTTTTGCTCTTGATCAAAACGTTTCTTTTGGTTTTTCTTTTGTCCGGTGGACAATAATATACGGGGACGGTCCCTAAAACCTCTTTTTGGTGAAGCTTCTTTTATTTACTACGAAGGTTTACCACACATGTTACTATAATCGAATTCAATTTCCCAGTAACAAAGTAGTGTAGTTTAAATTCTTGTAGACATTTTACGGTTGCTGACTTAACTAGAATTGTATTACTTGCATTACACATTTCTAAATAACTAATAAGTAAATGTTGTAAATGTCTTGAAGGGCAGGCATTTCATCTCACATAACATTCAAGGAGGTGAGTATGGATACATAACCTGAGCCCTCTGCCAGATTTACACACTGGACACATGCTATTTTCAAGCAGGGCTAGAGAATATTGAATTTTATGATGCTGTCCAGATTAAACCGGAAATGTGTCTTAATGTATGACATTAGCTTACAGTTCTTTTTACTTCCAAAGAGTTTTACTTTGAAAGACAAAAAGCTTTCAGGTTTAAAACGGATTGAAAAAATATGTTTAATGCAGAGAATTTTTTTTAAATGAAGTGAACTATGGTGTGTATCCAGGTACTTTATATTGTAACAAGACCACAAGGGGGCGTGCCACCCACCCAACCCGACACAGGCAGACACTAACAACAGCAACAACAACATTTATTTATATAGCACATTTTTATACAAAAAAGTAGCTCAAAGTGCTTTACATAATGAAGAAAATAAAATAAAAATAAAAGACAAAATAAGAAATTAAAATAAGACAACATTAGTTAACATAGAAAAAGAGTAAGGTCCGATGGCCAGGGGGGACAGAAAAAACAAAAAAAAACTCCAGACGGCTGGAGAAAAAAATAAAATCTGCAGGGGTTCCAGGCCACGAGACTGCCCAGTCCCCTCTGGGCATTCTACCTAACATAAATGAAACAGTCCTCTTTGTATTTAGGGTTCTCACGGAAGGACTTGATGATGATGATGGTCATGCAGACTTCTGGCTTTTAATCCATCACTGTTGGAACATTATGGTGCTTTGAGTAGATGGACAAAAGGACACCGGAAAAGGAAACAGAAGAGAGAGTAGGGGTTAGTACAGATTTTAGAGCCACCATGAATAGTTATTATAATAAATTGGATATACAGAGTATCAGGATTAAATTACAGTGAAGTTATGAGAAGGCCATGTTAAAATAATGTGTTTTCAGCAGTTTTTTAAAGTGCTCCACTGTATTAGCCAGGCGAATTTCTACTGGCAGGCTATTCCAGATTTTAGGTGCATAACAGCAGAAGGCCGCCTCACCAGTTCTTTTAAGTTTTGCTCTTGGAATTCTAAGGAGTCACTCACTACAGGCACACTTATAAAAACACAAGTTTTTTATTCTCTTTTCTTCACCTGTGGGCAACGCCTTTCCCATTCCCACAGGCACAACACAGTCCCAATAAGCACAATAGCACACAATACTTACAATAAATCTTCTCTTCTCCTTCACTCCTCTCCAGCAAGCTTTGTCTCCCTCCTCCGGACTCTCGCTCCCGGAGTGGTGGCTGCTGGCTTCTTTTATATCCCACCCAGATGTGCTCCAGGTGTGTGATGGGCTCAGGAACCACTGCAGCGCTCCCTGGCGGCACCCCCGGATCCCAACAGGTTTGTAGAGAACTCCATCTCCTATGGTGCCCTGTGGGAATCTGAGGCACCACTGCCTCCCAGGGGGGCTGCCATCTAGCGTCCTGGGGGAGGTACTGTTCAGTCCATACTTGTTCCCATGGACCATATAAAGAAGAGCTGTCTCACCGGGGCAAGGGCCCTGGCCGTCCACCACAGTACTAAAATGTATGGTAGCTTTGTTAATACTAAATCATCAATATGTAAATCATCAATATTCCATCAGATGAAAAAAACTGTAAGTATCATGTACTGTTTTGCCATCTCCTATTTTGATTTTTGTGTCAAATTTTCCTAATGTTCCTGCTAAAAATGAGAATGTCTGAGTACAAGTAATGCAACTGAATCTTTCCCATAATTGTTCATGAGTGTAAGGTAGTTAATTGTAAAATGTAAATGCTTTCTTTTGGCTCACCAAGTGCCATTTATCATAGTGTAAAGAGCACCGAGATGAGAGAGGGACAGAGACTCAGATGTACTGTATTTATTCGTCGTTTTACACAATAAACACTACAGGTAGCTGGTACCTCCCGGACAACAAGTGCTCTTGTCTGCTGCCCGGTATACTACCAATTATTTTAGAGCTTACCAACTTCATGTTTGCAAATTTACAAGTAATTAAATCAGTTTTAACTTATTAACTAGCCAAATCTCCCGGTGTTACCTCGGTATAAATAAACGGTAGAAAACTGTCTTTTGGAAATTCAGCCTGGCTAAATCCAAGCAATGGTAATGCAAAAAAAGTAGATAGATAGATAGATAGATAGATACTTTATTAATCCCAATGGGAAAAGTACTCTTGAACAAAAGCCGTAATCCAGTGAGACAATGCAAAATGAATTAAGAAGAAAATGCTGTATGCACCTGTCATCTAAGATAAGATTCTGCTTTGACTCATTCTGTGTAATGGGAATTGTAGTCCCTGCGTTGGCACTATTTTTTGAGTTACCCTTTCCCATTATTACCTCTCTTCCCAATACGACATTCTGTTTGTATTTTAAGTTGGACCAATGGCAAGGTAAATGCAAAATTTAGTGAAAATCAGTTCTGCCATTTTGGTAATATGAGCAAACAAACAAATCCACAAATAAACAGAGATCCAAATGGAAATGGCTTACAATTTTATTTATATAGATTATCAACATTTATCTGTCTTATAAAGAAGTCTTCTGTGAACAAAAGGCATCTACTTGTAATGAATACTTTTGGTCATGTTACACTTGGAGTTGCAACAATATAAGTCAGTGTCCCAGTCTTCAGTTGTCCTATTTTCTGGATAGCATAAAAGAGTTTTCCTGGTGTGTACTGTATGCTAACTTAATTATCTGGCATTCATTTGGATTACAGTGTAGAGTTTTTCATACGTATTGTGCATCTGCTTTAGGTAATTAATGTCCTGTGAAATTGTTAGAAGCAGCTAACAAAGTACCTTTTTTTTATTTTGTAAAAATTTCAGAATTTTCGTGTAAATTTTCACCTGTTTGTCTCTATGCATTTTATTTTTGTCTGGTATTTCATGCAGCTGAGAAGGCAATTTTCATGTCTTTTTATTTAATTGTGACAAAATTAAAAATAAACTAGAACCTTGACCCTGGAATTGGCAAATATGTTGTGCCGTCACATTTTCTAAATGTCAAATACTCCACGTACTCTTATTTGTGCACATTCTTAAAATCTCTAATTATGTCATAGTAAATGGATGTTTAAATCAGTTTGTTCTTATAAAGTTCTGGTTAGTTTAACTAATAGCAAACCGTTGGTTATTTTAAGTTTCACAGTTGTTACTACTGGTTCATATTATTCATTTTTTCTGAGTTTCCCCCTGTATTTTTGGATATCTGTGTGGCTAAACTTGGGGTTTTATGCCCAGAGAATACAACTTTGACATTAGTTTCTCTCTATCTGCCTTTCTTTAAAACCTCATTTTCATTGTCTTCCCATGATGCCATTTTAGATTGTTTACGGACACCACTATTTTGAGGTAGGACCAAAAGTTGTTGCCTTGGCAACTATTCCTGAGTTCCACAATATGTGTTGTTGTTGGCACAACTTATAGCTTTTGGTGCAACCTATTTATTTTGGCACATGCAATTCTTATTTATCTGTATTTTGGATAAAAATACTTTACATGTTATTTTCTGCATCTTTCGGATCTTGGTATTCTGACTTTCTTTTATTTCAAGGGTTTCTAATTCTTGTCTCACATTTCCGGCTTGGAAAATGATCAGCTCCTCTTCTTGATATTGACATAGACTCGTAATTTTTGACAACGTTTCATTTTCTGATCTTATAATTAAAATCTTTTTCACTGCCTCTTGCTGAGACGAAGCAGCAATATTTTCTAGGCCCTCTTTTCTTACAGCTGTTTTTAAAGGTGTATTAACTTTAACATAAATAAGAAAGATACCCCAGAATCAACTATATATACGTATTATAGAAAAGTAAGAATGTAATTTCAACAGTGATAATCCCATGAGCCTTTAAAAATGTAAGAACTTGTGGGAGCCATTATAGAGAAAACGCAGGTTCCCTTGCCCTTAAGTGAAATAACAACATTTCTACCAAAAATCAGTAAGCAGAAACAAATTCTACTTACAGAAAATACATTAATTACTCATTTTCATACTTATATAAAGGAAGTTTAGAGAAAGAAATTTTAATTCTTGAGTCTTTAGCCTTTAGTGGACAAACAATCTTAAAAACTAACCAATATGAAAATCCTTTTCCCACTAAACATTATTCGATTTATTACTATTTATTCAAATGTCACCAAAAACTATAGTGTATGTACTGTACTAGTTAAACTGCACTCTTATTCTATAAAAAACTGGTTGTGACTTTTGAAACATGGCAAAGCTATTGATTTTTAGTTTTCCTCACTAATAATACCCAACCATTTCATATTTTTTTACAGATGGCCCTAATATTTGACTTTTCTTTTCTAATGCCTAAACACTCAATAACATTTATAGGATAGTGAGTACTTACATAATAGCTTTTAATTCAGTTGGTTTGTGTTGTCTGCCTGTTATCATTAACCAGTTTGCAGTGTATTTTGTAAACTTTATGTCAATTATAATTTACAAATGTCAAACACCTTGGCAGACGTAGTGGCGGTGTCTGTCAGATGTCAACTGGCCATGGATTTTAAATATGAATTTCCCCATGTACACAGATTTTTATTTTTATTCGCATGGTGTACACCCTTGTGGCTTTGTGTGTGGCGTGGGGTCACACTGAAGTGAAGAGTGCACAGTATAAAAATATATCAAGTGCTCTGAGAATTCCAAATGAAGGGCTTCAAAATGTTTCATTTCTGAACAAGAAACTTTAAATTGCTGCTATTCAAAGCATTTGTAAGCATTCTTCAATAAAACAGAAAATGCTCCCATAAAAATGTATATTTATTATTTTAAACAGTAGGGATCTAATAAATTACTAAACTGTTAAGCTTTAATTCACACCCTATATCAATCACTTTGAAATATACATAAAGTGCAATGGCTTCTAGCATTTTATGACAAGCAGTATTCCCTAAAGAGCAGTCTACAGAGAATTTCATAAGAACTTGGGATTTTAACAGGCTGACTGTTGAATAATTTAAAGAATGAAAAACAGCTCCTAAATTAAAATAAAGGAGCTGTGGTCAACAAATTGCTTAATAAAGGAATGCAAATTATCTGTTAGGACGTTACAACTACAGAACCATAAAATCAGCTAAGAATAAAAAATCCAGATACATACATATCATCTCATTTTCTTTCCATTTGCTTGTCAAGGTATGGGTAGCAATCATATACTGTATGTGCTGATGCAGAGTAATTTTTGAAAATAAGTTGAAAAAAGGCTTCTGTGTATATTAGCAGACTCGAGGTCATTTGGCTTTTCCAGTGCCAGTCCTGGTGCCAGTGACTGTAATTAGATTCATTTTCTTATTTAGCCTCATTTTTTTTTCCATCATCCAAGAAGACAGATGTTTTACGTTTTGACCTTGAAGTTTATGCACTGGGGTTTTTCCCCATTTGAAAACTTTAAATTATGGACCAAACTTTCTTTTTCCAGTTCTTGATTATGTGTGTAGCCCTCAAAAAAATGTAAGAAGATTTAACTGTATGTGAGTTCATTTTTTTCTCTTTCCATTTTTGCTTGTCTACATTTTTTTTTGAAAATTGCTTTGCTCATTTTTGTTAATGGAACTATGTTACCACCTTTATTTATGTAATTGTTTTAATTAAATGGTTTTTTTTTATTTCAGTGTATCATTTTGTAAACTTCTCTCTTGTTTATGTTAATGGCCCTTAGTTTGTTCTTCAACTTTTTCTTTTTATATTGAGCAGAGAGGGTCAGGGCCTCCCTAAGACCACAGGTGTGCAGCTAAGGTCAATGTCACTGTAATGGACGGCCGGGACACCCCGTGAAGGAAAAGATGGGGGAAGGCAGCAACTTTTAAACACTGGCTCCCCCTAGACACTAGATGGCATCTCCCCTGGAGTATAGCGGTGCCCCATGGATTCTCACAGGGCATCCTAGGACTTGTAGTTCAGTTTCACAGCCCTGTTGGGTGCCGTGGGTGCCGCCAGGGGGAGCTGTCGAAGGACCGGGTGAGTAATACTTTCCCTATAGCCCGGAAGTATTAATGGATCACGTGGACAGGAACCCCAAAGTACTTCCAGGCTGACTAAAGAATTTGAGTTCTCCATCTGACCCAGACATGCTGGCAAGTTACGGGGAAGGAAAAACAGAAGCACTTCCGGGTCGGGCACTATATAAAGGACTGCTGAAGAACCAGCAGGCAAGCCAGAGTCGGTAGGAGTAGGACAGAGCTTGCTGGGAGGTGTGGAGGTGAATATTGTATTGATTTGTTGTTGGTTTATTTGTGTACGGTGGCTGTAGTGCCTAAAGGGCACTTTGAAGAAGAAAAAATAATTAAAAGAACTTCTTCGTGCTTTAACCCTGTGTCTGCGTATCTGTCTGTTGGGTTTAAGGGGCGACAACAACCCCTAGCATTCTTACACACATTACGTGACTTCTAGTAGGTCTAGTATGTCAAATATGCTGACTGCAGTTACTGATCTTGTCACCAGACCATGTCAGTTTCAATGACTGTAAATTGCTGACCATATCACATTTAGTGACTGCATGTGAACCTTCCAGCACAGTCTTGCTTGCCCCTTTTTCTAACAACCAATAGTGTGCTGGTTAACAGAGGTAGGCACTTTGGAAAGGGTTAACTGGTACAGCAACTTCAATATCACTCTCTGCCCATTTTTTTTTCTTTTTCCCATTCTGTCATGGTACGTAAAACATGAGATGTCAGACAGACGAGCTTCTCTTTTTGTGAAGTCCAAAACACCCACATTCCTTATTTCTTGTTGCTACATTATACGCATTGTACTTCCAGATGAGTATTCATTAGTTGTGAGCTGTCATGCACCCCTGTACCCCTCCACAGCTAAAGGCAAACTCCAATAGGGGACTGGGATAGATGCTGGGCATGTCACATTAGCTGATTCATATTTACAGGAGCACGCTGACCGCCTTTGTAAATGAAGGCTACGATTGAAATCGCTGGTACAGTCATCCAATGTGACATGTTCTTAATGGGGCTACTGTATACTCAGAGGCTTATTTAATGGTATTGTTAGCGCCAGTTTCATTGCTTAGGTATTAGCTTTCTCTTTTTTGTTGTTCTGCTGTCCTGTTCCCTTTTTGTGCCTCCGTCTAATCTCCATTTTGTGATGGTCCTTCATTTTGTGATGGTTCTTTGAATATTTTTGTATTGTTTTTTTTTGGGAGCCTGACATTTGTTTTTTGTTCTTGTATTTAGCTAACCTATTTTTGATAATTTAGCATTACCGTTTGAATCTTTCAGAAAGCTTCTCACTCTCTCCTTTATACAGCTAGGGAGCTGTCATGACCAGTCCCATTTTCC
The DNA here is from genome assembly GCF_900747795.2 of Erpetoichthys calabaricus. NCBI lineage: Eukaryota > Metazoa > Chordata > Cladistia > Polypteriformes > Polypteridae > Erpetoichthys > Erpetoichthys calabaricus. The sequence continues at coordinate 38,215,602 of NC_041399.2, forward strand.
GCACCCATTCCTTCAAATGAAGGTTCATGCTGTGAGGACAGCTGTGCCTCTCTCCAAGCTTGTACTCTTAAAATAAACCTCCATACTCGCATGCACACCCGCAGGTGGACATGCTTCTCCCTCTCTGTCTTCTTCTGGTAAGCATTCTTTTAAACTCTTTTCCTGAAATCTGTAACTTTTAAGGCTTTCTTTCTAAATGAATTTTCATTTTCATTCGCATTGTCCACATTGCACGGGCTACTGCTCTCGCCTAACACAAGGTTGTCATTGAGAAAAGCGCTCTCTCGAAAGGAAGCAGTGTCAGAGCCCAGATGGAAGTACAGAAAAATCTTTTATCACATAGCAATGTTGACCATGGTGCAAGTGCCTAAACAAGGAAGTGCATTGGTTTATATTGATTTAATAATAATGATATAATACATTTTTTTATACAAGGTGCCTTTCAGAGAACTCAAGGACATCGAACAAACAATAAATAAATAAATAAAAGACACAATTATAAACAACTTAAAACATCAGAAAATCTAAAAATTAAAACCAAACAAAACCACTGTAATCATAAAGAAAAAGAAAAAGCCATTTTAAACAGATGCGTTTTAAGTTTACATTTGAAGAATGAATATGATTTGATGTTTCTGAGCTCGGTAGGTAATGAATTCCAGAGCTGAATACTCTGCTCCCCATGGTGATTAGACGGGCGAGAGGGACGGTCAGATGGATGGAGGAAGAGGATCTAAGGTTACGGGAGGGAATGGCAACATGAAGAAGGTCAGACAGATATGGAGGGGCGAGGTTATGAATGGCCTTAAATGTTAATAGCAGAATCTTAAAATCAGTTCGAAACTTAATCGGGAGCCAATGAAGCTGCTGCAAGACTGGAGTAATATGGTGAATAGATGGGGTTCGAGTAATGATGCGTGCTGCAGAATTCTGGACTAACTGAAGCTTATGAAGAGATTTATTAGGGAGACCAAAGAGGAGTGAATTGCAGTAGTCCAGCCGAGAAGTAACAAGACTATGAACAAGAATGGCAGTGGTATGAGGAGAGAGGGAGGGGCGAATAATATTACGTAGGTGGAAGTAAGCAGACCGGGTGATGTTATTAATGTGAGATTGTAAAGATAGAGTACTGTCGAGGATGACACCCAGACTCTTGACCTGAGGGGATGGGGAAACAACGGAGTTATCAATAATAAGAGAAAGATTATTGGTTTTGGATAATGATGATTTTTGAACCAATGAGGAGAACCTCAGTTTTGTTACTGTTTAATTTAAGAAAATTCAAAGAAAACCAGGATTTTATTTCAGCAATGCAGTCAATAAGCAAAAGTGGTGGAAAAGAAGAGGTGGGTTTACCAGCAAGGTAGAGCTGGGTGTCATCAGCATAACAGTGAAAATTAATGTTATATTTACAAAAAATATTGCCAAGGGGAAGAAGGTAAATAATAAAAAGAAGAGGCCCCAGGACAGAACCCTGGGGCACACCTGAAGTAACAAAAGTGGGTTGGGATGTGAAGGTTTTAAGCTGAATGAACTGAGTGCAGCCTGAGAGGTAGGATCTAAACCAATCAAGTGGAGTGTGGGTAATGCCAATCAAAGATAATCTATTAAGGAGAGTGGTATGACAAATAGTATCAAAGGCCGCACTCAGATCAAGGAGGATGAGAATAGTAATTAGACTGGAGTCAGCAGCCATAAGGAGGTCATTGGTCATTTTCATATAGATTATTATGAGATAAGTGGGTGTAAAGTTGGATAGCTACTATTTTTTCAAGAATTTTGGAGATAAAGGGCAAGTTAGAAATAGGGCGGAAATTATTGAAATTAGTAGGATCAGCACCAGGTTTTTTCAGTATTGGGGTTATAGCAGCAGTTTTAAAAGATGAGGGAATAATACCAGTAGTAAGAGAAGAGTGAATGATGGCAGAAATGAGAGGGACTAAAGAGGGGAGGCAGGCTTTAACCAGAACTGTAGGCAGGGGGTCCAGCTGACAAGTAGATGACTTGGATTTGCAGATGAGATCTGAGATTTCAGAGGAAGTGGGAAGCTGGAAAGAAGAGAAAGAGTGAATAGGCGAGTGTAGTTCAAAAGGAATACAGAGAGGATCTGGACCAAGGTGCTGATGTATCCTTTGGATTTTCTCATTGAAAAAGGACATAAGAGAATTACAGAAAGCAGTTGAGTAAAGGTAAGACGGTAAAGAGTCTGGAGGTTGTACAACATTATTAAGTAATGAAAACAAAGACTTGGTGTTACCTGTATTACAAGTAATTAACTGAGTGCGATAGCTAGATTTGGCTGGGCTATACAATCCTTGTAATAGAGTACATGATTTTTATACATCTCTTTGTGGACAAAGAGTCCAGATTTTTTATATAACCTTTCAAGTTGCCTGCCCTTAGCTTTCAGAAGCCGAAGTTCAGGCGTAAACCAGGGGGCAGAAAAAGAAAAAGATCTGGTTTTTAGTGGAGCAAGAGAATTAAGAATACCATTAAGACAAGTGTTATAATATGAGACCAGTTCTATGGGAGTGGATAAATTATAAAAGTCCATTTGGGAATCAATTCTAGAAGACAGCAAATTCAAGTTAATATTCTTAATGTTACGAAAGGCTATGAGACGTGGAAGCTTAGGAACAGAAAATGTAAGTTTGTCATTGAATGAAAGGAGAAAATGATCAGTTATAGTGAGTTCATCTACTGTAAGATTGAAAGGAACAACACCAGAGCAGCAGATCAGGTCCAAGATATGTCCTTTACGATGGGTAGGAACATCAGTGTGCTGCTGGTATCCAAAACTCTCCAGGCAAGATAAAAAATCTCTAATGAGAGGGATATTGATATTGTCCAGATGTATATTAAAATCCCCCAGCAGAATTATATTTGGAGTAATTATAGATAAATGGGTAAGGAAGGTAGCAAGATTGTTCAAAAAATTGTTGTTTGACTTAGGAGGACAGTAGACAGTTGCAATGATGGTAGGAACTGGCCCAGACAGTTGACACACAGTTGATTCAAAAGAGCTAACAGCAGGAGCAGGCAACGGCAGGACTTTCCACTTCTCGGGATAAATTATCGCGACACCTCCTCCACGGCCAGAGGCACGGGGTTGACAAGTGTAGACAAACCCCGGGGGGGGTGCATTCATTAAGTTGTGAAAAGTCTTGAGGTTGCTGCCAAGTCTCAGTTAAACAGAGAAAGTCAAACTTACGGTCAATGAGGAGATCCTGAATGAGATGTCCCTTGCTCGTAAGTGAGCGGATGATCAGTAGACCAAAGCTGACAATGTTGCTGTCACATTTGACAGTGGTGTTAGTCGACTGAGCTAAGCTGGCCAACACGCTATGGTCAGCGTTCCTATCTGTGTTTTTGTGGAGGATGCCGAAAATCAGACCAAAAAGAGTTAATTCCTTCGAGGCATCCGTTTGGAATCTCCAGAGGGACCCATGATGGATGTATCTCCGACGAGGGAGAAGTATGACGCCCGGGTCGAAATACAGCACCGACAGCAGAGGCACAGACTGGAGAAGACGCGGTCGAAGAAGCTCAGCAGCTGGGTACTGGAGGAGGCCAGTTGCAGGTTGGATAACGAGCGACAGAAGACTCCAAACAAACATTAACCAGGCGAATATCCTACCAGTCCACATTGTAGGCGAGGAGGCCACAGGCAGATCAGGCGTCCAGAGAACAAACCGGTAAGTTTCAAATGAAACGGGGGTTAGGCTGAAGCTAAATGCATACACGGCATATACAGCACGCAGAGATGTCAGCATAAATGGCAAAAAAATACCATCAAAATCACTAGTCATAGCAAAATCAATAGTCTAGTTACCGGTGAGCAGCAGCGACCAGTCCCGCCAGCGTTCACTCAAACCGGAAGTTCCAAATGACTCCAAAAAATGATAAGAAATAATGGCCACTACCAGCAAAATCTGCAGTTACTTTTTCCCCAACAGAGAGATCCTACACATGGATACCATGAGCTATGCACCACCATATTTTATAGACAGAACTAGGAGGATTCACCCCCTACTTGCTTCGCTCACCAACCCCCAGGTTTGTTCCTGTGGAAATACAAGTAAAAGTGGTTTTTTTTTCATGAGAATTGTTACATATGCATTATGTGCACATTTTATTTTAAAACCTCATAAAAAAAACGACTGTGTGAAATGTTTGTGCTTGTGATTTGTTAATTGTCATTGCAAAAGCTATTCTGGTGGGAGTTTTAATACGAATGGCATATCAAGATGTCCTTTTTGCCGAAACAGTGTTTCGAGTTCAGCCAATAAAAATAAGAATATTTGATAAAACAATCTACTTACGAAAGTCAGAATATCCAGAGCCGATGTAGCTGGTGGCATTGTTTTATATGTACGACCATCCTGTTTCGCCATCTGGGAAAAGCAAAGGAAAGAGTAAAAGGTCGGCATGTGGCAATGTATTTGACATACATGACAAAGCATGCTTTGCCTTTGGATATACACGAACATCTGCTCTGTCTTTGACATCTCCATCTTTCGAAAGTATTATCGTTGACAATTCGTCACATGTGGGTTTATTATAAATGTGACTGTGATCTTTCGGATTCATATAGAAATCCAAGAAAATTTCTTTGTCCGTGTTTTGCTGATAACTTTCATATAAAGTGCGATACTTTTGAATGTATGGATTTGTATCCATTATTGGCTGTATAAGTTCCAGCACATCGGATCGTTTAACTCTTTCGATTCTATGTTGCATCGCTTCTCCGTAATCATACATATACATCTGACCAAATTGTGTTTTTTTTTTAAATTAAACATGTCGTAGCTGTGCGGGAATACAGATATTCATATCTCTGACTTAAACTTTAAACCCTTACAATATCTACATACTTCCGACATATCACCTATGTGCATATATTCAATCTCGTTTTGCTGTTCCGTTATTTCACCTAGTAATAATTTCCGTTTGCGTGAATGTGATCTGTACTCTGTTTTGTGATACATTCAAATTGTACTACTTTCATATTTTTTATGTTGTTCTGCCAAGGTTTTTTTGGAGCCTTTCGAATTCCACTGCTTTCATAATCTGTAACCTGCTCTGTGTATGGTGCCAACATGTTTGAACATCTTTATGAAGTTCTACTGTGTCTTTTACTATTTGTCATTAATTTCTGAACATGTTTGGACCTGCACGGTTTTCAATTCCACTTGTTCCGGGCTGATTATTACTTTCCTTGCCTAGGTAACCATCTGATGGGAACATGCTTCCAATGGATGTCAGTATGACATGACTTTACCATGTCACGTGTCATCTTTAACTTATCAATTGTTTTAGAGCTGCTCTTTCTTCTTCGCTTTTTAGATGACCATGATCTTGTTTGAAAATGGTTGTAAGTATGGTGGGACAACAACTGAGAGGTTAGATGACGTGATCTTGTTTAACAATGTGTGTAAGTAGGGCGTGACTTGCCATGGATGTCAGTATGATGTGACTTGACCATGACTTGACCATGTTGTGGGAACTGAAAGTGTCTCTGCCTCTCTGAAATGTCTCTCTGTCTCTCAGAAGATCACGTCTCATCGCAAGATTTTCTTTTATAATAGAAAGACATGGATGACACCAAGCTACTAAGTGACATCTGTGTCATGTGAATGGCAGCAAACATCACAATTGTAAACTGTTTGATCATGGCCATGCAGAAACAGCCATGATCCAACAACATGTTCTGGGACTTTGACATCTGGAACAGCTTTGGCATTTCAGGTATGGTGTGTTCTGTGAGCGTGATAACCACTTTAGCTTGTGAAGAACTGAGGTAATAGTGTGCGTATGGCATGTTCCAAGGCGACAACACTGCAGAACACTGAGCCAGTAAAACTTGGGGTGTAGAAAGAGTTCAGTTTAAATTAAAAGTCATTCTTTTCTCTTTTTGGTTAAATGTAAATAAAACAGCCAAAGTTCTACTGTTCTTTTTGCCAATCATTCTGGTGCATATGTCTTCCTTCATTAAATTCAAAAGTCAGTTGCAACAATACATTCATTTGCATTTACATTAATTGGAGTCTTAGGAACCTGAAGGACAGGAGCAATCTTAAAAAGATACATACACAGTATAAATAAATGAGGTATTGCCAAGGAGAAAGACTTTGTCAGGGTAAGGCCCTTTATGAAACAGAGAGCGGGAGAAAGCACAACCAATAACAGGCTGTCTAGATGTTATTGTGGGCAGGATGTGCCTCCAGGAAAAGCAATATATCTAAAATCATGGAAGAAAACCTCTAAAAGACCTTCTGGTGCTCTATGAGAAAATCTGTAAAGTTCCCATAGGGCAGGCTTTTCCAGCAAATGCTATGATTGCATGACCTTCTACCCAAGAAAATAAAATTGGACACTTAGCTGCTATAAATGCTTTAGGCCAGTTTAAGAACATAAAGCAATTTTACGAAACATTCAGTATAACTTGCAGTAGCTCACTGAAATAAACCTCTCTTCTGATTCATTTTGGACTTCTGTACCATTACTGTAGGAAAAATATGACACCAGAGAGTCTTCTTTAATTTCAGCGTACATATTATCACAGCTGTCACTATTGATTGGCTCCAGGTTAAGGGGAACACAAAAAGAGGAGGAGTCTCAGACTGTAAGTCAAATATGCCTGTTAGTTCTCTCCCTAGTGAAAAGAAACAGTTAAGGTGTCTAATTGCCATCTACATTTCCATCTATCTTCAGTGAAAAGTCTGATGACCTGGAAAGGACAGTAGATAGTGAAGTGAGAAAGAAAAAAAAAATCTTTCTGAAAGTTAATCAACTTGTTTCCAATGGCATATCTAACTAGCCGCTGACCATAATGTTGGAATATAATTTTTTGTTCTTTTTTCCATGTTCACCTGCCTTCCAATAAATAATGAGTCCCAGTTGGGCCCCATATCTTTTTCTTTATTTCTTTCTTGTTATTTACAAATATATATCTTACATTAATGTCAGTATAGCATTTTTATTTTGTTTATTAAAGGTGTAAATGGGTATAGAACTGTAAACCTGTCCAACTGAAATGCCCTACAATTGAATATAAATTCTTATTATATTATAGACCTCTGTATTTAGGAAAAACCCACCAAATCACTGTAATATATATATACATACAGTATATATATATACATACATATATATATATATACAATTATGTCTTGTACTAAATGTACAGTCGCAGTTGTTCTGCAGGTGTAGTACTGATCTGTATTGGTGAAGTGAGAGCCGAGTTTAAAGATAAAACTCTCGGTTTACTGGTTGATCTACATCCCTGTCATTATCCTGTGGTCATGGGCTGAGGGCAATGGCTGAAAGAATGTATGACAAATGATTTTTACTTCTTCTTCTTTCGGCTGCTCCCATTAGGGGCTGCCACAGCGGATCATCTTCTTCCATATCTTCCTGTCCTCTACATCTTGTTTGGTTACACCCATCACCTGCATGTCCTCTCACCACATCCATAAACCTTCGCTTAGGCCTTCCTCTTTTCCTCTTCTCTGGCAGCTCTATCCTTAGCATCCTTCTCCCAATATACCCAGCGTCTCTCCTCTGCACATGTCCAAACCAATGCAATCTCACCTCTCTGACTTTGTCTCCCAACCGCCCAACTTGAGCTGACCCTCTAATGTACTCATTTCTAATCCTATCCATCCTCGTCACACCCAATGCAAATCTTAGCATCTTTAACCATGCTGCCTCCAGCTCTGTCTTCTGCTTTCTGGTCAGTGCCACCGTCTCCTACCCATATAACATAGCTGGTCTCACTTATGTCCTGTAGATCTTCTCTCTCACTCTTGCTGATACCTGTCTGTCACTAATTACTCCTGACACTCTTTTTCACCTCTCTTTTATAATCTCCATTACTTTGAATTGTTGACCCCAAGTATTTAAACTCATCCAACTTAGCCAACTCTACTCCTTACATTCTCACCATTCCACTGACCTCCCTCTCATTTACACACAAGTATTCTGTCTTGTTCCTACTGACCTTCATTCCTCTCCTCTCTAGAGCATATCTCCAACTATCCAGGGTCTCCTGAACCTGCTCCCTACTCTCACTACAGATCACAATGTCATCAGCAAATATCAAAGTCCATGGGGACTCCTGTCTAATCTCGTCTGTCAACCTGTCAATCACCATTGCAACAGTTGATGTTTACTATTTGATTATATATTGACTATATTGAATGACTTGTGTTCTTGTTAATTGATAACTTTTGCCTCTAGCACACTTGAAAGGCATTTTAATTAAATCTTTTTGATCTATTTACCCAGTCCCTGTTGCTACTTTAGCACAAGGACAAGTATTGTCTAGTGTAGTAGAATCCTGACTCCAACTGCCTGTTTATCTGTAACTTACAAGGAGAAGAGTAATGGAACTAATCATGCACTTCATGTAATTAACAAGTGTATTTAAGAAGTGGAACAAGCAGCTGTAATTCAGTCACCTCCTTCCATGCACTGAGTGTCAAAATAAAAGTATTCTACTCATACTGAACTGGCTTTGTGAATTTGGCTTTGACACTTGGAGCTTTGTGCACATACCACCTCCCACACTCACCCTCATCGGCAGATAAGACAGTCTTTTCTGTCAAATTTATGTGGTGACTGGGGAGGCTCTCTCATGTTGATATGAATCCCAAGAATTCAGTGGACAAGAGCCTGACATAGCCCCCTCCCTATGGTAAGTTAACGGATGAAGTGAAAAAAATGAGGCAGCTCTATGAAAAGGGGGACAGTGAGGCCCAAGTTCCAGTATAGGACTGGATGAAGAAGAGGAGCTGAGAACAACTGTAGAGGAGAAAAGGTCCCCTGAAACGCAGTTAAGGACCGGAGTTGCTTCGACTCTCGGGGTCATAGGATGATACCAGGCCTTGAAGTAGTAAAAGCGATAAAGGAGGCTTTGGACAGAGAAAGGTAACATGAATGATAAAGGCTAACACTTTCTTACAGGAAGCTCCAGACTGGTCTAAATTGGAGGATGATCGCAAGTACGGGTGGCAGAAATTAAGTGTCTTCACAGGGTGGCTGGGCTGACACTCCTTAGAAGGATGAGAAGCTTGCTGATTTGGTAGAGCCTTCTGAGTAAAGTCAGAGGTGCCAGTTGAGGTGGATTGGGCATGTTTTAAGAATGTTCCCTGGGCAGCTCCCACTAGAAAAGCTCTGGGGATGTCACTCAGTTATACAAAAATATAAGTAACACAATATGATTGACCGTTACTAACCTCCATGTATTCTGTTTTTCTTCTTGGTATCCTGATGTGGTGCAGCTGCTCTACTCCCAAGCTGTTCTGCTGCCCATGGAAAAACCATCTCAAATTCTGTAAGCATTTAAATCATCAGGTGGAAAGAACTTGTCACAGCGCTCTGTGCCTACACTCATAGAAAAGCATTACACGAAAATAAACAAATCTATACAGTTCCTTGCTTCATAGGCAACACTCTTCAGGTCTCTTTGGGATCATTACAGAATATTCTCTTAACAAGTCAAGATGTGGTGGTGCGGGTCCAGCTCTAAGCTCCCTCTTCCATATTCGGGAGCCTCCTGAACCCGACACCATTGATAACATAATCGGATGAGCGTGGCAGATGGGGACAAAACACTCCAGGCAACAGGATGGTGGGAAGTGTTCAAGTGCTTTTATTAAACAATTTATTGAAGTGTCCAAATAAACAAAATAGTGCAGTGCTTCCTAAAAAAGTTCAATCAATGAATAATCCGTAAAAACAGTGAAAAACCTGGTGATTAAAAACAAAGCTAAAAACGAGAATAAAAACCAACAGCAGTCATTGGGTCAAACAAGCCAAGCACAACTCCTTCCTAGTCTCCCCAGCTCACCCACTGCTTGTTCAGCTGGTGGAGACTTCAGCAGCCGCGGTCCTCTCCATCCCTATCTCCATCTTGGCTGCTTCCATCGGCGTCTGCCAGACCAATCGGGTCAGTTGTCCTCTCATCATCCTTCTCGCTCATGCAGTTGTCCCTCAGATCCCTGAAGAGGACGCCACCTTGATCTCTCCCACTCTACTGCACACTCAGTGGGGTCGATCCGTCCCTAGAGTGCCGATCCTTCACTCTATTGCGGGACCTCTGGCTGGCTGGCTCATTCTCTCTCTCTCCCCTATAATACTGTATTCTCACTCACTATGCCTTTGTTTCTCTCATTTGTCTTCTTCTCTGTTCCCTCTTTCATGTGGCGGCCCATAATTGTATGGCTCAGTGGGTGCAGTGTCTCAATCATGCACTGCAGGAAGCCAATGAAGCAATTGAGAAAGATCACACCCTCACGTGCAGGTGCGTCTTGCCCCAATTACTTCACCAACTCCCCACAGCGGTGCGAGTGCACCCACTTATACTGACATGGCCAATGGATTATTTAATAAGACAGCCATTGTTTGAGAGCCACGGACCTGCTATACCACACAAGACAAGCCACAATTTTGTACAATTTTAATGCAACTTTGGATTTCTCCAGGGCTTAGGGTAAGCAGAGCCCTTTGTGGGAACAAGTTCTACACTATTGTATTTGAGTGAGAAATAGTGCTTTTTACATTTCTTAGACTTGTACTATTTATTTGAGCAATTATTTAGATGAGATGTAGCTTTTAAGTGAATAAACTGTGTAAGCAAGACGATTGTAAAGCTCATAAGCATTATTTTTCATTGTGTGCATTTAAACAGGAGTTAAACAGGAAAGTGCCTTTCAGCACAGAAGGATGAGTCAGCAAGCACATGACAATGACTTATAGGAATGACTAAAGTGTTTTTCAAGAGGAAGAGGATATTAACATGTATACAAGTAAAGTGAAAGTTATCGGGAGGTATGCAAATACTAATTTGGTGTCATAACCTTTAGACTGTAAAAACTTTAAGCTGAAATAAATTAACCAGAGTGTATGTGCTTGTAAAAGGGTATGAAATAACATGTTGAATAAAAGGTCCCAAGCACTTATATTTTTTTAGCTAAATGTAGATTCATTGACAAGTGATAAGACATGGCCACTTGTTCATTTTTGGCTGATACAACTATTTCTACTTGTATAATCAGCCACCATGAAATTCTACAAAGGAAATGATTTGGAAGCATGTCTTCGACATCACTGTCAGGCTAGCCACCTGCAATAGCGTCCCAAAGTTCACAAGAATCTCAGATGACCTAAGAAGAAAAAGACAATGCAGTGTCTTGCACTTTAAAGGAACACCATAGTTGGATTAAGAAGATAAAGACTGCAACAGCTAAAAAGTGAAATGAACTAATAAGAAACTTGCTGTATTGAATTATTCAGGTTGTATGCTTTCTTCTGTTTTAAATTATACTTTTTGATTTGCATGGTTTCTATACTAATAAGCACAAGTATGAACAACAACACAGCAAAATGCAAAAAAAACTGAACGGGTCTGAATGCTTTCTGAATCCACTGTACGTGTTAATCTTAAACCATAGTGAGTTTGTTTGTACTATAACTACAGTTTCTCTGTGAATGGCTGTTATTTACATCAGGTCAACAAATAGTAGTTAATACAATGTAGTGTTCCATAAACTTCATCTACTGCAAACAATATGGGACAACACACAATTAAATTTGGGCATTTTCATAGTAGCACGTCTGTATGAAGTGCAGCTTTAACACATCAAATTGTTGAAAACAATTATCATTAGTGCCAACTTTCGGCAACAACATGCAGGCTCAATGTTTAGGAATAAAGTTCCATTATTCTTCAGCATTGGTCTGCTGAATTAAATAGTTTGCAATTCTAACATTTTACAGAATGCAATCAGCAATAATAAGCACTTTATTATTATAAGCATCAGAAGATGTTCTGATTGCTGATTACCTGTTCTATGCCCAAATTACTAACCTGGGTGATGAAGAACTAACTTTTAGCTCTTCAGATGTAGTTTTGTAATTTGTTTTTCTACAGCTCTCTCCAGTGAGTACAGGCTCAGAGTGCTGTAACAAATTTACAGACAAAATACTCTACAAATTACATAATGTGCATTATCACGCACGTCAGAGGGTCACCTTTCAGGCTCATCAGTGGTAAGCAGTACCATTGTGGGATAAAAGGGGACGCTCCCACTGATGGTATTGTCTCTTTTTTCATGTCCAACTCCGCCCATTCTGGTTCAGCAATTATAAAGCTGAAACACTCCAGGAAGGGGTCATTTCATTTCAGGACGAGCTGACCACTGGACTTCAGTCTGACCCTGGGACTGCTCTACAGAGACTTGAATCACTTTAGCCATATCAGTCAATACTGCCTTCATTTGTTTTGTTGTTATTTTCGTCACAATGTACCTGTTTATTTTGTGGGACTACTTAGTCATTAAAAAGGTTGATCCGTCTGAAGCCCCATCATTTCTTGAATACAACATACATAAAACTACCAATTAGTCTAAACACGCAGTAATACAAGCTTTTTCAAATTGTAACATATGTCTATCAATGCTGTCACTCAGATTTGACCAGATGACAATGGGTAGGATAATAAACCACTGGAGGGGTGCATCGTTGATTATAATGCAAATTCAAAGGCACAGTCACACTTCTAGAGGCCTAGACCAACTAGCTACCCACCCTCTTCTTGGCATTCTACAATATTACTGTTACATATAAAAGTTTGGACAATCCAAAACACACTTTCAAATCTACCATGAAGTACTTCAAGAAACACAAGCAGAAGGTACTGGAATGGCCCTTGTAGTTCCCAGACTTCAACATCATTGAAAACCTCTGAGCAGACCTCAGATATGCTGTATAGATGGAAGCAATTTATTTACAAGGGAGAAAACAAAAACCTGTTAGTAACTGCTGACTTGCCCGTGTACCCAAACTTTTCCATATGCCATTTACTTTTTTTATTTTTTAATGAATTAAATACAGTGAATTGTAACTGTATATTAGCAATTTCATAAAAATGCCATTGTTTTAGTTTGTTTTATGTTGTCCCCGCTACCACTGTATATATATGTGTATATATATATATATATTGAATGTGAGCTTATTAGGACACATCATATGAGAAAACTTGTATGTCATTATATAGCCACTAGAAAAAAAGCCATCTTGCTGGTGACCTTTACTGTCATGTCTCAGTTACCTACTGCAGTTTTGCCATTTAATGGATAGCCATAGAATAGACAATATTGTCATGAAAAAGTTATAAAGCTTCAGATGTTTTGAAACTACTAGATTTGTTGCGAGATTAATTTTTTGATAATAACAGTGATCAAGATAGTAATAATCAATTGGATGATATTTAACCAACCTCTAGGCTCTGGCACTAATGTGGATAGATGCACCAAATGTCCATTACATGGATATCCTGCCACCCCACTGACTGCAAGCAGTCACCAACTACCAAATATGTTGTGTGCAACAAATGTGGATAGTGCAAAGAAATGTTAAGAAGTGTTATACGTATCTGCAGCACATGTGCTTCTAAGCCTGCACTCTGTGTGGTGCCATGCTTCAAGAACTCTCATTCAAATGGTGACCTTTACACGTTGCTGGTGAAAATAAAGTAATTAACGGTTTCTTGACATTTTTGATAGAGTTACATGTTGCTGGTGAAAATAAAGTAATTAACGGCTTCTTGACATTTTTGATAGAGTTACTGTTGATAATGATTTTTTTCCTCTTTAATATACAGTATTACTTTACATTCTTTATGAGATTTGATTGAGTTCATTACTTTTCCTATATGCATAGACCTATACTGGAGCATTCTAGTAATAAATGGTTCAGTGGTCAGTGTGTTAAAAGGGCCAGGAAAAGAATATGAGATCACCAAGAATACTAAGTCCATAATGACTCAGGAGTTTGCATCAATAGGTTGTTATGTATAAGTCTGAATTTTTGTGTACTTTATGTTTTGTCATTGTTTCTGTTACTTTTGACTTACTATTTTTTTTTTATATTATTTGTTTATTATTGGTTAACTGTGTGCTGTCCCTTTGAGTCTACATATGTCCCATTTCCTCTGTGGGTGGTTCCCCAGGTCAGTCAGACATTATCCTGAGCTCTCCCTCTGGCTATTTAAACAAGAGAAACCAGAGCTCAGACAACATTTTCGCTGAAATCATTTGGAGCTTTTTTTGTTTGCTTTTGTGTTTTGCCATTTCTTTGCTTTTTCTGGTTCCTTGATATTTTTGTTACTGTGTTCTGATCACGATCTTTGGATTTTTAATCATTTGCACTTGGATTGCCTTTTAGGGAATTCCTTTATTGCTCTTTGAGATTCTTTTTGTTTTTTTCTTTTTTCATAGACATGTTGCTTTTATTATGAAGATTCTTCATTGCTTTTGCTTTTTAGTCAGCTTCTGCCTCTTATGAGGCATTTTAAGACATTATGTAACTACTGAACTTTGTTAACCAGCTCCACCATTATAACCAGGCAGAAGTGTACTGCTGGGAGCAAAAACTGGATTTAGTGATTCTCCTCTGGGCTGGTCAGTGAAGACCCTAACCTTTGGAGGCCTATTGACAATTCCATCATGTTTGACATAGGTCTGTAGTTTATTCACAGAAAATTACAAGGGAGTGTTGCTAGATGGATGCTAAGGCTGAGATGCAATTAGGCTGGAAGAAAGCTGTTTTGCTGTTCAAGAGTCTCTGGGTGTGAATGGCACAAGAAGAGATCAGAAAGCCTGCACACCATGTGTGGCTCTCACTTTTACAAAGTTGAATTCATTACAGTGTCATGTTTGCAGATGAAACACTTGTTTATTGTCTCTAAATTTTTGAGTTGATCTTCTATCTCATCTGAACTTTCCACAACCATTTGTCATTATGCCTCACATTATAGTTGGCAAACTGATTGAATAAAAATGAGTATTTCTTGATTACCTAAAATTCTTGATTTGATCAAAATTTTTCATTTTTGAACAACAAAAGTTACAGCAAAGGGTGCCTAAGCCGATGAAGTCCTCACATCTGCAGGAGCCCTTCAACACAGCTCTCTGTCTCCACCTATAGTCATTGACCTATTGTTTATTTTGAAATTTAGTATTCTTTTACAGTTAAATACATTTTAAATAAGGATATGATTTAGGGTTTCACATTTTCCTTTCCTTTCCTCCCCCTTGTCGATTTTATTACAGCACATTTCCAAGTGATTTTAGAACACAGTATCTATCTTGAGATTGAAGCTGCTGAACTAGACAAGATGTCTGTTGTGATGCAACACCACAAAATGGCAAAAAGGGGTGTACAGACTTCACTGGTCAGCCTTAGAAACAGGCCTCACCCCAGGCAGCCAGACCCCTAACTTAAGAAGCAAGCGTTCAGGCCCAAGCATTGGGGACTGGCTTTAAAAGTTCAAAAATAATTTTAAATATCCTGAAAACATAAAAATGGGGGGGATATAGTGAGGAAAACTGTGAAACTATCTGGTTTGAAGGAGAAAGACAAAAATATGTTCTTTAAAGAAATTAGCAAATAGACAACAAAAAAGGGAAGTTAATACAAAAATGCGGCAAATAATGCAAGCTAAAGCTAAAAAGACTAATCCAAAATTCAGAAACCAAAGAGAAAACAAAAACCTAGGAAACCAGTAAAGCTAAGAATAGTACTCACACAAGTAATGTACTCTACCGTAACCAATGGACTTCTGAGACACTCATCCTCTCAATCTCAGTATAAAGCCTGACGGCAATCCCACAGAGTGACTTCATGATGGCTCCACATCTTCCACCAACAAAAGACAACAAATATGACCTTGCAATACATAAACATTAATCAAAATTTATCTATAACATTATTAACAAACATTACAGAATAACCAAAAATGCACAAAAATAATTTGAAAGCAACAAAAATAACTCTCATATTGTATCTATCTTATCTATTTTGATTTCCAGTACTATGCATAACTATGTTAGAAACAGCTCCCTTTTGCTATCTTGACTATAGGAAGTGGCAACACGTAACATTGCCACTGCAAATGAAGGGTAGTACTAAGTACTTCCTGGTGTCAAAGATTTTAAATTTTGGAGTTTCAGGAAGACAAAACTTTGTGTGTTTTTCAGGTATTTTTGGTAATGGCTTCAGTAGGATTTTTTGACATGTTTTTTCCTTCATTTCCTTGTTCTTACTTTCTTGTTGTTGACTTTTGTCACCTATGGTAGAATGTCAGTATTGCAGTACCTTTAGCTGAATCTTACTGGCTTGTGATACAAGTGAAATTAAACAGTAGTGTGCACATTCCTTGAGGTTTGATTCCTTTGGCACTGGAAAATAGACTGACCTTATTGAATATGTCAGCCAATTAGTTGTTTTACAGATTTGTTGGTCTACTTCAGTCAGCACATTCATAGATTCTTTCTCAGTTATTTGTTATATTTTCGGGGTAACACCGTCACTTTGTATGGCCTTCCTTTTTGGCAGTATGTTCAGGGAATATCTGACTCCATATTCCAGAAATAAAGGTTCTTCCATGTAGCTGATATCATCAATAGCATCCTGATCACTGATTTTTACTAGTGGAAATTTTTTGTGTATTCCTTCAATTTCACCAAAAGCCCCAATTTATTTCAGTAAATAGCAATCTAAGAGATTTACTGCATTTATTTTTTCCTAAAACGTTAACACAGCCTTCCTTTCTCAAAAGCCTTTATTCACTAATCTGAACATTTTCTTGCAGATCTTATTCAAGTCCTCAACTGTTTCAAAAACAGGAATAAAAATAATTACTTTACAAAAACTGATTTTAACTTCCTTTGTAATTCACATTTTAATTTCTTGCACATATACAGTATTTAGAGTGTATATTTAATTTGTTCCATTAAGTATTTTTCTGAAACTTAATTGTTTTCTTACGGAATGTCCTTTTTCTGTGTAACACTTTCAGGGCTGATGTTAACTTTTGTCAAAATTCAGGGGTAGAGGACGTGGCTGTAAACTGAGACAAAACTCACCCTTACTTTTTAGTTTGACTCTCTTTGCTTGAAGGAACGTTACGTAGCTTTGTCGATTTGACCTAGATTCCCTGTGTGTGCAGGAGTAGCGAAGATCAAACATCCTCAAAAATGGCATCAGCATCTGGTGAGACTAAAGCAAATGTGCAAAGCAAAATACTCCATGGACGTTTTCTATATTATCACTGAATCAGACTCTGACTTTTCGGACTCTGAGTTTGAAGTAAGTGATCTGGAGATGGAGATCAAAAACGAAATTGAGGTACCAGCATCAGCCTACAGATCCCCAGTTGATCGTGGTACTGAACGCGTTCGTGTAGCTGATATGCTTACAGCAGCATTTGCTTAGGAGGACCAGCACTTATGATGACAAGAGGTACAAACCATATTGTGTCACACAGCAACTGCCACTGTCACCCACCTGCTGTGCAAAGACAGAGAGGTAGCCGGCCCGCCATGCATTCCTGATGGCCATCGAGCCGCCCCTGTGTAGCCACAGCTGCCAGAGATGCCAAACAGGCGCCAACAGCAGCCATAGCACATAGCGACAGACGTTTTATGTTGATTTATTTGTGAAACCAGTGCACTGTGTGTTTTTCAAAAAAAGAGTTTTTTGGAAAAACATATTCAGCCCTCAAAGAGTTAAATGATTACATTTTTATTTCTTTTCTTGTGACAGGTAAAGATTTGAACAAAATGTTCACAAAAATGGTGATATTTAGTTAATAAAGATAATTATAGTTTGACTGTCTATAGGCTTTCTGTTTTTGAGATTTTTGGTTCCTCATTCAAATGACACTTGCACTGAAGCAGTCATTGTATACTTCATTGCATCTCATTACAAGGCACTTCATGTCCATTAAATTGCACATCAGGCAAAAGTGCAAAAATTGCAAAACTATTTGAACCAGAAAGTTAAATCTAGGACTTTGAAGGTCTGAGCCCACTATACCACCATGCCACCTTAAGAAAAGAATAAATATTATTAAAACTATTGAGTCACATTTAAGTTTAATGCCGAATGCACTGGTATCTTTCAAAAGCCATGCCTTCAATTTTCTGCTGTTTGACTACATACAAATTACTATCAATCTAGATAGTGTTAAATCTGGATTTAATCACAAATCATTTGTAGTAAATATTAACTACAGCAGAATGATGGGAATCTATATTCTGCTGCTGAGGTATTCTTGCTGCAGGTTATGAACTTCAAAATTTAGTATAACAGAAACGCTTTGCCAAATAATTAATTGAAATGATTTGTACAAAGTAGCAGTAGGATGACATGTTAACTCTTTGGGAAAAAAAAAACATAAAAAAATGTTCAATAATATCCTAAAGCAATGATCAGCATCCGGGATTAAAAAATAATTTTTATTCAAGTCAGTGTTTGTGATAGTTTCCATAGTTTTGAAAGCTATTGCAAATAGCCATTTGCAAACCAATTTAATTAAAAAGTCTTTAACCAAAGCACTGTGAGAGCTTTTAAGTGGAATGTTGGCTTTTGAAAGCATATCTCCCAGTAAATGGCAGAACATTACCTTTGTCTCGGTGATTTTCGCTTGCGTTCTGAAACGACTAATTCAGGGTAGGATGCTCTGCTTCAGCTAAAGGTTGGGCCACTGTAAAATACACACTCCTCAGCTATTACTTTTGTCCGCATCTCAGCCTTACCATTATGCTTTATACCCTAATTTATTACACATTACTGAACTAAATCGCTTGTTGTATTACTTTCAAAACTAAAATATTTTGGAATGCTTAGTTAAAAATTAAATATAATGAGTCTGATTTTAAAACTGTTTTTACAGTTTGACTATTTTCTTCTTCAAATAAAGTAAACTAAGTTTATTCAAAACAATTTTATGGAGAAACTGTTTTAATTATGGTAGTAGTTGTGAATTTCCCATCGGGATTAATAAAGTATCTATCTATCTATCTATCTATCTATCTATCTATCTATCTATCTATCTATCTATCTATCTATCTATCTAGTAGTGGATAGTCGTAATAGATTTGAATGGGTTGTTTGTTTCACTTGCAATTTTATGAGAGTCACTAAAAGATACAGGACTTCCAGATCACATTGCAATAATACTTGCACAACTATCCCAAGTGCAAAAAAAATATATTATAACAAGAGACTGTACTATTCATAGTTCTTTTATAATTTTGTATTCCTTTTTCGAGGTGTAAATTCAAATTAGTATTTACTTTTTTGTAATGCTAAATCTAATAAATTTAATACTATTAGATTGTTTTTTGCCTCTTTTCTGACTCCATTTTGTTTACACTGTCTGGGAGCCGCCATTTTGTGACGTCTGCTATGGTATTCAGAACTGGGGTTGTGACACATAATATCAGGACTGAGACAGTATAAAGATTGCACTTTTGAGTTCTCTTTATTCTAGTTTGATGGATTGGAATACTTAGTGCTCTGCTTTTGTAAATTAATTTTTGCTACTTTAACAACATTATTTTGACTTGATTTAGAGCAGGCGTCAGCAACCTACGGCACGGCACGGGGAAAAATTTTCAATGGCACTCTGATTGAATTGAAATCTAGTAAAAAATTACATTTTAATTGCAGTGCATACGTTCATTTTGTCACCTTATGTTTTGCGTATGCGACTTACATGGAGATCATGTGCTCAGTGCAGGCCGTGGTACATTAAAACAAACCTCATTATTATACTGTATTTTAATAACAAAGCACGTGTTCACGCTCCACATCCCCACCTACGTTTTGCGCATGCAACTCAAATGTAAAGGGAAACCATGTGTTCAGTGCAGGCTGTGGTACGTTAAAACAAACCTCTTGTTATTATTAAATAATATACTGCCCTAAAACGACTCAAAAAGACAAAAACTTGATGTTCACTCTTTTCAAAACTCTTGGACGAATGAATATGGATTTGTACAACAAAAGGATCGTGCTGTGTGTGTGTTATGCTGTGAAAGTGTTGTGTGTCATATATCAAGTGTACAAAGACATTATCAAACTAAATATTAGTCCATATTTAAAAACTCTGATGAGAAAAGTGAACCTATAAAAAGGGCTGTTTCTGGCTTTAAGAAACAAACTGCTTATTTTAGTGAAATAACTGGAACCAAAAATAAAGCCACTGAATGTAGTTATACAATTACTTCTCATGAATTGATTAATAGCACTGATTAATAATAAAGAATGATTAATCATACTAGAATTCTTGATAATTTTTTCTTATTCAAACTATGTATTTTGTACTGAAAAAACTTGTAATTTATAATTTGTAATACAATTTTTACTAAATGTGTTGAAAATTTAAATTTGACCAAACATTCTTTTCGCATGTGATCCTATGTATTTTAAAAATATTGAATGACCATTAATATAAGATCCGGTTATAATAAGCTTCAAAAGTATGCCCATTATAACCGGACCAATTTTGATACTGTACATTACAAAACTGGTAGAATTATTATGTCTGCACCCAGAATAACATTGTAAAATAGGTTCGACACGACACAGCTAAAAGGTTGCCGACCCCTGATTTAGAGTATTGTTTTGGTTTGACAAAAAAATGGCTTGATTTTTTGATATAAGAACTTAACCTGTTTTCTGACTTACTTTTAATCCTCTCTAGCCCTCTATCAAAATTATTTCTGCTACTTTTAGCAGAATACCTCAACCTCTAATTCTTTACCCTGGGAGGTCACAAGGCAAACTCATTTAAACCTCTCTATGTGTGCTCATTGAGGTCCAACTTAAGCTCTGCCAATTAGCCTAACTTTTACAACTTTGGAAAATGTGAATGTGCAGATTCTCTCCATGCATTCCCATGAATTCATTACAGTGTCATGTATTTGCAGATGAAACACTTGTTTATTGTTTTTAAATTTTTGAGTTGATCTTCTATCTCATCTGAACCTTCACATCCATTTGTCATTTTGCCTCACATTATAGTTGGCAAACTGATTGAATAAAAATGAGTATTTCTTGATTACCTAAAATTCTTGATTTGATCAAAATTCTTCATTTTTAAACAACAAAAGTAACAGCAAAGGGTGCCTAAGCTGATGAAGTCCTCACATCTGCAGGAGCCCTTCAACATAGCTCTCTGTCTCCACCTATAGTCATTAACCTATTGTTTATTTTGAAATGTAGTATTCTTTTACAGTTAAATGCTTTTATCACATCCTGCATCGATTATTGTAATTCCCTACTGGTAGGTGCCCCTTCTAATCTTATATCAAAGCTCCAGCTTATTCAAAACTCAGCTGCAAGAGTCCTTACTCGAACCAGCAGCAGCAAGCACATCACACCCATCCTGCTCCGTCTTCACTGGTTCCCTGTGTCATACAGAATCGAATATAAAATCCTACTAATAACTTACAAAGCCTTAAATAACCTCGCGCCTAACTACATCAGTGACCTTCTCCATCACTATGTGCCTGCCCGCCCACTAAGGTCCTCTGATTCTGGCAATCTTGTTGTGCCCCTCAATAATGTACACTCCATGGGTGACAGGGCCTTCAGCTGTATAGCGCCCAGACTCTGGAATGACCTACCAAAATTAATCAGGTCAGCTGACTCCATGAATTCTTTTAAAAAACAACTCAAAACTCATCTGTTCAGGAAGGCTTTTAGCTCTACTTGACTTTATTACCCTTCTCTCAGTTTACTTCTCTGTCAAGATGCTAATGTAACCTGTGTGTGTGTGCCAGACCATCAATTATGTTGTCTGTTTCTTTTTTTTTCAGAATTCACTGTCTTAATCTTCTTTATTTATTTATCTGGTTTGTACAATGCTATATACTGTATATGCTGCCGTTCTTTATTATATTCTGTAAGTGCCTTGAGCATGGGAAAGGTGCTATATAAATAAAATGTATTATTATTTATTATTATTATTAAATATCTTTTAAAATATGGATATGATTTAGGGTTTCACATTTTCCCTTCCTTTTTTCCCCTCATTGATTTTATTACAGCACATTTCCAAGTGAGTTTAGCACACTTGGCATCTTGAGATCAAAGCTGCTGAACTAGAGAAGATGTCTGTTGTGATGCAACAGCATAAAATGGCAAAAAGGGGTGTACAGACTTCACTGGTCAGCCTTAGAAACAGACCTCACCCCAGGCAGCCAGGCCCCTAACTTAAGAAGCAGGCATTCAGGCCCAAAATTGGGCACTGGCTTTAAAAGTTCAAAAATAATTTTAAATATCCTGAAAACACAAAAATGGGGGATATAGTGAGGAAAACTGTGAAACCATCTGGTTTGAAGGAGAAAAACACAAATATATTCTTTAAAGAAATTAGCAAGTAAACACCAAAAAAGGGAAATTAATACAAAAATGAGGCAAATAATGCAAGCTAAAGCTAAAAAGACTAATCCAAAATTCAGAAACCAAAGAGAAAGCAAAAACCAAGGATACACCAGTAAATCTAAGAAAAGTACTCACACAAGTAATGTACTCTACCTCAACCAATGGACTTCTGAGACACTCATCCTCTCAATCTCAGTATAAGGCCTGACGGCAATCCCACAGAGTGACTTCATGATGGCTCCACATTTTCCACCAACAAAAGACAACAAATAGGACCTTGCACTACATAAACATTAATCACAATTTACCTATAACATTATTAACAAACATTACAGAATAACCAAAAACGCATAAAAATAACTTGAAAGCAACAAAAATAACTCTCATATTGTTATTTTGATTTCCAGTACTATGCATAAATATGTTAGAAACAACTCCCTTTTGCTATCTTGACTACAGGAAGTGTCAACACGTAACATTGCCACTGCAAATGAAGGGCAGTACTAAGTACTTCCTGGTGTCAAAGATTTTAAATTTTGGAGTTTCAGGAAGACAAAACATTGTGTGCTTTTCAGGTATTTTTGGTAATGGCTTCGATAGGATTTTTTGACATGTTCTTTCTTTCATTTCGTTGTTGTTTCTTTCTTGTTGCTGCCTTTTGTCACCTATGGTAGAATGTCAGTATTGCAGTACCTATAATCTTACTGGCTTGTGATACACGTGAAATTAAACAGTAGTGTGCACATTCCTTGACGTTTGAGTCCTTTGGTACTTGAAAATAGACAGACCTTATTGAATATGTCAGCCAATTAGTTGTTTTACAGATTTGTTAGTCTACTTCAGTCAGCACATTCATAGATTCTTTCTCAGTTACTTGTTATATTTTCGGGGTAACACCATCACTTTGTATGGCCTTCCTTTTTGGCAGTATGTTCAGGGAATATCTGACTCCATATTCCAGAGCTAAAGGTTCTTCCATGTAGCTGATATCATCAATAGCATCCTGATCATTGATTTTTACTAGTGGAGATTTTCTGTGTATTCCTTCAATTTCACCAAAAGCCCCAATTTACTTCAGTAAATAGCAATCTAAGAGATTTACTGCATATATATTTTTCCTAAAACGTTAACACAGCCTTCCTTTCTCAAAAATCTTTATTCAATAATCTGAACATTTTCTTGCAGATCTTATTCAAGTCCTCAACTGTTTCAAAAACAGGAATAAAAAAGGAATCCATTGGACATTTAAAGAACTGTTCCTGAGACAATAATTACTTTACAAAAACTGATTTTAACTGCCTTTGCAATTCACATTTTAATTTCTTGCACATATACAGTATTTAGAGTGTATATTTAATATGTTCCATTAAGTATTTTTCTGGAACTTAATTGTTTTCTTATGGAATGTCCTTTTTCTGTTTAAATGATTACATTTTTATTTCTTTTCTTGTAATAGCTAAAGATTTGAACAAAATGTTCACAAATATGGCGAGATTTAGTTAATAAAGATCATTATAGTATGACTGTGTAAGCTTTAAAAAATATAAGACATAAAGCAAACAAAAGCTTTCTATTTTTGAGATTTTTGTTCCTCATTCAAATAACACTTGCACTGAAGCAGTCATTGTATATTTCATTGCATCTAATTACAAGACACATCATGTCCATTAAATTGCACATCAGGCTAAACTACAAAAATTACAAAACTACGAGCTGTATATACCCGGCGTTGCCCGGGGCAGAAGTAACCTAATCGGTCAAACACTTACATATATACCAAAGTAAACATAATCGGTCAAACAGTTACATATATAAAAAAACCGAACCTAATCGGACAAACAGTTTCATATATACAGAAGCGAACCTAATCGGACAAACAGCTAATCTATATACATAAGCAAACCTAATTGGTCAAACAGTTACATAAATACAAAAGCAAACCTAATCGATCAAACAGCTTCATATATACAGAAGCGAACCTAATTGGTCAAACAGTTATGCATGTGCAGAATGATTTTACAAACATTATGCGTGTTAACAATCATTAAAAAGAAAAGATTGAGGAACTCTTCTTCTATATGTGATGAAGCCACTAATAACACAGATTTTTTTCAGGACCCAGCTGTTTCATAACTAAACTACTGCCACCCCAAAGTAATGCTTAATAGTGGTTTTTGGGGTAGCTGTGGAATAAAAAGGGTGTTTTTTAGTCAGTAAGAATCTGACACTACCCTTCAGTACGGGCTGAAGGGTGCCTATGCAAGGTTTTACATCCTTCCCGTATGGAAAAAAAAACATAGTAAACTTTTTTTTGATCATTATAGATAATCTCAGTCAAATCGAAGTACGCATTGTCAATTTATTTTTATGTAATTTTTACTTTTTCACAAAGCCATCCCATGCCAATTTGTATGAATAAACTTTTGCTAGAGAGTTAGCAAAAGTTTATTCATGCACATATTTTAATACGGATAATCTATCTCTAATCAAGGTTCTCATTTTCATTCTAATTAAAAATAATAATAGATACTCATTTTTTTCTTCTGTTTTAGAAAAACCAATCTATGCCACCTACGTCTTCGTCAAGTCAGCTTCATCCAGCTTTATCACATATAGAAGAAGAGTTCCTCAATCTTTTCTTTTTAATGATTGTTAACACGCATAATCTTTGTAAAATCATTCTGCACATGCATAACTGTTTGACCAATTAGGTTCGATTCTGTATATATGAAGCTGTTTCATCGATTAGGTTTGCTTTTGTATTTATGTAACTGTTTGACCAATTAGGTTTGCTTATGTATATAGATTAGCTGTTTGTCCGATTAGGTTCGCTTCTGTATATATGAAGCTGTTTATCCGATTAGGTTCGCTTTTTTTATATATGTAACTGTTTGACCGATTACGTTTACTTTGGTATATATGTAAGTGTTTGACCGATTAGGTTACTTCTGCCCCGGGCAACGCCGGGTATATACAGCTCGTATACATATACACACATACATGCAGTTTTAATAACACAGAAATCAATATAAACATTAACATCATTATCATATGAGAATATGAAGTAATATATAAGAAGCACATTTCATATAAATATAAATTATTAAACAGTAAAATCTTCTTCTGTAATTTGCTACCGTGGCCATTTGTGTGTCTGTCCAGGATTTTAAATGACCTATAGCTCGCAAACCGTTGCACCTATACACTTGAAATGTGGTACACATATAGTACGTCACGTCTACTATCCGCTTTATGGGTGATGATTGTTTTAGTCTTTTTATCTTTATTTTATTTTATTGTACAATCAAGTCGTATCTGCGCACAGCAGGGCAGCCGTGGGCGGATGCGTATGGTGTATTCACTCGATGTTATCGTGCATTGCGCTGTCAGTGGTATTTTGATAAAAGAATTTGAACAACATATAAGAAGCGTATAAATTATGAAACAGTAAAACATTAACATTTAAGAAGTAAAGTTACATTAAGTACTACTGCTGTGCCTTTGGGTATACCTCATTTTTTGTTTGCCCATTACATGCTTAAATGTATACATTTTTTGGTGCACCTACCCGAGAACACGCGACATATAACCGAGCGTGGGAGAAGCATGGATTTTAAACACGCGTTGAGTTGATGTGCTGGTCTCCCTCGTGAAATAACTGGTAATGTTTGACTAAAATCTACAGCGAGTAAAAAGACATTAGCTCCTATTTTTTTTTTTACGATCTCTGAGATGTTGCTTTTTTCGGTTCAAGGCTTCATAAGCTCTTTTATGTTGTATGGTGTACTTATCCCAAACCATCATCTTTGAATGTTGCAAGACTTTCGCCTTGTATGTAGATCGGGGTAATTACATTCATTGCATTCCTAGTCTGAATCACAATGTGATTGTATGGGTGGTTACCTGGCACTGTAGGGTTGCCACCTGTCCTTTAAAATACGGAATCGTGCCGCGTTTGAGAATGAAATTGCGCGTCCCGTTTTGAATCAATACTGGACGGGATTTATCCCGTATTTTTTTTATCATTTTTTTTTTAAAGCAGCGTCTCATGCAAATCATCCCACACGCATTTTATGAAGATGCCTCCTTTCCTACTTTTGATTGGGTAATACTTGATGTCATCGTTAGTTTGATTGGTGTTTTTAACTGTCCAGTGAGTAGGGCGTGTCTTTCAACCGTAAGCAGATTTTTTGCACTGGTATCACTGACCTCGACGACGGCGACGTTATACGTCAAAAATAAATTACTATAAATGACGATTTTAGCGATACTTTATTACGACG
This sequence comes from Erpetoichthys calabaricus, assembly GCF_900747795.2. Classification (NCBI taxonomy): domain Eukaryota; kingdom Metazoa; phylum Chordata; class Cladistia; order Polypteriformes; family Polypteridae; genus Erpetoichthys; species Erpetoichthys calabaricus. Next base: position 38,242,127 of record NC_041399.2, read on the forward strand.
GCGGCTACATAGACACGATCAAATAAAAACAAAAAAATCAAATAATCATTCTACATTTTCAAAACGTCGAAAAAACGACGGAATGAAAAAAAGGCCCACCCGACGACCCACCCATTCCATTTTTATATATATAGATTTAAACCAGAAAGTTAAATCTAGGACTTTGAAGGTCTGAGCTCACTATACCACCATGCCACCCTAAAAAAAAAATAAATATTATTAAAACTATTGAGTCACATTTAAGTTTAATGCCGAATGCACTAGTATCTTTCAAAAGCCATGCCTTCAATTTTCTGCTGTTTGACTACATACAAATTACTATCAATCTAGATAGTGTTAAATCTGGATTTAATCTCAAATCATTTGCAGTAAATATTAACTACAGCAGAATGATGGGAATCTATATTCTGCTGCGGAGGTATTCTTGCTGCAGGTAATGAACTTCAAAATTTAGTATAACAGAAACGCTTTGCCAAATAATTAATTGAAATGATTTATACAAAGTAGCAGTAGGATGACATGTTAACTCTTTGGAAAAAAAAAATGTTCAAATAATTTCCTAAAGCAATGATCAGCATCCGGGATTAAAACATCATTTTTATTCAAGTCAGTGTGTGTAATAGTTTCCATAATTTTGAAAGGTATTACAAATAGCCATTTGCAAACCAATTTAATTAAAAAGTCTTTAACCAAAGCACTGTGAGAGCTTTTAAGTGGAATGTTGGCTTTTGCACGCATATCTCCCAGTAAATGGCAGAACATTACCTTTGTCTCGGTGATTTTCGCTTGCGTTCTGAAACGACTAATTCAGGGTAGGATGCTCTGCTTCAGCTAAAGGTTGGGCCACTGTAAAATACACACTCCTCAGCTATTACTTTTGTCCGCATCTCAGCCTTACCATTATGCTTTATACCCTAATTTATTACACATTACTGAACTAAATCGCTTGTTGTATTACTTTCAAAACTAAAATATTTTGGAATGCTTAGTTAAAAATTAAATATAATGAGTCTTATTTTGAAACTGCTTTTACAGTTTGACTATTTTCTTCTTCAAATAAAGTAACCTAAGTTTATTCAAAACAATTTTATGGAGAAACTGTTTTAATTATGGTAGTAGAGGATAGTCGTAATAGATTTGAATGGGTTGTTTGTTTCACTTGCAATTTTATGAGAGTCACTAAAAGATACAGGACTTCCAGATCACATTGCAATAATACTTGCACAACTATCCCAAGTGCAAAAACAATTTATTATAACAAGAGACTGTACTATTCCATCCATCTATCCATTTTCCAACCCGCTGAATCCGAACACAGGGCCACGGGGGTCTGCTGGAGCCAATCCCAGCCAACACAGAGCACAAGGCAGGGACCAATCCCGGGCAGGGTGCCAACCCACCGCAGGACACACACAAACACACCCACACACCAAACACACACTAGGGCCAATTTAGAATCGCCAATCCACCTAACCTGCATGTCTTTGGACTGTGGGAGGAAACCGGAGCGCCCGGAGGAAACCCACGCAGACACGGGGAGAACATGCAAACTCCACGCAGGGAGGACCCGGGAATCAAACCCAGGTCTCCAGGTCTCCCAACTGCGAGGCAGCAGCGCTACCCACTGCGCCACCGTGCCGCCCCTGTACTATTCATAGTTCTTTTATAATTTTGTACTCCTTTTTCGAGGTGTAAATTCAAATTAGTATTTACTTTTTTGTAATGCTAAATCTAATAAATTTAATACTATTAGATTTTTTTTTGCCTCTTTTCTGACTCCATTTTGTTTACACTGTCTGGGAGCCGCCATTTTGTGACGTCTGCTATGGTATTCAGAACTGGGGTTGTGACACATAATATCAGGACTGAGACAGTATAAAGATTGCACTTTTGCGTTCTCTTTATTCTAGTTTGATGGATTAGAATACTTAGTGCTCTGCTTTTGTAAATTAATTTTTGCTACTTTGAGTGCTACACACTCCTCAGCTATTACTTTTGTCCGCATCTAAGCATTAACATTATGCTTTATACCTAACGTGACCATTTTTTTCCTCTCAAAACAGGACATCTACTAATTTTTAGGTAATAGTATGTGTATTCAAGAAAACACATATTTCTTCATAGTTTTTATTTGTTAATGAAAAGAACAGCAATGAACACATGAAAATAAATAATTTATGTGGTCTTATATTTTTCTGAAATTTGCTTAAGTACAGTATATTTGGTGTTGATTTAAAATAAGAATGAAATTCTTGGCAGGATTTCTTAAAATTTACTTTGGTAATTAACATTGCTTTAAGAACTGCGACTTGCAACTGTGTTTTTTCGCTCGTCCACAATTTATTCATAAGAGAAAAGCCGGGCAGACATAAAATATATTCAATAACTATATGAAGGTTCGTATGATTCAAATTATCGGTGTGAAATTGTTTGAACAATTCTACCCAATGACTTTCGGTTGAAACATTCCCAGTGTTCCATCCTGTTACTTTTTGCGGTGTAACGTAGTTAGAAATAAGTGAATACTCAACAAATACTTGTGTATCTTGGTTACAATTAATAAATCCCTTTTCAATCAATACATCCATTACACTTTGAATTTCTTCCCACATAGTTATTTTGGTTAAATTCGCCCATTCAAATATTTCTAATTCTTCATAGAACAAAGTCCACTGCTCCAAATATTCTTTGCTTATTTTATAGAACTCAGCAGCTGTAGATTTCATATATTCTTCGTCAACACCACTGCAGCCATTTTCTTGCAATTTTGCCATTAAATTACGAATGGAGTTAGGAAGAAACAGTACTTTGTTTCAAGGCCAAATTGTCTTTAAGTTGATTCATTTCCTTCATGGCTTCAATTGCAGAAATACTCTGACCCTCGATCTTTAACACAGCTTAATGGAACATTGCTGACTGTGCATGCATAAAAACAACCATAATTCAGAGTTAGGTTCCCAATATGTTTGGATATTTATCGATGCTCAAAAAGTAGTTTTTTAATGGCTTGTACAGTTTCAAAACTCTTTCAATAGCAGGCATAAGCGCAAGCCACCTATATATCCTAGCAATTTCTGATACCCTGCGTCAACTTCATTACAAAATTCTTTCAGAGCTTCCACGCGAACACTATAGATATAAAAATGTGAATATATTTTCACAATAACGTATTCAAAGACTACAAGTAAACAATCTGAGGCAGTTTTAATCGCGTTGTGAATTATGTGAGCTTCACATCCGATTCCTATTAATGTTCTTCCGAGAGATAAATTTAGTTTTGCATAAACATTGTTGATGCTTCATCTTTTCAATCTGCCAAAATTGCAGTTAGTATTATCTCCACACAATGTCACGATTTTTGAAGTCAGATTATTTTCTGTCAATAGTTTCATTAGATAATTGACAATAATGTCTGATGTTTTGCCTGGTTGGTCTTGAAATTCTAAAAGTTTGACTTATGTGCCTTTGTATGGTAAAAAGAAGCGAACTAAAACGGAATATTTTCTTGGACCCGTGGTTTGAAGCATCAGTTAATATAGTAACACAGTTGCATGAGATCGCTGAGGCGATCTTTTAATTCACCTATTACTATTGGCGCTAACACATTGATAACAATAGCTTCTGTTTTCGTACAAGCACATCTAAATTTCTGTTCAAACCATGTTTGAATTAACTTAGAAGCACAATTGTTTGAGCAAAAACTGTGGTTCTCTTGCACTGTATGACAAGCCTTGACACCTTCCTTCACAGCAACTTCCAGATCTTTCAAAGTTAGTGAATCCCTTTTCTTAAAAAAATTAAGCATCGAAGAACTCAAAGCGGAAGCAATATCGGAATTTTTATGTTTTTCTGATCTTAAATGTTGCTCAATATCGCTGGCACCTCCATGGGCTACACTAAATTCTGTACGACATTTTTCACATCTGACGTCCGATGGAGTACTTCTTTGCTTTATAAATGGGTACTTAGTTTGTAAGTTAACATTAAAAGTGCACTTGTGTTTAGGTATTGTTAAAATGAAGGGTTCACGTACAAGAAATTTAAATTGACTACGATAACATGTCGATAAAAAAACAATAATCAATCGTCAAGAAAGATGCACAATCTGTCTACACATACTCCCAACTGAGGAGCAAGCAAGCTAGCAGGCTTCTGACCGACTTGCATGTGTGTGAGATGTATTGCGCAAGCCGTCATCGCTGCGCTACTAGGCGCTACCGTTGGATTTTTTGATTTTTCGCGCCTTTTTTGAAACTGTTACAGTGGGTTGCTCTCTTTCTGAAAGTGGGACATTTCGGCGTCCCGAAGCTCTGCTTGGGGACAATGGGATAGGCTACCTAAAAAGGGGATGGTCCCATTCAAAACGGGACTTATAGTCACGTTTTTTATACCCTAATTTATTACACATTACTGAACTAAATCGCTTGTTGTATTACTTTCAAAATTAAAATATTTTGGAATGCTTAGTTAAAAATTAAATATAAGGAGTCTTATTTTGAAACTGCTTTTACAGTTTGACTATAAAATAGTCAAAGTTTATTTAAAATAATTTTATGGAGAAACTTTTAATTATGGTAGTAGTGGATAGTCATAAAGTGGTTTAAATGTGTTGTTTGTCTCGCTTGCAATTTTATGAAAGTCACTAAAAGATACAGGACTTCCAGATCACATTGCAATAATACTTGCACAATTATCCTAAGTGAAAAAACAATATATTATAGCATGAGACTGTACTATTCATAGTTCTTTTATAATTTTGTACTCCTTTTATGAGATGTAAATCTAAATTAATATTTGTTTTTTTGTAATGCTAAATCTAATTAATTTAATACTGTTAGATTTTTTTTTGCCTCTTTTCTGACTCCATTTTGTGTACACTGTCTGGGAGCTGCCATTTTGTGACGTCTGCTATGGTATTCAGAACTGGGGTTGCGATACATAACATCAGGACTGAGACAGTATAAAGATTGCACTTTTGAGTTCTCTTTATTCTAGTTTGATGGATAATCTTTGGAATACTTAGTGCTCTGTTTTTGTAAATTAGTTTTTGCTACTTTGACAACATTTTGACGTTAATATAGAGCAGGAGTCAGCAACCTACGGCACAGCACGCGGAACAATTTTCAATGGCACTCTGATTGAATTGAAATATAGTAAAAAATTATACTTTAATTACAGTGCATACGTTCATGCTGTCACCTACATTTTGCATATGCGACTCACATGGAAACCATGTGTTCAGTGCAGGCTGTGGTACGTTAAAACAAACCTGTTGTTATTAAGTAATATACAGTACTTCCCTAAAATGACTCATAAAAGACAAAAACTTGATGTTCACTCTTTTCAAAACTCTTGGACGAATGAATATGGATTTGTACAATAAAAGGATCGTGCTGTGTTTGTGTTATGCTATGAAAGTGTTGTGTGTCATACGTCAAGTGTACAAAGACATTATGAAACTAAACATTAGTCCATGTTTAAAAACTCTGATGAGAAAAGTGAAGCTATAAAAAGGGCTGTTTCTGGCTTTAAGAAACAAATTGGTTATTTTAGTGAAATAATTGGAATCAAAAATAAAGCCACCGAATATAGTTAAGCAATTACTTCTCATTAATTCATTAATAGCACTGATTAATAATAAAGAATGATTAATCATATTAGAATTCTTGATAGTTTTTTCTTATTCAAACTATGTATTTTGCACTGAAAAAACTTGTAATTTATAATTTGTAGTACAATTTATAATAAATGTGTTGAAAATTAAAATTTGACCAAAGATTCTTTTCACATACGATCCTATGTATTTTAAAAATATTGAATGACCATTAATATAAGATCCAGTTATAATAAGCTTCAAAAGTATGCCCATTATAACCTGACCAATTTTGATACTGCACATTACAAAACTGGTAGAATTATGCCTGCACACGATATAACATTGTAACATAGGTTCGGCACGACACAGCTAAAAGGTTGCCGACCCCTGATTTAAAGTTTGTTTTGGTTTGACAAAACATTGGCTTGATTTTCTTTAGCCTAACTTTTACAACTTTGGAAAAAGTGAAAAAACAGTAATACCTAGAAAAGCGGAGAGAATGTGCAGATTCTCTCCATACATTCCCAGGCAAGGATATGAACCATAGTGGAACATAACACTTCAATGAATAATTACCCTAGGTTCTTGTCTATAAGCCGGACTCATGTATAAGCCGGAGACCAAAAATCATACGAATTTTTAAAATAAAATCGTATCATAGATAAGCCGGACTCATGGATAAGCCGAACGTACTATAACCTATAACTAATAGAAGGGAGGGAGGGAGGTCAGTGGTCTCACTCGCACCCATTTAATTTCTTTAAGGGGGGAGAGAGTGTGAGATATTGGCGTCTCTCTCACTCCCCGCATGGCGCGGTTGGAGCAGCCGGAGCGCGTTCTTTCTGCTCTGGGCGTCGCCGAGTCAACACGCGCGCGTAGCGGTCTTTTAAATTGTGATTTTATATGTAAGCATATTTAAATATATATCGCGGATTTTTTGCTGGTTCGCGGATTTCTGCGGACAATGGGTCATTTAATTTCTGGTACATGCTTCCTCAGTTGGTTTGCCCAGTTGATTTCATACAAGGGACGCTATTGGCAGATGGCTGAGAAGCTACCCAACTTGCTTTTCTCTGTCTCTCTTGCGCTGACTATCTGTGATCCTGACGTATGGGGATTGAGCAGGGGGGCTGTTTGCACACCTAGACGATACGGACGCTCGTCTAAAAATGCTGAAAGATTATCTTCACGTTGCTATCTTTTGTAAAGCTGATTCCTGAAAAGACATGCTGCACAGTGCTTCGCATACTTAAAAGCTCGAAGGGCACGTATTGATTTTTGACTGAAAAACAAACTCTGTCTCTCTCTCTCTTCCTGCTCCTGACGGAGGGGGTGTGAGCTGCCGCCTTCAACAGCTTTGTGCCACGGTGCTTCGCATACTTAAAAGCCAAACAGACATATTGATTTGTTTGCTTCACTCCTTTGAAGAGGAAGATATGTTTGCATTCTTTTAATTGTGAGACGGAACTGTCATCTCTGTCTTGTCATGGAGCACAGTTTAAACTTTTGAAAAAGAGACAAATGTTTGTTTGCAGTGTTTGAATAACGTTCCTGTCTCTCTACAACCTCCTGTGTTTCTGCGCAAATCTGTGACCCAAGCATGACAATATAAAAATAACCATATAAACATATGGTTTCTACTTCGCGGATTTTCTTATTTCGCGGGTGGCTCTGGAACGCAACCCCCGCGATGGATGTATAAGAAGGACTTATGTATGAGCCGATATTCTATTTTTTCATTTTCACAACTTTTTTCCTTAGATAAGCCGCGGCTTATAGACAAGAACTTAGGGTATATATTTGTTGTTTACTTTACTTCATAGCAATTTTTTTAAATAGAAGAATTTTGTTAATGTCTGTAAGCACAGATGTGTCAGCTATTAATATTCCAACCAAATGCAAACAAATTTTAAAGGAAAACAGATTTTTTCTTTTATTATTTCCATCATTTTAAGCTAGTTAAGGCATTATTGGCTACACTTGGTGTATTTATAGTCAATTGTTAATTTTTATTAAGATTTATTACTGCAAAATAATTCTTCATTAGAATAAAAGACTTTGTGTCTGCTATGTATAGTAATAACTTTCTATAATTTGTCCTGAAATCAACCAAACCATCAAGAAAAGTACGAATTTGAGAACCAAAGCAGAACATTTTTTAAAACTGAATTTCATAGTTCAGTGCATTTTATTTTTGAATTATGGCATCAGAACAGGCGGTTTGTCTATTAGTGCATTGCAAAATATGTAAATAAGAAAGAACTGGCAGTGGAAAATCTACAGGGGATATTATAGCACTAATAAAGGAAATGCATCCTTTGGACATATCTGAACACACATCAATTTCTTCTTTTACAATCTTGCAGCTTTTCCTACACTTTTAACAATTTCTTCCTGTGAATTATTGCTTATTTTCAGAATATTTGTGCTGGTGCCAAGTTGAATCATGCAAATGCCTTTATTTTGGAACTTGCTTTATTGACTTTTCCTCAGAATCATCCATTATTTCTCCTGGCAGTGTCATTAAGCAGTTAAACACTATAGGGGAAAAAAGCTGGGGAAAAAAATCAAGTTTGCAATTTATTGCATCTGTTCTGGCCATGCACATCAAGATAAACACATACATTTATTTACCTAACGGAGCAGTGCCCATTGTTAATACAACAAAAGAGACGCACATGCCGGACTATTAATAACTCCTAATGCAGAAAGCCGAATGGGTAAAATGAAATGTCACTCACCTTGGTTAAGGAAAGGCATGGCTTCAGAAAAAAGAGTTTATCTTAAGTCACTGGCAGCTTCAATTACAGCTGTGAACTGGGCAAGAAAATGAAATTAAAACTGTCATTAATGCAAAAACACATTCCATTTTGAGATTATTTTAAATATTTCCATTCCTGGAATTACTAGGCTGTATAGTAATTGATGTTTTGTGTTTGAATATCCACATGCAAGTTTTCTGTTTGTTAAAAAATTACTTATCTTTCATTTTTTAAGTAGAGGACTACTGTATGAGACTGTATTATGAACTCTAGCATAGGAAGCTAACCTTCACTTTGTCACATTTACATAAGAACATAAGAAATTTGACAAATGAGAAGAGACCATTTAGTCCATCAAGGCCGTTTGTTTCACTAATAGCTAAGCTGTCCCAATATCTTACCAGAATTTGCCAACAGCTTCAAGCTTAACTTGTAATTTATGTCGGTGTGTCTTGTTTTTAAAAAACATTGTGCAATTACTACTGGTTTTTATACTGATATACAATGTATGAGGTTTAATTCACAAGATTTCTTGACTGTTACCCTATCAAAATAATATTACAAGCTTTTGCTGTGTCACTGTACCTAGCTGTAGGGTGTGTGGAGTTTGCATGTTGTCTCTATCTGTGTGGGGTTTTCCTCCAGAAAGTCACATTTCTTCCCTTATTCCAAAGATGTGAAATTTACTTTTAACTGGTGGCTGCAAATCAGCCAAGTATGAATTTGGATGGGTGTGTGTGTAAGTGTGACCTGAGATGGTTTAGCATCTTGTGCAGGTTTGGATTCCACATTGTTGCTGTCCATTGTTGCTGGGATTAGGATAGGTTCCTTGTGAGCCTGGACTGGATAAATATATCAGAAAATGGATGCTTTGTGTAGATATAAAAATGCAGTTGGCGTAGTGCTCTCTACGAAAGGGTCTATGTAACATTAAATCATTACAGGGCTATGCACAACAGAGAGCCCAATTCATTACATGGTCATTTTTGTCTGTTACATTTCAACGTTATCACTGGTGATATCTTGCATTTTACAAGCATTCAACTTGCCAGCTCATTAAAGCCAACACTAGGATATGAAAATCATGAAAATTATGTTTGTCCATGCATGCATTTGCTCGTAGCAGCCATTCATATTTTTCATTTAGTCATTGATCATAGCACATTATGCTTGTTTTTCAGCAATGGAGTTAAAGTTTTGCCTATAAAATTGATGGTTGTCAGCCATGCAAAGAATATCTGTATTGACGCTGAACGATAAGGTCACAATTTACAAATATGCAAAGAGGAGAATCATAGCACAAGTAAAAGTTTGAGTTATTGTAAGGAGAGTGACTCTTTCTTTCTTGTTACTTGTCTCTTTTAATTAGCAACTTTCAATAATAGGCTTTCATTATACAGTATTTCATAAATGCAATAAAAACAATGAGTTATGCCCTTGATGATAACCTGAAGTATTAAAGTATAAAATGTTAAATAATGAGCTTTTTATTTTGTTACGCCTTGGTATGCCCAACTACCATAAATACTCATGGATAAGCTGACCCACAAAATTTTAACTAAAACACCATGAAAAAGGCGTCAACTGCAAGTAACCTGAATGTGACACTTTGAAACTAATTCAGTTCTGGAAAAAAATACTTTTTACAGCAACAAATAACCTAACAGTACTTATTTTATTTTACTGAAGTAACAATACTTGCGTTACTTAAAAAAGAGATATGTATTATTTAGTTACTGTGGAAACATATTCCTACCACTCCAAAAAAAAAGAACAAAAACATATTATTTCGTAGAAATTTTGCCTTTTTAAGACATCATTCACACATGTGACAGCTAGTGATAAAGAAGTTAAGCACATGCGTAGTATGCAATCAAGAGAAAAGAAGTGAATAAAAGCTTTAAGTATACATTTCATTCTGCATGTGCTGAGGGGTAAATTTAATTCACCCAGTTTAGGTTCACAAGGAGTCATTGATAATTGCTGTAGCACTGGGTGTATGCAAAGAAGCCAATCAGTAAAGAATGTGCTGCATTCAATCCAATAATTGAAACCTATATGTGAAGCATCAGTTTAGCTTTAATCCGGCTTGCGGTTGTTGATGAACAAAGGGGAGGATGTCCTTACTTCAGAGAACATGACGGATTAAAAATATTCATAAAATACAGGAAAATTATATAGATAGATAGATAGATAGATAGATAGATAGATAGATAGATAGATAGATAGATAGATAGATAGATAGATAGATAGATAGATAGATACTTTATTGATCCAAAGGGGAAATTCACATACTCCAGCAGCAGCATACTGATAAAGAACAATATTAAATTAAAGAGTGATAACAATGCAGGTATACAGACAGACAATAACTTTGTATAATTTTAACGTTTACCCCCCCCGGGTGGAACTGAAGAGTCGCATAGTGTGGGGGAGGAACAATCTCCTCAGTCTGTCAGTGGAGCAGGACAGTGACAGCAGTCTGTCGCTGAAGCTGCTCCTCTGTCTGGAGATGATACTGTTTTATAATTATAATTATAATATTGATGATAATTGACCAATTTGGTTGTGTTTATGGTCAGTTTCATGAAGGCTTAGGATTCAATAACATAATTCTGGCCAGTGAAATTTACAGTTTTTCATACAAAAGAAAAAAAACTAACACAAAAGTAACAGTTTATAATGCATTATGTTTAATAGTAAGATTCTAAATAATATACTATGTTTAGTTACATTTTTGTAGGTAATGAGCAATGTAAATAAGTGTCTGTTTAAAAGTAACCTTTCCCAAGCAGTATTGGCTTTGATGCTTTGTCATACTTTGTAATTACTTTCAATGTGATTGCAGTACTGTTGCTCAAAAAAAAGCAAACCTCTGTTTTGTCAGTTTTGCCTTTATGTAAAGTATTCGTGTTAACTCCACGGTTACCTAGTAAGAGTCATTTACGAATTGAGTCTCTAACATTATAAATAGAATGTTTATAAACTTTTCTGATTTGTGTGAACTTTCCTTTACCTGATACCACTTTAAAGATTTTCTCCAGTTCCTGTAATTTAATTGAATACTTCACCCAAAAACCATCTTTTTTTTTTAAAAATGTTACTTACCCCATGTAGTTTGGGTCAGCTTCAGTGTGCTGTCAGCTTGGGATGACCCCGTGCTGCTCTGGTCTTAGTATGAATTAACGGTTACAAGACCAACTGTCATGTTGCAGTGTGCCCTAGAGCTGCAGAATAGCAGCAATCCAAGACTAAGACTGAATGCAGTGTACATAGTGTGGTCGTTGGAGTCAGAGAAAAGGAACAAAGTTGTTTATTAACTTAGACCACCTTGTGAACATGTTTAATGGACATAATACGGTGAATAGTGTTACAAAATGAATTCAGCACAAATCAGACAAATTGTTACGGACCTGAAAAAAGTGCTTATTTGCAATCAAAAAATATGGAAACCATATTTTATATTTCTGTTTGGACTGAAGTATAGTATGATACTGAATAAAATATATTTATCTCAATGTCACAGAAAAAGACCAGTGATGCATGAAAATATTAATTTTACGTAATATAAGAAACCGATAAATATGGATCAACATACATTCTATTGATATTGGAATGGTTGGTTACTTGGAAACAAATAAGAGCCAGTACTCTCTGTCTTCGTCGGCTTCTTTGTCGTCCTCCCATTGCATTAAACATTTTACATGATTCCTTAATTGTGTGTGTGTCCTCCTCGGAGTTTCTATAATATACATAAATTACATCAGCTTGGGGTGTTATGAGTCTCCTTCAAGGTCAGGGCAGGAAATGCCTGTACATAACTATGATCTTGAGTCAGTGTCCCTAATTAAGAAACTGACAATTTGTGTTGTGTTGTGAAGATATTTTTGTGGGTGTCTCCCAGATCTGGTTTTAGATTTCTCATAATATGCATTACATAGAACTTGTGCTCTACTGTGAAGTTTGCACTGCAATGAGGCATTCTTTATGAATATAGTCCAACCTCTGACTAGGAATTTTATACACTTTAGTGACTGTTGGATTAATTTGGTTATTAGGAAAAGGTTGCATAATAATGACAGCTCTTCTGTATTCTCTATGTAATTGGGAAATTAGTTATAATGAGAGAATTATACTTCAGTTGTGATTCTACTATTGCGTACCTCTCGCCCTCATTACTTTTTATATAGGGATTTGGGAGCCTTTTCATTTGCTTGAAGTGAATAACATTTAAAAAAAATTGATATTTGGCCCCTATATTAGCCAAACTAATTTTTTAAAAATTCTCTGCTTATCCACAAGTATATATAATAATTGGATTGTGAAATATGTATCCTCATAGTTTCCAATTTGGTGCAAAATTGAAGAATGTAAAATTTTTATATTTAACAATGTTTCCAGTCAGCTAGAGATCAAGGTGCATTTTATCTAACTGCTTCTTTCAGGAAGCAAGAGATACAAGTGTAAAAGGAAAAAAGAGCAGTCATTTAATGATGAGTAGAGACAGCTATGGGGTAAATCCGCTCTCTTGTTCATTCAGTGCTTATTCAAGCAACAAATAATTCTCAAAAGTCAGATAATTGAGTTAAATGACATTTAGGTTTACAGTGTTAGTTGGTGTTAGATCATTGCTTGCCCAAAGACAGGTGAACACAATCAATGCATTTAAAAATCGCACAATCTCTTAAGCTTAAAGGTGTCTATCTTTAGAAGTCTATTGCATGGCTTTCTAATTCAGAGACAGAGCCTGCAAGCATGTGGCACAGAATTCTAAATAGGACTGCTTGTGCTCAGACATTTAAATTTCTCTGTTTTTCAATCACTCTTAATATTACCTAATTACACTTGCATTATGAGCATAATAAAAAAAAATTGCTTTAAACACATGTCAATTACTTCCCTTTTCTATACCTAAAACCCATTTAAATACGTAGTTACTTATTCAGATTTACTCTGTTCAGAGTAACACTTGTAGAGTGGGTGCAAGAAATGAATAAACAATTATGGGGCAATTTAATGAAGATATCTGCTAATCTTCATTCAAATAAAAGCACATGGAAATGGTGGCAATGAAACAATATGTCCACAATACCATAAACCAGCTAGAAAAAAAAACAATGACAATGTGTTAAAGTTAAAAAGTTAAGTTATAGAAGTGAATGCAATTCCCATGTAAATCCATATAGTTATCATTAAGCAATACAACAACACCCATACATACAAATTTTAACACTATTACATAATATTAATAAAATGATACCTTCTTACAAATACATCTTTTATGTTTCTACTCAAATAAAGCTTGGATAATATAACTTCTGTACATTTAAATAACTAAAAAAATGTATGCTTTGCATATGCCCTTAATTATTATTTGCCTGTATTGAGTATATCTTTGTATGGAAACTTTTATTTGGAAAATTACTGCAGAGGTCATTACATGGTAAGAGCTAATATACTGAAAATTACTAAAAATGAAATGTATGTGCCTAGTAAACATCTTTTACGAACCGAGTCTCTAATATTGTAAGGTTTATAAACTTTTCTGATTTGTGTGCACTTTCCTTTACCTGACATCACTTGTAACACTTTCTGCAATTCCTGTAATTTAAAGGAATACTTCACCCAAAAACCATCTTTTTTTTAAAGTGACTTACCCCATGTAGTTTGGGTCAGTTTCAGTGTGCTTTGAGCTTGGGATGATCCCGTGCTGCTCTGGTCTTAGTATGAATTTAAGGTTACAAGACCAACTGTCATGTTGCAGTGTGCCCTATAGCTGCGGCCTAGCAGCCGTCCAAGACTAAGACTGATTGCAGTGTGCATAGTGTGGTCCTTGGAGTCAAAGTTGTGAATATGTTTAATGAACATAGTATGGTGAATAGTGTTATAAAATGAATTCAGCACACATCAGACAGATTGTTACTGACCAGAAAAAAGTGATTATTTGCAATTAAAAAATATGGAAACCATATTTTATATTTCTGTTTAGACTGAAGTATAGTATGATGCTGAATAAAATATATTTAACTCAATGCCACAGAAAAATACCAGTGATGCATGGAAATATTAATTTTACATAATATAAGAAACAGACAAATGTGGATCAACATACATTCTATTAATATTGGAACGGTTGGTTACTTGGAAACAAATAAGAGCCAGTACTCACTGTTTTTGTAGGATTCTTTGTCTTCCTCCCAATGCATTAAAAATTTTACATGATTCTTTAATTAATTAATTAAAAAATTGCTAAAAATAAATATGAAATGTAATTTTTAAAAATAATATAAAATATAATCATTTTAATATAAAGTATTGCAATTTAATATTTAATTTTTTACATGTATCATTTCTTTTAATATAACATTTTTATAGATTACATTCATTTTAACAATTCATGCTTTCTTGGAAGGTTTGAAGGTTGACAGTTGTGGAGTTTCCTAATCTACTCACCTACAGTTTTGCTGGGGAGCTGAAAGTCTGGCCACTTGAACACCTGTGCTCTTGCTATTATGTCCAGAATAGATTTCTACCACAACAATTTGAAAGGCAGATTTGAAGAATGGGTGTCCAGAAATGAGATATGTTAACCAAAACACTACATGTGTAGAGAATAATTTGTAGCACTAATTTCACTACCAGGAAACACAATGAAAGACAACAGTAACTAATCTTCAAAGGTTCTAACTGCAATCTCAAATAACCAGAAAGTGCACGGGACTGACCTTTATACTGTCACGTCATGTGACATCATGCACTGCTAACGTCCAGTCATTTCTTCATAGTAATGCTATGGCAACTATGGTTCTAAATGGCAGTGCCCTTGGAAAACAAAATTGTGTTAGAAAAAGACATGAATATTTTTAAACTACAGTGGTTTGCGAGCATAATTCGTTCCGGAAACGTGCTCGCAGTCCAAAGCACTCATATATCAAAGTGAATTTCCCCATAAGAAATAATGGAAACTCAGATGATACGTTCCACAACCCAAAACTATTCGCAGTCTCTCAGCGCTGTAGCAGTTTGCCGTAAAAGCGAACCCGAAAACATCGCGGACATGCTATAAGCGGCTGCCGTCGAAGGGTGATACAAGGAACATTATAAATGTGCAGGGCACAGTACTACTTGGCCACGATCCTGCCTGACTGCTGTGTCTGTGTATAGGAGAGTGGCAGATCCCGCTACAATAAATAACCGTGCTGTTGCTGTTTCAAGCTGAATAAAGCTGGTGTCGCTAAAGTACTGAGACTCAGCCTCATGTTTTGGGGCGCATGACAGGGACTCACACACACATACACACACACACAGTCACAATGCTGTAGTAAACAGTATACGCTCGTACGGATGTTGACTATATGAGTGAGACACACCGACTCAGACAGAGAATAGGAGACAATTGCCCACAATCCCGCAGCGAGAGAGAAAGAGAAGAACCGTCAGTCTCAGTTGTGATCACATGACACTCAGCAGACAAAGCGTATATATACTACTCGTATTGCAAGACCTCGCTCGTTTATCAAGTCAAAATTTATTAAAAATTTTAGCTCATCTTGCAAAACACTCGTAAACCAAGTTACTCGCAAACTGAGGTTCCACTGTACTTTGAACTGTATTCAAAACAAAGAATAAACAGCAGAAATTTATTCTGTAAACAAATGTATGTTAAGAGCATCAAAGTAGAATCAACAATGAATGATAAAAAAAATTAATTTAAAAGTAGTTCATAACATATTGCAAATAACTAATAGTACTGAGGTGGCTCCTTGACCTATTAAGAAATTACAGATGAGTCAACAAATAGTTATAGTCAAACTGTAAAGGCTGTTACAAACAACAAACAAAAAGGAAAATGAGAAATAAAAGCCATGAATTAAGTAAAAAATAACTAGGAAAATAAATAAGAATGTTCGCATCATTATATCAGATAGATAACCATTTTTAACTTTAAATATCTGGTAAAATGTTACACATTTTTATTGTGGTAATAGTGGGCATGCCTTGCTCTTAAAAATAAATGCAGAAAGCATCCAATTCAGAGTAGAAGTCACCAAAGTGTGTTCTGGTTAAACTAGACGCAGGAAAAAAGCCAATTCTGGACAGAATTGTGGTCCGTTGCAAGGCCGGCATGAACTGTCACACATACCAGACTAACTTAAGGTCACCAGTCAGCCTGAAAATGGGACAAAGGCTGGTGGCAGGATTTTTTCGAAAAGAACCACCCTGACAAAGCGGTTATGAACAGAGTGATAAACAAGATGAACGACAATGTCGTCTCTCATTTACGAATAATTTTAATGCGTAGGAAAAGGCAAGTCACATTAGACCGCTATTTCGTGAAGTCTGATTCACCAGCTAAACAGCTAAAACACCAGAAACCCAAGAAATCACAAGAGAGAAAACACCTGAAGGAGAACATCCCTCCATCACGCAGAGGGACTCTCCCTCAAAACTGTAACCTCCTCTCCACTCAGTTCCTCCTCACTTCCTTCATGTCAGAACTCGACTCATGCCAGGTGAGTTTTCTTGGTGGTTTATGGTTAGTTTTTGTATTATGAATATTCATTTTTCAGTTCGTAGCATGAATTGTTGCAATGTTACTTTTCTTGGTTATTTATTAAATTTCTGATTTTTCAAATGTTCATTTTTTTCCCTGTGCTTAAAACTCATTAAAAAAAGATTACACAGTGATCGGGTCATAAGGCTATTAGCGTGAACTCCTGTAATGTTACTTTCTTGGTTGCTTATGGTTGGCTTTTAAATAAAGTTCGGATTTGTTCAAATGTTCCTTTTTTTCCCCCTGTGCTTAAAACTCATTTAAAAAGAGTGTTTACAGCGATCGGGTTGTAAGGCTATTAGCATGAACTCCTGCAATGTTACTTTCTTGGTTGCTTATGGTTGGCTTTTAAATAATGTTCGGATTTGTTCAAATGTTCCTTTTTTTCCCTGTGCTTAAAACTCATTAAAAAAAAAAAAAAAGTGTTTACAGCGATCGGGTCATAAGGCTACAGTATAGTGCAAACTCTTGCAATGTTAGTTTTCTCTGTTGTTCAAGGTTTTCTCAGTGTTATTCAATGTTTTTACATTTAGTTTACTATTACAATGTGCATTCTATGGTATAATAATTAACTATATTTGTGCTTAAAAATCTTAAAAAATATATATTTACATACAGTTTGTACGGTCTGGAATGGATTAATTGTATTTACATACAATCCTATGGGGGAAATTACTTCGGTTCATGACCAAATCGGGTTACGACCAGAGTTTTGGAACGAATTATGGTTGTGAACTGAGGTTCCACTGTAATTGGAATAGTAGTAATAGTATTTTCATGGGTACAGAATACAAGTTTTCATCTTCATGTTGAAACATTGCCACTCAAACAAATAAATAATTTATCACAAAAACAAAAATATTAAAATGCATAATTTCATTTTTTATTTGAAAATATATTCTGTCAGAAAACGGTATTCTGTAAATCTAAAACTGGAGCTAGACAGTAAAAAAACATGTCAGACAGTGTAGGCAGGGTGTAACATATAGGTGTGTTTGGCAAGTAAGTTAAGTGATATGAAAGTTGAAGTATTACACATTTTGTATATACTTTGTCCAAGACTCATTTATTACAATTTTGTTTATGAAATAGTTTTGTAACAATGACTCATATTCAAAAGTAATAGCTGTAAGAGATTGCAATTACATGTGTTAGTAAACGACCTTAAATACAAGCTTTTTAACAGCACTTTACAATGGAGTTAAAAACAGAGAACAAAAAAGCATGTGGTGGCTCAATAGCTTTCGTAAACGGCAGACTGAAATTCACATGATGAAAATGGCATCAACTGATGTGTGTTAGTGATGGAAGTCTGTGACTAAACATAAGGTTTTTGAAATTATATCCGATATACTGATGTCCAATAATTAGCAATTAAAACATCTCCAGTAACCACACCAGAGGTTCTTATGTGTGTTTAGGGAATTGTTGTTTGCTTTATTAGATAATAATTTATTAGCCAATGACATTGAACCTTTATCAGCCTTAAATAGCCACCTACTTTATGGCATAGATTAAACCTCATATTGTTCTATAAGGATTCAACAAATTCTGTATGGTTAAGAGGGTTCCAAAATGTAATGAATGATGTTTAATTCAACATTTTATTTGAAATACTAACCACCTATTTGAAGAAAAAAAGCACAATAAGTCTTGTGTGATCTTTTTACTGTTCAGGAAAAAAAAGATTTGCAATCACTTATTTATGTTTCCCCAACAGAATCAACTAGGTGGTTTTAAAATATTTTAAATTTCTTTTTGTGTTTATTTTTATCATTCTAAAAGACATGACAGAAGAGTAATCTGCAGAGCTGCAAGGAGACCATAATCACAGAGATCCAAAGAACAATGCTAAATCACTTAAATTTCCAATACTAATTAGAGCTAACAAGATGCAATCTTCCAAAATGACAACAATTTACAAATAGTGTTTGAGATGAGTAAATCATAATATCCCAAAAGTAAAACAAAGAAGAAACATTGTAATGGCAAAACATTATTGTAATGAGAAATAGCAAAAACCAGGCTAGAAATAACACCAGAAGTGAATCACATGCTGCAAGAATCACCATACATAGAATTTAATGAGCCCTATATATGTCATCATCAGATTATTTCCTTTTTATTTGTTTTATAAATTCTCCTTTTCTAAAAAAATATGTTAAACTTATTGTAGAGGGTTTGGAGGTCAAGGAATCTCTTGTTGTCACATTTATTTTGGTGTTTGATATGTCAGTAATAATATTGAAAGTAAAAAACTTTCTCCTCTGATGCCATTTTGTTTTTCTTATGGGTGCCACCATTTCGAGCAGTATTTAGGAATGGTTGCTGTGCTGTTACTAGGCAAGGTGAACTGTAAGTGTGCAGTGCAAAACATTTCTGAGTCAAGAGTATAAAGTTTATGTTGTGCAATTCCTGTTTGCCTTTAATTGGATTGTCCTAAAATGACAATTCAGTTCATTCCTTGTTGTTTTTGAATGCTTGGTTATGAATATAATTGCCCTGCTCTTTAACTGTGATTTGGGATTTTTGGCTATTTTTATATGTTCATTTTTATTTTTATTCACCAAACTTTCCTGCCCTAATTTCCTGACTAAAATTCTTGAAACAGGTTCAGAGTACAGTGTTTAACTTACACTTGGCTTGAGATTTTTGAGTTAGCGACATAAGAACATTGAATTTGATAAATAACAGAATACCATTCAGTCCATGAAACTTATTTGTTTATCTACCCTGATAACAAAGGTCCAGCAGGCCACTAGCGGGCCGCCAGTAGCCAAAACAGCAGCCTGCCAGCGGCCGTCGTCAGTGGTCCACTGGGATTTTGCACAGCGGCTTTTGAGCGGCTTTCTGGTAGTCCGCTAGTGGCAGCAACAGGCAGCTGACAGTCGGTCCTCAGGTAGCAGAAGAGCATTTGCTGACAGAAATTCACCCCTTCAACCTCTATATATTTATTTTATCTTATATTAAATAATGTTGATGGCTGTCCATTAATGTTTATAGGACTGTTCGTATGGGAATAAAACAGACCACAATTATTATTACAATTAATATTTTTCTTTTGACCTTGCAAATAATAAATGCTGCCAGTGGAATCCTGCAGGGCCTCCAGCTATAACAGTGGTTGGTTAGCCACCAGAGGACTGATGTTAACCCACTGAATTGTTACCACTAGCATTCTAGCAGCTATGAACCATTGTTGAGCCGCTAACTACAGAGCGGCCAACCGCCAGCAAGCCAACAGTGGGCCATCGGCTGAAAACTGTGTTGGCTTGCTACTGTGTGCTGTTCCAAAACAGACAGCGGTCCAACAGATGCCTGCTTACCAGGCAATAGCTAAGCTGTACCAATATCTCATCCAGATAATGTACTTCTTACAGGTTGTCAAGGTTTCTGCTTGAACTACGTGTCTTGTAGCTTTTTCCAGACACTCAGAACTTTTTGTGTAATTGTATGCTTCCTGGATTCAGTCCTAAATGCATTTTCCCTTAATTTCCCCATAATCCACTGGTGTGCCTGAGTGTGTGATTCATTGTTTAGTTGACGTTTCCTGATTGTAGTTACATTCAAAGCTGCTGCCACCTCATGCAGTCAGTACAGCATATCTGTTTGCAAATATAGCTGATTGTTTGTAGTGGAAGATACACTGAGGAATCAACCAAGAGAACAAAAAATGTATTCAGGTTAAGCCCTAAGTGGAGGAGGCTCTACTGAGTACTAAAAAGAGTAAATGATTCATTGGGGTTGTGAAAGAAATTTAGGAGCATAAAGGCATATTCACTAAGCTTTATTGAAATTACACGCCTTTAACAATTACTCTAATCAATTTCTTATACAATGGGAAGTATAACTTACTTCTCTTAATATAATTAGTTTATTTTGGAAACAGCCAATATGGTTTTAATAGTATTGGTCTACTAGGATATTGAATTCATACAGAATAGTTGTACTAAAACCTAAAAAATAAAAAATTCTATAACATTTGACAAGTCAATTGAGATGACCCAAGTAGCTGTCTGTTTATGCTTAACTTACTCAAATCATTACAGAGTTTTCGTGAGCACAAGTCATTCCCAGAACCGTCTAGTTCATTGCAGGGTACAGTTCCACTTCACTTGTAATTGACCTACCTAGAGGTATATTGGCAACTAACATTAACATTTTCTGGGATACAGGGTGGCAAAAGAGAACCTAAATGGACAAAGGAAGAATGTGCAAAGTTTGAATGAACTTTGATTGGGCTGAGGCTCACACTTAGACTTGAGGCAACAAAAATAACTACTGCACTAAAGTTTCGCCCTGCACTTTAACCAATCCGACTGCATTTTAATTCTGTCTGAGTGATTCAGATTATGCACTTATCCACTTGATTTATGATTCTGAGTATTGTAACCCTAACTTTTTATTATTCACAGTTTTAACCATTACATTTTGCGTTTTTGAACTCCAATTTAGTTAGGTGCATGGCACTCTGGTTATCCTAGATTTGAGAATCTTAAGTTGTGCTTAGTGATTTTTCCTAGGGTTTTCATTTTATTAGGTTGAAGTTTTTCTCTGTGTTTTTAACCAAGATTTTTTTATAAACGTGCTCAGGCTTGACACTTGGTTCTCATTTCCCTATTTAATATCCCATCGGGGCGAGAGGGGGAGCTACTGCTAACAATTTTACATCATTTCTCTTCTTCACCAGTGAGAAGACACCCCTTGAGGGCAACTAACCCCAAACTTCCACCCTGACGGCTATAAATGCCGGACACTCCCGAATGACGCCATCTCATTCGGACGAATCTATAAGAAGGAGCTCCAAGATCCCTATTTGCTAAGAAGAGCTATTTAATTTGAGAGCCTGAGAGGCAATTTATGTTCTGTTTTTTCTGCCCATGAACTCCTGTTTTTTTTATTTGTTGCCGCAAATTAAAAGGGGCAACCGGCTGACTCCAACACTTTATACGGGTTCCTATATTCCATCCTACAGTTTGCCCTTCAGAGCCACCATACCATCCACCCATCCACACAATTAAAATTTGATTGATTTTTAAAACTAACACTCCATTATATAAATACCTGTGATACTAATCACTTTGTCTCACTGATTCGATATTACTAATTATTCTGCAGATCATTTACTGTAACTGTATTGTTTAGGTATTATTTATTCTGTCTGCATTTTTCATGTTTCTGTAAAATCAACAAATACTTCTCATTGCGTTATTGGTATAACAACAAAAATTAAAGTGAATTTTATAGGCAAAGGGTCAAAACAAAATGTATTTTTGTAATAGGTTGTGAGCATTATAAAAACAAGTTGGAGAGATACTTAGTGTGAATGGGATTACCTAAAATAAATACTGATGGCATATAAGACATGAAATATACATACTTTACCTAAAATCAGTTTTAGTACTATGTGTTAATAAATGTGTACTGATTTAAGAAAAAAGACAACTAAGTTATACTTTATTTGAAAGTTTGTAGCAATATCTATGCACACTGTAAAATGGCATACCAATGTGAAAAACCTGAAAAATAATTTGACATAACCTTAATTCATTATTGCTTTAGACTCCTAGTCATTTGTTGCCTCTGGTGTACTTTCTCTTCAGACTATGAAGGACATAAAAAGCCATTTTTGAAAAGTTTTAAATCCTTAGTAAAATAATTTAAAGTCTAAAGGTTAATCACTCAATTTCAGCTTTCTGACGTGCTATAAACCATGTAGTGTGCTTTGAACTAGGCAGATAGAATTGCATTTAATGCATCAGTCTTTTATAAATTACCTTCGGTTGTGGAACTAATTATTTTTTCTGTCACTGTGGCTGCTGCCTGTAAATTGCATTTACCTCTTCTGTATAACTGGCCACATGTGTTTTATTGTTGACGATCGCCTTTTTTTCTGAGGTGACTTATAGCATGATTTTTATTTTATACATACTGTTTCCCAGATGTACTAAGAATATTTGCAAATAGAACTAAGACTTGCCATGGCAAGAAAGCAAGAGTGAAAACATAATGAAACAATTCTGTCTATGCTCTCTGTGTGATGTGTGCACTGCATGGACCCATTCAGTTAATTGATTTCCCCCAGAAGTTCTCATCCCTCCTCCCTTCATGGTATATGATAGCGCCAAGAATGAACAAGCATATACATGTTGTTACAGAATGCAAATTCTGCTTCTGAACACTCTTCAAATCAGAGATTCATACTTCCCTATGCCAAACTATTTTTTATAAAAAAATGCTAGTATATCTGAACTAAATACAGCTGAACTTTAGATTAAGTGAAGTAAAAATAAAGGTTCAGAATTTTAAAGAGAAAAAAATTAAAAACCAAATGCCTGTGGTAATGAATTCTGGTAAAACTATAGAGTGGACTTTTGGTTATTTATAAAAATGTATGAGAAACAATTTTTTAAGCCATGTAACCATTTGGTGTGTGGAAGATGTCAGTGAACATTTCACAATGAGATGAAAAACATTTTGTTTAACAGCAGAAATGTTGTCTATAATGAATCACACTTTATATTCAGCATCTTGTATTCTGAAATACTGAAATGCAACTCTTTTATCGTGGAAGCTGATAGACTTGGGCACAAGGCAGCTGACCAAACCTACCTAATAATTTTAATCATGTTTTCATGTGCTGGTTTTTTTCATTCATCTTTCTTGTTTTCAGCCATTACCGGTAAGTTGCTTAATCGAATGTTGGTGACCATGGAGATTATTAAAACAAGTAAAAGTACAGCTTCAACCCATAAGAGACAAGCAATGACCTCATTACACCCCGTTTGCTTGGCCAATTAAGCTAAACTAATTAAGTATAATTAAATGTAGCCATTAGTTTCTGATTAAAATAATGATTGCTGTTAAAACTGGCAGTTGTAAAGGCTTGAAAGGAGCCATGCTGAGACAACATTGACATTACGTACCTTTCCCCTTCTAAGCCATGTAATGTAGAGGCGCTGCAAAGTAAATAAACTTTTACTCCAGTACAGTTTAATGCTTGACTTCTAGATAAAAAAATTAATGTCTTTTCTCCACAATAACTTATTAATTATGGAATGTATAGCAGAGTTTTTATTGCTTTTAAAAGTTAGAAAATAGTTTATATTTCATGAAGCACAATTCAATTTATTTTACTAACATTGCACAATTTTACAAAAAAACAGACTTGCAACATTTTAATACGTTTTAAATGAAATAAGTAATGAGTCAGTAGTAGTATAAAGTCAGTACCTGCAAACGACTAGTCCACCATATTAAAACGATCATTAATGCCTATCTCTGTCTGCTATTGAGAACTCTAAACAGATCTTATCATACAGTTGGGTACTTTAATAATGACAAGCCTCTGCTATTTGTAAACATTATATACCAAGGCATTCAGATTATTTTGGAGCTGGAAGTACAGAAGGAAAAACCACTGTAAAGCACCTCACTGATAAAAGATCTCAGGAAAGCAAGGGAAACTCGCAGATTCTGCTGTAAGAAAAGTTAAGAAACCAGTGGTACACCCACTCTTAATAATGCATTTAGCTCTAGAAATAAATGTTTTAAGAAAGAGCCTATAGGCATGAGAGCATAAGGATAACAATTTTAAAATGTATTGACCAGCTAAACTACTGAGAGCAGAAGCGACTTGTTATATTGCAAAAGTCATGACGTATTCTTTCAGATATTAAAGTTATGATAAATTTTTGTTAAACAGAAGCCGGAGGGCATTGATTTTTACCGAGTCCCTCAGAAATAGGGAAGTGTCGGTCTGTGTTAGCCTTTTGGTCATGCCGTGCTTCAAAAGAGGCACTGATTTAGAACAGTAAGATGTTTTTGTGTGTTGGAAGGGAAAAAAAAGACCACACCTTCAGGACCGATGAGACTACAATTCTGAACTTTTAAATTAAACAAAAAATGTCCACAGCCTGCACTGCTTCCCCACACTTGGGAAACACAATTTTTCCTGTCTGTGTTGTTTCACCATACTGTGTAAGCAACCACCAACCAATCAGATTTAAGTTCATTAAGGTTTCTGGATTTAGCCATTGCTTGCAGGGCAGTTATATGCACTAGCTCCATGAGATGAAATGATTCCATTATGCCATGAGAAAAGGCCACAAGCAAAAATAAAACAAGTACTTGAATGATTTAAAAATGTTGAGGCAAAGACAGAATCAAAACCTAACATGCTAAAATTGAATATTGCTCAAATATGCAGATAAGAATTTCATAGCACTCTGCACAGGTGACAATACAACTACTTATTTAAACATGGCCTAAATAGAGCAATGATGTTATAGTAATTGGTAATTTAAATAAGACTATAAGTATGCTCCCCAGCAGATGTGGTTATGAAATTTAATGTAGCATTTGTATATACTTTATGTATGGTTTCTATTGGTATGGAGTGTGTACAGCCAGGGGGACAGACTTGAATTGGGAAAGAACTCTACAGGGCATCAGTCTGCATGCTATAATGCACCAGTACAATTGCAAAGGTATAAACAGTCATTAGAGTAACACGAGAGGGACTAGAAAGCAGAGAGATGCAAAATTAAATTGGTCTACTGCAGAGCCATTCTTGGGAAAACAGCACATTGGTAACTTATATTTGTTTTTCCATTACCACAACCAGGAAAACAGAGCTGAATACAAATGGCTTACCTGTCCTCTTCCTCTTTCTTACCAGCAAATAACTGCTTACATCCCTTCAGGACATTCAAAAAAGTTATTCATTTTTTAAATTCAGCATTTGTTTAAACTCCAAGTACAATACTTTGATATCCAAACACAAGCTATTCAAAAATGCCCATTCCTGGTGTAATGACAGGACACCACATGTTCTGAATTTCCTGTCAGTACAGCAGTTTCAGAAAGAAAGGTCTTTGAACAGTAGTCTCTGGCATTTGGTAAAAAATTGAATATGTCCTTGGATGGACATTTATTTCCCTGTGCTATTTAGAATTCCTACACTATAATATGCGGTGTGGACAACCATGCAGGCTACAAGTGACCTACTGAAGCATACTCCTTTCAATTAACTCAAAATACCTCAGAGTATATGTGTATTTATCGTAACTCACACGTTGTTAACCAATATGTCATAAACTATGGCAGGGATTTTTGATTTTAGCACAGTTGAAAGTGGTCTTCTGCCATGCATATGTGATATGTACTGTTAGTTTGAGATACTTTGAGATTCAATAGAGTTGATACATTAACAGAAAGATCTGCCTGCTGACGAGTTAGCTGCAGTGGAAAGTCAAACTTAAAACCATTGTGAGCCACCAAGCACTCAGGTGGGGCCTGTCCCTCCAGAAATGTCCTTATTAGTGTCACAATAGTTTGGTCAAAGCCAGATTTGCAGTTTTCCGTCAGGTTTTCATTGCTCAAGCCGCTGAGGTCAATGGCCTTCTATGAGACCAGCTTATTGTGGTTAACACACAGGCAGAGTTTATCCATAACACAGGGAAACGCATGATCAGCTTTTCCCCTGTTTCTTTGCTTTGTGTAGGATTTTCCAAGGAAAAGTGGTGTATATTGGCCAGACTCATTTCAGCCAGATGAGGGTGCTCCCTACTGATTCCAGTCACTTTAAGGTGAAGGAACACAAAAATCTGGAAATGCTGCATCTTGGATATGGTCTGTTAATTTTCCAGAAGCTGAAAAAAAATAAATTACCAGTATTAGTAAAAACTATATAGAGTTGCTCATAAAATTTACTTCACATTCAGCTATTACATAATTTACAGTAAGACAGACAGAGGGTTTTTAAGTAATAAAAAGAAGTTGGGATACATGTGTAAATTGTTTGCTTCAACTTGCAAGGCTTAATTTACTTTAATTGCTGCAGAGCATCTGTAGGTTGTTCCCCGAAGAAGGCCCATTAGTAATATTCTGAAACTTCCTTTATTCCGTTTTTGCTACCCTAAACTTTAAATTTATTGCATTTCATCTATTTAAATCTGAAGAAAAACAGGAAAAACTGATGTGTTCTAAAACATTTCACCAGTAGTGTATAGAAAAGCACTTAGTCATTGATATGTTTCTACACTTTGTTTGAAGGCCACCTGTGGTAAATTCAAATGATTGCACATGATTAAGAAAGGTACAATTGACGATGTGGAAGTGCATGCAGAGCTTACAAACAGGATTGTGTTAAGGCACAGATCAAAAATGCATTTAAAGTTCTTTTTCTGAACCACTGGGTCAGGGTCAAAGGATGCTTCCAGTGGGTGTGAGATGCTATTGTTTTTAATGGTAAAGGGTTTTAGTGGGTCATGAGATAGTTGCCACTCTGACAATCATGTTGAGGATTGTGCCTGATTAAAACCCCCTGACTCTGATGAATGTGCTTGATTTACTATCTATCTATCTATCTATCTATCTATCTATCTATCTATCTATCTATCTATCTATCTATCTATCTATCTATCTATCTATCTATCTATCTATCTATCTATCTATCTATCTATCTACTAAAGGGGAAGCACCTATGATCATTTAAATGTTACTATGGGGAGATGCTCTAACTCCCATACCCCACACCCAACCACACTCCAATGAAAATGAAAAATTCACCAAGGCTTACCCAGTGGGTCATGAAGACACACATATGGGGAAAGAGTGGATTGTAGCACCAAAAAGGTTGAGAAACACTAACCTAAAGGACTCTCAGACTATGAGACACAAGATTCTCTGGTCTGATGAAATCAAGATTGAACTGTCTGGCTTTAATTCTAAGTGTCCCTTATGGAGGAAACCAGGTATGGCTTATCACCTGCGCAATACCATTCCAGTGGTGAAGCATAGTGGTGATAGCTTCAGGCTATTGGGCTGATTTTCAGATGAAGTGAGTGGGAGACTAGTCATGGAATGCTTAACTGATCAAAGTACAGAGATTTTCTTAATGAAAACCTACTCTGGTGTTGAAGATTCACCTTCCAACAAGATAATAGTCCTAAACACAAAGCTAAGACAACACACGCATGGCTTAGGAACAACCCTGTCAATGCCAATGAGTGTCCCAGCCAAAGGCCAAGCTTGAACCCAATCAAACATCTCCAGTGAGACATGAAAATTGCTCTCCACTCTGAGAGAGATTTGAGAGGATCTGCAGAGATGAATGGCAGTAAATTCCCAAATACAGGTGCATGAAGCTTGTTGCATCATACCCAAGAAAGCTTCAGGGATGTTTCAACTAAGTACTGAGTAAAGAGGGTCTAAATACTTGTATCAATGTGATATTTTAGTTATTATTTATTTTTAATAAACTTGCACAAATTCACAAAATCTTGTTTTTGCTTTGTTAAGTAGTGTTGTTTGATGCTAGAAACAGTGTAAACAGCTTTAATATAAGGTAGAAACATAATAAAATGTGTAAAAAGTGAAGGGATCTGAATACCTTCCGAAAGCGCTATACTAGTGAAACTAGTGTAAATTATATTCTGTACCAGGTAAGTGTAGAAGGCATTGTATGATCAAATATAAAATGTACATGGACACTGATCATGTCTCTATTTACGATATTTTAAGGCTAGGAACACTGCTAAGAGTTGTTAGTATTAAATTTGCATATGATGATGACAAAACCTGAATATAAACTATACGACTTGAAAAGGTGTAAACACTGTACAACTGTTCGTAAATACTAAAATAATCTAAAACTCTGGGAGTATTAAGTTCTCTTAATACCTTTAAAAAATACATTATAAAATAATTGGCCAAATAAAAAGCACAGATTATGTGCAAGTATTAAGTTAGGGAAAGGGTGTCAATGTTCTCTAAATAAGAATATTCTAATAGTGGATAAAATGAGCTTTGTGATGTTTATAATAGCTGTAGTCAACTGTACATCAGAAACATCAAGTCGTACTGAAAAATTAAAATAATTGTGAAAGCTGCAGAAAAATATCAAGGTATTACATGGGAAACAGTAAATGAAACTTTGATGGATGAATATCATCAGCCCAAAATTGTGAAGGAACATATTCGATTAGAATATTGCAATGAAATGTAAGAAGTTTGATTGCAAATGATCAGGATTTTAAAAAGTATATATCAGATATGTAAATTCTGCCTGGTATAATATGTATTCAGGAAACGTGGTTATTGCAACGTTTAAGTTTTCAGATTGCTGGTTAGAATAACTGGAAAAGGGGCTGGTGTTGCCAGTTTTATTAAGAAAGGGATAGAGTATAGAGTTGTGAATGTGGATAAAAAAGCTGAAGCATTTGTTGTTGAAATCTTTGATAAGAATGGGGTAGTTAGTAAATTTGTGAATGCAAAAATGTGTCTATTGATTGTTTAGATAGAATAAGTAACTCTAATAACCAAAGGGTGGTTGTATGGTGTGGGGATTTTAACACACATAGTCCACTGTGGGATTGGAAGGGAATGGATGTGAATTGATTGATAGAAGAAGAGTATTTAGACATGTATCACCTAGTATGCATAAATGATGGTAGGGGTACAAGATATAATATACAAAAACTGAACACATTGGCTGGAGTGAGCTGGTGGAATATTGAGAATGATTTATTTTTAGAGAGTAACCAATTTCCCATAATTATTCATTTGGGTGTAAATTTGTATGAAGATGAGGGGGCTAGTATTGGAGATGGAATTATAGCAAAGCAAACTGGAAGAAATTAAAAATATTATGAGATAAATGTTTCATAGGGACAGATGTAGAGGAGGATGTGGATTGATGCAATGACAATTTGTGTAATATTATACGCCAAATAGCATTTGAAGTGATTTAGAAGAAAAAGAGGAGAAACACTTTACTGTGGTGGAATGAAAAGTGTTCAAAAGCAATTAGGGAGAGAAATAATCTGTTTAGGAAAATAAGAAAAATCTTTGTATGTATAATCATTTTATGTATAAAAGGGCCCAGACAGTTGTAAGAAAGGTGGTGAAACAGGCTAAAAATATTTACTGGGAGTCTTTTTGTGAAAGTATTGGGAAAGAGACTTCAGTTACAGATATCTGGAGCATGATTAAAAAAATGAGAGGGGTTAATAAGGATAGGAGATTTCAAGCATTAGATGATGAGGGAAGAATAATAGTAACAGAAGTGGATACAGCCGAATTATTAGCTAAATATCTTGCTAAAATTCACAGTAAAGACAATTTATCTGAAGAAATTAGGATATGTAGGAATGTAATTTTAAGAGATTATCCCAAGAAATGACAATGATGACATTACGGATGCAGAGTTTTCTTTAAATTAATTTTAAAAAGCTGTTGCAAAAGCTAGGAAGAAATCTTCTACAAAAGATGATTTGCATTATTGCATGCTTGAAAATATGTCAGAAATATCCTTAGAAATAATAAGGAAATTCTACAATTATATTTGGAGAGTAGGGTGCATTCCCACTGCGTGGAAAAATGCAGTAGTGATACCAATTTTAAAACCAGGTAAAACCCTATCAGACCCTTCCAGCTATAGACCAATATCACTAACTTCACACTTCAGCATGAATGGTAACAGAACATTTAAACTACTTGTTACAGAAGAAAGAAGAAAAAACTGGTCATCAAAATGGATTTAGGAAAGGAAGAATGACTCTGGATTCTATATTATGTCTAGAAGATAATATTAGAAAAGCACAGGTTAATAAAGAATTTGTAGTAGCAATATTTTTGGATATTGAAAAAGCATATGACATGTTATGGAAGGAAGGACTTTTAAGTAAATTAGGAGTAGGTGGAATGTATAACTTTTTTCTGAGTTTTCTGTTTGAAAGGTTCATGCAGGTAAGGGTAGGAACAGAATATTCTGAATCATATAAGTTAGAGAATGGTACCCTGCAAGGGAGTGTGTATAGTCCATTATAATTTAATATAATGACTGATTATATTTTTTCTAAAATTGAGATTGGTGCGGGTAAATCATTATACGTGGATGATGGTGCATTATAGATCAAAGAAAAACATTTCAGTTATGCTGTATCTAAAATGCAATTAGCTATTAATAAGGTAGAGGTATGGGTGAATAAATAGGGTTTCAAACAATCTGTAACTAAAACTCAAGTGATATGTTTTACAAAGAGGGTCAAAAAACACACAACTTGAAATAACATAGTCAACTTCTAGAAGAACTTTCAACAATAAAATTTTGGGCATGTTGATGGATAGTAAGCTTACATGGAAATCCCATATTGGTAAGATTGTTGATAAATGTAAAAGGGTATTGAATATGCTCAGAAGTCTGTGTGGCAGTACTGGCACAGGCTCTGAATATGCTGTGGTGCAACAAGGTCCTCCCTAGTTTTAGCCATATTAGTTGAAATGGAAGAGTTACAATTACAGCTTCACAGATTGTAAATGATGATGAACTACTTAATCAATGTAAGAGGGCATGGAAATAATCATCCTGTTAAAAATTGTTGAATAACTGTTGGGAACATTATAAAAAAGTATAAATAGCTTTGGATGGGTTGG
This sequence comes from Erpetoichthys calabaricus, assembly GCF_900747795.2. Lineage (NCBI taxonomy): Eukaryota > Metazoa > Chordata > Cladistia > Polypteriformes > Polypteridae > Erpetoichthys > Erpetoichthys calabaricus. Next base: position 38,273,478 of record NC_041399.2, read on the forward strand.
TTCATATCATTCAGATAATCTGGGTCTACTGAATTAGGAGATAAGTCCAACTGTAGCTTTAGGTATAACACCTCCTTGGTTGTTTCCATTACCAACAGTTGATCTAAATCTGCATGATTTAATACAAGAAAATCAATCTATTATACCAGAATGGAAGATTGTTAATTGATATATTAATAAGATATTTTATGGATTGATTCCAGTTTTTACAGATGACTCTATAGAAACTACAACTAGAAAGGTTAGAGTATCTGCTTATGCACCAAAATTCCAGATGAAAATAGTTAAAAGAATTTCAAATAATTTATCTCTCTCTCTATACAGCAGAATTGGTTGCAATCATTCAAGGTTTGCAGTGGGTTGAAGACATTATGCCAAATAGAGTTGTTATACAGTATGTTCAGATTCATATTCAGGACTGATGAGTATTAAAAATGGGCAGACTAATTGTAGATTGGATTTGTTATTGGAAGTTAATCAGAATTTATTTCACCTACAAATTAGGGTATACTGTATACAGTTCGGTCCATAAATATTTGGACAGAGACAACTTTTTTCTAATTTTGGCTCTGTACATTACCACAATGAAGTTTAAATGAAACAACTCAGATACAGTTGAAGTGCAGACTTTCAGCTTTAATTCAGTGGGGTGAACAAAACGATTGCATAAAAATGTGAGGCAACTAAAGCAATTCTTTAACACAATCCCTTCATTTCAGGGGCTCAAAAGTAATTGGACAATTGACTCAAAGGCTATTTCATGGGCAGGTGTGGGCAAGTCCGTCGTTATGTCATTATCAATTAAGCAGATAAAAGGCCTGGAGTTGATTTGAGGTGTGGTGCTTGCATGTGGAAGATTTTGCTGTGAACCGACAACATGCTGTCAAAGGAGCTCTCCATGCAGGTGAAAGAAGCCATCCTTAAGCTGTGAAAACAGAAAAAGCCCATCCGAGAAATTGCTACAATATTATGAGGGGCAAAATCTACAGTTTGGTACATCCTGAGAAAGAAAGCAAGCACTGGTGAACTCAGCAACGCAAACAACAGTGGTGGATGATCACAGAATCATTTCCATGGTGAAGAGAACCCCCTTCACAACAGCCAACCAAGTGAACAACACTCTCCAGGGGGTAGGCGTATTGATATCCAAGTCTACCATAAAGAGAAGACTGCATGAAAGTAAATACAGAGGGTGCACTGCAAGGTGCAAGCCACTCATAAGCCTCAAGAATAGAAAGGCTAGATTGGACTTTGCTAAAGAACATCTAAAAAAGCCAGCACAGTTCTGGAAAAACATTCTTTGGACAGATGAAACCAAGATCAACCACTAACAGAATGATGGCAAGAAAAAAGTATGGAGAAGGCATGGAACAGCTCATTATCCAAAGCATACCACATGATCTGTAAAACACGGTGGAGGCAGTGTGATGGCTTGGGCGTGCATGGCTGCCAGTGGCACTGGGACACTAGTGTTTATTGATGTGACACAGGACAGAAGCAGCCAAATGAATTCTGAGGTGTTCAGAGACATACTGTCTGCTCAAATCCAGCTCAATGCAGTCAAATTGATTGGGCGGCATTTCATGATACAGATGGACAATGACCCAAAACATACAGCCAAAGCAACCCAGGAGTTTATTAAAGCAAAGAAGTGGAAAATTCTTGAATGGTCAAGTCAGTCACCTGATCTTAACCCAATTGAGCATGCATTTCACTTGTTGAAGACTAAACTATGGACAGAAAGGCCCACAAACAAACAACAACTGAAAGCCGCTGCAGTAAAGGCCTGGCAGAGCATTAAAAAGGAGGAAACCCAGCATCTGGTGATGTCCATGAGTTCAAGACTTCAGGCTGTCATTGCCAGCAAAGGGTTAACCAAGTATTAGAAATTAACATTTTATTTCCAGTTATTTAATTTGTTCAATTACTTTTGAGCCCCTGAAATGAAGGGATTGTGTTCAAAAAATGCTTTAGTTGCCTCACATTTTTATGCAATCGTTTTGTTCACCCCACTGAATTAAAGCTGAAAGTCTGCACTTCAACTTCATCTGAGTTGTTTCATTTAAAATTCATTGTGGTAATGTACAGAACCGAAATTAGAAAAAAGTTGTCTCTGTCCAAATATTTATGGACTTAACTGTATGTGGTTTTCTTATGGGTTCCTGCATATAAAGGCCTTGAAGAGAGTGAAATGGTTGGCAGGCATGGCTAAAGAAGCTGTAAAACAGTCTGTGGTGGATATAGATATCTCAGTTAGTAAAGATGAAGCTAAGGGATTGATAAAATCAAAAATTGTTGGATTATGGCAAAACCTATGGAACAATGGGAGTGAGGGGAGGCATTTGTACAAAATATGTAACAATGTCAGATTTTTGGGGGAAGGTGGAAAAACGAGAAGGGAAAAAATAACTCTGACTAGTTTAAGAATAATTCACTATATCAAATAGGAAAACATCCATCTGGATGTTGTAGGTTCTGTGATCAGCAAGAAACATTAGAATACAGGTATGTAATATTTCATTGTGAAACATACAAAGAGCAAAGAAAACAACTTTGGGCAGAAATTCAAACAATGGGTGTTAATAGTTTTACTTTGAAAGATTTGATCATTTATGCTTATAATTTTATGGGTAATTTAGTTTGAATTCTAAACAAGTTTTTTTTTACCTTCATATTCTACACCACACTCCAGTACAGTTGGTGGCAGTAATGCACCATAAGTGGGTCTGCCAACTGCCATAAAAAGACAAAGAAGAAGAAGAAATGGAATTTCTATACTATGTTGTATTGAAAGGGCTGCAATACATGATTATTGCCATTACTTTACATTAGATTCTAACAAAATTTATAACTAAACTTTTCATTGCATTCTGATGAGATCGAGCAGCCATTCCATCCTGCCTAACATTGCCCCAGTACTCTGACCGGACATTCATGGGAAAAGAACATTGTGAAAAGGAATGGCGTAATAAGTGGTAACTCTAAAAATTCAAATAGTAGGTGAACGCAACATGAGTCTAAACAGTGGTGGTTTATAATGTGGGGACCTCCAGATATTTAAAAAAATTCCACCTAAATTAATCAAGTAATGCTAAATAATCATGAAATAAATTTGTTTATTTGCACAATGTGCCTGGTGTCAGCACATGTCAGCATCCATTGGTTCTGACTGGTATTTGTTTAAATTCTGTGCGAGTACCTAAATTTCTTGAATGAAAGGCGTTGGCCAATTTAGAGTCTATTGAAGTCCTTGAACTTTTGGCAAGCAGGTGACCTGAGGCTCCCCTTTAATTGGTTGCTTTCATAATTTTCCAGGGATGCAGTTCTCTGCGCCCCGGACACTCCCACGTTTATTGGCAGCGAATTAGTGTTGTTTTAGTTTATTTTAATGTAATGTGTTTGGACAATCGTCAACACTGTATTTCAAGTTCACGTCAATGGTTCACTGTTCATACCTGCCATTAACGTAACTACAGATGAGCGAAAACCGCAATGGCAACTTTAAGTGCTTTCTTTAATGAAACACCCCTTCATAAATCATTATCGAGGACAACCTTACACAGACTTTTTCCTGGTCTGATTAAATGGAGTTGCCAAACTGGATGTGGTGTAAGTAATACCTTTGTTTGTGCTTTCCCTGTTTGTTTTTTTTTAAGTCTTGTTACTGAAGCAGTGTGGACAATGACAGAGATGCTAAATCTAAATCATCTTTCTGAAAAATGCAAGCAGGATGAAAGTAGCCTCAGTCATCTAGACTAAATTTAGAGTAATGTTTTTTGGTAGGCTTATTATTGCAGAACAGCTAGATGAAGGCTACAGGATTGGCATTAGAAGGGATAACAAAGAGGTGACCAGAAATGGACACATCCTGTCTAGAGTAATAAACTGCGTGAGCTTTTGTGGAGCATTTGAATAGGCTTTGTGTGGCCAAGATGAGAGTGAGAGCTCTGATAAATCCATCCATGGGTTGATGGATTTTGTTGTCCCTCTTGATGGAGTGTTGAAAGACCACCTTGAGAATGCCACTGTATTTAAGGAAACTTCAAAAACTGTACAGCATGAGCTTTTGGACTCCCCAGAACACTTGGTGCCATGCATACATTTTCTAACGTAAATAAAAATAATTGCATCTGTTCGGACTGGTATTTGGGTAGCGCTGTCATCTGCGGGTGTTTTTTTCTATTGTCATTATTCTGTATTTTGTTTTTATATTTCATTTTATTCTATGTTTTAGGGCTCATTTATACTTCACGCTCAGAACGTGTACGCGCCCGCATCATGGCCGCCACGCGTTCTGAGCATTCATTTGATGCGTCCTCTGAGCAGGTCCTCAGAAATTAACACGACGCATGCGCGAGTTGCAGTAACAGCAAAAAGTAATGGGGTCGCAGTGTGCTAAAAGTTGGAATGTGATGTCAGAGTCTCTGTTTACTATCTACATGTGACAGAAAGCCGCTTTGCGGATCCTACGAGATCGGTGTGCACGCTTCGATATTTGATAAATGGTTCGATGTGGTGAAGCAAAATGCCGACATACAGATGTATTCATGGTGCTTTTATACTCAAGCGTCGCATATTCCCGATCGTAATGACACGATACATTTTAAAATTCTCACATACCGTCTTCTGTGCCATCTTTTTTTTTAGGGCTTCCTTTGCTCCTGACAGCAGCGAATCGCCAGCAATAGATTGCCACACTGAGCACATTAAATGTATGATATTCCAACTCTCTGCACATTTAGAATCCTTAGATTTATACTTGATATCACTTTCAGGATGAAAAGCATTAAAGTATGTATATTACATTTTACAGATAAATCGGTAATTTCGTTTAAATAATGAATACTGTTAATAATTACACACATGGGGTGACACAGTGGCAGAGCGTTAGCGCTGCTGTCTTGAAGGGAGTCACGTCGCTGATATTCCCTGCCAGGAGTTTACACATTTTCCTGCTGGGTTTCCTCAGTGTGCTCCAGTTTCCTTCCAAAGATATGCAGATTTGGGGATTTGGTGCTGCTAAAATGATGCTAGTGTATGTGTGTGCTTGTATTCACCTTGCGATGAGCCGAGGCATCGTCCAGGGATTGTTTCTCAATCGTGCCCAATGCTTGCTGGAATGGACACATCCCTGGATTTAATCAATAAACATCCTTTTCAGAGATATTGCGGTCAGGTGTCATCGGAATTTAATGGGTGTTCTAGGCAATTCACAACACAGAGAAGCCGAACATGTTCTCACTGTGATAATATCTCGCACTGCCACCTGGCGGATTCCTCCAGATTTATGTAAAGTACGCGCGCAAGTATAAACACTTCCAACGCTCCGCTGCAGCATGCGTCGTGTTGCGTGAAGTATAACTCCGGCCTTATTGTTCAGTGCTTTGTGACTTTTGTCCGTGATAGGCGCTTTATTGATCATTTTTTACTTACTTACTTAAAAAAAACAAGAAGGTGTTTATTTTGCCACAAGTACAATAAGTAACCAAAAAAGCATCATTTCAATATCGCTAATGAATCTTGTATAACTTTTCAGAATTTTAAAGTTTTAAAAATGTTGTTTTAAGTCAGATTTAGGTTATAGTAACTTTTATTTTATGAATAATTTATGACACTTGACATGTGATATGATGTAAATACTGTATGTTCAAATTCTGTTGTGAATCCGAAAATATGCATTTTTTTATTGGGATTGTCTGCCACCCATTAAGAAGCCTTTCTCAGAACAACCATGACTCAGGAGAGGCTCAATAAATTGGCCATGCTGTCAATGGAAAAGAGACTGGTGACTGAAATGACTCAGTTTAATCAGAAAGTAATCAAGAAATTTTCAGGCTTGAAGAAAAGGAGGGCAACATTTATGTTCAAATAGTGCTACTGGGCAGTGTGCAGGCAACATTAGTTTGTGTGTGTGTTTTTTGTTTTCTTTTCTCCTGAGCTATGATGTGCTGCTTCAGTTTGCCCTCCGCCAAAAGAAAACCTGCATCCCCAACCAAAATTTTTTCACCAGCTGCCACTGCCCTGAGAATATTACAGAGGTCATCTATATATTGTCATCTACATATTATCTCTGACTTCTTATTCAAAAAGAGCTTTTACATCTCCTGTGTACCTGAAGTACTTGTCTTTCATAATAATGAATCTGAAATTTACATTTTAAAGCAGGTGGCAAGTAAAGCCTAGTTTGGCAGATAAGAAATTAGATAGGAAACCTCAGGGTTACAAGCTAAGTCCTCACCACTGAGTGATTGCATGGCCTGGCAATCTTTTGTATTCCTTCTGTCTCTGTCAGCATATTTTATTGAAAGTGTACTGCACATGCTTAGCAGCTTTGGACGTTCTCCAGACAGTGCACTGTATAAGCTTTTTTGGCCAAGAAGATTCATGTAGAACATCCTTTTCATACTAGCAGTATTTATTTCGCCCTTCTTCATAATGGAAGCAAAAGTATCAGCCAGAGTCAATGTACTAGTATGTCAGCCTAATCATATTGCTGTATCAGCACAGAGCGCCACATTCTCTGCTCAATACTTGACTTTTTGAGGTGGCTTGCTAAAATTAAAAGGGCTGCTCACCTATTGCTGCACTAATTGGAACAACATACAACTTTGTAGGCTTGCCATTTACATAGGTGCCCCTGCTACTGGTGATCTAATGTCAGCTCATACTTGGATGTCTCATCCCTGGTTGATGTAACTTGTCAGTACTGTTACATAGTCTTCCTGCTGAAGTTGCTGCCTCCAGCAACCACTTCTAACTCCTTGCAATGGTGCAGAAATTCATTGAAATGGCAGCATGGTGTTCCCTCTTGCTTCAGTCGTGTAGCTGGTGACAAGGGCACATCAGCAGGGATCATGAGCACTTTGTTGTCAATTGGCACAGCTGGGACGTTGACTGCTGCCCTGTCATGCGGTACAGTAGAGGCATTCGACACTGGTCAGTTGTAAGCAAGCAGGGAAACCCCCTTGTGTGGAGATACAGATGTACCGGCCTCTTGGCTATTTTATTTCACTGAGCTGGAGCTGCAAACTGTATTCCAGATCTGGATCTCAGGTTTTAGACTTTCCCTTCACTGCCGCTTCACAATGCTTCAATGATTTTTCTTGTCCTTTGCCTGTGCATTTTTAACACAATCCTTGCTTCTCACAGGTCACTTGGGGTCAGTTCCAGCTCAATCTGCCTGAAGCCCTGCTGGCATCCACACATTTAGGCTAATGGACCTTAGCAGATGGAGAAGCAGTAGTGCAACTACAGAGGTGGCAGTCTCTCAGCTGTCTTCCCCCCTGTACTGCTGCTGCAAATGGCACTCCAGATTACAGATTTGAGATTTGAGACACTTCAGCAACTCGTCCAAAGAGCCAAGCAGGTCCGTTTTAGTTCTCTAAGGCACTTGCCGCTCTGCTCAGTAGGACTGTAGGTGTTCTTTTTCCACTACTGACACCAATGTAGCATCAGTGCTGAGCACTGCAATGGATGGATTCTCTGCTCTTTACATGGCTTTTTAAGGTGGCTCACTATCCATAAAAGGACTGCTCACTTTTAGTTTTCCAGGTCACAGCACTATTGGAAAACATGAGACTTTGAAGGCTTGCCATTTATATAGGCACCCCTGCCACTGGTGATGTAATGCCAGCTTATAATTGGATGACTCATTTCTGGCCGATGTAACTTGTCAACGACATTACATAATTCACTATCAACTTCATGACATGTAAACTAAAGGTGAAAGTTTTAATGATGGGGTAAAGAAATTTACAACAATCATCTTCTAAAAGAAAAAAAAATGAATTAACCAACCAACATCATACATTTTTGTAAACTACTCCAGTAAGCACAGGAGATCAAAATCTAGAATGTGGGAGTTTTGGACACAATCATGTACCATGTCTATAGTTCTATGGTTTGTTGTCTTTATTTTATGTTCTGTTTTTTGTTATATTATGATTTGTTATGTGTGTTATTTGGTTTGTTGGTGACATCTTTTATTTTGCTAGGATGTAATTATTTTTTGATTCTGATGCTAGAAAGCTATTCCTGATGTTTGTTTTTTGATTTGGAATTATTTTACATTTATTTGCCTCTTCTTGTGACGCCATTTTGTTTTCATATGGGAACCTCTATTTTGTGCAATTGTGCTTACTAGCTGTGGTTGGTGGTGCCTTCGTCAGAGATTATGGACTAAAGATATGGGGGGTCATAGGGTATAACGTGCAATTACTGAGGTGACTTATTTTCCAAAATTTGGGTTTTTCTCAAAGAAAAATAAAAGCTTTTTCATGTTTTCAGTTTTTTTTTTCTTCAACTTTTGAGTATGAGATTAAGTTCTGTTTTATGTTTTGACTCTTTGTTCTGCTGTTCTTCCAGTTACAATTTAATTTTATTGACTCCTTTGTATCTCCTGGTCCTTCCCTTTGCCTTTGTGCCATTACATGTTTGTGCACTCTGAGAGTAGGCATTGCCATGTTATTATAGATGTTGCTGGTCTCATTACACTAAGTACACACAGCAAATATGGCATCACGTGGTATTTTGGTTGGTGAGAGAAGCTGCTCCTCCTTAATTAAAACAAAACAAAAGTTAGAAACTTGCACCAAGGAACCTTGGATTGGCTCTGTTACCCTCTCACCCTTTATTTAGATTAAGTGTCTCTTGAAAATTATGTTATGTTACGTAAATGTGATGATAGTGATGAAGTTAGGTAATATTTTCCTAAACAGTTTTTTTCTCTACATATGCTACAGTTAGTTGATAAAATGTTGTTCAAGAACAATATTTGCTTTCACTTTTATGTGGATGACATTCAAATGTATTTTCCAACAAAATATAATTGTGGTTTTTCTTCCAAAGAGCTGAACCTTGAATTAATGAAAATGTGTTATTTTTAAAAATAGAAAAATCAGAAATTGTTAGTTGGTAAATTTCAACTTAAAAGACAGTCTATCGATTTACATTGATATTGCAGCACACATGGAGCCTCATATGCAAATACTGCTGTATAAATTTAAATCTCTTCAGACAGCATACAGCAATGCAGATAGTTTCACATACTGGTTGTGTACTAAATTGAGATTGCATGTTGTTGTGAACACATTCTCAAACAAAATTTGATTCATGTTGTAAAAAAATACAACATTTGAAATCATTAGAGCTGTATTTCCCCAACTCTGCCCCCCCCCCCCCCCAAGTAATTTTCTGAACCTATATGTTTTAAGAGAAAAATAAATAACTCTTCTTGCAATTAATAATTTCTTCAAAATTTGGAACTACCAATATTAGGTTAGAACAGTTCACGTAAAATCAGACATATTTTTTATGTAAATGAACTGCACAATTAAAAAAAAAACATGACTACATACTCTATACATTTAAGTCTATTTTTGTCTTAATTTTACCTTTGCCCTACATTCTGCAGAGAGTCCCTACTTAGCCCCTTGCACATGTATGCAGGGCCTTAAGTAACTGTGTCACGTGAATGGAACATGAGCAGACAAGGATATGTTATTCAGAGCTGCCAAATAGGATAAAGTTCACAGGCTATTGTAAATACTTGCTGCCTTTACAATACTGAATGTTTTAAAATGTTTAATCATTTACTTCAAACTTTGTAACTACTTTTAAAATACATTGCTAGGGTTATTTACAAGTTAAGTTTAATCTACTCTTTAAATGTTTTAATGTTAAAGGTAATTATAACATTGATGGTAAATACAGCAGCTTTATTCTGTAAAATGCAGCTACATCCCATGAATTGTTTTTCTGAGAAAGGCAAGAAGGTTTATTTGTAAATAGTAAAATAATTTATTATTTTAATTTGAAGATTAAGTGGTCATACATCATTTAGTTGTATTGACTGATAAACAAACCTATAAAATTAATTATCAGTTTTTAGATTAGGGTAGTTTCTTGACTATTGGACAGAACTGTAAAACACAAAATTGCCAATTTCGTATATGGTTTGTGTCCCTAATCAAGCCATGTAAACAACCTCTACCCTGTCATGTCCTTTCTACTTGAGAAGAGAGACATTACAATACAGCTTGAGTAGCTACCTAAATGCCCTGGTAGAAGGTTGCTATTGCTGGAGACATGACCAGCCGTTAAAGTCAGCAGCAAACAGCTTAACTTTGGTCATCCTTGTGTGGGGAACAGCCCGGACACAGACAGGTAGACGTCATAGTTTCACCCAACACACGTTTATTATCCATAATATTTACAGTTCAAGTGCACAACCCAATGCCGCAGCACCAATCACCCCTTGAGTCCTTGGCCACAACACAATGCCTCGTACTGTCTCTAGTCCGCCTCCACTCCCCTCCACCAAGTTTCGTCCTTCTTCCTCCCGACTCTTGCCCCTGACTGGAGGGAGGCGGCCCCTTTTATTCACCCTGGAAGGGCTCCAGGTGTATCCTAAGGGGCTCCGTAGCCACACCCCTGTGTGGCGGAAACTCTGACAGTACATCCGGAAGTCCTCCGGGTGTCCACAATCCTCTTCCCCCCAGTACTTCCGGGTGTGGCAGAAGTACTGAGGTCCAGGGCTCCCAAGGCATCGGGGCGCTCCCTGGCGGTGACCACGGGCTCCTACAGGGTTGAGCTTCCATGCTCTGTACCCGTGGCCCCCAAAGCAACCAGGGTGGACGCCCCTCATGTTCTAGAGGAGGCATGAGCCCTCCTCCGGTCCTCCTGGGCATCCCGTCCGGGTAGGAACTCCAGCCGGGTGCCACACTTGCTAAGAAGTACCAACACCACCCGTAGCACCTTTCTGAAGGCAGAAGGACAGGTCCAACCTCAGCCCAAATTGCCGGGAGGACTACTTCACACTGTGCAGTTAACAGCGGACCTAGGCAAACAACTTAAGTTCCCAGCACACATTACTGTACAGTAACATCACAGTGTCCAGATACAGTTGTTGTGTCAGAAGACTCAAAACAACAAGTCATAATAGAACTCACAGTGCCTTGGGAAGAATCACATGGAGGAGGAGTATGACAGGAAGTATGTAAAGTATTTCCTGGAGCAGTGCTGGGGACAAGGGTGGCAAGCTTCTTGCCTGCCTTTTAAAGTGTGTTGTAGGGTCTTTGTTGGCAACCCACCCTACAGAATATTAAGTCAATTTGGCATCACAGGGGTTGCAAAGAGGTGACGCATTAGATGCATATCGCAAGAGCCTCCGGAAAATGTTTGATTCCTGGACCATGCAATTCAGGGATTGAACACCTCCAGCTGTGTCAAAAGAGATCCTATTCTGCTGGGCCCTTGAGCAAAGCCCTTAACCTGCAATTGCTCCAGGGGCCACCATACGATGGCTGACCCTGCACTCTGACCCCAAGGGGTATACAAAAAACAAATTCCTAATACAAGAAATTGTATAAGGTTAAAAAAAAGAACAAATGTTGTGAGACCCGAAACAACCAATGATCCCAGGATACGCTATACTTGCAAAGCAATTTATAATGATAAATATGATAGGCAAGTAAAATAAAATGAAGGCTATTTGTGTGCATAGTATATTCGTTTTTTTACAGAAATACTAAATAAAAAGTTGTACCAAGTCAAAATTTCAGTGGGATTACAGTAGGCAGTACTGTTAGCAATAATGTGTTCCCTGTAGATTTTTTTTTTAAATGTGTGTTAAAAAACAAAACTTTTTTTTTCACCACCAAGCTGGAGTGACACTAGCTTGATTTCTATTGGTAGAATTTAGTTTTGAACAAAACTAATTAAAGTCAGATATATAATTCATTGACTCTGCCAGTCCAGTACATTCCCCACTCAAACACACATCCCCTAAAGGAGTAATTTAGAATCGCCAGTTAACCTAACTCACACATATTTGGAATATGGGATGAAACTATGGTGTACTTGGAGGACAATGCAAGCAAACACTGGAAGGACATGCAAACTCCATACTCACAGTGACTGGCACTGCTTTCAAAACCTGAATGCTAAATCTATGAGGCAGCTGTATTAACCACTGTTCCACTTGTGGCAGTTCTTTTTTATTTTGTTTAGAAATAAAGGAACATGCCAATTAAAGGCAGTAGCATTTTAATGTCACAGGTCCATCTCTCGATATCAACGCTGGTCACTTAAAATTCAAATGAATAGTACTGCTAAAAAATGTTGTCACATCGTCTAATTTATTAGTCATCTCAATTATACTATAACAGTTATCAGAGCTCAACTATGATGATTCTGTTATATCATCTTAATGGCCTGCTCAGAGTCAAGAACAACCAGTGCAGAAGGGTTAGTACATCCTAATAGTCAACCTTTAAGTGTAGAATCTGAGTATCTTTCATTTGACATTTTATTTGTGGAGTAAGAATTTGATTACATTTCAAAACTTTCACACCATTACTCTATACCTGACATATTTGTTATGGTTAGTTGTGGCTACATGGCATATCAACCACTTAGCTTAACAAGGGGATTAAGTAACATCTTTTAAAGCTGCTGTGCAAAACGTATGTAATGTGTGGATTTATATTACATGTGTAGACAAAGACATTGTTAGGCCAGATGTAATAATAATAATAATACATTTTATTTATATAGTGCCTTTCCCATGCTCAAGGCGCTTCACAGAGTCTTAGAAAAAACAGCAGGGTATATGTAACATTGGATACAAATGTTTTCCTGAATAGAACAATGAAACAGATAACAAAGCATTAAACAGAGTAAAGGACAATAAAACCAGAGTAAAATACTAAATTCAATACTAAAAGAAAAACTTAACAAATAACTTAATTTGTGATATAACAGACACATAAATTATTCTGAGCACCTGGACAGAGTGGTACACTGAAAGAAAGGGCAGAATGTTAAGTTAAGTTAAAAGCCTTCCTAAATAGATGAGTTTTAAGTTGTTTTTAAAAGAATGAATGGAGTCAGCTGATCTAATTAATTTTGGGATGTCATTCCAAAGTCTGGGTGCTATGGAGTTGAAGGCCCTGTCACCCAAAGAGTGCAGGTTAGTGTGGGGCACAACAAGATTACCAGAATCAGTGGACCTTAGTAGGCGAACAGGAGCATAGTGATTTAGAAGGTCACTGATGTAGTCCGGTGCAAGGCCATTTAAAGCTTTGTAGGTTATTAATAGAATTTTATATTCAATCCTGTAAGACACAGGAAACCAGTGAAGGTGAAGCAGGATGGGTGTGATGTGATTGCTGTTGCTGGTTCGTGTAACGACTCTTGCAGCAGAGTTTTGAATCAACTGGAGCTGTGATATAAGATTAGAAGAGGCACCTGCCAGCGAGTTACAATAATCGATGTGGGATGTGATAAAAGCATGGACAAGTTTCTCAGCATTAGAAAAGGAGAGGAATGAGTGAACATGGGATATGTTACGGAGGTGAAAGTAAGAACGTTTCTTAATGTGGTTTATGTGGGCGGAGTAAAAAAGGGAGGAATCAAAAATGACACCAAGGTTCCTTGCATCAGAAGAAGGCCTGATGAGATCACCGTCAAGAGTGACTGAGAAGGAGATCATTTTCTTAAGTAGCGCTTTAGTGCCAATTTGCAGGAGTTCAGTTTTGTTGCAATTTAATTTTAAATAATTCTGCTCCATCCAGGTTTTAATTTCACTGTGGCAAGTTGTAAGCTGAGAAAACTCTGATGAAGTTGCACTTTTGACATTGAAATAGAGTTGAGTGTCATCTGCATAAAAATGATAACCCAGTCCATAGCTATGAATAATATGGCCAAGGGGAAGCATATAAATACAGAAGAGAAGAGGGACAAGGACAGAGCCCTGAGGAACTCCTTGTGTGACTGGCGCTGAGCTGGATCTGCTGTTGCCAAGACTAACAAACTCTTGCCTATCAGTCAGATAGGACTTGAACCACTGGAGGGCAGTGCCCAAGTTACCCAGCATGTTCTCCATTCTGGACAGTAGAATGTCATGTCTGACAGTTTCAAATGCTGCACTGAGGTCTAACAGAATTAATATGCTGGTTTGTCCAGAGTCTGCTGCCATAAGCAAGTCATTGGTTGCCCAAAGAAGAGCAGTTTCACAGCTGTGCTGTGCCCTGAAACCAGACTGAAAGGTTCCATCAAATTATTAGAGGTTAAGTAATTGGTGAGCTGGGAGGCGACAACACGCTCAAGAACTTTTGACAGAAAAGGTAAGTGGGAGATAGGCCGAAAATTGTTAAGATCGTCACCATTAAGACCAGACTTTTTTAACATGTGGGTTACAGAAGCAATTTTAAAAGTTGCTGGTACAAACCCAGTGTTGAGGGATGTATTGATTATTGTCGTAACAGTTGGGATTATGGCATGAAGGCAGGATTTAAGAAGTGTGGTGGGGATGGCGTCCAGTACACAAGTAGTTAGCCTCATCTTACAAAGCAGGTCATTAACAAATGCTGATGTGACTGGTGAAAATTTAGAAAAGGAGCTGGATGGAGTGGGAAGGCAGGGAAGGATATAAATGGATGATGGATTTATGTTATTTGAATTATTTAGATCTTTAATTTTATTGCGGAAAAAGTGGAGGAATTTTTCACAGACTTCAGTAGAGGAGGTAATTGGGCCAGATGCAGGTTGAAGTAATTTATTAACTACAGAGAACAAAATCTTTGGGTTATCATGGCCACTTTCTATTATTCTGACATAATGTGTGTTCTTGGCTGCAGTTAGTGCCTCCCTGTAAGCCCTTTCATGGTCAGAGAAAGCCTGGATGTAAACAGTGAGCCCAGTCTTATGTGACATTCTCTCAAGGCGTCGGCCAGTTGCTTTCATAGTTTGTAGCTCTAAATTATACCATGGAGCTGAACGCTTAAAGGAAACCTCCTTATGTTTTAAAGGAGCTGTTTTATTGAGTGCTGAATGCAGGGCTGAGTTATAGTGGTCAACAAGACTATCTAGTGTTTATGGAATAGGTGAAGACAGAAATGGATCCAGCAAGAACAGAGGGACAGATTTTTTAAGGTTTCGGAAAGAAAATTGGCGTTTACAGGTAAGAGGAGGGAGAGGTAATGAGACAGTGAAAAACACTGCTGTATGGTCAGAGAGTCCCAAATCACTGCTATAAGTGTTGCCGACAGATAATCCAGATGTGCAGATCAGGTCCAGTATATGACCACCAGAGTGGGTGGGAAAATCAACATACTGCACCAAGTCAAAACAGTCTAGTAAGGATAGGAATTAATTTCTTAGTTTACATGTATTAATGTCAATATGGATGTTGAAATTGCCAAGAAGAATGACTCTCTGGGAAAGTGAACTTAAGTGGGTTAATAATTCAGTTAGATCAGATAAAAAAGACACATTGGATTTCGGGGGACGATAGACAACAATAATTGAGACAGGATCGGATTTTGTTATTAGCTTAAGTGCCAGACACTCGAAAGACAATGGACCATAAATGGGGATACTTTTGATGTTTAACTTCGATCTAGCAATAACTGCGACTCCTCCACCTTGTCTTGAGCTGCGAAGCTCCGTGAAGTGAATGTATTCGGGTGGAGTCATCTCCGTAACAGATGTAAAGTCATTTGGTTTTTGCCAAGTTTCTGTTTAGCATAGAAAGTCAAGGTTTGAGTCTGTAATGAATTCTGATAGCACCAGTGCTTTGCCATTAAGAGATCTTGAGTTAAACAATGCAATATTAGCCGATGTGGGTTCGTTGTGCACAGATCCATGACCAGAGTTTATTTTAACATATTGCAGATTTGGCACACTGCAAGGTTATTATAGTTAACGAAAACTAAAATCAAAATTGAAACTATTATTAAAAAAAACATTTTTGTAAACTGAAATAAAATAATTAACAAAACTGAAATGAAAAACTAAAACTAAACGAAACTATTAAAGTAGCTGAAAAGACTAACTGAAATAAAATAATAACCTACTAAATATAATTTTAGTTTGCGTTTTTGAATTAATTTTCCATTCATTATAAGCACATTGACGTTGGAGCAGGAGATGTTGTGTGTTGTAGACATTTACAATAAAAAACCCTCACACCTTAAAATTCACCTAAAGTTCATTACAAATTTGCCCATTCTGTGCAATAAAAGGAAAAGAAAAAAGTGCCGACAGTCAGCACAGATTGGTTCAGCACAAATGACATAGAAAATATTTTACCAGACAAAAATAAAACCAAATAGTAAAGTGTGTTGTGTAGTGTAGCAAGCTTCCACTAACATTAAATTCATATTATATCCAAACCTGTTAAGTGTACAGTTCTGTCTCATTGTGACACAAACACTAAACTCCATAGTAGCTCTTTAACCATACTATAATTACTAAAACTAAAACTGAAACTAATATATATAAAAATAAAATAGAAATGTCTTTGTAAAATATAAACTAAACTAAAACTAAAAATACACGATGAAGGAAAACTAAAACTAAACTGAATTTTCAAGTAAGGTCAGAAAAAATATAGAAATAAAAACTAATATAAAAAGACAAAACTATAATAACCTTGGCACACTGACACTCCTATTTCCAAAGCCATGAGTAGGATGGCATATTCCTGAGCAAATGCTGCCGGTGAACTTTTCATTCGCAGCCCGGCTGTGGCAGCGACCTGACCCGCGATGTAAGTATTTTGGGCGCAGCACAATACCATTGTCTTTTAGGACATTCCAGTCTGACCATTTGCTCTGGACAAACTGTTTAATATGAAGGAGTTTGTCACAAGAGTATTTTAGTATAGTAGGGAGCAATACTTATCTGATAGTAGCAGAGAAGCAGCACAGCAGAGAAGGTGAGACAGGAGGAATGGAGGATGGGGTGGCACAGATGTGCGGCATGCAGCAGAAAAAGCATAGTAGGAGATATTACAAAATGCACATGAAGATACCAAAATTCGGAGGTTCCAACATACAGCCACATACATATAACGCTGGGTATTACAGGCAGGATCGCCCAGAGCCGCATCCAGCTGGGTGTAAACCTCAGATCATTTCTTAGTCATTAAGCACGTATAGAAGGAATCGAGAGCGATCCAATCTATAAATTATAATCAAGAAGACAGACCATCCCCGACTCATAGATCGTCACGGTGCAAAGAAATGTCCATAGGGCTCGACCAGTGTGCCACAGAAAGATTCGGTTGTCCCCGAGGCTGCAAACCCAGTCAAGGCAAAGTCCATAAGAGTAAATCCAAATCAACACAGTTCGAGTCAAATGCATCCATGAACTATACATACAACAAAAAGATAGTGAACAATTGCAAAAAGTTTAAGTTTAACGCGAATTTTTACAAAAAGTGTTGATAACAGGGAAGAGCGGCAGCAACATGCGTGCACCAGTGTCCCCTCCCAGTCTGAGATACCTGTAGATATAATGAAAAGACAATTTCCCCATGGGGATTAACAAAGTATATCAAATCAAAATCAAACTAAAAATATTGATTGCCCAACTACTGTGTGGTATGGAAAAACAAAATCTGATATATTTGTTAAATATCATTTATGTTGATCATTGCAGACAAATAAGCACCAATTGAATAAAAGCATGGAACGGTGAAAGGCAAAGGGTGGTACTACAAGAGGTATAAATAACTTGTTGCTGCAACAGCATACAATAACTATATATATATATATATATATATATATATATATATATATATATATATATATATATATATATATACAGTGATCCCTCGCTATATCGCGCTTCGCCTTTCGCGGCTTCACTCCATCGCGGATTTTATATGTAAGCATATTTAAATATATATCGCGGATTTTTTGCTGGTTCGCGGATTTCTGCGGACAATGGGTCTTTTAATTTCTGGTACATGCTTCCTCAGTTGGTTTGCCCAGTTGATTTCATACAAGGGACGCTATTGGCAGATGGCTGAGAAGCTAGATTACTTACTTTTCTCTCTCTCTTGCGCTGACTATCTGTGATCCTGACGTATGGGGATTGAGCAGGGGGGCTGTTCGCACACCTAGACGATACGGACGCTCGTCTAAAAATGCTGAAAGATTATCTTGACGTTGCTATCTTTTGTGCAGCTGCTTCCTGAAACGACATGCTGCACAGTGCTTCGCATACTTAAAAGCTCGAAGGGCATGTATTGATTTTTGACTGAAAAACAAACTCTGTCTCTCTCTCTCTCTCTCTCTCTCTCTCTCTCTCTCTCTCTCTCTCTCTCTGCTCCTGACGGAGGGGGTGTGAGCTGCCGCCTTCAACAGCTTTGTGCCGCGGTGCTTCGCATACTTAAAAGCCAAACAGCCCTATTGATTTGTTTGCTAGAGATTGTTTTCTCTATCTATGTGACATTCTGTGCTCCTGACACGCACTCCTTTGAAGAGGAAGATATGTTTGCATTCTTTTAATTGTGCGACAGAACTGTCATCTCTGTCTTGTCATGGAGCACAGTTTAAACTTTTGAAAAAGAGACAAATGTTTGTTTGCAGTGTTTGAATAACGTTCCTGTCTCTCTACAACCTCTTGTGTTTCTGCGCAAATCTGTGACCCAAGCATGACAATATAAAAATAACCATATAAACATATGGTTTCTACTTCGCGGATTTTCTTATTTCGCGGGTGGCTCTGGAACGCAACCCCCGCGATGGAGGAGGGATTACTGTATATATATATATATATATATATATATATATATATATATATATATATATATATATATATATATATATATATATATATATATATATACACATAATTAAGTTATGCTACAAACTCATTTCTGAGTGCAAGCCGTCTGCCATATTCATCTTTAATGTAGATGTGTCAATCAAGAGGTTTTCCAGACCAGTTTTTCTCTTGAACATTGTAAAATTATTTATGAGTTTATTGGGCTATACCTTGATTCTAACTAACTAAAACGTACCATCTGTTTGTGTTTAAATATCTGGATTTTCCAAGAGAACAAAAGATATCCAAGATACCTCCAGCTACATTTAATTAATGAATGATAACAATACAAACATCCTCCCAACACTAAACAATAGGAAACCTAAAATATTTTATCCAAATTAAACAATATACAGTGGTACCTTGAGATACGAGTGCCCCAATGTACGAGTTTTTTGAGATACAAGCAGTCACTAGGTCGATTGTTTGCCTTGAGTTACGAGCCAAAATTCAAAATACGAGCCATCAAAGAGCTTGTCACCGCACATTCCGAGGAACTGACGATGGAGGAGTTGACGGAACTACAGACGCGGCAACATAAGGAGGTTCTGCAGGAGATTGGTACCGCAGAGGAGGCAGAGGTGGAGGAGATTACCTCATAAAGTGAGATAAAGGAAGTGTTTGCAATGTGGTAAAAGTTTCAAACTTTAAAGAAAAGAAACACCCTGAAAAAGTTGCAACTGATCATGCAACGGCGCTATTTAATAACACTTGCCTAACACTTGACTTCATTGAAAAGAAACCCTGAAAAAATTGGCAACTGATCATGCAGCGGCGCTATTTAATGACACTTGCCTAACGCTTGACTTTATTGAAAAGAAACATCCTGAAAAAATTGCAACTGATCGTGCAGCAGCGCTCTTTAATGACACTTGCCTAACGCTTGACTTTATTGAAAAGAAACACCCTGAAAAAATTGAAAACATTTGACAAAAAAATTGGGGTGGTTTTCTGGGGGCTGGCACAAATTAATCTCATTTCAATTAATTTCAATGGGGAAAACTGATTTGAGATACGAGCATTTTGACTTACAAGCTCGGTCACGGAACAAATTAAACTCGTATCTCAAGGTACCACTGTATAGGGAATATTTTACGAGATTCAATGTTATCCCAGTTTACCAGTGTTATGTAACTCCTTCTGTCCATCTATACTTTGAGTCCACATAGAAGATACCATCTACTGTATATAGTCCATCCATCCATTTTCAGAACTAATGTTTTTCATCATAGAATTATAAGGAGCTGGTGCTTGACACTTCAGCATCAAGAGCAAACCAACGCTAAACATCAACAGTCCATCACATGGCACATTATTGTGCATGACAACACTCACTCATTCTGAGCTCATTTAATGGCAACAATTGGCCTAATATGCATATCTTTGGGTTGTAAAGAAAAACAAAGTGCCCAGAGAATACCTATACAGGCACAAAGATGAGGTGCAAGTGTTGTATATTCTGACATTGCCAGGATTTGAACTCCTGTCACTGAAAATGTGATTCAGCACTTCAAGCAATAGCACCAAAAACTCCATTCTCCTTTTTTTTGTTTTTTTGACTGGCTTCTTCAACTGTTCCAAATAAGCTACTAGTTGTTAATCCTAAGTGCTACAAATTATTGCAACATGCAGTTAAAAATGTAGGCCGTCAAAGAATTTATACATGGCAAAAAGTCACAGAGCTTGGTGGAGTGCAGAGTGATAGCTCAATTACTTTTTGAATGGTTGCTTCTTAAGGTTGAAGGAAATAAATTATGCTTGTGAATTGGGGCCTGCCTATCTGGGATCTTAGCTCTGAATCCCCTGAAGCTTAGAAAATTACATTTGGAGATATATCTTACAATGTGCCAAACTCAAAAAAAACATCTACTGTCATTATTCAAGAATTGTTGAATTGGCCAGTACACAGACCTGCATCAATACACAGATAACTGATGTACTGACATGAATGTTTGCGCAGCTGCACTTCACTTGTGAATCATCTCCTGTTTCAAGGAAATGTCACCGGTTTTACATATACATCTAATGGTATCTAACATGAAATTCTTAATGTATCACATAACTTAAACAACCATCATATATACTTTACAGTACATACAGTATATGGGTAAAAGCACCAAAAATAAAAAAAATGAATATTGCTTTTAACTGCTGATTATATATATATATATATATATATATATATCCATCCATCCATTTTCCAACCCGCTGAATCCAAACACAGGGTCATGGGGGTCTGCTGGAGCCAATCCCAGCCAACACAGGGCACAAGGCAGGAACCAATCCCGGGCAGGGTGCCAACCCACCGCAGGACACACACAAACACACCCACACACCAAGCACACACTAGGGCTAATTTAGAAATATATATATATTTTTTAATTATTAAATAAACATATTCTAAGGAACATCAGTTAAATTAAATAACTGAGCTTTTAACAGCACAGTCTAGATACTGAAGAGCACATTACTGGTAAATGAACAAAGCTATCTCTTCCTTACCTTACCAATACAATTTAAATCAAATACAAAAGTGAGACATCTCACATAAAAAGAGTGGGCACATTTTCCACCATCGACCAGACACTCAAGATCTTAGTTTCAGCACAGCCATATTGGAAAATGCTTGTCTCAAGTGAAAAATATGAATATCTTCTAAAAAGCAGTATAAATGGATCCCTGTTCTTTGTCTAAAACATCTTTTACATTACAGGATTGCAGGAATCCAAGGCCTGTTTTAGTACTACTGGGCACAAAACAGTATCTAACCCCAAATGAGATGCTTACTGATCTTACAAGACATCCTCATGTACACACTTACTCTCACTCATACCTGGCCAACTTAGAATTGTCAAGGAACTCAGCATGCACATCTTTGACATATGAATTGATACTGAGCCTCTGAAGAATATATAAGTAGACATCTGTTGAAGTTTGAGGACAGATGAGCCCAATCATAGGTAACCATTAGCTTTAGCACTAACCACCATGCAAAGCTCATTGTAATCAGATAAATAAATCTGCAGTCACCTCCTTTGCTCATGAACAGGCCTATATCTACACCCTTCATCAACCTAATTTTGTGGATTATTCCCATTATGAGTGATTTTTCACTATGCTCTTTAATCATGTAAAGCAATAATAACTAATCTGTCATGTTTTTTTGTGATCATTTGTTTAGTTATCCTTTACATAAATACAGCACATTAGGTCTTTCCTCTCTCCTTTTCCTTTTAAATGTTTTTTTTTAACTTTACTGAAAAACCCAAAAGCTATCTTGGTCTTGTTTTGTTCCATGTGCTAATAACTTTGATTGACCTGTCAAATGGCACACCTAAAGATACATTTTATTTTTGTTTGCGTATAAGGCAAGAAGCAGTTACTTTGATTGCCATAATTGTCTGTCTGTCTGTCCACATGGAACAACTCGGTCCCCTGGAGACCAATTTTTTTTAAATTTGGCACACTTATTCTACAAAAAGATTTGCTGAGACAGTTCAGTTTCATTGAGACATCTCAAAGAAATAGCATTCTATAAACTTTTAAAATTTCAAAATCTCCAATTGAAACGCTTTGCCAGATTTGCAAACTTGTCTGTCTTAATGGAGAAAATAGTTCTGTGCAACTTCATCTACAAATTAGTTTATTGCTTCAGTTTTATTCTTGACAGTGATTACCAACTTTTATATTCTGTACATTTTCCTCTTTTACTCAACTAAATTGACTGAACTAATATCTGCAGTTTATTAGTATAAAGAGCTGATGTTATCAACCTGCAGCTAAATGGCATTTTAAGTAATTATTTACATGGAAAAGGTGCGGCTCACCTAATTAATATAAACACAGCATGAGTTTAGAAAGGCATGCAACAAACACCATGCTATGGGGTACATTTTCTATGCTGCACATATAGGCTAATTGTGCCTTAAGTACCAAGAACGGAGCAGAACTACAGCTAGTGCATGCTGGAAGAGATACTTTGTGGTATAGTGTCCAGCAGGCTGAGTGTGGGGTAAGGTTTAACCATACCCAAAAAGCTGCTTTTGCTTCCAAATAGCTTCAAACTGGAATTAAAATCTTTATGATCACTTTAGTCTTCCCATTATACAATTTACTTTCAAAAAGATTATACTGTATTTAAGAAAAATGTACAACAGTCATAGACCTTCCCACACTAACTCATTTCAATTAAAGCCATGTTTTCAACAGTTAAACTGGAATCCATTGTGCATTAGGCTACATTTTTAATTACATGACATTGTAAAGTACTGTTAAAAAACATATTTAATGTAATCTACTAGGAAATGCAGTTACATTCTACTATTGCCGTTATTTTTTAACGTGGCTCATCGTTGCAAAAATGATATGATAACCGACTCTTGGATGAAGCAACTACAGAAATGTGAAATGCTCCAACTTTCATATTATTTAACTTATTCACTGAGCGCACCTGAATGTTTCACCATGTGTACATTTTCTAACTTGTTCATAATTACAGCCATGTGGATTTGCAGGGATATGCACAACTTGAATCAATTTCTAATATTAGCTTATTCTGCAACTTTTATACATCAGTTTTATTCTGTAGTATATAGAACCTTTTAAGGTGAAAACTATCCCAAAAGCACTTTAAGGAGCAATATGACTATTCAAGTACATCAAAACATAAAATATTATAACAATTGGAATGATATAAAGATGATCAAACAATATATGAGATTCAAATGAGGAGAAATAAAGAGCTACAACCTTAAGGATGTGTAAACATGGATGTCACCGAACTTCTGTCTGTCAACAGTACAGACAAAATATGTGAATGCTACTGAATCAGTAATTATGGATTTATAAATTAGGGTCTTGAACAAACAAGTGTAAGCAGTGACTATATTTCCTGAATAAAGTGGATAGAATGACAACAACAATGCAATTTATTTATATAGCACATTTTCACACAAGTGTACCACAAAGAGCTTTACAATAAATGAGATTCAATTATAAAGAAAAACTATAAATACTGTATATAAATACAAATAAACAGACTCCAGCTTCCTCACAACCATGCTCAGGATAAGCAGATTTTAAAGTGGATGGATAAATACCCATGAACAATACAAATACACAAATAAATACATACATACATACATACATACATACATACATACATACATACATACATACATACATACATACGTAAAAGGATCAGTCTCTATTTGAGTTAAGAATAATAACTTAAACTATTATTATGTATACATAGTTTTTAAGTCTCTTAATGGTTTGAATATAAAATATAGAGTCTGGAGAAAATAAATCACATGGGTTTCCAATGCCAAATGACCAGCAAGCCAAATCCCACCCAAAGAACCCAGGCATTATACAATACATAATTGTGATAAAGTTATTCGTTATTGTTATGATGCACCATCCAAGAAAATGTTACACAACAGGTCTCTTCAATGGTTTGAAGTATGCTGTGATACGCAGCCCGGACACACACAGACGGACACCATATTATAGTCCACCACACGTTTATTAAACATAATAATTCAATAAGTGCACGAACCCAGTGCACAAAGCACCAATCACCCCTTCAAAAGTCCTGGCCACAACACAATGCCCTTCAAGTCTCTGGTCCGCCTCCACTCCTCTCCAGCACGCTTCGTCTTCTTCCTCCCGACTCTTGCTTCTGACTGGAGGGAGGCGGCCCCTTTTATGTGCCCCGGATGGGCTCCAGGTGCATCCTCAGGACTTTCGTAGCCACACCCCTGTGTGGCGGAAGCTCCCAAGGAGAAGCCGGAAGTCCACCGGGTGCCGTCAAGTCTCTTCCCCCCAGCACTTCCCGGTGTGGCGGAAGTACTGAGGGACAATGTTCCCAAGGCATCGGGGCGCCCCCTGGCAGTGACCACGGGCCCCTACAGGGTTGAGCTTCTAAGCTCCATACCAGTGGTCCCCAAAGCCACCAGGGAGGACGCCCCCTCGTGTCCTGGAGGAGGCACAAGCCCTCCTCCACTCCTCCTAGGCGTCCCGGCCGGGCATGGACACCCGCCGGGCACCACAATGCACATCTGTCCCAAAAACAAGGGTGGCTACAGAGTACTTTTGACCTTTTCTTTCAAATATAGGGTTTCTATCGATCCTCCTTCTCATACCAGTTAAGACAATTGACAACCTATTTATCACTGAGTAATGTTTTATATCTTTAACCTCAAATTTAGCTATCAAATGTTTATATTGTTAGTTTGAAAATGTTTGGTTAATATCAGCATTTTAAAAGTTAGCAGTGCCAAGGTTGCCTAAAAAAAGGACCTTGTGTGATAAATGAATTACAGAATACTGAAAAGTATCATTATCCTTATGCGTGTCCAAGACTTTGGCCAGAACGCAGTGTGTACACCACAGTCAGCAAATGTCAATAAACATCAGCCATCACAGGAGACGTACAAGGTCATGGCACATGATGAGAAATAATTTGCTAGACATTTAGCCACATTTATTTCTTTGAATAAACTGTTTTAAAAAGTAGTTTCTGAGTAATTTTTAAATTTATTTTCTGAATAAAACAGTAAATTAAGTCATATTAAACATTTAGTTAATGTATTTTAAGCTATTACTGCTGGGAAATACAAGTACAGCTGGTGAATTCTAAACAGATACATACATTTGAAACTACATATCAAACCTAAATAAGCTCTGCACGATTATTGTAAAATATCATTAGTACCTCTCTAACGTCCTTGCCTAGATTAAATCTCTTCACTTTATTGTGCACTGGTGCTCCAGTACTGTACCAAGCCTGAACTATCCTAGAGCCTTTTCATGTGCATGTTGCCCGCTCCTAAAATCCTTCGTAATATTTGGCACAATCATGAAGTGCTACACAGGGCATATTCTCATCTAGATGGGACAGGCAGCTATTTGAGAATGTCTATTGCCTCTTTCAGCATTTTTAACACTATACAGCGCTTAGTGATGAGCAGTAAACTAGGGTCAGTGTATATGGATATCCTGTTAGTATCTTGGATAACTGATTACTTGGGGAAAAGCAGACCAAAACCAAAGGAGAGATATGATCCAAGCCAAGGTCCGGCAGCTAGAGGAGGAAGGGCAAAGGGCAAGGAGCTGTGAAACTTGGATCACAAGCAGCCTGGATGAAATGGGACATGCCAGAATGGAAAATCACATGGTTAGAACTTTGGAGAATGGAGCCTTTCTGTATTTCTTTCCTGCTCCGATCAGTGTATGATACCCTGCCAAGACCAACTAACATGCACAGGTGGGGAATGAAGGAAGGCCCATTGCGCAAGCTATGTGGGGAGTGAGGCACACTGGCACACATACTGGGAGGGAGGAAGATCACACTTAGACAGGGAAGATATAGATGGCACCATGACAAGGTTCCTAGGGCATATATTTTAGAGCAGGAGAGATGGAAAAAGCGTCTAACCTACATGAATATAGGTCCATCCATCCTGTTCATCAGAGAGAGTGAGAAGCCATCCTCCTCTATGAAGACCAAGAAAAGCCTTTTGCACCTGGCCCGATTATGGAAGATGAGGGTGGGCCTGGGTAGGAAGCTACATTTTCCCCAGGTCGTTCAAACAGCTATAAGGCCTTACATAGTCATGTGGGCAGAGGTGGCGAAGAGGATCATTTTGATAGAATTGACTGTTCTGTGGGAAGTTGGATGTGAAGAGGGTTTGGTCCAATAACCCAGGGACAAAGGGTGTCATGTCTGGTTAATTCAAGTCGAGGTAGGTTGCAGGGGCTTCGCGGCACAAGCAATGTGGAAGGTGTTCACAGTATGGGGAATAGAAGGAAGAGAATGGAAAGCAGCAGGTTGGGGGAAGCAGCAGAAAGAGCCTCTTTTTGGCTCAGGAATAGGCGGGACGAGATGAGCTGGAAGCCAAAAGAAAAAGGGCAGTGACTGACCACCACTGTCAACCCACCAATTGTGGTTTAGGTTTGAAACATTCAATGAAAGTTCGATGCACCTGACGACATTCTCCTGGTCAGTCAGTCACAAGAGGTGATTGAAGGTTTGGGCATTAGTTGTATTCAATAGATTCAGTGTTTCAAAATTGTTAGTCAAAAACGTGGGGGTTTTCAAAAAGTACTATCCAAGCCGATTTTTGTTCACCCTGTACACATTATAGATCCCTGAATGGGCCTCTCATGGAAATTAAACCAACTCAGTTTAAGAAGCTAAACCCAGGTGTGGTGGTAACAAGGTGGTGGGCCCCTGAGGAAGGTTTTTGGGTAATATTGCCATTTCACAGGTCTTTCAGGGCCCTTATGAACTCTGTGCAAACTGATTTATCATTATTATTCAATATTTCCTCTCCAGTTGTGTTATCAACTGTATTCAGATATGGAGATAGGTGTTGGCATACAGTATATTGGTTGGTTGAGTTAAATAATATTGAGGACTTTAATATTGTTTTTTGTAGTTGTAAAAAATAAGTCAGGTAGACCTTACCACCTATTGCAGCATTGGATGTTCAGAGTGCAGTTTGTGAGCTTAAAAGCTATAGCACTGTACATGGCACACCAGCAGAATCCAGCACTGCACCATTTGTTTCGCTTTAGTAAAGACAGTCTCATTTCAAGCAAACTAGTGACTGTGATTTTTGCAATTGCTTTTGGAAATGAGAGGCAGCCAAGTGATAATCACATTTTTCCTGTTCATTTTACTGTGGGGCATGTCATTGCAGGGTTTTTATTGTATTAGTGTTTTATTAATAAATTCAACAGCATATAGGCTAATGCATTTTCCCTCAATGGCCAGCTAAGCACTAATCCAAACCTAAATTATTCTTAAGTAAATTATGTGGTATGTGCTATCTAATCAGCTTACTATAATGAAGTTATTAGATTTTGTTTTATGTCCTATAAATGCAAAAAAAAAAAAAATCGTCATTTGGTTGAATAACACATTTATTCAAGGTGTTTGTAGGTTGGTTCAGGCTGCCAGTAGGGACTGGGGTGAGTGGAGCTCCATTTGTTATCCCAAGGACCCTTGAACTTTGTATCTGTCCCTACATATGCATGTGAGACTTCAAATGAATTTTTGATAAATGCCAACTACTGAAATTCTTTGACAGATATGTAATCTAGGGGTGTATAAGTCAGAAAACAAAGGACTTTATTGTGTGAACCAGACTGAAACATCTACAGGGCAACCTTATCAAAACCAAGATGGTGGTGGACATGAGAAACAATAAGGTTTCCCTGACTCTGATCTTCATCCAGGAAGTAAAAGGTAATGTGAAACCAGTATATAAGTAAGGACATGTGAACAAAAATCTGGATTTGGTTGCAAATAATGACGCTATATATAAAAAGCCAGGGTTAACTGTATTACCTGAAGAGGCTCATGTCCTTTAGGGTAGACATTCTTCCATTTGTTCTGTCTGTCTTTTGTTGCAAGTATCCTTTTTTACTCAGTGGTATATTGGAATAACAGCTTGAGGAAAGGAGATGCCAACAGACTAAATAAGTCTTGCTCTATGCTGGATACTAGCCTGATGTTGGTTATGCTGTGAACTATCATGAACAATGTCTCCCTGATACCCTGGTCAACCTTTAGCATGAGGTCAGTTCTACCACTGTGCACCAGGGAGTCTCTTTATCAGCTGTTGTCACATGTGTTAGACTTTATAACTAATCATTTAGCTACAGAACGTTTTCCTTCCATTTCAATATGTTAATGTGTATTGCTTTTTTTATACATAAGTGAAATCTATTTAGGTTTTTTTAACATATCTGACTGCTGTTATTAGGTGTAGGCTGCTGTAATGCCATAATTTTCCCTTTGTACTAATAAAGGTATTTATGTTCTTCCAGGTCCTCCAATTTTCCTTCTACATCTCAAGGTAATGTATGTTAGATTGATTATCAACTATCTGCTGGCCTGACGTGAGTGAATATGAACATATAAATAAGTGTGCCCTGTGATGGACTGGAATTCCACCAAGGGTTGGTGTTTCCCTTGCCTGGTTAAAAAATGGATGGATAAATAGAATGAACACTGCTCTTAATTTATTTTCATTCATGATTTTGGTGTTCTATATGAAATGTGTTAAAATATTTAATTGATTCATTTAGGTTCTGCTTAAGACTACTGTCCATCCAATCCAATAATAAACTTGGACAGTAAGTTAAGTTATATAATGCATACTGACATGTTTTAGTACAGAAAGAAAGCATCAGCTGATAGGAAAAGCTATCATTAGAACTTCACTCAATTTCTGAATAAAAGTCCGTCCTGCATACTGTAAAAAATGGTTTACATATTTGACTGATACAGAGTTGCTTCTTTAAGTCAGACCCTTTTTATTGTGGGGTGATAGCTGAAAGAAATATTTTTGTCACCGCAGCTGCAGCAGCCACAAAGGGACATTTGACAAGCAGTGTATTTTTAGTAGATGGGGCTTTCATACAGATCAGCCAGCTTGTTTCTTAGTAACTGAAGAGTTCAGTTTCCATAACTACTGCATGGAGGAGAAAATCTTGGTAGTGAATTTTGTTTAACAGCCTTGAACCTTGTATTTTCTTTAATTCTTTATGTAAATCTGGCTAAATGTTCAATTGTTTTCAATAACTTTGAATTCACTTTTTATTGAGTGATTCCCACTTAATATTCTGTAATGTCTATCACATTATCATTATCCTTGAGATTCTGCATGGTACTATGGGTTCTGTCCTTAGATTTTAAATACACTTCATATAACTTAAACTAAATACAAAACATTTTTAAAAATGAATGGAGAGGTTTACACAATCTTACAATTAATCAAAACAATACGTAATATAGTTAATTTAATTATCTATATGAAAATTTAGATACATTTTCAAACTGAATCATTCCTGAGCATATTAATATGCTGTTGGGTCTACTGGCATTGCTAACAGGGTAGGGCAAGTGCTACAGTTCAGAATGAATATAAATGGCATATCCATGCTCTAAATCTGGGATTACATTCTGATCTCTTCATACTGCAAATTTGGCATTATATTCTGCTCTCCTCTCAAAAACTATCATGTCAGTAATATGAATTTCAATATCTGAGGCACAAGTGGTAAAATACCAAACAACTTTAATCATTTTTTGTATAAATACATCATTAACTGTTAACATTAACGATACTGTCAGAGTTTAAGCTTAAAATAATTAAAATATACATGCTATAAAGATGAAATCATTGCTTTACAAATGCTCATTATAATGTTGTCTAGAGAACATTCCCCAGCCAAACACTTGCCCGTAGGACATCTTGGCTGTTCCATACACTTCCCTCTGTAAAAATAAATGTTTGTTGTTAAATGAAATCTAGTACAATTATTCAGACACTCTTTTCTTGGACCATAACAAAGTGTTTCAGGTTATTCTATTTCTGTTACAAACATGTAGTATATTGGATTCTTATTTTAGTTAGATTTTAATTATAACTTTGAAAAATCAGGTGTGCAGTGGATAAATAATTACTTTTTGTTATTAAGTGTTACTATGGAGGAGTATGCTCCTCTCCAGGGTTTCTCCTCAAAGGGACACTCCTCCTTTGAGAAATATATCAGCCAGATTAGTCCCTTAAAACATTAATGTTACATTTGTTTTTAGTAAGGTAAAAAAAGTTTGTTGTGGATTTCAGGAAGCACTTATGTCCCTGATTACTCTAATCTCATTTGTACAAAAGCATCAGTACTTCTACTTTCTAAGGCAAATAAGAACATTTTTCTTTTTTCCACAAGTACTTACCAGTTTTTAAAGATGTGCAATAAAATGCTTAGTCACTAGGAGCGTTGTAGTCTGGTACAGAAAATGTCACATTTCTGCTCACATGGTGTTGTAAACAGTGGTTCACAAAACCCCACACATTATCTGTTTTTGGAAGGCAAGTAACATAATCAAGGGCCACAGTTACCACAGACATTTTTTACCTTCCTCCTTTTGTCAATAAAAAAAAATAAAATACAAATTAGAATACTGGCAAGTATGTATGTCCTATGCAAAAATGCTGTAATGATGACTGAGTAAGTAGTCACTTATCAAAATAAAATAAAGAAAACACATGACAAAGTAAAATGACATTGTATGATGCTTTGTGTCAGAGATCACACTTCACTGGACTTAATTTTTTTCAACTCTCTGTGTAAGGATTTTTAAATTCCCACATCATTGAAATTATTTAACCTATGAGGAAAAAAAAACAAAAAGACACACACACACACACACACACACAGGAAGATAAAATTCCTTATAGTTTTGAAATAAACTAGACCTTTGTCCAAGGTTGGCTCTTGACTTCTGCTTGATGGAAAAAAATATGGCTCCTGAACTTGCAACCCAAAATTGAATTAAGCTGTTTTTAGAATGTTACTATAAGTTAGGTTAATGTATGTTATGTTGGTTTACCTGATTTTATTTCTTCATTTCACACAATTACAAAAATTCTCTGAAGTATAACCCATTATTTTCAATATATTGTAGTTGTAATATCTTGAGAACATAACACCATTAGTCACCCATAATCAATCAATCCATACTTTTTTTGAATTCCAGTACTCCATTAGAAGCATATAGGAAATCTCAGTCTATTCTGTCAGCACTTGGTGTATAGCGGTAACTAATCGTCAATTAGACAAACACAACTGCACTCAGGTTATTTAGTGTTTATAAATTACCCCTATCTAACATACACATAGACTGGATGTGAGAAAATATTGACACACACCTATAATCCAATGCCACTGTTTCAAAAGTTATTTTAAATCTATTTTATATTGCATGGTTTGGAAAAGACATATAATCAGTAAGGGAGTATGGCAGCAAAATGTAGGCATTCAGGAATACACTTGAAAAATTGATAACAAAAAGAAAGCTGCACTAGTTAAGTAGCCTTGTACTAATTAGAAGCCTTGTAACCCTAACCCTAACCCTAATTGAGAGTGGTGTGCTGATTCCACTTTACTTAATAAAGTTTGAAAATCTTAACATTATAACGTATAACCCTAAGCACCTGTTATTCTTTATTTTGGTTTTGTTGGAAGAATGTCTATGTGTGTTATTGCTGACTCAATGTACTATTTTATTATTCACAATTGAAGAAGTACTGACACCCTGGTTCTGAAAATACAAGGTTCTTTCTCATTTCAAACTATGAAATTTCCAAACTTTTCCATAAATCAGATATGTACTGTTTATAGTTTTAATTTGTTTTAATTACAAATTTACGCAAAACAAAACATCTTCATTGTTATGATTGGAAACAAACCATAATATGTAGAAAACATTAAGTAAATAAACAAATACATATATATTGTATTATAACATGAACTTTGATTGGGCAAAATTCATTCAAATAGAATATCAACATTAATATACTGTATAACACAAGCATGACAGCAATCACTTTCCAAAAGGCCCTAATCAACCAATTTAACTATGCTTTCAAAACATTGAAAGCAGCTCTTAAGTTCAATATGTTATGTTCACAGTTTGTGAATAAGCACGTTTATGAAATCTGCCATTCCTGCTGTTAGTTGACCTATGCCGTTTACCATAAGGAAGGAGAAGAACAAACAGAGGGTGGGTGGATTGTGAAATATCTTATGATAGATAGATAGATAGATAGATAGATAGATAGATAGATAGATAGATAGATAGATAGATAGATAGATAGATAGATAGATAGATAGATAGATAGATAGATAGATAGATAGATAGATACTTTACTAATCCCAGGGGGAAATTCACATACTCCAGCAGCATACTGATACAAAAAACAATATTAAATTAAAGATCGATAACAATGCAGGTAAAAGCAGACAATAACTTTGAATAATGTTAACGTTTACCCCCCCGGGTGGCATTGAAGAGTCGCATAGTTTGGGGGAGGAATGATCTTCTCAGTCTGTCAGTGGAGCAGGACAGTGACAGCAGTCTGTCGCTGAAACTGCTCTTCTGTCTGGAGATGACACTGTTTAGTGGATGCAGTGGATTCTCCATAATTGATAGGAGCCTGCTGAGCACCCGTCACTCTGCTACAGATGTCAAGCTGTCCAGCTCCATGCCAACAATAGAGCCTGCCTTCCTCACCAGTTTGTCCAGGCATGAGGCGTCCTTCTTCTTAATGCTGCCTCCCCAGCACACCACCATGTAGAAGAGGGCGCTCGCCACAACCGTCTGATAGAACATCTGCAGCATCTTATTGCAGATGTTGAAGGACGCCAGCCTTCTCAGGAAGTATAACTGGCTCTGTCCTTTCTTACACAGAGCATCAGTATTGGCAGTCCAGTCTAATTTATCATCCAGCTGCACTCCCAGGTATTTATAGGTCTGCACCATCTGCACACAGTCACCTCTGATGATCACGGGGTCCATGAGGGGTCTGGGCCTCCTAAAATCCACCACCAGCTCCTTGGTTTTGCTGGTGTTTAGGTGTAGGTGGTTTGAGTCGCACCATTTGACAAAGTCTTTGATTAGGTCCCTATACTCCTCCTCCTGCCCACTCCTGATGCAGCCCACGATAGCAGTGTCGTCAGCGAACTTTTGCACGTGGCAGGACTCCAAGTTGTATTGGAAGTCCGATGTATATAGGCTGAACAGGACCGGAGAAAGTACAGTCCCCTGTGGCACTCCTGTGTTGCTGACCACAATGTCAGATGTGCAGTTCCCAAAATGCACATACTGAGGTCTGTCTTTAAGATAGTCCACGATCCATGCCACCAGGTATGAATCTACTCCCATCTCTGTCAGCTTGTCCCTAAGGAGCAGAGGTTGGATTGTGTTGAAGGCGCTAGAGAAGTCTAGAAACATAATTCTTAGAGCACCACTGCCTCTGTCCAAGTGGGAGAGGGATCGGTGTAGCATATAGATGATGGCATCCTCCGCTCCCACCTTCTCCTGATATGCAAACTGCAGAGGGTCGAGGGCGTGTTGAACCTGTGGCCTCAGGTGGTGAAGCAGCAGCCTCTCCATGGTCTTCATCACATGTGATGTCAGAGCAACAGGCCGGAAGTCATTCAGCTCACTAAGACGTGATACCTTTGGGACTGGGGTGATGCAAGAGTGTTTTCCAAAGCCTCGGGACTCTCCCTTGTTCCAGGCTCAGGTTGAAGATGCGCTGTAGTGGACCCCCAGCTCCGATGCACAGACCTTCAGCAGTTGTGGCGATACTCCATCTGGACCCGCTGCTTTGCTGGCACGAAGTCTCCTCAGCTCTCTGCTCACCTGCGCTGTTGTAATTGTGGGTGGGGATGTCTTTCCTATGCTGGTATCAGCAGAAGGATGTGTGGAGGGTGCAGTACTCCGAGGTGAGAGTGAGAGTGGGTTAGGGTGGTCAAACCTGTTAAAGAAGGTGTTCATTTAGTTTGCTCTCTTCACTTCTCTCTCGATGGTGGCACCCCACTTCGAGCTGCAGCCAGTAATGATCTTCATCCCATCCCACACTTCCTTCATGCTGTTATTCTGCAACTTCTTCTCCAGCTTTCTCCTGTACTGCTCCTTCGCTGCCCTGAGCTGGACTCTTATAGTCCTTCTGCACGCGCTTGAGCTCTTGCTGATCACCGCCTTTAAAAGCCCTTTTCTTCTGGTTCAAAAGGCCCTTGATGTCACTTGTAATCCATGGCTTGTTGTTAGCATAGCAGCGTACAGTTCTTACTGGAACTACAATGTCCATACAGAAGTTGATGTAGTCAGTAGTGCAGTCAACAACCTCCTCAATGTTCTCACTATGTGATCCCTGCAAGATACCCCAGTCTGTAGTTCCAAAGCATTCTCTCAGAGCCTTCTCTGCCTCAGGGGACCACTTCCTGAATGAGCGTGTGGTTTTAGGTAGGACCCTCACTCTTGGTTTGTAGTGAGGCTGAAGCAGAACCAGGTTATGATCTGCTTTCCCATGTGCAGGCAGCGGAGTGGCGCTGTATGCATCTTTAACGTTTGCATACAGTAAATCAATAGTCTTATTTCCCCGGGTGTTACAGTCCACATACTGGGAGAAGGCAGGTAATGTTTTGTCCAGCGTCACATGGTTAAAGTCTCCAGCGGTTAGCACAAGCGCCTCAGGGTGCTGCTTTTGTAACTTAGCAACAGCAGAATGGATGATGTCACTCGCTGTCTCCACGTCCGCCCAAGGAGGGATGTAAACAATAACAACAATGACGTGTCCAAACTCTCTGGGAAAGTAATAGGGATGCAAACTTACGGCCAACAGTTCGATGTCCCTGCAGCAAGTGGAGACTTTGACATTAACATGTCCAGAGTTACACCACCGTGTATTATAATATCTTAATGCTTTGTTTCAGTCTAAAAAAAGGCTGGAGGAGGAGTATAGGGACCTAATCAATGACTTTGTCAAATGGTGCGACTCAAACCACCTACAACTGAACACCAGCAAAACCAAGGAGCTGGTGGTGGATTTTAGGAGGCCCAAACCCCTTATGGACCCCGTGATCATCAAAGGTGACTGTGTACAGAGGGTGCAGACCTATAAATATCTGGGAGTGCAGCTGGATGATAAATTAGACTGGACTGCCAATACTGATGCTTTGTGCAAGAAAGGACAGAGCCGATTATACTTCCTTAGAAGGCTGGCGTCCTTCAACATCTGCAATAAGATGCTGCAGATGTTCTATCAGACAGTTGTGGCGAGCGACCTCTTCTACGCGGTGGTGTGCTGGGGAGGCAGCATTAAGAAGAAAGATGCCTCACGTCTGGACAAACTGGTGAGGAAGGCAGGCTCTATTGTTGGCATGGAGCTGGACAGTTTAACATCTGTGGCAGTGCGAAGGGTGCTCAGCAGGCTTCTATCAATTATGGAGAATCCACTGCATCCACTAAACAGTGCCATCTCCAGACAGAGGAGCAGCTTCAGCGACAGACTGCTGTCACTGTCCTGCTCCACTGACAGATTGAGAAGATCGTTCCTCCCCCAAACTATGCGAATCTTCAATTCCACCTGGGGGAGTAAACGTTAACATTTAACATTATACAAAGTAATTGTCTGTTTTTCATCTGCATTACTATTATTATCAATCTTTAATTTAATATTATTTATTGTATCAGTATGCTGCTGCTGGATAATGTGAATTTCCCATTGGGATTAATAAAGTATCTATCTATCTATCTATCTATCTATCTATCTATCTATCTATCTATCTATCTATCTATCTATCTATCTATCTATCTATCGTGAATCCACAGTGGGAATGTGAAAAACAATGATTCTAGAAGTAGTGCACACCATGGCCTCTAGCAACGTCTTGTCCTTTTCAGAAAACTTGCCATACAAAAGTATTATGGAGAAAACTTTTTCCATGATTTACTTGTAGAAAATGGTTATTGCTTCCTGTAACATTCCAGACTTCTTTAATTGTCTAACAAAGAGCAGCC
Source organism: Erpetoichthys calabaricus (assembly GCF_900747795.2). Lineage (NCBI taxonomy): Eukaryota > Metazoa > Chordata > Cladistia > Polypteriformes > Polypteridae > Erpetoichthys > Erpetoichthys calabaricus. The sequence goes on from NC_041399.2 coordinate 38,309,482, forward strand.
TCTGGTATTGCAGTCCAATGATGTGTGAAGTGGTGGTTCTCAGGTACTTTAAATTCTCCACTTTCTGCACAGCTTTGGCCACTACCATATACAGATGAGATTGATTTTTTGCCTTGCTTAAAGGCCACCACCAGTTTGTTTATTTTCTTGACATTTAATTTCAGATTAGTTTGGTTATGCTCTTTGACTTGTTCTGTTACCTCACTCCTGCGTGTGGACTTGTCATAATTTGTAAGGAGACCCATGAGAGTAATGTTATCAGCAAACATGACCATTCTTACAGAATCAGCATGCAAAATGAAACTGTGTACAATGAATAAAGAAGCACTATAAGACACAAATCAGTGTGGCATGCATACTCAGTGGAAGGGACTTAAAATGTAATTATAATGCAGAAAACATCAGTTTTGAAGTGAGTCTTAAGTGAACTTTACACTGCTCCTGTAATTAAATAACTGTTCATTAGGCATATCAGCTTAATCAAAGTAGATCCAGTTAGAGTTAAATATTGCACAAACACTTATATAAAGATGTAGAGCAGTACATACATATGTCAACACAAAAACATTGTTCAAATGTTCTCAGAACTGCCAACAGTAAATTATACTGCATTTAAAACTAAGAAGAGACAGATACAGTAGATCACATGTCTCATTTAGGTGGATGTTACAGTTGCTAAATTACCCCAATAAATTTAAAGATCATGCCATTTAATGTTGGTAAAGTAGTTTTAAATAAATTAAAATATATCATAATGTTGCAATAAATAATAAAGACAAATTATGTGAAATTACTAATACGGATTTATAAATATGCATACACCTAACTAATATCATGCATAACCATAATTTTATTTTGCTTTTTTCTGTTGCACTAACATATTACTAAATAAAAAAATTTTCCTAGTTATAAGCCAGTAGCAAAATTGAATAATGAAAGTATGAAATGGTCATCTATCCATTTAGAGAACCCACTTTCTTCAAAAGAGGGCTGCAAAGAGCTATTTTTTCTAGTTTTATTCACATCTTTTGGAATCTGAATAAAGCAAGAATTTTCTTTCAATGTTAGTATCAGTTTTCTTCTGGATTCCAAAGATATCCCACCATAATGTAATGTGATGTCAAATTCATCCTTCATGCAAAATTAAAGATATGCTCCCTACATGCTTTACCAAGGAGGATTTCTGTCTTACAGTCATTGTTGCCAGAGAACATATTTTGTGTTTTTCTTCTCCTTTGGGTAATGTCTTCAAAAGATTGTGTATTAATTCTTGTTGATAATCTAAGTTGCAAGTAAGCCTGCCAGTTTCATTCAATTAAAAGTATCACAATTTGTATAACAAAATATAATAGTATCAGACAAAATGATACTAACCAGCCCTGGACAAGATATTAGTTTAGTCAAACTGAATTCAAGTTTTTTTGTGTAGTAATCTTCATTAAGTGCAGGCTCACAGGGCTGTAACAAATGCAATTACAAACTTTACAAATTACTCATTACTTAATGAGAAGTCAAGCAAAATGACACCTTTTATTGGCTAACTAAAAAGATTCTTGCTGTATGGCATCCATAATTGCTAACACGATACAACACCCTACTCATTACATAATGAATACACTTAAAGACACAGATTTGTTTAAACAGACAGGAAAACAAAGCAGTCTGAAATTAATGAATATAAATGGACCCTAAATACATCTATCCATTAATTAAGTTGTTGCAGTACTCACAAACACTGACATGCTTGGACTATTGGGCCATTCAGGAATCTCCATTTTTTTTTAACATAGACATCTTCAGGGATGTGGCAGGAAATCCAGAATATTGGGATAAATGTGGACATGGGAAAAGTGGTAATTAGGTAATTACTGGCATCAAACCTGGGTGCTAGATTTGTGAGCCAGTGTTACTAACCACCATGCACCATGTCTCCCACCTAATTTGTATTGTTTTGTTTTTCTTGGTCATTTTTTATTATGCATTAAATTTAAAAAATCAATGTCTTTTCAAACTCTCTTATGCAGTTCAAGGTTGCTGACAGCCAGAGACTATTTTGACAGCATTGGTTGCAAGGTGGGAACCAACCTTGGATGGGGTGCAATAACCATTGCAAGAAGCACCCTCTCATACATGACTCAATTAAAGTGAACAATTCAGTTTTAAAAAAAAATGGAAAATTACCTTTTAAGCTTGTCTATAAAATGATGTTTGAAGCAAAGTATATAATCCCCATTCCCTCCCCCCACAGTTATCAAATCCTGCCTTCATGCCATAATCCGACTGTTAGGATAATAATAAATACAGTACATCCCTTGACACTGGCTCTGTGAAAACTACTGTGTAACCCCAATGCTAAAAAAATTCTTTCCTTGATGCGAACAATCTAAACAAATTTTGGCCTCTCTCTGTCACTTACCTTTTCTGTCTAAAGTTCTTGAGCATGATGTGGTCTCCCAACTCACTAGTTACTTAACTTCTGTTAAATTTAATCAAACATTTTCAGTCAGGTTTCAGAGCACTGAACAGCTGTGAAACTGCTCTGCTTTTTGTACCTAATAACGTGATTATAGCAGCAGACTTTGGGCAAATCAGCATATTAAATAATGTTAGACCTTAAAACAGCATTTGAAACTGTTAAGCATGATGTTCTACTGTCTATTGCACAGCGTATCTCTGCCACTGCCCTCCAGTGGTTTAACTCATATTTGACTGATAGGCAAGAGTTGTTAGTCTTAGCAACAACAGGTCCAACTTGGCACCAGTCAAACAAGGAGTTCCTCAATGCTCTGTCCTCAGCTCTCTGCTGTTCTGCATCTACATGCTTCCCTTTGCCATATTATTTATAACTTTCAACAGGTGTATCACTTTTATTCGGATGATTCTCAGATCTATTTTAGTGTTAAAAGTGGAAGTTTGTCAGAGATTTCTCTGCTCAAAACTTGCCTCAGTGAAATTAAATCCTGAATGGAACATAACTCTATAAAATGAAATGGCAACAAAGCCAAGGTCATGCTAATTGGCACAACAGTTCAATTTAAGAAACTGAGCACCATTTCAATCACTTTTGGTGGGGAAGTTATCATACCTTCTTCTTCTGTAAGGAATCTTGGTATCATTTTTTATACCTCTGTTTTTAACTCTTCCCAAATAAATCACTTTCTTATTCCACCACCTCAAAATATCCAGTGTTTAGTTATTCCTCTTGTTTTCTGATGCTGAGAAACTTGTCCATGCTTTTATTACATCCTGCATCAACTACTGTAAGTCCCTACTGTGGCAGGTGCCTCTCTTAATCTTTAATCACAGTTCCAATTGGTCCATAACTCGGCTACAAGGGTCCTTACACAGACCTGTAACAGTGGGCACAGCCATTCTGTTCTGTCTTCAATGATTCCCTGTGTTTTATATGATTGAATATAAAATTATATTACTAAACTATAATGCTTTCAATGGCTCTGCACTGTACTACATTACCAACCTCCACTGTCACTATGCTCCTGTGCACCCACTAAGGTCCACCAATCCACTGACAATTTCATTGTGCCCAAAACTAACCTGTGCTCAACAGGTGACAAAGCCTTCAACTCTGTAGCACCCAGACTTTGGAGCAACCGCGCTAAATTAATGAGATCAGCTGACTTAATTCATTCTTTCAAAAAACAACTTAAAACTTATTTGTTTAGGAAGGCATTTAACTTACCCTGAGATAATTTAACTTTGTATCACAAGTTATGTTATTTGTTTGGGGTTTTCTTGTAGCATTTTGTATTTCATTCTGGTTTGTTTTGTCTTATTCTAAGACAAAGCTTTATGTTGCCTGTATTTATTATTTTGTATCTAATGTGTATTTTTTTTTTTGCTTTTTCCCTGTTTTCTACTTTGAATTTATGTGAAATCCTTTGAGGATGGGAAATGGGCTATATAAATAACATTTATTGTTAATAATAATAACAATAATCAATCTTGTTTTTAATTACAACTCTAAATAATTTTTAACATTGCTACACCTTCTGGATAATGAATCATTTCTGTTAACAGCCTATGTGAGTTTTCCTGGCAGGACTTCTCTGCGCTTCCTTGACCCTGCCAATGCGGGTACACAGAAGAGTTCTGAAACCTGACGCCCATATCGGTAAAACCTGTTCCTGTTAAATCCCCGCCTATAAATAAAGTGCTACTCAACTGGAAGAAAACCAGGCGCGCGAGACGAACACTACGTTCCGCGGAGTTCAGGGACGTGACAGAAAAAGCGCCCTTTGGGTAAAAGAGCTCGTCGCCCCCGCGGTCACTCGAGCCGCAGCTGCGCGCAGCTGTTTGTTGTCCACACGGCCTCCACGTGTTTGGCGGCGCGCCACTGTTTATGGCTCCTCCCATCCAGTTGTATAAAGCTGCCTCACCAAGTCCTATTTGCTAGTCGCTCACAGCAGTCTGCAGGCAGAAGTATAGAGAAAAGGTGCGAAGGAGTAAAACGCTTAGTGGCTTTTCAGTTCTGTTTGTGAAACGTAAGTTCAGTAGTTCAATGTAAAGTTTTGCTTGAGCAGTATTGTCAACACTGACGGGTTGAACACATTAGCTGGAAGTGGTGTAAACTTATTGCGTTTAACTTTTTATTTTTTAGGTCTTCGTGGTTTACCTATTGAAGCCAGAATGGCCTCTGTACCCTCTGCGGGATGCCTACTTGCAAGGAATCAATTCTATAGAAGTAGGTTTGTCTTTTAAAAGTTGCTTTGTGTGTGTGTATATATGTGTAATATATAAGTGTATGCTACGAAATAATTTTGATAATTGACGTGCTTGCTTTGCTCGAAGGCTGTGGCAGTTTAATCTCGCTAAATGCAGGCAGCTGTATTAATATTCTTCTGCACAAGAGAAACGATCAGCATGAGGATAGAACAACTTAGTTAATTCTAATGTTCACGTTGGCTGCTTGTTTCATACACTAATTTGCTTATTTATATTTCAGCCCGACATAACTCAACGTCCAGTACATCATCTTCCAGCTCTTCATGCTGTGATCTTCTTGCAGAACATGAAAGGACGCCAGCTCCTCATGGTATGTTTCTTTGGCGGTTAGAGGGGTTTTTTTTTGTTTGTTTTAATTGCCTTTATTATTCACGAATGGGCGCGATTTGAAAGTGCATTTTTGCCTAGCCTTGATTTTAAGGAATATTTCTTGCTTCATGACTACTGTAAATGAAAGTAACTGGCTGTATTGGAATATATTAACTTTTCTGTAAATCCAACTTCCAAAGAAATGAAGGCTGATTTTACTGTTGTGGTTGTATTAGTCCCAAAAGTAAATAGTGTTCAATCTGTATTTGAAATTTTAGAACTTAATTTGCAGTAATACTACATTATCTGACTACACAAATTAGGGATTATGGGGATTCTTTCCCCTCTTTGAAATCTTTCATTAGAATCTGATTGTACACAATATATTAGTGTTCCTTTTTTTTAATTAAATCTGCTTCTTGAAAGGGGAGTTGTTTTGAAACTTTGTATTTCTCATGTCTATAACATTCCCTATTCAGGTATTCATATCCCATTTGAAAAATGCTGGTGGCTGAAAAATTTTCTTCATTGTGAAAATCCCCAACCAGCCCATCCAGAAATATCTTCTAATAGGTAGGCTTCTTGCACACTCACCCTAAACCCTGTTCTTTCCTTATAAACATTACCTTTTCTTCTAAAGGTATAAATTTATAATGTCTGATGTCCCTTAGTACACTTTTAACAAAACAATTTCTTTATTTTCACAGTGGCTCAAGTTAATACATGCTAAAAGGATGTTTCTACTGCACTAATTCCTTATACTCGCCTGGAATCATGTTGGTGCTTTTTTTTTTTTTTTTTGAGATGGACAGTTCCAAAAAAGCACAAAACTTGCCAAATTTTATGACTGTCTCTGCTTATAACATGTTTCTAGTAGAGTTTGTATAGTATTTTGTATCTTCAGATGGTTAATGCAGTTTTGCTTTGGTACTGACAAACTGAATTTCTTAAATACATGTACACTTTTTGCTTTGTAGCAAAAAACTACTGTAGGAAAATGCAGACAACAGCAATATAGTTCTATGTACTGTACTGCAAAATGTAGCTGTTTTTATGTATTCATTGAAACACTTGATTTGATTAATAGTCTCTTAAATTGGATGTAAACTGGATGATTACACAAGTTTGTTTTGTATGTATTTTTATAATTAAACTTTTATAATAAAATGCTCTGTTTATGGTGTATTCTTTAAGACTAGATCTGCCTTTTGAATTCCTTATACGGCATGTTTCTTGGACAACTATTTAATCTGACCATTTTCCTATAATTGAGCATGGGGGGAAAGTGTAATATAAATGCATTATTATCCCATACGTAGCTGTATTAAAAGGGTGGAAAATTATCACCCATTGTTGCATGTGGTGTGGTGTTTTTTTTTTTGGTCAAATGTCTCTGTCTTGTTATGTGTGGGTTATTTTATTTATCGTGTTTTAAATTGGGAATGCTAGTTGCAACAAATGCCTTGATAAAGAACCACAAAGACAAGTTCCAAAAAAGTGCTGCAGTGTTGTTTGATCACCAAAGACTACTAAGATATCTTGGGCTCGTGGACACTAAAACTACCCACCTCCTTTAGTCTTAAAGGGTAGAACGTTTTGAGGAGGGTGCTTCAGGTTTTCTCAGGTATGTGGCACTGCAAGTATCAGTTAAGATTCTTGAACAATGCTTTGTGATCTATATTCACAGATGTTGTATGACCCTCCCAATGCATTTGCTATCCACTGCTTTCAGCTCCTTGTAGATGGGTAATACCATGAGTTTGTACCATTATTTTACTGAAGTGCCTATTCTTATATTACCTTAGAATCTTAATTACACACTGTCACATTGCTTATCCATATTTGCCTTGTGATCTGATTCATATTTTAGTTGCCCTCTAAATTTATCCATGTACTATCAATAATGTTTAATCTAGTTTGACATTGCAAGAGCAAATGCCTATCCTCTCAGCATCATATTTGCAATGTACCCATCCATTATTTAACTTGAGTAATCCATTTCAGGTTCATAGGGGCCAGTTTCACTTGTTCATGTTTTTGCGTTGTTTCATATCTGGTGTTTTAGCAGAAGATGTGTATGAAGGAATCACTGCACAGGGAGTTTTACCTGCTCTCTCATTTGAATTGCATGTAGTTTGTGGAAAATTATAATTCAATGGTTTATGCTTTAATATCTTTTTGTATGGGTTTTTTTTTTTTTTTTAGTATTGACACATAGATTTGGATAAAGGTTTTTTTTTTTTGTTTTTTTTTGCAAGATGCCTCGTGCTGTAAAACCTGCCTATTGCAGTGTTTCCCAACTTTTTTCCCTGTAGTGGCATATTTTTTGTAGCCAAAATCATCCCAAGGCACACAAGATCAGCGTTCGCAGACACAGCACTTCGTTAGGACTTTCGTGGCATCTCCAAGCTGCTTTACCCTTTTGCCCACCGCTCTCTGCCTCAGTGGCAACTTGTATGCTTACTATCCACCAGCCCAGTCAGGCTCACTGGCAACCACACATCCAGGACAGATGGATCCTATCAGTCAGGAGACACATTCAAAGTTCTCTAACATGGTGATCGTGGAGCTGCTTTCATGCCAGCTTCTCCAGGTAGTCCTACCCTCCTCAGACAGGTCTTGACCACCTGCAGAGCTTGTTCCTCTCGGGTTCAGACCCAAGTGAGCTACACTATTATTGCCACAGCATGGCACACGTGGGTAGCTCTCACAGTGCGCCACTGTGCCACGGCACACTAGTCTAGATAACTGCAGCTTCTTTCATGCCACTTGCATATTTCAAAAAATATGTTTTAGGTCTTGTACCTTTCATCGTTGTCCCCAATGATTCGATACCAACACTTTGAAACAGCAAACAGGGAAAGTAAAAAAAGGCATTATTTACACCACATCCTGTTAGCCAACTGTGTTTTTCATAACAAGAGCGAGAAAGTGTCCGTGTGTAGACTTTAGGTCTAACAGCCTGGAGTCCCTGACTATAGAAATAAAGAAACCCTACAAAATGTCTCATTCATTTCTGCCAAAAAAAAGTTAATTAATTGATTGATTTACATTGATTAATCAACTCCTGTTTCCCAAAGAAGACCGCTTAAAGAAGTACAGTGGACACAAAACCATCTTTTATCTTGTTTGATTGATTCTTTATATATTAATTCACTCCAACCAACACCAACTTTGCATATACCCACAAACAATAAAAATTATCAGGACACAGTATGCAATATGACATTTCTCCAATGTTATCTTTAATTAGTTGTGTTAGTGAATTAAAGGAGTGGATGGATGAGAACTACCTATCTTTTAACACCGATAAAACAAAACTGTTAATTATTGGACAGAATGATGCTGATCACAACAATATTTTGTCATCATTTAACTCAGTTAGAATCACCATTAATTTTACTGAATCAGCCCGCAATCTAGGAGTTATCTTTGACTCTAGCATGTCATTTAAAGCGCATATTACAAAGTTGTCCAAATCATGTTTCGTCCATCTTAAAAATGTTGGGAAATTAGGCACTTTCTAAATAAACAGTATTCTGAGAAATTAATTCATGCATTTATTTCTAGTAGGATTGACTACTGCAATGCGGTGTTCACTGGATGTTCAAATTGTTCTTTATACAGCCTCCAGTTAATCCAGAATGCTGCTGCAAGAATTATTACAAGAACAAGAAAATACGAACACATAACTCCAGTTCTTAAGTCCTTAAACTGGCTCCTGGTTAAGTTTAGGGCAGATTTCAAAATCCTCCTTTTAACATATAAAGCCTTAAATGGCCAAGGTCTGGCTTACTTGTCTGAACTTATCATGTCTTACAAAGCTGAGCATACATTAAGATCTCAGGATGACGGTCTGCTTACGATTCCAAGAGTTAATAAAATAACAGTGGGAGGTTGAGCCTTTACTTACAGGGCCCCTAAACTGTGGAATGGTCTGCCTGCTACTATAAGAGATGCCCCTTCGGTCTCAGCTTTCAAATTCGGCTGAAGACTCACTGCTTCAGTTTAGCATATCCTGACTAGAGCTGCTGATTAACTGTACAGACTGCATTTCAATTGTTAGTTATTAAGATTAAAACATAAGTAACACGATAGTTATAATTTGTCACTAACCCTCACCTATTCTCACCTGTTTCTCTTCTCGGTACTCAAATGTGGCACTTGGTGCCACTGTCCTCCTGCCAAGTTGTTTCGCCTGCCTAATGTAAAGTCATCCCTGATGGAGGATCTCAGGAATTGTGGGGTAGAGGGGTCCTTTCATCGGATTGGCTGGCCCAGCATTGTCTCAGCTGTGGAATGACCAATTCGGGGGAGGCAGCTTGATGGCTGAGGTCTCCAGGACTCTAAACAAATCCAAATCATTTTAAGGGATATCATCTACTGTTAAATTCTGCTCCGTACTTGTAATATTTTTATTTTTTACTGTATTGAGGATTACTTCTGTTCTGTGTATTGTATTGTATTGACCCCCTTCTTTTTGACACCCACTGCACGCCCAACCTACCTGGAAAGGGGTCTCTTTTTGAACTGGCTTTCTCAATGTTTCTTCCATTTTTTCCTTACTAGGGTTTTTTTGGGAGTTTTTCCCTGTCTTCTTAGAGAGTCAAGGATGTGGGGCTGTCAAGAGGCAGGGCCTGTTAAAGCCCATTGCGGTACTCCTTGTGTGATTTTGGGCTATACAAAAAAATATTTTATTGTATTTGTATGTTAATATATTAAAACAATCTGTCTGGCTTCTCATACTAGAACTATTGTTCTTATGTAAATGCTGTGTATATGGACTTGAGAAAATTCCATCAAGTAAGGAACTCCATCACCAACATTTTCATTCAATTTTTCATGGTAAACACTGCAGTAACAACAATGCAGAGATGGGTTATCCTTCCCCACCCCCCATCCCCAGCAATTTCCTTCAACCCATCTTGGAGAATACCCAGATGCTCCAAGGACAATTGAAAGATATAATACTTCCAGCAGGGCGGCACGGTGGCGCAGTGGGTAGCGCTGCTGCCTCGCAGTTGGGAGATCTGGGGACCTGGGTTCGATTCCCGGGTCCTCCCTGCGTGGAGTTTGCATGTTCTCCCCGTGTCTGCGTGGGTTTCCTCCGGGCGCTCCGGTTTCCTCCCACAGTCCAAAGACGTGCAGGTTAGGTGGATTGGCAATTCTAAATTGGCCCTAGGGTGTGCTTGGTGTGTGGGTGTGTTTGTGTGTGTCCTGCGGTGGGTTGGCACCCTGCCCAGGATGGTTTCCTGCCTTGTGCCCTGTGTTGGCTGGGATTGGCTCCAGCAGACCCCCGTGACCCTGTTCGGATTCAGCGGGTTGGAAAATGGATGGATGGATGGAATACTTCCTGAGTTTTCTCTCAGTGGGTCATGTCTTGTACACCTCCCACCTCACTTGGCTGATCCAGAGAAGCAAAAGTTCATGGAGAAACTCTGCGCAGGAAACTTAAACTTAAACTGCTGCTGGAGTATGTGAATTTCCCCTTGGGATTAATAAAGTATCTATCTATCTATCTATCTATCTATCTATCTATCTATCTATCTATCTATCTATCTATCTATCTATCTATCTTATCTATCTATCTATCTATCTGTTTTAGCCTCTTGTACTTTAGATCTCATTTTTTTCAGTCATTTTCCAGAACTCTTAACAATAGATGTGCATGGTAATGTAGACTGACTTTGTAAATATTCTATGCAGCTCCTGCTTCACCACCAATATTCATAAAACTGCTTCTGCTGCACCAATTTGTTGGTCAATCTCACATTCACGTCTGCCAAATAGTCCTCCACCTTGGACAGCTACTCACCCCTTATTTGCAGGAAACAAGCCACTCTTTTAAGATCAGAGCCAATCATATCACAATTAACTGTAAGACAGCCACTGCCCACTGGATATCTTATGAGGCCATGAGAACATCACCACCATACATCAGAGTCACAAACCCTGGCACACTGGATATACTCCCAACATCAGTTGTGTCTTGATATCTTATCCATGAAACTCCCGAACCGTGGAGAAGAACAGACACATCTTTGGCAGAGCCCAGTGTCCATATTAAATGGTCTTGATTTAACAGCAAATATTTTAACTTAGCTTTTGCTAGAAAGATACAAGGTGTGAACAGCATGCAGCAGTAGCTCCAAAAAGATACCCTTGAAGCAAATGCACAAGATACCAAATCCACAAAGCACAAATAAACAGGAATTGAAAATTCCTGTGACACCTAAAATATCTGTGCATTTTTAAATCCTGTACAAATATAGTTGGCCTCCACTGTTAGACAACCAGGTCAAAATCCAACTTACTCTTCAAGAACCTGTGGTTTAAAACAGTGGAATGTCTACATTCTAACACCCTAGCATTGGCTTTCCGTGGGAGGCTGAGGAATGAGATCTCTCATTATTTGAAACACATCCACTTAGTCTGGGAACCACCCATCCAGTCTGACACCGTTCCTAGCTTTCATGCTAGGTTAAAGAAAAATACTCCAAACATGCTGAATGCTTTCACATATGTGGTTGAAGCTCACTACGATAATCTCAGCATTGACTAATGCTGCTGACACTACCTCCTAATTTTATAATATTAGTGGGACTTAGGGTTCTACTTGTTCCAAACAAATTAGAAAGCAATATGGCAAAATTGATTAAAGCTTTTCAAAGGCTTTTCCAAGAGTTACCTTGTGCCCAGCACAGACTCCTTCTTCTTTACATTATGGGGGTGGGGGCAAGATGAATAGAAGCATTCAATAAATTTATTGAACATTATCCAAATGTCTTAATTTGTCCTACAATGGGTCTGGAGAGAATTCAGGATGATGAATTTTATTTGACACCTCAGTCGGCAAATATGTTATTGAATGGATGGATGAAGAAACGGAATAGTAATTATTAGATTTCTATGCCCTACCCCAAACACAAACCCTTATCTTAAAGTCAATAACCAGGGGCCCTAATGTTAATGGCTTTCTTTTGGGGCCCTGATGGTAAAAATTTACTTCAGGGTTCTTATGTTAACCCTAGTATTAATTTTATGATTTTTTTATCCCTAATTGTAAAATATGTATAACCCTAGGAATCCTTACAATAGTGTTTTTTAGTAAATTTCTTAAATATAAATATTTATTAAAAGATATAGATAAAGGGTATTTTATCTGTAATACAAAGATTCATCAGTAGGGGGCGTTCTTTTTGAAATTTTACATTATAGGTCTTTTTAATGTAGGTTTTTTAGCCATTTTTAAGTACAGTAATCCCTCCTCCATCGCGGGAGTTGCGTTCCAGAGCCACCCGCGAAATAAGAAAATCCGCAAAGTAGAAACCATATGTTTATATGGTTATTTTTATATTGTCATGCTTGGGTCACAGATTTGCGCAGAAACACAGGAGGTTGTAGAGAGACAGGAACATTATTCAAACACTGCAAACAAACATTTGTCTCTTTTTCAAAAGTTTAAACTGTGCTCCATGACAAGACAGAGATGACAGTTCTGTCTCAAAATTAAAAGAATGCAAACATATCTTCCTCTTCAAAGGAGTGCGTGTCAGGAGCACAGAATGTCACATAGACAGAGAAAACAATCTCTAGCAAACAAATCAATAGGGCTGTTTGGCTTTTAAGTATGCGAAGCACCGCGGCACAAAGCTGTTGAAGGCGGCAGCTCACACCCCCTCCGTCAGGAGCAGGGAGAGAGAGAGAGATAGAGATAGAGAGAGAGAGAGAGAGAGAGAGACAGAGTTTGTTTTTCAGTCAAAAATCAATACGTGCCCTTCGAGCTTTTAAGTATGCGAAGCACCGTGCAGCATGTTGCTTCAGGAAGCAGCTTGCACAGAAGGTAGTAACGTGAAGATAATCTTTCAGCATTTTTAGACGAGCGTCCATATCGTCTAGGTGTGCGAACAGCCCCCCTGCTCAATCCCTATACGTCAGGATCAGAGAAAGTCAGCGCAAGAGAGAGAGAAGAGTAAGCAATCTAGCTTCTCAGCCATCTGCCAATAGCGTCCCTTGTATGAAATCAACTGGGCAAACCAACTGAGGAAGCATGTACCAGAAATTAAAAGACCCATTGTCCGCAGAAATCCGCGAACCAGCAAAAAATCCGCGATATATATTTAAATATGCTTACATATAAAATCCGCGATGGAGTGAAGCCACGAAAGGCGAAGCGCGATATAGCGAGGGATCACTGTACATTTAAAATATTTATTTATTTATTGATTAGAAACACATTAAGGGATAGTTTTATGGGTTTACGTTTTATAGAAATTTTAGTTTTATGGATGGTTACAAATAATTCAAAATTATTTTTGATTCACAGACAAGTGTACGCCTGCTTGCCTATGTGGCTTATATCCCCTACCCTAATCCCAACCCTTTCCTACTAAGGTCTTAAACACAGTTTATTTGGACTGTCTCTGACCACTGCTCAGGTTCGGGAGAAGCTTTTACACAAGTAGGAATTGAAGTTAATCTGAACATTCACTAGTCATTGCACACTCTCACTACTTCTTTGGATGTTCCCAATTTCTCCAACAGGTTTTCAGTTTGTCTGAGCCAGCTGACCACAAAGTAGAGATCAGTTGACTCGCTAAGCACTTTTCTTTATCTGAGTGTCCGAAATAAATAGTCTTATATCAGATTTTTGACTACAAAATTATTCATTGACCTTTGACTTAAGATATTCTGGAACCAAGTACACTTATGAGCAACCTTGTATTTGAGTATGATGGATGTCAAATTCACCATTTTCACTTTATGTATACTTGTACAGTTCACAGAAATCCAGCTACAATGCACCAATTGGATTCAGAACAAGCAGGGTGTTATTCCCAATCACGATCCTCCAGGTAACTCCACAGTTCCTACTGTGAGTACTGACATTCCCTGGAAAGACTACAGAGTCTACAAAAGGTGTACCCTTATGAGCTCTAAACAAAAGTCTCTAAAAATGCTAAATACTCCAAAGACTTGTTTGGTGCATACTGTACATGCAGAAAACAGTTACTTTTCCTCTCTGCAACTTGAGGTTGTGTTGATGTGACCCTCTTGTCCACTGGTTTAACAGCTAGCTAGGGGATCAAGACCTTTTGTTCCATAGCCAATGCTGCATGTAGATTTGAATCCCACTATATCTAGCTGGCATTGTTCAATGTCTCATATGAGCTCCAGCTCTTTCCACAGTAGAAGAGTTATGTTCTGTGTTTAAGAGTCAGTTTCCAGTGCCAACGCCCTGGGTGAGTTCCACTCCTGATATTTAAGAAGAAGGAAGAAGAGAATAATGTCAACCATAGGCCATCCAGGTTAGCAGAATTTCCACCAGGGCATGCCAATTTGTTATATATGAAGTGGATGAACCATTAATCACAACCACTGAGAGTTTTGGGAGTGTAAATTTAAAAAATTAAGCTTACCAAGATGCAAATGAGATATAAACATCAGATCTCCTGAGAGAAACGAAGGATGTCTTTACTGATATTTTGCCTGGTGTGGCGCGCAGCTGGGGGTGGCACCCAGCCGGAATGCCCAGGAAGACAGGAGAAGGGCAAATGCCTCCTCCAGACCATGAGGGGGCGACTGCCCTGGTTCCTTTGGGGGACACGGGTACAGAGCTGAGAAACTCAACCCTGTTGGGGCCCATGGTCACCGCCAGGGGGCACCCCCATGCCTGGAGAACCCTGGACCTCAGCGCTTCCGCCACACCCGGAAGTGCTGGGGGGAGGACGGGTGGGGACACCCGGAGTGCTTCCGGGTACGCAGCCGGCACTTCCGCCACACTGGGGCGTGTTGGTGGGAGATTGCTGGAACACACCTGGAGCACATCTGGGTGCTTATAAAAGGGGGCGCCTCCCTTCACAAGGGGGCTGGAGTTGGGTGGAAGACGAACAAGGTCAGTGAAGAGAGAGAGAAGGAGGCGGTCTGAAGAAGGCATAGTGTGGTTGGCCTGGACTTTGGGGTAGATTGGGGTTTGTGGTGCACTGAACATTGTATATAGTAGTTGTAAATAAACGTGTGGTGGTGATTAAAACATGTCTGCCTGTCTGTGTCCGGAGCTCGTTCCACACTGGACAACACAGTCACTGCTGGATAGAAGAGAGAGGGAGAGATGAGAGGCCCAGTAATAGAAAAAAATTAGCAAGGAAACTGATGTTAACATGAAAGACATTAAAGAGAAATTTTAACAACGGACAACCACAATGCTGATATTTGATCCCAAAACGTATCCAAAAAAAGCACCTAAGATGATCACCTTGCAGAGAGGACAACAAGAATCAACAGACAGACACATAGCAAAATGCTTTCAGGGAGTAAATTAAGTGATATGAACAATCCTAAAATGAATGTTTTGAAGATTAAGGTTTTTAGATGAAAATAGAATACTACTAAAAATGGATTACCAAGAAAGTGGAGGTACTGAGGGAAGGACCCACTGACAAACAAAGAAAGCTGGTAAACATTATTCTATATTTTATAATTATTTAAATTCTATAGGTCTTGAGGTAGAGGATATAGGTTGGGAGCATGAACTGATTATAATAGCGCATTGCTGATTCCACCACACGGGCAAACCACCTGGATTGAGATCCGAGTGCAGCTGCGCAACGGGTGTCACCTCAGCACCACACTGTGAGGTGTTTTTTTTTTTTACAGTGGCTATAGTGCCAATCCTGCCACCAACCCTCAAGTTTTCCCTGCAAGTTGGAGGAGCTGCTTGCAGGGCTGGATGCAGATTAATGTCATACCCAGGATTTAGCAATTACAGGTTAAGGGCCCTGTTCAGGGGCCCAACAGAGTGGAGTCACTTCTGGCGTTTATGGGATTAGAACTGGCAACCTTTCAATTGCTGGCACAGATCCCTAGCCTCAGAGCAACCACTCCGCCCAGTAGAGGGTAGAGAGTTACAGAAAATGTTAAGTGGATGGGAAGGAAAAGCTAAAGATATGGAAACATTGCATGTTTTGAGAACCTTAGTTGTGAGTAAAAGAAAAAACTCACACACCAGGAACTGAAATGTCAGACCCCCAGCATCATTAAAAATGCCATCAAAAAATGCCTCACAGAGAAATGCAATAGGACGGCCACCTATACACTAAACAGGATCGTTGAAGATAGGAGTGCACAAGTGCCATTTGAGGCAGTAATCTAGATGTTTTTCAATCATGTGCCAAAAAGACATCATATAGGAAGCATGCAAGCTTTTTTTAAAACAAGCATACAGCTTTAGTTTTTCTTGTACCCAAGGACCACCTTGGGAAAATGACAACTTTTTTTCCTTCAGGTAAAGAAAAGAAATCAACTCATGGTTAAGGATATGTTTTTTACATTGGCAGACGTGTAATGAGTAATAGAAGGAAGTCTTGCTGTAGCTGAAAAATTTGTGTGTATCTTTTCACTATTTGTTTTATTTAAATGTATAATTAAAGTTTCAGTGGGTGGCAAATACTATTTAATTCATTGTTATTTTCCACTTATATACTTTTAATGTCACTAGATTTCTATATTGGATGTTCATCAAAGTAATTAAAGTGTGGAACATAATATATTATAAAAAACTATGGCAGCTGTTATAGAACATGGAAAGAAATGAACCTTAACAACAGCATTTACTTATGTAGCATATTTTAAAACAAATGTGTACTCAAAGTCCTTTACAAACAGTAAAAGAAACATACAGTTACAAAAGATGTAGAAACAGAAGAATCCCAAATGGAGAAAAATGATATTTTAGTTATAGTTGAAATTAGATTGCTTGTAAGTCTCTAATGGGTGAATGGCAAACCTCAACAACCAATCTTATACCATAGAATATGCTGGAAACTGATGGCCATGGAGGAATGGTAAGAAAAATAAAAGTGTGTAGAGAAAATAAACATCTAGAGTTTCCAAAGTCAAAAGACCACTTAGCCAGAGCTGGGCATGCTGTTGTACTGAAATGAAAGTTATTTCATTATTATTTGAATATGTTGAAAAGTCCTAAAAACATACACACAGTATAAAAATAGGTTTAAAACATTTTTATATTATGCGACCTATTGGAAAGCAATGTTCATAAATCAAACAAGCAATTAATCAAAAAAGATTTTATATACTGTATGTACTATAAACAACAAATAAGCAAATGATACAAAGTAACACAAGAAAATCAACACTCTATCTGTGTATGTATGCTACCCTCTGCACAATTAGTGATCCTGGATTGTATTATATTATATTATTTATTGTAATGAAAGAGTGCATGTTAGTTTTTGATCAAAACATATTGACTGGAATCATCAGACTGCATTTATTGCTCTCTAAATCAGGTACTCTGGAGATTCCACAAGCATCTGAGCACACCTCACCAGCCCTGGCATCATTACATTGGTTACCTGTGCAGTGCAGGATTTACGTATAAGCTACACAAGCTATAGCTTACGGCCCCGCCTTCTTGGGGGCCCCCAAAACAAATTGTCCGAGTGAGCAATTGTCATATATACTTAA
This sequence comes from Erpetoichthys calabaricus, assembly GCF_900747795.2. Classification (NCBI taxonomy): domain Eukaryota; kingdom Metazoa; phylum Chordata; class Cladistia; order Polypteriformes; family Polypteridae; genus Erpetoichthys; species Erpetoichthys calabaricus. The sequence continues at coordinate 38,327,020 of NC_041399.2, forward strand.
ATATACTACAGCATTATTTGTCCCAATCAGGCCCGGCCTTAGGCATAGGCGAAGTAGGCGACCGCCTAGGGCCCCGGCGTCCGGGGGGCCCCGGATCGACTCCTTGGTCTAATTTTCACGCATTTCACAGAGCTTCCAGGGGGGCTCTGCCCCCCTCAGGGGGCCCCTGGACCCCCCCTTTCGCCTAGGGCCCCATAATACCTAAGACCGGGCCTGTACCTGTGTCCTTTAGAGTAGATTTCAGAATACTAATAATGGTATTATAAAGCTATGAATAATGGACTAATAAAGTCCTTGTTCCTTCTTCTATTTTGGAATTCCTGTCCTTTATATTCCCAGTCATAATCTGATATCCTCAAATACTGATCTGTTTATTATACTGTGAGTTAAGCATAAAAAAGTGGTGGGACCGCCTTCTGCTGTTATGCACCACAAATCTGAAATGCTTTACCAACAGAGATACGCCAGGCTATTATAACATTTTAAAAAGCTCTTGACAGTGGGTTTACAGCACAGCCTGCAAAATTCCAAAGTACAGAAGCCTGGCAAGTCAGGTCCTCTTAGTGAGCATAACTAGGATTGTTTCCTAAAGGTTTGTTTTCTTGTCGGAGCCTGAAGGGCCAAAAAATTCTAAAGCTTTGTCATTTTGTCTCCAGTCTTAGGTTTATAAAGGCTTCGGCTCACCATGGAAAGAGAGAAGCTGCAGGACTAAGTTAGCAGGTGTTACAGCTGCTATTGTGATGTTAATGTTTGGCTTTCTAGTGAACAGCTATGTATTGCACTCCTTAGCCTCTCGTCATGAAGTGAAAATGTGGGTACTTATGAGCATCATGTACTTTTTATGCCATAAACACAGAAAAAAATAAATCAGCAAAAGTTCCCACACCAAAAAAAAAATACAACAATGTATCTGACAATAGAGTGAAAAGACAGAAGAAAAAGGATCGATTGCAGGTAAGAGGCAAAGCTGTTATCAGACTTCACATAGCCACGTCTCTACATTTCTGCATCATTCATGGAGTGGCTTCAGTGTCCCCTGTTTCACAAGATTACAAGAGGAGCTTTTATTTATAGGTCTTGGATAGAGCCCAGAGGTCTAGTAGTTCACTGTGACCCAGAAAGAAAGGCTGCCAAAAGCGCATACATGTGACACCCATTCTCAGTCTGGTTTAAGCTTGTTCTGCATCACTCATATATGGAAGAATATTAGAGCAAATTACTTTTCTATATTTGTTTAACTACACTTTCACCTTTGAAGAATGTGATACCCTTGCATTTCAATCAGCCTATTTTTTGTTTCAGTGCGACTTTGCTAAAGAAGGCTTTGTTGTTTTTGCTAATTTAGTAGTATCATGTTAAGCTTCATTAGTCAATTATTGCTCAGCAGTCAGGCCAATAATCATTTAGTGTCTGTGTCATTTGCATGTTATGTAATGTTTCAATTTTGTTTTACACTGCTGTACATATTTATATACTTAAAACCAAGTCATTTGCAGTTAAGAAGCACTAAACATTTTAACTTAAAAGGAAATTTTATGTCTCAGTGAGAGGATGTTTCCTTTTGGGCTGCATGGAGCCTGTAATTAGAACCACTAAAGAAACATGCAAGTTAATGTAGTGATTTGTGGATTAAGAAAAAAATATATAATGCAAAAACGTACACTGAACTTGTTACACAGGGCAAGACATGAGGTACTGTAGCAATGCAAGCTAGTTCAACAATAAATAAGTAACTGATCAGTTTTTATTTTTATAAAAGGCACTCAACACTAACAGGCTTGAAGCAACACTCATAAATGTATTAATTGCAACACTAAATTACATTCCATAGATTTAAAACATCATGCAATAAGTGCATACAACTGTCAACAGTTATTGTTTATTTAATTTGGTTTTGTAAAACTCTTCAATGTGATAATAAAATAAACGCTAATGTGCAAGTATATAAAGACTAAGCTATAAAAATTTGATCTGAGAGAAAAATAAAACTATGCAAAAAATCAATTCAATAGGTACTTGACTGTCCCACAGCATGTTTCATTGTGCAGGTCATTATTCATAATGTATGTGTATTACTGGTGATGCTCATATTTCATATCCTCTATAAGTTCCAGGGCTCAAGTCCTGCTACATGTGCTGCCTCAGACATATACAGTATTTGGCATCACTTTTAGAAAAAGGGTCATCAACAATGCAGAGCTCAAGAGGGCAGGGAGTACCTCCATTTTCACCTTCCTCAAGCTTAGGCAAATGCTAGGTCAATGGTCGGATGCCCATGAACCTCCTCTCTGGAGAACTAACATTTGGTAAGAGTCCAACAAGAAGACCTCATTATGTGCTACAAGGTTGTCTGCAAGTGTGACCTCAAGGCTCTCGACTTCAACACCAGCACTTGGCCATTGGTTGCTTCATACAAGACTGCCACTGTCACATTGGACTCCACTGTCATAGCATATGCTGCTACAACCACTCCAACAGAGGTGCAGCTATATGATCTTTGGGATCAAAGGCTGCTTACTACTATAAGTTCCCAGTTTAAGGTGAATATAAAGCTTCACTTAAAGACACCATTACAAGAAAGACTGGGAAAGACCCGCTAACAGCCAATCGCAATGATTATCTCAATTATTAAAACACAACAAACAGCCTCACCAGCAGTTCTAGCAGGAGTATCTTATATATAAATGTCTACTCGTGGAAGTGTGTCTGTCTGTCTGTCCGGCCCAGAAGTGCGAGGCTACAGCATGACACTCAAAGAAAGCGACTCACTTATCCACTAATTCACAAGCAAGGCAAGTACATTGGCAAAATTAAACCTCCGAGGAGAGAGAAACTCACTTAGCCACTGATAGACAACAGAGGCCAGTACGTCGGGAAAACGAAACTGCCGAGGATAAAGAACCTCGCTTAGCTGCTAATGCACAACTGATGCGATTGATTGATTGAAGTGCCAGAATCCATGGTTTCTAGGAGCCCAGGCTTTTTACAGCATGGGCTTACACAGCTAGTGAGGTTTGATTTAAATGTTGAGCCTGATGGAGCATCTATATTATTAATAGTTAGATTCGTATATAGACCTTCTGGTTTCTATAGATAAAGGTTCTGTCTCCAACAGCAGTTTTTTGTATTACAGGAGCTTTAATGATTTTTACTCTCCTTTTATTAAGTGAAAGAGCCACAAGGGTAGCTGAAAGATACCTGTACTGTAGTCTAACTTTGTCCCTTTTTATTTCTATAAAAAAGACTTAGCTCCTTCAGTATTTTGAATCACTCGTACAAAGCAGCTCCAAGATGAATCAAGTACTGTAGTCTCCTGTTAATTTTCTGTAGTGGTGCAAAGTGCCTTTAAAAATATACAAACCAAACCTGTACATACCTGTAGTGTTTCATTTGCTCCCTAAGAGGTGTATCATATAGGTTATACTCACTCTTCATAACCTAGAATTCTATTTAAAATGTAACTTCCTCTCTATACCCTCTGACAGTGGTAAGTCAGAAGGTAAATCCAGTCTTTATCTTAAGATCTACGTCCCAACACCATGTTATCTAATCATATACCTGTATAGTATGTAACACTATGAATTTATTAACTATAAACTGATTTTATCATATAAGTGACCAGTTTTAAACATGTCTTTTTCTTTGAAACTCTGCCTCACAGGCCAGCATCCTGGAGTTGTCTTTCACTGTTGCAGATGACACTGGTATTTGGTGTGTACTATTTAAGGAAGCAGCAAAACGAGGACCAGTAAAGTGTCTGCTTCTCAAACTACAGACTGTCATGAACTTACCCTTTTGTGCAGTTGTGCTTCTGAGCCTTTCATTTCTTTTTCTGTGCTTTTTAGATTTTTCAAGACAGTAATGGACGCAATTAATCTTCAGTTTCTTGGCAAACTGTCAAATGAAATTACTTTCAATTCGCAAAACACCAGTAGACTGACATGTTTCTTTAGAAAACATAGTTTTGCCTTTTTTAGCTTTGCCTTTTAGAACTTTAGGAATGGGAATACCTTGCAAGCCACGGAAAAATGATTTACTTTTTTGAACTGAATGACAAAGGTCAGTAGTGCTAACATAATTACAAAGTTTTCTCTAATAACCAATTAGAATTTCAATCCAATCAAGAATTTGTGGCTGGATCTCAAAAAGGCTCTTCACTCATGATCCTAATGTAACCTGACGGGAGTTTTGAGTAGTTTGGAAAACATGAATTTGGAAATATTGCAGGGTCCAGATGTGCAAAGCTGATAGAGAGAGTGCCCTGTGCAGGCCGACTCAAGGCTGTCATGGCTACCAAAGCTACATCTGCTAAATACTAACTAGAGGGAGTGAAGACTTATGGGATCAGTTATATTTAAATTAATTTAGACCACTCTGCTGTACAATATCCACTGTGTTTATTTGTTCTTATTAGGATTTTGGTTTCTGTTTTTATTTTCTATACATTTTTTACAAGGATTCCTAAGATCAAATACTTCTTTTAGGGTTTTTTGTCCATTTTTTGGACCATTTCATTCTCCATTTTAGATTTGTCATGATTGCCACTATATTTGGTATCATTATCAGGACAGTTTCAAATAATGCTAGGGGCATGTCTTTGGAAGTGTTGACATTCAGGTAATAATATTCCAGGATAAAAGGTCATCTAGGAATTTACTTCCTTATCTGAGCTTTTCTGTATCGTTTCCTGGTTTTCTTGGATGTCATTGTTTTGTTCTGTATTTTTGACCACAATTCTTGTCTCTTGCTGTGGTTTTGATGCTTATGTCTTTGTTCTCCTGGTTTTGACCTTTTTTATCACTTTTTTCTGCTCTCCTGGTCGTTTCTCAGTCAGTTCCCTAACATAACAGTTCTGGAACACCTTAGGTTAGGTACTGCAAAAATGCATCTGTTGCTTATTTACACTATTGTAATAAGACATTACACAAAAGGCTTCTTTTGGACTTAATTTTACAATTTTAGCAATGGACTTCTTAATGCCATTTCACCTATAAAATGTATAGCTCAAACTTTTCTCTTTACAGTTAGGCCACGTTTATACTTCATGTGACACAACATGTGCACCTGCGGACATTACTGCTACACAAGCAGTGTACTGTTCACACTTGCATGTGTACTTTATGTAAATCTGGAGGATTTCACCAAGTGGCAGTGCAAGATATCATCATGGTGAAAAAACAACATTCGCTTTACTTTGTTATGAATTGTCCGTAATATCCATTAAATTCCCAGGACACCCTGCCACAATATCTCTGAAAAGGATGGATGTTTAATGATTACATCAATCAATTTCCGCTAGAATCAGGAGCGAGGCAGAAACAATCCCTGGATGGGCCATCAGCTCATTGCTAGGTGAATATAAGCACACACATACACTAGTGTCTTAGCATCACCAGATCCCCAAACCTGCTTGTCCTTGGAAGGAATCCAGAGCACACTGTGCAAACCGTCCAGGAAAACATGTAAACTCTAGACAGGGAACACTAGGGACGTTACTCCCTACAGCGAGGCAACAGCGCTATCGCTCCACTACTGTGCCACCCCCACATGTTTAAAATGTAACATACATGCTTTTTAACACATTTCAAATTTTATGTGGTTCTGTGAGACAATCACCTGTCAGCACATGAAGAAGTCGCAGAAGCAGGTAGTGATTAACAACTGGGTTGGTTTTAAGAAGACATTTACGACATTCTACTTTAATAACAAAATCAGCTACGAGATTAAAGTTGAAATTTCCACATTAATCATGAAATAGACCTTTTTCTTTTCACTGTGGCTCAAATATGGTTGCATATATATATATATATATATATATGGTTGCAATAGTTTACTGTCAAATAAATGCAAAGAGTACACGACACGTGTTTCGCCCTCATTCTGGGCTCATCAGGTGTACACACTCCACTGCACTCCCTCTCGGGAATCGAATATATATATATATATATATATATAAAAAAACAAAAAAGATGGATGAGTGTGTTTGTTTGTTTGTCTCTGAAATACTGTTTATGAGGGAGTTTCTGAAGAGCAGCTGTGTTTCTTTGCCATTGGTTTTCTGTTTAACAGAGAGACAGCTCACAGTCAAAAGTCTATGAGCGTTCAGCTGCTGGCGCCATGCTGTAATAAAATGGAGCAGAGGAGCTACTGAACTGCCTATGAGCGATAGTCACACCACTATGGACAGCAAATTGGCAGCGAGACCAGTCACAGTATATATGCGTGTTTGTGTTTGTGTGTGTGTGTGTGATAAAGTACCTGCCAAGTAATGAAAAGAGTACACAACACATGTTTCGCCCTAGTTGAGGCTCATCAGGTGTATGCACTTTTGCTTCCATTAATGGGGATCAAACATCAGATGTCAGCGCCTGAGGTGAAGCTTCTGGCTTTGCACCTTGGCGGCTGGTTTACTTACTTGACAGGGAGAAGATCGGAGTATTAAATTCATAGGTTTGAATGACAATCTGATTGTTTGGATGGTTACCTGCCAGGTAACGCTTGTGGTTCGTCTAGCCAGTCTGCAGACATCTGCCATATCCTCTCAGTATGCACACACACACATGAGTTTGGCATATTAACAGTGACATTTATTTAAAAAATATAAAACTACATGATTTGGTGCATTTATAAGAAGTGCTCATGCTGTGAATCAGTCTTTATTTCACATAGCACTTCTTATATGGAGCACTGTCACGAAGAGCTTTTTGTGGCTATTAAAAATGTGTTATGTGCATGACCATCTTTACTTGTACTGCACCATCCCAGACAGCTCTTTTATCATTGAAACAGGCAATGTCATGAACTGACAAATATAAACCTGCAGGCGTTTTCTCATAGCTCAGTGACAATTTGAATTCTGCTTTAAAAGCACAGATCAAGTGTCAAGTGAGATTAACGAACACTTTATAACCTTTTATTTATTGAATCAGTACATAACCTGTTTAGCAGGAGGCAGAACCTCTTTAATATGTACTTTATCTTAAATTTTATGGTTGTATCGTTTCATGTATATATACATTTTTGTAAGTCATTTAATATAACAAAAGACTGTGAGTAGTAGGTATTCTGAAAAGAACACATGTCGCTGCAGGGAACATACAAGCACAGCCACATATTCATTTATACTTTGCAGTAATTTATAGTAACTAATTGACCCGAGAACTTATTCTAGGGCTGTGAATGGACATCAAAGATCATAGAGAAAACTCTCTCTCTCACACACACACACGCGCACACAGACACACACAGCAATAACTCCATACTTAAGTTCAGGCAGGACATTAAGCTACTTTGTTTGCCACATTTTGTCCCCAACTTTTACCAGTCAGGTGAAGTTGTACGATGAATCAACCAACAACAAAACTGTGTTCCTGGACACTGTAATATAACACCCAAAATAGTTTTGAAAAACTGTGTCAGGATCTGCTGACAACAAGACAATTGTGGGTAAATGTGTGTTTAGTCTTGATCAAAATGAAAAATAATAATTAGTTATTTGATTTAAATTATGTAAAAAGTTTATTTCAGCACATTGTGTAATTTTACTTCTCCTGCTGCCTGAGATTGGTAGCATCATTTTTCATTAGTCATTCATCACCTTTCTGCTTTTTTAACTGCTCAGCTAATTTTAAATATATTAATTCCTCCTGCGTTTGATTTTAAAACTGCAATTGTTGAAAATCACACCCTAGGTATCACACATAACGTGACTTACTTATTAGGTGTGAACCTTTATATTCAGAATCCTTTTTTCATGTATTATCTGCATTGTCATTTCTCTTTATCATTATTTTCATCTAGGCCTAAAAAAATTTACTACATAGTCGAGTAAAGGGGCAGAAAAATCATTGGTTTGATTGTTATCCAGCATCTGATGTGATGGAAACCAATGGATTTACAACATGGCCTTTCTACTCCTACTTGTAATTAAAAGAAAAAAAATCAATGACTCTTGACAATAAATTTGAGTGAACAATGAAAAGTGATAAGTGACAACACTGTAAATATATTATGACAGAAAATAGTTTATCAGAGTGTGCAGTGAAGCGTTTTCCATATTAGATGCAAAGTGAGTACAATTGTGTTATTTACCTAGAAAATATACCATAAAAAGACATGGTTGTTTTCCTTTTACCTAAAGCTAAATTCAGGATAGGCTGGAAAGGAAAAGCTTCGGTTTCAAAAATGGGTGCATGCTTATAACATTTGTAATTTAGCTAGCAAATGGCACATGTGTTATTTAAAGATAAATTGACTAGATTTGAATGAAAGCCAAAATTATGACCAATATTTGTCATTTGGGAGTCATGGTAGAGATGTCAGTTTTGAACCAAGCATATGCTCAAGTTAAAAATAACAAGGAGTCTATGGAGTATAAATAAGAGAGTATTTAAAATGTACTTATGAGTTCACATTATTAGTATACAAGAGGGAAGCTTACCTCATGGATATAATTTTGGATTGACTAAATGGGAATGAGTAACAACAGTAGCAGGATGTTTTAGGAGAGATCCTTAACAGTGAAATAGAGGAACAGACAATCAAGCCTTAATAAAAATGGCAGCAGAACCCTTTCGAAATATATGGTTAGGCGCAAACATGAGGATGATTTTAATTAAGATTATGTTTAGGGGTGGAATAAATGTGAACTTTATTCTTATATATGGTAACCTAGGAAGTGAAATGTCAACTTACTTAATTGTTTTTAAAGTTTCCTGTATCACTGCACAAGAGTTTTTGAATACCAATAACCAAATCTATATGCGACATAAGACTGTTGTAGATTTACAAATATAAAAATTCTAATTAAACATAAAACAACATTAAAATGTATAAAACATACAAACAATTTAAGCAAAGGACATAACAATGATATCAAAACTCATCTTTACTGTTATTTGTACACAAGAAAATTCAGATTTATATTTGAATTTCTCCTACAGAGAAGTGACAGTACTATGACAGGTAAGACAATCAAAAAGCAGACAATCAGACTTTGTTAGGGTGTCGCAAGAAGAAAAGAAGCTGTGACTGGAAAACCACGCTACCACTCACTTACAGGTCAATGCATGGAAAAGTGTCTCTGTGAAATATTTAATGCTCATTCTTTCTGTCACTTGTAAAAATGATCAAACTCGACACACTTAAAAAGGTTTGGGGCAGCCACCCGTATATTATCCCTGGCTGCAATGGGTTGAATTCTGACAACAAGTTTCTTGGTTGGAGTCCCAAAATGAACTGATGATGGTTTGTAAAGATGGTGGTTTTAAATAGTCAGACCAGAAGTGACGTAGGGGAACCAGAAGTGACCTTCTTCTGACATTAATCATGACACTGGAACCGGAAGTGATGTTAGTCAAGTCACCAGAACCAGACGTGACACCATCCTAGGTGCCGGACATGACGTCGTCCTAGGCACCAGAATTGGAAGTGATGTCTCCAAGGTTGAGTCAGACAGGTTTTCTTGCAGCTGGTCTGTAGAGATAACAGGAGAAGATTTAATGCACCCTACCACCCCTTGGCCTGGCGTGGAGTTTCCTTCACTTGGTCCATTCAACGTCCTCCTACTCGCACGTCTGTGACACACTATATATATATATTGTATGTGTGTGTGTGCATGTGTGTGACGCATATTCATTAGAGGGTAACCATCAGAGCTCATCAAAGCTGACCTTCCGCCACCCCAGAACGAGCAGGGATGCTGGCGCTAATCATGTCCTCCTAACTTTCTTCCCCAGTGCCAAGAACACTCTCACTAAGGGCAGCTGACTCCACCCCTTCCGGTCCATAGCCTGTAAGTTCAGAAGCCATCAGAAGGAGACGTCATTCTATGATCAGAGTACCTCACAGAGCGGAGCTCCATCCTCATGACCTACCTTTGGGAAACCCCATGCTTAAGCCCTAAAAGGCAATCTACCTTTTGTTTTGTTAACATTTGCACCATAAAGTGCATGTTTATTTTGACTTTAAGAAAAAAATCCTCTGAGAATTAAATGGGAGATGGTGCCCCAACATTTATTCTCTCCAGCTTGTTATTCCTCACTCAACTACACATATATTTATACACATATACTGTATGAAATAAGATTTCTCCACATGAAGGATGGGCTCTCCCTTAGACACAGGGTTGAATCACAGACATCTGGGAGAAGCTTGGAGTTGAGCCACTGACCCTGTGCATCAAGAAAAACCAGTTGAGGTGGTTTAAGCATCTGATAAGAATGCCTCCTGGTCGCCACTGTGCAGAAGTTTTACAAGCACAACCGGCTGGGAGGAGACCCTTGGAATGACCCAGTGCTCGCTTGGAGGATTAGAACTTCTAAATGGCCTGGGAACACTTTGGAACTTGGGAGCTGGCAACTCTGGCTGGGGAAAAGGAAGTATGGGCTTCACCGCCGACTGTTGCCTCTGTGACTTGGTCTCGGCTAAGCAGTGGAAAATGAATGAATGAAGGTACTCTATGTGTGACATGGGCAATGTGCTCAGTGCTGAATTCAGATCATTTCATGAATGGCTTCAGTTACAATTGTTCATGAGAAGGACTTAAAGAAACATATTTGAACTTGTATTTCTATTTTAAATGTGAATTTAAAAATGACAGAACAATGATTGAATAATCAGAATTAATACTAAACTAGCTAGGGTGCATAAAATAAACAATTACATATAAATACAGTATTATTTATTATATTGCCAAATGGAAATGCACAAGTTTAATACAGGCTGTAAAATGTCTGCACATTCAGACAAAATGCTGAAGTGCTGTTGTTACTTGTGTGCTTGGGACTGTGTATTGCCTGTGGGTCACGGGGAAGACTTGCGCCCACAGGTGAAGAAAAATAAAAGTTCTTGGTGTTTTACACGTGCCTCAGTGTGAGTCTGTGTTGGGTCGGGCGCTATATAGTGCCTTTATCACACTACATATACTGTATTAACTGTGGTTAAGACAAACTCCATGAATACATTTTTGTTTTTAAATGTTTAGTGGAAAATGTAATATACAGTACAATCAAATGTACATAAAGCCCGTGGCCAAGAAAAAAAAATGGAAGACTATACTATAATATGCAAAAAGAAAAATAATGGAAACCAATCCACTCATCTGCCTCACACCCCCAAACAGCGACAAACAGAAAGCTTGAAGAGACGACTCTTGACGAATGAATGAAATAGTTCAAACTTTACATAGGAACTGGAAGTTCCACTGGTGTGCCTGTGTTAATCAAGACAGAAATAAGAAGAGAAGAAGAAAAGGAAACACATTTATGGATCAACCATTGCCCAGTCCTCTCCTAACTAGATTGCGTTAGTCCAAGTCTGAAGAGTCGAGCTGGGTGAACCATTGATCCAGACAGCTGGGAGTACTCTATGTAAGAGATTATACAAAGAAGATTTCCAAGTGAGGAGATAGGAAGGCTCAGGATATTCCCGTAGTAAGGCTAAAAGAAACTTTGCTGCCAGCGAAGCCAACATTATAAGCCTCTGCTGGAGAGAAGAAAAAGATAAAGAGAAAAAAAATCTAGTAGCAGCAACACTTGAGGGGACAGGGGGATATCATTAAGAAAAATTGAAGAAAGGGAGATAGCAACATAGAACTAAAGAGAAACCATAGGGAGGCAGTATCAGAACATGTGGAGGAAGGTTCCAAGAGACTTGCGGCAGCAAAGGTAGCATATAGGATCAGGGTCTGTGCCTGAATAGAAAAAATTGAATGGTATGAACATTTGGGAAGTGTAGTGTGGAATGGCATTATAGTATGTTTCTTCCTTAATGCTTCATCAAATATTAACCTAAATGCAGTATATAGTATTATTAAAAGTTATTATTATCGACAGTTGGTGGTTGAGGAAAAGGGCTGGTCTTAACAGGAGTGTTAGAAAACAAAGGCAGAAAGGTGACAGGACAATCTAGAGTATAAGGAAGTGAAGTGACATGGTATTAAGAGACAACAGTTTGCAAGTGAGCTGCAAAATTTGGACATAACAAAAAATGTGTTCAGATCATAAAGCAGATGGCAAAAGAAGAACAAAATATTGTGTGTATTCAGAAAGCATTCCGACCCCTTCACTTTCTGCACAATTTATTGTGTTGTAGAGTTAATTGTAAATTGATTCATTTTCCATATTTTCCTACCAATTTACACTCAATTACCCATAAAGAGAAAGAGAAAAAACATTTTTTCTGCAAGGTTTGTAAATTTATTAAAAATCAGAACGCAAAAATTTCTAATTTATGTAAGTATTCAGACCCTTAATTTAGTTCTTTGTAGAAGCCCTTTTGGCAGCATTTACAGCTTTGAGTCTTCTTGGGTTCTTCAGTTTATCTCATTCTTCTTGGTTGAACTTATCACACTTAGTTAGATTGGATGAGGAGCACCTGTAAACTTCCATCTTCAGGTCTCTCCATAGAATTTCAATGGGTTTTACTCGGCCACTCAAGGTCAGTCAGATATTTGTCTCATAGTCATTCCAGTGTTGTCTTGACTCTAAGTTTTGGGTCATTATTGTGCTGAAAGGTGATCTGTCATCCCAGTCTGTGGTCACATGCACCTTGAAACAGGTTTTCTTCATGGACCTCTCTGTATTTGGCTGTATTCATCCCAACATTAGTTCTAACCAGTTCCCCTGTCCCTTCCACTTAGAAGAACCCCCACAGCCTGATGCAGCTGCCACCACCATGCTTCACTGTAGGGATGCTATTAGGCAGGTGATGAGCAGTGCTTGTCTTTTTCAGGCATAGTGCTTGGCATTCAGCTCAAAGAGTTTAATTTTTTGTCTCATCAGACCAGAGAATCTTTTACCTTGTGTTCCAGAGTTCTTTAAATGCTGTCAGGAAAACTCTAGTTGGGCATCATATTCACCTGATTGATGAAGATCTGCCAAGATGGTTGTCCTTCTAACAGCTTCTCCCATTTCAGCAGAGGAATTATTAAGCTCTGTTAGAGAGACCATTGTGGATGTTGACACTGAAGGAATCTGAGTACTTTCTCAATCCATTGTAGTAGATTGAGTTGCTTGAAAAATGCTGAATGGGACTTCATGGTTGAGAGTAAAGGTATTAACAATACCTCGAGGACGTATATGGAGATGTTGCTGTATGAGGAGAATAAATAAAGTAAGAATGCTCATTATGACAGAACAAATAAGCTGTAAGTTTGCAATACAGGAAGTTTCACAATCATTGAAAAAGATGATAGTAACGTAGTTGACCCAACTGCTGTTTTTTAAGAAATGTTGAAAGCAATTGATGGTCCTGAATTTGAACGGCTAACAGAATTGTGTAAAATAATTGTATGTGAAGGGAGGATTTCTGAAGATTGGAAAAGAAAGGTGCTTATTCCTGTATATAAAAAAAGTAGTGATCCAATAGAATGTGGGTTGTTGTGAGGGATGGGATCAACAGATGAGATCTTTCTTGTCAGGAAAAGCTTTTTGCAAAGTGAAAGAAGCTGCATTATGCATTTGTAGATCTGAAGGAGGCATCTGATAGGGTGCCACAAGGGGCAGTAAGGTAAGCATTTTATCTAAAGGAACGTACAACAGAGGTAAAGATAAACATCACTCTGGGGGACTGCTTGGGAAGAAATGTTGCAAGACAGGTTAGCAATTGATCATCGCAAGTGAAGAGCTCAGAACAAAACACAAGCTAGTTTCAATTTCTACATTACAAAACCTTACAGCTATCAGTTAGACAGAAACTCACCAAACAAGAGAGTCTTCAAACACTTTTTAAGCACATTGAGGGGCTCAGAGGTTGGAGGTGGCCAGCTTGTTCCACCAGCTAGAAGCTACAAAATGAAGAGAGTCTGAATTAAGATTTGATGTCGCGCAAAGATGCAATTCATCAGCCACACCAAAGTGATCAAGACAGAGAATAGGACCCCACAAGTGTTTCCATGATATAGGTGCTGTCACAATGACTACTATGTAGCCAAGCATTAAGGATTTTAACTTAATATGTGCTGCTACTGGGAACCGAAGCAGTGAAGGGAGCCAAAGCAGTCAAAGGAGCCAAAGGAGTCTGAAAAGAGGAGTGGCAAGTGCCTACCTTGGGTAGTTGAACATGAGGGTGGTTTTGAAGCATCTGCAGCGGCTTGGTGACACATGCCAGTACTCCTGCTAGGAGAGAGTTGCAGATAGTCCAGATGTGACAAGACCTGGACCAGGAGTCATACTGCATGCTGTGTCAGATACATACCTAGCTCTTTCTTAAAGGATAGATGGTCATCGATCACCATCCCAAGGCTACATACAGACATGATGAGTGTTAGCAATGATGATCTGAGATCAACAGAAATGGTGTTCAGTTCATCAGCAAGACCTAAGTGATACTACTGATGAACAGAAATGCTGAATAGATGGATGAGCTGGGATAACAAGAAGGTTTGTCTTTGCCAGGTTTAGGTGTTCCTTCATCTAGGCTGCAATATCAGTGAGACATGAGGAGATTCTAGCTGACACCATGTGATCCTCTGGAGGAAAATGAGAGGTACAGCTGTGTATCATCAACACAGCACTGAGAAGAAAAAAGATGGGATGTGATAATAGGACCTAGTGAGGACGGATATAGACAGAATACATACCTTCCACGTCAATCTTGGCGTATGAGGCCAAGAGGGATGCCAAAGAAGACATAGTTGGTCTCACTCTAAAGAATGTCCAAGTCTGTAGACAGTGAAAAAATAACATTGGGGCAGGGGCAACAAGGTAACTTGGTAAACCCAGGAAATGGCCATTAAATCCGTGAGGGTGATGAGGATGTCATGTATTTTTATGCTAATGTTAGATTTTGAGAGATAAGAACCGTGATTAACACATTTTTAAAATATGCTTTCAGATATGTTAATGTGTTTGAAGTTTTAATTTATGCACAGGTTTAGGAGTAAATAAAAAATGTTGACTTTTGTGTTTAGATAAAAAAAATCCATGTTCACCTACAGTCAATTTCAGTTAATTATCCATCACTGCCTCCAAGCATTTTCTCAAGCTACTTTTTTCCATTACAGAGACAAAGTATACCAAAGTCTACAGTATCTCAGCATTATTATGTACAAGGCAAGAAGATGTTCTACACAAAATGCTATTTTATTACTGGACTGCACACTCCCACATTCACTGGGTCAATAAGTTCAAATATTTTAAAGTTAAAGTTTATTGTCGTATGTACAGAGTAGTTGTTGATTAAAAAAACATGAAATGAAGAAAAAACTAGAGTACATAAATGTGTTATAGATAGATAGATAGATAGATAGATAGATAGATAGATAGATAGATAGATAGATAGATAGATAGATAGATAGATAGATACTTTATTAATCCCAATGGGAAATTCACATAATGCAAGGCATATGGTTATCGGTATCATTGGTCATTTGATCACAATAAATTAATATGTTATCAGCACTAGTGCAGGCTAATGGATATAGAATGGAATTTAGCTTTCCAGGTTTCTCAGAATGCACACAGGTAATGACGTGTGTGGGGCTGTCAGTGTGTGCATCTTAATTCACATACGGTTATCTAGATGGGGTGCACAGACATGGTGTGGGCAGTTCCTTTGTGCAAGCTCTTCTTTGCTCAGGGCACAGATGCTCGTGTGATATAATTTGGTTGCATCATCGTGCAGTCCTCTTCCCCTCATTCATTGGTCAAGAGTCCTCTCTTCAATTCTTCTTCTTCTTATTGATCTAAGGTCAATTTACCCATTCCCAGGGATTTTAAATGCTGACCTCGATCTAATTTATATGCCACACACACAAATAATACATGCTCTACTGCTTCTAGTTGATTACACGATCTATACTCAAAAACTCAAATCTTTGCAAATTGCGTTTCCTATTTATGGCATTTTTCCTGGAAGCATTTATTTAACAATATTTTAGCAATAATTAATTTACATATTGTGAGCAAACAACTTGATAACTTACTGTATATGTGGCTTATGCAACATAACCAATGTGCAATTTTTTTCCCCATGGGTCTTTTCATATCATTTACTGTTGAACTGTATTTACCATCAATGTTTTGTATTATATCAAACTTTTTGTCTTTGTTTTCCATGAGCATCATTACAAAACACATAAATAAACACATAAAAGGGTAAATAATATCCAACAATTATAATTTTTGGGTGGAGTAATTCTTTAATTTAAGCAGAAAATCTAAAGAATTAGTATCTCTGCATCCAAATGCATCCATAGCATGACAAGACCACAGAAAAGTTCCAGACAGCTTTGTAGAAAAAGAGACTATCATAAGTGTTTTGTGTAAGGTCATTGGGGGCTTTGTCAAATTACAATATTATATTGGTACTATGCAGTATGAGAGATGTCTACTCTCTATAATGAAAGGAAACTACTCAAGAATCTAAAAATATGGCAGACCAGAAACAATGGAAAAGACAGCCAACTCCTGCTTTTTGTTTGTTCAGTGGTGTTTATATGCACCATTACTTTCAATGTTTATTATGTTATATACCATATTTTAGTCCATTTTAACACGGCAGTAATGGTAAACTGAAATTTATGATTTCATTTTCTTTTCACAAGTAAGCCAAGGCATTTTCTCTTTTTTCTTACTCATTAGTTGTCCACTTCACTTAAAAAAGGAGCCGTAATGCTTTTGTGTTTCTTGGCCACTTTAAAATAAAGTACCAAAGCGAGTGTTCTGTACATGTTGTCTTTTCTGCATGCAGGAGGAAAAGTACAAGACCTGGCACCTTTCGTACATAAAAGACATTATAATGACTGTAATTCTGAAAAGTAGTAGCACAAGGTTCCTGAATGCTAAACTCTCAGATTATGAAAGGAAAAAGACTTTACAGATTAATTACTTTTTGCATTTACTATATTTGTTGGAGAAGAAAAAAAGCTGAAGTTAGGAATGGTGAAAGTTGAAGTAAGAAGGTGATCGTGTAAATTACTCATGAAACAAATTAATACTGGCCTCATGTACACTATTATCGAAGTCTTTAAAAGTAATAATGTGCATTACATCAGTTTTGTAAGCTTTTTCATATACAGCTTTTATAGTCTAAATTGTGCTTTTCAAATTAAAAGACATTGTGCTATAAAAATTTCCTGTTTTAATAAAGACATTGTAGTTGTCCGAGAGAATGACAGTTTTGACAAAATACATTTTGGGGTGAGCCAACCTGCCCATTTACTTCAAAGGAAAACAAAAACAAATGCTTGATGGCATCAAAACAGATCAAAATTACAGCCTCCAATTAACAAGGGGCCCAACTGATTAAAACTTGACGAAATTCATACAAGGAGCTCCATCTCTCTCGTCGCTTGGTCATGAAGCGATGCCTCCTTCCAGGTGGTCATGGTTTTATGGCCCAGGGTTTGGAAGGGCAGGAGTTAGTTGCCCTCACTGGGCAGTTTCTCACTACAGTGCAAGAAATTGAACACAACACAGTTAGAGGCAGCGCCCCCTCTCGGTCCGGGGGTGGAACTACAGAGTACAGAGTACAGTGTACAGTGTACAGGGTGACCCTCTGACCTGTAAAGATAAAAGATACAGCTAAAATTAACTGCAAATATTTAAACTTGTTTCTGGAATTCAATTCAGTTTATCTTTCTATATTGTACTGTACTTCCACTTAAGAGCCCAATGTACTAAAAAATTATTACAAATATACAAAAAATAGTTAAAATATAAATTTCAAACCTAAATAGAAAACCAATATAGAATGTATAAAAAAAAATAACCATATACTACAAAAACACAAGAGGAACGTAAGGAAATTCAGAGTCGCAGCTGGGAAAAATCCATTTAATGCAACTCTTGCTTCACAGAGGACAAACATGTATGTGCTAGCAGCCCATGATGATGATTATAACATGCAAACTCAGATTGATGCATAGATGTTCCCATCTGGTCTAGAGATGGGCCTAAAGTGTTGTTGAGGTATTATGTAGGCAGGTGAAGTTTTTTTTTTTTTTTTTATTAATTTTTATTGTAATCATTTCATACAAATAGATCAATTTATAACCAAACAAAATTGAAGACAAATCAAACCCCACCCCTCAGAAGGAGAGCTAAGCCAAAGGAGAATTGCTTAGGGCTTTTTAATAAGGTAACAATAAATAAAAGAAAGGGAGAAATAAATATATAGGTAAATAAGAGATGGAGAAGGGAATTAAATGTGGTAATAGTTATTTCTCTTATTCTAAAATAATATTGATTAGATCCTGCCAGGTTTTGAAAATATTTTGTACAGATCCTCTAACTGAGAATTTGATTTTTTCCAATTTCAAATAATATAAAACATCGATTTCCCACTGACTTATCAGAGGAGAGTTAGGATTCTTCCAATTTAACAGAATAAGTCTGCGTGCCAAAAGTGTAGTGAATGCAATCACCGTTTGCTTGTCCTTCTCCACTTCAAGTTCGTCTGGAAGAACACCGAACACAGCTGTTAATGGGTTAGGAGGAATTGTGATACGAAGGCTGTCTGAAAGGCACTTAAAAATTTTGGTCCAAAATGACGTTAGTTTGGTGCAGGCCCAGAACATGTGACCCAGTGAGGCAGGAGCTTGGTTGCAGCGTTCGCAGGTTGGATTTTGCCCTGGAAACATTTTGGACAGTTTTAAGCGAGACAGATGGGCTCGATATATAATTTTTAGTTGAATAATTCTATGCTTTGCACATATGGAGCTCGAGTGAATTCTCTGCTTTGCTACTTTCCACTCCTTTTCTGATATATTGATTAAGAGATCTTCTTCCCAATGTCCTCTTGGATCTTTGAAAGGTAGGGACTCTAATAGGATTTTATATAATGTGGAAATGGTGTTTAATTCCTCGAATTTGAGCAGTATTTTTTCCAGCATTGTGGAGGGTGCGAGGTGGGGGAAATCGGGCAATTTCTGTTTAACAAAATTTTTAATTTGAAGATAGTGAAAGAAATGTGTAGCTGGGAGGTTGAATATTGAGCGTAATTGTTCAAAAGATGCAAATATGTTGTCTATATAAAGATCTCTGAGCATTTTAATCCCAAAACTTTTCCAGGTATTAAAAACTGGATATATGAGGGTTGAAAGAGGTGGTTCTCTTGCAGAGGTGCCACGGATAAAAGATTTTCCATCTTAAAATGCTTTCTAAGTTGGTTCTATATTCTGAGTGAGTAAAGCACAATTGGGTTATTAGTATATTTGCGATAACTTTCATTTATTGGAGAGCAGAGCAGGGAGTATAAAGAAGTACTACAGGATTTTACTTCTATTGCGAACCAAGCCTGTGTATGTTCATTTATTTGTGTCCAGGTTTTTATGGCTTGTATGTTTGCTGCCCAGTAATAAAACTGAAAATTAGGTAAAGCCATGCCACTTTCTGCCTGAGGTCTTTGTAGGGTCGCTGTTCAGATACGTGGGTGTTTTGAGTTCCAAATGAATGAGGTTATTGTTGAATCTAACTGTTTAAAAAACGATTTATTGATATATATTGGAATGTTTTGAAATAAAAAAAGAAGTTTAGGAAGGATATTCATCTTAACAACGTTAATTCTTCTGGCTAGAGTGAGATGAAGGGTTGACCATCTATGCAAGTCTTGCTTAATTTTTTCCATACAGACGGCAAAATTTTGTTGATAAAGAGCTTTATATTTACTTGTGATATTTACCCCTAGGTATTTAAACTGATCTGCTATAGTAAAAGGTAGGGTGTCCAATCTAATATTATATGCTTGTGAATTCACTGGAAGGAGTATACTTTTATTCAGATTAATTTTAAGACCAGATATCTTTTGAAATTCTGTTAGTGCTGTTAAAACTGCAGGGACAGTGTTTTCTGGGTCTGATATATATAAAACCGTATCATCTGCATATAGAGAAATTTTCTGTTCCAGTCCTTCTCTGACAATCCCCTCTATCTGATAAGAATTTCGGTAGTGAACTGCTAATGGTTCAATGGCGATTGCATACAGCAGTGGCCATCCTTGTCTGGTACCACGTTCTAGCTTAAAGTAGTCTGAGCAAATGTTACTAATAAAAACTGAGGCTTCTGGATTGGTATACAGTAGTTTGATCCATGCAGAAATATTCGGGCCAAACCCAAATTTCTCCAATGCAGTGAAAAGGTAGTTCCATTCAATCATATCAAATGCTTTTTCTGCATCTAATGATAGTAATATTTCTGGGGTGTTTGATTTTGCTGGTGAATATATAACATTAAACAAGCGTCAGAGATTGGAAGATAGATGTCGGCCTTTAATAAATCCAGTTTGATCCTGTGATATTACTGAGGGCAGCACTTTCTCCTTTCTCCATCCTTCTAGCTAGAATTTTTGAGAGTATCTTAACATCATTATTCAGGAGTGAAATTGGTCTGTATGATGCACATTGTAACAAGTCCTTATTTTGTTTAGGAAAGATGGTGATTAATGTTTGACAAAATGTTTCAGGTAGTATTTGGTTGTCTCTAGCTTCTGTAAATGTTGCCAATAAGAGGGGAGCTAGCTGAGTGGAGAATTTCTTATAAAATTCTACGGGGTAACCATCAGGGTCTGCTGATTTCCTGCTTTGAAGTGACTTTATAGTATCTAGTAATTCTGTTAGCGTTAGAGGTTTATCCAGATCCATCCATTTTCCAACCCGCTGAATCCGAACACAGGGTCACGGGGGTCTGCTGGAGCCAATCCCAGCCAACACAGGGCACAAGGCAGGGACCAATCCCGGGCAGGGTGCCAACCCACCGCAGGACACACACAAACACACCCACACACCAAGCACACACTAGGGCCAATTTAGAATCGCCAATCCACCTAACCTGCATGTCTTTGGAACTCAGCACTTAAAGCATCTATTTGTGGTGTCTGTAATGTATCCAGAAATGCATTAGATTGTGTGTTGTCTTCTTTGAGCTCAGTAGAATATAAGGATTTATAATAATCTCTAAATACGTGCATTATATTTTTATGGCCAATAATTTCTTCTCCATTCGTGTTGGTGATTACTGGTATTGCATTGCGAACTTCTTGTTTGTGAATTTGTTGAGCTAAAAGCTTATTAGCTTTTTCTCCGTGTTCATAGTAATGATGTCTTGACTTATAAATAAGTTGTTCAGTTTCTTTAGTTGTTAAGATGTTAAGTTCTGTATGCAGGGCCTGCCTTTTCCTGTGGAGATCTTCACTTGGACGCTTGGCTTGTTCTTCATCTACTCTAGTAATTTCGCTTCTTAGCTCTGACACTTTCTTGGTTTCTAATTTATTTCTGTGGGAAAGAAATGAAATAATCTGTCCTCTTAAGAAGGCCTTTAGAGTTTCCCAGAGTGTTCCTGCAGAAACCTCTGTGGGCGTGTTTGTCTCTAGGAAGAAGCTGATTTGTTTGGATATAAATTCTGTGCAGTTCTCGTCTGCCAATAGAAGAGGGTTAAAGTGCCATCTGCGAGGTGAGTGTGAGGGGCTTAATGATTTTAGCTCCAAGACTAGAGGGGCATGGTCGGAGATAACAATTGTGTTGTATTTCCATGATTTAGTTGTAGGCAGGAAATTATTATCTATAAAAAAATAATCAATTCTTGAGTAGCTATGATGCACTGATGAGTAGAACGAATATGTTCTTGAGTTTGGGTTAAGAAACCTCCAGGGGTCTGATAAGTTGTGATCATTTAAAAACTGTGTAATTGTCTTTGCAGTATTAGATTTCGTCCCCCCTGTCACAGGAGTCCTATCTAAAAGTGGATTTAAAACACAATTAAAGTCCCCAGCCATTATAATTTTATGAGTGTTCACATTGGGAATGGATGCAAATAGATTTTGCATTAATTCCTTATCATCAACATTGGGTGCATAAACATTTATCAAAATCATTTCACTGTTATATAAGTTGCCCATGACCATCACATATCTCCCTTCAGGGTCCGATACTGTATCTGATGCTACAAATGGAACTGTTCTGTGTATGAGAATTCCCACCCCTGTAGTTTTCTTCATAAAGCTAGAATGGAACATTTGGCCAGTCCAGTCTTTTTGTAGTCTGAACTGATCCTTGCTTAGTAAGTGGGTCTCCTGTAAAAATACTATTTTAGCGTTTAAGCCTGTTAGGTGAGAGCATACTTTCTTTCTCTTTAATTTGTGATTCAGGCCTTTAACATTCCAGCTCACAAAGTTAACTGTCCCATCATGGAGACCTTGATTCTGAGTTTTTATAGTTATAGGGATTAGAAGAATAGATTAAATATAGCCTGCTCTACTTCTCTCCCCCCTTTATCCCCCCACCCCCCCATTTTGCCTCCCCACATGAGGCTTGATCCCACTTCGCGATGTCCTGGTCCTCTGACATACGAAGAGACAGAGCACATCCAAAACAAAACTTTAATGTGGGGCCTGGTCTTTTTCTGGGTTGGCTACTTTTTATACAGTATAGTATGTATCTTACACAGCCTTACTTATAATGTGGCAACATAGAAGTGCACAAGTTAGCATTACTGCTTCACAGCACCAGTTACTTGGGTTCAAATTTCAATCCAGTCAGTTCTTCCTGTGTTAATTTGTAACTTCTCTCCAGGAACTCAGATTTTTTCCCACGTCACAAACATGATAGGTTGATTGTCATTTTTAAATGAGTATGTGTCTTTTGATATCCCTGCATGCTTTCCAAGATTGGCGCCAACCTTTGCCTGAAACTTCAAACTACTCTATATTCAAAAAAGTAGGTTCAGAAAACAGGTAGAGATGTAAAAGACAATGCAATTCACTTACAGTGTTTTCATTTCATTCAGGATTGGGCACTATAACATAAATAAGTCAGCACCTCTGTTAATTTAGACTTCTTTGCTGGGACATAGTCATCCAGGATCTCTACAAAATCTAAGAAATGCATAATTTACAACAGAAATTGCAGTTTTATGATGTGAAAACCAATTTTGATTTTTTACAAACACACATACACACAAAATAAACTTTTCTTTATCGTTTCAACAATTAAAATCTGAACTTCAATCTATTACAAATTTGGAGCCCACCACCAAGCTTTAAATTAATATGGAAAGAAAACTTCAATCATGTCACCTCTTGATCTCCATTTAGTTAAACTGAAAAGGTTCATCTCCTTTGATTTTTCCTCAAAGCTCACAATCCTGTAATAAGCCTTGTCACTCTTCCTCTAGTGTTCCTAAAAGTTTTTTGTGTTATGGAGGCCAGAACTGCAACCAGTACTCCATATGATGCCTCGCCAGTGTGTTATATACTGTAAGTTAGTTTAGGCAAAAATTGTATTTTTTTAAACTTCAGATCTTCTATTGTATTTTCAAAACTGATATTTGTATTTCCTATGTGTGATACCTTATATTTACTTGCATTCAGTTTCGTCTGGCACAGTTCTGCTCCAGGCATGTATTCAGTCCAGGTCCCTTTGAAATGTTTCCAGATTATCTGCCATGCGACTGGTTTGGTATCACCTTCAAGCTTCACTAGCTTGTTTTTGTATTCTTATCCAGTTCTTTAATATAAATTTAAAAGAGCAGAGGCCCCAGCACAGGCTCCAGAGGGACACCACTTTTAACATCTCCTAATTCTACAAGAAATCCTCTCAACACAAGTGTTTATTCCAAATATTTTAGCCAATTTTGCAGCCATCTACACACTGCGCCTTGAATTCTCACTTGTTTTAGTTTAACGACTGACCGCTCATGGGGTACCTAGTCAAACGTTTTCTAAAATTCCAGATAAATAATAACCTATTATTTCACCTTTGTCTCCTTTAACCTAGCTATAAAACAAATGTTTTGGCTATTAACGCTTTAAACTAATTTGTATGGGGTATTTTCTGTACTCCTAACTTACAAAATGTTTTACCACATAAAATGTGTATCCATGTCTTGGCTCTACCATTGAAGATTCTGAATAACTCTAATATAAGAGGGTTCAACAAGCAACAAACAGGGAACCCTAACAGTTAATTACTCTGAGCTAATTTACAATTATCAAATAATTTAACATACAGTATATATCTTCCTGATTTTAAAAAGTAATACAAAAAAAGGAGATGTTACAAAAATTGTTAGCTCAGTAATTATTTTCTAAACATCAGACTTTATCTTTTAAAAGTCATATACTATATATACATATATTCCACAATATTCTATACATTTGCATTATTTAATATTTTCAGCAGGGGAAAAAAGTCATGATTTTTTTCATTAGCTTGCTTTTGTGACACTCTGTCGCATTGCTGCTATTTAATATAAAATGAAAGCCTGGGTGCCATTATCAATGCCATCTTACATTTTTATACTCCTGTCAAATTCCCACTTACACATTATTCATCTAGACAGCATATGCCCAGATATGTTATATTTGAGCAGCTTATCACATTAAAGTCCTAAATAAAGCTGGTTCCACATCAAAACATAATTCTAAGCATTTTCACTCACAATAAACTGCTTGTCATGATGCCAGTACAACATGCAGCAACAATTCAGTAAACTTATGTATCAACTTAAATTGTCAGAACTTTCTTGCATATACACTTTATTCTTTTGTTCTCCTTGAGAACAAAATGTACTTTTTTACCTTCTTGTTGAGATCATTCATAACTTATTAAATACCTTGTCAGAAGTGAAATCAATCTACCGGGTTCAAGGGGAACCAATTTAAATGGGACACCAGTGGGATTTGCAGAAAAAAAACAGAAAAGGGACATTTCTGTCTATTTCTTCCATAGTCTGTAAGTCGGCAACTTACAGGACCATTCATAGCTCCAACCTAACCCTGCAAAGTAGGAAGAATTTTTTAAAGGCTGCACCAGCAAAGGGACTCAAATGGGAACAAAAAATTGCTTTAACAATGCCTACAACTCTGCTAGTCACTGCAGGAATTAGCTTACAACACTTCACTAAATGGAGTCATTCTGTTCTGGAACCACACTATACAGTTAATTTTTTATTATTACTCATCTGTATCAATATTTGACAGGCTGAGAGATTGGTTCTTGGGTGTGAAATTTTTATACCGTAAAGAAACATCTTAAGATGGTGGCAGATTGCTGAGAATTAAACTAACTCTGAACATGGTATGTGCAGCAAGGAACAATGGCTGGCTGTATTTTCATAATGAACAGTCTAAGTCTCAAATGTCTTCATGAGGGGAAGAAGTAAATTGGTTGGAAAAAAGTGCACAAACAGATTGGAACAAAGCCAGCGTCAGGTTTTTTCCCTCATGGATAATACAAGTGAAACTAACAAGGTCTGATATTTTGGAATGGTGAGAAGGAGATTCTTGCACTAAAATCTTGTTTGTGTTACCTTTTGGCATTTTGCGATGTGAAAGAAACAAACTTGAAGTGTTGGGGTTCCCATAAGAAATTCATAATTAATAGATTACTCTCAGGCTGGGTTTTGGAAAAAAACAAACAAAAAAAAAAGATACAGGTAGCTGTGCATAAATGTTCAGCCTCACATTAGCATCCAGTTGGTCTGCTGGTCAAGGACTGGCCATGAGCTGTTCGACTGAGGCCCTTTTATAGTCCTGGTTTTGGAACAGGTGGAGTTAAGAGTTCTAGGCTGCTCTTCCATGCATAAATGTTTGGAAGGCCAGAAAGCTCATGTATAAAACATGCTTACACTCAGAAGCATGCATTAGCCATTCCTTATGCAAAATTTGGCATTTATAAAACACGTTAAAAAGTACAGTGCAATTGCTTCCATATATTTTCACAATTAAAACTTAAGAACAAGAACTGGAAAGTCAGTCCTGGATGACCACAGTGGTTGAAAGTTTTTTGTTTTTCTTCCAACCCGGTTGCTTAATTAATAACTAATCAATGACAATAACAGATCTTAATTCACTTTTTGGCTTGTTAGTGTTTTATCTCTGTCATATCAAGCCATTCTTATATCGTAGATTTTATTCTTTTTTTCAAGGAAATCATCCAAATGATTTGTAGCCTGAAGCAGAAAATTAATTCTCATCCATTCACTTTTTTCTCTTCCGTTTCCTTCTAAATATTTTATTAAACCAAATAGTTCATGATGAATACACACAGGTTTATATGGAAACAACTTAGACAGAGAACAGCTAGTTCCTTCATCATTTGCATCTTATCTCTATATATATAAAATCCAAAGTCTGTCTGTCTGTATGTCTGTCTGCATTTCATGAGAAAACTACGAGAGAATGCATTTAGATGGGGTTTTTTTCTATAATTTGCTTGAACATTCCGGTTGATTTTGCGACTTCTGTCATCGCACAAAGTATCATAGTTTGATTGAGGTACCGATTTATTTGCACAAATCTGAGAGACGTAGCAGGCCGAGGGGAGGGGGTGGGGCCCTCCTCACTCACGCACCAGCCTCAGGGTGTAACTTACATCTGCCTAGCTAGCGAATGAGAGAACTACCTAATGGATTTAGATCTGGCTTTTTTCTAGAATTTGCTTGAACATTCCAGTTGATTTTGCGATTTCTCTCATCGTGCTAAAGAATCATAATGCTCTTGCAGGAGCGATATAGTCGCCTTAATCCAAGACAAAGGCACCAGGCCGAGGGGAGGGGGAAGCGTGACGTCAGGAGTAGGGAGCCGGGCAGGGCCTTCCTCGCGGTCCTGTTTCACTTCTACGCGGGCGAAGCCACAGGGGATGGCTAGTTACTAATAAAGAGCAATTCAAATCAGTGAATGAAACTAAGACTAAAGTAAAGAATTCATAGTGGAGAATCTTAAAAGCAAGACAATTAAAATGAAGCATAAAAATGTTGCTTGAGCAATATGTCAATATATATCAATAGCAATAACTGACTTCTGATTAGGAAATTGGGTGGGAACAAAAACCTGAAGCCACTATGACCCGGCTTGCAAACCCTGCTTAAGAATATTATGTTCCCTGCTCAGAGTCGCAGTGTGAGAACACTGCAAGAACTGACCTTTTAGCTTTCAGGTTGAATGCTTTTGAAAACTGAATGCTGTAAGAAATACACACATCTTATCTTAAAGTAGAAATCTGGTATTAGAATCACTGTTTGATAGGTCAACATATGATGCACAATGCGTGAAGAAACTTATCATGAAAGCCTGCTCCATCACAGGAATAACACACTGGAAACTGTTCTGGAAAAGAGGATGTTGGCAAAATTGGATGACATCATGAAGAATCCTCTCTATCACCTCCAGGAGGTGCTGTCTTGGAGCACTTTTAGCCACAGACTCATTCCACCACAGTGTGCTAAGAAGCCCCTCTGCAGAGTCTTTTTTATCCTCTGCTATCAGGCATTTCAATGCTTCCTCCTGATGCCCCAAACTAAATGTTGATACTCTTTAAATTCATTTTGTAATTTTAAGTTTATTTTGCAAATTCTGCACAGTATACTTTATTTTTTTAATTTATTGTTTGTATCATTTGTCCTATGAGTCTGTATCCTTGTTTTTATGGTTCTGCTGCTGTATGCATCTAAATTTCCCTTTGAGTCATTTAACACCACCACCGGATCAAGGCATCATGCAGCCACATGTGATGCCGGAATGAATGTCCATGAGGCTGATGTCATCAAATCCTCTCATATGAAGCCTAGAAACAAAGAGGAGTGACTCAAGAACATTTTTGTCAGGTAGAATCCTCATTGGGACTGGGCAGTATTTTGGCCTTGGAACCCTTGCAGATTTTGCTTTTTTGTCCAGCTTAACAGGAGTTTTGGTTTTTTCTGTTCTCCTGGCCATCTGACTTTATCACCGGATTCATCTTTAGAAACTTGCATTTGATACTGTATATAAGGATGCTACTCTTCTATTAGTTATACATCTGTTTTTTAAGATCATATAGATTTGTTTGTTTTTTCTTTGTTACTTATTCGTTAATGTTCTTACCTAATCTTATTTGTTTTTATTTTCTTGTAACTTTCTCTTTGACATCATGTAAAGCACTTTGAGCTAAACCGAATGTCTGAAAATATGCTATAAAAATAAATGTTGTTGTTGTTGGGATTAATAAAATTTATGTAAACTAATCTAATCTAAAATAATCAGAAATATTTTGAGGTTTCAGATTTTATTAGATTTTTTAAAAATTCTTTCATTAAATTCTTGCTTGGAATTAAAAATGGTAATAGTAACCATGAAATCAAAAGCAACTATTGAAGATTAATTAGTAAATGAATAGTTAGTTTACAAATTTAAATAAAGAAATTGTTCACACTCAGTGTGTATATGGTGAAAAAATATAATTTGGCTTTTTTAAACTTCATATTTTGAAAACAGCTATGTTCACTTTTGTTATAATCAGATTATTACATTAAAAGGCAAAACAGAATGTTTGTTCATTTTAAATGTTGTCTTGTGAGAGTTATTTATGTTTATGTTGAATCACGTGGTAGTAATATGCGCTGTGCTTGTGAAATATTTTTTTGGGAAATACAGTTCAAACAAGGACACTGTAAGAAATCAGTCTGAAACACTTCATTAACTTCAGCTAGTTAATGCACATTTAAAATTACTGTAGTTAATACTAAAAAGCTGGTTACTGTTTGTTGAAAATGCATATTTTGATTAATATCAATGTCAGATGCATCACTATGCTGTATTTGCTGTCATTTACATCAATGTGTATCTCACTGTGTGAGCAACGTGCTGCATCTATCTGGGACCCATTTGTAACAAATTGTAAAAAATAGAGGGAAGCAATTTGGCATTTGCTCTCTATTTGTAAAGCACCATGGGGTGGTACTCACTGTACAAAGGTAACAGTTAAAATAAAGGACATTTGCTTTTTCAACTGATTAATAAAGCTCTGTACTATACAGTTTCACTGTCAGGTAATGCAAACAGTTACAGATGTGGAAATCTGACATTAAATCAAGCAGAAATCATTTAAGTAACCTGACTTGCATTTACCTCTCCAAAGCAGATGGTGAACTTCTTCTTGTGTTTAATTCCCTCCTGCCACCCTAAACTAGACTGTAACCATAGATACTGATTAATGTAATAGAAATTACCTTTAGTCAAGTTTTAAGTTGCATGCTTCTAAGTTTTTAGCCAGAATATCTTAATTAATGAATCTCTTAGAGCAATACAAAAATTATCCAGACCATTTGTTTTGAAAAATGGAAAAGTAAATTGCCTTGCATTACCTCGTCTCCCCACTGCTTTGTGTTCAGTTTGCCATGAAAGACTGCTTAATAGGCAGGAAGGTAGAATGTACTGGGGCCAGAGTTTGTGATCTTTTGTGCTGCCCAAAAAAAAAAAAACATTTTGCTGGCAACATGTACTTTTCTGCAATTTGTGAAAATTGTGTTTATTTATATAAAAACACACTGTAAGTACGTGGTGAGAATTTTTATTTAAATAGCAATGAAAGATAATCTTTGTTTCTTTATATTTTATCAACTGCTTATTTTGAACTCTGAGCAATATATTTACATATGTGCTTTATGCAAAAAGAAAGTAGTAGTATAACTTCACTCTTGTTTAGCTAATTATACTTATATGGTATGGAGAGACCTGAAGATGGCTGAAGACATTTCACAATTAATCTTAACAGTGCTTTAGAGGATCTGCCAGAAAGAATGAGATCAGCTACCCAAATCTTCTCAACTAATATGGATGATAATTTCATTACCTGGCAGATTACAGCTTTTGTTCAAGACTATATCTTTTTTTCTCATTGTGTGTTGTATGTTAACCATATTGAATTTCCAAAAGACAGTTTTGCCCATTTTTATCTTGACCATTTCTGGAATATATGTGGGTCCAAAATGAGTATACAGTCTTGCCAAACCCTTAAGGAGCAACATTCCTTTCTTTTAACCCCCCACAAAACTTTTAAAAGTTCAAAACGCCCTTTTTAAGGAGTTTTGTGTACAAAATGAGATTTTGCTCACCACTACCAATTAATTTGTGATGCTATATTATACCTAACCAATCTTTGTCGGTCAAGCTTGCAAACTGGAATTTCCTTGCACTGTGCACACATGACAATAATTCAAAAATAAACTGATGGCACTAATGTTTTATCAAGACATCACCTTACATTTTGGAAAAAGCCAAAATTATTATATCATTATAAGGATGACAGAGATACATCTTGATGTAACTGAATGAAACACAATTTTTACCACCTAGTGAGTTGCAGTTCATATGGTAGAAAGTTAATGGCTGAGAGCAGCATTGCTAAATTTATCTGTTTCTTGATCGTAAATATTTATTCAAGTCCATTTCAGGATAAGGTACTTTTCATTTTAGACTTGATGCCAATAAAAGATTGTGTGCTATAGCAATTACAAAAACAAAAAATTGAATTAATCAACTTGGAATCATCTGCATAGCATTTTTATATGTCTTCACTGGTGCTGTCTCCTTTAATAATATGGAGACCTACTGTGATGTCTGTGAATTCCAGTCTCGCAATTCCTTTCCTGTAGATTCTTTCCATAGTCCATAGATTCAGTTATTCAATATCCACCCAGTTTTTTATTATGGGATTAATTATATATTTGTGAAACCACACTAAACCAGGAAATACAAAAAAGTAGCATTCATGGTTCCAATGCAGCAAGGAATCCAGTCATACACAAAAAGATCAAATTCTCAACAAATGAGAGGAGAGAAATTGATAGAAAGATAGTTAACAGAGCTTTTCAATTACAAATTCATTTGGCCCAGATTTTCAAACCAAAAAATTTAGATGAGCCAAATATTTTCAGCAGCCAGTAAGCAGCAGATAATTAAAATTTTTAAACCAACACAAATGAGTGTATTGAAAAAGAAGTAATATTTTTTTCATTGTTTCCCTTTTAGTTTTGGTCACATCTGACACAGTCACATCAAAAAGTGCATGTTCTATGGAGTTTAAGTCTGGACTTTGACTGGGACACTCAATGACGGCCCGTGACTTGTCCTGGAGCCACTTTAGAATTGTCTTGACTGTGTGCTTGGGTTAATTGTTATGCGGAATGATGAACCATTCCCATAGTCTGAACAGGTTTTCTTTTCCGATTTCTTTGTATTTGGCTGCATTCATTCTTCCATCAATTGTGACTAGTCTCCTTGTTCCTGTCATTAAGAAGCAGCCCCATAGCATTATGCTGACACCACCATGCTTTAATGTATGGATGACATTAGGCAGGTGATGAACAGTGTCTGTTCTTTCCAAGGCATAGTGCTTGGAGTTCTGCCCAGAGTTAAATTTTTCTTCTCCCACAGACCAGAGAATATTTTTCCTCATGCTCTCAGGGTCCTTTAAATGCTGTCATATGCCTTTTACCGAAGAGTGGCTTCCATCTAGCTATTCTACCATAAACACCTCAATGACGAAGTGCTGCTCAGACAGCCATCCTTCCAATAGATTTTCACATCTCAGCAAATAACTCTGTTAGAGTGACTACTACATTATTGGTCACCTCCCTGACCAAGGCCATTCTTGCCTGGTTTATTGGAGAGTTCCTTGGATTTTATGGCTTGATTTTCATCCTGACATTTGGTGTAAATTGTGGGACCTTAAATACACATTTGTGCACCTTTCTAAATTACGCCCAATCAATTCAGTTTGCCACAGGTGGACTCTGGTCAAGTTCCAGATACATCTCAAATGAAATTTGAGCAAATGGCATGCTCCTGACCACAACTGGGAGGGCCACAGCAAAGGGTCTGAATACTTACATGAATGAGAGATTTCACTGTAGATGTATACTTAATTATAATGAACACAATGGCAGTTTGAAAAAGTAACACAATCCGACAGGTTGGATCACCAATCAAAGAGTTTGGCTCTTATACCATGCTGACTGTTATTTTCAAAATATCGAAATGTTCTAAATAAATACAGAATAATTCAAAAAGATTTGACTGTTTTCAAGAATGTATCATTTAGTACCTAATTGTCATATGAACATGTAGTATGTGCAAAATTGTAGGGTTACCTTTAAATTTCTTCCAAATTTGGCACTTGAGGAAATGAAGGAACATATGGTGGCTATCATGTCAACCATGAACAGTGATGTGCTACAAAGCGTCTGTGATGAATCAGACTGCAGGATTGACATGTGCTGTGTGACACAAGGAGTGCATATTAAGCATTTGTAAACTGTGAGAGATCCTTTCCAAATTGATTTGGACTACGTGTTCATATGATATTTGGCTGCTGAGTAATACATTTTTAAAAGTGTTCAATTCTTTTTGAACTATCCTGTATATAGTACTTCATATAGATGCGATGTGAATGCTGTTGTAATTAATGGTTGTAAAGTTTTTAGGTATGACATTTATATCTTCACCATCATGTAAGTAAAATGACTATACATTGACAAAACCTTTAAGCATAATCATATAGCTGCAATTAATTATTTTTATTGCGCAATTAATCTTTGCTTAAAATACTGTAGGTGTTTGGCAGCAGGTCCTTATGTAGCAATGCCTTTTATCATAAATATGACGATTTAGAAAGCAAATTGATTTGTACTGTTTTTACCAATGAAATGACAAGTGTTAGCTTTTACTCGCTCAGCAATAATAAACATTAGATGACTGACGAAGGTCTTTGTTGAATCATCAGAAGCTAATGTACCGAGAGTCCCAGATTAGTTGTTTAGTATTCAAAGTCCAAAGCTTAAAGCAACTAATGATCTGTAACATGTTGGCAGTACTCAGAAGCATTTGATTATTTACTTTTGTAACTTGACAAAGTTTTGGTGGAGTGTTTGTTTAATCAAGGATGCCCCTAAGATAAAGATAATACAGGTGACATCATATTATTTACACATGATCGCTGTACTCAAATTTCTATACTAACTTTCATGGATTACCAGATAATTAGATTTTTTAACAATAGTTCACCTGCATAAATCACAAACTCTGCTAAAATACCAGAGCTTGTGACTTCGAAGGATTCTCTGTACAATCATTTAATAACATCAAACCGGCCTAATTCAACATTGGATTCCTGCAGTGTCATGCACTCATGTTCACACCCTCCATCTCATTCACACAAGGCCAATTTATATTCACCAATTAAATTTAACACACCAATGTTTGGGATGTGGAAGGACCTGGAGAAAGGCCCATGCAGACACTGGGAGAACATGGAAACCCCGTGCAGATGACAACTATAAGGCAGCGCTAACCACCATGCCCCAATCAAGTAAAAAGCGCTAACCACTGTGCCTCAATTAAATAATCAGTTGAAGTAATCATTACCTAAAATTCATTCGCAAATCACTTTTTTGCCTTTTATTTGGAAAGAACTAAAATGTATCCATGCATTTTATAATAATAACAACAATTGTTTACTTTTTTTTTTTTTTATTTTGCCTTATACAATTTCTTGTATTAGGAATGTGTTAGTTTTCGCATACCCCTTGGGGTCAGAGCGCTGGGTCAGCCATTGTAAAGCACCCCTGGAGCAAGTACAGGTTAAGGGCCTTGCTCAAGGGTCCAGAAGAGTAGGATCTCCTTTGGCAGTAACAGGGATTTGAACCAGCGACCTTTCAGATACTGGCACAGTTCGTTAGCCTCAGAGCCACCACTTTTATACAGTGCTTTTCTCACTAATCACAATGCAGAGAATTGGTGAGCCACTTCAACCACCACAAATGTGCAGCATCCACCTGGAAGATGTGACCACCGCCATTTTGAGCCAGTATGCTCACCACACATTAGATATTTAGACAGAAATAGCCAATTAGAGACAGGAGATGATCAGGGGCCCAGAATGACTACGTCATTGACAGCAATTTAGCCTGTATATTGCAAAACACCTTGCTCTTTACGAAAGTTTTGCCCAGGGATCTTTAATGACCACAGACAGTCAGGATTTCAGTTTTACAACTCATCCGAAGAATGGCACCATTTTTACAGCACAGTGTCCCTGTCAATGCACTGGGGCATTGGGATCCATACATAGACCACTGGGTAAGCACCTCCTGTTCACCACACCAACACCTCTTCCAGAAGGAACCCAAGCTTTTCCTAACTGGTCTACCATCCAAGTACTGGTCAGGCCCAAATATGCTTAGCTTCAGGTGGATTACCTGTTCTAAAGTGGAGATGGTATGACTGCAGATGAATCTTATTTATAAAGTATACCAATAATGTGCATTTGATGTGTTTTAATTAGTAGCATCACTGTGATAGTAATGAAAAGATCAAAATAAAATTAAGGTATATAAATGCTACTCACAACCTGTATCAAGCTCAATCTAAAATAGGTCTTAATGGAAATCACATATAACTAGTATGTTGATTAATGGTTAATTTTGAGATGGATTGGCTGAGGCTGGTTGCACATTTGGAATGCAGAATTCCTTAAAGAAATACATTTATTTTTGGAAAATAAGATTTATGCTGTTGTTTCTGTGATTCCAGGACTTGCACTTGATTCATGGCTCGGTCATTATGTGTGTGAGTTGTTAGCCTCTTTCCCCATGCCATTATATACAGTATTATTGTTCCTTCTCAGGGTAACACACACATTCTCTCCCCGTTTAGCTGCTTGAAGTTCCTGAGACAGCAGTGGCAGGATGCAAACTTGCAGCCTTATAATTACATAACACAATTTGCCGCCAGCAGAGCTAGAGGAGAATTCCTTTGGCCCCAATACCCTATTGACCTTCTAACTGAGAGGTAATCCATATCTGCATCAGCTTCTCTCTCTCTGTCTCAGCTTTGTTACACTTACCTGTCCCATTATCCTCACCCCTCTCTTGACCGATTGTGTATCACAGCACAGCATTTGTCTCTGCTCAGGAACTCACTAAGGGCGATGTTACACCCTCAGCTGTTAGTCGTCTCTCAGACTTAAGTTGGAAAATCCAAATCTGGAGACCTGAAATTATAATACAATTGCTTAGCCAGTTGAGCTAAAGGAGAACTCCATTATCCCCAAGTGACCATTTGGACTTCTAAACTACGAGGGTGCCACTTATATAGTAGCAGTCACTCTCTCTCTCTGTTTCTCTTTTAGCCTTGCTACACTTCTGTTCAGTTTACTTTTCATTTTAGTGCATATCTTAAGATTTTAATGCATTAATCGCACAAATGTTTACTGTGTTGGAAAAAATCGGGTGCAATTGTTTACTGGATGTCATGATTGCAACCCTGTGCAGGATTGTTTCCTAAATTCCCCCGAGGGAAACCATAATATTGAAATACCAGAAATACCTTCTGTAAAAAGCCACATCTCCCCCTGAGGAAAAAAGGGTCTATCTATCAACATTCTCCACCCTGTCAATGATAAATTGGAGTAATTGTATTTGGTAATGTTATGGATAAATGTATGCGTCTTCCTGTGCATAAACTACACATTGATCAATTTTGCTTTTTAATAATTTTAATCACTATTTTTGTAGTAATTGTTTATTCAGTCATCCATTCAAATGTCTGAAAGTACTGTTTAGATTACAAGGTTACAGAAGGCCAGAATAAAACTTTTCAGCAACAGTCCTGAGGTAGGAATTACCACTCTAAACAGGAAGGAAGTTCATCACAGGTCACATTTAAACATGCACACACACACTCATGCCAGACCAATTTTGTCTGGTCCACTAAAAAATTTGTCTGGAATTTCAATGGAAACTACATCACATGGAGAAAATGTATGTGGGCACAAAAATGTGTAAACTCCATAGTTACCTAGTCTTCCAGTACCTTAGTGTCAATTGAATTAATCAGTAAATAAAGATAACAAAGTATAGCTAACACTGGATCTTAAATAAAATCAGTGCCTACCACTCAGAAGTGTTGCTAATCATTACTAACAGACATTTTCACCCAGAAAGCTACAAGGACATTGGCCAATGTAGAAGCAATGCACTCTGTTTAGACCTGTCCTGAATCATTTAAACAAAGGGTGAGTAATGTAAGACTGGTAGAATCTGTCTATTTTAAATGTTGCTTTAATTTGTGCTGTTTTATAACCAGGCCATAAGAAGGCTCTATGGTCAGCATTTGCAGTTTTCATACTTGGTACAGGCACATCTGCAACTGTCACCTGGAAAAGAATTTCACAAAGGTAAATCTAAAAGTAAAGGCAATTTGAAAATTACGTGCTAACTGCAATGGATCGAAGTTAATGCAATACAACATGTTCACAATGGCTTATGGGTAGTTTGAACAACACATAGTGCAGCAGTCTGTCATTAGTCTAGTTGAAGCACTGCGCACATGCGCTGGCCTGTTGAGATTGAGGTCAGGCTACTTTGGTTAAAACCTACGTTTAGGAAAGCCAGCGAATGTTCTTTTTTTTAAAAATGTGTTGAATTTATTAAAATCAAATAACATTCCATACACATAACTCAAGTTTTACAAAAAGAAAAAAAAAGGTTAGAAACAAATCAAACCCTATCCCGGAGAAAGAGAGCTAGGCGAGCAGTGTAAAACTTTATGCTAGTAAAGACAAATGAATAGATAAAATAACCAATGAGTAAAGATAAATGGGGTAAAAGAGGGGAGAGAACCTGCTTCCTCAAATTAAATGCTTATTCTAAAATGTTATTGATTAGATCCTGCCAGGTTTTGAAAAAGTTTTGTACAGATCCTCTAAGTGTGAATTTGATTTTTCAAATAGTATATAACATCAGTTACCCACTGACTTAGAATAGGACAGTTAGGATTCTTCCAGTTGAGCAAGATAAGTCTACGTGCCAATAGTGTAGATAGATAGATAGATAGATAGATAGATAGATAGATAGATAGATAGATAGATAGATAGATACTTTATTAATCCCAATGGGAAATTCACATTCTTCAGCAGCAGCATACTGATACAATAAATAATATTAAATTAAAGAATGATAATAATGCAGGTGAAAAACAGACAATAACTATGTATAATGTTGAATGTTAACGTTTACCCCCCCGGGTGGAATTAAAGAGTCGCATAGTTTGGGGGAGAAACGATCTCCTCAATCTGTCAGTGGAGCAGGACAGTGACAGCAGTCTGTCGCTGAAGCTGCTCTTCTGTCTGGAGATGATACTATTAAGTGGATGCAGTGGATTCTCCATAATTGATAGGAGCCTGCTGAGCGCCCTTCGCTCTGCCACAGATGTTAAACTGTCCAGCTCCATGCCAACAATAGAGCCTGCCTTCCTCACCAGTTTGTCCAGACGTGAGGCGTCTTTCCTCTTAATGCTGCCTCCCCAGCACACCACTGCGTAGAAGAGGGCGCTCGCCACAACTGTCTGATAGAACATCTGCAGCATCTTATTGCAGATGTTGAAGGACGCCAGCCTTCTAAGGTAGTATAACCGGCTCTGTCCTTTCTTGCACAGCGCATCAGTATTGGTGATAGTAAAGTGTAGTAAAGGCAATCACAGTTTGTTTGTCCTTCTCCACTTTAAGCCCATCAGGGAGTCCACCAAACACAACTGTTAGTGGATTAGGAGGGATTGTGACACCAAGGCTGTCTGAAAGGCATTTAAAGATTTTGGTCCAGAATGATGTTAATTTGTTGCAGGCCCGAAACATGTGACCCAGTGAGGCCGGAGCTTGATTGCAGCGTTTGCAGGTTGGATTTTGCCCTGGAAACATTTTGGACAATTTTAAACGAGAGAGATGTACTCGATATATAATTTTAAGTTGAATAATTCTATATTTTGCGCATATGGAGCTCGAGTGAATTCTGTGCATTGCTACTTTTCACTCCTTTTCTGAAATATCGAGTAAGTGATCCTTTTCCCACTGTTCTCTTGGATCTTTGAGAGGAAGGGACTGTAAAATGGTTTTATATATTACAGAAATGTCGTCTGAGTCCTTGAGACTGAGCAATATTTTTTCCGGCATAGAGGTAGGTGGGAGGTGAGTAAAATCAGGCAGGTTCTGTTTAACAAAGTTTCTGATTTGAAGATAGTGAAAGAAATGTGTTGCTGGAAAGTTATATTTGGAGTGTAATTGTTCGTAGGATGCGAAGACGTTGTATACGTACAGATCTCTAAGTGATTTAATCGCAAATGTTTTCCAAGCATTAAAAACTGTGTATGTTTGAGAGGGTGGGAAAAGGTGGTTCTCGAACAGAGGTGCCACAGATAAAAGCTTCTCTATCTTAAAATACTTCTTACATTGGTTCCATATTCTGATTGAGTGAAACACAATTGGATTGTTAGTATATTGGCGATAACTTATATTTATTGGGGTACAAAGCAAGGAATATAAAGACGTACTGCAGGATTTTATTTCTATTGCGGATATTTCTATTGTGGTCTTTGGGTCTTTTTGAAGGCCTTTCACTCCTTTCATCATTTTGTGTTGCTAAATCATTACCCACAGCTAAAAGAAAAAAAAAGCATTAGTGACCAAGATGCGGAAAAAATACAAACAAAAATGTAAAAGTCATTTTGCCGCAAGTATCGATCTAAGGTGGGAGCATGAAGTTTAATCAGTAACACGTTGTTATGATTGTGTTAGCTCATGAAATTCAGAATCAGCCTTTGCCTCCAAATTCTAGTCTCATGATTCAAATCAAAATGTATTGCAATCTGAATTAACTTTAATTTAGAGGTATTTCAAAATTAATTTACAATATCTTAAAAAGCAGTTTACAATATATGATGCTTTACATTTTAAAATCTCTGCAGTATATTTGAAGATATGTCAAATACTTGTTGAGATAATAAATTGACCCTGCACACATTTTCAGATATTTAAAATGCATTTAGAGATATCACCAAACCACTTTTTGAAAAATTTCATATTCTCTCAATGGGACTACCTATATTAAGATATACGGGTATAACATATATACACATATATCTAAGTGAATATAAAGTGATTTTAACATATTATAAAATGAATTTCAGATATATGAAAATCAACAGGAAGCTACTTTGAGATTTCCTAAAATGTATTTGGGATATCTTAAACTATCATAGATATCTGAAAAGGCTATTCAGATATCTTGAAATAACTGCATGTCTTTTGAAAGATATCTTAAAATGTATTTCAAATATCTTAAAATAAAATCCAAGATATCATGGACCAGAGAGACATTAAGATACCATGAAACCAACTTGGGAAATGCGAGTCAACATGAAAATATCTAAAATGCAGAAATTTCCAGAAAATCTTACAAATATCTACACAATTTTGAGGTATCTGAAATGCATTTCAAAATATCTCAAAATAATTTCTGCTTATTTTCATGTATCTTAAAATTGACTGGAAGACCCATTTAAAACACAGGCAATTTCAGAGGAAGTCATTTTGAAATATCTTCATGTATTTTAAAAAGCCTACAAACTTATTTTGGGATATCTTGAAATATATTCGAGATATTTCAAAATGCACAGGTACTTATTTCATGATATCTTGAATTGCATTTCAGATGTCTGAAAATGAACGGTGTATCGTTTAAAGATATCTTAAAATCTATTCAAGATATCTCAAAATGCATTAATGACATCTTGAAATTGAGATATTTTCAGATATCTGTAATCAATTTTAAGATATTTTAAATGTATTTCTAGATATCTTAGATGTATTTTGACATATTTCTAACTGTTAAGTTGGATTGCCATACAAATGAGCCTCACCCCCAAACTCAAGCCACGGACTCCAGTCTAATGCATGTTGCGCACAAATACCTAGTCGCATGAGGCTATTTTAAAGGTTGCCAGTCAACCAAACATTATCATCTTTGGGATGCTGGATCTTAGGAAAAACCCACACCACCATTCAGAGAAACATGATGACCTTACCTACATAGACTGGATGGGATTTGAATCCAAGACTATGAAGAGATGTGGCAGCAGCTCTTACCACTGCACCAACCAGGTAGGGCAATGGCAGGAATGTAAACTAAACTAACAGTCAACATCCAAACTAACAAGGCCTACAAGAAAAGAAGGAACTCACCAAATTGGAATGAAAATCTGACCTTGATAGTTAAAAGCCCTTTAAATGCATATTAAAATTCTGTTCTTAGAAGCCACCATTGTAGCTCATCATATTGTTCGTTACAGGCAAGTTTTATGAATATGCAGCTTATGCACATAATCATTTTAAATTAATACTTGCATCATTACAATGGTTTGCATTTTCAACTCACATTAATGTTTGCTTAAGTTTTCTCTGGGTACTGCTTCTTCATCTCACATTCCAAAACATGTTATTTTTTCTAGCAGTACTGAATCAACCCCATGCAAGTATAAGTGCATATGAATGGGCCCTGTGATGGACTGCTGCTAAGTCCTGGGCTGATTCCTTCCTTGCTCCAATGCTACTGGGATGGGCTCCAGCATTCGATGACTCTCAACTGGATTTAGGTGGGATAGAAAATGTTACGTTATTATTAGAGACTAACTGAGGCTGTTGAAATCCAATTAAAACTGTAAAATGAGGACAAACCCCATAAAACCTCACAACTACCAACAGATATGTTTTTGACACTTCATTGAATTTCTACCTCATTCTGACATCTGCTGGATAGTTTATGTAACAGCATCAGTGACGCTGGAATCATTCCTTGCAAAAGACTGAGATATTACCATTGCATTAACACTGTAAACTAAGTGAATGTATAATTAACCAATACAAACTAATGTTCAATCTTTCTTTCAAGTCCTAAGTCTTGTTTCAGCTGACCGCATAATAAACTTTATATGATTAATGAATCCTGGTTCTGAAAATAAGTTTTGACTGGGTTTTGACTCCTAGACTCCTATCACTATTTATTTCACATTAGTAAATCAGCTTCTGTGTTTGATGTCACAGACTTTAGTTCTCTGTATCTCAGAATTGCAAAAAATGAATAGGTGATTGTGTTACATTTATCATTTACGAAATAAGTTACTCAGAATAAGTACTACGGTATCTTTACATACTTCGGCTGACATTACCTCTGTCATGATACACCTTCCATATGTCACAACTGGCCACAGAAGAATTCTTTTAAGCTTATCTGTCTCATTATTTTAAATGGATCCTGAGCATTTCCACTGGATGTCATTGAGCCACAGCTTTTACTGAATTTACTGTGCACTCCGGATTTTCTTTAATGTGTCTCAAGTACAACTTTTGCCTTAAAATTTTATCTTCATCAGTGATTTTGACCTTTTGTGTGATTAATTTTTATCCTGTTTATGAGCTTATTACCTTGTTCAGCCTGACTCTGTCTCCTAGTTTCTGTTTAACTTATATTTTTGCAGTTGTCATTTTAACTTTCTGATAGAAGTCCTCTGTTTATATCCAGTTTCAATCATTCAACTAAAGTAAAAATGAAATCAGTATATTGCATTAGTTAACAATTATATAGCACAACCATACTTTCTAAGTAGAGGTAATACTTGTGCTAAACTTGTCTAGACACTCAAAGTATTCATCAGGAAGAAGTGTGACGTTAAAGCAGAAAAGAGGTGTTTCTATACTGACATGTAAACAGTATTGATTACAGTAGATATATTAGTCAGTAATATATTTTTCCTTCTGGTTAATAATGGGGTCATCTTCAAATTATTTCACGTGAAACCTGAAAACTATGAGAACTGATTTAGATAATTTATGTTAGGTAGAATGCCCAGTGGGGGCTGGGTGGTCTCATGCCCTTGGAACCCCTGCAGATTTTGTTTTTTTCTGTCCTCCCTGCCATCAAACCTTACTTTATTCTTTGTTATTTAATATTGCTTAATGTTTTTTTTTATTTTTATATTTTCCATTTTTTTATTACTTTTCTTTCTTCACCTTGTAAAGCACTTTGAACTACATCATCTGTGTAAACACGTGCTATATAAATACGTAGTAAACACGTGCTATATAAGTTTGGCTGAGTAAACACGTACTATATAAATACATGTTGTTGTTATGTTTTTGTAACCAACGTATTCCCAGAATAAGTTTTCATAATGGAATATCTAATATGTAACCGCATTGGTGGTGTGGCACTGTATATTCTAATAAACCATTACCGATAGGCTTCCCATCTATTGATAACACTCCCAGTTTGAATTTCAGAGGTATTGGAATTTTCCTAATGTCTGAGGTAGCTGTTCACTAATAAAGTTTTCAGCTGCCCCGCTATCAAAGATAGTAGTAACTTCCATGTTGTTTACCACAGCAGGTAGCATAAGTACATTTTAGCAGAGGGACGAATTACAAGTACCCACTCCTCCAAACCCTGCATAGAGTGGGCACTTTAGTTTCCTTGCAATTTGGTACAACTCGATAATATACCACCAGGATCACCGGAATAAAATTGTACTTTTTCCTTTATTTTGTGTTATGTGTGGGTTATATTTTTATTGTCCATGATTTTAACTCTGTCTGTGTTGGTAATCACTGTTATTGCATTGTGGACTTCCTGCTTGTGGATTTGTTGAGCTAAGATTTTATTAGCCTTCTCTCCATATTCATAATAATGATGTGGCATTTTAAAGATAAGCTATTTCGTTTCTATAGTTGTCAAGAGGTTAATTTCTGATTGTAACACCTGTCTTTTCCTATAAAGTGCCTCATTTGGAGACCTGGCGTATTCTAGATCAATTCTGGTAATTTCACTGATTAACTCAGACATCTTGGTTTCCAATTTATTTTTGTGAGAAAGATATGAAATTATCTGTCCTCTTAAAATTGCCTTCAGAGTTTCCCAGGGTATACCTGCAGATACCTCTGAGGATGCATTTGTCACTATAAATAGTAAATTTGCTTAGATAAGAATTCTGTACAACTCTCATTAGCTAATAACAGGGGGTTAAGACGCCATCTATGAGATGAGTGTGTAGGGCATAGTGATTTAAGCTCCATGATTAGAGGGGTGTTGTCAGAGATGACAATACTATTGTACTTACAATATTTGATAATGGGCAAAAAAATATTTTCTATAAAGAAATCATCAATTCCTAAGTAATAATGGTGTGCTGGGTAGAAGAAGGAATATGCTCCTAGGTTTGGATTTAAAAATCTCCATGGGTCTGATAAGTTATGTCCATTATAATTATTTTTGCAGTCATTAGATGTAATTGCCACTGTAGCCGAAAATCTACCAAGTCTGGTTTTAAAACACAATTAAAGTCTCCGCCATTATAATTGTAAGAGCCAATTTTAGAAAGTTAAAGTTTTGAGTTAAACTCATATTAATGTTTGCTTAATTTGAATAGACTATAATTTCTTCCAAAGTCATAGACAATGGTATGGTCTTTTCCCCCTATAAGTTATTAAGAGATAGAACCTTCTTGCTATAACTGAGAAATAGTGTGATAATAGGTCTAGTTGTGTTTAGAACAGGTCCCAGTAAACAGGGACTCATTTTCATCTTAGAAATGGGATAAGCATACAGTTTTCTGAACGTCTAGAAATGGTTCAGAAACGTTTTGAAATGGTTCAAGCAAATAGTAACGATTTGAGATGTAACAAGATTTAAGCTTTGAACAGAACTTTTCTTAATAAGAATTTTCCTTTTTTTGCTATTTTAATTTTCTTTTTTGTGTGAACGGTTTTACTTTGAATTTTAACTAAACTTTTAAAAACTTTTATTTTGTCTGTGGAATCATTTCTACGCATCAGGCTTTTGTTGAATTTCATTTTTTGAGTTAGAGCTGCTGAACTTCGGTAACTGGAAAAATGCAGCTACAGTAATTTTATGAGTGTTCACATTAGGAATAGATGCAAATGCTTTCTGGATGAAAGCTTCATCACCCTTGTTAGGGGCATAGATATTTATCAAAATCACTGTAGTATTAAATAAACTGTCCATCACCATGACATA
The DNA here is from genome assembly GCF_900747795.2 of Erpetoichthys calabaricus. Classification (NCBI taxonomy): domain Eukaryota; kingdom Metazoa; phylum Chordata; class Cladistia; order Polypteriformes; family Polypteridae; genus Erpetoichthys; species Erpetoichthys calabaricus. Next base: position 38,370,627 of record NC_041399.2, read on the forward strand.
TCACCCTTCAGGATCAGATACCATGTCTTATACAACAAATGAAATAGCTCTGTGTAGTAAGATTCCCATACCCCTAGTTTCCTTTGTATACCTGGAGTGAAAAATTTGGGCAATCCAATTTCTTTGCAATCCGAAACTAGTCCTTACTTATTAAGTGAGTCTCCTGTAAAAATACTATCTTGGCATTTAGACCTGTTAGGTTAGAGAATACTTTTTTCTCTTTAATTCATTATTGAGATCTTTGACATCCCATCTCAAAAAGTTCACTGTTTGGTCATAGACACATTGCTTCTGAACTTTTGTTGAGATTTTGTAGTCTTAAGTTAAGGTAATACATTGTTACATATGATAGCTTTGACCTAGATTTCATATTATTGCCAGGTGTTATGTTATGGCTATGTAGCCTATCGTTATGTTTGCACTTTGTTACTGGGATAGAATGGATAAATAAGAAATAGCATTGCTCTCTTTCTCTGCCCCCTGTCCACCCCATTTTGCCTCCTCAAGTAAAGCTAGACCACTCTTCACAAAGTCCAGGTCCTATGACATGCCAAGAGACAGAGCACATCTGGAATAAAACAAACCTGCCAGCAGTGGTGTAGAAAGGTTAACATTGAGATATCTTATGATAGTACAATCCCAATACAATAAACCTACAAGACTGAGACTGAGATAGCTTATGATAGTACAATCCCAATACAATAAACTAAGGGCATGATGTGAAAAAAAAACATTGCAAACTGCTACTTACTTTGTGGTTGCCAATATGCACATATATTAAATGAAAGAAATTTCAAAATAATAACTGAAGTTTAACAAAAAAAAAATGACCGAAAAGGAAATAGAATGTATAGTTGTGGCAAATGTCGGATTACAAATGGACCAAGTTGCAAGTAGAATCTTCTTGTCTTGCCAGAACAAGATATGATTCATGATCATGTTTCAAAAGGATGTCAGGATCAGTCTTCATAGCTCTTTTTCTGCTTCATTTGGAAAGTCAAAAATGTAAAAGTGACCTTCAAAAACCAATTTTAAAGCAAAGGCTTTTAAAGTTTAATATATAAAAAACAATTCCCATATCTGGAGGAGAGAAAAAAGCCAATATAAACTTCTGATCCAAAGAACAAACAAGAACAAATTTCTTTTACATTTTAATATTCAAAGATTCTAAAAAATTGAGCACAAGAAACAAAAAATATGTTGCCCAAAAGGGAAAATCCAAGGTATCATAAAAACAGAAGTCAAAATCAAAAACACAATACAGAAGCTGCAATGTCAAAACCTCTTTATACATCAGGGGATAGTCTAGCAAGGGGTTGGCTGTACATAAAGTGGAACAGAGAAGAAAAAAATAAATCCACAACATACAATATTAACATAATATAAAAGAACCACAATCTTAATAAATACTTTAATATTGCATAAATACAATACAGACACAACAATAACAGAATTAATAATATAACATGAAAAATACTGAATAAATAACAGAAACATATTATAAAAATAAAGAAGAAGAAGAAGAAACTCGAACCAGGTCAACTACCCTGGCTGAACCATGACATTAGGGTTTTTGGGGGTTTAACAAGTTTTGTACGGTGGAAAGCAATGAATATTGCTTCCTAACAGATATTCCGGATAAATAACCACCACCTAATTCATCGACTGCTCTCTATCAATGCCCACTTTTCCCAACTCATTTAATCAGCCTAAGGCAGGATCCTTCTTGAAGCTTGCTGGCTGTGTCATCTACCAAAGCCAATTGATTTTAGTAATGGAGAGGTGCATCTTGAGTGCTTCCAAGTCAGTATTCTCTAGCTTTGGCTCTCATTCCATGCTTTTGTATATGATGAAAGTATTTGTACATGACTTGAAAATATATGGACTTATGGCACAAATTTTGCTTTGGGGGAAACATCATTTGTTTTTCAAATTTTCAGTGAAACAAAAATTTGTTTCTCTTTAAATTCAATTTGTCACGAATCATTTTGCTCATCACTATCACAGATTGCGCAGATAAGATACACAGCCGCTGTCAAAAATGGACACCAATCTGGACGGAAGTAAGGACAAATAGCTGCTGACACATAAACAGAACTGCTAGACACATAAATAGAAATGAGATGATCTCATCTTTCATCCTTAAGCTGGATTGTGACAAAGAAAGTTACAATTAGTTAAATAACTGTTAAATAGCTGTTTACTGTGTGAAAGATGTTTAAAAGTGTGCATAAATATGCTGTTAATGTGAATCCATTTTTCTCAGTTTACAATTGCTGATGATTCAGCAACAGTTCTCTTTCATCAACAGTGAGTTCAGGTTGCACTCCTGAGTGTTTTGCTGGATGCTTGCACTTTAAGTAGTATTGACTTTTTTTTATTTAACAGTGGAGCAATCTGGGAGGGAATTTGGTAAAAAAACAAAGAAAAAAAAAGATTGAAGTGTGCACAGCCTACCTTTGAAACTAGAAGATAACTTTGAGGAAATTAAGTATTAACAAACTTTACTCTAGTTAGTTAGATAGTCCTACTCAAGGTTGCAAGTGGTGGGCAGAAAATTATGCTGGGAAGAACTCAGGTAAGAACAACCCTTGACAGGTGATGCTGATTCCTCTGGTTTTCCTTAAACACACCGATGAAGTGTTCACAAATTTAATTTTTTATGCATTATGCCCAAAATATGAGTGAGTTACAACCATCACAAACTTTATTTATTTAATGTGTCAAATGAGTACTGGTAAATAAGGAAACAAAATAGAAATATCAGATCTCTAATTTAAATAATCCAGAGTACATAGAGGAACAGGGGACAAAAAAAAAAAAAACAAAAAAAAAAAACAAAAGCGTAAGCAAATCTATAATCTTAAATTATGAAAAGAATTTCAGAAATTTAAAATACACAAATTCAAAGAAGGAATTAATTAACAAAGCCAAGAGTCCAAAAGCTATACAACAGAATCCTAAGGCCAAAGCCAAAATGTTAAAATTGCAGAAAACCTAAAAATAGAGCACCACCAATGAAAATGTCTCTTGTGAGAAGTTGTTCAAGGCGGGAACTATTGCGTACACCTTTTCTGATAAGAGACAAAAAATTGATTGGATATACTTCTTCAGCATAAAAATATGTACTTCATTTTGAATTTGCCTCCAACTTGCTTTAACATGTTCAGTGTCATGTTGCTTAGTCAGAGGATTACTTAGCAGGACGAGGTGAATGGCAAAAACCAGGGGACAAATAAAGTATTATCCGCCTATCTGTGTGTAGAAGGTGAGCAAATCTGTCACAGGGCACACTTATGAACAAGTACTCAGTTCAATCAGCACGGACACATATAGAAAATGAGTAAACTCCATGCATACCTTGACATGGCTAGGAATCAAACCTAAAACGTTGGTGGTGTCTGGAAGGAACACTAGCTCTGCATCACTCACTTTAAAACACCTGTACTAAACAACAAGATTAAAACTAAATGTGTAAGTGTAAAATTGGCTTATTAACTGTTCATTGACTGCAGGCTATATGCAATCTTTTGCTTTGCTCCAATAGGAGACAGTGAATTTTTATTATAGGATCAGGACGTGAAATGTGGAGGTTTGTTACGAAAAAGACAGACCAATCTTTCACCACACCAGAATGTTGAAATAAAAATCTAAATCGATTAAACCAAAAAGAAGTCAGAGAACCAAAAATAGTATTATATAAAGAAAACATTGTTATCCAAAACTTCCATAAGCTGGAAATGCATGTGTCGACCTTTATATGGTCACACTGATGACAACATGCTTTCCCTGGGGAATTCTGGGAGTGATTAATTAGGCAATGGCTGATGGGAATATTACAAAATTGTGGCAGCTACTGGATAAGCAACAAAAATGGCATTGCATGATGATGAAAATTATAAATTTTAAATAAAGGTAAATAGAGAAAAGTAAATGTCGATATCAAATTCCTTGAATTGAAAATATCTGGTTTAGCTGCAAAGATGTCCAAAAACCTCCCTAGGAAAGGCACAAAAATATTAAATACATCAATAATCATAATCATAATAATCATCGGAGTCCTGCCACGTGCAAAAGTTCGCTGACGACACTGCTAGCGTGGGCTGCATCAGGAGTGGGCAGGAGGAGGAGTATAGGAACCTCATCAAGGACTTTGTTAAATGGTGCCACTCAAACCACCTACAGCTGAACACCAGCAAAACCAAGGAGCTGGTGGTGGATTTTAGGAGGCCCAGACCCCTCATGGACTCCGTGATTGTCAGTGGTGACTGTTTGCAGAGGGTACAGACCTATAAATACCTGGGAGTGCAGCTGGATGATAAATTGGACTGGACTGCCAATACTGATTCTTAGAAGGCTGGCATCCTTCAACATCTGCAATAAGATGCTGCAGATGTTCTATCAGACGGTTGTGGCGAGCACCCTCTTCTACGCGGTGGTGTGCTGGGGAGGCAGCATTAAGAAGAAGGACGCCTCATGCCTGGACAAACTGGTGAGGAAGGCAGGCTCTATTGTAGGCATGAAGCTGGACAGTTTGACATCTGTGGCGGAGCGACGGGCGCTCAGCAGGCTCCTGTCAATAATGGAGAATCCACTGCATCCACTAAACAGTATCATCTCCAGACAGAGGAACAGCTTCAGCGACAGACTGCTGTCACTGTCCTGCTCCACTGACAGACTGAGAAGATCGTTCCTCTCTCAAACTATGCAACTCTTCATTTCCACCCGGGTGGGTAAACGTCACCATCAAGTGATTCCGTGAGAACCCTAACTACAAAGAGGACTATTTCATTGAGGGGACTGGGCGGTCTCGTGGCCTGGAACCCCTACAGATTTTATTTTTTTCTCCAGCTTTCTGGAGTTTTTTTTTTGTTTTTTCTGTCCACCCTGGCCATCGGACCTTACTCCTTTTCTATGTTAACTAATGTTGTCTTATTTTAATTTTGTATTTTGTCTTTTTATTTTTCTTTTCTTCATTATGTAAAGCACTTTGAGCTACTTTTTGTATGAAAATGTGCTATATAAATAAATGTTGTTGTTGTTGTTGTTAATTCATTAGATGCTTGTTTCACTAAAATCATGACACCAAAACACTCCCATCTTCCTCTTTATAAAAATTAATTGAACAGACTAGTAAACCTCTCAATGTTGCTTCAGGGTAGAAATGCACTTTACATTCTATAATACAGAGTAAGTTTAAAGGTTTGTGCTTCAATCATAAAAGTGATGCATCAGGAACATTTTGACATTTATGAGCTGTTCTATAAATAAGATTGTATAGAATAGTCCCTTGCAATTTGATATTACATTGATCAATTTGGGCAGAACTTGAAATACTAAGCTCCGATTCTAGCGAAGCACTCACTGTAAGTGCAATCACAGTTGCTGTGTAAATTAACTTGCAAGCTCACACATATAATAATTCCTTTAAGTCTGTTTACAGCTGCCATCAGTGTCATGCAAAAATACGATTGTTGTAACAGTTGCCTATCACAATGGATCCCGCACTTACTTCTTTTTAATGTATTGAAGATGAGTATCATTTTCAAATAAAAATTATTATAAAAACACAAATAAAATTCACTTCATGAAACAGCCATTTGTCTTCATAGAAAACTTTATAGAACCCTTGACATGAGAATTATAGTCTAGCAATCTATTATGTGCAAATATAGTATTTGACACCAGTGTCCAACATGCCAGTTGGTGAGATGAACATTTCATCCTTGTATACGTGTGTAAGCAGCGTATATACATTTGATTCTTTGCAAAAATTAACTTTAAAAGGACAAAGCAGGTGTTTCTTACAGTTAAATCAAGTGTAGTTTAGGTGATGAGATGATGTGGTGCAAAACTGACTTACAAAATATTCCACAAATGTAAGTTGTCAGGATCTGGGAGTGTTTGTGCATATTTTGGTGCAGTTTTATTGTTTTGTATGTTTTTACACAGTTTGATTTAGATTTTGTTTTCTTTTGTTAATGTTGTGGTCTTTACACCTTCATCTAATTCTATGCTGCAGGCGCCAATCAGTGGCGTAGCTAGAGTTCTTGTTGCTTGGGGCGGGCCGTGATTCAATTTTCCACCCTCCAACATATCTGAATATGTTAACCTATTTAAACAGAAAATTTAAATGATGTATAGAGAAAAATTAAGATAAATTTTGTGTATATTTATTCATATATAGAGAAACAGCAATAATTTTTCACATATAATTATTTATAAGCATCAACTACACAAGAATATAGTATTGACGCACTGATAGGCCATGTTCTAATTATTAGTTTAATATAATTACACTGTGAAAACCAGAACCAGTGCAGTGTACAAGTGATAGGTGGGGATGTTTTCTGCGCAGAGCAAGAACACATTCGGATTGATAACGAAACAAAATTATAAATTGCAATTTAGTTATCTTCCTAGAAATTATCGGTGTAATGTTATATTTATTTTTGTTATTGCCTGATAAATTTCAACTGCTGTGTCTGATGCTGTCACAGAAGGACAGTCTGAAATTATCTTTGAAGCATTTGTGGATAAAAATCAGAGAAATTTACTTTTTTCATTCATGAGTAATATTTTTCCGAACCCTGCTGCTTACACACGAATTGTACTGAGGCTTTTGGCCAATAATGCTGCCCGGGGCAGACCTCCCCCTCCAACCACCCCTAGCTACACCACTGACACCAATGCGTATTTTGTGCATCAATGCAAAACATCATCATAAAGAGGTGCCGTTATAATTAAGGCACAAAGTACAAACCTTCTTTGTTAGAAGGAGAATAAAAAAAAATTTTAAAATTGGATCTTGGAGATTGGGTTGGCCCCCAGCAGTTCATATTTTCAGAATCTCGTTTGGTGTTGACCTATGCATGTTTCGTAATCCAGGTGTTATTGTCCTTCTTTTTCAATGCCTTGGTTTGTTTATGGATTTTCCGGCTTTTAAACCGGTTTTGTTTAGTGTATAGGTTATCTGACCAGTGGCAATCAATAAAATGAACATTCTATTAATAGTCATAGAAAAAAACAATATTCCATCTAATTATGCAGTACCATAAAGCACATCCCTTAATACTGAAAATACTGTATGCTTCAGAACTCAATGTACGTGCAAGGCTTCTTAGTTGTAACAGTAACAGGAAAAGTTACTGCAAAGACAGCACTTTGTACAGCCATAACAGAAACTGACACTGTGGTATACTCACACTTTATTCATTTATATTTTGTTATCATTTTTTTGCAAATAAAATATTATCCTGATGACTGTTTTGCATTTGAATTGTACTGAAAAAGTTATACGTTTATTACCATCTTGATTTTCATTGTTTACTCAACAATCCAAGTATTGATCACGTGAACGCTTTCTTGCACTTGTGATGTCACAGGTGTACTGTCTGCAAAAAAAGGCAGACAGTTCAAAAAAATTAGAGTGAGGATCAGAAGAAAGAATGGAATCAAGAACAAAGCAATGGTCAAGACTAGAAAAGAAATCAAGAGAAACGTTAAAGCCAAATTGCAAAATGAAAATCAAAATAAAACACAAAAAGCAGAGCCTGTTTCCAGAACCAGTAACCAAATATCAAAAGAATCACAAGTTGTCAAGTTTTATCCAGTCTGTTACCTGACATGACCTTTTAACCTTTCACTAACTGACTCTCAAAGTCATGACCTTAGAGGCCACACCCTTAGCAACCAGGACCCTCATCATAATGACTGAATGCACAAAATGGTGGCGCCCATCATCGAAATAAAAAAAAAAGGCATCCGAAAAGATGATAAATAAAAGTCAACATTTAAATGAAGGCTGTACTTAAGAAAATGACCACAAAATTGAAAGTATAAAAACCGAAGAAAGTATGCACTGAGTATAAAAAACCAAGAAATAACACATAAATGATTTTATAGCTTAACAAATAATGAAAAAGAAACTTCATTCTCAACAATGAGTTATATGGCAGCATTAGTACTTTCATGCTATTACTCAGGGGATACAAAATTCCGTCGTTCATATTATTGCTAGTTAGCATCTTTCTAAGTTAGCCCTACTGTTAGGTTTGATTTCCTGTTTTTTTAAATCATCTCAGTCTTAAAACTCTGTTTTGACCTCTGGTTTCTAGTTTCCTAGTTTTTGATTTTGCCTTCTGGTATTTTTGACCTATGCTTTCCCTTTTTTAACTACAATTCCTCACATTTTAATCATCTCCTGCTATTTCCTTACTTAAAATAAACCATATATGTCATAACGGACACTTCCTAATATCTTATTATACAGGCTACAAGGGCTTGTTTCATTTCCATGATCCTAAATTAATGGCACACCTCCACCAGTGCTAAATACCAGCTGCAGGGTTATCAGCCAGGAGGCAGCCTTCATAGATGTTTCACCCTTATAATCCCAGAACATCTCTGGATGGTTGGATGGCGATCAAGGATGTCTCCCTAACTCTCCATGCAGAAGGTTTGGTATCTTAAGGAATTTCTTTGTTCTCTAGTTTGTACCCCTGACCTGTCTGCTCCTAGGGACAACAAAAGAAGATCAGAAGCAGAAGAAATGAACTAAAAAAATTAAAATGACAAAATAAAAAAGGAAAATGTGCCCAAAAAGAAAATGTGCAAAATGCACAAGGGAAGAACGCAAAACGCTAATGGATAGAAAGGAAAACATTACACCTGGTACTAAGTGGCAATAAGTAGAAGGCATCAGACTTTTCTTTACTTTAGTACAAGTAAATATAACTGTGTCATGTCTGAAAAATGGCTGCCATGATGTCACACACCAGAGCAAGTGGCCACACTTATATCTTAGTTCTCTGGTGATAAAAGGAGATTGAAATCCAAGCAAAATTCTCATCAAGAAGTATATTTAAGTTAATTGTCTCTTTTTGTGAGGGAGAAATATTTGCAGCTATAATTATAAGACTCTAGAGAAATCTTTAAACACTTCTGAAGGGATGTCGTGAAATATGTCCAGACATTTTTAAGTTAGTGTTAAATAGTAGCATTAAAGTGTATTTTTATTATTAATTTATTTAGCAGATGCCTTTATCCATGTCAACTTACAAAGCAGGTTAAACTACACAAGAATAACTGGAAGGTGCAAACATCAAAAGCAACAGAGAACAAGATAGAAAAGAGCAAATGGAAGTAGTCCTACTGCTACATAACGATACCTGCAATGAGATTAAAACAAAAATCAGTATTCTAAACTGTCAGTACAGGAGCAGCCATCCTGCAAAAGAGAAACCAAGTAGTTCCAAAGTATTTAATTACAAGGTGACACTTTACTTTTTAATTACAAGGTGGCGCTTTCACGTGAGTAAATTGAGTGTACCTCAGATGCTCCAAAGGGAGATCATTCCTCAGGTTTGCAGGAAGAATGGAGAAGCATTGTCTAATCTTGGCTGATTTTGCTATAGGGGAGTTTGTCAGCAGATAGGCAGAGACAAAACGAGTATGGGTTTTATGTAGGACTTTGGCCATCCTTACTGGTAATAATTTGCAATGTGAATGTGAAGACCACCTTCGGAAAGACAGATGTTGTTTGCAATATTTGGAGCCTGAGGGAATAACCAGTAACAGACAAATGAAAAGGAAGCATACAGAATCATAACCAAGAATTAATCCTGTAAAATAAACTAAAATCAGACATGTGAAAATACTAAATCTAAAATAAAGTCAAATACACATATCAAAAGTTCTTACTCTAACTGAATGACTACAGTCCTTCATTGACATTATGATTTAGGGTCTGTTTATGAGAAATATCCAACATATGGATAAGAAAAAATGTCCTGCATATAAAAGATGGCTGTGCACAACATCTGTCATGACAAAGTAATCATACATATATGGCCATGGCCGTGGAAAATGGTCACAAATTGGTGGCGATCATCCAAAAAGGGCATATAGAATGCTACAGAGGTTACAGCACCACCATAACATTAAAATAAATAAACAAAAAGAAACACGTGTAAACATATACAGTAAATAAAAGACTCCATGGAAATCACAACACAGATTCGTGACAGTAAATACAGAATTCCCAGCTACCACATGCTCAAAACAATTTAAAGCCTTTTTATTATAGTATTTCAGCATAATTACTTTTGCTAGATTAATTATTATTTATTTGCTATTTTATATATCAAACTTCTTAAATTAATCTTTGTTGTTCTACAGTAGTTAGACTCACACATAAAGAACTACAAAGGTTATGTTCAGTTAATTGCATTCTTTTTCTAACTGGAATACTTTCTATAAACATTCTAGGATTAAAAATGACTTAAAGAGTATACAGTTCAAATTTCAATGTCGGGTTCAAATTAAGAGTGAGATGTCATGAGTATTAATAACATTTCATTACATAACTTTCCTTGATATGGTTGACTTTCTACATTTTTATGGCCATTTTTATGAAATCCATCTAATAAGAAAAGAGAGATGGTAATGTGATGGGCTAAGTGATGGATTATCTGCATATAGTATTCAAGGTGCCATATGGCAGATCTGTTTACAATGCATATACAATAGATGCTAGTAACAGATCAGTAAATTGTGAGTGGCAGAGGCTCAGACCAACATAGTCAAAGTCAGTCGCTACTTTAAAATCATATAAGAACCCACTGTTTCTTGTTTTCCTTCAATGAAAAATATTTTCAGAGAGATAGCAGAGCTACATGTGTTTTAGAGGGTAGCTGCTAATAACCAGAGATATCATGGCCACATGCTTTTCTCCCCACTCAGGGGACGCTCCCCCATCAGAGCTGAACACGATCAGATACTGTAGAGTGCCAACGTTTGACGTTGCAGCGTACCTACTTTCCGCTTGGTCAGAATTACATTTTTTCAATTTTTTTTATTGATTTTTAAAGTTGGTCCAGTTTCACTACTACATAGGTGGAGCTGCAGGGGAGAGCTAGTAAATAATAAAGGTAACGATTGGGTCCGTTGGCCTCACAAATCTTCAAATAAAAATTCCCTGGTGATTTTTAAATGCCAAGGAGCAACTGTTAAAAAAATTAAAATACAAGTTATATAACCAAGATAAAATCAAGAAAAAAAATCACAAAAAGACAAAAACTACTGTACTGACTATCTCACCTATGAGAAAGTGCTAAAAATATGTGAAATGCACAAAGTCCTGGAAGAAATAGATTAATCAGAGAAGAGAAAACAAGGACATGGCATATTAAAACAAAGTTTTGTTGACTCCCCACATAAACTTAATTGTACCAGGACTGTAGCACTTCTAGTAAGTCACATACTGCACTTGGTCTACATTTTTCTAGGTGTTTAGGATGTGTTGGAAGCTAGAGGTTGGGGATCCATTCAGATCACAGGATACAGAGTCTTTGGATGAAGCATGAAAGTCCACACTGAGTCATTTGCATATCTTGTTAAAATATTTACTGAGGTAGGTAGCCACTGGACCTTATAAGACATCACAAAGGTTAAACAGTCATAGACTGTGTTTTGCACATGGTGCTGTGTGTGTTCCCACTGTACATTGTCAAGAGTGTGACTATGTTAATATGTTTAAATATCTTTTAAATAAAATCAGTTTACTGGGAGCCAATTTGTTTCATGTGTAAAACAAATAGGATAACAGCTTTTCTCTTTGCAATATATGTGAACAAAGTTTCCTGTGGTTTTTATTTGCTGTTTTTTTAAAATAAAGCAAGCCTTTTACTTATCTTTCCAATGTTGTATTATTAAAGTGTGTTGGTCGATTCTGTGGAACTGTTTTAACATTTTTTTTGTCAAATGTATGAATGGTTAACATCTGTCTTATTGAGGACACTGCATTGTTTGTAACAATTATAAGGTAGATTCTGGTTGCATTGCTTGATCTCATGACCATTTAAAATGGCACACTCACGAGCTGATTAAAAGCTTTGAGCTTTTTCTCCCATCGATAATGCAGAATGGGTGTTAAAAGCACTGGAAAAGTAATATACAGTAATTTAAAAGTACAGCAAAGTATATTATTGGTTGCTAGTATGTGTTATATGTACATTTTATTCCACTTCTCTACTTCCACTTTCAATAGATAGATAGATAGATAGATAGATACTTTATTAATCCCAAGGGGAAATTCACATACTCCAGCAGCAGCATACTGATAAAGAAAAAATTAAATTAAAGAGTGATAACAATGCAGGTATACAGACAGACAATAACTTTGCATAATTTTAACGTTTACCCCCCCCCCCCCAGGTGGAATTGAAGAGTCGCATAGTGTGGGGGAGGAACGATCTCCTCAGTCTGTCAGTGGAGCAGGACAGTGATAGCAGTCTGTCACTGAAGCTGCTCCTCTGTCTGGAGATGATACTGTTTAGTGGATGCAGTGGATTCTCCATGATTGACAGAAGCCTGCTCAGTGCCCTTCGCTCTGCCACGGATGTCAAACTGTCCAGCTCTGTGCCTACAATAGAGCCTGCCTTCCTCACCAGTTTGTCGAGGCATGAGGCGTCCCTCTTCTTTATGCTCCATCCCCAGCACACCACTGCGTAGAAGAGGGCGCTCGCCACAACCGTCTGATAGAACATTTGCAGCATTTTATTGCAGATGTTGAAGGACGCCAGCCTTCTAAGGAAGTATAGTCGGCTCTGTCCTTTCTTACACAGAGCATCAGTATTGGCAGTCCAGTCCAATTTATCATCCAGCTGCACTCCCAGGTATTTATAGGTTTACACCCTCTGCACACAGTCACCTCTGATGATCACTGGGTCCATGAGGGGCCTGGTCCTCCTAAAATCCACCACGAGCTCCTTGGTTGTGCTGGTGTTCAGTTGTAGGTGGTTTGAGTCACACCATTTAACAAAGTCCTTGATTAGGTTCCTATACTCCTCCTCCTGCCCACTCCTGATACAGCCCACGACAGCAGTGTCGTCAGCGAACTTTTGCACGTGGCAGGACTCCAAGTTGTATTGGAAGTCCGATGTATATAGGCTGAACAGGACCGGAGAAAGTACAGTCTCCTGCGGTGCACCTGTGTTGCTGACCACAATGTCAGACCTGCAGTTCCCAAGACGCATATACTGAGGTCTGTCTGTAAGATAGTCCACGATCCATGCCACTAGGTATGAATCTACTCGATAATCGATTTTGGCAATTCAAGTATTGTTGTAAAGCATCAACAATTTTTCTGAAGAAATCTTTTTTTAATTACTAAGGTAAATTTGTTAACTTTTTTCTTTTTTTTGTTAATTTGGTGCACATCCAAAGCATATGGCCCAATGAGGCTGGAGCTCGATTGCAACGTTCACAGGTTGGATCTTACCCTGGAAACATTTTGGTCAATTTTAAATGAGACAGATGTGCTCGATAAAAGATTTTAAGTTGATTAGTTGTATGCTTTGCACATATGGAGCTCGAGTGAATTCTCTGCATGACTGCCTTCCACTCCTTTTCTGAAATGTTGAGTAAGAGATCCTTTTCCCACTGTACTCTGGGATCTTTGAAAGGATGGGACTGTAAAAAGTTTTTATATATTACAGAAATGCTGTATGAGTCCTCAAGACTGATCAATATTTTTTCCGGAATAATGATTGGTGGGAGGTGAGGAAAATTGGGCAGGTTTTGTTTAACAAAGTTTCTAATTTGGAGGTAGTGAAAGAAATGTGTTGCTGGAAAGTTAAACTTGGAGTGTAATTGTTTGTAGGATGCAAAGTCGTTGTCTATGTACAGATCTCTAAGTGATTTAATCCCAAATATTTTCCAGACATTAAAACTGTGTACTTTTGAGAGGGTGGAAAAAAGTGGTTATCATGCAGAGGTGCCATAGATAAAAACTTTTCTATCTTGAAGTACTTCCTACATTTTCCTACAAATATGTTAACTTTCTTTTGCTAGTATACTAACTGTTTTAGCTAACCTGTCTTTTTTTATATTTAACATTGACTTGCTACATTTCAACAGATATCAGTATAATGTGATATAGAACTAACAAGGCAAATTAGCTGTGATCTTACAAAATAACCATATTTGATGTATGTTTTCCTAGCGACCATTTATCTTTGCAATGTTTTCAAAAGATTTTCCTGTTTGTTATATGTGAGTTATTAAATTCCTGCCATGAACCATGTGGACATGCAACATTTAATCTTATACTTTTAGACAGAATAAATAACCATAATGCAGTTGTGTTAAGTTGTATATACTGAGGAGGAGCAGGAGACATTGCATAGTTGTGTTCCATTGAGAAGGGACCTGCTGTGCTGTTCTCCAAGACAAGTTTTTGCACTTTCAAAAGTCAATTCTCTTGTCAGTACGAGACCAAAGTTGTTCCAGCTAAAATCAGAACAGGATCAATCTTAAGGCAGTTCATGAACTCATCAGATTTAAAGTGCCAGCTACAAGCATAAAATTGCTGCCATGGTAAGTACAAAATGTGATTCTTTATTTGTTTTGATTGCTTGGATTCATTTTCTTCTCTATTTTTCATCAGTGAGAAAGCTGTTGAAACTCAGGCCCGGATGATTTTATTTAAAATTTAAACAACGGACACTACAGAAGTTTATCTTTCTTGAATCTGCCATTATTTGGATAATCAGAAGAGACTTTGCCCATCGACAATGCCTTCTGGAAACAAAAATATGCACATGTGACAAGGGCTAATCAAGAAGCTGAGTGTTTTTATTTTATATTTTAAAGTAAGACTCCCTCTCTTGCTTTGTAGAATATTAAAAATGGCACTGAATAGCACTGAAGAAAAAACCTTCATAGATGTTTGGTTATAGTTAAACTATGATTTGTGAACCCAAAGAATTAAATATCAAAAAGACATGCTTGAAAGTGTTCTACCTTGTCAGAGCTTTACAGCATACATTTTTAATAATATTAAACAAATATTTTTTATATGCAAACGATAGTTACAATTTTAAGAATGTATTACTTTTGTGATGAAACTAAATTGTGACATATTTTACTTTATTTCATTTATAAAATAAATATAACAAAGTAATTAATAACACATTATTTAAAAAAGAGAATCATCATTACATGTGGAGAAAAAAAATGCTACGCAAGAATGAGATTTCATTTTATGTCTGCCTGTTTTACAACTGTAAAGATTGCTGTTCAGGCAGAATCTTAATTTTCAATAGACTACTGAAGCAAAATGTATAGAACACAACCTCTCAGAAAACCTATTGATCTTCAGTTCATGGGGCAAAATGTGCAATGAAATGAAAGAGAATGTGAAGTACTAAATACTGGTGTGTTTGGAGAGCTTCCAGTTTATAAGGGAGCCCTGCAGCCCTTGTTGCCCTTTCAGTCTTCAGCATCAAAACACTCAAAATTGATTCTTGAATGCACTGCAAAACATTACAACACCAACAGTAGAATGTATGGAAGTAAAAACTTTCCTTTGGTTGTTAGTGGAAATATACTTTCTCATTTGTAAAAAGTTAATTCTATTAAATATGCTAAAGTGAATAACTGAATGATCTGAAAAATTACATAGAAGGAAAAAATGTTTAAAGAGATTTAACCTTTATAAGAAGATAAAAATTATTTGAAGAAAAAACTTAATATAATGTTCCCAACCTTTTCTATGCCCCACACCCCAAGAAAATTTTTGATTTATGTTTGCACCCCATTGTAAAAGTAATATCACATTTGAAGATAAATAAGTCAAATTTCCCATTTTTGAACCACAAATTGAACCACATATAATACTGCAGATAAACAAATTGAAAAAAAAATAAGCTACTAACTCAGTGCAGTTTATCTTTATAAATCTCAATAATTTTGTAAATGTGTCACCTGTGAAGCTTAGACACTTGATTGACAATTCGTAGTTTGGGGTATCAAGTGGCACGAGGAAATGACACACGATCACTAATCAAGGTGTTTGAGCAACTGGAAATCTCTGTGAAGCAATAAGATTAAAACTAATAAGTTGATTCAGGTATTGACCATAAAAGTAGGAACAGAAAGAGAGAAAAGACCAAGGGCCTCATGTATAATGGCGTGCATAGAATTCACACAAAAACATGGCAAATGGACAAAAATAAAAATATGCGTATGCACAAAAAATTTCAGATAAATAAAACTGTGAGGCAGCAGCACTTCCACCATACCACCGTGCCCCTACATGTTTTATACATGCTATAATGCATTTCGTTACAAAAGTGATATCATCTATGTATATATCCTAGTATTCTAACAGCACACGGCTCCAAGAAGATAGCTCTTAAAAATCTAAATCGACTTAGAAGCCGGTCATCATCATGGGACAAGAAGTTAGTATAATCTTTAAATACACGCTCTCTACTAATTCTTCCATTTGCAATGTCTTCTAACAATGTTAAAGCAGCCATGGTAGTTGGAGTAGTTTGGCCATTCCGTGACCCATTATATTGTTACAGATTTATTACAATCAAGTGCCTTAAATTTGTAAACGATATGCAATTAATTTTGGTGTATTTGATAAAGCCTATTTCATGCATATGAATATGAAAAAGAAAAGGGAAACCACAGAGAAACAGTAGCACTATTAGCAAAACCGAGCAGAAACGAATGCATGTATAGTCTGTGGCTGCTGTGAAAATGTGCATGGCTTTATTACCAAGTTTAATTTTTATACATCTCGATGTGACCATGGAAATGGGCGTATTCAACATTTTTGTAAGTACACACCATTTATAATTGAGGCCGTAGTACATCTAAAGCATAATTCTTCCAGATACAATTTGTGTCAGCAAATGCAGGGAAATCTGTCTTGACAAGAGAAAAGAGATGTAGCTTTTAAGAATATGACTTTGCATGTGTGTATTTCATATGCTTTGGAGTTTAAAAAATCTGTTTGTGCTGTTAGACTATTTAAAACAAAAAACTGAAATATTCTTTTGTTGGGCTATGGCTTCTCTGTGCTCCACACAATTTTACACATCTTAATCTCCCAGGAAATGAACTACACCCACAACTTGCTTTATTGCCATACATAACCTGTTATTTTACAATTTCTCACTGTTGTAATACATTTTCTATTTTTTTTTTTTATACTTTTAAGCAAGAAATATTTCATGAACTTAATCAGTTAGCCTTAACATAATTCAGCTTTGGTACATTGCAAATTGTGTACTGTTAACTTGTTTTCTGGTGTATTGTTGTAAAACATTTTTTTTTCTTTAAAAAATATAGTTACCTTTTTTTTTACCTTTTTTCTTTATCATTACCTTTACATTTGTGTTAATGTACAGGTTTTTATAGCTTATATATTTGCCACCCAGTAATAAAATTGAAAGTCAGGTAGTGCCATGCCACCTTCTGCTTTAGATTCTTGTAGGGTTGCCCTTTGGATCCATGTATGTTTCAAATTCCAAATAGATGAAGTTATGATTGAATCTAATATCTTAAAAAATTATTTGTTAATGTATATTGGGATGCCTTGGAATAGCAAAAGAAGAGTAGACCATCCATACACATCTCTTTCCCATGCAGACAGCAAAATTTTGTTGAAAAGAGTTTTATATTTACTTATGATGTTTACCCCTAGGTATTTAAACTGATCTGCGATGATAAAAGTGAAGGTGTCCAATGTGATGTTGTGTGCTAGAGAGTTCACTGGATAAAGCACACTTTTATTCAAATTAATTCTGAGTCCAGATATCCTTTGAAATTCTACTAGTGATGTTACGACTGCAGGCAAGGAATTTTGTGGATCTGATATATATAGTACCATATCATCCAGTGACGGGGGCATCTTTGTTGAGTACCAAGTTCTAGTTTGAAGTAGTCTGAAATATCATATCAAATGCTTTTTCTGCATCCAAAATAAATAAAATCTCTGGAGTGTTATACTTTATGGGTGAATATATTACATTAAACAAGTGTCGAAGGCTGGAAGTTAAGTGTCTGCCTTTAATAAATCCAGTTTGGTCTTGTGGTATTACCAACAGAAGTACTTTCTCAGTCCTTCTTGCTAGAACTTTGGAGAGTATCCTAACATTGTTATTCAGGAGTGAGGTCTGTATGATGCACATTGTAATAAGTTCTAATTTTCCATAGGAAAGATGATAATTAATGCTTGGTGAAAAGTTTGAGGTAGAATTTTATTGTCTCTGGCTTCTGTAAATGTTGATAATAATAGGGGAGCTAACTTAATTGAATTTTTAATTTAATCAGGGCCTGCTGCTTTCTCACTCTGAAGTGACTTTATGGCGTCTAGTAATTCTGAGAGTGTCAGAGGTTTATCCAGTTCCTCTGCATGGAGAGTATCTAGCTGTGATATCTATAATGTATCAAAACATGCATTAGATTGTGTCTTGTGTTCTTTAAACTGAGTTAAATATAAGGACTTATAGTACTCACTAAATGTGTGCATTATTTTTGTATGGTCAATGATTTTTTTCTACGTCTATGCTGGTAATTACCGATATTGCCTTGCAAACTTCCTGCTTGTGGATTTGTTGAACCAAGACCTTATTAACCTTTTCTTCGTGTTCATAGTAGTTATGTCACAATTTAAAAATGAGTTGTTCTATTTCTTTTGTTGTCAAGAGGTTGAATTCTGATTGCAAAGCCTGTATTTTTGTATAAAGTGCCTCATTTGAAGACATGAGATGTCGGGTATAAATGGTGCGTAATCACAAAAATGCTGCATATGTTTGTTTCCACACTCCTATCACGATGTATAAAAACTAAACTTGACGTAAAGCTACGCACATTTTCACAGTAGCCCCCAACCTTGCATTTGCATGTTTCTGCTCGATTTTACAAACTGGTAGTACCCAGTATCAAAGCAGTGTTACTGTTTATGTTTGGTCTCCCTTTTTTCAGTGACGCCAGATTTATCAAATACACCAAATATACCAAAATTAATTGCATATCGTTTACAAATTTAATTCACTTGATTGTAATTATTCTGTAACAATATAATGGCGCAGAAAAGAACAATTTCAAATACCATAGCTGCTTTAGTGTTGTTACTGTCAGTACACCACTTAGAATGTGGAATCATAGCTGCACAGCAGCTGATCAGAAAGCTCTACAACGGGTTGTGTTGAGAGCACAGAGGATTATCGGAATACAGCTTCTAACCCTGGAGGACATTTATAGCATACGCTGCCTAATGAAAGCCACCAGCATCTGCAAGGATTCCACTCAGCCATGCCATAGTTCATTTGAACTTCTCTAATCCAGAAAACGCTTCAGAACCGTTCCTGCAAAACGAAGTAAGTGTCTGTACACACGTGTATGAGTTGTGGGTCTTCTGCCAAATTTTAGACAGTGTGACATAAAAATCAAATATGAGTCAAAAATTGCAGTTGAATTGTTTGTAGCTACAATGTAAACATAGTCTTAGTTTAAAATTTTGTATTTCAGAAAACAGTAGATCTCTATTTCACTTACATATTTCTAGTGTGTGTGTGTTATTTTTTGTTTGTTTTTTTTTGGACATGGATTACAAAATTTCTTTCTTTGCTTTCTCTCCTGCTTGTAATATAAAGTAATATTTGTAAATCTCTGTTGGTCTGTTTTGTTCCTTTTTCAGTTAGCTTAAAATTCCTAAAGAAGTAATAATGACATTCAAACAAGTAGGACCTTTGCTGGTGAATGAATGCTCTGCAAATTAATGTGTTTGCTGCTTCTGTAGCACACGTGTTTGCTTAATTTATATTTATCTTCTAAGATCATCCAGATGAGAATATTACTCATTAAACTTAGTATGGCATTTTTTGCATCACAGTAATTTGAATGGGTGCAAATATGGGTTATTGCCACAAGGGTAAATAAAGGTGAATGTAGTGAAAACTTTCCAAGTCCTTTTCCTTTAAATCACTCCTAATTGTTGGCATCTTAAATGATAATGTTGTCAGTAACACTGTAGCTAGTTGAAAACCTAAAAGACCTTAATCAAATACACTTGCAAATGGTACATAGAATATCCCATTACCAGGATGATGAGTGTAAATGGTGACGACTTTTACTTTGTTGTGTTGACATTAAATGACAACCCACAATTGTGCTCATAGCTACATTTATATATATAGTATAAACACTTTAACCATTACTACTTGCAAAATTAATGAAATATTGTGAATTCCCGAGATCAAAAGTAAAGGATAATCAGAAATAAAGGATCAAGGAAAAACAGTCAGAGAGTTGGCTAATTCAAATTGAATAACTTTATATTCATAGTGATCAATAGTATTATAACTGCTGCCATCCAATTAACTTTTTTGTCAGTCCTTATAAGATTATGGACACTTCGCAAGTGTAATTTAGTAAAGAAAATGCATCATACAGGAAGAAGACATTGATTAGCAAATAGCTAACAATGTTTTAAGACACAAGAGATCACTAACATGCTAGATTTCTATAAAGAAACAACAAAAACATTTCATCAGAGGGGTGTTTGCAATGTCATTTATCTTGCTTTTTAGTTTTTTTATAAGGTACCACATGAAAGGCTAGTGATCAAAATAAAAGAAGTGGAAGTTTAAGGAGTAGTGTGTAGATGAATGAAAAATTGACTCATGCGCAGAAAGTAAATGACTTTAATGGTATTTTCCGAGTTAGGTGGCATTATTGAAAAAATAAGTTACATATTTATGTAAATTAAAAATTACACTGTCCCTAAGGTATGAGCACTGGGACCAATGCTCTTTTTAATTTATATAAATGATCTTGAAAAAAATGTAAATAACAAGCTGGTTAAGTTTGCAGATGACACTAAACTAGGTGGAATGTCACATACCCTAGAGTTAGAATCATCATAGATAGATGTGGACAGAATTCTGACTTGGTAAGTTACCTTATGTAGAAGATCAAATTTAAAGTAAACCAGTATAAAGAAATGAATGTATGAGGTAAAAATGTTACATGTGAATACATAATGGCAAGTGTGAAACTTGAAAGTACACCTAAACAGAAGACCTTAGGGCTCATTTTAGACTCTTTCCTATTAAGAAAGCTCATAGAATGTCAAGTTGCATACCATATTGTGCTGAGTACAAAAGGTTGCATTCTTAGCTGTACAAGTCACAAATGAGGAAAACCTAGCATATTATGTGCAGGTCTGGTATTACAAAAAACATTATAGTGATCTAGGTGGCCTGAGATGGAGAAATGGACAAGCAAATAAACAATGTTGACAGTAAATGGCCATGAAAAGGATGATTTGTTATTCTGCAACAGAAACTGCTTCCTTTGTTGTCCGCCTTCCAATGCAGTTGCATCCATTCTAATCTCCAATTGCTCCTTCCAATCAGTTCTAATCTTCTCTCCAAACTGTCATCTGCTGAGTCCATTGCCTGCACATTCATGTCACCAACTCCACCTATCATTGCCCACTTGGGATGGGAGGCAGTGCCATCTACATGCACTTTCATCAGTTTTATTAGTCATCCCAAGCCAGCATCCTTCCTAGGACTAGCCAGCAGCCACACACCAGAGAAATTGACTTATGTAGAAGAGAAGGTTATGTAAGTGCTGCTCTTTAGGTGCTTGATCCCCAAATCCCACCTGAGCCGTACTGCACAAGTCAGAGATGTAGCTGATTACTCTACGTACAGTAGCTGTACCCCATCGCAGAGCCCTTGAAGACCTGAGCAGTGTCCATATGAGGTACAGAGAAGAGCAATTAGGCTGATTCCAGGACTAGGAGGTGTAGGCTATGAGTAAAGATTAAAAGAATTTATAATTTTCTGTTTAAGCAAACAAAGTTTAGGAGGAGACATGACAGAGGTGTTTAGAGAGTCAACTCACCTTAAAATGTGTTCATCAATAAGAACATGGGGGTACATATGGAAGCTATTTAAAGGTAAAATTCATATAAAGTTGCAAAGGTTTTACGTAAGAGAAAGAACTATGGACATGTGGTAATGTAGTGGATGGGGAGACCTTCAAAAACTGACTGGCTAATACTTTGCTAAAATAAGAAGAATAGAGATTGACAAGCTATGTTGGGCTTAAAGACCTGTTCTCATCAAATTGTTTTTTTAGGTGTTTATTGCATGTAGCAGGTGCTTTAGGAAACCTAATGAACTTATGTAAACTAATTTCAAATGCATTCACAGGTCAATCAATTGTAAGTCAAACTTACAGTTTTCAGAAACATTTACAGACGTTGTGGTTAATATAGCTTATCAGATATATTGTGAGAGTAAAGCTTAAAAATGATAATGAGTATTAATCCTCCTTTCAGCTTGAGTTCACATTAATTGCCATTGACACTGGTATAGATTGCAAACCCACTACACCAGAGTACTAAACCTGCCTGTTCTCCCTGAATAAATAGCAAAATAACCTTATTTTTCTTCTGAAATGTTCATCAGTAAATTTTGTGTATATATACCTTAGCCTATTTTTAAAAAAATATTCTCTTGTGCACTGATTGATTTTGTTTGGTTGTACAAAAAGGGTACAAAGCTAAACTCTGTAGTTAAAAACATATGGGAAACCTAAAAACAAAGCCAAAAAGCTATTTCACACATCAAAGAATTAATGTACTGTTATACTGGGCTTTCTATATCACTATTTTTGCGATGGTTGATTTATTTGTTTAATTAGATGATTATTTTATGGATGTGGATTTGCAGCTACTGTTGAAAGTCCTATACAATCCAATAAAATCAGAAGGTACTTTAAGAGCTGTTCTGATTTATTGTATAGTATTTATCTCAAATGTAAATAGCTATATGAAACTTAACTATTAAATAAATCGTCAATAGCTGCACACTTAGAGAAAATAACAGTAAAAGGTGAATTACTGGGTTATGATACTGTATACACTGCCATATATAATTATACGTACATGGGCATATACAGTACAGTATGTAAAGGATACCCCATTAATAATTTGCTAAAATGCAGTCCTCACATTCTGCATGGTGGCAATCTAAAAATGAAATATCATCATTTTCCTCCTGAGATGTTCCCATCTTGAACCCTTTTCAACATTCTGTCCTATCAAATGTAATGCTCCAGGAATTTTTTTCTAGCCTTCCCGAGATCTCTGCTTTGACACAATCCTGTTTTTTTAAGCTCTGCAGGCAATTCCTCTTCTTTTTCTTCTTCTTCTTTTTTCAGCTGCTCCCATTAGGGGTTGCCACAGCTGATCATCTTCTTCCATATCTTTCTGTCCTCTACATCCTGTTCTGTTACACCCATCACCTGCATGTCCTCTCTCACCACATCCATAAACCTCCTCTTAGGTCTTCCTCTTTTCCTCTTGCTTGCCTGGCAGCTCTATCTTTAACATCCTTCTCCCAATATACTCAGCATCTCTCCTCTGCACTTGTCCAAACCAGCGAAATCTTGCCCCTCTGACTTTGTCTCCCAACCGTCCAACTTGAGCTGACCCTCTAATGTACTCATTTCTAAACCTGTCCATCCTTGTCACACCCAATGCAAATCTTAGCATCTTTAACTCTGACACCTCCAGCTCTGTCTCCTGCTGTCTTGTCAGTGTCACCATCTCCAACCCATATAACATAGCTTGTCTCACTACCATCCTGTAGATGTTCCCTTTCACTCTTGCTGATAACAGTCTGTCAGAAAATTACTCCCAACACTCTTCTCCACCCATTCCACCCTGCCTGCACTCTCTTTTTCACCTCTCTTCCACAATCCCCGTTACTCTGTACTGTTGATCCCAAGTATTTAAACTTATACACCTTCGCCAACTCTACTCCCTGCCTCCTCACCATTCCACTGACCTCCCTCTCATTCACACATATGTATTCTGTCCTGTTCCTACTGACCTTCATTCCTCTCCTCTCTAGAGTATATCTCCACTCCTCCAGAGTCTCCTCAATCTGCTCCCTACACTTGTTACAGATCACAATGTCATCAGTAAACATAATAGTCCATGGGGACACCTGTCTAATCTTGTCTGTCAACCTGTCCATCACCAGTGCAAATAAGAAAGGGCTCAGAACCGATCCCTGATGTAATTCCACCTCCACGCTGAATGCATCCATCACTCCTACCGCAGACCTCACCACTGTCATACTTCCCTCGTACATATCCTGTACAACTCTTCCGTACTTCTCTGCCACTCCTGACTTCCTAATGCAATACCACAACTCCTCTCAGGGCACCCTGTCATATGCTTTCTCCAGATCTACAATATCTTAATGGCTTGTTTTTTACTCTGAATACACATTGGCACCTTTGGGATCTTCTATAGACAGTCGTGTGCCTTTCCCAATCAGGTCAACTGGTGACAGGTGCACTCCAAACAAGGTGTAGAAACATCTCAGAGGTGATCAGTAGAATGGGATGCACATGAATCAAATGTCAAGTGTCACAGCAAAGAATTTGAATGTGATATTTCACCTTTTTATTTTTAAGAAATTTGCCACAAATTCTACAATTCTGCATGTGCTCTGTCATTCTGGTGTATTGAGTGTTACTTGATAAATGAAAAAATGAATTTAAACAATTTTAGCATAAGGCTGCAGCACAACTGAATACTTACTAAAAGCACAGTCCCAATAAATAGTATTCACATCTTGCAAGGGTTCACATTTTATGGTTATACTGTATAACATAAAACCACATTGGAGTTAATTTGGCTATTTTGTTATTGATCAACAGGAAGAGATTTTTTAATATCAAAGTGATGTAAGATCTCTGTAAAGTGTTCTAAGTTAGTTACAAAATACACACGCAGTATATGAAAAACAAAGCATGCAAAAAAAATTGCATGAAAAGAGCAAAAGCATGTGGGATCTAGTAATATCATTTAGCATTCAGTTTTTGTTTACTTATTTCCACTTGATGTGCCAGAATTTTGTGCATGTGGGTATTTTTATACTTATGACTTTGTGGTATAAAGTCCAGTGCCTTATCCACTGCTTGCCAATAAACGATTTATATCAAGCATGTACCCAGATTCCTCATGAAATTAGTTTAGTCTCTTCTGTCTAAAAACTATCTTCCCACCATAAGCTTGAGAGGCAGCAAAAGGATTCAAAAGTCTAAGCATTTAGAAAATGCAGTTTAAGTTAAATAAGTTCTAGGCTGTGCATACTGAAAAGACGTCTGTTATATTTAAATAAAATGTAACTGCTCAACATGCTCATTTGGAGTATTACTTGCTGTTCTGTTTAGTGCACAATGATTTGTATGCAGAGGTGCATTCTGAGAAGATACTTCCTAATTCAAATGTCTTCAGAAAGTTTATAATTTTATACTTGGATAAAGAGGATTATATTGGAAACTGATGCATCATACATTTTTAAAGGTATCAACAAAGTTATTAACAATTTTAGATAGATAGATAGATAGATAGATAGATAGATAGATAAATAGATAGACTCCAGCAGGATAATGAGCCAAAACACACAACTAAAATCATCCAAGAATTGCAAAGAACAAAACATTGGACTATTCTGAAGTGGCCCTCTATAAGCCCTGATTTCAATCCTATCAAACCTCTATAAAAAAAGAACAGCAACATGCATTCTGGAGAAAGCCCCCTTCAAACCTGACACAGCTGGAACAGTTTGCTCAGCATGAGTGGGCCAAATGACCTGTTGACAGGTGTAGTGGTCTCATTGAGACCTCCAGGAATTGCTCGTTTAGAGTGATTGTCTCTAAAGGTTGTGCAACAAAATATTAGGTTAAGGGTCCCATCATATTTGTCCATGCCATTTTCATTTGTGTTATTATTTGAAAAAATTCTGTTGAATCAAAACTCTAAAGCAAAGCCTGATTTTTGTCAAATATGGAATAAACAATGAAGGTGACAATGACGTTTATCATTTTTAAGTTATTTCAGAGACAATAGTGGGTTCTTCTTTTTTTGTGGAGGGGTACCAACAAATTTCACCACATCTATATTTAATTAAATAATATTCCTAACATTATACCTCTGCCTAATGGCTGGCTCTTTTAAAAATAAACTTAGCATGTCAATCTACCCATTTACTGCTGAACCTGATTAATCTGTATAGGTTCTGGGGGCTGCAGCCTAGTCTGGCAGCACTGGTTGGGAAGCATAAACCAACCTTAAACAGAACATCAGTCCATCGCAGAGCACATTCACACACACAAACGCCCAGAGTCACCCATTCAAAGCCAGTTCAGAGTTGCCAATTAACTTATCACTGATGCCTCTGGGATGTGGGAGGAAAACTCACAGCCTATCGTCCCACTCACCTCAGTTGGTCTGTTTCATAAAGGTCAGTTCATTTTACTGTATTTAGAAAACATGGAAGTTTCAACAAAACTATTGTTGTTATTTATTCAACCAAGCAGGCGCCTCATTCATCCTTTTCAAAAATTTGCAGGTAGGTAGGTAAACATTATGAGGAAGATTAAAAGGGAATCCTCTTCATTTTGCAGATATAGCTACATGACAGATACATAATATCTGGACTTTGCATTAGTGTCTTACTTGCAACCGTACTGTATATAATTAAATTCTCAAAACATAGTAAGTGCACTTGTATATCTATTATTATATTAACAGTAAAGCACAAAAAAACCTCAATAGATGCAGTATGTTAAATCTTTCTTTTATAAATGCGTATTCTGCTTCACTCTACCATCTGTAACTTGAAATGTGCAATAGGCAGATTCTCCGTCAAGGTTAATTCACACAGATATACTGAATGCTTCAGAAGCCAAAGAATCCAAAGAACAGCAGAATTATTTATGGATTTTTTGATGATTGCGCCCATAGATGTAAAATACTTTTATATCTGCATAGGACCTGCATTTGACAGCTGATATCTGCTATAAATGAACTGTGCACCTAACAATCTCCTGATGCGTCAGACCTGTAATGGGAGTTTCATTCTCCTCTCTATGTGGTGGTGCATCAATATTATTTTGTTTTACATCTATATTGTGGTGTACCATGCTTTACCTGTTTGTTTCATTTGCCATTACAGTTATTTTTTTGTTTCTATTTAAATAGGTAATTAAATATCTAATTTCAAACTATTTAGATGAAGATGTTTATTTCTCAAGGGGTTCATATGTGAAACAGTAGCAATTTGTTCACTTGCTGTTCTATACTGCCTTTAACATAAATTGTCAATCAAATAATCTAATAAAATATTGAACAAACTGAGCTTATCATAAAGAACCACAATTTTTAGGGCACACAGAAGAAGAAACAGCAAGTGCTTGTTCTTTGTGGACAAAAGATAAAAAGTGGAACAAAAAAAAAACAAAATTAGAAGAGCAAACGCTGAAAAGACACTAAATGATTGTCGAAATAATGGCTGGAGTCAAGTCGTCATTGCAGTGCATTACTTTTACTCCTAAAAGATGAAGGCCAATGTGTCAGACAGCTACAGCTGTACTCATACAAACACTATTTCACAAATAAGACTACATTTTAGTATACACTGTTAATTAATCCATCCGCTAATACCTGAGGCAACATGCATTTTTTTTAAATAATGCTTTATTAATGGCTGGGTTGTGTGGTTCCTCATCAATATTGTAATACCACCCCAAACAGAGGGTCTACTATCACAAAATCTTGCAATAAACATACCTGCTGACCAAAAGACATGAGATCAGCTATTGTTTCCTCCACAAAGCTCAACCCCTTATGGGACAACTGCATAAATTCGTGCAAAACACCAAAAATTGGCCTGAAGAAGAGGCCTGAGTTGCCTCGAAAGCTTGCATATTGTAATCTTTTTAGTTAGCCAATAAAAGGTGTCATTT
Source organism: Erpetoichthys calabaricus (assembly GCF_900747795.2). Classification (NCBI taxonomy): domain Eukaryota; kingdom Metazoa; phylum Chordata; class Cladistia; order Polypteriformes; family Polypteridae; genus Erpetoichthys; species Erpetoichthys calabaricus. Next base: position 38,398,272 of record NC_041399.2, read on the forward strand.
TGCTTGGCTTTTCTCTCCCTTCAGATAAGAAACTGCACTATAGCTAGAAGTACCGCTCTCTTGCACAAGGTTTGTTTTGCACCCTTGTATGCTATTTCATTTATTTTGTTTTTTCATCTCCAAATTTACCAGGATTACCGTCTGGTACCCCAACCCTTTTCCTGACTGTTTCTCTATTTTTACTGTATACATAGTTATGCACATGTGAGAAAGGAGGAAGCTGGGAACCCTTAGTTAAAATGGGGGCAGATTATGCAGTGTCACACATGTGTGCATGGGAGGCAGTTGGAAGGACCAAAAGAAGGTAATTCCACGCCAGGCCAGGGGGTGGCAGGGTGCAGTAAACCTTTCTCTTTTATCCCTGCAGACCAGACATGTGAAATTATGTCTGATTCCGATGATGTCTCTTCTGGTTCCGCCCGATCCAACACCCTCCATCACCCCCTTACCCAATTCTTCAAAAAATGTCACTTCCAGTTCCGGCTCTAAGAACATCACTTCTGGCTCTGGGCCCCAGTGATGTCACGTCCGCCAACCTGCCTTAAAAGCAAAACAACATCCACTTTGTACTCAGTTCTGTTTTGGATTCAACCTGTATACTTATGTGTTGCCAAATTCTCAATTCGTGTAAACTTATTCAAGTTTACGGGTGGCTGCCCCAACCTCTTTTCGTGCCAAGGTTTATTCATTTTACAGCGGTTACACACGTATTAATCTCTCCCTTTGTTGCAGTCCCCGAGTAGAGGAGTAGACCAGTGTCAAATCCTGACACACTTCCGGTATGGCTGAGAAACCTTGCCCTATTCTGTCTGTCTGGCATATAAACCATAATTTGATAATGATCAACGTTTATCCTGTAACTGCCAGTGCCATTACAGCCGCAGTAGATAGATAGATAGATAGATAGATAGATAGATAGATAGATAGATAGATAGATAGATAGATAGATAGATAGATAGATAGATAGATAGATAGATAGATAGATACTTTATTAATCCCAATGGGAAATTCACAGTAGCATCCTTTGGAGGAAAAAACATGTGTTAAAGGGCTCAGCATTTTGTGTTCTCTTTATTGTTCTTTCTTTGTCATTATTGTCACAATTAAATGGGGTGTGGCAGACCCGAAACATTCATCGTATTCTGTTTTTCTTTATTTACAGATCACTATATAAAAGGAGAAGACAACAATAAAGTGTTGGGCTTGGGGTACCAGGAGTGTGGCAGACCCCACACATTCATCCTGTTCTTTTTTATCTTTATTTACTGTACAGATCACTGTATGGAAGGAGACAACAACGATAAAGAGTTGGGCTACAAGCCAGGTCACCCCATATAACTGAGATGCAAAACAAATAAAATAATTGTAGAGATATATTTTCAGACACAAGTTCAGGACAGAACTAACAAAGATGGAGGAGCATCTGCTTTTTAGTTCTTCCGGCAAGAATAGGCAGGTTCAGGTGGACTGACACCAGAAGTGACATCAGAGGTGTTATAACCGTCTGCAGTGGAAGGAAGAGAAAGAGCATTAGGACACAGTGCCAAACCCTGGAGAGATGGTAGAATTAGAGCCCTTCAGCTCTCCCCTGTTCACACACGCATGATATTATATATATATAGTATGGTAACAACACTGACAAGTTACAACAGTCAGGCATGAGTCGCCCATTGAGTGAGCTTACACTCCATGTAAATGAGCAGCTTTAGAGTCAGTGGCAGGTAATAGCAAGGCACCTAAAAGAGACATCCAAAAAAATAGATCCATTCTGGCACTTCAATATATTATATTATGAAGTGAAGAATATTTGAGGTTTTATAAATCATTGGGGTACCAACCCAACTAATCCCCTTCTAATCAAAATAAACAAAGTCCTTTAGGACATACACAACTCAAAAAGAAAGTCAGAGTTCCTCGCACTCATAACTCAACAAAGTTAACCGAGATCACTGTCTCTGGCTCTCGAGTAGGTCACAAGATGCCATCCCTTTCTGGGTGCCCTATTTATATTGTCCCAGACCCAGGAGGGGTGGTGCTTCTCTTGCCTGGTGGGGGCAGGGCTGGGCATCATCTCCATACAATGGGTCCACACTGTACAGGAAACCAGAGATACTGAGAGCGACCTCACCCCCTCCTGGTCAGTGGTGCCTGGCTTACCTGAACCCCTCAGAAAATCACGAAGTGTGCATGCGTGACAATATATATGTCAAATGCAAAACAAATTACATGTTAATACTCTGTATTTATTATTGTAATTTTAATACTCTATTATTTAAAAAATCATTTGGTTGTATATGTTGATCTTAAACTATAAGATTTTAAGTTTATAAGCATTTAATTAAAGACATGACCTTAAAACTCATACATTGCAATATGCAAAGCTTAGACTCAAACGTTATTTTAGTCAATACTGTCACATATTCAAAGTACAGTGGAATTCTTACTTTCCCTAATGTATGTAACATTGAAACAATTTATTGATTTGGATCAGAGACTTTTAGACTCTGTTTCATGCAGTGCATCTGAATGGTGTATTTGTAGCATTCAAGGGAAACAGAACATAAGAGCTTAACAGAAAAGATGGACTTTTAGTTTGTTTTAGACTGTAACCTGTAGATGACTTGTGCATTAAAAAAGCCAGCTCATCCATGCTTATCTGCATGTTGGGCAAAAGAAAATGTCATTCCTGGCTTTCGGCTATAAAATTACCGAACTGGACACAAGCTAGTGTAGTCAGGAAAGATGCAGCCAGTTCAGTAATTTTTTCTTTTCTTGCACAGACTTCATCTTATCCTTGGGAAATGCCAGTTTAGCTTGTGCTGTCAGTACTGATTGGAAACATGTGGGGGAATCTAATGAGGTTAATCAGAGAGTCAGGAAAGAGGACACTAAAAGAGCCTGATGACACAAAGGTAAAAGCCAAAGTTATTGCTTCAGGAAATATATACCCATAGTTTTATAAGGCTAGAGCAACTTGCCAGAAAGCATTATAACATCTCCTGGACTGCTCAAGTGTCTGAATTTCATGCAGTCTATGAAATTGCTATTCCGAAGCAGATGCCGCACAAAATTTAAATTCTTCTCACTTTGGGGATTAGTTATAGCACTAATACAGTACACTGTATACTCACCTTATTCATATTCCAACAACAAATCCATTCATAATAATTTTGCAATATAAAACAGAATGAAATCACAGCTGAATGCTAAATGTTTGCATTAAATTGCAGCTAATACTCATCTATTATTTAAATTTAAAACTGTTCATATAAACCTACAAAGACAATTGTATCACAAGGGTTTGTTTTGATTCTGTACGTCGCATTTACCAGATTCATCTCTAGTACACTTTGAGACCTTGGCTACTACTGCAGACTGGTTCCAGACATCACCATTACCCATATGGAGTTCTGTTCACATGAACAGTTTATAGCACATCATAAGATAGAAATTGTCAGGAAAATATGTGACTTTTTTTTTTTAAGTTACTTCGTCAATAACCCATTTTTGGAACCTTCATTTTTCATTGCAAGGTTTGCAGAGAGCCAGAGCCCTGGGTGTGATTTTTAACAATGATTGTGATTTCAACCACTTAATCACAGCTTCATTTCTTTATGAAACTCGGAGGACAAACAATGTTGTATGTAATGGCCTAGACTCTAGAGAACATGCTGCACCACTCGTGATGAGGCTTGCATAGTGGGGCTCAGATTGAACAAGTAGAGTGAAAGAACAGACACCCTCAAAAGAGCAAATAGCTGCCTGAACTGACTGAATTTTCCCACGCCCTGAATGACTAAGATGGTAGGTTTTCTTCACCCCATATTGGGTATGGGGCTGAGTTTGTGTTTTGGAAGCTGGCAATGGGTTCAGTAGGTATTCAGACCTGTTCACTTTCTTCACACTTTTTTGTCTTGTAGATCTAATTTAAATTTGATAAATTCTCCTTTTTTACCCATCAATCCGCACACCATAGCCTATAATGACAAGGTGAAACCTGTTTTCAGAAAGGTTTGCAAATTTATTAAATATCAAAAACTGAAATTTCTCATTTATATAAGTATTCCGATCCTTTGCTTTGATACTCCAAATTGTGTCTATAATGTGATTGGAGTCCAGATGTAGCAAATGAAATTGATTGGACGTCATTTAGAAAGGCACAGAGCTGTGTATATAAGGTCCCAGATTTCATACTGAACATCAGGACAACAGCCAAGCCATCAAATCCAAGGAACTCTCAGTAGACTTCCATGATCAAATTGTAAAGACGCATAGATCAGGGAAAGGGTATAAAATGATGTGTAAAGGTTTGAGTGTTCCAAGGAGCAGAATAGCTTCAATAATTGTAGAGAAAAGCCAAGCAAAATGACACCTTTTATTGGCTAACTAGAAAGATTACAATATGCAAGCTTTCGAGGCAACTCAGGCCCCTTCTTCAGGCAAGATGTAATACAGAAACTGAAGTTTCCTATGTTTATATACACACTCTAGGACAAGAAACAACATTGGTAAATATTTAAATGAGAGATTTTGAATGTAAAAAATTAATAGATTCATTCAGGCTAGGGTTAATTTAGCAAGAGAGAAAAGAACAATATATTGTCAAGATCTCTGGATAAGATAACTGTCCAACAAAGTCTTTTGAAGTTTGTAATGAGTTTTTTCAAAACAATGTGGGTCTGTAGACAGGTTGTCTGTCATTCTGAGAGATGTAAACAATCCTCATATCTGGCCGTAAAACTCTTGTCTTTATTCAATCCATGTTGTAAAGTATTAAATTTTAGCATGAGTTTAACTTCCCATTCTTTTCTCTCTTGCTGTGTTTTGAAGTTGCCCATAAGCACTGTGACCTTAAAGTCCTTCTCACAGTGTCCATGGCTGTTGAAGTGGGCCGCCACAGGAACATCTGTGTTGCCATGTTTAATGTGGAACCTGTGTAAGTTCATTCTCTGGCGGAGTGTTTGTCCTGTTTCTCCCACATAGAGTGCAGTGTCAGGACATTTCATGCAGAAAATTAGGTAGACTACATTAGATGATCTGCAGGAAAATGATCCCTTGATGTGATGTTCAAGTCGGCAGTGTGGTATAACTATACAGTCTGTATCATAGATGTGGGCACATGTTTTGCATCTTTTCTGTAGGCATGGAGATGTGCCATTTTCTGTTGGTTCACTTAGGGAGCCTCGGACAATTAATTGTTGAAGGTTTGGTGGTTGTCTGTATGCCCGGAGGGGAGGTTCAGGAAATACATTTTTCAGTGTTTGGTCATTGTTTAGTATTGGCTGAAGTTCTTTTATAATTTTTCGAAGTGTTTCAAGATGTGGGTTGTAGGTGACAACAAGGGGGATGCGATCCTTATTGTCTTTGTTTTTATATTCCAGAAGGTTGTCTCTGGGTATGGCAGTAGCTCTTCTTATTTGAGTGTCTGTTGTTTTCGGGGTGTAACCTTGTTTGATGAAATCTTGTCTGAGCTCCTGCAGTTGTTGATCCCGGTCTGTTGGGTCTGAGCAAATACGATTGTACCGTATTGCTTGGCTGAAAATAATGGAGCGCCTTATATGCTTGGGGTGGAAGCTATCATTTTTCAGGTAGGTCCGTCTGTCTGTCGGTTTGTGAAAAATAGAAGTTACAAGGGTGTTGTCTTTCAGTTGAACGGTGGTGTCAAGGAAGCTGACTTCTGTTTTTGAGTAATTCAGCTTCAGCTTTATGTTGGGGTGAAAACAATTATATTCATTATGAAAATGGAGGAGGTCCTTTTCACTGGCAGTCCAGATTATGAAGATGTCATCTATGTAACGGAGATACAACATTGGTTTTACGATGCACATTGACATGAAATCTTCCTCCAATTTTGCCATAAAAAGATTTGCATAGTGAGGTGCAAACCGACATCCCATTGCAGTCCCCATTTGTTGTAAGTAGCAATCCTGTCCAAAAGAGAATAGATTATGTGTCAGAGTGAATTTTATCATTTCTATTACTGACTTACATCTTGCCTGAAGAAGGGGCCTGAGTTGCCTCGAAAGCTTGCATATTGTAATCTTTCTAGTTAGCCAATAAAAGGTGTCATTTTGCTTGGCTTTTCTCTACATTCATAATGGCTAACACGGTACAACACCCTAGTACTACTTCAATAATTGTGAAATGGAAGAAGTTTGGAACCATCAGGACTCTTCGTTGAGTTAGCCTTCTAGCCAAACTGAGTAACAGGACAAGAACAACCTTTGTTAGGGAGGTGACCAAGAACCCAGTGGTCTAACAGAGTTTTAAAACTCCTCTGCTGAGATGGAAGAACCTGTAAGAAGGACAACCATCTCAGCAGCACTCCATTAATCAGGCATACATAACAGCCCACTTAGAGTTTGACCAATGGCATTTAAAGGATTCTGACCCAAAGATTTTTTTGGTTTGATGTGACAAAAATTTGGGCAGAACTCCAAGCACTATGTCTGGTGAAGGTCAGGCATTGCTCATCTCCTGTGCATCAAACCTGTGGTGAAGAATAGTGGTGGCAGCAACAAGCTATGGGAACTTCTGCCTGGAAATAGTAGTGGCAGGGACATGAAGACTGATTAGAATTGAGAGAAAGATGAATGCAGCCAAATACAGAAAGGTCCTTGAAGAAAACCTGCTCCAGAGTGCATACAGTCTCAGACTGGGACAACGGTTCAACTTTCAGTCCAACAATGACCAACAGCATGCAGCCTGGAGTGGCTATGGGACAAGTCTCTGAATGTTCTTAAGTAGCCCAGCCAAAGCCTGGGCTTAAGCCCAACATAACATCTTTGTGGAGACACGAATATGACAATTTACAGATTTTGCGAGGATGTGCCAGGAACAATAGAATAAAATGCAAATCCTGGTATGCAAAGCTTGTAGACATTTAACCAAGAAGACTCAAAGCTGTAATTGCTGCCAAAGGGGCTTCTAAAAACTACTGAATGGAGGGTCTGAATACTTATATGAACGATAGATTTCACTTTTAGATTTTCAATGAATTTTCAAATGTTTCTGCAAACATGTTTTCACTTTGTCACTATAGGTTATTGAGTGTAGATTCATGGGCAAAAATGGCAAATGTATCCATTTGAAATTAAATTGACCACAGAATAAAGTGTGCAGAAAGTGAAGGGGTATGAATACTTTCAGAATTTACTGTAAGATGCTATGTAAAGAGAGGCACCTGAGGAAGGAGATCACATTTACACCTGTTGCAAGGAACATTCAAGAGAGAAAGACATTATTGTATTCCTAATGTTTTTATATTTGCCCGTGAGACATTGTTAGCATTATCATTCAAAGGTTTTTCTTTCATGCTTTACAGTAGATGTGTGTTTATTTAGATAGATAGATAGATAGATAGATAGATAGATAGATAGATAGATAGATAGATAGATAGATAGATAGATAGATAGATAGATAGATAGATAGATAGATAGAATACTTTATTAATCCCAAGGGGAAATTCACAGTTTTTTTTCACAATCCCCATATTTCACTGGGTGTTTAACAATACACAGTGATTAATATTCACCTTTGCACACATACTGAATTATTTTTATGCTCTTGCTATTCTATTATCATCTTGACATGGTTTGGGTGTTTAAGTGTGCTATGCAAATAAAATATAGTATTGTTATAATAATTTTATTATTCCTGACTGAAGCTGACTGTACTGTGCTATTTATTAAATTTTACTGTCAAACTACTCCAAAGCTACTCCTAATTAATTTTAATTTTTTAAATTTGTACACTTTTCTCAGTTTCAATTTTACTCTGATGTATTCGTCACATGAATCTTCTTATGCTGAATGATTATCTTTTTGATTTAATTGTTCATATTGTTATGTTACCTGCCTGTGTGCAGACTGTGATCAAGAGCATTCAGGGGAGTTTCTGTCTTTCTCATGTTGCTCTGTGTAAATACAACAGAACCAAAGAAGAAGGTATCAGTCCAAAGCAAAGCAGTGATGTGCCAAGCTAAAATATTCAAAACATTGTTGCCTTTATTACAACACACTGCACTACGAATGCTCTCATTTTAACATTTTGTAATACAACAGAAAACAATTTCTTATACTTGTTTGAAGCAAGGGTAGTGTGGGGCAGAGTTTATCCCAACAGAGTTGGCCCCAAGCTGCCAATCAACCATTAGCAGAGCATGCGTGTCCTTTTCAGAGCCCACTCTTTTCAATGACAAATAGATTGCTTTTGGTGTTCAGGTTTTGACTCTTGCTATTTTGTTTTTGATTTGTTTTACATCCTTTTATTACTAAAAATGAGACTTGCAAGTGAGAACAGCAGTAACATGAATTACCTGATGCATGACACATGTTCCACAGTTTCACCATGTGCTTGTTGCTTTGATATATATATACTGTGTGTATGTATGTATATATATATATAATATAATGAACCGGAGACATCAAAAAGGTTTGGGGCAGCCACCCATATATTATGCCCTGGCTGCAAATGGGTAGATTTAGTGAGTTGTTCACAGGTCAGAGTCCAAAACAGAACTGATGGAGAGGTGTAAAGATGGCGACTTTAAAAGCCGAGCCCGGAAGTGATGTCATTGGGACCGGAAGTGACGTGATTGCTGGCACCAGAACTGGAAGTTATGTCATTGCTGGTGCCAGAACCAGAAGTGATGTCATCATTGGCGTCGGAAGCATGTGAGATTTCCCGTAGATGGTGTGCAGAGGATTGAGAGAGAAAGTCAGTGCTCCTTGCCATCTCCTGGTCTGGCATGGAACTACCATTATTCAGGCCCTTTAGCCACCTCCCATATGCACGTGTTTGACAATATATATATATATTGGTGTCTAAGAGGAATACTCAGACATATAACCGTGTTCACATTAGTCAGCCAAGTGGGCTATTTCTTTAGTTTAAGGCCAAAATGTCAGAATGGATGGCACTATAATATCTCTCTATTATATAAAAAAATCGTCAGATGAGACAAGACTTTATTCAAGAGATTTTTTCAAATCCTGTGAGTTGAGACCTTGGTCATGAGATTTTTTCAAGTCACGCCCTCCACTTGACCAAATTCAACCACACACACGGTCTTCTCACCTCTCATTCGTGTGGATGCTTTTGATAGACACAGTTCCTGCTCTCTCATCTCTTATAAATTTTAATGTTTTCCTCACTTTAAGTTCCCAAATAAAAAAGACGTATCATGTCCAAATCTCATTGAAGAATTTCATCACGAAGGGTTATCAGCAGAAGAAATGAGTACACGGGCAATCCTAGCACCGAGAAACAATGAAGTCAAACGAATTAAAGACAAAATTGTTGATCGGTTACACGCAAATTGGTTAAATGCATATCAATAGATTATGCTGAAACAGTTGGTGGTGATCGTGCGGAAGATGAAAACGTCAACTTACAATATCCCGAAGAATATCTACAACCGTTAACACCATTCGGTCTTCCACCACATGAATTACTGTAGAAAGAAGGATGTATCCTAGAAAGGTAATGTAGTATATCTTCCACGGATAACATTAGACAACAAAGGAGATCTTGATATGCCATTCATATTAAAATGTTAACAGTTTCCTTTTAGAATAGCTTTTACAAAGACAATTAACAAATCTCAGAGACAAACATTTGAAAAAGTCATTTTATTTACTAGAGAGAAAGAAACAAAATTCAATCACGGGCAGTTATATGTTGCTTTGTCACAATGAATCAAAATTCAATGCAATATTGATGAAAATTGAATTAAAAAAATAGTTTTTACTGAAGTTTTACAGTAAAAGTGTAAGTTTAAAAAGTATTTGAGTGTTAATTTCAAAGCCAAACAGAACAAAATCGTATTACGCAATGAATAACTCTAATGCAAAATGAAACATAATTTACTTTCAAATTATTACGTTTTACTATTTTTTTAATATGGTTAATTACTTGCAGTAATATAAGATAGTTCTATTATGCATATGTAATAATTCACATGAAAATAACAATCTGTTTAAATTGTACATTCACATCCCCATACGTGAGAGGCAGAACTGCAAAGTGGCTAGCGCGTAGTGGCCACCCAGGGGTTGGTGAGCGAAGCGAGCAGGATGCAAAGCCCCCTAGTTTCTTTAAAATATGTTATTTGTAATTACATTTTATATAGTATGTAACCCATATGTAAATGGAGTGTGTCAGCTAAACTTCAACTAGAATGATGATAATGTCAGTTGTTGAAAAATTTGCTTCTGTTACTAATAACTCCTTGCTTATGATGTAAAATATTTCTTTGGTGTAGTAATAGCCATGAGCAAGGCCCTGAGTATGTACAGTATGTTCATTTAACATACCTTGGTTTATACCAATGTTAATATGAATTATAGCTTTTATATATTTACATCTTATGATGCTGAAAATTAAATAAAATTAAATCAAAGGGAAAAAAGCAAGCAATAAATAGAGGTACTTCCAAATAGTCAGGAATATAATAAAAAGTATTGCCTCCAAGGTTAAATATGAAAGTATACTCTATATCTTATTTTACTTTAGTCAACTGTAACAATTACAGGTCTATATAAAAAAATGTACTCTAAGTATACAGTATGTGAATAATCTTAAATGAACTGTTGAATTTAAAGAAAACTCATTATGACTCAAATAAAAAATAGCTTATCCAGTTAGTTATATGAAATACTACAATTAAACAAATAGTAAAATTACAAACTTATATCAAATTCAATGTCTCAGTGCTTCTCTTCCACTGTGCCTACTATGCTTATATTAAATGTCAACTAAAATGTGTCACCATGCCATTTGTAAACTCCTTTAAATCTTCACAGTGAGGTGTATGAACCCACACTCCCTCTTATGCCCAGTACTCAATTCATAGCCCAAAACGGAGGCTCAAAACTATAGTGGCTGCTTCACTTGCCTACCGCAAGCAGTAAAACATTACTACAGTAAAGAGTTTGTTGAACAGCAAAAAGAATGAAAGGTGAGCATGGAGTGAAGTGCTGACAGACAGAGGCAATGATCCACTGGTATATTGAAACTGCATCAAGCAGGATAAGGCAGAATGAAGAAATATTGTTCTCCTTAGATGTCCAAGAGGGTTTCTTGATCCACTTTTGGGTTACCTTGCACGGAAGTCAGTCTCTTTGTGCAGATTAATGACAAGTGTTAACAAAATGGTAAAACGCTTTGTCAAGCAGTGTTATCAAACAAATCTACTGCTGAAGTGAAACTAATGTTCACCCCCATCTGGTTCTCATAGCTAATGCCAATATACCCCTCATTCCACGGTGTTCCACTTTAATTGTCTCAACCCCCACCTTTTATCAGAGGAATTATTTGATTTAGGGTGCTCTGATTTACCAATGAAAGTAATGCAATTATAACTAATGACATGATATGGACACTAAAGTTAGGTTTTGTGCTACGTGAGCTTGCTCAAATGTATCTCTTAAAAGGGAACCTCGTAAAATTATGGAAATAAGTAAATATGTTTACACTGCTAATTTTTATACACTTTAATTATGAACATCGATGAATTATTCCTAATGCTTTTTGTATGTTACTTTGCAGGTCTTTATACATTTTAATCAGGGGTACACTAAGTTTTGATCATGATGAATATCATCTTCTAGAGTGCTCCTTGAAGCTAAACAATATTGCTGTTTTAACATAAATGTGCTGAAGATTGGGGATCTTGATAATATTATGCTTTTTTTTCTAATGTGAAAAGAAACAGTGGCATAAGTTATTCCTTCACACAGAACCTACTTTTTGCCAGCTGGCATTAGAACTTTGTCAAGATTTCTGTTTATCTTCTAATCTTACCAGAGATCTTGCAGTTTGTGTAAAATTTACAATTTCTGCTCAGCTATAATTCTTGTCTAAGGTCACACACATTTCCTAATTTTCTTTTTATCTAACTAAATACAACCACAGTGAAGGCAATAACTAAGAAATAGAAGCTCGCTGACTCGCAAGAAATGTTTCCATCTTTCAAGCACTCACATTTTTAACAATATAAACACTCAGGTTTAGAGAGAGATTTTTAGTGGAATAAAAGCAAAGCACAGCAAGACAGCATCTTGCTCTCCATTATCTGTAGGGTATGCTTTCAAAATACTGAGAAATAACCTCTTTTTCGTCTCACATTTTCAGCTAAACCAATTTAGCACTCAGCAGCGCTGCCTCTGTGCACTTCTGATGTTATCACTGCTCTTTTCAGTAAAGATTTCTGCACTGATAGCACCGGGTATTGTGAGAGAGATCAATATTTTATGAACCCTGCTTTGAGAAATTTGGAGGTCAGAAGCAAGGTTGTCAGTAGAACTCTAGCCTATTAAAATGTTAGGAAAAAAGTTCAATTTATTGTGCTTTATTGTGCTTTCTCAATGGATTGCATGTGGTCTTTTACGGTTATAAATGCAGTGTGACTGCATTACATTTGTATAATTGCATTGTTTACATGCAATTAGTAATTAATTGTTTATAAGTAAAGTTTGTTAAATAATCAAAATGATATTATTCATTGTTATTTTACAGCTGTGTGATGTGGTCATTCATATTACTATCTCACAGTTTCAGGTTTTCATGGCTGTGAGGGTTTAGTCCGAGTTCTCATTTTCCTGGCAGATCCTCGAGATGTGTGCATTAGATTAATGAGTGACTATAAATGACCCGGTGTGGGTATATGAACAATGGTTCCTGTCTTGCACCCATTGCTGCCAGAGGAAGATTAAACTCCTGCAACCATTTAATAGGAAAACATTGATCCATTATGAAGGTTACCTCGTTATAAAATAATTAATTTTACATTAAAACTTGGAGCCATGGTAGACAAAAATAATCAGGACAGGATATTTTTACAATTGCAAAAATAATAGTTAGAAACTACAGGACAAACATGAAAAAAGAGAGGATATGAAATATGAAAACAAGTACTGTGCACTAATATAACCCAGCCACAGGAGATGCACAGACTAGTGTGTTTCTTTGTGCTGGTCCCAAGCTCGGATAAATGGGAAGGATTACATCAGGAAGGGCATCCTGTGTACAATTTTGCCAGAGCAATATGCTGACAATGATACAAATCTCCATACTGGATTGGTCGAGCCCTAGGTTAACAACGGCCACCACCAGTACTGTTAGCCAACAGGGTGCTGGCAGAAATTGGGCTACTGCTGGCTGAAGAAGAAGAAGAGCGGAGAGACATGTCTGGAGGCAGGAGGAGAGGAGGAAGGTAAAGAGAGTGGAACTGAGGGTAGGAACTTTAAATGTTGGCAGTATGACTGGTAAGGGGAGAGAGTTAACCAATATGATGGAAAGAAGGAAGGTTGATATATTGTGCGAGACTAAATGGAAGGGGAGTAAGGCCAGGTGGATCGGAGGTGGATTCAAATTGTTCTATCATGGTGTGGATGGGAGGAGAAATGGGGTGGGGGTTATTCTGAAGGAACAGTATGTCAAGTGTTATGGAGATGAAAAGAGTGTCAGACAGAGTAATGATTATGAAGCTGGAAATTGGAGGTATGATGATGAATGTTGTTAGAGCATATGCACCGCAAGTTGGGTGTGCAATGGATGAGAAAGAAGATTTCTGGAGTGAGTTGGATGAAGTGATGAACAGTGTATCCAAGGGACAGAAAGTGGTGATTGGAGCAGATTTCAATGGATATGTTGGTGAAGGGAACAGAGGCGACGAGGAGGTGATGGGTAGGTATGGTGTCAAGGAGAGGAATGAAGAAAGTCAGAAGATAGTGGATTTTGCAAAAAGGATGGGCGTAGCTGTAGTGAATACGTATTTTAAGAAAAGGAAGGAACATAGGGTGATGTACAAGAATGGAGGAAGATGCACACAGATAGATTATATCTCATGAAGAAGAGTCAATCTGAAGTAGATTGAAGACTGCAAAGTGGTGGCAGGGGAAAGTGTAGTTAGGCAACATAGGATGGTGGTCTGTAGGATGAAGTTGGAGATCAAGAAGAGGAGGAGAGTGAGGGCAGAGCATAGGATCAAATGGTGGAAGTTGAAAAAGGAAGACTGCACTTTTATTATTTGCAATGTTGATGGACAGGTTGACAGATGAGATTGGACAGGAGTCCCCATGGACTATGATGTTTGCTGATGACATTGTGATCTGTAGCAAGAGTAGGGAGCAGGTTGATGAAACCCTGGAGAGGTGGAGATATGCTCTAGAGAGAAGAAGAAAGAAGATCAGTAGGAACAAGACAGAATACATATATGTGAATGAGAGGGAGGTCAGTGGAATGGTTAGGATGCAGGGAGTAGAGTTGGCAAAGGTGGATGAGTTTAAATACTTGGGATCAACAGTACAGAGTAACGGGGATTTTGGAAGAGAGGTAGAAAAGAGAGTGCAGGAAGGGTAGAATGGGTGAAGTGTGTCAGGAGTAATTTGTGACAGGCGGGTATCAGCAAGAGTGAAAAGGAAGGTGTACAGGATGGTAGTGAGACCAGCTATGTTATATGGGTTGGAGACAGTGGCACTGACCAGAAAGCAGAAGACAGAACTTGAGGTGGCAGACCTTAAGATGCTAAGATTGGCATTGGGGGTGACGTGGATGGACAGGATTAGAAATGAGTACATTGGAGGGTCAACTCAGGTTAGAAGGTTGGGAGACAAAGTCAGAGAGGCGAGATTGCGTTGGCTTGGACATTTGCAGAGGAGAGATGCTGAATATATTGGTAAAAGGATGTTAAAGATAGAGCTGCCAAAGAGGAAGGCCTAAGAGAAGGTTTATGGATGTGGTGATAGAGGACATGCAGGTGATGGGTGTAACAGAGCAAGATGCAGAGGACAGGAAGATATGGAAAAAGATGATCCACTGTGGCAACCCCTAACAAGAGCAGCCAAAAAAAGTAGAAGACTGTGTACTAATATGTAGGAACAAAATGTGAGTTAAGAAAATACAAAAATTCAGCAGTTGCAAAAGCTAAATTTACAGTGCCTATAAAAAGTATTCACGCCCTTAGAAATTTTCACATTCTACTGGTATAAAACATTGACTGATAATGGATTAATTTGGCTATTCTTGACACTGATCAGCAGAAAATGACTTTTTAAGGTTAAAGTGAAAATAGATCTCTGCAAAATGGTCTAAATTAATTACAAATATAAAACAAAAAATTATTGATTACCACATTTAATATGACGCACCTAAAGAGAGTGTAAACTGAGCATGTCAAAATACAGGGACATCCTGGAGGAACACCTAATGGCCTTGCCCACAACAGTTGTACAACAATAAAATGTGAACATTTCCAAGGGGGTCAATGCGTACTTCTTATAGGCACTGTAAATAGAAAGTACTGCCTTTAAAGAGAGCATAACTGGGTAAGTGATAGAAAAACATGAAACAGCAATAGCTGAGTGGGGTGTAGGATTTTATGGTTACTCATGTGCATTTCAATTAGTTTTAAAAAGAACTCCTCTGTTATTGTCTTCTTAGGTTCCTTAAACAAATGCTGGCAAGCTTAATAATTTGTGCAACAGGAACATTAGATTCTCCTCTCTACCCGTGCTCTCAAAAAATCACTTTCAACCGATTGTACAAAGATAATAAATTTGTAGTAAATGTTTATTTAAATTACTCTGACAATCTGAAAACTTTATATGACATAAGGGAAGGAGGAAAGTGCATTGTGAAAAACCATTTAATACTGTTCATGACAGGTAAACTGGCTGACAAGATAAGGCAAGCGTAAATATTGCTCTGTGAGAAATGTAAGCAGAAGGTCACATGATGAGCAGCAATGCACATATATTACAGCATTTATAAATATAATGGCATGTTGTTGACTCTCGTCTTGAGTCACTGTCGCCACATCAATGTTCAAATTTAAAAACTCATTCTCAAAAGCTAAAAGTCATTCCTCTTGGCTGTGATGGCTAAAAGGATGTCTTTTTTGCTCTAAAATCTATTGGATTGTGCTTTAAGAAGCAATCCAGTCAATTCTCATTTTGTATTGCACTTTCTATCACGATTCACTTCACAAAACAAGTAATGAGATAAGATAAAATAACATATTGTACCCATCTCAAATTTGCTTTAGCTAGTTCATGGTCACAGGGGACAGGGGGCCTGAAAGTATCACCAGTCCATTACAAAAATAAGGAAAGTAATGAAAATGTTACCCAAAATAAAAATTGTGGTGAATGTGCAAAAAGAAATTGCAGTCCAAGTTAAGAGATGTAGAAATGCAGATAGTAAATTTAAAAAATGGGAATGATAATATTAAAAAAATGTAAAATATTAAAAGCACAGTAACATCACATATAAAGAAAGGAGGTTTTATCTTAATTTGAATGTGTAGAGTGAAAAAGTTTTACAGACATAATCTTGAGGAAATGTTATAGGGGTTTTGTATATAGTTATGTAGTGAGTCTTGAGATAGTGAGAATATTGGTTACATGGGCTACTGAGTGTCTCACTACTGTTTTATCATGACATACACCTAACACAACACAAAAGGTACCAACTAACATTATAGGTTATTTTCTTAACACTAGAATCCCTGAAGCCTACGAAAAAGTAATCCTAGACCACCTTAAATTCCTTTGCACCTCTCCATCAGCATATTTTGTTTTGCAAATGTGTCAACTAGCACAAGCAGCAAGACACCTACTATCCCATCCCACACCGATGCAGCTGAAGCTCTCCCAGCTCAAGTCTCTTTATCTGGGTGTGAGGTGCCTGGAGTTGTATAGGGAAAATACAGTGGTTGCTGAGGCAAAAATTTGGGCATGGGAGGAGTTTGGGGAGGCCATGGAGAACGACTTTCGGATGGCTTCGAGGAGATTCTGGTCCACCGTCCGACATCTCAGGAGGGGGAAGCAGTTTTTCTTCACACACAGAGCCATAATCAAATGGAATAAATTACCAAGTAGTGCAGTAAGAGAGTAGGCGACCTTCAAACCTCTGTCTAATTATTTTGGAGAAATCAGGTGAATAAGATTAGAGAGCTTTGTTTTTTTTTTTCTCATACCCCTTGGGGTCAGAGCACAGGGTCAGCCATTGGACAATGCCCCTGGAGCAATTACAGGTTAAGGGTTTTGCTCAAGGGCCCAGAAGAGTAGGATCTCTTTTGGCAGTGACAGGGTTTCGAACCGACAACCTTCTGGATACCAGCACAGATCCTTATGGGTGAAATAATCTTTTCTTGTCAAGCTTTTTCAGTTCTAATGATCGAAATGGAAATTTATATATTAGTCATGTTTTGAAAATAGACAAGAAACAGAATTCAATACAAAACAATATTTTGTACGAGGGGTAGTCAAGCTAAAGTAAGAAAATGGGATTTATTAGAAAATGGAATGAACCTTAACAAAACTGATCATGTTATTTCTCAATGTGGTCTCCACCCTTCTCAATGCACTTGCACCACCTGCCTGGAAGTACCTGGATTCAGGCAGAATAAATGGTGGCAAACCACTAGAGCACCATCTTCTTCACATCGTCATCTGTCTTGAATCGACAACCACCCAAATGTTTCTTTAGCGGCCAAAAAAGATGGAAATCACACAGTGCCAAATATGGTGAATAAGGAGGATGTGGCAATACCTCAAACTTCAGTTTTTCTCCAGACAAGACTTAGTGTTTTTAGCAGTGTGTGGGTGGGCGGGCATTGTCTTACTGTGAAAGGACTCCTTGAAACAGCAGGCCCCACAACTTTGATCGAATAGCAGGCTTCAAATTGGTCTCCAGCAAGTCACAGTAACTTGCACTAGTGACTGTAGTACCCCTCAACATGTAGTGTTTGACAATAACTCGGGTGCACGAGTGGTGGTGAGGACGAGACAAAACCCTTTATTCTGATGGAATCCAGGTACTTCTAGGCGGGTAGTGCAAATGCATTGAGATGGGTGGAGACTACATTGAGAAATGACATGATCAGTTCTGTTAAGGTTTGTTCTGTTTTCTAATAAATCCCATTTTCTAACTTTAGTTTGACACCTCCTCTTATATTAAAAGATAAAATCTAAACTATCTCGAACAATAAATGATACAATTTTAAGAAACCACTAAAACAAAAAAAATCTATGTTCTATTTCTGAAGACTCATATCTTTACATGAAAAACCTTGAAAAAGTGATTTCATCACGAGGAGACTCAGAATCTGGGCAAGGTGAGCTAGGGATGTTAGCTCTTATATTTTAATATGTCATGTCCCATAGTTAAGTGTTGTATCATTTTCATCATAGTAATGAAAATTTAAACACAAAAAGAAAACAATTTCCTGAAGAGCCTGAGGGGCTTTTTTGCCTAGGTCAGCTAAAGACTGAGTAAAGGCAAATGGGCCCCAGAGGTTTGTTTTCTCCTAGAACAATGTCAGTAGGAGTTTCTTTTTTTTTCTCTCTTCAGATTTTTTTGCAAATTGGAGATGCAGCCTGGTGGTTATTTGTATTCTAATCTAATCTGAACAAATCCTTGTAGACTAGCTGTTCAGCAGAAAGAATGTTCATCAAACAGCAAAATAAAATGTTAACTTTAATGTTAGGTTTAACTGACTAAGCCAGATTCATTGTGAAGCTAGTTATGTTTGTGCTACAGCAATGTGTTTGTTTGTTTTACTGCTGCACGGTGACACGTTGAAAGTTATTGTCATCTGCTTCATAATATATACAGTATAGTATACTGTACTTATTTGCTTGTGTATTTAGATCAGTGAAAATAATACAACAAAGACACACACACAAGTAATGTGCATAGGATGCCACAGATGCACCTAACTTTGGTGATCATGTTGATGGTAAGCCTTTCAGACACTCCCTGGCTACATGTAACACTTATTTCCTATTAAATTCAGTCAGGCTTATAATTTTTTTCTGTGTAAATGACAGAGGGAAGTAAACTTCAAATTTTCGTCCATTTTTAATCTGTGAATACAACATGGAATTCCATTAACATCATTATTACTGCTTTGTTTCATATGTTCTTCTTTGCTGTCTACATAAAAGTTCTTTCAGTCTCATTATTCAGTGAAACCTTTCTTCTGAAATAAATAAATAAATATAGACATATACAGTATATATGGAAGAGAAGGTCTGTGATATGGTTTGCATATTTGCAGCTGGAGATTCATAAAAGGAGAAAATTAATCACGTATCATAAAGTACTTTTTATTCCTGAGCTTTCAACCCCTGCCAGAGGCATTGGTGTGCCTTCTTTTTGAATGTTGTATTTGCCGTTGAAATGAAAGTGAGTTTTTTGGCAAAGTGATATTAGGTGCATTATGTCTTTAGTGGACAGTTTGGTTTTAGTCTCTATGGTGGGGTCACTTTCCAGTCTCATTAATAGTGTTTCTGTGGCTAGATGAATCGGATTCATGGTATATAGCGACACAATGTCAAAAGAGACCATGACCTCGTCCTCGGCGATGGATACGTCTTTCAAGCATTGTAATGCCAACTCGGCGCTGTTCACAGAATATACCAAGTCATAAGTTAAATGTTTGAGTAACTGGAAAAGTCTTTTTGACAAGTTGTAAGTTGGTCCACCTATTAGGCTGACCACTGGTCTGAATTTCAGTGTTGTTCTATGTATTTGTGGGAGTCAGTAAAATTCGGGGCAGTTAGCATCATTGGATTTCATTTTGTAATAATTTTGTGTATCTAGGTGGTTGTAATTTCGGAGTTTGGTCAGAGTGGTGTTTATTCTATTAAGCGTGGTTTTAGTTGGGTCATTATTCAGCTGTTGATAACTGTTGGTGTTAGAAAGCATTTCTTCCATAGCTGTGGTGTATTGTTCCTTGTCTAATACAACAGTTGCGCTGCCTTTGTCGGCTGGTGTGATAATGATGCTATTGTCGTTCCGCAGCGATCGTAGAGCTTTCTGTTCTTTTGTCGAAATATGTGTGGTCAGTTGTCCTGTGTGTAACTGGCTGGCAATGTTGCACCTTATTTCTTGTGCGTTTTCTGTCAGTATTTTTTCGGTTAATAAGATGTGTTCCAAGGAACCTAGGAAGTTCATGTCGGATGTGTCCTTGTGGTTGAATTTCATTCCTCATGCGAGAATATTGTGTTCAGTGGTGGAGAGCTATCTTTTGGATAAGTTGTATACTCCGGATTGAGATTTGTTAGTATGTTGATTTCCAGTGAGTTTATTCCATTTTTTGTTGAGTGTATGTCGTTAAGAAATATGGTTTTTGGAAATTGTGTCCTGGATCCGTTTGGTCCATTCTTCTGTAATCGTCTGTCTGCATGTTGTGAGGAGTTTAGAACGTTGCTTCGTAGTTTCAGATCTGTAATAGCTTCATAGGGGGTGTGTTTCTGTAATAAGTTCATATAAAACTTGTTTTGTGAATTGTTGCATGATGGTTGACATCTTCGGAGTGTTTGCCGGTGGTTTGAATCATGAACATTTCAGAGTTACACCATGCCTGATACAACTATAGAGGAAGAAAAGTTTTTCATAGCTGTGTGCTTCACGGATTGCCGAAGTTTCCCATTGTTTAATACATTGGAGGGCTTCTTGCCCGAAGGTTGTATGAATGGAACAGAAGGTCTGTGATACGGTTTGCATATTTGCAGCTGGAGATTCACAAAGGGAGAAAATGAATCATGTATCATAAAATACTTTTTATTCCTGAGCTTTCAACCCCTGCTAGGGGCCTTCATCAGAGGATAATTCTTAGACTTACAAGAACCAAAGGCAATATATAGCAAAAATTAGGTGGGGGGGAGCTAAGTCAGTGTGTTCGGGGGGGGGGGGGGGGGTATTGGTTATAAAGTTTTATTTATTATGAACATGCTCTTCTTAAGTTTGCATATGCTGGGTTTATCTCCAAATGTCTGTTAATGGCGTTCTCGTTTGATAGCCAAGATTCAGCCAGCTCTCTGTCACTTTTAGTACTGACCTTAAATCTTACTTGTACATTGTCCCAGTTAAATGTATGTCCTGTTGATTTAGTATGCATATAGATCAGTGATCATGAGTCCTTCCTTCTGACGGCATTGCGATGTTCATGTATACGTGTTGCGATTCTTTTTGATGTTTGTCCTATGTATACCGCTGGGCAAGAACTGCATGGAATGCTATAAACTGCATTATACTAGCTGTGTAAGCCCATGCTGTTAAAAGCCCGGGGTCCTAGAAACTATTGAAATCTTCAGAAAAAAAAATTAAAATGTAGAGATGTTACGTAATTGAAAGCAACTACTCTGGGCATCTCTCTGCTAGGTTTCGTTGTGCTGACGTGCTCACCTCGCTTGTGTATTAGTGGTGGGAGGAAAAGTAAAAGAGATACCGTATTGCTGATGTGCTTATCTTGCTTGCGTAAGAGTTTCTCTCTTTTCTTTGCAGTTTTACTTTGGCAACATAGTCGCTTTCTTCTTCTGACTCATTAACTTGGGGCTGCCTTGCCGACTCTCTGAGCTTCATGCTGTAGTAGCCTCGCACTTCCATTAATACTTAGTTGAGCCTCCTATTGCAAATATAACAGCCTCTAGACGCTGTCCTCCTATAGCCTTTGATGAGTGTCTGGATTCTGGATGGAGGTATTTTTGACCATTCTTCCATGCAAAATCTCTCCAGTTCAGTTAAATTTGATGGCTGCCGAGCATGAACAGCCTGCTTCAAATCATCCCATAGATTTTCGATGATATTCAAGTCAGGGGACTGTGACGGCCATTCCAGAACATTGTACTTCTCCCTCTGCATGAATGCCTTTGTAGATTTTGAACTGTGTTTTAGGTCATTGACTTGTTGGAATATCCAACCCCTGCATAACTTCAACTTTCTGACTGATGCTTGAACATTATCTTGAAGAATTTGTTGATACTGGGTTGAATTCATCCGACCCTTGACTTTAACAAGGGTCCCAGTCCCTGAACTAGCCACACAGCCCCACAGCATGATGGAACCTCCACCAAATTTGACAGTAGGTAGCAGGTGTTCTTCTTCTGCCATGCAAAGTGCTTTTTGTTATGATCAAATAACTCAATTTTTGTCTCATCAGTCCAAAGCACTTTGTTCCAAAATGAATCTGGCTCGTCTAAATGAGCATTTGCATAAAACAAGCGACTCTGTGGCGTGAGTGCAGAAAGGGCTTCTTTCTCATCACCCTGCCATACAGATGTTCATTGTGCAACTTGCAATTGACCACCTTAAATACCTTTATATCTCATGATTGAACACACCTGTCTATGAAGTTCAAGGCTTAACGAGCTAATCCAACCAGTTTGGTGTTGCAAGTAATCAATCAATTTTCACATTTGATTTAATTTCATACAACTAAATACTGCTTCACTAAAAATCTTTGTTCGGAAAACACCCCAGTACTCATACCACTGTTATCAGGGCCGGATTTATATGAAAAGAGGCCCTAGGCTATTCCACTTATGAGGCCCTTTCACCTTCCATTTTTAAGTTTGTAAATTACATGAGAGATAATAAAATTTTGCTAACAATTTGAATGTAGGCCCCTCTTGATCTTGAGGCCCTAGGCTGAAGCCTAGTTAGCCTATAGGAAAATCCGGCTCTGACTGTTATCTTTTTTGTTGAAAGTAGAGTAAATTATTATGCAGGCTGAGAGGGGTTCCCAAACTTTTTAATTTGACAGTGTATATATATATATATATATATATATATATATATATATATATATATATATATATATAGTTATATATGGCCGGCCTTTCATCCCGGCCAATACCCCCAGGCCGCCAGGTGGAGCCCTTCCTGCAGCATGGAGGTGCCCCAAATGCCAGCAGGGAATACTTGACAATGTAATTTTTATTCTCAGCCCTGTTGGATACCTTGGGGCCTGCTAGAGGATGCTGCAGGGAGGCACATAGACTATTTGCCTTACGCCCAGGAAGTACGTCAGAGTCACGTGGACAAAGGGAACAATGTGCTTCCTGGGTGAAGAAAAGAAGGATTTTTTATCTGACCAGGAAGTGTTCCAGGTCACATGGACAGAAAGGGTGAAACGCTTCCGGGTCAAGGACTATAAAAAGGACAGTGAAACACCAGAGCATTGAGCTGAGCTGGGTGGAAGAGTGGCAACGCGTCTGGGAGTGAAGGATTGTTTATTGTATTATTGATTATTGATTTATTATATGAGTATTGTGGAGTGTAGGTGCTTTGTGCACTTTATTATTGTCCAAATAAATAATTTTGGACTTTCACCTGGTGTCTGAAGAGTGGTCAGAGGGTCCAAGGGGTTGAGAGGACCTCAAACTATCACAATATAAATATATAGTGCATTCAGAAAGTATTCACAGCGCATCACTTTTTCCACCTTTTGTTATGTTACAGCCTTATTCCAAAATGGATTAAATTCATTTTTTTTCCTCAGAATTCTGCACACAACACCCCATAATGACAACGTGAAAAAAGTTTACTTGAGGTTTTTGCAAATTTATTATAAATAAAAAAACTGAGAAATCACATGTACATAAGTATTCACAGCCTTTGCGCAATTCTTTGTCGATGCACCTTTGGCAGCAATTACAGCCTCAAGTCTTGTTGAATATGATGCCACAAGCTTGGCACACCTATCCTTGGCCAGTTTCGCCCATTCCTCTTTGCAGCACCTCTCAAGCTCCATCAGGTTGGATGGGAAGCGTCAGTGCACAGCCATTTTAAGATCTCTCCAGAGATGTTCAATTGGATTCAAGTCTGGGCTCTGGCTGGGCCACTCAAGGACATTCAAAGAGTTGTCCTGAAGCCACTCCTTTGATATCTTGGTTGTGTGCTTAGGGCCATTGTCCTGCTGAAAGATGAACCATCGCCCCAGTCTGAGGTCAAGAGTGCTCTGGAGCAGGTTTTCATCCAGGATGTCTCTGTACATTGCTGCAGTCATCTTTCCCTTTATCCTGACTAGTCTCCCAGTTCCTGCCGCTGAAAAACATCCCCACAGCATGATGCTGCCACCACCATGATTCACTGTAGGGATGGTGCCAGGTTTCCTCCAAGCGTGACGCCTGGCATTCACACCAAAGAGTTCAATCTTTGTCTCATCAGACCAGAGAATTTTCTTTCTCATGGTCTGAGAGTCCTTCAGGTGCCTTTTGGCAAACTCCAGGCGGGCTGCCATGTGGCTTCCGTCTGGCCACTCTACCATACAGGCCTGATTGGTGGATTGCTGCAGAGATGGTTGTCCTTCTGGAAGGTTCTCCTCTCTCCACAGAGGACCTCTGGAGCTCTGACAGAGTGACACAGGGGTTCTTGGTCACCTCCCTGACTAAGGCCCTTCTCCCCTGATCGCTCAGTTTAGATGGCAGGCCAGCTCTAGGAAGAGTCCTGGTGGTTTCGAACTTCTTCCACTTACGGATGATGGAGGCCACTGTGTTCATTGGGACCTTCAAAACAGCAGAAATTTTTCTGTAACCTTCCCCAGATATGTGCCTCGAGACAATCTTGTCTCGGAAGTCTACAGAAAATTCCTTTGACTTCATGCTTGGTTTGTGCTCTGACATGAACTGTCAACTGTGGGACCTTATATAGACAGGTGTGTGCCTTTCCAAATCATGTCCAGTCAACAGAATTTACCACAGGTGGACTCCAATTAAGCTGCAGAAACATCTCAAGGATGATCAGGGGAAACAGGATGCACCTGAGCTCAATTTCGAGCTTCATGGCAAAGGCTGTGAATACTTATGTGCATGTGCTTTCTCAATTTTTTTATTTTTAATAAATTTGTAAAAACCTCAAGTAAACTTTTTTCACGTTGTCATTATGGGGTGTTGTGTGTAGAATTCTGAGGAAAAAAATTAATTTAATCCATTTTGGAATAAGGCTGTAACATAACAAAATGTGGAAAAAGTGATGTGCTGTGAATACTTTCTGGATGCACTGTGTATATATATATATATATATATATATACATTCACGGCATTCGTAGTCTGTGTCACAATCTGATTGTATGGGTGGTTACCTACCAGGTAATGCTTGTGGTTGGCCAGCAATCTGCTAACATCCGCCACGGTGCCCTCAGTTTGTGAGGAGCAGATCATAGAATGGTTGAAATAGTTTACTGTCAAATAAATGCAAAGAGTACACGACACGTGTTTCGCCCTCATTCTGGGCTCATCAGGTGTACACACTCCACTGCACTCCCTCTCGGGAATCGAACCTCGGACGTCAGCGTCAGAGGCGATGCCCTCAACCATTCTATGATCTGCTCCTCACAAACTGAGGGCACCGTGGCGGATGTTAGCAGATTGCTGGCCAACCACAAGCGTTACCTGGTAGGTAACCACCCATACAATCAGATTGTGACACAGACTACGAATGCCGTGAATGTAATTACCCCGATCTACATGCTGTCAAATAAACGAACCACACGCCGTGGCGCAACGTTAGGGGCATCGCCTCTGACGCTGACGTCCGAGGTTCGATTCCCGAGAGGGAGTGCAGTGGAGTGTGTACGCCTGATGAGCCCAGAATGAGGGCGAAACACGTGTCGTGTACTCTTTGCATTTATTTGACAGTAAACTATTTCAACCATATATATATATATGTGGGGATATACCCAGATAGACAACTAAGCAAAGTACAGTAATCCCTCCTCCATCGCGGGGGTTGCGTTCCAGAGCCACCCGCGAAATAAGAAAATCCGCGAAGTAGAAACCATATGTTTATATGGTTATTTTTTATATTGTCATGCTTGGGTCACAGATTTGCGCAGAAACACAGGAGGTTGTAGAGAGACAGGAACGTTATTCAAACACTGCAAACAAACATTTGTCTCTTTTTCAAAAGTTTAAACTGTGCTCCATGACAAGACAGAGATCACAGTTCCGTCTCACAATTAAAAGAATGCAAACATATCTTCCTCTTCAAGTCAGGAGCAGATGTCAGAGAGATAGAGAAAAAAAGCAAACAGATCAATAGGGCTGTTTGCTTTTAAGTATGCGAAGCACGCGGCACAAAGCTGTTGAAGGCGGCAGCTCACACCCCCTCCGTCAGGAGCAGGAAGAGATAGAGAGAGACAGAGTTTGTTTTTCAAGCAAAAATCAATACATGCCCTTCGAGCTTTTAAGTATGCGAAGCACCGGGCATGTCGTTTCAGGAAGCAGCTGCACAAAAGATAGAAACGTGAAGATAATCTTTCAGCATTTTTAGACGAGCGTCCGTATCGTCTAGGTGTGTGAACAGCCCCCCTGCTCAATCCCCCTACACTCAGGATCAGAGAAAGTCCGCGCAAGAGAAAGAGAAAAGTAAGCCGGGTAGCTTCTCAGCCATCTGCCAATAGCGTCCCTTGTATGAAATCAACTGGGTAAACCAACTGAGGAAGCATGTACCAGAAATTAAAAGACCCATTGTCCACAGAAACCCGCGAAGCAGCGAAAAATCCGCGATATATATTTAAATATGCTTACATTTAAAATCCGCGATGGAGTGAAGCCGCGAAAGGCGAAGCGCGATATAGCGAGGGATTACTGTATATGTTGAATACATTTTTAGATTCTTGTAAAGCTACTCAGAGAAGCAACAAGTAAGAAAATGTACCATGGCATAACATTAAGGTGTGTTTGGATACTAGGTTAGCTAGCTTTAGAGTTGGAGACTTTTTAAATTTTCTAGTTACATCATCAAAGAGTTTGCTATCACAATTTTGTTTATTACTTATTTTTGTAACAGTGAGTCATATAATAACAGTGTTAATAGAATATAATTACACATATTAGTAGTGTACATAAAATAGTTTTTTAATACCATTTTACATATCATATGATGGAAAATGCTATAATAAACAGTAAATTACAACTCAAGTGATGAAAAGATTCATGTGCTATTGTTAGTTGTTGGATGTGGAGGGTCTGTGGCTAATTGTAGTTTAGATTTCTTAAATATTAAACATTTCAAAAAAGTACCCAAAGATTTAAAATCTGTGCTAAAATATAAGACTAAATTTTTTTTTAACTGAATATGACAGACAGAGGATTAGTGTAGTTCTTTGCTGATAAACTAGTGTCTGAGAAATATTGAATTATTATAATCTTTATATAATGCAGCTGTGAAATTATTATTGGTGTAGCAGAAATAGTGAGTACATGTTCAGTCACTGCACCATAATGTGACACCTAGCCATCTTTCATACATTTCTACACAAGTTAATTTGCTTTTATCTTTTACTTTATAGAACTGAGCACCATGTCATTCACCTACTTTGATTTCAAAGAGCAGGAGATACGGGAACTGAGGTTTACACAAGATGTGGCACGGTTGCAGATACAAGCACAGGATGGGGCAGATTGTTAGCATATAATGAGACCTACCACGGAATTCTGGTACAGTATGAGAGGGTAGTTAACTTGTATGGTGATAAATAAAAAACCAATATCATTCCTACTGTATGGAATAAATAAAGAATATGATTATTAGCAAACTGTATAAATAAACATGCATTAATTCACGGAGCATCATTAGGATTCTACATGAAACTGGCTGTGGTTCATAATGTATTGCTTTACTTAATTACAGAGGATTCAGAAAGTATTCAGACCCCTTCACTTTCTGCACACTTTATTATATTGTAGATTTAATTTTGAATAGATAAATTTACAATTTTTGACAATCTATTTGCACTTGATAACCCATATTGAACAGCTGTTTTTTCAAAAAGGTTTGCAAATTAAAAATCATTCATATGTATTCAGACACCTTGCTGTCACATTCCAGGCTGTGGTTAGGTGTGACTTATTCGCTGTAATTCTTCTTGAGATATATCTAAAACTTGATTGGAGTCCACCTGGACAAATCAAATTGACTGGGCATCATTTAGGAAGGCACACACTTGTGTATACAAGTGCATGTCAGGACAAAAACCAAGCCATGATGTCCAAAGAACTCTGCGTCAACCTCTACAATGAAACTGTGGTAACACATAGCTCGAAGCAAGGGGTTAAACCCATTTCTAAAATTTTGAGTGTTCCCAGGAGCACATTGGCCTCAATAATTATGAAATTGAAAAAGTCTGAAAACACCAGAACTCTTCTCAGTAAGAAGGACCTTGGTCAACGAAATGACCCAAACCACAACGGTAACTCTATCAAAGCTTCACAAGTCCTCTGCTGCAATGTGGGAGAACCTGTTCGAAAGTCAACCATCTCAGCAGCACTCCATCATTCAGGTGTTTATGGTACAGTTGCAAGATGGAAGCCACTCTTGAGTAAAAGGCATATGACAGTCCACTTGGAGTTTGCCAAACAGCATTTAAAGGACTCTGAGAGCATGTGGAAAATGATTCTCTGGCCTGATGAGACAAATATTAAACTGTTTGGACAGACTTCTATGCACTATTTCTGGTAAAGATGAGGCACTGACTCATCCATCCATCCATCCATTTTCTAACCCGCTGAATCCGAACACAGGGTCACGGGAGCCAATCCCAGCCAACACAGGGCACAAGGCAGGAACCAATCCTGGGCAGGGTGCCAACCCACCACAGAACACACACAAACACACACCAAGCACACACTAGGGCCAATTTAGAATCGCCAATCCACCTAACCTGCATGTCTTTGGACTGTGGGAGGAAACCGGAGCGCCCAGAGGAAACCCACGCAGACACGGGGAGAACATGCAAACTCCACGCAGGGAGGACCTGGGAAGCGAACCCAGGTCCCCAGATCTCACAACTGCGAGGCAGCAGCGCTACCCACTGCGCCACCGTGCCGCCCGCAGTGACTCATCACCTGCCTATAATACCTCTCTGTTGTGAAGCATGGTGATGGCAGCATCATTCTATGGGGGTACTTCTCTGCAGCAGGGACAAAAAGACTGGTTAGAATGTAGAGAAGGGTGAATGCTGCCAAATACAGAGAGGTCCCTGGAGATAACTTGCTCCAGAGTGCATGCAACCTCAGACTAAGCTCACCTTTCAGCACAACAATGACCTGAAACCAAGAGCGGCGTTTGGGGGTGGCAAGTGGGGCGACTGTCCCAGGTCCCGCGCCTAAGGGGGCCCCGCTTTTGAGGTCCACATGTCCTGTTCAAGCGGATTTGTCAAGTTATATTCTCCAGTATATACGTATATATTTGAGAGGCTATCTTGCAAAAATTTAGCTGAATACTATAATGAGAAAATCTGGTGTATGTTAACTTTATTTTTATTAAATTCATGTGCAAGTTTATACAGTCCACCCATACCGGTAACAGCGTTTGATGTAACTGGCCCACCGTGGTCAGCCCTAGGCCCCACAAACCCCTAAGGCCGCCTCTGCCTGAAACATACAGCCAAGACAATTCTGGAGTGGCTTTGGGACAAGTCAACAACTGTATTTGAGTAGCCCAGTCAAAATCCAGACTTAAACTTCATTAAACTTATTTGGAGAGATCTAAAGACAGCAGTTTTAGGGAAGGTTCCCATCCAATCTAACAGAGTTGGAGAGGATTTACCAGGAAGAAAGGGATAAACTGCCCAAATCCAAATGTGTAAAGTGAGCAGAGGTTTATCAAAAAGATTCAAAACTGCTGCCAAAAGGGCTTCTATAAAGTACTGAATGAAAAGTCTGAATGCTTATATGATGGGAGATTTCAATTTTTGATTTTTAATAAATTTGCAAACCTTTATGAAAACATTTTTCTACTTTGTCAAATAATTGAAAATGTATTAATTTAAAATTAAAACCAGAACAAAGTAAAGTATGCAGAAAGTCTAGGAATCTATTTTATACCCCATTGTATATTGGAAAATGTTCTTTAAACCATTAAAAATTCTCCCAAAACTCAACAGAAGAATTGTGTTGCAATAACAGCTATTGCGTTGACAGAGATTAAAATACTTTTTGAAGCTACAGGATAGTTTGACAAGTGCATGTATACAATATATATAATTAAATATTCATTCACATATATGCTCATTCACCGCCAACATCATTCAGTTCTTGTCTAAAAGTTTAAAGAATTTTTTAAAATAAATTTAATGTTGTTTTTCAGTTTCTAAGGTATCAGTGGAAAGAGCAATGTACAGGTTTTTTGAATTGCCTTCATTCAGCTATTATTTGCTTACTGATTTATGGAATGGACAAATTTTATAGCTTGAAATCTAAACTGGCAGCACCAATTAAACAGGACTCATGCAGAGAGAATATCTCTCCGAACATTGTAATTTAAAATGGCCTAAGGGAAAAGTTAGAGCACTTTGTAAGACTTGGCAAGATCTTTGACAGATTCAAACTGGCTAGTTAAATATGAAGGTCTAATAAATGTAAATTGAGTATCTGGAGGAATTTTTAGGTCACCTTGCGCATTGGAAGATGTGCCTTATAAGGTGACAATGTATCCCCAGTTAAAAAAATTACAGCATATAATTTAAACAGTTTAAATCTTAACAGTTACTGAAGAGAATACTGACTGCCAAAAGTATTGTAACATATCTCATTCATTTAATAAAGGTAAGGTATTATTTTTAAAATTCATACTTCTGCCTAATATGGATTATGTTATGTAAAACACGATCCAAGATTTGAAGGGATGTCAGTTTAATCCCAACTCATTTGTGTAAGTGACTTAATCTACCTGTGCTGCATATGTATCAAATAAAAAAAGCAATTCTACCCTAAATGTGTAGTGCACTTCAGAATGCTGATTTCCACAGAAAGATGCTGTAAAAAATAAAAGTCAATATGAAAAGTGTGCATTGGTAATAGTGAATATTATCTAAAGGAGTTTCATAAATACACAGTAATACATGTTTTTACAACTGAAGCATGTGCAAGTTGGGTGACTTGCTTCAGGATCGAGGGCAGGCTAAAACTACCAATCTGGGGATTTGAAGTCCCACACCTTAGACAGTAGGCCACAATGCCCATCTGTGTGAATGTCAGGAATAGCACAGCATAAATTACTGTACTGTCGGCAGACGGTTGACAGCATTGTGCAGATTTTTAATAAACCTTGAAGGCCCCATTAATGTGCAGGTACATTTTTTCATTATTTCAAAAACGATTGCCCTCGGTCATCTCGGAAATGTTCACTGCCTAAGAAGTCAGAGTTCATTTGCATTATATAGGGAGTTCCAAAAGTCTTAAGAGTGTTAGAGCCACAGTTCAATTAATTCAAATGTCAAATAAAGCCAGTTTTTCCAGCAGTGAATTGATGATACTGAAGTGTTTTCTTAAGTTCTGTGTGGTCTGCTGTCTGAACACAAAACTAATTGTCACAGTTTCAAAATGAAAGCTTTTCTTATCAGATTTCCTACTTGCAATGAAAATCACTTGTATCACATTATAGACAAGCAAATTAAACATTTTTGTTTGATTTTGATTGATGAGACTGTCAGGTTAATAAATAATAGCTGTGAAATGCTTGCAGCCATGGTGGAAACCACTTAATAATCTTAAAACATTATTCATGCAAGCATCCAGTCTCCAAACCTGTTTTGTTTTTCTTTCCAGGATAATAGGGAGACAAAGCTTATCCTAACAACCTTGGAGGCAAAATCAGTGGCATACCTGAATGGGATGCCTCTCCATCACACAGATTGGTCCCTTTCTGGGGACTATCTAGGTGCTCCCAGGAAAGTTTAGAGATATAATTCTTCTAGCATGTTCTGGGGTCTGCCTTTGGTTCTTCTCCCAGGGGGCTGTAGCTTGAACATCTCCTAAAGGAAGAATCCAGAGGCACCAAAACTAAATGTCCAAACTATATCATCTGTAGAAGCAGTGGTCCAACTCTGAGGTCCTCACACATTGCCAGATCACTCACCCTATCACAGAAAATTAGTCTAGAAAAATAATTTTGGCTGCTTATACTCAAAATCTCATTGTTTCAGTCAGTCACTAACCAGAGCTCATCGCCCTAAGTCTGGATGGGGATGCACAATGATTGATAAATTGATAAACAGTAGAGAAACCACCCTTACATTTCCAAACTTCATATTCTCTGCCCATAGGGTTCCAAACCTGTTAACTCTTATAGAGTTTTGTGATGTTTTTCTTAATAATGCCTTGGCATAAAACTCAAAGCATAATGTAAGCAAAAATTATGTAAAACCTTGTTTAAAAATTGTATATCTATTTATGTACAGTAAATGACCTGAGATAGCAGTAAGTAGAGAGTATGTAACCCTTACGCTCGGTACTCATCCACTCATTCAAGTAGCACTTTAAACACAGAAGAGAGTTAATGTGCACTTGATTGACAAGCACATGATTGATTTATCGTGTTATCAGATCACCTATGCAGTGAACCTAACCTTTTAGGTTCGTTACTAGGTGGAAAAATGTGGAAGAAATGTCAAAGTGAGCTATGCAACTGTTACTTGTATCCTCTTACTTGTCTCACTGCTGAGCCGCACTGCATGTGTCCAATCCACAAGAGCTCTATCAGCAGGCTGCACGATGGCTGGGGTGGTTTTTACTTTCCAACCTTTTTTCAACTCAGTTTACCACCAATAGAGGCCTTCACAAGACTATCTCCTTCTGCCGATAAGAGAACGCAGTTAGATTGAACAATCTAACCTCCCGACCCAGTCAGATAGAAACACAGACTTTATAATTTCACTTAAAAACTAGATTTATTTGCATCAAAAACAAAACTTGCAAGTACTAAGCCTGGATGGATAAAGTCTTTAAACAGTTTTGTAAACAACAGCAAGATAGTGGTGAATACTCAGGTTTTCATAAAAGGCAGAAGCTATCTCCTTCCCTCTCACCCAAACCACCTGGCTGACTTTCTCATTCCTGCCGATATTTTGTAGTTAACGCTGCACTGACCTAACAGAGCAAGTAGGTAAAAACAAGAAACCAGCAAGTGTTACATGCATCATTATTACTAGTAACCCAGCTCTTGGTTATTTTCTCTGAGTTTAAAGCTAACTAAACAAAACACTCTAGAGTCCCACCTTTCCCAGTGTGCACTGCAGACATGTTCAGCTTGATAAGACTTCAGTTATTTGAAAAGTGTAAAGTATCCTCTGTATGATGACACTAGCAGTTTAATCAATTACAGTAGCTGCTTATTCAAGCCTTTTTAAGACTTTTTAATATTAATGCAGATAATAACATATCAAGACTTTCTGTAGCTGCTTCATACAGCTCTTAAAGGTTAATACGTTGTAACGTCTCCTGTGTACAACCAGGCACTCACTATCTTAATATACCTGCACTTAATAAATGAGTTTTAGTTCACTTATTATAATACCTTTTATTATTGATAATATTAAGGAAATGAATGCAACCTACCTCTAATTTCAAACATATATGTGCATTCAACCTCTAGTCTTTATGATTTTCCATTTTTTTTCATAATAAAACATATGCGACTTGATTTGAACTGTACTCATAAGTACAAAAAAATTTGACAACACTGAAATGAATGTTGTCCCGTCTTGGTGACTTTTCTTTTGTAGTACGTTAGTTTGTCACAGTACTGGTTAATGTCAATATGATTGCAGCCTATCAGCTGTCGTGTGAAAGTGTACTTGACATTGTCGGTTCTCTGATGTATTCTATATCAAATGTGTTGTACCAGGTCAGTCATTTAACTTTAAAGTTACCATTTGATATTACCAGAGAAGATATGACAAAAAAGGTACAGAAAATTTGAAGGAATAAAACCTTTTCCTTCTCCATTCACAAAAACATGTGCCAATCCCTTCAAGCTTGAAAGAAAAAAATCTGTCGCTATAATTAATTTCTAAAGTTGAAGATTTTTAAACCTTTTTTAAAAAAGGATGGAAAATGGTGTGCCTTTGTGTGTACTGTTCCCTCTTTATGATGTGAGAGGCTAACTTTAATCCCAATGTAAATTACAGCACTGGAACATCAGCTTTGATGTAGACCCAGGAGCAACAGAACGCCAGGAACAAAGACTGACCATTTTTTGACACTTAATTTTAGCACAAAACCAACTTATGTTGTTGTACTTTGGTCTGAATTTGTTATCTGGTGTCTGTGTCAATCTTAAAATTGTGTCTCCCCTTCAGCTACCCACTCGTGCCATACATGTTGCACAGTAGGAGGACATCCTTTCCAATTAATTCTACAACATTTCAAACAGACATGCCACCCTCACTCATGCCAGTGATATGACAGCTGTATTCTCCAAATATGATCCATTCATAAAAAATATCTACAATATTCACTACTCACCCAAACTTCAACTAAGAACTTATTTTTATGGGACCCGCAACCTTAAAAACCATCATGGACTGGCATCTCTTTACATGTTGAACTTAACCTTTAATCATTAATAAAGATACCAGAAACATTATTCATGCCAGTAACTGGACTATAGAGTTGAAATTTTAGTTTTTGTTGGCATATTGCACAATAATGCAATCTAATGGTGTATTGATACAGACATGGCTGAAAATATTAGTACCTTTGCATTTTATTCCTATAATGCACAATTCTACCAGAAAGGTTATGAGTTTAACACATCTTCTCATCTTTTAATGCATTTCTTTGGTTTGCTGTGGAAAAAAAACCAAAAAACAGTGAAAATTTAATTCTTGCTTATTCTACAAAGACATCCAAAATGGACAGGACAAAACTGTCGAAATCCTTTAAAGCAGGGCCGTCTTAACAGCATTATAGGCCCCTGGGCAAAGCAGTGCACTTGGACCCCTACCTACACAACTACTCAGCAAGTCACAGCATACATTGATTAGCATGGAGCCCCTATGCTCGTGGGGCCTCCGGGCAACTACCCAGCATTCCCATGCGTTAATATGTCCCTGCTTTAAAAGTTAACTTGTATATAAACATCTACACATAGCAGTGTGTGTGTCTGTTCGGCCCGGAAGTGAGAGGTTGAGTCGGGGTAAGGGCTCCACCTCCGAGGAAACCGAAAACTCACTTAGGTGCTAATAACACAAGTGAGGCGAACACGTCAGCAAAACGAAACCTCCAAAGAAAGTCACTCATTTAGCCACTAATACACCAAGCGAGGTGAGCATGTTGGCAAAATGAAACCTCCTAGGAGAGAGATGCCCAGAGTAGTTCCTTTCAATTACTTGACATCTCTACATTTCAGACAATTTCAATAGTTTCTAGGACCCCAGGCTTTTTACAGCACAGGCTTACACAGCTAGTGTGATAAAATTGTCCTCCAAGCAGACTAATGACATTTAATGATTAGCACAGGGATTTTCAATTTTGTAATCACTGATTCAGGCAGTGGAAATGGAGGAAATCACTGACCTCAGCTGTTTAGTGTTACAGGAAGCCAGTAGAGATGGGAACAGCCAAGCATGGTCAACATAAAGGTGACAAGACCATCTCCAAAGAATGTGATGTTCCTGTGATTGTTGTCACCAATATTATCAAGATGTTTAAGGCCCATGTGATTGTAGACAACATTCCTGGACATAGCTGCATGAAGAAAATTGACTTAGGATTGAAAAGAAAGACTGTACAATTGTTGGAGAAAGAACCAAGGAAAATTTTAAAACACATTCAAACTGCCTTTCAAGGTCATGACATTCATCACTCTCTGGATGAAAACAGGCTCCATTGTATACAGAAATAGAAAGACCTCATGTCTAAGAGAAAAACAAGCTCTGGAGTCTGCCACAATGTATCCTGACAAGCCACGGTATTTCTGAGAGAATGTCCGCTGGTAAATTACATCAATTTTGAGTTCAAAATAAAAAAATGAGGCTTTCAAAGAAAAGAACACAATCCCTATTGTGAAACATGAAGGAGGCTCAGTGACATTTTGTTGTTTTTGTGCAGGGCACAATAAAATCAGAAAAATGTCAGGGAATGCACAGCAAAGCGTCAGAAATCTGTATTTCATTTGCAGGTCATGGGCTCAGCTGGGTCATAACCTGAAACATACTTTAAGAAGCACTCAAGAATAAAGGAGAAGACATTGCACAGTGGCCTGCAATGAGTCCTGATGTGAATCCCACTGAACATCTGTGGAAAGAGCTGAAAGTCACAGTTGGGCAAAGATGCCCAATTGAATATGAGAGCAAACTAAGGTAGAGTGGGATGAACAACCTGTGAACGCGAAGTATAGAAATCTCACTCAGAGCTCCAGAA
The DNA here is from genome assembly GCF_900747795.2 of Erpetoichthys calabaricus. Taxonomy (NCBI): domain Eukaryota; kingdom Metazoa; phylum Chordata; class Cladistia; order Polypteriformes; family Polypteridae; genus Erpetoichthys; species Erpetoichthys calabaricus. The sequence goes on from NC_041399.2 coordinate 38,434,211, forward strand.
AGTGCTGATGGCATTAATTGTGTCTAAACGCTGTGCTATGAAATATTAGATTAACGGTAACAGTATTTTTCCCTACCATTTTCAATTGTTTAATTACTTGACATAATACTCAGTCGTAAATTGAAAGCGGTATTTAAATGTGATATAAAAATTTGTGAACATCAAATACTTTTGTTAATTTCAGCTTAGTTTCAACAATATCTGTAAATTTACTCCTAATTAATTTATAATTTGGGTTTGTGCATTTTCTAGTTCACAGATATAGATTCTATTTTACAAATACAATACAAATTTTTAGAACACACATTTTTTAATACCATTACCCTTTCTCTGTACTATTTTTAGAGGTATGTCTTCCCTTTTAATTTATACAACATATTAAATGCTAATTTTAACGTCTTCCTCCATTGCCATTATTATTCCTAACATAAACCCTCATCATAGCAATGAGATCAGATATCTCTAAGAATGTAGCCTACTGTTTTTCAAAATCTTGTATCATGCATAAGTCTGTTTAGCTTGATATATGTTATGAAATATTCTGAGTGTATATTCTAAAGACTTAGGTTTCACCTAAGTGAATTATTATTACAGTGATAGGAGTTCCTCAAGAAATCATATGGTAAAAATGTTTCTGTTAACATTAAAAAGATTCTCCAAGGCAATATTTTGATAACTGTGCACTTAAATTCCCATATGCATTAATTCAGCAGCTCATTAAGGAACATATTGATCAGGGCACTTGCAAATTGCTTCCAGGAACTAATTTTAGGAGCATGAATTAATTTTGTTTATGTTCCCAGGTTTTAGAGACAGGTGTTGTAATAACTTCACATTAAGTGAAATCTGAAACATTCTTTCACATATAAAGGAAAAAAATAACAAGAGGCTTCCAACATAATATAACTGGATGACTGTTATTATTTAAAAAGTTAAGCTTTTGTCACTTCTTGCTCTGCTGATACTGTTATAATAGTTCTTTTAAGCTATTTAGAGCCACAGTATATATAGGACTATTTGGGAAGCATAGGGTTTTATTTTATAACATCTAGTAGAGTTTGTACATGGCACACTTCACTTGTTTGTACATTCCATTGACAGGGAGGTTAAAATAATTGGTGACTCTATAATACCTTGCTATGAGTGAGTGTGTGCTACATAAGATTCTAGCCCGTAACCTTGCATTTTACTCTTTTTAGAAAAGATTTTTATATTTGATAGTCTTCTTGGAAATTCAGACATCCACTAAGGTTAAAATTTCAATGGCTTTATTTTTCTTTTATGGAATGAATGTGATTAATAATGGTAATGTTGTCCTACTGCAAGTAATACTTCACTGAGGCCAGATATTTAACATAGATGCCATTCTTAACTGTGTCATCTCCTTCTCTCCCCACAGTGTTGAGAAACTGCCCAGTGAGGATAAACCAGTTCAGTCTCCAAAAAGCCCAAGCCTCCTAGAAGGATGCATCATTTCTGTCAAAAGTAACCCACCGGACGGAGCTCCACTAGTAAAGTGACCTGACTACTGGCTAACCAGCCTAAATGCCTTGTTTTGAATTTGATTTTTTGATTAGTGGGGCCTGCACACCAAAAAGTGCTGGGTTTTCTTTGTTTTGTTTTAGATAATAAACGGAACAACCCAGTTGGCACCCCAAATGTTTCCTGTTCATGGAACTGTCATTCCCGCACCCAGCCATAACATATTATATGTACAGTCATATGAAAAAGTTTGGGAAGCCCTCTTAATTCTTTGGATTTTTGTTTATAATTGGCTGAGCTTTCAAAGTAGCAACTTCTTGTTAATATATGACATGCCTTATGGAAACAGTAGTATTTCAGCAGTGACATTACGTTTATCGGATTAACAGAAAATATACAATATGCATCATAACAAAATTAGACAGGTGCATAAATTTGGGCACCCCAACAGAGATATGACATCAATACTTAGTTGAGCCTCCTTTTGCAAATATAACAGCCTCTAGACGCTGTCCTCCTATAGCCTTTGATGAGTGTCTGGATTCTGGATGGAGGTATTTTTGACCATTCTTCCATACAAAATCTCTCCAGTTCAGTTAAATTTGATGGCTCCCGAGAATGGACAGCTTGCTTCAAATCAACCCATAGATTTTCGATGGTATTCAAGTCAAGGGACTGTGACAGCCATTCCAGAACATTTTATTTCTCCCTCTGCATGAATGCCTTTGTATATTTCGAACTGTGTTTTGGGCCATTGTCATGTCGGAATATCCAACCCCTGCATAAGTTCAACTTTGTGACTGATGCCTGAACATTATCCTGAAGAATTTGTTGATATTGGGTTGAATTCATCCGACCCTCGACTTTAACAAGGGCCCCAGTCCCTGAACTAGCCACACAGCTCCACAGCATGAAGGAACCTCCAACAAATTTGACAGCAGGTAATTAATTATGTGAATTTCCCCTTGGGATTAATAAAGTAACTATCTATCTATCTATCTATCTATCTATCTATCTATCTATCTATCTATCTATCTATCTATCTATCTATCTATCTATCTATCTATCTATCTATCTATCTATCTATCTATCTATCTATCGAGCAGTTACATACATTCAAATCAGCAAAATTACAAGGGGACCCAAATTTTTGCCCAGCCAGTTTTTCACATTTGATTTAATTTTATACAACTAAATACTGCTTCACTAAAAATCTTTGTTCGGAAAACACCCCAGTACTCAGATGTTCCTAGGAAATGAAAGACATACCACTATTATCTTTTTTGTTGGAAGTAAATTATTATGCAGGCTGAGATGGGTTCCCAAACTTTTTCATATGACTGTACTCTACTAACACAAGTTATGGCACTCAATCAATGCTATTACTTTTGACTATTTCTCATTGTTACAAAACTATTTAATAAACAAAAATGTAATAACTGCCTTTTGGATCAAGTAAAAAAAAATGTAAAATGCTTCAACTTTAAGATCAGTTAACTTTGTGTCCGAATGCACGTGAATGTTATGCTACATGCACATTGTCTAACTTGTTATATACTGTAAAACCCAACATTTTATTTTCCTTTGTAACTCCATCTACAAATTGCTTAAACAATGACAATGCTCCATCGACAGTGTCTCTCATCCCATATTTATAATTCACATTCTTTTAGCATTCATGTAGCACTTTGTGCTTTATTCACCCTTATGTCCATGATCACAAAATGAGGTGCATATCAGATTTTTTTAGTATATAGAATTCATTATATAGTTTAAAAAAATGTTTGGCATGATCATTTTTATACTGTAGCAATACCATGATTAGTATTTTTAACTCAAAAATCCAGGTTATGAAAAGATTTGTCCTCCCTCATCCCCATGCTGCAATGGGATGGCATCTTGTGCAGGGTGGGCTCCTTCCTAGTATTATTGTGATAATTGGCTTAAGAGAGTTTGAAAATGTCATAATTTGTATATTTTCACATATAATGTATGATATGTCTGGTGGAGTATGTCATCTGAATAAATATACTCCTTGAGTGAATATGCTCTTAATATTTTGAAGCTGATTTTTTTTTTATCATAAGCAATTACTTTTTCTTTAAAGGATCCATAGTAATATAAAGTTGTTTAGGTAAAAGGTGCATGGGATTAAAAGGCCAATTAATTACAAAACCACCATACAATGTACGTAGAGTGTTCCTTAAGCTTGTCTTTCCGAGTAATTATACACGTTGCTGATGTCCTGCCTATTTTGTGATGACTGTTGATGGATTCTGTTATACTAATCAAATATAAAATGTAATTTCTTCAGATTGCCTAAACATCAGTAATAAATTCCATGAAATAATGCAGCACCGGTTAATTAACAATAAAATGAGCATTGCGCAATTTTTGTGTTGTTTTTTTTTTTTTGTTTTTCTCTTGAATTTAAATAGATGTCAAATGATCTGAAAGCCCTCTGTATAATGTCTGTTTTTTTTCAGTGGAACTTGTTTTCCTGGGTTCATAAACACATGACAATGACAACTTCTGAATTCAGTGCTGAAGTAGTGGCACTTCTGATTTGAACACAGACAGCAGAGAAGTCTGATTAGTACACAGAGTGACAGAGTTCCCAAAAGAAAAGAGACTGAAACTCACAGAGAGAATTGCATCAAAGTATTGGAATAGCTGGAAGGCGAGTTTCAGATGATCTCAGCTATCATGTGAATTTCCCCTTGGGGATTAATAAAGTATCTATCTATCTATCTATCTATCTATCTATCTATCTATCTATCTATCTATCTATCTATCTATCTATCTATCTATTAAGAAATAGACAGTAAAGATATACGGTACTGTATACTCGCAAGTGCTCCTTTCCAAAGTATGTACAGTATGTAGAGTGTGCAGCAAATAAAATCAATAATTACCATGTCATTATGATTTATACTTTAAAGTGGTATTTTAGACAAGTCTTTTTTACTCTAATTACATATTTTATACCTGGATTAAACTTGCAATCACCCACAGATATAAAATAAAATGTGCTTGTACAGTTTAATACTGGATGCTATGTGAGCTGCGACACAAGCATCCTTTCAAATGAATACATCCTGAGACAAACTACTAAACATGGCTCAGCAGAAGGCCAAACACAACATCTTTTATATAACAAAGAAATTGCAAGACAATTCCAGTTACAAAACTAAACAGAGTGAAGAAGAGGCAAATGAAATATGGAATTTTATCATGAATTGGACTTATTATAGTAAGAAAACATTTTAATAGTAAAAATTAGTCACCACACCCGGCTGCTCACTTGGTGACTGCCTGTCAGTCTTATTGGATATCATCTTGGACTTCATCAAGATGTCCAGGCTTTCTAATTTTTCCACAAACCAAGTCAAATGGACACAGATGAAGAAGAAACAGTGCAGGCACAGAAAAGAAACACGGCCATGTAACTCATTTTTCCAGAAATGCTTCCCTTCTGCTTCTTAACAGTAGTTTGCTTCAGGTTGACTAATCTATACAGTCATCCCTCACCTATCGCGGGGGTTACGTTCCAGAGCCCCCCGCGATAGGTGAAAATCCGCAAAGTAAAAACCATATGTTTTTTGTCATATTGTTGTTTATATATTGTGACAGATAGAGGCTTTGTCCACCTCTTGAACCCTCAGGTACCACTCTGAACACCAGGTAAAAGTATAAATATTCTTTATTTTATAAGAATACCGTGCACAAAGCACTCTCCACACCCCACTCATAAACACTTCAATTCTCTCAATAACCAATCCTCCTCGCCCAGACACTTTGCCACCCTACCTCCCAGCTCAGCTCAGTGTACTGGGCTTCCCAGAGTCCTTTTATACACCCTGACCCGGAGGTGTTCCCGTTCAACAGTCCACAGTTCCTTTTCCCTTCCGGGTCAGGGTAAACAGTCCTTTTTTTCAATCCGGGAGCACGTCGTTTCTTCCTGTCACGTGACCGTGACGTACTCCTGAGTTATAGGGCACATGCGAGCCTACGAGCCCCCCTACAGCGACGCCTGGTGGCCCCCAAGGTATCCAGCAGGGCTGTGTATAAAAACTACATAGTCCATGAGGCCCTGCTGGAACTCGGGGCATGTCCACGCTGCTGGGAGAGCTCCTCCTGGCGGCCTGGGGGTGAGGGCCGGAGAAAGAAGCCGGCAATCCACCACAATATATATAAACAAACATATATATATGTTTGTTATATATGTTATTTTTATATTGTCACGCTTGGGTCACAGATTTGCACAGAAACACAGGAGGTTGTAGAGAGACAGGAGCTTTATTCAAACACTGCAAACAAACATTTGTCTTTTTTTTAAAAGTTTAAACAGACTCCATGACAAGACAGAGATGACAGTTCTGTCTCACAATTAAAAGAATGCAAACATATCTTCCTCTTCAAAGGACTGCGCATCAGGAGCAGAGAATGTCAGAGAGAGAGAGAAAAGCAAACAATCAAAAATCAATAGGTGCTGTTTGGGTTTTAAGTATGAATGTCAGAGAGAGACAGAAAAGCAAACAATCAAAAACCGAAAGGTGCTGTTCGAGCTTTTAAGTATGCGAAGCACCGTGCGGGAAGCACATCGCTTGACAAAGCAGCTGCAAGTAAGCCCAGCAAGGAAGGGAGCAATGTGAAGGTAGTCTTTCAGCATTTTTTAGACGAGCGTCCGTATCTTCTAGAGGTGTGAACAGCCCCCCTGTTCACACCTCCTCCGTCAGTAGCAGAGAATGTCAGAGCAAGATAGAGAGAGAGAGAGAAAAGCAAACAATCAAAAACCGAAAGGTGCTGTTCAAGCTTTTAAGTATGCAAAGCACAGTGCGGGAAGCATATCGCGCAACAAAGTCTTGACTCTCAAAAAAAATAGTAAAAAAAACAGCCATAAATCCTGCAGGAAGAGGAATAAATCTTAGGAAGAGCAATTCAAAAAGAGACAACCTTTCAGGTAGATTGGACATTCAAGTGGAGTCAATAAACAGGGTAAATACAAAATAGAAAATTTTGAGCAATTTAAAAATTGTTGTTGTAGATACCTAGGATAAATTTTTAATCTAATTTTTTTCACCCAGAGTGGAGATAACAAAGCTTTGATACAGTAGGGGCCTATGGAGACCAGCATTGGAGCATAGCAGAAGATTTGAAAAAGTCCATGAAAAAATCTCAAAATACTGAGTTCACATAATTCACATGTAAAGTCATCCAGTTGTATGTCTCAAATACATATATTTTTTCCTATAATGTTGTTAAATAAACCACCTCCAGAAAACAGTCTAGTGAATGAAAATAGAATGTGGTCCAATGCAAATGAGATTCTCTGCTTGCTGAAGCATCTCAGATTTGCTCAAGTATGAGGTAGTTTCTCTTCATAATACTGTTTTCTCTTTTTTACAGGTGGAAATTTGGATTTTTATAGAAACCCTTTAAAATAAATAACTATATATTGTGGCCACCACAAACAAACAAACACCAGGCACAAGTCTTTGCAACACACACATTTCATTTAGCTGTGGGAAACACTTTCCTATTGTTTCCCCCCACCACAGCACAGTCACAGTACTAAGCACATTTAATGCCAGAAGCACAAAGCAATGTCTTCTCTCTTGTCTTTCTGCCTTCACTCCTCCTCTGGCAAGCTTTGTCTCTCTCCCTCCCAAATCTGGCTCCCCAGGCAGTGGCAGGCAGCAGCTTTTATGTGATTCCTGGAAGTACCAGTTGCGTTCCTTAACTGGATGATTTGTTGGCTAAAAGTACTCAGTGTTAGTGTGTCAGAAAAAATATGACACTAAAAGTTTTTGTCAACCGTCATTGCAAATTTAATGGGGTAACATATACAGCAAAGTAACTCTTTAAGGTAGCTAAATCAATTGTGAATGTATAGGATTCTATAAACAGTGGTGTACATTGTTTGGTAATAAATATTAATGCCGACTAATTCTGATGCTTTCTTTTAGCACCTTACTTTTTCACATGAAAATTCTGATTAAAAAAATCCATATTACTAACCGAGAATGGTAAACCGGATGGACGCAGGGACATCCGGCCATGGGCCGTGGACGCAAAAGACGTACTGCGCAGGCGCCCCCATAAAACCCCCCTTCCAAGCAACGGAAACCGGATGGAAAGCAACGTAAAATTAGAAATGAGGCACTCGTGGCACACAGAAAAAAGGAGTCAGACGCCGGCGCCGCACGAAGCCCATGGCACACGAAACGGAACACACACAAAGAAGAGAATTGAGACCCACGACACACAAAGCCCCCCTGCAGTAACTGAAATAAGAAATGAGGCGACGCGCCCCTAGAACACCAAAATGAAAGGAGTCAGACGCAAGCGCCACATAGCACACGAAACGCTACGCACACAAAGAAGAGGATTCAGACCCACTACAAACAAACACCCCCTCCACTAACAGAGATAAAAAAAGTGAGGCAACGCGCCCCTAGCACACAAAAAAAAAAAAAAGAAGTCAGACGCGAGCGCCACACAAACCCATTGGACACAAAACGAGACAGACTACGGACATAGCACACGAAACATACACAGAAAGGAGGATTCGGACCAACGACCACACTAACATAAATAAGAAATGAGACACAAAGCCCCACTAGGGTTACCACTTTTAATACAAAAAAATAAGGGACGCATACTGCAGCGGGGGCCACATCCCAGTGCCAACACTTTTCAGACTCTACTTAAAAGACCCGCCCTCCTCACTGGACAGTTAAAATGACCAATCAAACTAATGATGACATCAAGTATTACCCAATCAAAAGTAGGAAAGGAGGCATCTTCATAAAATGCGTGTGGGATGATTTGCATGAGACGCTGCTTTAAAAAAAATAATAAAAAAAATACGGGACAAAACCCGACCCGTATTGATTCAAAACGGGACGCGCAATTTCATTCTCCAATACGGGACGATTACGTATTTTACAAGACTGGTGGCAAACCTGCCCATTACTGAATGAACCGTCCGTATTAAACATACGTCATCTCAACACATTCAAATTAGGCAGCATAGGTCGATCTCATTATACTGATCCACTATTAACCGTTTAACCACAGAAAAGGCTCCATATTAACAGTGAGTGCGATCCTCCTTATTACTTATCCATATCTCTAATGCTGAAGAACAAACAAGTAATGAATTCACGATCACAGGTACAAAACAATACGGCTCGAGTGACGGGACCAAACACACGAACCCGCATGAAAAAAAACAATAAACGTCGGCTACAACGCGCTTCTGAAACTCCGGAAGAAAAAATGTCTCGGCTCCAAAAACGCAAAGCTCAACTAACACATTAACAGAAACGAGCGCATATGGACAGACACAATGAACGTACACGCATACAGCACGCGTCTCAAAGTGCTGCATCGAAACAGGCACGGATTCAAAACGAAACACCTCCCTTCTCAGACATACAGAAACGGCAGCGAAGGGACAAAATAAATAAACGCAGACGTCTACACCGCGCATCTGCAATGCCGGAAAACAAGCAGGCAAGGCTCCAAAAAGAGAAAGCTCAACTGACCGACATACAAAAACGAGCAAGGCTCAATACAAACAATGCACGCAGTAGACTACAACGGGCTTCTCACACAGCACAGGCAAATCGATTACAGCTCCAAAACAACACGTCCCAAATACTGCACATACAACAGCGCACCTCTCAAACGGCACAAGCAAAAGATACACGTCACGGACATCAACGACAGACACCTGCTAAACACTTGCGGCAGTTAGCTGACAACGCGTTCAATGATGAGTCCACTATTCAGGAAAATTCATTGGGATTAATGAATGTCATTTGCAATCATTGTCTTTCACTTAACTTCCCTGAAGAAACAACTGGCAATACAAGTAATGAATTTACACGTTGTTATCAAAACGGTCAAATTAGACTGCCTCCTTTACATTCATATCCTGAATATTTACAGAACCTTCTAACTAACGATGTACCTGAAAGTGAAAACTTTAGGAACTGCATTACATCCTACAAATCTTTATCCACTATGAACATGAACAGTAGCACTGCACATGACATCCGTCTTGCAAAACTGTTAATTATTGATGAATGTACAATGGCATCCAGTCACTTACTCAACACCATTCATAAACTTCTACAAACGTTGATGAATAATAATATTCCCTTTGGAGGAAAGGTACTTTTATTAGAAGGAGATTTTAGACAGTGCTTAGCTATTGGTCCACATGCCATGCGCTCAGCTATTGTTCAGTGCACCTTAAAATACGCAGACAATTGGCATTGCTTTCAAAAGATACAGTTAGTACAAAACATGCGATGTCCAGATCCAGATCATAACAATTGGTTATTACATCTGGGAGATGGTACACTCACCAATACAGATAGACTTCACCCAGATATTAGTACAATTCCTCAAGCCTTTATCTGCGACGACTTAGTTACAGAGATATTTGGAACAGCGATCTCATTAGACCAAATGCCCCTTTTAACACAACGCGCTATATTATGTCCAAACAATATTAATGTGAAAAACATAAATACCCAAGTCATTTCATTACTTCCTGGACAGACACAACTCTTTCTAAGCTCTGACAAAGTTGACTCTGATCACGACAATAACCATCTTCATTGACCTTACAAGTTCTGACCTGAAATTACCTTTTACACTTAAAAGGCGTGTACAAAGAAATTTTCCAATAACCCTTTACACTGTGCCACACACTTTATTGTTTACTTTCTATTTGCATCATCTACACCTTCACACTATTCTATATCTCATTCATACATCACGCTCTTTGTCATTTCCCAACACCAGGGGTTGGCGAGTGAAGCGAGCAGGGGGCGGAGCCCCCTAGTAATAATAATAATGGGGATAAAAAAGGATAAACCTTTAACACAATAATATTCCAAAATCTGTTCTGTATACAACCAAAATGTGCTTATTTAAGAAATAAAAATCACAATTGCTTCTTAAAATAAATATTTTTTACTAAAATTTCACTCATTTAAGTAAAAAAAAATCACATGACAAGCTCTTCATAAAATGAACATTTTAAACAAAGCAGTATCTCTTTTTTTCACAATGAATAACTTTCTTAAAAAATATAATAGTAAGTAATAATAAGTATTCACAAACTTGCAGTGTGTTTGTCTTTGTGACTGAGTAACCTTCATGGCTCTTCATGGGTCCTCTGGGCTTTTGTTCATCTGCACTCTCCCAACTTCCCAGGTATTCATTATAAAAGGATGACCTGTGCACCTGAGCACACTGTGACCTTGCTCATTCTTAATTTTCAACTCCTTTTTTATAAAGTCAGGTAAATATCAGCCTTTCTAGAGAGGTATTCTGTAGAGCAGTCACAGCACCACTCTACAAGATGCGCCAATTAGCATGACCTCTGTTTTGTTGCAATTTAATTTTAAACGTTTGTCCTCCATCCAGTATTTAATTACAAGTTAAGAAGAGTTATGAAACCTCAGATGATTATCTGTTTTTAACATTGATATAAATATGAGTATAAAACCAGATAACCTAGTCCAACACTCTGAATAATATGGATAAAGGAAAGCATGTAGATACAGAAAATCAAGACCCCAAAGACAGAGCCATGTGACTGGTGCTAAGCTAGACCTTCTGCTGCCTAGACTGACTGTTGGTTAGAATGGACTTAAACCACTGGAGGGCAGTGCCAGAGATACTCCCCTTTCTAAACAGTAAAGGATCATGATTGACTTGTGACAGTATCATGTTTTTCATTAAGGTTTAACAGAATTTATATGCTGATTTGCCATAAGTAAATAATTTCTTACTTGAAGCAGAGAAGTTTTGCAGCTGTGCTGTGCCATGAAGTCAGACTATAAGGCCTCCGTAGTCTTATTTGAAGTTAAGTGATTGATGAATTGGGAAGCCACACTACACCTGAGAATATTAGATGGAATGGCAGTTAAGAGATAAGCTGAAAATTGTTCAGATTGGCACCATTAAGACCAGGCATTTGTAAAGTTGGAAATGCAAAAGAACTGGCAGTTTGTGAGACGGATGTGAGGGACATTGGAGCACCACAGGGAACAGTCCTGTCTTCTTTCCTCTTTATTTTGCACACCTCAAAGCTATAAATTATGTCATGTCACTTGTAGAAATTCTCAGATGTTTCTGCACTTTTGGGGTGTATTGATAAGGGGAATGAGACAGAGTACAGTAGTAAGGTGGAGAACTTTGTTTCTTGGTGCAAAGAGAATTGTCTGCATCTTAACATTAGCAAAACCAAGGAACTGGTTATTTACTTTTACCACACCAAAAAAACCTCTAGGCCTGGTCACTATTCATGGAGTGGATGTCAAGGTGGTCTGCTCCTACAAGTACATGGGGGCCCATATTAATGACAGGCCAAACTGGTCTCAAAACATAAAGGGACTATGTAAGAAAGGGCAGAACAGACACTTTTTTCTTAGAAGAATTGTGGGAAGTGACATCCTTCATATCTTCTGCTCTGTGATGAGCAGTGCAATTTTCTATGCTGTGGTGTGCTGGACTGGTAACATCACTTCAAGCTAATTAAAAGGGCAGGCTCAGTTACAGAACACACTCTGGAAATCATGGAGGTAGTAGTGAAGAAGACATTTAAAACAAAAGTGAGTCCCATTTTGTACAATGCTGCACATCCACTCTCTGACACACTAACACTGAGGACTTTCAGCCAACGAATTATTCAACAGAAGTGTGTCAAGAGACATTGCTGGGGCTCCTTTATACCAACAGTAATACCTCTGCATAATGCCTCACTGTGACTGCGACTGCCAAGTCAGAGGTTTCCTTTCTTCCTAAATCTTCATCCTTTTTAGTCATTCTGGTATGTGAGTGTGTCTATATATTGTGGCAGATGGCTGGAGCTCTTGCCCAGCCGGGATGCCTGGAAGATGGAACGACTGGGATATGAGAGGGCAGCCTCCGTAGTTTGCATCGGGGACATGGGACTGGAGCTTGGAAGCTCAACCCCCGTTGGGGACCGTGGCCACCGCCAGGGGGCGCCTGGACGATCCCGGTGCCCTGGACTGCCACATCAGAAAGTGCTGCCGGAAGAAAATCCGGGCACACCTGGAGCACATCCGGGTGAACTATAAAAGTGGCCGCTTCACTCCATTCTGGGAGCCAGAGCACAGAGCTTGCGGGAGAACAGTGGAGGTGGTAGAGAAGAAACAGAGAAAGAAGAATAGAGAAAGAAAGAGAGAGAGAGAGAGAGAAAAAGAAGAGAAAGAGCAATTTTGAGGGACTGTGTACTGTGTGGTAAAAAGAAGAGAAGTAAAAATGTGTGTGCTTTTTTATTGATTTTAAAGAGCTCCTGTAAAAAGCCAAATTATCACATTGGGACAAATAAAGTTCTATCTATCTAAAAGCAGCCAGCTCTTGGCCATTGTTGAGGAATAGATTTATTATTGTTATAACAACAACAAGGCTTATAATGAAAAGCTGGATCTGATGAGTGTGATGGGGATGTGATCCAGTATATCAGATCAGGAAATAATAAATGAAAATGAAATTAGCCAAAATCTGGAAAAGGACCAGGATGGAGGGGGAAGGGAAGTCAGAGAGGAGTATAAGAGAATGATGAACTTCTTAAAGGTTAAATATTTTGGATTTAATTTTAGTACAAAACAAAGTGACAGAATTTTTCACAATCTGCAGTGGCTGTAGTAGTTTATATAAAACAGAAAACAATATCCTCAGGTTATCATGTTTACTCTCTATAATTCTGCCATAATATATATTCTTGATTGCAGTCAGTGCATCCCTGTAAGCCCCCTGATGCCAGAAAGCCTTGAAATGCGTAGTGTTTTGAAAGAGCAACAGTAGGACGTTGATTATCCGAACATCAATCATCTGAATAAACAATTATCAGAATAACCGCTTAACAAAAAGCAGTATCTACTTGGTTGTTGTGCTGATGTATTTCTCCTGCCACTTAATGCATTTGTTTCTAATTATTTATTTGAAGATTTATGCAGTATAGCTAGGGATGATTGAAACAGTCATGTTTAGTTTCACACGCAATCTTACGAAGTTGCCCAACAAAACACGAAACTCACTAAAATTATTTTTGGGAGCCTTTGAGCTGAAATGCCTGGCATACTGTTCCCTAAAGCTTAATCCACAGCCCTCAAATGCTTCCTGATCTTTCACGGCTCCTTCCTTACAGCTCCACATATTCTAATCTGCCTCATGTTCTGTCTCCTTGCATATTGTAATTTAATTTTTTGGGCTTACACAGGCCACTAGGACTGTTAAGCTTCTATAGACCAATGGTGTTATCTTGGCTTAGAAAACTTATTTTAAATTATGAACTTAAAGTTGCAATTGTCGGGAATTTTTGAAATGATTAATTTTAGACCCAAGTAGACGTAACAATTATAAAAAGATTTTAAGCCTACTTTTTTCTAGACTTCTGGAAAATGTGAAGACTAAGTGCAAAGGCTGATGGGTTACACAAAATACACCCCCCCATGTCCATCAATTTTCTTATTAAACCTAGCACCTTTCCGTTTCAATGAACGAATGTCCACATGGAATTGTTCTTTCCTTTATGAGTCGCAGCAGGTTGTACCTCCAAATTCAGAAACACCAATTCCATACTGTTAATCTTGAGGAGGAGAACTTGTCCCACATTTATCCTATGGCAGTACTGATATGTTTCACTGCTCTTATATATTTTCATTGTCACTACTGTAGTAATAAAAAATATACTATACATCACTTGCGCCATTTTGGGCAGTGATCCTACTAACTTTTAACATGGATATGGGATTTTAATTTCATGTGATCCAAATGAATGGAATTGTTCTCCCATACTACTCATTGTTGTCATCTCAAACAGAAAATTCTAACACAGTATCATTGCGACATTTCTGCAAAAGGTCAGAAGCCATGTGGGATATTTCAACTGGGTTTTTAGCATGGTCACAGTAGAAAAACAGCATTCTATTAAAAGGGCAGTCAATCCCCAGATAGAATGCCCTTCTGAATATAATGAAGAGGTCCACATATTATGTGGCCTCTTGCTGCCATTCTATCCAGAATATCTAAATCTTTGAGGGTCCAATGAAAGTGTGTTTCTATGAAGAAAGAAAACCGCTGATAATATTTTAATTTTTGATGAACCCCATGTGTATTCCCCCCTATACTGTGACATGATAATATGTGTCAATTTTACTAGTGCAGATTTGCATTTTATTATCAGGATCTTGAAATGTTCCGCCCTATGCTTGTCGTTCTCCACAACGATGAACCTCTTTGTATTACAAATTGTGTTTGCTTTTGATTTCAGTGTAATTTATTTTAACAATACTATATGCTTAAGGTGGTAACAGACTAAAATCTTCAATATACCCCACTCCTTCAGTGAGCAAAAAATCAAGATATTTTTGTATGGAAATCTGGATAAAGTGAAATTGGTTGTGACCAACATTCTATTATCTCTTTTGAATGAAATTTGTTACAGTCTATTTGACAAATCTAGTAGTAATACTTTCATGACTACAAAAATTAAACTGCATTGTGAAACTACTGAAATAACATTTAAAACTGTGCCTTTATAGTTTAAAATCTATGTGACTAAAAATAGCTCTGGAATGTTATAATGCCATCCCTGTATGACAGGTAGAGGTGGTTTAAAGTAATTTTTGAAAAGAAAACTTTTCTAATTCCTAATATAAATCATGCAGAAAATTGATTTATAATTACATGAATACAATATCTCATCTGAGAAATAAACGTGCTAGAGAGAGGCATGGGAAATGCTGCAAATACTGGAAATCTGTTTTAGAAATGATGGGAACAGACATTCTACAATAAAAGTAAATATTGTAGGGAATCACTTATGCAATATTCATAAGCTCAGAGATTTATCTTAAAGTCACATGAGATTTCTTTTTAGCAGCAAAAACCTTTACAACAGTGTTTGGCCTTTTGTTGGCAGCTGGTTGTAGAAACAATTTGTTGGAGGAAGTGATCTCTTAGCATTATGCTTTTGTGCCCTTCAGTTTAAAGCTAATGTGGCTGAAAATGTTAAACTCCAGATACAGAAAACAATTCTTATCAACACTGGAACAGAATAGAATGTCAAATATCAACAAGATTTAAAGCAATATAACTTATTAAAAAAGAAGTGGCGGTATGACTCAGAATTGATGTTCTTTTTTCAATTGTTTTTCTTCTTAATCGTCTTTATTTTCTGTCTTTCATTGTCGTATGCTACTGTTATTAAAACTAAGTCATGTCCTTGACTGTGAAATATCATTAAAGTGTCCATTTGAGGGTACTTCTTTTGCTAACTTATTAAGATTGACAGCCATACAATATGTGCATGAGATTTTATTTGTTAATTTACAGATTTAATAATTGTCAGTCAGCAATGTAAGCTTAAATTCTTTGTAACCATCAGCTGCATCATTTGCAGTACATAAGAATAAAAGACATTTGACAGATTTATTCTGTCTAGCAACTTCTTTGGCTAGCAGATAGCTGAGTTTTCCTAATATTACTTCAGATTATTACTTTTTTAATTTCTCAAACTCTCAACAACCTGCCTTGGGTAGTTTGTTCCAATTTATCGAGCACTACTTAAAGAAATGCTTCCTGGTTTCATTCGTAAAGGAATACTCCAACCAAAAATGATATTTATTTTTATACTTTACTTACCCCATGTAGTATGACGTGATGGCAGAGAAAAAACAATGCTGGGCAACAGGAAACAATAACAAAAAGATCACATACTCGTGTCGCATAATCCACATGTATAGTCATCCACCTGTATGCTCACAGCATCCAAAACACGTGTTTTAACTAAAATATTATTAAACTAGTCATTAAGCCCATTACAATAACGGGTGCTAGAACAGTAGTGCATAAATAAACATTAGTAGGAACAGTCTATATTAAATGGCAAGGGACCTTGACCTCATTCTTTTTATTGGTCGTATTTTTCTTTGTCTTTCAGCCTTTCTTTTGTTGAAGTTTACTTGCTGAGCTGACTGTTCTTCATGTGCTGCCGCCGTGTATTGTGTGTCTTTAATTTTCTGTGACAGTAATACTGTCTTGTACGTCTGCTACCTGTATACCTTTAATTTTCTCTGGCGGTTATTACAGGCGTGCGCGTCGGTAATATGCCTTTAATTTTCTCTGACAATAATACTGGCTTGTATGTGGCTGTAATATGCGTCACTGTATTGTGTACCTTTAATTTCCTCTCGCAGTAATACTGGTTTGTATTTCCGTAAAGCGCCTATAACTTTCTCTAACAGTAATATCGCACATCGCACCGTGCCCCGCGCATGCACACTTCACCAGAAGACACACACGCACGGACACCTGGACGCACACAGAGATTTTATTAAAGAGGATAAACCACTTCTCAAAAACAGAATGCATTTGAATCAAACGCACCCAGACAATTAAATTGAAGACCTGCCTCATTCATTGCTCATGAGTCCAACCCAGTAACAGCTCATTCATTGCACTCCTTATGATATTAACACTGCAAATCACACAGAGAGATGAGTACAACTAAAGATTAAAAATGAAAGTAAACTAAGTGAAAACATTGTCAGGAAAAAAAAGATTTCCCATATTTGTGGTTATCTGGAATGCTTCAACACACAAAAGGTCAATTCACCCATGCAGTTCCATGGATTGTCGCTAAATAATTCTGAGGTACCCCAGTTGTGGCTTACCATTATAAATATAAAGTAACAATGGGAGACAGGTCTTCAGTTTAAATACTTGTTCCATTTTTGTTTGCTATAGTGTTTTCTGGAGGTGGTGTATTTAACAATATTTTAGTAAAAGTACACTTGTTTTGGAGATTGTGAGCATTCAACTTTCAATAACTTGACATGTGGATTTTGCAATGAAAGTAATGTAACATTTTTTAATGGGCATTTTTGGTATTGTGTGCTGTTCTTCAGTGGCATCATACATGCCTGTTATAACAGGAAATCTACATGAAAACATGAGGTTATAATCTTTTCTCCACCATCACTACACACTACATGGGTAAATAACATATGACAAAATATAATTTTTGGGTAGAGTATTCCTTTAAATACACTTCACATTAATTTCCACTGTTTCCTCCAGAGTTGTTTCATTGAAAGAAATCTTTGTGATAAGTGGTCCGTAGCATTGAGCAAGTTTTTAAATAAATAATCGTGTGCGGGCCTCCAATAAAGTGTGGGTGTGCACAAACGCACTTCGCTCCATGGTTGATTAGGGTGCTTGGCCGACCTTTCCACAAGCATGTGCGGAGGCGGGAGGATCAGTCCCACAGTTGTGCCTTGGAGGAAGCAGCACGTCGCGCCTGCACCCAATTACACAGGAGAGGAAAAAAGGAGCCTGTGGAAGAACAGGGGGGAGACAATAGAAAGGAAAAAAATTGGCATAATGACAGAAGGAGAGGAGAGAACAGAAGGAGTGAATAGAGGTTAAAATGACAGAAAAAGAGAAAGAGAGAGAGACAGAGACAGAGAGGTAGAGAGCAGAGAGATGCAGGTGATTGGGTGTGAGAAACGGGCGATCCCACCGAGTGATTTTATGGGAGTTTGAACAGCACGCCGAGGGACTGGCAGCGGGAGATGAATGAGGCTCGGCACTGCACCCCCTGGTTGTGGTAAACATGGTGAGGGGGTCTTGAGCTCAGATGTTATGTTTGACTAATGTAGCTAGCATTTGCAGTATGTCACTATGATCTGTAAACTTTATTTCATTGTATCTGATTTTACTTATATGAGCAGAAACCACAGGGAGATGCCAGAGAGATGGACAAATGACAAATGGAAGGCACAAACTAGAGAGATGGACAGAAAACATGTGAAGGACACACAAGCAGGCTATTTTAAAAGTTCTGATTTCTGCTTTACCAATATGGTTAAAAAACAAGTCTTTCATAAATGATGAGAACACGTGAAGGTGTTACTTGTATTCAGTCCAGAAATAAATAGCCCATCCCCATATCTGACAAAAATTCTATGTCTGGCAGTTGCCCATAATTTTATGAAAATGTAAATATGTGAGTGGTTATAATGACGAGTATCCAGCACAAATTCAGAAGCACGTCTATGCCACCGAACATTCCTGCCAGATGGACATACAGATGACAGCATTTTCCCACCTGAAGAACTGGCTATGATGTGTGGACGAAAAACGCACACTGAAAGCAGGCAGATAATATTTCTTCAATTCTCGTTTTTATTCATTCGGAGTCACAGTAAGTAGAGATTCAAAAGAGCATAACTTATTGCCGCAAAGCTCAATTGAACCCTGATCAAAAGCCAGGAGGGGGGTTTTATACTTCAGCATCTCATGATTAATAAGACAGAAAAACATCCTTATCATCTAAGTAGAGTTAAACAATATGTCTGTTGAGCTAAGCATTATCTGTGTTCTCAAAGCTAAGCACAGGAGAGACGCCTTTGCATAAACTACATGTACTTTCTGCAGCCTTGTGACCTTGTCCCTGAAACATTCACTCTGAAAAAGGGAGAAAAAAGAAACAGCTTAGATTTTATTCATGTGGACACTATTTCTCCTGAACCCTGGAATAACATATTTTTGTTAGTTCATAAGCCAAAGTGTCTCTCACTGGCAAGTTACAAAATAGTTAATATAAAAATTCTAATTTACTAAACACACAAAATACATGGTGCTGAGGAGAACATTCTTCTTCTACAGATGTCTGTATTGTTTTTCTCTGTGGCCTGAATATGTATATATAAATGGATTATGCATTGTATTATGAGAATGGAAGTTATCATTTAAAGCAAGTTAAATACATATATCTCTTTCTGTACCATATTGCTCTAGTGTAATTATTTCTGCCATGGTTACAAAAGGGATGGTATTGGCCCTAGTCTATTCTGCATAAAGAAACACATCGCAGCGGAGAGGAGCGCCCCTTGCTGGATACAACTGCCACCTGTCAGCAGGCATCTCCTCCTGTCTGGAAAGGATAAAAGGAGAAGACGCGAGATTTTAGATGGAAGCATTGGGACTTATAGTTGTTACGATCTGTCTCTAGATTTTAACCTCATTGTTGTTTTAATTGGATTTATTTCAACTATTTTTAACCTTCACTTTCACAATTGACAATTTTATAGATTACATATTTAATGAAGATTCAAAGCACTTTACTATGGAACAATGTTTGTTTGATTGGTTTTTAATAAAAGCACTAAGTGACTTTTGTACCTTCCTCTTGGCTAGATGTATATGCCCTCATTTGCCCAGCTCATTTTGGTTATGACTATCAATGGTGGTGGGTTAAAGAGGCTCCCAAAGGGAAGTGGGAACATGGTTCCAACCTGCACCATAACAGTCTCCTGGATCATTGTTATTGATATCTTTGAGGATTTTGAAGAGTGAATTAAGTCCCCATATGACAATTTCTGCTTAAGACTAATGGCAATAATTTCTCCTAGGTTGTCAGAGTAGTAGGACATACCTTTAAGTCCTGGGATGTATTTGGTTTGCCTAGTGCTACCAGAACTACACACAGTACTCCAGATGCAGTATCTCTAGAGTTATCATACTCTGAACATAGCATTAATTGACTTATACTGTAATCAGATTTACAATATAGTCTAGCATTATAGTTGCCTTTTTAATTGTTTCTGCACATTGTTTATACAATGAGAATGTTGTGTCAATGTCAGTCAGTCAGTCATTGTTCATTTTTATTTACTGTATAATTATTGATCCTTTTGCGTGTGTGTAATACTTTGCACTTTTTCACTAAACTTCACTGAATTACACTTTCTAGACTTGCCAAGATTTTAAAGAATGAGGTCTTTCTGAATGTTGTGCTTCTTTCTCAGTATCTGCTATGACTACAATGTTAGTGTCTAAGACATTCACAAATGTATTAACTTTATCGGAATAAATGCCATTAATATCCATCCATCCATCCATTTTCCAACCCGCTGAATCCGAACACAGGGGTCTGCTGGAGCCAATCCCAGCCAACACAGGGCACAAGGCAGGGAACCAATCCCGGGCAGGGTGCCAACCCACCACAGGACACACACAAACACATCCACACACTAGGGCCAATTTAGAATCACCAGTCCACCTAACCTGCATGTCTTTGGACTGTGGGAGGAAACCGGAGCGCCCGGAGGAAACCCACGCAGACACGGGGAGAACATGCAAACTCCACGCAGGGTGGACCCGGGAAGCGAACCCGGGTCTCCTAACTGCGAGGCAGCAGTGCTACCACTGCGCCACCGTGCCGCCCTGCCATTAATATAATTTACTAAAAAGTAACAGTCCAAGCATAGATGCCTGGGGGGCTCCACTCACGACCTTCTGCTATGTACAGCATTCTTATCTTAAGTGTACTCATTATCACCCACCAATGAACAAATTGAAATCCAGTTTTGTAACATTATCTCTGATGCCAGTGGCTTCAAATTTCAAAATTAATCTTCAGAGTGGAACCATATCAAAAGCTTTTTGAAAGTCTAACTGAATTATATTGTATGCTTTACTTTTTTATACTATGCCAAATAGGTCTTGACAGATTGGTTTAGCAAGCTTTTTTCTCTCATAAACCCCTGATAGTTGTTGTTTAGTATTCATTTTCATATAAACAGTTGAAAAATATATTTCTAATTTCTAAATGTATTTCTGCTGGAGCCAATTCCAGCCAACACAGGGTGCAAGGCAGGAAACAAACCCCAGGCAGGACACACACCAAACACACACTAGGGACAATGTAGGATCACCAATGCACCTAACCTGCATGTCTTTAGACTGTGGGAGGAAACTGGAGCACCCGGAGGAAACCCACGCAAACACAGGGAGAACATGCAAACTCCATGCAGGGAGGAACCGGGAAGCAAACCCAGGTCTCCTAACTGCGAGGCAGCAGCGCTGCCATTGCACCACCGTGCCACCCTATTTCTAATTATAATTTGCATAATTTTGCATGCCAAAAAATAAGGTTTATTTGTCTATAATTGTGGGAATTTATTTACTCATCCCACCATTATGGATTGGAGACAAATTTTCAACTTTTCACTCATCAGTTACTTTTCCCATCTGAAGTGACTGGCAGAATATTCTTTATAAATGCCTAATGATTCTCAGGCATTTGTGCTCATTGCATAATGAATGTGTTACGTTCTTAATTATCAGTTATTTATATTGAAGTCACCTTGTTAACGTTTGACATACTGCAGACATTATATCATTTAGTTCAATGTTGTTGGTGGGTCACCAATCATATGTTTGTGTCATCCAACAATTAACATAACAGTAAATATAAAATGCGACAGTGTTCATTACTTAGCATCTATGCTTTCAGCTAAAAAAATGAAACCAAACAACTGCATAAGGAGAGGAAAGTAACCAGACACAGCGTTAAGACTTTTCCTTGACTTTTGTTTGTGTTTTGACTTAATTCATCAATCATTTTGCATTCTTGGGTTCACATTTTTTCTCATCTCATAGAGTTTACGTCTTATCTCCTGGTTCTTTTTGAAAATCCATGTCTGCATACATATCTATGTGATCTGTGGTGCATTAAAAAAGATTTAAAAATAACATCTTTCATTTCTGTCAGCATTAACAGTAAAATCCCATCAGACCCAGAGGTGTATTAGTCTACAATGCAATCTGACTTTTCTATTTTAAAATCTGTACACTATTTCCTTGTTTTAATTTTGCCTGAGTAACTGCATGTTGCTGTGTTTTTGAGTGTTATAAGAACTGGACTGATATCTGTACTGGTTTGCTTCCTGCGTTGTAGTCAACACTTCCCAGATTAGCACTAGGTCCCTATAACTCAATATAAAGTGGATTGGGTGGATGAGTAGATGGAGGAAAAGACCATTTAGAATCTATGAAACACAATTTAAAGTGATAAAAGTACTTTACCCATTATTTATTTGGAAAACCCACACTGAAAAATCTTCAAGTCATGCTGCTATTATTATTATTATTATTATTATTATTATAATTGGTTTAGTAGACACCTTTATCCAAAGTAATGTACATGTATAATTTATAATATATACAAGAATGATTAGAAGGTGCAAGCATCATAAACAACAGAGAACATGATGAAAACCCAAGCAAGAGGGAGTAGAACTACTACATAAGTATAAAGGCAAAGACAAAAATTAGTGTCCAAAGCTCTTTGTTAGTACAACAGCAGCTATCCTGTAGAAGAACATGCAGTTTCGAAATATAAAAAGGTGCATACCTAAACATGAGTAAATTGGATGCAGGTTGATTAAGCAGAAAGGGAGAACATTCCACAGCTTTGGAGCAAGAATGGAAAAGTGTGGTTCAGTCTTGGCATATCTGACAAGAGGAGGGACAGTCAGCAGACTGGCAGAGGCAGAACAGAGACTTCATGAAGGGACATAGAGAGAGACAAAAGACTGGATATATTGAGGACCAGAACCGTTCAGAGAACCATAGTTCAAGACAAGAGTTTTGTACTGGATCCCTAAAGCAACACAAAGCTAGTGGAGGGGCCAAAGCAGATGTGTAGTGAAGTGAAATGAGGAACAGAGAACATCAGTCAAGCAGATGCATTCTGGAAGAACTGAAGGGTTTTGATGGCAGTTGAAAGAAACACCATCAGGAGAATGTTGCAATAGTCTAGCTGAGAGAGAACTAGTGTCTAAAGAAGGAGTTGCATGGCATAATTACTAAAGAACGGTCAAATCCTCTTAATATTATGAAGAAAGAAGTAACAGGGTTGGGTCATTGAAGTAAAACATTCAATGATAAAGAGGACAAGATTCATAACTGTGACCGATGGTGAAAGGTTGACATCTTCAAAAGCAATGCTTAGAGATAAATCTGAAGAAGGAGAATTAGAAGAAAAATACTAAATATCTGACTTTGAAAGGTTAAGTTTAAGGTAATGATTATTCATTCATGATGAGGTGGCAGAGAGACAGCTGTAGATCCTGTTGAAACCTGTGGGTTATAAAAGGGAAATGAGAGGAAGATCTTTTCATAATTAGCATAGAGGTGGTAGAAGAAGCCAAAAAAGAAATAACATTGGCTAAAGAACAAAGGTAGATAGAAAATGAGAAGTGGACCCAAAACTATTCTTTGGAGCACACCTGTGAAGAGTTTCTGTGAAGAATACAAAGGCTTAAACGTGGAGACACAAAAGGATCAGTCAAATTAGTAGTCCGAAGCAGAACTGCTGATTCTAAGCTTATTGAAAAAAAAGATAAGCAAGTAGTGGTATTGTTAGTTGATGAAAAGTCGAAACAGATAAGAACAGATAAGATAAGAAATAAGAGCTAAGAAGATCTAAGTGAAGTTTTGACTGAAATCAGTGCAGTTTCAGTAGGGTGACTCTTGCAAAATCCAGACTAAAGGAGGATTAGTAGAATGTTGTCACAAAGAAAAGAGGAGATTTGTTTGTGAATTATGCATTCTAGAGTCTTGAATAGGAATGGCAGAAGGGAGATAGGATGGTAATGCTCATTAACAGATGGGTTGAGAGAGGGCTTCTTGAGAATAGTGATGACATGAGATTTCTAGAAATCAGCAGGGAAGATACCAAAGGTCATTGAGGCATTAAAAGGAGAGGAAATATAGGGTATCAAAGACGGAGAGATGGATTGAAGAAGACGTGAAGGAATGGGGTTGAGTGTATAGGTGGTGGATATATTGCTAAAGAGTAGGTCACAGATGCTATCCATTTACTAGAGGGAAGGAGGAAAGAGAAGAGCAACATGGTCATGAGTCAGAGGGTGCTTTTGAAGTTGTGAACTGTTTTTGAATGTTAGTTACTTTCTTTTTTCAGATGTATTAATGTATAAAAGATGCCATGACCAGGGCCAGAATTACAGTAGAATGAATGCATCAGTTTACACTCTGGAACTGATACAAGATCAAGATTCAAGATTCATTTTATTCATCATACACACTATTATACATGTACAATGTGTGGTGAAATGTAAGTCTGATAAGTTCGACAGACTGTGTATTACAGAAATAATATAAGTAATAGATAATATAGATACAGATACGTACAGTAAATAAAGAATATGATAGGGGTATTATGGAAATAAGTAAAAAAAAAAAAATACTTAGATAAATAAGGGTTGAGCCGCAGTGGCATGATTAAGAAGTCTTATGGCCTGAGGGTAGAAGCTCCTTTTAAGTTTCTTAGTTTTGGCCATAAGACAACGGAAATGTCTGCCTGATTTCAGTAGGCTGAACAGGCAGTTCACGGGGTGTGTGGATCTTCAATAACTGCAATTGCTTTGGTTCTATATCTTTTAATGAAGTGGAGCACAACTGGTGAGGCACTTTGCTGTTGTAATCATTCTCTGTAGGGCTTTAAGGTCTTGTACTGTACATCTGCCATACCAGGATGTGATGATCTGGGTTAGTATGCTTTCGATAGCCCCTGTATAGAAAGTATCACTGGGAATACCCTAAATTTCCTCAACTTCCTCAAATCATGCAACCACAGTCTCGCCTTTTAGATTAGTGCTTGTGCATGTAAAGTCCAGCTCAAGTCTACTGAGATCTTAACACCAAGGCACTTGAAGGTGTTTACGATCTCCACTGAGATCCCATTGATGGTTAACGGGGTGTAGGGCCGATGCTGTTTCCTGCTGACATCCACAACCAGCCCCTTGGTTTTACTGACATTTAGCTGTAGGCTATTTGCTTGACACTACTACTTACTTCATGTACACTGCCTCATCATTATTTGAGATGAAACCCAGAATTACAGTGTCATCAGCAAACTTTATTATGGAATTAGAGCTGAATGTGGCTGCACAGGCATGGGTATACAAAGAGTCCTTGTGGGGCTTTGGTGTTAAGGATGATGGTGTCAGAGATATGTTTTCCCACTCTGACCACTTGTGGACTTCCTGTAAGAAAGTTTAGTACCCATTCACAGAGGTGTATATTCAGGTCCAGGTACTTCAGCTTAGTCAAAAGTTTATGAGGCACAAATGTATTGAAGGATGAGGTGTAGTTAATGAACAGCAGTCTTGCATAATTTACAGGTTTTCTGTCTATGTATGTAAGGGTGGTGTGCAACACATGGGAGATAACATCCTCTATTTACCTATTACGCTAGTATGCAAACTACGGAGGATCAATGGAGCTGGATATGGAGAAGCAAATATAGTTTTTAATAAGCCTCTGAAACACTTTTATGACTACAGATGTTAGGGTGACAGGATGATAGACATTTAGGCAAGACAGTTTATTATTTTTTGGAACTGGGATTATGGTGGATCTTTTAAACCATGTTGGCACCACAGACTGAGATAGCAACTAACTGAAAGTAAAAGAAAAAACGTCAGTAAGCTGTTCATCACAGCAATGTAAAACACATCCAGAGATGTCATCAGGACCTACAGCTTTCCTCATATTTAAAATCCGCTGAAAAGCTTTACATTCATCAGACGTTCAGTTGGTACTCACAGGTTCACCCCTCTCATTATCATTTCCTGATAGAAGAATGATGTCATCGCCAGCTGGTTGATTAATATTCTCAAAAATGAGCATAGAATGCATTCTATTCTACTGCCAGTGATGAATCGGCACTTGTCCTTTTCATGGATTTACTTCACATGCTGACGCATAAGGGTCTTACATCTTTTCCTGGAAATGCGACTTCATGTATTCCCAGTATTGTCACTTGCCATCTTTCACAGCATGGCACATGTTATATGATGCAGCCTTGTACTCTGTCATATCACCAGTGTTAAGTCCTAGGTTAAATGCAGCGGTGCGAGTGTTCACTGCCACATGGACCAATCTATCTACCCGCAGCATCTGGTTGCTGAAGATCCCTACTGTGACTGATGGCAGAATCTCCACAGTAAGTATGCTAAAAAAAACTTGTTACACCTTCTGTAAACTCGCTGATGTCAACAGAGCTGGCCCGGAACATGTCCTTGCCAATGACAGCTAGTGCGTTCTGTAATGCAGCTTCTGATTAGATAGATCACTGTTTTACTTTCCTCATCTGTGGTCTATTGTGCATGTATCTTTGTCTATATTCCAGTATAAGGAACACAGACGAGTCATCTGACTTTCCGTGATGCAGCTGCAAAACAGATTTGTAGCCTTGCTTAAAACTGAGTATAACAATGTGTGTGTTTAGCGTGTTTACCCCTCTGGTAGAACAGGTAACGTGCTGGTAGAAATTTGGCATAACCTGCTTATGATCGGCTTTATTAAAATTCCCAGTCACAATGAGCGCAGTGTCTGGGTTCTTGTTTCGAATAGCACCAAGCACATCATGCAGTTTATTCACAGCCAATCCTGCATCCGCTTGTGGAGGAACATAGACGGCCGTGGCAATGACAGAGGTAAACATATGATGGAGGTAAAAAGGACGACACTTGATACTAAGATGTTCCAGATGATGCAAACAGAAGCGGGAGTGTACAGTAACGTTTCTGGAGTCACACCATTTGTTGTTCATCATAAAACAGATGCCACCACCTTTTGTTTTTCTAGCCTCTGATGTTCTGTCCATGCGAGACACAAAGAAAGATTCTGTCGGGGTCATTGAATGGTCGGGTACATTGAGAGTCAGCCATTATGTTATTGTCCTGCACGTCTAGTTGGAGTTTAATTCTGGCTCTAAGAGCATCCACCTTGTACCCAAGAGACTGGATGTTTGCTGTCAGGACATTGGGTAGAGGTGGTCATGGTGCCCTATTTCTGAGTCTGTTACTGATGATAATTAGTCCTGATAGAGATGCCAAAGAAAATCCCTAGTGACAATGGAGGGTGAAGCCAAAATCTTTCAGCTTTCTCACCTTAATAGATTGCAGTGGTAGGTCCCTTAATGCCTATGCTATCCAGGGACCTTAAAAGATATCCATTCAAGGTAAGATAGTTATACTCATTAGTCACGGTCGATGTGTTACAAGTTGATCAGCACATGCAAGTAAAAATTTCACAGTACATGTAACAATAATGATCTATTAAACTATAACATCACAGAACAGGAAATCACCTAATCAACATGAAAATGTCTTAACTTGAAAATGAAAAGTGTGATCATGGAAAAATTTTCAACATCGTAACAAATGTATGGTGATGGTTCAGAACTCGTTAACTTTGTTATTTGAACTCGCTGTGAATAAGATTTATATTTTTTGGGATTAAATTGCTTAGAGATCTTTATATAGACAACATCTTTGCATCCTATGAACAATTACATTCAAAATTTAATTTTCCAGCAACACATTTCTTTCACTATCTTCAAATTAGAAACTTAGTCAAACAGAACCTGCCCGATTTTCCCCATCTCCCACCTTCCTCTATGCTGGAAAAAATATTGCTCAGTCTCGAGGACTCAGACAGCATTTCTGCAATATATAAAAATATTTTACAGTCCCTCCCTTTCAAAAATCCAAGAGGACAATGGGAAAAAGACCTCTCACTCAACATATCAGAAAAGGAGTGGAAGGTAGCAATGCAGAGAATTCACTCGAGCTCCATATGCGCAAAGCATACAATTATTCAACTCAAAATGATATATCGAGCACATCTGTCTCGCTTGAAATTGTCCAAGATGTTTCCAGGGCAAGATCCAACCTGTGAACGCTGCAATCAAGCTCCAGCCTCACTGGGTCACATGTTTTGGGCCTGCACCAAATTAACATCATTCTGGACAAAAATGTTTAAATGCCTCTCAGACAGCCTTGGTGTCACGATCCCTCCTAATAAACTAACAGCTGTGTTTGGTGTTCTTCCAGATGGGCTTAAAGTGGAGAAGGACAAACAAACTGTGATTGTATTCACTACACTATTGGCACTCAGACTTATTTTGCTAAACTGGAAGAATCCTAACTCTCCTCTTTTAAGTCAGTGGGTAACTGAAGGTTTATATTATTTGAAATTGGAAATTTCTATTTCCATTATTTTGGAAATTGGAATGATTACAATAAAATCAATAAAATAAAAAAAAAGATTTATATTTTGCATAACATAAATATTTTAAGAGGCAATAATGACCCCATAAAGGTATATATTAAATATGTCTGAAAACTGGAAGGATAAACATGGGACACCCAAATGTCATTTTACAGGGCTGAGTCTGACATGGAAGTAATTCTGAGTGCTCACTGATCTAGGCTTAAAATGGCTTCCCAACCTGTACACTGATGAGCCCAGAGTTAGGTGTGAAGTGTTGGGAAGGCTCACCTAGGAGACAGGTAGGAAGGAGAGGTTTGTTTGTGCTTAACAGTATGGGATAGAAGACCAGCCACCCCATAGGCAGATAGTGTCTCTTGCTTGTATTAAGTTGTGTCATTCTTGATTCTAGTTCAACTCATGATCACTCCCTACACTCTACACTGAAATGCTCATTTTAGTTCTAAATTTGAAACACTGCTTCTTTAATAGCTTACCTTACTGACTTCAATGGACTTTTATTTCAACCACTAGTTCTAGCAAGACTGCAGCATAAGGCGCATTAGATAACTAAGGAGAAATACAAGAAAGAATAAAGACATTAGTCTCTGACTGTCCTGGGGTATGATTTATTGCTACAAGTAAAATAAATAAATAAATAAATAAGGTTTTTGATTGAAGTATTTTCAATGTTATGATAGTTACTCAGCTGATCTCTTCCACATTGGCTTTTGCTTGTTAATGATAAAGAAGTGTAATATCCATTTTTATAACCCTGTTATTCTGGATTCTTAAAGGATGTGCCTCTAGTATGGCAATTCCATCTTTTTTTAAAGATGACTTTGCAATAAAATATGTGACATCCTCCCCATTTCAGTTATGAAAACTGCAATCACCTTGTAATGTACAGCAGAACACAATAAAAACATAGAATTTGGCCTTTCACAAGCCGTTTTTTTTGTTGCGAACATCCTGTAGTGAATACTAATCACCACATTTGATATCCAGTGCCATTTTGTTTGGGAGGTTATGAGCTATTATATTGCAAGTTTAAAACCTCAAAATAACAAGATTGAAGTTTCTTACAACTATCCAGTAATATTTTCTTTGCGTACAGTTTTTTTTTTTAAAGACCGTATCTATAATTTATTTTAAAGTCTCTATACCTTGAACTTTCTCTTCACGTGATGTTTTTGAAAGCTGTCTTGAGGTAAACCCACACACAGAATAGCAAATAAACTGTCTGTAGATCAAAAGGGAAAAGAAACTTTGCACATGAAACAAAGAATAAAGAAACAGGTGTTTCAATAGTGTCAAAAATGTCAGAGAGCCAAATTATTCATTTTCTTGATATGATCTAAAAGATAATAAATCAATCAGAAACAATAGATAAAATCACATTGAAACCTAATGAAATCATCCCTTGAAGGTGTAAAGCCAATTTACAGTTGATCAATTATTGTAAATTTCATTCTTTTAAAAAAGAACAAAGAAAAAGGGCATTTTTTCACAATTCTTTGTCACATCTGAGGAAACATAATACTTTGAACAAGATGGTTGCTTTGAGGGTTGAAAGAACCCCGGAAATTGTTTAAATATCATATATTTTGATTGGCTATCCAGTGAGCAAGCAGTTGGCAAGCAGAAAAGCAGGACAGGGGGAAATAAAGTGATAGAAAATATATAGTCACAGTACTGGCATTTGAAAATGAATACTGTTAGTGAGTCTGGGATGATTTCCAAGTAATCTGGTAGTGTTCCCCATCAACACTGCAAGGCAGGTGACTCAGCTGAAGTTGAAGATGCCTGATCTTCCACCTAAAATACAAAAGAGGTCTTGAAAGGTTTGTAATGAAGTTAATACCACTGCTGAACAATTCTGGGTAGCACATGGCCCCATAGATGGGCTGTTTTGAAAGGAATTACTTCCAGACAGTGAATTGTTTCCAGTTGCAGAACATTGTTCTGGAGCATAATTAATGGAGCAATGCTCCACTTGTAAGTAGGTCAGCCCGGAGATTTCCTAGGAGATGTGACCATTTAAGAGTTATGGAAGGCTCAGAAGTACATTACAATTTTAAAAAGTTCCATCTGATATTCCACACAATTCTATGGTCTACTGGTCCAGAGACATTTTTCACACATCATTGATCCTGTAACAAATTCCTGGCTTGGCATCAAGTAACCAAAAGAGGGGGTAACCAGTGGCTCTTTGACTTGTTGCATTGTGAATCAAGTAGTTACATTGTAATTCATGGAGGGGTCCAGATCTGTGGTAACAATGGTGTTGATAAAAGCACTGGGATAGCCTTTGGCATGATCCTCCAGTCCTCCCATGATGTTGTTTCTTTAGGCCTCCATATTTATATATGACTTGCTGAAACTTCTGTATGTTGTGGTTGGCTTGTTGGTAAAGTAACTGGCTGAATCCTCAGTTTTTCATATGACCCATATCATCTACAGTGACAGCAATCATGCCATGACATGTGCCAGGTGATAGTGGGCACTTTTTCAGATGTTGGGTCCTTATGCTGTCACCCGACCACCAGAACAAAGAGGAGAGGCAATAACAATGCTGTGCATGGTCTTGCGTGCTCAGTTGCAGAGTGCAGTACAAGACTCGATGCATCAGGAAGGAGGCTGCTCTAAAAGCTTGCAAGTTCATCTACAAGCTCATCAGCATTGTGATAGGATAGTCCAAATATCATTGTTTCAGAATAGCAGCCAGGCAGAGTTCAAGGTATGTTCACATACATACATTTAATTCACAATTTATAAAAGTAAATTCTGTAGAAATACACATACACTAGGTTTTAAAAATTAGACTTTTTTGGCATAAGCATTTTCCTGTATTTTGGTGTACAAATATTTTCACACTCAAATCCATGCAAAGTTTTAAAAATAAAACCTGTGGACTTAATTCTAAAAACCCTACCATCTCTTTGAATCTATTGGACACTGTACAATATTTACAAATATTATATATAGCGTTTACTCTATGTTATTTTACAATATTTGTTCTTCTGGTTACCTATTTAGCAGCCTTACCATCTGAATGATGATGGAACTGGCAGCATAAACATTATGGCTATAGCCATTAAACAGTGTGTAAAAATGGTGGAGACTGGCAGTAACAACAGTAACACAATGGTGGTGCAGTGACATCACAAGCAATTATTTAATTTTTTTAGAACAATATGAATTATGCAATAAAACCAGAAATGGATAATAAAACTCAGATTCATGACAAAACCAAACACACAAGCAATGTCTAAATAGAAAACAAAGTACAATATAAAAGAAACTAAAGAATTTGTGTGGTTACACTGAGCTTAACAATACAACTTCCTTTCCTTTGGCTGCAGGTGAGGTGACTTCCAACTATGAGACTTTACCTAAATCACCTTCTAACTGATTTTGTTTTAATCATTATTTTATTTGTTAAAGGTGACAAAACATAAATAACAATTAAAGTTTCCCCATCCTTTAATTTAACCTCAAATCACTTTCAGGGCAAGCTCCAAAAGATTATTACAATTGTCAGGGAAGGGTTTCCATAGTGGGCGGCACGGTGGCGCAGTGGGCAGCGCTGCTGCCTCGCAGTTGGGAGACCTGGGGACCTAGGTTCGCTTCCCGGGTCCTCCCTGCGTGGAGTTTGCATGATCTCCCCGTGTCTGCGTGGGGTTTGCTCCGGGTGCTCAGGTTTCCTCCCACAGTCCAAAGACATGCAGGTTAGGTGGATTGGCGATTCTAAATTGGGCTTGGTGTGTTTGTGTGTGTCCTGTGGTGGGTTGGCACCCTGCCCAGGATTGGTTCCTGTGTTGGCTAGGATTGGCTCCAGCAGATCCCCGTGACCCTGTGTTCGGATTCAGCGGGTTGGAAAATGAATGGATGGATGGGTTTCCATAGTTGCAAAAGTAAAATTGGCATAAACAATTAAATAAAAATAAGTGCAAATAAAAATGAGAGAAAAAAGAGAGACACCCACTTAGCCACAAATGTTTCCTAAAATTTTAAGAATTAATAAAGGTTGCTGAAACGCCTGAACTGTCTGGCCAAGTGCCTTTAAGGTGTGACTGAACAGAAACAAACCAAAGGGAATCTCATAAAAAGTAGGACAGATCATTCATTGAGTGTTTAAGGAAGGCAAAGGTCAAAAGCAGGAGTTCAAACAGCACCTTGTGGTGTCCAACGTGTGGGAAATACAAAAGTTAAAAAAAGAATGTATCAGGGTCAGAACCAAGTATTCTTCAGAGTGTCATCATGTGAAACATCAGTGTTTGTTGACTCAAGAATGGCCATCACCATGAGGGGTATCGGCAGGCCAAGCGTGTGGCGGCATTTGCTGTTGCAGGCAAAAACTCGGGCATGGGAGGACTTTGGGGAAGCCATGGAAAACAACTTTCTGTCAGCACAGAGAAGGTTCTGGCAAACCGTCAAGCACCTCAGGAGGGGAAAGCGGTGCTCCACCAACACTCTGTACAGTGGAGATGAGGCCCTGCTGACTTCAACTGTAGATGTTATTGACCGGTGGAAGGAATACTTCGAGGATCTTCTCAATCCTTCCTTAGAGGAAGCAGAGCTGGAGGACTCCGGGAGGGGCGTCCATGTCAGGGGCCGAGGTCACCAAGGTAGTTAAAAAGCTCCGAGGTGGCGGGGCCCCTGGGGTGGACAAGGTCCACCCTGGGTTCCTCAAGGCTGTAGATGTTGTGGGGCTGTCATGGTTGACACGTCTCAGCAGCATCGCATGGACATCGGGGGCAGTGCCTTGGGATTGGCAAACCAGGGTGGAGATCCCCCTTTTTAAGAAGGGTGACCGGAGGATGTGCTCCAACTATAGGGGGACCACACTCCTCAGCCTACCCGGTAAGGTCTTTTCAGGGGTGCTGGAGAAGAGAGTTCGATCGATAGTTAAATCTCGGATTCAAGAGGAACAATGCAGATTCTATCCCGGCCATGGAACACTGGACCAGCTCTACACCCTGGCCAGGATCCTGGAGAGGGCATGGGGGTTTGCCCAACCAGTCCACATGTGCTTTGTGGATTTGGAGAAGGCATTCGACCGTGTCCTTCGAAGCATCCTGTGGGGTGTGATCCAAGAGAACGGGGTACAAGGCTTGTTGTTACGAGCCATTCAGTCCCTGTACAGGAGGAGCAGGAGCTTGGTCTGCATTGCCGGTAATAAGTCGAACTCGTTTCCTGTTGAGGTTGGACTCCACCAGGGCTGCCCTTTGTCACCGATTCTGTTCATAAGTTTTATGGACAGAATTTCTAGGTGCAGCCAAGGGGCGGAGGGGATCTGGTTCGGTGACCTCAGAATCTCGTCTCTGCTATTTGCAGATGACGTGGTTCTGTTGGCTTCAACGGACAGTGACCTCCAGCTCTCACTGGAGCGGTTCGCAGCCGAGTGTGAAGTGGCAGGGATGAGAGTCAGCACCACTAAATCCGAGGCCATGGTTCTCTGCCGGAAAAGGGTGGAATGCTTTCTCTGGGTTGGGAACACCTCAACTGGAGGAGTTCAAGTATCTCGGGTTCTTTTTCACGAGTTAGGGAAGAATGGAGCGGGAGTTTGACAGACGGATCGGTGCGGCATCCGCAGTAATGTGGGCTCTGCAACGGCCCGTCATGGTGAAGAGAGAGCTGAGCCAAAAGGCGAGGCTGTCGATTTACCAGTCGATCTATGTTCCTACCCTCACCTATGGCCACGAGCTTTGGGTAGTGACCGAAAGAGCAAGATCGCGGATACAAGCGACCGAAATGAGTCTTCTCTGTTGGACTTTCCCTTAGAGATAGGGTGAGGAGTTCAGTTATCCAGGAGAGACTCGGAGTAGAGTCACTGATCCTGTGCATTGAGAGGAGTCAGTTGAGGTGGTTCAGGCGATCTGGTCAGGATGCCCCCTGGACGCCTCCCTATGTCCCCTAGGAAGAAGGCCATGGGGCAGACCCAGGACACGCTGGAGGGATTATATCTCCCGGCTGGCCTGGGAATGCCTTGGGGTCCCCCCAGAGGAGCTGGAGAAGGTGGCCGGGGAGAGGGAGGTCTGGGCTTCCCTGCTTAGGATACTGCCCCCGCGACCTGACTTCGGATAAGCAGTGGACAATGGATGGATGGAAGAATGGTCATCACAAGAATATAAATAGGCAGACTAAAAGCCAAAAGGCAATTGGCATTTAAGAGTAAATGAATAGCTGCACAGACTAGACAAGAGGAAAGACAGCAACCACCAAGGATATGTATTGGATACCTGTGCAGAAAAAAAACAAAATAATAGCAGCCTCCTGTGGGCTGAGGGCCAATGATGTAATGGTACCAATTAATATGCAGGTTGTAGAGTTTGCAGACAAGAAGTACAAAATAAATTCTGCTTTCCAGACTAAGCAAAAACTCTTGCTTGACCTCTGCTATTGACAGCCTGATAGCTGCTTGATGGAGAGACAGTCAGCTCAACAGAATTAGAAAACAAAAACAATGCAGAAGACCCCAGAGTGTTAACCACACAGGAGTATTTGAAAGCATAGCTTTGGCAGGAGCTGATAATGTTATCAGTGTGCAACACTGTGAACATCACGGCCCAAATAGAAATAGATAATAAATTAACAAACAAAAAACACACCAGAAACAATGGAAACAGCTTGGAAATGCGCCCAAAACTTCCAGAATTCTGAAAATAATTTTTCTGTCTTTGTATTTGCTCCGACATGGCAGCAACCTTTGTCTACTTGATAAGCTCCTCTTGTGCCTGATTAGTCTGGTAACTTTTTTTTGTTTGTTCCACAATATCTTTGCACTGTGGGTACCTGAGTCAAATTGACAAAGTATCTAAGGAATGGCATTTACTGTGATGTTTAATGGGCACTATAAAGGGTTAAATTACATTGGGCCACCTTAATTTTCACCATTTTGTGACAAGACACTTGCTTGAAAAAGTCCCTAACACATTGGCAAGTAAAGCGGAAAGAGACCAAGAGTACAACAAAGAAATGTTTTAATGAAGGAACTCACAGTAACATCAAGGGAAGGGCCATTGCTATAGGAAATGCGAGAAACTGGATGTCTTAAGCCTGCTTTCAGACAGAAAATCAGTGAAAATAAAGTGTGGTATCTCTGTGCCATAATACTTTACAAAAGCAATTGATGAAATGTTATACCTTAGTGCCTTGAAACTTTATTTTCTCTATTTGTATTAGAATACTTGCTGGATTTTCACTCACTATGCAATTAAGTGAATTTTATTGGCTTTCGATTTACTCTTAATAGCACTTCTACTTTAGAATGATCATTGTAACACACAGAAGTGTCACTTGTATAAAATAAAGAAAAAGGAAGGCACACTCAAAAATATTGAAGGGCCTGTACAAGTTGGTTTCTTAGAAAAATGATGTAGCCTTGATGTTTTCTACTAAAAAGTAAAGGGATTTTAGGGTAACGTAATTGCATATCTAACTGGTCGACAAATACAGTGCAAATACTTCAACAGCACTGCATGAAGGTGACATGATTTATGGTGAAAGACATCTACACACAGGGAGAACTTCTTATTACCACTCATAATATGCAATGATCATTATGTCTTCTGACTAGAACTAGAAGGTAAAACTAATTTTATTGCCATATGGTCCATAAATCAAAATTAGCCTAAACAGATAAACCACTGGAAAGAGCAAATGGCTTTCTATATTGCAAGTCAAATGCTATTAAAAACAAGCTCCAGTATTTTTTAAAATAATGCAGTGCATCTCAAGCAGAAACATGCTCATGAAGTAAATGGATGTGAGTAATTGTAGAAAAAAGCAATTTAATGTTCAGCAATACGCAATGATTGCTAGTATTATATCAAGAAGCATGAGCAATGATCATCAGCTCACATAACTGCAGTTATTGTGGTGGGGTCGCTGATTTGGTTTTCATATAGAATTAATTCTGATTGCCAGGTGCACCCAGTTAGAAAATATGTTTTAAACCTTAATCATTTGAAGTGTGTACACTATCATTGTATTTGTTATTTGAGCAGCCAGTGTTAATGCAGGTGAAAGGGTTTTATTTTCTTGTTAATAAAAACTGAACTAAATGCATCATTATCTGTGGTTCATTTTCAGTGCCTTGTGAGGTGAGCTTCTCTTATGACATGCTGTCCTATGGTTGGTGGGATCATATAATTATCCAGTCTAAACAGGCTTGAGCAGCAGCTGTGAGCTATGGAGAAGACCGTACACACTTAGAAGCAGGACAGATAAATAGATCTAGATGTAGTAGAAAAGAAACTAAAAGGCTTTTGGGGTTAAAGGCACGTTATGTCATTTTCTAACCCACTTAATGAAGACCAGCTTACAATACAATACAATTTATTTTTGTATAGCCCAAAATCACACAAGAAGTGGCACAATGGGCTTTAACAGGCCCTGCCTCTTGACAGCCCCCCAACCTTGGGTGTGCAGTGTGTGTCAAAAAGAAGGGGGTCAATACAATACACAGAACAGAACAAATCCTCAATACAGTATAAAAACTAAAATATTACAAGTATGGAGCATAATTTAACAGTAGATGATATCACATATTATGATGTGGATTTGTTTAGAGTCCTGGAGACCCATTTGGCCATTCCACAGTTGAAACAGCACTGGGCCAGCCAATCCGATGAAAGGACCCCTCCACCCCACGATTCCTGCGATCTTCCATCAGGAATGAACTTTACCTTAGGCAGGCTAAACAACTTAGCAGGTGGGCCATCATGCCGCATCACGCTGGTGCCTGTTCCATCTAGTATAGGTCACAAGGAATGAACAAACTCTGGACAGAAGGGCGCCAATCCATTAGGTGGCAAACACACACACACTGTAGGGCCAAATTAGCATCACCAGTTCACTTAAACTGCATGTCTTTTGAACAGTGGGAGGAAAGCAGAAACCAATACAGAAACAGGGTGAACATCCAGACTTCACACAGGGAGGACCACAGATGCAAGGCAGCAACACTACCACTGTGCCACCCCAGGGTAAAGATTAGTGGTGCAGCATAGCACACTAGGTTCTTACCTTTCATTACAAGGGTAGCACCAGTATGATAAACCTACTGAGGCTCCTGGAGTATCCATAAAGAACAACTCTGTATGGAGAGCTTACTTGAAGGTACTATTGGTATTGATGTTGAAAGGGTGACATGCTTTCTTGAACTTCCTCCTTACCTAACCAAGCCATTAAAAAATGTAGAGAATTGCAGAAAATGTGAAATCAACACATAAAATCTGCCAGAATGTGATTGTGCATATTATGCATTGTACTGGCCTAGAGGTTAAAGATGAAAAATGAGTCACTGATTCTCCACACAATTGTTAATGTTCTTGCTTCAGAAAAGTTCTGTATGTTGGTCAGATATGCACTTACATGCAATTTCATGATATTAAATGTGATGATGAACTTGAGCTTTATTTTTTCTGGGTAACAAATTATAATGTCAGGGATTTACAAGAGTATGTAGTATAAGCGTTAAGTTATATATGTATTTTTGTCTACTTTACGGTTTGGCACGTAAAGAATCCATTTCTGTCATGATTTTCATGTTTTCTCCTGAAATTGAAAAGTTGATTTTCATTGCTGTTTTAGGTTTCCTTATTTATGAAATGCTGTTTTGAAGGACACATGGCCTTGATCATCGGCCCAGGTGTATAACAGAAATAATACCAGTGATGACACTGTGCTTTATGCCTCAGAGGATGCAAGAACTCTTGTATTCTTAGTGACACTTAGCTTATTTTAAGTAAGTAGACTCTAGTATTAGGAATTATGTTCTGGTTCTTTTCTTTTTTCCAGTTTTCTGTGGTGGTGATCTGCACCACCACCACCTGATCAAGGCACCATGCAGACCCTACATTGATGGATTGAAGGCCAGATGACTACATGACCATCATCATCTAATTCTTCCATGTGAAGCCTGAAAACTATGAGGACTGATTGAGATCATTTATGTTTAGGTTGAATGCGCAGTGCGGGCCGGGTGGTCTCATGGCCTCAGAACCCTGACAGATTTTGTTTTTTTTTTCTCCAGCCCTCTGGAGATTTTTTTTCTGTTTGTTTTTTCTGTCCTCCTGGCTATTGAACCTAATTTTATTCTCTGTTACTTAGTATTGCCTAATCTTATTTTCATATTTTTCTTTTTTTTTTTCATCATGTAAAGCAATTTGAGCTACATTATATGTATCCAAATGTGCTAGAGAAATAAATGCTATTTTTGTTCTTGTTACAATCCTTTTCTGAATTGCGCTTTCAATTTTATTTTACCATTTGAATTCTTGTTACTTGTTTTTGTTTGACTCTTGATGTTGATGTTGGTAACAAATGAAACTACCGCTAGTGTAGTGGTCAGCAGACAAGAACACTTACTGATTGGGTTGGGCCTGCTGCCTGCAATGTAACGCAATAAATATGTCCATTATGTCTGTATGCCTCCCCAATCTCAGTGCCCTTTACATTATCACATAGGCACATGGCAATCAATAAGAAAGCATCATCATTCTCATGGCATAATACAGTATGCTATGCACTCTTCAGAATCTCTCCACTTATGTTTTCAAGGTTCTTTTTCTCAACAACTTCTCACTCTTTAGGCGCTCTTAAATCTTCTCACTGCCTTTCTTACTAACACTGCTTTCCTTTAACTTCTGTATTACTGCGTGCGGCCACAGCTGGAATACTGAGAGTCTCCCTATCTGTCTGCTTGGAATATCAGAACATTAGAAAACTTTTTGAGGAGTACAATCTTCTTTCTTTCAAATCAGGTTTTGAATGTCCCTAAAGTCCTCCTGTCCACCAGACTACTTGGTAAATTATTTCATGTATCTATAGTCCTCTGTGTGAAGAACTTACAAATGTTTGTGTGAAATTTGCCTTTAACAAGTTTCAACTGTGACCCCATGTTCTTTGTTAAACTCATTTTAAGGTAGCAGTATCAATCCACTGTACTAATTCTTTTCATAATTTTATAAATTTCAAACATGTCACCTCTTAATCTCGGTTTCCTTAAACTAAAAATGTTCATCTCTTTTAACAACTCATACCCTGCAGTCCCGGAATCAGCCTAGTCACTCATCCTTAGATTTTTTTCTAGTGCTTCAGTGTCCAGTGAGACCAAAATTAAATGCAGTACTCCATGTGAGGCCTCACTAGTGTATTATAAAGCTTAAGCATAATTTCCTTTCACTTGTACACATGGTGCTATATAACCTAACATTCTGTTGGTTTACTTAATGGTTTCTGAACACTGCTTGGAGTTCGATAAAAACATTAGAACTATGCAGATGAGAACAGGCCATTCAGCCCAACAAAGCTCGCTATTCATATCCATTTAATTCTTCTAAAATAACATCAAGTCTAGTTTTAAAAGTTCTTAAGTCCTATTGTCTACTATACTACTTGGTAGATTATTCCAAATGTCTATCGTTCTTTGTGTAAATAAAAACTTCCTAATGTCTGTGTGAAATTTACCCTTAACAAGTTTCCAACTGTGTCCCCGTGTTCTTGATGAACTCATTTTAAAAAAGGGACCACATCACGGACAACTATCTTCCTTGCTGGTTTGCTGAATCCTTGTCTTCAGTCAGTACACAGTGGAGCAACTTAATTCATAGTGTCTGACACATAATATACTGTACCTTCAGTATGCCAATGGCCCCTCTCCCTTGCTTGTGGTGACTTTTAAGGAATTGTGGTATGCACAGAAACTAAGTATGGCTTTACGTTTGCTCTCAGCTAAGCTTTGAATTCAAGTCTTCTTAAGGGTGACTTGATTAGGTACAATTGAATTTGGATCTAACAAGGTTTTGTGTATTTGCCAAGCTGCAGTGACTCACTTCACAAGCTGGATTGTTTGTCAGAGGTGCTAAAACAAATTGGCAACTGTTTTTGTGAAAATAAAGAGGCAATAACATTTCTCATTCTCATTCACAATATGCTGTGTTTATTTATTGTAGAAAATAAAATGCACAACATATACTGTTTTCTATATGTATACATGTATGTATTGTGACTGATGGCCAGGGCCCTTTCTGGGCTGGGAGGCCATTATAGTGGAAGAACTTGGGGAGCAGATGTACACAAGGCACTACTTCCCCCAGAGTGCTAGATGGCGGCCCCTCTGGGTTGCAGCGGCACCTTGGATCCCCACAGGGCTCTATGGGAGTTGGAGTCTGGTACAGCCCTGTTGGTTTCCTTGACAGCAACCAGAGAGAGCGGCAGAGAGTGATTCAAGACCTCCCTAAAGAGCCACCTGGAGTACTCCCAAGTTCAGGTTAAAAGGAGCGGCCTGCCTTCATTCAAGGAGCCAGAGTTGGGAGGAAGAAGTATGAAGCTTGCCGTAAGAGGAGTGGAGGCGGAAGGACTGAGATAAAGAGAAAGAAGAAAGAAAAGTGCTGTGGGGGGTGGGTGGATGGAGGGTGCAATTAGGAAACATTTCTCCTATAAATAAAAACATGTGTTGTGTTTGAACTTGTGCCTGGCGTCTGTCTGTGTCAGGACTGGGCGGCTGGTGCGCCCCTTCATGACCACAGTATATATGTATGAACTGTCCTGTCTCAACTTCCTGTTTATCCCATACACAACAGACTTTAAAACACAACAGCAGTGCTTGCCATCTACAAAAATTTTCAGATGATTCCTCCATCCTAGGCTGCATTAATAATGAAGGCAAGTCAGAATGCAGGAAGCTTGTGGAGAACTTTGTCTTGTGGTGCAGGGACAACAACCTGCAACTCAAAATCAGCAAGACAAAAGAGCTGGTGGTGGACGTCAGGCGTGCCAAGGAGCCTCTGAGACCAGTCACCATTCAGGGGGAGTATATGTAAGTGGTGCAAAGCTACAAGTACCTGGGGGTCCATATAAACAACAAACTGGAGGGTCTGGCAACACAGTGGCACTGCACAAGAAGATCCAGAGCAGACTGGACTTCCCGAGGTGACTCAGGTCTTTTGATATGTGCAAAACGTATCAGGAAAGTCAGCTCCACCACAGGGTGAATCCCAGACATACTGGAATCTTTTGTGGAAAAGAGGATGGAATGAATGATGGATGGATGGATGGATGGATGGCTGGATGGATGAAAACTCACCGTCATTCTCTTAGAACACTTTTAGCTACAAGCTCAGTCTAACATGGTGGGTTAAAAAGCGCCTCTGGGGGTCATTTCTGCTCACTGCTATTAGGCAATTCAATGCTTCCTCCCAATATATGTTGTGAATGTTAAATTCATTTCGAAATACCTGCACAAAATACATTTATTTTTATTTATTTATTGACTGATTGATTGGTTGTGTTATCTTTCCTGTGAGTCTGTATCCTTGTTTTTTTATGTTTCTGCTGCTGTATGCATCTCAGTTACCCCAGGGGATTAATAAAGTTTATCTAATCTAATCTAATCTATACACACAAAACAAACTACAAATTATATATAATACAAAATGCATATATGCAACAATGTAAATAGTATAGGCGGCACGGTGGCGCAGTGGGTAGCGCTGCTGCCTCGCAGTTGGGAGACCTGGGGACCTGGGTTCGCTTCCCGGGTCCTCCCTGCGTGGAGTTTGCATGTTCTCCCCGTGTCTGCGTGGGTTTCCTCCGGGCGCTCCGGTTTCCTCCCACAGTCCAAAGACATGCAGGTTAGGTGGATTGGCGATTCTAAATTGGCCCTAGTGTGTGCTTGGTGTGTGGGTGTGTTTGTGTGTGTCCTGCGGTGGGTTGGCACCCTGCCCAGGATTGGTTCCCTGCCTTGTGCCCTGTGTTGGCTGGGATTGGCTCCAGCAGACCCCTGTGACCCTGTGTTCGGATTCAGCGGGTTGGAAAATGGATGGATGGATGTAAATAGTATAAAATAGATATTATAGTGCCAGTGAAAGTTTATCGATTCTTGCTTTAATTTTAGCCTTGGCCTTATTTTGGCACTTGAGTACATAACCTCTGCCAGTGAAAACTTGCACCAGCAAAACAGGTGAAAAACATAACAAAGAAAATAATGTTTTATTTGTACCTTCTGCCATATGGTATAATTTTGCCTCCTAGTGTTTGCTAGTAATTACTTCTTTAACACATAGCTAAACCTACCACAACAGAAACATTGACAATATGCAAATGATAGTGCCTACCATGTAAAGGTATAGACATTAGTAATGAAAATTTGATAACAAGATTGCCCACAGAATACTGGTCACCTAAGCCCTTTTCTGCGGTATATATGCTAGTTAAGTTAACGTGATTGCTGTACAAAATGTATCTTACAGTATAAATTGAATAACTGTGTGAAACACTGTCAGATAGAGAAAGCAAGACTCAGTTTAACAACCTCAGAATCAATGGGGCGCAAGAAGGCTCACATAGCTGTAATAGGATTTCTGTCAAAAATCATAATGAGTTGGATGCCTGCTCTTTCTAACAAATCAATTGAAACTATAAGAGGTCACAGAAATTATTCCAACAAGGATGAATGCTACCCAAACAAGATCAGAACATTCATTCTGAATCACTGCCATTTTTCCAATGGATAGATGATACTTGAAGAGGTCAAGAAAGGTGTATCACTTTCATTTAGCACTTGCCAATTCAGATTTTTCTTGAGATCCAGGGACTTCCATCATATACAGTAGGAGGAGTTTGTTCTCAGTACAAAGAAGAAAAAAGTTAAAAAGTAACACTTTAAAAGTACCAGCTATACTCAGATTTGCATCAAATAAGATACATCAGATACAAAAAAAACGTTTTAAATATTCACTGCTCATCTGCTTATTTGTTTGAAAGAGGCAAAAATGTCAGTGTGCTAGTAATTGCGGCAACTAAATCATTATTACTAAACTTTTCTCTTTATTTGAAATTTTGTTCTCCCCATGTAGCCTCTGTGGAATTGTTGCATATACTGTATATTCTTCTATCTATCTATCTATCTATCTATCTATCTATCTATCTATCTATCTATATACTGCATGTTGGGTCGTCATGCCACCCTCGTGTGGTCAGTTTCAATTTGGTCAGAAACAGGCACACCAGTAGCCAGCTGGGGGTCATTTTGTAGGGCTCTATCAGTTTACTGCCTGCTCCTCTTTGCACAAAGGAGCAGATACCGGTCTGCTGCTGAGTTGATGCCTTTCTACGGCTTTTTCTATCTCTCCTTGTGTAATGGCTCATCTCCTAGTATCTCCTTCATGCTTTAGAGACTGTTTTGGGAGATGCCGCAAACCTTCTTGAGACGGCATATATGCATGTGCTATCCTGGAGGTGCTGGGCTACCTGTGCAACTTGAAAGGTACTGCCTTATGCCACCAGTAGTTACAAGGACACCAACAAAACACAAAACAGTTAGGAAGGATGAGGAAAGAGCAATTGTGCATGGCTACAACCTGCAAAACCATTCCTTTTTTGGGGGCTGTATTGCTATTGCCTCTCTAGTGCACTTGTTGTCATTCATTTGCACCAAAGCAGGTGAAGTTGATTCACAATTGCTTATCCTTCCTAACCAGACAGACTGATATCCCAGAAGATTAATTAATTTTGTATTAGACTGTGATCATTAACTGCCCCCTTAATTTCTTTGAACAGCATATACAGGTGCTGGTCATAAAATTAGAATATCATGACAAAGTTAATTTATTTCAGTAATTCCATTCAAAAAGTGAAACTTGTATATTAGATTCATTC
This sequence comes from Erpetoichthys calabaricus, assembly GCF_900747795.2. Classification (NCBI taxonomy): domain Eukaryota; kingdom Metazoa; phylum Chordata; class Cladistia; order Polypteriformes; family Polypteridae; genus Erpetoichthys; species Erpetoichthys calabaricus. The sequence continues at coordinate 38,478,290 of NC_041399.2, forward strand.
ATTACACACAGACTGATGTATTTCAAATGTTTATTTCTTTTAATGTTGATGATTATAACTCACAACTAATGAAAGTCCCAAATTCAGTATCTCGGAAAATTAGAATATCAATTAAGACCAATGCAAAAAAAGGATTTTTAGAAATGTTGGCCAACTGAAAGGTATGAACATGAAAAGTATGAGCATGTACAGCACTCAATATTTAGTTGGGGCTCCTTTGGCCTGGATTACTGCAGCAATGCGGCGTGGCATGGAGTCGATAAGTCTGTGGCACTGCTCAGGTGTTATGAGAGCCCATGTTGCTCTAATAGTGGCCTTCAGCTCTTCTGAATTGTTGGGTCTGGCGTATTGCATTTTCCTCTTCGCAATACCCCATAGATTTTCTATGGGGTTAAGGTCAGGCGAGTTTGCTGGCCAATCAAGAACAGGGATACCATGGTCCTTAAACCAGGTACTGGTAGCTTTGGCACTGTGTGCAGGTGGCAGGTCCTGTTGGAAAATGAAATCTGCATCTCCATAAAGTTCGTCAGCAGCAGGAAGCATGAAGTGCTCTAAAACTTCCTGGTAGACAGCTGCGTTGACCTTGAACCTCAGAAAACACAATGGACCAACACCAGCAGATGACATGGCACCAAAAACCATTACTGACTGTGGAAACTTTACACTGGACCTCACACAACGTGGATTCTGTGCCTCTCCTTTCTTCCTCCAGACTCTGGGATCTTGATTTCCAAAGGAAATGCTAAATTTACTTTCATCAGAGAACATAACTTTGGACCACTCGGCAGCAGTCCAGTCTATTTTGTCTTTAGCCCAGGTGAGACGCTTCTGACGCTGTCTCTTGTTCAAGAGTGGCTTGACACAAGGAATGCGACAGCTGAAACCCATGTCTTGCATACGTCTGTGTGTGGTGGTTCTTGAAGCACTGACTTCAGCTGCAGTCCACTCTTTGTGAATCTCCCCCACATTTTTGAATGGGTTTTGTTTCACAATCCTCTCCAGGGTGCGGTTATCCCTATTGCTTGTACACTTTTTTCTACCACATCTTGTCCTTCCCTTCGCCTCTCTATTAATGTGCTTGGACACAGAGCTCTGTGAACAGCCAGCCTCTTTAGCAATGACCTTTTGTGTCTTGCCCTCCTTGTGCAAGGTGTCAATGGTGGTCTTTTTGACAACTGACAAGTCAGCAGTCTTCCCCATGATTGTGTAGCCTACAGAACTCGACTGAGAGACCATTTAAAGGCTTTTGCAGGTGTTTTGAGTTAATTAGCTGATTAGAGTGTGGCACCAGGTGTCTTCAATATTGAACCTTTTCACAATATTCTAATTTTCCAAGATACTGAATTTGGGACTTTCATTAGTTGTCAGTTATAATCATCAAAATTAAAAGAAATAAACATTTGATTAAACATCAGTCTGTGTGTAATGAATGAATCTAATATACAAGTTTCACTTTTTGAATGGAATTACTGAAATAAATCAACTTTGTCATGATATTCTAATTTTATGACCAGCACCTGTATATATAAATAGTCTTTTATCCTGAGCTTTTGATACCTCCCAAGTATCTTCATTAGAGGAAAATGATTAGACATAAAGGAATCAAGACAAGATATAGCAAATGAAGAAGGGGGGGTTAGGTGGGTGTAAGGGTGGAGATAAGTAAGGTGGGGTTCAGGGGACATTAGTCTTAAAGTCTTTTTTATTATTAGGATATTCTTCTATTTAAACCTGCATGTGCTGGGTTCATGTCCAAGTGTCTATTAATGGCGCTTTCATTTGATAACAAAGATTCAGACAGCTCTCTGGCACTCTTAGTATTTGCCTTGAATTTCGCTTGTGCTGTGTTCCAGTTAAAGGTGTGCCCGGTTGACTTGGTATGTGTATGTTGTCACACACGTGCAATTAGGAGGCAGCTAAAGGGCTTGAGTAACTGTAATACTACATCAGACCAGGGGGAAGTGAAGTGTGCTGACTGTCTCTCTCAGTATCTTACAGACCATTCCCAGGAAATCCTGCCAGATTTCAGCGCCTCTGATTACGTCACTTTCATTTCCGGCGCCTTTTGATTATGTCACTTTCGGAGCATCTGATAACGTCACTTCCGATCCCGAAGATGTCACTTCCAGTTCTGGCATAGATGACATCATTTCTTCTGCTAGCCCTTAAAACCACCATCTTACCTCCACATATTCAGTTCTGTTTTGGACTCAGTCTTGTAAACAACTCAATCTTTACAAACCTTTTGCAGCCAGGTTCATATTATACGGGTGGCTGCCCCAAACCTTTGTGATTGTCTGGAGTCTTTTGTGACAGTGGCGTAGCCGGCAGAATAATGTTTACCCAGAAGAAAATAGGACAGGACCTTAGAACTACCCAGTTGGGAAAGTACCGAGTTTCCGGGTGGGGAGTTAGTCTGGGGGTCAGGTATAACTCAGAACAGGCTTCGCTTCCTATATATGAACCCAGGCTAATCTATAACCACAGCAGTATGGAGGAGACTTACAGACGTGGGCTGGTTTCTGGGGAAGAAACGAAGGGGGTGATTGTCTGCATAGCATTCTTTGCAATGCACACTTGCAATCAAAGTGGCATCATTATCTCTTTTAATGCAACTGTCCAGGAAGTTGAGGCATCCATTCTTTTTTTTTTCCATGGTGAATTGAATTGCAGGGAATACTGGGTTGTTGTGGCTGTGAAATTCATTTAGCTGGTTGGTTCTTAATATGATGCATGTATCAGCAATGTAGTGTATCCAAAGTTTAGGTCTGAACTGAGTTAGAGCAAAGCTAACCAAATAGATGGTCAAACCAAAGCACTAAACAAAAATCTAAAGTAAAAAAATAACATTGTGAAAAAGTACTAAAACCATCTTATTTTCTCTGTTCCAAACAAGTCTAATTCTTCAAGGTTATTCTTTTGCTTTTTTTTTTAGAAATTGATTAAAAACTGGGATAACAGGTTGCTTACATGCCATTCTCTCATATGGGACAAGCATGATAACAAGGCATGATCTCCACTGGCCAAAGAACAAAATGCCACTGCCCATGAGAACCAGTGATTCCCAAAATGTCATAGAGATAACATCACCATAAAAATGACAAAACTATTAATGTGAAAAAAGGCCATAAATCTTCCAGAATTAAACATACGACCACCTAAGGGAATATAATGACTATTCATCATAGCAGGGACATCCTTTTTGTGTTAGGATTTGCACAATTTTAATTTTTCAGGTTTCAGAGACTTTTTCCATTGTTTTGATGAAATATTTTTCTTAAGTTTAATCAGTCGGTGTCTCCTTTGTTAATATATGCTGTGTTCAGATAACCAGATAGGACAGAAAATCCAACATGCCAACCAAGGTGGATGCTGGAGAAAATAAACCTCTAGAGGTCCCAAAGGCCAAAAGACATCTGGGCTTTCTATATTACGACAAATATCTACAAATAAGGAAAAGTCCTAAAAGATTGATTGTTATGGATGTCAGGCCTGGTGTGTGGGGTGAGGTGACAAGAAGATCAATTCAGGCGGCACATTGCCATTTTGACAAAAGATCTTTTCTTTTTTTAAGATTATGAGATAATAACATAATTTATATACTCCATTTTAAGAAATATTTTCATTTTAAAAATATCTCAGAACTGCAATTTGTACCAGTTTGCAGCACTGCAAGCTCCCCAGCATCATAACAGCATATTTCATGGCTACATGTCAGCAACTGATACTGGTGTTCATTTCCTGATTTTCCCATATCATACTGTGTATGTATTAATTTCTTAAATGTTTATTAAGGGGTCAGTCACAGATACACTATGTGTTAAATGTGTCTTGCATTTGCACTAAGTTGTTTATTTAGAAAAGGCAGATGATCTTTAGCTTACATGATAGAGTTTTGAAACTGATAGAGTATTTTGAAAAGTTTTGATTTCCTTCAGCATTTAATTTCACAATTGTAAAACTCAAAAAAAAAAATTTGGCTCAAATATAAACAGGGACAAACTTAGGCATTGTATTGTTTTTATTGCCTACTTTATTGATTTTAAGATAATCCTTTTTCTACATTTTTCCAAAAATAATATTAGTTAAGGGATTTTGCCCATTGTTCCAAAGATGTACTACTCTTTGCTAGTCTTGACAGCCGGGAAGATCAGCATCTTACATTTCTTTATTGTCCACAATTTGGATTCACTAACAAATAACATTTGTGTTGTCTATTTTTTTTCAATTTGTTAGTTACTGATCTTGTGTTTTCTTTGGTTCTGGTTTGTTCTTTGGGATACAACTTACTACTCTGTTCTTTGAACTCAATTATGCCTATAGGTCCTGATCTTTGTTTTTAAAATTTAGTTGCAATCCCTCCTTGAATTCTGATCCGTCTCTGCCAACTCCTGACTCCAATCTCTCTTTCAAAGCTGCTGTCATCTTATGCGAGCAATATTCCTATATTCTTAACAAATTCTTAACAAATGATCAAGTTTTACAAAGAACTTTTTGGAACAATCAGTATCTAGATTTTCTGTTTTTTACTGTGTTTAATTTAAAGATATTCCTTCTCATTTATTCTGCAGTACTGGCAAAACACTCACTCAGTGGGTTGAGAGCCTCAGGGTCATCTGGTACTATAGATAGTTGTTCTTGTGTGTCATCTGTATAATTTTGGTAATTTACCTTAAATATAGAAATGGTTTGGCCTAATAAAGCATGCAGAGTGAGATAAATACACGGCCTAGGATATACCCCTGAGGCACACCATAGCTAATATTCTACTTTTTGAAGTAGTTACCAAGACATATTAAGAATTTTTTCCCTGTTATATGAGACTGAAAAAAATTTAAGCACCACCAGAAAGGAACGGCCAACCAACTTCCCAAAGCAGACACTATTCTGTATATTGTTTGATAGATTTTATAGAGGCTTTTGTTTCAGAAACCTTTAATTTGCGCCCAGGCTTTCAAAAAAGATACTTGCTTGTAGGGACACCGAACTGGATAAGCTGGTTAGAAAATGGATGCACAAGTTGATGGTTTTTTATTTAGGGCATCAGTTGTTCTAGAGGAATATTTTGGAAACCCATGCAGATTACTCAAAAATGATATACCAGCAATGAATCAACCCCACAGTCCAGGTTATACAATGGCAAAGCAATCCTTTACACTTCTTTGTTAAAACATGAAGCAAAATTAAATATAAAACTATTCATTTAATTGAAAACAGAATATAACTTATTGGTATTTCAGAAATTTTTACAATAATGCTAACAATCAGTGTCACTCCATTTATTAATTTTTTTAAATGTACATTTATTTGAAATCCAGATTTTTAGATATGTAACAGTTGTACGAAGATTCATCACCACTGCCTAAATGTTTATGACTTTGAACAGTATGATAAATGACATCACATTATGATCAATGAAACATTTTGTTTTTGTAATCACTGAAATGATCAAGATTGATAGCATGCACACAGTATGAATGCTCTCAAATATTAGAGTGAAGTTAAGCATTAACCAGACATTTCTTTTCTTACCGGAGAATAAAGAACTATTTTACCTTAAAATGTAAATAACGTATTCAATTCCATTAATTTTTCTAGAGTACTCTTTGACTAAGTACTAGCTCAGAGCATTTATACAGTTTTCCAACTGCGCAATTATAGAAATAATTAAAAGAATACTTCACCCAAAAAATATATTTTTGTAAATGTTACTTACACCAACCATGTAGTCTGTAGTGATGGCTGAGAAAAATGTTTAATCTCATGTTTTTGTGGAGAACTTAAATGCTGAATATTGTAACACAACAAGGTCGATAGGTGAACAATGCTATACAGTGCCAAACAATGTGAAAAAAGTCCAAAAACTCTCACATAAATCGTGTCGTATAATGTACATGTCCAATATCTATTTGTATGGTCAAATTGTGCAAAATAGGGCAAAATGTGTGCATTTTTGCAAAAATATCATTAACTGTTACTTCCTGAAAAGGCAACATTGAATGTAAACAGACAAGACATCATACCCACAATGCAATGCAAAAGAATTAATGCTGCAAGTAATTGCTATCACATCACTACAACATCAAGAATTACATAGTTTGCATCCATGACCGCTTGTATGTTAATACTGTGATATCACTTGCAGTCGCATATACCTGTTCATCCACACTTGGGGCAACGTGTCAGGGGTCACTGTACTGGAGCATGCCCAACACTCAGACGGGGAGCTGAGCCCCTGATATTTGTAAAACCAAAATGGACTTAGCGGTGAGTGATAAACATTAAATAGGTTGTAAAAGGGAGCAAGGTTTATGTCACTAATATGGCTAGTCAATAATTAAATCATTAAAATGTTTGAAACCGTTCAAATCAAGCTCAAGAGCAAAATGGGTAAAATCAGGAAAGAAATAAAATCACAAGTTAAAAATCTTCTTTAAAACGAACTAAACAAACCCACTCCAGGAGACACATCCACCACTGTACTACAGCTAGGCTGACACCTGAAGAGGCGACCCATAATGCACATCTCTAGGAACCACCTGACATTATCAGAGGTGCACTCCTATCACTGCTGTAGTCAGCTCTGCATCTGCTCAAACTTCAGCACACACGAAGCATTACAGTATTACCAGCCTCATCTTTACATCTGCTCTGTGGCAGTTCCTCGCCGCTTCACCTCACCATATTCTATCACAAGAGATATTCCTCACAGCCAAAAGAATCCTATTATTTGTAAAAGGAGAAAAGCTATTTTAGAAAATGTAATATGTGTAGTAAAAGATAACATCTAAATTGTGTGCTGATTCAGCAAAAACTAATATTTTGGTCTCCTGTGGTATAAAGTGATAAAACTTTGTTGGGGTCTGCATGAGTCTCATTAATCAATAGCATTTCTGTTTTTTCTGCATTCAAAGACAAGTAGCCATTTTGTAGGCTTGTTCCAGAGCAGAGTTGGAATGTTTGCCTATTAGTTGGCTACAACTGTCCTTCAGCACCTGTGCTAAGAGACGTTGTGGCTGGTAAGGAAAATCAGCCCTTTGTCCAGATAACAGACCTAGACTGAACTGTAAGTCATCAGGTCATTGTGAGACAAGTGAAGCCAGGTCTTCAATGCTCTATCAGCCTTACAAGATAAAATAAACTACATCTGTCAAACACAAAAGGAAGTCATACTACATCATCATGGTGCTTAAATCATATTTCAATGAGAGAGAAGAAGAGGATAACCAAATATCAAAAGAGGATCTTTGATTTCTGTCAAAGGTAAAGGAACACCAAACTTAAACACAATGGACATTACAAGATGTTGCTGCCATTTAATGAAGAAAGATCCAACTTGCCTGAGAACAAAAGATTTGTTGTTCATCATCTCAAGTATCTGAAGAGGAAGGTTAAGCAGGACAAGCAGTACAATAAGGATGGCACACAGCCTTCATTGACAAGACTACAATACGTGGGGAAGAAGAAAGTAACAAAAACTTAGTATGGTACCTTCCACACTATTGGGTTCATCACCTATATATACTGTATAGGTGTGAGCAAAAGTAGGTTTACAGTTGTAAGTACACATTATTATTTATTGATTAATTATTGTATTACAGGTGGCGCAGTGGTAGTGCTGCTGCTTTGCAGTAAGGAGACTGTGGAAGATTGTGGGTTCACTTCCCGGTTCCTCCCTGTGTGGATAGCGCTTTGAGTACTGAGAAAAGCGCTATATAAATGTAATGAATTATTATTATTATTATATGTTTGTATTATTAATCTTCTTCTAATTATTATTGTTATTAGCATGTTGACTATACAACTGAGTAAATAATGAAGGCCGGAAATTTGAGCACTTACACAATTGTACCTAAGTGCAATGTGCCATTGTGACATTCTTTTGAGTTAATAAAATTAATACAGCTATTGAGTTAATAAAATTATTGTAATAATCATCACCTGCATGTCTTTTTCCATACAAACAACTGTAAGACCACTTTTGCATCACCCCTACATATTTATAAAAATATATACAGTCGACCCTTGATATACGACCGGCTTGACATGCGAACAACTTGATTTACGACCAAAATTTTTATTTTGATTTACGACCAACATCTTGCGTTACGACCTGAATGCGGTCACGTGTATCCGCTTGCGCGATTGTAAACAAACAAACATTCATATTAATGCGACACTCATTCAATAAAATGTCAGGTTTGTAAACTCTCGTGGGACCTCCCCCAACTAGAAGACATGCCAAAGTCCAAACTCCGTATGGAAGACTGTTTATCTGTTGCTGGAACAAAAGCCGGCTTAAAGCTGTGCTGTCTCTCAGCCAAAGCAAACAGAAAAGATATCGATAGGTGATATGCATGTGATATCCCTGCCCGGCAATGGACAAGCAAGCTTCCACAGTCGCGGCAATCGCGCTTCAGGACGCACTTCAGCATGTCGTTCCCATTGAGTGAGGGGGGGGGGGGGGGATCTCAGAAGAGTTCAGAAACAGTTCCTTGTATCATCGCAAGGAAATGCTGAGAAAAATTCTCGTCAGAATAACTTGTAGGCAGGAGGAGATTAAAATTAACGCAAAAGAAGCTATTGAAATGATTGCAAATGCCTGAGCGCAAGTTAAAGAAAGCCTTTAAAAAGCCTTCAGTTTCATTATCATCCTCCTCCCTTCCTGCAGCCCAAAGATGTCACATTAAATGGTGAGTACAGTATGAAATTGTTGTTTCTGGTAGGCTAGGCACTTTTTATTACTTTTTGGTTAGTACATTAGAAAAATTATTGGTGTTTTGGTAAATTATGCACATTATACAACCCTTTTTTTATTATGAAAAGGTTAAGTAAGAGTTGCAGTGGGAGGTTCGGAACGCATTATGGGTATTTCCATTATTTCTTATGGGAAAAATAGTCTTGACTTACAACCAACTTGAGTTACAACCAGCCCTCGCAAACGAATTGAGTTCGTAAGTCAAGGGTCCACTGTATATAACAAAAAGCATATATAACAAAAAGTGTCTACTTTGATGAATCAAAAATATGAACAAAATTTTGTACACTTAATGATTCCTTGACTTTTTTTTTTTTTATTTGTCCTTGTTTATTTGTTCTATGGCAGTGTAATATTGTCCATATAGTACTTCAGAGGATGTGTAACACAGTCTGTTCCAACTCTGCTTTAAGACAGTCAGAGGGTTTTTAAATAATCAACAGAAGTTGGGACACCTGTGCAAATTGTTTGCTTTAACTTGCAAGGCTTAAATTACTTTAATTGATTCAAAACATATGTAGGTTGTAATCTATTAATTGTTCCCTGAAGAAGACCAATTTGTAATATTCTGAAATTTTCTTTTTTTCTGTTTTTGCTAACATAAGCTTTAAATTTTAACCTCTGTCAGTTTACTGCTCATCTTTTCACAATTTTAGGTCATTCATTGCGTCTTAACCGATTAAATTTGAAGAACAACTGGAAAAACTGAGGTGTTCTAAAAGTTTTCACAGGTAGTGTACATTGTGAGAACCCGGCACCCCCAACCCCCCCATCCCTCCACCAATGGATGCCCTACAATCCCTCAACTGCACCACTGAAACTCTGTTAAAAGAGACAGGAATTGGTTGTCTGCTGCTGGTTCAACTGCAAAGCTCACTGTGTAATGTTTCTGTCGGGTGATGGTTGATGTGAGAATATTTAAAACTGGCCACTGACATGGCCGTGTGCTCACTTTCTGTAGTCTCTACTCCAGAATGAACGTGCTTGATAAAGAAGGCTATCTGTTCTTTTAATCTGAAGAAGGTAGCTAATGTAGGATGACCGACAACATCACTGATTGCTTGCTGTGTTTTTGTGTGCTGAAGTGACAGCTCCCATTTGAATAAATCCTGAGACTATTTCTGTCTTCACTACAATAAAGCTGATTTTCTCGGAAATCTAGACTCACCTCCTTCTCTCTTGTGCATGTTGGTGACCCACACATCATATGTACACACACAGGTATTATAGTAAAGTCTTTTTAATGTTAAAATAATACTTCTCTAAGTAATTCAAATGTTTCAACATGAATATTTATTAAGATGGAGTTCCACTAGAAAAACTGCCTCTGTGCTAAAACATCATGTGTCAGAAATGACACGCTGTCTCTTGTTTCGAATATCATTTATGGTGGTGAAATCCTGCAAATTAATTATACAATCCTTGAATAAAGTCCTGTCATGCACTTGTAACTTTTGAATTACTTATTCTATTTTAAGAATACCTGTGGATAAATACATAAAAAAATTTGTCCTCCCCACTGAAATGTTGTCTGCAGATTTATGGATAGCAACTGAGGCCAACTAGATTGGACGATGCATTGTTTTTGTTCTGTAGTTATTTTAACAATACAAAAGAGGAATTAAAAAAAACATGCATGCCTGATAAAATAACTCAAAAGATCTGACAAAATGCACTGAATACAAACACAAACAACTTTGTAGTACATTACTTCAAAGATGCACTGATATTTATTTGTGTGAGAAACTGCAGGGAATAGACATTGAAGAATTGAAAGTAAGATATATGTATGGTTGAATTTTTTTTTTATAAATTAAAAATATAGATAATGTACTCTGTTGCCAGACATGATTAGTTTTACACAAGGAGGTGTGGTAAAGTATTTATTACCAATGGACCACTGTAATCTTACTCCTATGGGAATTATTTATGTCAGTAAATTTTTACAAACTGAGTGTAAAGATTACAGAGCCATTTAACTTAAAATATATAAAAAGTCCATAGAACACAACCCCACATTAAACTCGTCCTGCGTGAATTACCTGTCAGTAAAGGTTTGTTGATTTCCTGTGAAAAAAGCATTTCCCACGGATTTTACAGGCTTTCTTGAAAAAACAGGCTTTTGAAAAACTTGTCCATGCTCTATGGAACCCAAATTCAACCACTTCTAACTAATTCAAGCTGCATCGGTCAAGTGGACATGTGGCGAGATTGTGGACAGAGGAGCTTGCTATGGGGAGAACAGCCACATATAATCCATTGCTGTAACGTGTGCGGCTGTTTTGAGGTGACGACATTGTGTGACCATAGAAGGTACAACTATCTCTACAATTTTTCAATACATGCTTTACTCTGTGCAAAACCATGGTAAAATTACTGATGTTTTATGGTAACAGTGACTATATAGACATACATTTTGAAAGGTTATCCCATCAGAATAGGTCTTAAGAACGCCCTGTATACTTTAATAGTTTCAAATTAAATATCATGCAGTTTTAGAAAAAACTCCTTAATTTAACTGTGTATAGACATAAGCAAGTTTAGTGCTTCTAACCCATTTTATTTATATAACAGCATGTGAAGGTAATTTGCTGGGTGTGGGCAGATAGCTGGAATCGAGAATTTTGTTGGTTCTGCTGTACTCCCTCATATGTTTGTCTGTTACTGTACTGCTATAGATCACATGCCTTATCTGTGAAGCCCTGGATGAGTGAGGAAGCACATTTCAGAACTTCTTTATATGCTGGTGAGCACAGTGAGTTACTTAAAAAGTAAGTGAAGCTTGAAAGGATTCACAACTTTAGCAATGTTTTGTAAGAAAAGCAATTTCTTTTCTTAACCAAAAAGTCTCCTGCATTCATCAACCGCATTGCCTAAAGTTGGTATCTCTCTAATAGTTTTAATTTTATCACAGTGGGTTGCTAGTCATGCAGTTAGGCTCATGTGTGAGAACTGTCAGCCAATGACCACACCACTAGAACTGTAATGTATACAATGTCCACAAGCAGTGAAGGACAGGAATGGCTGCAAGAAGCAAGATGTTTTAAATTGAACAAATGCAGGAGACACACATAGAACTTTGGAGACAACATCTATGCCCCTTAATTAAAAAAGAAATGTTATACCAGGTAATAATAATTCTTTGCATTTATATAGCACTTCTTCTCACTACTCAAAGCACTTAGCAATTGCAGGTTAAGGGCCTTGCTCAAGGGCCCAACAGAGCAGAGTCCCTTTTGGCATTGTACGGGATTCGAACCAGCAACTTTCTGATTGCCAGTGCAGATCCCTAACCTCAGAGCCACCACTCCACCAGGTAATCACTTGTACAGAATCAAAGCTAGCTATGGAATTTCACATTGATTATATGCTGAAATGAGGTGGCTAGAAGATGGTTCCTGGAGGTTGTGCGACATTTTAAAAAGCTGTCACCATGCATACCCTATTAATCAAAGGTTGGGTTTCTGAAATAAAAAGCTTTGAGGCATTTCATATACTGAGTTTTTAATTTTACTGGGTTTTGTTCTGTCCTTTGATTATGGTTAACATCTTGAAATTCTTGGCTTTGGTTATATGGACCCTTTTTGGCTTATGATTTACCACTCTGTTTTTTTACCACCATTCTGGCTACATGTATTGAGCATTGTTATTTAATTTTTATTTTCCCAGTCCTCTGTGATCATTCTGACTTCTCTGTGTCACCGCCTGATTCCATTTTCTCTCCAAAATGCTGTTGCCAGGCTTGAAAAATTAGCTAACACTAAAGACTCTTGAGTCAAGGGAATAATTAGAAGTCAAATACAAAATGAAAGTCACAATCCAGAACAAAATCCTAATGTTATATCCTACTTGAAAAATAGGCCAAATAATACTAGAGATTCTTAAAACTGTTTTTATCTACTGTGGGATAATGCACAGTGCGATTTCCGACATATTTATATCAACGCTATGGTGACATCATTGACAAAAGAGGTCACATGCCAAATTCCAAACAACTTCATGTAAATAAAATATATGATGGTAAAACACAATTTTGTTAATTCCATTTCATTTCTGAAATGCAAAACATGAATATGCAAAACATGAACATGGATCCTTACATGTCACAACTCCAAAATGGGCAAAATTACCTGTATAACAATACAGACATGCTCTCCAACAAGAAGCTGGTTTATGTTGTGTAGCATGCGGCCAGTTTAAAATACTTCAATTGACCTCAATTGTTTAAACATTGTAGGGTAAGACGCTACTGATATGGTTCACATGTAAGAGCTTGTCTATGATTAAGGTTTCAGCAAATTTGTGACAGGTACAGAGTGTATAGCACCCCAAGGAGAGAATGTATGCCTGAGCCTTTCTATAGTTTCTGAAGGAATAATTGGTTTTACAACACAAGACTCTATTAGGGAGAACAGTTCAAGTCCAACACGTCCTCCTTTGTGACCTTAGTTTAACTATATGAAGTGTACCTCTCCAGGCACGCCCCTTTTCTGACACAGCCTTGTAGCCTGTTTAGTAGAGAATGTACAGTCCTGACAGGTTAGAAATGCTTCTTCCTTAACAGATGTGAATGCACTGAGAAAAGAGATTGTCCCACTTTCTGTGTCACGCTCTTCTAGTGACTTTATTGTGTCGCTGCCTGTGGCTGCTTTCTGGTCCAAACCTAGGAAGGCAAAAACAGTCAAGCTCTGAACAATAAGCAGTTTATTTTATATTGGCCTGGGCTTTCCCTGTGCTCCCAACCCAGCCGTCATGAGGAGGAGAAGCAAACCGATACAAGATCATTAAAGCATATAGAAAACTGCTGGTATTCTGAGTGGGAGGCAGTGACAATTGATTTCCATACAAACATGACAACTCCATTGTACTACTTGGCCATACAAAATTCAGACCTACCAAAGCACAAGTCAGATATTGTATCATGGATATAATGTTTTATAATCTTTTTATTTTGTGACCAACCAGAGAGTTTACAAATTTAATTTATCATCTGAAAAGTGCATTATAAAGAAAGCAACAGCACTCCAGATAGAACAACTAAAGGCTGTAAATCATTCACATTTAGGTGAAGTACTTTGAATGCAGATTGAGTTTGGCAGATAAATGCATGAATATCTGTCTGAATAGAGTGCATTTAAAATGTATAGATAGGGAATTCTTTTAAGAGTTTCTGTGGACCCAGATGCACTGTACTTTATTCAACAATATAAATGCAGTTTTGGTTTATAGAAAATGTTCACTAGGGCAGATAAAGAACCAGTAATAAGATGATTCCTGAAAAGTTATACTTTTTTAGATGTTAGAAGAAATTTTATTTTGAAAACTATGGGTCAAGCAATTATAAGGGCATTGCACTCAGGATATCTTTCTATGAAAATATAGAATATTTCTATAGTAAATAATAGGAGATTTTTTTCTAAAAAATGCACATTTCTCCCACTACTACTACTATTACAGCTACTATATCAATTGGATATTTACAACATTGGATAAATAGAACTTTATTTGTGCCCAAGAGGAAATGTGCTTTTTACAGAAGCCCTTTAAATAAATAAATCCATAAATACGTAGATAAGTAAGTAAGTAAATAAATAAATAAATATACGCACACACTTTGGTCTGAACATACACCAGAATGACTATAAAGCAAGAAAATTAAAAACTTCTGACTTGGCTGTCACAGTGAGGCATTATGCAGGTGTATTGCTGTTGGTATAAAGGTTTCTTGACACACTTCTGCTGAATATTTTGTTGGCTGAAAGTCCTCAGTGTTAGTGTGTCAGAGAGGGGATGTGCAGCATTGCTAACAATGATGCTCAGTTTTGTTTTAATCCTGTCTCTCCCCTCTATGTCCAGGAGCTCCAGAGTGCATCCTATATCTGAGTTTGTCCTTTTAATCAGCTTGTTAATTCGGTGGGTCTCTCTTGAAGCGATGTTCCCAGTACTGCATACCATATCATAGAAAATCATATTGGCCATCACAGAGTTATAGAAAATTGATAAGGACTTCATTTCTCACATTAAAGAATGCAGTCTCCTAAGGAAGAAGAGCCTGCTCTGCCCTTTCTTGTATAGTTCCTCTGTATTCCAACCTGTCATTTATGTGGACCCCCAAGTACTTGTTAGAGTGGACCACCTCTACATCCACTCCTTAATGACCAGACATAGAGGCTCTTTGGTGTGATGAAAGTCAATAACCAGTTCCTTGGTTTTGCTGATGTTAGTATTCTGACAATATCTCTTTGTACAAAGAAACAAAGTTCTCCACCAGACTACTATACTCTGACTCATCCTCTTTATCAGTACACCCCATAAGTGCAGAATCATCTGAGAGTTTCTGCAAGTGACATGACGTGGAGTTATATTTGTAGTTAAAAGTATACAGAGTGATGAGAAAAGGAGACAGGCCTGTTCTGTGTGGTGCTCACATCTGTATTAGAAACACAGTTCTTGAGCCTCATAAACTGCAGTTGGTCTGACAGACAACCCATGATCCAGGACACCATAGGCTCATCCACCTGCATATCTGTGAGTTTACCCCTTAACAGGGATAAACTGGTATTGAAGGAGCTGGAGAAATAAAAAATAACAATCCTCACAGAGGTGCCAGCTTTGTTAATAGATAATCGCATCCTGTCTGATAGGCAAACTGCAGTGGATCAAGGTTGTCTACCACAAGTGGTCTCATACAGTCCAGGACCAGTCCCTCAAAGGTCTTCATGATGTGAGACATAAATGCTACTGGGCTGTAGCTATTGGGTGAAGAGGCACCTGCCTTCTTTGGAATATCTGACTCAATACCACTGTAAATCCTCAGAAGAACAACAAGAAGTGAGATGTGTAAGCCATCCCAAGATGAATTGTATCCTATTAATCACAGTTTTGCCTGCTTTTGGTGTGCTGTCTTAGCACTATGACTAGACATAGAAGAGCATGAAATAGATAACAGAATTTAGGAACTTGCTGTTATACACTCTTAAAAATAATGGTTCTTTAATGGAATTTTATGGGTCTTTCCTATGTTGTGTGGTTCCTTGTAGGACCACCGCTCACTAAATACAGAACAATCACATAAAAGATACAGATTTGTTCAAATATGTCAAAACCAAAGTAGAAACAAATTAACATAAATGAAAAACAACAATATCTGTCCATCAGTTAATTGTGAAATCACTGCCAGACTGTAGAAAAGGAGTCAGACAAGCTAGACATAGTCAGGGTCCTGGATACCTTTGGCTACAAGCCGCCTCCCACCTACTGGCCATTCCACAGTTGAGTCAGTGCTGGGCTGGCCAATGTGATGAAAGGTTGCTTCTACCCGGTGATTCCAGTACTCCTTTATCTGGGATGACTTTTCCATATGTTTTTGGATATCAACTAACCTCCAACACAAGTCTTGTAGGATCTCCAGCTCAACTGAAAAAAAAAACTTGATTAATTCTCCCTGATTCTCATCTCTTGAAAATCTTACCTCTAGCCTTTTTTAGACTGATTTTGCACAACACTCTTAGTTTAACAACCAAATTTCTGGTTTTGCCAAGTCATTTTGTAAACCTTTTACAGAATACCACTTACCCTCCTGATTCAGAAATGCTCTGACATGCTCTTATCATCTTTTGACTAGATTACTGCAATTCATTTTTAATTGTCTAACTGCTCAAAGTAGGAACTGACTGCGACTGAATGCTATTGTCAGAACTTGGCTCAGACCTAATACAATGAGTACATCTCCCTTAATCTACAGTACAGTGACTGCTTGGATGATATTAGACGATGTTCGACACTCTCCTTCTGTCTTACAAAGCTTTTAACTTTGAATACCCTAGAATGTTTGTCATCATTACTTGCATCTTATAAACTTTTTTGGAATGTTCATTCGGCTTTGTGATACTACTCTCTGGAAATTCCACTAGGCCCATTTGTGAAGCTCCATAAGTAGAATTATTCAAGTATAGCTTAAATATTTGCTTCTTCTCTCTTTATCTTTTAACTCAACTTAACCATAATTTTCCTTTTTTTTAACTTATTCTGAACTAAGCTGTTAGTTTAAAAACCATATTTCTGGTTTTGCCAAGATGTCTTGTAAACCTTGTATTGAATTCAATGTCATGCCTAAATATTAATAGATAAGTCTATTTTTCTAAGCAATGCTAAAGGTGGCCTAGCAGTGAGCATTGTGACATTATCTGATAGTCTTCTAATGCTGAAAATATTCTTCTCTTTACTAGATAAAATATTTTAGAGTGTAAGCATGGGTGGTATATTAGGGAAGTTTGGCAAATTCTTTTTATAAAACGAATAACTTGTAAAAGAAAAATAATTGTGTTGAAGGAATTCCATATTTACAACAGAGCTAATCAAAAGTTGCAAGCATACAGTGTTATTAATTTAAAATGTATGAAGGTTGTGGTGCTTGGTGTCTTCCAAGACTTAAATGCTGTATAGTTGAGGGAGGGTTCAATTGCAAAGTTATCCTGTAAAGATGGTTGTGCCCTTTACTAAAAGTGTTTTCTACATTGATTCCATATTTTGAGCTACTCCTGATTCTTGAAGTCTTTCACCATCACTTTGGTTTTGTAGACCTTAAGGGAGAAAACGTCAGAAGGGAAATCTCTCCTCTAAATGCCATCTCATCTTTGTCAGTGACTAGGCCTCCAAAGGGGCTGTCATCAGTGGATATATTGAGGTACTGATTCTGTCATCTCAGGTTGTTCATCTACCCCACTGTACTATTCTGGTGAGCCTATAATAGTTCCATTAAAAAAGTACTCTGTTTTTTATATTGAAAAGCATCGTTATTTGGGCGTACTTTATATAGAACAAAGATTTATTGAAAATTCAAATAATGTATTTCTGGTTTTTGCACTGTTTGTGTAAATAATTACATTGAGCACATAGTACCAAAAGAAACTATTTGTTAAGAAGTTTGTAAGAAGTGTAGGGTGCAGAAGATGTGTGTTGTGAATTGTCTTGTCCATTATATACTGTATTCAGAGATCACAGAATGTAATTGAGTGAAACAGGTTTTTCTGGAGTAAGTAGATGCCATGGATTTTGTGATATACATGTCCTTTTAAACTGTACAAATTATGAGATTGTTGTGTCAACTGGCTATATGACATCTGTTAGTATCCAAAGCCCATGCCCTGAATTCTGATCATTGTAGCTATGAATGTGGGCTGGTTGACATGTCTCACGCCTCTTTAGTTTATTCTCTCTCTATTTTCCCTTTGTGTGCACTCTCTTATTCCTGTTGACCTCTGATCTAAGCTGTTAGATGGCACTCTGGAGGACTGAACACAAGTGGTATCAACAGTTGAGATGGGGGGTTGAACTTGCCAACATGGATGTAGTGGTATTCTGAAAGACCAAGGTAAGGGTCCCTCTGGTCTAATTTACACAAATTTGTCAGAAAAATCATTTCTGCTTGGGAAACGAGGTCTTATAGAATGGGAATACTTCCACTCAAATAATGTACCAATCCTATCCCTTAATTATATCAAGTTAAGCACTTATTGATATATGTAGATATTTATTGATGTTTGGGGAAGGTTCTTACCAATTTGTTTACCACAACTATGTAAGAGGTGTTACAAAGCCATCAAAACACCTCTGGTAGTAGTCTATCATGATAACATACTCTGCATTATTTTAGATCTGTAGATCTGTAAATTTGGGATACTAACCATGGACTGTTTCGAGTTTGAGGGTTGTGCATTCTGACTATGCTCCCAAAATGCTGAGAAAATCATTCCACCCTATGCTTTCTTCTTATCCATTTTGATTCCCAGGTAATAGGCATGGTTGTACGGTTCAAAATGTTTTCAACTTTTGAACTTTACTTTTGACAACTGACCTTTTATTTCAAGCTTTTCTTACCCTCATAATAAACATTTCCCTTCTCTTTTGGTCATTTTTTGGATATGTGAGCTGAGCATCCATTTCAGTTTGTGTCTGTTTTTTTTCTTTATCTGATCATGACTTCCTAGGTAGAATCTACAACACATCTGAGCCTGGACAAAAAATGTAAATTAAAAAGTTACGTGTGAGATGGGAAAAATGACAATGATGCAAATGCTACATGACAAAGTAAGTTAATGATACATGAATATGAGTGATATTTGATTAAAAAAGTTTGATCCATGAGTTCTGATTTTTAGCAGTTGCAAGTGATATGCAATTTTAAAATGAAATGCAAATTGATTAATGGCTCTTAAAGCAAGTGAGAAGTGAGAAGGAAATAAGGTGATGACTGATAAATGACATGCAGCAATGGCTGAAGAAGTAAGAAAAGACTATGTCATACCAGGCACATTTTTAATATTAAATAGACCCAGTGAAGGGTAATTTGTCAAGAAATCCTACATTAGCACTTTTACAATCTGCTTCCAGACTTTAAGATTTCAAGGGAATAAAATATCCTCATCAAATACCTAAAGGTCAGAGTGAACATTTTTTTCTGGCCAGCTTTCTGCTCTGGACAAACAGATTCTTTGTTCCTAGGCTTTGCCAACATATACCACAACCCAGAATTCTCTAATGTTGAAAACAGTTTCACATGCTATCCACCTTTAAAGGAAAATGCCCCTCAAAATTATTTTTTCATATGATGTTTATCACATGTGGCTTGTAAGGATGGCCAAGCAAAAACTTTCAATCTCATGTTTTCATGAAGCGTGGAGATAAAAAGCTTCCTGATTGAATGGGGGCTTAAGGTGAGTAGTACTGGACCACAACAAACAATATAAAAACATTAAAGAAAAAAATCTCATGTTTATTGTATTGCATATTCCATGCATCAAGTCATCCATTCATATGATCATGATGGGCAAAAATATGCATTTCTGCCCAAGCATTGTTAAATAAATAGTTCTGTAAAGTCCTAGCAGTGCATGCAGGGAAACACGTTCACATGAAACTGAGCTTATGTCGTTTTTTTTGTTTTCTTTACACAAAACCTTTTGGAGGCATCACATGGCCAAAATCATTGCACTGATGATGTGACGGATGTTTCGGTGTATATATATGAAATGGTCACAATTTGAAATATCCTATGGTAGATATACTTGAAAAATACAACTTTCCTTTAGCATAGTTATTTCTGTTCGAAGCAGGTCCAAGTGCTAAATTTGTGCTATTGGTTATGACTTCATTTTGCTCCTGACTTCTGATATCCGTCTCTCTCCTTTCTTTTTGGTTTATGATTCCATTGTTGATCTCACGGTTCTGACTCTTTGCTTTCCTTCAGTCTTTGTTGACCATCTCCTGGTTTGTTAATTTAGTAAAGCAGCACAAACAGCCTCAAAACCTTTCTGAAAGTCAAAGTTTAGTTTACTAAAATAAAATCCTTTTGATGCTTTCTTTAAACGGTCTCCTTGTGAAATACAGAGAGTGGTATACCCAAAGTAAATCAGTGGATGACCACTCCGATCTCAACATCTGAAACATCTACACTGCTTTCAAATAGGCATCAGGGAAATTGACTTGTAAAACAGCACATGCTTTTTCAGATTATTTAATGCTGTTTAGCCAACTATAGCAGCAATAATGTGTCATGATTTTATGTTTTATATATGTGACTGTTGATTTCGCACTTATTTTTTACTATTCATTTTTGATTATGAGATTATAACTAATTAAAAAGGACAGAATAAATTAAGACAATCAGAGGTAAAGGAAAAGTGGATGCAATGTCTAAGAAAGTACAGAAAGGTATGTTGAAATGGTAATGACATGCGATGAGGAGAGACAATGAATATGTGGGCAAAAGAGTGATGGGAATAGCAGTACAGGAGAAATGAGGGAGGCCAAAGTGTAGGTGGATAGATAAAGTAAAAGAAGATCTGAAGGAAGAGGGCTTGACTGGCGACAAGGTACAGGACTGACAAGTACAACAAACCCACATAAAAGTGGGAAAAGATAAGGAGGAAGAAAAAGAAATGTTTATTTTTTATTTTTGTGCCACCATGTTTGTTTTCATGGCCACCACCACCATGAACCATTTCAATTGTTTTGTTGTTAGCAGTGGTGCCATATTTGTACAACACTGTGACACGTCAAGTCATCAATGTGGTGGTATAAAATTAAAGAAATCTTGCATGTAGTAGCTAGTTAATTAAATATATTAAAAAGTCAAGATTTTTCAAAGGTTTTAGCTTTGATTTGGGTTTATGCATTGGGCTTTGGTTTAAATTAGTTTCTGGTTTTGACTGTGGTCTACTCACAGTTCACATATTTTGTCTTTCATTTCTGTTCCTGTTCTGTGTTAGTGGAAAATAATGTTGGTAAAATTCTTCATTTAAGTTTTAGACATAATTCACAGTCCTTTTAAATTCTTGAGTCTGTTACACAAGTTAATTAGTGTATCTTCATAGATTATAATTCCCAAAAATACACATTTTTCTGATTGTCACAAACATTGTTCTCCCACAGATATCACATAATCATTATATTCTGAAAAATATTATTAAGATGAGCATGAGTTACCTACATTCCAGGTATTCATATTGTCCAGGGGCAGAATTACACAGATTACATCTAAAGCAGACTTACATTCTCTGTCAAATTAAATTAAATGTATTTCACAGACCTAAAGTAGTAAAAGTCTAATTGCTAAGCTTGTTCCAATAATCAATATATTTTCTTTTATAATTAGTTTATTTAAATCTCTGTAATAGATACAAGGTATTCAAATCCATTTGTCTATAAATAAGAACCTCATTCCAGCAGATAATTTTCAAAATCTCACTTGGTGCTCACCACTGTAATAATATTCAAAATGCAAACCTTTTTTCAGCTCATAATTATTATTATTGTTTTAATAGAAATGGTTTTTGTCAAAAATGTTCCATTAAAAGTATACTGTGTGATGTGTGTATGTGTACACTGAAATGAAGTAATAAAACCTGCATCTAGCATAACAATGAAGTACAGAGTAAAGCTTACCCACTCACTTTTCTCATTGCATTAAGAAAGAATTCTTTAAAGTTACAACTATTGTGATGAGAATTTAGACTAACCTTTATTTTCAGCACATTATTGGAGCAAGACTCAATTTGAATTGACCAGTCTGAGCAGAAAAGAAAAGAAATGAATACCAAAAGAGGTGCATTTGCAGGAGGCTAATGCTGCAGAGAGGGGATGTGAAAAAAACAAAACGAGTAAGCCACCTGATTGTAAAGGAAAAACGACTGGATATGTAGTGAAAACGGACACTTTTTGATAGCTTGGAAATGAAAGATGTCATGTTACTAAGCTTAATAGGAGCTAAAACCTAGAACTTGTTTTGTAGTTTATTGACATAAACAAAACCAGAAAGGGAAACATTCAACTAAATTATAGAAATGCTGCAGAATCACTTAAATCCTGAACTGCTTGTTATTGTAGAGCGATTTTGCCTTCATAAACGCAATGCAACAAAGATGGAAAGCATAACTGAGTATGTAGCAGAGCTGAGAAGTCTCACAGAACACTGAGTTTAGTGTTTTTGGTTTACATAATAAAAAAATACAAAAGCAACTCTTGATTTAGTGTGCATTAATTCTGCCCCATGCAATAGAAGCTGCTGTGTCGATGAAAACATCTGCTAAGGATACAACGATTATAATCTTTGTGCACTATGTGTGTCCATAACAAATATCAGTATGGGCTGCTTTGAGACTCTTTTAAAAGGTGTTCTGATCGGCAGACAAAGTTGAGGCATTTGCTCTTTTTAAAGACGGTCACTGTCCTGAGTTCCCTTTAATTTAATCCCCGCAATGTCTGATTGGTACTCACTCTTGACACTACATTTGATAAAACAATTGTGTGTAAGATGTAACATACATAGACCATAATGTTTTCTCTGTTTTAAAAAAAAAAAAAAAGTCACTGTGAAGGTGATTTTTTTTTAATGTTAATGTCACTTGTGTATTTGTTAAGTAGAACTATAAACTTATATTAGAAACATCAGGAAAAAAATCTCAAAATTTAATAAATGTTATGAATACTTTATTACTATTCTAAATTAATACAAGGTTTGTCATATAAAATTTGATGATTTACTATTCATTTGCATTTCTCTTATCGAGTGTGCTGCTCAGTGAAGAAGCTGGAAGCAGCACAGACATATTGCAGGTTTGCGTAGGAGTGTGTATTGGTTGCAATTGAATTAGCACTTCACTGAAGAAAATTTAAAAAATGTAACTCATTAGAAATAAATACGTAAAAGAGCGAATGTTTTCAAAAAGGAACTTTTCATCTTTATTCTTCTGCAAATGGAAAGCAAGGATCTTTTTTTTTTTTTTTTTTTTTTTTTTTTTACTTTTTTTGTAAAAATCTTTTTTTACATATTGTTTTATATATTTGTGTTTTCTAAAATAATATATTTTTCATTACCAGTATATATAATGTCATGATTGTGTCATGTATTGCATATTGTGTTGTTAATTTCATTTACATTGTTATGTGTATGGAACAAAGTTCAAGTTTCAAAACTACAGCCAAAATATAAATATTTACATATCTCTCTATTATATAAAAAAATCTGTCTATGCAACAAGACTTTGTAGGAGACTAGACTTTTTGGAAAAGATTTTTTCAAGTCGAATTCAACGTGAATATTGCCATGATATTTTTAAAAGTCACACCCTGCTAGCAACCATTTTTAAACAAGACCACAGTACTCACATCTCTCAGTCTTGTGAATGCTTTTGTCAGACACACTTCCTGCGCTCTTATAAATTTTAATGTTTTCCTCACTTTAAGTTCCCAATTAAAGAAGACATATTATGTCCAAATCTTATTGAAGAATTTCATCACAAAGGGTTACCAACAGAAAAAATGAGTATACGGGCAATTCTAGCACCTAGAAACGAGGAAGTCAAACAAATTTACGGCAAAAATGTTGATCGGTAACACGGCAAAATGATTAAATGTATCAATGGACTATGCTGAAACAGTTGGTGGTGATCGTGCGGAAGATGAAAACAACAACTTACAATATCACAAAGAATATCTACAACCGTTAACACCGTTTGGTCTTCCACCATACGAATTACTGTAATAAGAAGGATATATCCAAGAAAGGTAATGTTTTATATCTTCCACAGATAGCAGACAACAAAGGAGATCCTGATATGCCATTTGTATTAAAATGTTAACAGTTTCCCGTTAGAATAGCTTTTGTAAAGACAATTAACAAATCTCAGAGCCAAATATTTGAAAAAGTAATTTTATTTAATAGAGAGAAAGAAACAAAATTCAATATTGGGCAGTTATATATCGTGTGGATGCAAATGTAACACTTCACATGAAAATTTAAATCTGTTTAAATTGTACTGTATATCCACATCCCCATACACGAGCGGCAGAACCGGAAAGAGTCTAGCGCATAGCACTAGCCAGGGGGTTGTTGAGTGAAGAGAGCAGGGGGCAAAGCCCCCCAGTGTATATAATGTTTAAAAAACATGTGCTGTATTTCAGCTGCTGGTCAGTAAAAGTTATTTTTTTCCCCCCCAGAGTTTACCATTTCAAACTAACTATGTTCTAATGATAACTAAAACAATTCCTTAAATTGTGTGCACATAAGAAAGCCAACCATAGCTTGATTATACTCCTAATGTGTTTATCAAATATTGTTACAATGTTTAATTTTTTATTCAAATCATGCTTCTGCTTCTGGGATATTGATATTTTTTTGTTTGATGTCACAAGTAAATTAGGCTAACACCCTATATTTGTATACAACCACACACATTAATTTTTCACCCTATTAATAAAAAAGCCCTATCAGCATAACTAATGATCAAATAATCATTTGTCAGTAAAAGGAAACACATTCTAGGGATGAACGGGAATCAGGTTATTCAAAAGATCATCATTTACAATGATCAAAAATAATTTACTCAGGTGATCAGCTGTTCTTCTTTGACCTATAATAAGTAAGCACACTTTTTTGAAAAAAAGACTTTGTTAATGGTGAAGCAAAATGCTTCAATGCACATTAACAGACTGATAAGATCAAGAGGAAACATGATCCTTAAACAGGTGAACACATCCCTTCAGACTGCCGTCATTTGCAGGCATCTGCCACAAGCCTTATGGAGATTTATTTTGAGATAACAGTTGGAAAAAATTGCACCAGTTTGTTTGTTTATTCCATAGTTGTGAAGACAGCCCAGTGAGTCTCTCCTAAAACATTAAAACATCATAAAATTAGGTTATATCGTAAAAACCACTGAATATAAATCACAGGGCTTTATGCTTAGACTATATAATGCACTAGTGAGATGACATATGGAGTATCGTGTGCAATTCTGGTCACCACACTACAAGAAAGACAAATATCACTTGAAGCTGTGAGAAGGAGAGAAAACACATTGAGATTGACCTGAGATGAAGACAGGATCCCTTTGGTACCACTGGTTTGACTTTGTGTGCCCACAGAGTCACAAATGAGGAACTTGACCTGCATTGTGGGGGGGCATCAGTTATGACACCACAGCCATGTGGGGCGATTCCTCAAGGGCAATCCGGCTAACAGAATCCTGATTGTTGAGGATCCGAGTAGCTGGACAAGGCCAAGGGGATGCCCACCTAACACCTTGGTACGGCAGATAGAAGGTTATTTCCAGAGGGTGAGACTGGACTGTGTGTTTGCCTGGGAGGCTGCCAACCAGGATCCCAAGCTGTTTCATCGTGTGGTGGGTGCGGAAACACACTGTACCAGTGTATGCTCCCCAACCTGACCTATGACTCCCTGCCAGCCTGTCCCATTCCAGTCTCCATTCCTCATAGCACCAAAGACACAACAGCCAAACTCTTTTTCTGTCTGGCAACTGTAGAAACTTGTGCAACTGAAACAGGAGTATGTTACTCTTTGTGCTTTCTCTTTATTTTTCTTCGTTTTGCCTAATTAATTATTAAGATGAGATTTTCCATGGGAACTCACAAAATTTTTTTACATGTTCTGTTTTCTTTCTCTCCAATGCTGTACTTTGATATCCTTTCCACAAAAATCATAAATAGGAGCATAAATAAGATGCATTCTTGTCTGGGTGTAACACATACTTTCGGTGGACTGAGCTTAAAGTTAAATATGCCAACACAAATCTCATATTATATGTACAGAGACTAAATGGCATACAGCTACTGTACTGGACCCTATACTCTTTGATGTGATACAAAATAACATGAGATACACAATCTTCCATGATTACAACTCACATGCAACCAGAATTTCTAAATTTCCCTGACTAAATGTATCTTTATCATTCTTGGAGAGAAAACTGGATTCACCATAGATTGTTTCTTGATTAAACATCAAGGACCAAGGGATATATGAGTCTTCCATTTTGTTTTATGAGCATTTTTCATTTAATTAGTTTTGCAAGTATATTGAAATTTTAGTCCAGTTATATTGCCTTTAAAAAGTATTCACCCGCTTTGAAACTTGTACCTTTTTTGTCATACAACACTGAATCACAGTGGATATCATTCATCTGTTTTGACACAGATCAATAGAAAAACACTCTAATGTCAAAGTGAAAACAGATTTAGCTGTTTTGACATGGATCAACAGAAAAAGACTTTAATATCAAAGTGAAAACAAATTTCTGCAGTCTCAATATTATATAACAATAAAATGTGAAAATCTCCAAGGAGTGAAAACCTTTTATGGACAATGTATCTTGGATATCACAACATAACGCTAATATAACAATACATCATAATTGTACTTTGAATAGGAACTTAAAGTCTGATGTTGTATACAACAATCCTTGCTATTTCTAGTATACTATTTTAAATTCAGATTTTTTTCTGCAGTTGCTGCCTTTCCTCCTAGAGTATCAAAACAGGCAAAAATCAATTTAAAAAAATAATAGATTCTCCTATTCATGCTGATACCTTTTTAAAAGGCAGTAGCCCTCAACCTCTAAATTAAGAAATACAATAAACTGTTTTGCCCTGTCAGAAGAGATTTTTAATTCAAAATACATAAACCAAAAATGTATAATAGAATAAGGTGGCCAACAGGTCCTAGATTAATCAGCACATATGATAACATTAGCTATAACAGCTTTGAGAGACTGTTTAGGAAAGGCTGGGTTGTACTAGCGCAGTAATCCTTTAATAACAACTGCTATAAAGAGGAGGCAAATCAATGTAAAAATGTTGGGGCACCACCCTGGTGAAACCCTTACAACTGGAAGAAGACAACTAAGGAAACACATACAACAAGTTGCAGATAACATCTTTTCGGATGGGAGCTCAGAATTGAAATGCTTCAATATGGCCGAACTTCTTGTCATTCGAGTTCCTTGCAGGAAGGGGTGGGTCCAGGAGGGTGGATAAAGGCTGAACGACTGTAAGTCTTCTAGAAGTGAGAAGGCTTTAGAACACAGCGCCAAGCCCTGGCTCAGCAGGTAATTACTATCACCAGAGTCGTTAAGCTGTCTCCCATGTGCATATGCTTGACACTGCCTGTTTTACAGTTTTTTATGTTTGTGCTTCTGTGGTGCATTTAAATTGTCCCTTTAATTAAGTTTATCTAATCTAATCTAATTTTCAGTTACCATATAAAAGCGACTCTACTGCTTACCCTCAGCAAGCATCCTCTTTCTCGGACCCATTTTGAATATTTTTACAGTATGTCATTCCATTATCAGCCAACTCAATTCTTGCATTAAGAAGCTCTCTGTACTTGACTTCAAATACTATCATTGGGCAGTGTACAAATTCACCACCTCAGACAGCTGTCAGAAAGTGTGTTTGCATACAATATTACCATTGAGGAATGGAGGCAAAATCATAGTTTGCAGGCAAAGATTAATGCAGATGCACTTACAGAGGATGTGAAGTAGAAAGGAACAATGAATGGAACATTTAAAGAAAAATACTTGTACTTTAGTCAGATAATAAAGAATGCAAAGTGAAAGAATATAATTGACAGCAAAGCCTAAAGACCGCTGCAGATAATAAGATCGAGGACAGATAATTTGCCATAAGGAATAAATTTATACCTGGGCACGGTACCACAGAATTGATGATGTTTTATCATAAGCATTTTGCTAACTTCTATATTTTCCAGTAGGTCTCATAATATAACCAAACGTTCTATCATAACCATATTCAAATTAAAATATAAAATGATCTAATAATTGACTTGCCAGGTATTTAAGTCAAATGAGTTTTACTAATACCCAGTAGGAAAAGCTCCCAAGCATGAAAGTAAAGTTTCTGCCTGGGTAGCATCCAATTGAGACTATGAATATTTGGCTGCTGACCCATAAACCTGACATCCATAATCGAAAATTGATCTTATATCAAACGATAAATATTTATAACTAGTTACAGTATATATTTGCTTCAGCTGTTGCCTGTCAGAAATCTCGTCATATTTAGCACATTTTTACTTTACATTTCAATATACTTAATGTATGTTTTCAGTGTTAATAACTGTTAAGCCAAAAATTCCTACAGTAATAACTCTTAAGTCATATTTTATAAAAATAAACTGTCACTGACTCTTTTTTCCTTTTAGAGAAAATAATCACCTTACTTTATAAAGTAGACAGGACAGTACATAAATAAGTAGACAGCCCAATTTTTGAAAAAGGTGTTTTGTATCCTGCTTGTTGTATTTTTCTGACTGTGTTCATTCTACCAAATTACTTTGTCATCTTCATGCAAAAAATGTACAATAATCAAATATGAATTATGAACATGATCATTACCTATTGCAGAACCAGGTATTCTGCTTTGAAGGAACTTACTATCGAGCTAAATCTCTGTTTACACAGACCAATTATGTTCAAAGTGAGGTTTGTGCAGTGCAGGTGATAGAGAATAGGTTATGTTTTCGTATTTGTTGTTTTATTACAAGCTGCGGCTGCTTCAGCTTCAACGCAAGATACTGTTAAAGACTTTTTCAGATTTGTCTCGAGGTATTGGCCTTGAAGATGTCACTCTTATACGGTTACTCACAGTCAATAATCTTGGTGTGACTCTGGTCTCCTCAGTTTCATTTATTGAATAAAGTTCTTTAACAACACAGTCCTGTCATTTCTTTCTTCATAATTTTAAGAGGATTCAACCCTTCCTCAATAAATATGCCATGTAACTCCTTGTTCTCTCTCTCAACTGGACTATTGTAACTCTGTCCTGGCAGGTCTTTCTTCATCTGCTATCAGACCACTCCACTACCTCCAGAATGGAGGTGCTTGACTGGTGTTCTGTGTTACTCTTTTGACTTCTACTACTCCTCTGCTTCAGTCTCTCCACTATCTTCATGTTTCTGCAAGGGTCCAGTTCCAAACTCTTTTCTTGACATATAGTTCTGCTCCTCAATATCTCCAGTCTTTATTCTCTCCATATATCCCTCCAAGAAGACTGTGTTCTGCATCTGCCTGTCTGCTGACTGTCCCTCCCTTCTGCTAGATGTTCTAAGACTGGATAATGCTTTTCTGTATTTGCTCAAATGCTGTGGAATGATCTCCCTTTGTCTATTTCTATTAGGATACTGATTTTTGACTTACATGTAGTTTTGTTGGTACAATTATGGAGTACAATTATGGAGTAGTGTTACTCCCACTTACTCAGTTTTTCATCTTGTTCTCTGTTGCTTTGCATCTTCTAATCATTAATTTATATATTACTAGCCATTCCCCGCAGCTCCGCCCATGTAGTAGTGAAACAGGGCATATTTTAAAAATCATTAAACAAACAGGCATCACTAGTGGAGGCAAGGTCCGCTCCAAAATGTAGCCAGAGGTACAGCAATTTGAATGGAGGCTGGTGCATGAGTGAGGAGGGCCCTGCCTGGCTCCCCACTCCTGATGTCACACTTCCACCTCCCCTCGGCCCACAACCTCTGCCTCGGATTAGCCCAAATAAATCCCTTCTGCAAGCGAACTATGATACTTAGTGCAATGTGAGAAGTCGCAAAATCAGCCAGAATGTTCAAACAAATTATATAAAAAAAACAGATATAAATCCGTTAAGTAGTTCTCTTGTGAAAAGCAGACAGTCATACAGACAGACAGATGCTGGATTTTATATACCAGTAAAATTATATATATATATATATATATATATATTATATATATATATATATATATATATATATACACACAGAGAGAGAGAGAGATAACTTGCTTTGTAAGTCATCTTGGATAAAGGCATTTACTAAATAAATAAATAAAATTAATAATAAATAATATGTTTAAAATTATTCCACATGCTGTAAATGTTCAAACAGGTTTGACATTATTATGTTATGTTATATATTTTGCCATTCCAATACATCCTTCAGGAAACACTCCAATTGTCCACGTCTTTTCCAAACAGCAAATATACATATTGGGGAAAATTTGTTATTATTTCCATCATATTTTCCAATGCCACTTTATACCACTGTCCTTAAAAAAGGTTTTGCCATTAGTTCAAATGCATAATGTATACAGTAAAATGATCATCGTTATCAAACAACTAAGTATTATTGTTGTTGTTAATTAACTAAAGAGATTTTGCTGTAGGAAGTCCTGCAGCAGGAAGTAAAATCAAGTCGATGCATCAATCAGGTTGTAATGTAATAAGAGCAACTTTCATATGCTGCATTTTTTAAAATAAAGAGTTTGGACCCCCTGTCCCTTGGGTCCTTCTTTGTAATACTCTGTCTTAAATCCTAGAACCCAATTAACTGCATTGCCCATTATCTTCTAATCTGAAGGTGAGATAGCCAATAAATCAGAGCAGCCTTCTTTGTATTAGCCAGCACTTCTGTGATGCAGTCTCACTGATGGCATTTGACAGTTGTTTCATTTAATCAGAATTCTTGCTCCTTTTTCATTATCAGGTACATCAAGTACATCAAAAATTTCGCACAAAGTTGAGATGTGCAGTGTGTGTGCCATTGTTCTTTAGACACACACTCAGCAAGCTGTGCTGAATGGAATTTAGATTTGTAAACGTATCTGCTTAGCCTTTTGGAGGTATACTGAAAAGAATTAGAAACACCACAATTAATTAAATCAATGCAATTATTTAACTTTAGGACATTATTTCGTAATTAATTTTTGAGAGGTGGTAAAAACAACCTGGTGCATTTTATAGCAGTCTCGAGTCTGACAGATTAGTATACCCTGTTGTAAGTTATCAGTTTCTTAAAGCACTATTATCAAGAAATGTTTAAAACAAACTGATTTTCTTCCTGAATTTATATATTGCAGCAGACTGCAGATGTTGTGTATATAAAAAAAAACGCAGTCACTCCTTTGCACAAGAGCTACATAAGCTTTGAAAAATGCAATATTAACCCAATAGAGCTAAATTATTTTTTTAGTGATAAAACATTAATTGAAAGGAAACAGCAACCAGCAAACAACAAAATGAAACATAGGTAACAACTAACATTTAAAAAAATAAAACAATAAACAAACACAATAAGGTACAAGAACCACTCATCACCACCATCCATACCACCTCCTGTAAAGACAAATTTCAGCAATATGAAACTAATGATGCTCGAGAAAATCGATAACAGAAATGCAACTAATGCAGAAGGCCAAAAGGCCTTTGAGATGAACACATTGACTGCTGGACCATTTATTACCAGGACGCTGAAGTATAGGTATATGCATATTTGATAAATAATAAAAATATAAAAAATGTAAAGAAATAAGATAAGGTATTGGTAGTAGAAAAGTATAAAAGAGAATGAATTGTTTTATTAATTGTTCACACCATGGACTGAGACATTGGTGCATATCTATCTGCAAATAAAGTGTTGTTCTGTATTCTAATTTGGTCTCCGTAAATGAATTCTTGAAAATGAAGGAAAGTTTTTTTCCACAATAAGATCACACTGCCACTTTGAGTAAAAATAGAGGAATTTGGTAGGATGAAAAATAAATATTAGTACTTTGCTATCATGAAGAACTGTGAAAACTTTTCCTTCATTTTTAAGTATGTAGGAGGTGCCATGGTTACTTTTTATAGCACATAAAACTTAAGGGTTACTCCTACAATTTTCGATTGATATTTCGGGCACCTTTGCTAGGTCTAGGAAAAACTGGAAGCTATGATAGGGTCTTGAGTTAAATGCCTGACATCACATAGCAGGATGTAATGTTT
The DNA here is from genome assembly GCF_900747795.2 of Erpetoichthys calabaricus. Classification (NCBI taxonomy): domain Eukaryota; kingdom Metazoa; phylum Chordata; class Cladistia; order Polypteriformes; family Polypteridae; genus Erpetoichthys; species Erpetoichthys calabaricus. Next base: position 38,510,160 of record NC_041399.2, read on the forward strand.
TGAGGTTTATATGTTTTTATGCAAATGATCAGGACACTTTACTTAGTCATCATAAGCCACATTCACGGGAAAGGCTAACATCCATCATACTGTAAGAAAAATAGTAGAAAATGTTCTTAAAAAGAAATAAAAGTCTTAGTTGTGTCAGGTTTGTGATGAAAGAAATGGTTCTGTGTTCACTGTGACTGTGTGATATACACATCTCAACAAAACAGACTAATAGGAGCCAGCATAAAGCAAGTTAAAGAAAAAAGTAAAACTTAACTGTAATTCACAAAACAGGCACAGGTCAAAAACACAAGACACAAGCAAAAAATATCAAAATCATTAAAATGAGAGCAAATGTTCAAGTACTAGGCAAGAGACTGAAAATATTAAAAGCTAATTAAAATAAATAAAATTGATATTAATTTCTTTTACTTTAAAATTAGCCATTTGTCATAGACGTGTATTAATAATTGCATTTTGGGTAATAGTAAATTTTACAATTTTTTTTTTTTTGGCAAAAAAAAAAGTATTGTCAGGAATACATTTTTGGTGTGCATTGCCCTCAATTTTGGACTATATTTATTCCATAGTGTTTACATGTTGCAATGACCCAGGGACATTTAGAGGACTTAAGAAGCTGCACTTCACTGAATGTGTTAAATACTCTTTATTGAAATCAGCAAACAAATTCACATTGACTTAAGTTTGGGTAAACACAGAATTATTCAGAAACTTTATCATACTTACTGAAGTGCATTGAAGTCAATGAGGAAGGAAGAACTGAGTTAGTTTTGAGCAGATTATGATGGTGCAATTTTCTTTAAAGTGTCCCTGACAGCTAGCGAAGCCACTGCCAACTATGTTGGACCAGTTATTGTGGCCATAGATGTCACCTGAGCTGTGAGGCAGCACTCCTAACCACTGTGCCTCTCTGAGGTAAAATTAATAGAATTAAATATCAGAACTATAAAATTTCTTGGAGACAGGAAGCATGAATTCACTAAGACCAACCCATCTCCCAGATCTGATAACAGGTACTCACTGATCTCAAACTAGAAAGTACAGTTCGGTTTTTTTACCCTTGATGTTTTTGCTTGTTTACTGTCACTACCGCCAAACAAGTGCAACACGTGGGTTCTTCACCCCTTCCTGTATATATCAGCTGCACAGCACTCAGGGTAATACTATTAGAGAGGTAGGCTTACTATTGCATACAGGCGACATTCAAGTCCATGCAAAAAGACATTACCTTTAAGATACGAATGAACCAAAATATTTCAGGTTTCCTTCTGCATGCATGTTTTCTGCTTAATTGTATCAGCAACTGTCTTGCCAATTTTTAGCCCAATACTAGGATCAGCGTTATACAGTATACTTTTAGGGGCTGTCCCATCTAACATTGCCTGCGTTAGCTATGTGATGTCACGTTGGCCTTATAAAGCATCATGAAGCCCTAAAAAATAAATTTTAACTAAGCTGTCAGAACAAACAACATTCAGCCAACAAGGCAAACATAGCATATTCACTGCAAAAAATATGCTTTGGTGAATTTCAATGATCAACACTACTTATTTCAGCAGACTCTAGTGCTCCCATTCACCTTCTGCAGCTTCCAAACTGTCCATATTGCTCACAACTGGATCTAGTAATTCTCTTTTTGCATCAGATTCAATACAATAAAAAAAAAATCTAATTCTTGCTCTGATTGCTTTTGCATTTAATTTTTGCAAGGCAAGACCTCCTAAGGATTCTTGCTCTTAATTTACATTGTATTTATTGGCCGGCAACTGTCAGTCTCTGTAGTTTTTTTTCACCATATTAGTGATTTCGCAATGTCATTTTTTTGTGTGTTTCCGGCTTGTGCATTATGGAGGGCTATGTACAAATCAGGTACAATAGGTGTATGCACAGGCACATATTGCCTGATGGGTAAGCTCTCATACTAGCATTATAAAACATGGCCAAGTGCTATAGTGACCTACAGGATGTTAAACTTAAAAGTTTAAAGAAATAAACATGAAACAGATATAAAAACTTGATCCAAATGAAGTCTTTGTGAGGAAAGGTTTCTGGTATTGATCTTCGCTTCATTTTCACTTTGTGTTTTGTTTTGCCTTTCTAACATTGATGATCAATCCTGCCGTCTTGTGTACAAACACTTAACGCTGTCCTTGACTGCGCTTTTTGGATTCTCCACAGTTCATTAATGCAAAAATAAACTTCTGCCACTCAGTTTTCAATCAATAGGTTTCCAGTCCAATCAGCATGAACCGTATCAGAATCATTTTTTACTTGGCTGAGCAGAACACCTTGGAGACTTTTATATCTTGACACAGCATTGTTTTGGTAATGTTAGGTTTTAAAAATATGCCTTTTCTTTTTACAATTTTTCATTATTCTTATCTACTGAAGCTGTAAGTATAGATGCTCCTAGGTTTTGGATAAATTAATATGTGGTACAGAATAGGTTAAGCTGCTTTATTGTCAGTTTAGTTTAGAGACTGATTTTTATTTATATAATAATTACATACTGGGGCTTTAATGCAAAATAATAAGACGGTCAAATTAAGTTTAACTTTTCTATTTTACTTCAAAGTAATACAATAATAATATAATAAGGGCCAGCACAGATCATGATAGACTGCCATTCTATTATAAACTTTGCTATCTCTGTTCTCTATGAAGTCCACAGCAATGGGCATCTTCTGTCTCCAGCGACATCGAGAGTCGTAACCAAGATGGATTAAGGCAAATGAGGGCACACAATAACAAGTACGGTGCAAAAGTGCACAGTGTTTTTATTTAAAAGCAACAGTGTCCAAAACAAGGTACTGTACAGTATATATAAAAAAAGTAATCCTTAAAAACACTACCATTGTGAGGAAGGTAAAATCAATAAATGCATCCAATAAATAAGTTAAAATCAAGGATTAAAATTCTGAAACTGAATCTGCCCTATTCTCTTTTTCTAGCATTTCTCTCTGTCTGTCCCATCTCACCCTTCATGTTTAGCAGGGATGAGACACTGTCTGGCATTCCGGGTCAACTCCATGCTCCCTGGTTGCTTCCAGGAGCCTCTTGAACCCACAGCCGTCGATAGTCATTAACCAAGAGGAGCCGGGCAAATGAGGGCACACACATTCAGCAAGAGGTTGGTGTAAACATGCCAAGTGCTTTTATTAAAATCATCAAATAAAAATTCCATAAAATACAGCAAATAATCCAGAGCTAAAACCAGTATGAAACAGTCATCAGGTCCTTAATCTTCCTCCTTTCTTCCCACACAAGCCCAATGCATTCTCCCTCTGTGTCTTCCCACCTCACCCATAGTTCGCTCAGCCAGTGAAGACTCCTTCAGCCACGGTCTTCCTCACCAACTTCCATCTTGCCTGCCTCCATCTGCATCTGCCAGACTGCTTGGTAGCAGTTGTCCGTCTGTCTTCCATCTCTCACACATGGCATCCCTTGGATTTCTGAGGAGAACTTCTTCATCATTGAATCCACTCCTCTGCAAAATCAACGGGAATGATACCCTGTATGCCCCTAAAGCACCAATCCAATTGCTCTGCCTCTCTCTCACTGGCTCTGCTCAGGTACCCAATACTGTTCACTCATGTTCTTCTCTGCTGATCTTGTTCTATTTCTTGATCTCATTCCTGTCTCGGCTGTGCAGGCTCCTTTACATCGTGTGGTCCCCCATCTACTCCGATGTGTGAACGAGGCAGCTAACTAATCTACTTGCATTTTCATATGAATACCAAATTAGCCAATCACCCCAAACAAACCCAGAGTAGCGGCGGCATAAGCACACCTGTATCCTTTTAGAGCCTGTATGCCCCAGGACCCAATTATTTATTTAAAATCAGCCTTCACCACAAACCTCTTATCAAATTGACAGAATCCTGCTGAGATTGTCATTCGTCAAATAGGTTCTCCCATCTCAGGAGTGTCCATTGGGTTCCTTCCTGACCAAGGACCTTCTTGTGCAGGTTTATCAATTTAGCCAGATGGCCAACTAGGACGAGTCCTGATGGTTCCAAACCTCATTCATTTCACAGGCCACCATGCTCCTGGGAACACTCAAAGCATTAGTAAGAGTTTTCCATCTTGTCCTGATGCCTCATGGGGGTGTACAGGAGGTTTCTTGGACCTAATGGTTTGGTTTTGTCCTGACATGCAATGTGACTTGTGGGACCTTATATACACAACAGGCGTGTGTCTTCCTAAACAATGTCCAATCAGTTCAATTTACCACAGATGGATTTCTTTCACGTTCTAGACACATCTCAAGGATGATTAAAGCAAACAGGATCCACCTGACCATGATTTGGAGTGCCAGAGCAAAGGGTCTAAACACCCATATAAATGAGATATTTCAGTTTTTGATTTTTATCAGATTTGCAAACTTTTCTGAAAACATGTATTCACTTTGTTATTATGGTGTTGTAATGTACGATTCTGCATATAACTTGATAAATATTTTGTATGTCTTTATTTGTAATTTAGGCAAAGCAATGTAATTTAGTGCCCCCCCCCCCCCCCCTTTAGGAATGGGTCTCTTTGAATTTTATGACAGTTAGGGGAGGGTGTGCCTTAAACCAGTTTGGCAAGTGTTTCTGTGCTAAAGTATTTCAACCCTCGCAAGAAAGCCATAAAGACATATGGTCTTGGGGGTGGCAGGTTTTAAGATGTTGTATTCCCCCATTGGTCTGAAGTATGGCAGTTTGGAATTGGCTTGGATCAGAAGCTTTTAAGTACCATGGCGTCCTATTGGCTCTAGGGGTTGGACAAAGAATCTATAAATCTGCTTGCTCAACCACATTATCTTTCTCTTACTAACCAACATATGATGAAGAAGTATCTCTCTTACCAAACTGATGAAGACCATCACACCATGAACTGAAAGGACAACACAATAGAGACCACAGTTTAGCAGCCATATTGGAACAGGCATGCGGCCTGTTCTGAAGAAAGCTGAGCAACAATGATGCCTTAACTAGAGACATTTTAAATAACTTACAAGTCTGTGTGCCGCCTGAACTACACATCACCATTTAATACAGGTTGTATGGTTGCCAATATTCAAATGTACTTTGCATATTGTTATTATTTATGAATATTATCAATACATTGTTTTATGTGTAACTTAATTCCTGTTTGTCTTTTTACTACACCTAATTGCCTATAGATATAGAAGGAAAGGTGGGGATAAGTTATATACTACAATACCTTATAAATAGTGGTAAGTCTGTGGGATTTGAGGCGTTCTGACAGAGGCTACATCTTAATAATACAATAGGGGAAAGTAGAGCAATATATTACTCTACCAAGACAAAACATATGGGTTATTGAGTATAGACAGTTTGGCAAAAATGGTAAATTTATCAATTCTATCAATTTTAAAATAAATCTACAACATAATAGATAGAGATAGATACTTTATTAATCCCAAGGGGAAATTCACATACTCCAGCAGCACCTTACTGATGCAAAAAACAATATTAAATTAAAGATTGATAATAATGCAGGTAAAAACAGACCTAAATAAAGTATGCAAAGTGTGAAAGGCTCTGAAAACATTCTGAATCCACTGTATGTGTATAGTCTTTTATGATATTTTCTCTCAATGAATTCCCTTGTAGAAATTTTGGATTTGTTAATTAAATAAACATTAAAAGTACAATTTGCAAAATAACTTGTAATTAATAACAAAAAATATGTAGCCTTAAGAAATCAGCCAGGATTTCTAAATTTAACACTACAAAAGGTGGATTGTTATACACAGAGAAAGTCAAATGAATAAACCCCTCTAACGCAGAGAGAAAAATCAGAAATTGAAAACACACTCAAATAAAGTAATAGAGTTTCCCTGGGGCATTTAGGAGACATAAAAAACATTTAAATACTTTTAAGTCATTTGGTTTTTATTAAAAGATTCATACTACTATAGCTTGTGGGCTACAATGGCACTAGAAAATTTATTGATTAAAATACAGTAAGTTCAGTGCAGCTTAGTTCTGATAAAATATGTATGAAAATAATTGACAGCAATAGATTTGCAATAATTGACTATCTTTTTTAAAGAATTTGTATCCTCAGAAAAAAATCAGATATGGTAAAACAATTTTTTTCTTAATACCTCAACCTGGGTCTAAGCACCATAATCTGATGCTTGATCCATAGGTAAGTAAGGTTGGGTACATTCATCTCTTCCACTAGGGCCCTCAACACTAAGGTTCCACAGGGATGCGTGCTGAGCTCCAAAGTCTATTCACAATTTACTTATGATATCTTACCTATCCACAGGATAAATATGATTTTCAAATTTGTGGATGATACCACCTTACTAGGATTAATCTCCAGTCGGAACAAAACTTTGACCAAATGGTGTGGAAAAAACAATTTGTCACTCAACATACTAAAAACAAAACCGATAATAATTGATTTTAGGAAGAGAGAAAACATCCACATTACAGAGGACCTGGTTCCTAAATAATACACACCTTGTGAAGAATGCCCAACAATGCCATTTCTTTTAAAGTTTCTTCCTAAGCAGACAGAATAAACCAATCTACACCAGCAAGTTAAGATCAGTTTTTATTGTAGTACTATAGAGAGCACCCAAACTTGCAAAAGCAAAGAATGCTATACTGGTTGCACTGTACATGATTGGAAAGATCTGCAAAGAATATTAATGGCAGCACAATGCATCATTTGTGACAAACTCCCAGATCTGGAGAACATCTATAGCAGTCAATGCTACAAGAACGACCTGGATATCATTAGTGATCTATTCCACCCAATGACACTGCATGTTTGATCTCTTCCCTTTTGACAAATGCTACAGAGTCATACACGCATGCACTGCCACACTGATACCTGTTATTACTGTGCAGTGTTGCACAGCTGTGTTTTTTTTTTTTTTTGTTTGTGTGTACACTGTCGCAGGAGGCTGGGGGCCAGACCCAGCCAGGACACCTGGAAGGACTGGGAGGCAGTCAGTACATCCCCCAGGCCGCGAGGGGGCAACCGCCCTGGATAAGCAGGGGACCACGGGGATGGAGCAAGGAGGCACAAACCTGTGGGGACCCTTGGCTACTGCCAGGGGGCACCCCAAATCTTAAAGCCCGGGAGATGCACTTCCGCCACACCTGAGAAGGTGGGGGAAGGTCCTTCCAGCAACACCCGGAGTGGTTCCGGGTGCTCATGCGGCACTTCCGCCACACCAGGAAGTGCCGCCGGAAGAATGTCATCAAGCACCTTGAGCACATCTGGGTTAATATAAAAGGGGCCGCCTTAATACAGTCAGGGAGCTGGAGTCAGGAGCTGGAGCAGGACGAAGCTCCAGTGACAGGAGGGAGAAAGGCGGCCCGAAGAGGACATTGGGAGATGCCTGTGTTGGGAGTGATTGGTGCGGGAGCACTGTGTGTTGTGTGGACTTTATTAGTTTAATAAACGTGTGTTTTGTAAAGTGCTGGTGTTTGTCTGATGGTGTTCGGACCGGCTCTCACAACATGTATTAAGTATTGTGACTTTATGTGTGTAAGGCATTATTGGTCAGAATGCAGGCAAAATGATGCAGCTTTGTGAACAGTTACAATAAAGACTATCTAATCAATTATGTTCAGTCACGGGTTGGTCTTGTGCCACAATGTTTCATCCTCTTACCTTAAAGCTCAAGCAGATAAAGTTCAGACGTCTCTCCTCTGTCCATCTGTCTGTCTGTGAGGAGTTTGAACACTTCTCCATTTGAATGTGAGTTTTTTTTTTTTGCAAGTCCACGACAGGGTCCTGCTCACTAAAACTTTATAAAAAAGCAAGCAGGCTTGAAATGAAAGAATGAATGGATGAATATGCTGACATGTTCAAGTTAAACGTATGTGACAACATTAAGTTCAAAAGCATTTGGCTTCTAAATATGTTAGATACATATAACATGTTTAACTCATTTAGGTTTAACATATCTTAGCCAGTATTGGTTAATCTAATAGTTTGGTTTACTCTCGGTTCCTCATTGGCTGATTGTGGTTTTAATTCTCAATTAATATGTTGCAGACTTCAGTGATTTCAGAATGATGTTTGAACAGCGGCCACTAGTACAATTACTTCTGGAACGTTAGGATTTTCTTTAGGACTGAATAATTTTGATCAGGGTTCACTGGATATTTCAAAAGTTGGTTTCTTCTTTACAGGACAACTGTAAGCAATAATGTTATATTTATGCAAAAAAGTGCAAAAAATATACAAGGATCACAAATATAAAATGTAAACATATGCTGTATATATTCATACATGACATTATGTACTGTGTTTCATGCATTAATCTATTATTTGGTGTTTAATGGTTGATATTAGTTTGTATCCAGTGTTACTAATTTGATCTTTTTTTGTGCTGTTATTCATTTTGAACCTATTTGTGAAGTGCTTTGAGCATAGGAAAGGAGTATATAAATGAAATACCTCCTCATTATTGTTATTATTATTATATTATTATTATAATATCAGAAAAAAAAAAAACCTCTTGCCATTTTTTTATAAAACATAGGAATATGTGCCCTATCAAATAACCTGTAATGTTAATGGGATATAAAGAAAACCACAAGCTCCCAAACACGAGTTAAGATATAGCTTAGGTGACCCAGGTCAGCTTGTCTGATCTGCTAAACATGTTTTGCCTTAGATACCAATTTTGCCAATAAATCATTATTTAAAAAGCTGGAGTTTGATTTTTTATCTCCCTTGATATACTGATATATATTGATATATTCTTTGTACTTAACACTAGAATCCACGAAGCTTGCAAAAAATATTTGTAATGCTGTACAACCTTAATTTTATTCGCAGATCCTCATCACTGCACCGGCTGCCCACCTATAACGTCTTTATTTTGTAAATGTGTCAGTCAGATGCAGACAGACAGCCTGCTATCCGCAGCTGATGTCAGACACAAAATACTCACAGCTGGAGTCTGTTTATTTGGTGTATAGAGTCAGTCAGTCAGTCATTACCCAACCCACTATATCCTAACACAGGGTCACAGAGGTCTGCTGGAGCCAATCCCAACCAACACAGGGTGCAAGGCAGGAACAAACCCCAGGCAGGCTGCCAGCCCACCGCAGGATACACACACACCCACACACCAAGCACACACTAGGGACAATTTAGGATCGCCAATGCATCTAACCTGCATGCCTTTGGACTGTGGGATGAAACCGGAGCACCCGGAGGAAACCCATGCAGACATGGGGAGAACCCGGGAAGTGAACCCAGGTCTCCTTACTGCGAGGCAGCAGAGCTACCACTGCGCCACCCGGTGTATGGAGTTGTACAGAAAAATATACCGTTATGTGAAATACATACATTTCACGTGTGTTCTGTGTTAACAATGATCTGTGTAAATGTAGGATGGGAGGAAATGTGAGGTAAGATATGTTGAACAGATAACTAAAACAGAACATTTTTTCATAAATTATAGTAATAACGACAAAATGCAGACATGAAGTGTACAATGTGTGAAGACTGAAGTCCAAATATCAAATAAACACTTTCACAAAAGGTATAACAAAACAAGTGTGCTTTTATAAAAGAATAAAACCAAAGAAAAGGAAATTGTTCAATTTACATGTTCTTGCCAATGTGTGAAAACTGAAGGCCAAATATCAATTGATACGAAGTAAAGACGTGTGCATGCAGTGTGTGTTTGCATGTTTCACAGTGGAAATGCAGCAGTCTCACAGGTATCTGCTTTGCTGGTGCAGAGGTAAGAACTGCTGCCTCGTAATCAAGACGTTTCTGGTTCAATCAGGAGTCCTCTTTGTGTTTAGCGCTTTTAATAGTAAGCTGCTGTTTTTATTACTATTATATAATAAAAACATACATTTGATTTGAGTCTCTTATAAATCAATGAAACAAGTGGGCTTTTATTCAAGAGTAAAACTGAATCAAAACTGTCCCTAATCTGACAGTTCATTTTCATATGAAGACTTGGTACAGCGAAACAAGTGTGCCCTTACGTGCGTTTTGTTTCTATTCGGTTTTTATTCAGTTTCACTGTTTTTGCCATGTTTATGCCTACAGTTTGCAGCAACAGGACAAGATCGATAGAAAGTCTTGAATAATTGTGGGTGGATCTTGCAAATGTAGTCAAGCAGAATTAAATACAATAGTATGAATGAACACAGGGTGATCAAATTTTGCTGTTAGATGCTTGTATATTGCCACACTAATAAACATGAATTAATCTCTTTAACTAGCTGGTAAAATCTTCAGACTGCATAACATGCTACTCTTTTAGCAATATTGTCAAATACAACTAAATCAATATTTAATCTGCATAGGGTAGGTGTAACAGTAACAACACAGCTGAGGGAGATAGCATGGGGAATCTACTGAAGTGCTCTAGGACATGGTGTATGTATTGCTGTTATGGTACAGTATTCTGTTTTTCTTTAATTTCTTTTCTGCTCAGTACAATTTTCTTTGAAGGATTTCTAACAGGGAGAATTCACTTTCCCTTTAATTTTGTACTTGGTATATATTTTGGACCTGATATTTTGTTTTATGCTATGTTTTTGGAATGACCTTTTTTGTGGGGGGCACCATTATGTGACATGGTTGCTTTGGCAAGCTGTGGGTAAACAGTCGTCCAAAATGATGGATGTTCTCAAAAACTCTTATAGCTTTAAGTTTAAATTCTTAGCCACAAGCCTAATCTTTTGTGGACTCTGACCTTTGTTTCGAGTGTTGCCTCCAGCAGTCTGCCTCTAAACGACTATTTGCAGCAGAACAATAAATGGATGAATCTATAGCGCTTCTAAACATAGTCAATGACTCACACAATCCTGTTATGCTTTTCAAAGCCTGATGTTACTACAATTGTTTCTTGATTTTGTTTTTATTATATGTCCTCCTTTACCATCTCTGTTTCTTCTGTTGAACTTTTTCTGCATTTAAATCTGTTTTGTAAAGATTCTTCTCATATGTCACTCCAAACCAAGGTTTCACAGTTTCTCCTTCTGTTGGAATCCAATGGGATATTTTAAGACATTTCAGTTATTTTGAGGCTTGCATCTCTTTTGACCCTGTGAGTCCTGAAGTTAGACCTGTGTGAATAGGGGTTTAATCCATTTGGAGTGAGGCCTAATCCAGGCAGGTGTAGGAGGCCTGGCCCGGCTTGTGAAAGTTTTTGGAGGCCTCACACCCTTTTTGCTTTCATGGAGTCTCCAGTTCATGAAAGGCTGCCTATCTGGTGACATGTTAAAGCTTTTTTAAATGGTGAAATGTCATATCATTAAACCAGGTGATGGTAAAGGTGATGACAGACTTGATCACACCATAATACAATGACACATTTAAGTTTAAAAAGGAAAAATAGCCAACTGGATTTTGGAGTAGATATTTTTTGTTTTAATTTTCCAATTTAGATTATTAACAATGCAAGTTACATGATATTTATATTCATTAATTACTTCCACTTCCCCTTCCAGAACTATGAGTGGTAAACATTCAAAATTCTGCATTTGATTGTCAAATATAATTTCTGTAGTTTTTTGATATTAAGTCAAAGAGTATTATTACTGCACTCAATATTATCATTAACTCACTCAGTAGTCCATTTGATTCTCCCAAGATATACATCCTATTACCATACCCTCATTAGTTTATTTCATAATAGAATGAATGTTTTTTCTCATGTCACTGGTATATAGTGTAAATAGTAAAGGAGACAGAACACAATGTTGAGGATCTGCGGTATTGAATATGTTACCTTTGAAAAAACAAACAAACATTCTATAGTCTAATTATATGTGAATAACTTAAAAGAAACTGCTTACTCCATAACATAATATATGCATTTACTTTCAAAATTTTAATTTTGTGAATCAGTGTGTGAGGCTGGATAGTATTAAATTCTAAAGAAAAATCCAACAATAGTGCTCTGACATAGGAGTCAGGCTTATCAAGAAGGAAGCAGGTATTACTGTATGTAAGAACAGTCATCAGCGAATCCATTAAAGTATTACAACAACTTTATGCAAAAATGGCCCTTCAACTAAATAAGACTGCCAATCACATTAATCTAGATTCTCCACAATAACAGAGCTGAAATTTGATTAAGGCCTCTAAGGTCATATTCTGTACAATATTATTATCCAAAATATATACAGTAGCTCCAGTGTCAAATGTAAAGGTTAAAAAGGTGTGAGAGCAACATTTAGAATCGATATTAGGAAAGCTAAATCCCAGTTTTTAGTTAGAGAAAATGTGAAAAATTACCAAAATACAGTATTTTCTTTGATTATTTTAGTAGAAAAAAAGAATTGTGAAAGAGGAGGTGAAGTGTATTAGGAACAGAAAGTATGATCTAAAATACAGTATGTACAGGCAGGGAAACTGAAAACAATAATTGTGTCAATGTCATAATAGCTTTTTTGCCAACCTGGAAGCTTTCTTTGTCAAGATGGTATTGGTGTTTTTGAAATTGGCCTAGTCTGGCCTCTGACTTCAAAAACATTCTCACAACATTTTTATAAGTGACAGGACTGACCCTCATTCACCAGGTATGTTCTTAGATCCAGATTCTCTAATACTCTACAATGTGTACTAAACGTGGCTGTTCCTATTCTACAGAGACAAAGGTAATTTCATATATAAATAGTTTCCATCTTTCAAGAAAGGTTTTGCTGTTGTTTTTTAATCAATATTTATCTTATGTGGACCAAGTTAGATAAGGTGGTCCTGGACTGAGAGATTATGACAAATATGGAGGTATGGAGCAAGTTCTGGATAAGCAGGGGTTCTCTTTTTAGCAAAACCTGTTTTGTTTGATTACGTAAGGTTGTCAATTCTAAACATCTAAAACTCCTTGAAATAAAATCCATAACTACCAGTATGTCCAGCTTAGTGGAAAGAAAATCCACCAGCAGTCTCAGTCTCTAAATGTTTATTACTGTTGAAAGGTCAAAGTAAGCAAGGCATAAATCTGGGGGCTAACTGTACAGTATATTTTAATTAAAACAAAGCAGATCTGCTTTTGCAAACAGAACGAACAAAAAAGTAGTAAAGAGAGAGGGCCTCCATCCAGAAGACCCTGTTTAATAGATTGAGTGTCAAAGTAGGTTTCCAGTAGGAAACAGGGTTCTGAGTGCCCAAAATACAACTGGGCCCTCGCTCCTAGAGGTCTGCTGGTCAACTGACAGTCATGTCTGGAATCAAATGGATTTAATTCTTCCTGGCTGCAAGGGACTGTGCCGTAGATGAAGCGGATGTGGCGGCTCCCTTCTTCCAGGTGGTGTTCCTCCATTCTAGTGAGAGAAACAGACACCAGTTTGAAGTGACTGCATGGGTAACTTCTATTTTATGACTTGCTTTCCTTTGTAGCCTAAACTCAGTCTTGGTATAAGACTTACCCTACATGTTTGCCACTGTTGATTTGATAACATTTTGTTCATTCATGACTCGAGACTCGCTGTCTATATAAGTTAGTTTATATAACTAACTCCACCACTTAAACACACTAGGTTCATTTTTTTGTCATACAATCTTTGCTCCAGGATAGGCTCCTGTGTTTGGAGAAAAGGAGATGAAGAATCTTAAACTAATGCTCTTGTTGCACAGCATGATTTGACTAATTTTTCTCTTAGATAGTAAGCTGGTTAACACCTGTAGCCATTGATAAGAAGTCTTTAAAGTGATGTACGCATTTTTCAGACGTGTCAATACTTTGTTTTCTACCTTGGAAATCTTAGTTGGTTGATGCAGCCTAATGAATAAACTATGCAAACTATTAATAGGAATTTCACTAGATGCTTGTATTTTATATGTCTACAATTATGGCAAACATCAAATATGGACAAATGTCTTTAGACAAAGAAGGCCTCCATTCATTTCATTGATTTTCATCTGACAATGTTGTGTTGCAGGACTCACATAAAACTCAAATAAGGTTTCATTTTCACACAAAAATGAAGGCAGGCAAAGGCAGGCCTCAATATCACAAGGTAATCATGGATCTCAAACTCAAGAAGCAGGCTTATGACCTGCATAGATGAAAAGGGGCCAAAGGGCAACTGTGAAACCTCTGGCACAAAAGAACAAAAACAAGTTTACCAAAAAAATCAAAAAACAGGCCAACTTAAACCATTTTCCCCAAGAGAGGAAACCCAAAAAGAGCCAAAGCCAAATCTTAAAAATCAAATCCTTGCACAAAGGATTGACTTTTCCAAAAATCAGAAAATCAAAACAAGAACTTCCAATTTTAAAAGAGCAATGCTGCAGCGTCAGGGTGCCTCGTCCCCTTTGGATCAAATAGTAGAATTAGCATATATAACAAAGGCATCAAGATATTGGTTAAGGATGTGGACTTTAAACCCTGAGTTGTGGGTTCAACTCCTACTACTGACACTGAGTCACCACGAGCAAGTCACTTCATCTGCCTGTGCTCCAATTGGAAAAATAAAAGAATTGAAACCAACTGTATCTCAAATGTTCTAAGTCACTATGGATAAAGTAAAAATCAAAAATAAGTAATTTACAAAACTAAAATGCAAAATATGAAAACAAATAAGAGGGGTTAAGAAAAGAAAAATAAACAAAAATTTACAAAAAATAATAAATTTAACAAAAGAAAAAAGAAACAAAGCCCTAGTTAAACCATAACAGACAAAAATAATCAAAATTCTTTTCATATAATACAAACTTGAAAAGATTAATTTATATAGTGTTGCTGTTACTGAATGACACTGCTTTGCATATCAGATTGTTAGGTTATATAGTGTCTTACAAGGCTTCTTACAATACAAATAATGAGATTACAATACAAGATAAAAAAGATACTTATATATATATATATATATATATATATATATATATATATATATATATATATATATATATATATATATATATATATATATATATATATATATATATATATATATATATATATATATATAAAAAGGATTTCATAATTTAGTTTCAATTAAGTAATGTGTGGTACATTTCTAAAAGAACTTACTAATAGGTACACTTTCAAGTTCACTTGAAAATTGGATATATGCTAAAATAGGTTTTGGACAAGTATTTTTGGAAATATGATTTCCAGATAATTATATATAATGTTCAGTACATAGAACATACAGTGTAATTACTCCATTAGTATAATTATGGTGTAATTAATGGACCTGTAATTCTAAATCTTGCTTCTGTAAATTGCACTAGGATATGACAGGAAAAGTTTAGAAAATTAGCATTTACATTATTTCAAGAACCACATTTAAACTAAATGTAACTACTTTTGGATACTATAATTGCAGCATAATTAACATACCTGTATTCTGAAAGTTTCCTTTTGGAAGTTGCACCAGACAGAGCCAAGAGAGCAATGAAGGGTTGTAAAAATGCATTCCATTGTATATCTATTTCTACTAGCAGAGTACACAATACATCCTGAATAGCAGTTGTATCACTATTTAATATAAATCTATGTGTTTGGTAAAAGGCATATTATTGTAATGCTAATATAGATAAATGGGGATGTATTAAAGAAAAAAAAAACCAGTTTATTAAAAGTTATTTATTTGGAAACAACACTTTAAATAATTAACACATATCTGTTAGGTCACAAGTGTTTTCTCTTGGTTTATTATTATGAGGTTATTCCTGTGTGAAGCCCTTTTTTTGAAGAAAGGGGCAGCATAATGTACTGCTTTACATTTTCTTTATCTGGTTTTTAAATCTGAAAGCAGCATTTTTAACAAATTTTATATTCTTCTAATAATGGTCTGCATTGATATAATAGCTATTGCTATTTTCTAACTCCAAAAGAAATAATGGCTAAAAAGACCAGTGGACTTATGTCTGAATGTTAAAGAAAGCATGCAAATGTCAGGTTGTTGGTATCCAATTAATTGCAGGTTATTTGTTATAGCCTTTAAAATTTATTTTTAATATGCAAACTACAGACCTGTAAAAACAAAGTTTTACAACTTAAAAACTTCATCTAATAGCTATATGGAAATATCCCTTACCCTTACTACAAAAAAAGAACAGAAATGGGAAATTTTAATATTAATCAAGTGAATTAACATGGTTAAGCATACAGAGTTAAGTAAAGCATTGAGCAAGGTCTGATAGTTGAATTGTAGATGTTTTCTTATATTGTGAAATTGTTATTTTTCATTTTTATTTTTTATATATTTTATTAAGAATATTAAGATAGGCAATACAGAAGTTTTCCAAGGTGCTGTTGTAGGCACACAGACTCCTAGAAATGAGTGGTGCCTGGAGAAACTTAAAAAGTGTAGGCTCCATTGTTATGACTGCATACATTATATAATATATTGTATACATAGATACAGGTGTACTATTGGGAGCATCCACTCTGTACTATCAAGGTACAGTAAGCAGAACTACATCAGTGTCTGGGGAAGCACGGCTGCTAACAGCCACCCTTCTCTGATCTGCAGACCACAGGATGAAAACCAAGAGAACTGCTGATGTCACTTCTGAGGTTGCCCCTGAGTTCCTACGTCTTCCAGCTTGCAGACTACACTGCAGGTCAAAAGTTTTAGAACACCTCAGTTTTTCCATTATTTTTTTCAACTTTAATCAGCTGAAATGCAATGAATGACCTAAAATGGTGTAAGGGTAAGCAGTAAACTACCAGTGGTTTAAGTTTAAAATTTAGGTGAGCAAAAACTGAAAAAAGAAATTTCAGAATATTACAAACGGTCCTTTTTCAGGGAACAACTAATAGGTTACTGTACAACCTATAGATGCAATTAAAGTAAATTGAGCCTTGCAAGTTGAAGCAATTTGCACAGGTGTCTCAACTTCTGTTGATTACTTAAAAACCCCTTATCTGTCTTAAAGCAGAGTTGGAAGAGACTGTGTTACTACACCCTCTGATGTACTAGTACTTGGACAATATTACACTGTAGGAAGTTGTAAATTCCAGTGATAATGGCAAAAAGGGAGTTAACTAATGAAATGAGACAGAGCAGTATTAGAAGTGTAGGCCTTTCATTTAGAGAAATTGCAAAAAATAAATAAATAAATAAAAAAAGAGTGCTGTGGTGTTCTACACAATCCCAAGGCAATTGGAAATTGGAAGAGATCTGGCAATCAGAAGTCAAGTGTCTGAGGGTCACTAGCTTGCATGATCACAGGTGCCTCACAGCACAAGAGCTTGAAGCACAGCTTAACAGGGCCTTGAAATGCTGGCTGAAAGTCTTATGGACCGATGAATCAAAATTTGACATCTTCGGTTCATCACACAGGGTGTTTGTATGCCGTTGTGTTAGTGAAAGGACAGTTCCTCAGTGTGTGCCACCAACTGTCAAACATGAAGGAGGAAGTTTGATGGCATGGGGTTCTTTTACTGGACTTTACTTGGTGACTTGTACAGAGTGACTGGCATTCTGAATCAAAAAGGTTGCCACAGTTTGGCTGTTATATCAGCAAAAGGTGGCTACTTTGATCAATCAAAAATTTGAATAAAATGTTGTACACTTAATGATTACTTGACTTATTTTTTATTTGCCACTGTTTATTTGTTCTTTGCCTTGATTTCATGAAACATTAATACATTGAACTGAGTGCATTCCTCAAAAACTGAGGCGTTCTAAAACACTTGACCGTGTATTTTAAAAACAATGTCGTCGGAATTTGGCAATCATTGAAAAAGAGGAACAGAAGGCTGTCCAACGTCCACCATAATTTTTCATTTCAATTCTTCATTTCATTTTGTTGTGCATTCAATGGGTTTTCAGCTGGCCCTCAATTTTTTGTCTTCTCTCAGTTGTCATTTTCTTTACAATATATATAAGTAAATTATTAAATACATTTGGGATGTATCTTGAACCTTAGAGATGTCATTTTTTGGAGTACAAATAATGGGAATTGCTTCTCATGTATTAGTTAATATACAAACAACTTTTTTTTGGTCATAAAACATATTACTTGATGAAATGCTATTAGTACATTATGAGTCATTAAAATATTTTTTTTTTGGCAAAATATAAATCTTATTCACAGCAGACTATTTTAAAATAACAAAATTAACACCAAACCATCACCTTACATTTCTTAGGATGTTGAATATTTTTGCATAATCACACTTTTCCATTTTCAAGTTAAGACAGTTCCGTGTTGACTAGATGATTTCCTGTTCTGTGACTTTAAGGTTTGTAGGTCACTATTGTCACGTTTAGAGAGGACAGTACAGTTTTTACTTAAATCAACATGCAACATTTTGTTCCCCTTTCACACCATCACCACCGAGTATTACTACCTTACCTCAAAAATTCTGTCTCATTTGCTTCAAAACTTCTTTTATCTAAAAATAACTGTCTTATCCAGAAATGTCTGTATTCTTAACCTGACAAATCTCAGATAATTATGTTGCTGTGTGCATTTGCTAGCTGCCTGCCTACAAATATTCAATTCCGACTAACTATATACAGCAAGAAGTTAATTTACTATCTTTTTCCAGGCACTACTTAGAATAATCCTTAATAATTCAAAATATTATACATATTTTCTAAACATAATACATATTTTTGTTAATTAAATCATAAAGTAAATTCTTTTATGTGTTATGTGTAAAACTTCAGAAAAGCAAGGAAGACTAAAAATGTCATACACATAGCTACGAATTCCAACAAAAGATTGGTCAGTTTAATTAAATATTAACCGTATTCAGAACCTCACAGACAGAGACAGAGATAGGCCCATAGATTGTGATCTTCAAACCTAAATGAGCATTCCTTTTGAGTTACTGTATATACCTAAAAGGAGACCACTGCTATCAGAAAGTTTCAATTGATTCATATCAAGAAACAAGCAATAATCTACGTACATGTTTCATATTTTGAGGTCTCCTGGTGAGAAAGTTTACTAAGCTCCACCGTACAACAGTGACAACATCAAAACAAGACCAAATAAATTCTGCTCACTACTCTTTACTTCTGTAGAACAGACCTTTCAGCATACAAATGAAGCCTGCTTAAATATATGCAGATCACACAGTTAAATTTATTGATCGCCCAGATCACTACATTCATCAACTGAATATTTCATAACTGGATTTAAAATTTAAATTTGCTAAGGCAAATTATAAGTGTTATATATCTTGCCAAAGGTCACAAAACATCTCAAAAGTTACAGGTTCACATGTCCATGAGCATTAAGTCATTCAGTAAGCTTCTACACTTCCTCCTGCTTGAACCGTTGCATTTCAGAGCCTTGAACTTTTCTGACAGAGTTCCCCTACCAGCAATTTCATGGGACTAATTTAGTACAGAAAAGTGAAGCTTTTGACCTGTACAGTAATAAAGAATGGATATTTAGTATTGAATTCACAGACCATAATCGTGTTTATAGTTTTGAAGTTCACAATGTTGTTCAATAATGTTGTTGTTTGTAACGTCGTTGAAAAAATATAGGACAGGAGTGCATTTAAAAATAACAATCCACTTTGCCCAGTGCAGTTTCTGAGACACTTCAGAAAAGTGCAAGTATAAGCGATACAGCGGTGGTTCAGCATCAGTAGCATAAGAGGAAACCATAGTGCAAATGCAGCAGAGGTGATGGAATACAGACTGAGGATTCAGTTACAGGTTCACACTGCAGCTCAATTTCCACTCACATGTGAAACAAATTTGAAATGTGAGCAGTAAAAAAACACTGCTTTAGTATTTTTTGTACTAATCTCAATATACTCACATGCAACCTGAATGTGGCTTGAATTTGAATGGTTCACACCTCACACTTTTCACTATTAACAGTTTACTTCAATGGCATCTGGAAAAAAAGTATCGCAGCATTTCTCCTCAGCACTTTGGTGCACTCAACCACCTGCCCCTAAATTAACAATGGTTAAGCACTGCTCTACACTAGCTGCTTTATTTTACTAGCCTCTGTATAGCACTAGCCACTACTTGCCACTTTATGTACCACTTAAATCCAGATTTACTGATGGATTACGTATATATGTATTGTAAGGGCCATGAATTACAGACGGGTATGCCAGCAGGACTGGAAAATGATTTCTTGCCTGGCTGGAGCTATATAAAGGATTGGCCAGTGGAAGCTAGATACAAGTGGCAGTTCCATCCCCCATACAACAGGTGGTAGTGGACACACACAGGGATACATGGGAGTTAGAGTCTGGAAGTACAGCCCTGTGTGTCAGAGAGTGCTGATGGGGGGAGGACCTCCATGGTTTCCACATGGCCCGGAAGTGCTTACAAGAGGACACACTGACACTGGAAGCATTCCCAGGTCCAGCTTAAAAGCACACAACCTCACCTGTGAGAGTCAGAGTCAGGAAGACCACTGCCACCTGTCATATGGGGGATAGAACTGCCTCCAGCTTCTGCTGGTCTATTCTTCACATACCTCAGGATGGACAAGAAGTCATTCTACCATCTAGCCTAGTTTCCTTCATGACATTTGCAGTATACATCTACATGTATGCTGCTACTGATTTGTTTATCCCATACAACGATAACTGCATATTTATTGTAATTTGTCCTTAGACTGTTTTGCATATGTATTATGTGTATCAGACAGTCTCATTGCACTTTGTGTGGTTTTGTGTACTGCAATCTAGTACACATTTTTATTTGTTGGCACGCAAGCACATCTGAAGATCTCCTCACCAGCTCATTTGAGGTATGTGATAACCCGCTAGGACGAGAGGGGGCGCTGCTGCTAACAGGTTCTTCTCCTTTTCTCCCCACAGCTCCAAGAAACTGCCCAATGAGGGCACCCCTTCCGGTCCACACGATATAAAAAACCTGGCATCCGGGAAGGAGACGTCTTACAAGCTGAGCAGACCGCTGGACCGAGCTCCTGTAAAGGACCCTATTTTGTGATGGTATACGAGACCATTCAGTCTTTTTTTCTTTGCTCTGAGAGAGCTGTATATCGCACCAGAAAGGCATCTTTCTGCTTCAAAAGAACTGTATTAAATAGTACGACCTGGTTGGTGTTTCCAGTTATTTTCCGTTGATGAGATCTTTCATTACTACATCCAGACACATTTGTATATATGCACTAATGTGTAGTCCTGGACAGACATCACCTTTCTTGTATATAACACCAAGGTTCAATAGAAATGCCATCATGCTCCACTATATACTTTAGTATGGATAGGCCGACAATAATGTTTACTTGATTTGAGCTGTTTGTTGTTAAAATGGAAATTCCACGGGTGGATGAAATCACAGCAAGCAAAATAATACAAGAAATAAGCAGAGTTGTATTTTGGCTATGATAATTCAAGATTATAGACTGAAAAATGTGAGAATGAGAAAATTACTGTTTCAATGCAATAGAAAAGGTTAAACTCCTTTGTACATTTACTCAAACTAAAAAAAGAAAAACTAACAAAAACCAGTGGTAGATTTACAATTTATGAAAGACTTCAGGAATATTTTGGTATTAGATGAAATGATACATCATTTCAAACATGATTCCTCAACTTTATCTAGATAAAAAGGTATGTATGAAAACAGGAATAATGATTTATGATTTTAATGGAAGTGTTTGATTTATAAGACAATTCATCTGCATAAAATCAGAAATACTCCTTCATGTGTGATTAACTTTCGTTAAAAAAATTATAATAATGTGTTGTACTGTCATACCATTTGTACAATGGGATTTAGTCATCCTTAATTCACTTTGCCCTTCATTTGAATTTTCTTCTTCTTATGAATGTAATTAATTCTGAATGGTTTCTTTTAAAGCTTATAATTAATAAAGAGCTGACAGAGCTGAAAACAGTGCTCCCCAAACTGGAGCTGTCCCATACAGAAAATTGGTTGTCTTTGCGCATATTTAATATATACTGTGGAATACCGGGGCTCATACAGCCGCCCTAACCGTACAAAGACAGGCAGAGACATAAATTGCCACAAAACATGGGTTCATTTGCAGCCAGGAAGTGTTTGTTCTTCACACCCCAAAGTACAGTATAGTACATCCAACACCACAACACAGTCCTTTCTTCAGCTGCCAATTCCTAGTCCTCCCACCACCTAGTCTCTCGCAAGCTTCATCCTTCTTTCCACCTCTGGCTCCTCGAATGCAGTGAGGCGTCTCCTTTTCGTGATGGCCCTGGGAGTGTTCCAGGTGGCTCATTAATCGGATCTGGAATCACTCCCAGGTGTGGTGAGAGCCCAATGTAGGGCTCTGCAGCTCCCCCAACACCCCCCATGTAATCCAACAGGTCTTGCCAAACTCCAGCCTCCGGCACGCGCAGGAGAGTTGCCGTCTAGTGCCTCCGGGAAAGTATTGCTGTGCCGATGCTCTCTGCCCGATACTTCCACACAGTTGGCGTCCTGGCCAGGTAATGGCCGTGGCCGCTTGTCAAAATACGCTAATATATATATATCTACATACATACATACATACACATACTGTGGTACCCGGATGGGGGTGGTACCCAGCCGTGACGCCTATGAAGACCGGAGGAGGGCTGGTGCCTTCTCCAGACCTCAAGGGGGCAACTGCCCTGGGGGCCACGGCTACAGAGCTGGGGAGCTCGACCCTGTAGGGACCCGTGGTCACCGCCAGGGGGCACCCCAATACCAGTAGGACCCTGGACCTCGGCACTTCCTCCACTCCCTGTCAGAAAAGGAAACATAGGAATAGTTTAAAATAACGGAAAGTCTGAAAAAAGAAGGGGGTAAATGAAGATGGTAAACAGGAAAAGTAGCACAAGGTTGGATCATAGTTATAAGACATACTAAAGATTATTATCAAGCTTAAAAGCATAAAGCATTAAATAAAGTAAAGAAATCAAAATGAACAGTGTCAAGGAACTGAATGAATAAGTCCAAGCTGTTTTAAATAAACCCGTACTTCCTTTATCATGTGACTGCCTTATAATTACTCTTACTCAGCAACCTAAAGCAAGGTGGAAGCAAGGGCAAGTATTTCATGAAAGGGGACAAATGGATTATACAAAGACATGCAAGAG
Organism: Erpetoichthys calabaricus; assembly: GCF_900747795.2. Lineage (NCBI taxonomy): Eukaryota > Metazoa > Chordata > Cladistia > Polypteriformes > Polypteridae > Erpetoichthys > Erpetoichthys calabaricus. The sequence continues at coordinate 38,533,138 of NC_041399.2, forward strand.
AGAAAAAATATGAATGTGTTGATGGATCAGACAAAAGCTATTAACTATTAATTTGTGTAGCAAAATAGTGGTAGGAAAAAATAGCAGAAGATCAATATACACAGATAATCAGAAACAAAAATAACACTTGTATATCAGACACAAGAAAAGTTAGTGAACAGGTGATTGGAGATTCTTAGGTTTTTGCTTAAGGACTCAACTGACAGTAACCTGAAGCAGGACTGAGCACTGAGGAACCATCACCCAGCGGTAGGCAGCAAGGAGAAAGATGCCTAGGCCTAGGGATAATTAGCACAGACAGGCAGCATGGTATGATAGGAATGAGCTTTCCATAAATAATTCATGAATTGTTGTCTTCCCCTCAGTCAGTCACCTACACATTGCTCATTGCACAGCACAAAACTGTAATAAATATGCATATTAGTTATTCATTTTTCAGGTAATTGCTAAACAGAGAACAATACTTCCCTGAACCATCCCAAACACCAACAAAAAGGTGTCATTGTATATTCTGATAGCTGTAAGGAAAGACAGGCTTAATAAGTATATCTTTAACTCTTTGTTTAAAGGACTGTTTGATGTGATTTGCTGGATTATTCTATGATTCTATTAATAGTACACATTATTTCAAATACAATAAGAAGAAAGCCCTCAGGCATCTCACTGTACTGAAATGGATTCTAAATCACACCAAAGTGTACTGAAATAGGATGATTTATTCATACTAACCCCATAAAGGAAAGGATAAGCAAATGAACATAGGAGGAAACTAAAATCACAGAAAATAAATTTTTGGCCTTCTTAAGCATAAACATTCCAGGTTTGTTAAGTGGTGTGGCTTTCCTAATTTCCTACTTCTAGATACTGAACCATTGCACACCCTCTTATCATGTATATCACTCTCTCTCAGAATCTTTGGTATCTCCATCTCTCATCCGTCCTCATTCAGATTGGTAATCCAAACATCGCAGTATCATGGCTGTCCATACCACAGGGCAAAATGTGCAACTTGGGATCCATCGTGGCATGAGGTGTCTTTGAACTCCCTTCCATGTTGATTTTTGGACGAGGCCCTGAAATCAGGTACTGTATATGGACATGGAATGCTTTCACTGACTACAGAACATTAGTGTTTTTTTTAATTTACTAAAATCCATTACTTTGAACAAACATTATTTTGCTTGTCCACTTTCACTTACATTTACTTTTACTTTACAGTGTTTCAGCTTTGACCACACACAAAATCTGGCCTAATTGTTAATCCACTGCCTCAAAAGATCACCTTAAAAGTCTTTACCTTTCCCTCTTAGCATTTGTTCAGTTGATCTTTTAATCTCCATTCCTCCAAAACTTCCTTTTCACATTTCTGTAATAATCTTTGTATTATTTTCTTATTATGTATGACAAGTTAATTTATTCCCCCCACATATTTTCCTTTATTATGTTAATTAATTTTTATTGCCTTTTTGGCATTTTTTAAGTTATCCCTTTTCCCAACCAACCCATTTAGTACAATTTCTTTAATAATTTCCTCTGCTCCTAAAAACTTCTTATATTTGTTATGCACCAATTTCCACACTTCTTGTGCATTTTGACAATACCAATAAAAATGAGCTGCTGTTTCTAAGTCAATACAATTGTCTCTGGGCCATATTGGAGTTTTGGCTACCTGTCTCTTGTACATAGCTGCCTGCATTGGTAATATTTCGTGTACCGTTAGCCACCCAAGTCTTTTTGTTTGTTAATTTCTTGTCTGCGTTTTGTTGCTAGACTTTTGTTGCTTGTTCTTCTGTCAGACTACATTTTAACTATTTTTTCTTCTTTTTCTATATATTTTTTAAGTCTTTATTGCTTCTTTATATTATGATATTTCCTTGTTCCCATGTATATAGTCTCAAATATTTAACTATTGCCTTATTATGATTAGGCGTATTGAAGGCAATTGGTCTATTTGCTACTTTTAACAATTTTGCTCTCCTCAACTCCAATCAAAGTAAGTATCTTTTCGTATCAGCTAATTTTTTAAAGCAATATTTATAGTTGAAATGTCTTTTGACAACAGTTCATTTTCTATATTGGGAAAGCCTTTTACTCCCTTTTCTTTATTCTTCATCAGAATTCTCCTAGCCAATTTTTCACATTTTGAGCCTCATAAGAAAACAAAACAACTTCATATAATTTTTTTCAGTATTTTCTTTGGTGGAAAGAAAATAGTGCCTAAATAAGACAGTTTTAGTATTATAATAGCTTTCATAATCAAAATTTTCCCTCCATCATTAAAATTTATTAACTACCAAAATCCTTTTTTTTTTTTGCATTTACTTCCATTTCTTATTCTCTGTGTTGCTGTCTCCAAAGGGTATCCCTAATATTTTTAGCAGTGTTAGAAAGCCTTATCCTTCCTTTGGGTTTTTCTTTCCATTTGCCCCAAGGAACACAGTCACATTTTCTTAAGTTTAGTGTTGATCCTGAGGCCATGCAAAACAATTTTAATAACATAATTTATGCTTCTTACATCTCTTATTATAACAGTCACATCATCCATATAAGCAAACAATTTAATTAGTCGCCCACCACTTCCTGAGATTTTAACTCCATATATGTTTTTATCTTTCCTAATTTTGTTTAGCAGCAGTTCAATACACATAAACACCCCCAACAAAGGACACCCTTGCCTTACATCACTTTCTACTTTTATTGTTTCCATCAGTTTATCATTTAAATTTTGATTTTACTTAGTATGCCATTATATTCTATTTCATATCCAACCTACAAACTCTTTAGGCACTCCGATTATTTGGAGTATCCTCTATATATTTGTGGGCCACTTTATTGAATGCTTTCTATAAATCTAAATTAATGAAACCAACATCTAAATATCATTCTTTCATAAAATGTAACACACAGGTTAACTGTGGTACCCCTACCCGGAATCATGCATGTTTCCTCTTTTATCACATTTTTCTTGTAACCGGTTTTCCAGAACTTGCTAAAATTTTATAATCCTAGAATAATGTTATTGGTTGCCAATTATTGATTTTGAGCATCACTGAAGCTTTTAATTTCACACTGCTTGTTTTAAGTCCCACACATATAGGAAGGCACACAATAGACCTCATTTTTTCTCATGGTGTAAATATTGCAGCTGTCATGTCTAAGAACGAATGTATTTCTTTCACTCTGTCCTTTATTTCAGATTCTGTTCAACACAAACTCATGAGCCATAGACATATTATCATTGAAACTGCAATTACACAGTTTTCTGGTATGTTTAGTAATACCTGTATTGCTGATGTGAATGACAATATTGACCTTTTGGTTCAATGTTTTAATGATCAATGTACCAACATTCTAAACATTGTTGCCCCTGTTATATTAAGATCTAAGTCTGCTGTTAACACATCTCCCTGGATGAATGATAGCATCCGTATTTTCAGATGCACTTGTCTGCAGATTGAGCGTTTATGGAAGGCCACTAATTTAGAGGTGCACCATCTCCATCTTAAAGATCTGCTTTTTACATATAACACGGTGAGGGAAGATAGAGATTTGTATTTTTCCCAAACTTATTTCTAACAGTGCTCCATCTAACATGCCAGTCTCCTCAAACAGTGACTATGATGATATTTAATTATTTTGTTGGGAAAGCCATGGTTGGCAGCTCTCTCTCGCCACATATTCCTTCTATTCTAGACACCAGTCCCTCAATTACTTCAATTTTTGACTCTTTTAATCCACTTTCTCTTGAGGATTTATTTTCTCTGATTTAGAAAATGAAACCATCTTCTAGCTCCTCAGATGTTTTACCAACTTCCTTGTTTTAAAAAGTTCTAAACTCTATTGGCTCTAGCCTAATACTGTATCCATTATTAATTGCTCTCTGCACTCTGGTCATGTCCCCAGTTATTTTAAACATGCTGTTATTCAAACCCTATTGAAAAAAACTAATTTAGATCCCTCTACTGTAAAAAAAAAAAAAAAAAAACGCAACTATAGGCCCATCTCAAAACTGCCATTCTTTTCAAAAATTTTACAAAAGGTTGTTGAGCAACAACTGGCCAACTTTGAGACAAACAAGATCTTGGACCCTTTTCAATCAGGGTTTTGAAAGAATCATTCCACAGAGACAGCTTTACAAAGTCTCAAATGACGTACTAATGGCTGTAGACTCTGGCAAGTGCTCTGTACTGGTATTGCTCGATTTTATTTCAGCTTTTGATACTGTTGACCATAACATCCTTTTAGACAAGTTGTCCCATTCTATAGATAATCACTGGCTCAGCTTTAGCCTGGTTTTCATCCTGTTTAGCTGATAGGAGTTTTTTAGTTTGAGTGCTTATGTTCACACAGTCAGTGCTTCATTGTCTTGTAGGGTGCCTCAGGGTTCTGTCCTTGGCCTGTTCTTTTTTCATTATACCTGTATACTGTATGCTACCGTTATATCCTTAAAAGAACTGATAATATGAGCTCTCTTATTTTTGAGCCGATGACATCCAGCTATATTGTTCTTTTACAAGCCAACAACTATATAAGTTTGCTTTTCTTGTTAATTGTCTGACGGAGATTAATAAATGGGTCTTAGCCAAAAACTTAAAGCTTAACTCTCAGAAAACAGAATTTTTGCTCCTCCTGGCCTATACATGGCAATTAGCTAAAAGCTTTTGTTACTTTCTAGCTTCTCTCAGGTCTTTCTACACAACTTAAGTGTTATTTTCGATCAATCCCTGAATTTTGATGCCCATGTGAGGTCCTTCAGTTGCTCCTGCTTTTTTCATGTGAGAATCTTATCCAAATTAAGGACTGTTGTTTCTAAGGCCAAGATGGAAATGCTTATTCATGCTTTCATCTCATCACGCATTGACTTTTGTGACTCTATTTATATCTGTCTAATTAAGTCTTGTTTAACTCACCTTCATACCATTCAAAACGCACCAGCCAGGCATTTAACACAATCCCATAAGTGGATATATTGCTCCTGTCTTATTTTATTTGCAATGGATTCCAGAAGAAATCAGGATACAATATAAAATTCTCATACTCGCTTATAGAGACCTGCATGGTCAAACTGATACAGTATATATTGTGGATCTCTTGCCCCATTATACCACTAGTCGAGCACTGAGATCCAGCCAACAAGTTCTTCTTTCTGTCCCCCAATATATGCTGAAGACGCGTGGGGATCGAGAATTTCAATCTGTTGCTCCTGGACTGTGGAATGGTCGTCGTCCTGCACGGTGCAATCAAGCTGAACTTTAAAGTGTTCAATCAAGACTTACCTTTTTGCACAAGCTTTTGGATGGTTTTTGTTAGTATATTTTTTATTATAACTTTGTTCTTTAATTTTATTGTACAGCCCTTAATGACACATGTTTGTGAAAAACGCTTTACTTACTACTTCTTTCATACCTGTCATTGAAACAAAATCTTCCATTCCTTTTGGTTCTAGATAGGAGGGAGTTGTCCCCCATTCCTGACATTTTACTTCTCCTTCATCTATTTTTTTTTTTTTTTTAGAGTTACTTGGTGATAAGTCTAGTCCACGTTTTCTTTGCAACGTGGGGTTGACTTGCATTGTCCCCATGTTTACTGGTATATCATCCTGCCCTTTGTTTCCTATAATTGCCTGTTGAGGGGACTGACAGGGAATAGCAGTTCCACTTAAAATCTCCATTATTTCTTCTGTATGAAAAAGAATATTCTGGGAGCAGAGTTTTATTTTTCTCTCCAGATTTTGGGTATCTACCCTCTCTTCTTTAAATGTTAAAATGTCACTTTCCCAACCACTCTTTTTCTTCATGCCTTGTTTCACCCATACTTTGGCAATTAAGGACTCTATTTCACTGTATTTCCTCAATTCTATTTTCCCTTTCTTTCTTTGCCTCTTCATCTAAAAGTGATATCACTTTAACTCTCATATTGTTAATTTTCACTATGTTTGCATACGAGACAGGGCAGTCTTTAAAGACATGCACCTCCTGTCCACATAAATTACGTATTTGTTATTTGCATTCCCTTGTGATATGCCCTTCCTCTTTAAAATTTCTGCATTTTATAGTTTCACAGTCTATTGCTTTGTGTCCCCCCTTGCCACATCTTCTGCATATTTGGAGTTGGCCAGGGTAAAAATACATGTATTCGTATGGAGCGGATTTGTATCACTGGGGGTAAATGTACCACAATTTCTTTATCACTATCCCTCTTCAAAACTACATCAAATTTATATAATCCATTTTTTATCCCATCTTCATCTGTTATCTGCATACTGGATCTTACTTTGCAAAACTGCAACAACCAAATGGAAATGTCCTGTATTTTAACTCTCAGTATACATAATTACATTTACCTTCTTTTCTAGTCTGTTACTCAAAGGTACTATATAAGCAAACAAACATTTTTCTCTTTGTCTAACGTTCTAACAACCATTTCATATAATGTTATGTTTTAAAGGCTACCTCAAAAGGTAGTTTTACCAGAAAAGCAAAAAGAAAATCAATCAAACTTCAGAGTTCTTTGCAGAACCTTCTTGCTAATTTCTCCTCACTCCATTTGTTCTACTTTTAATTCAAAACAGAACATTCTTCCTCTCTCTATCAACAACAAGCAGGATTTTAATGTGAAACTGGATAATGAGAGGTTATGCCTCTTTTAATGTGTGGTATACCCCTACAGGCCAGTCTGAGTCAGTGGCCAAGAGGGTCTCCTCATTAACATCCTGTAACACAAGCAGCATTTTCTGATGTCTCATTGGAACCTCTGACCTATGTAGGAGTAAGAGTAGAAAGTTACCCACTCCTGCTGGAGGGATTTCCATTTATGCGATGACTCCAACTATCACTGTAGACATAGGTGGCTCAGAGGAGCAGTCCCCCGAGATGTCCTCAAGCAGAGGTCCAGCTGCACAGCTGATGTGAAAGGTAGAGATGAGGAATTGCCATCTGTTTTATGGTCCTCCACATTCTTGGCTACATAATGAAGTATGAACTATCATGTCTGCCCGTCTTTTAATAATGCTGTAACTGTGGAGCTAATTGAAATGTCAATACTGACCTGTTTGGAGTACACATTTATGTGATCTTAATTTGCTGCCAAGTGCAGTTAATTTCTACTGGGTTTGCACCTTGGATTTAAAACGTATTCATGCTAGTATGACATAGTTCAATGTAGACAGGAAAACACCAAACATCTCTCACAGTACTATAAGTATTAGAACAAGTCAGAGCATGAAAACATCCGACTTCACTTTTTTGATTGCATCTATATTGCAAGACTAAATGCAATTCTTCACTTAATAAACTATTTCAAGTAAGGTTACATCAAAGAATACATGTTGCACAACATAATTATTTACTAAACAAAGTTTATACTAATTTCAGTGATTCGCTGTCTTACACATTCACTCTTTTAGGAATAACCCACCATGCCATCTCCCTTTCCTTGGTGGCAGGTGCTGTATTGCACTTCTTTTGAAAGATGTTCCATTTTTCTGATTGGCTGTTCAGTGGTCTATTTAAGGTTTGCTGTGAGCGCACATTACATTCAGATCAGCCTATCCAGGATTGTATGAGCCTTTTGAAATCCAATGTTCATGCACAGGCTAATTCACTGGTGCGAAACTGAACTATACTAAGCAGAGATTTATTTTTGACATCCAGGATATTCTGGAACAGACCTCTGGTGTGTTTATGAGGTCTTCAGCCTGTGTTGTAGCAATGAACTAGTGGCATTGCTGACATCATTTGTAAGCACATGTATTTGCATATTCGTGTTTCTGAATATGTAATACTTTAAGAAAGCTATTTTTTGAAAAAAGGAAAAAGTTATAGTATACTTTACAAGCAGTAGATGATTGCTTCATGATTTATTTTTTTATTTGTTTTGCTGTAGCTACAATTGGATTGAGAGAGGTTTTAAACGACCTACATGATACACAACCAGGGGCTATTGTTTAAATGTTAACTTTATTTGATTTTTTTTTGTATCTGTTTTCTTTTATTTCCTAGAGTCTCTATACCTTTGTGCCAAATACAGTTATATGACAGATAATTTTATGTGTGTTGTCCTTGCAGGAGTATCAAAACACCATGGATGCTAATGTTGTACTTTAAACACTTATATCATCAGTTGTTTTTATGTCTATTTTAGAACTGACAGCTCTGTCATTTGGTGTTATTTTATTATATATTTTAATCACTTTACAAATATTGCCAGTGCAGTATGTGCATAGATTTTTCTGTCTTTGAATGTGTTTTTTCTGTACAATGTTTATTTTGTTTGTTTTTTTCAGCACTGTTGAGTTAGAACTCATTACAGGTTAATTAATACTGACAGGCACTCACGCCGACTTTGCAGGTTTAGGTGTGAAACAAGTTATTGATAACAGAGGGTAGGCATGTTGGTGTTTTGTCTAACTACTGTCTTTTTGGTCTATCTGTTCTTAAAATTGTTGGGTGACTTGGTTGCATGTGTTGTGTATGTCTTATTTTATATGCCATCTGGCTGTGACAAACAGAACACAAAAGCATTTTTTTTTATACTTAAATAGTGTGAGGGATGGCCAGCCATTTACCCCGGCCAATACCCCCAGGCCACTAGATGGAGCCCTCCCTGTAGCATGGAAGTGCCCCGAAGACCAGCAGGGAATTATGAACAATGGAGTTTTTATTCCCAACCCTGCTGGACACTGTGGGGCCCACCAGAGGATGCTGCAGGGAGGCTCAAGGACTCTTACGTGCCCTATAACCCGGAAGTGCGTCATGATCACATGACAAGAAGAAACAACGTGCTTCTGGGTTGAGGAAAAGGACTTTTACCCTGACCCGGAAGTCATAAGGACTTGTGGATTGTTGGACAGGAACACCTCCAGGTCAGGGGGTAGAAAAGGACTGTGGGAAAGCCCAGACACTGAGCTGAGCTGGGTGGAATAGTGGCAACGTGTCTGGGAATGTGGAGGATTGTTATTGATTATTGATTTGTTATTGAGTATAGTGGAGTGGTGGTGCTTTGTGCACTTCATTATTATAATAAATAGTCATCTTTGGACTTTTACCTGGTGTCTGACATGTGGTCTGAAGGTTCAAGGGGTCACGGAGACAATAAACTGTCACAATAGTTAAAATACGTTGTTATAAAATAATAAAGTCTCCCCATCCTTTTTTCAGTTACAGTCTCTACTGAATGTTTCTCTGTTCTTCACTGGGTCATTAAGATTCAACATGACAAAAAAAGTTGACAGGTACATAGTTATATATTGTACTATAAAACTATAATTTATAGTTAGTTGTAACAGTGAATTCAGGTCAGAAAATTGAATGTTAATGCACCTTCTGACACTGTTTTCAGGGTAGAGCTAAACATCCTTTGTTTTGATAAAATTGTCAGATTTTATGGCTCTGTTTTGTGTCTCCGGTGGGTAAAGCATCAAGATAACTGTGTGCCATAGTTACACTAGAAACAGTTATTATGCATTAAATACATCCTCCTTTGAGGAGTTTACTGTGAAGTTAGCAAATGAGCGGTTTTAAATCTTTAATAACCTATAGTCTACAGTGGTTTCAGAAATTTCCACTCTTTTAAATCACTACCACATTAATATTTATAATACCAGAAGAGTCAATCCTTCCTATTTTTTAATTTTCTAGTGTATCACATATGATGCCAGAGTGTTACCTTCTGGGTGCAAAGGTGGGAGACCTTCCTGGAAGGGTTGATGAGCACTTGGCTGTAGCAGGGGTGGGTCCAATTATCATTGTTCATGTTGACATAAATGAAATATATAAGGGCAAGGTAGTCTTCTCTGATGTTCTACTCATACCATGCACCAGTTCAGGTAAGACTGAGGAGATTAGAAAGCTTAATGTGTGGCACAACTTTTGGCATTGGACAGAAAGGTAAAGGGTTTTGGGACATTGGAATTGTTTTTGTAACAGAAGGGGCCTGTTCTACCAAGATGGGTTAGCCTTGAACACATGTTTTGGCGAGGCGTATGAGTAGGTTAGTCAAGGATTGTTTAAAATAAGGAATTGGGGGCAGGAAGTTTAGGACAAGCTTGGTTTAGATCTGAACATACTGGAATGTTATGAGCAGTAGTATTAAAACAAATATGCAAAGCAACTTAAATTTCTAGCCCAAAGTTAAACTCACAAAGAAAGTAAGTAACACATTAAACATTGCTTGCTTGAATACTAGGAGTATCAAAAATTTTAAAAAAGCTGAGTTTGGAGATGTACAGTAGTTGAGCTTGATTTTGATAATATAGCAATAGCAGAAACCTGGCTAAATAACAAGGATGAGGATGTGTATAACATGTATAGTTACACATCTTTAGGAAGCATAGACAAAAGAGAAGAAGCGGGTGTAGCCATTTATGTAAAACAGAATTAAATGCAAGTCTTCTTCAATTGGATGATGAGACACATCTTAGTGAGAGCACTTGGATTAAACTAGCATGCATTAGGAATAGAAGTCTTATTTTAAGAGTGTGTTATGGAGCCCTCATTGTAGACAGTAATTTCAATGTGCACTTTGTTGATAGTATAAAAAAAGGCAAGTTAAGAGGGGGACATTAAACACCCAAAAAGCCACTGGGGTAACATTACACCACATTATGTTAAAGCACCAATTGTGGGGTGGCTGTCTAGATTTCATCTTTTTGTAATAACCAGAATAGAATTCAAGGTGTATGGGTGACTGACCCACATTAATTCTGTCAAGTGACCATAACATGATAAAATCTGTTTCGGCAGAGCATGAATGCAAAGACTAAAACTGTTAAGTCTGATTTTAGTAGGGCAAATTTTGAACAGTTGCAGCAAAATCTAAAATGCATAAACTGAAGCAAAACTAATTAACAAAATAATTCAGATGTCCGCACAAAGTTTCCAAAAACTGTTTTTCCTTAGCATTTATTATTGTTGAATATTTGCAGATTACAATTCTGTACTTTTCAAGTGTTAACAGGTATTTGTAATAGTTGGAATAAATGCAAGGTAAGTAACTTGTCAGGTGAGGCAGATGTGGGAATTGAACCAGCCACCTTAGATTTCAAAGTCCAATATGTCAGCCAGTATGCCATACTGCCCACCAAGCTGAACTAGTGGCTTGCAAAACTCAAGATCTGAACTTCCCCTTCAATGCTCTCAGTTTCTCTCTGGCTGTTAACTTTTGCCAATAGCTGTGAAATATTTTAACTAAATCATTAACAAACTTAATGATGTAATTTTGACACAGTGGGTATGATCGGGTGGCACAGAAGTAGGTTCTGAGCAGGAACGGGTCGGAACAATCTTAGATAAGCTGCCTCACACAGACTTCCAGATGAATGGATACAATTATGTTGTACTGTATGATTAATATGCATAAACTTAATTGTAGAGGTTATGGAACAAATGTCATAAATGTATTACAATGGAAAAATAACAGCCCAGGAGAATAAATAGTAATCAAATAAACTAAGAAAACGTAACCTCTATTAGGTATAACAGTCTGCTTTGCATAGAAAGTATATACTCAGTAAAAAGAACTTGCTGAAACTTTAATATAAAAAATATTACATCAAAGCTGCAAAAGATCAATTGCAATTTTATTAATGCCTATGCATAATGTGTAAAATATGCCGCTGTGCAGTAGTGCGACGACAGTCTTTTTCACTTTAGTTGGAAAAAGTGCTGCAAGAGAAATGTTTCATAGCAGATGGTTGGCCAAGTGTAAATTGAGCTAATATTGTCTAATGCTCCTGCTGCTTTCGTTTAATGCTGAGATTAAATCAAGTCTACAGTGAAATTAATTTCAACTGGCAGTTAAAAAATAAAATACTTTTGGATGGCCCAAATTGGTCTCTGAGAAGGATTAGTTAAGCATTGACAATTTTCCATTAATTTTAATTTCTTCACTAAATGTTTTTAACTAAGATGACATACTGTACTACAGGTAATTTTTATCCATAGTTTAGGCATACCCGTCCCCTAAATCATACTCGCCAAATAAGCAATGTTTTTTTTTTTTTTTCCTGCTAATTGATATCCAGGAGTGCAGTCTTGAATCTTTTTTATTTCAATGTAACTTTGTTCATGATTTTACCTGGAAAAAAATAAAAACATAAACCACTATTCCTAGCTTAGCACTGAAATGTTAAAGCATATCCATCCATCCATCCATCTTCCAACCCGCTGAATCCGAACACAGGGTCACGGGGGTCTGCTGGAGCCAATCCCAGCCAACACAGGGCACAAGGCAGGAACAAACCCGGGCAAGGCACCAACCCACCGCAGGGCACACACACACCAAGCACACACTAGGGACAATTTAGGATTGCCAATCCACCTAACCTGAATGTCTTTGGACTGTGGGAGGAAACCAGAGTACCTGGAGGAAAGCCATGCAGACACGGGGAGAACATGAACTCCACGCAGGGAGGACCCGGGAAGCGAATCCAGGTCTCCTTACTGCGAGGCAGCAGCGCTATTACTACCAACTCCATGCCGTCAAAACATATACAATAAAGGAAAATTCTAATTGCCACAATCTAGTCAGGAAAACAAAAAAGGACCACTGATTTTATTTTATTTTGTTGAAGGAGAAGGAGAAGAAGGAGAAGGAGAAGAAGAAGAAAGCAGTGGTCAGGTACTTAAGCAAAAGACAGAATCACAGGTTGAAGTAAAGGTAAATGTGTTAAAATATTACACAAATATGCTTACACAAAAAGTGTAATTAGAAAATATCAGGTTCAAACCAGGAATTCACTAAAGCCTTAATCATGAAGAGGCAACATTGACATCGGGAAAGCAAGGGTTAAAGTCATAATTCTGTATTATTTTCCATGAGGCCTGTAGTCTTTTGCTTACACAATTTTTCATAAATTGTATAGACCACGATGAGCAACTGGATTACATGAGGCATTACAGAATATCTGCAAAAAATCTTGTAAAGATGTCACTGATCTGTGACACCAGGAACGTCAAGAGACCTGCAACATCAATGCCAGAAATCAATCAATACCCATTCAAAGAAAACCTTGTTAATGAGTGAGATGCAAATAGAATTTCCTGATTGGCTGAGGTTAATATAAAGGTCACTCATACTCAAACAATGGTTCATTGCAATAATGTGTGTAGGAGAGTATCTCTGCATGTGCTCCATACCGGACATTCGAACAGCAGGTTGAGGCTACACATGATCACCAAAACTAGATGACTGAAGATCTGAAAAAAAATATCCTGATAAAACTCAAAAGGCAGGATTAGAATTTGTTATTAGCACTGTGAATCAAATTGACCCCTCCTGCCTTTTGACACCTGAACAGGAGGATATTTGCAGTGGATTAGTTCAGGGAAACTGACAGACATTCTTCATTCATTTAATTTCATTCATTTCATTTAATTTGTATTGTTGGTATAATGTATATTATTACCTTGGCAAATCCATTCCTGATGTTACATTTTTTTTGTTAGAAATCTCATGAAATATGATTTTTTCATTGCTCTTTTCTAATGACATTTTGTTTTATTATGCAAGTTTCCATGGGAAGGCAGTGGGATGTGTGCAATATGTGATGGAGCAGCCATATAAAAAAAGTTTGGCACATGCATCCCTTAATCATCCAAGATCTTGATATTAAGAGATTTCAAAGTATTATTCTATTGAAATATTTCTGGTGTTAGCTGTGTACAAAGAATTAAGTTTTTCAGCTAAGCATTTAGGATTTGATGAAAAGATCGTTTTGACTTCCCCATTAGAATTTGGCCCGTTTTCTTACTGCATCTCTTAAAAAGCCCCTCTGTGTTTCTGAATGCAGAACACTTAACACTGAGAATCATTTAACCACCATAACATTGGTATTAGGCAGCTGGAATGTTTGGAAAAGCACAGATAAAAACTTTAGGAGCTTCTATTTTAGCATATTTTTATTCCAGTTAGGCGTTTTTCATTCATTTATTTTACATAATTTATGTTTTGCTCTGTAATTTGTTTAATGGTGACTTTTGTCTTTCAATACTTTTTTTGTATTTCATGCACTTTTATGATGTAAAGCAATTTAGACACTTTCTGTGTAAACAGACACTAGGTAGCTAAAGTGTTTAGACAAGCTCAAATAAAGACTGACAGGTGGCCATGGCCATTACCTGGCCGGGATGCCAACTGTATGGAAGGACCAGGGGAGAGGCAATATTTTCCCCAAGGTGCTAGAAGGCAGCTCTCCTGGGCAGCTGTGGCACCATGGATTCCCACAGGGTATGCTGGGAGTTGGAGTTTGGCACAGCCCTGTTGCGTTCCATGGGGGCCATAGGGGTGAGCTACAGAGCCCTTCATTGGGCTCTCACCACACCTGGGAGAGATTCCAGGTCCGATTAATGAGCCACATGGAATACTCCTAGGGATATCACAAAAGAAGCTGCCTCACTCCATTCAGAAAGACAAAGTCAGGAGAAGGTGGACGAAGCTTACCAGAGAGGGAGTGGAGGCACAAGGACTGAGTTTTGTATTGTGTTTATGTATTGTACTGTGCTGTGCTGTGGGGAACAGAGAGTTGTGCTCCGCAGCTGTGTGTGCTGGAATGGAACTTGCCCAGTAGGCGCTGGGTGGTCTCATGGCCTTGAAACCCCTGCAGATTTTGTTTTTGTTTTTCTCCATCACTCTGGAGTTTTTTTTGTTTTTTTATTTACTCCTGGCCATCGGACCTTACTTTATTTGTTGTTACTTAGTATTGCCTAATCTTATTTTTATATTTTTCTTTTTCTTTCTTCATCTTGTAAAGCACTTTGAGCTACATCATTTGCATGAAAACATGCTATATAAATGAATGTTGTTGTTGTTGTGTCTGCCCGTCTGTGTTGGGTTAGGACGGCTGGTCCACAGGACTTAACTCTTTTTTATTCAAGAAAGCTTTTAATCCCACTTAAGTATTTTTATTCATTGATTTTATATAATACATGTCTTGTTCTGTAATTTTATTTTTTGTCTTTCAATACTTTTTTCAATTTCATGGGGTTTTATGATGTAAAGTAACTTAGACACTTTCTTTGTAAACAAGCACAGAAATAAAATCCTTGAATCATTGAAAGTACCCAGAGAAACTCCAAAAAAAGCATAAAAAACCTTCTTACTTCAAACAGAGTTCTACGCCCAAGGAACTAATAGTATTTACACCACTTGCTCAGAACTATCACAAGAACAACAAAGAGAAATTGGAAAGGTTTGTGGCAGCCACCCATATAATATTTCCCAGCTACAAAATCTATCAAAAAGAACAGACATGTTCACACAACTGAGTCCAAAACAGAACTGACTTGGTGCCTTAAAATGGCGGCCTTTATATGCAAGTAGAGGAAGTGATGTCATCAGGGCCGGAACTGGCAGTAACGTCATTGGTTGCCCTGGAACTAGGCGGGACTTTCTGAGAATGGTCTACAAGGAATTGAGAGAATCAGTGCACTTCACCACCCCCTGGTCAGGTGTGGAATTACTTTTATTCAAGCTCTTTAGTTGTCCCCTCATCACGCATGTGTGACAATACATTTATCACTCTACCATCCTATAAACAATGCATTATATAAAATGCATTCTATTCTTACACTGATTGATTAATTTGATTCATTTATCATTTACAGCAAGCAGTGTAAAGCTCAGTTTCACTTGGAATTAAAGAAACAAAAAAAAAATTTTCCACTTATTTCAGAATTTAGAAGGGATGTTAAAATAAATGCATAAGAAGTGAAGATAAAAGTGTCAATACTGATTTTTGTAATGATATCATGTATAATAACCTTGAATAAGCACTACTGTAATATTAGTAAAAGTAATTAGCAATTATTACTTTCCATCAGTTATATCATCATTTTTCCAAAGGTATGAAGAAAAATTAAAATGACAGATTGCTTGGCTGGCCAGGCAATGCTGAGAAAAAGGGACACTGAAATTATCCCAAGAGGTGCCATAAAAGGATTAAGGCAGTGAATGGAGAGCTACAGTTAAAACCTATGAGAGTAGACAGGGGCAGCCAGAAGGCGGTTTGCTTAAAAGAATGCTTCATAAGAGGAATCTCTGGAGGAGAGATGGGCAAAGGGTTACTAAAAGAGACAGAATACACAGGAAGAATTCCTTCTCGGACGACAGGAGTGCTATTGCATGCTGTGGTCTGAGGTGAGTGAGCCACCCTACTAGTGACACAGGATCAGAAACTAGTGATCGTTGCAGCAGGACTCTTCTATACCATAATGTTTATTTGTGCTTTTTATTCTCTCACTATATTCACTGTAATCCTATGTTTGGTTAAAAAAAATGACTTGTTATTTATTTAAGGTTTGTGGACAGTTTTATTCTGGTTTGGAGTGATGAGCATGGAATTTTGCACATTGTTTCTCCTAAGTCTCAACCTTTTTAAAAGTTAAGTAATATATTAATTGCATGTTGACAAGTGAGAGCTATATTAAAAAGGCATGCAATATTAAAAAAATTAATTTAAATAACTGCTTTAGTCAGACTTGTTCTTCCTTCTCACAATACTATGCTCAGTAGTGGAATATGAAAGCCGGGTAGAATATTTTAATATGAAAAAGAAGAGTTTCTTGGAGGGTAAGAGGCAGGGGTGTTTTACTTATCAGAGACCCTGCACCTATTCAGTACTCATGCTTGCTGTTGCAGCAGGATAAATCTGAAGAAGTGAGTTATAGGATATACTTTAAACTTTTCAGCTCATGGATGTCAGACAGTAGGCGTTATCCTGCATTTGGTCAAACTGAACAAGAGTACTGTGTATTCTGGGAAAGCTGGAAGGTGAAGCAGAACTCTGTGTTTTTGCATAGACTTAGATAGTACAAAGTAACCTTAAGTTCATATGATAATGATATTGCAACATTTTATTTATTTATAGCAATGTGTTTTCAGAAAGCTGTAAAATGTCAGCATGCCCTGTTAGTAGAAAGTAAGACAGATTATTTGAGGAAGGAGAGAGAGGAGCGGCAGCATTTTTTTTTTTTTAAATGACACTTTCCAAAGGAGTTACCCACCCTGGTCATCTCAGGTGCTGCTTGGTAAAAGTGGAGACTGTGTAAGGGCTCTCTCTCTTTGCTATTTCATTTAAAATCTAATACATTGGAAAAGTTTCTTCTCTCCAGCAAAACATTTTTATCTTTTAATTTTGTTGTTTGAGATTATACAACCTGTAACTAAAGAAATTAACCATCTGGAATGTTCATCATCATCCTGCTGTTGCTCACAGAACTGCATGAAGACTAAATGCACTCAGGTTATATGATTTATTTACTTGCTGTTATTGGTTTTGATAAAAATAAAGATTGATTTTAAGTGAAAGTTTAAAGCCAGTATCTTCGTCTAGTAGCTACTAGTGATCCCAGGAGCTAGTTTTTTTCATTACTTGTCTAATTTCGGACCCTTGATGGTAAAAAAGGGGGGGTTCCCTTGTGAATCCCTAGACTGGTGGTAAGCTGGGTTGAAGTAAAGGTTTAAAAAAAAAAAGACAGCCCCAGTCAGTGAGTAGCCTGCCACAGAGGTATACCTCCAGTGAAACACACACACAGACATTGAGACAGCTAATGAGTTGCATAAGGGTTTTTGACATCTCATACTATTCTTCCATCTAGAAAAAACTATGAGGTTAGTTGGTATGTTTCATTTTAGGTGTATGTCATACGTGATCTGATAACACAAAAAAACAGAGCTTAGTTATAATTTGTCCCAATGTCACATCCATTTGGCAAGCATTCCTCTTAAACTTCATAACTAGATAGTTTGCTGTAAATATCAACATAATTTATGCAAAGGCATGATTCTTGGTTTCTGTCCTAAAGCATAAGTTTGATATTTTTCAGGTTATAACTATACGTACATTAATTTTTAAGACAAGAAAGACAAGGGTATCTGTGTCTTGAGATTGTATAAATCTGCCACCTTCACAACAATATAAAAATCTGTTTCATCAGTGTAATCAATAAGGGATTAAAGTAATGACATTTTTTCATGTAAAGGATTGTGCTCTTATTATGTTGTTTTTAGTAACTTGAAATCCAATTTTATAAGATATCTTAGATGTCAATGGCTTCCAGTTCAATAATTTTTGGTGTAGAGCAATATCAAAGTTTTTTTAAAAGGTAAATATTTTGCAGTTTATTTTTTTCTACTACTCCAGTTAGCTTTTCAGGAAAGTTTAATATATTGCCAAGGTAGGATCTTCTTCTAATGAACAGTGCTGGCAGTTATTTCATATGCTAGTTTAACACAAGTGGTCTTCTAATTCATATTTTTTAAATAACTTCAAATTATTTTTGTTAATAGTTCCTGTAGTTTAATGATACAGTGATACACAATTGATGGGGTTCATTATGTTTGTGTTTGTCACATTAGCAAGTCTAAAGTCATTGTGTACATCCCCATCAGAAATTAATGAAAAATATGCATACAAAGATTAAAAATAATGTTTCATTTCTTGAAACACTAGTCGTTTCAACAGGAATTCCTTTATCATTTTTTTCTTTTAGGCATTCAGTTGCCCTTCAGACCCTCTGGCAGAATTTTCCAATATTCCTCTCAACAAAAATTTTTGAGCATTTTTATATTTTTGTGCAGACCCAACTAGCAGCAATACTCATTGAAGACCAGGAAGGATTTAGAGTAACTCTTGCCCTGGATATATTCCCGTGACCTTATTTTCAGTTCATCTGGGTTGGTTATGAGTGATGAGTGAACATTGCTTCTCTGTGAGTATGGTGATATCTCGGAAATGTTCAGGGGCCTCATGGTACAAATGGTGTGTAGGCACAAAAATATTGCAAACGCCTGTTTCCACGCTCACATCGCGATGTATAAAAATTAAGCTTGGCATAAAGCCAGGCACATTTTTATGCCAGCTAAATACTTGACATACACAAGTTCTCTACTCGGTTTTGCAAACTGGCGGCATCCAGCGTCATAGCAGTGCTTTTGTTGCAGTGTGGTTTCCCTTTCTTTTTTAGATCCACATCCCTGACGTGACTTTATCAAATACACTTAAATTAACCGCATATTGTTTATTAGTTTATGGCATCTGATTGTAATTACCCCATAACAATATAATGGTCCACAGAATGGCCAAACTATTCCAAATACCATAGCTGCTTTAGCGTTGTTACGCTCAAGTATTTATCCCACTGTATCTGAATCACAGCTCTCAAGCAGCTGATTGGAAAGAGAATTATTGGTATACAGCATCAAGCACACTGCCTCAGCCATGAGCTAGTTGAACTGCTCCCATACAGCAAATACCTTTCCTGTAGGGACCTTGCGGTTCAGAAACACTTTCATCCCAAGAGCTCTAAATGCACTCAATCAGTCCATCAAGTGCTCCTTATAGAATTGTTTGTACTTTGATTTGGGGAGTGGCAGCAGGTGCGTTACTTTTCACATTGACTAGGATTTATGTAGCGGAAGAACATGGAAGTTGGCGTACGCATAGATTCATGCATCTGGATTTTTTTGTGCGTATGCATGTTTCCGCTTTTGTCTGTACACCATGTTTTAGTGTGAATTTTACGCACTAGAATTATGCATGAGGCCCAGGACCTTTGACAAACTTGGAGAAATACATTGAAGTTAACAGGGAAAGAGAAACTAAATTAGTTTTGAGAGGAGTATAATGATGCAATGGTCTTTTAAGTTTTCCTGAGGAGTAGGGAAGCATCTGCTAAACATGTTGGACTGATTATTGTGGCCACAAATGTGACATGAGAAGAGAAGCAGTAGTGCTAACTACTATGCCACCATGCTTTAAACAACAAAAGAGGCTGATGGAATGATAAAAAGTAACATAATACAAAAAATGGTCACAAACAATCAGTAAGTAAAAAAACGAATCATTGTGCTCACTAAGTTCCAGTGTTCAGGGCTATAGAAAGACCATTCGGGAGTTGGCGGTTTTTTTAATTAATTCATTGTTAATTTAAATGGTTTTAGGCATGGCCTAGTGACTTAACTACTGACAAGCACCGCACACGTGAATGCATGTGATTTCTCAAGTCTTAATTAATTACAAAGAAGCAATATGATTAACTAGTGTCAGTTGGGGTTGCCACAAAATAAAGGAGAGACATGATCGTACCTTAAAAGGAGGAAAGAGATTCAAAGAGAAGGAGACAAGTGCTGCTTTGTAGATGTCTAGTTTGATGAGTATTCTGATAGAAGAAAGGACAGGGCATACAATATTGACTCTGTTGAGCAATTTAAGGGAATGGACTGATGGCTAGGGTTGGAATGGAGGTTCCAGGGAGTGTTGGTATTCAAGGCTGATGAACAGTGGAGCAAATAAAGATGGGGAGAGGCCACAGGGACAATATACCATCAGGCACATCCACAGTGGGGCAGCATGCATATGAGGACAAGGCATCCTGAGGAACTGTGGTGACCAACTGTGGCGGTCTGAAGTGACCGGCTGAGTTGACCAGACTGAAATTCGGCAGGCTATGGCTAGTGAATTTGTGTTGCTGTGCTTATGAGCAAAGAAGGAATAATTTGTGAAAGTTTGTTGGGATTTTTAACTACAGTAATACACTTGCTGAAAATAGTAGATGCACAGGGCACATACTGGCCATGCCACAAGGCAACAGCACTGGACTCGTTCCATTGTCTGAAGTCACAATCCATTTTTGAAGTCCACTGTTTTGTTTCTGTTTTATCTGTGCAGATTTGTATAATTTTTTTCTTCTATCAAGAAGATAGAAACACCTTGTAAACAGTAATTAATCTTTTGTTATTACTATTTCATCGGGTTCCTTGTGTGTTCTGGCTCACAGAGCATTCCTCCTTTGAAAAAATGCTTTGGTGAATTTTGTCAAATGTCACTACTCAAAAGTATAGGAAAGATGGCCAGATTCTGAGAAAAGGACCTGGGGCCTCATGCATAACGCCGTGCGTAGAATTCGCACTATAACATGACGTAAGCACAAAAGTGGAAATGTGCTTACGCACAAAAAAATCCAGATGCATAAATCTGTGTGAACGCCAACTTCCACGTTATTCCGCTCCATAAATCCCAGTCAGCGTGAAAAGTAATGCACGTGCATGCGCCTTCTGTCCCACCCCAACTCATCCCAGAATTCCGCCTCTTTGAATATGCAAATCAATATAAATAGCCCTTAAGCTCAGCCTTCTGTGAAAAGGCAATGGCAAAAGCAAGAGAGAAAATAGAAGAATTTCAGCGAATAACAAGTGGAGGCAAGGAAAAACTTGCTATTTGTTGGTTTAAACAGTGGTATAAACAACAAAAGGAAGTTGATCGAGTGACATAGGGTGTCGGAGAAACTTGAAAGCTCATGTTCACCAAGTCGCACAGTGCCCGAAATAAAAAAGAAGTTGTAACATATCAAAGTCGCCGTGAAAAGGCAAGTCGTAGCCCACTGTCAGAGTGTCATATGAAAGCTTATTAGGGTACAGAGAAAAAAAAAGGCACACAGTGGCGAAAAAGCATGAAATGTCAACTTTACTCTCTAAATTTCCACTTTAATCACGTAGTTTATTTTGTCAAAGTAGTTTATTTTTGTAAAGTAGAACATCATAAACTTAATCTTAAAATCGTTTAATTTACCAGTTTCTCAATCCCATCGTAACTAAAGTAGCACATTAAATGCTTTGTTTTGTATTTGATCTTCTATGTGTTCTATGTGTGTGAATCACTACGTGCTTCCGGCTTTCTCTTCCTCCGACAGGACACAGAATCCATTGCATTCGTGATATTACAGATCTCTGAATAATTAGAATACTGAGATGTATACGTGATATCCTTTTCATGATGATAGGAGTTAAAGCGTGTTATTAAACATGTTAACACGGTGGTGCAGTGATTCATGTCTCACGCAAGATGCTTCCTGTGCCATGCGCGACCTTCAATGAAATAATTTATTGCAGCAGTACTGTCTCTTTCAAACGTACTAACCTCCAATTCCTGTCCTTACTTTTCTTTCTCCAAATACCCAGTTGCCACACAATCAGCTCTGTAATAGATGTTAAGCCATCTGTAAGCTTAGAACGCCGATTCTTCAAAATTTTTAAGGAACATCGAAATATCTTCATAGTATGTGTTTAATTATTCTATCCATCTATCCTTCCAATGTTGTGTCAGCACCAGCAAGAATACCGCGCGAGGCAGGAACAATCCGTGAACTAGCTAGCGCTGCGGCACCATGGAGTTAAAGTTTTATCTGTATAATATAATAAACATATTTTGCTGCATTTCATCTTAAAAATGATATTGTCATCTTATGTAAATACGTGCTTTATAAAGTGGCTCAGGTTGTGCAATATTATAACAGTATCACAAATTTACAGTGAGGTAATTGTACTTATAAGTACAAACAGTTCTACAAGGAGCACTTGATGGACTGATTGAGTGCGTTTAGAGTTCTTGGGATGAAACTGTTTGTGAACCGCGAGGTCCATATAGGAAAGACTCTGAAGCATTTGTCATATGAGAGCAGTTCAATAGACAACATGGCTGAGGCAGCGTGTGCTTGATGCTGTATACCGATAATTCTCTTTCCGATCTGCTGCTGTACAGGTGTGATTCACACTCAGGTACAGTGATATAAATACTCCGAGTGGTACAGTGAGAGTAATATGGAAAAAGATGATCCGCTGTGGCAACCCCTAATGGAAGCAGCTGAAAGGAGAAGAAAAAGAAGGTGCAGTGAGAGTAACAACGCTAAAGCAGTTATGGTATTTGGAATAGTTTGACCATTCTGTGGACCATTATATTGTTACAGGTTAATTACAATCAGATGCATTAAACTAATAAACAATATGTGGTTAATTTCAGTGTATTTATAAAGCCGCGCCAGGGATGTGGATCTAAAAAAGAAAGGATAACCACACAGGAACAGTAACACTGCTTTGACACTGGGTGCCGCCAGTCTGCAAAACCAAGCAGAGAACTTGCATACGCCAGGGTATGAGCTACCGTGGAAATGTGCGTGGCTTTACACAAAGTTTAGGTTTTATACATCGTGATTTGAATGTGGAAACGCAATATTTTTGTGCGTACGCACCATTTATACATGAGGCCCCTGAACAGGAAGGCCCATGGACTGCACTTACACAGTTTTGTGTGTTCTTGTTGACATGCAAAATATCACAATAAAATAGCAATATACTTTAGAAATATTCATTTTAATGGTGTCATTGTGACATGAGTCAATGTATACTTTTCTCAGGATTCTTCGGTAAGATAAAAGAAGAATTAAATACTAATTATCAAAAGCAGACCTCAAGAGCTCTTAATACCCTTTCATAATTTTCTTTGAAAAACTGAACAACCATCAGAGGCTGAAAAACAATGTGATTAGTGATGGCCCTTTTGAGTTATTTTGGAGCATTTAAGATAACAAGCATGCAAAAATGTTTATTAAAATTGTGAACAAAAAAAGGTCACTTTATGTACTACTTATTATTCCTTCATACAATTTCTTTGACCCTTACTGAAACTGACTCTTTAATACTGTTAACAAAGTATCAAAAGGCAAAAACTTGAAAGGGCCCAGTTAATCTGTTTAATTAAGTAAAAGACTAAAGAGTCTGTAAAGTGCCTTTGATTATTATTATCAAATTATAGTATATAAAAAACTTGTAATTTACTGTCTGCTGTAATAAAATATTTATCAAAAAGAATCAGATATGGCAGCTCTAACAAAGGTATTCAAATTATTAAGAAAAGAAAATTTGATATTTTTTTTTAATTCAGGATATTCAGGATGTAGGAAGAAGAGGATAAAGTATATAACAAACAAAATCACTTTATGAGAGCAGTAATTTAAAAAAAGAGTAAACTTGTAGATTATGTATAAAGATAACGCATCAGTCTTCAGAAATTGTTTTTGGGCAGTATGGCCAATTAGCTAATGCATTAGACTTTTTGACTCAATCCCCACCACAAAAACATTATCCAGTGGTATAAATCACACACTGTTAAGCTATATTTGTGAAATACATTGAGGTACAGTTCATTGTAGGAAGCCACAATATGAAATAAATGCCTATTTATTTCCTGGTATAATTTACATCAGTTCTCTTCAATTTATTTTGAAGAGAGCATAGTAGAGCACTCTTTAGAACAGATTGACTCGGAGCACTGCACAGAATATCACAACTGAATTATGAAACAAAATGGGAAATATTACAGCCTTTCATTGTTTCCATTTTCACAGCAGGGGCTTTGACTTCAAATCATAGCCCAGTCACTAAAGGTGTTGATTTCACACATTCTCTTGGTTTTATCCAGAGTTCACTGGCTTCCTAATATTCCCCAAAGCCATTTAGGTTAGGTTGATTTGTCAATTCCAAGTTGACTGAATGTAGTCCTAGGGGTATTTTCCTGCCTCGTACAGTACCTAAAGCTGTTAGGAAAGCCAATGTATTAGTATAAGTTGATTTGAAAAATTTATTATCATCTTCATAAAAGTTAGAACTCAAAACTTTTGTGGTGTTTGTCTAGACATTGTCCATTGCCTTATAAGCCAGGACGTTAATTTAAGAGTGTGAAGATCAGAAAGCTATTTGATTATTATAAATTAATAGATGTAAGAAAGTACATAATAGACTAACACATCTGAGTGATTAAAGCATCACTTTGCTCAGATATGATGACTGACACCATTTACCTTTGCTGACACTGCATTGTCTATTGACCTCATTCTGAGAACCATTGCTATAACTGGCAATGGGTTATGAGGTCAGCAATTAGACACAAACACATATCCCTGTATGTACAGGAAAGCAACATCAGTTCTGAGCACTGCAGCAGGCACTCTGAAGCACTATGACCTTTAAATTTTATATTCAAGATTATCTGCTAGTGTTTTGATAGGCCTACCCAAATAAAGAGTTCAAGCGGGTACCATTGCCTCTCCAACATTCACAATGCTATAACAGCTATAACCTTTAGATACAATATAAGGCTCCTTTTTTTTGGTCAATATCTCTAGTAATCTTCTCATATAATTCATTTCCTGAGCTTACTTAAAGCACGACAGGACACTGAAAATAGATAATGGAAAGGGCTCATTCCTTCACTACGGCAGAGCATGTTCAATTTTCAAGGTTAATTTTTTAGTTAAGTAATTAGGCTTGATATAAGACTATTTCACACAGGAGTACTTGGAACTGTAAAGATTTTATCCCTTTTATTATAGATAGTGGGTAAATATAGATAGCAGTAATAGAACTTTATCCACTTTTGAAAGTGAGCTAATTTACAAGAAGCAAAATTTGAGATAAACAAACATGCTGTACTTTAATACAGTGTATTTTATAATAAACAGACATTTAGTCAACAGCTAATATTCTAGCTATGGTTAGTGGACAGAAACAGAATCAACATAAACACCAGAAATCATCCAAATTACAGTATATATGACAGCCAGAACTTAATGTTTTGTAACAAACACTGTCTCATATGTTCATCTGGAACAGTCCGACTAAAAATTACCTAACAAATAGCCCAAATGATCCGGAAAATTTTAAAACCAAAAAGTTTAAACAGAAAAAGTTTCTTCACTTACTGTTACATGATCCTTGATAAATGAGTCTACTGCAATGCATTGTTGCCAGTTCTGCGTACGCTTAATACCTCAGAGCCAACTTTATTGACTTTAGTCTCTTGGTGGGAGCTGGGTCAGTGGATGGATGAATAGTGTCAGCATTGACTGAATCCTAAGAAGCACTCCAGATTCTTTATTGGTTCCATTTATTTTCATGTTTTCCTCTTCTTCTGGGTTTGTAAAGCACCAAGCAATATATTTTTTAAGAAAGTAATTTGGTCAGAATGCCATCTAGTAACTTTTATATATCTTAAAAGGACTTACTGTATAATATCATTTCTGTGAACATAGCATTTATTAAAACAAAGCAAATATGCACACAGATTATTCAGGTATTTGCAAAGACAAATGTACAATTGTTAAAAGACAGGTTGTCGAAAATGAAGAAATTAATAACTGTGGGTTCTACTTTTTCTTGCTCAAGTGCAAAGCTCATACAGTATTACTATGTACAGAATGATATACTTTTACAATGAACGTTACGAATACTGTTAAAACTAAGTAATCTATTAACAGATCTTTTTTTACAGAAGGATTCTGCTTTCTTAAGGTTTTTTCTTCAAAAAAAAGAAAAAAAAATAGACTAACATTCTCTCAACATACATAGACAACACTCACATTACCAGGATGATATGACTCAAAGCCGATTTTTTCCAGGGCTGTGTGGAAATCACATTTGAGTCAACTTTTATATTTGGTCCAATATCTAATACATATCCCATTTGTGACAAATACCGTATATACTTTTGCTTGTGTCTTGATACCCGAAAAACCGTTCATAAAATCAGACCCAGACTTAAACGCACATTCAAAAATGCGACACTTACATTTTTTTTTTTTTACATCTTCTTAGCTTCCTCCAATCTTGCACCAGTTTCTCAGACACATCAAATTTTGTTGCAGCAGTGCAGTTACCAATTTCTTTCGCCACTTCAACAACGTTTAATTTAAAATGATCAAACATTCCATCGTAGGTAAGGGATGCCCTTATGATAAAGGTGTATGAGGGTGTGAGATACAAAAAACACAAGACAGTGCAAACTTTGCTTTGGAATAGTTCAGGTATTACCGTGTTATCATGTAGCCAAAATACACAGAAAAAAAAAGCACTGTACTCCGTGGTTACACTCTCAGGTGGACATTAGCATATCATAATCTCTTGGTAAAAATAGCGTGAGTTTTCTGCATTCGACTTATATAATCGACATTATAAAATACCAGAAATTAAACGGTAATATCAAGTCCCAACTTTTCCATGGGAGAACTTAAACGCGAGTATATACGGTAATTCATTGCTTGTGTTTATTATCTGGAAAAGTGGTGATAGAAGCAATGTGGTTGCTGCTTACTGGTTGACTGTGAAAATGCTTCCTTATTGGTCTGGATGAAGAAAAGGACACAGAGTGAGATTCTGCTTGGGTTTAACCCACTTCTATTAGCAGTTGAGAACTGTACAGAATTTATATCAAAACAAATCAGTTTCTTCCTAGAGACAAATACATCCTCAGAGGTCTCTGCAGTAATACTCTGGGAAACTCTAAAGGCCTTCTGAGGAGGGCAGATTATTTCATATCTTTCCCACAGAAATAAATTAGAAACCAAAAAGGTATCAGAGCTAACCAGCGAAATTACTAGAATAGATCAAGAACATGCCAGATGTCCAAGCAAGGCTCTTCATAGGAAAAGAAAGGCTTTGCATTCAGAGCTCAACCGCTTAACAACCAAAGAAACTGAACAACTCATTTTTAAATCAAGACATCATTACTATGAACATGAAGAGAAAGCTAATTAGCTCTTAGCTCAACAAATCCACAAGCAAGAAGTTCGCAATACAATCCCAGCAATCACCAACATGAATAGAGATAAAATCATTGACCATAAAAATATAATGCATACATTTAGAGACTACTATAAATCCTTATATTCTACTGAGTTCAAAGAAGACAACACACAATCTAATGCATTTCTGGATTCATTATAGATACCACAAATAGATACTTTTATTGTAAAGGAATTGGATAAACCTCTGGCGCTATCAGAATTACTAGATGCTATAAAGTCACTTCAGAGCGGGAAAGCAGCAGGCCCTGATGGCTACCCTGTCGAATTTTATAAGAAATTCCCAACTCAGCTAGCTGCCCTCTTATTAGCAACATTTACAGAAGGTATTGACAATCAAATTCTACCTCAAACTTTTCACCAAGCATTAATCACCGTCTTCCCTTAACAAAATAAGGACTTATTACAATATGCATCATACAGACCAATTTCACTTCTGAATAATGATGTTAAGATACTCTCCAAAGTCCTAGCTAGAAGGATGGAGAAGGTGCTGCCTTCGGTAATATCACAGGATCAAACTGGATTTATTAAAGGCAGACACTTAGCTTCCAATCTCCAACGCCTGTTTAATGCAATATATTCACCTGCAAAGTCAAACACCCCGGAGATATTATTATCGTTGGATGCAGAAAAAGCATTTGATATGATTGAATGGAACTACCTTCTCACTACATTAGAGAAATTTGTTTTTGGCCCGAATATTTGTGCATGGATCAAACTACTGTATACCAATCCAGAAGCTTCTGTTTGTATTAACAACATTTGCTCAGACTACTTTAAACTAGAATGTGGTACCAGACAAGGATGCCCCTTGTCACCACTGCTATTTGCAATCGCCATTGAACCTCTGGTGGTTCACTGTCGAAATGCTTATCAGATAGAGGGGATTATCAGAGAAGGACTGGAACAGAAAATTTCTCTATATGCAGATGATATGGTTTTGTATATAGCAGACCCACAAAATACTGTGCCTGCAGTCTTAACAGCGGAAGATGCCATCATCTATATGCTACACCGATCCCTCTCCCACTTGGACAGAGGCAGTGGCGCTGTAAGAATTATGTTTCTAGACTTCTCTAGCGCCTTCAACACCATCCAACCTCTGCTCCTTAGGGACAAGCTGACAGAGATGGGAGTAGATTCATACCTGGTGGCATGGATCGTGGACTATCTTACAAACAGACCTCAGTATGTGCGTCTCGGGAATTGCAGATCTGACATTGTGGTCAGCAACACAGGAGTGCCGCAGGGGACTGTACTTTCTCCGGTCCTATTCAGCCTATATACATTGGACTTCCAATATAACTCGGAGTCCTGCCACGTGCAAAAGTTTGCTGACGACACTGCTATCGTGGGCTGCATCAGGAGTGGGCAGGAGGAGTATAGAAACCTCATCAAGGACTTTGTTAAATGGTGCGACTTAAACCACCTACAACTGAACACCAGCAAAACCAAGGAACTGGTGGTGGATTTTAGGAGACCCAGGCCCCTCATGGACCCCGTGATCATCAGAGGTGACTGTGTGCAGAGGGTGCAGACCTATAAATACCTAGGAGTGCAGCTGGACGATAAATTAGACTGGACTGCCAATACTGATTCTCTGTGCAAGAAAGGACAGAGCCGCCTGTACTTCCTTAGAAGACTGGCATCCTTCAACATCTGCAGTAAGATGCTGCAGATGTTCTATCAGATGGTTGTGGCGAGTGCCCTCTTCTACGCAGTGGTGTGCTGGGGAGGCAGCATTAAGAAGAAGGATGCCTCACGCCTGGACAAACTGGTGAGGAAGGCAGGCTCTATTGTTGGCATAGAGCTGGACGGTCTGACATCCGTAGCAGAGCAACGGGCACTCAACAGGCTCCTATCAATTATGGAGAATCCACTACATCCATTAAACAGTGTCATCTCCAGACAGAGGAGCAGTTTCAGCGACAGACTGCTGTCACTGGCCTGCTCCACTGACAGACTGAGAAGATCATTCCTCCCCCAAACTATGCGACTCTTCAATTCCACCAGAGGGGGTAAACGTTGAACATTATTCAAGTTATTGTCTGTTTTTTTACCTGCATTTTTTATTACTCTTTAATTTAATATTTTTGCTGCTGGAATATGTGAATTTCCCCCTGGGATTAATAAAGTATCTATCTATCTATCTATCTATCTATCTATCTATCTATCTATCTATCTTACACAATTTCAAAAGATCTCTGGTCTCAGAATTAATTTGAATAAAAGTGTGCTCTTTCCAGTGAATTCTCAAGAATACAATATTAGATTGGACACCTTCCCTTTTATTATTGCAGATCAGTTTAAATACCTAGGGGTAAATATCACAAGTAAACATAAAGCTCTTTATCAACCATAATTTTGCTGTCTGTATTTTAAAAAATTAAGCAAGATTTGCATAGATGGTCAACCCTCCATCTCACTCTAGCTGGAAGAATTAAGATGTTAAGATGAATATCCTTCCTAAGCTTCCCTTTTTATTTCAAAACATTCCAATATACATCAATAAATTATTTTTTAAGCAATTAGATTCAACCATAACCTCATTTATTTGGGACCTAAAACATCCATGTATCCAAAGAGCGACCCTACAAAGACCTAAGACAGAAAGTGGCATGGCTCTACCTAACTTTCAGTTTATTACTGGGCAGCAAACATACAACCTATATAAAAACCTGGACACAAATAGATGAACATACACAGGCTTGGTCCGCAATAGAAATAAAATCCTGCAGTACTTCTTTATATTCCCTGATTTGTGCCGCAGTAAATGCAAGTTATCGCCAATATACTGATAACCCAATTGTGCTTCACTCACACACAATATGGAACCAATGTAAAAAGCATTTTAAGATGGAGAATCCTTTATCTGTGGCACCTCTGCATGAGAAGCACCTTTTTCAACCCTCGCAAACATATGCAGTTTTTAATATCTGGAAAACATTTGGGATTAAATTGCTTAGAGATCTTTATATAGACAACAACTTTGTATCTTTGAACAATTACATTCCAAATTTAATTTTCCAGCAACACATTTCTTTCACTATCTTCAAATTAGAAACTTTGTCAAACAGAACCTGCCTGATTTTTCCCATCTCCCACCTTCTATGTTGGAAAAAATATTGCTCAGTCTCGAGGACTCAGACAGCATTTCTGCAATATATAAAAATATTTTACAGTCCCTCCCTTTCAAAGATCCAAGAGGACAATGGGAAAAGGATCTCTCACTCAACATATCAGAAAAGGAGTGGAAGGTAGCAATGCAGAGAATTCATTCGAGCTCCATATGTGCAAAGCATACAATTATTCAACTCAAAATTACTGTATATACTGAGCACATCCGTCTTGTTTGAAATTGTCCAAAATGTTTCCAGGGCAAGATCTGACCTGTGAACGCTGCAATCGAGCTCCAGCCTCACTGGGTCACATGTTTTGGGCCTGCACCAAATTAACATTATTCTGGGCAAAAATTTTGGAAGAATCCTAACTCTTCTCTTTAATTCAGTGGGTAACTGATGTTTTATATTATTTGAAATTGGAAGTAGAGAAAAGCCAAGCAAAATGACACATTTTATTGGCTAACTAAAAAGATTACAATATGCAAGCTTTTGAGGCAACTCAGGCCCCTTCTTCAGGCAAGATGTAATACAGAGACTGGAGCTCCCTGTGTTTATATACACCCTCTAGGACAAGAAACAACATTGGTAAATCTTTAATTGAGAAATTTTAAATGTAAAAAATTAATAGATTCATTCAGGCTAGGGTTAATTTAACAAGAGAGAAAAGAACAATGTATTATCAAGATCTCTGGATAAGATAACTGTCCAACAAAGTCTTTTGAAGTTTGTAATGAGTTTTTTCAAAACAATGTGGATCTGTAGACAGGTTGTCTGTCATTCTTAGAGATGTAAATAATCCTCATATCTGGCCATAAAACTCTTGTCTCTATTCAATCCATGTTGTAATATATTAAATTTAATCTTTTTAGTTAGCCAATAAAAGGTGTCATTTTGCTTGGTTTTTCTCTACGTTCATAATGGCTAACACGGTACAACACCCTAGTACTATTGAAATTGGAAAAAATTAAATTCTCACTTAGAGGATCTATGCAGAACTTTTTCAAAACCTGGCAGGATCTAATCAATAATATTTTAGAATAAGCTCTTAAAGCACTGAGGAAGTAGATTCTCTCCCCATTTCTGTTTCTTCTCCATTTATCTGTATCCACCTATTAAACTCATCAATTTATTTATTTTTACTATTTTTAAGTTTTAGTCCGTTGGCCATGCTCTCTTTCTCAGGGGTGGATGTTGATTTGTTTTCAGTCCTGTTTTTTTTTGTAAAAATTGATCTATTTGTATGGAATGATTAAAAAAAACAAAAAAGAAATTCTGCTTGGGATTTTTTGATTGAGTTAACTATTTCTGAAACTTCCTTTTCATATACTGTTTATTGTCTGTGTTTATTGCACTTTGGACACTTCTCTATGGTAATAAACAAACACTTTACACAGATTGACCTGGTCCTTGATGCTGGTCAAGTCAACTTCTAGGCGGTCAAGTGAACAGCTGACTGTTTGGTATACACTTGGCATGGTGACCCCTGAGATGCACAAAATGCAAAATAAAATCATAAAGAAGATAGAAAGTTAAAAACAGTAGACTGGAACAGATGCAAAAACACTAGACAAATCTTGAAACTACCACTACAAAGAGGGTGGGAGCATGTGCTGATAGCATGTTGCTGCACCCACCACACAACAAACCACCTGGATTGGGACCTGAGTGCAGCAGGTGGCATCTCAGCACCACACTGGAACAAGGTGAGGTTTTTTTATGGTGGCTGGAGTGCTAGTCCTGCCACCAACCCCTAGGCTTTCCCTGTAAGTTGGATGCAGATTAATGTGACACCCAGGATGAAGCAATTGCAGGTTATGGGCCTTGCCCAAGGACCCAATGGATTAGAATCACTTCTGGAATTTAGGGGATTTGAACTGGTAACCTTCTGATTTCCGGTGCAGATCCCTAGCCTCAGAGTCACTACTCACACACCCAACAAATCTTTGCCAAAAAGTCAAAGGACACAGCTATACAATAATTTCATATACTAGGAAAGATTTAGTGAAAACAGAATCACACACAAACATTGTTTTTATGCTAAGCTTGCATACTTAATAATGGTGCATGTCCATCTTTATATGGTTTCTCTGGTGACATCACACATTGTGCATACCAGTGCCTTCAGGATTACTTATAATGGGAACTATGACACTGCTGTATAGTGCAGTGCACAAAATAATACAATATGGAGATGCAAAATAATGATTAAAAAAAACTTCTTGTGTTCATAAAAACTACTTATGTGTGTTCTGAAATCACTTCAGTTTTTTGTCTGGAACCTCCTGACTAACCAGTACAAGAAAACCTTCACATATGTAACACTGTTTAACTCATCTTGATGTCTAGTTATGCAGATTGTCAAGCTTTTTGGGGTTCCTTCTTTTTTTTACTCTCTTTAGACCTGAAAAACACTCATTTTTAGGCCATTTTTGGACCATATTTTGCACGGGAAAACACACCCTTCGACAAAAATGATCAGAAGGATTTGAAGTTGTGTATGCCACACCAACGGACCCCAAGGGTTCACCCCCTAATGGGATATGAGGATTAAAGGTCATCCTTTTTACAAAAATGTGAATTGGTAATATAGGAATGTGGAGAGTTGCTATGCTACTTTGAGGTTGCTGATCACAAATATGATACTATTATTGGTATTGATTCTTTACCAGTGGTCCTAGCCCATTAAGGACCATTCCTAGAAGGTTAAAAATAATAAATTTCAAACATAAACATATGGGGTATCATTTTAGACTATATCAAGTTAGTGGTGTAGTTAGAGTTTGTGCCGCTCGGGGCAGGGTGGTGCTTCAATTTGCCGCCCTCCAACATATCTGAATATGTTAACCTATTTAAATAGAAAATTAAAATGACATATACAGAAAAATTAAGATAAATTTTGCATAGATTTATTCATATATCTACGGTGAGTTGGCACCCTGCCTGGGATTGGTTCCTGCCTTGTGCCCTGTGTTGGCTGGGATTGGCTCCAGCAGAACCCCGTGACCCTGTGTTTGGATTCAGCGGGTTGGAAAATGGATGGATGGATGGATTATTCATATATAGAGAAACAGCAATATTTTTTCACATATAATTATTTATAAGCATTAACCAGACAAGAATATAGTATAGACATACTGATAAGCGATGTTCTAATTATTAGTTTAATATAATTACGTTGAGAAAACCAAAACCAGTGAAGTGTACAAGTGATAGGTGGGGATGTTTTCTGCACAGAGCAAGAACACATTCAGATTGATAATGAAACAAAATTATAAATTGTAAATTAGTTGTTTATCTTCCTAGAAATTATTATCGGTGTAATGTTTATGTTTATTTTTGGTATTGCCTGATAAATTTCAATTGCTCTGACTGATGCAGTAATAGAAGGATAATCTGAAAATGATTTTTGAAGCATTTGTGGATAAATATCAGAGAATTTTACTTTTTCATTCATGAGTGATATTTTTCTGAACCCTGCTGCTTACACATTTATGCTTATGAGCCTGTTGGCCAATAGTGCCGCCCCCAAAAATGTGCCACCTGGGGCAACCTGCCCCCTCCACACGCCCCTAACTACGCCACTGTATCAAGTTCAATGATAATAAATATGATGCTACAGACCTCAACCAGAGGGTAAAAAATGACAGATTTCCATTAGAATCAAAAATATTAGAGTTTAAACATTTAAATTCAAGCACACATTTTAATATTTCAAATATCTGATACAGCTTTCTTGTTTATTATGTACTTCTGCATCATGAAGTAAATCATTAGATTTCTTATGAACACCACTATTAGGGCGGCTTATGCTAATTCAGACATTTTCCAACATCCTTCTATGAATAAACTAACAAGAAAAATTCATTCTCCAGATTGAAAAACAGCAAAGTGTATATATAAATTTCAAAAAAGGACTCTCAAATTTAAATGATACATTTTTAAAAAATTAAGGAAATCCCAGATCACAATACCACCATATGACTGCTACATGTGGCCTGGGCGCTTAAAGGAAGGAAGAAAGAAAGCAGAACCCCAGCCCATTCCTGACAGTAGACGTGTTGTCATGCCTGGCTGTGCTAAAGTGGTCCTGACAATCATCTTCTGTACATTGTATATCCAGATCTGGAGCCAAGGTGTGATTTTCAGCTCTTCCTACTGTTTCAGTGAAAATAATTCAAATGCTCTGATCCACTTTTTCCATCTGTGCATTTTCTCTGTATTTCTTGGATGTCTTCATTGTTTGATGTCCTGGTAATTGTTTAAGCCAATAAGCCTTATGTTTTCTTCACTGTTCAGTTTTAACTCATTACATGTTAGTTTAAAATGGCCTAGACTGTCTACACAGAATTAAAGTGAAGTCAGCTCTTGTAAGTGATATGTAGTTTTTCCATTTAGCTTTCTTTAAAAAGCTAGTAATAGGGCCTATTAGGATTCTTTGCAGTTGGTGTTGTTTTCTACATTTTGCCTCATTGTTAAAATATTGGCAAGTCATTGGAACATTATGCGCAGATTCATTATTTTTACATGCCATATGGTCATGATGGCATGAAGCTGTTCATTTGTATGTCATTTATGCACATTATTTAGGCACATCAAGAAAAGCCTTGTGTTGTTTGGAAGTTTTTCAATTATTTAATTTTAAGGGGTGATTGGCCCTATAAATAATGGATGCTAGACTAGTGCTCATGTTAGGTTGAGTGGTGAGTCTAATATGAGTGTTTATGGATTTGTATGCATGTTTATCCAGCAATATACTGGGACTCCCTATCCAGGGTTCATTCCTGCCTTTCACCCAACAGTGAAAAGTTAAGCTGCAGCCCTTGTGATTCAGATCTCCTGAGTGTGGGGGACTCATGAGACCCGATCCTACAGGAAGAGACCACAATGAGACTGCAGAGTAAATGATTTCATGTTTGCTGTTATTACATTTGTTTATGTTAATATTTATAATGCAATATAGCATGATGACATACATACGACTGTGAGTTGTAAAAAAAATGCTATCTGTTTTTTTTAAAAAACACATTTATAACACTTAATATTATATTTTTTCTGATACCATATGTTTTAAATGTATACTGTGTCCAGTTATAACTGTTTATGAAACCCTGCGGAATGATCCACACAGGAGCTAAATTTCTGGTTGAGTATAGAATTTCTTTCTGATTCCCATTTCCTGGGTCATGGGGAAACCTCCAAAACAATAAAACAAGTCCATCTTTGGTCTGGCTGTCTTTTGCCATCATCTCAGTCTTTCTCTGGTTCATCTCGCCATTGACTCTAAATCCATTGTCTTTCTCTTCTGCTCTTAATTCCTCTCACTCCATTTTGGCACCAGTGCATCAGTATTTATCTCTCACCCCATCACTCGGCTCTTCCTAAAGTGGTGTCCCATGCCATGATAAGACACTCTCCACAGCTATCCATGAAACATGTTTATACGTGAGTATAACTAAATTAAATGTATGCAATTTTGTCTCTGTGACTTAGAACCTCAAAAAATTACTCTCAGATCTGTGCAATCTACTCTTCTTTCAGGCTTTGAAGCTCTACTGTGGAGTAACACAAACAACGTCACATCATTTCTTAT
The DNA here is from genome assembly GCF_900747795.2 of Erpetoichthys calabaricus. NCBI lineage: Eukaryota > Metazoa > Chordata > Cladistia > Polypteriformes > Polypteridae > Erpetoichthys > Erpetoichthys calabaricus. Next base: position 38,569,260 of record NC_041399.2, read on the forward strand.
GGTCACAGCCAAATAAATACAGTATGTAAGCCATTTAGTTCTGATATACCCGATTCTGTGCAGACCGCCCTAACTGTCAAATCGTGACAGTATTCGATATTTTCACCTGCTGTTCCACCCATAACTCTTGTTTCTATGGATTTGGCTAACTTTTCATTACAAATGCAAGTAAGTGTTTTGAAAGTGTGACTAAAGTGTCTCATTTAAAAACTCATAAAGTTACAAAGTCAGTCATTATCCAACCCACTATATCCTAACACAGGGTCACAGGAGCCAATCCCAGACAGCACAGGGCACGAACAAATCCCGGGCAGGGTGCCAACCCATCGCAGGACACCCACACACCAAGCACACAATAGGGACAATTTAGGATTGCCAATGCACCTAACCTGCATGTCTTTGGACTGTGGGAGGAAACCCACGCAGACACGGGGAGAACATGCAAACTCCACACAGGGAGGACCCGGGAAGCGAACCCAGGTCTCCTTACTGTGAGGCAGCAGCGCTGCACCAACGTGCCGCCTCAAGTTACAAAGTACAAAAGAAAATGAATTCCTATGCAGACTTCATTCTTCTCTGTTTCTTGCTTTTGGTGATTTAAAAAAAAATCTTAAAAAATAATCTCCAAATGGGAACATAAAGAATGAGTCTATGGCAGTTTTATATTGTATTGCATATTGTATATAGTCCATATTTCTAAATAAAACAATGTTTCTATACTTGAAAAGTTAACCTACTGTACACGAGGTAAGTCTCACAAGCAAAAATGAACTACTCTTTGACAAGACCATACAAGAATGTGTAGAATACTTTTGGCAAAATAAAAGTTTCTTATGTAATTGTAAAGCATATTCATGTGGATTAGATGATGACTAAAGTATTCCAATCTAGGCAATAATATTAAATAAATAGTAATAGTTAATGGATTTAATAACTTTTTTAGCTAAAATAATGTAAATGAAATGGCTATGTCTAATATAAGGAAGAAGGCAATGCTAATATGTAAAATAAAATTGCTATGTTGCTTGCAAGTTTTTTTCAACATTTGCATCAAAAAGGCTGCTATGTTTGCAATGTGCACAGTCTGTAAGTCTTCGATAAACTGCACTTTTCTTGTAAACTTTTAGTTCATTAAAATGTTTTTTTTTAGTATGCCATGATCCTTAAGCTGGAACTCTGAGTGTCTCTAGTGAGTCTTCCATCTTCCCATTTTAGCCATGTTAGGAAATTAAGGCACTTTCTAAATAAACAGGATTCTGAGAAATTAATTCATGCATTTACCTCTAGTAGGATTGACTACTGCAATGCGGTTTTCACTGGATGTTCAAACTGTTCTTTATACAGCCTCCAGTTAATCCAAAATGCGGCTACAAGAATTATTACAAGAACTAGAAAATACGAACACATAACTCCAGTTCTTAAATCCTTACACTGGCTCCCAGTTAAGTTTAGGACAGATTTCAAAATCCTCCTTTTAACATATAAAGCATTAAATGGCCAAGGTCCGGCTTACTTGTCTGAACTTATCATGACTTACAAACCAGAGCGCACATTAAGATCTCAAGATGCCGGTCTGCTTATGGTTCCCAGGATTAATAAAATAACAATGGGAGGTCAAGCTTTTAGTTACAGGGCCCCTAAACTGTGGAATGGTCTGCCTGCTACTATAAGGGATGCCCCTTTGGTCTCAGCTTTTAAATCCCGGCTGAAGACTCACTACTTCAGTTTAGCATATCCTGACTAGAGCTGCTGAGTAACTGTATATACTGCATCTCTGTTGTTAGTCATTAGCACTAAAACATAAGTAACATGATAGTTATAATTGGATACTAACCCTCACCTATTCTGTTTCTCTTCTTGGTACTCAAATGTGGCACTTGGTGTCACGGCCCACCTGCCAAGTTGTTTTGCCTGCCTAAGGTAAAGTCATCCCTGATGGAGGATCACAGGAATCGTGGGAAGGAAGGGTCCTTTCATTGGATTGGCTGGCCCAGCACTGTTTCACCCGTGGAATGGCCAAATGGGGGAGGCAGCTTGATGGACAAGGTCTCCAGGACTCTAAAAATATCCAAATCTTATTATGTGATATCATCCATCCATCCATCCATCCTCTTCCGCTTATCCGAGGTCGGGTCGCGGGGGCAGCAGCTTGAGCAGAGATGCCCAGACTTCCCTCTCCCCGGCCACTTCTTCTAGCTCTTCCGGGAGAATCCCGAGGCGTTCCCAGGCCAGCCGTGAGACATAGTCCCTCCAGCGTGTCCTGGGTCTTCCCCGGGGCCTCCTCCCGGTTGGACGTGCCCAGAACACCTCACCAGGGAGGCGTCCAGGAGGCATCCTGATCAGATGCCCGAGCCACCTCATCTGACTCCTCTTGATGCGGAGGAGCAGCGGCTCTACTCTGATCCCCTCCCAGGTGACTGAGCTTCTCACCCTATCTTTAAGGGAGAGCCCAGACACCCTGCGGAGGAAACTCATTTCAGCCGCTTGTATTCGCGATCTCGTTCTTTTGGTCACTACCAATAGCTCATGACCATAGGAGAGGGTAGGAACATAGATCGACCGGTAAATTGAGAGCTTTGCCTTATGGCTCAGCTCCTTTTTCACCACGACAGACCGATGCAGAGCCCGCATCACTGCAGACGCTGCACCGATCCGCCTGTCGATCTCACGCTCCATTCTTCCCTCACTCGTGAACAAGACCCCAAGATACTTGAACTCCTCCACTTGAGGCAGGATCTCGCTCCCAACCCTGAGAGGGCACTCCACCCTTTTCCGGCTGAGGACCATGGTCTCGGATTTGGAGGTGCTGATTCCCATCCCAGCCGCTTCACACTCAGCTGCGAACCGATACAGAGAGAGCTGAAGATCACGGCCTGATGAAGCAAACAGGACAACATCATCTGCAAAAAGCAGTGACTCAATCCTGAGTCCACCAAACCGGACCCCCTCAACACCCTGGCTGCGCCTAGAAATTCTGTCCATAAAAGTTATGAACAGAATTGGTGACAATGGGCAGCCCTGGCGGAGTCCAACTCTCGCTGGAAACGGGTTCGACTTACTGCCGGCAATGCGGACCAAGCTCTGACACCGGTTGTACAGGGACCGAACCGCCCTTATCAGGGGGTCCGGTACTCCATACTCCCGGAGCACCCCCCACAGGATTCCCCGAGGGACACGGTCGAACGCCTTTTCCAAGTCCACAAAGCACATGTAGACTGGTTGGGCGAACTCCCATGCACCCTCCAGGACCCTGCTAAGGGTGTAGAGCTGGTCCACTGTTCCGCGACCAGGACGAAAACCACACTGTTCCTCCTGAATCCGAAGTTCGACTATCCGACGGACCCTCCTCTCCAGAACCCCCGAATAGACTTTTCCAGGGAGGCTGAGGAGTGTGATCCCTCTGTAGTTGGAACACACCCTCCGGTCCCCCTTCTTAAAGAGGGGGACCACCACCCCGGTCTGCCAATCCAGAGGCACTGTCCCTGATGTCCATGCGATGTTGTAGCGACGTGTCAACCAAGACAGCCCTACAACATCCAGAGCCTTTAGGAACTCCGGGCATATCTCATCCACCCCCGGGGCCCTGCCATCAAGGAGTTTTTTGACCACCTCGGTGACCTCAGTCCCAGAGATGGGGGAGCCCAACTCCGAGTCCCCAGGCTCTGCTTCCTCATTGGAAGGCATGTTATTGGGATTGAGGAGGTCTTCGAAGTATTCCCCCCACCGACCCACAACGTCCCGAGTCGAGGTCAGCAGCGCACCATCCCCACCATATACAGTGTTGACACTGCACTGCTTCCCCCTCCTGAGACGCCGGACGATGGACCAGAATCTCCTCAAAGCCGTCCGAAAGTCGTTCTCCATGGCCTCCCCAAACTCCTCCCGTGCCCGAGTTTTTGCCTCAGCAACCACCGAAGCTGCATTCCGCTTGGCCTGCCGGTACCTATTAGCTGCCTCCAGAGTCCCACAGGACAAAAGGGACCGGTAGGACTCCTTCTTCAGCTTGACGGTATCCCTCACTGCCGGTGTCCACCAACGGGTTCGGGGATTGCAGCCACGACAGGCACCGACCACCTTACGGCCACAGCTCCGGTCAGCCGCCTCAACAATAGAGGCACGGAACATGGCCCATTCGGACTCAATGTCCCCCACCTCCCTCGGGACATGGTCAAAGTTCTGCCGGAGGTGGGAGTTGAAGCTACTTCTGACAGGTGGCTCTGCCGGACGTTCCCAGCAGACCCTCACAACACGTTTGGGCCTACCAGGCCTGACCGGCATCGTCCCCCACCATCGAAGCCAACTCACCACCAGGTGGTGATCAGTTGATAGCTCCGCCCCTCTCTTCACCCGAGTGTCCAAGACATGTGGCCGCAAGTCCGACGACACGACCACAAAGTCGATCATCGAACTGAGGCCTAGGGTGTCCTGGTGCCAAGTGCACATATGAACACCCCTATGCTTGAACATGGTGTTCGTTATGGACAATCCGTGACGAGCAAAGAAGTCCAATAACAAAACACCACTCGAGTTCAGATCGGGGGGGCCATTCCTCCCAATCACGCCCTTCCAGGTCTCACTGTCATTGCCCATGTGAGCATTGAAGTCTCCCAGCAGAACGAGGGAGTCCCCAGAAGGTATGCCCTCTAGCACCCCCTCCAGGGACTCCAAAAAGGGTGGGTACTCCGAACTGCTGTTCGGTGCATATGCACAAACAACAGTTAGGACCCGTCCCCCCACCCGAAGGCGAAGGGAGGCTACCCTCTCGTCCACCGGGGTAAACCCCAATGTACAGGCTTCAAGTCGGGGGGCAATAAGTATACCCACACCCGCTCGGCGCCTCTCACCGGGGGCAACTCCAGAGTGGTAGAGAGTCCAGCCCCTCTCAAGGAGATTGGTTCCAGAGTCCAAGCTGTGCGTCGAGGTGAGCCCGACTATATCTAGCCGGAACCTCTCAACCTCACGCACAAGCTCAGGCTCCTTCCCCTTCAGAGAGGTGACATTCCACGTTCCAAGAGCCAGCTTCTGTAGCCGAGGATCGAACCGCCAAGGTCCCCACCTTCGGCCACCACCCAACTCACACTGCACCCGACCTCCTTGGCCCCTCCCATAGGTGGTGAGCCCATGGGAAGGGGGACCCACGTTGCCTCTTCGGGCTGTGCCCGGCCGAGCCCCATGGGTGCAAGCCCGGCCACCAGGTGCTCACCATCGAGCCCCCCCTTCCAGGCCTGGCTCCAGAGGGGGCCCCGGTGACCCGCGTCCGGGCGAGGGAAAACGCCGTCCAAATTTTTTATTCGTCATAGGAGGTTTGTATAACCGCTCTTTGTCTCATCCCTCACCTAGGACCAGTTTGCCTTGGGTGGCCCTACCAGGGGCATAAAGCCCCGGACAACAGAGCTCCTAGGATCATTGGGACACGCAAACCCCTCCACCACGGTAAGGTGGCGGTTCGAGGAGGGGTATGTGATATCATCTACTGTTAAATTCTGCTCCGTACTTCTAAATTTTTTATTTTTTTTTTACTTCTAAAAAAAAACTTTTTATTTTATACTGTATTGAGGATTTGTTCTGTTCTGTATATTGTATTGTATTGTATTGACCCCCTTCTTTTTGACACCCACTGCATGCCCAACCTACCTGGAAAGGGGTCTCTCTTTGAACGGCCTTTCCCAAGTTTTCTTCCATTTTTCCCTACTAGGTTTTTTTTGGGAGTTTTTCCTTGTCTTCTTAGAGAGTCAAGGCTGGGGGGATGTCAAGAGGCAGGGCCTGTTAAAGCCCATTGCGGCACTTCCTGTGTGATTTTGGGCTATACAAAAATAAATTGTATTGTATTGTATTTTATTTATCCCAGTGCCTATTTGCTGGTTTGCCTCAGTTCTTGTAAATACGATTCTGTCTTTCTATGTTCCATCTTCTGTCTATAATCTGGCTTTCCCATAGTATAGAAACTTTTACAATTAATTGTATTCTTAAAAACAATGCCAAAACAAACAAAGTTAGCTTTCACCCAGAGGCCCTTTTTTAAATAGACCATCAAATTGATTTACACTTTAGCCAAAATATGACTATTGTTGCAAATGGCCATTTCTGCTTGAAATTACCAATTTATAATTTATTATTCACATATGAAAGAGGCAAAGTCTCATTTTCAGCAGCCATTAATTCAGTGTCTTAATGGTAAACTCTCTAAGCTCATTCTTAATTAATTATATCCCAAGTGTGTTTATATTTATATAAATAAATAAAATCTTGAGCTGCTTTTAAGGTATTTTTGTTTCTTTGTTTGCCTATCATGAAAAAAGGAAGAACCGATTGTTGCAAAATATTGTATGTGCTTTGCCAATGGTCTAACTTAAAATATAAGTTATATGGCATATCGGGAAAGGGGTGGTGGGAGGCAAAAACTATTGGGGACTACAATTCCCATCAGGCAGCAGGAGTGTGCTGGGTCTGATGAGGGAACATTGTTTTGTACAGTTCATGTGTGATTTATTCTGAGAATGCAAAGATAGCATTTTCTTCTCAACTAATCTGGATAACAGTTTTATTGTTTAGTTGGATTAGAGCTTTTTTCTATTTTTTAAGTATTTTTGTCACATTGTGGGTTGTGTTTAGCCATATTCAATTTCCAAATAAGTCTTACCTGTTTATTTATACCTTGGTAATGTTGAGTACTTTGGCTAGTATGTAATATGTAAAAATACCATTGTAGAGGAGACAAGATTGAATAACTGAAAGCCAAAAACTTTTTAAATACTTTTAAAAAACTGAAAATCAATACTCACAAACAATGAACCAGTGAAGGATCCACTCACACCCCCTATATACAGGCTGACGGCAGTTTTTCAGCTATGATGTTAGGATGGCCATACCTCTTGGAATTCCACCCACAAAATACAGGGAACATAGGAGATTAAATGATACAAAGATAATAAATAATAAATAAACAGAAAAATGTTAACAAAATTTCCATAATTATTTAAAGCAGACATAAATACATCATAATTAAATGGCAAATGATATGATAATAAAAATAATCCAAGGAGCACACCTTGGCTGAGACATGACAAAAATACGTCAATATTTCCAGACTATTTGCAGAATTACCAGCCAGTAAATGAAAATTTGTTCCTTTTGAACTTAAATACAAATAACTTTTATGCACCAGTTGTTTCACCTTATACAAGCAATTAAATAATGACATACTGTAAGTGAGGAAGGAAAATACACATTCAGTAATAAACACAGCTTATTGTGATCAGCATACAAATAAAAGCTGATATATTTCCAGGTTTCCAAAGATAATCTAAAGACAATATTAAAAAAAAGATCTCCTGACAAGACCCTGAAGGACACCACGTCAGAATATAAACAGGAATGAAGAAATATAGTTGGAGTATTTCTTAGTATGGACTAAACCAACTGAGAACTGTGCCTGAAAATCCAAGTAAATTGTTATGCCCGTGAAGCAGAATGTTACGGTCAGTAGTGCCAAAAGATAAAGATGGTATACCGTGCAGATTATCACTTATATAAGTTAAGGCTCTTTCTAGGCTGTAATTGGGACAAATGTGAGACTGGAATTTCTTTTTAGATTTCAATTACAAGATTGCTATTTTCTTTAAAATTTAAAAAAATGAGAAAAATTTTACATTTACCTTTTCTTTGTGAAAAACATAGGGATATAAATCTTATTTAATAATGATCTATCCATTGCTGCTTTGAAGAAAAATGTCTTTTATTAAAAGGAACGGTAATTAATTATACGGTTTTTTTTTCATTTTCCATTTGAATTACTTTTCATTACAGTACTTTAAAACCCCTTAGCATGAGCTGCACAATATAAAATATCAGTTTTACATACCAATGCAAAACTTGTAGGAAAATTTCTAAATAATTTACATTGGACTGGAAAACAGCAGATACATTGGCCAAACCATCAGGCATAACTAAATCCTCATGGTTCCCTGTAGCTGTTTCAAGCGCCATTTTCCATCTATCCTCCATTTCAGCTATTGCAATATGCTGATTTCACCAACTTCAAAACCTTGTATAATTTCCAGGAAGTTCAAATTTTGCTAATGCCCAAGTTTATTTTACGCTTGAACCAAGAGGCATCCACCAAAAAAGGAAATGCATTTTTTGCAAAGTATCTAGAAAGGAATAAACATCACTTTGCAAACAATTACCAATAAATAGCCAAAAACAAAATATTAAAATGATGTCAAATGAAATAAATTAAAAACACTGACACTTTGTTTTAGTTCCTGGATTTCTCTTTACAAAAAATACCTCCACATACTGTCACCATTGTGTCATCATGATGGCATTGCCATTTTGAAGCCCAGAAAACAAAGTGAGGTTGCCAGCATTGCAAAAAAAAATGTAATGATACAATGAAATAAATAAAAAACAATGCTAAAGCTTACTGACCTTGAGAGCACGAAAGGAGTAATTTAGCTTTGGTTATCTTATTTTGGTTTGGATTTTTGAATTGCTCTGTTCATTATTCTGGTTTTCTCTGTACTAAGATGCTTTAGTTTAGAAAGAAAAACTTGAAAAGCAGACATTCAGTTTTATCTTTGTCTGCGGAATGCTTGCTTAAGCTTTGCTATGCAGGAAATCAATTAATACCCTGGCACACAAAAAGTAAAATGACCTTTTTTTCAAGTAAACAATGCGACTACAAAAAAGCGGCACACTCCATTCAGTCATGGCAGTATTACAAGTTCATTTTTATTGTGGCCAATCGTGCAATATAACACTTCTCTATAGTATTGTTTCATTTACTGTAAACTACTAGATGCTTAGCTGTTTAAGGAAAGCATTGATTTAACATTTTTCAATGGCAAGACTGTTTAATAATAATTCATTACTATTTTTTGTGTTACATAAACTGGAGATAAGCATTCTGGTTGAGGTAACCTTCATCTGCCACCTGCCGTCATGGAGGTACATCTGACTGATAGACACAAACATGAAAGCACTGCACTAGGATAGCAGTTTTTACACACTGTCTAGCTAATATTATAGCCTGTGAGTCCCATGTCATAATCTGCTTTTTGTACAATGCCAAATTAAATATGGTATAAGAAACCTGGAGCATGTTTGTTGTTAGCAGGGTGGTGGTGACTATGTAACTGGTTTTAAAAAGAACAAAGTTGATGGACCAGATCTCACGTTTGACTAATATATTGTGCAAAGAGGTCTGTTGCGAAACATGATTTTAATATATAATTGGGAGTGTGCAGGCTCCAAGCAGGTGCAGGTGTAAGTGTGGTCATGTACACGCTGCTCTGGGGTTGATTTGGGTGCGTAGCTGATTGTGCATTCACATGCAAATGCGAGCAGGTCAATCAAGTGCTTCATTCACACCTCAGAGCAGGTGGAGGACAGCATCTGCACCCAATTGGGGCTATAATGGTAATTTGCACATCAGAGGAGGGGGCACAAGAAAGAAAAGGGACAAGAAAGAGAAATGGAACAAGAAGGAACAGCGGCTAAGGAAGAAGAAAGAGACAGGATCGATGAGAAAAGGAGGCAGGTGGTCAGGAGTATGTCATGAGGAAGTGAGCACTCGAGTGTGTGGGGCTGAGGAGGGGTTGCTCCTATTGAACTACGCAGGGGAATCGCCACGTTGTATGGCGTCTTCCACTAGACGTCAAAGGACTGGTTAAGGGTGATATGAGTGGGGTTCGGAGGGGAGTCCTACAGATGCCGAGGGACTGGCACTGGGAACCCGAACCTGGGATTAAAAGATGACTGCACTTGTCAGTGGGCGTCTCCTCCTGATGAGATAAGCTGAGGAGATGCCATATTTTAGGAAGAGGTATTGCGGCTTGTGATTTTTACAAACAAAGAATCTGCCTGTATTTTAATCTTGATTTTATTGGATTTGTTGTTGTGCATTTAAATGTCCACTTTCGACATGTTTTTCTGGATTATATTTTATGGACTGTTTGAAGCACTGGGCTTTTTTACTGTTTTTTTGTAAATAAAAGCACTAGACACTTTGAACCAACCCCTTGCTGACTGTGTGTGTCCTCACTTGTCACAGTTCATCCTTGGTTACGTTATAAACAGTCCTGGGTTCAAGAAGCCCTCTAAAAAAAATTGGGAGTGTGAAACTGACCCGGACTGTCACATATACAGTTAGGTCCATAAATATTTGGACAGAGACAACTTTTTTCTAATTTTGGTTCTGTACATTACCACAATGAATTTTAAATGAAACAACTCAGATGCAGTTGAAGTGCAGACTTTCAGCTTTAATTCAGTGGGGTGAACAAAACGATTGCATAAAAATGTGAGGCAACTAAAGCATTTTTTTAACACAATCCCTTCATTTCAGGGGCTCAAAAGTAATTGAACAAATTAAATAACTGGAAATAAAATGTTCATTTCTAATAATTGGTTGAAAACCCTTTGCTGGCAATGACAGCCTGAAGTCTTGAACTCATGGACATCACCAGATGCTGGGTTTCCTCCTTTTTAATGCTCTGCTAGGCCTTTACTGAAGAGGCTTTCAGTTGCTGTTTGTTTGTGGGCCTTTCTGTCCAAAGTTTAGTCTTCAACAAGTGAAATGCATGCTCAATTGGGTTAAGATCAGTTGACTGACTTGGCCATTCAAGAATTTTCCACTTCTTTGCTTTAATAAACACCTGGGTTGCTTTGGCTGTATGTTTTGGATCATTGTCCATCTGTATCATGAAACACCGCCCAATCAATTTGACTGCATTTAGCTGGATTTGAGCAGACAGTATGTCTCTGAACACCTCAGAATTCATTCGGCTGCTTCTGTCCTGTGTCACATCATCAATAAACACTAGTGTCCCAGTGCCACTGGCAGCCATGCACACCCAAGCCATCACACTACCTCCACCGTGTTTTACAGATGATGTGGTATGCTTTGGATAATGAGCTGTTCCACACCTTCTTCATACTTTTTTCTTGCCATCATTCTGGTAGAGGTTGATCTTGGTTTCATCTGTCCAAAGAATGTTTTTCCAGAACTGTGCTGGCTTTTTTAGATGTTCTTTAGCAAAGTCCAATCTAGCCTTTCTATTCTTGAGGCTTATGAGTGGCTTGCACCTTGCAGTGCACCCTCTGTATTTACTTTCAAGCAGTCTTCTCTTTATGGTTGACTTGGATATCAATACGCCTACCCCCTGGAGAGTGTTGTTCACTTGGTTGGCTGTTGTGAACGGGTTTCTCTTCACCATGGAAATGATTCTGTGATCATCCACCACTGTTGTCTTCCGTGGACGTCCAGGTCTTTTTGCGTTGCTGAGTTCACCAGTGCTTGATTTCTTTCTCAGGATGTACCAAACTGTACATTTTGCCACTCGTAATATTTTAGCAATTTCTCGGATGGGTTTTTTCTGTTTTCGCAGCTTAAGGATGGCTTCTTTCACCTGCATGGTGAGCTCTTTTGACCGCATGTTGTCTGTTCACAGCAAAATGTTCCACATGCAAGCACCACACCTCAAATCAACTCCAGGCTTTGTATCTGCTTAATTGATAATGACATAACGACGGACTTGCCCACACCTGCCCATAAAATAGCCTTTGAGTCAATTGTCCAATTACTTTTGAGCCCCTGAAATGAAGGGATTGTGTTAAAAAATGCTTTAGTTGCCTCACATTTTTATGCAATCGTTTTGTTCTGAATTAAAGCTGAAAGTCTGCACTTCAACTGCATCTGAGTTGTTTCATTTAAAATTCATTGTGGTAATGTACAGAACCAAAATTAGAAAAAAGTTGTCTCTGTCCAAATATTTATGGACCTAACTGTATACATCAACAGTTATACTGTGTATTAGTTTTATAATGGTTTACTATAGAAAAGTAAAATCTGATATATAAATGTCTACGCGTGGAAGTGTGTGTGTGTCTGTCTGTCCATCCCAGAAATGAGAGGTGGAGTCGGGGTAAGGGCTCCAACTCCAAGGAAACAGAAACCTCTGAAGACAGAGACACTCGCTTAGCTGCTAATGCACAAGCGACACAAGCACATCGCGCAAAACGGTATCTCTTTTACTTTTCCTCCCGCTGCTAATGCACAAGCGATGCAAGTACGTTGGCAAAACAAAACCTTCTAGGAGAGAGATGCCCTGAGTAGTTCCTTTCAGTTACCTGACATCTCTACATTTCAATTTTTTTTCTGACAATTTCAATAGTTTCCAGTACCTCAGGCTTTTTACAGCACAGGCTTACACAGCTAGTATAAAATAAAGGTCGATTGTCTATATTTTTCAGTTTTACGTCTGTATTATTTTCTCAAGACCATTTAACTGTAGGAACATGTGATTGTTGATCTCTTGAACTATTTCTGCAGTTCTTAAAGTATTTGATTAGTTTCTGCTTATTAGTGTTGCAACTTAGAAGACAACTTTCTTACATGCCACTTGCCGTAGGCCTTTTAGTGTATAAATTTGGATGACAGGAATAAAGGGACTGTTGCAAACAAGAAGCAACAGATTTCAAAGGTGCCCCAATATATCACTCAGGTACTTTTTAAAAGCTTTCAAGATTACTGCTTCAGCTATATGACTTTTAAATTTGCTTTTTTAGTGTTACTTCTTCTGTCTTATACACGGTGTATGTTTACGTCTGATATTTATTTTCTTACGTAGTTTTAATTTGGAATGGTTACATTTTATTTACTTTTAACTGGTCTTACTCTTTTAGTAATTTCTGTCTTGGTGTTTTGGTATCATCATCAGTTCATTAACCATTAAGTCACTCGGGCATTATGGATGCCCTGACGATCTTCTGCCATTCCCGTCTGTCCTGTGCTGCTCTGAGCTGATGAAAGACAATCCCATCCACTCTTTGATATTGTCTTTCAGCCTGTTTCTCTACCTGCTTCTTTTCTTTCTTCCTGTCACAATGCCCTGTAAGATGGCTTTTTCAAGACCAAATGATCTAGCAATATGCCCATGCCACTTGAGCTTTCTCTTCTTTACAGCTGAAAGCAGGTCTACATATGGTGTGCTGGCTGCTCGAAGAATACACATGTCCTTATGGTATTGAAGCCTCAGCAATATTGCTAATGTGTGTGCTGACTTTTCAAAGGTAGCTTATCTGAGATGTTCCAGCTGGAGGGCAGCTCATGGGCTTTGCTAAAGTATTCTGAAGTGTAGCCCTTTTAGGGGACTTAATTCAGGAGAAGCGACAGACCCTGGGATAGGCTGTATGACAGGACATTCTGTAACAATGTAATAACCGGCTATAGTCGTTTTGTCTTTGTATAGTTTAGTTATAATAAGTGGACTTGCCTAAGTGGCAGGTAAAGAGGCTTCAGGAGAAACGGCTATGGTGGTGCTATGAAGGCACACCACAGGTGGAAATGCTGCTTGTAGTATAAGAGAGAAGGTCTATCACCCTTCCAACAAAACCAGCAAAATCAACAGAAATAACATAAGAAAAAAAAAATAATAACTCAAAGTGAACAAAAACAGCAACAAAATTAAAAAATATACATAAATACACAACAATTATATGTTAAGGAGAGGGACGTTTTTTACTTTTGGACAACATTGGTGCAGTCATCAAAATAGCAGTCAACCAGAACAGCATCCATAAGTTCGTCAGAAGGTAAAATGAGCATCTGGGATTATTGGATAGTCCAGTGGATAGAAGGGGCAGAACAATAATTGCAGCTTAGCTGAGGTCACAAGTCTTCTTCCAGGTTCCTAATTTCTGACTGTGCACAACAACCAGACACTTGACTTTCTGAGTAATTCTGAATACTGGCTGACCTGTGCTTCCTTAAATCGGTCCCAATAAAAGTGGCAAAATAGTAACGCAAATTTTGTACTTTAGTTCTTTTATCAGTTGAATACCACTATCTGATATCCATACCACTGCATTCTTTTTGAATGTCTTTTAGCTCATATTGTTCACATTTCTAAAAGAACAAATCAGAACTCGTTCGTTTGAAATATAAGCATAAAATAAGTGAATATTGGCTGTTACGAAATATGGTGGCAATTATGTCCAGTTTGCACAGAACAGCAGTGTTTGGAACCATTAATTTTTTAAAAGCAATTGTGAAACAAACATCAGAACAAAGTCTTCTTCAGAGTTTTGCTGACCCCTGCAACAAACATGTAGTGAATGAAGATTAATATACCTAGCATGCATATGCCATCTACATTTTTAAATCAAAAAAATTAACAATATAAAGTAATAGTATAAAGACACAAGTAAGCTATTTACAGTACAGGTTATCCAGGTCAAAAGCAGATCTGATCCTTTAAAATTTGTCTTTTTTTACTTCAACACAATTGACAGTTGCTGCTAGGAAAAAAAAAAAAAAGTTTTCCAGCACAGAAAGTCATTTATGCTTCAGGTTCATCTTTTAGGAATAAAACCTCTGGTACCTCACATATGTCAGAATCAGTAATCATCTGCGCAAACTGACCATCCGTGCAACTTCTTACCAGTGTGATTGATTTTCCTCCCGAGAGCTCCTCCTGGGCATTTATTTTCGCATACCATATCTGCAGGAAAACTCCACCAATTACTTTATTTCAGCTTTTGCCTCCACTCCACTGTGAATGTGACAGTGACACTTGTTTACCTGACAGTACATTGGTTTTTGTATCATTATCTTTGAATGACCCTTTAGGTAAAGATATTCAAGAAAGTAATTTGGCATACAAGACAGCCATCTCCGTATTGTAGGCACTTGAATGAATCAGCTAAAAAAATATTCTTAAATGGATTTAAAAAAAAAACTTTAGGCAAGGCAGTAAATTGGTTTTTTCAGTCAGCTACTATGTAAAGGGTTGAAAATCCTGCCATTACAGAAATAAAATCTTTAAAACATTTTATTTAATAGAAACCTGTTTACTGTAAAGAATTATAGACAAAATCCAATGCTAACCTCTTTACATTATAGACAAGCTGCAAAAATGATTTTTGTTTGAAATATAAAGACCGACAGAATATTGCCATAAGTAGCTTTCAAAAACGAACTATCAGGCAATACACTGATTGCATTTCATCACAAATTTCTCACAATGCAAACTGGCAGGAAATGGCAGAATGTCGTAATTAAAATGAAAGAACTGAGCGATATTTCTTGTTAAGGTCTGTAAAAATACAAAATTTCTTGCCATTTCTATGTACTGTGTAGGTGTTCCCATTTAACTTCAAAAAACATTTAAGCATTTTGTTTCAAAAAAGCATCTGATCTCAAAGATTTATTGTATGTTCACTCTTAAAACATAAGGCAAGCAGAATTTTGTGTTAGTGTTTTGGATCACTGCATCTTAGCAAAGTGTCACCATTCACAATATCCTGTGTATTTTTTCACAGCAATTTAAAAATAAATTTCAAGTACATTTTAGACATTACCACAAAGCCAGGAAAATACACACACTAAGAACTTTTTCAGCTATATTTGATTCAAATAAAACTTGCTAAATGATGCAAAATAAATATTAGAAAGTGATCATTTCAAAACAATCAGTGTTTGAGCATTAACTCTACACTTAGTTTGATTTTCCTGCTTTATTACCCATTATTAGCACTATATACTGGAATACTATACGTCTTCATGACCACACCAAAGCTTTCTCTCTTCTGGTGTTTTTCTCTGGGGAGAATGGTAGATATTTTACAAGTTTATGCAGTAGCAGATTAGAAAATGTAATTAATGTTGCCATCTTAGAATTATTATGACTGTCACTTGGAGTAATATATAGAATTCACTGACTCCATTTGGATTCCTGCTCACCCCTAAACCTCTATAAGAGGTTTCCCTTGATAGATGATGATAAAACTGGTAATTTGGAAGGCAAGGCCTGTGCGAGTCAAAACATATCAGAAAATAATTATTACTATACTTAAAACAGTAAAATGTCATTAAAGGAATACTCTACCGAAAAATATTTATCATACGTTAGTTACTCCTTATGGTTTGTAGTGATGGCCAGGAAAAACTTTTAATGTCACATTTTCATCCAGAATGGAGAAAACAAAGTTTCTGATATAATGGGGGTCTAGGGAGACCAACACTGGACAACAGCAAACAACATCAGTAGTAAAATCCACATGTCAAGTCATCCCGTCATATGCTGACTACATCCCAAAAGCATGTCTTTTTACAAAACTATTGTTAAACAAACCACTTTCGGAAAACAAAGTGGAACATGCTCAAATGTGACCAAGCATTTGAAATGAAAACAGGCCTCACCCCTCATTTATTGGTCATGTCATTGTCTAACACTCACATTCACGTGATACCAACATTCCAATGTTTACTGAGAGACATGTACAACTAAAAGATCAAAAGTTAATAAAAAAAGCGAGAGAAAACTTCATCAGGAAGAGAATATGCTTCATACTTTTTAAAACATCTCAGACAAGTCAATTCACTCATGCATTTTCACTGCCTACTGGTTAATCTCTTTTTGTTCACATGATCGTTTTGTGGAAATAGTTTATTTATCAATATTTTAATAAAAATACATGTGTTTGTGGTGTTTTGAGCATATTGTGTGACATTTTTGGTATTATTTGCAGTTGTCCATCATTAATATCTTAGATGTCTATTCTAACAGAAACATTCCTGAAAACATAGATTTTTTTTCTTGGCCATCACTACAAATTATATAGTAACATATAAAAATATATTATATTATTTTTGATTGGAGTATGCTTTTAACTATTTTTTTACAGGAAATATACTCTGTAGATTAAGATATGAAGGTGTGAGACTGAGGTATGACAAAATGTACCTTGGTCTTGGACCTAACTACTTTTCTGATGTTGCTTTTCTCATAGTTTCGATGAAAGGAGCACAGTGAATATAGATGATGTTTCAAAATAATAACAATAATAATACACTTTATTGATATAATGCCTTGCCTATGCTCAAGTCACTTAACAAAGTCACAATTCACTGTGAAAATTGTGACATTTCCAAATACTTAGGGACCTAACTATATACTGTATTCATTTACTCATTCAGGTATGAGTAATAAATCAACATATGATTTCTCCCACATTATACTACAAAATTAATAAAGAAGCCTGACTTGCTTAGACATCAGTTCCCAACACTTTTTAGATCTATTTAAACTACTGTCTGATGCAATAAACATTTTCAGCCTCAGCATAAAGTCACTTAACTGATTTCTCCTCATATTATAGAAAATGTAGCTTTCCATTTGTAAAATTGTTCCTTTTGTCATTTATCATGAAAGTTTGTATTGATTAAGAAATATTGCCCAGGCCTGTGCTTCATTATCATTTGAAGACACTGAAAGGAATATTCATGTTTTTATCACATCTTGGCCTGAATATGGCAAGCCAAGTGTTCTATGCTGAACAGCTGTTCTCTTGCTTGGCTCCAAGTGGTGCAGACTCTGCAGCTAGACTTCTTACTAGGTCCAAATGTCATGATCATATTTCTCTAATTTTAGCATCACTTCACTGGCTTTCATTTCAATATTCAGTTAATTTAAAAATGTTACTAATTATTTTTAAGGCATTGTATGGTTTTGCACCTGATTATGTTATGGAATTACTGACATCATTTCAAACCATGAGTACACCTAAGGTTGTCAGACCAAGGCATCCTTTCTGTAGCCAAAGTCTAGACTACAGACATAAAAGTGACAAAGCATTTTCTGTGATGGCCTCTACACTTTGGAACAGCTTATTGCTGAGCATTAGATCGGCTAATTCTGCAGCAATTTTTTTAAATTAATTTTATTGTAATCATTCATACAAATCAATCAATTTTTACAAATAATAGGATTGAAGAAAAAAAATAAAACAAAACAAAAAAAGTAAAGTACTTTGTGCCGTCCAGCTTGAAAAGTGCTATACAAATAATGTTGTTATCATTATTAATATTATTAAAAAGGGCATAGTGTAAAGTAGAGCTGCACTAAAGGTGTCATCCGAGTTCATTGATCCTTGTGATAGCAGCCAGAGAGGTACATGAAAAACTTGGGAGATTGTGTATGTCTATGTTCTCACATTGATAGCAAAAACCACAGCAAAACTGAAGGAGATGATGATGAAATAAGAAGTTATTTTGGAAGCGAGAGGGCAATAAATACAAAAACCAATGTGATGGTTAGAGGCAAAACAGCAGGAGGAATAGAAGATGTCAGTGCTTGGCATTAGGCTGTGTATGGTTTAGGTTTTGGGAGAATCTCGACAGGATGTGTAGGTTGTCAGAATTGTGTGCACATGAAGTGGTGTGAAGGAACAGGAAACAGGTGTGATTTCTGTCTGCAAGTTAGTGTGCAAGAGGGGTGTGGGATGCTGATATAGAAACCTTTAATTTAGATACTGACAATGGAGTTGTATTGGAGAACACAGGGATGTTCTGCTTCTTAGGTGATGCTGAGTGTACACAGAAGTATAGGCACAGCTATACTAATGAAGGAACAAGGTGGAAGATTCATTCATTCTAAAGGAGCATTGAAGGGAAAAGTAATTTTAATTCTTTTTTATTCTTTTGCATTTATATAGGACTTTTCTCACTACTCAAAGCGCTCAGCAATTGCAAGTTAAGGGCCTTGCTGAAGGGCCCAACAGAGCAGAGTCCCTATTGGCATTTACGGAATTCGAAACCGGCAACCTTCCAATTGCCAGTGCAGATCCCTAGCCTCAGAGCCACCATGAGTAGTAGTATGGCCCTATGGCTGATGAAGGCAGAACATGTTGCAAAGCTGAAAAGAATAGAAACATGAATGCTCAGATGGATGTCTGGAGTGTCACAGAGTGAAGAAAAGACAAATGTTGAGTTAAGAGAAAGACTTGATGCAGATGAATACGCTGAGGAAAAACAGACTTAGGTGTTTTGAGTATATGGAGAGAAAGGCAGAAGACAATTGGATGAAGATGTGTATTTTGAAGGGTTGTTACCCAGAGGAAGGCTGAAGAAGATGTGGTCGAAAGTGTAGGGTCAGAATGCCCAGGTTGGTAATATGGAGCTGACAGTTTGATTTCAGAATAAAAACAAGTATCAATGTGACACAGAGCAGTGGAAGACTGAGTCCCAGACTATAAGGAAGGACAGT
The DNA here is from genome assembly GCF_900747795.2 of Erpetoichthys calabaricus. Lineage (NCBI taxonomy): Eukaryota > Metazoa > Chordata > Cladistia > Polypteriformes > Polypteridae > Erpetoichthys > Erpetoichthys calabaricus. The sequence goes on from NC_041399.2 coordinate 38,588,309, forward strand.
CATAGGGTATCTTTATTTGCCAATGTAGACAGAAGAGAGATGCTGGGTAGCAGTAAGGCCTGAAAAGGATGCAGGCTTTCCTGGAGAAGAATTTTTCGAGGTCTTTCTAGAAAGAAAAGAAGAAATCTTGGTACCATAGAGGGAATCCTTGAAGATTCTCACAGAATTTTCGAATGTAGAAATTAAGCCAAGCCAAAAATCAGAATCTTGGCTATAGCTCTGTTGAACAAAATAATTAAAGCTAGGAAGGGGAGCAGTGGTCACAAAGCAAGTCCAAGGAGTCACTGTAACCTGGTGGATACAGGACCTCGCTGAATTTTCTGTTCAACTACAGAAAATGCCAGTGTCAGAAAGTAATTTTATCTAGAATTAATAGGGGAGCTGGAGTGAAGGCTTGATCAATAGCAATGGAAATTGAGATGCCAGAGGAGAAACACACACATGAGAGGGAATGCATCTGAGATTTGGGAAGTGATCAGGTGAGAAATCAACCTCACTGGACAATCAGTGATAAGGCCCAGTGGTAAAGCACATTTTGTTTTCTTTTCTCACAGTTTGTTTGATTTATATTCTCCCCGCATGTTTCTCCTTGGGTGCTGTTTCCGTTATTTTTCATAAATCATTGGCAGTTTTATGCCAGTTTAGACTGTTCTCCAGGGAATACTTTCAATACCACTTAACATCATTAAATATGACAAGGTTTGCTAAATTGCCAAATGTGTGCAGTTAAGTATTCAATGTCACACATTTTTGCAAAAAACACCCACTTGATAAAGAGGCCTGTAAAATACATAATAAAATTTGCATAGTTTATGATTTATACAGATCTTGGCAATTTTTTCCACAACATCATTGTATTATGTTCAATTAAAAGCCAAGCACTTTGTTTATTTTTAACGATTCTTTAAAGATATACAGGTTAAAAAGGTTATTCATACATATTTTATGCTCATAAAAAGAAACTTTCTAAAGCTAATTGTATTTTTAAGTTAAATCTTTTATGCAGCTAAAACCACCAGTTAATTAATTACAAACATGTTATGCTTTCTAGTTGCTATATCATTTTAAATCTCAAATACAGAGCTATACAACACATTAATTTGGGTTAAACCCACTACACAGGTACTGAACAAGTGTGTAAATATACAGTACTGTATATCATATATGAAGGCCCTGGGTGTGGTGGAGTGCTAACTCTTTCTCTCATTTCTGTGCAGACCAGTTATGGGTATTTCTGCCTGCCCGCGATGAGGTCACTTCTGGTTCCGGCCTCAATGACACCACTTCCAGTTCCACACCTACTGATGATGCCACTTCTGGTCCCGGCCCCCAGTGACACCACTTCTGGTTCCGGCCCCAATGATGATGTCACTACCTCTGCTCTTCTTTAAATATGCCATCTTTGTGCCAGCAAATTGGTTCTGTTGTGGATTCTAACTTGTATACTACCATTTTTCATCTAATTTTGCAGTCAGGACAACAATATACTAGTGGCTGCCCCAAACCTTTTTTTATATATAATCACAAAATTAGAACACAAAGACAAATATAAAGTGTTAGGGAAGCTTCCCAGTATGATCTCCAGGTGAAGAGTAGTCAATTCGGACTGACCTTCTAGTCATATGCAAGGTTTATATTCATCAAACTGTTACAGCAATGGTGGTTCTTATACAGTATATCATGAAAGACAGGAAAAAAACGGCATAAAACAGAGGAAGCGGAAATTACATTAGTGCAGGAACTGGAAATGGGGTTGTCAGAGATAAGACGGAAGTGAAGTCATAAAGTTACACTCTATTTACTGTATCGTCACTGATTCTTGAATCAGCTAGGAATGACTTCAGTATTGAATCAGCATCATTATGAGCAGCCATTCTGTTATTCAGATAACCAGCTTCAGGACCAGCTGAATGGGAGCATCTAAAACTGGCAAGCCTGCTGCATTTGCACGATCTCCAACTGTAAATGAGCAGTCCTTCTAAGGATAGCGAGCTACCTAGAAGAACGATGAAATGTGCTAAAATCCTGTGGTTTAGTTACTGTGCAGAATTTCAATATATATTTTCATAGATTTACATATATACACGGGTAGACCTTCACTAATCCGGCACCAGTGAGACCTGAAGAGTGCTGGATTACGGTAAATGACAGATTATAGGAGGATTATCTCTAAACAGTAGCTACGCACCTCATCATGCCTTTAAAATATCATGTAAAGCAGTACAAGTTGGATAATAAATTAAATAGAAAAATTACCCTAAGTTCTTGTCTATAAGCCGGACTCATGTATTAGCCGGAGACCAAAAATCATACGAATTTTTAAAATAAAATCATATCATAGATAAGCCGGACTCATGGATAAGCCGAACGTACTATAACCTATAACTAATAGAAGGGAGGGAGGTCAGTGGTCTCACTCGCGCCCATTTAATTTCTTTAAGGGGGGAGAGAGTGTGAGATATTGCCGTCTCTCTCACTGGAGCGGCCGGAGCGCGTTCTTTCTGCTCTGGGCGTCGCCGAGTCAACACGAGCGCGTAGCGGTCATTTAAATTGTGATTTTATATGTAAGTATATTTAAATATATATCGCGGATTTCTGCGGACAATGGGTCTTTTAATTTCTGGTACATGCTTCCTCAGTTGGTTTGCCCAGTTGATTTCATACAAGGGACGCTATTGGCAGATGGCTGAGAAGCTACCCGGCTTACTGTTCTCTCTCTCTTGCGCTGACTATCTGTGATCCTGACGTATGGGGATTGAGCAGGGGGGCTGTTTGCACACCTAGACGATACAGACCCTCGTCTAAAAATGCTGAAAGATTATCTTCACGTTGCTATCTTTTGTGCAGCTGCTTCCTGAAGCGACATGCTGCACAGTGCTTCGCATACTTAAAAGCTCGAAGGGCACGTATTGATTTTTGCTTGCTTGTTTTTCTCTGTCTCTCTCTCTCTTTCTGTGCTCTTGACGGAGGGGGTGTGAGCTGCCGCCTTCAACAGCTTTGTGCCGCGGTGCTTCGCATACTTACAAGCCAAACAGCCCTATTGATTTGTTTGCTTCACTCCTTTGAAGAGGAAGATATGTTTGCATTCTTTTAATTGTGAGACGGAACTGTCATCTCTGTCTTGTCATGGAGCACAGTTTAAACTTTTGAAAAAGAGACAAATGTTTGTTTGCAGTGTTTGAATAACGTTCCTGTTTCTCTACAACCTCCTGTGTTTCTGCGCAAATCTGTGACCCAAGCATGACAATATAAAAATAACCATATAAACATATGGTTTCTACTTCGCGGATATTCTTATTTCGCGGGTGGCTCTGGAACGCAACCCCCGCGATGGATGTATAAGCCGGACTTATGTATAAGCCGATATTCTATTTTTTCATTTTCACAGCTTTTTTCCTTAGATAAGCCGCGGCTTATTGACAAGAACTTAGGGTAAATGAAAAAGCAAGCGAAACTTTAATAAAGTAGGGGACAACGTCCCACAGGATAAATATTGAAAACTATGGGATAGCCAGGAGAAAAAAAAAGAGAACACACAGAGAACAAAAGATTGTCAAGACTCAAATAAATAACCAATCCCCTTCTAGCAGCATGATTTTTGCACTAAAATTCTTTTTCTTTCTTTCTTTCTTTCTTTCTTTCTTTCTTTCTTTCTTTCTTTCTTTCTTTCTTTCTTTCTTTCTTTCTTTAATTTTCTTCATCCACTGAGGGATGCCACATGTTGCCGCACAAAGATAGATCATGTGACACACTGGTTGCGCTTCTGTGCATTTTGCAGGCAGGTAAACAAAAAAACAAAATTTAATTTAAGAACATCACAAATCGTAACAATAAACAGATGTAGCGCAATCAAAACTGAGCACTGTAGGTGGGTGTGGTGGCTTGGAAATTTTGAAACTGGTGCCGGATTATGTGAAGGGACAATAAATATATATATACTGTAAAACAAATGTCTGGTCAGTTGAAAAACTGCTAAGCTATGTTTTATCATTTTGTACTAATATGAAATATGCCTAAATTATAAAAAGCAACTGAGAAGTAGTAACAATTAAATTTTAATTCTGTTTGTTGGATACATTTTTGTCACCTAGGACCAATTAGTATTAGGACATGGTTTTACAAATAATCCTGGCATTGTCATGAGACACAACAAACCGTACTTTCACTGACTTATCAAAGCTGGTATAATGGGATTTACCTGGACTTTTAGCCTGCCACTGATTATCACCTCCTACAGCAGTGCTTTCAAGTATAATCATGGAAAAGCCCAGTGCTTACATGGTTATTGTTCTAATCAATATCTTTTAAAGACCTGTGAATCCCAGACTCTAACTGAGCTGCTTTATAAATGTTTCAGCCTGTTTACCGTGTAGAGAATGATTAATTTAATCACTACACCACAGAAAGAAACAAGATTTTTTATTCAAGCAGTATGGAAAAAAGAAGGATCTCAAAGGGCAGACTTCTTCTTAGAAACAAAATAATTGGAGCAATTTAATTAAGGGGAACAAACAAATGTGTCAGGGAACATATGGATAGAAATTAATACAATTAATAAAAATCTTCCAAAAGGTCCAACTACACTGACCTGTCATGTGTCATCTTAAGAACGTTATAATTTGTCAACACCCCAAGACAATATGTCTACACTTTTTACAATGTTCAAGACAATGTGATTGCTACAGTGCAGTGAAGCAGATTTTCTCTCATGCACTCCACTGAAAAATCATCACTGTCTCAGTTCCACCTTCCTAAAATAATCCTGGACTTTCTTTCATTTCTACTTATAAATGTCCCACAACACCTATTTCAACTTCTCAACACAGCTCTGTAATTCCATATGCTAAGGTTTCCCTCTGTTGAGACAGGTTCAGTCCTTTTAAACTACCCCACTCGTTATGTGGCAGGCGATGCATAAACCTGTTACCATATACAAATAAATAACTGAGGTGTTCACTTGCTTGACAGTTTCCAATGTCATGGCCCCGATTACTTTATTTCTTATCATGGACATCTATTCTCTTTATTCTGTCATTCTTGCTATTAAGATCTCATTATATACATCCTCATTAAACTGGCAGGACTTGTCATTCGTAAAAAATTCTCTTTTAACCACTGTTTGTTTTTGGAGATCAACTGGGTCAGTGTGAATACAAATATGTGACCTAGCTGTGCTAACATCTGTGTAGGGTGGTTTTAAAGGTTTGTTTTACTTTTCACTTGGGCATTGTGCCTAAATTTTAGAAATCATACAATAATGAATGTGTTGGTGGCACTTACTGCTCTGGCATTGAGCTTCATGAATATATCAACTACTTCCCTAATTCCCATCAGTCTCTGATATTTATTGTTCATGTACATTTCATCTCCCTTTTCAACATATGTCTCTTTATTAAATCTCAGGGACTGAAATTATCCATTTATTACAAACTCACTGACTCACACAAATGTATTTTTGATAGTTCTATGTGTCCCAGACGAAAATGTATTTCACAGTTCCTGGAACTTTATCTTTATTATAGAAATGAAAATGTCTTACATAATGAGTCAACCAGGAAATAAAACTTTGTCATCAGCAGAAAATATACTTCTCAATTTGTTCACAGTGTCCCCATAATTACATTTTTTTTTGTTTTGCAGGAAATTTTTTCAAATTTCTTGCCCATAGGTCTTTTCATTAGTTTTCACCCACTTATTCATCAGTCACTTTCTATTGCAATATTTGTCTCTTATTTAAGTGTCCAGAGGCTCAATACAGACTATATAATCTTTTAGACCTCACTTTAAATGCCTCCAATCAGGCTATTTGCATGCAATTACTACCTGGTGACACATGCCTGCACATAGGGGACAGCTTAAAGGTTCTGGCAGCAGATCAGATGATTAACAACTGGTAAAATCTCTGATGTCACTTCTGGTATCCATTCACCGGGACCAGTTTCTTTGTGTCAGAAGGACGTAAGACTGGAAGAGCCACCATCTTGAAACAGTTCACTTTGGAACTCGCATCTGGGAAGATGTTTTTGCAATTATTGCATGTTTGCTTTTGTGCTGCTGCATTCCAATTATATGCACTTACCAAGGTGGTGCCCCAACTCTTTATCGTGGTCTATCTGTTCTGTTACACTGGCAATGTCATATTTGCTATTGCTGAACAACTTTAATTATGGAGCTCTCACATGATAGGAGTAGATATTGTACTTGAGCAGACTTTGGTCTAAGCAGTTTTATGAAGAGTGAACTTATGAGTAACACTTTCAAAAAATGAGCTTCTGGAATCAAATACTCTGTCAAGCCATTACCACATAGAAACTAGCCTATGCTACAGTGAAGAAAGATACAACAACAACAACAACATTTATTTATATAGCACATTTTCATACAAAAAGCATCTCAAAGTGCTTTACATAATGAAGAAAAGAAAAATAAAAGACAAAATAAGAAATTAAAATAAGACAACATTAGTTAACATAGAAAAAGAGTAAGGTCCGACAGCACAAGAAAAGGCTTTGGTACCATTTGGCCTTTACCTGTAGATTGGATTTACCCTAAATGTAATTGAATTGCATCTTTTTGTGTTATTTTGTAAAAATTACAAAATCTGAAGCTACACTAATTAATAAACATGGCTAAAATAAGACAGTCGTTTCCCAACTAATCCTTAAATTTCACTATTTATTTTCATAGATCATTATCTTCTGCATCTCATTTCATCTTCTCAGAATTTGGTAATCACTATGACTTGTAATTTGCATTTTACCTGTAAAATGTTCCAGTATTCTTAGCTTATATGAAAATAAATAAAAATTAAAACTATGATATGGTAAAAACTGCAGAAGTGTAGTTGATGCAAAAAATGTCATTCAACATGATTAAGTTTGAGATTTGCTTAAATTCTTGCCACGTTACTTTCATCTCTACCTTGTTTCCCCTTCATGCATATACCCATTGAAGGCTCAACTGACAAATCATTGTAATATTTCCTTTTTATTTCTCAGTATAGAATTAACTTGAACTTGTTTTTCATTTTCTTTTCCCCAACCCACTACACTTCTGTCCTCCTAAACAAATCCAATCCTCGACAGCACAAGGAATTTCAGGAAAACGCTTCAAACAGAAACAGATGGCACCAAAGGCCAATGCAGAGTAAGTCACGGCTTCCATGTGCATATGGGAAGCTTATAATGCTGACCTTCTTGTTTTTCAAAAGATTGCTTTATATTTTTTAATTAGGAACAACATGGATTTTATTGTGGTACTTGGGCAGGCAATGTACTGTAATGGTTAAGGCAATGAACTGTAAACATAAGGCTGCTGGCTCATTCATCATTACAGATTCTCTGGGTGACCCTGAACATATTGTTTCATCCACCAAAGGTCTGTTTGAAGAAATGTGTTAAACATCCACCTTCTCTTTAAAGCACCTTCATATCTTACTATACAATGGTACAGAATAATAAAGTTTGTTTGGTCCTTCTTGTCCAACATCAGTGCCTGACCGCACAAATGCTCTTCTGGCAGAATGGTCAAATATTCCCATAAACACACTCCTAAACCTTGTGGAAAGTCTTCCCAGAAGAGTTGAAGCTGTTATAGCTGCAAAGTATAGTCCAACTATATATATATATATATATATATATATATATTGTGGCGAGCAGCTGGGGGAGGTACCCAGCCGGGATGCCCGGAAGGACCAGAGGAGGGATTACGCCCTACAGGGGCCCTTTTCAACACTAGGGGGCGCCCAAATGCCTGAAGAGCCCTTGCTGGGGGGGGGGGGAGACCAGGGACACCCGGAGTGCTTCCGGGTGCACAGACAGCACTTCCGCCACACGAGGTGCCGGCAGGCGCTCATTGGGAGGCACCTGGAGCACGTCCGGGTGGATATAAAAGGGGCCGCCTCCCTCCATTCGATGGCAGGAGTCGGGAGGAAGAAAGACGGAGCTCGGGAGGAGAGGAGTGGAGGCGGACCTGAAGAGAGGCATTAGTGAGAGGCCTGGACTGGGGTTAAAGTGGGTTGTGTGCTGTGTCACTTAAATAAAATGTATAATAAACGTGCGTTGGTGTTGAAACCATCGGTGTCCGCCTGTATGTGTCGGGGCCATACTCCACTATATGTGTGTATATATATATATACACACATACAGTATATGTATGTATATATTCATATATACATACTGTATATATACAGTATATATATATATATATATATATATATATATATACATACACTATATATATATATATATATATATATATATATATATATATATATATATATATATATATATATATATATATATTGTAGAGACTGGCTCGGACACAGACAGGCAGACACATTCATGTCACCCAACACACGTTTATTTACAATACTATTTACAATTACTGTGCCACAAACCCCAATCTTCCCCAAAGTCCAGGCCAACCACTCTGCCTCTTCAGACCGCCTCCTTCTCTCATTCTAGCACCTTGTCCTGCTTCCACCTGACTCCAGCCTCAAATGAAGGGAGGTGGCCCCTTTTATCTGTACCCGGATGTGTTCCAGGTGTGCACCGGCAATCCCGCGGACACGCCTCAGTGTGGCTGAAATGCCGGCTGTCCTCCCGGAAGCACTCTGGGTGTTCCCTCTCTTCTTCCCCCCAGCACTTCCTGGTGTGGCAGAAGTACTGGGGTCCAGGGTCCTTCAGGCAGGGGGATGCCCCCTGGCAGTGACCACAGGCCCCTACAGGGTTGGGCTTCCAAGCCCTGTACCCGTGGCCCCAAATACAACCAGGGCAGATGCCCCCTCGCGGTCTGGAGGAGGAATGAGCCCTCCTCCTGTCTTCCTGGGCGTCCCGGCCGGGCATGAGCCCCGGTGCCACAATATACATACACGTCAATGCGTTAGTAGTTATCCACTAAGAGAGAACTTTTTTATACAATATATCAATATCTAGGGGTAAGTGCCACAGATTCGTTTCTTCATGAAATGGCAGCCAAACAGAAATGAGACTTGAAACAATCCAACTGATGAGCAGCTAAACTGGGATTTCAAACTCCAACCAATTTCACTCCAACAAATCTAATGAGAAGCTGATTCTTGTTGTTAATTAAGCCCATTATTTAATTCTGTGGCCTGTTGCTGCTCTCATTTCTGCCACAGCAGACATTTCCAAAACTGTTGATTTTCTGTTCGTTAAAATGTTTTGGTGACCTGAGAGACCTTCACTTTTCTTTATTTTCAGATATTGTGTGACGGGCACAGGTGAGCTGGTCATGTGGCGGCTCATTTTGTGTCTTATTGTTTGGCTGCTAATTAAAAAAAAGAGACAACTAAGGGGCCTGAGTCAAGATAATTAAAACTAAAGCAAAAGAAGTTAATTAGCAGCAAAAACTGGTCACTATTGAAGAAGATGGTTAGAATGAAAACCTGCAGCCACTGCGGCCCTATAGGACTGGAGTTCGACACCCATGGTCTAGATGGATTTCAATGTTTTTCTTAGAGTACATCTTTTTGTCTGATCTTGGATTGTATTTAAACATGTTGCATTTACAAAAGGCACTTTTCTCTGTTTATTTTAATCCCAACCCTTTTCTGATAAATGTATTGCCAAAACCAGTTTATGTTTGGGCAGCTCATCATATATTGGTTTGTGGTGCTTTAATTTGCACTAGGGCACACTGCTTTTTCATTTGCTTTTTGATCATGCATATGCACAACACAGAAAGTGCAACATTCAATTTCATGTGGCAAATTAAAATATACCACAAATGTGAAAAATAACATTGAATTATACCTTCAAGTCTTTGTATTTCTTATGTGAGGATGAAAATAAAATAAAATTTAAAAAGCCACTGTCTCTAGAAAAAAGCTATTTTTTTGTTTTTTATTTCAAAGTAGCCTTCATGCAAGAGATATAAAGTTAATGGAAATTTTTCAATATTTTGCAATTTTGCAATAATAATATATGAGACATCTTCAACATACCCAATTACTGGTACAGAAGTCCTGAAGATTTCTTTGGACAATTCACTGAAGTCCACTGCAACTCTTTACGAAATGTCATTGCATTGTTCACAAAAGTGCTTTTTATCTCTGTGTGAAGAGTGTGTTTACTTTGCAAAGGTAAGTATGAACACAGTACTTCTCAAAGAATGGAGATACAAATCATTAATTATGTCTTTCCACAAAGGCTATAAACGTTTTCTTGAATTACTTATTTTCCACAACTATTTGCGAATTTGTAAAAATAAAATTACTTTTAGAAAAGCTTTTCTCAAAGAAGCAACTTCTTAATGTGTTAATGTCATATACTTATTCAATGCTGCAAAATAGAACTGAAAATAAGGTCTGATGTTTTGTTTTGTGAAACATTGCAATCGTTGTTAATGCACTCCAGGCAGCTCCAATCCTTACTTTAAAATGAATGCACAGTAGGCTGTTCTGCAACATAAGTAATTTTAATACAGCTTTAGTAGCATTTTTAATCTATAATTTAGTAAAATTTCTACTCACGTGGTAAGTCGTCTCTAGTAGTTTTTTGCTGGAAAATAAGTTTGTGGTGAAGCCCATCATGTCATCCACATTATAGAAAATGTGACTTGGGCAAGAGATGGAGCATCTACGGCACCTGGTTTGGGTGAGTTGCTGCTAGGAGAGAGCAGACCATTGTGTATCCCATTGTTGTGATGGGAGAAGAAAATTGAGGAGCTATACATCAGAGACAGAATACCCCAGTAACATGTAGATGTTTGTGATCCATGCATGACAATGGGGGCAATTTAGGTGTTTGCCAAGTATTTCTTGGAAATGGCTGTTAATAGACATATGCCATCAGCAGTACATAAGCTGAGAGCAGGAGGCAGCTGTGATCATACCAAGAAGGAAAAAAGACATAAATGAGAAATGATGACAAGCAAATTCTGTATACCTCAGTGACAAAGCTATTCTGGCTAATAAGGATAAAGACAGCCAAGCCAATTAGGCATCTGTTGTATGTTATCATGGATTTCTCTGTCATAGTGTTAATCCTTACTTATCCTCTTTATTTATTGAAGCTTTTTGTTTTATATTTCTTCATCTTGTCTTATTAATTATTTGGAATTATCTATGCTGCCTGCTCTACATTCCATGAAGGAATATACAATGATCAATTAAATAATACTGAATAAAGACAAATTGCCATTATTAACAATGAGTGCTGCCTGGTTGCACAGTGGTTAGTAGTGCTGCCTGAAAGTTTCAGGAGCCATGGCTTAATTCCTAGCACCATCATTGCAAGCATATATATATATATATATATATATATATATATATATATATATATATATATATATATATATATATATATATATATATTTGCAGTTGGAGATCCACAAAGGGAGAAAAAACGAATCACGTATCATAAAATAGTTTTATTCCTGAGCTTTCAACCCCTGTCAGGGGTCTTCATCAGAGGATAATGCTTAGACTTACAAGAATCAAAGGCAATATATAGCAACACATTCAGTGGGGGGTGGGTGGAGGTGACTAAGTCCGTATGATCAAAGGGGGGGGGGGTGTATCATTAAATTAAAGTGCATATGTCCTTCTTAAGTTGGCATATGCTGGGTTTATGTCCAAGTGTCTGTTGATGGCATTTTCATCTGATAGCCAAGACTCGGCCAACTCTCTGGCGCTTTTTGTACTGGCCTTAAATTTTACTTTCACGTTGTCCCAGTTGAATGTGTGTCCTGTCGATTTAGTATGTGCATATATCAGATAGTGCGTCCTTTCTTCTGACGGCGTTGCGATGTTCCTGTACACGTGTTGAGATTTTTTTTGACGTTTGTCCTATGTATACAGCTGAGCAAGAATTGCATGGAATACTATAAACTGCGTTTCGTGTTTCGGCTGTCGATTTCTTGTTTTTAGCATTAAACAGGACCATGCGCAGATTGTTGGTGGGTTTATGTGCTATTTTGATGCCCCACTTGGTCAGGGTGCGTGCCGTGCCTTCTGACACATTATGGTGGTATGGGAGTGAATGCCAGGTGGGGTGGGGGTTATGATTTACGTCGCTTGTATGCTGATTCCTTTGGCGCCTGCTGTGTAGACTCCGATTAATGAATGATTTTGAGTATCCGTTCGAGGTGAAAAGTTGAAACAGATAGCGTCTCTCATTAATTTTTGTTTCCTTGGTATTACAATGAGTGTGGACTCGTTTAAATAGGGTTTTTACGCAGCTCCGTTTATGAGATACCGGGTGATTGCTGGCGTAGTGTAGAATCTTGTCTGCGTGGCATTGTTTACGGTAAACACTTGTGGTCAAGGTGGCGTCACTATTTCTTTTGATGTAAATGTCCAGGAAATTGATGTGTCGATTATTTTCTTTTTCCATTGTGAACTGGATTGCAGGGAATATTGTGTTAATATGATTGAAGAATTCATTCAGCTGGTTCTTTCTTAATATGACGAATGTGTCGTCTACATAGCGTATCCAAATTTTGGGTGTAATCTGGGATAAAGCTATGTTTTCAAATCGTTGCATTACCAGTTCAGCTAGGAGTCCCGATAACGGTGATCCCATCGGCATGCCTTGTTTCTGTGTGTAATACTTGCTGTTGAAATGAAAGTGCGTTTTTTGGCAAAGTGATATTAGGTGCATTAAGTCTTTGATGGACAGTTTGGTTCTTGTCTCTATGGTGGGGTCACTATCCAGTTTCATTAATAATGTTTCTGTGGCCAGTTGGATCGGGATCATGGTGTATAGCGATATAACATCAAACGAGACCATGATCTCGTCCTCGGCGATGGATACGTCATTCAAGCGCTGTAATGCCGACTCCGCGCTGTTGACAGAATAATCGGAGTCGTCCGTTAAATGTTTAAGTAGTTGGAAAAGTCTTTTTGACAAGTTGTATGATGGTCCGCCTATTAGGCTAACCACTGGTCTGTATTTTAGTGGTGTTTTGTGTATTTTTGGGAGTCCATAAAATTCCGGGCAGTTAGCATCATTGGATTTCATTTTGTGAAAGTTCTGTACATCCAGGCAGTTACCATTTCGGAGTTTTGTCAGAGTATAGTTTATTTTATTCTGTGTGGTTTTTGTTGGGTCGTTATTTAGCTGTTGATAAGTATTAGTGTCTGAAAGCATTTCTTCTATAGCTGTGGTGTATTGTTCTCTGTCTAGGATAACAGTTGCGCCTCCTTTGTCAGCTGGTGTAATAATAATGCTGTTGTCATTCCGTAACGATCTTAAAGCTTTCTGTTCACTTGCCAGAATACGTGTGGTTGGTTGTCTTGTGTGTAGCTGGCTGGCGACGTTGCATCTTATTTCTTGTGCCTGTTCTGTTGGTATTTTTTCAGTTGCTAAGATGTGTTCTAACGAACCGAGGAAGTTCATGTTAGGTGCGTCCTTATAATTGAATTTTAATCCTCTGGAGAGAATATTGTGTTCTGTGGTGGAGAGCCGTCTTTTGGATAGGTTGTGTATTCCGGGTTGGGGGTTGTTCATATATTGATATATATATATATATATATTGTGAAAGATTATGGTCTCTGTGACCCCTTGAACCCTCAGACTATACGTCAGACACCAGGTAAAAGTCCAAATATCAATATTTATTATAATAATAAAGTGCACAAAGCACCCTCCTCTCCACAATACTCAATAATAAATCAATAACAATAAACTCAATCCTCCACTCCCAGACGCGTTGCCACCCTTCCACCCAGCTCAGCTCAACGTCTGGGATTTCCCATCGTCCTTTTATATCCCCTGACCCGGAAGTGTTTCTGTTCAATCAGTCCACAGTTCCTTTTCCCTTCCGGGTCAGGGTAAACAGTCCTTTTCTTCACCCCGGGAGCACGTCGTTCCTTCCTGTCACGTGACCGTGACGTACTCCCGGGTTATAGGGCACATAAGAGTCCACGAGCCCCCTTACAGCGACTCCCAGTGGCCCCCAAGGTATCCAGCAGGGCTGTGTATAAAAACTACATAGTCCATGAGGCCCTGCTGGAACTCGGGGCCCATCCATGCTGCTGGGAGAGCTTCTCCTGGCGGCCTGGGGGTGAGGGCCAGAGTAGAAAGCCGGCAATCCTTCACAATATATATATATATATATATATATATATATATATATATATGGTTGAAATAGTTTACTGTCAAATAAATGCAAAGAGTACGCGACACGTGTTTCGCCCTCATTCTGGGCTCATCAGGCGTACACACTCCACTGCACCCCCTCTCAAGAATCGAACCTCGGATGTCAGCGCCAGAGGCGATGCCCCTAACGTTGCGCCACGGCGTGTGGTTCGTTTATTTGACAGCATGTAGATCGGGGTAATTACATTCACGGCATTCGTAGTCTGTGTCACAATCTGATTGTATGGGTGGTTACCTAACAGGTAACGCTTGTGGTTGGCCAGCAATCTGCTAACATCCGCCATGGTGCCCTCAGTTTGGCCAGCAATCTGCTAACATCCGTCACAGTGCCCTCAGTTTGTGAGGACAAACTGAGGGCACCGTGGCGGATGTTAGCAGATTGCTGGCCAACCACAAGCGTTACCTGGTAGGTAACCGCCCATACAATCAGATTGTGACACAGACTACGAATGCCGTGAATATATATATATATATATATATATATATATATATATATATATATATATATACACAGTCATATGAAAAAGTTTGGGAACCCCTCCCTGCCTGCATAATAATTTACTTTCAGCAAAAAAGATAACAGTGGTATGTCTTTCATTTCCTAGGAACATCTGAGTACTGGGGTGTTTTCCGAAAAAAGATTTTTAGTGAAGCAGTATGAAAAACTGGCTGTGCAAAAATGTGGGTCCCCTTGTAATTTTGCTGATTTGAATGCATGCAACTACTCAATACTGATTACTTGCAACACCAAATTGGTTGGATTAGCTCATTAAGCCTTGAACTTCATAGACAGGTGTGTCCAATCATGAGAAAATGTATTTAAGGTGGTCAATTGCAAGTTATGCTTCCCTTTGACTCTCCTCTGAAGAGTGACACCATGGGATCCTCAAAGCAACTCTCAAAAGATCTGAAAACAAAGATTGTTCAGTATCATGGTTTAGGGGAAGGCTACAAAAAGCTATCTCAGACATTTAAACTGTCTGTTTCAACTGTAAGGAATGTAATCAAAAAATGGAAGGCCACAGGCACAGTTGCTGTTAATCTCAGGTCTGGCAGGCTAAGAAAAATACAGGAGCGGCATATGTGCAGGACTGTGAGAATGGTTACAGACAACCCACAGATCACCTCCAAAGACATGCAAGAACAGCTGCAAATGGTGTATCTGTACATCATTCTACAATTCAGCACAAATTGCACAAAGAACATCTGTATGGCAGGGTGATGAGAAAGAAACCCTTTCTGCACTCACACCACAAACAGAGTCGCTTGTTGTGTGCAAATGCTCATTTAGAGAAGCCAGATTCATTTTGGAACAAAGTGCCTTGGACTGATGAGACAAAAGTTGAGTTATTTGGTCATAAAAAAAAGCGCTTTGCATGGCAGAAGAAGAACACCACATTCCAAGAAAAACACTTGCACCTGCAAATTTGGTGGAGGTTCCATCATGATGTGGGGCTGTCTGGCTAGTTCAGGGACTGGGGACCTTGTTAAAGTCGAGGGTCGGATGAATTCAACCCAATATCAAAAAATTCTTCAGGAAAATGTTCAAGCATCAGTCACAAAGTTGAAGTTACGCAGGGGTTGGATATCCCAACAAGACAATGACCCAAAACACAGTTCAAAATCTACAAGGGCATTCATGTAGAGGGAGAAATACAATGTTCTGGAATGGCCGTCACAGTCCCCTGACTTGAATATCATCGAAAATCTATGGGATGATATGAAGCAGGCTGTCAATGCTCGGCAGCCATCAAATTTAACTGAACTGGAGAGATTTTGTATGGAAGAATGGTCAACAATACCTCCATCCAGAATCCAGGCACTCATCAAAGGCTATAGGAGGTGTTATATTTGCAATAGGAGGCTCAACTAAGTATTGATATAATATCTCTGTTGGGGTGCCCAAATGTATGCACCAGTCTAATTTTGTTATGATGCATATTGCATATTTTCTGTTAATCCAATAAACTTAATGTCAGTGCTGAAATACTACTGTTTCCATAAGGCATGTCAAATATTAAAAGGAAGTGCTACTTTGCAAGCTCAGCCAATGATAAACAAAAATCCAAAGAATTAAGAGGGGTTCACAAACTTTTTCATTTGACTGTATATACAGTGATTCCCCGCCTATCGCGGAAGTTACGTTCCAGACCCACCCGCGATAGGTGAAAATCTGCGATATAGAAAGACCACATTTTTTTATAGTTTAAGCCTTAAAATACCCCTCCCATATGTTCTAAACACATGTAAACACATTAAAACACACTTTGGATACACATATGATACACGGATGTCGGGTTAAAGATATGAGTAACATAATAATAATCATCATCAGTTTTACCTTCTCCTGTATGGTCAAGGTCTTCCTCTGGTGCTTAGGCTCACTGCTACCAGAAGGCTTACAAGATGCAGGATGCTTGGGAGCCATCGTAGGGCTTAAAACAAAACGAAAAGTTCACAAAAGTTTGCTCAGAAAAGTCTGACCACAAGCAAGATACGCGATTCGCCGGGGACCCACACTTGTTGTTCTTGCGAGATTACACCACGTTAGCAGCAGCTAATCAGAGCCCAAGAGAATAAAACCCGCTCTGATTGGTTGAGTCTCCTCTTTCAGCCAATAACGGGCTTTGCAAGAAATCATCTAGGTGCTGTAACGTGAAACTGTTTGTCTGCTGAAAACCATATGCTTTGTTATGAATTGGCTGCAAAGTACACTACAGGTAGGATGTACTTATTTAATTTTTCCGTGATATAGCTGGGGCGCAATAGCTGAACCGCGATAGAGCGGGGGATTACTGTATATATAGGCCTATATATGTATACAGTGAGAAGTTGAGCAAAATGACACCCTTTATTTTGTTTGACTTCTCACTACATTCATAATGGCTAACACGGTACAACACCCTAGTATTACATATACATAGTAAAACCTTTGTTATCCATCACTCGATTAACCGTCATTCTCCATTAACCGTCAGGGCAAAAAAAAAAAACTACTACTGCTGCACAATACACTGCGAGCTATGCTCATTGGAACAACTCTCCCTTTTGCTAGCATGTAGTGTTTTTCCCCAGCACCACATGTTATGCCACATTTTGAAATCACAGTGTCAGTTACATACCTTCAGCTTTAATAATGTTTTGTAGCTTTCTCTTTTGTTATAACTTCTATATGTTGTTATTGCTGATAAGCATACGCATGTGCTGTTGGATCTGTTACAAGAAATTTATATTATTAAACGTTTACGAAACAGCAAAAGTTCTTTAAGTATTTCTTCAATTTATGGAGAAGGAAGAACAACAGTGAACAATATAAAGTGTAATGGTGACAAAATTGCAAAATGTGATGAAAATGGAAACCACTGATGGTAATATTCTTCTGTATTGATGTTAATGTTCTTCTGCATTTTAATTTTCTTTTTAAACTCTGTTATATTATGTTTTGCTAATATATTATGATGCGCAGGCAGCTTGTGATGCACTGTGCGGGACCAGAAAGGGCAGAATGCTGTGTAAGTGACAGGACTGGGTGAAGGGCTTCTGTTCTGAGCGGTGCAGACACACCTCTTAGGAGATGAGCGACAGGAGAAGTTAGGAGAAAAAGGAAGGTACGGCAGAGTATTGAATAGGGAGTCAGGAGACAATAAACAGGAGTGTTTGCGGTATAGAAAAAGACAGAATGTGAGTGGCAGGAGATAATTATTGGAAGGGAAATCTTTCTTTTACTGTTTTGCAGATGTGCTCTGTAGCCCGTATAGCAGAGTATAAGACAGGTCACCGTTTGTTACAGAACGAAGACTCCAAGTAAAATGTAGAAAACTCCAGTACCTCGAAGTTGTATTTGCTTATTACTCTGATCATTACAATATTACATAAATTAATGAACTTTGTTAATACTATGGGTGGCACGGTGGCGCAGTGGGTAACGCTGCTGCCTCGCAGTTGGGAGACCTGGGGACCTGGGTTCGCTTCCCGGGTCCTCCCTGCGTGGAGTTTACATGTTCTCCCCGTGTCTGCATGAGTTTCCTCCGGGCGCTCCAGTTTCCTCCCACAGTCCAAAGACATGCAGGTTAGGTGGATTTGCGATTCTAAATTGGCCCTAGTGTGTGCTTGGTGTGTGGGTGTGTTTGTGTGTGTCCTGTGGTGGGTTGGCACCCTGCCCGGGATTGGTTCCTGCCTTGTGCCCTGTGTTGGCTGGGATTGGCTCCAGCAGACCCCCGTGACCCTGTGTTCGGATTCAGTGGGTTGGAAAATGGATGGATGGATGGATGGATGTTAATACTATATTATATTTTATTAATTATTTTTGTAAATAAATACAACTATTTGCTAAAATAATGTACTGTAATAGATTTTTAAAGTAACTGTTCTGTTAACTGTCTTTTCTTTTATGCAACACGGCCTCAGTGCTAACCCCTGACCGATAAGCAAGGTTTTACTGTGTGAGTATTTAAATATATATATATATATATATATGCTTTGTTGGCCTGAATGGCCTGTTCTATTTTTAATATGTATGTGTATATATATATATATATATATATATATATATATATATATATATATATATATATATATATATATATATATATATATATATATATATATACACAGTGTAACAATAAAGATCACAAGACATTGCGAAGGTTTGGGGCAGCCACCCATATAATTGTTCCCGGCTGCAAAAGTTCTTAATCATCAGGTCCATGTTCACACTATTCAGTCCAAAACAGAACTAACTCAATGTTAACAAGATGGCGGCTTTAAAGGCCATTACAGGAAGTGATGTCATCAGGACCGGAACCGGAAGTGACAACGTTGGCTGCCCCAGAGCTGGCAGGATTTCCCTAGAATGGTCTGTAAGAGATCGAGAGGGAGAATTAGTGCACTTCGCCACCCCCTGGTCCGGCGTGGAATTACATGTATTCGAGCCCTTTAGTTGCCTCCTAAACACGCGTGTGTGACAACAGGTATATATATTTTTTTCCTCTCATTACATAATTACATATAAGTGTCAGAAATTTTGTAGACACTTTTTGGTTTGCCATTTCTGTTAATGAACTCCTTTACGCAAATGTTGATTTTTTTTTTTATTTTATGTGTAAATTAAAGAACTAAGAGAGACTGAAGCAAAACAAGTAAATGAAACATGTCTAGAATTTAAATGTTATTTATCTAAATAATACCGATATTCACTATAACGTACAATTTGGTTACAGGATAGTTGTAATAATAGCTGGTAACTGATCATGGATAAGACCCAGCTGTAATGCTTTAATGCAGACTGTCCCACATTAAGTATCTTTAAATACAAGTAAAAACTAAGGAATGGTCATTTAAAAGTTTAGAAAGTCATGAATCCAATAACATTCCTTGCAAAGGACATTTTCTACTATCTTTTTTTATCATAATTGCAGTCTTTTCATATTTATGGTTCATTGATTGCAATTCACTAGATAAGGAAGCTTGGTAGAGAGTCAGCGCCTTTATTACTGCCATTTGCCTATATTGCTTTTGTACCATAAAGATATCTGATGCTACACAGCAAAATCTGCAGTGTTAAGTTAACAGTTAAAGTGTGCATACTGTATGTAAGAGTGTTTCTGCATATACTTTTTAAAGGGTCATTTTAAGCCTATAAGAGTTAATTTAACATTTCCAGTTTTGCTGTGTAACATCAGCTTTTTTGTGTTTTTCTCGGCACATCATTTTCTTTTTTTTATTGTCAGTTAATTTGGTTTCTAAGAGAGATGCGACAACCAGTCAGTTTATGTATGTTTTCTCAAAAAATGTGCGGGGGCTATAATGGTAAAATCCACCCCACAATTGTGCATAAAGCTAAATGTCTTCAGAACGTAGGAGGAAAACGGAATCACCTTGAAAAAACCCAGATACACACAGAGATAGAGAGAAAAAACAAAGCTCCATGCAGGTGGTGATTGTCCTGATAGTTTAAACAAGTGTACTTGGGTGGGAAGACAGCAGAGAACCACCATATTGCTTTGATGGTTGTTTCATTTTTTTTCTTTTCTTTAGCTTACTGATTATGTGAATAGTAAATTGCAACTTATATAATTACCTCTAATGTCTTTCTTTGGGACTTAAGTATAGTTTAACTTTTCCAATATACAGAAGCAGTACATTCATGGCAAACTGGTATCTTATTTAAACACTAACAGAGCTCTCATGTAGAATTTGTTTCCTACTTTAATATGGTGTCACAGGGCAAAAGCCAAATGCTTGGAGAGTCAACCTGGCAAAACCCCATCTAATTCCAATCAAAAAAGGAAAACAATAAATAAAACACATGCTCAATGGTGCAGTCTGGCTGGGACAATTCTCCTGAACTAGTGCTCTTTTTAAAGGTTGGACTCTTGCTCTTACTCTTAATGGCAGTCATGTCCGCAATGAAATGGCACCTTCTGAGAGTGTCACTTTTTTATTCTGAACTGGCTTCCTTGGTTTTGTTGTCTCAAAGGGTGGTTTCTCTAGGCTGTGAGGGAAAAAGGGGACAACACTCTTAGTGACAGCGCCCCCTCTCGTTCTGGGGTGATACCACATACCTTAGTTGAGCCCTTGAGGCAACCTTCTAGCATGTATTTGTGACAATGGTAATGTAAAATATTTCAAGTGTTGATATTTTTTTTCCTTTACTTTAATTGTGTTTTCTTATAATTACACTGAAAGAGCAGTTTAAAAGTGCTTTTGTTAAACGTGTGGATGAGTGCAGACATTATCCATACTAAAGTATGATCCATTGTATGTTGACTGAAACCATCTTCATACTCAATAGCATCTACGTTTTTCATTAATATGAACTTGTCTTCTTCTTCTTTCGGCTGCTCCCATTAGGGGTTGCCACAGCGGACCATCTTCTTCCATATCTTTCTGTCCTCTGCATCTTGTTCTGTTACACCCAACACCTGCATGTCCTCTCTCACCACATCCATAAACCTTCTCTTAGGCCTTCCTCTTTTCCTCTTCCCTGGTAGCTCTATCCTTAGCATCCTTCTCCCAATATACCCAGCATCTCTCCTCTGCACATGTCCAAACCAATGCAATCTCGCCTCTCTGACTTTGTCTCCCAACTGTCCAACTTCAGCTGACCCTCTAATGTACTCATTTCTAATCCTATCCATCCTCGTCACACCCAGTGCAAATCTTAACATCTTTAATTCTGCCACCTTCAGCTCTGTCTCCTGCTTTCTGGTCAGTGCCACCGTCTCCAACCCATATAACATAGCTGGTCTCACTACCGTCCTGTAGACCTACCCTTTCACTGCTGATACCCGTCTGTCACAAATTACTCCTGACACTCTTCTCCACCCATTCCACAATCCCCATTACTCTGTACTGTTGATCCCAAGTATTTAAACTCATCCACCTTCGCCAACTATACTTCCTGCATCCTCTCCTCACCATTCCACTGACCTCCCTCTCATTTACACACATGTATTCTGTCTTGTTCCTACTGACCTTCATTCCTCTCCTCTCTAGAGCATATCTCCACCTCTCCAGGGTCTCCTCAGCCTGCTCCCTACTATCGTTACAGATCACAATGTCATTAGCAAACATCATAGTCCACGGGGACTCCTGTCTAATCTCGTCTGTGAACCTGTCCATCAACTTTGCAAATAAGAAAGGGCTCAGAGCCGATCCCTGATGTAATCCCACCTCCAACTTGAATGCATCCATCACTCCTACCGCAGACCTCACCACTGTCACACTTCCCTCATACATATCTACAACTCTTATGTACTTCTCTGCCACTCCAGGGGCACCCTGTTATATGCTTTCTCAAGGTCCACAAAGACACAATGCAACTCCTTCTGGCCTTCTCTAAACTTCTCCATCAACATCCTCAGAGAAAACATTGCATCTGTGGTGTTCTTTCTTGGCATGAAACCACACTACTGCTCACTAATCATCACCTCACTTCTTAACCTAGCTTCCATTACTCTTTCCCATAACTGCATGCTATGGCTCATTAATTTTATTCCCCTGTAGTTACTGCAGTCCTACACATCCCCCTTATTCTTAAATATCAGCACCAGTACAGTTCTTCTCCACTCCTCAGGCATCCTCTCACTTTCCAAGATTCCATTAAACAATATGGTTAAAAACTCCACTGTCATCTCTCCTAAACACCTCCATGGTTCCATAGGTATGTCATCCAGACCAACGGCCTTTCCATTTTTCATCCTCTTCATAGCTGTCCTTACTTCCTCCTTGCTAATCCGTTACACTTCCTGATTCACTATCTCCACATCATCCAACCTCTTCTCTCTCTCGTTCTCTTCATTCATCAGCCTCTCAAAATACTCTTTCCAGCTGCTCAACACACTCTCCTCACTTGTGAGTACGTTTCCATCTTTATCCTTTTATCACCTTAACCTGCTGCACATCTTTCCCAGCTTGGTCTCTCTGTCTAGCCAATCGGTACAGGTCCTTTTCTCCCTCCTTAGTGTCCAACCTCTCATACAACTCATCATACGCCTTTTCTTTAGCCTTCGCCACCTCTCTCTTCACCTTGCATCTTATCTCCTTGTACTCTTGTCTACTTTCTGCATCTGTCTGTCTATCCCACTTCTTCTTTGCCATCTTCTTTCTCTGTATACTCTCCTGTATTTTCTCATTCCACCACCAGGTTTCCTTTTCCTCCTTCCTCTTTCCAGATGACACGCCAAGCACCCTTCTTGCTGTCACCCTTACTACATCTGCTGTAGTTTCCCAGCTGTCTGGTAACTCTTCACTGCCACCCAGTGCCTGTCTCACCTCCTCCCTAAACTCAACCTTGCAGGCATCCTTTTTCAACTTCCACCATTTGATCCTTGGCTCTGCCCTCACTCTACTCCTCTTCTTGATCTCCAATGTCATCCTACACACCATTATCCTATGCTGCTTAACTACAATTTCCCCTGTCACCATTTTGATCCTTCAGATCAGCTCTTCTGCATAGGATGTGTGAATCTTCCTCCACTCTTGTACGTAACCCTATGTTCCTCCCTCTTCTTAAGATACTTATTCACCATAGCCATGTCCATCCTTTTGGCAAAATCCACTATTCTCTGACCTTCTTCATTCATCTCCTTGACACCATACCTACCCATCACCTCCTCGTCTCCACTGTTCCCTTCACCAACATGCCCAATGAAATCCACTCCAATCACCACTTTCTGTCCCTTGGGTACACTGTTCATCACTTCATCCAACTCACTCCAAGAATCTTCTTTCTCACCTATTGCACACCCAACGTGTGGTGCATATGCACTAACAACATTCATCATCACACCTCGAATTTGCAGAATCATAATCATTACTCTGTCTGACATACTTTTCACCTCCAAAACACTCTTGACATACTATTCCTTCAGAATAACCCCTACTCCATTTCTCCTCCCATCTACACCATGATAGAACAATTTGAATCCACCTCCAATCCACCTGGCCTTACTCCCCTTCCATTTAGTCTCTTGCACGCACAATATATCAACCTTCCTTCTTCTCCATCATATCTGCTAACTCTCTCCCCTTACCAGTCATACTGCCAACATTCAAAGTTCCTACCCTCAGTTCCATTCTCTTTAATTTCCTCCTCTCCTCCTGCCTCCGGGACCAGCACAAAGAAACATGAACTTGTAATTTTTTGTAAATAAGGGTCAAATTGTTAAGTAAGTAGATTCTTTATTGAATCCTCATCCTGGCTAAATTAATTTTAGTTCCTATATATAAAAATAAAACAACATTTCTTAAACTGAGATATACTATACTGAATATTACAAATTTTAACAGTTTAAAATCATATAATAACTTAAAAATTTCTCCTTTTTGTTAATGATCAAATTAGTGTTTTTATGTATTACACTTTTCATACCATGTACCAGTAAGGAGCATAAAAAAATAAAATACAAAATAGCATTTTTAAAGTTCTGTACACCATAATGTTGGCTTTAGTATATTTATATAATTTCAATCTGGAATTTCCTGCAAAGCTCCAAGTTGTCCTTTGTTTGAATATGTATGTAGACAAAACCTCTATACTATGAAAAGAACAGAATAATTAACCTCTTGGCTGTGGCTATTACTCTGAGTGTTTTAATTGCAGAACTTTGGAGTAATTAGTAAACAAACTGGCAAGAAAAAAGATGTAATGAAAAGAATCACATAAGTAACCCATAAGAACAAAACTCTTTCCAAGTACAATTATCATACCACTGTAGAGGGCAAGAAAGAGCAAAAGACTGAAAATGCCTACAATGCTGACATTAACAGTGGTCACAAAAGAAATGATAAAGGTTCACCCATGGATGTTTACTGAAGCATATATCAGAGAATGGCCATGTAAAATGCTGCCTGAAAATCTATACCCAGTAATGTGAATTTAGCTGTATCACACTTAAAAGAGAAACTGTTAAGAGGCTTTACTGTTACAGTTCTTGAGCTTCTTGTACCCCAAAACTGGTAGAGCTGAGGGTGGAAATGCTTTATAGTCATTATCCTGTCCTATGTTTTTAAGGAGTTACAGCCATACTAAAAATAACATAGCCCTATTAACCATGGCATTAATATTAAGACATGAAAATATGTTATTAAAAGAAGGGTTAGTGCTAGGGTTACATTTAGTGTAAGGATACATGTAGTGTCTTTTAATGAGGCTTTCACTCTAATATAACAACAGCAGAAGGATGCACGTACGACAGCACGATTGTATAATGATTTTTCAGTGGAGCCTTTAGCAATTGTATGCTAATTTCAAGAGATTTGGAGGCATGTTCTAGGCACAGAAGTGAGACGCCTTCAGGCCTTCCATAAATGAGGTTCATTTTATACAGGAAGATGTCTGCTATTTTATTTTCTTACTATTACTTTGCTGTAAAAATTGCCAATTTCAGTTCAAGTACTTCATAGCCCTTTATAAAGGCAGGTAAGTTACAGAATATGCTAGCCATTTAATAAATAGCTGTACCCGCACATTGCCTTTCTTTTTGTGTTTGATTGACTGAGCTGACCAAACAGCCTGTTATATAAAGTGATAAAAACATGGCGAAAAAGGCTGTGAGACTTTGGGAAAAATCTCAACGTTTTACACCTCCCTGAATCCAAAAATACAATTTTTGGAATTACTGTATGTCTTTGTGTCAGTCTGTGTGTGTGTGTGTGTGTGTGTGTATTTAAACACAATAACTTGAGTACACCTTCAGTTAGGTCAACCAAATTTTGCATACAAGTATTAGATAGATAGATAGATAGATAGATAGATAGATAGATAGATAGATAGATAGATAGATAGATAGATAGATCTTTATTGTCATTGTCACTTTTACAAAGGAACAACGAAATTGAAGGTGCAATCGACTCAGTGTGAGGAATAAGAGTTAAAAAGACAAGAAGACAGAATATAATAACAAACCGAATAGTAATAAATATACAAATTGCACTTGTTGACTTACGGTCTATATTGCACATTGGAAGAATAATATGGAGCAGTTTTATTTTGATTTTGAGTTCAGGGCCATGATTGCTTTCGGATAAACAGATTTCTATCAACTTTACCTTTTATTCATGCAGCTGCAGTTCAATATTGTTCAATATTTTATTAATTTGATCTCATTTGTTGTTGATGGTTCTTCAATGTACATAATATAAAATATAATCATTGTCTTGCGGTTTACTCCTCAAATATCCATCCCCATATCTGAACATACGAGACCAGTCATGATTTTTTTTTTTTTTGTGGCTTATGTTTACTTTTCTTTTTTTGTGCCCTTTTTGTTTATCTTAAATTATCATTTTTCTAATGTTTATTATAGTGTGGCACTGTGGCACAGTGGTAGCACTGCTGCCTCACAGTAATAAAAACAGGGTTCCTGTCCTGGGTTCTCCCAGTGTGGAGTTTGCATGTTCTCCCTGGTGCTCCAGTTTCCTCCCACAGGCCAAAGACATGCAGGTTAGATGGGTTGGCCATAGTGTGTGTGCGTGTGTGTGTCTGTGAATGTGTTCACTCCCTGCGATGGACTGGTGCCCTATCCAGTGGATTGTTCCTGCCTTGTGCCCTATGCTCCTGGGATAGGCTTCAGTCTACTGCAATCTTTCTTAGGATTAAGCAGGCTTAGAAAATGGTATGGTATGTTTATCGCGATTGTGTCTTTTTAGAACATTATTTTGTTTAATAATTATTTAGTTCACATATATGATGTTTTCTCTAGTTTCCTTGCGATGGTGCTTTGTAGGTGAAACCCACAAGACGTCAGGCCACCATGATGTGACCACTGAAGGACCACCCTCTTCCATTATATTCAAATCTGACAGTAGATCCTTCCTGTTGTGTCTGCTACGGAAAAAACACACGAGACCAGCTGCTTCTCCAAACTCCAAAAACTCTTTACTCACACCTGTTTTCTTACAGTGCACATCCTCCAATTGTCACAGAAGCAAATCAACAGCCAATCCCATCTGTGTATTCTAATGACCCTCCCAACATCACATTTGTCCCCCTCCCAAAAGAGAAGAAGAAAAAAACAAAATTATCTATGTACTAAAAGGTAGTCACATAGTCTTGCAAATAGGCTGGTTGTTGTCGAACCCTAGGAGGCCAAGCGGCTGCAGCAACAATCTCGTCTGAGTGTGTTGGCAGGTCAGCCGGAGCTGGACAGAGCCTTCCAGGTGAAGTAGGAGCAAAAACAGTAGAGGGGGTCATATTTCTGTCCTCCAGACATGGCTGAAAAGTTGAAACAACTGTTTGTGATGATGGTGGCATGGGCAAAAGAACTTTCCTGAGGCAGCTAGCATGCCATCTGGAACCATCCTCCAGTAAAAAACTTAAAGGGCCTAAACAGTGCGTAACACGAATTGGTGCCGACCAAAAGGGCAACAACTTATTATGTTGTTGGGGTCTTCTAACACGTACCCAGTCATGCAATTGTATGTGTTGAAAATGGGCATGGCGAGTTTTATCCTCTCTCTGTTTTGTTCTGGCTTGTTTACTGTTAACTGAGGCTTGTAAAGCTGAGGGAAGTTTGGTCATTTTTGTTATTCTTTGGGTGGTATAAATAAATTATTGTTTTATAAAGATTCCTTGTGTACTCTTAAATCACTGATGTTTCATTACATTGAGATATATTTGATATATTTTGTGACATTTAAAACTATTTGAATTTTAAAAGCCTATTCCCGATTTTGGGGGCCTGGATAGGCCCAATGCCTGCCTATAGAGTTGGGAGGTCATGCTGCCTAAGATTAGGTTCTCTTCTAGGCAGTCTAGGGGGGCCTGGATTGATGTTTTATTGGTGATTTAGAGGCCTTACACCATTTTTCTATTTTATGTACTGCTCCATTACAACAGGCAGAAGCAAAAGTCAGAACCAGCAAAACAAAAACAAAAACTCCAACAAACTGAATGAACCATTGCTGAAGCTATCACTCTCACCTCACTATAATGGCAGTCAGCGGTCCCAGCAGTAAGAATGTCAGGGTGGCCCCGTCTCTTACACTTCCACCCACAAGGCACAAGGAATGGAGGAATATTTAAAGATACATTACATAAATACTAACAATAAATACACAGAAAACACATAAAATAATTAAGACAAAATACTTTAAGAATAACAATAAAAAGGAAAATAAACCCTGGCTGTAACACAACACAGCTGTTTTCTGCAAAGACATAGTTAAAGTTTATAATCAGTTGAACCTGTCATTTTACCTTCTTGAGTAAGTTTTTTTGTTTTTTAATTAACTCACATTCCTTAACTTCTTTATATACATCTTCATAAGAACATAAGACTAGAAAAGCAACATGACATCATTCAATCCATCAAGCATGTTTGGTTAGATAATGGCTAAATTATCCTAACATATCATCCAGATATTTTTAAAAAGTTGTCAAGGCTTCAGCTTCAACTACATGACCCTTTAGTGTGCTCCAGATTCCCATAATTCTTTGCATGAAGAAGTGCTTCCTGGCTTCAGTCTTAATTTCCACTGGTGTCCTTAAGTGTTCCTAATTTACTTGGAATAATTGTGTTGGTTGTAATTTACCAATGTTTTTGAGAATTTTGAAGACCTAAATTAGTTTCCCACATAGTCTCCTCTGCTCAATTGTTTAACTCCCTGAGCCTATTAGAGTAGGACATGATGTGACAGGGCATGTCACAAGATGATTTTACGGTGTTATTTTATTGATTTCATTTAATTTTTAGCACTTACTGGGTGGTGGTTTTTATTGTGTTGCACATGACAGCCTGTGATTGCTGATTCTAAATGTCAATGGCATGGTGATTAGGAAACAGTCAGGAGTTGCTGGCTTAAACAGATGAGGGGTGAGTGTAGGAGGGGAGGAAATAAATGAGAAAGAGTCATCATTCATTAGAAGGAGGACGTCTGAAGAGGTATTCTTTGAGGAAGTCAGAATGTGCAACATTGGTGCTGTTGAGCATTTGTATAAAGCGAGCTGAGGGCTGGTGCAAACCGTTTGAGTTTACTGACCTGCTAAATGAAAGCAGACACAATTTTGGGAGTCCACAGGGAGACTTTGCACAGAGGAGAGGGGATCTAAAGAACAGAGCATTTGAATGGGGCAAGGCACCCTTAGGGAGATGGCAGCTCCGGAACTGAATTAATTGTGACTGTTTGTGTCAGTGATGACTGATGAAGGTGGCATATAGTCCATAAGGTGAGCTGTGCCAGAATGGGATTGTGGTATAGCGAGTTTGTGGCACAGAAAAAGGCGGCTGATTTTTAAATAAATAATGAACTGGCCGGCTCATGCAGCTGCAGGAGGTTGGTGAGGTAATTGGGGTAAAATGCACTTGCACATGAGGGTGTCATCTGTCTCAATTGCTTCGTTGGCTTTCTGCGCTGTGTGATTAAGGTGCTGCACCCACGTAAGCATGAAAGGGTGGGTTGGCACAAGGGAGAAAAAAAAAATAGAACAAAAAAGAAGGAACCGAATGAGAGCGATGAGAGCAGCATTGGGAGGAGAGGCAGGACGAGCCAGCCAGCCAATGTGGGGAAAAAGCAGCGTGGTTGTAGGCCCTGCGAAAGAGCAAAGGATCAGCGTTCTAGAGGCGGATTGTCCCCACTAATTGTCTGGAAAAGTGGGTACGATTGAGGCAGAGTACTTACTCTCCAGAGATTCGAGTCACGCCAGAGCAAGCGAGAAGGATGACATGAGGACAACTGACCACAAGTGATCTGGCTGATGCCGCTCGAGGCAGCCAAGATAGGGGTCGGGTTGGTGAGGACCAAGGCTGCTGATGTCTCCTTAAGCTGAGCGAGTAATGGATGAGCTGGTGGGAGATGAAGAGGGAGTTGTGCTGGGCTCATTTAAGAGTGAAAGGAACATTGCCCCAATGAGTGTTTGGTTTTACTCTTATTTTTATTCTGGATTTTAACTTCATGGACTTTCACTGTTTTAAGAGGATTATTTATTTGTTTATATATTGAATAATTTTGAACACCGCACAGTTTTTGGAATAGTGTTTGTTTGTTTTGGGATTGTTCTAATAAAAGCACTTTTGCACTTTTATGTAGCTGCTCCTTGCTTTGTGTGGGTGTCCTCATCCGCTGGCTCATCCCTCAGGTACGTTATTGACGGTGGTGGGTTCAAGAGGCTCTTGGGATGCAACTGGTAGTGTGGAGACAACCCATGCTATCACAGGGATCGGAAATAATGAGGGGAATATGTCTTGAAAGGATTTTAAAATATTTTAGTTATTTGCAACTTCACGATACTGTGGGATATTTTGTTTGTGCTTTAAATGAAGGTATATTTGATGACTTAATTTTCTTGGAATATGCACCGTTTGGACTTTATTCTTGGTTGAAGACAATAAATATTGCACTTTTGCACTCAAAGCTGGTCTGTGTTCTCACTTGCTACTGGTTCATCTGGGTCTATGAAGTATTAGGTGCCCTAGTAAGGGACAATGCCATGAGCTGCTGTCACAGCACATCACACAAGCTCTTCAGTCGTTTGATACACTTGGCTGCTCACCTCTGTACAGCATAAAGTGTTGCTGTATCTTTTTTTTGTAGTTTTGTGATGAGAACTCAAAACTCCAGATTCTGTCTCACTACTGCATTATATATATAAATAGCATAATGTCTCTTGATTTATAGTACTGGGAGATGTTGTGTGGCCAAACTTATTATGGTAGAGATTCTCTCTATTAAAAAAATAGAGGCTATTCCTAAATTATTCCATTTTTTATTTTATCTGCAAACTATTACTGCTACTTTTACTTTACAAAAAATACATTTAAATATAAGATTTTAATTTTATAGAACCAACTAACACGATATCAGCCTTTTAAGAAAGTATAATACACTTTGAAGTTTTATACATTCTAACCACATATGACTGATTGCATCAAAAAAGTTGAAATTTGTGACCATGCAGCGAAAATCACTGCCTTTTCACTTTATCTATCACAGCTGAGATATGATTAAATCAGAAAAATCCACCGTTTATGGAATGACCCCATTCGGCACTGAGCACTCCTTTTGGGCTTCAAAACAGTCTTCTAAACTGCATGTTTCCTGAGTGATAAAGTACATCATTTCATTCAGAAAATAGCCTCTCTTTTTGCACCTTTTTTATTCTTTGTGAGCTACTTTTATGGTTCACCATCATGATCATTGTAATAAACTTTAAATATATATGAAAACATTTTAATGGCCTGAACCATCGCCCTCTTACCCAGGCCCACAAAGGACTGATAGAGAGTATTCTCACTGCAAGCATCACTGTCTGGTATGGGAACACCACACAGGCAGAGAGGAAGGCTTTGCAAAGAGTCATAAAGACTGCGGAGAGGATCATAAGGACAAAACTTCCTTCCATCGCTGTCGGAAAAGAGCAGAGGGAATTATCAGGGACTCACTCCATCCAGCTCACTCTCTGCTCAGACACAAACACTGTACGAGACACAGCAGAGCGGACAGCATCATCACTCACAGTACAAGGTTTTTCAATAGCTGCTTCCCCGCCACAGTCAGACTGATGGCAAAACAAAATTACTGAACATGTGCAATAACCCCACACTACCTCACTGCACTTGTCATGTAAATGATGAGTGATAAATGTGCAAACTTTTAACTGTGCAATATCTTCAATATAATTGTATTTTTTGTTAGAGATTACCACCTTTTTGTATAGTGTTGGTATAATTCATATTATTTATTATATTGTTTTATTGTTTATTTTTTTTAAATGTTTACTATGACTCTGAAAGAGCTCTGCACAAGAATTCCAATGTGCTTTGACTGTTGGTTTTATGCACAAATGGCAAATAAAGAATCTTGAACCTTGAACCTTTAAGTTCTTTGACCTTACTTATGAAATTGACTCCAGTTCACTTATTGACATAAACTGAACATACTCTCCTTTTAGTTCATTTTCGTTTTCATCAATGTAAAAATGGCTGTACCGTAAAGTCAAATGCTACAGTAGTTCCATACTAGTTGCCCAGTATTCTCTTCCTCTGGCTCATTGTGTGACACTGAGAAAGTCATTTAATCTGTTGGTATTACAATTATTAAAACAAACTAGAAAGAATAAAGAAGATAACTGTATAAACAGCTGTAAACAAATTACTGACCTTGTAAGTCATTCTGGATAAAGGTGTCAGCCAAATACATGATATACGTACATAATGGTGATGCATCTCAATCAGAAAATATCTGGCAAAACTGCAATTAGTTTGACTGAAAATGTGCAAACGGTGGTAGGAAAGTTTTTAAAACAAATTAATAAATGGCGCATGCACAGGCTTTTAATTTCAGTGGCGACTATAATTCAACTCAATGTGAAACGGTGAGGATGCATTTATTAATGTTCCCTTAATTGATATGGATTTGCTTTGTCTCACTGCATTCCAACTGGGAAAAAGTAGTAACAGAAAATTGAATAAGGGATGAAAAATCTATTTATTTATTTTCTTAATACAGGCTCATGAGGAGTTCAAGTCTACCTCCGGATCAATCCTGAATCTGTATCAGCTACAGGGCATCATCAGGCACCTAGTGTTTTATGTTGGTCAGACATGCAAGTAACAACAATAGCATTTATTTCTACAGCACATTTTCATGCACAGGATGTGTCTCAAAGTGCTTTAGAAGAGTGGCTCCCAAACTCGGTCCTGGGGACCCACTCTGGCTGCAGGTTATTGTTCCAACCAACTTCCATTTTTCATTGGACACTTAGTCTAATTAAGTGAGTCATTATTTCCCAGTTGCTGTGTTTTGGAGTCAATGTAGAAATTACAAACTAAGTTTGGAAGATTTTTATTAAAATGTAATAAGCAGTTATATGGGGAATTTGCAGTTATTTTAGTCTTTACCAGTATTTTCAACCTAATTTTCATTCTGCTTTTCCAGTAGTTTTGGTTATTTAATTGATTATTTACTAATTAGCGGGACTGACACTGAAGTCGTTGCAGCATTCATCATCCTGGGTGTCTGCTATGCTGGTGTCACTGTTAAGGTTAAATGAAGAGAGCAAACTACACAGGAAAAGGGGAAAATAATAGGAAAACAACAAAAGGGTGCTAAACATTTATAGCTTTAGAAAAAAATAGAAATATTTCTAAATGTCTTATAAATGTAAAAAAAACATACTGTTGTGTTTTTCTGAATGCAGAATAAGAGAAGAGTAAAAAAGACCAGCTAATTAAATGAGATCAGTTGTTATCGATTATTATCACTGATTGTGAATCTGGTTGGAATAAAAACCTGCACCTACAGTGGGTCTCCAGGACCGAGTTTGGGAACCACTGCTTTAGAAGATGTCAAAGAAATAGATGCCAGACCAGAAAAACAAAATAAAATTGGGTAAAATTAAAAATGAATAAATAACAAAAAAGTCAATCAATAGGGACTTAAATCAAATAGATATAATTAATAAATTGTCAGAATCCTTATACAAAGTTTAATTTTTAAGCCTCTAAAAATGACTAACATGGCAAGGTTGTATGGAAATATACAAAATAAAATATACAAAATTAAAAACACCAGATAACCTGATGAAACAAGCAAAATCAGCAGGGGTTCCAATGCCAAAAAAATTACCCAGCCACCACTGCTCATTCAGCCTAATATAAATTAACTTATTATTTTTAGAAAAATAGTTCATATAGTAAATAACACATTGGAAATAATAAAAGAATTTAAAACATTAGAATGTTAACATTAAAGAGAAAGTCCATCCAGTGAAGTCCATGTCCAGTTTTGCAGCCTCCATTCTTAACTGCATGCAGAAAAAAAGTGCAGACTGGGAGTAGTGGAGTAATGTGCCACTGCAAAGAACCAAAAAAAAAAATTAAAACAAAATATTGAACTGCCAGTTTTAATTTATTAAAACATACATATGTGGCAGAGTAAGCAAAGGCCAAATTAAAAAAAAAAAATCAAGCCTATTTCAATCAGCAGAGCATTCCATAATTTGGGGGCGTAAGTTCTGAAAGCCACCTCACCAGTTCTTTTGTACGTATTGAGCATCCCATTGTTGGAGGATCTCAGATTGCGGGGTGGAATAAAGAGTGTGAGACATATGATAGAGACTGTTATAAACGATCAATAGTATTTTTAAATTGATCCTGAAGGATATCGGCAGCCATTGTAATGAAGTTAAAACTGGTTAAATAGGCTCAGTGTTTCTTTTGTTGGTTAACATTCTGGCTGTTGCGTTTTGAACTACCTGAAGCTGATTTATGTCTTTCTTAGGTAATCCTCACATTAGTGCATTATAGTAATCTAGCCAGCTAAAAACAAAAACATGAATTAATTTTTCTGCATCCCGACATTTAAGTAGAAATTTCTCCTCCCATCTACACCATGATAGAACAATTTGAATCCACCTCCAATCCACCTGGCCTTACTCCCCTTCCATTTAGTCTCTTGCACACACAATATATCAACCTTCCTTCTCTCCATCATATCTGTTAACTCTTTCACCTTACCAGTCATACTGCCAACATTCAAAGTTCCTACCCTCAGTTCCACTCTCTTTACTTTCCTCCTCTCCTCCTGCCTCTGAACACATCTCCCCCCTCTTCTTTGGCCAACAGTAGCCCAATTTCCACCAGCATCCTGTTGGCTAACAGTACTGATGGCGATCATTGTTAACCCAAGGCTCGACTGATCCGGAAAGGAAATTTTAATTGTTGTCCGCATATTAATTTGGCAAAATTTTTACACCGGATGCCCTTCCTAATGTAACCCTCCCCATTTATCTGGGCTTGGGACCAGCTCGAAGAAACACACACTGTTTTGTGCATCCCCTGTGGCTGGTTTACATATTAAATAAACAGTACTATTAGAATAATCAAAATGTTACTGTTTTTAGCTTGTATTTAGTTTTATAAAATAGTCTTCCTCAGAGTCACTATGTGTGATGATTTGGGAATGTATTGAGACTAATTTGTACTTCTTTTAATTCACCTAGAATAATGCCTTTGTAAGTTTTCCCCCTTTGCACATGTCTTTTAAGGAGAAGGCGGGAGGTGTGCAGGCAGAAGGTTGTCAGGTAGACACCCAAACACTTTCTTACTGTCCCCTCCTGTCACATATCATTTGGATCTTGTTCTGCCCTCCTGTCTTTATGACCTGGAAACACTGACCATGTAATAGTTACAAAATAGAAAGGACAGGGTAAATAAAAACTGAACATTTGCTTTTTTCAGTACTCTAGCATTGTGCTTTAGTTTTTATGAAGTTTTTTTAGTTATACTGCTCAAGGTTTAATGTTTTAACTTTTATTTAGTTATTTTTCAGATTCATCTGCTTGATGCTCTGTTGGATTACCTGGGGCAATGATTACTAATTTTTAAGTTGCAGACTTTAATTAAAATATAATGGCTATCTCCTTCTATCATACCTCTAATATTTCATTACTATAAAGTGTAAGACCAGAAGGAATCAGTATGCTCATTGTGCTCAGACTAAATTAGTTCCTGGCTCTGATATGCGAGGAAATGTGGTCTTAGTAATCATTTGTAGTCTCAGTTGATGTTGTTGTGAACCCATGCAGTGTCTGCGTAAAGACATATTTCACTGTATCTGTGCATCATATGATGAGTATGATTACTGCTATTTATATGTAACATTAGGCTGATTATGTTATCAAGTCACCATTTGGATTGTGGTTTTCCAAATTGGCAGTGCCATTTTATGTTTCATGGGCACTGAATCAGAAGCTGGCTTAAATAACCAGAAAAGCCCTAAAATATATCAAAAACCACAAGATATATTAGACAAGCATAGAAAAATACAAACAAAATGCTCAAAATGGTAAACATATGCAAGAGGAGATGACTAAAAGGCAATCCTTATTACTCAAAAAAATGATTATTTTTTTCACTTTTGTACAAAAAAAATTTAATAAGGTCTTCTTATTTCTGAAAATAATACTTTTTTAGGGGAAAGTCTTGCTGTCTCAGTTTGAATGAGATTTAGTGAAAATGCATTATTTGTTCCTTACGAGTTGTCATATAGTGGGAGTAAGAAAAATATTCTTACTTTTTTTGAGTTTTTTTAGCCATAATATTATTTGGTTTCCAAGTATCTTTAAAAATAAACCTGACTTTAAAAGCTCATCATAGCACTCAGAGTTAGTCACAATTTTTGAACTTCAGTGTCATAACCTGATATTGACTGTTCAGAGTGAAATAATTGCCTTCTTTTCCAGTACATCAAAAGCCAAATTATATTAAATAAAAATACTATTAAACTGTTAAAGCAGGCAGAACTCGCACAAAGGTTTTTCCTATTTAAATGTTATAATATATGCCATTAATGCTCTTTCAATTGAAAAAGGTGTTATTTAAATCAAATTTAATGGATATCTGGTCAAAAAGAAAATGAAACAAAGTGCAGGTTTGCCATCTCACTGCTCAGGAAGATGAATGTCGGCTCTTCAGAGCTCAAAATACACTGCAAAAAAAAAAATAAATAAATAAAATCTAAAGAAATTTCTGCTAGTACAAAGTTTTTATATCAAGCAATTAAACCCTGCTTACCTTATTGTAAAATTGATTGACTTATCAGGAAATTTGTATGTAAGATTATTTGGCTTATTTTAAGATATCTTCTCAAGTAAATTTTGCTTACCTTATTGGCAGATTTTTTTAAAAATAAAATAGTTGTTCTGCTTTTATGTTGTAAAAACATCCGTGAAAATCTATAAAGACAAATGGCTGATAATTTCCAAATCCAGGTATGTAAATCTTATTGTGTCACACCCAAGAAGACTCCAGGCTGTAATCGCTGTCAAAGGGGCTTTAACTAAGTACAGAGTTCAGGGTTGCCAGGTCCATAAAAATATGATAGCCCAAGGAGAGCTTAAATATTGAAAATTTGCCAAAACAAAGTGCCACATACCTGAGGCAGACAAAATGGCACACCAGAAAGCGGTGCAAGAGTGAGAAGGTTTAGATATATACCATCGATAGAATTGGAATATACCATCACACACCAGGAGGAGGATGTTGTGTCAGAGATCACACAAAACCAGTTACTCCTCCAAACTCCAAACTTTTACAACCAATCCCATCCGTGTATTTGAATGACCCTCCCAACTCCACTTCCCAAAAGAGAAAAAAACGTATCTATGTGATAAAGGCAGTCACATAGTCTTGCAAATAGGCAGGTCATTTTCAGGCCCTAGGAGGCCAGGCGGCCACAGCAAAAATTTGGTCCGAGTGTGGCTGCAGTTCTGCAGGAGATGGAGTGAGCCTTCCAGGTGAAGGAGGATCAAAGACAGTAGAGGGGGGTGGTACAGGAAGGCTTGGGTTCTGAGGCTCAGATAGATTTGGATTTTGAGTAACCATATTCCTATCCTCCAGATGTGGCAGAAAAGTTGCTGGCATGGGTGAAAACACTTTCCTGAGGCAGCTAGCATTTCATGTGGAACCATCTTCCAGTAAAAAAGTTGAAGGGCCTGAACAGCATGTAACACGAAGTGGTGCTGTCCAAAAGGGCAATAACATGTTATGTCTTTGGGTTTTTTTTACACGTACCAAGTCATGCAATTGTATCTGTTAAGAACGGGCATGGTGAAATTTATCCACTCTCCGTTTCATTCTGCCTTGCTTACTATTAACTGAAGCCTGTAAAGCTGAGAAAAGTTTGGTAATGGGGTAAGTGCTCAATGTGTCCAAAACAAGCTGCAGCTCCCATCCCATCATCAAGGAAGTTAGAGAGTCACCTGTGGTAGAATGTTGGGTTGCTCAATAATGAAGAAGAATTTGCAGCAGTGCTGTGTGGAAGGGGAAATCCCTGGGTTAGATGTGCACGTACACAGTTTTTTAAACCACCACTTGTCTATGGGTGATAGAAAGCAGTACGAATATGTTTCAATCCTCCTTCCAATAGTAACAACTGAAACTTATGTGAGGTAAACTGTGGGCCACTGCCTGTGTTGATAACATGAGGCAGTCCCCATCGAGCAAACAAATGACCTAGAATGTCTATTACAACTTTTGATGTAATGGAGCCCACAGGAAAAACTTCAGGCCACTTCAAATGTAAATCATAGACCACAATAAGAAACCTCTGGTGATGTGGAACATCTTGCAGTTCTCTACAAATGTCAAGCTGGAGATGTTCTCTTGGAGGAGAAGACCAAACCAAATGCTGAAGAGGAGAGGGGCGTTGA
The DNA here is from genome assembly GCF_900747795.2 of Erpetoichthys calabaricus. NCBI lineage: Eukaryota > Metazoa > Chordata > Cladistia > Polypteriformes > Polypteridae > Erpetoichthys > Erpetoichthys calabaricus. The sequence continues at coordinate 38,626,088 of NC_041399.2, forward strand.
CAAACCTGTCTTACCACTCAAAAGGCAGGCTTCACATTCACAGACAAGAGCGTTGATGTCCTGATCAATACCCGGCCACCATATCTGTTTGCACATTGCTGCTTTACCATGACAATGCCAAGATGTCCCACATGTGCCCCCAGAGTGGTTCTGGAATGCAGTAATTATTCCAGAAAGACAAGTCATTTTTCACTTTAAAGTAAGGCTCCAGATCAGGGGACATTCTGGAAGGCCATCCGTTTGTGATTGGAGGTATGAAGGGTTGTGAAAAGGGGGGAATTTTTGGAAATTTCTTGCAGCAGGGGACACAATATCTTGAAGGGGAGAGTGCAGTAGCTACCTTCGTTTCTTAGTGTAATTCTGCATCTGTTTGCACAGTTATTGATTGTGATAGCAAGTCAGCCACTGCATTTTCTCTTCCAGAGTAAATTGGAGAGCAAAATTGTACTGGTACAGACGATCGGCCCATTTAAAAATTAGTAAAGGATGGTGGCCATTGCCACTGGTGGGCAGCAAAGTTGTAAGGGCCTGATTTTCAGTACGGAGTGTCAATCATCTGACATACAAATAAACATGCCAACGCTCACAGGCCCAGACACATGCTAAAGCAACAGGACGTCCATATCCATCTTGCACCAATTGCAGAAGAAGAGGCATCACAAGTCATAAACGTGGGGTTGCTGATATTGAACTGTACCAGCACTGGGGGTGAAATGAGTTGTTTCTTATGCAAATAAACTACTTGGAGGAATGAAGCAGACCAGTCCCACGGTGTACCTTTCTGCAGCAGTTGTTATAGTGATGCAGCTGTTGATGAGTAAAAAATAAGTGGACAAAAAGAGAAAGGTAGTATGCTGTCATTCCCAGTAATGAAGCTAATTCAGATGCAATGGATGGTTCAGGCATAGTGTGTATAGCATCTACATTTGACTGTAATGGTGAAATTCCATGTGTTAACAGATGGAAACCAACAAAGTCTACCTCTGAGGCAGCAAAAAGACACTTTTCTGCATTCATAGTGAAGCCATTCCGGGCTAGAGCAGCAAATACTAAATTGAGGCATATATCATGAGTTTCAGCATCTGAGCCATGCACTACTATGTCGTCCAGGTACATTACAACACCGGGGATGTTTTCCAAGATGATGTACGTGATTTTCTGAAAACAGCTAGGCGCTGAAGACAGTTCAAAAGGCATCCGTGTATAATGGAAAACACCCGTGTGGTTCACAAAAGCAGTTAAATTCCTGATGTCACGATGCAGAGGTACCTGTAAGTAGCCTTGATGTAAATCAAGCTTGAAAAACACTGCAGAACCATTAAAAACTGTAGTAAGTTCCTCTGTAGTCAGCAGCAGATATTTATGTGGCACCACAGCTTTGCTCAGCAGCTTAAAGGTCACACAGATTTCTTTTTTGCAATGACTGCATTTGAGACCCATGTAGATGCATCCATGGGTGCTGTTATGCCAGTCTCCAACATCTGCTTCAGTTCTTCAAAGCACATCGCCAAGAAAGTGCTAAAGGCATCCTGTGGATGGTGTGTGAAGTAGAACAGACAGCCAAGTCCATTATTGGGCCCAGGATGGAAAGACCAAGAGAATGTCAGTGCCTGTGCTGTCAACAAGTGAAAAATCAAGGCCCAAAAATAGATCTAAATCTAGAGGTTAGATAGAAACATTAACTGCTCTCTCCTGAGCATTATTAGTATTATTATATTTTAAGACTAATGAATGTTCTTTTTGTATTTAATTTTTATTACTAACCCAAATCTTAAATTTATAATGAAAACTCACAATCATCTGTTTCAATTTTTTTATTTACATAATTATAACTAATATTTCAAAATATTTAAGTTGCTTAAGAAATTTCCAAAATTACAAGACTCACTTTATGATTGAATCAAAATGCGAAACCTCACTTGTTACATAATATGCATAAATTTACATTTCAAATACATTGGTTGGCCAAAACATGGTTCTGGCATATCATCAGCTGACAATGTGGCAATGTTGTCAAAGAAACAGTCATCATCTTTTATTTTTATATTACTCAAAATTGACTAAATATTCACTTACCACAAATTAGTCATGTCTGAGTCTCCCTTTCAGATGAAATTCTGATCATTCTAGGCTTAGAAAGTCTACAGTTAGAGTTATCTGTAATAAACAACTGACAACATAACAAAGTACTATTTTTTTTACTATTTTTTATGTCATTCAAATGTTGGTTTTGATGTGTAGGAGAATTAAGTAGCAATATTTCTTAATGAGACTTCTCAAGATGTCGTCACGACAAGAGAGAATTGACTCCCCACTGATTTTATTATCATAAATGCCATTATATATGATAACAGTAATTGTAGATAGTACTGCCATAATTATATTATGGCTTCTGTAAAACTTCTTTCATACCTCCTTCTTTATAGTCAGGTCTTTGATTATCCATTAACTTTTTTAGAACATTCACTTGAAACAAAAGGGATTTTTAATTGTTGTTTTAATATTGCAGTGAATATCAAAAAGAGTGGGACACTGGCTAGCATTTTTCCTTATATGCACAGGTTTAAATACCAGACTTTTTACGGTCTTTGTGGAGTTTTACCCCATGTCCACAAAAGGTTTCCTTGGGTCCACTGGTTTCTCTTACCATCCCAAAGTTGTGCATGCCATTTTATTTGGCATTTATCATTGTCTCGTTGTGTCAGTGTGTGGTCATGAAGTTGTCCCATGTGATGGGTTGGTACTCTGTCTAGGATTGGTCCCTACTGCATTCCTAAGGCACATTGTAGAGCTTCAGATGTAAAAACCCTGTAATGGAATAATCATTTCTACAAAATGAATTAATTAATTCATCATGAAAATGACAAATGTAGTGTGGTGGATGGCCGGCTAAATATTCCGGCCCTCACCCCCAGGCCGCCAGGTGGAGCTCTCCCGACAGCATGGACGTTCCCCGAATTCCAGCAGGGCCTCATGGACTTTGTAGTTTGTATGCACAGCCCTGCTGGATACCATGGGGGCCACCAGGAGTCGCTGTAGGGAGGCTGCCGGACTGTTATGTGCCCTATAACCTGGAAGTACGTCCTGATCACATGAACAGGAGAAACGACGTGCTTCCAGGTTGAAGAGAAGGACTTTTACCCTGATCCGGAAGTAATGAGGACTTGTGGATTGTTGGACAGGAACCACTTCCAGGTCAGGGGGTATAAAAGGACGCTAGGAAAGCCCAGACATTGAGTTGAGCTGGGAGGTAGGGTGGCTAAGTGTCTGGGAGCAGAGGAGAGAGCATTGTGATTAGTGAGAATTGATTTATTGTATGAATAGTGTGGAGTGGAGGGTGCTTTGTGCACGTAATTATTACAAAATAAAGAAGTCTTGGACTTTTACCTGGTGTTTGGAGTGGTACCTGAGGGTTCAAGAGGTCGATAAGAGCCTCAACTGCTACAGTAGTTAAATTAAAAGTAAATAAAATATCACTATACCTGTTTCTTGCTTTTTTTCCTGCAGGGAATCTATTAAGGTGTCACAGATATGGAAGGGTGCAGGAACAACAGACTGCTGGATCAAAATTTGTAGCACCAACCAGGTTGTCAAAGAAAAATAAACAAAAGTAACACCCATCTTGGCATGCAATACCCAGGGTTTTGGGGCCGAAACAGAGAACTTTGTAGGTCAGTTTTAATGGGAGCTCAGTCTAGCGGTTCGTCCATCTAGCAAATGACACCTCCTTCCGGGTTCTGGCACTCTTATGAACGTAGAACCAGAAAAGGTGCAGTCACTTGCCCTCACTGGGTGGTTTCTCAGTGCTGCAGGGAGAGAAGAAGACAATGTTAGCGACAGCACCCAATCTCATCCTCCTGGGTTATTACATATCACAACAGAGCCTGTAAGGAGATACACTGATGCCCATACATGACAGGGGGTTAAGAAAATAGATCATATCAACTGAGTAAATAGTATTAATACCACAGAAGTATTAAGCATATTGAAAGTTAATGTACTAGTTTGAAAAAGCTGCATAGGTTAACATACTGTATTTGTCTCACTAAACAGAAAACTTAACTGATTTCTAATGCTTACCAGTCATATTTTTCACTAGATGGAGAAGATCACTCAAACATAAGAACATAAGAAGTTCGACAAACAAGTGGAGACCATTCAGTCCACCATCTGGGTACAACGATACGTATACAAGAGAAACATGTACAAGTTTTATTGAGTGTTATGAAGACACTGTGCTGTAAAAACATTGTAGTGATTTTTTTTCTTTATATTGCTAAAGTTGTGTAAGTAACCACCAGATGTTATATTAAGGACTGGTCATAACTAGACAAATCTCCCTTATGAACATATAGTAAAATGTCTGCATAATAAGCAAAACACAGAAATAAGGTACACTTTGGTATACCTTTCTTGAATTTAAAAGATACTTCCGCTCTTGTTAAATTAATGGCTTTTTCAAAGTAAGAAAACAATTAACACATTTTAAAGTTTGAGCTTACGGTACGTTAATCCATTCCTTTTAAGGAATACAGTAGTTTTGTAATGAAAAGATTATTGATTGTAATAAAACTCTGCAGCTGCTGTGACTTGAAAGATGTCTTTGTGAGAGACCCTTGGCAGGCAGTGTGGTTTAGTGGTTAAGGCGCTGAACTTTAAACCACAAGGTTATCGGTTCAATTTCAGCATCTGCCTCAATGTGCGATTCTGAGAAAGTCACTTAACCTCCCTGTGCTGAAACTGTTAAAATACCTGTAAACACTTGTAACGTACCCTGACCTTGTCACTTTAAGTAAAGACATCAGACAAATGTACAATCATAATACAATGTATGTATAACTATAGTAGAAACTGTTTGATTTAGCCACAATCTTTTGTAGTCTGTACCATTTAACCATGGGACCAGATCTTTTGATTTGTAAAATTTTTTCATAAGTAGTTTTTGAAAGACTTAGTTTAAATATACATGTCCACACATCCAGAAGCGCATGCAAATGCACTCACTTGCACACACACTCGCACAAACTCTAATTTATAAGTGAAGATAGCTGACAACTTACTTGTCCAGCCAGGGCATATGCTGGATAATGAGAATGAATTGAACACTGTAAAAGTAAAGACACAACAGAGCATAAAGGTTTGGGGTTTCCGGCCCCGTATACTGTAAAGAAGATTCAAAATGAGGTTATACAGTCCAGAGTGCATTCACTTGTTTAACTGTTAACAACCACATGGCTTGATGGGGGAACATTTATAGAGGGGACCGGAATTGAACAGAGGAATGCTGGGTAACGAGGAGTGGTGTAGTCTGGGATACTGATGTCATCAGAGGGAAGGAAGATGTGGAAGTGGTGGAACGGGAGGTGATTCAGGGTGCCGTCGTTTCCTTCTTTCTGGGAAAATAAAGAAAACAAGGTTAGTTGCCTGCCCGTCCCGTATGGCTTTCGGATTTCGCGCTACTACCCGGGTCGTTCTGCGACTCCCTATGCGCGCGTGCGTGACAAGGCCCCCCCCTCAGCCCAGCCCCATCGGGGCGGGCGGACCGGACCGGAACGAGAGGTCGTGAACCCGGGAGAGGGCGTCGGTATTGACTTGAAGGTTACCCCGCCTAAAAGTGACGGTAAACTTGTAAGGCTGAAGGTCCAAAAACCACCTGGTGACCCGGGGATTCGATTCCTTGTGTAACGCCATCCACTGGAGGGCCGCATGGTCCGTTATAAGGGTGAACTCCTGACCCAGCAGGTAGTACCTCAGATGTGTAACCGCCCACTTGATGGCCAGGGCTTCCCTCTCCACCGCCGCATACCTGGTCTCCCAGTCCAACAGTTTCCGGCTCAGGTAAAAAACGGAGTGTTCAACACCGTCGATGCTCTGGCTCAGCACTGCACCCAGGTCTGTGTCCAAAGCATCGGTCTGGAGAAGAAAAGGAAGCGAAAAATCAGGTGTGTTTAACACAGGTGCCGAGGTAAGGGCCGCTTTTAAGTCACGAAATGCCCGATCTGCTGTAGGATCCCATACCACATACAACGGAGCCCCCTTTCTTGTCAGGTTAGTCAAGGGTGCTGCCCTCTCAAAGAAACGGGGCACAAACCGGCGGTAGTACCCCGCCAACCCCAAGAAAGCCTGCACCTGTCTCTTGGTACTCGGACGGGGCCATTCAAGGATGTCTTTAATTTTGGAGCATTGTGGCTTCACCTGTCCTCGCCCCACTAGGTAGCCCAAATATTTGGCCTCCTTTAACCCAAAAAAAATTTCCGAGGGTTTATACGGAGACCGGCTTTCGCTAATGTGGCCAGGACAGCATACACCTGCACGATATGTTCCTCCCAGGTGCCGGAATAGATGACGACGTCATCCAGATAGGCGGCACAATAGGACTGGTGGGGTCGTAGCACTCTATCGACCAGACGCTGGAAAGTCGCAGGCGCCCCGTGCAGCCCAAATGGGAGAACCTTATAGTGCCAATGTCCACTAGGGGTACTAAAGGCGGTTTTCTCCTTTGCGGATGCCGTTAAGGGAATTTGCCAGTACCCTTTGGTCATGTCAAGAGTAGTCAAGTATTGAGCCGTACCCAAACGCTCAATAAGGTCGTCTATCCGGGGCATAGGGTAGGCATCAAATTTGGAGACCTGATTCAGACGTCTAAAGTCATTACAGAACCTCCAAGAGCCATCTGGCTTAGAGACGAGGACGATAGGACTGGACCACGGGCTGTGACTTTCCTCAATGACATCCAAGTCCAACATCCGCTGGATCTCGAGTTCGACCTCCGCACACTTTGCCTCCGGGAGGCGATAGGCCCTTTCCCTGAGTACCACCCCGGGATCCGTACTGATGTCGTGCTCAATCAGCGCGGTGCGGCCCGGTGTCTCGCTTACCACCTCAGGGACAGCCAGGATCGCTTGTTCCAGCTCCTGGCGTTGGGACGATGACAAATCCGGACCGAGGTTAAGTGGCATGTTCTTTGAAAACAGGGAGAGGGTTGTACCGGAGATCGGGGCCTCTTCCCGAACTCTCCACGGCTTCAATAAGTTCACGTGATAAACCCTTTCGCGTGGTCGGCGATTTGGTTGTCGGACCAAATAATCGACCAGCCCCTTTCTCTCTATAACCTCGTAAGGCCCTAGCCAATGAGCCAATAATTTAGAGTGGGAGGATGGTACGAGCACCATCACCCGATCCCCAGGCTGGAATTCCCTGAGGGTGGAGTTTTTATTGTAGCAACGCGCCTGCGCAGCTTGAGCACGCGTCAGGTGATCTTTGAGAATAGGCCTGATGTGGGCTAGCCTATCACGCAGTTGCGCGATATATTCCACAACATTTGTAGAAGGAAGGGTCTCCTCCTCCCATCCTTCTTTCATTATGTCCAATAGTCCCCGGGGTTGGCGTCCATACAATAACTCAAATGGGGAAAAGCCCGTGGAAGCTTGGGGCACCTCCCGGTATGCAAAAAGGACGAGGGGCAAAAGCTGATCCCAGTTCCTACCGTCCGCGCTGACTACTTTGCATAGCATTTGCTTAAGCGTCTGATTAAATCGCTCGAGTAATCCGTCGGTCTGGGGATGATAAACAGACGTCTTAAAATGCTTTATCTGCAGTAACTTGGCCACCTCCCTAAACGTATCCGAAGTAAAGGGAGTACCCTGGTCCATGAGGACTTCTTTGGGTATTCCCACTCTGGAAAAGAAAAGTACTAGTTCCCGTGCGATTGTTTTAGTAGTAGCGGAGTGCAACGGAACCGCCTCTGGGTAACGAGTCGCGTAGTCTACCGTAACCAATATATACTTATGGCCGCGGCTTGAAGGCTCCAGGGGACCCACTATGTCTACCTCTATTCTTGCGAAGGGAATATCGACAAGGGGGATTGGCACGAGAGGAGCTCGAGCCCTCCTAGGGATCTGGAGAATCTGACAGTCCTGGCAGGATTGACAGAAGCGCCGGACCTCCTCGTTAATACCGGGCCAATAAAATCGGAGCTTTATCCTCTCCAACGTTTTCTCGGCCCCTAGATGGGCGCCTAAGAGATGGGCATGCGCTAGTTCACACACCTCCCGCCGGTAGGTCCGTGGGACTAGCAACAATTTCCGCATCTCGCCTTCGTGAGTCGCGACTCGATACAACAGATCATTTTCAAGAATAAAGTAGGGCTCCGGTGGTGCGGGATCGCTTGACAAATGGCCGTTCACAGCAACAACAGCATTTCTGGCAAACTTTAGGAAATCATCATTCCACTGCCCGCGTTTAAAGGAAGCCGGTGTAGCCCTATACTGAAGCTCCACCCGGCTTAGGGGATCGTCCGCCGCCGAATAGGGGTCGATGCTCCGGCTCGGGCCCTCACCCGAAGGTTCCGGGCCAGGGTCCGACACCTGAGAACCTTCCCCCGGGCGACCTACGTCATCACTATTTGCCGCATGGCACGGCGTGGGAGTCGCAGTGAGCTTCTTTGGTTTACTCACAGCCAGACCCAAGTTATTACAAGGAGTGGATTTCGTCTTGCCGCAATTTATCTTTGACCAGTCGTGCCCCAATATTACTGGGAAGGGGGGTTCCGGAAGAACAGCAACCGCCAGTTGAATAACCTCTCCCTTCCAAGCAATAAAACAATTCGCGGCTCTATACGCCCTGGTCTCCCCGTGCACACAGGTAACCTTTAAGCGTTGACTTATCCACTGTCGCGGCAAGACATAACGGTGAGCAAGAATGGATATATTGCTCCCGGAGTCAAACAATGCCCTCACTGAGTACCCATTTACCAATACCACTCCCACATTCGGAACAGCCAAGGGATGCGACAAAGCACTATACCTTTCTGTCAGGGCCACGCTGCAATCCATTGACTCCACATGTAAGGGACAGGCTGGCAAGATGTGGCCAAGCTCCCTGCACTTGAAACAGCGCGACGGGGCTGGCTTCTCCCGGCGCTTTACTGGTGCTTCCGCCGCACGGCGGCTGGGCTCGGGGTGGCTAGCGCGTCCCTGTCGGGCTCCACAAGCCGGCCGTTCCGCCCCCCCGGATCGGTGAACCGCGAGCTGACGCTCCAAAACCTCAAGGAGGCCTTTCATATCCTTGTAGGGGTGTCGCCGGACCTGCTGGGCGAAATAGTCTGGCATGGCGTTTATGAGGCCTTCACATGCTACCTGTTCCACGACCTTCCGAGCGTGGGGCCCTTCTGGCCGTAGCCAGCGGCCCATTTTGCCCCAGAATTCAAAGGCTTGCGCTCTGGCCGGGCCTTCAGGATCGAAGCGCCACAGCCTCCATTCACTCGCCTGCTGGTCCGGCGTGACGCCGTAGCGGCTTAGGATTTCGGTTTTTAGATTGTCATAACTTGCGGCCTACTCCTCGGGGAGATCGTAATAAGCCCGCTGCACAGCGCCCTTCAGGTACGGCCACTGGTTCCGAGAGGCAGTCCTCTCATAGATTCCCAGGTATGATTCTATGTCATCCGCCTCCGAAAGCGGGACAATAGGCGGAGGCGGGGGCCGTGCAGGCTCTGGTCTTACCGCATCAGGTAAGTCGAGCCTAGCCGCGGTTTCTGCCAGTTTTCGCTGTGTCGCGGCATGCTCTACCTGCAGCTTCTGTAGCTGGGTTGCCAGAGTCGTTAGTACAGCGTTCAGATCCTGTCCTTCGGTCATTATTCGGACGAATTGTATCCTGCCGACTACGCCACTGTAAAAGTAAAGACACAACAGAGCATAAAGGTTTGGGGTTTCCGGCCCCGTATACTGTAAAGAAGATTCAAAATGAGGTTATACAGTCCAGAGTGCATTCACTTGTTTAACTGTTAACAACCACATGGCTTGATGGGGGAACATTTATAGAGGGGACCGGAATTGAACAGAGGAATGATGGGTAACGAGGAGTGGTGTAGTCTGGGATACTGATGTCATCAGAGGGAAGGAAGATGTGGAAGTGGAGGAACGGGAGGTGATTCAGGGTGCCGTTGTTTCCTTTTTTCTGGGAAAATAAAGAAAACAAGGTTAGTTGCCTGCCCGTCCCGTATGGCTTTCGGATTTCGCGCTACTACCCGGGTCGTTCTGCGACTCCCTGTGCGTGCGTGCGTGACAACACACACAGACACAGACACAGACACACACTGCTAGATTTGTAAAGGTCAACATACACAGTGGCATTAAAACACACCTTTATAAATATGTTGTCTATGCAGCTTGTTTACCTCATTTGACTAATATATTTAGTTTCAAACTAAGTATTATTGAAGTGGTCCACTTGATTCAATTTCCTGTTCATTTTACTCAAAATTTGTTTGTGTATATAATAAATATTATATAAGTTAATATACTTGATTGTATATCATTGATTGTATTGTATAATAAAACTTTTGTTGGATGATTTCAGGTGGTAAGACTTAAGTGAAACTAAAATGGAAGTACTGGATAGATCATCTCCATATCAATATTTTTATTGTTAATTTTCCTGCACCCAGTGATTTAACATTCACTGAAGATGGGGAGCCAACGTAGAAAACATTTTTAGGGCAGGGAAGCTTTTGTCTACTCTCTCCATATTATGCCATGGACATAAAAGGGCAAGGTTGAAACCGGTAGACCCAGATAGATAACTGGGCCACCCAATCAAAGCTAATAGAATGTTATGGTTGGGACTTCAAGAGGAGAAAAACATAGAACATAGCTTTTGTTATGAGCAAATTAATCATAAGTCTATTACAGCTTTCAAAAATACGTATTCATTGAATTTTATTAGAAACATGGTTGGTTGGGCTACTTCCAAAGCTTTAGTTACTAGCACAATTGTTTTGCTCTTTCGTCTCTCAAATCTGTCAGATCAGTTTTTAGATATTATTATGACCAAGCACAGGTCTTTACTTAGCCACTTTAAACATCAAGGATTGAACCCACAGAATTTATTGCTTCATTGCTGTTCATTATTTTACAAGCGCAAGTAACTGTGATTGAAATCACCAGCATTCATACCACCGCTTTCAGTGAAAAAATTCTGAGCCAACCTGCTAATTTTTCGGCACAGCAAACCAAAATTAAGCAAATGTCTTCATACAAATAATCAGAAGCCCCATTTTTCAAACATGCAGTACAAGCCATTTACTGTCTTAGAGTACAGCATTTTATTAAAGTCCATACACCTTCAGATTTCTGGTCTTGCTACTGCTGTATATTTGATAATCATCTTATTTCAAATTGCTAGGGACTGTGATGTTTACAGTTCTCTGTACTAATAATGTATTTGTATCTCTTGAATTATTTTACTCTAAATTTAATCTTCCAGCACCACATTAATTTTCTTATATAGAAACTAGTGAAACATGTAGACCTTCACTTCCAACAAGTCCATCCCAAAACCAAAGGCTATAAATAAAAAACAACAGTAAACTCTCTGCGTGTTGTTCAGCTTACACTTCATTATGAATTCTGAACGCATGTGTAAAGTACAGTATGTACTGTGCCCTGGGGGATTTAGATGGGTTTGCAGGGACTATGCTTTAATTACAATAAACGTTTTTGCCCATCAGATTTCCGCTACCTGAAATTTTTTAGATAACATATCAGGTCATAAGCATTCAGTTAAGTGCAAGATCAAGATTCTAGCCACATTAGTTTGCAAGTAATTACGTGACAGACAGAAAGACATTAGCATTTTATACTTATATATAAATTAGAAACTTTTCTAAGAGCAACCTAGTATTCTTCATCATTAACATATATCCACTCCTGATGTGTTATTGGTTAGTCTGGTTAAGTATTTAGGCAAAAGGTTTCTTTTGGAATTTACCTTTAATGATCTAGGGAAAGATGAGAAGGGAACTCTTAATTAATATGTCAGAAAAGTAATGGAATTTAGCCATTCATGAAACATAATCCACTTCAACAAGCATGCCATAATTAATTAAAAAAACATTTAACATTTACATATAACTGTCTAAAATTGTCTAAAATGTACCCAGGTTTAATTCAACCTGTGAGCGATGTTATCAAGCGCATGTTTTGGTAATATCCTATGCATAAGCCAACTTGGGCAAAAATATTTGTTTATTTCCTGGATAGCCTTGAACTTCAGACAAATTCTAATGAATTAACTGTAATATTTAAAGTGGTACCAGATGGGATTAATGTGTGGTTTGGGACATCAGAATTAATATCATATACCACATTACTTTTAATAATATTAACTCTGCTAAATTGGAAGAATCCCAATCTACCATTTGTAAATCTGTGAAAAAGTGATGTTCTATATAATGTGTCACACACGTGCACATGGGAGGCAGCTAAAGGGCTTGAATGAGAGTAATTCTGAGCCAGACTGGGAGACAGCGGAGTGCACTGTCTCTTTCTCTCATTTTTCTATAAACCGTTCACGGGAAACCCCACCTGGCCCTGATGACGTCATTCCTCGTTCCTGCCCCTTTGACGTCATAGGTGCGAGCCTATGGACAAAGACCATTCCGGTTCCTGCCCCTTTGACGTCACTTCCTATACTGACCTTTAAAACTAGCACCTTTCCTCCATCCCCTCAGTTCTGTTCTGGATTCCAATCTGTACACATCAGTACAAACCTTTCAACCGTTTTTGCAGCCAGGGTATAATATACGGGTGGCTGCCCCAAACCATTCTGTGGCTTCTTTGATTTTTATGACAAATGTCAAAATGGAAAAAAATCAAATTGTCTCCATCAGGATCTTTTCAGAATTTTACAAAATTAGGAAGGAGGTGATTAATGTAATCTTAACGCAAAACATGCCAGGTCTGTCCTCAACCTTTCTATCCTGTTTGCTTTTGTATCCTTTGAGAAGAATCATTTTAGATGGGGTTATCGCTCTGCTCTTTGTGAGACGATTGATTGGCCTTGATTTTTTGGAGTGTTTTTGGAACATACTGTTGTACTCACTATGTTATTTTCATTTCACTGGGTTAGGATTTCATATTATATTTTGTTTATTAAATAGAACAACATAATAAATTATAATATATAAATTGTGAGCAAACAGGATTAAAAGTTGAATAAATTCTGAAATTAATCAGATTGTTTGCAAGGACATTGATACACAAATTCATCACACATGGTGAGAAAGGGGAGCTTAAAAGGCAAATGTAACTCTGATAGACAAAAGAAATTAGACCTGCATTAACTTTGCACTTGGTCCCATGAAGAGGAAGCTGCCTGGGGTCAAATCTAGGTCTTTAAAATTCTCAAAGGCATCCATAAAGCTAATCCAACAGAATTATTTCACTTACTTAGAGTATCAAGCACTCCGGTACACCAATTCAAATTGAACGGGATTGGATATTAATACTGAACTTCACACAAAGGATCATGGGAATTTGAAAAAAATCACTAAGTTTTGTTGTGGAAGTGAAAACTCTGACAAATTTTTAAAAGACCAGAGGTGTGAAGAGGTAAGATTAAATAAATGTGTTTGTGTCAGTACAGCTGTAAATTTTATAACACAGTTTTTCCCTGAAGCATTTCCTGAGGTCTTATATGTTAATAATCAGAAACTGAAAGTGCTACAGCTCTGTGTGCTATTTATATCTGTGTTAAACTCAAGAAAAGACATCTCTTCCAGCACTGAATACAGTGGCAGTGTTTAATTTTGTCACATTGTGCATTGGGTAACCTGAACGTTTTTAGTTTGCTCATTTTCTCAGTTCTTAAAAAATGTATGTACAGTGTGGTAATTATGAACCATTACTAACCCTGCTCTGTTATGTTTCTCTTCTCCTGCTGTGCCTCTACTTCCAGCTTCTTTTCTTACCCATAAAAAGACATGAAATACTTGTTGAGCCTTGAAATCAAAAAATGAAGAGATTCTGTCATCATGTTAGATGGTCCAGCACAGACTTATACTGTAGAATACCCAGAAGGGGCTGAGGTCTCCAAGGTTCTGACTTTGTCTGACGCTGCTGTTGACTTCCTCTCTTCTAAATGACCATGGACCACTGCAAAGGTTTATTTTCTCAAGGAATACTGCCAAATGGAGTTTTTCTTTTCTTCTCCTCTCCATAGCTCAACAATAATGTTAATGAAGAAATATTGCTGGGTTCCATTTATGCTAATTGGCTTTGAACTGCTTTGTTTTACTGTGTATTTAACTAAATCTGTATCTTAATGTGTATGCATTATGCAATTAGTAATTTTCCATATTACCTGTGAATTTTGTTACGGCACTCTGAGCTTGCACTCAGTCAAGAGCACCATATAAAAATAAGTTAAATTGAAATAACCTTGTTGTGTAAAAAGCAGGATGTCTCAAATTGTAAATTCATGTTCTGACACATTTAGATTGTTAGGTATCAATTTGAGTTTACGTCCATTTTTATGTGAGTGGTACTGCAGGAGGTGGGTGACGTTGTGTGAGATTTTTATATTGTTTATTTGGAATTACTGTTTTTTTTTTTAAACTGTTTTCTGATCTGGTCTTGGTCTTCTCTTGGTTTGTATATTGAGACTTGGTTACCTTGGATTGGCTTTTAAGGCAACTCCTTTTTCCTCTTTTGAACCTTTTTTGCTAATCTTTATTTTTTATTAATATAAATTGTTCTTTCATAAATATTTTTTTCAAGTTGGAGTTTTCACAGTCTCTCCCCCTTGTGAGGCATTTTTGGTATTTTGAGACTTTAAAGAATATTTTGAGCTGTAAGAGCTTGTATTCACATTTTAGGCCTAGTCAGGCTGAAGACTGCAGGTAGTTGTTGCTGCAGGCCGATCTGGGGTAAGCCTGTTCTGGTCTGGCCAGTGAAGGTCCTAGCCTTCCATTTCTAGCATTTTTGGAGGCCTTGACCCTTTTTCGTCATATGTGAGACTCCATCGTAAAACATAAAGCAGTTACATCTAATACTATTCTTCTGTGTATACATAGTGCACACGACAATCAGGAAGAATGGTTGATTTTGTTTCCTCTTAGCTCAAGAGTTCTATATTTGAATCTTGGACCAAGCACTGTGTTTCATGAACTTGGGAGTTCATTCAAACAAAGTCCCAAAAAATATTGCCTTTGGCTTGTATGACAAAGGGGCAAACGAAAAATCTTTTTAACGTAAAAGATGAGTTATTAAAATTCCATCTCAAGGAATCACCACTTGTGTGACCCTGGGAGCTATGTTGTCTGGAGCAAAAGCTCCAGTTAGGGCTTCCTGGTTGATGTCATGTTGGAGTTTGTCCTTGAGAATGAGAGGGCTGCCTCTGTGCAGCTGAAAGTTACGGAGAGAAAGACTCTGACTGCCATATATGCTTATTCACCAAATGTCCATTTGGAGCACCAAGCCTTCTCGGAGTCACTGGATGGGATTCTGGAAAGGGTCCCAGCCAGGAACTCCATAGTTATGCTGGGTGATATAACACTCACATGGATAACGATGGAGACAGCTGGAGAGGCATGATAGATGGAATGGCCTCCCTGATCTAAACCCAAGCTGTGTTTTGTTATTGGACTTCTGTGCTAGGCATGGTCTGTTCATAACAAACACCGTGTTCAAACATAAAGTGGCTCATAAATGAACTTGGTACCAGAGTACCTTAGGCTAAAGATCTGTAAATGATTTCATAATTGTATCATCAGATTTGCAGCCATATGTCCTGGACATTCAAGTGAAGACAGGGGCAGAGCTGTCAAATGATCAGGACCTGGTGGTGAGTTGGGTCAGGTGGTAGGGGAGGTGGCTGGACAGATTAGGAAACCCCAAACAAGTAGTGAGGGTGGACTGAAAACATCTGGGTATCCCACAGTAGGAGTTGGCAAGTGTGGCTGG
Source organism: Erpetoichthys calabaricus (assembly GCF_900747795.2). Taxonomy (NCBI): domain Eukaryota; kingdom Metazoa; phylum Chordata; class Cladistia; order Polypteriformes; family Polypteridae; genus Erpetoichthys; species Erpetoichthys calabaricus. Next base: position 38,641,828 of record NC_041399.2, read on the forward strand.
GGGAAAGGGACCTATGGAACTCACTGCTAAGACTGTTACTCCCACAATCCTACTTTGGATAAGCAGTGCAAAATGAATGAATGAATGAATTATTAAAATTCACTGTAGCACAAAACTATGAAAGAATGCAAAAGGGCCAGGAGGACCTGCTTTAGCACAATAGGCAATCCACTAGTGAACAAGTCCCAAAAACACAAATCCAAACGAGATGTTGAGAAACAGAGCAAAGAAACCAACAAATCAAAACAATCATTGCAGAGGACCCACCAACTCCTACCATATACAATGTACCACTAGGGGCTGTGTGTGGAGTTGAGGGTAGTTCTTTGGTGGAGATAGACAGGTAGTCACTCATTCTGGGGAATGTAAATGAACAAGAGTAGACACATAGAGATTAAATAATATACAAATTTAAAGAAAAATATAGAATAATGCAAATAATTAGCATAAATAATAAAATAAACATAATCATATTAATCAAACATGAGCAAGAAAAGGAATTTGAACGCAAGCAGAAATGTAACACTGTGAAGTTTGTATATTATCCCCAAGTTTGTATGAGTTATTTCTCTAACTTGCCAAAAACGCATGTGTTATGTTCATTGCTAACTCCATCCATCCAGGACTTGTGCCCAAGGTGTGCAAACCTATTCCCCGGGACCCTAAATTGAAAATTGCATTATTTATAATGGATGGATTATTCATCAAAGAGATACAAGCCAACAAATGTTTGCTCTAAAGCAGAATTTAAAGACAGTTTCACTTCTTTGTAAGCTTTTGAGATTTTTGACTCATACTGTGTATCTCTTATATATCATTTCAGTTCTTGCATTGCTATCTAGTACTTTACATGAACACCATGGTACTATATTTCTTTTTTGACAACAATTGCAGAATAACTAAAGATTTAATAGTTGGCTCATGCCTAAAAATAAAATCAGTAATATTTAATATGTTCATCTGGTGAAAATATCCATCCACCAATTATCCAACCCGCTATATCCTAACTATAGGGTCACGGGGGTCTGCTGGAGCCAATCCCAGCCAACACAGGGCGCAAGACAGGAAACAAAACCCTGGCAGGGCGCCAGCCCACCACAGTGATGAAAATATATTTATTTAAAATATACTGCCAATCAGATTGCATTAATCATACCATTCAAAGAGTAAAAAAAGAAATACTCATGGTGCAGACTGTGATTCGTAACTAATGAGTTAAATAACTTTAACACATTGACTGCCACAAAGACAATTGGCAGATGTGTTCCTGGTGGCATTTTAAAATCAGGGTGTTGTTTTAATTTACTAATTAAAAGCATTTTGTTATTGAGCAAAACTCACAATAAAAAATGATTTTTTCTAAAAAATCTATTCAAGTTAACTCACAGTTGGTATATGGAAAATAAAATCCTTGTAGTTGCCAGTCAATGTGTTAGCTGACAGAGAGCCATTCTCCTCTTGAAACTTCATTTAAAGTGTCCCACACGTGTGCTTGGGGAGGTAAGTGTGATTTACCACTGAGACATGAGGGGGCACTGTCTAATAACACACTCTCTCCTTCACACTCTGCAAAAAGGAAGATTGACACCTCTCCCACTCTAACATCACTTCTGGGGTCAGACCACCTGGGCTCACAAATACTCCCAGAATTTCTCATAAAGCGGGCCGACGCCATCTTGGAAGGAGAACATCGTGAGAATCTACATTTCATCATTTAATCTTCTTTTAACGTCTTTTGCTTACATTAATATACAGGATTTGCCTTCAGGTGCCCCAGACCCTGTATCTTGTGCCTTTTGTCTCCTTACAAAAGAGAACAGTGCAATTTATTCATTCACTTATTTTTTACTGAAATTTTAAGTTTTCACACACTCCTAAAAACCCATAGGTTTATTTTAAGTAGCCTGCTAATTACTGTTTAAATTCTTGTATTTTAAGTGTTATATTTATTTTAAAAGAATTTATTTTCTCCTCATGTCTATTTATTCCTAAATTAATTTTAGTAAAAACCCTTTTTAACTTTATTAAATTGAAAACCCCAGATGAGATGTTTTCTAACTCAGGAACCTTTTATATGTAAATGTCACTTGGCCTGAAGAAAAGTAGTCCACTTCCCAGCATAGCTTATCTGCTTCAGCGCGTCTTAGATTATGATGTTACAAGCAAAAAACACAGCTCCAGTATTTTCTGACACACACAGTTTCCCTCAGGAAACTTTGATTTTGACATGTGATGTCACCCTAGGGTGTCTAAAGCTAAACAAAATGCTTTGGGACTCCAGAACCAGTAATGCACTGTCTGAGCATGTTAAATTCCACCATCAGTCATGAAACAGAGAATTACTTCCATAAATGAGCAAAACTCACTGGGTTCAAAAAATATCAGTCCAGCTGACAATCAACTGAGGAAACTGTTGCATTTCTGCCAAAATAAGAACTCACAGTATATACAGTATCTCTTCTATCTAGTGTATCCTGGAAAACAAGAGAACAACTGTAAAAAAAAAATAGTTGAAGTCTATTTTTTAAAATGCATGTAGGGATCCTTAATTGGCACAGGGTGAAACTGGACAGAAAGAAGTGCTACCATGGGCAAAAACAGAAGTAAAACCCCACACGTTGGTTATGTCTTTGCTCATGATACCTGGGATGGAGGTCATCCTTTAGAACCAGGTTAAGAGAGAAAGAGTCTACTGAAGGTAGCCAGAGAGATTTTTTCCTCAGGATAACTTGGGACAGTAGCCATACCCCAAAATTTACTAGTGAGATGAATAATAATTAATTGCAATAATAATGGGTAGCTTAGAAATGCTAAATGGCAGGTACATAGGAGGGATGTCACTGGAATGAAATGTGGTCTCAATTCTTTGGTCTGACCTCAGAGATTCAACATATTCAGTAACAATGGATTTACTGACCCAGAGATTTCATAAATCTGCCCTGTTCCCAAGTGATTTGTCTGGAAAGTAAAAAGCATTACGTTTAAAGGCTGATCCATATAAGTGTGACACTAAATATACATAAGAACATAGTAACTTTGACAAATGCAGGGCTAATTGAGTCCATCAGGCTGTTTGTTTAGTTAAAAGCTAAGCTGTCCAAGTATCTCATCCATAAACTTCTAAAGACAGCTAAGGTTTTTGCTTCAACTACATGTCTTGGTAATTTGTTTCTGACTCCCAAAACTCTTTGAGCAGAGAAGGGCTTTCTGGTTTCAATCATAAATATATTTCCTCTTCCACTGGTGCCCTCCAGTATGTGTCTCTCCATTAAGTTGAAAGAATTCTGCTGGATCAGCTTTGTCAATGCCATTAAGAATTTTAAAGACCTGGATTAAGTCCCCATGCAATCTCCTCTGCTCAAGGATAAACAGGTTTAATTCTCGTCTCATTGAGCATGATATTCAATATAAATGTCTAGAAACAACCATGAGTGAATTTTGCTTAAAGAAGTAGACAGCTCACTGAGTGTTAATTTCTAAACCAGTCCAATGTTTTATGTAGATCCAACTCAAAGCAGGGGCCGTGATTTTGTACTCTAAAAAGTAGTCATGATTTCAATAATGAGATCTGATAGACAGCAAGCTTCTGAATATGGTAAACCATGTACAGTCAAAAACCATCCTAAAAAGACCCCTATTAAACATAAAAATGTTGGCATCAACAGACTAGTGGTAAAATTGAATGATACGTTGTTATAGGTGCTGTATGATAGATAGATAGATAGATAGATAGATAGATAGATAGATAGATAGATAGATAGATAGATAGATAGATAGATAGATACTTTATTAATCCCAAGGGGAAATTCACATACTCCAGCAGCAGCATACTGATACAAAAACAATATTAAATTAAAGAGTAATAAAAATGCAGGTAAAAACAGACAATAACTTTGAATAATGTTAACATTTACCCCCCCCCGGGTGGAATTAAAAAGTTGCATAGTTTGGGGGAGGAACAATCTCAGTCTGTCAGTGGAGCAGGACAGTGACAGCAATCTGTCGCTGAAGCTGCTCTTCTGTCTGGAGATGACACTGTTTAGTGGATGTTTAGTGGATGTGCTACGTGTTGGTCAGTTATGATGGTAGTGTTGGAGTCAATGTAAGGTTGAAATAACTGGCAGCTTTATTTGTGAAAATATAAATTGAAAAATATGCATTTTACCTTAACAATGTGTCCCACCCCATGAAAAGGAGATGAATGCCCTTAACAGAGTTGTTAACAAAGAACCACAGTAGATGCAGATTTCAGTACTCAAAACACCCAATTCAACAAATTTGCCTAAAGACTCCAGTAGAAACACAGATGAGGCTCACCAGCATCCACAGTCTGACGGCACAGCTAAACGAATAACTAAAGTAAGTTGACATTACTGTCTAATTGGAAATACAGACATTCCCTGTGTCATGCATGCACGTTGGAGGACCTCCTCACAGGCTCAGTTCAGGTATGTAATATTCCACCAGGATGAGAGGGGATGTATATATGAACAAAATAAAATAATTGCATACTGTTTACAAATTTAATTCACTTGATTTTAATCATTCTGTAACAATATAGTGTTGCACGTAATGACCAAACTATTCCAACTACCAAGGCTGCTTTAGTATTGCTAGAAGACATATTCCGCCTTCTCCTTTGCAAAGTTCTGTCCACTCTCGGGTTTTTAACCACAGGAGCTTTTCAAAGTGAACTTGCTGACCGATTGGGTATTTCACAAACATTACTGAGTTGTGCCATGCTAGCTGTATATGATGGCATTATCTGTTTGTCATCCAGATATTTAAGATTTACTTACACTGTGGCTGAACTGGGAAACATCAAACTGCAATTCGCAGCAATGTCCAGTTTTCCAAATGTAATCGGAATGGCCAACTGCATGCATATTGCTATTGCAACGGCACTAGACAAAATACAACAACCAGTGATGAATCATCAAAAGAATGAGCTGGCATTACTTCATCTATAGCAGGAAAGCCCATAAAAACGGCAAATTCACAGAGTCACAGTTGCTTTTTTAAACTAGTGTGGCAAAAGGCAAGCAGTCCTTTTAAGCATAGCGAATCACCTCAAAGAGCATGTAAAGAACACAGAATCTATCTGTTGTGGCAATCAGCGCTGACACTACACTATAAACACGCCTTCAAAGAATGAATTTGCTTATGTAAATAGGAAGCATTTCCCCTCTATTAACTTCCTGCTCTATAGTCCACAGAAAGAGTGTCACATTAAGCAAGCATGTAGTATACTTCATAATTTAACACAATACCTGAAGAGATGCAGTATGAAGAACCTGAAGCACCAAATGATCAGCCAAATCAGACAGCATTACAGCTTTGTTTGAATATAATTAGCAGAATGTAAAAACAGGTAATCAGATGCAGCATTTTTTAACCAATTCATTTAATTTTGTCCTTAGTTCATTGGCCACATCTCTTACAGCATCCACCATTGCATTTTGCCACTTCAGAACAACGTCCGTCAGCACATAGCCAGATGGTCGCCAAGCAGTTTCCGAGACAGAGGTGTGTATGCAGCCAGAGTCCAAAGATGTTTTGGGCACAGCAGCACCATCACTGCCTGGCGTTGTGTCCTTGGCATGGGGGTCAGCATTTGTGATATTGTCTGAAATAGAATAAATATGCAATGAGCAGCAAATCGTCTTTTTACATCGACTTTGATATCTGACTGCATCTTTTTTATTTCGGGATCTGTGCGGCTTTCTCAACTTGAACTTTCAAATGTCTCTGCCAAGCTGTATAACACCATAACTTCCTTTTCTTGCTTATACCACTGCTTAAGCCAACAAGTTTTAGTAAGTTAGTAAGTCTTTCCTTGCCTCCACTTTGCATTTGCTGAAATTCTTCTTTTCTCAACATGCTTTTGCCATTGTCTTTTAACAAAACACTGAACGGAAAGAGCTATTTATATTGATTTGCATATTCAAATTTGCAAAACTCTGGGAAGAGTGCGGGTAGGTCTGTAGGCGTGTGTATGTGCGTTAAATTTCACGTTCATTGAGATTTATAAACGGGAAGTGTGTGGAACTTAGTGTAGGCACAGTTTTATGCATCTGGATTTTTTTGTGCTTACACATTTCCAGTTTTGTGCAAACACTATGTTTCAGAGTGAATTCTACACACGCCGTTATACATATTATTTAGCAGATTACTGGTAGCCAGTTTAAACCAAATATATTAATGTACCTAACTGCACAACAAAATCTGAAAAAATAAATGGATGTTTATTTTGTTCATAAGAAGAAATAAGTATAAATATAACAACATAACAAAGCATTTTGTTATATATCATAATCCAGTTCAGGGTGTGTTTGACACAAAGTAAGAGTAAGAGACCAGTCTGTACTTGCATGGAGCCCGTTTAAGGTCACTACCTCAACTTAACATATACTGTATGACTTTAGAAGTGTGGAAGAATAAACAAAGTACCATCAAAAAAAAAACACAGACATTAATTTAATATGAAATTCAAACATTCAAACCTAGGATGATGGATTTATTACGTTCATCTTGGTGTGGCACTATGGTTATTACTTTGACATCAGCATTTTGTGGAGCTCAGTTTAACTCCTAGCCTTTGTGAAATGTGCATGTTCTCTGCATGTCAGCTTAACTTAAGGAGTTTACATACATTCACATTTCACATTAATTTGTATTTCTACCCAGTATATGTGATTGCAAGTTTCTCTTTCTCCCGAAATGGAATAACCTCCCATCAAGAGCTGATTTGCGGTCACAAAGACCTCTAGCTCCCCACCAGCCTCTAATGGAAAATGCAGGGTTAGAAAATGGAGTAAAGAAAAATGTATGGACACCCAGTGCAGTTTTGTATTAGTATAACTCTGTTACTGTTTAGGTTTAGATAGATTTTATCCCAGAGGGAAATGTGTTTTCAGCAGGAAAGTACAAAAACAGAAGACATTGTTACAGAGATCCAATAGATAAACAAAGACACAACATTTGATAACCAATGGTATTGCACACACTCAAGATCAATAAAAAGAAGAATAATTACTTTCAACAGTACACAAGATAATGCAGAATTTGTTTCTTATTTGTATGTGCTCAGGTCTTCTGAGAACAGTATATAAGAATGAATTCAACTGAATTTAATACTTTCAATTTATTTACTTCAAATTATTAATCTTGCTCTTATCAATCATTCTGAAAAGGAGGAGCAATGAAGTAGGACTCTCAATCATATTTCAAGTTTGTCCTTGGTCTGGCATGAAAAATAGCAAATGCCCTATAAAACCCTGAAGAACAATAATTTGATTGTTAGCCTGTCATATTCCAACTACTTGAAAGCAGTTTTGAACAAAAATGCAATTTTTCTATCAAGTTAGTTCATCTGTTGTACTCCCTTTGTTTTAGAGTCAAACAGCATTTTGGAGAGTTGACCACATTTTATTTTCACAGGATAAAGGATCTGAATACCTGTGCCAATACAATCTTTCACTTTATTTTTCATACATTTGAAAAAAATTCTAAAATCCTGTTTTCGCTTTGTCATTCTGAGATATTGAGTAGTGTTTGATAAACAAAAAAAATAATAATTAAAATGATTTTAGCATAAGGCTGCAGCAAAGCAAAATATAAAAAAAATGATGGGGTCTGAATACTTTCAAAAATGGACTGAGTATAAAAGTGTCCTCTATGAAAATTATTAAATGATTTAAATTGTGATGTTATTACCTAATCCTATGTCACGGATTTTGGAATATAATTAACACATCACTGTACTGATTTTTACATTAATATCTTGTACTCAACATTATTTTATACTTCACTTAAATTTATTTCATGTTTAGTTAACATGACAAAATCAGCAGCACCCAATTTCCAAGCACGATAGGCAGCGAATGTCACAGAGATTTTCTTTAGTAGTAGGAAATGTAGAAAACTAATATTTAGTTAGAAAGAATATGTGCATTCCACTCTTAACCCACTGATTATATTTTCCAAAATGATACAGTTATATTAAAATATGCCACTAGATGGTTGTTTAACAATGTAAGAAAATAATTCAAACTTTATTTTTTGAGAATTTAGTATATTGACAAAAAATAACACTCTAATCAGACAGTCAATGCCCACCTTACTAAAATATTAACACAGGTAAGAATTTAAATGGACCACGACCGTGTTATAAATGTACGTCTATCAATCTTTCAGTCAATGAGATGCTAATGAAATCCATTCTAGTAGCTGACAAGGTACAATGATGAATACTGATTTTTTGTCGGTAAAGAACTTACTGCACAAGGTATGTCTTGACATTCTTAAAATAGATTTTTAGCATATTTCATAGCATATTGATTAGAATCTTAGCATATTATCAGGAACCATATGTAGTTTTATTAAAAAATACTGCTCAGGAGATTCGCAAGATATATTGGAAACATCCATTGAACTCTTGGTAATTTTTGGCCCTGACAGAATGAACCCTTTCTGATATTAACTTTTGTATTGTAACTCGCTCATGAAAAGCCCAGTGCTGTCATGTCCCCTGTTAGATGCACCGATAAAGTCAGCCTTGTGATGTGTACATCTTATTGAATGGACATTGTAGTGAGAAATTCCAGCCTCACATTTATTTAGCAGTCTTGTTCAGACAGTCTCTGTGTATTTATCCATGTTAAGGTTTTGGAGGTGCAAAGCTTGTCCTACCCAACTTTATTGTCTTTAGACAATATCTGCTGGCTTGGGGCCCTTTTTTTAGTCACCCTAAGGTGTAAGTAAAGCTGTGACATGTTATTCCATTTGGTAAAGGTAGAACAAGCTTTACCTGGAGAAACAACACACAGGACATTTCTGGCAAAGGACTTGTCAACTTCCAGCATTACATTCAATTATTTTCCCCCGAGGTGTGGACCAATAGATTTACTAATAATATCTTTAGAAATATTACAAATGAATTTACATGTTATGTGTTCTGTCTAAATCAGAATAACTTCAGAATTCCCCCAACAAAACGAAATCTTTAATCTATAATAATAAAAGGCAAAGCCCTCACTGACTGACTGACTCACTGACTCACTCATCACTAATTCTCCAACTTCCCGTGTAGGTGGAAGGCTGAAATTTGGCAGGCTCATTCCTTACAGCTTACTTACAAAAGTTAGGCAGGTTTCATTTCGAAATTCAAAGCGTAATGGTCATAACTGGAACATATTTTTTGTCCATACACTGTAATGGAGGAGGCGGAGTCACGTATCGCGTCATCACGCCTCCTACGTAATCACGTGAACTAAAAACAAGGAAGAGATTTACAGCATGAGTCACACGCGGGAACGAAGGTAAATGACGTTAATTTTTGACTGACTTTTAATACTGTGTAAGCATACATATTAACACATGTGCAATTAAACGTGTGCATTTACGGGCTGATTTCTCAGGCTTAAAAGCTCGCCTTTTACTAAAAAGGTAAATGCAAAAATATTTTCAATCAGTTTATTGAAACGCTCCCGTTAAGGATTGCAATAACATATTCGCGAGATAAAAGAACGAAGTAGGGGGAAATGGAGGAACAGCCGCGAACAGCTAAGAGCAAAAAATTAATTAAACAATTGAGAACGGAGCGAGTTAAGCATACAAGCGTGTTCATAAGGGAAAGAAAGCACGGTGTAAAACGTAAGTTTAAATTAAGTTTATAGAAACGCTCCCGCTGCGGATTGCAATAACATATTCGCGAGATAAAAGTTTAATGAGAACACACGAGGTATAAACGAACCACACGCCGTGGCGCAACGTTAGGGGCAACAGTTTCAACCATTCTATGATCTGCTTCTCGCAACTGAAAGACGGCACATGGCGGATGTTAGCTGACTTGCTGACCGCAACGTTAGGGGCTTCAACTATGGCGCTGACGCCATATCTCAGTGCCAACACTTTGCAGACTGTACTTAAAAGACACGCCCTCCTCACTGGACAGTTAAAAACACCAATCAAACTAACGATGACATCAAGTATTACCCAATCAAAAGTAGGAAAGGAGGCATCTTCATAAAATGCGTGTGGGATGATTTGCATGAGACGCTGCTTTAAAAAAAAAAATGATAAAAAAAATACGGGATAAATCCCGTCCAGTATTGATTCAAAACGGGACGCGCAATTTGGTAGGTGCACCAAAAAATTTATACATTTAAGCATGTAATGGGCAAACAAAAAATGAGGTATACCCGAAGGCACTGCAGTAGTACTTAATGTAACTTTACTTCTTAAATGTTAATGTTTTACTGTTTAATAATTTATACGCTTCTTATATGTTGTTCAAATTCTTTTATGAAAATACCACTGACAGCGCAATGCACGATAACATGGAGTGAATACACCATACGCATCCGCCCACGGCTGCCCTGCTGTGCGCAGATAGGAGTTGATTCTACAATAAAATAAAATAAACATAAAAAGAGTAAAACAATCATCACCCATAAAGCGAATAGTAGACGTGACGTACTATATGTGTACCACATTTCAAGTGTACAGGTGAAACGGTTTGCGAGCTACAGGTCATTTAAAATCCTGGACAGACACACAAATTGCCACGGTAGCAAATTACAGAAGAAGATTTTACTGTTTAATAATTTATATTTATATGAAATATGCTTCTTATATATTACTTCATATTCTCATATGATAATGATGTTAATGTTTATATTCATTTCAGTGTTATTAAAACTGCATGTATGTGTGTATATGTATATATATATATATATATATATATATATATATATATACTAGCAAAATACCCGCGCTTCGCAGCGGAGAAGTACTGTGTTAAAGAGGTTATGAAAAAAAAAGGAAACATTTTAAAAATAACGTAACATGATTGTCAATGAAAGCCCGTTTCACTCAGTAAGTCTTATGTGTGTGTTTATGTATGTGTGTATATATATGTAGATGTGTATATGTAGATATGTATATATATGTATATGTATATAAATGTTTATGTGTGTGTGTATATTATATATATAATATATATATATATATATATATATATATATATATATATATATATATATATATATATATAAAAGACAGCAACAGTTATAACAATGACAACACAATTACATTGACAATCATGTTACGTTATTTTTAAAATGTTTCCTTTTTTTTTCATAACCTCTTTAACACACTACTTCTCCGCTGCGAAGCGCGGGTATTTTGCTAGTTTCCAATAAAACTGACATGGCTTACTAAATTTCATCAAAATTCAAGCAGAGCTCCCATACCACCCGCATTAGTTGTTGGAAAACCCTGTTAGTCATGAATCTTTTGAAAACAACTTTTGGCCAAACATTGTCTCTGTTCATCATGTTTTAATGCTTAGAAAGGCTTCTGCTAGGCTAAGCACAATCTCTTTTAGATTATTGGTGATTTTTCTGTCATTCACATTTGTATTTTAAAATCTTGCTTACATTTTTATGATAGTTACACATACTATTTTGTGCCTGATGCCTGCCTCAGTAAACTCAAAAATCTCTCCATTTGTAATATTTGTGTCTTCTCCAGCTTCCTAATCAGTTCATTTGCACAAGTAGCTGCAAGTTCCATCCAAAAGCTCTGCAGGAGAGACAATTGTCATGGTGTTGCAAGTTTTCAGGGCAGTGTGTCTTAAACTCTGGGCAGGGCCGTGGACATTTTTGTGATGGGGCACCACATGATTGTGTAGTAATATTAGCCTAGATTATCCAAGCATCCCTTCTGCGTTGAGTAGTATACCACCATCTATTTAGTGTACTATTTATTACTGTAGTTTGTGAACGTTTTTGTTCCTATTTTAAGAAAACATAATAAAAATTCACATGACACCACACAATCTTGTGAGGTGAAGACATCACAGATGAGTCAATAGGGTGCAGTTATAGGGTGCTGTGGCAGTGTTGTATGTTAAATTTGGTTTCAAAGACCATGGACAGTTGGTTGGTGGCTCACTGCATGTTACATCATACTGTACATTGAATCCAAATCTGCAATAGAAGTGCAAGGAAGACTTTGTATTACATTTAAAATGCTTTGGCAAGGCTAAATTCCTTCTGTTCACACTATTTTAACACTAGAATTACCAGAGGCAACAAAAAAACGTGTAAATCCGGCCCACCTTAAATCCCTTTGCGCCTCTCCATCAGCGTCTTTTGTCTTGTAAATGTGTCAATAAGCCCAAGCAGCAAGCAGCCTGCTATACCATACCCCCACCACCTCAGAATGGGCAAGAAGTTGTCCCAGTTCCTGCTTTGATTGATTATCTGGGAGTGAGCTACCAAGAATTGTAAGGGGAAATAATTTGATGTGTGTTTTGTTTCTACAGCAATTTATGTAAACACATCATTAAAACAGAAACATTTTTCATGTTTTAGTAATAAATAACAAAATGTAGACATGAACTATATAATGTGTGAAGACTGATAGGCAAATATCAAATAAACACTTTCACAAAAGGTGCAAGTATAGTACGACACCTTCCGTGGTGCAGCTGAATTATAATCCGGAGGTCGTGAGTTTGAAACCACCTCCCAGGCAAATTTGCCATTTTTAGTAGTGAGCTGCTCTTATTGTTAACATTATATAATAAACACATACATTTGATTTGTGTCTGTAACAGCTGGTGTAAATTTTTAGTACATGTAAAAGTTAGCATTTTTTTTTTTCACTTTTATTCTCTCAGTTACAATCACGATACAACACCCACCCCCTGCCCCAGATCTGACGCTGCTACTTTTTATCTGAAACTGGGAATAACTGTAGATGTGAGTGGTGTTTTGAGACAATCGAACTGGAAATTCTCTGATCTGGAGGGATAAAAGCTGACACACAAATGCTGGTGAATCTGCCTTCTTCGTATCTCACCATCACTTGAATTTTAATTTATTCATTTTTATTGAGTGTTCCTGCTCATGCTGAATTAGTATGCACCTTATGGTCCATCATGTCAATGCCGCACGGACAAAAAAACAGAGACATAGGTATATATGATATTTGGAATAACTCATTTTATGACCTGTATAGTACATTTAGGAAAACATTGTGGCACTGATGCAACATTATTCATATTATTCATGTTCATTTGCATGCCTTCTTGTGCTTGTAATCAGTGACCGCATTTTTTTTCCCCATCATGCCAGTCCCCACATGTTGCTGTATGGTGCTGTTTCTTTTGTACTCCAGGACATGCAGAGGAAAGAATAGTACAGAAGGTCAGTTCCGCGCTATATGCAATCATCAGATTCAAATGTTAACAGTTCCGACACACCCAAGGACCGTCCTTTCTATGTTTTTCCATCACCCATATGAAATACATAAAAAAAAAAATGCATTTTGAGAAATAATTTAGCTGTTTGACTTAACACATTTACCCTGTTTACTGAATACTTAAATGAAAATTGGGGCATGCATTAACATCTTGCAAACTCATTTAGAAGAATGTATTGTTAATGGTAGCGCACATTTGAAAAAATTAAGACAAGTTAAATAGACTGCATAAATTACCTATTTTTTGACTGCATTATTTGTTATCCAGTACTATGAGTCAAGTAACTAAGTTAAAAGACACTTATCCTTCATAGACTAAGCTATTATAAGAGAAGCGTGCTTAATGCTTTGTTTGGTAGGAGAAATAGAGACCTTTATTACCAGAAAGAACAAAAAAAAAACTTGCTTGTGAGTAGAGTTATATATTAATAACACACTGACTCTAATCATGGTAATCCCATTATTGTGTTTTTATAGCTTCAGTATACACTGAACCTTGAATATGCAAATTAAACACTATGGCCTTTGACCAATCAGTGCAATTACTAATGGTATGTAACATCTCAGAATATGTAGCTGTTTCAAGTTCAGTCAGTGACAAATATGACCAGGTTTAACTATAATTTGTAATCCTTATTTAGTTATTGTTATTCTGCCAATGCAATTATGGATTAAACAGCTGTTGGTTGGCAGAGTCTTTTATCTTTATACTGTACTTTTTTTTCTATATGTTTTTTGTCTTTTCACTAGCACAAAAAACAAGAATACAAACTTACAGTCATGATGTTACCAAACACCAAGTGAGTGCATTACACCTCCAAATACCTTTTTATATTTTTATTAAAATATTATAAATAACTATTAAATTACTTTAAGAACTTAAACTGTAGCACAGCATGTCACATAACTCTAAGAGATCAATTATTCATTCCACTGCTGATAATTTGCCTGTCTTTCATGGATAAGTTCTGAGACCTACATTCCAGGGTGTCACTTTTTCTCTGTCTCTTGCTCTGGTGAAACTTGTGATATTTTAAAAACATCAACCATGATATCAACCTCTGGGGTTACCTTCCTTTTGATGAATTCACAATTAGTTGATTTTAAGGGGTTATACAAGATTTGTTATAAAGAGAAATATCCATAAGAGTCAAAAACTGTATATATGGACATGAACACCAATTAGGCATAAACATTTGGGGTGGGCAAAAAATTAGGCTACAACACTGACAATAATCCAACAATAACAACAACAATAAGAATATTAATAATAATCAAACTGGTATAGCAATAAGAGACAGGTGCAACAATCAATATGGCAACAGGACTGCATCAACAGACTTTGAATTGCTGATATCATTGAAAGTACAAGAACTTCTCAAATGAACTTACAATAAAACAATAAAACTTGCTTGAAAGCCACACAAAATATTGTCCTCTGTTGTTCACCATCTTCTATGTCTTCACTGATTGCATTCTTTACATTCACTTCCAACGTGGTAGAAAAGTTCTCCATAGTCTTTATTTTGCTGGACTCTTTGACTTGTGCACTGATTGGATGGTGATGTTGCATTATTTGCATAATTTGCCAAAAAAAGAGTAAATGGGAATAATGAGTAAATGTTTAATGATAAATATTATACTTTGATTTAATTAAATTTTGTAATTATATTAAGATAGTTTACTTCAGAGACCTGGTGTTGCATTATAAGACTATTGTTATGCTGTCACTATCCTCATAGCCTACCTATTATGCTCATTAAATGGTTATTTTAACAGCTATATAAACAGAATGGGCAGCAGCTATCATTTTACTTTTCACTCACCTAACACAGTTTCAGTCTTTTCAGAGAGATATGAAATGTAACAAAAGAAGAAAAAAAAAAGAACACCTGTCAAAATTGCCTAATTTTTATGTGTTTTCTAGAATGTTATGCCTCATGTGTGTATTTCTTTGAGCAAGTCTTGCAATCAGTTGTCACTTTAATTGACTATCCAACTTAACAACAACAACAACAAAATTTATTTCTATACCACAGTTTCATTTATAGAGTGTAGCTAAGTGTTATTTGCAAGATGTCAAAGAAATAGTTACAAGAAAAGAAAAACAAGTTAAATTAGGGAAGAAAAATAATGAATAAGTACCCTAAGTTCTTGTCTATAAGCCGCGGCTTATCTAAGGAAAAAAGTTGTGAAAATGAAAAAATAGAATATCGGCTTATACATAAATCCGGCTTATACAGTAATCCCTCCTCCATCGCGGGGGTTGCGTTCCAGAGCCACCCGCGAAATAAGAAAATCCGCGAAGTAGAAACCATATGTTTATATGGTTATTTTTATATTGTCATGCTTGGGTCACAGATTTGCGCAGAAACACAGGAGGTTGTAGAGAGACAGGAACGTTATTCAAACACTGCAAACAAACATTTGTCTCTTTTTCAAAAGTTTAAACTGTGCTCCATGACAAGACAGAGATGACAGTTCTGTCTCACAATTAAAAGAGTGCAAACATATCTTCCTCTTCAAAGATGTGTGTGTCATGACCACAGAATGTCACATAGATAGAGAAAGCAATCTCTAGCAAACAAATCAGTGGTGCTGTTTGGCTTTTAAGTATGCGAAGCACCGCGGCACAAAGCTGATGAAGGCGGCAGCTCACACCCCCTTCCGTCAGGAGCAGGAAGAGACAGAGAGAGAGAGAGAGACAGAGAGAGAGAGACAGAGACAGAGTTTGTTTTTCAGTCAAAAATCAATACGTGCCCTTCGAGCTTTTAAGTATGCGAAGCACTGTGCAGCATGTCTTTTCAGGAATCAGCTTTACAAAAGATAGCAACGTGAAGATAATCTTTCAGCATTTTTAGATGAGCGTCCGTATCGTCTAGGTGTGCGAACAGCCCCCCTGCTCAATCCCCATACGTCAGGATCACAGATAGCGCAAGAGTGAGAGAAAAGTAAGCAATCTAGCTTCTCAGCCATCTGCCAATAGCGTCCCTTGTATGAAATCAACTGGGCAAACCAACTGAGGAAGCATGTACCAGAAATTAATATTTAAATATGCTTACATATAAAATCACAATTTAAATGACCGGTACGCGCGCCTGTTGACTCTGCGACGCCCAGAGCAGAAAGAACACGCTCCGGCCGCTCCAACCGCGCCATGCGGGGAGTGAGAGAGACGCCAATATCTCACACTCTCTCCCCACTTAAAGAAATTAAATGGGTGCGAGTGAGACCACTGACCTCCCTCCCTTCTATTAGTTATAGGTTATAGTACGTTCGGCTTATCCATGAGTCCGGCTTATCTATGATACGATTTTATTTTAAAAATTCGTATGATTTTTGGTCTCCGGCTTATACATGAGTCCGGCTTATAGACAAGAACCTAGGGTAATAAAAAAATGAATCAATATGAGCTTAACTATCTATACACAGCTATATGATTAGCCTCTCTTGTGTCTTTAATTTTCTACGCACAGATCTGACAATAATCATTCCACTCAAAGAATACTTGACCTTATATATAATATTGTATACTAAGTCTGTAAAGATAAGTATGATGATAAGGTCAGATGACTGCGAGGACTGAAAAAAACAACTGGAGAAGAAAATAAAATCTGCAAGGGTTCCAAGGCCAAAAGTTTACCCAGTGCCCACTATGCATTCTACCTAAGATAAATATTTTAAGTTATTCCTCATTGTTTTCAGGCTTTTTCCAAGAAGATCTGGTGTAGTACTTCTTGTAACAAGCTGAGGCACCTGCCTTTATTCCAGCATCACAGGAAGCTGCACAGAAACTCATTTAAGTGGTGGTGGCACAAAATGGCACCACAGAGAAACCAGAAAAGACATTCTGATATTGTCAAACCACTACTTTTAATTAAACACCACTATATCTTGTTCTACCAGAAATGGCTCCTCTCTCGTGTCTTTAATTTTCTATGCACAGGTTTGACAATAATCATTCCACTCAAAGAATTCTTGACCACTTATGAGCTGCTGAATGCAAAGATGTCGGGAACTGTGAATAATTTGAAGTCAGAATGTCAGAACCTAGCATGTTTCTGGTATTCTTTATACAAAACTCACCACTGCCTCACTTGTTTTTACTTCTTGCTTTGAAAATAATAAAAATGGCTATAAATATACTGCATGTTGATAAACCTTATCTGATGAATATCAACATTTACTCTAAATCTGTAGACTTTATCTATGCTTAATGTTTACTATACATCAAGGTAAATGCACTTTTCTACTGGCAATAACATTTATATAAATTCAAATTGGATTTCACACATGAAGTATTTAACACAGTTATATTATTTAAATTAATATTTCTTCATTGTAGATGTCAAGTTAAAATTACTAATATGTTTTAAATATGAAAACCTTGAAACCAAGACCTAAAAATATCACTGCAAATTTAAAATATGCTTCAACAGACAATTTGCTTTATCAAACAACACTTTTCCACTATTTGGCTTTTACATTTAGGTTTTGAATGACAGGTTAATTGGTTATTTTAAATAGACTTAGTGTGTGGAAATCGAGGATTGTGGAATTTTCTGGTTTCTGTCTAATACCGACAGGAAATGCTATGGCCTTCTACAACCCAATAAATGATTAAATCAATAGCTGGCTCTTTATTCATCCTATGTGTGAAATTCACTTACTCCGGAAGCAACACAGAATATTAAAGTGTACACAGACACATAGTGCTAAGCAATACTAAGTACAAGATCCTGAATCTAAAAACAATTTACCCAATGTAACTCACTGTGCAACCAGCCAGTACTATAACTGTAGAAATATGGACAAAATTAGGGTAAGCATACATAATTATGCCAAAAAAATTCTGTGAATGACACTGTAACATATTCTTTCAGTAATTTAAAAAAAAAACCCTGTGTGGCTTGATGCTTCATTCTTCTCTAATTAGCATCTTTTTTCTTATGGTAGTATGCACAACAATGCCTTTGACATATCACAGAGCGATTTTACTTCCATAGCAAGAAAATACAATAAATATTCCCCGTGGTGCCACCACCCCTCTCACAACCTGTGAAACAATCAGATGAGGTGACTGACAAGGAAAGACACATATAAAGAAGGAGGAGAGAGGAGGGAATGACACAGACAATCTTATGAATTGGAGGGCTCGCAGCATTAGTTTGAAATGTCAACACTAAAATAACAGGAACGGCACATCGATGCGACGATTGTCAGGGTGTTGTGGAAGTCGAGAGAACAGGGTGGGGGTATACAGTATATAGTGCTGTGGCAGTGCTGTATGTTAAATGCAGTTTCAGTGACAATGGACAACTGGTTGGTGACACATCACTTGTTTGCCGTTAGAACATACAAGAAAATATTTTACATTAAGTTTTTGTGCTTTGCTGAGACAGAATTGCTTTTCATAACACTGTTTTAAAGTGATTTAATGAGTCTTCTGGCACTGTAAAAGACATGTTTTTTGGACTATTCAGAAATGAACTGTAAGAACACCGGAAATTGGCAAAAAGGTAAGACAGGCTGATCTGTTAGACATCACAACATTATTTGGTAGCGTTAAACATTTCAAACTTAACTGTTTGCTGAAAGATTTATTCTATAAAATACAAAAACTGCATACATTTTTTAGGAAATGCTACATTAGTGAACTTTTTTACTCGGTTTATAAATGAAAACTGGGATGTTGAATTAACTAATTTAGAAGAATATATTGTTTACACTGGAGTTCATTTGAAAACATTGTTTAAAAAATAATGTTATTAAAGACTAGGTAAATAAACTGCATTGGCTATTTTTGGACTACTTCATCAATTATTTTTGCCAGGAGCCAAAGGCCAAGTAACGAAGTGGCCATTCAGACTCTCCTTTCAAAAATCACCATATCCTCATGCCCCAGCCATTATAAACATTTTATTTCTCTCAGATTTACTAATCTTTATAGTAAGCATTTAAACTGGAAGTGATATACCTTAGGAATCTACTGAAAATTACTGCTTTCTACAAATATATTTGCTTTCTACATTTCACTTTTATTAATATTCATGTGAGAAATATACTAGAATGGAAACAAAAATATTTACTGTTGTTTATTATTGGCCATTGTTATTTTTTATTTATGGCTCCTCTGTCATTATGGTAATAATGTATGACTCAGGCACCGGCAAGAGTGGCAGCCTTTTCAGCAGCTCCGTGTACGACTTTATTTTTCTACTTTTATTTTTCTCTTTTTTATTGATCACTCCTATCACTTTATTTTATGTGGATTTGTTCCCTGGACACACTTACTTTTACAGCGTGGGCATGGATTTTTACACGCTGAGACTCGCCTATTCAAGTACTCAACTTCGAGCGCTGAGAACAAATGCCAGTGTTGGTGTGGTTCCCTATTTACCCGACGAGGTAATAAGGTGGTATCGTGGCAGCAGAGCCGGCACTAAGCTAAAAATGAAGCGGCTTGCGAGAAAGTGTAGTTTTAAGCCTTCGGTGCCTTCTGTGATCATGGGAAATGTGAACTCAATATCAAATAAGATCGACGAACTGGCTGCGCTGGTGAAAAATGTCAGAACCTACAGAGAATGCAGTTTGTTGTGCTTTTGCGAAATGTGGCTAACTACCACCATCCCAGATGCTAATGTGGAGCTACCCGGGTTTAGCACAGTTAGAGCGGACAGAGAATCAAGTACCTGTGGGAAGCACAAAGGAGGAGGACTCGCTCTCTATGTTAATACACGGTGGTGCAACTCTGGACATGTTAACGTCAAAGTCTCAACTTGCTGCAGGGACATCAAACTGTTGGCCGTAAGTTTGCGTCCCCATTACTTGCCCAGAGAGTTTGGACACATCATTGTTGTCATTGTGTACATCCCTCCTCGGGCGGACGTGGAGACAGCGAGTGACATCATCCATTCTGCTGTTGCTAAGTTACAAACACAGCACCCTGAGGCGCTTGTGCTAATCGCTGGAGACTTTAACCATGTGACGCTGGACAAAACATTACCTGCCTTCTCCCAGTATGTGGATTGTAACACCCGGAGATATAGGACTATTGACTTACTGTATGCAAACGTTAAAGACGCATACAGCGCCACTCCGCTGGCTGTGCTTGGGAAAGCAGATCATAACCTGGTTCTGCTGCAGCCTCACTATAAACCAAGAGTGAGGGTCCTACCTACAACCACCCGCTCATTCAGGAAGTGGTCCCCGGAGGCAGAGAAGGCTCTGAGAGACTGCTTTGGAACTACAGACTGGGATATTCTGCAGGGATCACATAGTGAGAACATTGAGGAGGTTGTTGACTGCACTACTGACTACATCAACTTCTGTATGGACATTGTAGTTCCAGTAAGAACAGTACGCTGCTATGCTAACAACAAGCAATGGATTACAAGTGACATCAAGGGCCTTTTGAACCAGAAAAAAAGGGCTTTTAAAGGCGGTGATCAGCATGAGCTCAAGCGCGTGCAGAAGGAACTCCGAGTCCAGCTCAGGGCGGCGAAGGAGCAGTACAGGAGAAAGCTGGAGCAGAAGTTGCAGAATAACAGCATGAAGGAAGTGTGGGATGGGATGAAGATCATCACTGGCTGCAGCTCGAAGCAGGGTGCCACCATCGAAAGAGACCAAATGAACAACTTCTTTAACAGGTTTGACCACCCTAGCCCACTCTCACCTCGGAGTACTGCACCCTCCACACATCCTTCTGCTGATACCAGCATAGGAGAGACATCCCCCACCCACAATTACAACAGCGCAGGTGAGCAGAGAGCTGAGGAGACTTCGTGCCAGCAAAGCAGCGGGTCCAGATGGAGTATCGCCACGACTGCTGAAGGTCTGTGCATCGGAGCTGTGGGGTCCTCTACAGTGCATCTTCAACCTGAGCCTGGAACAGGGGAGAGTCCCGAGGCTTTGGAAAACATCTTGCATCACCTCAATCCCAAAGGTATCACGTCCTAGTGAGCTGAATGACTTCTGGCCTGTTGCTCTGACGTCACATGTGATGAAGACTATGGAGAGGCTGCTGCTTCACCACCTGAGGCCACAGGTTCAATACGCCCTTGACCCTATATCAGGAGAAGGTGGGAGTGGAGGATGCCATCATCTATATGCTACACCGATCCCTCTCCCACTTGGACAGAGGCAGTGGTGCTCTAAGAATTATGTTTCTAGACTTCTCTAGCGCCTTCAACACAATCCAACCTCTGCTCCTTAGGGACAAGCTGACAGAGATGGGAGTAGATTCATACCTGGTAGCATGGATCGTGGACTATCTTACAGACAGACCTCAGTATGTGCGGCTCGGAAACTGCAGGTTTGACATTGTGGTCAGCAACACAGGAGCGCCACAGGGGACTGTACTTTCTCCGGTCCTGTTCAACCTATATAGACATCATACTTCCAATACAACTCGGAGTCCTGCCACGTGCAAAACGACACTGCTATCGTGGGCTGCATCAGGAGTGGGCAGGAGGATGAGTATAGGGACCTAATCAATGACTTTGTTAAATGGTGCGACCTCAAACCACCTACACCTGAACACCAGCAAAACAAGGAGCTGGTGGTGGATTTTAGGAGGCCCAGACCCCTTATGGACCCCGTGATCATCAGAGGTGACTGTGTGCAGAGGGTGCAGACCTATAAATACCTGGGAGTGCAGCTGGATGATAAATTAGACTGGACTGCCAATACTGATGCTCTGTGTAAGAAAGAACAGAGCCGGTTATACTTCCTTAGAAGGCTGGCATCCTTCTATCAGACGGTTGTGGCGAGCGCCCTCTTCTACGTGGTGGTGTGCTGGGGAGGCAGCATTAAGAAGAAGGACGCCTCATGCCTGGACAAACTGGTGAGGAAGGCAGGCTCTATTGTTGGCATGGAGCTGGACAGTTTGACATCCGTGGCAGAGTGACAGGCGCTCAGCAGGCTCCTATCAATTATGGAGAATTCACTGCATCCACTAAACAGTGTCATCTCCAGACAGAGGAGCAGCTTCAGCGACAGACTGCTGTCACTGTCCTGCTCCACAGACAGACTGAGAAGATCGTTCCTCCCCCAAACTATGCGACTCTTCAATTCCACCCGGGGGGGGGTAAACGTTAACATTATTCAAAGTTATTGTCTGTTTTTACCTGCATTTTTATTACTCTTTAATATTGTTTTTTTTTTGTATCAGTATGCTGCTGCTGGATGCTGGAGTATGTGAATTTCCCCTTGGGATTAATAAAGTATCTATCTATCTATCTATCTATCTATCTATCTATCTATCTATCTATCTATCTATCTATCTATCTATCTATCTATCTATCTATCTATCTATCTATCTATCTATCTATCTATTCTGCTTCTTGGGTCTGAGATTTTCTTATTTGGGTTCTTAGATTAAAAAAGTTTAACAACACATGCTCTAGTGTAAGAGAACAGAAACTATAAGCAACAGATAATGCTAAAATAGTTAAATAATAAAGCAGCCATTTAAATTACTATTCTATTCTTAAGTAGAAAAATAGAGCTTCTAAAAGATATGTTAGAAAACTAAACCTAAGCAAACTTTTTATCTTACACAAATAAACTACAACCATCCACCCATCCATCCCACTATATCCTAACACAGAGTCATGGGGGTCTGCTGGAGCTAATCCCAGACAACACAGGGCGCAAGGCAGGAACAAATCCCTGGGCAGGGCGCCAGCCCACGGCAGGGCACACACACACACACACCAAGCACACACTAGGGACAATTTAGGATCCCCAATGCACCTAACCTGCATGTCTTTGGACTGTGGGAGGAAACTGGAGCAACCGGAGGAAACCCACACAGACACGGAGAGAACATGCAAACTCACCTCGGATGCGAACCCAGGTCTGCTAACTGCGAGACAGCTGTGCTACCACTACATCACCCCTATATATATATATATATATATATATATATTGTCACACACTTGCGCATGGGAGGCAGCTAAAGGGCTTGAGGGACGGCAGTTCTGAGACATACCGGGAGGTGGCAGAGTGCACTGACTCTTTTTCTCTCTTGCCTGCAGACCGTTCCCGGGAGATTCCACCTGGCTCTCGTGACATCATTTCCGGGACCGAGCCAATGGAAGGGGACCTGACTGGCTCCGACCCCTCTGACGTCATGTCCGGGCTCGGTCCAATGGAGAACGAACACATCCCCCATCCTTATGACCTCACTTCCTGTCTTCCCCTTTAAAACCCTGCCCTCTTTCCTAATTCCTCAGTCTGGTTTTGGACTCTGCTGCATGCACTTCAGTGCTATTACTATTCATTTCAACTTTGCAGCCAGGGATTTTGAGATTATACGGGTGGCTGCCCCAAACCTTTATCGGAGTATGTCTTATTCTTTTACATCTGGCGTAGTCGGCAGGATGAAGACGTCCTGGAAGAGAAGGGGACAGGACCTGCAACATATTCAGGTGGGAGCGTACCGGGACCGAGTTTCCAGGCGGGGAGGGTGTCCCTTGGTTCAGGGTGACCCGGTGCAGGCTCTGCCTCCGGCAGACTCTATTAGGCAACCTAGGAGGGCTGGGGAGTATGCGGGAGGGGCTCACAGAATTGAGCTGCTTCGGAAGCGGGAGGCCAGGAGGGCTGTTTGTGCTCTCTCGGGAGAGAGTGCCCGTCTCCCTGTAAAGCCAGAGCCCCGAATTCCACCTAGGGGTGCCCCAGACCGGCAGGTGAGTAGAGTGAAAGCCTGGCGGTTTGACCCAGAGAGGCCAACCTCTCAACAGGCCTTGAGCCTATGGACGAAGGTAGGGCTGTGGCTACGGCCTCATGAAAGTACGCCCTACCACATGCTTGAACAGGTGGCTTGCTACCTGTTTTTAAATTCACTACCCCAGCGCTTCACCCAGCCGGTTTGGGGTAAAGATTTCATAAATATGGCAGAGCTCATTGAGCTCGTAGAACAACAAAGGGGGGCCTCCCGACCTGGGAGAGCTGAGCCGCCCCTGGGCCGACCTCGACCGGAGTACGTCCCAAACCCTAGCCTCCCTCTGTACAACCCAGAGCTTGCACTGATGTCCCCGGCACCGCGGGCGCACGAACCGCTTGGGAATAAGGTGGGATGCAGGTGGAGGGGGAGGAGGGGTTGGTGTGCTCTGACAAACCCGTTGGCGGTCCCGCATACAGACAGGCTGATCGTTAACGGGTATAAAACATCTGTATTATTAGATACCGGCAGCAACATATCCATTGTTGCCCGCCGTTTTGTGCTACCGCAACAGTGGTTAAAACATAAGACTGGTATAACCTGTGTCCACGGAGACATCCGCTGGTACAGGACCGCCATTTGTGTCATCAGCTACGGAGGTTCAGTTCGGAAGTTAACCATGGCTGTCCATCCTGGGCCTCCCCACCCGGTGATACTAGGGCGGGACTGGTCTGAAATAAACAGCGGTGAGTCACATACCACTCCTGGGGATAACTTGGGCCTAGTTATAGACGGGGATGAGACGTCTCAAGCTGCCTCCACGCCGTGTAATCAGCCGGCAGAGAGAGATGAAGCAGTCGGCCTGAGTGATGTGGCTACTCCCGGGCCGTCGCGTGCCAATACGTCATCCACCAGTGCCGCGGCGGAGCGGGAGGACACCACGCCCCTTGAGGTCGGCACCGACCCTCTCTCCCTTTTAAGGTTTCAATTTAGAGAGACGCCGGCTTCCTTTAAAAGGGAGCAGTGGAGTGACGACTCCCTGAAACATGCAAAAAATGCAGTAGTCCTTGTTAACGGCCAACGCACCAACCAGTCCATGCCACAGGGTCCTCACTTTGTGTTGGAAAATGACCTAATATATCGGGTAGCATTGCATGATGGGCAGGAGAGAAAGCAACTGCTAATCCCACGGACCTTCCGGCGGCAGGTCTGTGAGTTAGCACACGCCCATCTCCTAGGTGGCCACTTGGGCACCGAAAAAACCCTGGAGCGGATTAAGCTCCGGTTTTACTGGCCGGGAGTCAATGAGGAGGTTCGGCGCTTTTGCACTTCCTGTCCGGAGTGTCAACTGCGACAAATTCCAAGAAGGGACCGTGCTCCTCTCATTCCCATTCCCTTGATTGATGTTCCCTTCCAGAGAATTGGGGTCGATATAGTCGGACCTCTAGAGCCCTCAGCCCGAGGACACAAGTACATCTTAGTCCTCGTGGACTATGCTACAAAATACCCCGAAGCTGTTCCCTTGCGCTCAGCTACTTCTAAAGCAATCGCATGGGAGTTACTAGGGGTCTTTTCGCACGTAGGTATCCCCAAGGAAGTCTTGACAGACCAGGGGACACCTTTCACCTCGGAGACGTTCAAGGAGACTGCCAAGTTACTGAGAATAAAGCATTTAAAGACCGCGGTGTACCATCCTCAAACCGACGGTTTAGTCGAGAGGTTCAATCAGACTCTCAAACAGATGCTACATAAGGTGGTCAGCGAGGATGGACGGAACTGGGATCAGCTCCTCCCCCTCGTCCTTTTTGCCTATCGGGAAGTCCCTCAAGCCTCCACGGGGTTCTCCCCTTTTGAATTACTGTATGGGCGACAACCCCGGGGCATATTGGATATTTTAAAAGAAGGATGGGAAGAAGAGGCTCTTCCCTCGACAAACATATTAGAGTATATCGCGCAGTTACGCGATAGATTTGGAAAGATACGGCCCCTCCTTAAAAGTCACGTGGAGGAGGCTCAGACAGCACAGGCCCGTTATTATAACCGTGGCACGTCACTCCGGGAGTTCCGCCCGGGGGATCGAGTCATGGTCCTAGTGCCTACCTCCCACTCGAAGTTGCTCGCCCATTGGCAAGGCCCCTATGAAGTTAAGGAGAGGAAGGGACTGGTCGACTATTTGGTGAGTCAGCCGAATCGTCGGCCAAAGGAGCGGGTTTATCATGTGAATCTGCTGAAACCGTGGAAGGACAGGGATCCCGATCCCTCCTCCGGCCAGCCCCGCTCGCTCTTCGCTCACACCCCCAGCCTTAACTTCGGGGCGGACTTGAGTCCCCGACAATGGCAGGAGCTGGATACAGTTATCCGGGCTGTTCAGGAGGTAGTCAGTGAGCACCCCGGACGGACCTCTCTGGTTGAGCATAACATTGTGACAGAGCCCGGGGTTATTGTCCGAGAACGCCCGTATCGTCTTCCCGAGGCAAAAAGGGCTGAAGTGGAGCTTGAGATCAAGCGCATGCTGGAACTAGGAGTAATTGAGGAAAGTTATAGTCCCTGGTCCAGTCCCATTGTGCTGGTCGGTAAGCCGGACGGGAGTTGGAGGTTTTGCAATGACTTCCGCCGGCTTAATCAAGTCTCCCAATTTGATGCCTATCCAATGCCACGAGTGGATGACCTCCTTGAGAGACTTGGGCAGGCTCGATATTTGACCACGCTTGACATGACGAAAGGGTACTGGCAGGTTCCTTTAACGGCCTCCGCGAAGGAAAAAACGGCGTTTAGTACCCCTAGCGGACACTGGCAGTATCGTGTCCTTCCATTTGGGTTACACGGGGCCCCTGCAACCTTCCAGCGTCTAGTGGACAAAGTGCTCCGACCTCATAACTCATACAGTGCTGCCTACCTGGATGACGTGGTCATCTATTCCGGCACATGGAAGGAACACCTACAGCAGGTCCAAGCGGTATTGCGGACACTTGGTGAGGCCGGGCTCAGGATTAATCCCAAGAAATGTTTCTTCGGATTAACCGAAGCCAAGTATTTAGGCTACCTGGTGGGTCGGGGTACCGTGAGGCCACAGTGCTCCAAAGTAGATGCCATTTTGAAATGGCCCCGTCCGCGAACCAAGCGGCAGGTCCAAACCTTTATCGGGTTAGCGGGGTACTACCGCCGGTTTGTACCTCGGTTCTCAGAGAGAGCGGCGCCCTTGACTGATTTAACAAGGAAGAGGGTCCCGAACATTGTGGTATGGACTGAGAAGACAGGCGCTGCATTTAGTGACTTGAAACAGGCCCTTACGTCCGCACCTATTTTGATGGCACCTAACTTTTCCTTGCCTTTCATTCTCCAGACGGACGCTTCGGACACAGGCTTGGGAGCAGTGCTGAGCCAAAGCGTCGATGGTGTGGAACACCCCATCATGTACCTGAGCCGGAAACTGTTGGAGTGGGAGACCAGGTATGCAGCGGTGGAAAGGGAAGCCTTGGCGATTAAGTGGGCGATAACTCAGCTGAGGTACTACCTGTTGGGCCGGGAGTTCACCCTTGTCACGGACCATGCACCCCTACAGTGGATGGCCCTGCACAAGGAGTCGAATCCGCGGGTCACCAGGTGGTTTCTTGACCTACAGCCATACAAGTTTTCACTCATTCATCGTCGTGGCTCTCTCCATGCCAACGCTGATGCTCTTTCCCGGGTTCACAACCTCTCGGTTAGGGTCGTCCGACCTGACGGGTCTGGGCTAAGGGGGGGGCCTTGTCACACACGTGCGCATGGGAGGCAGCTAAAGGGCTTGAGGGACAGCAGTTCTGAGACATACCGGGAGGTGGCAGAGTGCACTGACTCTTTTTCTCTCTTGCCTGCAGACCGTTCCCGGGAGATTCCACCTGGCTCTCGTGACATCATTTCCGGGACCGAGCCAATGGAAGGGGACCTGACTGGCTCCGACCCCTCTGACGTCATGTCCGGGCTCGGTCCAATGGAGAACGAACACATCCCCTATCCTTATGACCTCACTTCCTTTCTTCCCCTTTAAAACCCTGCCCTCTTTCCTAATACCTCAGTCTGGTTTTGGACTCGGTTGCATGCACTTCAGTGCTATTACTATTCATTTCAACTTTGCAGCCAGGGATTTTGAGATTATACGGGTGGCTGCCCCAAACCTTTATCGGAGTATGTCTTATTCTTTTACTATATATATATATATATATATATATATATATATATATATATATATATATATATATATATATATATATATATATAGTATTAGAAATTTATTAACCTGGGATAATTATGATTAGAAGAGACATCAGCCTGGGAAATGAAACACTGATGTAATACAAACATAACACTGGTTTTAGAAACATTCATGTAATCGTTAACTACATGTGGATCGATACCTATAACTGTAAGTTTGGGTTGCATGCCGCACAGAAAAACAAGGGAACAAACAAGAGAAACTGCACAAAACACCAAGACTGTTTTTCACTGCAAAAAAATGACATCCTAGCAATGTTTTTACATCAAGCCATTGACTTATTAAAAAGAATTGTCAACTAAATTTAGCTTCCCTTATTGGCATATTGGTTTTGCTAAATAAAAGCAAAACAATTCCCATTTCAGGTGTGTTTTTCTTTTTTATGTTTCATCGAAGCATATGGACTAAGAGCACTGCTTATGCAACAAAACACACAATACATTTTTCAGTTGGTGGTGCCTCATTTTTTATTCTTTTTAATCAGGAAGCAAAAAATTATAGCAGAACACAACTCAAGTTTAGGGTTGCCAGACGTCCCTTATATACAGGACATGTCTCATATTTGATAATTTTGTCCCCTGTCCCATACTGACCTTTCAGGAACACCCAAATGTCCCGTATTTAGTTCATTTTCAAATTCCATCCATCCATCCATTTTCCAACCCGCTGAATCCAAACACAGGGTCACGGGGGTCCGCTGGAGCCAATCCCAGTCAACATAGAGCACAAGGCAGGAACCAATCCCGGGCAGGGTGCCAACCCACCGCAGGACACACACAAACACATCCACACACCAAGCACACACTAAAGCCAATTGAGAATCGCCAATCCACCTAACCTGCATGTCTTTGGAATGTTGGAGGAAACTGGAGCACCCGGAGGAAATCCACACAGACATGGGGAGAAAATGCAAACTCCACGCAGGGAGGACCCGGGAAGCGAACTCAGGTCTCCTTACTGCGAGGCAGCAGCGCTACCCACTGCACCACAGTGCCGCCCATTTTCAAATTTCGCAATAAAAATATATTTTTACTACCTTCTTACGGTTCTTAGTTGTAACTTTATAAGTAATTATACTTTCTTTTCTCAGGTTCTCTTGATGAAAATAACCCAAATGTAACAAGTACACTAGTGTTTGCTGCCTGTTTGCAACTTGTTCAGTTGCTATGGTTGGCTGAGGACAGTGACACTCTTACCGTTTTGCTCTCCAGCCGCACTGATGTGCAGTTCTGTATCAGCATTGCAACATACAGTGTCTGTCAACAAAGTGTGTTGTTACTACTTGCCACTGCCCACTTTTCTTCTAACTACCTGTATTAAATAATAATAATGTTTCTCTGTTGTCTGTATTAAATAAATATTTTCAAATTATTTCACTTTTACAGACTTTTCTTTTAGCTTGTATTAAATAATTTTACTTTTGTTTTCCTGATAACCCATTAAAACCCTTGCTTTATGTTTTTAACTTATGTCTCTACTTTTATATAATATATTGGTATGGGTGTGTAGGGGGCATGTATACATTTATTTATATAGTAATAGAGAGAGAGATTTAATCTGCCAATCCTACTCAAGTTACATAGGAAGTATGGGTTCTCTCCAAATTCTGATGATGCCTTCTGTGTTGCCAGTACTCAAAGACGTTGTCTATTATTACCTGTGTCTCCATACTGTTGGAACTCCCAATTTAGAGAAAAGACAAATTCAGATTTTGCCTGCTAGAAAAATAGACCTGGACCGATGCTTCTACTCTGTGGTTGATTATGCCTCAACTCCATGCTTTTTTGCATCATCTCAACAGGAACCTTTAAAGGGGTGGTTTGAGTACCAAAATTCCAGAAAAACATGACCACTCTCACCGATATTCTCTGTCCATGTGAAGTCACACACACACATTCTCTTTTTTGTTTGCGTGGGTTTCTCTCAAGATAACCCAGTTTTCATATTCAGTGTAGGTAAGACTATTTATCAATTCTAAATTGGCCCAGTGTGATTGTCTGCTTGAGTGTGATGGGTGACAAATCCAGAGTTGTTTCCTGCCCGGGATTGGTTCCCTGCCTTGTGCCCTGTGTTGGCTGGGATTGGCTCCAGCAGACCCCCGTGACCCTGTGTTCGGATTCAGCGGGTTAGGAAATGGATGGATGGATGGATGTTTCCTTCTGACTGATGCAATCTGGACAAACTACACTGCCTGCAATACTGAAGTGGATTAAGCAGTTTTGAAAACATTATTCTGCTATTTTACTACTATT
The DNA here is from genome assembly GCF_900747795.2 of Erpetoichthys calabaricus. NCBI lineage: Eukaryota > Metazoa > Chordata > Cladistia > Polypteriformes > Polypteridae > Erpetoichthys > Erpetoichthys calabaricus. The sequence continues at coordinate 38,672,270 of NC_041399.2, forward strand.
TATTTGCTTCAGTTTTACAAAGAATGCTTCATTTATAACATTGAAACAAGTGACAATGAAAATTTAAATTTGTTTTTTTTTTTAGACTTACTGAGGAAACCGTTACCAGTCACTTCCGATATTTTAGTATTAAAGTACAAAATCTGCTGTACAGCGCTTTCTTTTGATCATGGTGACTTTTTTAACATTACAGTATCTGTTTTGTAAGCTGTAGGGCTATTGTAATGAAATATTAAAAAAAAAAAACAGGTGAAAGTTAAACATCTAGGAGAGGTGCCATTTTACATGGTTTCTTAAATACATGCTTTCAAGTGCAAGTCAGTCAATTACAAAAACTTTGTAGATTTAAGATATGAAACAAAATGTATTGTTAATGGGTGGCACGGTGGTGCAGTGGTAGTGCTGCTGCCTCGCCCGGGTCCTCTCTGCATTGAGTTTGCATGTTCTCCCTGTGTCTGCGTGGGTTTTCTCCGGGTGCTCTGGTTTCCTCCCACAGTCCAAAGACATGCAGGTTAGGTGGATTGGCGATTCTAAATTGTCCCTAGTGTGTGCTTGGTGTGTGTATGTGTGTGGGTGTGTGTGTGTACGTGTGTGTGCGTGCGTGTGTGTGTGTGTGTTTTCTGTGGTGGGTTCGCGCCCTGCCCAGGATTGGTTCCTGCCTTGCGCGTTGTGTTGGCTAGGATTGGCTCCAGCAGACCCCTGTGTTCAGAAAATGGATGGATGTATGTATTGTTAAGCATTCTAGAAAGCTTCTTCAGAATGCTAATGCAGAGAACAATTTTTTACGGTTTAAAAGGCCTGGGTAAATGAAGGTATCTCTGAGTGATACTTAAAATCACTAAGTGTTATTTTGTATTACTGTGCATCCTTATTCCTGTAAGCAATAAGATGCCAGTTTTAATGTGGTACAAAAGCACTTGTCTCTCAACAAGTGCTCTATGGTCAATGAAATTTCCCTGATCTGCTGAAATAGAAAAAGAAAAATAATTATCACAATTATTTCTTACTTTCACTCTATATTTTTCAGATTTATCCTGGAATTGTTTACAAGTAATTGGTAAATACTGAAATATATAAAAAAAATGCAAGTAGGTCTATTGAATGATATTTTTTCTTAGACTGAATGTTTTGTTTTAATGTAATGAAAAAATGATTGTGTCAGTTCTAAGTCAAGGGTAGTGATTGTTTTATAAATGGAAAATACACAACTGCAGCCTGTTCTCCTCCAGAGGCAAATTAAAGCAATAAAAACCTGAGCTATTTGCATATTAATGACCTTATTAAGCTGAAAATAAAAAAATAGCATGTCACAGTCCACAGTTTACAATAGTTATCTCAAAATATTTTTATCCATATTTTTCAAGCTATTCCAGTTGTGTATTCTGAAATATTAAATTTTTTTACACAACTGGCTCACTAATATTGCTTGTTTCCTTAGGCACTATGCTGTATATTAAGTTTTCATTTTTTATGTTTCATTTTTTTACATCCTGCAAGCACTTTTTATTAATAATACAAACACTGACAGATGGACTGTGATAACGCAAATGAATGTAAATATAAATTACCTTTAAAAGAAAGGTTGTGCTCCTCATGAAGACTAAAGCAAAAGGTTATTTTAAAGTATTTTAAGAGAAGCTAACCATGGCAGTGAACTATTCAAACTTATCTTTTTATCTCAAAGATAAACTTGAAGTAACCTGAATACCATTATAAGCAGTTCCCTGAGAATTTCTTTGTGTGGCTAATTTATTCAGTATACTTGCTGTTTACACCAAATTTACTTCTCAGTCTGGGACAACATCTTCCACATTACCATTTAAAGTAGTGGTCTGGCAGTGGTGGTGCACAAATCTGATAAGGTCAGATAGACAATGGGTAAGACTAGAGATTTCATTGGCTTTGAATACAGCAAGACACAGAGAGTTCCAGATGAGAAAGTACAATTGAATCTGGAACAGCAACCCGGCTGTGGTTTTCATGCACAACAAATGTTGTCAGAATGAGCCAACATCTAGGAAACTTCTAGATGAAGATGAAGAGATGAAGATACAATCAGTGAATTAACAACTAAGTTTAGAAGTAATGCAGAAGGAAGCAAGAGTACAGTGTACATGACACACTGTACTCCATTACTAATGGATCTAGTAATGTAGCCAATGACTCAAAGAGTTTCAGTCCTGTTTACAGGAAGGAGAAGTATATTAGTGAAAAAAGAAATGCAGAATATTAGACATTATAGGACTGGAAGAGTAGTGTCCAGGGAGAGACAAGTCCCCAATAAATCTTAATAAAATTGAAGATGAACAAAAATAGAAATTGTAATAATTACAATAAAATACCTTAAGGTCAAAAAGTAATCACCTAAAAAGGCAATCCTGAGAAAACAAGTCCAAATGCATATAGCAGAAAACAAAATCCTTAAGGCAGAGCCAGAAATGTCAAAAACCTAGTAAATCCAAGGAATAGAAATGACAAAAAAAGAAGTCATGAAACCACCAAGCACATTCAATGAACAGTGAGGAACTGAATTTCACATAAGTCTTTATAGGGCTGGGAGCAGTCCCACAATGGTGATGGACAGGTGGCACCACCTACTGGGGAACCACCATTAAAATACATGGTATGTCAGTGAAAAAATCTAAGCATATAGAAAACTAAATATAATAAAATAAACAGAAAATACACAAGACAATTAACTGAACAGGACAGTGTAATAATAAAAGATGGAAAACAATGAACAATATTGAAAAGTGAACAAAGAAGACTAAACAATAATTTAAGCATAAGGTATGGAAGGACTACTGGCTTGACCATAACAATGCTGCCTTATGTAAATAGGTAAACTTGGATAGCGATTTAACCCTCTGATTCCATCCTACCGAGCACCAACAATCCAGGCAGGTGGTGGTAATGTAAAGGAATGGGACTTGTTTTTGTGGCACATGTTGACAAAAAAGAGTAAATGTATGATGACAGAAATACACCATAGGAAGATTATTTTAATGTTCTTCTAGGAACCATGGATTCTGGCACTTGAATCGATGTGCTCGCCTCACGTGTATTAGCAGCTAAGTGAGTTTCTATTTTCTCTGTGTTTTCACTTTGGTGACAGAGTCGATTTCTTTGATCTTCATGCTGTAGCCTCGCACTTCTGGGCCAGACAGACAGACACACACACTTCCACGCGTAGACGTTTATATATAATATGGATGGTGAAAAAGCAGATAGCCGTGTTATACACCCCATTCTTTAGGCAAAGGTTCAAGTCCTTTTGGGACCCATGGAGAAGCCGTTTTGTTTCATTTTTTATTACGCTGTTTTCCTTTTTATTTATTCTGAATTCAAGAAAGGGTAAAAGCTCCCCATGTTGTTGACAATGTTTAAAAAAATGCTACAACCTTCTCCTGATGTAAATACTAAAAGTTAACTCCGTAAACAGTACACTTTACCGGCTACTTGTAAGTATTGGACAGCCATGATCATTTCTGTAGAAGAAATAGATAGTTAACTTACAATAGTATTCATCTTCTGTTGATGTTCACCTCTCTGTGCATGATATCCTGCTTCTCTGTCCAATTTATTTACTTTTGATTTTCTGAAAAATGCTGTCTTTACATACTGTATATACTGTTGTGCCTATAAGTTTACATACCCTGGCAAAATGTGTAAGGTGTGTACAATACTTTAAAGAAAAGATGACTGATCAGACAAAACACATCTCATTTATTTTTAATGGAATCTAAAATAGCTATAAGGCATTGCAGAACAGCACAAACATTAAACAAGACATAGTAATAAGGAACATGCTGAGATGGTCCCTGCTCAAAAGTATGAATACTCTTTGTTCTTAATATTGTTTATTGCCCCTTTAGCATCAATGATGGCATGCAGTCTTTTGTGATAGTTGTGGATGAGGCCCTTGGTTTTTTTAGGTGGTAGAGCTGCCCATTCTTCTTGGCAAAAAGTCTCCAAGTCTGATAAATTCTTGGGTTGTCCTGCATGAACTGCACGTTTTAAGATCTCCCCAAAGTGGCTCAATGATATTGAGGTCAGGAGACTGTGAAGACCACTCCAGCATCTTCACTGTCTTCTGCTGTAACCACTGAAGGGTCGAATTGGCCTTGTGTTTTGGATCATTACGTTAAAAGATCCAAGTGTGTCCCATGAACAGCTTCCTGACTGATGAATGCAAGTTGTCCTCCAGTATTTTACAATGACATGCTGCATTCATCTTGCCATCAATTATCACTAAGTTACCTGTGCTGCTGTAGCTCACACACTCCCAGAACATCTGAGATCCAACTCCATGCTTCACAGAAGGGATGGTGAACTTTTCGTCATGGGCCGTGTTGTAGCCTCTCCAAACATAGTGTTTATGGTTTTAGTGTCATCACTCCAAAGGACTTCTCTCCAGTAGTTTGGAGGCTTATCTAGATACTGTCTGGCATATTCTAAGTGGGCTATTTTGTGGGGTAGGTACACTAAAAGCTTTTTTCCTTGCAATTTGATCTTGCAGCTTATTTTTATTCACGTACCTCCTTATTGTGCATCTTGAAAAAGCAAAAATGTGTTTGCAGAGAAGCTTGTATCTTAGTTGAAGTGACTTGTGTATTTTTCTTGACATCTGAACAATTGAACCAGCGGTTTTAGCTGAAATCGTGGTTGGTCTACCTGACAGTAACTTGGTAACAACAGAACTCCTAACTTTCCACTTTTTTATCAGAGTTTGAACACTGCTGACAGACATTTTCAGATTTTTTGATTTTTTTTATATAATTTTCCTGATTGATATAATTCAACAACCTTTTCTCACATGTCCTTTGACAGTTCTTTTGCTTTCCACATGACTTGGTGTCCAGCAAAGTCAGTAGAGCTCTGTATGAATTTAAATTGACTACTTATACACAGACACTGATCACAACCAAAGAGGTGGACACTCTCCCTTAATTACTCACAATTTGTGTCAACTTGCATGTATATTATCAGCTCCAACATTTAAGGGTATGTAAATTTTTGATCAGGCCCATGTGGTTGATTTCAGTTATCATTATGATTTAAAAAGGGCACACACCATTATGTGAGAATAAATTGATTTGCCTGAACAGAATTCCTAATTAAAAGGAAAGCTTTCTGCATTATTACTTATATTTTCCAAACAATGGCCAAAATTTCACAAATTATGTGAGGGTTTTTAAACTTGAGCACAACTGTATGACTCTAGATCTGTCCATCATAGACACCAGCTAGCACATAAGATGTCCATATGTATAAAAACCAGTGATAACATATAAGGCAACATTTTCACCCCCACCAATACATTTTATTTTTGAGTTCAAACAAAATGGATTAAAAGCACTGGGACTTCCAGTTGCAATAGAATGCTTTGTGCTCAGTTCCAGCTTAATGACACAAATCAGTGAAATGTCAGACATTTAAATTCTTTAAGGTCTTGATTTAATATATTTTACAATGCTGGTGACAGCTAAAAGAAGCTAATTTATTTCAGTCTTGACTGTGTTGTTGACCATGACCTACAAATCATGTCTGGAGCTTTTTATTCTTGCTTTTGATTGTCCTCATCTGTAAACTGTGTCCTGATTCATTTTTTTCTTTTTCAAATCAGTTGTATAAATTAAAATTTTGATTGACAGTAAAAAAAAAAATAAATTCCTTGACACTTTACCAGAGTATTCACCATTAGAAATCCTTTATATTTCTGACTGATCTTCAGGTATACTAAAGGTAGTATACTAAAATATTACAAATACTGTCCCACATTTACAATTTAAATAAACACAAATGCAAATTTTGCTTGTGTAAAAATGAAGTACACCTCTCTATTTATCACTACCTCAAATACCTGAAATTAAAATCAAGTGCAGTAAATCATGTGCAAACGATTAGCACATTATTAGAGAGCAGCTTGTCTGAACCTGTGTTATTTAAACCTTTGACATTGCATATTGAGTGTTATCACTTTACCATGCCTAGATCAAAAGAGCTCAGTGCAGTATTCAGAAAGAAGGTTATATATTCCTTTGGGTCTGAAATGGGATTTAAAATGATCTTTAAACAACTGGAAAACGAGAAACCACTGTTTGGCAGATCATCTACAGTACAAGTTGAAAAGATTTCATACAACTGCCAACTTGTCCAGGCCAGGCTGTCCCCACCAGTTCAGCCTGAGGGCAGAACACAAGTTGCTAAAAGAAGCCTCTAATAGCCCCAAAATTTCACAACAGTGGCAAGATCCCACAGGTAGTTTCTGCCACCGTTGATGTCAAAATGCATGATTCTGCCATTAGGCTGCACAAATTAAATCCAGAAGGAACACCAGGACAAGACTGAAACACTAATGGCATACAGTATCTGTTCATTTTTCATTATGTAAATTATTGCAAAGTCAAATTTGAATTGTGTTTTTTTTTTAAATTACATTACCTTTACCTAAAGATACTGCTTCAATGAAGATTAAGTCTTGACATGTCCACAGTATTTTAAAAAAGAAAAAACATTTCATGGGGTGTACTTACTTTTTCACATAACTGGTGGCTGCAAAGTTCTCTAAGTGCAGTTCATCTGCAATAAGTAAAGCTGTGAATTTCAGTTTATATTGCGTCTGGTGTCAACTTTGTTAACAGTAAAACTATGGGAAAGAAACACAGCTGCCCTTCAGAAACTCCCTCTTAAACAGTATTTCAATGACAAACAAAAACACTCTTACCTGTCCCCTTCACAGGATCAGCTAAAGGCTTACCACAAGACATGCTTCTCGCACAAGGTTTGGAACATTTAAAAGACTGAGCCCTGGCCAACCTAATGTCTCACTCTCCTGTCCTCTCTCACTCAGACTGCCTCTGCTCCAGTCGCTGCCTCCGAGCCAACGAGCCTGCTTGATGAGAACTTTGTGTTCTTTTGACCTGGAGACGGAAGCTGAAGCGCTACTTTTGACAGCTGCTTCCTGTGTGCTTTTCTGCTGTTGACATACCCCATCTGGATAAGGTTTTGTGTTTGTACCTGCCAGTTCAGCAATAAAGATACTATTCCTTGGAAACCTGTCCCCCTTTCTAGTCTACTGTGCAATTTAGTGACCCAAGCTTGACAATATTATCATTTCAAAAGGTTCAAACATAAAGGAACATAGAGCAAGTCAGGAAATGGAAACAGAGGTCATAACATTTCAGTACATCTTCTTAATCTATGCAGAAGATACTTAAGGTAAATAAACAAGTGCCTATGTAACACACCTCTAATAATTTTTTAGGGGGGTGATGTCTGAGTTTTTCCAAGTTATAAATGTCTTACATGGGAGTACTCCTACAAATATAAATATAAATTCAAATTGGAGAATTAAGTTATTTGGAGACATAATGCACACATTAAATAAGTCACTGAATGTTATCATATGAGAAAGGAGTGCACAGAAATAACTGTTGAGGCACCAATTCAGTCATCCCTGTTTAATTCTTTAGTCCAAACGAAACAAATGCTTGGTGGCATGTTAGCAAAAAATTATCCGTTTGTAAACATAAATACAGCACTTGGCTCTGGAGTAATCATAAGGAAACATAAATACAGCATTTCTGGTTTTCTGTTCTTAGGTTGCACTGAGCTGCATTGTGTATGTCGCTCAGGCTGTCATAGACTGACTTTCCTCCTGGCATGCTTGAATGTTATGTAGATCGAGCCAGAAGTGGTGGAAACTATTACCCTCAATGGGCACCTTCTCTGGATTATGGAGAAAGAAGGAGAAAACATAATTAGTGATAGTACCCCCTCTTGCCCGGGGGTGGTGTTAAGTACCTCAGATGAGCCATTAAGGTAATTTTCTAATGCACATGCATAACAGTGTTTTAGATATTTTGCTGCTTATAAGCTTGGGAAGATTATATATCATATTTTTCATCCACCTTGCCACCTTGTCTCTTTCTCTTCTGCAGTGCAGCTGCTCTTTTTCACACACAGCCAGTCCTATTTCTACATACGATCACAGCTGAGGTAAAAAAAAAAGGGCTAACTAAGAATGCGCCATTTGCTAAAGCATTATTATGAACAAATATCAAGAAATACAAAAATTTGGGATATGGGTTGGCTAATTTTTTTTTCAAATCCGTCAACACATTTTTTTTTAGATTTGGGGTTTTTAGCTTTTTTATGGGGATATGGTTACCCCTAAATACTGATATATCAAAATGTCCTTTCTTAGAGGATACTTACTGTCTTAGATGTACCATCTTGACAAATTTCAACTTTTTAACTAAACGGGAAATGTTTTTGTTGAGTGAGTGAGTGAGTGAGTGAGTGAGTGAGTGAGTGAGTGAGTGAGTGAGTGAATACGTGAGTGATTCAGTCAACTTTGCATTATATAATGTATATAAAGATTTTGAAAAATTAAGTCATGCTTTTGTTTTTAGCTGACTAGATTACTGTAATACACTTCTAACAGGTTTAAGAAAGACATCAATCAGTTGTAGTTAGTACAGAATCTTAAAATAAAATCTGAGAACATCTCACCATTCTTAGCTTTATTACATTGCTTACCTGTGTCATTTTAAAATACTATTAATTGTATTTAAACATCTGAATAATCTTACTCCTTCTTATAGGGCATGGAGGAGATTCAAGGAGACAGGCAGTTACTTTAGGAGAGCAGTACAGGCCCGTAGAAAGTCTTTAACCCATCAGCAGGACCGGTATCTGCTCCTTTGGGCAAGGAGGAACAGGATGCACACGACCAGAGCCTACAAAATGACCTCCAGCAGGCCACTGGTGTGAATGTCTGTGACCAGACAATCAGAAACAGACCTCATGAGCATGGCCTGAGGGCCCTACGTCCTCTAGCTGGCCCTGTGCTCACTGCCCAGCACCGTGGAGCTCGATTGGCATTTGCCATAGAGTACCAGAATTGGCAGGTCCACCACTGGCACCCTGTGCTTTTCACAGATGGGAACAGATTCACCCTGAGCACATGTGACAGACGTGAAAGGGTCTGGAGAAACCATGGAGATTGTTATGTTGCCTGTAATATCGTTCTGCACGACCGGTTTGTTGGTGGTCAGTGATGGTCTGGGGAGGCATATCCATGGAGGGATGCACAGACCTTTACAGGCTAGACAACGGCACTTTGACTGCCATTAGGTATTGGGATGAAATACTTGGACCCCTATGCTGGTGCAGTGGGTCCTGGGTTCCTCCTGGTGCACAACAATGCCCGGCCTCATGTGGCAAGAGTATGCAGGCAGTTCCTAGAGGATGAAGGAATTGATACCATTGACTGGCCCCCACGCTCACCTGACCTAAATCTAATAGAACACCTCTGGGACATTATGTTTCGGTCCATCCAACGCCGCCAGGTTGCACCTCAGACTTTTCAGGAGCTCAGTGATGCCTTGGTCCAGATCTGAGAGGAGATCCCCCAGGACACCATCCATCATCTCATTAGGAACATGCCCCATCATTGTCAGGCATGCATACAAGCACATGGGGGACATACAAACTACTGAGTACAATTTTGAGTTGCTGCAATGAAACTTCGGCAAAATGGACTAGCTTGCAGCATCATTTTTTCACTTTGATTTTCGGGGTGTCTTTGAATTCAGCCCTTTGTATGTTGATAATTTTAGATAGATATCAGTATAGACAGTAGATATCCAGCAGGATTTTTTTCCCATCGAGATATGATGTGTTTTCAAAGTGTTCCTTTAATTTTTTTGAGCAGTTTATTTTGGAGTGCCTGCCCCCTTAGGTTAGGTCAGGGAATATTAGATTCTCAAACACTGATTTGTTTATTATTCCAAGACCCAAGCATAAAAGAAGTGGTTAAATATGGAATGCCATACCAATATAGATCCACCAGGCTAATATTGTGGACATTTAAAAAAACACTCAAAAACCCACATTTTAAATTTAACTTATTTATAGCTGCTGTTAAGCTACACTTCTAATAGATGATATATGTACTACAATATTAAAAACTTCTTGGCTTTGCAGTCGTCATTTATTTTTAAATTTTCTGTTTTCTCTTCCAGTTTTCAGCACATCTGCCAGATGATCCAAGTACACTGCTGCCAACTGTGATGATGAAAGAAACGTTGATATTCCAATGGTCTTGATTGAATCTTCTATTGGATGCAGCAAAAAAACAATCAGGAACTACTTTTGCACATTAATGTTTGCCCATTAGAGGCTGGGTGGTAGTTTGGCCCCTGCATGTTCCTTTTGTCCAGTGTCTCACCAGCTGGAATTTTAATTTTTCTGTCCTCCCTGGCCATCTTATCATAGCATCATATTTATTGTTATAATTGTTAGAAACTTAAAAATTAAAAATCTATTTAATCCGTTATTAAGGGCTCTAATTTATTTGTTACCTGTGTACCTGAATTATGTAAGTGTGTATTGATTTATTCTTATTTACTATTTTTGGTATTTCATTTATTTATTCATTCACTCTCATTTAATTTTAATGTATTTTTTTTACTTGCAGTCTTTTCTTTAACATCATGTAGAGAACTTTCTAGCTACATGTTTTGCATGGAAATGTGCTATAAAGATACAATAAATGTTGTTATAGTGCCCTGTCCAGGTTACTGCCTTGCAAACTATGATGCCAGCCAAGTCTGCAGTGGACTTGAATTGGATAAGCAGTTTTAATAATGTTATGAGTACAAGCTTTTACTAAAGAAGACAGGTGCTGTAGTCCTAGTCACAACACTACTTCAAATTCAACTCTTTTTAGTACACGGAGAACATGTAAAGTACCTTCTATCTGAGGCACAGACATGTCTACATACAATGTCAAAGTAAATGTTTGATGTTTCCCACGTCTTATTTATGTTTCACACATATGTTTTATGGCTTTCTAAATTTTTCTAGTGACATCTTATCAATTTCTTTTTTTGAAGAATGTTTTCAGTTATTTTGTTTGCACTGTCACCATAACCGCACAGCATTTATATTCATTGATTCTACATGATGAACACAGCCAAGTGCAGTAAACTTTGTTTTTTGCAATTAATTTTACATATTAACTTACCTTGTGATCCTTCTTCAGATTCATATACAGCATTCAAAAGAAAATGCCTGAAGTGCACTTTCTGTGAATATACAAGAAGTAACATGCAACTCACTTCATATTCCCTGTAGCATTATTTTGAATGTAGGTCACATAACATGCAAAATGAATTTTCAGTTCTTACTTCCAACCCTCTAGCTGTGACTACGATTCAAAAGAAGTACATATGAAAATAGTAATTTTTATTTTGATGTATTTTCAATGTACTAAAATTAAAGTATGGTGTTGCTGCTACATGTTATAGAAATGCCCTCATAGTCATTTTGAAGAGTGTTTTTCACCACAAGCCACATATAAAAAAAAATTCCAAACCAAACAATTGCAGTGTAAAAAAAAAATATAATAACTTGACTGATGTTCAGTTCAGTGTTTCTTTCTAAATTTCTAAAGCTGCCATGGTTGGGTCTGGCTCACAGCAACTTTGCAGGTTCAGAAAATGAATGGATGTTTGACAATAACAAAGAAACACAGAAGTCAGAATTAAAGATGACAGTACAACATACATTAAACAAATATTGACTCACTTCTGTGTACTCCTGGCAAACACACACAATTTTAAAAAAATATTAAAAAATACAAGTTGGTTTTATTATAAGTTAGTAGACATCACAGTATAAACAAATTTATCATAGTTTTCTTATTCCTCTTTCGGCTGCTCCCGTTAGGGGTTGCCATAGCGGATCATCTTTTTTCTTATCTTCCTGTCCTCTACATCTTGTTCTGTTGCACCATCACCTCCATGTCCTCTCTCACCACATCCATAAACCTTCTCTTATGCCTTCCTCTTTTCCTCTTGCCTGGCAGCTCCATCTTTAACATCCTTTTCCCAATCTCAGCATCTCTCTTCTGCACATGTCCAAACCAACACAATCTCGCCTCTTTGACTTTGTCTCCCAACCATCCAACCTGAGCCAACCCTCTAATGTACTCATTTCTAATCCTGTCCATCCTCGTCACACCCGATACAAATCCTAGTAACTTTAACTCTGCCACATCCAGCTCTGTCTTCTGCTTTCTGGTCAGTGCCACCGTCTCCAACCCTTATAACACCAGCTGGTCTCACTACCATCCTGTAGACCTTCCCTATCACTCTTGCTGATACCCGTCTGTCAGAAATTACTCCTGACACTCTTCTTCATCCATACCACCCTGCCTGCACTCTCTTTTTCACTTCTTTTCCACAATCCCCATTACTCTGTATTGTTGATCCTAAGTATTTAAACTCATCCACCTTCGCCAACTCTACTCTTTGATTCCTTACCATTCCACTGACCTCCCTCTCATTCACACACATGTATTCTGTCTTGTTCCTACTGACCTTCATTCCCCTCCTCTCTAGAGCATATCTCCACCTCTCTAGGGTCTCCTCAACCTGCTTCGTACTATTGCTACAGATCACAATGTCAACAGCAAACATTATAGTCCACGGGGACTCCTGTCTAATCTCGTCTGTCAACCTGTCCATCACCATTGCAAATAAGAAAGGGCTCAGAGCTGATCCCTGATGTAATCCCATCTCCATCTTGAATACATCTGTCACTCCTACCGCAGACCTCACCACTGTCACACTTCCCTCGTACATATTCTGTACAACTTTTACATACTTCTCTGCCAATCCCGACTTCCTCATACAATACCACAACTTCTCTCAATGAATCATGAGACAAATATGAGACAAAATTACCATAGTAAAATACTAAAAAACATACAAAGTAGTACATACAACAATACATGCCAAGGATTAACTGACCAGCACTTTGGAAAAACAAACACGAGGCAACACTATGCTTTACTAGAGTGACAATTTAGTAATTCTTTCAAATACCCTGCAGGGTCACAGCTGAGTAGATAAAAGAGTAGATACAATTTTGCCTACTTATAAGACCAGTAGTCCAAACACCAAAGCCAAAAGGCAAACCTGATATTAAATCCTTTAAAAAAACTTAAGTCAAAACGTTACATGTATTTGTGCTTTTCCAAGAAATTTAATGCAACAATGATCACTGTTGGGTGAAGGAACACAGCGTTTCTGAAAGGAACTTTAATGTAGTGTTACCATATTTCCCGTGCTAAAAAAGACAATGCAGAAATAAAAAAAGACCTCTGTATAATAGTGTTGCACACCGTTTCAGAACCACTGATCTACAGCATTGCTCTTGCCGGTTCACCTGATGTCTGTTAAGAATTCTATGATAGGTAAAACTTAAAAAAAGGATGAGAATGAAAAAAAAAGTAAACTAGGTTCTCAAACTTGGACAAACTGACAGTTTACTTTAACAAAGACGCTTTATTCCTTTCTTTGCTGAAACAGCATGGTAAAACAGCTTGTGACTTGGATACTGAAAATTGTACCTTGACTGTTAATGCTTTTATGCTTGCTTAAGAATTATGTGAATATTTTTATAAATAGTTTAAGTAGAATTTTAATAAGCTCTGTGATAAAGCAAATCTAACATGTTGCTTGGCTATGTGTATTTTTGATTATAGTGGATAAGAACCAATTTAAATAAAATGGAATGATTTCATAATCCATTTTTAAATTATACAAATATGCTGCATTGTTTGTAATTTATACAATTATACTACATTGTTGACCGTTTATGATGTCAGAAGTATTATGTGAAGCACAATTTTAGTTTCATAAACTTTGGATAATGACAAAGAGCTGTAAAAGATCAATAAAAGAGCAAATAAATCAGAGAGTGAAGAGAGAAGAAGAGTGAGAAAAGAGAAAAAAGGCAGAGAAAAAACAAGAAGGAGAGAGAAGTGAATCCAAGAATGCTATGGGCTACTGCTGACATTTCAAGCAATGAAAGAATGAACTACCCAGAAAAACTAAATATCTAGCAGTATCAGGTTACATGGTGTTTACACTTTGTTTTGCTTTCATTTATGGAATTATCTATTTGAATAATTCCTAAAGATTATAATGTATTAAACCTGCATTCCTCTCTGGATATTTGATCAGTTTTTACCACTGAGAACTGAGAACCAAGTTCCTTTCTCAGTTAGGCCAATCACGGTGAGGAAGAGAGCACACTCCTAATGTGAAGGCTACAGTGATGGCCATACCTACTGCTACTACTGATACTACTATGTTGGGAGCATACACTGATTCATAATAATAATAATAATAATAATAATAATATATTTTATTTATATAGCCTTTCCCATCCTCAAGGCGCTTAAAACAAAATGATACAAATAGTTTCTGCATAGAACAATAAACAAATTAACACAGGCCACATAAGGCCGAGAAGGCAGCGGGAGTCGGGACTTGGGAAATGAACCCCCCAGCGTGAGCGCCCTGGTCACAGGGGAGCCCATGTCACGGTCTGGTGAAGCCCACCGGAGCCAGGGATCGGCAAGGTGAACAGACCAGAAGAAGGCAGCAGAGAGAAGGTCAGCTGCAGGTAGGGTGACTCCCCTGGTGCATAGCCTGGATGGGAGAAGCAGGGGAGTCACCAGTATAAAGAAGGCACTGGGCTTTGTTTTTAAAAGGACGGCTTCCAGCCATTATTGTAACCTCGTTTTTAAAGGATTTTTGTGCACCTGTAAATAAAACCCACTTTTGTTTTTGCAAAATACCACCTTTTGTGTCTAAGTCTCTATGTCCTCTTTCTCTCAAGTCTGATTCCTGTCTGTCCGGAACTACAAGACGCTCAGTGTGTAGTCTGGTGCCAACCTTGCCACTACAAGGTTTGTGATCCCCACCCCCCCAGAACCATTGTCAGCAACTGTTTGACCCGCCCCCATCACCATCCTACCCTCAGAAACATCCTCTACCATCCCCCAATGGAACCATACTCTGAAACAAACTGAAGTTAATGAGCTTGCCCTCCCCAGATCAAAACCTTTGCTCCGCCAATGCAAAAAGTACACTATTTTGAACACTTCTCCGCAAGCCTAAATTGAATTTGAGAATGTTATGTTGCACACTGAAAAATAATTATCGCCTGAAATTTGGTTTTCATACCATAAAAAACATAATAACATAAGACAATATTTTACAGAAAAAGGTGTAAAATTAATAATGTTCACTTGACGTGCGCAGAACCTCAAGGTGTCAGTTTCATTTAAAATGCTAATTTCACACATCTCCATGTTCTATGGGTGAAAACAAATTTTTGTAACATTGCTCCAACATTTACTCTTAAACAGTTTTCTTCTATCTTCATCTTTCTTTTTAAAGAACTTATTTTATAGTAGCAGTTGACATTCTGTTTACTTACTTCCTGAATCTGTTCCTCATAGTTTGATGGTAAGTTTCTCATTGGGTACTTTATCTAAACTTTTTAAAATCAAGTTAAATTTCACCATTAAAAATCAATCAATTTCCCTGTCTACACACATGCTGCTTTTCTTTTACAGTTTTCTTTGACTGCTGTGGAGCATTCAGACACCCAGGGAGAGAACTCTGTGCTTTAAAAAAAAGAACACAAAGTAACTAAAAAAGCTAAGTTGTTACATATTAATGTATCGGTGTCTATTTTATTGTTATTTTTGAGTAAATGTGTGTTTTGTTTTTACACATTTTCTGTTATTTTTATAAATGTGTGCCATCCCTTTAAATGTTGCTATATTCCTTGTTCTTTGTGAGTGGATCCCTAAGAGGCAGAACCACCCTGACATTACGAGTCCTCGGTCGTCCATCTGTCTTTCAAGGTGAGCTGAGAAATCCTAGGATTTTGGAATCATTAGTTTATGGTGGAGTGTATTATGTTTTTTGTTGCTGGATTTTTCTGGATTACTGGTGATATCTTGCTTTGTATTAAGGACTAGATACTAGACTAGATACATTAAACTTTCTGTACAGGTAACAGAATAAATGTAAACATATTTGATATCACTTGCCTTACATGTACCATCAGTGTTCATCCTACGCCTTTCTTCAGTATCCCCGTCTGTCCTGTCGTGATTACATTCCCATAAAGCCTGCTTCTCAGAATCTGTCATTCTGAGGTGTGTTGCTTGCCTCCAGTGTGCTTTTCGAGTACCACCAACAGTTAGACAGACCCCCATTAACTACTGTAAATAACTGCTGCATCTGAAGCCAGCTCTTGGCATTGTGCCTACGCCTTTCCTCTGTGCCTTCATGAGTGTCACCCTCTCTTGCCTGGTGATTCCTGTCTCAATTGCATTTGACCTAGCCAAGAAAGTTAAACTGACCAATTAGACCAAAGCCAAAGTGACCAATCAGATTGCTCGGAGGGACCGGAAACACACACACACACACAGATGCAGATACATGCAGACAGTAGCATTTTATTATATAGTAGACCAGTAATGGCACACTTCATGATAATGTGCAGTGAATACACTTGACTTGAGCATTCATAGTTTCATCCTCTTTCTCTGTACGTTTAGCATTTGTTTGCTCAGAGGTTGATACGCTTACTGCTTCCTGAGCAGCTCTTCTTTTCTCCACCGTAGTGACCCACTTCTTCTCTTCTTTTGTCAATACCTTTTTGCGTTAAAACTGATTAAGTCAGTGTTTGTGTTGCAATTACTTTTTTTTTTTTTTATATTTTATTAATTTTGAGAAGGAGAGCTTAGCTAAAGGAGAATTGCTTAGGGCTTTTTAATAAGACAACAATAAGCAAAAGAAAGGGAGAAATAAATATATATGTAAATAAGAGATGGAGAAGGGAATTAAATGCAGTTATAGTTATTTCTCTTATTCTAAAATAATATTGATCAGATCCTGCCAGGTTTTGAAAAAATTTTGTACAGATCCTCTAACTGAGAATTTGATTTTTTTCCAATTTCAAATAATATAAAACATCGGTTTCCCACTGACTTATCAGAGGAGAATTAGGATTCTTCCAATTTAACAGAATAAGTCTGCGTGCCAGAAATGTAGTGAATGCAATCACCGTTTGCTTGTCCTTTTCCACTTTAAGTCCGTCTGGAAGAACACCGAACACAGCTGTTAATAGGTTAGGAGGGATTGTGACCCCAAGGCTGTCTGAAAGGCACTTAAAAATTTTTGACCAAAATGATGTTAATTTGGTGCAGACCCAGAACATGTTACCCAGTGAGGCAGGAGCTTGGTTGCAGCATTCGCAGGTTGGATCTTGCCCTGGAAACATTTTGGACAGTTTTAAGAGAGACAGATGAGCTTGATACATAATTTTTAGTTGAATAATTCTATGCTTTGCGCATATGGAGCTCGAGTGAATTCTCTGCTTTGCTACCTTCCACTCCTTTTCTGATATATTGATTAAGAGATCTTTTTCTCAATGTCCTCTTGGATCTTTGAAAGGTAGGGACTCTAATGAGATTTTATATAATGCGGAAATGGTGTTTAATTCCTTGAAATTGAGCAGTATTTTTTCCAGCATTGTGGAGGGTGCGAGGTGGGGGAAATCGGGCAGGTTCTGTTTAACAAAGTTTCTAATTTGAAGATAGTGAAAGAAATGTGTAGCTGGGAGGTTGAATTTTGAACGTAATTGTTCAAAAGATGTAAATATGTTGTCTATATAAAGATCTCTGAGCATTTTAATCCCAAAACTTTTCCAGGTATTAAAAACTGGATATGTTTGCGAGGGTTGAAGGAGGTGGTTTTCTTGCAGAGGTGCCACCGATAAAAGATTTTCCATCTTAAAATACTTTCTAATTTGGTTCCATATTCTAAGTGAGTAAAGCACAATTGGGTTATTAGTATATTTGCGATAACTTGCATTTATTGGAGAGCAGAGCAGGGAATATAAAGAAGTACTACAGGGTTTTACTTCTATTGCGGACCAAGCCTGTGTATGTGCATTTATTTGTGTCCAGGTTTTTATTGCTTGTATATTTGCTGCCCAGTAATAAAACTGAAAATTAGGTAAAGCCATGCCACCTTCTGCCTGAGGTCTTTGTAGGGTCGCTCTTTGGATACGTGGGTGTTTTGAGTTCCAAATGAATGAGGTTATTGTTGAATCTAATTGCTTAAAAAATGATTTATTGATATATATTGGAATGTTTTGAAATAAAAAAAGAAGTTTAGGAAGGATATTCATCTTAACAACGTTAATTCTTCCGGCTAGAGTGAGATGAAGGGTTGACCATCTATCCAGGTCTTGCTTAATTTTTTCCATACAGACAGCAAAATTTTGTTGATAAAGAGCTTTATGTTTACTTGTGATATTTACCCCTAGGTATTTAAACTGATCTGCTATGGTAAAAGGTAGGGTGTCTAATCTAATATTATATGCTTGTGAATTCACTGGAAAGAGTATACTTTTATTCAGATTAATTTTAAGACCAGATATCTTTTGAAATTCTGTTAGTGCTGTTAGAACTGCAGGGACAGTGTTTTCTGGGTCTGATATATATAAAACCATATCATCTGCATATAGAGAAATTTTCTGTTCCAGTCCTTCTCTGACAATCCCCTTTATCTGATAAGAATTTCGGCAGTTAACCGCCAGTGGTTCAATAGCGATTGCCAACAGCAGTGTGTGACGATGTGGGTTCAGCTCCATGCTCCTCTTCTATTAGGGAGCCCTTGAACCCATCACCGTCGGTAATGTCACCGATGAGCTAGTCAGTGGGGCAATAAACAATTGAGCAAGAGGATGGTTAAAAAAGTGCAAAGTGCTTTTATTAAAACAAAACAAGTGTTCAAATAAAGTGCTGTTCAGTTGATTCACCAATTCAAATAAATAATCCAATAAAAGAAAAGTGGAGGTTAAAAATCAATAAACTCTTCTAAAAACCACGAGGTAAAATTGTACAGGAAGTAATGTTAAAATCAAAAAGCCTGGTGTTTTCGGTTCTCTGGCAACTCCCCTGCTATACCCGTATGTGCGTTCTACAGGCGAATCGCCCTGCTTGCAGCTGACCTTCTCTCTGCTTGCTTTCCACTATTTGGATTGCCTCACCGATCCCTGGCTCCGGTAGGCTCTTCCAGCTAGCGACTTGGGTTCCACAGCAACCAGGGCGCTCATGCTGTGGAATACTCGCCCCAAGTCCAACTCCCGCTGCCTTCCGCGGAGAGTCATCCATCTACTGGTCACTCCCGCCCTGCAGAAACAACTCTGCGGGAGCGACCACTGCTGCTACTCTTCGGGTGTCGGCCATACACCCAAGCTACTAGTACAGCTGCCGACGAGCCTACACTCGCTCGCTCTCCCGCACCGACTTTCTCCTCCTGCTACTTCCTGCAACCTCCGTTTCTTTCTCTTACTTCTTTTTTCTTCCCTTAACCGGCTCACGCTTCCATTTATACCGAGGGACATAGCAGCTGTAGCATATTAGCCACAGGAGCAATCACGGATGTGGGCAGTCTCTCACCTGTGCACTTAGGTGAGAACCGCCCACACCGCAGATCGCCCTGCGGTTTGCTACAACCACCAGGCCCCCTCCTAAGCCGCGAGCGCGGCGATTATTTATTTAAAATAAAAATGACCTTTGCTGCAAGAGCTGTGGACCCATAACACCACACAGTGGCGACAAGGGATATCCTTGTCTGGTACCACATTCTAGTTTAAAGTAGTCTGAGCAAATGTTATTAATACAAACTGAAGCTTCTGGATTGGTATACAGTAGTTTGATCCATGCACAAATATTCGGGCCAAACCCAAATTTCTCCAATGCAGGTAGTTCCAATCAATCATATCAAATGCTTTTTCTGTGTCTAATGATAGTTAGATAGTGTTGCAATTACTTAGTATGTTTTCCTTAATTTTTCACTTAAGCTGGCACTTAAGTCTTCAATTTGACTCAAGAAGGTGGTAGGGATGAGAACGGCGCCCGTACACATGTGCTGCACGGCCTCCCTGCTGGCCGCTGCTGAGTTGATTCTACAATAAAATAAAAATAAAAAGAGGAAAAACTTTGGAGGTCAATCATTACCCCGAAAGCAGATAGTAGACATCACGTAGTATATGTGTACCAAATTTCAGGTCAGTAGGTCAAACGGTTTGCGAGTTACAGGTCATTTAAAATCCTGGACAGGCAAACGGACAGCCACGTTAGCGTATTATATAAGAAGATAGATTTTGATTTTTGTATTTTGAATTTTTGTATTCACATCACTTTGCCTTTGTAGAAACTGTATTTCATAACACAAGTGGCCTAGTCCAATCTAGTCAGTCATTTCAGGATATCATCTGCTGCTAGATTTGTGAACCTGTTTTGTGTGCAGGTTCACTCTATGATGCAAGCTTAGACTCTCCCTTATACTGTACACAGACTAAACAGCTCACAGCTCTTTACTGCTGGCGTCCCTAAAACAAACCGACAATGAAACTTTCAGCCGTTCTTTTAATCTACATTCCTGCTGTCTGTTGACTGAAAGGTGTTTGCTCAGGACTCTTCATTGTTAGCCTCACTGGGTAATCTTTAAGCTGTTGGCTTCCAGTAACCTTCCTGGGCATGGCTTCTTGGTGCAGGTTTCTGGTCTTCACCTGCAAAGAGAGAAGAACATGCTCAGAAACATCATGTTTTCTTTATCCAATTCCCTGAGTTTTCCCTGGACTCCCACCTTAGAAGTGATGAAAAGCAATGAACCATGTCAGTGCATGCTATATAGTTAAAATTACTAGGAGTGATGTAATCACATTTTTGCCAAGGATGGCACAATCTTTGCTACTTTCACGTCTTTAAGAACCACTGGATATTGTTTGGTTCTGGTGATTTTTTTTATTACCTTTTAAATTGTGATGGCTCATTACTCTGTATAATCCTCAAATTGTTAAATTTCAGTAGGATATTTCTATAATCACTAGCAAGTTTCTGACATCTTCATAGATTAAACTTTTTTGAAAACATAAGGTATTTTCTTTATCTGCATATTTTGTCAACCTTCTACATTTAATATGGTCAGTCTTCACCATTACAATCTCTTATTGACTGAATAATGAAACAAAATATAAAAGTTAAATTTTACATATAAACCTTTCGTGCTTTTTTTATTTTTAACCCAGATGATGATTGTGAACTGCTGCCATATCTTAAACTTTATCTTTATTAAAGCCTTGTCACTTTGATTCAAAGTTTAATTTCTTCTTGTCTTTGTCATTATTCTCTAGTTAAACACTGTTAAACTTATCGTTTTATGATAGCTAGCTCATAATAGCCCCAGAACATTTGCATTCTGATAATTACATTGATATTATATTATTTTTATTATAGCACATCAAAGAATAAAAAGGCTTTTCATCATTTTGGTAATTTAACATAATAATCTTATATACTGTATTGTCACCTGTGCAAAAATTGTACGTTCCTTTCAAGGATTTAAAGGTTACACATCAGCTCACTTGTTTTCCTCTTCCACTCTCAGCGAAGAATAAGCTGACTAAGCATAACATCAGTGATGTCATCTGAAATTCTGCATTCAATAATAATCAAAGGACAGAAGCAAAATATTCAAAATCAGAAAAAGATAATTCTCACAGAAACGCACTCTTCAACTATCAATGAATCACTGAAAAACCTGCTCCCCAGTCTAAAATATGAAGCGTGAGGGCGAACCCTCAGCAGTGACATCAAGGTGGCACCATCTCTGGGAGTTCCACCCACAAAACACAAGTAAAGAATGCAAATAACATAGAAAGACAAACTAAATACAAAAACAAAACATATTGAAAGAAAAACATGATTTTTCCATAAAGGCAACCAAAAAACAGAATCGACAAAAGAATGAAACTTATAAAACAAGAAAAGTATTAAACAAATAAGAAATAATCTTAAGCCAAGGCAGCAACCCTGTCTGAATTATAAGAATAAGCAACTATCTTCAATAAGACCTCTTCAATTAATTTTTTTATACCTCAGAGAAATGGTTCACTCAGGGGTAAGTCTTTTACTAATATGCTCATCCAGCATTGAATGTTACTATATTGCTTGCTGGATGGTGGCAAGCAAACAGTTTGTTATTTTAGTAACAACAAGTTGAGTGCAATGTGTGCTGTTTGAGAAGATAGAGAGTGTATCTTTAAACAGCAATTGCCAGTTTTACTAAGACTCTGCTGTGACTTGTGGTCAGTCACAGTGCAGTTGTCACACCAGACTGGGTTGTAGCTTGTCAGTATGCTCTGCACAGGGCACCTGGAGATGTCAGTGATAATCCAGACTGACTGATTTCTACAGCCTTCTCTAAAACTGAAGGAGCTTTTGAGCCTTCTTAACTAGATATTTAGTGTTGAGGGACCATTTGAGATCCTCAATGATGTGGACTTGTAAGAAATAATATCTTTTTACAGCATCCCCATTAATGTCAATCGTTCCATGTTTCTTTTATTTGGCAATCTGCTTATTTGTTCTTGGGGTTGGGGGATTAGATTGTTATTATGGGTTTGTTGGGTTAGGACTGCAAAGATGGCTACTGATATTGGCTGTACCATTAAAGATTGAGTGGTAGGGAAAGTGATGCAAATCCAGTGTGTCTTGTACACTGGGCTAGATAAATAATGCTGCATGAGGAAAGGCATGTTTATGCCACTGCCATCTTTACTAGATAGATAGATAGATAGATAGATAGATAGATAGATAGATAGATAGATAGATAGATAGATAGATAGATAGATAGATAGATAGATACTTTATTAATCCCAAGGGGGAATTCACATACTCCAGCAGCACCTTACTGATACAAAAAACAATATTAAATTAAAGATTGATAATAATGCAGGTAAAAAACAGACAATAACTTTATATAATGTTAACGTTTAAACCCCTCCCCCCCCCCCCTCCGGGTGGAATTGAAGAATCGCATAGTTTGGGGGAGGAACGATTTTCTCAGTCTGTCAGTGGAGCAGGACAGTGACAGCAGTCTGTCGCTGAAGCTGCTCCTCTGTCTAGAGATGACACCGTTTAGTGGATGCAGTGGATTTTCCATAATTGATAGGAGCCTGCTGAGCGCCCGTTGCTCTGCCACAGATGTCAAACTGTCTAGCTCCATGCCAAGAATAGAGCCTGCCTTCCTCACCAGTTTGTCCAGGCGTGCGGCGTCTTTCTTCTTTATGCTGCCTCCCCAGCACACCACCGCATAGAAGAAGGCGCTCGCCACAACCGCCTGATAGAACATCTGCAGCATCTTATTGCAGATGTTGAAGGACGCCAGCCTTCTAAGGAAGTATAGCCGGCTCTGTCCTTTCTTACACAGAGCATCAGTATTGGCAGTCCAGTCTAATTTATCATCCAGCTGCACTCCCAGGTATTTATAGGTCTGCACCATCTGTACACAGTCACCTCTGATGATCACGGGGTCCATGAGGGGTCTGGGCCTCCTAAAATCCACCACCAGCTCCTTGGTTTTGCTGGTGTTCAGGTGTAGGTGGTTTGAGTTGCACCATTTAACAAAGTCATTGATTAGGTCCCTATACTCCTCCTCCTGCCCACTCCTGATGCAGCCCACGATAGCATGAGATGAGATGATACATTCAATCCACATACACTACGTGTTGCAACACATAACACAGCACTCTCATTATACAGTGTACCCACATAACAATGAACAAAATAAGAAATAAATTACTAAATAATAAAAATATTAGCATTAAAACAATAAAACAGCCATCAGACTGAAGCATTTATTAATCTAGTTGAAGCTAACCACCGCAGGGGGAGAAGCTGTAAAATTAAATGCAGAACTTAATTCGACTATTTCACTCATCATGCACATTTCTTTAAATACATTAGTACAGTGAAATGGTCAGCTCTTAATATCTAAACCCACATATTGTAATGTAAGAGCCATTAGCAAGACATTGTAAGTGTGACTGACACCTAATTCATATTCCAGATATTAACAAAATTCCTCAAAATAACAAAATATACACACAATACAATATGTGAAAAACTGGAAAATGAATGACAATATCAAACACAGACCTGTAGCTTCAGCTTTGAAGTGTGCATGGGCTGATTTGATTTTCAGTAGTTTGCAAAGCTAACCAATCTCTGTTTTGTGCAATTTGAACATTTTGAAATGAAAGCATGTTCCAGTTTTTAAATGTATGTAGCATATAAATAAGGAACCGGATGTATGTGTAATTCTTAAGGCTTATAAATAACTCTCATTTTGGTAGTATTTTTTCCAAATGTTATAAAGTACAGTTACATGAAAATCTGGCCAAGCCATCTGGGATGCTGGCCAAACACCCAGGCTCACTGCTCTTCGTCCTCACTGCCAGCTCATCGGTGACATTACTGACGGTGTCGGGTTCGAGAGCTCCCAGAAGCTGGATAGGAGCATGGAGCAGAACCTGCATCGTCACAGCAACTGGTTGAAGCACTTTTTGATTACGGTGATGACTGCTACAAGATGGTACTGTTGGCAATAATGGATACAATGAGGCTATTAGAAATAAACTGGAAGCATTAGGATTAAAAGTCAAAACGGAGGTAAAAAACTTAGGGGTAACTGTTGACTGTAATCTAAATTTTAAATCGCATATTAATCAGATCACTAGGACAGCATTTTTTCACTTAAGAAATATAGCAAAAGTTAGACCTCTTATATCATTGAAAGATGCTGAGAAATTAGTTCACACGTTTGTTTTCAGTCGACTAGATTACTGTAACGCACTCCTCTCAGGACTACCCAAAAAAGACATAAATCGTTTGCAACTAGTGCAGAATGCAGTTGCTAGAATCCTTACCAGGAAAAGAAAATCCGAGCACATCTCTCCAGTTTTGATGTCACTATACTGGTTACCTGTGTCATTCAGGATTGACTTTAAAATTTTGCTTATTGTTTATAAAGCCTTAAATAATCTCGCCCCATCCTATATATCGGAATGTCTGACGTCTTATATTCCAAATCGCAACCTCAGATCCTCAACTGAGTGTCTCCTTAGAATTCCAAGAGCAAAACTTAAAAGAAGTGGTGAGGCGGCCTTCTGCTGTTATGCACCTAAAATCTGGAATAGCCTGCCAGTAGGAATTCGGCAGGCTAATACAGTGGAGCACTTTAAAAAACTGCTGAAAACACATTATTTTAACATGGCCTTCTCATAAGTTCACTGTAATTTAATCCTGATACTCTGTATATCCAATTCATTATAATAACTATTCATGGTGACTCTAAAATCTGTATTAACCCCTACTCTCTCTTCTGTTTCCTTTTCCGGTGTCCTTTTGGTGGTGGCTTGCACCACCAACGTCTACTCTAAGCACCATGATGTTCCAAAAATGATGGATGGATTAAAAGTCAGAAGTCTGTATGACCATCAGCATCAAGTGACTCCGTGAGAACCCTAACTACAAAGAGGACTATTTCATTTATGTTAGGTAGAATGCCCAGAGGGGACTGGGTGGTCTCGTGGTCTGGAACCCCTGCAGATTTTATTTTTTTCTCCAGCTTTCTGGAGTTTTTTTTTGTTTTTTCTGTCCACCCTGGCCATCGGACCTTACTCCTTTCTATGTTAACTAATGTTGCCTTATTTTAATTTCTTATTTTGTCTTTTATTTTTCTTTTCTTCATTATGTAAAGCACTTTGAGCTACTTTTTGTATGAAAATGTGCTATAGAAATAAATGTTGTTGTTGTTGTTGTCATTCATACTATCAGCCTGTCAGACTATAGATTTCATTGTCATATATTTTATATGCACTGATCATCTACAGCATTAAAACCACTGACAGGTGAAGTGAATAATATTGACTATCTCGTTACAATGGCACCTGTTAAATGGTGGGATATATTAGGCACCAAGTGAACAGTCAGTGATTGAAGGTGATGTGTTGGAAACATGAAAAATGAACAAGCATAAGGATTTCTGACTTTGGCTAGATGACTGAGTCAAAATATCTCCATAATAGCTGGTTGTATGGGTTTTTCCCAGTATGCAGTAATACATCTACCAAAAGTGGTTCAAGGAAGGAGAACAGTTGAACCAGCACCATGGTCAGAAGAGCTACTGTACTCAAATTGCTTAAAAACTTATTGCTGTATATAAGAGAAAGGTGTCAGAACAGGCAGTGCATCACAGCTTGCTGCGTATACAGCTGCATAGCCATGCTGTCCTTTGTACAAAGCCAGAAGGGCCTACAATTGCAATATGAGCATCAGAACTGAACTATTGGGTAATGGAAGAAGGTGGGCTGGCCTGATGAATCACATTTTCTTTTAATGCGTGTACAATGTTTACCTGGGGAAGAGATGGTAATAAGATGCACTATGGAATGAAGGCAAAATGGCTGTGACAGTATGAAGCTCTGGGAAGTGTTCTGCT
The DNA here is from genome assembly GCF_900747795.2 of Erpetoichthys calabaricus. Classification (NCBI taxonomy): domain Eukaryota; kingdom Metazoa; phylum Chordata; class Cladistia; order Polypteriformes; family Polypteridae; genus Erpetoichthys; species Erpetoichthys calabaricus. Next base: position 38,698,513 of record NC_041399.2, read on the forward strand.
GGGAAATCTAAGGTCCTGGCATTCATGTGGATGTTACTTTGACATGTACCACCTACCTAAAGACTGTTACAGAATACGAACACTCGTTCATAGCAATGGTATTCCCTGATGGCAGTGGCCTCTTTCAGAAGGATAATGCACCATGTGACACTGCAAAAATTGTTCAGGAATGGTTTGAGGTGAGTTCATGGTGTTGATTTGGTCTCCTAATTCCCCAAATCTCAATCTGATCAAGCATCTATAGGATGTGCTGCAAAACCAAGTCCTATCCATGGAGGACCCATCTTGCAAATTACAGGAGTTAAAAGATATGCTGCTAGCGTCTTGTTGCCAGATACCACAGGACACCTTCAGAGGTCTAGTAGTGTCCATGCCTCAATGGGTCAGAGCTGTTTTGGTGGCACGAGGAGGAACTATGCAATATTAGGCAGGTGATTTTTAATGTTGTGAATGATCAGTGTATAGTTTATATTTTATATACAGTATGTATTTTATTTATATATATATATACACAATATATATAAATTCTCCTGACTTTAAAGTAATAAGTTACAATTTACTGCACTAATCAAGTTTTCCCATTACCAATTTCAAAGAGAAACAGAGTAAAAAAAAATCAGTCATATTTGGAAAATTCAACATAAAATTATAAAGCGGTGTACTTTTTAACTGCTAGATCTACTCCTCCAAGAAAATCAACCACAAATTTCTATTATTTACTTATTTTGAAAAAGTGCATTTTAACATTTGAGTAAGCCTTTTGCCACAAAGCATGGCATCTTCACAAATGCATATGGACCCTGATGGTTGGCTGAGTCATGTTTAAATTGGGTGTATGATTATCTAAACAAGCAAAAGGTGCAAACTCTGATTTTTCAATCCCATACCCCCCCCATTCTTTACACTCTTGTAGTTTAAGATACGTTGTAAGATACAAGACAGTCAAAGTGAAAAAAGAAGATTTCATGTTTGTCAACATTTCTATTAATATATATGGATCAAATTTTAAATTGATAACTGCTGAATTACTTTGCACATCAATTTATCATTATGTAGTATTTAAACAATTTGTACGCTGTCTAATTTCACACCAGAAATTGTGTTTATTAGCTGTTTTGATATGCAAATGAAATATGTGTAATTGTAAATTCTACTTGTATTCAAAGGAAACTGGTATACATGTTGTTCTGACAATATTAAAATAATCCATAACCATAGGAAAGTTAAAGGCATAGCTATTATTCATCAACTTTTTGAATGGCACATCACAGGTAACATATGCTGTCAATCTGCAGCCTAGAGCTTGAATTAGTATTCCGGTTTCATACCAAAGCAATCTGTCAGTGTTGAGGGAAATGTTTCTATAGTAGTAACTCAAGGGAACTGTTCCAAGACTGAATCTATTTGCTTGCTTTTCTCTTATGTTTCAAAGTGAATTACTGATTAATCTTTAAGCTTCCTCAAACACTGAAAACAATCCTTTCCCATTCCAAAATTAACATTGAACTGGCTTCAGCATTCTTCCCGTTATTCAGAGTTGCCATTAGTGATTTTTGTTAGAGTTACATTTTATTTATATTCAAATATGTGCAATTGCTACAAATATTCACAATTTATAAAACTGCACATGTACTGAAATAACTACAGCAATTTCAGTTTCACAAATCACTACATACATTTTTTAAATGACTAATAACTATGACCAAATAAAAACTAATAATAGGTTTTACAAAAGTGAAAAGAAAGACTTTGGCACAAAATTTTTATTTTGATGATAATTTTAAAACAAAGCGTTTTCCTGTGGGTCAAAATTTCTTTGCATTAATAGGATATAGACACATTTCTACCTTCTGCCATAATGAGCCAAACAGCAAAAACGATGAAAATGCAATGTAAGCTAAAAGATACTGTAAGAGAATTGACAAGACAGTATGAAGGTCTGGGGCACCTGAAGGCAAACCCCACATGATTGAAATGGAAATAAACGCGTTTAACAAACAGCGATGAGAAAAAATGTCTTTTCAGATGGTAGACCTGGCTTTAAGAAGTTCTTGCAGGAAGAGGTGAGTCCAGGTGGATGGACACTAGAAATGGCATCAGTGTTGGTAAAGCTTTCTTATATACAATAGGTAATGGCCTTTTTCATACTCCACTGTTCACTTTATTGTTACTGGAGATTTGCTGCTACAGTTAACTAAAATCATAACAGTTTAAGTTCAAGTAGCCATTTAAATAAAGCCAAAAATATATAAAAAAAAAAAAATCTGTTGTTTTTATACGTGTCTCTGCCCAATTAAATTCTCAACCATGTTACACCACCCACATTATTGTAGCTGCAATTGCCAACAATTGATGTATTAATATTTGTTATTATTATCCTTGTTATTTACTGTAGCAGACAAGTTTATCCAAAAGAATTTACAAAACAAAATGTAGGTAATAACTAGTGATTAGCAAAATCCATATTGTTAACTTCGCCTCAAGTTCAGTGAAATCACGGATGTGCTCACGAATATTGCCAAACTCGGCAAAATGCATTAAAGTCAGTGGGGAAGGACTAATTGAGCTAGATTTGACTGGATTATAATGGTGCAATCATCTTTATAGGGTTCCTGAGGGCTAGGGAAATGTATCCCAGCTATGCTGGACCTATTATTGTGGCCAAAAAGGTGACCTGAGCTGTGCGGCAGCAGTGCCAACCACTGCACCACCATGACTCAGTGATATCAAAGAAAGAACGCAGTCAGAGATGCGCAATCATATTTCGTCAAACATAGGCAAAAATGGCGAAATCGTACTCAGCAGTCAGAAAAAATGCATAGGTTTTTTAAAAGCAGAAAATTCAAAGTGCTGTGTCATGATTGAAGCTGCATGCTGGCTCATTCTATTTTTTTGAAGTCACGCTGAAGGCTCTCCAAACTGTGTGTGCTGATGCTTTGCACTTTTTCTACTATCAAAAAGATAGAAACGTCTTTGGGGTGAGTTGGTTTTAGGCTCCTTCAAAGTTTGTTTTTTATCTCCATGTGGCTAATTACGCATGCATAGGGCATGCACCTCCTTCTCTTATACTGACATGGAACCCAAAGATCAACCTGCACATTTGGTGACAAGCAGAGATAACTTGTTATTTATGCTGTATATCCATCCATTTTCCAACCCGCTGAATCCGAACACAGAGTCACGGGGGTCTGCTGGAGCCAATCCCAGCCAACACAGGGCACAAGGCAGGAACCAATCCCGGGCAGGGTGCCAACCCACCACAGGACACACACAAACACACCCACACACCAAGCACACACTATGGTCAATTTAGAATCGCCAATCCACCTAACCTGCATGTCTTTGGACTGTGGGAGGAAACCGGAGTGCCCGGAGGAAACCCACGCAGACACGGGGAGAACATGCAAACTCCACGCAGGGAGGACCTGGGAAGCGAACCCGGGTCTCCTAACTGCGAGGCGCAGCGCTACCACTGCGCCACTGTGCCGCCCTATGCTGTATATGTTCTATAAAAATAAAAATTTGAGAACCTGCATTATTTTCTTATCTGTTCTATCACTAAATCCCAAAGAGTCTGTAATGCAAATGATAAGCGTTATATACCTGGGGGGTGATCCCATCCAGTGTTGACTGTTATAGCTTCTGGGGATGGCACGCTGGTATCACAAAGCATTATGGGGCACTGGGGAAAAAAGTTCTCCTAAACTGACCAAATTATCAGCAAATAATTCGACAAACAAGCGTGAACACGAATGAAGCAAATTCGCTGTGAATAACGCTTTGTCGAAATTCACTGATCAATACTAGTGATAACGTAACCAGCATTTCATAAACTACAGGCTAAGGCTTTCAGTATCTGGTTTATCGTAATGTTTTGACTAATATATTCTCATTTTCTCAATGTTTTTTTCCTTTACTTCTATATTTAACAGCCATTTCTAAATATATGAAGAGCACCTAAGATTTAGTACTGGGGTCTATCCTTTGTACATTTTAACAAAATTAAATTTTTGATTTTATATTTTCCTTTACAATAAACTTTTGGCTTGCATTTAATATAAACTGTTGTAAATAATCTGGAAATTTTTGGTAGCGGATGAATATTTAACAGTTTATCCCTCATGTTTTAAATTAAGAAATGAAAATTAGCATACACTAAAGAATTAAATATTATGTATAAATCTAAAAAGTGAAGATTAGAAGCTAATACATTCTGTGGTACCCGGTGAGGTTTCAGACCCGGCCGGGATGCCCAGGAGGAGCTGAGGAGGGCTTGTGCCTCCTCCAGGACACGAGGGGGCGTCCTCCCTGGTTGCTTTGGGGACCACGGGTACAGAGCTTGGAAGCTCAACACTGTAGGGGCCCGTGGTCAACGCCAGGGGGCGCCCCAATGCCTTGGGAACCCTGAACCCCAGCACTTCCGCCACACCCGGAAGTGCTGGGGAGGAGAGTATTGGGGACACCCGGAGGATTTCCGGACACGCCGACAGAGCTTCCACCACACAGGGGTGTGGCTACAAAAGCCCTCAGAATGCACCTGGAGTCCTTCCGGGGTGTATAAAAGGGGCCGCCTCCCTCCAGTAAGGGGCAAGAGTCGGGTGGAAGAGGACGAAGCTTGGTGAAGAGGAGTGGAGGCGGACCAGAGACTGTAAAGGCATTGTGAGTGTGGCCAAGGACTTAAGGGGTGATTGGTGCTGAGGCACTGGGATTGTGCACTTCTACTGTAAATATAATGTACAATAAACATGTGTGTGGTGAAACCAACATGTCTACCTGTCTGTGTCCGGGCTGTTCCCCACAATTCATATATTTCTTTGCATTCTGTTTGTTCAAATACTTAACTATAGCAATACTGTTCAGTAAGTTGTGTAGTATAAACCTGAATATTCTTCAATGATTTCATGGAAAAGAACCTCAAGTGACCCTCAAGTAATTAATTGTGTGAAAATCCATTGAACAGTAGGTGTACAATTTCTTCATGGAAATATACTTCTAAACATAGCCTAACATGAGGTACTGTAACTGAACAAAAATAAGTGATAATTTAATATAGCAAAGCAAATGATTGGATGAAAGTTATAAAACATGAATAATACAATATATCTCATGGATGTTATCATAGTAGAGGTAGTAGCAAACAAGAGAATGAAAACAAAACTGACAAGCATTATGAACAATGCTGCACATCCTATCTGTGACACATTGAGTAGTTTCAGGCAATAAATTATTCAGCTAAAGTGTGTCAAGAAACATCTGTGTTTAGTCAGGTCAGAAGTTTTTCTTACTTTTTTCCCCTAATACTGGTTTGTTAAAGTGTACATTTGTTGGAATGGGGGTTGTTGTTTGTTAATAATAATAACTAGGGGGTTCTGCCCCCCTGCTCACTTCGCTCCCCCACCTCCAGGTTTGGTTTACTGGATATACAATTTAAAGAGATTGTTAGTTTCATGGGAATTGTTACATATGCATTATTTTCACTTTTATTTTAAAACCTTTGTAAAAACAATACTTGTCCTTTATTTTAGGGCTCCAGGCGTGGTTACATCTCTTTCTCGCAGGACACTGCTCGCGTTGTGAAGGGGGTGCGGCTTAACGCACGCTAAATAGAAGTGGTTGGATCATCTGCTGGCTTTCTGCTGCTGGCGAGCTGCGTGTTTTGCTTGTCGCTTGTCGTTGTTTTAAGTGCTGGAGCACATGAAGCATGTCTGCCAACAGCAATCCAAAAAACTGCTAGGTTAGATGTCCGTGGACTTCTTTTAAATGATGTCTCACTGCCTTGTCTTGCGTGACGTTGTAAAAACAATACTTGTCCTTTATTTCCGGCCCTGGGCGTGGTTAAATCTCTTTCTCACAGGACATATAATGCTGCTCGCGTTGTCAAGTTGTGACTGAGTGCATGCTAAGGAGAAGCCGTCGGATCATCTGCTGTCTTTCTGGTGCTGTTGCTGCTGTCGAGCTGCCCGTCGATCATTTTAAAGCCCGTACAGTAGCTGTCCTTTTGCCACTTCGCGTCTCTGCCGCTCGCGTTGGGAAGGGGTGGGGGTGGGGGGGGGATGGGGTTTAGGATGACTGAACGCATGCAAGGAGAAGCGGTCAGATCATCTGCTGGGTTTCTGCTGCTGGCAAGCTGCGAAGTTTGCTTGTCGCTTGTCGTTGTTTTTAGAGATGGGAGCAAGTTAGCCATTTGTATCGAATTACCCTGCTTTCATAATCTCTAACCTGCTCCACATGTGCATGGCGCCAACGTTTTTGAACGTCTTTATGAAGTTCTACTTTTACTCTTTGTCTTTTAATTCTGAGCCTGATTGGACGTGCTTTTTTTTCAATTCCTCTTTTTCTGGGCTGTTTATTACTTTCCTTATTTTCTGAATTTGCACCTAGATTATCTTTTTCTTTTTTGTATTTTTTTCTCTCCAACACTTTTGGGTCTCTGTACTTTTCTCCGCACTGCTCTTTCTTCTTTGCTTAGTTGTCGACGTTTCATTTCTAACATATTGTCCTTATACGCTTTATTTGCACTGACAGCCCTGGATCAGTGTGTGCTCAAAGCCTTTACACAACTAAGTGTTTTGCTGCCCATGGTCTTATTTGATATTGGTTATAAGTAGGGCTTGTCTTGCAAGAATCTCATGTTCTATGTCCCCACAAGATGGTCAATCTCTTGGCACAAAGACTCATGTTTAATGTCCCCGCAAGACGCACCGTGGCCAATCTCTTTTATCTCACGGGTATTTTAAGTGTCTTGCGTGATCTTCACGTGAAGATCACGTCTCGTCTCCCTAGTCTTTCCCTCCCAGGATTTTTTTTATAATAGAGAGATAATATATAATAATAATAATTATTGTTATGCATTTATTCTGATTCTGTAAAAAGTGAGTTTTTCCATGAAGACATATTAAGTGCTATCTGTCTTTTTATGGGCTTTGGCTGAGCCACTTAAAGACTTCTGTGTAAGCCACATAAGCCACACAGAGTAGTGAAAATTTAAATGTCATATGCAGTAAAAGTGCTGCATCCACGGTGGGTTCCAATTGGGTGTTCTCATTTAATAAAGTAAAGCAAAAACAAAACTGGGCACAATAGAACAACGTAACACAGTGTTTCAGCCCAATATAAAAATTCACTTGCAGCGTTTGGGCAGCTATGATAACATGGTGGGGCTTGCTTCAGGTCGGGTTCCAGGTCCAATAACAGATACAGTCTTCTGGGACCAACTGGTTTTATACAGCGCCAACCAGAAGGGATGGGACCCAGCTCTGGGCACTGCTGCCAAGTCAGTTGTCTTAATCCAGTGGCTTCTCTAAGCTTCAGGTGGAAAGGGAGTGACAGTGTTAGCATCCCCTCTTATCCTGGAGTGGTATTACTTACCTCAGCAGAGCCAGAAACTTTCATCATGACAATGACCTGAAGCATACCAGCATGTAACCGATCCAATGATGGAGTGGCTTATGCAGAAGGCTTTGAGTGGCTCAGCCAAAGACCAGACTTAAACCCCATAAAACACTTGTGGTGAGGCCAGAAGATGGCGGTTTACAGATGCTTTCCATCCAATTAAATGGAGTTTGAGAGTATCTGCCAGGAAGAATTTGATAAACTGCCCAAATCCAGGTGCACAAAGCTGGTGGAGACTTGCCCAAGTTAAATTGAAGCTGTAATTGCTGCCAAAGGGGATTCACCAAAGTACTGAATTAAGGGCCTGAATACTTATATGAATGAGAGATTTCAGGTTTGATTTTTAATAAATTTTCAACCATGTTTTCAGTTTGTCTTTATGGGTTATTGAGTGAAGATTGATGTGCAAAAATGGAAAATTTAACCTTGTAACATTCAACGTACAACGCAGTAAAGTCTGAATACTTTCTGAATGTATTGTAATATACATGAGACATTGCTTAAAAGCTTATTAGGTAATAATAACATGCAATCTAACTAAATAAATGATCTTATTTAATATTGTTTTCTTAGAGTAAGCAATTTGCCATTCTGCCCTAATAATGTGAGGCTTAGATAAACTGGTAAGAAAGGCAGGTTCACCTCACTTCTAAAAAGGTTTGGGTACACCTCACATAATGTTTCCTATTCTCATGCTGCTTATATACAATGATAAATGTATGCAGTTTAAAAATGACACATCTGACTGAAATATCACTATAGCTTGTGAAATGTGAAAATCTTAAGCCAGAAATGTACATGTGGGAAATTGAAAAATATACATTTACCAATTTGGACGTGGTACAGAAAATAAATATTGTCAATTTCTAACCTACCAGTAGGTTTTTCAAAATGACCCAATAATATCTTAAGGGCCTACAGCCTAGTCCTAGGGGATCCATCCTTCTCATCTTGACATGCGTAACTAGTTATTACTTTTACTGCAATTTTTGTTTGAAACTTGAGCAGAAAACCAAACTACTGAAGACCAAATGAAACATTTTTGCAAGTTAGCACTTTACTCAGGGTGAACTCCAAATCCCTTAACACAGCACATTTTTCATTACAAACCCAAAGTGTCCCATTTTTATGCTTGTCAGATTTAACCTACATAGCATAAGGCAGCTCAAAATATCTCTCAAATGTAACACAGATATTAGCATATTATTAAAACAAAATGTGGTACACAGTAATTAAAATGAAATAAATATGGTACACTTTGTGACAATTAAATAGTTGATCCAGTTTATTGGAAAGCAAGCATGGAAGATCAGCATTGCTGAGTATTTAAGTGATTAGGTTTGCATCACACAGTAAATGACACTCCAGAAGTGGACATCATATCTTCAGTACAAATAGGAGATGACGGGACAGTAAAGTTTATTGGGACAGGTTCAGGGACACATGTGCTGCCAAGTGGTTTCAATTAATTCTAAATATAAAGCACAAAACAGTTGATTCCATACGTATTCACCACTTTCAAGTCAGTTTTTGGTAAATGTTCTTTTTGTAGCCATGACAGCCTTAAGTCTGTATGCACAGGTCTCAATCAGCTTTGCACATCTCAACACTGCTATTTCTCCTCATTCTTCTTTGTCATACTGCTCAGGCTCTTTCAGGTTGCATGGGGATCATGAGTGAACAGTATTTTTCACCAATAGCCACAAATTCTCAGTTGGATTGAGATCTGGACTCTTTGTCTGCCTCTCCAAGACATTAACATTTTAAGCCATTCCTGTCTAGCTTTGGCTTTATGTTTGGGGTCAGCGTTTTGCTTGAAAATAAATCTGACCCTTAGGTGCAGCCTTCTGGTTGACTTTATTAGTATTTTCCCCAGGATTTTCATGTTTTGTTGCATTCTGTTTTCCCTATACCCTGTAAAATAAAAATAATTGTCCCCCTTGATTCAGATGTTGTTTTGTCTTGGTAGAGTATTATATTGCTCTGTTGTCCCCTTTTGTATTATTAATATGTAGTCTTTGTCAGAATGCCTCAAATCTCACAGACTTACCACTGTTTATAAGGTATTGTACTATATAACTTCTCCCCACCTTCCCTTCTACATGTATAATCTCAGGCAGTTAGGTATAGTAAAAGACAAGCAGGAGTTAAGTTACAATTTAAATAATGTATTATTGATAATATTCATAAATAATAACAGTATGCAAAATACATTTGAATATTGGCAACCATACAACCTGATGATGTGCACTGTAGTTTCAGGCGGCACACAGACTTGTTAGTTAAAATGTCTCTAGTTAAGGCATCATTTGTAGTCAGCTTTCTTCAGAACAGGTCGCATGCCTGTCTCAATATGGCTGCCGAGCTGTGCTCTTCATTGTGTTGTCCTTTTCAGTTCATGATGTGTGATGGGCTTTCATCAGTTTGGTAAGAGAGAGAGAGAGTGAGGTAAAGCAAGCTAATTTATAAGTTTTCTGTCCAACCCCTAGAGCCAATAGGGCATCATGGTACTTGAAGGTTTCTGATACAAGCCAGTTTCAAACAGCCATACTTCAGACCAATGGGGGGATATATGTTAAGGTAAAGCTTGGCAATTAGGCAGCCTGGCTTTCCTATGAGGGTTGAGAGACTTCAGAGAAACATTTACCAAACTTGTTTAACTTCCCACAACTCTGTCGTAAAATTACCCTAAAAGGGGAGAAGGGGTTCTTAAACCATCAGACCATTGCTGTTATTATCAATAATGTAACACTAATATTACATTGCTTTGTGAAAGTTACAAATAAAGACATACAAAATATTTATCAACTTGTATGCAATATTTCACATCACAACAAGATGGATTATGCTATCTATAGTAACAGTAACTGCAAGTACTTATAGTACCTACTGATCAGTCTCCCACTGCTGTGAAAGAGTATTTATTTACTCTTCTTTAGACTATTGCATGGGACTGAAAATGATACCTGCTGCAATGACCCACACTCCACAAGCAAAAAATAATTCGACAACCCAGCCACTGATTTTAGAATCATGACCTGATCCAAACCTCTCGAACATTTATAAGTGGCCAAGTGTCAGAGAGATTTTTGCACAGTAGTATAGTCATTTCAAGAATTACAAAACAGTGTTTTTCCAAATATTTAAAACTTCACAAACCATGCATTGAATTAGCAGTTCTTCCTTTTGGTATTGTTACTCTCCAAATACAGAATTGGCTGCCAGGAGATCCAATAACAGGTGGCGCAGTGGTAGTGCTGCTGCTTTGCAGTAAGGAGACTGTGGAAGTTTGTGGGTTCGTTTCCCAGTTCTTCCCTGTGTGGATAGCGCTTTGAGTACTGAGAAAAGCGCTATATAAATGTAATGAATTATTATTATTATTAATAGCATAGAAATCCATTGATACTGTCACTGATAGCCAGTAGCATGCAACTTTGAACCATTTGGCACAGTACTACACATCTTAATTTTAAAAATCAGAGCCCTAACAGTGTAAAATGACCCACCTAAATTATGTTATATAACCAGAAGAGCTTCATGACAAACATAAAAGAGGGAAGAATATTAAAAGGTAGTGCCAGAAGAGACAATTCTTTCATTTAATGCTTTCCTAGACAAGAAATAGGCCAGGACCTTCATTGGCTAGCTGAGAAGAAGCTCAGAAATCACTTTTGAATACTGCATTTAAGACATTTGACTGAACAATCCAATTAAAATCCATTTTTGCAATTCCCATATTTAGGTCTTGGGTATGCACTTGTTGACATGCTTTCTTCTGGCAAATGTAAAATAATTTAATTTAACTGTATACTATCATTTTTAAAATTATGTTTTTTTTGTTAAATATTTTCAGCACTAATTTTAGTCATTAATCAGTTAATTGCATTCAATAATAATTTATTCATGCACATATTTTCTGAATCTACTGTACTTGTTCCAATACAGGGGGCACAGAGTATGCCTGCCGCTTCAGGCAGAATACAGAATCCAGCCCAGGCCAAGGCGCCGCTCCATCTTAAGTCACTGTCAAGCAAACAAAGTGAATTCCTATGTTTTTCTTTTTCTTTCAGATTTCCCACTGGGGATAAAAAAAATTCCATTTATCTATCTATCTATCTATCTATCTATCTATCTATCTATCTATCTATCTATCTATCTATCTATCTATCTATCTATCTATCTATCTATCTATCTATCTATCTATCTATCTGTCTGTCTGTCTGTCTAAATTTAAGTAACATGCACATATTTGGGTAACAGGAGAAAACCAGCACAGGAGAAATATGCAGCCTCCGCAGACAGTGTTCCAGATGGTATTTGAACCTTGGACTCTGGAGCTGTGAGGTAACGACAGTAACAGTAGGTCACCACCATGTCACTCATTAAAATTTTCAGTTATCAAAATTAATTTTAAACTCTGTATAATGAGGTTAACTGCCTTACAATGGAAGTATTAGTATGTAATAATGTGTCTGTATCAAACGTTTTATAAAACAGATTACTGGACATTACAAGTTAACATGTAAGTGAAAAGTGAAACATTGGAAAAAAAAACATTAGTTCAGTATAGATGACATTATTCTTTATACATTGTTCACTATTTGTAAAGGGAAGCTCCATCCAAACACACAAATGCACGTTGAAATTGGGATTCTGCTTATAATTCTTCTCACAGCATCATCTTCAACAAGATTTTTTCCTCAATTTAAAGCTAATAAAAAATTAAGCAAGTCCTGTGTGTAAGCACTGAACAGCAGGTTTCGAAGTATTTTTTGAGAGAAAAAACACATCACAAGGGACTAGATCATTCTAACTTAGTAAATGATTTTGATATATGACATCAGGAGAATGTTTAGTTTTTTTTTTTATTACTTTCCCTTATATTTAGTTTTAAATCTCTTGATACTTTTGGGGCTTGCTCACTGTAACAGCTCAGCAGAGACTGAGGAGAATGTGCATAATCAAGTTTTTTTCACGGCAAGCCATCATTGCAAGCAGGAACAATTTCATAGAAAACCAAGCAATACACTTTTTAACATCTTGTACAAAATAATTTATCTTAGTATAGGTTTAGACTCCTGAGAGTAGATTTAAACTGTTGTACTAAAAAAAGATGTTGATCTAGAGGTATTGTGCAAGCTGCTGTATATTTAAAACATTAAATATATTTTACTTACTTTATTGCCTAAAATGTTTTCTATAAATGTCTTTTGTCCCTCTAGGAAGATTTTTAAGTATATGCTAGAGACTTATAAAAACCAATAATAAGAATGAGTAGGATATTATTTTATTCTACGTGGGGAGCATCTACTGACCCGTAACCCCACCATAGAAAAGGACCGTGGCAGTCACATGTTGTTGTTTGGAGAATCAAGGCAGAAAAATTTGGTATTTGGGGAACTGAAGACCCACAAGGCAAAAAGGAATAAACTCCTTTGCAGACAGATAATGAAACTGTTCCAATAATTCAGTTCAATTCAGTTTATTTTTTTGTGAAGCACTTATAGTGGCAGTGCTGAACAAGAAAGGTGGTTACTGAATGATAGACAACTCAGCTGTGTCACCTGGGAGAATTCCATTTCCAGTGCTTAGAAGCAGTCCTGGCATGTATGAACATGGGAGTTCTCAGGCTGAAAAAGAGCTACTGCTGAGGCCCTCTGTAATCCAAATGTTGCAGATTTCCAATTGGCCATTGGCAGTTACCACAGTGCAAGTGCCCTAACTGGGACAAATTGTGATGTCATTCCATGACCAAACACTTGGCGTAGTCGGCAGGATTTGCACTAAGAAGGTGTCTGCTTGCAGTGCTTAGAAGCAGTCCATGTTCACACAAACATGGGAGTTCTCCTATTAGCTCAGGCCGAAAGGGTTTTGCTTCTGAGGGCCTCTGGAATCCAGGCATTATGAGTTTGTGGCTGGCCACCGGCAGTTACCGCAGAGCAAATATCCATACTGGGAGACAGATTGCATGACAAACAGTGTTCTTCAATAAGTAACTTGTTCACTGATAAATTAAATTATAAATATTACAAATTATATAATGTGTGCACACAAAGACAGGGATTTGTTTAAAAAGACAACAAAACCGAGTAGTTCAAAATGAATTAACATGAATTTAATAATCTCAGTCCATGAATTAGGTTGTTGAACTATGGCCAGTTTATAGTCCATGATTAATGGAGCTACTGCACAGTGAAATAAAAATTATTTGAAAATGAACTGCAGAGGGTTTCTCTTACAAATCTAGATTTGGTGCACCAAGGACATATGTATATATATATATATATATATATATATATATATATATATATATATATATATATATATTGTGAGAGATTGCTGGCAGTGTTTCCCGGCCAGTACCCCCAAGCCGCCAGATGGAGTCATCCCTGCAACATGGAGGGGCTCCGAATTCCAGCAGAACATCATGGAACATGTAGTCTTTCGTCACAGCCCTGCTGGATAAGGTGGGGGTCACCAGGGGCCGCTGCAGGGAAGCCCAGGGACGTGTATTTTCCTTATAGCCCAGAAGTACTTCCCAGTCGAGGGGATGGCAAGAATGACGTACTTCCGGGCTGAAGAAAAGAAGACGTTTTCGCCTGACCCGGAAGTGTTATAAAGTCACATAGACTGAGGGACAGAAACACTTCCGGGTTAAAGACTTTAAAAGGACTGTGGGAAATCCCAGCAGTGAGCCGAGGTATGAGGATTATTGTTGAATATTGATTATTGTGATTATTGATTGTTTATTGTGTATAGCGGAGGTGGAGGTGCTTGATGCACTGTATTATTATAATAAATTATTATTGGACTTTTATCTGGTGTCTGATGATTGGTCTGAGGGTTCAAGGGGATGACAGCACTCCCTATCTGTCACAATATATATATATATATATATATATATATATATATATATATATATATATATGTATAAAGAGGGTGTAAGCCTTGTATTAGTTTAAACCAGTTTGGGTTTTATGGTTATGGATTTAATTTTCAAACATGAAACTTACTTGACTACAGTGAACACTACCTCAGCATTGCAGATAATTAAATGTAACATAACTTTCAAGATCCTAAACTGAGTGGGTAAAATCAGAGCAAGTAGTTTTTTAGGTTGGATAGTGTAGTTGGAGAATAATATCTAGCATAAAGGTTAGTAGTGTTTTTTTTTATTAATGTCTAACAAGGTCTAATTTTAAAATGCAGAAAAGCTGTATGAGCTAGTCTCTGGTCAGGAATATTTACGACCTACCAGATCAGATAAGACTTTTTGTTAGGAGAAAAGCTGACTTGGTGTGCAGGACATTCTATGAGCCATTCCCCAGGAAGGGGCAAGTAAATTTATTCTTTGAAACTGCCAGTTAGCCCGGCTGAATCCAGGTGACTAGGATATGAACACACCATAAGTGGACTGGACTAGAATGAGGGCTGTGATCCAGGAAGTGTGTCAGAACACCAATGTGACAATGAAAGGAGGCTGTATGCCCCCTCTCTACTATATTTCATCCATAGAGGTGGATAAGAAGACCATCTCTCTCTCCCTAGGTTGCCATATTCGGACATGCCATGTTGTCCGTTTATGCATTTCCATTCAAAAACCATGCTGGATCAGGGGCATACAATACCAGGCCAAATCAGCGACATCAATGATACAGAGAATTAACTTTTAGTCTTCTGTCACTTTGTATTATTTTAACCAGCATTCATTGTACTCTGCTATTTTCGGTATACTATCAATAATACATAAATAAAGGTATAACGTTTTCTCCTGCCTGTTCTGGGACTCTGTTTTGCTGCCTGAGGTCTTTAAAAGTAGTGTAAAATATGAAAACTATAGCAGTGGAATTGACCCTGGCAGGGTGGTAAGTGTACTCTGTTAAGACCTACGTAATAAAGAGTATAAAGAGGAATTAGGTCACCTTAGATTCCACCATCACAAAACAGATGGAAATAAACTGGACTAGTAAAACAGCAGAATTACTAGGCTTATTGTAGACTATGGCATATGATCTATTAGGAAAAGACTGGAGAAGTTAAATGAAGTATGAGTGTGACTCAACAGAAATGCTTAAAATCATGGAAGAGATTTGTTTTTTGGATACCAATGATACTTCAACATAGGTTTTTCAACAACACCAAGGTGGCACTGATAAATCTAATTAAAGGGAAACTTTGGAATAACATCTGACAATGTTTCTACATAAAACTCAGATGAAGTTTACCAAGTAGTATAATGGGTAATATATATTTTAGTGACCTTCAAAACTTGATATTTTGAAACAGGTAGGCTAAAAGGTGAAGAGCAGCATCAGCATGTATCTGCAAAAGAAAAACTGTAAAGGTTATTCCCATGCTGTGAAAAGCAAAAGAAGGTTAGATACACAAAGGTTCAGCTGTGTTGCCTTCATCAAGTGTAACCTTTACCTTTTTCATGTAAGAATTGATAATACATGTTAGTCTGAATATCCTGCTCTCTCCTAACTTTTTGTCCTTTGTTCTTTAGCTAACACTCTTATTAAAAGTAGGCGTATGAAAAAAGCCTATAAAATACAGGACTATTAGTACAATTAAAATAAACATTTTTAACAATTTATTTGTAGTAGTGCAGTGTTTAGCACTAATACCTCATAGGTTTAAAGTCCTGTTTTTTAAAGTGATCACTGTGAGGAGCTTGCATTATCTTGCTGTGTTTGCATAGATTTTTCTCTGGGTATTCCACCATTCAACTCATGCTCCAAAGAAACAAGTTTTCAAGAAAGAAGCTTTTAATCGGCCAATAAAGGTATGGAGTATAGAATTCTGTTTGAAGTTGCAAATGTTATGTCAATTTAGGGCCAGTGGTGCTGCTGTCCTTGAACTGTTATTAGACATGTATTTTGTGATCATTGTTTTTCATTTACTGGTGTCAGGAATGTGCACATGGGGAGCATCTTGGGGCTCCTAATCAGTTAGGTACAATGATGGTAGAGACTGGAGGAACACCAGTGATAAAAGCCTTTCCTCTTCCATCCTTAGAACATAGAAAGGAAACCAGTAGGGGCCATGGCGTCATTTCCAGAAGCTCTACCCCTTCTGCTACCAAAGGTATTTAAACACAAGGCAGACTAGAAGTCAGGGTTCAATCAGGGACTTTGCCTAGCACTTCAACAAGCATCTACCATTCTCTCCTTTAATTATGTGAAATGCTCAGTCTTATTTAGGAATTCAGGGTGTTAGAAATAATGCAAGAACAGACTGGAGATAGGTATTTACCCAGAATATCACCGTCTAGTTTTAAGTGAAATTCTAATGAGAGAATATTTATTTTTTCCTTTGCTTTTTATAAATAATCAAGTAGATGAGCACTAAAAAAAGTACACTACCATGCAAATGTAATTTTTTTCTATCAATACTAGCCACGGTACCTATCATAGACAGGTAATAGAATAATTAAAAAATACTTGCTATCTGTTGCCTTATGTGTACCTTCAGCACCTTTTTTTTGTATTCACATGTGTCTGAATGTCTCTTCACTGGTTCTTCCTCTTTTAAGCATTTTCTCGTAAAGCCTGCTTCCCAGACTAACCTCCTGTCTGGTTTTATATATGCCATCTTTACAGGGGATTCCTTCAGCATGCTTCATATGTCTTTAATCCTCCTTGTGCTTCTCACTTTTCCTCTTTTGTTACATCGCCAAAATCAAACTGACCAATCACACCACAGCCAAACAAACCAATCCAATTGTTCATGGAGACAACACACACAGATCTTAGTGCTTTATTATATTGTACACTAGGGGGTTTTCCCCTGCTCATTTTGTTCACCAACACCCGGGCCTGCACTACGTGCTAGCCTCTTTGCAGTTGTGCTGCATATGGGGATACGAATGTACAATTTAAACAGATTTTTATGTTCTTGGGAATTGTCACATATGCATAATACAGTAGAACTAACTATTTTACATTACAGCGAGTAATTAACCATATTAAAAAATAGTAAAATGTAATAATTTGAAAATAAATTATGTTTCATGTTGCGTTAGAGTTATTCGTTGCGTGATACGATTTCGTTCTGTTTGGCTTTGAAATTAACACGCAAATACTTTTTAAACTTACACTTTTACTTTAAAACTTGAGTAAAAACAATTTTTGAACTAAATTTTCGCCAATATCACATTGAATTTTGATTCTGTGTTTGGACTTTCATCGCGACAACACAATGTATAACAGCCCGTGATTGAATATAATACGTCTTCTTTAATTGGGAACTTAAGTTGAGAGTTGAGAGCACAGGAAGTGTGTCTGACAAAAGCATTCACATGAATGAGAGGTGAGAGTACCGTGGTCTTGTTTGAAAATGGTTGAGAGAAGGGTGTGACTTGAAAAAATCTCATGGCAAAAGTCTCATCTCGCGGGACTATAAAAAATCTTTTCCAAAAAGTCTTGTCTCATCTCTATTTTTTTATATAATACAGAGATATGTTGATTAAACTCTATTTAATAATTTCACTATTATTTTGTATTTTTATGCATAATGCATCTACTATTCTATAACTTAAAGAAACATCTGGCACTATTACAAAACACTGGCTTTGGGTCTGACCTGTACGTTAAAATAAAGACCTCCATTTGGAGTTTGCCTAGCAGTTGATGCTCCCTATGCTTACGTGTTCATGACCTTCTCTCTGAAGGACTCTTGTGCTGTCAGCTTCTTTAGTGAATGGGAATAATTTAACATTTTATGTATTGGAGAATGAAAACCAATACTCAACTCATATATATGATAAATATATTTACAATAAATGAGAACAAATTGTTAAATCTTGATGTAAAGTTAATTTTATTTATACATAATAGATTACTGTTCCTCTTTTTTGCAGAAAAATTGCGACAGCAGAATCTCTTTGCAGATGATATCATATTCCATTATTTATCATCTTGATAATTGTCCCATATTACCTTTCTGTAAAACTGTTGAATTCTTCTACCTGCAAACTTAATTGACTGCAATTTAGCCAGATGTATTTTTTGTGGCTGAATTAAACACGCATATGCACTACTGGCATGTATGCAAAAGAGCTGGAATCATTTATACTGTCTAAAGCAATCAGGAGCTCTTCCTAAATGGTGAATCTGTAATAATGCCAGGAGAATTAAATGTGTCTTTTACTGCATTAGTGTGATGCATACCCAATTGCACTCTTATGTTTCAGTGTTTCCTAACTCATTACATATAAGTACATCTAAGTACATTTCCATGAATAAAGAAATTAAAAGGCTTAGTAGACATCTTCCCTTTCAGTATATACAGTTATCGTTAAATACTAAACTATTGGATTGTTGTAATAGTGGCCGACATGTTTATATAAAATGTGGAAAATCAGCTTTGATGCTCAAGCTACGTGCTGCTGTCTTTATGAATATACTGTATATATTGTTTTTATTTGCTGTTTAAAATGTTGTTAGCTTTCTTTATATTGCTCCTGAATATGTCCTTTCAAAATCCTGTTGGACACATTTCAGCCTCATTTTTTTTAGCTTGTTTCTCAAATTCTTTCACATATGCAGTCTCATGAGCCCTTTTCTCCAAATGGAAGTTACTTAAGTTGTCTAGAACCAGCTAGGGCTATAGCATAATTTAAAAATAAGAACATTAAAGGGACATTTTGGAGAAGCCTACAAATCCACTTGCATTACATTAAAATATAAAGCAATTAAATTAGTGTGTAAAATAATTTATGGACAGCGAGAACTAAAATCTCTTCACTCACTCACGTTTTCCACGTACTTTCACTGGTGAGGATCACGACGCTAAGCTGAATGGACCAGGGTAATTTATTCCTAGTAAAAGATTAGCATGGGTCTGCCACAGGTCTTCTTAGGATCCTCAATGAGACTGTGAATGGGGCCATTCAGTAAATCAAAATATTTATCTGACAAATTCACCAACACAGTTCACTAAAACATTTGCAAAACAGACACCACTAAAACATTTGCAAAACAGACACCAATAGCCTCTATCCTCATTCATGAAGAAAACTTTCATTACATACAGAGAACAAGCCCATCTTTTCTAGAATATGACCATCTCCTTATACTGTAGATGCTAATTTTCATACCATCTGCAAACCACTCCAGTGCACATTACAGATAATTGACTGATGAGGTAAAAAAGGCCCCATGATCTGAGTGAAAAAATATTTTTAATATTGCTCTTTTAGTTGCATTTTTTTAAATTGTCTGATCTACTGTAGCAAACATAAACAGAATCTGTTTTAGGAATTGGTAAATTAATTGTTTTTAAATTTATTGAGTCATTTGGAGATGATGCATGGATTACCCAGTAACCAGGACTATTTAATGCATGGCTATGGTGTCTCCCTTCTTCTAGTTTCTTCTATTTCTAATAATATTCTACAATAGTAATATTATGCATCACAGTGATGCAGTGATAAATACTCCTACCTCATAGCTTCAAATCTGAATCTTGTTCACTGGTATGAATTCTAGACCAACTTCTTCTTCTATGGAACTTGCACATGCTCCCTGTGTCTGTGCAGGTTTTCCTTCCACATGCCAATGATGTTCAAATTTGATTAACTGATGATTCTGAATTGGCCCTCTGTGTGCAAGGCCTGATTAAAACCCCAGTGGGTCTCATGGGGTCAAAATTCAAGATGGTAATATGTAACTGAGCATTTTGTATTGGCTTTATTTGTTTTTGCTGTTGTTTGGTGTATCTTTTCTCCTCCAGTGGCCTCATTCAGCATCTACAGTATGTCTGAGTTACGGAACTCCACAGAATCAGACTGTACACTTCTGCTAGAAGCATCCATATTATCATTATCCTGACTATAAAGTCAGTCTTGCACACCTCAACTGAAGCAATTACAGCTTGTTCAAATCATCATTTTGATATACTGTATATATTTTTAAAAATTGCAAATGTCAAATATAATTTTCATCAACACTTCATTTTTTGGGCGGCACGGTGGTGCAGTGGTAGCCCTGCTGCCTCGCAGTAAGGAGACCTGGGTTCGCTTCCCAGGTCCTCCCTGCATGGAGTTTGCATGTTCTCCCTGTGTCTGCATGGGTTTCCTCCCACAGTCCAAAGACATGCAGGTTAGGTGCATTGGCGATCCTAAATTGTCCGGAGTGTGTGCTTGGTGTGTGTGTGTGCCCTGAAGTGGGCAAGCGCCCTGCCCAGGTTTTGTTCCTGCCTTACGCCCTGTGTTGGCTGGGATTGGCTCCAGCAGACCCCTGTGACCTTGTGTTAGGATATAGCGGGTTGGATAATGACTGACTTCATTTTTTGCTTCTCTCTTTTTCTCAGTTTTTCCTTTTGCTGCACCCCTAACTTCTGGTTTTCAATGACCATCAATTTTGCAATTTTCTCTTTTGCAGCAAGGTAACACACCAAACATACCTCATCTCATAAAAGTGACCTATTAGACACATGCTCTGAATGTGCTGGTTAGCGGATTGCTGTAAGTGCCTCTTCTGTAGGTAAAATTTGGCCTTTCCCTTTTACTATTTTTTCTTGCAAATGCTAAGGCCCTTTTGAACAGGGCCCCAGGGGCAAACCCACATCACCCTGATGGAAGATCCATCCATGTCTGTGAGCGAGTGTAAGTGTACACTGCATCCTGGGTTGTTTTATGGCATATACCCACATTTCCTAGGCTCCTGAACTAACCAATATTGAATTGGATTAAGCAGATTTGAAACTAAATGGACAAATAGACAACATCATCTTAAACATGCCAGTAAAACACCAGATCATTTATTTCAGTTAAAAGATGTTCTGATGTGAGATTTTGCATCAAGTTGATAAATATTTCGTATGTCTTTATGTATAACTTAGGCAAAGCAATGTAATATTGCTGTTACATTAGTGAAAAGCATTCATGTTTACAACATACATTGTTTAAATTGTAATTTAACTCCTGCTTGTCTTTTACTACACCTAATTGCCTGAGGTTATAGATGTAGAAGAGAAGGTGGGGAGAAGTTATATACTATAGTACCTTATAAATAGTGCTGTCTGTGAGATTTGTGGCATTCTGACAAAGGCTACATGTTAATAATACAAAAGGGGACAACAGAGCAATATATTACTCAACCAATACAAAATAAAAGATTTGAAACATATTAAAGTTAGTCTATCCAGAATTTTTCCATGTCACATTAATAAATAAACTGGCTTCTATATAATGCCTGCTGTTTCATACAATATTCCTACTCCCTGACAGATACTTAAATCTGCCTAAATATTTAGCCCTGATTCACAAGTACATCCTGCAGTACTTACCCATTTAACATTCACTCATCACCCTAACACACTGCACTTCGTGCTCAATAGCACTTTATTCTCACATAGAGGTCTGCAACACATTAGGTGCATTGGCTATCCTAAATTGTCCCTAGTGTGTGATGTGTGTGTGCCCTGTGGTGGGCTGGCACCCTGCCCAGAGTTTGTTCTTGACTTGCACCCTGTGTTGGCAGGGATTGGCTCCAGCAGACCCACGTGACCCTGTTTTAGGATATAGCGGGTTGGTCAATGACTGACTGACTTTACCGCGTTACGGGAATGACTGTATGCATTCATATCTCTACCCTTTGAAGAACATAACCTCAATGAACACTGTTTATTATATTAACACTCATCTGTCATTACTAAATGTCATTAAACAACAAGACAACTTCCACTCATTAATACTCAGACTTTATTGCAATCATTAGTTATGCTTATTTGTGGAAAAAAATTGCATAAACATTACATATTAAAAACATACAACCTGAATGACTCAAAACAGGGTCAAACAGCAAGCATTGTATCAGGTGGCCAAGCTGTAGCTGTCCTTGTTTCTGTAGCCACTTAATGCAAATGGTGTCCCACCTGTGTAACACAGCTTTATTTCAAAGTTGTTTGTGTGCGTTGCAGTAAACTCACAAGTTAATCAAAAGCAATTGTGTGATTTTTAACACACCAAAGTATGTCTTCTTTCAAATTAATCATAAGTTTAATTTTTTTCTGCTCTCTTTCATTATGTTTATATGTGATATGCACACGTACAACCCGAGGTGAGCAACAAAGTGAATCTGCTTTTATTACAAATGTCACCTAATTCAAGTCACTAACAGTGAAAGGTTCTTTACCATTTGATAGCTGAGTTTCAGCCCCCAACTCTAATGATGTACAGTTGTCTATGATTGGTCATTTACTGTATATTACATGTCACAAATTGCTTCAGCAATAGCTATTCTTTATGCATCATTACAAAAAAAAGCTTATTTTACGATTCTGATCACAGTTTTTTTCCTGTTAAGGGCAGAGTGGTGGCTCTGAGGCTAGGGATCCACACCAGCAATCAGAGGGTTGCCGGTTCGAATCCCGTAAATGGCAGAAGTGACTCTACTCTGTTGAGCCCTTGAGCAAGTTTTTACCTTGCAATTGCTTCATTATGGGTATGACATTAATCTGCATCCAGCTCCACAAGCAGGTCCTCCAACCTGCAGGGGAAAGATCTGGGTTGGTTGCAGGACTGGCACTCCAGCCACTGTAAAAAATAAACCTCACACTGTTCCAGTGTGGTGTTGAGGTGTCACATGGCTATGCTCGGGTCCCAATCCGGGTGGTTCTTTGCTGGATTATAATGGTTCTGCAGAGCTAACTATTCTACAATTTTAATTCAGTGTTACTGAAAACCTTAATGGGACAATTAAGCTCATTCATTTTTGCCCAGGACTTCACTTTTCAGTACACAACAAAAGCCTAACCAGCATTCTGATATGTCTTTATCAAATGTCAAGTTGAGAACCCCCACTATGCACACCCTCATTAAGATGCCAGGATTGATTCTAACCCTTAATGCATCCTTCTTTGACTGTGCTTTTTAACACCAGGGGCCTCATGTATAACGCTGTGCGTAGAACAGAAAAATCCAGATGCAGGAATCTATACGTACGCAAACTTCAACTTTCTTCCGCTACATAAATCCCGATCAGCGTGAAAAGTAACGCACGTGCACGCGCCTTCTGTTCCGCCCCAACTCCTCCCAGAATTACGCCTCTTTGAATATGCAAATCAATATAAATAGCCTTCTGTGAAAAGACAATGGGAAAAGCATGGGGGAAAATATAAGAATTTCAGCGAATACCAAGTGGAGGCAAAGGAAAAACGTACTATTTGTTGGTTTAAACAGTGGTATAAACAACAAAAGGAAATTGATCGAGTGACAGAGTGTCGGAGAAACTCGAAAGCTCAAGTTCACAAAGTCGCACACTGCCCGAAATAAAAAAGAAGTCACATATCAAAGTTGCTGTGAAAAGGCGAGTCGTAGCCCACCGTCTGTGTGTCATATGAAAGCTTATTAGTGTACAGACAAAAAAAATAGGCACACAGTGGGAAAAAAGCATGAAATGTCAACTTTAATCTCGAAATTTCCACTTTAATCATGTAGTTTATTTTGCCATTAAAGTAGAACATCATAAACTTCATCTTAAAATCGTTTAATTTACTGGTTTCTCAAATCCCATTGTAACTAAACGTTAAATGCTTTGTTCTGTATTTGATCTTCTATGTGCTCTTTGTGTGAATCACTACCTGCTTCTTAAACGGGCTTTCTCTTTCTCCGACAGGACACATAATCCATTACATTTGTGATATTACAGCTCTCTGAATAATTAAAATACTGAGATGTATACGTGATATCTTTTTCATGATGATAGGAGTTAAAGCATGTTATTAACACTAGAATTACCAGAGTCTACGAAAAAACTCGTAGATCCGGCCCACCTTAAAACCGTTCTCACCTCTCTTTTGTCTTCTAAATGTGCCGATTAAGACGAGCAGCAAGTAGCTGGCTATTCCATCCCCCACCGTCGCAGAACGTTCACTAAGTTTTCCCAGCTCATGCCTTGTTTGATTATCTGGGAGTGACTGAACTGCTGGAGTTTTAGAATGGAAATAATAGATCGTTATTTGGAATACACGCATTTCATGTGTGTTCCGTTTCTACAGTAATCTGTGTAAACACATTGCTAAAACAAAAACTTTTTCATATTTTAGTAATAAATGTTACAAAATGTAGGCATAAACTATAGAATGTGTGAAGCCTGAAGTCCAAACATCAAATAAACACTTTCACAAAAGGTTCAAGGATACTACAATACTTTCCGTGGCTTAACGCTAAAATTTGCTGACTTGGAGCACAGCAGGGTTGATTCCCAGCTTTGGAGAAGGTGTTTTTTTTTTTTTCCTCAAACGGACATAAAATTTATAAATTGGTATGCACTGTAAATCATTAAGTTTAAAATGTCGATCGCGGTTATTTCTGTTGATTAATTCGTTCTTTTTACTCAGAGTCAGAACAGGAGCTTGTTCAGCTTATTCAGCTTCTGATCTGACTCAAACAGCGCCAGTATAACTTCACACCCAACCTGACGCTGGTCGTTTTCAAATAATATTGCATTACTTCGACGATGTTTTCTGATTGGTACTATTCGCGTCATAAAATGATTTCTTCAAAACATCACATATATTTGTCTCTTTCTTTTTTTAAAATGTGTGTTGTAGCATGCAGCAACTGGCCACCTGCATTTTCTTGCGCACACTGAATAAGACAGCGCTATATGCAATCATCAGATTCAAATGTTAACAGTTAACAGTTATATAGCACGGAATGGAAATCAGCAGTTCTTAGCATTGCACCATGCAAGCTGTCATATCAACCGCCTACTGCAACTTGCTTTCTTTTTTCTTCGGTTATAGTCTTGAATAAAAGTGCACTTGTTTTGTTATACTTTTACATCAACATATGTTCCTGTGTTTGAGCTACATGGGCATGCTCAAAAATACACATGTATTGCCATGAAAAGTGCATGCAGACACTTCAGTTCGCAAGCATTGGTACGACAATGCAGTCATAAGTACACTGCAGAGCTATAGCGTGTCTTTATGTGAAAACAGTAGTGTCAGATGGGGAGTGTCTGATGATTGCATATAGCGCTGAAGTTACTACTCTTTATTATGCTTTCCTCTGCATGTCTTGGGAGTACAAAAGAAACAGCATACAGCAACATGTGGAGACTGGCAAGATTGTGGGAAAAAAAAACACGTGGTCGTATGCATTGTGATACACTGCAGAGCTATAGCACGTCTTTATGTGAAAACAGCAGTGTCAGGTGGGGGGAGGGGGGTGGTAGGGAAGGATCCTGAACGCGACAGAGAATGAAAAGTGACTTAAAAAAAAAAAAAACAAGGCTAACCTTTGCAAATATCATAAATTACACCGGCTGTTACAGTCTGAAATCAAATGTATCTTTTTATTCTAAAACAGTAAAAATAAGAACACTTCACTTCTCAAAAGGGAGTCATGCAGGATCGAACTCATGACCTTCTGATTGACAGTCAGCAACTGATACTGTTGTGCCACAGCGGCAGTCATAATAAATGAGTGTCAAAGTTGCACATTAAGGCGGCTTTTATTGGTGGTGGCCTTTTTTTTTTGTACCTTTTGTGAAAGTGTTTCTTTGATATTTGGACTTCAAGTTTCATACATTATATAGTTTATGCCTACATTTTGTCATTTGTTACTAGAATATAAAAAATGTTTCTGTTTTAAAAATGTGTTTACACAGATTACTGTAGAAACGCAACACACATGAAATGCGTGTGTTCCAAATAATGATTTATTATTTCCAGTCTAAAACTCCACTTCACTCCCAGATAATCAATAAAGGCATCAGCTGGGAGAGGTTCGTGTACGTTCTAAGTCGGTGGAGGGATGGAATAGCCGGCTGCTTGCAGCATGTCTTTATCAGTACATTTAGATGACAAAAGACGCTGGTGGAGAGGTGAGAACAGTTTGAAGAAGCGATTTAAGGTGGGCCGGATCTACGAGTTTTTTCGTAGGCTCTGGTAATTCTAGTGTTAAACATGGGAACACGGTGGTGCAGTGCTTGTTCATGTCTCACACAAGAGGCTTGCTGCGCCATGCGCGACTTTCGATGAAATAATTTATTACAGAAGTTCTGTCTCTTTCAAACGTACTAACCTCCAATTCCTGTCCTTACTTTTCTTTCTCCAAATACCCAATCGCTACACAATCAGCTCTGTAATAGACATGAAGCCATTTGTAAGCTTAGAACGCAGTATTCTTCAAAACTTTTAAGGAACATCGAAATATCTTTGTAGTACATGTTTAATTATTCTATCCGTCTATCCTTCCAGTGTCACGTCAGCACCAGCAAGAGTACAACGCAATGCAGGAACAATCCCTGAACTAGCTAGCGCTGTGGCACAATGTCCTCACATGTTTAATTATTAACAATACAGATTATTTAAATGAATTTAAAGTTTTATCTGTATAATATAATCAACATATTTTGCTGCATTTCATCTTAAAAATTTTATCGTCATCATATGTAAATACGCACTTTATGAAGTGGCGCAGGTTGTGCAATATCATAACTGTAGTGCAAGTTTACAGTGAGGTGATTGTACTTATAAGTACAAACAGTTCTACAAGGAGCACTTGATGGACTGATTGAGTGCGTTTATAGTTCTTGGGATGAAACTTTTTCTAAACCGCGAAGTTCGTACAGGAAAGTCTCTGAAACGTTTTGCAGAGGCTGAGGCAGTGTCTACTTCATGCTGTATACCGATAATTCTCTTTCCAATCAGCTGCTGCTGTGATTCCCCACTCAGATACAGTGATATAAATACTCCGAGTGGTGCAGTGAGAGTAATATGGGAAAAGATGATCTGCTGTGGCAACCCTTAATGGGAGCAGCTGAAAGAAGAAGAAGATGCATTGAGAGTAACAACGTTAAAGCAGTTATGGTATGTGGAATACTATGGCTATTCCCTGGACCATTATATTGCTGCAGGTTAATTACAATCAGATGCATTACACTAATAAACAATATGCAGTTAGTTTCAGTGTATTTATAAAGCCACGTCAGGAATGTGGATCTAAGAAAGAAAGGGTGACCACACAGGAACAGTAGCACTGCTTTGACGCTGGGTGCCACCAGTCTGCAAAACCGAGCGGAGAAATTGCGTACGCCAGGGTATGAGGTACCGTGGAAATGTGCGTGGCTTTATGTCAAGTTTAGGTTTTATATATCGCGATTTGAGCGTGGAAACGCTCGTACGCAACATTTCTGTGCGTACGCACCGTTTATACATGAGGCCCCAGGTCAGTGGTGTCACCATGACTACCGGTAGTCATGATAAAGCAGAGCGGAAAAAATAAAAAATATTATTTCTTTATGAGTCACAAGATCCCCTATTACTAGTAGCCTGTCTTATAAGCACATGTATAAGTCAAAAATACAAAACAAGACTGAAGCAAAAAATAATGTATAAAAAATGTGGTGTCTTAGCAGAGGCAGAACCAGGTTAAAAATCTGAAAGAAATCCTTAACCTAAATTTCAAAATAGTGCACTCTTGTAGCAATAAGGGATCAAACACTTTTAAGCTTTTTCCTAAAAATGCAAGCACATAAATCCAAAGTTACCATACGTTAGCAGTGACTTAGGTGTATTTTCTTACTGAGTGTTATGGACAATCTGTGAAAGCAGAGGCATCCAGAGAGAACTTTATGTGACAAATGACTGGGAGTAAAAGTTAGCAATAAGGAGCATGAAACAACTTTGACCAATAAAAGGGCAGCAGTCAGAATGCCAAATGAAGAGAACAGAAATAATCATCAAACTGAAAGAACCAACTCAGTGTTGTAATTGCACCATTAAAATGTCCTCACACTAACTTGTATTAATTACCCCTAACTATACTCATCATTGCTGTTTTAGTTTTCATACAGAATCTGGTGGAAGAATCTTTTATGCAGCAAAGAGCAGAAATGGAGGAGTTTTGTGAGGAGGGTAGTGACATCAACTGTCTCCATGTGGGACTACTTCTATTCAGGGAACAGGAATTGAAAGAAGTTATAAATGATGTAACTAGAGCTGGGCGATATGGAAAAATATCTTATCATGATAATTTGTTTCATATAAGTCAATATCGAGATATATATCACAATATAAATCACATTACTATTTCTGTCAAGCTTAAAAGTTCCTTTTTATGCTTAAGTGATATGTGAAAATATCATAAGGTTAACTTTGGTTTAAATGTTATTTATTTTCTGTCAAAATCTGAAAATAACAAATGTACTGTAGACCCTTATACAACTGTATTTCAGATAAATAAAATAGGTATATAAAATAAACTAAAACCTTAATTCTGACCAATATTAATAAGAGAGACAAAAATCAGAGAAGGTTTGAGGATCCACCCTATATATTGTAACAATTGAGTAGTCACAAAGGATTCTGTCCCAAACGGGACTGAAGGAAAGGATAAGTGGCTGGTTTTTATAAGCGGTGGGAAGGAAGAGGCGGGTCCAAGAGGGAGGCAGTGGAAGTGAGGTCAGTAGGAGGGTGTGGTGTGGAGAGGAATGAGGAAGTTGGTTAGGGTTTAGTTCTTGCTTTCTGGTGATCTGTAGAGGATGGAGAAAGGGCTTTAGTGCACAGCGTCAACCCCTAGCTCAGCGTTTTATGCCCAATTAAGCCCATCGACTGCCTCCCATGCATACGTGTATGACACCATTCAAAAGCTTTGAAGTTTTACAGGAGAAAAACACTAAATTGTTGGTCAACTCCAAAAAAATAAAATAATATCTTAATTCTAAAATTCTAAAATCTTAAACCTAAAGGAGAACACAAAATAAATTCTTTGGACAGGAACAAGAACAGATTTGTATAATGTGTAATAATTGCAATTGCACTAAATGAAAGAGTGAAGTGAAGCTCACTGGTCAGCTGTTAATAATGCCATCTTTCCTCACAGAGCTTACAAGCAGACAAAGAGATGCCAGTACATTCAAAGTGCTTTGCTTGGTTACAATGTGCTTGTAGTGATAAGCAAAAAGTACTGTGAGAAAGTGGGGAGTGTTTGTTAAGCTACCAATAATATGCTGACTAGAAATGTGTATGTTTTAAGCTTAAACTTATATGTGCGACTTGTACATAGACAGCACCTACCTTCCATGTCTGTTCCACATTTTTGTGGAATGAATAGCAATTATTAACATAGATCATACATTATTTCAATATAGAATATAATTGGTTGCCTAATTAGAAAGCTTTAACAAGACATATTGCTTACACTAATAATAATAATAATAAGGAGTGGGACAAAACCAAAACTGTTAGGGTGCGGATAGGAGTGGTAGAAAAGAGGCCAAGTGGAAGTGAGAGTGTTTGGGTACGGGATGAGGTATTGAGGGAGTGGGTAGGTGCGGGTTTAAAAAATTAGGCATGCGTAGACCTCTACTCCAAGGCAAAAGAAAGGAAAAGCACAAGAAATCCATGTTAGTGCAGCACTTGCTTGGGTCTGGGACTGTAAAGTCTTGAAATGTGCATGTTCTAAAGGATGGCACTGTTTCAGTTGGTACAAAAGATTAGTGGTATTACATGCTTTCATCACAAGTTGCAGTACACGCTATTCTGCTTATTGCCGGACTTCAAATAGCCAAAATGTCTCCACATTTCCGAATTCCTCTGAACCTTCTTTTCAACAATATCCTCGTCTTTTGAGCAGTGGCCTGTGTCCATTGTGGTGTCTTTTTCAATAACGCTGATTTTTTTTTAGATTTTTCTCGTCATTTTCTCTTTTATCTTGCTCCCACTCCTGACATACTGGCGTGTTGCATGTATGCTGCTGCTGGCTGATACTCCTATGCTCAGTATTGTGTGCATCAACCTAATCTGACATAACTGTAACTCTCAAGATACATGATCGGTCTGCAGTTGCATATTCTCATATCATTGGCTTTATTTGTGTTTTCTGTCAAAACATGGATGGAATGACTTCTGTCGACGTTGTATCGACCATGTTTATTGTGTCTATCGAGGAGAAGTTATTTTACGATAATTATCTTTATTGTTATAACTTTATCTTTATAACCCCCTTTTCAGTCCACCCCCAGTGAATCATTAAATTTCTCCCCCACTGAGGCTCATGAGGCTCTTGTGTATGTCACTGGGCAAAGGTGAAAGTTCACGGATATTAAAATGCAATTAAACATATAAAGTATCACACTCATGGTTATCAGACCTCTGATCTTAAAATGTAGTTCAATGGGTAAAACACACAGTATATCTTGATTTAAGATCTATACTAGAAAAAAGGAGGAAACAACTTTATAACAGTGTCCTACTCAGGACTGATATCATGAAGCACTTTTCCTTAGTCTGGAACACACCACAATAACGGAATGAATCCTGAAGTGAGCTTTTCCTATCAGGTGATGAACAACACCTTACCTTAGCCATGGATATGCTCGTTGCTATAATGAATTTTCCACAGGAGGCTGTATAAAGCATATTATTTGATGTCGTTATGTTACCCATCCATATTTTCACTTGCTTAACCTGCTTTCAAAACTGGTGTCTAGGAAATAAAATAAAAGGCAAATCATACAGTGTTAAATGGGTTATTTGACATTTAATTTCAATCATGCTTTTCATGAAAGCATCCTTACATAATACACACAGTTATTAAAAGCTAAAAATATGTGATCTGAAATGCAACATTATAAATAATCTTTTAGTGCAAATGCCTTATTAAATTGAATTTAATCCAAACAATATTTGTGCTTATTCAGGTAAAAATAATTTATTTAAGTTCTTCCCGAAACTTAAGGAAACAGATGTGACTTCCAAAGGAAAAAAGATCTGGAATAAAAATAATGCAAGCTGCTAGACCATCACTGATAAATTACATCTCTATTTTTGGAGTCCCATGATAGATGTTCTGCAGCTGAAAAGCTTATTTATTTTGAAACCATTGCTTTTGGCCTAAAAGAAAAGCTCCAGGTGGGGATATGTACTTAAATACGTATATCTAAAAAATGGTTATCTTTTACATTGAATCTGTGGATTCTATGGCTGCATAATATAAAACTACATAAAATGATTATATCATAAAATAGGTTCAATTATAGAAAATAAAAAAGAAAAATTTGACAAACTTCATGTTAAAACCTGGCTGTTAATTCTCGGTTATTTAGTTTTTGTAGGTTCTCAGACCAGGCAGAAGATATCATTTTGAGAAGATCTGACATTTTTATACCTGCTCTTATTGTGATCCTTTCCTTCTTTCCATATTTCGCCCTTCTTTTCCTCTTATTTCTCTCCATCTCCTTTATAGTTGCCTGTATTTGTAGCTAATATCCAGTAATTGGTCACATTTGTATAAGGGTAATATTGAAGCAAAAAAGTTATTTCTTTAATAAGAAAAAATGCCCTGTGGGGTCTTGGCAGTTTTTAGGCCTTAGAACCCCTGCAGATTTTTTTTTTCTCCAGCTTAACTGGAGTTTTTTTTTTGTTTGTTTGTTTTTTTGTCCTCCTGGCCAACTGACCTTATCATCGGCCCTTTTCAAGATGAACATATTGTACAGAAGGACATTACTCTTACACTTATTAGATGTTTTATAATATTATATGAATTTATAAATATGTTCTTTAACAGAAACATGTAAATACAAAAAACATCAACATAAATACAGTAGGAGAGGCTATGTCTAATGTCCACTCTAGCACTGATGCAGATTTTGTACATGTCCTTCATGTGACGTGCTTTGAAGCTGTCACCAATGCACAGCACAATATCGAAATCAGGACAGTAGAAACATACTTATTTATGCACTTCCTAAATGTTTTTTCATTTGCTTGCACATGGCAGGTTAAACTGTCATTACTCGATCTGAATAGTCAACACAGTCCTTTGTGTTATTGTACGCTACCACAATGTAGTGAACCCCAACTTTTGAATAGGTGCTAAGGTTGTCAACAGAGTGGCAGAGCTATCAAGCCACTACTCTTGTACAATACGGATGGATGGAATTAGGCTGACACCTAAACCCTACAGTATTTTCCAGCCCAACACCTAAATATAAACAACAAACACCAGAAAAATGTTAAAATAGACTAAATATATTAAGCAACAAATATTTACATAACTATTTACAAACACAGCGAAGAAAAATGTCGAAAATAACGCCAGGAACAACTCTCCTGTCCGCTGCCAAGAGAACATGTGTAGTCCTAAAAAGTCTTTACTGAAAGTGATATGTCTGGATCCTGAAGTGCAAACAACAGTTAATAAAAGGAAAGATGTAGTGGAATAATTTCCTTTTGTAAAATGCTTCCTGGAAAAATGGATAATTAACATAGCCTTAGCACCAGAGTCCAGAATATGTATGACATTCTGAGGCCCAACTCTTCACAAGGAGCAACCGCGGACAGGAATTGGGAAAAAAGTATCCACCCCTGTCCCTATATACAATGGCTGTGGAAAAATATCCTCTGCTGCAGGAATAAGGTTCAAAAATTTTTTTTTGTTGCTGTCGCTGAAAGTCAAAAAAGTCCCACCACCTCCTTCTCTTTCGCTTTATGTACAAGCCTACAACTACTCAATACAATTTGCATACGTGTCTCTGCAACCATGAAAACCTGTTTAAAGACCACATTTTTGCAAACCAGGTGTCTGAGCTACCAGTTAGTCCATGTTTGCAATCTCTGTCTCTCTCTCATTAACAATCACCAAACATAAAATACCCTACAAAAAGGAAACCCCACTATGTGGCAATACTACTTCAGTGTTAAGCTTAGTGACTTCAAGATTTCTCCTGACACAAGCATTGATAGCTGCCACATTGTGAATAGTGTGAAGGGGGACAATGTCTTCCTTGTCCTTCCACTTGCTCATTTTGCCTTTTTTGCCACAAGCTACTTGCACCATTGTAAACCTTCACATGCTGAATTGACCACACATATCATGGTAGGTTTGGTCATTCATTGTATCTGTATCAATGTCTGATGACCAATTCACATTGTCATCATTATTGTTTGAGTCAATTAATGGTTCTGGCTTAGTTTGTTCTAAAAGTGTCATTTCAGCTTTTGTTCACTTTGTGTTTTTTGGTTGAAGGCTCCAACCCACTCATGAACATCGACAAGTTACTATAGAGTGGTAGAACACAGAAATATTCATGATTTATTTGCAGTATTATGTTATATCATCCACAAGATGGCAGAAGAATAAATATTATTTGGGTTTAACTTTGTATATTGCATCAGAACAGGTCATGTGGAGAACTACTCCAGTTAATTACGTTTTATATATAATTCTGAGCCCGAGACACACTCAGGGTTAAAGCCAAAGACATTAAACCTTTAAAATGTTCTCAGCTTGCAAAAAGAGGCTTGCTTATTTTAGATTTGTGTTTTATATAATAACAGATATTATAATCATAGATATCTTTCTGCAGGTCATAAAAGTTCACATTCAAAACACTTGACCTTACATAAATTCGGGGAAATTAACTGCAATGTACAGTACATACTGTTCTAGCATTTTATCAAGACTAAACAGTAGCAACAGATCACCCAAAAGCATTTGCACTATTATAATAAACAACCAAAAACTGAACAAAGTTGAATTAATTTGCATCTGCTACGTTTTAGTTAAATACTTCATATATTTTGCTGCTCATTTACATGTATTATAAGAAAATGCACGCTGACCTTATTACAAGTGGCATAGTCTGTCTAGACATCAGCTTTTATAACAAGACAATATAAGAAACAGAAACAATTGATCATTACTGTAGGTAAGTTTACAATTGTCCTTGATAACTGTACACTTCCTAATAAAATGCAAGACGACTTGACAGAGTGGAGGCACCATGGGCTGTCCAGTTTAATTCAGGTATTGTTTTTAAGTAAAGGGTGTCTTGTTCCACAGTGAGTTCCTGTTCTGGTGGGTTTTTATAGACAACAGACCAAAAGAAGCAGAAGATCAAAAAGAACTTGATATGACATCACAGGTCTGCTGGATACTATGGAAAAGAAAAATATGTAAGCTGCTGTGCAACTTCAAATTCTTCCCGTGTTACTTTCAAATCAGACCTTGTAACAGCCACACATCCCCACACATGTGAGACTGAAACAGCCTAAAGCATGAGGAGATCTGATGACTGGCCAAATTATCCCAAAATAGCTGCCAAGACAACTTGACCACACATATGGCACCAAGACACTTTGACTATCTTGGATGCCTAAAACAATGGGAAATTATGACTTATTTATTACCTGCTTAGGCCTTTTGCCCCTTCTGGAGTATAGGCTATCATTGAAAATACATCAGTGACAACTGTGCTGACATTTCTGTGCTGAATGTTTCTCTGTCGTACTAGCTTACAGTTCCCTTGTGGGTTCCAAGTTACAGCTAGTCTTCTGATTTTGATGCCTAAATTTCTCAGGGTGTGACCAAGCCACCCCTACCTCCTCAGGATCTCCTTCTCTTTGGGACACTGCTGGGTTCTCAGACACAGCTCTGTATTGCTAATGGTCACTGGCCAATGAATCTACATGATGTGGCACTAGCAGTAATCGATGAAGGTCTGGGTTTTCCTGAGTGTAGCCTTTGCTGTTATCCACGGCTCTGCTCCATATAAAGTAACAGCACAGACTTGACATTGGTGGCTCAGGCAAAGTTTTGTAGTTTCAGATGCCCCTCAATTGGATAAATACTACTCTCGCTTTGCTAGTCCAGATCTTCACATCTGCATCTGTTCTACCTTGTTTACTCACCACACAGCCTTGGTAAGAGAATGAGTCCACTTCTAGGGGTTTCCTCTTAAGTGGGACTGGCTCTTCATAGTCAGCATTGATCTTTAGCAGCTTGGGTTTTCCCTTGTGGATGTTAAGCCCCACTTAGATAGTATATAGACATGAGGCTTCCTACTGACACTGTTGATGGTTATGGAGCCAGAGTGCTATATTATCAGCAAAGTCCAGCTCATCCTGTTCACTCCACAACATCCACTGGATACCATTTGTGTTTTTATGTGTCACTGTCTTTATGATCTAGTC
The DNA here is from genome assembly GCF_900747795.2 of Erpetoichthys calabaricus. Classification (NCBI taxonomy): domain Eukaryota; kingdom Metazoa; phylum Chordata; class Cladistia; order Polypteriformes; family Polypteridae; genus Erpetoichthys; species Erpetoichthys calabaricus. Next base: position 38,733,838 of record NC_041399.2, read on the forward strand.
AACAGAGAGCAAAAACAAAAAAAATGATAGAAGGCAACCCTGTCTCACTCCAGTCCTAACCTCAGAACTCTGCTGGTCTTTCTCCACAATTGACTCGGCATGCCACTCCATTGTACACATTTCTGATAAGGTTGTTGATCTTCCTGGAAATCCCATAAGTTTGTCAACTTGATCAGAAATTCAAGGAGCGACAACAGATATATGGGGGATTAGTAAAGCAAAAAGGTTGAATTAGAGAATACTGCAAACAACTTTGAACAGAGGCTTAGAACCCATCAGCTTTTGATTTGTAGTGCCTTGTGTACCAATCATTCAGCTTTTATTCAGTCTTTCAAAGTCTCTGTTTACAATACAATACTGCAGCAAACCATATCTCAGTAGCACTCTGTGCAAGACAGGAATACATTCTGGAAGGGACACGACTTAAACTAACTCTAACATCTTGGTGATTTGTCAGGAAATGTGCCTATCCAGCGAAAATATACAAGAACATGAGAACAATGTGCTCCTGCTACTAGGCCAGAATGTCACCGCCTAATCATAAAATAATATTTGCCCTTCAGAGTCTCAATAAATAATCCAGAATGACATAGATTCTGAAACATTTCTGTTTATAATATAGTAAATAATGTCTAAATTAGGGTTTTTTTTGGCTTCTCTGAAAGATTGTCAGAAATCCAACCCAAATTAAAGCTCATCCTTAACATACATAACTTTGTTTATTGGGTAGACTCCTACAATGAAACTGTTATCCTAATATTGTCTACTGTGAAATAAGATTGCTCATCCTAACAGGTGCTCATCCTAACAGGTAGTTCAAAGTAGGATAAAGAGCAGTACATTAGCTTTATTCACATTAGATGGCGAAACATATTTCAGTTGCATCAAGTACTCCACAAGGGAAACAAGCCTGTTAAAAATGTAATATGTGCAATCTTAAAGATAACTTCAAAATTTCTCATTCTTGATGACAAACCTCTAGATGCTAAGTATTAGAAGAGCTGCTGTAGCACAGGCCACACTAAGAAAAAAAGTCATGCTGTCACATTTTGAAGATGGTACTATTTTATCAAAAGACAAGAGAAAAAAAGAATGCTCAATTTTTACAATTGTGCCATGGTGTTATCCCTGTGCTTGAAGCTTATGCAGTTATTTCCAAAAGGCACACATTTAACTTTAGCTTTATTTCTTTATTTTCATTTGTGTTTTCCATCCATCCATCCATTGTCTCCCGCTTATCCGAGGTCGGGTCGCGGGGGCAGCAGCTTGAGCAGAGATGCCCAGACTTCCCTCTCCCGGCCACTTCTTCTAGCTCTTCCGGGAGAATCCCAAGGCGTTCCCAGGCCAGTCGAGAGACATAGTCCCTCCAGCGTGTCCTGGGTCTTCCCCGGGGCGTCCTCCCGGTTAGACGTGCCTGGAACACCTCACCAGGGAGGCGTCCAGGAGGCATCCTGATCAGATGCCCGAGCCACCTCATCTGACTCCTCTCGATGCGGAGGAGCAGCGGCTCTACTCTGAGCCCCTCCCGGATGACTGAACTTCTCACCCTATCTTTAAGGGAGAGCCCAGACACCCTGCGGAGGAAACTCATTTCAGCCGCTTGTATTCGCGATCTCGTTCTTTCGGTCACTACCCATAGCTCATGACCATAGGTGAGGGTAGGAACATAGATCGACTGGTAAATTGAGAGCTTCGCCTTGCGGCTCAGCTCCTTTTTCACCACAACAGACTGATGCAGCGCCCGCATTACTGCGGATGCCGCACCGATCCGCCTGTCGATCTCACGCTCCATTCTTCCCTCACTCGTGAACAAGACCCCGAGATACTTGAACTCCTCCACTTGAGGCAGGATCTCGCTACCAACCCTAAGAGGGCACTCCACCCTTTTCCGGCTGAGGACCATGGTCTCGGATTTGGAGGTGCTGATTCTCATCCCAGCCGCTTCACACTCGGCTGCGAACCGATCCAGAGAGAGCTGAAGATCACGGCCTGATGAAGCAAACAGGACAACATCATCTGCAAAAAGCAGTGACCCAATCCTGAGCCCACCAAACCGGACCCCCTCAACACCCTGGCTGCGCCTAGAAATTCTGTCCATAAAAGTTATGAACAGAATCGGTGACAAAGGGCAGCCCTGGCGGAGTCCAACTCTCACTGGAAACGGGTTCGACTTACTGCCGGCAATGCGGACCAAGCTCTGGCATCGATCGTACAGGGACCGAACAGCCGGTACCCCATATTCTCGGAGTACCCCCCACAGGATTCCCCAAGGGACACCGTCGAATGCCTTTTCCAAGTCCACAAAACACATGTAGACTGGTTGGGCAAACTCCCATGCACCCTCCAGGATCCTGCTAAGGGTATAGAGCTGGTCCACTGTTCCGCGACCAGGACGAAAACCACACTGTTCCTCCTGAATCCGAGGCTCGACTATCCGACAGACCCTCCTCTCCAGGACCCCTGAATAGACTTTTCCAGGGAGGCTGAGGAGTGTGATCCCTCTGTAGTTGGAACACACCCTCCGATCCCCTTTCTTAAAGAGGGGGACCACCACCCCGGTCTGCCAATCCAGAGGCACTGTCCCTGATGTCCATGCGATGTTGCAGAGGCGTGTCAACCAAGACAGTCCTACAACATCCAGAGCCTTGAGGAACTCCGGGCGTATCTCATCCACCCCCGGGGCCCTGCCACCATTGAAGCCAACTCACCACCAGGTGGTGATCAGTTGACAGCTCCGCCCCTCTCTTCACCCGAGTGTCCAAGACATGTGGCCGCAAGTCCGACGACACGACCATAAAGTCGATCATCGAACTGAGGCCTAGGGTGTCCTGGTGCCAAGTGCACATATGAACACCCCTATGCTTGAACATGGTGTTCGTTATGGACAATCCGTGACGAGCACAGAAGTCCAATAACAAAACACCGCTCGGGTTCAGATCAGGGGGGCCATTCCTCCCAATCACGCCATTCCAGGTCTCACTGTCATTGTCCACGTGAGCATTGAAGTCTCCCAGCAGAACGAGGGAGTCCCCAGAAGGTATGCCCTCTAGCACCCCCTCCAGGGACTCCAAAAAGGGTGGGTACTCCGAACTGCTAGGACAGTTAGGACCCGTCCCCCCACCCGAAGGTGAAGGGAGGCTACCCTCTCGTCCCATGGGGTAAACCCCAATGTACAGGCTCCAAGTCGGGGGGCAATAAGTATACCCACACCCGCTCGGCGCCTCTCACCGGGGGCAACTCCAGAGTGGTAGAGAGTCCAGCCCCTCTCAAGGAGATTGGTTCCAGAGTCCAAGCTGTGCGTCAAGGTGAGTCCAACTATATCTAGCCAGAACCTCTCAACTTCGTGCACTAGCTCAGGCTCCTTCCCCTTCAGAGAGGTGACATTCCACGTCCCAAGAGCCAGCTTCTGTAGCCGAGGATCGGACCGCCAAGGTCCCCGCCTTCGGCCACCACCCAACTCACACTGCACCTGACCTCCTTGGCCCCTCCCATAGGTGGTGAGCCCATGGGAAGGGGGACCCACGTTGCCTCTTTGGGCTGTGCCCGGCCGAGCCCCATGGGTGCAGGCCCGGCCACCAGGCGCTCGCCATCGAGCCCCACCTCCAGGCCTGGCTCCAGAGTGGGGCCCCGGTGACCCGCGTCCGGGCGAGGGAAAACGCCGTCCAAAATTGTTTTTCATCATAGGAGGTTTATTTAACCGCTCTTTGTCTCATCCCTCACCTAGGACCAGTTTGCCTTGGGTGGCCCTACCAGGGGCATAAAGCCCCGGACAACAGAGCTCCTAGGATCATTGGGATACGCAAACCCCTCCACCACGATAAGGTGGCGGTTAAAGGAGGGGCATTTGTGTTTTATACATGGGAAATAATGCAAAGTTTAACAATATATTCCTACATATATGTGTAACATGCAGGACAATAATGTTGGACGCTAATCATAAACACCATACAATGATTCACTTATTTCTTGAAATCAATAAGGGTAATTATAAAGTGTGGTGATGTTTTGATTGAAAGGTTCTCATGTACAATGTTTAAATTTGTTGTTTTCATTCAGATTTTTTTTTTTTTTTGCTTAAAGGACTACTCCTCCCCAAAATTATATTTTTTATATATATTTATATATATGTTACTTTCCAAATGTAGTTTATAGTGATTGATGAGAAATAAATTCTAGTTTCATATTTGCAAACAGAATGGGGACACCACACTTTCTAAAATACCACTGTTCAATGGTGACTAATGCTGGACGCTTATCAAAATGGCAATAAAAAAATCTCTGAAGGACAAATTATTTGTAATTGCTTATACCACACTACTAAGCACATAGACTTATCTTGCTTAACTGGAAGAATTTCAACCCACCTTCTTTAAATCAGTGGGTAACTGATGATCTATACTATTTGAAATGAGAAAAATAAAATTCTTGCTTAAAGGAAATGTAAAAATTTTTTTTTTTAAATATGGCAAGATTTAATTGATAAAATTTTAGAATAAGCATTTATATAGAGGAGAAGGATGTTTTCCTGTCTTTATTTTATTTTCAAACTAATTTTCCCCATACTGTTGGCTCTCCCTTTTTTTCAGGTGAAGGTAGAATTGTTTTGTTAGGTTTTGTATCTTTTGTTCATACTTTTTTCTTTTAACTTTCTGAATCTTTTTTCCTTTTCCTCTGTTTTTCTAGTTTCACTATGAAATCATTTGTTGTGTAAGTTCGACTTGATTGTATGTAATGTTATTTTCTTCAAATGAAAAAAACAAATTTGCGTTTATTAATGTTGCATAATCCACATGTCAAGTTGTCCTGTTGTATGCTGACAAACCCCCAAACACATTTATTTTTTAGCAAAATATTGTTAAATAAACCACCTCCTGAAAATGATCTCATGATTGAAAATGGAAGGCACTCAGATGCGAACGAGTGTTTGAATTGTAGACCTATATCCCTTCATTATATTTCTGTTCATAGCAGTGAGCCAAAACTGGAGTTTGTTGGGATTATTTAGCATCAGTCTATAAAACTGCACATGAGAATTGACATTCTGCTTGTTGTGTCATCTTGGTTTTGCCCCAATATGAGGCATATTCTCTTCTTGATAAAGTTTTCACTTGCAGTGTTTTAACTTTTAATCTTTAGCTTTACATGCTTCTCAATGTACGTTTTTGTTGATATTACATGAAGTGTAGTGTTAGGCAATGAATACAGTAAGTGTTTACTTTATTGGACTTGATCAGTGACTGAGTAAGGAAGGTGGGTCTTCAGTTCGAATGCTCAGGTACATCTCTGCATGTTCCAATATCATTTTCCAGAAGTGGTTTATTTAAAAATGTTTGTGTAAAAGTTTTTTGTTTGGGCTGTTAAGAGCACTACTGGATAACTTGACATGAGAGAATGTCAGATTTCTATGTATGGATTTTCTGATACTGTTTGCTGTTGTCCAGTGTTGGTCACAAGAGGCCCCAGTTCTATGAGAAACATTATTATCTACTTTCTGCACAAAAATAGGAGATTAAAATGTTTCTCAGCCATCACTACCAACTACATGGGTTAAGTAACATACAAAAAAATCTTATTTTGTATGGAATAATTAGAGGTAGCTTATGATAATAATAATGGCATAATCATAATTTTATCATGCAATTTTACCATACCATAAAACCTAAACACGTAAATTAAATTTAGGTCAGTGGAATAAAATGAATGACCTAATATAATCACAAAATTCAAGGAAACTGAAGTATGAAGATTATCTTTAAACATTTACCCAAGATTCCTGTTATTTTTTTCCACATCATTGTATGAAAAATTTCAATAGCACCGTCCAACCAATGTACACTTATGGGGAATTATTTTGGTGTGCCAGAGGCAAATGTGAACAGTATAATCAATCAAGATGAGGATGAACAATGCAGGAGAATATTTGCAGAGTTTTAATTCACATTTTAATGTAAGCCTAAATTAGAGGTGCTTATACTTCGAATTCAATAAGCCTTTAACAATGCACTCAAACCCTTGAACTGCAGTTCTGTTGATTGTTTAATTTTATTTTGATATGACTATGTCTCCTATAGTATGTCAGTTTGAGAATTATTATTATTTTTGTTGTTGTAATTGTTATTGTTGAATTATTATCTATGTTGTCACTTATAATTTTTGTCCCCCAGTGAATTTAGTTATGCATTTATGAAAGATCACTGAAAGACAAATGAGAAAGCATGTTCTACCTCCATCAACAAGGGATAAGTTGATAGATTGGTGCTCTTGTGGAAGAACAGTGCTCCCTGCTTTCTGCAGAATTAAACTGAAAAACTGTATAACTTAAAAGGAGCAATGTATTCTGATGCACTTGGTGGCTCAGTGTTCTACTACTGTAAGATGATTAAACCTACTTTTTTGGCTGGGATCTGTCTGTACTCCAAAAAAAAATGAGCAGAGCTTCATCATATTGATTTCTGATCTAAACTACAGTCAATCCCTTATTCTTTATTTCATATAGTGCCATTTTCTGGGTTGTATTTTAGTATGCCTTACACAATAACACTAAAGTACTGTATGTTGGTAGTGAGATAAATAGTCTTTCATTTAAAGAACAGGCAAGTTAGATTATTTTCTGAGGGTTATACAAGAGGTTTGAATTGAACTGCTGGTCCAGTGGATTTAACAACAGCATCTTAACTACATACAACAAACAGACTGACATTAACTCACTGGTTCTAAATCATAATAGTGAATAAGACCCTTCATTAGAACATGATTGATTAGTGATTATAACAGCAAGGCTCAGCTGTGAACAGTTTGCTGACGGTCAGAAAACTGTAGCAGAAGAGAATATTTTTTTAACATTTAAAGGAATCTGATCTGAATTTCTGGAGATAAATGTATGAAATTACATTGTTTCAGATTTACTAAATATAAAAACCATAACATTTTCAAACCTGCTTAATTTAATTCAGATAAGTCAGGAACTAGAGTATACTGTATCCAGGCAGCACTGGGCCCAAATCATTAACCAGCCCCAGTCCATTACAGCAACCACACATACTCACACTGGCCAATTTAGACTCGCACACTTGCCACACATATCTTTGGGAAGAAAGCAATAGTACTTATAGAAAACTCTTTGCAGACCTGGGGAGAATGTACAAGCTTTACAGAAACAGTAAATGACATTTAAACATAAGATGACTGATCGGTTGGACAATGACTGACATGACTGACTGATCTGTTTGGCAGCAGAATTAACTACCATTCTGTTGTATTGCCCATTAACTGACTACTGTATTTCCATGTTTATTTGAATTGTATGGATTTACATGGAATACTGTATATGATCATACAATATTGAAAAGCTAGTTTCAAAAAAGGAGATTCTAGTGCCTCCAACCAAGAATAAAAAGTATGAAACAACCAGGGAATTATCAATAATATTATTAGTATAACTAAACACTCTGGAAGGGGTGACCAACAATCAAATATAGCATGAAATAAAATGAATCACAAACCCTGTTGCTCCTCAAGCTTCTCTGACACAAGATATGCCTTGCCTGGAGTGGTGGCTCAGCCTACAGTACTGCTCCTCCTTTCTTCTCTTTGACATTAAATGTCCAGCATTTCTTTTTGATTACCAATGAGCTGTTGCTCCACCTTGTTAGACTATGCTAAAATCATCTGATGTTATTTATGAGCAGAGATTCCTTTAAACCTCCAGGATCACTAATCTGCAGTGGTTCCTGAACAACTAAACACCCAAACCCTCTTTCAGTTAAAGGACTGCAACCCACAATAGCTTTTGTGTTCTTTTTGTGTTCCCTGTCAGATGTTTACCGGTCTCGCTTACCCACATTTCATTTCTCTTACATGGACCAGGGGTGCTCAAGTTTGGTCTAAACCAAGGGTGTCCAACTCTGGTCCTGGTGGGCCGCAGTGGCTGCAGGTTTTCATTCTACCCATCTTCTTGATTAGTGAGCCGTTTTTACTGCTAATTAACTTCTTTTGCTTTAGTTTAATTAACTTGACTCAGGCCCCTTAATTGTCTCTTTTTCCTTAATTAGTAGCCAAACAATAATGAGACATCAAACAAGCCACCATATGACCAGCTCACCTGTGCCCATCACACAATATCTGAAAATAAAGAAAGGTGAAGGTCTCAGTAAGGCTGATCTCTCAGGTCACCAAAACATTTTGACAATGTTCTTAGAAAAAATAGAAAAATCAACAGATTTAGAAATATCTGCTGTGGCAGAATAAGAGCAGCAACAAGCCATTGAACTAAATAACGGGCTTAATTAACAGGAAGAATCAGCTTCTCATTAAGAGACTGTTTGGAGTGAAATTGGTTGGAGTTTGAAATCCCAGTTTAGCTGGTCATCTGTTGGCTCATTTCACGTCTCATTTCTGTTTGGCTGCCATTTAATGAAGAAACAAATCAATTCAGAGAACTGAATCCTTAAAAACAGGGTTATTGAAATGAAGGGAAAAGGAGTTAATTAGCAGTGAAAACTGGTCACTGATTAGGAAAAGGGCTAGAACTAAAACCTGTAGCCACTGCGGCCCTCCAGGCCAGGAGTTCGACACCCCTGATCTAAACAGATATGCAGCCATCTTCTGGATGATGCATTTTTCAGGTGATTTAAAGACTTCAAATAGTGGGAACTGAAATATTCACCATCTTCTCTCCTTTTACATGTGATGTGGACAGCCCCCTAGTGAAGTACAAATTGAACTTATAGACCTGCAGTCTGATGCATTGCTGGCAGAACACATCAGGTCAGTGTCCACTGTACTCTGAACACCAAATTCAGGAATTTCCCCTAATTTCAGTGCACAAGTTGAAGTTCATGAAGGACTTCATTCTTCATACTAAGATGTCAAAGGTACAGAGACAGTAAAATAATTCATCACTGATTAATGCAATAAAATGTATGCCTTATTTGTTTTTTTTTTGTTTTACACAATCAGGAATTGTAGATTGTTTTAGAAAGCATGCTATAGTGTGTGTATATTCCATGGTTCAATAAATCAAACAAAATCTGTGAATATGTGGTCTATGTTAATTTTATTGGTGAAAAAAGAAATATAACATATTTGCTGTAATGTAACAGTTGACAAAATGTGTTCAGCCTTTCTCAACAAGCTGGTTTTCTCATGTAGCCCCCCCATAAAAAATAGTTGCCCACCCCAGATTTAGACTATTTTAGGGCACCATCTGCAACTTGGTGGTCCCAGACTACCATCTTGATCTTGTACATCAGCTTTTCAATTGCCAGTGTGTGATTCTCTCTCTCTCTCTCTGGTCCTTGCTGAGCAAACCCTTGGCCATTTCTGCCCCGTACCGTACACTCAAGATAGCCCCACAGTCTAAGTTCTTACACCTTCAACACAAGCTGACCACGCTGGAAACTTAAGTGACCCTAGTCAGTATAGCTTACATTGTGAGGTTGGTAGCATCATTGCAGTATAAAACGCACACATAATGAACTTCATTCTATTGCACAATATTTGTTTTGCTTTATCTACTGAATACAATAATTGTAACCTTATCAAACATACAAAAGTATGGCCCACAATTAGACATAATCAAGTTAATTGTAGCTTGATTGAAAATATATCATCTAATTACTTTCTTTGAAGGCTAGGTGGGTGCTCTGGTAGTGTAGTCATTAAAACTGATCCCTTACTGCTCTGAAATCCAAAGTTTAAATTTCAGTTCTGTCCTATGAAGTATGATTAATCTATCTGTGTCTCCAGGTTTTTTTTTTCTTTATCCACCTCCCAAAGACATGCATATGAGCTTAATCAACAGTGATAAACTGGCCCAGGTGACTAAGTGTTGGATGATGTGACAGAGCGAAAGCCGTGCAATGGGCTGGTGCCCAATCTATGGTTGGTTGCTACTTTGCACACAATGCTGCTCCAGACTATATGGCCGTTAAATGGGAGATGTAAATTATAGGTTATAAAACAGAATTGGAAGTAAGCAATATGGTAAGTTTTATAAAAAGTTTTTTAATATTACCAAATTAAGGTAAATGTAGTGCGTAGAAAATTACACTAGCCATCAGAGTTATAGAACATGTAAAATATGTCATCACTCACATTAAAGTAGTGCAGTCTCCTCAGTTTACTGGTTACAGTGTGTGCACTTAGAAAAGGTAACATACATTTTGAAGAGAATTGAGAAAATAGGCACATTAGTCATAGTCTGTACTTTTGTAATATGTATTTTGAATATAAGTTGGGTCATTTTGCCGATCTGTTTTTAATGGTGAGAGCCACTGAAGACACCTGGAACAACTGGTGGGAAAGAGCATTAGCTGAGGCACAAGTCATAGTACAAATTAATATAACGCAATAGATAGATAGATAGATAGATAGATAGATAGATAGATAGATAGATAGATAGATAGATAGATAGATAGATAGATAGATAGATAGATAGATAGATAGATAGATAGATAGTGTAAGGGACGGCTGACAGTTTATCCCGGCCAGGACGCTCCAGTAACGGAAGGATGGGGGAAGGCAGGACGATGACAGCTTCTCTGGACTGCAGCAGTCCCCCGGATGCCCGCAGGGCACTATGGGACTTGGAGTTCAGCAACACAGCCCTGCTGGGTACTGTGGGTGCTGCCAGGAGACACTGCAGGGAGACTAGGGAGTCCCTACTGTTTATATAGCCCGGAAGTACTCCAAAGTCACAGAGACGGAGGCACCAGAAAAGGCGGAAGGCTGAAGAAAAATACAATTCTCTATCTGACCCAGAAGTGCTGTCGAGTCATGTGGATGGAAAGACAGAAGCACTTCTGGGGCAAGGACTATATAAAGGACTGGTGGAGACCCAGCAAGGAGCCTGAGTCAGGAGGAGGTGGACAACGCTTGCTGGGAGGTGTGGAGGAGAGAGAATATTGTGTTTATATTGAGTATTATGTTTATTGTGGCTGTGGTGCTTTGGAGGCACTGTGCAAGAAGAAAATAATTAAAAAATATCTTCTTGGTGCTTTTACTCTATGTCCTGCGTGTTTGTCTGTTGGGTTTAAGGGGTAACAGTGACCCCTAGCATCCACAATAGACAGATAGATAGATAGATGCTTATTTATTAAATTTAGGTTTTATAGAAGCTTAAAAATATAGAAACTTTACAACTAACAACAACAGCAACCCTCTCCAACAAACAAGAATTACAAAAAAAAATCTGCCTTGGCCAATGAAAAGAAAGCAGTCATAGTGAAGCATTATACAGATATACAGCTGTCGGTATGAAGGAGCCCCAACAGTGTTTCTTGACTCACTTTTGTTGAATACTTCATTGGCTAAAAGTATTCAGAGCTATTGTTTCATAGTGAGGATGTGTAGCATTTTTCATAGTGGCCATCAATATTGTCTTTACTCTTTTCTCCATTACTACCTCTAGCAGCTTGAGAGGATGTCCCATAACTGACTCTTCTTTCTTAATTAGCTTGCTAATTTGGTGGGCATCTCTTCAAGTGATCTTACCAACCCCACATACCACAACAATAAAAATTGAATTGGCCATCACAGAGTTGTAGAATATGTAAAGGATATCACTACCCACATTAAAGGAGCAAAGTCTACTAACAAAACAGAGTCTGCTCTGCCATTTCTTCTGTAGTTTCTCTGTATTAAGAGGTCAGCCCAGTCTCTCATTGTCGTAGACCTTTAAGTACTTGTGCCAGTGCACCATCTCTGATCCACTACCTAAACAGTGACAGGGCACAGAGACTCTTTAGCACAGTGAAAGTCAATAACCAATTCCTTGGTTTTACTGACATTAGTTTGCAGATAATTCCCTTTTCACCAATATGCATAGTTCTCCACCTGAGTCCTATTCCCTGCCTCACTACCCTTGTCAATATAACCCATTAGTGCAGAATAATCTGAGAATATCCTCAGACCTGCTTAATCCATGTTGTGGAGGCTGCACCTATCCTGGCGGTATAGGCTGCAAATTAGGAATCAGACCTGGACATTATTCTATATAAAATATGCGTGAAATAATTATAAATGATGACACAGCAGGAAATAAATTTTAGTCTATGCCCACTTGTTTTTATAATATACAATTCCTAGACAATACAGTAAAATAATCTATAAAATAAAATGTCAAATAAAGTCCTTTCAATATTATTCCCCAATGCATATATTACTTCTCTTCTTTACAGGCTGTATTAATTAAAACTAAATAGCTCTCAAACAACTCAAATCTATATTAAGTTTCTTTGAGACTTTTCTACAAAAAACTATATGTACTGTATGTTAGTTTAGAAGTCATTTTTAAAATGTATGTTTCCATGGAAAAAAACCTGCCCTTTGCTTTATGGTGAAATAAGGTAGCAAGATTATTAATTTTTTCAACACCCCTGCACTGCCTACTTAATTCACACACTTTACAAATCTAAAAGCGCCAGAAGCAGTAAATAAAATTTTTAAGTAGTAGTGGTGCCAGAGACTTGGAACAGTAATATCTTTTTTTAGAGGAGTGGAACATTAATATTAATAACTTGGAGAAACACTATATTGGCATATTTCTATCAGCAGAAGGTTTTTTGGATAACATTTATAGGCTTCTAAGCTCTAAGGCTAAAAATCAAACTATTAATTAACCGTTTAAATTCTAAATTTAACTATGATGCTAAGAAAAGTTAAAAACATTTTTAATCTGTAGTAATAATTCTTCACAGTCCTGATTTCCACTTAGTGGGTCTGAAAATGTTTTGTTAGGTTAATAAATATGGAATTATACAATACTGCAACTTTTGTTAAATCCAGCCATCCATTTTCCAACCCGCTGAATCTGAACACAGGGTCTGCTGGAGCCAATCCCAGCCAACACAGGGCAGGAACCAATCCAGGGCAGAGTGCCAACCCACCACAGGACACACACAAACACACCAAGCACACACTAGGGCCAATTTAGAATCACCAATCCACCTAACCTGCATGTCTTTAGACTGTGGGAGGAAACCGGAGCGCCCGGAGGAAACCCACGCAGACATGGGAAGAACATGCAAACTCCACACAGGGAGGACCCGGGAAGCGAACCCAGGTCCCCAGGTCTCCCAACTGCGAGGCAGCAGCGCTACCCACTGCACCACCGTGCCGCCCAGGACAAAATATATATATGCAAATTCATATTTTTTTTAATTATTAATTTCAATGATTTTTTTCATGAACACTACTTAATGCCTCAAATAACACTAAGGTTCCACAGAACACAGTGTGGGAAATGCTGCTCTGACCTGTGGTCTGTGGTGTCACTGCATTTCTCTTTACGAGCCATCCAGGCCCGTTGGGTTTGGGCAAGATCCAAATATTAAGATCTTTAAGAGCATTGAGGTTTCATCTTTTCTAATGAGCTGCCCTTTGGCTTTTAGTAGGAGTGTTTTCCCCTTATCAATTACCAGAACCTTCTTTTTATTGTGGCACCTACAAGATATGGGAGAAATGCTGCTCCCCAGAAGTGTGGATTGTACCCTCAGTGTATGTGAACCTACCACGTGTTACCATTCACATTCCATTTACATAGCAGATTTTCATACAAAGGTATAGGTCATACTGCTTTACAAGCATTAAAAGAAAGAATTACAATAACAATGAAAAACAAAACACAAATAAAGAAATAAGTAATAGAAGTGGAGGAGTCCCTAAGAATGGCTTAAATGGCATGTGCATACTGATGCTACATCCAAATGACCAGGAAGGAGAGGAAAACAAAACCTCCACTTGGCTAGATGATGGAGAAAATAAACCTCTGGGAGTTCCAATGCTGAAACACCACTCAGCTCCCTCTGGGCATCCTGCATACATAAATTCCAATTAACAGGATACTCTTGTGGGGAAAAAAAAGAAAAAACATACAAAAGTACTGCTTAACTAATCAATATAACAGAAAATACAATTATATTTTATGATAAATGATAATATGAATGTTGCTAGTAATTTCTTAAAAATCAAGAAAAATCTACATTAATGATGTGGATTTTTAGCAATTTTTTAAAATGTTCAGCTGTACAGGCCGGATTTCAAGGTACATAAAAACAAAATGACACCTTAAAAAATCTTTAATGCATTGTTCCTAGCAAATCTAAGATTATGTTTAGAAATGTAAAGGGGTGGACAAGACACTCCAAAACACAGGAAGGTGCATGATAAGAAAGTTACTAGTTTTGTTCAGAGTGTTATATACAATTAACATAATTTTAAAATAAATGGCAGCCAGTGTAATAATGCTGAGACTGGCAAGGTATGCTCAGATTTTCTTTTTTTAAATTCATGTTCTTGTACCTTTTTTACTTATTCCTGTTAAGACTGTAAGTCAATTAAGAAGCTGCACCATGACTCTTATTTAGTTTGCTATATTTCTTCAAATTTATGAACATACATTTTGTATTATTTCAATTTTGAGTAAGTTGAGGCTTTTGGGTATGGACACAATATTTTTCTTTAGCAAGTGACAGATGCTGAATTTCCCTTAGATATTACCTCACTTATTCATTAATTTCTATTTCTAAACACTTCCAATTTGGTGCCAACTTGTAGCAGATAAAAGGGTTTGTCTGCATAAAAGTGCCAAGTCTATAAAATCATGCTGAGAATCAAATATGGAAATGTCCTAGCAGAAACATCAAAGTCGTTTTGTGTTATGCATGTCCAACTGACATTACAGGCAGTGTCACACATTTTCTACGGTTTCTTTTTTTTTCTCTCTAATTAGACAACATGTTGAATTCAGAGCATATGACAGTTACAGGTGTTACTCCATTAAACATTCATCACTCTTTAGAGCAAATGGTTTTAAGTTTTCAATGCTAAGAATAACATCATAGACAAAGACAGTTGCAAAGAAGGAGAGAATTGTTTTGCCAAGTGCAAGTGCAGTTAGTAAATGTGCTGTATTATAACTAAAGTAACAGTATAGTTAAGTATTAAAACTAAAGTACTGAGGTTTTCAAACAGTACTACTGCTATTTCCATATGCATATGCTAAAGACTCAAAATCTTCATAATCAAAGATCCTAAAGATAACAGAGAAAACTTTTAAGGCAAATTGCCAGTCATGAAAAAATAAACAAAATTATAATATGGTTATAAAATTTAGTAATCCATGATTCCTCAAAACTCTTAACTCTTTGCTTCCTTTATATTAACTAAACCTTTTGCTACTCTGTCCAGGTTACCAATTTATAACCTGAAATGTCTGTGCTTTTTATCATATCTCCCCAAGGCTTTGAACAAATGATGTACAGTGGACCCTTGACTTACGAACTCAATTCGTTCGCGAGGGCTGGTTGTAACTCAAGTTGGTTGTTAGTCAAGACTATTTTTCCCATAAGAAATAATGGAAATACCCATAATGTGTTCCGAATCTCCCACAGCAACACTTACTTAACCTTTTCATAATAAAAAAGGGTTGTATAATGTGCATAATTTACCAAAACACCAATAATGTTTCTAATGTACTAACCAAAAAGTTATCACAAGTGCCTAGCCTACCAGAAACAACAATTTCATACTGTACTCACCATTTAATTTGACATCTTTGGGCTGCAGGAAGGGAGGAGGAGGAGAATGAAATGGAAGGTGGTTATTGCTTGGAAGGAGCCTCCTTATACAAATCTTTTCTTTGTAAAATTGTCGAGATGGTGGATTTCGACATGCTGTACATATTAGTGAGATCGGTCACACGAACACCACTCTCATATTTCCGCACAATTTCCTTCTTTGTTTTGATTGTGATCGCTTTCTTTACCTTCATTACCTTCTCTTCCTTCCTTAGCAATTATCAAAAAAATTATATAAATCACTGCACTGACCGAAATTACGTCCACAAACACGTGTATCTGGGCTCCGACTGACGCTTACGAAGGCTCTCGGCTGTTTGTTTACAATCGCGCAAGCGGATACACGTGACCGCATTCAGGTCGTAACGCAAGATGTTGGTTGGAAATCAAAACAAAAATTTTGGTCATAAATCAAGTTGTTCGCATGTCAGTCCGGTCGTATATCAAGGGTCGACTGAACATGGAGACACTCATTTTTACTTCTTGCTGATGTGCTCTGCTTTAAACCAGCTGTGATAACTTCCTCATTCAAAGTGCACACTGTCAATGATTACGTCACATCATCTGTAGGGCAAAATGACATAAATAAACAAACAAATAAATAAAAATATGAGGTGACCCCTATGATAAATATAAGATGACCCCTACTATTTGTTTTTTTGTTTTTTGATTATTCTGAAAAATTTCTGAAATATTTTTGGAAATAAGAACAATATTCTTATGCATGAGAAATGAAAATAGATATTTTTCAAGGTGAAAAACTGATTAAAAATTTTGAATTTTGGGAAAGCTATCCTTTGTGAACGTTCAGCCCAACTACAGACAGACACTAGGACTCACGGGAGTCCCAACATAAGCTTTTCAGTTCAGTTTTCAGTACTTATCTGTACAGCACCACACACAGTGCACCAATCAGATGTAACAACAACTCAGGCCTTTTTACTTTTACTTTCCTTTGACTTTCCTTCTTTTCTTCTGCGGCCTTCACTCCACTCCCACAAGCTCTGTCCTCTGCTTCCCGACTCTGGCTCCCTGAATGGAGTGAGGCGGACCCTTTCATGATGAACCCGGATATGCTACAGGTGCTCCCTGATGACCATCCTGCAGCACTTCCTGGTGTGGCGGAAGTGCTGCATGGGCATACAGAAGCACTCCGGGTGTACCTGGTTTCTGTTCCGGCACCACTTTCTGGTGTGGCGGAAGTGCTGCATTCCATGTCTCCGGAACCATCCAGGCACCCCCTGGTGGTGGCCATGGCCCCCCACAGGGTTGAGCTTCCAAACTCCATGGCCCCCATGCAATCTAGGGGGGCTGCCTTCTCACGTCCCAGGGAAGGTATTGCCTCTCTCCCGGTCCTTCCGCTCTCCAGGAATCCTGGTGGAGCAAGGTCTCCGGTCGTCTGTCACACCTTTTAAAGGAATACTCCACCTAAAATATTTCATATATATACAATATATGTATATTTCTGGGAAATATTTAAGTTGTTAAAAATGTCAAGAAAAGGTCATTCTACTAAAAAAGCACGCTCCCTTACAACTATTTTTATATTGTACACACTGGTCAGGCTATCATATTTGTGTAAAATGAGCCAATTGAGTATAGCAGTACTGATGGGCACAGTGGACAAAGCGGCCACTATTAAGAAAAGGTAATGGCAAGTGCACTTTTCTTTTAAACAGCAAAATAATATTCTGTCATGGTACAGTATTTCATTTCTGTCTGAAAACGCATAAGAAAAGCACTTTGGTGTCTTGTCATAGACATACATTAAAAAGCAAAATAACTTATCATTACAATGAATTCCAACTGTATAGCTTATGCAGAGAAAGGTGCCTTATCTCTTCGGAGCAAGATTTAGCTAACACAATAACAGTGCACTCTATGGTAAGTCTCTTAATGAAGACTTATGTAAAGTAGTGTCCATGTACATAATTTGTTCCTTAAGTCTCCATTCCATCTTCTGGAGAGGCAATGCCTTTTATATATAACTAAACCATCAGTAGCAGAATTATGTTACGACAAACGATGTAGAATTTTCACTGGCATCCACTGTGTGTCGATTTGGAGACATTAACTATCAGCACACTCCATGTTCTAATGTCATTGCTGTTGGTGGCATATAACATTACAAATGTAAATTAAAATAAGATAAGGTAAGGCCCCATGGCAACAAATGAGAACAAAATAATAAACTCCAGCTGATCCTAGATAAACTATACAAAACCAAAATTTGTATCCCATAGCTTCCTATCATTATTTGCTCACTATTTCTTTTAATTTCTTTCTTTTGACTGAGAGATCACTTAATGGTTAGCTGAAAATGTTAAGGTCAGTCATGTAAGGTAAACAATATCAGTGGAAATAACAATAAATTTGCTCATTTAATCTCAGCTTTTATGATAATACCATTTATCATTTTAATGAACATGTCAATGTCACGTCAATTATGTGATTAGAGTGAAATTTTAGTGAGTTTAATTCCTGTTAGCACAGAGGTTTTAGAAAATTCATTAAAACATATATAGGAGTTTTCAGACATTTTCAAACTTCCTCTTATTATATTTGCAGTGCCAAACTATACATTTAATTTAATAAGTGCATTTAGATTTAGTAGTTTCTATTATAATTTTTGAATGATGTCCAACAGAACCAAATTATCATTGTTTTAAAATCTAGGAAACTACCTGTGGTATATTCCTGGTACAGAAAGTGAGTTTCTATATCCTCCAAAAGTTTTAAGTTTCTAAGAATTTTCCACATAATAAGTACTGTATCTAAAGTTAATTAGTAACCCTTTAGCAACCTTTATAATGGATGAATTTTTTAGATTAGGAAGGACACAAATATCTGCAACTAATGAATAAATGACTTCTGAGGTTGCGAATAATCACTTTATAATGTTTGTTAATGACTTATAATAATAATTGTTACACTGAGATCTTCATCACGCCATTAAGTCGTTTTGTCAACTGAGCGGTTTTAGTTTAAGAAACACGAGGCAGCTCTGGGCGCCATGTGAGCATGTGAACATCCCTAGGAGTGAAAATGACCCCTTCCTTAGTTAAACCTTAAACAAATATTAACAGAGAATAACACAAAAAGTGCATGCTTACCTCCAGACGGTCTTTGTGAGTCTGAACTCTCCCAATCTGTGAAATTTCTCATGCAAGTGTGTGTGTATAAACAAGCTGGCTATATTTAAAAGGAGTGCTCTGGCCAAGCGCAAGCATCTTGATGGGAGGGCTAACTAGGAATGGCTTGGAGGAAGTCAGATTAAGATGTGTATAGTGTTCCTGCCTCACATTACATTAGGTTTGGTTATCGTCTGAATTAAGTATAGTTAGTTTTTAGGATGTGAGTGTATGTTCTTTTGCGTTTGGAAGAGAGACACAGCAATGCATTAGGGTTAGTGAGTATTCCTCCCCATGTAGATTGGTTGTGCTTGATTCCGAAGGAAGATAGATGGAGGACAAATTGCTGTCTCTTTCTATAGTTAGGGGTCAATCAGCTCAAGTAGATGCATTAATTTGTGCTTGAGAGCTTGCCAGTTAAAGTGTAGCTTGGTGGTTCTTTGAGTGACTGAAAGGTAGGTGCTTTGAATTACCCCTATGAGCCAATTTAGGCTCTTGATTTATTTTCTTGAGTCTTCATTGTTTCCTTTTCATAGAAGGGCTGATATTTGACCAATTCTTTGTATTTAAGTAGGGTAATAGCCCTATTTTGTGTTTAGCTGTGTTTTTGTTTGTGACACAGTGTTGGTTATTTTTCTTCTTTTTGTTTTGTATTTTTGTTTTTGGAAATTCCCACTTATATGTTTTGGGGACTGAATTTTATTTTTGCTTCAAATATTTTACAATATAAATATTCTCACTACAAGAACCATGGATACTTTTAATTGAACTGCAGTACTCTTAGCTTAAATATGTGTTGAAGTGTTTACCTGGCAATGTGTTCGTAAGGAATTATATAGGTAATGAAATACAGTGATTTGAAATACATACAATTCATGTGTGTTTTGTGTCTACAATGATCTGTGTAAATATAAAATGACTGAGGAAATGCAAGGTAAGAAATGCTGAACACATGGCTAAAACGAAAAATGTTTTCATATGTTATAGTAGTAACGACATAATTTTGATGTGAAGTGTAGGATGTGTGAAGATTGAAACATAAATATCCAATAAACACTTTCACAAAAAGTGTAACAAAACAAGTATGCTTTTATCCAAGAGTAAAACCGAAGAAAAAGAAATTGCTTAACTGACATGTTGCTGAAGCCCTACTATCAGTCAGTACAAACTCACAGATCAGCGCAGCGGATAAGCTACCACTTAGTAACCTCAAGGTAATAGGTTCGAAACCCATGTTGTCTCTGCGTTTAGCGCTTTGAGTAGTGAGCTGCTGTTTTTGTTATTATCATATAATAAAAATATACTGTGAAAATTTATGGAACTTATAAAAGTTAGTGCTGAAGGGATGAAAGCAGACTCTCAAACGCAGCTCAATCATTTCTTCTTGATGTCTTGCTGAGCCAACAGAGTGTCTATGGTGGATGTTCCTTTTCCTCACATGCAAACATTCACAACAACATGTTATTTGATCTATTTTTTATTTAAGAATCCAAGAATAACACTGAATAAAAAAAAAATTGTTCAAATGACATGTTGATGTGAATAGGAAAAGTAACATCTTTAACAAGTACCATAAATTTACACAGGATGTTACAGACTCAAATCAAATGTGTGTTTTTATTATATAATAGTAATAATAATAGCAGCTCACTACTCATAAGTGTATATGTGGGGAGGACCCAGGATCAAATCCGCAACCTTTTTATTACGAGACTGCAGTTCTTACCTCTGCACCAACCAAGATGACACATTCACTATGTGCCCTAACCCAACTTCTTTTTCTTTGGTTATAGTCTTGATTGAAAGCGCATTTGTTTTGTTATACCTTTTGTTAAAGTGTTTATTGGATATTTGGACTTTAGCCTTCACACATTATAGACTTCAAGTCAACATTTTGTCATTAGTACTAGAACATGAAAAAAGTTTCTGTTTTAGTTATGTGTTCAACATTTCTTGCCTCGCATTTCCTGTCATCCTACATTTACACAGATCGTTGTTGACATGGAACACACATGAAATGTATGTACAGTGATCCCTCGCTATATCGCGCTTCGCCTTTCGCGGCTTCACTCTATCGCGGATTTTATATGTAAGCATATTTAAATATATATCACAGATTTTTTGCTGGTTCGCGGATTTCTGAGGACAATGGGTCTTTTAATTTCTGGTACATGCTTCCTCAGTTGGTTTGCCCAGTTGATTTCATACAAGGGACGCTATTGGCAGATGGCTGAGAAGCTACCCAACTTATTTTTCTTTCTCTCTCTCTTGTGCTGACTATCTGTGATCCTGACGTAGGGGGTGTGAGCAGGGGGGCTGTTCGCACACCTAGACGATACGGACGCTCGTCTAAAAATGCTGAAAAATTATCTTCACGTTGCTACCTTCTGTGTGCAGCTTTTAAGTATGCTGCACGGTGCTTCGCATACTTAAAAGCTCAAAGGGCACGTATTGATTTTTGACTTTGTTTCTCTCTCTCTCTCTCTCTCTCTCTCTCTATCTCTCTCTCCCTGCTCCTGACGGAGGGGGTGTGAGCTGCCGCCTTCAACAGCTTTGTACCGGCGGTGCTTCGCATACTTAAAAGCGGCCCTATTGACTTGTTTGCTTTACTCTCTGTTTCCTTTGAAGAGGAAGATATGTCTGCATTCTTTTAATTGTGAGACAGAACTGTCATCTCTGTCTTGTCATGGAGCACAGTTTAAACTTTTGAAAAAGAGACAAATGTTTGTTTGCAGTGTTTGAATAACGTTCCTGTCTCTCTACAACCGCCTGTGTTTCTGTGCAAATCTGTGACCCAAGCATGACAATATAAAAATAACCATATAAACATATGGTTTCTACTTCGCGGATTTTCTTATTTCGCGGGTGGCTCTGGAACGCAACCCCCGCGATGGAGGAGGGATTACTGTATTCCAAATAACGATATATTATTTACCCTTTACAATTCCAGACACCTCATTCCCAGATACACAGACTTGAGCTGTGAGAATTTTGGCTCTGACTTCAGCAGCCTTGGTGTGGGATGGGATAGCAGGCTGCCTGCTGCCAGTGCTGACTGACACATTGGCAAAACAAAGATGCTAATGAGGAGGTGTGAAGGAATTTAAGGTGGCCTGGCATTACGACTTTTTTCATAGGCTTCATGGATTCTAGTGTTAAAGGCCTGGACCCTGGTTTTTATCCAGGACCCTCACAAGCCCAGACACTCAGACTCCTTGCTCAGTCTCTCAAGGGCCCCGATCAGAGCCTCCATTGACTCCACAAGGATCACAGTATCATCAACTAAATCAATATCAGCAAAACTTTCTTCACCAACAGATACCCCACAGAGGCTGAACCCCAAGACCCTGCCCAACACCCAGTCCATGCAAGCATTGAATAGAGTAGGAACAAGAACACACCCCTGCCAAACCCCAGAATTAACTGGGAAAAATGCAGAGGTTCTGCCTCCACTCTGCACAGCACTCACAGTACCAGTGTACAGGCTGACTATGATATCCAGCAACTTTGGTGGGATCCTATGAAGTCTCAGGATGTCCCACAAGGCAGCTTGATCAACTAAGTTGAACAATTTACAAAAATCGACGCTTTTGGACTCCATGAGAACACTCAGTGCCAGGATGCAGGCAATGGTAGACTTCTTAGGTGTAAAGCCAGATTGCCCGGGTAAATCTTATTGAGGACCTTACTCAGCACTGAGAACAGGGTTATTTCCCTGCAATTGCTGCAATCCAGGCAACCACCCTTCCCTTTCCAGATAGGGACGACAAATCTCATTTTCCAGTAAGTTGGGATGATGCCCATCTCCTAAATGGAAGCAGAAACTGTTTACAATGCAAGGACGACAGCCTTACCACCAGCATGGAGAACTTCACCCCAGATACCACAGATTCCTGCAGCCTTCCCTTCCCTCAGCTGGTTCAACACATGTGAAATCTCAGTGAGACTGGGTGGTTCACAACTAATTGGAGGATCAGCTTCGCGAACTGTGGACCAGAGATGTCCAACGTCCTAGCCAGAGGGTCAGTTTTAAACAGCTGCCCAGCAAGTCTTAATTCAAATATCATCCATAAGGACTGTTCCATCACCCACCTTGACTGCAACTCTCCCAGGAACAGATTCAGATATGTGTAATTCTCAGACCATAGATGGTGTGTCACTTGCTCACAGATTCCTCTAACGGATCCCTCCTTAACTGCACTCAGAGCCCTTTCAGCCGTCCTTGTCAGTTCCTGGTACAGACCAGAGTTGCCATCAAGCCATGCGCTGTGACTCTTCTCGATGATATCCAGGGTGCCCTGTGAGATGAAACACCTCCTTCTAGGAACACTGGTAACACCAACACAACCCTCAGCAACCTTCTGGGTCTTGTCACAGAAGGTCTCTCACATCATATTAGGATCAGTAGTTGCACCCAAGTCCATAAGTTCCTCACACAAACTGCGTGCACACTCATTAGAAACAGACTGATCTTGGAGTCTGGCCAGGTCCAGCCTCATTCTCCTAGTAGGTGGTAGCATACTGGTTGTTCTTGCTTTTTGTTGTGACACTTAGTACTCTTTTTTTTTTAAACAGTAGTTTTCCTGGTATTTGATTCTTTGGCAACATTATTTTGACTATGGTTTAGGATTCTATTTTGGGTTAACAGAAGATCGGCTTTAAACAAAATGAAAAGAAATTATATATGCTACACAATGGTAGAAAGACACTAATAATAGCAGATGGTAATATCAGAAAGTCTATAGCAACATCAGGTCAAGAGAGTAAATCTAGAAGAAACAGAGTCATGCACAAGTTCTAAACATTGCCTGCTACAACTAAAGGGGATATGCAGGCTGTACGATTGGTTGGTCTAGTAGATGCTAAAAATAATAAAAAGACTGATGAAAAAGCAGATGCCATATTCTGCTAATACTCACAAAGTAAAAACAAAATTAACAGGAAACAACAAGAGCAGGTTCAGGCCAAGAATTCCGTCACAACAAAGACAAGGTTGAAATTTTCAAGTGCTCAGTATTTCAATTCAGTTCTTGAGATGCAGGATACATTTATTTCCCAGGGAGAAAACTGCAGAGCTGAAATAAATAGGATTGAGTGAAGGGGCAGCAAGTTGGGGACAGGACGGAAGAGTTTGTGACCAAAAGGAAAAAGCAAATAATTGGATTCTTTAAATCAGGAACAGTGGCAGCCAAGCTGAAGGAGACATAATTAAAACTTAGAAACAACAAGAGATAAATGACAGGGCTACATGCACATGGGTCTCAACCAGGCCAGATAGCAGAGGTCAGGAAATCAGGAAAATAGGCAGAAACGAATAATTTGATAAGTACCCAATTAAGCAGCAGACTTTAAGAAAACAGAGTCTTCATCAAGGGTAGCTATAATTAACATATAAAATTTAACATAATTAATGTATATTAAGAAAAAAATTATCAAATGAAACACCTTCTAGGCATATACAGTACCTTAAATAGCACAACAGATAATGAAAAGGTAACTTTTTACAGTGAAATAGGCCTATATGAAAATATCCATCCACTATCCAACCCACTATATCCTAACACAGGGGTCTGCTGGAGCCAATTCCAGCCAACACAAATCCCGGACAGGGCGCCAGACCACCGCAGGGCACACACACACCCACACACCAAGCACACACTAGGGACAATTTAGAATTGCCAATGCACCTAACCTGCATGTCTTTGGACTGTGTGAGGAAACCAGAGCACCCGGAGGAAACCCACGCAGACACGGGGAGAACATGCAAACTCCACGCAGGGAGGACTCCTAACTGCGAGGCAGCAGCACTACCACTGCACTACCGTGCTGCCTTTATGAAAATATTTGTATTGTAATATGACTATTTACTAAACCACAATTTAAAATATAATCATCATTGTGTCTGTAATAGGTCATACAAAAATATTTAAAAGAATCCTGAAGTTCATTTACTAGCATATTTAGATACAGAATATAAAAATAATAAAACACAAAACAATTTATTATGGTATAAGCATAATGTAAATGAAAACAATATTCTCCTAAATGTATACAGTGAATTTAAATTTCTGTTTTCTTGTTTTTAAAATGAGTACAAATGACTCTACATTGTATACATAACTTAATTTTCTATTCGGTGTGTGCCTAGATGAATTAATACTTGAAAGTACGGAATGCTTAAATTATTATATAATCTGCCACCTTCATTCTAAAGAAACATTAAATATGTGTCTTAGTTTCTTTATTTCCTAGTGTTTTTCACTGTAAGGCCTTGGAACCCAATGGCAAAAACTGCCAGGCTTATAATTTAGTGCTAGAACTGGGTCAGGATTTTCCAGTATCTTGCAGAAAACCCATTACAGATACAAAAATGAAGAAAAGATTATGTTGAAGTATTGGTATTTATACAGTATTTAACTATTTTAATAAAATATGAGATTATGAAAGCGGAACAGTGACATATGTTTTATATCTTCTATGATGTGTGTCTTCAAAGTGGAAGATTAATGCATAATTGGCTAGCAGATGGAATGATGCCTTATCCTGTGTAGCTGACCATTTGAAAAAACGCTGCCCAAAATAGAGATTTAAATGATTATACAGAAATTCAGAAACCAGCATCTAAGCTGCTAACTCAATAAGCCTGAAAAGCTGAACAATGCATTTTTGGCATTCTAGACATCCAGTGGAGGAAAAAAAAATAAAAAGCAAAATAAGTGTGGGGAAAATTGTAAAATGCCAGGCTGACAGCTATTGAAAGTTGATTTTCACACTGTGACATATATTACCAGACATATTGGAAATGAGGCCAGCAATCTGAATTGAACTGCATGATGAAGTTTCTTTGGAAGCGCTTCTGTACAAAAGCCATTGATTACAAGATTTTAATGCACATTAAGATGAAATGATGCTTCAATCACTACGATTAGTGTGATGCACAGTGTGTGGCATCCTGCCACGTAAATTATGCTGCTACTGCATTGCTTACTACTATATGATTATACATAGAACAGTCTGAACAAATTCTGTGTCTTGATTTTATTCAAGAACTATACTAGTTGCAAGAATAAAGCTTTGTTGAAAATGCATGTACTGTATATAAATAAAAACTAACATTTTTATGATATGTTTGAATTGTATTATTTCTATTACACATTTGAGCATCTGTCTATAAACAATGTATAGAAATGCCTCTAAAATAGACAAGCACATATTCATTAAAATGAGCCTTAACAAATGAAAATTCTGATTCACTGGACAACTTTATAACCTATCAGCATTTAAACATTAGCAAAAACTAAAGTGAACTGAATCAGTATTTTTGTATTTTATGTGTACTGTACACCTCTGCAAAAATTGCCAACTTGAACCATTTCAAATCAAGCATATATGGTACAGGCATCTGGTACAGTCAAAAGATTAATCTTTCATTTTATTGATGTCTTTCATAGTGATGTACAAAATAAATAATATTTGAGTAAAAAATGAAAATGCATTGTAGAAATGTTTGTTGATAGCAGTAGATTGAAGTTTACATTGACACAGAGAACATGTTTTATCGACTTCAGAAGACTGCATTTACATCTCGTATTTTTCTCCCTAATCTTCCTTTCTTATTTTATTTCTGTTGGTATATCAGTAATACCTTTGCAGTCTATCATCACTATTACACTAACTATAACCACTTACATGCATAAAGGAATACTCAAACCAAAAATTACAGATTTTTTAAAAATTTGTTGCATATCCCTTGTAGTTTAAATTGATGGAATGTTTTCGAGCAGAACGGAAGTAAAAATGTCATGTCATGAAATTTTCTAACTCACTTAATCCAGACTTAATCCAGGTGTGTGGCTGGATCATATCCTTACTGCCATAAGTCACAAGGCAGCAACAAACCCTGGACAGGACACAAGTCCACACACACAAAGTAGGGCCAATTTAGTACAGCCAATTCACCTAACCTGCATGAGTTTGGAAAATGAAAGGAAACCGGAGCATGCAATCTCCACACAAAGACAACCCAGAACATGAACCCTGACATCCTTGCTACAAGGCAGCAGCACTACCACTCTTAACCTGAGATAAAAATGTTTCTGATAGAATACAAAGTACTAAATATGACTGCTTTAATATATCTGCCTTTGTTATGTCCCAAATATTATGGTGCCCTGAAATGGGGGGACAGTGTAGAAAAAGTGTTCTAATTTCTACATGGTATGACCAAAATGTATGCAAATATCCTTAAATGAAAGTCGGCAATGTGCAATCTAATCACATCTGAATTGTCTGATTGTAATTTTAAACTGTGGAGGAGTAAATGTAGGGAAAATGTGTGTTTGCCCCAAACATTATGAAGGGCACTGTATATGGGCTATCATTGCATTACACATTATATCAACAAAGAGTGTGAGCTG
The DNA here is from genome assembly GCF_900747795.2 of Erpetoichthys calabaricus. NCBI lineage: Eukaryota > Metazoa > Chordata > Cladistia > Polypteriformes > Polypteridae > Erpetoichthys > Erpetoichthys calabaricus. Next base: position 38,760,964 of record NC_041399.2, read on the forward strand.
AGAGACATTTACAACTAGAATTTAAAGGAGGCGGCAGTTGTCTGTATTTCACTCATTCTTCTGAGAGTATTCCATTTTGGTTCATGACAGCATAGTAAGAACACGTGTTTAGGACTTTGTCAGCATAAGACCTGACATGTGAGATTTTATCATGGACATTTTGATATTGTTTGCTGTTGGCCAACATCAGTCACCTTAAATCTGTATTCGGTTGGAAACTTTGTTATCTCTATTCGGCATGAAAACATGACATTAAAAAATTTTCTCAGCCCTCACTCTAATGTACATGGGGTAAATAACATAAAATATATAATTTTGTCCATCAAAATGCTAAGCCAGCCCAGATGATGATATACAGTAATCCCTCCTCCATCGCGGGGGTTGCGTTCCAGAGCCACCCGCGAAATAAGAAAATCCGCGAAGTAGAAACCATATGTTTATATGGTTATTTTTATATTGTCATGCTTGGGTCACAGATTTGCGCAGAAACACAGGAGGTTGTAGAGAGACAGGAACGTTATTCAAACACTGCAAACAAACATTTGTCTCTTTTTCAAAAGTTTAAACTGTGCTCCATGACAAGACAGAGATGACAGTTCCGTCTCACAATTAAAAGAATGCAAACATATCTTCCTCTGCAAAGGAGTGCGAGTCAGGAGCAGAGCATGTCAGAGAGAGAGAGAGAGACAAAAGCAAACAAATCAATAGGGCTGTTGAAGGCGGCAGCTCACACCCCCTCTGTCGGGAGCAGAGAGAGAGAGAGAGAGAGAGACAGATAAAAACAAACAGTGAAAAATCGATACGTGCCCTTCGAGCTTTTAAGTATGCGAAGCACCGTGCAGCATGTCGCTTCAGGAAGCAGCTTGCACAGAAGGTAGCAACGTGAAGATAATCTTTCAGCATTTTTAGACGAGCGTCCGTATCGTCTAGGTTTGCGAACAGCCCCCCTGCTCAATCCCCCTACGTCAGGATCAGAGAAACTCAGTGCAAGAGAGGGAGAAAAGTAAGCTGGGTAGCTTCTCAGCCATCTGCCAATAGCGTTCCTTGTATGAAATCAACTGGGCAAACCAACCGAGGAAGCATGTACAAGAAATTAAAAGATCCATTGTCCGCAGAAATCCGCGAACCAGCAAAAAATCCGCGATATATATTTAAATATGCTTACATATAAAATCTGTAATGGAGTGAAGCCGCGAAAGGCGAAGCACAATATAGCGAGGGATTACTGTATATTTCTTATATCATTTAAACAGTAGAATTCAATTACTAGAAAGTTTTCTTATGTCCATTTAGACAGCAGTTCTGCCTTGTTTGTGGCTACAAAGTCGGCTCTTGCCATAACTGTATTGTGTCTTATCCACAAGAAAAGAACTCTTTTCATTTTGGTGAGAGCAAGCATTATTGGTCCAATGTATAATAAAGTCCAATGGTTTGCATCATGCAGAAGACTCCTGCCTCAATAAAAAAAAATCTAACTTAAATATTAAAAAAAAGAATCATATGTATCATACTCATGTATAAATTGAGTCTTGAAACCCGAAAAATCGATCACAAAATCACACCCCGAATTATACGCCAGTTCAAAAATGCGACACTTAAATTTTTTATTTCACATCTTCTTGCCTCCTCCAATCTCATATCAGTTTCTCAGACACATTGAATTTTGTTGCAGCAGCACAGTTACCAATTTCTTTCGCTACTTCAACAACATTTAATTTAAAACCAGCTTCATATTGTCTTCTGCTGATCGAACGCTCCATCGTAGATATGGGATGCTTGTACATAAGGCATAAAGGTATATTAGGGTGTGAGATACAAAAAACACAAATCAGTGCAAAGTTGCTTTGGAATAGTTTGGGTATTACCGAGAGAGAGAGGAAGAGGGAGAGGTTAGGAGCATGTGCTGATACAGCGCATTGCCACACCCACACAGAAAAAAAAGGCAGTGTATGCCGTGGTTACTTTCTCAGGTGGACATTAGCATATCATAATCTCTTGGACCAATAGTGTGAGTTTTCAGCATTTGTCTTATACAACAGACATTATAAAATACCAGAAATTATACCATAAAATCAAGTCCCGACTTATCTGCGGGAGAACTTATACACGAATATACAGTGATCCCTCGCTATATCGCGCTTTGTCTTTCGCGGCTTCACTCCATCGCGGATTTTAAATGTAAGCATATGTGAATATATATCGCGGATTTTTCACTGCTTCGCGGATGTCTGCAGTCTACAGTACGTGTGCTTCCTCAGTTGATTTGCCCATTTGAATTCAAACAAGGGACGCATTTGAATTCAAACAAGGGACGCTATTGGCGGATGGCTGAGAAGCTACCCAATCAGAACACGCGGTTAAGTTCCTGTGTGCTGCTGATTGGCTCAGCAACGGAATGCTGCATTAACCAGGAAGTCTAATCTCACTCATTCAGAATTAATGCACGTTACTGCTAATGCTTCAGGATTGCAGAAAAGGTAAAAGTTTTGGATATGTTGAAGGAAGGGAACAGCTACACCGCTGTAGGACACAATTACAGCATCAATGAGTCCACGATTCTTTTTATTTAAAAAGGAGGAAAAGTATATAAGATCTACGGCCGCAGTGTCCTTTAATCAGGGCGCAAAACGAGTTGCAAGTGGACGTGATAAGGCAGTAGTCTGGATGGAATCTGCTTTAGGGATTTGGATTGAAGAGTGATGGAAGAAGAACAACAGCGGTGCTAAACAGTCGCCTGAAGAGGCTCCTTTAGAAGAGCTGTAACGCTATCCTTTGTTGTGCAGTAAAATTAAACTCATCGTTATCGGACAAGTCGTCGTGTCATTGTTGGTGAGTAACCATAATTAATTATTTACGTACAGTACTTATTACATGTACATAGTTTAGTGTTGCTGTACACACATTTTACTGTATACAATTTTTCTTGTATTGTACGTATTTATTGCTGGTGGCCTGTCTGTTGTAATGGCTGTAACGTATTGATATCGGAGACGCTCGATATCTTTAAAATAATATTTAGGTTTTACTGTATGTAAACTGTGTTTACATACATAATTTCAACGAATCTTACCTAATATCTAAGAGAATACAAAGGGTTTATGCTGTATAACTGTGCGTGAAATGTTTATAATAGTGTGGGAGAGTTTATAAGGGCTTAAAATATATAAAAATAACCATATAAACATATGGTTTCTACTTCGCGGATTTTCTTATTTCACGGGTGGCTCTGGAACGCAACCCCCGCGATGGAGGAGGGATTACTGTATGTAGTAGATCTTTTATATAAGAGATCTTCTAAAACTTGTTGCAAAATATAAAGAAACAAGCAGCTCATTTTGACTATTACAGCACATATCTGGAACATGTGGCTGGAGGAAGTCAGTAGAAGTCGCATTTCCTTGGAGGAAGGAGCACCTGTTGTGATGACGGAGTACAAGGGTGAAGCAGAGTCTGTTTGTGCCTTTAAACCCCAGTGAGGCACCTCTAGAGCCAAGAATGTGCTAAAGATCTTCACAAAAATAACGTACTCATAATATGAAAAACTTGTATAAAATTCTCCATGGGAAAATAGCACAAAAGTGAGTGGTATATATATATAAATAGAGAACACGTTCACTGTTTAATAATCTAAAAAAGTAAATAAATATCTAAATATCAAAGTTAAAGACTCTTCCAATTATATTTGAGCAGGTCCTGACTTCCACACTTGTATTTACGGGACTTGATAGGGTAAGGAATTACATTGGATCATGCCCCTCTTGTGAAAGTACTGCATATTAAACTCAAATTGTGTATATACAGTAATTATTAACAGAAGAACATTAACTAGAAATTTTAGTACCGCTAATAATGATCTTGCAGTTATTGCATTATTATTTCTATTGCTTCATTTTGAAGACATGCAGTAATGAGACCTTACTCTAAACTTTTCTGAAAATAATTTGGTTTAAACAAATTTCTCAATATTTCTCCCACAGATAGTATTAAGAAAAATCCCTTCACATTGAGAGAAACAAAATGGGAGATTCTAAGCTGCACCCAGTAGTGAAGTAGCTGAGGATGGAGAACGCACTTGAAAAAAAAAACAGACACACAGAGTTGGGGATCTATCCATAAATTATCAATCTGTTTACTCCAATTCGGTGTTGTGGGGTGGAGTGACATCAGTTCCATGCAAAATGTTGGATACCCCTAGCAAAATTACATATTTTGTTGACATTGTGGCACGCAGCTGGGGGTGGTACCCAGCTGGGACGCCCAGGTGGACAGGAGGAGGGCTCATGCCTCCTCCGGACCACGAGGGGGCGACCGCCCTGGTTATATTGGGGGTTACGGGTACAGGGCTTGGAAGCTCAACCCTGTAGGGGCCTGTGGTCACCGCCAGGGGGCGTCCCCATGCTTGGAGGACTTGGGACCCCAGCACTTCCGCCACACCAGGAAGTGCTGGGGGGAAGAAGAAAAGAGACACCCGGAGTGCTTCCGGAGAGACAGCCGGCACTTCCGCCACACAGGGGCGTGTCAGCGGAAGATTGCCAGGAACCACCTGGAGCACATCCGGGTAACTATAAAAGGGGCCACCTCCCTTCAATCAAGGCTGGAGTCGGGTGGAAGAGGACAAGGTCTGAGAGTGAGAGAGTTAGAGGAGAGAAGGAGGCGGACTGAAGGCATATTGTGGACAGAGGCCTGGACTGTTGGGGTGATTGGTGCTGCGGCACTGGGTTGTGCACTTAATGGACCTTATATATAGTGTAAATAAACGTGTGGTGGACTTTAACATGGTGTCTGTCTGTCTGTGTCCGGGCTATTTCCCACAACATATTGAAGTGAAAAAGAGTCAACACAACTTTGACAGCAAACAAACTAAAGCAGTACTGTTTCAATGAAAATATTAATGCACAGTTATGGTTTTAGATGAACTGCAAATGTTAAAAAATAAAATAATAGAGTAAATTTGTCACCAGCTAGCAATTTCAGTGTTACTAAGAAATTACAGTTATGCAAAAGTATGGCGGTCACACAAAATCTGGAAGACCAAGACAATTAACAGATAGAACTGCTTATGTACTGTGCAGCTGGGCAAAGCAAACTGCTATATGACTACATGGAACCTATGATGGTGCACTGCTCTACTGTGCAGCGTTACCTACACAGACTTAGCCCTCATGGAAGAGCCAGCAGAAGGAAACCTCACCTTCAATCTCATCAGAAAAAAACATCTTTTTTATGTAGAACATCATCTGCACAAGATAGAGGCATGTTAAAACCGAGTGCTATAAACAGTTGACATTAAATCAAAGTCATTGGCCACAACCACAAAAGGCTTGTTTGGAGAAGAGAATGACCAGCATTTAAAGAAAAGAACACCTTGCCAACTGCTAGGTGCTGGGGTTGGATTTCTTATGATTTGGGATAGCTAGTGGCACAGGAAATATTGAGTGCAAGGAAGAATGGATTCCACCAACCTTTAACAAATTTCCAATGGAGATGCCAGAAAGTCAGAAAACTAAATAAGAATAAAAATGATGGCTTCTACAAGACAACAATCAAAAACACACTTAGAAATCTACTATAATGTTCCTCATGAAACACAAGAAAGTGGTTTTGGAACAGCCTTTGCAGTTTGCAGACATTAACATCATTCAAAATAAACAGGTATATATTATATATGCTGTGCATGCAAGATGACACAAGAACATCTCACAAATGAAAGCAATTTGCAAAAAATAGTGGGGATACATTTATAAAACAAGAATTCACAGGCTTACAGGTGGCAATGAGAAAGGTTTGTAAACTGTGATTTTTGTCTATGGGAGAGTTACTAAATACTTACTTAATAGGGTGCCCAAACATTTGTATATTTCCCATTTATTCTTCAATTTTTTTTTTACATTTTGTAATTCATCAAGTAAATCTTAACTGTACATTAATGTTTTTAATAAAATTACAATTCATTGTATGTTTCCATAATGTGTGGTTACAAACAAAATAACTCATTCATTCCAAGCCTTAATTTCACAGTGTTTCCACAAAATCTGCTATAAATGTGATATCACCAATTAGGGATGTGTTTTTGGCTTAAACCTTTGTCTTCCTCTGTTCTTGTTATCAGTAAATAAGGTCTTTATCTTGTTATTTTAATTCTAAGTATGCATAAAATAAGTTTAATAAACATAGTTCAGTCTGTAGTTTATATCAATACAGTTTTGAAATGTAAACTGAGATAAGGTATAGGGGCCACAGAAGCTGGTTCATACCAAATAAATGACCACGGCCAGAGTTGTCCACTATTTGACTTCATACAATGTTGTAGGTTTTTAACAGTTTTGCTACTGATGACCTGAAAACAGATCTGGGCCAGAACTGCTGACCACACGTGGCGTTGGATTCTATATGACAGTAGCCCAAGTCTGGCTGCAAAATCAGTGCTAGAAAAATATGCTCTGGTGTGTTGCAATCAGAACAGATTTAAGTCTGTCTGGCTGTCTGGTTAAATTCTGTTAGTTAATTTACAGTCATTTGAGACATTTCTTGTTATGATGTAAGCAATAAATAACAGTAAACTCAAAAAATATTTAGCTGAAGTAATTTAATTGAATTGCGTGTAAAAATTCCATGTATTTAATTAAAGCAATTGAAACTCAGATCAAATGAGTTACTCTAACCACAGTTAAAGGAGTGAGGTGAACATGATCAGCAGTTTCTACAATTTATTTGTAGTCAATCATGGGTTTGGCATTTACTTTCTTTTTATGAATGTATGTTTTTTCTTACAAGTTGGATTTTCTTTATATTTTTTGTGCCTTGGGAAAAGTTTGTTTTTAATATTGCTATGCCATTTATTCATTACATTGTCATTTTGTTTTTTTGCTTTAGGCTCTGCTATTTTGTAAGTGCATCGCTAAAATGTATCTCCCAGTTGCTGGGGTTGTGTTTCTGATATCATTAGTGTGAGACGTTTAACACCACTGTGATGCAGTATCCAGAATCCGTAATTGGGTTCCTTACTTATAAAACATAACCCTTGGTTTGCACTTCTCTTTTGGTTTGTTTCTAAACATGAGTTAGTTTATGGTTCTACCTTAGTAAATTTGGCCTTTCTAGTCATCTCTGTTTTGAGCTCCCTTTGGTCCATAACTTCAATTAATTTTCCAGTACAGGTAAAATCATACTCTCCTTGTTCATTTATTAAACAGAGCAGTTCAGTTGCTCAGACTCATTTTAACTTAACATATAAACAGACTTGTTAAACCAAATTACTGAATGTTAACGTAACAAAATTTAAATATGTTGACTGCTCATTATTGCATTACATTATAATTTCCAATTAATTACAGTAAATAACCCAAAAAGTGAACGTGCTTTTAGAAATTTTATTTTTACACTTTAATGAATTTAGCCAATCATCTCATCACTAAGAACAACCAGGGTGGTCCTTAATGCAAATTAAGTAAAGTTATGCTAACAGTAACCCACAATTGCTCATACATTCTGTAAAATGTCCCAGAAATATCACTCTGTCCAATCCTTTTTTCCCTTACATGAATAAATGTAAACAAAAGATACATACAGCCTACAAATACACTCATTTTTAGCTGAATCAACTTAAAGTAGCTGCATACTGACACAATTTCCTAAAACTAATTTTTCAAGCTTAAAAATATATTAATCTTTAGTAAAGTCTAAGCTAATTGGGTAATGGCACTATATGCTAGAAATTACTTCTGTGAACAGTAATATAACTGACACATAAATTTTCCTAAGCACCTGGACAGAGAGGTAAACTGAAAGAAAGGGCAAAATGTTGAAGTTAAGTTCAAAGCATTCCTAAATAGATGAGTTTTAAGTTGTTTTTTAAAAGAATGAATGGAGTCAGCTGATCTAATTAATTTCGGGATGTCATTCCAAAGTCTGGGTGCTATGGAGCTGAAGGCCCTGTCACCCAAAGAGTGCAGGTTAGTGTGAGGCACAACAAGATTACCAGAATCAGAGGACCTTAGTAGGCGAACAGGAGCATAGTGATTTAGAAGGTCAGTGATGTAGTTCGGTGCAAGGCCATTTAAAGCTTTGTAGGTTATTAAAAGAATTTTATATTCAATCCTGTACGACACAGGGAGCCAGTGAAGGCGAAGCAGGATGGGTGTGATGTGCTCACTGTTGCTGGTTCGAGTAAGGACTCTTGCAGCAGAGTTTTGAATCACTTGGAGCTGTGATATAAAATTAGAAGGGGCACCTGCCAGCAGCGAGTTACAATAATCGATGCGGGATGTGATAAAAGCATGGACAAGTTTCTAAGCATTAGAAAAGGAGAGGAATGAGCGAACACGGGATATGTTATGGAGGTGAAAGTAAGAAAGTTTCTTAATGTGGTTTATGTGGGGTGGAATAAGAAAGGGAGGAGTCAAAAATGACACCAAGATTCCTTGCATCAGAAGAAGGTCTGATGAGATCACCGTCAAGAGTGACTGAGAAGGAGCTCATTTTCTTAAGTAGCATTTTAGTGCCAATTTGCAGGAGTTCAGTTTTGTTGCAATTTAATTTTAAAGAGTTCTGCTCCATCCAGGTTTTAATTTCACTGAGGCAAGTTGTGAGCTGAGAAAACTCTGATGAAGTTGCACTTTTGACATTGAAATAGAGTTGAGTTTCATCTGCATAAAAATGATAACCCAGTTCATAGCTATGAATAATATGGCCAAGGGGAAGCATATAAATACAGAATAGAAGAGGGCCAAGGACAGAGCCCTGAGGAACTCCTTGTGTGACTGGCGCTGAGCTGGATCTGCTGTTGCCAAGACTAACAAACTCTTGCCTATCAGTCAGATAGGAATTGAACCACTAGAGGGCAGTGACCGAGATACCCAGCATGATCTCCATTCTGGACAGTAAAATGTCATGTCTGACTTTGTCAAATGCTGCACTGAGGTCTAACAGAATTAATATGCTGGTTTGTCCAGAGTCTGCTGCCATAAGCAAATTATTGGTTGCCCGAAGAAGAGCAGTTTCACAGCTGTGCTGCACCCTAAAACCAGACTGAAAGGGTTCCATCAAATTATTAGAGGTTAAGTAATTGGTGAGCTGGGAGGCTACAACACGCTCAAGAACTTTTGGCAGAAAAGGTAAGTCGGAGATAGGCTGAAAATTGTTAAGATCATCACCATCAAGACCAGCCTTTTTTAACATGGGGGTTACAGAAGCGATTTTAAAAGTGGCTGGTACAAACCCAGTGTCGAGGGATGTATTGATTATTGTCATAACAGTCGGGATTATGGCATGAAGGCAGGATTTAAGAAGTGTGGTGGGGGTGGGGTCCATTACACAAGTAGTTGGCCTCATCTTACAAAGCATGTCATTAACAAATGCCGATGTGACTGGTGAAAATTTAGAAAAGGAACGGGATGGAGTGGGAAGACAGGGAAAGCTATAAATGGATGATGGATTTATGTTAGGTGAATTATTTAGATCTTTAATTTTATTGCAGAAAAAGTGGAGGAATTTTTCACAGACTTCAGTAGAGGAGGTAATTGGGCCAGATGCAGGTTGAAGTAATTTATTAACTACAGAGAACAAACCCCTTGGGTTTTCATGGCCACTTTTTGTTATTCTGACATAATGTGTATTCTTGGCTGCAGTTAGTGCCTCCCTGTAAGCCCTTTGATGGTCAAGGAAAGCCTGGATGTGAACAGTTAGGCCAGTCTTACGTGACATTCTCTCAAGGCGTCGGCCAGTTGCTTTCATAGATCATAGCTCTGAATTATACCATGGACCTGAACGCTTAAAGGAAACCTCCCTATGTTTTAAAAGAGCTGTTTTATCTAGTGCTGAATGAAGGGCTGAGTTATAGTGGTCAACAAGACTGTCTAGTGTTGATGGAATAGGTGAAGACAGAAAAAGGTCAGAAATGGATCCAGCAAGAACAGAGGGACAGATATTTTTAAGGTTTCGGAAAGAAAATTGGCGTTTACAGGTAAGAGGAGGGAGAGGTAATGAGACAGTGGAAAGCACTGCTCTATGGTCAGAGAGTCCCAAATCACTGCTATAAGTGTTGCCAACAGATAATCCAGATGTGCAGATCAGGTCCAGTATATGACCACCAGAGTGGGTGGGAAAATCAACATGCTGCACCAAGTCAAAACAGTCCAGTAAGGATAGGAATTCATTTCTTAGTTTACATGTAGTAATGTCAATATGGATGTTGAAATCGCCAAGAAGAATGACTCTCTGGGAAAGTGAACTTAAGTGGGTTAATAATTCAGTCAGATCAGATGAAAAAGACGCATTGTATTTCGGGGGAAGATAGACAACAGTAAGTGAGACAGGACCAGATTTTGTTATTAGCTTAAGAGCCAGACACTCAAAAGACAATAGACCGTCAGTGAGGATTCTTTTGATGTTTAAATTTGATTCAGCAATTACTGCGACTCCTCCGCCTTGTCTTGAGCTGCGAGGCTCCATGAAGTTAATGTATCTGGGCAGGGTCACTTCCGTGACAGATGTAAAGTCATTTGGTTTTTGCCAAGTTTCTGTTAAGCATAGCAAGTCAAGGTTTGAGTCTGTAATGAATTCTGATAGCACCAGTGCTTTGCCATTAAGAGATCTTGAGTTAAACAGTGCAATATTAGCCAATGTGGGTTCATTGTGCACAGATCCATGACCAGAGTTTATTTTAACATATTGCAGATTTGGCACACTGACACTCCTATTTCCAAAGCCGTGAGTAGGATGGCATATTCCTGAGCAAATGCGGCGACCTGACCTGCGATGTAAATATTTCGGGCGCCGCACAATACCATTGTCTGTTAGGACATTCCAGTCTGGCCATTTGCTATGGACAAACTGTTTAATATGAAGGAGTTTGTCACGAGAGCATTTTATCATAGTAGAGAGCAATACTTATCTGATAGTAGCAGAGAAGCAGCACAGTACAGTGGAGAAGATGAGACGGGAGGATCAGGTGGTGCAGATGAGTGGCAAGCAGCAGAAAAAGCATAGTAGGAGATATTACAAAATGCACATGAAGATACCAAAATTCAGAGGTTCCAACATATAGCCATATACATATAACACTGGGTATTACAGGCAGGATCACCCAGAGCCGCATCCAGCTGGGTTTATACCTCAGATCATTTCTTAGTCATTATGCACGTATAGAAGAAATTGAGAGTAATCCCATGTATAAAATATAATCAAGAAGACAGACCATTCCCAGCTCATAGATCATCATGGTGCAAAGAAATGTCCATAGGGCTCGTCCAGTGTGCCACAGAAAGATTCGGTTGTCCCCAAGGCTGCAAACCCAGTCAAGGCAAAGTCCATAAGAGTAAATCCAAATCAACACAGTTCGAGTTAATTGCATTCATGAACTTTACATACAATAAAAAGAAAGTGAACAATTGCAAAATGTTTAGGTTTACCGCGGATTTTAACAAAAAGTGTTGATGACAGGGAAGAGCGGCAGCAAAATGCGTGTGCCAGCGTACCCTCCACATTGCCAGAACCTGTTAATTAAATCAATTAAACCCTTTCATATGATATATCCTAATGAAATATAAGTCAGTTGTATTAGAAATGGACATATAAAGTCTTAAAATACTCATTTTGAGCAAAATCATTTTAAGTTAGGTACATAATAGCAACACATCCCAAAAATAATTTCTTGAGTGGAAGAAAAAATTTGGACTAAGTTAAAGATGCTTTTTGCGAATGTGTTTGTGCATCTTGTAACTGTGTATGTATCACACAGCAAACATGATGTTGACAGTTCTGAGTTACTGAATAGGTCAAAAGAAGTTGAGATAATTCTGTTATCTCAGGATTCTCAGAATATCAGCTCATGTAAACTTGCTAAATAATCCACATTAGCAGGTCGCAAAAAAAAAGAAAACAAGTAAAAAGTGTTAGTTGCAGTTATAATTCAGCTTGTTATATTTTATTGATCAAAGATACTATAATTCTGACAATAAAGGAATAGACTGAAATGAATGTATCATTTTAATTGATGCAACTACTGAATTCTATAAAAGGAGAAAAACATCTGTCTCATCTATGAATCAGATGGCCAAAAATATTGCTTTAAGCAACGTGCATTTCAAAAAAAATTTACTGTGAGGGATGTCAAATACTTCACACAAATGAGAATCTAGGCCTAAAGACAGGCACATCAGTGATCATAATGTGTCAGAAACAGTAGAAATGCCTCAAGTAATAATTAAACCTTGGATAATTCATTTTGTATATTAAACATTTCTCCAAAAATGTCAATAAAATTACCATAATAAAATGTAGTCACAATCTGTTACCTAGTGGTTGTCTTTGGCTTATTATCAGACTCTTGCCTACACAAGTTTTATTTATTTATTTTATTTTATGCATTTTGTGGTATAATATTATAATATTGTTCTGGGACTTTGAAGAAATAGAAATTCTTAAAAAAATTTAAAAATTAAAAATATACACTTAGTGGTTTATGTGAAGTAATGTTTCATGCAAATGAAAAATAATACTAAATACAAGAAACTGTCACCACTGAGGGGTGGTCTGACCACCAATAAGAGAACCCATATCATTACTATTCCTGTTATGATGGGCACAGATTTCGAGGATTATCATGAGAAGGGGAAAAATAACCAGGGCATGAATAAAGTCAGACAAGAAACATAGTGAGAGAAAGCTCAAATAGACTGTTGTGGGTAATATTTAGTAAATAAAGAAGAGACATTGATTTAGATTAGATTAGATAAAATGTATAACTACCATGGGGAAATTCAGAAATGAACTCCAAACATGAACGTCCTTTATTTATACCAATAAGTGGAAACACCTTGGGCCTTGTTCAATGCACCATAGCAGACTGAAGAAATCTAACAGAAAGCTTCCTTTACTCAGCTACATTCATTTACATATACTGACTACAAAGCATTTCAAACACACCAATCAGCATACAGATAAATGGTATATTCCTGAAACACACCTCTAAGCATTATATAAAGTCCCAAAATAGTTAATCATTAATAGTCAGAGGTGAACACATGGTTAAAAGAAATTTGAAGTGTCACCTGGGATTTCTCTACATTACCAGACAGACATCATAAGGAGGCAAAGTGAAATGTGACAATACGCATTTGCTGAAATGTGAACCAAAATAACGAAGACAAATAAAAAATATATAGTGAAATATTCCCTGCTTTTTGATTCCAAACTCTTTTATGTAAGCTGCCTCACTGAGATTTTCCGACATTGTAGCGTTTAGTCTGCTGGTTTAGTACCCTGCTGCACTTGACACTCTGTACAGAAATAATGATTTGCTTTGCTGATGTGAAATTTTCAGAAGGGCATGACAAACAGAGAATGCTCTGAGATTTCATTATCAACCACAGAGGGGAACAAGGAAGAATACAGAATCTCACCAGCAGAAGAGCAACTAGTAAAGGCCATTGATTTGCAGGTCTTGATGGGGTAAAAAGTTGTTGTGCAAAACTGACTTCAAATACAACCAGAACATTGTAAAGCACTCTTATAACTGTACTGAGAGGTAGGGAGATATATTGATAAATAATGATTTTTAGGTGTCACCGTTATAAAAAGATATTTTTCTTAGTGTTCGGAATTATGTTCTATTTCATTTTAATAAATCTCATCTCATTGTTACTTTGTACAGAAATTAGCTTTTTAATTTTTTACATTAGACTGCAAAGAAGGTAATGCTTTGGGTGTTCCAGAGTGCAGGAAAAACACATTCACATGCAAGGACATTGTGCTGATTTACACTCTTTAGGGGTCTTGCATATTGCCATTAGAGGACAAAGAATTTCCTTTAGCCTCACTGAGAACATGGTGTAACTTGTACCATGTGATAAGTTGTGCACTTTTAGTCAATAACTTTCCTATTAACTTTCCACAGTCTATTGGGTGATTTACTATTTCTTATCTGTCTTTCTTACTTATGTCTATATACGCCTATGGATCTCTTTGTCTAGTTAGAGCAGTGAAAGAAGTAGAGTTCGCCTGCTGCTCTTCAATAAATCTATTGAATACATTATTATATACATTGGATTCCAATAAGGTACTTAGACCCCTCCACTTTCTTCACACTTCATTGTGTTGTAAATTAAATTTTAAATGGATATATTTGTCCTTCAAATTACACTCAATATCCCATAATCACAAAGCAAAAGCAATTTTCTGAAAAGGTTTGCAAATTTATTAAAAATCCAAAACTGAAATCTGTCATTCACATAATCATTCATAGCCTTAATTTAGTACTTTGTAGAATGCCCTTTGGCAGCAATTACAGCTTTAAGTCTTCCTGGGTAATTTCTACATGTGTTGAACATCTGGATTTAGGCAATTTATCCCATTCTTCCTGGTAGATCCTCTCAAGCTTTGTTAGAAAAAATGGTCAGTGTCTGTGAACTGCCATCTTTAGGACTCTCCACAGATGTTCTATGGGGTGTAAGGCTAGTCTTTGGCTGGGCCACTCAAAGACAGCGTGTCCCGAAGCAACTCCAGTGATGTTTTTTGGCTGTATATTTTAGGTCATTGTTCTGCTCAAAAGTGAATTTTCACCCCAGTCTAAGATTGCTTGCAGCAGATTTTCTTGAAGGACCTCTCATAACATGACGCTGCCACCACCATGCTTCACTGTAGAGACGATATTAGGCAGGTGATTAGTATTGCCTGGTATCTGCTAGACATATTGCTTGGAATTCTGTGCAATGAGTAACATTTTTGTCTCATCAGACCAGAGAATATTTTTCTTCATTCTCTCAGAGACCTTCAAACTATCATATACCTTCTGCTCCAGAGTGGTTTCCGTCTAGCCTCTGCCATAAACGCTGATTGATGGCATTCCAACAGGTTCTCCCTTCTGGGCAAAGGATGTCTGAAGCTCTGTTAAAGTTAATACTGGGTTCCTGCTCACCTTGCTGACCAAGGCCCTTCTTGGCCAGTTACTCAGTTTAACCAGACAGCTAACTCCAGGAAGAGTCCCAGTGGTTCTAAACTGTTTCTTTTTCAAAACTATTGAGGTCACTGTGCTCCTGGGAGCACTCAAAGCTTTAGAAATGGTTTTATTCACTTGCCCTGATCTGTGCTTCACCACAGTTTGAACTTGGAGGTCTACAGTGAATTCTTTGGACTTCATGGCTTGGTTTTAGACCTGACATGCAGTGTGATTTATTGGACCTTAAATACAGAGGTGTGTGCCTTTCTAAATGATTCAATTCAGTTTGTCACAGGTCAATTTCTAGACACATCTCAAGGAGAATTAAAGCAAACAGGATGCACCTAACAACAATGTGGAGTACAACAGCAAAGATACTGAATAATTATATAAATGAGAGATTTCAATTTTTGATTTTCAATATAATTGTAAACCATTTTGAAAACATGTATTCACTTTGTCATGAAATGTTATTGCTGGGCAAAAATGGCAGATTTATTCATTTAAAATTAAATCTACAACTCAATGAATTGTGCAGAAAGTGAAAGGGTCTAAATACTTTCTGAATCCACTGTATATAAAACAAACTCTTTGCAGAGTGACTCCAGAACATTTATTTAAAAGTAATCTGTAGTAATCAACAGTAAGGGAAAAGTGCAGAATGCTAACCCGAACCCATGGAAAACCACTTGCTGAAAAATTTGAAATGCCGTTCATGTATATTCCATCCATCCATCCATTATCCAACCCGCTTTACTTCAGCTACTCTCTTATTCCCCCTTCAGTTTTCTTGAATTAAAAACACATGTACCTGTTATTAAAACTAAATGCCACTGTTTGATTATATAACAATGCCATGATAAATACATGTTAGTTCTGATATCTACTGTACAACTCTGCCACAGACATAGCAGAAGATAGCCTCATGGTGGAAATGAGAGATATATACAGTAAAATGAGAAAATAGAAGAACAATGTGAATATGAGAAGGTGTACAGAAAAACCAGTAGCCGATCCAGCATGTAGAACACTTGACTGCTCTTTGGGAAGGCCTACAAAGTGCTTTTAGTTGCTTACGTATTAATAATTAACATTGTGAATGCACAACTCCCAAACATCCATCCATTTCAAGGCATACCTGGTCAGTAAAGCTTTTCTCATTAAGCTGTGTCAGCTAAATATGGGAGACAATTCACATGAACATGAGGAGACTTTGTGAACTCCACACTGAAAGTAATATAAGTACAGTGTCACACACGTGTGCATGGGAGGCTGCTAAAGTCCCTGAATGAGATTAATGCCATGCCAGACCAGGGGGTGGTGGAGTACACTGACTCTTTATCTCAATTCTCTGCTGACCAGTTACTGGAAATTCTGCCAGGCCCTGATGACACCACTCCCAGTTCCAGCCCCATTGATGACGTCACTTCCAACCCTATTGATGACACCACCTCCAGTTCTTGCCCCATTGATGACGTCACTTCCTCTGCTTGCTTTTAAAACTATCATCTTGACAATCTCAGATCAGTTCTGTGTTGGACTCGAACCTGTACACATCTGTACAACTAATTTATCCATTTGTAGCCAGGAATATTAAACGGATGGCTGCCCCAAACCTTTATTTGTAGCTTCTTTATTTGTCTATCGTTGACAACGGATTGATTCCTGGTACCTGAATACATGAATCAGCTGTACTAGCCACTGTATGACTGTACCACCCAGTAATAAATGTTATTGCATTTTATATAAAATGGTGACATGCTCTAAAAATAACATAACTGAATACATTTTATAAGCATATCATTCTGCTCAAATATATTTTAATATTGTTTTAGCTAAATTAATAACATATCTAATTAAATATTACATTATTTTGGTAAACTAATACTTTGAGCCTATTTTTTAGCCAGGATTATTACCCACTGGATTTGCAATATTTGTTCCAAGCAATGTCTTAACTGGAAGTCATATTTCTGCTGGTAGCTGCTTCTATCATTTAAATAGATGTTTCAGAAATTGCTATTAGTAATGGTTTATTCCTCTTGAAATGGTTACATTGTTAAATGCATAAAGGTTTATGTAGTTTGCTTTTTAAAAACCATTATACTTCAGTTGTTTTTTAACATTGAACCCAAAATTGTTTCTTTTAATTCAGTGCCAGTCAATAAACAAGATGCTTGTAAACTGCAGGTGTTAGTCCTATTTTTGCTGTTACATGTCTATGAAAAAAGTAAACACTTGTACAGTACATATCAAAAATGGCAAAACATTGAAAAAATTGTTTTTTTTTTTCAGAAAAATGAAGTAAATATAGGTGGGAATTACTGCAGCAGGAATGATTTCCCTTATTACAATAACAAAAAGAATTGACTTCTAATTAAGAGACTGGTTAGAAAGAAAAAATGCAGTGAGTCCCCAATACAAGGGGTAAGAATAGCTGCTCTAGGATGTGAGTCTCTTAAAGTAGAGTTTCAAATTCCTTTGATACGGTATTTATTTATTTAAAAGTGAAATAATGTAATGCTGGCCAGTTTTGCAGTACTGCTCTCTGTTTTTATTTGCATTTTCCATACTGTCCCAACATTTTCCAAGCTGGGGTTGTACAATAAGAGGTATATGACAGACAAGATCAACATATGTGTGTGAAAACATAGGATTATATATTATAAATACTTAAAAATCACATTAAAATGTAATAGAAATGTACTGTTAAGAGAAGTCAATAAGCAATAATTTATGGGACAATATCAAAAAATAAAATGAAGGGTGTCTGCCTTTCAGTTTTCTGAATGAGAGAAGTTAAATAGTTACAGTGTGCAGTCTAAGCTTCAGGTCTCTGCTGAAAAAAGGATAGGATAGGAAAAAGCAACCCACTGAGCTACTAGCCATCAAAGAGTGTCTGACATGGGGTTTAATTAGTGTTACCACTGTGCTAGCTACTCAAGTGGTAGATAATGGTACCAGGAGACCAATGGGGAATATAAAAAGTTCAGCAAAGCTAATACCAGTGGGAGCTTACTTGAAAAAGATGTCTATCTCTGAAATCTGAAACCTGACTTTCATAAAACAGAATGCTTTCCATGTCAATAATCTAAGTGATTGTCAATTTGTGTTTTCGACTCAATAAAATTAGAACTATATTAAAAATGTAAATAAATAAATGTCATAGTTTAAATAAAGCACACAGCCATGTAATGGTAAGAAAGAATTCTTAGTCTTACCTCGCTGTCTGCCTCCCTCAATAGAATCTTCAGAATTTTCCTACTTGGTTTGTACAGTAAATGGTTTAATTATTCATCTGTATATATCAAAAAGAATGTGTGTCGGTCTGTATGTTCCCTATACAATACTACATCCCATGACTGATCTGGACCAAAGTTTACAAAGTTGCTCTCTAGAACCATACAGACAAGAAAAACTACTTTGGTACCCATAATTTTGACCCTGGGGGTTACTGTGTTATTTTTTCAAGAGTGCTACAGTCACCTGTAAGTGACTCATCCAAACAGACAGAAGGCAGAATATCAGACAAAATGACCAGAACTTAACATTAGTTACCCAAGTAACACCACATGCTGCTTCTAACTACTGTAATATAAAAAGGTGGAACGTGTGCTTTTGCAGGGGCATATTGGGTGAGGCTTGATCGAGAGTGCAAGTGCAACACAACACTAAGAATAATTAAAGAGGTTGTTTGACTCTTGCTTAGCTTTTCTTCATGATTTACACACTACAAACTGTCCACTGTCCACCTTCAACCATGAGTTTGACATGACAGCTTTCATGGTTACAGCCCAGAAAGGAGTTACTGCAATTCTGGAATCCAGTCAGCCTCAAAAAGAACAAATTTTCAACTCACGAAAGCAGAGACATTGATAGAGAGGCAGTGTGGATGATGGATTGGACAACAAGCAATTAACAACAGGGTTGTCATTTACAAAAACACATAAACCTTTGCTTCCTTTTTTTAATGCAGTTTACAAATATACCCTTGCAATTCTATGTACTTCAGCAAGTATCTTATATAAAAAACAGCCTTCACAACTGTGTCTCAGAGTGGAGGGAAAACTTCATGAAAACAGGGTTATTTAGAGAAAAACATAAATAACAACTAGATACTTAATTAGTCAAAAAATGAATTTTTTATTTTACCTGTCTAATGATTAAATCAGAAAGCATCTAGTCTGTCCTAATATGTAATCTTCATTGTACAATTTGTTTCAAGACAGCAGATAATATAAATTAAAAAGCCAAAGTTAAAAAGTAATTACAAATACGATAAGCCAAATACAAGCTTTAGTAGTATTAGTAGTGCTGTCTATAATTTATTTAACTTTACATAAATGACCACCAATTACGCAAAAAACCCTGCATAGAAAATATGTGAAGGTTGAAAAAGACTGAAAATGCAATGCTCTACCTGATGAACCTTCATCAGTTGTGTGATTTACTCAGATACCTAATGAAGGCTCATCAGCCAAATTGTTATGTTTCTAACCTTTTTATTTTTTCAGTATGGAATTAGTCTTTACCTATTTCTTATTCCATTCACAGACGCATGCTGATTCAGCCATTCTCTAACTCCTTGATTATAAATGCATAGCATACTGACGCACTTCACTTGGGCAAATATATAAAAAAGTTTTGTTTTTTTGTTTCCCCTGCGGTTATTCTTGAGACTAGAGGAAAACTTCTTAAGTACTATATAGAAGTGTATTAATAAATAATAGAAAGGTCCATTAATCATCTTTCAAAATGAGAAGTCAATGTCAGGAAAAGAAGAGTCTGAATAGGTCTTGTAAACTAAAATTTAGGTTTAATAAAAAAGATGGAGTTGCTCTGGGCTTGGTGCTAAGTTTCTAGGATTTTCATTAGAACATATATATTGTACAGGTGGGTCTCAACTCATGGCAAACCACAGATACGAATGGGCACATAAAGTCCAATCATTTTTCTTTTCAATTGAATTTCAATTAATTTTCAAGTAGCCAATGAAGTAAAAAACTAGTCTGACATGGATGAATAGGCAGCAGTCATCGCTAATGCTGAGGTGTAATACAGTACAGAAGATACTCAGTTGCCATTTGGAATCATTTTGTGATTCAGTTGTCAGTTAGTAATGGATTTTCCTGCAATCACACTCTTAAAAATAATGGTTCTGTAATGACACTTTATGGTTATTTACTGGATTGTGTGATTCCTTGTACAACTATTGCTTTACAAAGAACCTTTTCATTCTAGCAAGGGTTCTTTGCATATGAAATTGGGACTTGATTTTACGGTATAATTTCTGGTATTTTATAATGTTGGTCATATAAGTTGAATGCGGAAAACTCACGCTATTGGTCCAAGAGATTATGATATGCTAACGCCCACCCACCTGAGAGAGTAAACACGGAGCACACGGCCTTTTTTTTCTATGTGGGTGCAGCAATGCGCTGTATCAGCGTGTGCTCCTGACCTCTCTGTCTCTCTCTCTCTATTGTGTCTATGTGACCACACGGTAATACCCAAACTACTCCGAAACCTTTATCGTAAGAGCATCCCATATCTACGATGGAGCAATCGATCAAATGAAAATATGAAGCTGGTTTTAAATTAAACTTCATTGAAGTAGCGAAAGAAATTGGTAACTGCGCTGCTGCAACAAAATTCGATGCATCTGACAAATTGATGCAAGATTGAAGGAGGCAAGAAGATGTAAAAAAAAAAAAAAAATAAGTGTTACATTTTTGAACAATCATTTAAGTTGGGGTCTGATTTTATGATCGATTTTTCGACTTATAGGTGAGTATATATGGTAATTGCATTTGTTCACTGATCAAATTTGTAAAGAGTGACTTCTGTGCTGCAATGAAATTTAATAGAGAGTACTCGTGAGGTGAATCAGGAAGGAGGTACCAGGCAACACATTATCTGCCTGTAGCAGCTTCTAAAATGGAGACATGACACATTTAATATTTAAATGAAAAAAGTTAAAATCACTGTGGTGGGCTGGCGCCCAGCCTGGGGTTTGTCTCCTGCCTTTGGCCCTGTGTTGGCTGGGATTGGCTCCAGAGGACCCTCGTGACCCTGTACAGGCCCGGTCTTAGGTATTATGGGGCCCTAGGTGAAAGGGGGGTCCAGGGGCCCCCTGAGAGGGGCGGAGCCCCCTTGGAAGCTCTGTGAAATGCGTGAAAATTAGACCAAGGAGTCGATCCGGGGCCCCTCGGACGCCGGGGCCCTAGGCGGTCGCCTACTTCGCCTATGCCTAAGGCCGGGCCTGCCCTGTAGTTAGGATAAGTATCTATCTATCTATCTATCTATAGCGGGTTGGATAATGGATGGATGGATGGATGGAAGTTAAAATCATATTCAAGACAAGAAATAACATTCAAACTCATATATATACTGTACATACAAAGCTTTAAGATTAGCTTTCCAAACTATAAAAATCTTGAGAACCAAAAATAATATATCTGAATCACAAAAAAGTTTTGTAACCTGTCAAAATGAGTTTCCCAATTCTTAACATTAAAAACCTAAAAAAGTAATGCAATGCCCACTTTATTTTACCCTAGCAATCAGCATGTCTCTCTGGTGCCATTTCTGGATTTTTTACGATGGACATACAGCTGGAGGAGCAGACTTTCAGTTTTTTTTTTTTTTTTTTACTTTTTTTCTCAGCTTCTTGACAGGGAGGCAGTAATGATCTTGTGCTTTGTGTCTTGGGTCTTGTCCTTTTCTTGTTCTTATCTGCTTTGATTTGTTTCCTGTCTGCCTACTGCTGCTTCTTATGGATTATTATCAGACCCTTTCAGACATAAAATAGGCATGATTTCTAGGATGAACTCTGCTGCGTTCCTTATTTGAGATTCTGGTTTCAACAGTTAACTACACAGTAAAATCTGCGTTTGTTCTTCTTGCTTTTACTCCTGTTTTCCACTGACATTGAGTTATGGCTCTTCTTATTTAATTCTAATGACCCCTGCTTTGTAACTGATTATGAGTTTGCTAACAATTATGTACATGATCTATGACACTTGAAAAACAGCATCAGTGATACAACCGATTAAAGGAAAAAAATAACTGCTTTTGTTTCATTTATGTCGCTTTCCATTGTTTGAGCAGTAGGACCCCACAGATAAAAGCTGGATTCTTGAAGTCTTTTATAAAACACAAGAGGCCAAAAACTGCTTATTCTTGAATAAAGTGATTTCAGGTGAATCTTACCATTTCTGACATTTGTATCTGTTTTCTAGCAAATATCGAGTAATCTAGTATCTAAAACAATTTTTAGTTGTCTGGTGACAAAGCAGAGAAAAGAAACTCACACACACCTAGGTACAGTTTAACAACCAATCAAGGCTATTTATTGAAGCAGTGATTTTCCAACTCTGCTCCCAGTGTTCCAGCCTTAAAGATGCCTTTCCTTAACTTTCTAAAAGAGCGCAAACAAACAAAACACCTGCTGGTGTTACTGGCCCTAGGGACAACATGCAGAGCACAATGCAATTGAAGCAGAAGCCATCTGTATCTGGACCCCTGCTCCATTCCTGCTGCTCCAGAAGTCATCTTAACTCAAACACAATTCAACAGCAGCTCTGAAAAGGACCACCCCTCCAGGGAGCAGCCAGGTGGCTTTATACATTTCTTCTCCTTGGGGATCTGCACCCAGTGGCTTCTGGCTGCTTAAACTGTATTTGCTATCGAGCGAGCGAATGCTACACTCACACACAGGAACAGCTGCTGGATATTCCATTATTCTTTTAGTAATAATATTTTTTGCAAGATTGTGACTCAAAGTCTCTATTTAAATAACCTTTAACCAAAATTTATTGAAGACCTTTATTTGTATATGAATGGGGCAAACACAACTATTTTGTTTTTCTATTTCATTTTCTAAAATCTTTTTTCTTTTTGGAGAAATCTTCTCCTCTTCTTCATTTACTAAACAAAATGCCAGCAACTAATGATACATTTGCCCTGCTGCAAATACAAAAATACTTCTAGGTGACAAATGCTAGTATGTCCTTTCAGGGTACCACACATTCTTGTTTTAGTGCACATTTCTCTCCAATGTCAATTTATTTGCACCGAATACAGGCTCAGACCACTTGCATAACTTTTCAGCTACAAGGCAATGACAAAAATAATGAAACCATCCGTCATTTACATATACAAACACACAAATTAGGTTGAACCGACAGTAAAAGAGTTTTTTTAATATGATTACCAAAAATGAATCATGACAACAAGGATGAAAGGAAAGTTTCTCCTTTGCTAGCAGCACAGCTCTTCACAGATATATGGTGGGCTTCTCATCTGTGTCTCAGTATATGATTTTAGAATTTATCCCAGAAGTGACTTCTAGATTAATTTTAAAGAGCATCCATTTCGGGGATCAATGAGTCTAGAATTTAGAAGGGGTTTAGGTTCAGGATCAAAAGACAGAGGCAGAATTGAAGGGGACGGAATATATAAAGTATTAGATGTAGGAGGTAGAACTGTTAGATTTAGATACCCAATGGGACTTCTGATACTTGAAATTACACCTTATGAGAAGGATCTAGGAGCCACAGTGAGCTAATCACTGAGCACGCAAATCTTTTTAACATTCACAACAAAGCACCACAAGCTGCACATACTGACCTGCAGTGTGAAAACACACAGTGTGAGTAGTTTTCATCTTTTCATATCATATCAACATTAATCAAATCATCTGCAGTTGACGCTTAATAATCACACATCAATCAAGAAATCTTTTCTGACATTAGTTGTAGATCGTTCTATTATTTAACAAGGTGCAAAATACCAATGTTCTAATTTTAGTACAAGTGCTATAAAAACTTCAAAATGGAGACACTACGAGCTCTGCAGACAGCGGCCTTTTATACTCCACTGCAAGGGTCACTTATGAGTCATCATCAGATTTATACCCCGGGTTGAAATTCACCTTAAAAAGTCTTGAAGCAAGCACAGTAAATTGCTTAATAGCTACTTGCTATACATTTTGCTGGTACATTCACAGTATTGCATGGCTGTCTTTGCTCCAATGAAGGAAGAGAAGCAACATATGATGTCCTGCACCAGTATTCTAGTCATCTACTGCAGCACCTACATATCATTTCACTGGCAGTTTTGTCAATGGATATGGCAACTTGTGTTTTCTTTTAAATGAAGCTCAACTACTGTAATCCCCTGAGCGCATCTAGGAGGACATAAATGCACCTAAACATGCCCAACTGTTGCTTTGAGGTGCATTGTATATGATGTGCTGATGAGGTGCCTATCTGGTAATACTGTTGATGGCATAAATATAATTTAAGAAAAACTTACATCTGTAAAATTCTTTAATAATGTGAAATATGGCCATTGTCCTACTGTGAAATTTGTCATATTGTGTTGCTGCATAAGCATTATACTTGGCTCTTTGTGCACAGAATGATATTCATACTGGTGCTTTAACAAAATGAAAAGTGCAAGGCAGACATAAAACACTGAGCTGCATAGTAAACAATAAAGGGTTTGTAGTTAAGAAAAAAGTATAGATTTAAATGGGCTGCGGCTGTCAGAGCTTCTGTAAAAAGTACATTTTCCCCTGGGGACAAATAAAGATCTATCTATCTATCTATCTATCTATCTATCTATCTATCTATCTATCTATCTATCTATCTATCTATCTATCTAAGTGTCCTTATACAGTATTTGAGAAAAATGCTGTGCTCTGTATGTGTCACTTGATTTTTACAAATGACCATTAAAATAATCACATAATGTAATGCTGGCCTTCTTTTATTAATTCACTTTATAATGAAAAGGATACAAGTGAATTTTGGAATAACTTGGGGCAGGAGCACCAGCTGCAATAAATTAAACTTTTTTCATTACATTTTTTTAAGAACATTCTCTTAGGCAGCAATTGAATCTGACCACATATTTATAAAATATTACTTACATGGTTTAGTTGCCAATTGTTTTAGCAAAGTCTGACTTGGATTACAAGAGGCTTCCAGGGAACTGAACAAGCCTCTGTGCTGTCATTACATCTTTCCTTATAAGTTATAGACAGACATATTAAATACAAAATTGGCCCTATATTTTTGTAATGATAATCTTGATTTATGTAACATCTTTCATTGAACAAACCATCTTCATAAGCTTAAGACAATAAAACATAAGACAAGGACAGCCTGTTCCTGACACCACAGAAAAAAATTTGCCATTTTAGAAAATGCCTGTGGAGCTTCCTTAAACCAGCCCCCCTTTTGCGGCCACAGCATGGCTGTCCTTTTGAATCTACAATTTTCATTCAGTCATGCAGGTGTCTTACACTATAGGGATGCTGCCATCCTACATAATGGGGGAACATATGGCCCTGGGAGGCAGTCTCCCAGTGCTCATCCAGTATAGTAGACCTGACCAGGATGCAAGTCCATCCCTTCCTTCTATGACACCACTCAGCAACTATTATAATTTATAGTGTTTATTAAAATTCCTAGGTAACTAAAGTATAAAGGTTACCCAAGACACTGCTGAATGTCATTTCATCCAACCATTTAGAAACTTTACAAATAAAAAATCCTCCTATGACTTGAATTACACTACCTCATGGGCTTGCTGTTTCCACCTCCAGCACTGCGGAAGAGTGAATTGATTTTCAAAAACATGTGAAGAAAGGACAAAAGAAAGGTTAGAGCACATACAAGTAAGAGTGATGAACAAGTATAAAAACAAAATCTTCGTTGTTGAAGCACTATCTCAGGGGTCTGGTACAGGGTAAGCACAAATCAGTTCTTCACCCCCTGCTTACTGAATTCCTTCTGTTTTTGAAGACACAGCAAAGGCAAAGCCAGTGATGAAAAGTGGCTCAGTAATGAAGCAACATGCATATTAAAGGCTAGTACCATTCATTTGCTCTGCATTTCCCAAAAAGTATGTATTACAAATCAAATGTATGTTTTTATTGTACAATAGTAACAATAAGAGCAGCTCCTACTCAAAATAGTAATTCTGGAGGGTGCCCAGATTCGATCCCAGTACTTCTTGATTATGAGTCAGTAACCCTTATCACTGCACCACTCAAGAGGTCGTACCTATGGCCTACCCTAACCCGATTTCTTTTTCTTCCATTATATTCCTGAATAAAGTCACACTTGTTTCGTTATACATGTACCTTTTCTGAAAGTGTTTATTTGATATTTGGACTTCAGTCTTCATAAATTATACACTCCATTTTAAAATGTTGTCGCTAGTACTATAACATGAAAAAAGTGTCTATTTTAGGTATTTGTTCAACATTTCTTGCATTTCCCGCATTTCCTGTCATCCGATCATTGTAGACACGGAACACACATGAAATGCATGTGTTCCAAATAAAGATATATTATTTATCCTATGCAACACACAGAACCTCACATGCAGATAAAGAAGACTTGAGCTGGTAGAACTTTTTGCATGAAATGAGCTCTGGCTGGGGTGGGGGCGGGGGGGATGTAATGGCAGAGCAGGCTGCTTGCTGCTTGTGCTGATCAACACGTTTACAAAACAAAAGACAGTGATGGAGAGGTGCGAACGGATTAAAAGGTGGGCCGGGATTACGATTTTTTTCGTAGGCTTCAGGGATTCTAGGGTTAAGTTCCTTGATAAGCCACAGACAGCATTTGAATTAGAAGCTATTAGAAGAGTTGGGGTGATGAGGTCCTCTTGGTGAAACAGGCACAGTTAAAAATACTGTGCAGCAATTTTGATGAAGATGATGGACCAGGGGTGTGTCACATGTGACAATTAATCTGAGATAAACTGATCTCACTATTTTTTTTAACCAGTGCATATTCCTGCTTTTTTGAAAAAGCCAACTCTGTTGTCCACCTGCATATCATCATTATGTTTGCAATATTAATTAAAGATTAGTGTTTAGTTTCTTTTAGAAGTTAAAAAAATGCAAATTAAACAGTAAAGCCAAGTCACAATTGAATAGAAAGGTAAGCAATTAATTTTCTGTAGCTGATGGAGTTGCTATTTTTCAAAATGTAATAAGACCAAAAAGAAGATGGTGCTTCGGAATGAGTAAAATTAATTAGTAACTTTTGCTGTTTTTTGTTTGTAGGAAGGTACATCTAGGGCAGCAGGTGTCCACTAAGAAAGCACATTTGTGTATATCAATATTTAGCAGTAAAAAACATATTTGTGTGAAATTTGCCCTTAAGCTTTAATCTATGTCTCCATGTTCTTGTTGAAGAATTCATTAAAAAGGAATTAATTAGAAAATGACTGACTGAATGACGTTTATCATCATTTAATTCTGAAAAAGTTCATTGTACCATGACCCTCTTCTTCTATCACCCACCTACACACTGCACCTTGAATTCCCACTTGTTTAAGTTTGATCAGTAACCTCTCATGTGGGTTCATATTAAACGCTTTCTCAAGAGCTGTCTATATTGTTCTTAATTAATTGAGTCAGTGATTTAAAAAGTGAATGAATAATAATAACTTGACTTTGAATACAGAAAAAAAAACTTAAATGTTACAAGGCATGGTACATTATTTCTAAAAAATTATTTTTATTGATTTGGCATACAATGTAGCATTATCATTTACACCAGTACAACACTATATAAAAATTGTTTTTTCCTGCTTAAGAAAATAGGAACATTAAGAGGTTTTATAAATGCAGAGCATTCTGAGAATTTTATTTCTACATTTATCACTAGCAGAATTGACTGCTGCAATGTTGTAGGCAGTAGTGAAGATTAATAACATTCAATGTGACACTGTTGCTGGTGCATTTAATAAGCTTTTCAATTATATAAACAGCCTGTTTTTAAAATATTATTTCTTGTATATACAATAGATTCCATAGACAGTTATTAAAATTATATTCCAGCTTATTATTATGTTGCAGTACTTGCAAGACTTCTGGGTTTTTTTGTGTAAATCATGGTTTTCATTCTTGTGTTTCATTATTCTGAAGGTAAGCATTTCAGGGGCTTTGCTAGAAGAAAAGTCAAAAAGATTCATTGTTTTCTAAGACTTTCTAGAAATGGGCTGGTTAAACTTTCAGTTTTAGGTTGATTGGTTTATTATACCAAAACAATATTCTGTTAAAGTTATAAAAAGTGTTACCATACCCAGGAATTTTGAGAATCTTACCACAGCTGGCATCTGGTCATGATGCAGAATCAGGAATGTCTGTCCTCCAGACGTTTTTGCAATCGCACCTGAACAAGACAATAGCCTTGGCTAACAGAGCGAAAAAGAGAGTGTCTTGACTGCTACATGAACATTCACCCTGCCATTGTTCAAACAGACCTTTGTCAGCAAAGTCTGACCGGGGTTGTATGAATCCTTTATTACATGCTAAGTATGAAATTATTGTTTGTTCAATGACTGGTTCTTGCTCCTGCTGTCGTGTTATTATGTTGCTGTTGTGGTTTTCTTGCTCCTGTTGATGTGTTGGTTATTTCGTCATTGTTGTGGTTTTGTGTTGTCACGGTAAGTGGAATGAATTTTTTATAATGCAATTTCTACCACTGAACCTGATGCTTCAGAGGAACTAGGACTCTCTGCTGAACACAAATGTATTATTCACGTCCTTGTTAAAACTCTGGCTTATGTTTATTTATTTTCTTAATTATTATTTGTAATTTTTATGTCATGTTTAGTATATTTTGTTATGATTTAACATTTACTGTATGTACTGTTACTTTACATGTCCTGTTATTCCAGTTGCTTTGTGAGCAGTTCCCCAAGAGATGGGGCCACCACATCACCGTTGCCGAGACCTCCTCTCTGGCAGTTTATTCTTCCTGGGAAGAGGCCTCAGTATTGTTTTATTATCTTGGAGGTGTTTTGTGTTTTCTTCACTTTTGCTGTTTTTTTTATCTTTTACCTTCTGTCTTTGAATATATAATACTGGTGAATGTGTAGGAACTTTTGTTTTTGTTAATAAATAACTCATTTATTTCATAAAGAATCCTCATTGCCTTTTTGGTCCCCAAAATTTTGTATTTATTTTTTTACAGTTTCTCCTTCTTGTAAGACACTTTGGAACATATAGTCCTATGTTGAACTTTACAACAACAACATTTATTCCTATAACACATTTTCAAGCACAGAGTGCAGCTTAAAGTGCTTTACAAGATGCCAAAGAAATTGTTATGAGAAAAGAAAAATAAATAAAAATTAGGTAAATGTAATAATGAATAAATAAAAATAAATCATATATACACTTCCATAAAACAGATACTGTATACAGTAATCCCTCGCTATATCGTGCTTCGCCTTTCGCGGCTTCACTCCATCGCGGATTTTATATGTAAGCATATTTAAATATATATCGCAGATTTTTCGCTGCTTTGCAGGTTTCTGCGGACAATGGGTCTTTTAATTTCTGGTACATGCTTCCTCAGTTGGTTTGCCCAGTTGATTTCATACAAGGGACGCTATTGGCAGATAGCTGAGAAGCTACCCAACTTACGTTTCTCTTTCTCTCTCTTGCGCTTTCTCTGATCCTGACGTAGGGGGATTGAGCAGGGGGGCTGTTCGCACACCTAGACGATACGGACGCTCGTCTAAAAATGCTGAAAGATTATCTTCACGTTGCTATCTTTTGTGCAGCTGCTTAGTGAAGCGACATGCTGCACAGTGCTTCGCATACTTAAGAGCTCGAAGGGCACGTATTGATTTTTGCTTGCTTGTTTTTCTCTGTCTCTCTCTCTCTCTTTCTGTGCTCTTGACGGAGGGGGTGTGAGCTGCCGCCTTCAACAGCTTTGTGCCGCGGTGCTTCGCATACTAAAAAGCCAAACAGCTCTATTGATTTTCCTCTGCCTTTATGACAGTCTCTGCTCCTGACTCCTTTGAAGAGGAAGATATGTTTGCATTCTTTTAATTGTGAGACGGAACTGTCATCTCTGTCTTGTCATGGAGCACAGTTTAAACTTTTGAAAAAGAGACATATGTTTGTTTGCAGTGTTTGAATAATGTTCCTGTCTCTCTACAACCTCCTGTGTTTCTGCGCAAATCTGTGACCCAAGCATGACAATATAAAAATAACCATATAAACATATGCTTTCTACTTCGCGGATTTTCTTATTTCGCGGGTGGCTCTGGAACGCAACCCCCGCGATGGAGGAGGGATTACTGTATAATTAGTAGAAAGGTAAGAGTCTTTATATATATATATAGTTTAATTTTTTAAAGTTTTTTAGGATCAGTCCAATGATAAGGTCAGGTGGTCAAATTGAACAGAAACAATTTAAAAAAAACCCACAGGTGAGAAGCAAAAGAAAAAAAATCTGCAGGGGGTTCCAAAGCCAAAAGACCATCCACCCTCACTGGGCATTCTACCTAACATACTGTACTTTTTGTTAGTTCCTTATTGTTTTTCAGGATTCATTCCAGGAGATTTGATGCAGTTAATCTCGTGGACAGCTGAGGTATCTACTTTAATTTGAGTATCTCAGGTGGCTACACAGTACTTTGATCAGGAGGTGGTGGTGTACAAAATACCACCACAGAGAAACTGGAAAAGAAAGCACATAAAAGTAGAGGTTAATAATGATTGCAAATTAATGAAGAATGTCATCATTCTGTGTATGTATAGTCTTTTAGGAACAGAACTAAAATGTAACTAAAAAAGACAAATTCAAAGAGTGTTATTTTAGGATTATTATTTAATGATCCACTGTGTTAGCCTGGCATATCTCTATCTTTAAAATCGTTTTGCCCATTTTTGGACCTGGTTAGGCCAACAACTACAGTTAATACTTAGGAGTGACCTAGACTGGTGAGCTACTTCTGGACTGGCACCTGCTTAGCTGAAGATTGTAAAACATTGCAGAGTGTGGTGAAGGCAGCACAAAATATTACTGGCATCCAGTTGTTCTGCATGATGCTAGTCAGAAGAACACAGTGGCTTTTGTACAGTAGATTGGATATCTGTGCATTATGTGATTCATTAACTTAAGATATGGATATCCTGATAGCAGACTGCATAAGTCATTTATCCTGTATTCCAAAGTACCAGATTAAGATTTCAGTATGCATCCATTTTCCATTGAGCATTTTGCATGCCAGATACAGCACACTATTTCTAAGAAAGATTACAGTAGTAGAGAAGTGCATCTAATCTGAAAAGGACTGTATACGAATGCTAGCTATGATTGGGATTGAGATAATCAAATGAAGCAAATTAATCTGGCTTGAAACTTGATAAAATGGGTATTGAGATTTTACACATGGATTACCTTATTATTCATTATGAAATGAAATTAGATTTTAACTAGGTTGTAAGAAGGATGTTTAAACAAATAATATATATACAATTTGCTGATGACAGCTCTCTTTCAAGGTCATAAAAAGGCAATAGTATAGTAAGCCTATACTATAATGTAGGTTTGGGGTAATTTAATTTTCCAAGCCTTCAGTTATGGTCAATTATAGTGGTCAGTTATAGTGTTCAGTGTTGTCTTCAATGACACTCTGTTACTCATGCATTGCTGCTGCCAAATGAATAATACTACATGATTTAAAACACAATCATATAAATGTTAAAAGTAAAGACTTTATTTTCAGGAAAATGTTTCAATCCTACTTAATAACTCATAGAATATCATTTCCCTTATATTTCTGCCCCTGTAGCAATAATTGACTGAAATATATTTGAATTCATATTGTGACATTGACACTACATAGCGCCCGACCCGACACAGACTTGATACTGAGGCACATGTAAAACTCAACAAAAAGACTTTTATTTCTTTCTTCAGCTGGAGGGTACGTCTTCCCCGTGAACCCTCCAGCCACAACACCGTCCCAAGCACAGTAACAGAACCCTTCTCTCTTTCACCACCACTCCTCCACAGCTTTGTCCTCCTTCCACCCAACTGTGGCCTTTTTTATAGCCCACCTGGAATTGTTCCAGGTGCTTGATCACCTGTTCCTGATTGCACTTCCGAGCGGGGCTGTAGAGTTGTCTAGGCTGGCTCTGGGATCCATGCAGCACCCCCTGGTGGCCACCCCAGATCCCCACGGGGCTGTGGAGAACTCTATCTCCCATGGAACCCTGCGGGAAACTGAGGCACCATCATCAGCTAGGGAGGCTGCCACCAAGCGTCCTGGGGGAGGTACTTAGGAGCCCATGGCTGCTCCCCCAGAACATAAGTAGAAGGGGCGTCCCGGTGGGGTATGGGACCCGGTCGCCTGCCACGATTTTTATATGCTACACATCCATCCATGTTACAAACATGTTTACTAAGCATTATCAGGTTGTCAAATGATAAACATAATTAAAAAAATCTATGCTTAAATATAAAAATAGGCAGTTTGTGAAATCTAGCTTCAAATTACACTGTACAACACGTTTTTCAAACATTTTGCTTCCTGAAAAATTTTGTTGACTATGATAGATAGATTCTGGCTCAACCCAAGTAAATTTTCAAATTGACTATATCACAAGGGAGTTTGGAAAAACATGACATTAACTTTGATTGAAATTAGTATGTTTAATTGCTTAATGATGCTGACATACTGAGGATTACTTGTGTTTTGTTCTGTGTGTTGTATTGTATTGGCCCCCTTCTTTTTCACACCCACTGCATGCCCAACCTACCTGGAAAGGGGTCTCACTTTGAACTGCCTTTCCCAAGGTTTCTTCCATTTTTCCCTACTAGGTTTTTTTTGGGAGTTTTTCCTTGTCTTCTTAGAGAGTCAAGGCTGTGGGGCTGTCAAGAGGCAGGGCCTGTTAAAGCCCATTGCGGCACTTCTTGTGTGATTTTGGGTATACAAAAATAAATCATATTGTATTGTATTGTATACTGCATTAGTTCAATTCAACTAAAACCGTTTTGCTGCTGATTTTTGTTTTTTGGCATCTGATGTTTGTATTTTAGTGTCCAACAGTAGTCACCTGGCCTTGATGGATTCCACTTGCCCTGATGCCGTTTTTTCATGTTGCAATGTCTTGGTGAAACATTTCACTGTGTTCATCAATGACTGCACCAAGACTAGCAGGGAAAAAGTCTAAGTGTGAACGCAGAAAATGAACCAATAGCAAAGTGTTCCACTTAATCGTTTTGTACGCCTGAAGCATATTGTTAACCAGCTGGTTGTAGTTTGATGCTGTGTAAATGTCATGAAAATTTGCAACTACATCCTTGAATGCCTTCCATGCTCCTCTTGTCCAATTAGCAGATCTTCAAACATCTTGTCATTGATGATATGACCGATTTGTGGACCAAACAAAAAACGCCTTCCTTATTCTTGGCATCAGTTATTCATGGACACATCTTTCTCAAATATCAATATCCTTCATCTTCCTTGTTCATTGCATTTATTACATCCTTCATCAGTGCAAGTTTCATCTGATGAAAAAGCAAAAATATCTTAGTTGTGTTTGAAAATAATTTCTGTGCCACAATTTTCTGCACTAGAACCAATTGGAGCTGGCTGTTCTTTTTAATGTAACAATGTACTTTAGCACATTCATTCAGTTCCAAGATAGTGTTATCTTTCAGTTGGCCAATATGTAACATGTTTTGTTTTCCAAAAAGGATTAAAAGGGAAGCAGTGCAGATGATTTAATTTGATAAATAAAACACATGAGACTGCAGTGGGTTGGCGCCCTGCCCGGGGTTTGTTTCCTGCCTTGCATCCTGTGTTGGCTGGGATTGGCTCCAGCAGACCCCCGTGACCCTGTAGTTAGGATATAGCGGGTTGGATAATGGATGGATGGATGGATGGAACACATGAGATGGAAAGTGACACAATAAACATCAACTCTAACTTCATAAAGTTACAAACAAAAATTACAGAATGAAGTATATTTTTACCTGTAGCCTGATTTTACTACACAAACAGTTTTGGAGTACTTACCCATGGTACTGTATTTAACAGTTACTGTTGCATAATACTGTATTCCACATATAGACAGCTGTTGTAGTAAAACATAAACAAAGCAAACAATGTACTATTTAATCTGATGACATTCATAAAGAAAAATCAAAACACTTTTAAAATTAATTTATGATGCTATGTATAATGCTAAATAGGCCAGCGTTATGCACAGACGTTTGAGGGTTTTGGTCAGTACCAGTGACTAGCACACTGCCTTCAAATTTTGTGCGCACTAATCAGATTTTAAATGGCTAATATCAAAAATCATAAAGTAGCTATCAAAATCTAAAAGTTGAATAGCAAACCTGGTTTTAAAAACTTTTGCAACAAGTGAATGCCCTCCTAAAATATTTGCATTTTTATTTTCCATAAAATCAATCTACACACAATGGGAAGAGATAAACAAAAGAAGACCAAAAAGTTACAAAGGAAACATTAAGCAAAATAAATCCTGCTGCCCCTCTGGCAATCCTTTACAGTTTGTTCCCATCTATCAGGAGGTGGGCAAGTAGGTGAGCCTCCTAATCCAAGTGCCTCCAAAAGCAGTCCTTGTTCTTACCTCCCGTTTCTTTCGCTTTCTCTCTCACACACTATCCCATGATCCTACCCACCTGGCTTTCTGTCCATGTGCCTTTGCTGTGACTTTACTTTAAAGTTTGTATGCTAATAGTTGTTCCAACATGAGGCAGCTTGGAACCCTTTCTGAGATTTAATGTATGTATTAAAAGAGCAAAACACAATCCAATCCGAAAAAAAAACCACAGAAAATACAATAATAGGAAACTCACCACTCCTCCCAAGTCAGATGATAAAACAGCCTCATGTATAGTGCTTTTTCATGTGGAGCAAAACTAAATAAAATAAAAAAAGTTCAGCACATGTCCAGTTTGCTTATTTTAGAATTACATTAATGAATTCCACAGAAATCTGTTAGAGCCAGTCTTAGAAAGTTAATGCTTTAAGTTGAACTCATATTAGTGTTTGCTTAATTTGAATAGAATACAATTTTCTCTCATAAATATAGATTATGATATAGCCTTTCCCCCCTGTAAGTTAATATGAGATAGAACTTTCTTATCTATATCTGCAATACAGTGTGTTAATTAAGTCAGTGTGTGTTTAGAATTAGTCCCATTGCTAGCATGGAGTGAAAGATCCATTTACAGTTTGTAAATGGGATAGATGTACAGTTTTCTGACCATTGTAATGGGCCGCCGGGTCCCCTGCCGGGCCGGGACACCCCTTCTGCTTATGTTCCGGGGGAGCAGCCATGGACTCCTCAGTACCTCCCCCGGGACACTTGGTGGCAGCCTCCCTGGTTGATGATGCCTCAGTTTCCCGCAGGGTTTCATGGGAGATGGAGTTCCCCCCAACCCTGTGGGGACCTGGGATGGCCGCCAAGGGCGAAGGCAGAGATCGTTAAGCCCAGCTGGTTTAATCATCTACCCCACCTGGGAGTGCGATTGGGAACAGGTGAGCAAGCACCAGGAGCACTTCCGGGAGGACCATAAAAGGAGCCAGCAACCACCACTCAGGGCCGGAATCGGGAGGAAGAGGATGAGGTTGCCTGAGAGGAGTGGTGGTGCCAGCGGAAGGATTGCTGTGTTGACAGTAAGGTGTTTTGGGACTGTGTTATACCTGTGGGGTTCACAGGGAAGACGTGCCCCACAGGGGAAGAGTGTTTGGGTTGTGTTTAAGTGCTTGGGACTGTATATTGCCTGTGGGGTTCACGGGGAAGACGTGCCCCACAGTTGAATAAAAATAAATGATTTCTTTTTAATTTACACATGCCTCAGTGTGACTCTGTGCCTGATCGGGCGCTTATATAGTGCCTTATTCACACCATTTAGAAATGATTCAACTGTACGAGCAAACTTAAAGAATGAAACAAGATATATAAGCTTTAAGCGGAACTTTTCTAAAACAAGAACTTTTCTTTTCTTTGCTAAATCAATTTTTTCTCTATTTTTGTGTGAACTGTTTTACTTTTTACTAAAGATATTATTATTACAAAGATATTTTGTCTGTGGAATCATTTCAACCTGTCAAGCTATTGCCAGAATCCCATGAAGCAAACTAAAGCTGCAAAACTTTGATCATTTTGTGTAAACACAGCTACAAAATCTTTGCAAAGGCATTGTGATTGTTGTAATCTTTACATATTAATAAAAGGCAAAGCCCTCACTGACTCACTGACTGACTGACTGACTGACTGATTGACTGACTGACTGACTGACTCACTCATCACTAATTCTCGAACTTCCCGTGTAGGTGGAAGGCTGAAATTTGGCAGGCTCATTCCTTACAGCTTACTTACAAAAGTTAGGCAGGTTTCATTTCGAAATTCTACGCGTAATGGTCATAACTGGAACATATTTTTTGTCCATATACTGTAATGGAGGAGGCGGAGTCACGTATCGCGTCATCACGCCTCCTACGTAATCACGTGACCTAAAAACAAGGAAGACATTTACAGCACGAGTCAAACGCGGGAACGAAGGTAAATGACGTTAATTTTTGACTGTCTTTTAATACTGTGTAAGCATACATATTAACACATGTGCAATTAAACGTGTGCATTTACGGGGTGATTTCTCAGGCTTAAAAGCTCACCTTTTATCAAACGCGGGAACAAAGGTAACTGACGTTGTTCACTGTCTTTTAATACTGTGTAAGCATACATATTAACACATGTGCAATTAAACGTGTGCATTTACGGGGTGATTTCTCAGGCTTAAAAGCTCGCCTTTTACTAAAAAGGTAAATGCAAAACTATTTTCAGTCATTCTATGATCTGCTTCTCACAACTGAAGGCACCGTGGCTGATGGTAAATGACGTTAATTTTTGAGTGTCTTTTAATACTGTGTAAGCATACATATTAACACGTGCAATTAAGACTATATAGACTAACAAGGATACAACTAAAATGTAGCTACGAAAAACCATTGTAAAATAAAGGGATCTTAGCAGTCTTATAAATTGTTGTACAGTATTAGCGTGGCAATTTTCTATGGGTAAAGTACTCCAAATTTTAGGTCCATGACAGCAAGAAGCTGCCTTACCACTTCTTTTCAGGTTGGCTCCTTGGATTATAAGCAGACCTTTATTTGAGATTCTTGCTGCTGCATTCTGCATTAACTGTAACTGATTGATATCTTTCTTAGGCAGTCCTGTAAGGAGTGCATTACAGTAATCTAGTTGACAGAAAATAACAAATTTTTCAGCGTCTTGTAAAGTTATAAGAGGTGTAACTTTTGCTATATTCCTTAAGTTACACTGTTATACTGTATTGAGGATTACTTGTGTTTTGTTCTGTCTATTGTATTGTATTGACCCTCTTTGACACCCACAGCATGCCCAACCTACCTGGAAAGGGGTCACTCTTTGAAGTGCCTTTCCCAAGGTTTCTTCCATTTTTTTCCCTTAAAGGGTTTTTTGGGAGTTTTTCCTTGTCTTCTTAGAGACTCAAGGCTGGGAGGCTGTCAATAGGCAGGGCCTGTTAAAGCCCATTGTGGCACTTCTTGTGTGATTTTGGGCTATACAAAAATAAATTGTATTGTATTGTATTAGCATGTGATTTAAAATTTAGGTCAGAGTCAATAGTTACCCCTAAATTCTTTACCTCCGACTTGACTTTTAAACCTAAGGGATCACGTTTATTTCTAATATCCTCACTGTATCCAATTTTGACAATCACTAAGATTTCTGTTTTCTCCTTATTTAGTTTGAGAACGTTGCTGCTCATCCATTCGGAAATACAAGTAAGACACAGGATCAGAGAGCCAACAGCATCAGGGTCATCAGGCGCTAACGATAAATACAGCTTTGTGTCATCATCATAGCTGTGGTAGCTCACCTTGTGCTTTGAGATAATCATACCTAATGGAAGCATATAGACTGAAAATAGCAGTGGACCCAGAATAGATACTTGTGGTACACCATATAAAAAATCATGTGCCTCCGAGGTATAATCACCACAACTAACAAAGAATTTTCTACATGTTAAGTAAGATTGAAACCAATTTAAGACATTGCAACAGAGGTCCAGGCGATTTATAAGAATACTGTGATTTATAAGAATACTGTGTGTCAAATGCTGAACTCAAGTCTAAGAGAACAACAGCAACATTTATTTATATAGCACATTTTCGTACAAAAAGTAGCTCAAAGTGCTTTACATAATGAAGAGAAGAAAAATAAAAGACAAAATAAGAAATTAAAATAAGACAACATTAGTTAACATAGAAAGGAATAAGGTCCGATGGCCAGGGTGGACAGAAAAAACAAAAAAAAAACTCCAGAAGGCTGGAGAAAAAAATAAAATCTGTAGGGGTTCCAGGCCACGAGACCGCCCAGTCCCCTCTGGGCATTCTACCTAACATAAATGAAATAGTCCTCTTTGTAGTTCGGGTTTTTCACGGAGTCACTTGATGCTGATGGTCATACAGACTTCTGGCTTTTAATCCATCCATCATTGTTGGAACATCATGGTGCTTTGGGTAGATGGTGGTGGCACACGCCACCACCAACAGGACACCGGAAAAGGAAACAGAAGAGAGAGTAGGGGTTAGTACAGATTTTGAATGAACAGTTATTATAATGAATTGGAAATACAGAGTATCAGGATTAAATTACAGTGAAGTTATGAGAAGGCCATGTTAAAGTAATGTTTTTCAGTAGTTTTTTAAAGTGCTCCACTGTATTAGCCTGGCGAATTCCTACTGGCAGGCTATTCCAGATTTTAGGTGCATAACAGCAGAAGGCCGCCTCACCACTTCTTTTAAGTTTTGCTCTTGGAATTCTAAGGAGACACTCAGTTGAGGATCTGAGGTTACGATTTGGTATATAAGGTGTCAGACATTCCGATATATAAGCTGGGGCGAGATTATTTAAAGCTTTATAAACCATAAGCAGAATTTTAAAGTCAATTCTGAATGACACAGGTAACCAGTGTAGTGACATCAAAACTGGAGAAATGTGTTCGGATTTTCTTTTCCTGGTAAGGATTCTAGCAGCTGCATTCTGCACTAGTTGCAAACGATTGATGTCTTTTTTGGGTAGTCCTGAGAGGAGTGCGTTACAGTAATCTAGCCGACTGAAAACAAACGCATGAACTAATTTCTCTGCATCTTTCGATGATATAAGAGGTCTAACTTTTGCTATGTTTCTTAGGTGAAAAAATGCTGTCCTAGTGATCTGATTAATATGCGATTTAAAATTCAGATTACAATCAACGGTTACCCCTAAGCTTTTTACCTCCGATTTGACTTTTAATCCTAATGCATCCAGTTTATTTCTAATAGCCTCATTATATCCATTATTGCCAATCACTAAGATTTCGTTTTTTTCTTTATTTAATTTGAGAAAGTTACTATTCATCCATTCTGAGATACAAGTTAGACATTGTGTTAGCGAATCAAGAGATTTGGGGTTATCAGGTGCTATTGATAAATACAGCTGTGTGTCATCAGCATAGCTGTGGTAGCTCACGTTGTGCCCTGAGATAATCTGACCTAATGGAAGCATGTAGATTGAGAAGAGCAGTGGACCCAGGATAGAGCCTTGTGGAAC
Organism: Erpetoichthys calabaricus; assembly: GCF_900747795.2. Classification (NCBI taxonomy): domain Eukaryota; kingdom Metazoa; phylum Chordata; class Cladistia; order Polypteriformes; family Polypteridae; genus Erpetoichthys; species Erpetoichthys calabaricus. The sequence goes on from NC_041399.2 coordinate 38,800,347, forward strand.
ACCATATAGAATATCATATGCCTTTGAGTTATAATTACCACAACTAACAAAGAATTTTCTCCCTGCCAGGTAGGATTCAAACCAATTTAAGACACTGCCAGAGAGGCCCACCCATTGACTAAGGCGATTCTTAAGAATATTATGATCAATGGTGTCAAATGCGGCACTCAGATCTAAGAGGATGAGAACAGATAAATGGCCTCTGTCTGCATTTACCCGCAAGTCATTTACTACTTTAACGAGTGCAGTTTCTGTGCTGTGATTTGTTCTAACACCTGACTGAAATTTATCAAGAATAGCATGTTTATTGAGGTGCTCATTTAACTGCATAATGACTGCCTTCTCTAGAATTTTACTTAAGAAAGGCAGGTTAGAGATGGGTCTATAATTTTCAAGAGCAGAGGGATCGAGATTATTTTTCTTAAGTAGGGGTTTAACTACCGCAGTCTTAAGACAGTCTGGGAAGACCCCCGTATCTAATGACGAATTTACTATGTCAAGAGCATTATCAATAAGCACGCCCGATACTTCTTTGAAAAAATTTGTTGGTATTGGGTCAAGGGCACAGGTGGAGGGTTTCATTTGAGAAATTATTTTATGTAAATCAGGTAAATCTATCCTAGTGAAAGACTTTAATTTGTTTATTATGGGGTACTGGGGTTTAGGAGGATCCTTTGTGTTGGGGAGATATACTATGTTATTTCTAATATCATTAATTTTTTGATTGAAAAATACAGCGATAGCCTCACAGGTTTTACTGGAAGTACTTAGGAGGCATTCCTTTGAGTTACCTGGGTTTAACAGATGATCAATTGTTGAAAATAAGACTCTGGGATTACTAGCATTGTTATTTATAATCTTAGAGAAATAGCAGCGCCTCTCAAGACGGACTGTGTTATTGTATTCTGTTATTTTAACTTTTAATATTTCATAGTCAATAGTTAGTTTAGTTTTCCTCCATTTACGCTCAGCTCTACGGCATGTTCTCTTTAAATCAGACACTCTTTGGGTCTTCCATGGTATAACAATGCTAGAAGATTTTTTAACTGTCTTTTCAGGTGCAACTAAGTCAACAGCAGCCCTCACTTTAGTATTAAATCTTTCCACCTTACTATTTACATTCTCCTCGCTATTATAGTTGGCACTATAAACGGACTGATTGGTTAGAATGTTTGAAAGTTTTAAAGCTGCTGATGAGTCAAAGAAGCGTTTTTTAACAATATACTTCTCATGAGTGTTTTCTATCATTATTTCTATATTAAAGAGTAGAAGAAAATGGTCTGACAGACCAATATCAATGACCTGCTTTACATCAACTTTTAGTCCTTTAGTAATTACTAAGTCTAACGTATGACCTGCTTTATGTGTAGGCTGATTAACGAGCTGTCTCAAATCAAAAGAGTCCAGGAGGTTCATAAATTCTTTTACTTTTTGGTCACATTGATTATCTATATGAAAATTAAAGTCGCCGACTATTAAGAGTGTGTCATAGTTCGTAATTAAGATTGACATCAAGTCAGAGAATTCCTCAAAGAAAGACGCGTTGAATTTTGGAGGTCTATACACGGATAATACTAGAACGTGAGAATCTCCCTGAATAATAATGGCGAGATACTCAAAAGACTTGAATTTACCAAAACTGATATTTTTACATTTTAACCTGCTTGAGTAAATGTTTGCTAGTCCTCCACCTCTCTTTCCCTGGTGATCAGCACGAGTAAAACTGTAATCCGGAGGCGCAGATTCGATTAAAACAGCTGCGCCATCTGAGCTAAGCCACGTTTCACTTAGTGCAATAAAATCTATTTTTTTATCACTAATAAGATCGTTGATAAAAAACGTCTTGTTAGTTAAAGCTCTAATATTTAATAGTGCCATATTCAATGTTTCGGAGGAGCAGAGATGAATACTATGTGCGTTATTGATATATGGAACAGGAATTAAGTTATTTTTATTAGCGCCGCTATGCGTGTATTTTTTGTTTAATCTATGATCTGTTTTTATAGTTTTAATACATTGTTCATCTAAAGTAGTAACTTTAATTAAATTATTGGTGTTTATGCCGTATTGCCTAGATTTTCTATGTGCATTAAGATTGGTTATTACAGTATTTATGTTGTGCACTTTTATGGAAGATTTTATTAAACAATTATCATGACCAAGCACAGGAGTGGCATTTCGGAAGGGGTTAAAAGCAGAGATAGATAGTCAAGATAAACGAATTACCTTGGATATGTTTTCGGAGAGGACCCAGGCGCCGAAGCTATTCGGATGCAGGCCATCTCGCTTGAAAAAACGTGGTCTTTCCCAAAAGAGGTCCCAGTTGTTGATGAAGAAGAAGAACACATACAGATACACAGCCTCTCTGTCCCCAATAACCTGCAAGTCATTAACTACTTTAACCAGTATAGTTTCTATACTGTGATTTTTTCTAAAACCTACTGGAACTTGTCAAGAATAGAATGTTTATTCAAGTAAGCTTTTAGCTGCACAATGACTGCCTTTTCTATCGATTTCCTTAAAATTGTCAAAAACAGCAGTGTTGAGATTATTTTTTCTTGTTTGACAATTGAAGTTTTAAGATAATCAGAAGAGACCCCCAAATCTAATGATGATTTCGCTATATCAAGTACACTATCAATCAGCACAACAGAAACATCTTTGAAAAAGCCTGTTAGTATTGGGTCAAGGATGCAGGTAGAGGGTTTCAGCTGAGAAATGATTCTATGTAGTTTGGCTAGATCTTTTCTGGTAAAATAATTTAGCTGACTTACAATAGAATACTGGGGTTCAGTCAGATTAACTTTGGGGGGGTTGTACTATATTATTTCTAATGTCATTAATTTTGTGTTTAAAAAATGTAACGAAAACCTCACAAGTTTCATTAGTAGCTTTAAAGAGGAATTCAATTAATTGAGCTGGGTTTAGAAGGCAATCGATTGTTGAGAATAAAGCTCTTGGAATGCCAGCATTATCATTTATAATTTTAAAGAAATAGGACTGCCTGTTAAGGCAGACTACTTTGTTATTTTCAGTTATTTTAGCCTTCAATTTTTCAGAATGGACTATGAATTTAGTTTTTCTCCAGTTACGTTCAGCTCTCTGACATGTTCTCTTTAAATCAGACACTCTTTGGGTTTTCCATGGTATAATAGTGCTGGAGGATTTCTTAAATGTTTTTCAGGGGCGACTATGTCAGCTGCAGCTCTCACCTTAGCATAAACATTTTCCACCTTCCTATTAACATTGTTAGCGTTGTTGAGGTAAACACTATAAATTGACTGATTGTTTAAAATACTTCTTTCACTGTATTGTAAGGTAAAGTGACAATAAATTGTATTAAATTAAAAAAAAATTAAATTAACAACATAGTTAAAGCCTTCTTTTTTCTGAATGATGGGCATCTCTGTATGCCAAGAGAACTTTAGATCGTTGGCACTTTGGACTTCTCCCACCATAATTACTAAGCAGAGATGCACTCACTGTTGGTAAATTAAGAAAAGTAACCCTTAACTTTTGCTTTAACATATGGAAGTCTATTTCTTCTTAAACAAGAACTATAAAATGAAAATGTATCTCATAATTTTGATTTAATATAGCCACCCTTGACTTCAATCAAATTACGTCACATAGTTTTTCAAAATGAACTTTAAAACAAAAAGTTGAAGTTTTCAAGATACTCAGTTGTAAAACTGAAATAAAAAGTGGGCATTATGAGATACTAAATTGAAATTATGGAATAGTAAGTCATAATTTTGAGATAGTAAATTAGGGTTTTGATATTGTAAATCAAAATTATGATATTCTGAGTCATAACAATGAAATAGTAAATCGAAATTCGGAGATATTGTCAAAATGATGAGATAATAAAATGAAATTATGAAATTAAGAGATACTAAGTCAATATTTTACTAATTTGAAGTTATGAGATAATAAATCAAAACGATCAGATGCGGAATCAAAATTATGAGATATGTTTTGATTTTTCTGTTTTTTTGCTGAAATGGGTTTCCACATTAACTTTGCTTTAAAGTTGTCTAAAAAATTAAAAGCATGTTAAAATTAGATGTATAGTAATATTTCTTTTCGGTTTTTTTTTGATAGTAAAAAATGTTACTACATAGAGCACAATATTAAACCCACTTGCCTACAAGTCTTGTAAATAATTTTATGTACTGTATTCCAGTTTTTTTTTTTTTCTTCAACATAACACCCCATAAGTTTGAACCAAGAGTATATTTTTTCTGTTAATAATTAAACTCTATTAGCAACAAGGCCCTTCTTTGGCTGGGGAAAGTTGGCTTACACATTTGAGCTGCAAATGTCAGTCAGAAAAGGTCATTGTCATTTCACAGTTGGACATCTACACCATTTGTAGCAGGACTTTAATCAGAACACTTTTCTCCAGCTCTACCTGTATGTTCTGTATGGCAGACCTGAATTGTCCTTGGTACCAGGTGTAATTTCACATTTGACAGAAAAACATGACAACCATTTGAAATTAACAACATTCTCCTTTTTACTCTCTGGTTTACCTTATACCCCCAGGATAAAGAGTCAAACTCCAATTTCACAAATACCTATCATTTCACAAAAAGGCCTCAACATGTAACCCTTTTGTTCAATTCAAGTGGTGCATATACATAACAGAAGGATTGCAACTGTGTAAAGTAACAGTCAAACATATAACATAGTAACACAGTCCCATAGATTTTGAGGATGAGAATGCATAATTTTGGGCCATGGTGGGAACTCATGGGGTCAGCTTTATTTTTTTTTTGTAATGTTAGGCAGGACAACATTGCTAACCAAATCATGGCTGGGGAATAACCAGAAAGTAGATACTGTGTGATTCAACAGTTAATGGCAGCGGTACCTTTCAAGGACTTTGTTCCTTTTGTAGACAGCAGTGATACCTTTTGAACCATCAGCAAAGCCACATGTATGGGCCAAGTGGAAAGGTGATGTAAATGAAGAAGGACCAAAAAGAGTCCATCTTCTAATGTCAATTAGGCCTTCAAACTCTGAAGCTGCAATATTGACTGCCTTGAGCGAATTTGTTTGATCATATCTTTACTCCACTGCGGTGGGTTGGCACCCTGCCCAGGATTGGTTCCCTGCCTTGTGCCCTGTGTTGGCTGGGATTGGCTCCAGCAGACCCCCGTGACCCTGTGTTCAGATTCAGCAGGTTGGAAAATGGATGGATGGATGGATCTTTACTCCATTTTATCTTGGTCTGTAGTGACTTAGCACTTCACACTTCACCAGAGTCTATCTTGGAACAGGCTGATCTCAAGGCCTAGCATGAGGATTGTGGGTAAGACTCCAGTGGCTGCATGCTGTGAAGATTTCTACTGCAAATGTGTCTTATCTGTGAGTCTGATCAATCTGATGATTGTGTTTGATGTGCCATTTTAAAAAGAACAATTACACCTCACCAGTCCTCTATAAAACTACAACACTCTCTTATCCACTGAAGAACTTAACACATATCTTTCTAGTCTCAGACTATCCAAAATAGGTTTGGGTCAAGATTCTAATGGTAAGCAATGTTGGCAGGCACCTGCTCTACTGGGTCTGATGATTTAAGATTTACAGTATGTCAATGCTTATTTAATTATACTAATAATAATTTATTTTATTTATCAGGCACTTTACCTTTGTAGTAAACCTCAAAGTGCTACATAAAAAAAATGTAAACAAAGACACAACAAGATAAAAACAAAGATAAAACAATAATTAGAGGCAATTTTGCTAATATGCTTTCCTAAATAGGAAAGTCTTTTAACTGTTTTTTAAAACAGCCCACAATCTGCTGGGTTCTCAGGTTCTCTGGTAGGGCATTCCAGAGCCGTGGAGCAGCAACTGCAAAGGCTTGGTCACCCATTCTATGAAGTTTGGTCGTAGGGGGGCAAAGGCGATAGGTATTTGGAAGACGAAGGTTTCTTGTAGTGGATTGTAATCTAAGGAGTTCCTTAAAGTATTGTGGAGCATTTCCATGGATACACTGGTGAGTAAACAAACAGAGTTTGTATTCAATATGGAGGTGAATAGAGAGCCAATGAAGTGACTGAAGGATTGGTGGAATATGTTCATATTTCCACACCCTCATTAGGATCCTTGCAGCACTATTTTGGATTTGTTGGAGCTTTTGAAGGCTCTTGCTGGGGATCCCGATGAGAAGTGCATTACAATAGTCCAGTCTGGAGGAGACAAAGGCATGAACCATCTTTTCAGCATCACAAAGGGAAAGGCAGGGATGGAGTTTGGCTATGTTTCAAAGATGAAGGAATGCAATTTTACAGAGGTGGTGGACATGTATATCAAATGACAAATGGGAGTCTAATTTAACAGGAAATCTCGCTCATAATAACCCATAAATTGCTTACTGCATGATTTGTGAGCATATATCTGATGGAACGTTACCTCTTAATGAACAATCTATTGTGATAGTTTACACAGCAGTACTGATATGCAGTCTTACTCGTACAGTACATACAGTCTTACTCATTACTCTGACACTAATTAAAGGGAATTTAAACCAAATTCAAAAAGAGAAAGATTATTTTGGAGTGGTATCAAAACTGAATTGCTTATTCGTCTTTGGCTTTTGATGGGACACACTTCCTGTTTTGCTAAACATTTTTTTTTTCAAAGAGAACAAGTACAAAAGTACTTAAAGGTAGACAATTAGTAAGTGAGAGAAAGATCGGTTGTCATTGATGTTTGAAAGAGGATTTTGTGTGCTTGGTGTGTTTCTCCTGTTGTTTTGATACCTTAGTCCCATTTGTCTTTTTGGTAAGTACTCTGCTTTGATCAAATTTTTATCTGTTGTGGCCACAAAGGAAACATTTGTGTATTATAGCCAAGCAAGCATGCATAACCTAGTGTATTAAAACTGCTTTCATCTCATCAAGTTTAATGACAAGTGTTTATGGCATACTTCAAATGAGATGTCACTTAGTCCATCTATCAATATTCACTATGCACGCCTTAATGCAACACTTTACAGTGCATATATAAATACAAATCAAAGCAAACAACATAACAAAATATGAGCTAATTCAGGTACATGATAAATCATAAGGAAAAATGCTGTACAACAGTAAAAATGAACTCAATATGCAAACAGTACATTAACAGGTATGAGTGGCTAAACAGCAAACTCGAACCTGCATCAAAAATAAACATAAAAACTCTCAAAGAAGCAAACTGAGCAAAGGCAGTCAGTCTTAAATGCAACATAGAAAATGTGACTTTAGAAGCAATTTAAACATCAAAACTAATACATTTTCACAGACAAAGATGCAGTAAGGATAGAGTAGAAACCACAAATGATCATTCATTGCAAGCTAAATAAATAGGATTGTTGTGACCATGAGGGCATAAGGCCTTCAAATAACCGCCATAGCAGGCCAAGAACTCCACTGGTCTGTCCAATCTAGACTCACTCCTGAGGCAGTGGCCTACCATGGCCAGAAATGGGAAACTGTCTTTAAAGTTTAAAAATGCCTTTAACTGATCTATAATATCTTTAGGGTCTCCAAAGAGAAAGGAGACCATAAAAAACCTTTGGCTCAAAGAGACAAACTGAACAAAGGAATCTTTATAAATGAAAGTTTATTACTATGGGGGAAGTTTACGAGTTGGCCATGTGGCACTACAATCATATGAAAAAGTTTGGGAACCCCTCTTAATTCTTTGGATTTTTGTTTATCATTGGCTGAGCTTTCAAAGTAGCAACTTACTTTTAATATACGACATGCCTTATGGAAACAATAGTATTTCAGCAGTGACATTAAGTTTATTGGATTAACAGAAAATATGCAATATGCATCATAACCAAATTAGACAGGTGCATAAATTAGGGCACCCCAACATAGATTACATCAATACTTAGTCGAGCCTTCTTTTGCAAATATAACAGCCTCTAGACGCCTCCTATAGCCTTTGATGAGTGTCTGGATTCTGGATGGAGGTATTTTTGACCATTCTTCCATACAAAATCTCTCCAGTTCAGTTAAATTTGATGGCCACGAGCATGGACAGCCTGCTTCAAATCATCCCATAGATTTTCGATGATATTCAAGTCAGGGGACTGTGATGGCCATTCCAGAACATTGTGCTTCTCCCTCTGCATGAATGCCTTTGTAGATTTCGAACTGTGTTTTAGGTCATTGTCTTGTTGGAATATCCAACCCCTGTGTAACTTCAATTTTGTGACTGGTGCTTGAACATTATCCTGAAGAATTTGTTGATATTGGGTTGAATTCATTCGACCCTCGACTTTAACAAGGGCCCCAGTCCTTAAACAAGCCACACAGCCCCACAGCATGATGGAAACTCCACCAAATTTGACAGTAGGTAGCAGGTGTTTTTCTTGGAATGCAGTGTTCTTCTTCCTCCATGCAAAGTGCTTTTTGTTATGAGCAAATAACTCAATTTTTGTCTCATCAGTCCAAAGCACCTTGTTCCAAAATTAATGTGGCTTGTCTAAATGAGCATTTGCATACAACAAGTGACTCTATTTGTGGTGTGAGGGCAGAAAGGGCTTCTTTCTCATCACCCTGCCATACAGATATTTTTTGTACAAATTGCGCTGAATTGTAGAACGATGTACAGATACACCATATGCAGCAAGATGTTCTTGCAGGTCTTTGGAGGTGATCTGTGGGTTGTCTGTAACCATTCTCACAATCCTGCACATATGCCGCTCCTGTATTTTTCTTGGCCCGCCAGACATGCTGGGTTTAACAGCAACTGTGTCTGTGGCCTTACATTTCCTGATTACATTCCCTACAGTTGAAACTGACAGTTTAAATTTTGACAGTTTAAATAACCTGTTTATACACGGGTAAATGGTGCAGTATTAGCACAGCAGCCCTGCAGTATAAGAAATTCTGTAGTTTCGCATCCCGAGTGCTCCCTACTACCAGGAGTTTACACATGAGTCCCATCTGGGTTTATTCGGTTTACCTTGCCATGGGCTGTTGCCCATTGTTTGTTGAGGTAGGCTCCAGCTGCTGTGTTTAAGCGAGTTTAGAAAATGGACAAATGCATCAACAAATCCTTCCTGTCCTTCCTCTTTTGCATCACTTGTCCTTTAAAAAGACAGGGTAACATTATGCCCAATTTCAAATATAGATTAATTAGCTGTTTCAGATTTAGCTTGTATATTTTGTATTCAATATTTTCCTCTTTTATGCATTTAACAGCTGCCCCTGTCAGTAAAACATATCCTCAGTAGTCAGTCTGAATTACTGAATCGGTAGTGCAGGTGTGCCAAGTGCTTATGCCTGTCTGTACATGGCATGGCAGTCTAAGCAGATCTCCATCAGATCTGGCACATAACCCCTGTAATAAAATATTTAAAAAACAAAAGTGTGTTATCTGTTTCTTTAATGATGCAAATAAATAACTAATTGGAAAAAAAATGTAACTAAGTCCTAAAACACATCACACTATTCAGCCATGCATACATTTTCTAACTTGGTAAAAAATAAGAAAGTGTTTATTTTGCCACAATTATAATAAGTAGTCAACCTTAAAAAAGCAAGGTTTTCTGCAATTTAATTAACATTAATGGTATTTATGTACTATTTTGTAATCTTGAAATTTTAAATTTGTCAATGTAATGTGAGACTTGCCTCATAATCTTAACTTTTCACGACAAACAATTTACAGTATATGACATGGAATGTGATGTAAATATGTCACAGTACAGCGGTGACTCCAAGCCTAAACATCAAACTCTGCACATGTTTATTACAAAAATAATAAAGTAACAAGAAATGCTCAAATGAACAGAAAAAAGACATTGCCTAAAAAGGCAATCTACAGCAAACAAGTTCTGATGCAGAAACTCTAAGAGTCATCCAAGAAACAGCAAAAATAATAAATGAAACAATTGCAAAAGAGGACAGTACTTATGATACACAATTACAGTGCGTAACTCCTGAGCTTCCTCTGCTCTGACCTCAATATCCAGAGGGGGGGGCTCTGAGGTGGTGACATCAGAGTGGCCCCACCTCTTGGGGTACCACTCACAAAATACAAGGCACATAAGAGAAGATCAATTCATACAGAGAAACATTATATTCTGCTCAAAAAAATTAAAGGAACACTTTTTAATCAGAGTATAGCATCAAGTCATTGAAACTTTTGGGCTATCAATCTGGTCAGTTAAGTAGCAGAGGGGGTTGTTAATCAGTTTCAGCTGTTTTACTGTTAATGAATTTAACAACAGGTGCACTAGAGGGCAACAGTTAGGGAATCCATTCCCGGACGGGTTTATCCATTCCCGGGAATTCGGGAATCCCGTATTTCATTCCCGGGAATCCCAGGCTCCCAGGCATCTCACATGTGAACGGTTTTAGAACGACCAACACTTATTTTTAATAAAACTACTGCAATACGTTGACACAAATAAAAGACCAACCTTATCTACAAGCAGTTCATGCTGTCATAGAAGTAAGTCTTTAGTTTACGGTAATAAGAACATAGAAAGCACAATGTCCTCACAGGTGGCACAGTGATAGAGCTGCTGCTTTGCAGTAAGAAGATTGTGGGTTCGCTTCCTGGTTCCTCCCTGTGTGGATAGCGCTTTGAGTACTTAGAAAACAGCTATATAAATGTAATTTATTATTATTAACGTGTCCAGCGTGCAGTCGTCCAAGAACGCACCTTCGTGCAGAAGTACGTCAGCCACTAAGAAAGCACGCTCTGCCTCCACTGAAGTAGGCGGCACAATCATCAGATACTGATACACTTGTTCTAAACAATACCCACGCTTGCTGTTGCGCTGAAACACCGCCATTTCAGCTTTTACTGATGCATCCAGTTTCTTGTCATCCTTCTGTGATGGCAAGTTTCTTGGCACAGATAATGTGGATGCAACAGACTGACGCATTGCAATTTCAAGTTGCTGTTCAAAGTTGTTGTTGAAGTGCAAGCTGCAGCAATGGTGCCACCTTAATTATTTTCAGCTATAACTCTGTTATTTCTTGATCGATTTTTACACTTTTACACGCTATATATGTGAGCTTGGCCGCTCCCGTTTTCCCGGGAATTACAGCAGTTTCATTCCCAGGAATGCGGGAATGAAAAATGTCCGGGAATGGATTCCCTAGGAACAGTGTGACGACCCCCAAAACAGGAATGCTTTAATAGGCGGAGGCCACTGACATTTTTCCCTCCTCATCTTTTCTGACTGTTTTTTCATTAGTTTTGCATTTGGCTACTTTCAATGTCACTACTGGTAGAATGAGGTGATACCTGTACCCTACAGAGGTTGCACAGGTAGTCCAGCGTCTCCAGGATTACATATAAGTATGTGTCATTGCCAGAAGGTTTGCTGTGTCGTCCAACACAGTCTCAAGGGCATGGAGGAGATTCCAGGAGACAAGCAGTTACTCTAGGAGAGCTGGACAGGGCCGTAGAAAGTCCTTAACCCATCAGCAGGATCCACCAGTATCTGCTCCTTTGGGCAAGGAGGAACAGGATGAGCACTGCCAAAGCCCTACAAAATGACCTCCAGCAGCCCACTGGTGTGAATATCTGACCAAACAATCAGAAACAGACTTCATGAGGGTGGCCTGAGGGCCTGATGTCCTCTAGTGGGGCCCTGTGCTCACTGCCCGGCACTGTGGAGCTCGATTGGCATTTGCCACAGAACTCCAGAATTGGCAGGTCCACCACTGGCACACTGTTCTTTTCACAAATGAGAGCAGGTTCACCCTGAGCACATGTGACAGACGTGAAACGGTCTGGAGAAGCCATGGAGAACATTATGCTGTCTGTAACATCATTCAGCATGACCGGTTTGGTGGTGGGTCAGTAATGGTCTGGGGAGGCATATCCATGGAGGGATGCACAGACCTCTACATGCTAGACAATGACACCTTGACTGCCATTAGGGATTGGGATGAAATCTTTGGACCCACTGTCAGACCCTATGCTGGTACAGTGGGTCCTAGGTTCCTCCTGGCGCACGACAAATCCCGGCCTCATATGGCGAGAGTATGCAGGCAGTTCCTGGAGGATGAAGGAATTGATACCACTGACTGGCTCCCATGCTCACTTGCAATGAAATTTTGGCAAAATGGACCAGCCTGCTGCATCATTTTTTCATTTTGATTTTCGGGGTGTCTTTGAATTCAGCCCTCTGTAGGTTGATAATTTTCATTTCCACCAAATGATGTGGCATCCTTTCGTTCCTAGCACATTACCCAGTCCATATCAGTATAGACATCCAGCAGGATTTTTTTCCCATTGAAATCTGATGTGTTTTCAAAGTGTTCAATTAATTTTTTTGAGTAGTTTATTTATAAATTAATTAATCAAAGAAATATATTATTTTACAGTGAAGAAAGCAAGAAACAGGTATAATGAATCATGGAAATAACAAGTAAAATGTTAAAGTAAAATATACCAAAAACATAACTTAGGCCAGTACAATAACATTGGCTGAACCATAACAGTAATGGAGAACATGCCCGATGTCAAGAGAACTTGCATGTTTGGTAGGCTGATATAAGAAAAGTCATGATAAAAGACAGGTTGGAATGTTAAAGCTTGTAGCAAAGACAAACAAACAAATAAATAAATAAATAAATAAATAAATAAGGACACGCCTAATGTAATGTAAACTTGAAATATTAACAGAGGTAATGGTAAAAAATATGCATTTATAAAGACAATACGTGATTTTTCACAGATTTAGCAATGTGAATTTATTAGAAGTAAAGTATTCTTTCCAAATAAAAAAATAAACCTTTTTCCTTTCCCTTCTTTGTAACCATTTTCTGCCACTTAATTTTAAGCATGGTGTCACAGTAGGCTACTTTTCAAGTTTGATTTGTACTATTTTTTAAAAAATAAAGCAAACATAGTGGTACATTGTTTGTGCAAGTTCCTCCAAGGACACACATTTGATTCCCAGGCTTTGCACTCTCTGTTGAATTTGCACAGGTTTTTTTTTCCCAGTTATAAAAGCAGGTAAGGCTAATTTGTGACTCTGCTTAGTTATGGGATTGCTGAGGTTGTATTCTCTGTGACTAACAGAACTGCCATCCAGAATTTGTTCTTGATTTGATCTGATGTAGCTGGCTTTTTTCAACACTATACTGGATAAGATGACTAAATACGTGGAATTTCATAAAATGCACATACAATTTGAACAGAATGTGATTTAGTAAACATAATGAAAATGTATTTGAACCTAAAATAATAAAAAGTAATAAATTACAGACTATAGACCATTATTGCTACCTATACTTTCAAAGTTAGTGAAATTTTTGTTCCACAGTTACAACGATGAATAAATAAATCCAGTAAATAGAAAGAGATACATAAATGAATAAATAAATTAATTAATTTTTCTTCTTTCGGCTGCTCCAGTTAGGGGTCGCCACAGCGGACCATCTTCTTCCATATCTTTCTGTCCTCTTCATCTTGTTCTGTTACACCCATCACCTGCATGTCCTCTCTCACCACATCCATAAACCTTCACTTAGGCCTTCCTCTTTTCCTCTTCCCTTCCCTTATCCTTAGCATCCTTCTCCCTATATACCCAGCATCTCTCCTCTGCACATGTTCAAACCAATGCAATCTCGCCTCTCTGACTTTGTCTCCCAACCGTCCAACCTGAGCTGACCCTCTAATGTACTCATTTCTAATTCTGTCCATCCTAGTCACACCCAATGCAAATCTTAGCATCTTTAACTCTGATACCTCCAGCTCTGTCTCCTGCTTTCTGGTCAGTGCCACCATCTCCAACCCATACAACATAGCTGGTCTCATTACCATCCTGTTGACCTTCCCTTTCACTCTGCTGATACCCGTCTGTCACAAATTACTCCTGACACTCTTCTCCACCCATTCCACCCTGCCTGCACTCTCTTTTTCACCTCTCTTCCACAATCCCCATTACTCTGTACTGTTGATCCCAAAGTATTTAAACTCATCCACCTTCGCCAACTCTACTCCCTGCATCCTCACCATTCCACTGACCTCCCTCTCGTTTACACACATGTATTCTGTCTTGTTCCTACTGACCTTCATTCCTCTCCCCTCTAAAGCATATCTCCAACTCTCCAGAGTCTCCTCAACCTGCTCCCTACTATCGCTACAGATCACAATGTCATCAGCAAAAATAAATTAAATAATAAATCCAGTAAATAAGAGTTTTAAAAAAATTGGAATAAAATAGTATTCTTGAAAGATCCTAAAGTACAGTTTTTACATGATTATTCTCTGTGTTTGTATGTGTTAGTCAAGAAGATGATGGGCTTGTAAGTAAAATAAAGAGGGATACAAAAAGCAGGCAGAAGTGCTTTAAATGCAACCAAAACCAACAGACAGGCATAAGGAGGTGTCAAAACACTAAGAATCAGTGACTGATAAAACAGAACAAGTTATGGGTTGAAGTCTGAAACTGCTCCTTTCTATTTACATTTTCAAGAACTGCATTTTCACCAGTTGGTCCTTCTTGTATATAAACCAAATACAGACAGCTTGAACCTTAAATAAGATGGCTTGTTCGGATTCTGCGCTATGCAGCATTACCTCCAGATTAAAAATAAAACTGTGCTTTTTGCCCTTAATGATCAGTCTGAGTGTAAAGAAGAAAGTAGCAGCTACTGTGTAGTTTAGCAACTTTAGTAAACAGCAAAGAAAACTGGGACATGGCTAAATATTTGGCAGGAAGATTAGGCTTTAAAGAAGATACAGTAGATGTTCTCTGTAATATGACTGGAGAATGGAATAATGTGAACCAAACAAATTCTGAGCTTTTTGTTTTTATTGTTTGACAGTTAGGGAACAAAAAATTTTAAATTCAGTATTTTAGACAATGAGTAAATTAAAGTTAAATGAATCACTGGGTGCTGTTCTTTGAATTTTGTCTAACACTATTATAATAAGTCCAAAAGCAAAACCACACACAATATACAAAATGAGACTTGACTAATGCATTATATACTGCAGTTTTATATGGCATCACATAACCATAGTTTTGTCTTATAATTTTGCACCAGTGGAAATTTATAATCTACTTAGTGTCTACTTCACTTTAAATGTATTTTAACAAGAGTTAAATAAGAGTTTTGAAATGACCAGGCATATTACTGAGTAGTAATTACAGTGTTGTAGAAAAATATCTGAAAATATAAACGGTTTCTTTTTTTAAAATTTTATTGTAATCAATCCATACAAATAGATCAATTTTTACAAAAAAAATAGGATTGAAAACAAATCAACCCCCACCCCTGAACATGGCCAACAGACTAAAATTTAAAAATAGTAAAAATAAATAAATTGAAGTCTTTAGTAGGTGGATACAGATAAATGGAGAAAAAAAAGAAATGGGGAGAGAATCTACTTCCTCAGTGCTTTAAGAGCTTATTCTAAAATATTATTGATTAGATCCTGCCAGGTTTTGAAAAAGTTCTGCACAGATCCTCTATGTGAAAATCTGATTTTTTCCAATTTCAAATAATATAAAACATCAGTTACCCACTGACTTAAAAGAAGAGAGTTAGGATTCTTCCAGTTCAGCAAAAAAAGTCTGCGTGCCAATAGTGTAGTAAAGGCAATCACAGTTTGTTTGTCCTTCTTCACTTTAAGCCCATCTGGAAGAACACCAAACACAGTTGTTAGTGGATTAGGAGGAATTGTGACACCAAGGCTGTCTGAAAGGCACTTAAAAATTTTTGTCCAGAATGATGTTAATTTGGTGCAGGCCCAAATCATGTGACCCAGTGAGGCTGGAGCTTGATTGCAGCGTTCACAGGTTGGATCTTGCCCTGGAAACATTTTGGACAATTTCAAGCGAGACAGATGTGCTCGATATATAATTTTGAGCTGAATAATTGTATGCTTTACACATATGGAGTTCGAATGAATTCTCTGCATTGCTACCTTCCACTCCTTTTCTGATATGTTGAGTGAGAGATCCTTTTCCCATTGTCCTCTTGGATCTTTGAAAGGAAGGGACTGTAAAATATTTTTTTATATTGCAGAAATGCTGTCTTAGTCCTCGAGACTGGGCAATATTTTTTCCAGCATAGAGGAAGGTGGGGGATGGGGAAAATCGGGCAGGTTCTGTTTGACAAAGTTTCTAATTTGAAGATAGTGAAAGAAATGTGTTGCTGGAAAATTAAGTTTGGAATTTAATTGTTCATAGGATGCAAAGATGTTGTCTATATAAAGATCTCTAAGCAATTTAATCCCAAATGTTTTCCAGATACAGTTGATTCCTGTTAATCGGACCACATCGGGATGCGATCATTTTGGTCCTAATAACCGGCTGGTCCGATTACATGAACATGCCCTATACATGTGCAACCAAGACGGGACATGCTATAAGTAACATATTAAAATGTCATTTTGACTTTTATTGTGCTGCACATGCGTATGGTGAATGTACAAACAAGAACTACGTACATGTACATGTACGGTTGCTTACAACTTTGTTTATTGAAAAAGAAATCTACAAATTCTTCAAAACGATCTACACGACACTCAGCATGCGAAGCACAATAAAAAAGGTTACATTACCAAATTCCAGTCAACGTTTGAAGAACTTGTCTAGTGTGATCTGACGCATTCTGTTGACGCACTGCACTTGACCTTTTATAAAATCATAAATTCTCCTGGGGAGCCCAGGGATCCTCCCGATGTCGCTGACCCACTTTCCATCCGCTTTCCGCGAGCGACTTGTGGCTTCTTTTTCTTATTCTCTGTCACGTTGTTTGGTCTGATTAAACGGAATTTTGGTCCAAATAAGCGAACAATATTAGGCTTATGTTATATGATCTGTTTTGGTTCTTTAGGATTCGGTCCGAATAAGCGGCTGGTCCGATTAATCAGTGGTCCAATTAACTGGAATCGACTGTATTAAAAACTGCATATTTTTGCGAGGGTTGAAAAAGGTGCTTCTCATGCAGAGGTGCCACATATAAAAGATTCTCTATCTTAAAATGCTTTCTACATTGGTTCCATATTCTGAATGAGTAAAGCACAATTGGGTTATTAGTATATTGGCGATAATTTGCATTTACTGCGGCACAAAGCAGGGAATATAGAGAAGTACTGCAAGATTTTATTTCTATTGCGGACCAAGCCTGTGTATGTTCATCTATTTGTGTCCAGCTTTTTATAGCTTGTGTGTTTGCTGCCTAGTAGTAAAACTGAAAGTTAGGTAGAGCCATGCCACCTTCAGTCTTAGGTCTTTGTAGAGTCGCTCTTTGCATACTTGGATGTTTTAGTTTCCAAATAAATGAGGTTATGGTTGAATCTAATTGCTTAAAGAATGATTTATTGATGTATATTGGAATGTTTTGAAATAAAAAGAGAAGCTTAGGAAGGATATTCATCTTAACAACATTAATTCTTCCTGTTGAGATGGAGGGTTGACCATCTATGCAAGTCTTGCTTAATTTTTTCCATACAGATGGCAAAATTTTGTTAATAAAGAGATTTATGTTTACTTGTGATATTTACTCCTAGGTATTTAAACTGATCTGCAATAATAAAAGGGAAGGTGTCCAATCTAATATTATATGCTTGAGAATTCATTGGAAAGAGTACACTTTTATTCAAATTAATTCTGAGACCAGAGATCTTTTGAAATTCTGTAAGTGCTGTTAAGACTGCAGGCACAGTATTTTGTGGGTCTGATATATACAAAACCATATCATCTGCGTATAGAGAAATTTTCTGTTCCAGTCCTTCTCTGATAATCCCCTCTATCTGATAAGCATTTCGACAGTGAACCGCCAGAGGTTCAATGGCAATTGCAAATAGCAGTGGTGACAAGGGGCATCCTTGTCTGGTACCACATTCTAGTTTAAAGTAGTCTGAGCAAATGTTGTTAATACAAACAGAAGCTTCTGGATTGGTATACAGTAGTTTGATCCATGCACAAATATTCGGGCCAAACCCAAATTTCTGTAATGTAGTGAAAATGTAGTTCCATTCAATCCTATCAAATGCTTTTTCTGCATCCAACAATAATAATATCTCCGGGGTGTTTGTCTTTGCAGGTGAATATATTACATTAAACAGGCGTCGGAGATTGGAAGCTAAGTGTCGGCCTTTAGTAAATCCAGTTTGATCTTGTGATATTACCAAAGGCAGCACTTTCTCCATCCTTCTAGCTGGGACTTTGGAAAGTATCTTAACATCATTATTCAGAAGTGAAATTGGTCTGTATGATGCACATTGCAATAAGTCCTTGTTTTGTTTGGGAAAGAGGGTGATTAATGCTTGGCGAAAAGTTTGAGGTAGAATTTGATTGTCTCTAGCTTCTGTAAATGTTGCTAATAAGAGGGGAGCTAGCTGAGTAGAAGATTTCCTATAAAATTCAACAAGGTAGCCATCAGGGCCTGCTGCTTTCCTGCTCTGAAGTGACTTTATAGCATCTAGTAATTCTGATAGCGCCAGAGGTTTATCCAATTCCTCTGCAATAAAAGTATCTATTTATGGTATTTGTAATGTATCCAGAAATGCATTAGACTGTGTGTTGTCTTCTTTGAACTCAGTAGAATATAAGGATTTATAGTAGTCTCTAAATGTGTGCATTATATTTTTATGGTCAATGATTTTATCTCTGTTCGTGTTGGTGATTACTGGGATTGTATTGCGAACTTCTTGCTTGTGGATTTGTTGAGCTAAGAGCTTATTAGCTTTCTCTCCGTGTTCATAGTAATGATGTCTTGATTTAAAAATGAGTTGTTAAGTTTCTTTGGTTGTTAAGAGGTTGAACTCTGAATGCAGAGCCTACCTTTTCCTATGAAGATCCTCTCTTGGACACTTGGCATGTTCTTGATCTATTCTAGTAATTTTGCTGGTTAGCTCTGATACCTTCTTGGTTTCTAATTTTTTTTTATGTGGGAAAGATATGAAATAATCTGTTCTCTTAAGAAGGCCTTTAGAGTTTCCCAGAGTATTCCTGCAGAGACCTCTAAGGATATATTTGTCTCTAGGAAGAAACTGATTTGTTTTGATATAAATTCTGTACAGTTCTCATTTGCTAATAGAAGTGGGTTAAGATGCCAACTGCGAGATGAGTATATAGGGCATAATGATTTCAGCTCCAAGATCAGAGGGGCATGGTCAGAAATAACAATAGTGTCGTACTTGCAAGATTTAATAGCAGGCAAGAAATTTTTAACTATAAAGAAATAATCAATTTTTGAGTAGCAATGATGCACTTGTGAGTAGAAGGAATATGTTTTTGAGTTTGGGTTTAGAAACCTCCAGGGGTCTGATAAGTTGTGGTCAATTAAAAACTATGTAATTGTCTTTGCAGTGTTAGATGTCATCCCCCCTGTGACAGGAGACCTACCTAAGAGTGGATTTAAAACACAATTAAACTCCCCAGCCATTATAATTTTATGAGTGTTCACATTTTGAATAGATGTCAATACATTTTGCATGAATTCCCTATCATCGACATTGGGTGCATAAACATTTACCAAAATCATTTTTTAGTTAAATAAGTTGCCCATGACAATCACATATCTCCCTTCAGGATCTGGTGCTACAAATGAGACTGTTCTGTGTATAACAATTCCCACACGTCTAGTTTTCTCTGTAAAGCTGGAATGGAACATTTGACCAGTCCAGTCTTTTTGCAGCCGGAACTGATCTTTGCTTAATAAGTGGGTCTTCTGTAAAAATACTATTTTTGCATTTTAACCTGTTAGGTGAGAGAATACTTTCTTTCTCTTTAATTCGTGATTCAGGCCTCTAACATTCCAGCTCACAAAGTTAACTGTCCCATCATGGAGACATTGATTCTGAATTTTTGATGTCATTTTGTAGACTTAAGTGGAAGTGAGACAACTTTAAACTTAACTTCCAATTTTCCCACAAGTTTTTGCCATGCAGCCTATTGTGACATTGGAAGTTATAATTATAAGGATTAAAAGGACAGATTAGATATAGCTTTCTCTCTTTCTCTCCCCCCTTATCCCTCCACCCCCCATTTTGCCTCCCCACGTGAGGCTGGACCCCACTTCACAAAGTCCCAGTCCTCTGACATACCTAGAGACTGAGCACGTCCAAAACAAAACAAGCCCCCCAGCAGCGGCATTTGAGGATTAAAAAGTAGCGATATCTATTGCTGATAAAGTCTAAATACTATAAGCATAAAATATAATCATCAACAGTCTTGAAATATTAAGACAGTAAACCCAGGGAATGGTGTTAAAAAGTTGCCCTTGATAAGCATATTAAACCCTAATGCAATAATAACAATAACAATAAATCAAGGGTATGATGTTAAACAGTCTCCTTTAGAATAGTTAAAAACCAAAAAAAAAAAAAAAGAACTACTTTAATTTCTTCCACACATACACGTGTAATTGTAATTAAAACATAAACAAAAAGTGGCTGAGAATAAAAAGGATGTATAATTATGGTACCCATATCATTGCAAGCAGATCAGACAGCAGGTAATATCTTCTTACCTTACCATGACAGGATGCGACTTACTACCGTATTTCAAAAAAGCGTCTGCTTCCTCCTTGGAGGAAAAGATGTGATATTTGTCTTGAATATCCAGTTTCAGTTTGGCAGGATACAAGAGGCTGCATCTGATATCGGCTTTCCGTAGCTGCTGTTTAATGTTGTAAAAAGCTGCAATTTAGCAGCTGTTGAGGGTGAGAAATCCAGGAAAATATGAATGTGAATATCATCCAATATGTGGATCCAACCTGCGAACGCTGCAACCAAGCCCCTGCCTCACTGGGTCACATGTTTTGGGTCTGCACTAAACTAACATCATTTTGGACAAAAATTTTTAAGTGCCTCTCAAACAGCCTTGGTATCACAATCCCTCCTAACCCATTAACAGCTGTGTTCGGTGTTCTTCCAGATGGACTTGAAGTAGAGAAGGACAAGCAAACTGTGATTGCATTCACTACACTTTTGGCACACAGACTTATATTGTTAAATTGGAAGAATCCTAATTCTCCTCTTATAAGTCAGTGGGAAACCGATGTTTTATATTATTTGAAACTGGAAAAAATCAAATTTTCAGTTAGAGGATCTGTACAACATTTTTTCAGAACATGGCAGGATTTAATCAATATTATTTTAGAATAAGAGAAATAACTATTATTGCATTTAACTCCCTTCTCTATCTCTTATTTACATAGATATTTACTTCTCCCTTTCTTTTGTTTAATGTTGCCTTATTAAAAAGCCTAAAGCAATTTTCCTTTAGCTAAGCTCTCCTTCTCAGGGGTGGGGTTTGATTAGTCTTCAAATTTGTTGGGTTATAAATTGATCTGTTTGTATGGAATGATTACAATGAAAATTAATAAAATAAAAATATCAAAAAAAAAAAAAAACCATAAACAAAAAGTGGCTGAGAATAAAAAGGATGTATAATTATGGTACCCATATCATTGCAAGCAGATCAGACGGCAGGTAATATCTTCTTACCTTACCATAACAGGATGCGACTTACTACCGTATTTCAAAAAAGTGTCTGCTTCCTCCTTGGAGGAAAAGATGTGATATTTGACTTGAATATCCACTTTCAGTTTGGCAGGATACAAGAGGCTGCATCTGATATCGGCTTTCCGTAGCCGCTGTTTAATGTTGTAAAAAGCTGAAATTTAGCAGCTGTTGAGGGTGAGAAATCCAGGAAAATATGAATGTGAATATTTTCAAATATAATCTCGTTTGTGTCTGAGAAGTGTCATTACATTAAGGTTAAATTGTAATCTCTTGAAGCAGACAATTAAGGTCCAAGGTTTAGAGGTATGTGATCCACGTATACGATAAGCTGCCTCTATCTCGGTATCTGATTTAAAGTCCTCTCCAATTATTTTTGAAAATAGTTCAGCTACAAATTTCACTGGGTTTGGACTTTCACGATTCTCAGGTAGACCTTCAATTCTAATCTTATTCCTTCTGCCTCCATCTTCCAGAGCCGCAAGTCTGTCTCTGAGTTTTTTGCATTCGGAATTCGCAGCTGTAGCTTTTCCATCGGCGTTAGATGCCAATTGTTCTGCTGTTTCAATTCGAGCCGTGAATGTCTGCTTAACGTCTTCCAGTTGATCGGCAAGTTCTGTCAGTTTAGACGCATTTTTCTGAATGTGTTCCTCAGTTTTTCTCAGTATATCTTTAAAGACTGCATCAAAATGATTACATATACATTTTTCCAAGTCTTAATATTCCTGCCGCATCTCTTGCAGCTCCAGCCGCAGCTTCTTGTTTGTCTTGAGCAAGCCATTTATTTCTTTCTTCATATTTTTCTGAGTGTCTTTCTTGAGCTCACTTATGGCCATGGCCGTGACCAATGTTGCGATCATTTCCTTCAGTTCAGACAAATCTTTTTGTCTTTCGTGCTCCGCGGGTGAAGTGGCAACCCCCATTACAGCCAATGCTTCGGGCTCACGAGGAGTAGATGAATGCGCGGACTGCAAGACCATATCTAGTTTCAAGAGATCTTCTGGAATCAGAAAGCTATCGTGACCTGCATCACTTGCACCTTCGCTTCCATTTTCACTCTCGAATGGAGATGATGCAGTGGAACGGGGTCCTGGGAAGTCTGTGCTTTCACCTGCCTGTTCCAGGTCAGTCTCTGAAAGGCCGTACCTTGTACTTGCATTTGGGCCTGACTCCTTTCTAGACTTGGGTGTAGTTTTAGGTTTCTTTTCCCTTTCTTTCTGACCCCCTTTCTTGTTACTCATGTTTATATACTGTAGTAGAAACTCATTTGGTTAGGTAAATACAGGATACCTCGGGATGATAAGAAATAAGAGAAAAAATAAAGCCGCTGCAACGGAGCTCCGCTTCAGACTTCCATCTCCCGTAACGGACGAGACCATAAAAATATGAACTGTTTCAATTTAGGAGGGTCCTCGCTTTCATTCCAAGTTAATTTATTTGTTGTTTTGTTACGTGTTAAATTCAGAATTTGTTTTTCATGTTTACAGCAAGGGTATCAAAATGTGGTTAGCATTTCTACATTTGTTTGTATCTTTTTCTTTACTAATAAAAAATGGAAGCATTTTTACAGGTTTTCATTTGTTGCAAATTGGAATAATTGTAACCCTTTTAGATTTTGCTAAATGTGGTATAAATTTAAACTCTTCTGTTCTTTTACTGAAAAAACAGTTTAACTTTTATTTGCCAATAGAGAGGGGAGAGATAAGTAAATATTTTACATACAAAATCTTATCCTCAAAATAATTTTTATTACAATTAATTTCTTACAGATTTATACTCTTACAATCTACCAATAAATCCAAGAATTAAAGAGTGCAATTTAATAAAGGAAAAAGTTATTTTTCAGCATTACAATAACAGCATTCTCCAACAAGCTTAATGCAGTGATAAAATCTAATGTAGAGTAGCGAAGTGATAAGAGTAAAAAAGCAGGAAAAATTATATTTTTATGAGAACATTATCATGCTTTTGTGCCATGTATAGGTATATATAGACACATTGGCATGGAATGACGTTTGGCTTAGATATAGAAAAGAAATGTTCAATGCATGTGACTCAGAAAATGAATGTAAAACCTTTAATTTTGAGATTGTTGAGCTCATGGGGTAACCTATTGTAACTAAGAATATTTAGCCTGCTACAGCAGGATAAAACTTAGAAGGCAAATTGCAACACATTTGGTACAACTGGAATACAGCACACTGTAATCAATAAAAGGAAAATCAAACTTTCAAATGAGAAATGAAGATAATTCAAAGAAATAGTAAGCAATACAACAAAGGAATTCATTTTAATAAAGAACGGAATACAAAATTGGTCTCCATTGTGTTTAAGGTGCTGCATGTGATAATGGGAATAAGGAGGATCATATAATAAGATGACATTCCCAGGTTTATGTGTTCTAAAACATTAAGATTTACTATACTGAGAATGGTTTGCTTTGGAATGACCATTTAAAGGTTCCAAACAATACACTATCTTCACCATAATGAAATAATATTAAAACAAATATCTTGTTTGGTACATGAAAGGCATTTTCACTGTTATGGTCTGTTTGCTTTGTCCTGAATTAGTGGATGATTCGTTACTTTGTTTCAATTTCCAGTTAGTTCAGTTGCTGTTCACACTGGAAATATTTAAGTGAGCTAAACACATTGTAATGACCCGAGGGTCGAAGAGACTCAGGAATGGAAAAGTATCTTTTTGCCATATCACTGGAGTGCAGCCCATGAAAGGACCTTTGTGATTCATCAGTGCACTGCCACCAGGACTATTCAAGTGTTTGACAGCACCTTGCACTCCCAGCTACTTTGTCCATTTGTCTGCTCATGTAGGCCACACCAGCTCCTGCCTCACACCCCTCATTCAGAGTCAGTAATAACCCGCATGCTGCACCCAGACCTAGTGAGCTCCTTGGTCCGCCAGCGGCTTCACATGTCCGTCAGTGGACTTTAGCAGCTGGAAGACACATCTGAAGTAGTTGCAGCCTTTCAGCATTCAGTGTTGTGAAACTGGTGGGAACAAAATCACCACATGGAGTCACCAGGACTGATTTTGAGAAGCACTGCAAGAAATTTACCCTAATTTAACAGTTACTTGAGAGGAACTCCAATCATACAACCATCAAAAAACGGTCAGAATCACAGACCAGTGCACTGTTGATGTCTGTAAAATGAATGTAGCAAATATCTAAAATTCAATCATCTTTACAGTGTTACCATTAGATTGAATTATATATTATCAATTAAAGACCATTTTTTGCTAAGCTGCTTATATGGGCTTAGAAGGTATTACTTTTAATTAAATGTAGATTACTAATAATTTGTAACAGTGTCCTTTTTTAATAGAGCTGTTCATTAAAGCACTGCAAAGTATTTACTGTTAGCTTTTTTTATATAATATGAGAAAAAAAAATAAATGAGGTTGATCAGAATGCAAAAGTTTGCATGCAGTTTGTGTGAGGAACTTGCAGATTTGGGTATGACTGCAGATCCTAATGTGATGTGGGAGACCTTCTATGACAAGACCCTGAAGGTTGCTGAGGGTTGTGTTGGTGTTACCGGTGTTCCCAGAAGGAGGTGTTTCATCTCGTGGGGCACCCTGGATATCATCGAGAGGAGTTGCAGCGCACAGCTCAGTGGCAACTCTGGTCTGTACCGGGAACTGAGAGGTTACAGCTGCGATGGCTCTGAGGGCAGATAAAGAGGCGTTTGTTAGAGGAATCTGTGAGCAAGTGACACACCAGCTGTGGTCTAGCGACCCACATCCTGCTTACAGAGGAATCGAAGCATTACGCACATCTGAATCTGTTCCTCTGAGAGTCACACTCAGGGCAGCTGATGGAACGGTCCTTACGGATGACACTGCAGTTGTGACGTGCTGGGCTGGCTACTTTGAGCAGTTGTTCAAAGCTGATCCTCCGGCGAGGACGTTGGATATCTCTGAGTCCACGGTTCTTGAGGTTGATCCTTCAATTAGCTGTGAACCACCCAATCGCACTGAGACTGCACAGGTGGTGAACCAGCTGAGGGAGGGGGGGGATGGCTGCAGGGATATGTGGTATCAGGGGTGACCCTCTCCAGGCTGGTGGTAAGGCTGTCCTCCAGGCATTGCAAGCAATCTTTGCATCCATTTGGGGGACTGGCATCATCCCAACTGACTGGAAAACGGGACTTGTCGTCCATATCTGGAAAGGGAAGGGTGATCCCCTGGATTGCAGCAACTACAGGGGGATAACACTGCTCTCGGTGCCGGGTAAGGTCCTTGCTAGGGTCGTCCTCATTAGGATCTGTGATCACTTGCTCACCTACCAGCGACCGGAACAGTCTAGTTTTATGCCTAAGAAGTCTACCATCGACCTCATCCTGGCACTGAGGGTTCTCATGGATTGCAAATGCGAATATCAGCAGAGTTTCTTTGCAGCCTTTGTTGATTTCGCAAAGCGTTCAACTCAGTTGATTGAGCTGCCCTGTTGGATATCCTGAGGATTCGCGGGATCCCCTCGGGGTTGCTGGATATCATGGCCGGCCTGTATACTGGTACTGTGAGTGCTGTGCAGAGTGAAGGCAGGACCTCTGCGTTTTTCAAAGTTGATTCTGGGGTTCATCAGGGGTGTGTTCTTGCTCCTGCTCTGTTCAATGCTTGTATGGACTGGGTGTTGGGCAAGGTCGTGGGGTCCAGCGGCTGTGGGACATCTGTTGGTGAAGAAAGGTTCACGGATTTTGACTTTGCTGACAATGCTGTGATCTTCGCGGAGTCAATGGAGGCTCTGATCGGGGTGGTCGAGAGACTAAGTGAGAAGCCTGAGTGTCTGGGCTTGCGAGTGTCCTGGATAAAAACCAAGATCCAGGCCTTTAATGACCTCTTGGGGACAGCCATCAGCAGTGTGTCTGTTTGCGGAGAGAGTGTTGACCTTGTTGAGAGGTTTACTTATCTTGGCAGTGACATTTATGTCTCTGGTGACTCTTCCTATGAAGTCAGTAGATGGAATAGGAGAGCATGGGGGTCATGAGGTCGCTGGAAAGGGGTGTGTGGCTCTCCTGATATCTATGCAAAAGGACGAAGGTCCAAGTCTTAAGAGTCCTGGTGCTTTCTGTCTTGCTATATGATTGTGAGACATGGACACTATCCAGTGACCTGAGATGAACACTGGACTCCTTTGGTACTGTGTTTCTCCAGAAAATCCTTGGGTACCATTGGTTTGACTTTGTGTCGAATGAGTGCTTGCTCATGGAGTCCCGAATGAGGCACATTACCTGCATTGTGAGGGAGCATCAGTTACGGCACTATGGCTATGTGGCATGTTTCCCCGAGGGTGATTCAGTTCGTAAGATCCTCATTGTTGGGGACCTGAGTGGCTGGACCAGACCAAGGGGTTGCCTACATAACACCTGGCTGCGGCAGATAGAGGGTCATTTCTGGAGGGTGGGACTTGACCACGTTTCTGCCTGGGGGGGGTTGCAAACCGGGATCCCGAGTTGTTTCGTTGTGTAGTGGGTGCGGCAACGCACTGTACCAGTGCATGCTCCCCAAGTTGACTTGACTTGATCAGAATGTTATGATAATATATGGATTCTAGAACTTTTTTTGCATTACATTCATTTTTACATACATTCCATATTTTAATTCTGTCAGCATCATCATGAGTTTATTGAAATACAACAGTTATTCATTAAATTTTCTTGTACATTGAAACAATTAATTGTCAATAGACTTGTCAATACTATGGACGGGTGGCCAGTGTTGACAACTGTGTAGCTTTAAAAAGTGAGTGGAATGGAATCTATCTATCCATCTACCTACTTCTTTACATTTTGACATTGTTTTTAATTGTGCTAAATCACTAAAGTTCTTTATGGTAGACTAGCTTGTCAACTTATTTTCACATTTTTTTCTGTTTTGTCATTATGATCAGTCAGTTTCCATTCCAACTGCAGGTTAGGAGCTGTGGTGCACTATGCTGTGCAAGTAAAAGTGATCAGACACTTAATTTTAGCGGCAGGTGTAAATGTAATCTGGATAAATTATATGAATGTGATCGATATATGAAAAGAACTTTAAAGGTGTTTAGAAAAACTATGGTCATTGTGGGCCATATGTAACCTGTTTTTAATATGAATGATGCAGGCTGCATGAAAAAGGTCCATGGGTCAGGTGCAGCCTGCAGGCCTTGAGTTTGACACCCCTGATCTAAGGCCTTACAAATGAAAATGGAAATAAAGAATCTAGCAGGACTTAGATTTATATATCAAATCACATATTAACCGTATTACTGTCATAATTAGGAGCCAAACATAAGGGACATGGTGTGAGGCATCCAGGATATTCTCTGGTCAGACCAGAAGAGACTTACTGTAGACCAGTTTGGAAAATAAACCTACCTGCAGGCTTATAAATGGGGAAAACAGCCCTATTAGTTCAAAATATAAAGAAATGTTCCAGAATGCATCACAAAGCAGCACAAGGAGGAAGATGACTGCAAACCCCTGGTTTATGTATAAATAGGCAAACAAAGATTCTTTGTAAGTGATACAACAACAACATTTATTTATATATCACGTTTTCATACAAATGATTTAGCTCAAAGTGCTTTACATGATGAAAGAGAAAAAAGATAAAAATTAGGCAATACTAATTAACAAAGAATAAAGTAAGGTTCGATGGCCAGGGAGGACAGAAAAAAGAAATAAAAAAAAAAACTTCAGAGGGCTGAAGAAAAAAAAAAATCTGCAGGCATTCCAAGGTCATGAGACCGCCCAGCCCCTACTGGGCATTCTACCTAACATCAACGATCTCAATCAGTCCTCATAGATTTTCAGGCTTCATGTGGAAGAATTAGACGATGAAGGTCATATGAATCTCTGACCTTCAATCCTTCAATGTAGGGACCATAGTGCTCTGATCACGTGGTGGTGGTGTAGATTGCCACCACAGAAAACCGGAAAGAGAACAGCAGAGAAAGCAGGGTTTAGTACATATTTTGGAGCCATGAAAAAATATGATAATTAAATGCATATACAGAATATCAGAGTAACACTAAAATGAAGTTATGAGAAAGCCATTTTAAAGTAATGGGTTTTTAGCAGTTTAGCAGTGCTCCACCATATTAGCCTGGCGAATTTCTATCAGTAATCTATTCCAGATTTTAGGTGCATAATAGCAGAAGGCTGTCTCATCACTTCTTTTAAGTTTAGCTCTTGGAATTATAAGCAGGCACTCATTTGATGATCTAAGGGTACGATTTGGAGTGTAAGGTGAAAGGCATTCTGAAATATAGGATGGAGCGAGATTATTTAAGGCTTTGTAAACCATAAGCAGTATTTTAATGTCAATTCTAAATGACACAGGTAACCAATGTAGTGACATCAAAACTGGAGAGATGTGCTCGGATTTATTTATTTTGTGATGACAAAATATTTTACAAAATATTAATATTTAACAAAATAGAAACGTATAGTAAAATGTTTAAAATCGCAAAAATGAGTTGCTTAAAACAAATTAAAAAAACACACAAAACACAACCTGAAAGCAAAACCAAAGAACAACAGTGGACAGTAATCAAAGAGCACAAAATCCAACAAAAATTGAAATACTTACAAACATTCCACACAAACACAATTTCAACTGACTTAAACAGCCAGAGGACAAACTGGAGAAGGTGATATCAGGGTGGCCCTGCCTCCTTGGGCTTCATCTACAAAGAACAAGGAAAATTGGCAAACATAAAGAGACAATACAAATTAACCAATTATAAGTAAATTGAAAAAAAAACTAAATGAAAATAGTTTAAAAACAACAAAAATAGTGAAAGACACAAACATATTAATATATAACAATTAAAAAACATAAATTGGTCACAGTTCATTATTTGGTAGCAAGAGTCTAAGCTAAAAAAGAAATATTTGAGAACATTTCACTGGTCTTAGTATAATTATACTGCTTGCCTGTATCCTTTAGAATTGATATTGAAATACTCTTAATTGTGTCCAAGGCTCTAAGCTATCTTTTTGCTTCATAAATTTTGGAGTTACTGTCTCCAACATTTCAGATCATAATTTAAGATCCTTGAACACTGGTTTGCTAATCATCTCAAGAACTAAACATAAAAGAACTGGTGAGGCAACATGTATCTAGAATGATTTTCTAATAGAGATATAGCAATATGGCAGGCTAATACTGTGGAACATTTTTAAAAATATTCTAAAATATCGTTCCTTTAACTTTGCTGTTTCATCAAGTACCTGTGGGAAGCACAAAGGAGGAGGACTCGCTCTCTATGTTAATACACGGTGGTGTAACTCTGGACATGTTAACGTCAAAATCTCCACTTGCTGCAGGGACATCGAACTGTTGGCCGTAAGTTTTCGTCCCTATTACTTGCCCAGAGAGTTTGGACACGTCATTGTTGTTATTGTATACATCTCTCCTCGGGCGGACGTGGAGACAGCGAGTGACATCATCCATTCTGCTGTTGCTAAGTTACAAACGCAGCACCCTGAGGCGCTTGTGCTAATCTCTGGAGACTTTAACCATGTGACGCTGGACAAAACATTACCTGCCTTCTCCCAGTATGTGGACTGTAACACCCGGGGAAATAAGACTATTGATTTACTGTATGCAAACGTTAAAGACGCATACAGCGCCACCCCGCTGCCTGCGCTTGGGAAAGCAGATCATAACCTGGTTCTGCTTCAGCCTCACTACAAACCAAAAGTGAGGGTCCTACCTGCAACCACACGATCATTCAGGAAGTGGACCCCGGAGGCTGAGAATACTCTGAGAGAATGTTTTGGAACTACAGACTGGGATATCCTGCAGGGATCACATAGTGAGAACATCGAGGAAGTTGTTGACTGCACTACTGACTACATCAACTTCTGTATGGACATTGTAGTTCCGGTAAGAACTGTACGCTGCTATGCTAACAACAAGCCATAGATTACAAGTGACATCAAGGGCCTTTTGAATCAGAAGAAAAGGGCTTTTAAAGACGGTGATCAGCATGAGCTCAAGCGCGTGCAGAAGGAACTCCGAGTCCAGCTCAGGGCGGTGAAGGAGCAGTACAGGAGAAAGTTGGAGCAGAAGTTGCAGAATAACAGCATGAAGGAAGTGTGGGATGGGATGAAGATTATCACTGGATGCAGCTCAAAGCGGGGTACCACCATCGAGAGAGACGTGAAGAGAGCAAACCAAATGAACAACTTCTTTAACAGGTTTGACCACCCTAACCCACTCTCACTCTCACCTCGGAGTACTGCACCCTCCACACATCCTTCTGCTGATACCAGCATAGGAGAGACATCCCCACCCATAATTACAACAGCGCAGGTGAGCAGAGAGCTGAGGAGACTTCGTGCCTGCAAAGCAGCGGGTCCAGATGGAGTATCGCCACGACTGCTGAAGGTCTGTGCATTGGAGCTGGGGGGTCCTCTACAGCGCATCTTCAACCTGAGCCTGGAACAGGGGAGAGTCCCGAGGCTTTGGAAAACATCTTGCATCACCCCAGTCCCAAAGGTATCACGTCCTAGTGAGCTGAATGACTTTCGGCCTGTTGCTCTGACATCACATGTGATGAAGACCATGGAGAGGCTGCTGCTTCACTACCTTAGGCCACAGGTTCAACACGCCCTTGACCCTCTGCAGTTTGCATATTAGGAGAAGGTGGGAGCGGAGGATGCCATCATCTATATGCTACACCGATCCCTCTCTCACTTGGACAGAGGCAGTGGTGCTGTAAGAATTATTCTAGACTTCTCTAGCGCCTTCAACACAATCCAACCTCTGCTCCTTAGGGACAAGCTGACAGAGATGGGAGTAGATTCATATCTAGTGGCATGGATCGTGAACTATCTTAAAGACAGACCTCAGTATGTGCGTCTTGGGAACTGCACGTCTGACATTGTGGTCAGCAACACAGGAGCGCCACAAGGGACTGTACTTTCTCCGGTCCTGTTCAGCCTATATACATCGGACTTCCAATACAACTCGGAGTCCAGCCACGTGCAAAAGTTCGCTGATGACACTGCTATCGTGGGCTGCATCAGGAATGGGCTGGAGGATGAGTATAGGGACCTAATCAATGACTTTGTTAAATGGTGCGACTCAAACCACCTACAACTGAACACCAGCAAAACCAAGGAGCTGGTGGTGGATTTTAGGAGGCTCAGACCCCTCATGGACCCCGTGATCATCAGAGGTGACTGTGTGCAGATGGTGCAGACCTATAAATATCTGGGAGTGCAGCTGGATGATAAATTAGACTGGACTGCCAATACTGATGCTCTGTGCAAGAAAGGACAGAGCCGGTTATACTTCCTTAGAAGGCTGGTGTCCTTCAACATCTGCAATAAGATGCTGCAGATGTTCTATCAGACAGTTGTGGCGAGCGCCCTCTTCTACGCGGTGGTCTGCTGGGGAGGCAGCATTAAGAAGAAAGACGCCTCACGCCTAGACAAACTGGTGAGGAAGGCAGGCTCTATTGTTGGCATGGAGCTGGACAGTTTAACATCTGTGGCAGAGCGACGGGCGCTCAGCAGGCTCCTATCAATTATGCAGAATCCACTGCTTCCACTAAACAGTATCATCTCCAGACAGAAGAGCAGCTTCAGCGACAGACTGCTGTCACTGTCCTGCTCCACTGACAGATTGAGGAGATCGTTCCTCCCCCAAACTATGCGACTCTTCAATTCCACCCGGGGGGGTAAACGTTAACATTTAACATTATACAAAGTTATTGTCTGTTTTTCACCTGCATTATTATCAGTCTTTATTTTAATATTATTTATTGTATCAGTATGCTGCTGCTGGAGAATGTGAATTTCCCATTGGGATTAATAAAGTATCTATCTATCTATCTATCTATCTATCTATCTATCTATCTATCTATCTATCTATCTATCTATCTATCTATCTATCTATCTATCTATCTAACTATTGTTTGTGCCTTTTGCAGCAGATTGTACTTTCTACCTACTACTTTTCTCCATTTTATTTTTCCAGGGAAACCACCACTACCTGATCAAAACACAGTTGTTTTTGATCTTATAAAGGATGTGGATGTTTCAAACTATTGAAAATATCTTTTTGGACAACATAACTTAATAACATCACAACAATAATTGCTAATTTTATTATATTTATGTATTGTACAATGTCCAAGTGAGGCTGGGTGATCTTTTGCCTTTGGACCCACTAGAATTTTGTTTTCTCCTGAATCCTGGCAGGAGTTTTTGTTTTTCTCCTCCTTGGCCATCTTACCATAGCATCTGGGTAAGGGTGTTGCGTTTTAAGATTATAACTAGTAGAGACTTTAAAACTGTATTTAATTAATATGTTTGTCCTGTTAGGGGCTCTGATATTTTTATTTGACTTTTATTTGCTTGCTTATTTGCATTGTTTATTTTTATTTATTCATTTGTCTTTTTTTCTTTAATATCTAATTTAAAGCTATACTTTTACTATTAAAATGTGCTATATAAATACATGTTGTTGTTGTTATTTATTTTCCTGAAAAATGTCTTTTTCTTTCTCAGGAACAGAATTTCCTTCTGTCCAAATTATTAAAACATTTCTACAAAGCACCCACCTAGGAAGGCTACAGCTGTCATTCATCATGATATCATGATGCTCCCAAATGTCACGATCAAGATGGACAAAATGTAAATGCCTACTGAAATTACCAAAGCTGTCTTTTTGATTGGAATACATTAACTGTCTAAGTGTCGGGCAGAGTCACTGTAAATGATGAAAGTAGTTGGCCATCATCAGATCCACACAAAACATTATTATTTACTCTAAAAAAGAAAAAGAATTAGGCCGATGTAAGCACAAATTAAATCAGGAAATCAGATATTTACTAAAACACAGGGAGAAGTTGTCTTGCTCTGGGGGAACCAGGCTCACGATCAGGGGCAGGATGGGTCATAAATATGAGAATGAATATGATGTCTTAATAAAGGGGAAAATTACACCTTTATACGAAGGGACCAGAGGTGTTAATCAAGACCTTCAATTTTATTAATCGAGCATGCAAGGCAAATGGCATTTTGGAAGTGGGCTAGCAGACTGCACAAATTAAATGGGAAATATAGAAAGACAATGTCTCCTTTCATTGGATTGGCTGGCCCAGCCAAATGGGGGAGGCAGCTTGATGGATGAGGTCTCCAGGACTCTAAATATATCCAAATCTTCTTATGTGATATCACCTACTGTTAAATTCTGCTCCGTACTTTTTATTTTTATACTGTATTGAGGATTTGTTCTGTTCTGTGTATTGTATTGTATTGTATTGTATTGACCCCCTTCTTTTGACACCCACTGCATGCCCAACCTATCTGGAAAGGGGTCTCACTTTGAACGGCTTTTCCCAAGGTTTCTTCCATTTTTCCCTACTAGGTTTTTTTTGGGAGTTTTTCCTTGTCTTCTTAGAGAGTCAAGGCTGTGGGGCTGTCAAGAGGCAGGGCCTGTTAAAGCCCATTGCGGCACTTCTTGTGTGATTTTGGGCTATACAAACATAAATTGTATTGTATTGTATTGTAATGTGACTTGTCTTGTTGTGATCATAGAAAATTCAGCCAAGCAGAATGGGTCACAAAACCTTTTTTGGCCATCTCTATTGAACAGGACAACAGACACATACAGCAGTACCAGAGAAAGCAGAAGGGTGCTATTCAACCTGGGCACAATCCCAAAGGCCCTGAGTGGACAACATCCAAATCCTAAACCATTCTATATTGTAAATATTTCCTAAAGATGTTAGACAGTCCAAGCCTTTATGTTCGTGGCCCAAAACAAATCATGTTTTTTTTTTAATTCTAGGTATCATTTACATTTATTTTTATCCAAAGAAAATTATAAAAGAGGTCAACATAATCAAGTAAATATCAGTCTGGGGGACTGTTTGGGAACACGCGTTAAAGGACAAAGTTACAAAATTGATCATCACAAGTGAAGAGCTCAGAACAAAATGCAAGCAAGTTACATTCCCTTAGGTTCAAGAACCTAACAAAGCCATTATCAGTTAGGAATTCTCAGAACAAGTGAGTATTCAAATGCTTCTAAAACAAATTGGGGGAGTCAGCAGTTCAAATGGACGTGGGCAGCTCGTTCCACCAGTTAGGAAATACACAAGAAAAGAGTCAGGACTGAGATTTGATACCACACAGATGCGGCATCACTAGATGCCGTTTATCAGCAGACCTGAGTGGGTGAGAAGGAGTAAAGAACTTCAGAAGTGTCTCCATACACATAATTGACTATTCTGTAGGCAAGCATCAAAGATTTGAACTGAATATGTGCCCCCACTGCGAGCCATAGAAGAGGAGTCACATGTACCTGCCAGGGCAGACCATCACTGCATTGTGAATCATTACACGTTGCATGGCAGCAATGCTACAGCATGATAATGCATACTCAAGGAACTCAAGATTGTTGCAACAAAAAACATTTTTTATATTGGAGTATAAATTTTTAATATTGAAATAAGATATAATAGGAGTTGTATTAGTGTAGATTGAGTTTAGGGAAATACATTTTCAGCAGGGAAGTACAAAACTATAAGGCACTGTTACACAAATCCAAAAAAATAATACAGCAAAAGTCGGCCAGTGTTATCATATATTCATACACTCAAGAACAGTACAAAGAAGAATCATTACTTTTAACAGTACACAAAGTAATAATTTACAATTTAGCCTCATCTCTACAAGTAACAGAATTCAAAATGTTTACAGCTCTAAGAATAAAAAAGTTCTTAAATCTGTTGCTGCTTTCCCTATGAAAACTAAATCTGCAGCCTGATGGCAACAGAATTGACAGACTTGAGTCAGCCTTCTTTCTAACCTGTTTGTAATACAGTTCAGTGACAGAGGCCTGCTATGAACCAGTAATTTTACTTTTAATTTTTACAATGTTTTTAACATCTTTTAAAAGCAACCAAGTGCATTCCAGGACTTAAAGACATGTCCTACTCTGACAGCCTCAGAGAATTAAACCTGTTTAGTCTCGAGCAGAGGAGACTGTGTGGGAACCTAATCCGGGTATTTAAAATCCTCAAAGGCATTGATAAAGTCATTCCAGCAACATTTTTTTGGCTCAAGGGTGAATCACATATTTGAAGACATCAGTGGAAATTAAGATGAAGTGTATTCAAAACTGAAGCCAGGAAACACTTCTTTACACAAAGAGTTGTGGGACTGTGGAACAAACTAGTGACACATGCAGTTGAAGCAGAACCTTGACAACCTTGAAGAAGAATCTGGAGGAGATATTGGGAGCAGTATTATGTATTAGCTAAACAAACGGGCTTGATGGGCTGAATGGTCTTCTCTCGTTTGCTAAATTTCATCCATCCATCCATTGTCCAACCCGCTGAATCCGAACACAGGGTCACGGGGGTCTGCTGGAGCCAATCCCAGCCAACACAGGGCACAAGGCAGGGAACCAATCCTGGGCAGGGTGCCAACCCACCGCAGGACACACACAAACACACCCACACACCAAGCATACACTAGGGCCAATTTAGAATCGCCAATCCACCTAGCCTGCATGTCTTTGGATTGTGGGAGGAAACCGGAGCGCCCGGAGGAAACCCACGCAGACACGGGGAGAACATGCAAACTCCACGCAGGGAGGACCCGGGAAGCGAACCCGGGTCCGCAGGTCTCCCAACTGCGAGGCAGCAGCGCCACCCACTGCGCCACCGTGCCGCTGCTAAATTTCATTTGTTCTTAATTTATACTCTTAATTCTGAGGTTGTCAAATCAACATATCGAAGCAAATAGATTAAATAAAGGAATAATAAAGCATGGGCGGCACGGTGGCGCAGTGGGTAGCGCTGCTGCCTCGCAGTTGGGTGATCTGGGGACCTGGGTTTGCTTCCCGGGTCCTCCCTGCGTGGAGTTTGCATGTTCTCCCTGTGTCTGCGTGGGTTTCCTCCGGGCGCTCCGGTTTCCTCCCACAGTCCAAAGACATGCAGGTTAGGTGGATTGGCAATTCTAAATTGGCCCTAGTGTGTGCTTGGTGTATGGGTGTGTTTGTGTGTGTCCTGCAGTGGGTTGGCACCCTGCCCAGGATTGTTTCCTGCCTTGTGCCCTGTGTTGGCTGGGATTGGCTCCAGCAGACCCCTGTGACCCTGTGTTTGGATTCAGCGGGTTGGAAAATGGATGGATGGATGGATAATAAAGCATTGTTATTATGGTTTTGTCCCCTTTCAAAAAGTTCTGTTTCCTAAGAAAGAAACACTGTTTTGGCTCCTTCCTGCAACTTTGTTCCATGTTGAGATCAAAGTTCAGTCTGTTATCAATAATTGTCCCTAGATATTTGTAATACTCTACCATCTCCACAGTCATTCCTTTAATTAAAATGAAGACAGCAGAAGGAGGGGAGCTCCTTAACTCTACAACCATGTCCTTTGTCTTAGAGATACGTAACTGTAAAAAGGAATAATCACGTCAGCAACAGGTCCAGGTTTGTCCTTCTTTTCTTGTAGAAGATTCACAATGAGAGACATCTGAAAATTTCAGGATAAGTCTGCCCTTGTGTGCACTCCTGCAGACATTTGTTTGTCACACACATGCGCATGGGAGGCAGCTAGAAAGACAAATAGAAGGTAATTCTACACCAAGCCAGGTAGTGACGGGGTGCACTAAACCTTACCTCTACAGACCAGACATGGGAAATTGTGCCTGATTCTGATGATGTCACTTCCGGTTCCACCTCCGATAACATCATTTCCATTTCCGGACCCAATGATTTCACTTCCCCTGACCATCCTTAAAAACCCGCTGTCTTCCCTCTGTTAATCAGTTCTGTATTGGACTCAATTCTGTACACAACTCTGCTTTATATTTGCCTTTTGCAGCCAGGAATTAAGTCTATGGGTGGCTGCCCCAAACCTTTTTTTGTGTGTCAAGGCTGTTCATTTTTACAGTTTATAAGTTAAACAAAAGAAGTGATAAACAGCTACCTTAAGGGTTAACGATACACATACATATGCTATCAGAAAAACAGTCATTAACACACAAGTCCTGAATCCACCCCACCAAGTTAGGCTCCAAACAGAATTGATCAGCCACTTTATCAACTAAAATGTGAGGTTGGATTGCAATAAAAGCTGATGAGAAATCTATAAACTGCAATCTTGTGTTGTTTTTTTGATCCTTTCTTTGCTTTTTATGCAAATCGATAAAGGTCCAGATAGGCTTTGGTTTTGTTAAATAGTTGTCTCTTAAGTAACTTCTCAAAGGAGGTTATGAAATGAGAAATTAATTCCACCAGTCTTAAGTCGCTCAATGCTTTTGGTTTTGTAGTTTTTGCTAATGGAATGTACATTTGCCTGTTTCCATAGACTGGGCACTTGCTGAAAATCCAACAACTTCTCAGATAAGAAGTGGAATATTGGAGAAAACTGCTCTACACAGGAGTAAAGCAGACATCCACTTAATTTTTTTGGACCCAAGCTGTTTATATTTAAGTTTGTTTAAGGACCTTTCTAACATCATTCTGATCAATGATGGGTTGACTTTTGGCTCTTGTCCTTAGCCTGTTCTTTTGCTGATTAATTTCTGAAGCAAAAACCTTTGTCTGGGACTTTGAATAGAGCTCACTGAAGTTCTGAGCCAACTAATAGTCAGTGTTAACCCCGGCCAGTTCAACAGGATTATTGCTTTTTATATGAATGCCATCCATCATCTTCATGCCATTCCACATTTAACCCAGGTTACCAGTCCACAGTTCATTCTCAACTCTGTTTTATACTTCAGCTTTGCCCGTTTGATTTTACGTTTCACCTCCTTCTGTAATTCTTTCTGTTTAATTAATCTTCCTTCCATGTTGAAATGCCCATTTTTTTCTGGTTATCATTTCTTTTAGATCTGTGGTAAACCATGATTTGTATTGCTGGATCAAACTGTCTATGTTGGAAAATAAGATATTACAATTGTGGTGCTTTTTTATTATCCCGATATATTTATGTGTTTGAGAATAAATACACTTAAAGTATAAGTTTAATTCAAAAGATGACATTTCGAAGACGATTCAAGAAACAGTTTGCTGCTAGAAAACATGGAGATGAAAAATTGGAAACAGATGGCAAGGGGAATATGGAACAGCAGCTTTCTTAGTGTTAAAAAAAAGACAACTGACCATCACCTCTGAACAGCCTGACATGTAGTATTAGCTACATCAAAACACTTGAACCGCTTGGATTATACTATAATATAAAAGGTACATAGA
This sequence comes from Erpetoichthys calabaricus, assembly GCF_900747795.2. Lineage (NCBI taxonomy): Eukaryota > Metazoa > Chordata > Cladistia > Polypteriformes > Polypteridae > Erpetoichthys > Erpetoichthys calabaricus. The sequence goes on from NC_041399.2 coordinate 38,839,047, forward strand.
TGCTTGTTTACTTATTTCACTAAATGAATTCCACTTTTGTACTTTTTTGGTACTGCCATGGTAATTACTAAATTACTTACATACAGAAGGGATTATCTTTAATTAATAATAAAATTGTGCTTCAGGGGAAAAGATGCATTTGTAATGAAAAAGAAAAAGGCCTGCTATCATCTGGGAGTATTAGAGAGCCTTGCTTAACGGAAGGCATTGCCCCATGAGGCTTTTAAGCTGATGGGTTGGCTCCTAAGGCAAAGTAGAATGTCAAAAGAAAAAAATTACAAACCATTTGAAATTATTTTTAATTAAAGAGGCTGATAAACCTGATTATACTAGAACAGAACATTTCTGCTCATTATTACTGCTATTCCCCTTTTTGTTATTGAGCTGCAAGTCGAAGAAGGGTCAGTGTTTCTTTCTTTTGCAAGTGCTCTTATATGTGAGCTTGCAGTTTTTCTGTCAGGCTCAGTTCTTATGCAACTATGTTTTCGGTGAATAGTTCATCATTGATAACAATATCCCAGTTACAAAAGCTTCTCCTGCAAACAGCCCACTTAATTAGAAACCTAAGTGGTTCAAGCCGGCATAAATGTGCCTGTTTTGTTTTATAAGCAACACTTGCACAAAAGTATCACATCCATTTTAATAGAAGACAAATACATTAAAAGGTACTTTTTTAATATAATTAAAAATCATATTTAACAGGATAAAATATATATTCATATAAATGAAAATGGTGCCTGGAAAGCAGCCATTCCACCCCTGTGTCAAGTTCTGAACAATACAACCATTAACAGCAGTGATGCTAACTCACCACACCACCACACACAATTAAGGCAGACACCACATCATAAAGTTCTGGTAATAATGGATTCTGCTAAGAAAGCAGCCAGTTCCCATTTTGGAATGTGTCATGAATTATGTTGTTTAAAGTATTGTATGGAGGGGCGGCATGGTGGCAAAGTGGTAGCACTGCTGCCTCGCAGTTAGGAGACCTCGGTTTGCTTCCCGGGTCCTCCCTGCGTGGAGTTTGCATGTTCTCCCCTTGTCTGCATGGGTTTCCTCTGGGTACTCCGGTTTCCTGCCACAGTCCAAAGACATGCAGGTTAGGTGCATTGGCGATCCTAAATTGTCCCTAGTGTGTGCTTGGTGTGTGTGTGCGCCCTGCGATGGGCTGGCGCCCTGCCCGGGGTTTGTTTCCTGCTTTGCACCCTGTGTTGGCTGGGATTGGCTCCAGCAGACCCCAGTGACCCTGTAGTTAGGATATAGCGGGTTGGATAATGGATGGATGGAAGTATTGTATGGGTGTTTGGGTAGTTAAAATTATTTTCATACATGCATTTTGGGTTTTTTCAGGTTGGTTCATTGAATTATTGCTTTCTTTTAGCGTTGTTTCATATTTTGCACCATTGTAACCACCATTCTGGTTGTTAACGGATGGTGCTATTTCTTTTCTCCCATCGTTAGATCAGTACTCGTGTATATTAGAAGCAGTTCTTTGAAAGTTGTGACCTCCTAATTATGAAGTAATAGTTTAAAAGGTCATCTTTTAGTGCACTTCCTCATCCAAGTTTGCAGATACAAAAAGAGTTTTCATTGAACATAGATATTCTTAACGCTGGCAGTGGAAGGAACACTTTGAGGAGCTCCTGAACCTGATGGGCATGCCCTTTGTAGAGGAGGCAGAGCCAGAAGCTAATGGGGAATCAATGTCCATTTCCCTGAAGGAGGTCACTGAGGAAGTTAAATAACTCAGCAATGGTAAAGCCCCAGGGGTGGATGACACCCAGAAATGCTGAAGGCTCTGGGTGTTTTTTGGTTGTCATGGCTGACACGCTTTTTCAATGTTGTCTGGTCATTGGGAGCTGAGCCTTTGGAGTGGCTGGCAGGGGTGGTGGTCCCCATTTTTAAAAACAAGGACAAGAGGGTGTGCTGCAACTTTCAGGGGAATCACACTCCTCAGCCTCCCTGGAAAAGCTTATGTCATGGTACTAGAAAAGAGAACCAGGAGGAACAATGTAGATTCCATCCAGGTTGTGGAAGAGTGGACCAGCTCTTTACTATCATGAGTATTCTGGAGGGAGCATGGTAGTACAACCAATTGGTCTGCATGTGTTTTGTGAACTTAGAGAAGGCATGTGACCATGTTCCTCAAGGAATTCTGTTGGGGGTGCTGGGAGAGTATGGGGTTCCGGGATCCTTGATAAGGGGATTTTGGTCCCTATATAATCACAGTGAAAACTGTGTCCACATACTCAGAAAAACATAAGTACCCATTCCAGTGGGTGGTATACTCCTCCAGAGTTGTGCTTTCTCTCCAATCCTGTTTGTATTTTTTAATGGACAGGATATCAAGGCTCAGCTGGGAAGGAAAGGGGTCCAGTTTGGTGGCCTTGGAATCACATCACTGCTTTTTGCAGATGACATGGTACTGTGGGCTTCATCGAGCTGTGAAACTCCAGTATTTATTGGCACAGTTTGCAACCAACTGTGAAGCAGCAGGGATGAGGATCAGAACCTCCAAATCTGAGGTTATGGTCCTCATTGGGAAAAAGGTGGACTATCCTCTCTGAGTGGGAGGTGAATTATTGCCTCAGGTGGAAGAGTGTTCACAAGTGAGAGGAAAAGGAATGATGAGATTGACAGATGGATTAGGGCGGCAAGTGCATTTATGTGGTCTCTATGCCAATCTGTAGTGGTAAAGAAGGAACTGGGTCAGAAGATGAAGCTCTCGATCTACCAGTCGATCTATGTTCTTACCCTCACCTATGGTCATGAACTTTGGGTAACGAACGAAAAAATGAGCTCAAGGATGCAAGTGGCTGAAATGAGGTTTCTTCGCAGGGTGGCAGGGCTCTCCATTAGAGAGATGGTGAGAAGTTCAGACATCTAGGAGAGGCTCAAAGTAGTTCCACTTACCCTCTGCATTGAGAGGAGCCAATTGAGGTGGTTCAGGCATCTGGGCGCCTCACTGTGGAGGATTTACAGGCACAACAACCTGGAAAGAGACCCCAGGGAAGACCCAGGGCATGTTAGAAGGATTATATCTCCCAGATCGCCTGGAAACACCTTGCCATCCCAAAGTAGGAGCTGGAAAGTGTGGCTGGGGAAAAGGACGTATGGGCTTTACTGCTAAAACTGTTGCCCCTGCGACCTAGCTTCAGATAAGTGGTGGAAAATGGATGGATGGATGGATATTCTTTACACTGAATTTTCTATAGGTTTTTTGGTGCTGACCCTTCACTTGCCATCATTTGACTTCAATTTTTACTTCTCATTTTAGTTCTGACACTTGATTTCTTGATATTTTGGTTTTAACCCTTTGTCTTCTGACACATCTTATCTCCTCGTCCTACTCAAAAAGCAAAATATTCTTGCTAATTCCACTAGCATAACAGAAAGGTGTCACTTCATATCCAATTAATTTTTGTTGCAGAGAGCTCAGGATGGAATATATTATAGAAAGAGGATATTCATTTCCTCAAAATGATTAGTTCAGCAGTCATTTATCTGACAGCAAGGAGCAGTTGAGAGGCAAATGTGCCTAAGCAGATGAATCTACCTCGGTGCACAGACACAGTAAAATCTTAGAGGTCTAAGAAAATGGAAGTTTGTAGTAAAATTGCAATTATAACTGACAACATGAAAGAAACTGATTGAACATTATAGACCATTAATCTAGAAGAGAAAGTCAAAACCAGCACATGTAAACAACAGGGAGCAAAAGATTGCAAAGAGTATGTGGGCTTGGGTACACAAAGGTTTGTTTGTAAGTAGTGAGATGAAGCTTACATGCATGCTTAAACTGAGTAAACTGATGATTAGGTGTCCACATGAACTATTTCATATTTTTGAGGGTAGTATCCCAGAAACAAGATGAGAATAAAGAGAGACTATATTGAGAGGCATTTATTGGAGACTGAAACAGGTTTTCTGAGAAGAAATAGATTCTAAGGAGGAAAATATAATGACTAGGTGGAAATATGAGTGACACCTCATAAGAAGTTAGTGCTGATCATAGTTGCAGATAGAACAAGCCTCTTTTATTGAGGTTTAGGGAAACACCTGCTTAAAGTCAATTCACCACTACCCTGCACACACTTCCCACTTGATCTAGCTCCATCTAAAACTTTTATAACCATACTGTTTGTCACAAAATATCTCATTCCATGGCTGGCTGTGCCTGCATTTTGGCGTTGTTGACATATTTTTTTTTTTTTAGGCTGAATGTTAATAGACATCCTGCAATTGTATTTCACATTTTAAAATTATGTGCCATTATGTACTGAGCTAAAAATGAAGGCTTTGTGATTAAGGTCATTGTCATCATTATCAGACACACAGAACTAACTTTCAACTAGGGACCTCTGAAAGAGTCAGTCCTTGAAGTTAGTCCCATGGTATATTGGGTTATGTAAATCAGAAGAAAAGGTTAGACCAGTTGTCTGGTTCTCCTAGGTAATTTTCAACTTAATCCTTAATTGTGTTCTTTCCTTCCCAGTTAAAGGTGCATAGTTATTGGAGTAATTTGTAAACCTGTTATTCTCATCTGTTCCTATTAATGATCAATAGTACTCTAGGGTATGAAGGTGAAATGTATTTTACATCTGCAGCATAAAGTTTCAGTGTAATATCTTGTAATTTGAAATGAACATGGACCAGAAGAGGGATCTTCACTTTTATACAAGCAGTTATTTTCACCACTTATTCTACATTTCCTATACAATTTCAGCTTGATTATGATTGTTTAATTGAGCAAACATGTTCACAAAAGGTATTTAAACCTCTAAGGTTCTTTTATACTGTTGAACAAGTTAATGCTGGAAATGCCTAAGCTGTTAGCCTTGATTTTAATATATGCCCTGCAATAAGTACCTTTTTAAAATGTTTTCAGCACAAATAGCTTCAAATATAAAAAAAGAATAACTTAACACTGGCTAAGGCTGGCACCCCAGGTTCAGCACCTTACCAGGGGCTAGAAGCCACTCTGCTCATGAGCCATCCCTGCTGGGATGTGAGGACATGTCACTCTGCTTTCAGACGGATTCTCCTGAAAGGGCTATATATGTAAGAATACCTTAGCAAAGGCCAAGAGCTGACAAAGTGGTATTACTACCGGGTATTTCGCACCTGGATAACTACCTTTTAGGACAGGAGCCAAGGGTGTGCTTGAAAGTCTTCCCTTGCCACATCATGGTAGGCTGCATCAAATCACTACTCTTGAAAGAACTTAACCTGGACAAACACATCTTTATACTAACACTTATTAATCATTGCTAAATGTCAGTAAACAACAAGACAGCTTCAGCAAGGTAATACCCAAACTTTATTTCAGTCATCACTTATGTTTATTTACAGAAAAAAACAGGCATAAATGTTAGATTTGAAAACATCCAACCTGAAAGTTTCAAGTTATGGTCACACAGCAAGCTTTGTTTCAGGTGGTGGCTTTAGTTTTAGTTGTTGCATTCTTTGTTTTCTTAGGCCAGGTATGATGCTTGCATGCATTGGGATGGTAGATGGTAAAACAGAGTTGTCTTCCCTATCTGGCAGTCATAATGTCTCTCTAAAAGTTATTTTTAAAATCCTTTGAATGTATAGAATATATTGAAATTTGACAAACGTGAGGAGACCATTCAGTCCATCTAGCCCATTTGTTTAGCTAATAACGAAGCTGTCCCAATATCTCATCCAGATTCTTCTTAAATGTTTTCAAGGTTTCAGCTTCAACTCCATGTCTCGGTAGTTTGTTCCAGAGTCCCATGACTTTGCGTAAAGAAGTGTTTCTTGGCTTCAGTTTTAAATGCACTCCCCCTAATTACTACTGAAGTCATCAAGTACGTGATTCACCCTTAAAGCAGAAAGAATGTTGCTGGATCTACTTTATCAATACCTGATTAGGTCCCCACGCGGTCTCCTCTGCTCGAGACTAAACAAGTTTAATTCTCTTGAGTCTGTCAGAGCTGGACATGTCCTTAAGTCTTAGGATGCATTTGGTTGCTCTCCTCTGCACAGCTTCAAGTGCTGCTATGTCTTTCTTGTACTGTGGTGACCAGAAATGCTCACTTGACATCCTGTGCGCCAGAAATGAACCAGCAACCTATGGAGAGGTAAGGTAACCACTATCACTCTACCAGCTGAGCTATCAAAGGCAGGCCAACATGACTTTTTGGCTGCTTTATGTAAGATGTTGCATCAGTCAAAACAAAAAACTAGACAACTGATAAGTTCCCATGGTGTATTTAATTCTTAGTTAAGCTAACTATGAAACATATTGAAATTAAATTATACATTCTAATAAACAATGACACTGTTTTAACACTTTTTTATACTCATCTTCCCAGAATTTTTGCTTACAACCCAGAATTCTTATCTAGCCCCAATTCAACACCTTTTGACAACACATCACCTGTCTTTTGTTTTATCTCTTTTAAAAAGCATATGAATATTAAGGATCTAAAGAGTTCATTTGTACTGGCCTGCTGTTCTGGTTACAGAATGCAGAACATTTTGATTACACAACTCATAATGTCAGCTTTCTCATATAACAGTAACATCTAAATAATCTTAAAATAAAAACGCACTAAAACAAAATACTCAAAATATTATGATTATTATATATGATTGATATTATAATTGTTCTATCTGCATTAAGCTAATGGTTGACTATGGAGATCCTGTTTTTAGAAGGGACTATTTTCAAGATTACCCGCAGGTTAAAATGACTTTGGAAATGATTCTCGACATTTTGTTTCTTTGACGAAAAAATTCACATATTGTTTTCATTCTTTTTATCACTTCCTATTTGTATTGCTTTTTGGTTTCGAGGTTTCTTTCCCATTGCAGCATACCATGCATGCATGTTTTGATAATGTATTGATGCTCTCTTATTTAAGAGCAAAGTGTTTTAATAGTTAACCCTCTGTACTTTATGTAAAAATAAAAGAAATACTATTGATCTAAACAAGTCACTTTGTTTACAACTTAACATTTTAATCTTTTGCTTTGTTAACTGTGATTTCTGGTTTTGCCATATTGGGATTTTAGTGGTTGCAATCTTGAATATGTCAAATAAAAATAAATAAAACCACCAGCGACTTGAGGAAATAAATTTTTATTGGTCAGACATGTCTTTCCATATTTTTATATCAGCAAATACTCCAACACTCAATTGCTTGCTCACTAATTTAAATTACAAAAAGTTTTTTTTTCATTTCTTACCTGAAATATTGATTCTCATAATTTTTAAGATAGCAGTTTATTAAAAGAGTTGGAATACTTAGATTTGTTGGCACAGGATAAGAAGAAGCATCCTGCTTCCTTTCCTTTTATTTGAAAGCAACTGTATCTCATGAAAAATAAATGGCATCTCTGTCAGTGTTCATTCAGCACACTTCAGTACACCCTTTGTTTTGAGGTTGCATGTTAATAATATCCTAGACTGTACATATGCACATGTGTGTGTGACATCACAGGCTCCATTTTGCATAAAAGTAGAAAGCAATGAGAAGGTGTTTGTGCAAAGGGTGGTTGTGCCTGTCTGTGGCTAAAACATGTGGACTATGAAAAATCAGAGATGAATGGTTTTGGGAAAAAATAATTACAATAGAAAATAACAACAATTCAGCTTTAACCGTGTTTGCATCTTGAAGAAGAATTGCCCAATATATAATGTAGATTGCATAAATTTTACTTTTCCATTATTTGTTACAGATCAGTTAAAAGGAAGGAATTTTCTACATGATGATGGCTACAGCATATTATGAATTACCACTACAATCATGATGCAGAAGCTTGAAAGTTTAAATGTGAGTTACCACTTATAAACATTATAGACTGCCCTGTATAGAGAGAGAAGACTCTGTGTGTGTGTGTGTGTGTGTGTGTGTGTGTGTGTGTGTGTGTGTGTGTGTGTGTGTGTGTGCAGAAGGAGTCATTAGTGTCGTCAGAAGGACAGCTTTCATTTACTTGACAGAAAAACCACTCTTCCTCTGTCCCTTGGCGAAACAACTTTGTAAAATGAAATCAGTCTATTGGGAGAACTAAGAGATCACCTATTTTAAAGTCTGGTTTTATCTTCAAACGGATTATGTGGGATCAAACACTATACACAGACAACAGGATGAAGATCAGGAAATAAAAAGCAAAGTGAGACAATGTGCCCTTGTGAAATGGACATCCCCTTTATTTCATGTTAGTATGTCAATAATAGGGCGGCACGGTGGCGCAGTGGGTAGCGCTGCTGCCTCGCAGTTGTGAGACCTGGGGACCTGGGTTCGCTTCCCGGGTCCTCCCTGCGTGGAGTTTGCATGTTCTCCCCATGTCTGTATGGGTTTCCTCCGGGCGCTCCGGTTTCCTCCCACAGTCCAAAGACATGCAGGTTAGGTGGATTGGCAATTCTAAATTGGCCCTAGTGTGTGCTTGGTGTGTGGGTGTGTTTGTGTGTGTCCTGCGGTGGGTTGGCACCCTGCCCGGGATTGATTCCCTGCCTTGTGCCCTGTGTTGGCTGGGATTGGCTCCAGCAGACCCCCGTGACCCTGTGTTTGGATTCAGCGGGTTGGAAAATGGATGGATGGATGGATGTCAATAATAGCAGTTTCTTTCCTTAAAAATCTTTCAATTCAAACCTAATCAATCAAGCATATTTTGTTTTTTTGCTTAGTAACAGTTTATTTAACCTGTTTCAAATGTTCATTATAGAAACCTTCTAGCAATGTTTAAACAACAAACCACATTTATAAAGAGCAAATAACACTGCGTTCACAAACCACAACAAAAATTGAGAGTTTAGCCAATGACACGTGAATTTCACCAGAGTGAAATGTCAGTTGGCTCAGCACCAATAAAATTATTCACATTTCTAAAGCGTAATGATGTTTCAAAAAACATGAATATTGTAACCCTGATTACAGCAGCAATGCATCCGCTGCCATACGCTTTTGTAGCAACCAAACAACAGTCACCAAAAGTTGTCCATGCTCAGAGACTATAGCAGCTCCCCAGACTTTACATCAGTTGTCAGCTTTGTTCACAGACAATAGAATTGCACTACACACTGATTATAACAGATGGAATTAAAAAGTGGGGTTTCTAGACAACTGCGGTGGGCTGGTGCCCTGCCCGGGGTTTGTTTCCTGCCTTGCATCCTGTGTTGGCTGGAATTGGCTCCAGCAGACCCGCGTGACCCTGTAGTTAGGATATAGCGGGTTGGATAATGGATGGATGGATGGATGGTTTCTAGACAAAACTGCATTTCTTTTAGCTTAGAGGAGAGTGGAGTACAGACAATTGTGAGAATAAATAGAGCATTTTAGCAAACTTTTATGTTCATTTTTTTATTACGAAATGTACAATACTTAAGGTTTGGTAAAGTTACCACAGAAGTAGGCAATACATCTGCTTAGATTCAGAAGCCTTTCATGAGTGCTGCCGATGCAGAAACTCTGACTGGTAATGAATACCTTTTTCTTTCCATTTACCTGCATTCCACATTAATTATGTATGCCTTGCTGTCTGAGCAATAAGAACTCTTGAACAATGAACATTTAGATCAGCCATAGCGAACAGCCGCAGCTGACAGGATCGGAAAGGAGAGAAAAATTAATTGTTGAGTTCATTCTGGAGTTGGTTTCTTTTGGAAATGAAACTGCAATTATATGCACTGTGTTCTCATTATAATAAACGTGCATGTATTATGAAGACAAGATTTTAAGAATTTTAAAGCTAAATTGTTATCTGTGCTTGTTCCATCTTTTTTCCTTTTTTTTAACACACCGTTCTAGCAAGCAATTATTTTATTCTGAGAAAGCACAGATTTTTTTCATTAATTCCCTGTTATGGTGCAAAAGGGAGCTTTTTAATAGTCATACAATAAAATAACACAACATTTTCAATCCCACAAAATGTCTAAGATAAAATATTTTGTACCAAATTTAATTTATTACATTCAAATTTTGAAATCATTACGTGATAAGCTTATTTATTTTAGTAGCTGCCGCATAGTGTTTTACATATACTTAAGACATTCTGAGGGAAATTTTAATTTTGCACCTACATTCTTCATCCTTTATTATAATTATGTAAATTATTTATTATATCAACAATACATCCACTAACTGTTCTAAAAAGATTTTAATGAAAACTTTACTGTATACTTAATATGCTTACTGTATACAATGGATTCAGAAAGCATTCAGACCCCCATAACTTTCTGAATGCTTTATTGTTTTGTAGGCTTATTTTAAAAAGAGAGAAATTAAATTTTTGCCAAGCAACACACACTTAATTACACTTAATGAAAAATTTCAGAAACGTTTGCAAATTTATTAGAATGTATTAAAATTAAAATTTATTGAAAAACAGAAATTCCATTGATATGAGTATTGGAGCCCCTTTAAAGTGGCACTCCACATTGTGGTCTTGTTTGCATTAATTCTCCTTGAGATGTGTGAAGAACTTGACTGGAGTCCACATGTGGCAAGTTTATTTGATTGGACATTTTATAGACACACCTTTGTATATAAGGTGTGGTCGAAATTTAACATCTTATTAAAGAAAGAAACATCCTCTGATCTACGGTGGGTGGGCTGGCGCACTGCCAGGGGTTTGTTTCCTGCCTTGCGCCCTGTGTTGGCTGGGATTGGCTCCAGCAGACCCCCGTGACCTTGTAGTTAGGATATAGCGGGTTGGATAATGAATGGATGGATGGACATCCTCTAATAGGAAAATTCAGTAATTAGGCAGGAGAAAAGCTGTTCATCGTATCTTTTAATTACTCCTCAGCAAAATGTCTTGGAGGGAGCATTCTTAAAAAGTGGTCTGTTAGAGCATTGGTCAGAGATAAAGAATAGAGGTTCATTTTATAAACTGTTGAATTTACATACAGTGTCAATCAATGCATACATTTTACTCTGGTTGGTTTGTTGGTTTACACCCAAATATTTATATAGAATAAAATTCTATTATATTATACTAGACAAAGAGCCCGTTTCGACAACGTAAGATGAAACGGGCACGAGTTTGTGTCAGCAGTGTATGAAGAACAAATGATAAGTAACGAAGAAGTTTTTTTGTAATGATTGTAGTCCGCTTTACTCATTACTGTACAGGCTTGTACTATTAGTTGATGAATTTTCCAGGCCTATAGTATAATATTGAATGATGAATGTTCCAGTTCAATATGGAATAGTAATAAGTATAAGCACCACAAACCTGATATAGGTGTATTGAATGAATGTGTAATTGAATCAGAATGCGTAATTAGGCCTTGAGCTGTAGTCGAAATCGCCTTTCAGGCCTCTAGAGCTTTAATCGAAGTCTCCTTTCTCCTTGAATTTTTGCGGCCGTAAATCCGCCGCCTGTCGCGATGTTGGGTTTGGATGTCAGTCTCGTAAGGTTTTTCGGGCAGCTGCGCAGAAGGCGAGTGCGCATTCGGTTTCGGACGTGTGCTGAAGGCGACTGCGCATTCGGCTTCGGACGGAAGTGAGTGAGTGAGTGAGTGAGTGAGTGAGTGAGTGAGTGAGTGAGTGAGTGAGTGAGTGAGGAGGCAGGCGAATTATGTAATAAGATTCTGGTTCTTCTTATACCTTTTGAGATGAGACACCACCCTTGAAATGTCTGTGCATATAACAACTGTCCATTCTAGTTTATAGGACCTCTGCTGATTTCTCACTCATCTCTTAATCATCCTTCAGTACATTTTGTATATTACATCAACCTTTCTTCTGGTACATTCTTTATTTACTTGACCATCTCAGTATTTTTCCTAAACCAATTCTTATATTTCAGTGTACATTTTGTTTTTCACTTGACCTTTATTTGGTTTCCCACATTTATTAACCCTTTATGCTACTTCTTTAAGATGAATGCTGTGTTCCCCTAAAATTATTCTTCCACAAAGGTCCCACAATTCACATTGTATATCAAGACAAAACCAAGCTATGAAGTCCAAGGAACTCTCAATAGACCTCCATGATAAAACTGTGTTGAGGCATAAACCATGGCAAGAGTATAACACAAGGGAAGGATGAATGCAGCCAAATACGGAGGGATCCTTGAAGAGATACCGCTCCAGAATGCATGTGGCTTTAGCATGGGGTGACAGCTAAAGCTTTCATTACGAGAACAACCTGAAGCATATAGCCAAGGCAATGCTGTAGTGGTTTGGCAACAATTCTCTGTTTTTGAGTGGCCAAGTCGAAGCCCAAACTTAAAACTCATAGAACATCTGTAGAGAGACCAGAGGATGGCAGTTTACAGATGCTTCACATCACCCTGATAGAGCTTGAGTGGATCTGCCAGGAAGAACTGGATAAACTGCCCAAATCCAGGTGTGCAAAGCCTGTAGAGATTTGCCCAAGAAGACTCAAAACTGTAATTCCTGCCAAAGATAAAGGACAGAATTAAAAGTCTGAATACTTATATGAATAAGACATTTCAGTTTTTGATTTGTAATAAATTAACTTATCTTTCTAAAATTTATGGATTATTCGGTGTAGGTTCCTGGGCAAAAATGACAAATTTATCCTTTCAAAATGAAATCTACAACACAAAGTGACGGGTCTGAAACCTTTCTGTCCACTGTGGCTGGTATGGGTGTCTTAGTTTTTTTTTGTTTAAATTAAGGTACTCATCTAAGTAACTTTATTCCATCCCAGGCAAAAATCATAATAAAATACTCTAACTTGTTGAAAGTGGCTTCCCAGTACACTGAGGGCTGCTGTATTCTTCCAGTTTTCAGCTTGACTAGTGCAGTTTAAATGGCAAACTGCCCTGAGACTGTGCTTGTCACAGTGAAACTCAAGCCTCAAATCTCTGGAAATGCTATTAATATCAATATCTTTGTGGGTCTGTATTTTATAAAGAATCAAGCAACTTGGATGACACTGAGAAGTGTTGATCCAGTGGCTTCATCATTGGTCGGCTGTACTGCTACCTCTTCCAGGTCTTGGTATAGAGGTGGGAGAAGATTTAGAGTGGCACTGTCTGAAGCAGACTGATGATCTTGCAGTCATACAGTAGAATATACATACTGGGAGTATACAGAAGTTAGAGAAGGACTGGATTGTTGCCAGTGTGAATCTACAAATGTAAAAATAGAAGTAGCAATGATTAAGTAGTACACAGAGAAAGCAAATGAAATAACACTGTAAGTGCAAAGCAAATAAGATCCTTGAGGCATTCTTCAGGGCACAAAGGGTTCCATTTTCTCTATAAGCCTTTTCATGTTGATGTTTCTTCTGTCCAGATAGTTATCTAATTCTTCATTAGAACACCTACTAAGGACCAGGAGCTACAGGATTTACTGTAGTTTGGCTGTCCCACAGGATGGACTTCTTATCTGATTCTGAAAAGAAATTAGTTTCTTTAGAGAAAATCTCTCCTTTTAAGTATAACAAAAACCTTTAATGCATATCAAAAACAAATAATACAATTCATAATGTTTTGGCAGAGTGCATATGCAGAAACTAAAACTGCTAGGTTAACTTTAGCAGGGCAAATTTTGGGGAGATAGAGCTAAGCCTAGAAAGGATAAACTGGAATAATCTTATTAAATGTGGAGACAGTCGAGAAGGAATGGAGCAGATTTTAAAACATTTACATTTAATACAGGATACCTTCATCCCAAAATTTAGAAGCAATAAGAAATTAAAAGAGTAGAGTAGATAAATAGGGTGGTAAAAAAAAAGCTGCAAAGGAAAAACAACTGTATAAATTATGCAAGACAAATAAGTCCTGTTCTAAGCAATGGATGTATGGCAGCAAGAGAGCAAAACGGAAAAGGGATACTAGGAAAGCTAAAAGGAAATTAGAGAGAAAAATTGAAGAAAAGAAAAAGATGACCCAAAGAGATTCTTTCAATATTTTAGCAGTACAACAATGATGGTGGAGAAGGTGGAGTATCAGGAACACTAACAGGGAGTTGGAGTGATTTGGAAATTCTAGAAGGAATAATCTGGATAAAATTTTTAAAAATATGTAAAAATAATATATGAATGTAAATAATTAAATGTTTCATCAGTTCAAGAAAATGTTTTTTTTGCTTATATATATATATATATATATATATATATATATATATATATATATATATATATATATATATATATATATATATATATATATATTTGAAAAATTATTCATCATTTTTTTATTTCAGTGACACCACACATAGCCTGAAAATGCTTGGAGTCATTGTCACCTGTCAAAGTTGAGCGCATGAGCCATAATGAATACTGGTTTTTGATTGCTGAATTTTTGATAGCGAGAATATCAAGTACTACATTTTGGCAGACACTTCAGATGCAGACCCCTGAAAGGATGATGAATTCAAAGTGTATTTTATCCAGTAATTCTGGATGACACTTTTTTGCTATCACATCTGTCATGGATATGCACAGTCACAAGCATTTTCTTTGCTTGCCTTATGAATGATGGGGCTCATTGGCACTCTGATTTGTGAATCGTTGGAACCATTAACAAAATAAGGTGCCTGAAGTGGTCTGGATGCTGATTCCAGGGATAAATACAGAGGGGTTTTCCAGTTTCTCAGGAATTACATCTTGCTCACCTCATTTTTACCAGAACTACCTTCTTTGCAATTTCTGGTCACAGCCTAGATCCACCTCTTTAAGAACTGCTGAAAAATATCAAATGTATTATTTCAGCTGTACTATAATCTTACAAAACCAGAATTTGTAAGCATGCTACCTTAGCCAGAGGCTGATCATTCTCTGTTTTAGTGCTGTATTTGGTACTTGAGGTGACTTTTTGTGGTTGCATCCTTACAAGCTTTTTAACTAGTGGGTTAATTGACAAGGCCGCAAGTTCTGCAGTCACAGGATGTGAGTGGTGATTAAGCTGAGTGTACCGCTATACCCATAAGGCACCCATCCATGAAATGACCCAATCCCTGTTTTTTTTTTTTTTTTGTTCTGGTACAATTATCTTCCTTATTATAACCTTCATTTTTACAATGAAATAATACCTTACCTTTTTAATTACTTGTTCTGACATATTTAGTCATCCCATAAGTGTAAAACAGCTTAAACTGTGGTACAGCAATTTGCAATATATAGACTAAAATCTGTTAATTGATAAAATCATTTGTGGCTACTTTGCAAAGATGGAAATGCATATCGCCACACATTTACTGTTAAGCCATATGTTTAAGGACACACATTCTTCAACATTATATCTTTTTTAATGAATAATGTTTGCTTTGAACAAATGCTGGTAATACACTTTATGCATGAATAAAACAGTTTACTTGTGTTAATAGGACATAACATTCTACCTGGGAATTTGTTGCAATAATTTTTAAAGTATAACATAATCATTTTTATACCTGATGCTACAGGGAATCTTAAACTGTCACAAGGCGTTTATTATCACAGCACTAGGCCACTTTTCCATCAGTGTCAAAGGAGATTGTCAAGGACAGGATAGGAACAGCTATCTGTTTAAGTTTCATGCATCAGATTAAATGTTTTTGTTAAGTCCCCTCTTTATAACATGCACTTGGAAATGAACCTTTCAGCTTATGTTGATTTTTGCAAGCAGTGTCATTCCTCAAGGAAAACTGCACATACAGCTCTATGACATGTTAAAGTGTACAATTTCATGTCACTAACTGCTTGTAAAGATTTCACACTTTATACTACATGTCCATAAAAAGTATAACTAGTAGGTATGCAGTAATGGTTATTGCCTTTTTCTCACTGTTTAGATACTGTAGAGGACTATAGGCTGATGCAGCATATTGCGGTGTTGTGAACATCCCATCTAGGGCGTGATCCTGAATACTCCTAGGATGATAATAAGGAAAGTAAGGAGAACAGGCTTAAAGCAGTTGACAGTCCTGCAGTCAAACTGGTGGCACTCAAGTAACATTGCAATTTTCCACAGAGTTGCTGGTTTTGGTAGGCAGATCTGCTTGAAAGGAAAACAGTAGCTGCTGGTGGATCCTCCAACAAGGCAATCTGAGGACATTTATAGATTTCCAAAATGTGCGGATATGGAAACAGAAGTACTTTTGAGTGTAGCTTTAAGGGGACTGTGACGGTCCAGGTCAGCTTCATGCTCCCTTTTGCATCTGGGAGCCTCTTGAACACGAACCACCGACAGTCATGAACCGAGATGGACGGGGCAAATGAGGACACACACTTATAGCAAGGGGTAGGTGTAAAGGTGACATTTGTTCATTTTTTGAAATCAATCCAAAAAACAGTGTTCAAAGTGCAGTGCATCATAAGATGTTCTTCTCATTAATAAATAAATAATCCAATAAAAACAAGTGAAAGTGGAGGTTAAAACATTTCAATAAATACGCCATTAACGTGAGGTTAATTGCAGGCAGGAAGCTGACCTATAAAAAAACTCAGTCCCCGTCGCATCCTTTCTAAAACCAATGTCTCCTCTTCTTACCTCGCACGGGAACTTGCAGCAGCCAACTTTTCCTCATAGGCTTGGATCCCTTCTGCCGTCATTGCACCCAGCAGGGCACTGTGCCTTGTCTTGCTCCTTCATCTCCTGCTGCCACTTCTGTGTCTTGTGTGGGAGCCTCCTACAAGCATCGGGTCACTCCAGCTACCACAAGAAATGCTCGGCAGGAGTGATCCTCTTCAGCCCTACGTTCTTCCTAGGGACTGTCCTCCAGGTTGTCTGCATCCTTTCCTCCGCACCCTGGTGTCTACTGATACCGACATGTTCATTTGAACTCTTTCTTTCTTTCTTTCTTTCTTTCTTTCTTTCTTTCTTTCTTTCTTTCTTTCTTTCTTTCTTTCTTTCTTTCTTTCTTTCTTTCTTTCTTTCTTTCTTTCTATTTCTGTTTCTGTCCCCCTCTCTGCCATGCAAGCTTCACTTATATTGATGTGATTCAGCACAGGTGTGATATGCAGCTACCCCTGAAGTATGAATGAGACACCTGACAGATCCATTCGTCTTCGTGTGTGTATGTGTGATCAGCCAAACACCCCAAACATTGCCGTAGCGAAGACCACTCATGCACACCTGCACCTGATTGGAGTCTGCACTTCCCACAACTCGATTATTTATTTATAACCAGTACTGTGCCGTGGACCACTTATCACAGGGATCATCATAACCTCTCTGTATGGGAGATACTTAACCTTTTTACCTGGTATATTTCAAGTAAGATGTCTAATCCTGACAGTATGGTCAAGCTGAACAGAAATTCAGTGCATTCTGGGAAAGCACAAAGGCTAAGCTGGATTTCCAGGTATTTTACATAGTTGAAAGGTTATGCAGGACCTTAGAACGTTTTGTATAACCACTCTGCTTACAGCTTCAAGCTGCTTTTGATTACAATGGGGAAATAATGTTCACTTGTCATAATGACTTAGTATCATTTGTTTGTTTTGTGTGTCTGTACATCTAGTAGAAAAAGTGAGGTGTGTGAGCTTACTTGGATGAAACAGGGAGAAGAGAGCAACTACAATGTATTAGTCTTTTTCTCAGAAAGACCCCTCTCAGTTCAATTGCTGAGTTCACTTACTGTTTATTGCAAAAATTGAGCTTTCAGTTCAGTTAAGTTGCTGACACGAACATTTGGAACAATACTTTCTTTATCTGCTAAAAACTGAAAATGGACACTTTGAGGGGAGCACTTTTATGGAGCTTGCTATCTGTTGGATGTTTTCCAAGGAGCTCTGTCTCTGGCAAGAAATCTTTCTTTTCATTTTTCGACTAATGTTACATAATCTTTAACAAAGAAATCGAACTTTCTTGGAATTGTCATCTGAAGTTGAATGAAAACTGCACAAAATAACCCCAGTTGTATAATTCCTTGTATTGCTTATATTAGATGCTTTTGGTTTTGATTACATTTACAATTACATTTGTTGCTTAGCAGAGGCTCTTTTCCAAAGTGACTTACAAAGAGGTCATCATAATCAAGTAAACAAAATTGATAACAAGTGAAGAGCTCACAACAGAAATACAACTGAGTTACAATTCCTGGATAATAAAAACCTAACAACTGATATCAATGAGATAGACATTCACCAAACAAGAGAGTCTCCAAACACTTCTTAAACAGATTGAGTTAATCAGAATTCCGAATGGAGGTTGGCAGCTTGTGTTACACATGAAAAGAGTTTGGACTGAGATTTAAAAACTCACAGAAGTGGCATCACCAGACGCCATTCTTCAGCACACCTGAATGGGTGAGAAGGAGCATAGAACCTCACAAGCATCTCCCATATATACGTATAAAGGTGCTGATTGTTTAAATACAGTCGTGGCCAAAAGTTTTGAGAATGATACAATTATTGGTTTTCACAAAGTTTGCTGCTTCAGTGTTTTTAGATCTTTTCATCAGATGTTTCTATAGTATAATGAAGTATAATTACAAGCATTTCATAAGTTTCAAAAGCATTTATTGACAATTACACTAAGCCTATGCAAAGAGTCAATATTTGCAGTATTGTCCCTTCTTTTTCAAGACCTCTGCAATTCACCCTGGCATGCTCTCAATCAACTTCCAAAGTAGTTATCTGAAGATACGAGTGACATGTGCCTGTCTTGGCTGATTAAACAGCACACCTGCCTCTTTAGTGATGGCACATATCGGTACTCCCACCAGCAGAGGGTAGTTCAGCCGTAATAAGACCAAAGTCTGGACCATGGGCTGAGCTGCCTACTGTATTACATGTGGTCTGATCTTGCAGATAATTGTATACAGTGAATCTGCAAGACTGAAAGATAATAGGAACATGGTCCCTGAAGGATAGCCAGTCATTGTTCAAAACCCCAAGGTTGTGTAGCAACTTGGTGGGTGTTAGTGATAATGAACCAGACTGAACAGGGATGGGATGCTGAACAGACCAGTGAGCTGGGAGGACAAGAAGGTCAGTCTTTGCCAAGTTGAGTTGGAGATGGTATTCTTTCATCCAGATTACAATATTTGTGACACATGGAGTGATTCTAGCTTGTGGTCCTTTGGAGGGAATGACAGGTATAGTTGTGTATCATAAACAAAGTACTGATAAGAGAAACCATGGGACTGGATGTTGGAGCCTAGTGAAGTGGTGTATGGAAAGAAAAAGAGAAGGCCCAGCACTGATCCTTGATGCACCACCTTGCTTGCCTGGTGCACTCTTCACATCTCTCCATGCCAAGGCACAAAGTAGGAATTGCCAAAGAGGTAGGACTTAGACTAGCTCAGGGCAGTCTCAGTGATGCCCAGGTCACATAGGGAGGCAAGGAGGATCTGGTGATTCAAAGACAGGAAAGAGATTTAGCAGGATGAGATATATTAGTAGCTCTAGCCTGCTGTAATGCATTCACAATGTTTAGCTGAATTGTCTTGGTGGAATGTCCCTTCCTGAAGCCCAACTGATTAGGATCAAGAAGTCTGTTTGGTAGTCTTTTGGCCACGACTGAAGAAAGGATGAGGTTTGGTTAGATATAGCATGTTACCGTGTTTTATATAGAAATGAGAGAAGAGTCACTGGTCTGAAATTATTTACTTGAGATGAGTTGAGATTTGGCTTCTTGAGAAGAGGTGTTATTAGGGCTTGTTTGAACAATGTAGGAAAAGAGTCTTTGCTGAGTGACATGTTCTCAATTTATGTAATTGCAGACATTTGTGAGGGAGGGATAGCCTCTCGGAGATGTGTGGGGATGACGTCAAGTGGACAGGTAGTGGAACAACTAGAGAGGAGGTTAGAAATGTCAGTGATGCAGAGAGAAAGATGAGAATGTTGTGGTATATTCAAAAGGTAGCAAGCTGGCTGGAGGGAGTGATGAAAATTGACTGCTGATGATCGTCACTTTTTTCTCAAAAAACTGTGTAACGTTTTTAACAGTCAAGAGGGTTCAGTGTGAAGGTGGTGGAGGTTGGAGGAAAGATGTAACGGTGTAACAGCAGAGAACAAGCTACGAGTATCACATGTGTTGCTAATCCTGTTTTGAAAGAAATTTACCTTAGCATTGGTAGTAGCAGAACATAAGGAAGAGAGAAAAGAGTGATATTTATCCAAGTCAGCTTGGCCTTTTGACTTTTTCCATTTCCTTTCAGCTGTCCTAAGCTTGGTCTTTAGACAGCATAGAGCTTCAGATAGTCATGCAGGACATGCTGATATTGGACAGACAGCTTCAAGGCAAAAGTTAACCATAGGGGAATATTGGCAGGAATGGTGTCATGTGAGGAGAAGTGGTCAGGAGGAGAGAGAGCAAAGGAAACTACAAAAGAGAAATGGGTGGAAGAGAGAGAGCAGATGTGGCAACATAAGGATATGGTGGGATGAATGGCATTGGAAATAGATGGAACGAGCAGAGAGTATTGAATAAAAAATTTCTCAGATAATTGTAGTGGAGTGACAGTTGTGTTTGTGGGTGTGCGGTTCCATTAGAGAATGAGATCTAGAAATTTACTGGCCTTGTGAGTTGGTAGAATGTGAAGCTATATCAGAAGAGGAAAGAAAAGAACGGTAGAAAATATAGAAAAAGGAATTTATAGGTGGATGTTCAGGTCCCCTAGGATTCAACATGCACTGCCATCATCTGGCATGGGGGAAAGCCTCATATGCAGCTGGTTGAGGAAGTTCTTTAGCAGATCTGGAAGGTGATAAAGAATAGCAATGGTAATATTAATTGGGTGTGAGAAAGTGATCACATGGTGCTCAAAAGTGGAATAGTTGTATACAGTACCCAGCAGTATGAATCTCTAATTCTTGAAGACTAGTATACCTGTCCCTCCATCTTTTCTAAAGGAATCACAAGTATGAATGAAGTGGGATCTGGAGGAAAAGACTGTCAGTGTTCCTGTATTTTCTGGACGGATCCACAAATGCTGGAATGAAGTTCACCATTTTCACTGCTAATTGACAGTTCCATAGGTCGAAGGAGAAGGGAGTTTCTGACTGGGTAGATTGTCAAAGTGGAGTAAGATTTGCTGCATTATACCCCTCCTGTAAGTCGGATAAAAAAGATGTCAAGTTTAAATCACAGGAATCTAGTGAAAACACATGCTGATGACAACAGAGAAAAGAAACAGCATAACTGAATGAACAAAAGTGTCCACAGCATTGATTGACGGACTTGCGCAAGGAAATCTGCAGTCTTTACACAAGTTAGTCTAAACAGAAGGAGGGCAAAGAAACAAAAGACACAGATTGATTGGTATATAAAGCACAAAAAAGTTTATTATTAATGAAAACCTACGGATAACATAAAACACAATACGTTATACACAAAAGTTGATGATTAAGAAGAACCAAGCTAAAAACACTTACTGTTCTCAATACAGCTGCCCGAAATCCAGTATTTGATTGAAATAAAAGTCAATAACTAGACTGATCATTTTCTGTCTAGCTGAGGTCTCTTGTAAAGGCTCAAGGTTCTGAGAAGTCCTTTATTGGTGGTAAACTGGGTTGAAGTAAAGGATTTAAAATAAAAGAGAGGCCCAGTCAGTGAGCAGTCTGCTGTTAAAGGTCCTTAGGCTTGAACACGTGGGATACAATATGAACAGTGAGACAGATAAGAGGATACAGGTAACATTTGTATAGATGGTTTTTGTCATTTCTTCCTATTCCCCATGAAGAAAAGAACATAAGAGGTTAACTGGCACCTTTCGTGTTAGGTGTATATCACAGGTGATCTGATAACATGATGAAACACTCTCCCAGGTGAGCCTAGAGTCGAGAGCAGAGTGTACAGAATTACTCACAGGGTGGGGTGGAGGAGAATAAAGAGAAGACCAGAATTTTGGTAGCAGCTCGTGGAAGCTAGAAACATGTTAAGATGACTTTTGGATTAGATACAGGCTACTAAGGGTAAAACAGTGTCTCTCAAACTCAGTCCTGGGGTCCCCTGTGTGTCTGCAGTGTTTTTTTATCCAACCAGTTTCACAATCAGTGCATTATTTTATCTGAAATTGATCATTTAATTAGCTGGTCTTTTTTTCTTCTGTTATTCTGCATTAAGAAAAGTACAGCAGTGTGGTTTTTATATTTAAAAGACATTTTCATTTACAGTCAGGTCCATTAGTATATGGATAGTGACACAATTTACATAATTTTGGCTCTGTAATCCACCACAATGGATGTGAAACAAAGCAATCAAGATGTGATTGAAGATAGACTTTCAGCTTTAATTCAATGGGTTTAACAAAAATATTGTATGAGTTGTTTAGAAAAGACAGACATTTTTATATATGGCCCCTTGTTTTCAGGGGCTCAAAATAATTTGGACAAATTAACATAAATAAATATAATGATCATTTTCAATATTTGGTTGAAATTCCTTCACAGTCAATGACTGCCTGATGTCTGGAACCCATGGCCTTCTCCAATTGCTGGGTTTTGCGTCCTAGTGGTTCAGGTCTTTACTGCAGCTGTCTTCAGTTGCTGCTTGTTTGCTGGACTTTCTGCTGTCAATTTTACCATCAGCAAGTGAAATGCATGTCTTTTTGGGTTGAGGTCAATTGAATGACTTGGCCTTTGAAGAATATTCCACTACTCCACTATTCCACTACTTTGCATTGAAACACACTTGGTTTACTTTTGTAGTATGTTTTGGCTCATTGTCTATTTGTACTGTAAAGCATTGTCCGATCAGTTTTGCAGCATTTGGCTGAATCTCAGCGGATTGTATAGTCCTGTACACTTCAAAACTCATCCTGCTACTTCTGTCACCAGTCATATCATCAATAAACACTAGTGACCGACTTCCATTAGCAGTCTCCATGCCATTACATTGCCTCCACCATGTTTCACAGATGATGTGTTATTCATCAGATCATGAGCCATTGAGATCTTAGTTTACTTTGTCCAAACAAAATAAATTGTTCTAGAACTGGACAGGCTTTTAAAAAATGTTCTCTGGCAAAGTTTAATTATATGCTTATGGTTTATCAGTGGTTTGCACTTTGTGGTAAACCCTTCTCTTTACTTTCATGAAGTCTTCTCTTGATTGTAGACTTTAGTAATGATAGACCCACCTCCCAGAGAGTGTTCTTTGTTTGGCTAAATGTTGTGAAGGGTTTCTTCATCACCAAGGAAAGAATTCTGAGATCATCCAGCACAGTTGTCTTCCGTGATTGTCTAGGCCTTCTGGTATTGCCGAGCTCACCAGCCCATTCCTTCTTTTTAAGAATGTACCAAATGGTTTATTTGTCCACTCGTTGTGATTCCGCTGCATCTCTAATGGATTTGTTTTGTTTTCTCAGCCTAATGATGGACTGTTTTTACTTGCATGGACAACTCTTTGGACCTCGTTATGAGAGTTCACAGTGACAGCCTCCAAATGCAAACTCTACGCTTGAAGTCAATTTCAGATCTTTTACATACTAAATAGTTAATGAAATAATGAGGGAACTTCTCCAACCTAGATAAAGAATAGCTTGTTAGTCAAGGGGGGTGGCTGGTATTGGCTATGCAGAAAAATGGCTGTAATTCCTAAACACCTCATACAATATTTTTGGTAAACCCCTTGAATTGATGTTGTATGTCTACACTTCTTTGCTTTATTTCAAATCCATTGTTGTGGTGTCCAGAGCTGCAATTATAAAAATTGTTTCACTGTGCAAATACTTATGGAATCTGACTGAAGCTTTAAATTCTTAACTATCTTTTATTGTTCAATGAAATAATTTGCCTTTTTACCTGGATAGTTTACCTCCTTAATTGTGTCCTAATAATAACAGTTAACAATGGGTACAGCAGACAGGTGGGAAAACAATGCTGAATACTTCACCAAAATGCTCATTACTAATACTTACTAAGTAATGCATTAAATAACCAGTGCATCTGGAATGCCAAAATGGAAATCATGATGATGATGAAAATCTTAAAAACGAAAGTTAAAAAGAACACTAAACTATCCCCATGTGACGTGCATAAATGTCGGGTAGATTCTAAAACGCATTTACCAAACTTACCTTTGTAATTTCTACATTGACCCCAAAACACAAAAACAGGGAAGTAACAATGAATCCAGGGGTCTAATTAAAAACACAATCTGCTTGGAACAAAAATCCAGCAGCCACATGGAGTCCCTATAGGACTGAGTTTGAGAACTGCTGGTGTAAAGTAAGTTCCGGTGAGGCACAGTATTTATTATTTTCATTTGTCTTATCTCTTTGTCTTAGTCCTTCCATTATATGTAACCTTTATTTACCCCAATATATACTGTTTTCATTGGGGGTCTGGTTATCATCTAGATCTAAATTCTGCTCAACAGCTCCTCCTGATGGTTACAGATACATTTTCCATTTTCATAAGCCTGGATCCTGTTAATGATGTTGTATTGCCCTAAAGTTAAAAACATTTAGTTCACGAAGCGTTTATAAAAGCATTTTGCATTTTTTGACCCTCTTAAACATCAGGAGGAACTTTGAAAATTACTTCTGGTGTTGATTAAAGTATCAAACATCTAATAAAGTTCAGTGCTACATTCATCTGTGACCTGTACAATTTAATTCAAGCATGAATAATTAATATACTTTAGATATGAATTGTCAGCAATATTTCAGTTGGGAATTCCACTTAGAGGTTCTGCATAGGGGACAGATGATCCTTTGCCAAGTTATAATTACTTTATGAGAGGCTTTTCAATTCTATGCATGGCTTGACAACCCTTCAGTATCATGTGAAGTAATATTTCTTTGACTGTTTAAATCATGAAAGGGTTTAAGGGGTCAGATTAATAAGATGAAGAAGCACTAATTGAAACTAAATATCACAACTGCATACTGCTGCTAATCTACATAAATGGCTATAATTGAGATGCATTGAATATGGAACATGAATTTTTAAGCTAACAAAGTGCACTGCAAGAGAGAAGAGAAGTGCAAGGAAATTCACTTTCTTATAAAGTATCTGATATATTTTGTATAGAAGGTTACTTCCATTTTCCTGGGGGAACATTAAAAGGTTATGTCTCTCTGGGGCCTTGAGAAAGACAGTGAAACCTGTAATGGCATAAAAAATTGTCTTTGTGTAAGTCAGTGCGGATAGGGATTGGCTTGCACTGCCTTTGTGAATGGTGACCCAGTAAGGAAATCCTCAATGGATGCCAAAGCAATATAGAAAGAGAGAGAGGGAGAACCGAAGATGGAAGATTATTAAAGTGACTGCAGGCAAACAGGTAACAAGAGAGAAATGATTCTATTTTGGATAAATGTAACCCATGGTGGCTTGGCATTTTAAGGAAGTTCAAGACTTAGGGGTCAATAAAGGAGGATTTAGCCTAGTGGTTTTGCAGAGGCCAGGGATCTTTCTTGATCCAGGGGCAATTTTAGGCTCACGTCAGAACAGAGATAGATTCACAACACAATCAATTATAGTGACAAAATCCATAAACCTGCATAGTTCAAAGCATGGCAGCTAGCTGAACACCCACATAAACAGAGGTTGCATGATATCATAACCTAAAGAGAAGGCAGCAGACAGAGTGATAGCTGTCAACTGAAAACGTTCTTTTAGACTTTACCTTCCACTTCCACCTTCCACTTTACCTTCATACACTAATACTCTAACTTTTATAATCACTAACGCGATGATGTGATATGACAGAAATTTCACAATTACTTCTTCAGTGTCTTGCAATAAAAAAACACTTCATAAATACTATTTTTGGCAATATATGATTACATTAAATGTATTTATGGAAGATTTTTAAAACTTTTAAAAATAAATGAATACGTTTTAATGATAAAAAATTGCTGTTGTAAAACCTTTTTTCTTTATTTGATTTTAACATTTCCATATAAATGCTGATTTTTGGTATTTTAATGCAGAAACTTCCATATACTGTATATTTAAGAGGAGGTGGTAAGTTAAACAGGCAAAACTAACATGATATTTTATAATGTAGTTCAGCTTTTCAGCGGTGTGAAGACTATTTCAAGATATCTGACGATAAGTTATCATATAATTTAAAAGTCTGGTATCTTTCAAGTCCAAGTTATTTCTTAACAATCATAATATATATTAATTTGCCACATGAAACTGTATTTTAAAGATAAAATTAACTTGTGTGTTCTTGCCACTTAACAGTGGACATGAATGGGAATAAAGGTCGATAGTTAAATGGACCTTAAAATGTATCAAATACATCTCCTTTGTAGCAATAAAGTTTTCAATTTACGAAAGCATGCCTTCCACATTTATGAGGTATCGTTGTGATAACAAATTTTACCAAAGTTCCTTCTAACAATTTTTCTTGAGGTAAGAATACATTTCCTGTTCACGCGTCTGATCAGATCACAGTTGCCAACATGGTTGGAGTTCAGATGTAAATAAGGAAGCTAATCAGCACAAAAGAAAACACTAATCTGAAGCTATTTGTACCAATTTTGTCTTTCAAGAAAATGGTTTGAAAATGCAAATATCCATTATGTGAACATAAACTAAAAAAAAGAAACATTTACAGTTTTCTTCAACTTCCTTGTGGTAATCACAATACCATAAAGTTATGGCTTGTAGTACTTAAGTTGGATGTGAACACTAGATTTTAAGATCTATTGAAAGCTGACCTGCAAGTCTGTACCATTCATTCTCCATGTACAACAACTTGCAGCTGAAGAGGAAAATGAGATGTGTTCTTGATTGCCCATCATTGAAGCCAACAGCAGTTCTAAACATATTTCTGGTAAATCATTTCACCATAGCTGCAAGTGAAGAGAGATGAAATGTAGAGACCCAGACTATCAGCAATAAAAATGTTGTTTGCTATTAAATTGAATACTGTATAGATTTATAGCTCATGTGTATGTGTGCTTCGCTATAATTTGATGTTGTGGAATGGAATTGCGTGCCTGGTCATTGCCATTGTTGAATTTGCATGTTCTTTCAAACTTGGTGTAGTGTTCTCTCTAGCACAGATACAAAGCCATAAAGATAATTTGAAATGACAGTTCCAAGTTAGGAACTGGGACTGTGCATGGGTGGATGTGTGTCAGTTGTTCCTGTGATTGGCAGGCACCTTTTAATACAGTGCTGTGGAGGAACAGACAATTATCAAGATGAGGTGCATAGCTAGTTTTCTGTAAAAATGGCGGAATCTCACAAATAGTTTGTTTACTTTTTTTTATTCCTTTCTAAAGTGATTTTGATATACTGCTTTACAAAATCTGTGCCATATCAAGTCGCAGATTAATATTTTTGTATTGAAAAATTGATGTATATTTTGACTTTAAGCCTTTTTATCATGTTTTCACCCTGGTACACTATAGCCCGGTGATTCCCAATGTGGGGTGCAATTTGATTTTTTAGGGGGGCAATTCGAGAATTTAGGTACGTTAAACAATTTATAAAATGAAAAAACAGAAATTCACTGTTAAAAATGATAGAAAAAAATAAACAAATAATTTACATTTATATATTTATATAAACATAGAAGGGATGGTGAAGAACTGTTTAATTTATGATTTTACAACTGGCTTGGGTTTTTCTACTTAGAAATTGTTTTTATCATTAAAATAGTATGAATTGTAACAATGATTATAAAATTTTACAATATAACAAAAATATGAAATGATCAAAATATTACAGAAAAAGCTGTCATTAGTTATTTTATATTTATGAATATCACGTCTCTTATTATATGTTTTCAAAACTGTATTTGCTGTATTTACATATTACTTCATATTATATTATCCCCATTGCAAACATCAAGAAAAAGATAGATAGATAGATAGATAGATAGATAGATAGATAGATAGATAGATAGATAGATAGATAGATAGATAGATAGATAGATAGATACTTTATTAATCCCAAGGGGAAATTCACATACTCCAGCAGCAGTATACTAATACAAAAAATAATATTAAATTAAAGAGTAATAAAAAATACAGGTAAAAACAGACAATAACTTTGAATAATGTTAACGTTTACCCCCCTGGGTGGAATTGAAGAGTCGCATAATGTGGGGGAGGAACAATCTCCTCAGTCTGTCAGTGGAGCAGGACGGTGACAGCAGTCTGTCACTGAAGCTGCTCCTCTGTCTGGAGATGACACTGTTTAGTGGATGCAGTGGATTCTCCATAATTGATAGGAGTCTTCTCAGTGCCCGTCGCTCTGCCACGGATGTCAAACTGTCCAGCTCCATGCCTACAATACAGCCTGCTTTCCTCACCAGTTTGTCCAGGTGTGAGGCGTCCTTCTTAATGCTGCCTCCCCAGCACACCAGCGCGTAGAAGAGGGCGCTCGCCACAACCATCTGATAGAACATCTGCAGCATCTTATTGCAGATGTTGAAGGACGCCAGTCTTCTAAGGAATTATAGTCGGCTCTGTCCTCTCTTACACAGAGAATCAGTATTGGCAGTCCAGTCCAGTTTATCATCCAGCTGCACTCCCAGGTATTTATAGGTCTGCACCCTCTGCACACAGTCACCTCTGATGATCCATGAGGGGCCTGGGCCTCCTGAAATCCACCACCAGCTCTTTGGTTTTGCTGGTGTTCAGGTGTAGGTGGTTTGAGTCGCACCATTTAACAAAGTCTTTGATGAGGTTTCTATACTCCTCCTCCTGCCCGCTCCTGATGCAGCCCACGATAGCAGTGTCATCAGCAAACTTTTGCACGTGGCAGGACTCCGAGTTGTATTGGAAGTCCGATGTATATAGGCTGAACAGGACCGGAGAAAGTACAGTCCCCTGCGGCGCTCCTGTGTTGCTGACCACAATGTCAGACCTACAGTTCCCAAGACGCACATACTGAGGTCTGTTTGTAAGATAGTCCACGATCCATGCCACCAGGTATGAATCTACTCCCATCTCTGTCAGCTTGTCCCTAAGGAGCAGAGGTTGGATGGTGTTGAAGGCACTAGAGAAGTCTAGAAACATAACTTTTACAGCACCACTGTAAGCATATAGATGATGACATCGTTCACTCCCACCTTCTCCTGGTATGCGAACTGCAGAGGGTCGAGGGCGTGGCATACCTGTGGCCTCAGGTGGTGAAGCAGCAGCCGCTCCATGGTCTTCATCACATGTGACATCAGAGCGACAGGCCGGAAGTCTTTCAGCTCACTAGGACGTGATACCTTTGGGACTGGGGTGATACAAGGTGTTTTCCAAAGCCTCGGGACTCTCCCCTGTTCCAGGCTCAGGTTGAAGATGCGCTGTATAGGAATCCCCAGCTCCAGCGCACAGGCCTTCAGCAGTCGTGGTGATACTCCATCTGGACATGCTGCTTTGCTGGCATGAAGTCAGCTCTCTGCTCACCTGTGCTGCTGTAATTGTGGGTGGGGATGTCTCTCCTATGCTGGTATCAGCAGAAGGATGGGTGGAGGGTGCAGTACTCCGAGGTGAGAGTGGGCTAGGGTGGTCAAACCTGTTAAAGAAGTTGTTCATTTGGTTTGCTCTCTTCACGTCTCTCTCGATGGTGGCACCCCGCTTCGAGCTGCAGCCAGTGATGATCTTCATCCCATCCCACACTTCCTTCATGCTGTTATTCTGCAACTTCTTCTCCAGCTTTCTCCTGTACTGCTCCTTCACTGCCCCGAGCTGAGTTTCTTCTGCACGCACTTGAGCTCATGCTGAAAAAAAAGCAAAGTATTTTTAAAATTATAAAAAAAATGCTTCGCTTTAGAACAAAATTTGATATGACAAATAATAAAATAAATACCATGATTGTTAAGAAATAAGTCTGACTTAAAAAATACATATCTTCTCCTTTAAGATATTTATAGTACATTTTGAGATCTCTGTATTGTATGTCAGTATATCTCTGGTACATTTTTGGAACTCTCAAAATACCTTCCTGCACATTTCAAGATTTTCTAAACCTAATTTGAGATGAATTGACATTGTGTGCATTTCAGGTACCATAAATTGTTTTCAAGATATCTCAAAATGACTTCCTGTACAAGTTCCTTATTTTCAGAACGACTTGTCTATTTTAAGTTCAAATGTATTTTAAATTAATATACTGTGAACTCACCTTTTGATATCTTGAATTGCATTAGTGATGTGTAAAAATGGACACAAAGCAATTTTCCAATTTCAATTTTCTTAATTGTATTTTAGATATATTTTAAATTTCTTATCTTTCACTGGTCAACAAGCATTTTGCTACTGGGATTCTTTCACCTGTACTTTAACAAATTTCACTTGCTGACTCCAAATCTGAAAAACATTTTCATCCAGCACGTCCTGTTTTTTAGTTATGATGTTCCAGGTCTTGGACAACTAGGGTGACTGGACAGTAAAGGTGATGTGTTTCAGTATTTAAGACATAAGTTTGGTCTTGAGAATAGTGAAGCCAAAATGAAGGAAAGTGTTTTTGTTGGCCCTGAAATCCGTGAACTGATGCTTGACAATGAGTTCAAAAAGAACCTGAAGCCCACTGAATCAGCACCCTCATTCGTGTAGGTTGTCCAGAATTTTTTTGACAAGCACAGAGCAGAGAATTATGCTGAGCTTGTGGAGAATATGCTGAAAAGTATATTAGCTTTTGGGAGCCAGAATGTCACTGAAGACGCATTTTTTACATTCTTATCTCGACTTTTTTCCACCAAATCTAAGCGATGTTAGAGATGAGCATGGGGAAAGATTTCATCAAGACATAAATTGTGATGGAAAACTGATATCGGGGAAAATTTACTCCAAGCATGATGGGTGACTACTGTTGGTTCTTGCAAAGAGAGATGGATGTGCAGTACAAGCGCAAAAACGTGTGCCTTCAACATTTTTGGGCATGTTGGCCTCACTTTTATATTGAGGTAAATTGATATAAATATACTTTAACATGTCTCTGGTATCGTCTTCTGGTTTGGTTTCAGAATAAACACATCAAAACAATTTTGGTGGGACATAGTCCAAACTCCAGATATCATGTTGATATATTATATTGATATTCAAAAGTGCCAAAATGTCAATGATGTGTATTTCAAAAACCTGATGCGCTAGCTTAATTCTGATTTCATATATGAAATCAGTGTACAAAACTTAATATAGAACTGCTCTGAAGTTCCCAGAAGCAAACAAAAAATACTTTTTTGTACACCAACGAAGACATCTTAAAATTCTTAAAATCTCATTTTAACATATCTCAGATGAAGAGGAAACCCATTTTAGGATTTAAGGAAATGAACTGTGGTATCTAAATATATTTTTGATATCTCAGACATGAGTAAATGTGAAGTAAATACATTTTTAGATATCTTGATTACATTTTGACCATCTAGACAATTTTGAACATTTTGTTGAATGAATTTTGAGATATCTGCATAACATTCCAAGGAAAAGTAAAACTACTGTTTAAAATGCTGTCATGCAGGTCAAGTGTGCTTGGTGTGTGGGTGTGTTTGTGTGTGTCCTGCGGTGGGTTGGCACCCTGCCCAGGATTGTTTCCTGCCTTGTGCCCTGTGTTGGCTGGGATTGGCTCCAGCAGACCCCCGTGACCCTGTTCGGATTCAGCGGGTTGGAAAATGGATGGATGGATGGATGGATATTTATATAAGTACAAAGCTTATTAAATTCAAAGATTACTGTGATAATAGCTCAACTATTTCACAGTTGGTCTTTAACCACCGGGGTATCTCCCAGGAAACACTGAACTCTGTTTGTCAAGAAAGGGAAATCTGGTTACCTGTAAAAAAATCAGTACTAAAAGAGGACATTATTTAAGTTAATAAAGCAGTATTACTGGTGTGATAACAAGCTAATATGAATAACATTTGTGAAATTCCAAAACTAATGACCACATCCATAATACTCTATAAGAGGAGTCCTGGGTGAGTAAACTCCATGTGCTGAAAATGACATTCAAGGATCAGCAAAAAAGTGCTTAATTATGAAAGGACAACTGTTTACTTTGCACATACTTGTAAGCTTGCATATTCTATGTCTGGCGAAGTACATGGTGGCCATATCCCTGATCCTACACAGAGGTTAGTAGAAACGAGTTACATTTGCTCCGTTACATTTACTTGAGTAACTTTTTAAAAAAATTGTACTTCTAAGAGTAGTTTTACTGCACCATACTTTTTACTTTTACTTGAGTACATTTGTGAAGAAGAAATGCTACTCTTACTCCGCTACATTGGGCAACACTCGACTCGTTACTTTTTTCCATTTAAACATTAGATACGCTGCATTTTTGCCAGAGAGAAATTGCCAGTGGATCTACTGCATGACTGTTTCACCAAACAGACATAGCGACAATAATCACATGACTCCGTTTCACCAATCAGACGTAGCAACAATAATCACATGACTCTGTTTCATCAATCAGATGTAGCCATGCAGTCACATGACCACACACAAACTTCCTGCGTCTTCAGCCTGTGAGAGACTTTTTAGTCATGCGGGGCTCCTGTTCACTGCAAGAACCTTGAGAGCCAACTGCTTCTGAAGCTTAACCATCATTTCACTCAGTAAAGAAC
The DNA here is from genome assembly GCF_900747795.2 of Erpetoichthys calabaricus. Taxonomy (NCBI): domain Eukaryota; kingdom Metazoa; phylum Chordata; class Cladistia; order Polypteriformes; family Polypteridae; genus Erpetoichthys; species Erpetoichthys calabaricus. Next base: position 38,871,402 of record NC_041399.2, read on the forward strand.
AAGCACGTTTTAACTAAACATGCACAGACACAGACAGTCAAGGTATATTGAGACTTCTTGTATGTGCACAAGCTGCCTTGTTCTAATGTTATTTTCTATCAGCTGTGCTATTTGGAGGGCAAGTGTGTGACGATGCCGGTCCCCTACAGACTCTTTTCTTTTCTTTGATTCCCCCTTCTTTTTTTTTTTTGTGCCGACCCGTATATATACACTCCCGTCTCCGTGGGCCTTAATCACACGCCGCAGAAAGCCAATGAAGCAATCGAGAACAACTGCACCCGCACTCCCCGCGGTCGTGCAATTGCGCCTACAGAGAGTGACACGGCTCTATGGATCTGAAATTGGCCTTTTTTAATTTTTTTTTTTTTTTGACGCTGCGGACCCGCTACACCACAAAGTGAATATGCAGTATTATACTGTCAGTGTACAGGTTATCTTGTCACTGAAAGTAGTTTGCACTGTTCAAACATACATCTTACCTACTGCAGGTATTGCCTTCAAAAACTCTGTTGTGCAAAACTGAGGTTTAGAACTTTGTGTTATTTGTGGATCTTTATTTTGTAAAGAAGTTATTTATTTGTACTCATTTTTTATTATTTGGAAATAGCAGAATTTGCACATTATTTTATATTTTTGTCTGTCTTATTACAACATTTCTAAAAAATAAATAATTTATATGTTCAAACAGTTACTCAGTAGTTGAGTAGTCTTTTCACCAAATACCTTTTTACTCTTACTTGAGTAATTTTTTGGATGACTACTTTTTACTTCTACTTGAGTAATATTATTTTGAAGTAACACTACTCTTACTTGAGTACAATTTTTGGCACTCTACCCACCTCTGATCCTACATAACTGATTTTTTTAAAGAAACAAAATATCATTTTTGTTTAATTTAATGAAAGGAACATTTTTTATGATTTTTTTAAGTAAAGGAAAAGAAAATCCCAGCAATACTTTAATTTTAATTACTTCACACATAATGTAATATTTTGTGTCATTAGAGCCAAGCTGACATCTCTGTTAATTCTTGATGTAGATTGGAAGATGTGGCTAAAAAAATGTATCCTTAGCAAGACTGAAGCAAGTACTAATTGTATGAAAACTATAGAAAATCCAATCCTGCCAAGAACACAGATGATATTTTTAAAACGAAAAATTAAAAAAAGCACTTAAATCTTGTTGGGTGTCAGATCCTATCCTGGCAGTACTGTGTATCAGTCAGAAATTCATCCTATTGAGGGAGTCAGTTAAATACAGCAATATCAAAGAATGTAAACTTGAAAACCTACAGTTAATACAGTATCAATTCAGTATACTGTAGAAAAGAGGCATGATTGTATATAACTAGAAAATTTTATAGTGCATATGCTGTATGGAATTGTTTACAATTACTTTAGCTGCGAGGGTAAAATTAAACAATAATACATTCGCTGCCGAAAGCAACAAAAACAAGACCTGCCACTAAAAGCATTTTAAGGATATGCTAGCCTTGCGCAAAGGCTTTGTTGATTTAGCTCAAGTAGGTAAACTGCTTACTTTGTTTTTTATCCTGAATATGGTAAACAGTTATTTTTTACAGATTTCACCACAAGGTTTACATATCAATGTATGTGTTTTTAAACCACATTAATGTTTCTGATACCCCGTTGTGCAGTAATGCTCACCTGTCTATCATATACACTTTAATTACTTCTTCCAAATTATGAATGTGCTCAGTGATAGAATGTCCACCTCTTTGGTTTAAATTCTAAGTATTACCAAATACTCACAGTATCTTTGGAATGGAGAACGATAGTTCAGATATCCGATATTATAGAAGAGGTAGCATGCGTTTCCATGTTACATTGTCACGTCATGCTTTGTGCTAAAGCCTACGCTCTTTTTTCTTATTATTTTGTATTTGCATCAATACAGTACCTGTCTAATACATTCAGTTGCATTCTATTTTCAGAATAGAAAAGAAAACAAAACTGAGCTAATCTTTAATTTTTTTGTTTTGATGCAGTAGCAAATCTACAACCTTGTTTTTGTCCTGAAATGTTCAGTAGAAATTCAAATATATAGAATGATGTGGGGAGAGGAGACATCACAGAAATGCATGACAGAATATGATTGAGTGAGCACTGACTCACTTCCTCCATCTACTGGTAGAAAAACATTTTTCAATTATTAAGTCGAGAGAGAAGCTTAAATACTGATACTGGGTGTGACAGGCTTTATTCTAGTGGTTCCCCTTTTTAAAATCACCTAGGCAAATGTAAATTGATAATAAAAAGAAACATTATTCCTTTAGACCCAAGTAGTAGTTGTGCAGCCAATAGTTATAAAATCATTATTATGTAGCATTGTCTCTGATTCTTTCAAAATTGCCATTGTTAGATCGCTATCGGAAATATCTGACTCAAATGTTCTAGCGTAATATTCCATTTACCTTCTCTTTTAAGTTTTAAAGAAAAGTACAGCTTTTCAACATGAATCTTATCTTAAAAATTATACTTTTATTAAATTTCAGTCTGGCTTTAGCCCTAGTTCAAAGTTTAAAAACTGTGTCTAACTACTGTTAGGGATAGCATCTGCCACATACTTAGTAAAATCGAAAGAGCTCAAGATGTTCAAGAACTGCTTTAACTTTGAATCATAATTTTAATTTGCATTAAAATTTAAATGTCGAGAAATGATAATACTGTCATTGTTACTAATAAAGAGAGATAATAAAAGTGAAAATTCTTGAATAAGTGAATATTTATATTATGGTGGATGACAGATGATTAATAGAAACGCAGTCAAATTACCTTTTTATAGTGACAGAAGATATTTAAAGGAATTAAAATTACCAAACGTTAGTGGCGAACGAAACAGGGAAGTTTCGATTTGCATACAGTTTTTTTGGAACTGACACTAAAATTTTTATTGATTGTAATTTTGCAATTGTGAAAGGCAAAATGTACTAAAGAGTTTTTTAGGGCGGAAAACATGGAATATTGCTCCCTAAAGACACTTTCACCCTTCTCTTTTCTGCCTTTGTTCTTTTTCGCAGCTGCAATAAGCATATGATCTATACAACACCAGTAAAATCAATTCTATTTATGCCTCTCATTTATACTGCCATAGAGTGCCATACATTTTTTTTAAAAATTTGACATTTTATATTTGATATTTTCCATATAAAGACAGGCTAAAACACACCTGCCGCTACCTTATACTAGAAGAGGATATGCACTCTTCCGATGATTTTTTTTTTCTTCACTAGACATCTTTATTTAAATACCAAACGACAGCAGGCACATGCAGAAATGCCCCTTTTCTTGTGTGAGTGACACAAATTTCACTGGAAGTAAGACGTAATTTATTTTGCCCACATTTTTGCAAAATGAAACACCAAGATTTGATGAATTGCTTTGCTGACCACTACCAAGAGTTAAGTCTTTACAAGTAAACACACTTAAGACAATTAATGCTAAGTCTCCTGCGTTCCTTCCCTTGTCAAACCGAATGAATTAAATTATACTGAATGGATGCAATTTTAACATGCACAGGGATCCTGTTTTGTACAAAACCAGATCATATTCAGAATTACTGTAGATAATCTAGTTTATTTCAAATGATAAAATTATTTGTATAATGAGTAACTTGTTAATGCTTTTACACTTAATAGTAAATTAGTCTCAGAAAGGCAGGCATGTGGAGAGTACTCTGTATTAAAGGATATGGTAATTAAATTATTTACATTTATAACATTTTGGCTCTTTTGTAACTAGTTATTAGAGGCTTTATGCAGAACACCTTCTCAATTAAGTCAACAAAGGTTTTTTCTTGTTCTAATAAGTCTTTTTCGTATTCTGCTGAGTTCTGCGTATAGGTTACATGTAAGCATTTAAAAATAGTAATCAGAAATCTTGAATCATTAATGCTTCCTGTCAGGACACTGGAGCCTTTCCCAGAATAGCTCCCAGTTGCCTCAATAGTCAATGCTGTGCTCCAAATACAGCATTTAGTCTTTAGTCAGTTGTGGAGGGAGAAAGGTCTGCTGAATGCTTCATAAGATCTTTTGAGCATGGGCTAAGATCCAGAGATGATAGTCCTTGAAGCTGTGGTCTTCTTAATAACAATGTGCAGGAGCAAGAAAAAGACTTTTCTGAGTACCTCAGATTGACAATGGAAAATGTTGTTCATTCTAATATGCATCACTAAAGCTCCTGTGTTTCTTAAAAATAGACAGAGCTGTTTTCATTTCCATTGCAGGATTATATCAGTTGTTGTGAAAAGTAAATATCTGTCAAGCAAAACTCCTTTAGATATTGAAAACTCATCTGCTACAAAAGTCCCCATCACAGGCACCTTCCTCTACATTCTTTCTGCCTATTTTGTCCCACACGCGGATATAAAGAGAATCAATTTGTTTTCTTTTAAGAATTTAAAAATGGATACTGGAACTGTCTCTCTATGGGCCTCCAGATCAGCCTCCTCTATAAGCTAATAGTCCTATTTCAAGCATGACACAAAAATCAACATCACAGTAACTCACCCAACTGGAAAAAAGGGCAGCCAGACAGTATTGTTACACGTAATAATGTGAGAGCTGAAAATAAAGGACCTGCTTTCTAAGAAGATATTTGTGGAGTCATTGGAAATTGAAAATCCTGTCCTGATTTGAATAGGCCTTATAATTTTCTGTAGAACATACTTCAGGAATACCTTGCTGCCTGCAGTTCAGTTTTTGTGTTTCTGGAGTCGTAGGGTGTTGTACTGTGTTAGCCATTATTTGTGCAATGAGAAGTCAAGCAAAATTGCATCTTTTATTGGCTAACTTAACAGATTACAATATGAGACAGATAATGGTAAACCTCCCTGACTGCAAAAAGTGTAAAATGTGTGCTCACATTTATAATACAGATTGTGTGGTTACACCACACTGCCAACTAGAACATCTCATAAAGGGATAATTTTCCTGCAGATCATCCAATGTGGTCTACCTAATTCTCTATGTCAGAGAAACTGGACAAACACTCCACCAAAGAATGAATTTACACAGGATCCACATTAAGCATAGCAACAGAGATGGTCCTGTAGGAGTTCACTTCAGCAGTAATGGCCATTGTGCAAAGGATTTTAAAGCCACAGTGTCTATGGGCAACTTCAAGACACAACAAGAGAAAAAGGAATGGGAAGTTAAACTGATGCTAAAATGTAACACAAGAGTTTCATGACCAGATATGAGGATTGTTTACTTCTCTCTGACTGACACAGACAGCTTGACTACAGATCCACATTGTATGGAAAACTCATGAAAATATTCAAAAAGGACTTTGTTGGACAGTTACCTTATCAAAAGATCTTCACTAGACATTGTTCTCCTCTCCTTTTAAAATTCAGGAGCTAAATTAATCTTAGGCTAGAGAGATCTGTTCATTTTTTTACATTGAAGGTGACCCACTTAAAGGTTTTCCAATGCTGTCTCTGTCCTAGTGTCTATGTAAACACGGGGGACTCCAGTTTCTGTATTACAAACTGCCTGAAGAAGGGCCTGAGTTGCCTCGAAGGCTTGTCACATTACAAGCTATGTTTCTGGAGTAAAAGTCATGTTTGAACAGTTTGCATTGAGTCCATTCTTTGTGGGTTGCCTTCTCTCCTGTTCATGATTTTCATAGAAAGAATATCGATGCACAACCAAGGCTTGTAGAACAGTGCAGTTTGAGAACCAACATCCTTACTTTCACCAAATCACTTAAAAATGGATAAAGGAGAAGATATATTTTACTACAGGATAATTTTAAAGGACATCTCACTAGCATACTGACAATATTCACTATTGTTCTCAACAACGTAATGAACAGTGTAATTAAATAACAATATTAAGTGTTTGTGGAGGGGATTTTAACTAATGCTGATAAACTGATAATATGATTAGCTTGATCTGTGAATAATACTATACAAATTTCTGTACTAATTGTATAAAGAATTACAGCAGTAAGGGCTCCAATAAAAGAAATACATTGAAGTGTGACATTCCACAGCACGTTTTATTTATTTTTTTCTTTATTTTAATATCCTGACCTTAAGTACATGAAAATGTTACTTCTTCAGAAACATTCCCGGGTAATGAGGTTAACAGGTTATAATGAAGCATCTATTCTAAAAAGAAATGCAACATTTAATAATGTTGAAATCATACTCTTTCCTCCATGACCCAAAGCAATCAATTCTTAGACTTTGAATATATGATATCTGCAAAGCAGGCAAAAAAAACCTCCTATTTTTCTTTTTTTTCTCTTGTACAGAAATGCTATTTCCCCTCCGTGTCTGTTCTGAGAACACCAAGAAGGGGCTGCTTGCCTGGGTGCTCATGCAATTAACCTTCGTTTCCCATGCAGAACTGAATAAAGCTGAAAGCCTATGCTATTGGGTCAACTTATAGCCAAAGAACCAGAGACCCCACTGTAAATGCTTGACCCCCCCTTGATCCAAAACAATTTCATTTCTATTTTTAGTGTTAAAGTTTCACAGAACAACCACATTTTGAATGCTTTTTTTTTCCCTCCTGGCTTAAATTTTGAAGCTAACTTATTTTGAATTTCTCAGGAAAGAGGCATCTTGTACTTGTTTATTTCTGCACTTACACAATATATGTAAAGTTTTAATTTACCTTTGGAGACAAATAAAATATATTTACAGTATCTGTCTATCTATATGCTAAATTCTTCAGGTTTTATGGGATTATAGATAGGTGAAAGACCTTTTAAACTGAAATTCAGATTCATGATCTTCATAAACATGTATACATTTATCTTATAAGGAATTACTTTCTTGGCCATACACATAGTATAATTAACTATTTAATACATGAATGAAAACTATGGACTGATTTTTTAAAATATTTATTGATAGAGCTTGGAATTATGATAAATTAAGTTATATGGTAAACATGATTTACCACTATGCAATTATATTATTTACTGAAAAAAAACAACACATTTGTGCTTTTTTGAAACTCTGTCTAAGCTCAGGACATTTTACAATGTACAGCTTAGGGCAACCAATGATAAAGGAGCAACACCCTGACACCACTTAATTGCAGGAAACATAGAGGTGATACTAAACTAAGGGACAAGGATGCAACAATGAATGGCAGACATCCAAACCCAGAGCAGCTGCAGCTAGGTGCGTCATTGATCCACGCCATAGGGAGCTGTGGAGAGACAAATAGAATAGAAATAGAAGGATAAGGAAACAGTGGTGAAAAGCAGTTGATGGTTCAAGTGAGAGTCCAGAGAGACAAGAGGTTAGAGCAAGGTTTAAAGAAATTACCAATAGTGAAAAAAATGTAAGGATAAAGTGAAGAAATACCAAAAAGGTGAAAAATATGGGGAAGAAAGGAAGTAATCATAGCATATCAAAAACATCAGAACAAAACCTAAAATATATGCATACCAGTAACGGCGCACTGCACGATAATGTGCAGTGAATACACTTGACTTGAGCATTCCTAGTTTTCATACTCATTCTCTGTACGTTTAGCATTCGTTTGCTCAGAGGTTGATGCGCTTGCTGCTTCCTGAGCAGCTCTTCTTTCTTCACCCGTTGTCGCCCGCTTCTTCTCTTCTTAAGTCAGCATCTTGTTGCATTAAAACTGTTTAACTCAGTGTTTGTGTTGCAATTACTTAGTATGTTTGCCTTAATTTTTCACATAAGCTGGCACTACAATAAAATAAAATAAAAATAAAAAGAGGAATAACCTTGGAGGAAAATTATCACCACGAAAATGGATAGTAGACGTCACGTAGTATAAGTGAACCAAATTTCAGGTCAATAGGTCAAACAGTTTGTGAGCTACAGGTGATTTAAAATCCTGGTCAGGCAAACAGACAGCCATGGTAGCATATTATATAAGAAGATAAGTACCCTCTTGTCCAAAATGTTTCCAGGGCAAGATCCAACCTGTGAACACTGCAATCAAGTTCCACTAGGTCACATGTTCTGGGCCTATACCAAATTAACATCATTCTGGACAAAACGTTTTAAGTGCCTTTCAGACAGCCCTGGTGTCACAATCCCTCCTAATCCAGTAACAGCTGTGTTTGGTGTCCTTCCAGATGGGCTTAAAGTGGAGAAGGACAAACAAACTGTGATTGCCTTCACTACACTATTGGCACGCAGACTTATTTTGTTAAACTGGAAGAATCCTAACTCTCCTCTTTAAGTCAGTGGGTAACTGATGTTTTATATTATTTGAAATTGGAAAAAATCAAATTCTCACTTAGAGGATCTGTGCAGAACTTTTTCAAAACCTGGCAGGATCTAATTAATAATATTTTAGAATAAGCTCTTAAAGCACTGAGGAAGTAGATTCTCTCCCTATTTCTTTTTCTTCTCCATTTATCTGTATCCACCTATTAAACTCTTCAATTTATTTATTTTTACTATTTGTAAGTTTTAGTCCGTTGGCCATGCTCTCTTTCTCAGGGGTTTATTTGTATGGAATGATTACAATAAAATCAATAAAATTATAAAAAAAAAAAAAAAGAAGATAAGTACCGTCTTTATTCGCCGGCCAAACTGCAGCAGAAACCCAAAAGTACATCCTTGTGTGCTTTATTAATTTTGTGTATTTTATGACTGTTCTGATTCAGCCTTTAGTGTCTAAGTAAAATATTCTGTACCTATCGTGTCCTAATCAAGTTATGAAGGGAACAAATGTATTTCATTTTTTAGAATTAAAGATAAGAGTTTCTTTTTAGAGGTAAGTGTGTGTGCCAAGGACTTTTAATATGTTTAACTATTTTGGGACCTTTAAATAATATTAACTGCGGTGGGCTGGCGCCCTGCCCAGAGTTTGTTTCCTGCCTTGGGCCCTGTGTTGGCTGGGATTGGCTCCAGCAGACCCCCGTAACCCTGTAGTTAGGATAATAGTGGGTTGGATAATGGATGGATAGATAATATTAAGTCATAGGTATGTTAAAAATTGATCTGTGTATGAACATGCTTCTTGACTGTGTAATGTAAAATAACCTAATTTATTTAAGACCACTGCTTTATCATTTTAGTCAGACTTGTCACAGTGTACTCAGCAATGCATGTGGCTGGCTTCATCAGGCTTGATGTAATAAAGGATTTCCATCTTGGATTCAATTACTATTGGTGACTCACGACTACTTTATATTTACAGAGCATTTTCCCTAACACAAATCCAGTGCTGAGTATTTGTGCAGGGTAGTGTAAATATGATGGATAAATTTGAATTTCATTTGTTGATAATTTGGATTTTTCGACAAAAAATGAATGCAGTACTTTTTTCATACAAAGTTCCAAAAGATTGAATGGGATAAAGGAAGGTCCCACTGTCACACCAATTGTGTTCTTAAAGTGTGGCAAACTTCCTTACACAATAAAGTGTGTAATAATGACACTGGTTTCTAAGTTGGGGAAACATAAAGTGAGAAATTACCATGTGTAACACAGGCTCATTTTTTATTTACTAAATAAACATTTTGCCATCCTTTCCAAACAGTTTCATTTGTACTTTACAATAGTGGATCACAATAAATTGCATTTTTAATTTCAACTATTATACTTGCACTTTACAACTATGCACTAATCAAGTCACTTTAATTTCAATGGAACTCCTCATTAGTGAATGATAAGAGTAGTTAAATCAATGAATTTCGTGGAACTGCTGTCAGGCAATTAGCATAGTCTGCACATGCATCATCTTAATGTTTGCAGTTCAACAGTTTATGGGTCTGAACTGTCAGGGTCACACAGTATGCCAGAGGTGGAAACTGAATCTGTAACCTTGTGGTTTCAAGTCTAATGCGTTAGTCAAAAGTGGTGATGAGCAAAACAGGTAAGTTGCACTTCACCTACAGTTTTGTAAAACTGACACAAAGTTTTTTTGCAGGCAATTTCACATTTGTGAAGTTTGAAACTCACTGAAGATTTTTTCACAGGCGAAAAACAAGGAATACTCTAAAGCCTCATTTTCACTTGAGTGTTTGCTTGTGTTTTTTATGCAGCTGTGTAAAGAGTGTAATTCGTAGCACACTGGTAAAATCAAATCTGTTTATGCCTCTCATGTATAACCCTGCAGGGTGTTTTTAAACAATATGTCATGCTACATATTTTTCACACTGAGACACACAAAAAGGTGTCTTCAAAAGTGTCCAACATGTGCTGCACATTACTGTGTTTTGTTTACAGGAATACTCAGTACACAAAAGGCTGCTGTAGCTAAATACCCCATCCCACCCAATCTTATAGAGGAACTGCCTTCTCCTATTTGAGGATATGCACACTTCACATCCATTTCACAAAAGGAAGTAAAAAGCAATTATTTCAATTGCATGGGGATGGTTTGCCTCATCTCTAATCACTAGGCTAAAGTATTACTTGCTTGTGAAGTTGTTCTGTGGCAAACCAACTTGTCTACTGAATTTATGGAAAATCAGTGAAACTCATTCAAGGTCTTCTCACCAAAGTAAGTTCACAACCTGTGATTATAATAAAATAAAACATGAATTTGCTCACTTTCTTACATTTTCATGAGAAATAACTTTTGAAAAGTAACCAACGGCTGTATTCATAGAATATACATCAAATTACAACATTAGAGCAATTGTGATGAGAACAGGCCATTTAGCCTAACAAGATTTGAAGGTCTCTAAAATCTTTCTCTCCACCACTCCATAAATGGGCATTTATTCTATATGTCTATGTTTCTTTGCATGAAGAAACCATTTCTAACTGTGTTCTTCCTGAAGAGTTTATTTTAGAGACCACTGGGATCAAGTGTACCAATTCATTATTTTAATCGTAATTTTAAACATGTCAATTCTTAACATTCATTTGATTAAACTGAAAAGGTTCATCTTCTTCATTCTGTTCACATTGCTAAAATCTCTCATTCCCAGAATCAGCCATGTCACTCTTCTCTTTACTTTTTGTACCAGCCTCACTAGTGTGCTATATAACTTAAGCATAACCTCTCTTGACACATACACCACATTGTAGAACAAAGTGGGCATTGCCCATTCTGCTAGTCTTTAGTGGTGCATCAGGCAGCAGACATAGCAGACATCCAGCTACACCTTCCCCAACTTATATTCCAAACTAAGTGACTGAACTCCAGCTTGCACCAGGATCAGCCTGGACTTTATCTGATAACAAAAGTGTAAATCAGAGTTGAACTGAAATCTTTCCACAGGCCCCTTACAGACTTCTTGAGCAAGAAGGCATGAAATGGACTCAAGCAAGAACAATGACCTATAATTCAAGGAATGATATTTGCTTTTCTGCTTTCAGAGCAGCTCTTCTTTTCTCCACCCTAGCGACCCGCTTCTTCTCTTCTTTTCACGTTAAAACTGATTAAGTCAGTGTTTGTGTTGCACGTTTTCTTTAATTTTTCACTTAATCTGGTACTTAAGTCTTTAATCTGCCTCAAGAATGATTTAAGATATGAAGAGGTAGGGGAAGTGACGGTGAAGGTGGTAGGGATGAGAACGGCGCCCGTACACATGTGCAACTCGGCCGCACTGCTGGCTGCTGCAGAGAGTTGACTCTACAATAAAATAAAAATAAAAAGAGGAATAACCTTGGAGGTCAATCATCACCCCGAAAGGGGATAATAGACTTCACATAGTGTATGTGTACGAAATTTCAGGTCAATAGTTTAAATGGTTTGCGAGCTACAGGTGATTTAAAATCCTGGACAGACAAACGGACATCCATGGTAGCATATTTCATTACGCTATAACTTATTAAGTTTATTACATGGAGAATTCACAAAAAAATATTTTTGTTGCCGATAGATGGCAGCACCTGCCCTGCATCCGTTTATTACAAGATATTTCGAACAATTCTTTTGTCCTGCATTGTTTTCCTGCATTGCGTTATAAGTTGCATAATTAAATATGGACCACCCTAAGAAGATTAAGGTAAATTATGCAACATATAGAATATGTGTTGTTCATTTTAAATAAAATTTGACTAACTTAACAGAATCAACATTTCATTTAAGAACATACCAAAAAAGTCTAAATCTTGAATTAATAACACCAGAATAATTTTCTTTATTTTTAAAGTCAGTACGGCTATATAAAATTCAAAAGTTACTGTACCATACACAGATATTGTGATGTTATAGTTTTTGAAATACAGTTAAATTTTGCATGTAAAGTATATGCCCATTTCCTTTAGAATTGAGTATTAATGGAAAAAAAAGATGTAGACTCCACAGAGACAGTGACCAGGCAGGCATTTGAACTCAGGTGTCTGAATCTGTGAGGCAACAGCACTAATCACTACCCTCCAGCAAAGATGGACTAAATTTAGCAGATTATGTTAGACTTATAAATGAACAATATTCGGCAAAAGCATTGCATGCTCACAAAAGGGCAATAAAAAAAGATTTTCCCTTACAGTAGCAACCGTCCTTTTGTTTTTCATAAAAATGGAAAAATTTTCATTGTATTACAACTTTATTTTTCTTTAATTATTTTGTCTTTACTGTAAACTAGATTGTATGGCAGTGTAAAACACTATTTTGTAAAATGCTCATTCACGCTAGTGTATTTTATGTTCAACTTAAGCAATAAGCTTAATTTGAAATCTGTTTGATTTTCTTGTCTAGATATGTTTTTTTAATATCTAGGTGATTTCCAATTTCTATCATTTACTTAAAGCAGCTTTGAAGTATCCCAGTTTAAAAAAAAAAAGAAAATGAAAAATGTAGTTTAATCGACATCAAATGTCTCTTTACAGGTGCCAGAAATTGCTAAGTTGTTTTGTCTGGAGCAGTTTTCCAAGTTCATAATCCAGTTTGTACTTTGGATTCATCACTACATCTTCAAATTTGTATCCACTTACTTGAATCATCTTTTGTATTTGTGGATATTATTAGGTATATCTTCAAAGCCTGGTGTTTTGCCATTCCATATTTGCTTAATGGCTTTTACTGTTTTGTCTGAAGTAAGTGGAAAGGCTCAAGACTCTGCGACTGATAATTGAGGTTGTTGGTGGATGGCATTGTTTGCTGCTGGGAGGGATAGTAGAAGAGACTAAAAAAGTGCTCCTTCCTTTGCTGGAATATATTGCAGTGCTCTGTAAGGAGAATTTCTCCTCCCTTACTGAGCTGATTCTCCACTTGTTCATGGTCTCTATATCATTCTCAGTTCTTGTCTTGATGATCACAATCCAGTTACATTTCCTTTGCTTTCACCATTCACCATATCTACTTCATCTGAAACAGTATTGACTACTCTTGTTTGTTTTTTTCAATGTATAATTTATTTAATAATAATAATAATACATTTTATTTATATAGCACCTTTCCCATGCTCAAGGCATTTTAAATTGCCACTATTTATGGAATGTGTGTAGAAATGATAGCAGAGAATGTATGGTGACATCATTACACACAAGACAGTTCTGATGCTTATGATTGGCAAATTTTGGTCAGGTCATATATTGGTGAAATGTCACATAAATATATAAATGATGCAGCTACACCAGCTTTAGCATGTCAAACCTGCCAGAAGGATAATCATATCCTCACTGAAGGCTCCAAAGATATGGAAGAAATGCTGAATCTGAACTGGACAATTTACCTGATACAGTTCATGTTGTCACAACAGTACTCGTTCAGAAATGTTGTAGCAGCTGCTGTGTATCAAACAGTTAAACATGACACTGTTGTGCAGCAACCCAGTCTAGGTATCATATTTTAGATTGAAGATGCATCCATGTCATTTTGTGCTTTGTAGCTTGATGGAAAAAAGGCTTGTTTAGCAAATTATGTCCAAGTACCCCAGGCAGGCTTTTGCATTACATCCAACATGAGTTTTAAAGTCAGATGAGTATGTCTTTTCATGATATCTGCTGATTTATAGTGCAGAGGTAAACATAAAACAGTTTGCTGTGTCCATCTGTGTGTGTCATCTTAGTGCCCAGGCATTGATAATGGCTATGAGTTGTTTGTGAGTCAGTTCTATTTTTACAACCTATATTTTTTGTGAAGATTATGTGGTAGCATTGACAGTTGTTGAATAATTGAAGTTCAGAAAGCAAAACCCAAGCCTAGTGATGGTTTATAAATTGCCTTACCAACACAATATCAGGTACATATTTATATATATATATATATATATATATATATATATATATAGAGAGAGAGAGAGAGAGAGAGAGAGAGAGAGAGAGAGAGAGAGAGAGAGAGAGAGAGAGAGAGAGAGAGAGAGAGATAGATAGATAGATAGATAGATAGATATGTATTTGTTTATTAAAATATGTATTTATTTGTTGAGCTTCTGTAAAAAGCCATAGTCCCCCACTGAGACAAATAAACCACTATCTATCTATCTATCTATCTATCTATCTATCTATCTATCTATCTATCTATCTATCTATCTATCTATCTATCTATCTATCTATCTATCTATCTATCTATCTATCTATCTATCTATCTATCTATCTATCTATGTGGCAAGTTCTATAGTCTATCTATCTATCTATACACCAGGAGTACAGAAACATCATTTTTTGGCTGAAAGTCCTCAATACTAGTGTTTTATAGAGAGGACATGCGTCATTGCTTATAATGGCCATCTGTTTTGTCTTTATTCTCCTCTCCTTATCCAGGGTTTTGAACGTGTGTCCCATAACTAAGCCTGCTTTCTTAGCTAGTTTATTGATTTGTTAGACTGTCTTGAAGTGATGTTTATGACCCAAAACACCACAGCATAGCAAATCATACTAGCTATCACAAAGTTAAAGAACATGTGAAGGAAGTCACTACCCATATTAAATGAATGCAGTCTCCTAAAAAATAAAAAAGTATCTCTCTGGCAATTTTTTATGTGATTCTTCAGTGTTACAAGACCAGTCCATTGATTTGATGATGTGGACCTCCAAATACTTGTAGCAGTGCACCATTTCCAGTTCCACTCCCTGAATAGTGACTGGACATAGAGGCTAACTGGTGCAGCAAAAACTAGTTCCTTCGTTTTAGTAATGGTAAGTTTCAGACAATTCTATTTGCACCAAAAAACTAAATTTCCCACCTTACCTGACTATATTGTTTCTCACACCCCTTGTCAATGCATCCCATTAGTGTGGAATCATTGAATAATTTGTGCAAGTGACATTACCTGGTGTTACATTTATAGCCTAAGGTGCACAAAGTGAAAAGAAAAGGAACCAGGACTGTTCCTTGTGGTGCTCCAGTGTTGCTTCCATCTATATTAGAGACACAGGCCTTGAGCCTCACAAACTGCAGTCTGCCGAAAGATAGTCCATAATACAGGACACCATAGGCTCATCCACCTGCGTATCTCTGAGCTTACTCATAGACAGGGATGGCTAGATGGCACTGAAGGCAAAAATGTAAAAAAACCATAATTTTCACAGTTTTGCCAGCTAGACAGATAGATAATTACATTTTCCACTGCAATCTTTCTCCAGTAGGCAAACTGCAGTGGGTCCAGATTGTCTTTCACAAAAGGACTTATATAATCAACCTGCCTCTCGAAAGTTTCTATGATGTGGAATGAAATGGTTGCTGGACTGTAGTCATTAGGAGAAAATGCTCATTGATTCTAGATGCATTTCACTGAATTGTGTTTATGGTAAAAAAAAACCATACATTTTATTCATTACTGTCTTTAATTGTTTATACTGTTTTGTTACTCAGTGTTGTATCCTGAATATTACATACATTATGTGTATTACAGTCCTTTCTTCATGCCCTTTTTATTTAACATTTCTCATTTTAGAAAATAGCAAACACAAATAAGAATTCTGATTTCTCTGAGATCTACTGCATGTAAAAATGGAGTAAAACGATATAGAGAAAAGCCAAGCAAAATGACACCTTTTTTTGGCTAACTAAAAAGATTACAATATGCAAGCTTTCGAGGCAACTCAGGACCCTTCTTCAGGCAAGATGTAAAGCGATGAATTTTCTCATGATTAGAAGCTAACAAAATTAAGAGTCTTAGAAAGAAATTATACAGTGTCCTATTGTTTACTGTTGTAGTTCAAGTACATGTTATATTTTTTTTTGTAATAATTTTATAATATGAAAAATAAAAGTTGGCATTACTGCATTGCAGACTGGTAAGTCTCATGAGTGGGTTTGGAAACTTCTGTAAGAACATTACATAACTTATTGATTACAGTCTAAGACATGACCATGATTAAAATAATGACTCAAAAAATATTTCAATGTAGTTAACAAACTAGATTTATTAATGATCAGTCATTTGATGCCAGTTAGGTTAATAATTATAAATTAGTTTATCATTTCAATGTAATTTAAATTCCCAAACAAACTACATCCACAGCAAGCAGCACAAGATCACCACTTTTGAAATATGGTGCTCTGTCAAAGAATGCTAGAAATTGTGCTCATGTTATATTATGTATGGAAAATTATCTAATGAGTGCGTTGGAGGACCACAAGCAGTGTAAATATACTCCTACAAGATATTGGTTCATCTATTTAGCTTTTATTCTAACCTATAAACTGTTTCTGTCAAATAAAATGGGTACTTGCTGATGAATATAAATTTTTATTATATAAGTTCATTGTACATATAATTATATAATGAAAAGAGACCATGGTAATAGAGGATAGTTATAAAAATAAGACTAAAGTAAGAAACGCTTCTTCCAAAAATGATTACAGACCAAAAAGTGTTCGGTTCTGAGAAATATGAATCCCTTTAGCAATCTGTTTGCAAGGTGAAGTGATTGATCTGGGACTTGAGGACTTATATCCACTTCACTCTAGGGTTGAGACAGATTTGGGTGTGTATTCTTTTACTAAAGTGGGGGACTCAGGGGAAAAATATTTCATTTAAGTCTTTACAATGTGCCTTCATATTTGAGGCAGGAAAATGTTTTCATCTTTTAATCCCACTATCACAAAGAGAAAGTGGTTATAGCAAAGCAAAAAGGTGCAGAATTGTTTTTTAAAGTATTTAGCACTATTTTAATGTCAGTAAACATATTTAGATACTTTGAAATTAGACTGGTAGTAGTATTTCAACTACTGTATGAAGTAGTTAAAATAATTACTTGCTCTCTTTTTAAAATATAAATGATATTGATAAGAAGATAAATAGCAAAATGGTTAAGTTTGAAGATGATTGAACTAGATGAAATGGCAGACAGACATGGACAGATGCTTGGACAGATCTGTGGCAGAGGAATTTTACTGCAAGGAAATTTACTGTATTATACATAGAAAGAATACATGCTAAACATGAACACATAATGGAAGTTGCCACACGGAGTGGGTGGGCATCCCGACCAGGAGAGGGAATGGGTCCTTACCCAGATGAAGGGCTCTTAGAGGACAGACAGACATCCTGGCCAAGGGAGAGAAAGGTGCCAGACCCAAAAAGGACTTCTCAGGAGGATGGACAGACATCTCAACCAGGAGAAAAGATTCTCTACCCAGGCTGGAAGACTCAGTCATGTGCACAGGCATTCAGATCGGACTTATTTCTAGGACCTTCCCTGACCAGGAGGAACGGGAAGGACAGGGACCTACGCTAGCAAAAAGGTACACCAATTATAAAATGAATCATAATCAAAAAGAACAAATTCTCAACTCAAGAGAGCAGAGAAGTCAATAGTTATCAGAGAGGTTGTGTAGATGACAGATGGGACACTCACATTTCAGCCAGCATTGACAAAAGGGCCAACATTTTCAAAAAAGCAAAACATAAATATTTGCTTTCTTACCTTAACTGTCTTCTTCTTCTACCTTTTCATCTTTTCCCACTTTTGGATGGGGTCGATTTTCTTGATCAACTTTCTCCACAAAGCTCAATCCTGCACCTCCTCGCTAGTCAAGCCATTTTCCTTCAGATCTTCTTTTACTTTGTTAATTTCTTACCTTAACCTATTATACAAATTTACCTGCTGGGTATTTCCACTAGTATGAAATACGTTTGGTCACTTTGTGAAACTGTCCCAGCTGCATGCAGAAAAGGAAACATCCATCCATCCATTTTCCAACCCGCTGAATCCGAACACAGGGTCACGGGGGTCTGCTGGAGCCAATCCCAGCCAACACAGGGCACAAGGCAGGAACCAATCCCGGGCAGGGTGCCAACCCACCGCAGGAAAAGGAAACATCTTAAACTGAATTCATTTTGTCCTTTCTTAAACCAGGGTACCTAAAAGAAAAGTAGACCTAACAAAGCAGTTCTCACAGATGTTAAGTAAAGCATGGAAAAGACGTGACATAAAGGACTTGATATAAAGAACAGCGAAAATACAAACAGATTAATGTTTTCAAACTAGAGAGTCAATTAATTTTCTAACCCACTTATCCAACTGTGGGGGAATTTCAAGTTCGAGTTAATTCTTTACATTAACCAGAAGGCCATTAAACACGTGCAAGCAACAAATGTTACCATCACTAACCATCTGAATTTGTGCCATTTTCGTGTACATTTAAATTGAATGTTAATTAGGGAAATTGAATGTAAATTAGGGACAAAAAACTTGCCCTGTATGCTTTGTTGATTTTCTCAAAAACGGAAATATAGGCTGGATGAAATTTTTCATGTAGCAAAATAATGACATGTAAAAGCAGATTAACATCTAATTAAATTGCATTTTCCATTTAACAAAACAAATATTTTCAAATTATGAATTTGATTAGAATGACAACATGTAGCTGTTATGATTTAGGACTCTATTTTTATTTTTTATATGCTTTTCTTTATTGATTTCTGAGGGCTGGCACTCATTTTGGGGTTTTTACAGCCACAGATTATGATTGTAATGTTTTTTTTTTCATTTTTCCGCTTAGTTTAATTATATTGTGAAACATTTTGTGTTGTTTCAGCCGACATTTTGTCTTTCCATATTTGTCGCCATTCTTGGGCTCCTATAATTAGGGTGGCGCTCTGCGCTATCAGAGACATGCCCGCAGAAGGTCATGACCTTTGAGTAATGAGGCAATAAGTTTAAAGGTCATCCAAATAATCACTTCGTCATTTGAGCTTGTAGGTAACAAATCCCTATTTGTTTAATGATCTTTACTAAAAAGCTTCTTTTGAATATCCTCATATGGACTTTTGGTCTTGAAATTTTGACTTTCATTTTTGTCTCTCGTTTTGGCTAGATGCTTGATTGGTTTGATTTTCTTGATTTTGACCCTTATTCATTTCTAGATTAACACCTTTATCTCTGAGTTTGTCTAAAATAACCTGCAGAA
The DNA here is from genome assembly GCF_900747795.2 of Erpetoichthys calabaricus. NCBI lineage: Eukaryota > Metazoa > Chordata > Cladistia > Polypteriformes > Polypteridae > Erpetoichthys > Erpetoichthys calabaricus. The sequence goes on from NC_041399.2 coordinate 38,890,630, forward strand.
CCTGAGTTGAGAATATCTGAGAACATTTAGTCATTTATCTCTGGTGGTTTCACACACTGCTTCACTGCTAATAATTAGTGACTAAGTACTGGAGTACCTCATCTTTGTCTAGTGCCCCCTATCTGCCATTGTGGGTTTTCCTCTCTCTTACAACTCACAGGGTCCTGTTTTTATAAAATGATACAATATCTTTCCTGGAAAGGGTGAACATGAAAACCTCAGAATGGCAATGACTGAGCTTCTGGAGCTGAGTGTCAGTCACTAACTACTAAACCACGTAACAATAACATTACATTTTTAAATAACTGAATCTTGTAATCGGGTTAAGCTGAAATAAAATATGTATCTTTACAAAATTGTAGAAATGCAGAGACAGCAAGATTATGAAAGTTTTAAGGAGTGAGGTTGGCATATTGCTTTCCCAGACTAGCAATAATACATTAAGCTTGCTACAGATTCATATTATGCAATTTAAGACCCTGAGTATAGTCAGTTGTGGAAAACAAAGAGCAGTCTGTTAGAAGGCATGACATTTATGTCAGGCATCTCAGAAGTCATTACTATAACGTATTGCTTTTTCAATGATTCTAAGCTGCTTTGTTATCTTTTAGCCTTCTACATTGTTTTAATTTCTGTAACCCTGTGCTCTCAATTAAATTCATAATAAGGTTCTTGGTTACTTTCAAGATGTAGGTCACAGGCTGATGACGAACCATAGGCTACTTTGCATTTCCTGATATCAGTACATTTCTGAGTCAACGATTCTTGTATAATTATGATATAACAGAACTTAACAAAACTTAGCTTTGGTGGGTTTTATTGAGAAATATCTCTGGCATAGTAATTGAAAATAACTTAAATAAGACTATGAATCCATTGATTGTAAAATGTAAGACTTTTAAGGTGCCTGTGCTAAATGATAGGTTAAAGTACGCTAGGTATTTTTCCTTAGAGCACCACCTGTAATTGAAATTAACCTTTTATGGAACAACAATTGTGCTGTCGATTTTTAGTAATCGCCCAAGTCAGTAGATCTATTAAATTTTATTGAAAGGGGAAACGTTATACAATATAGTCATTGGGATAAAGGCTAATTCAAGTAAGGCCCTGAATAAAGATGTGGAACATAATTGCAATTGTCTCAGGCTTAGAGTTTTCAGGAAATGTAATGCACATAGAGAGTAATATGGTGGTACATTGGTTTCCACTGCTGCTTCTCAGCTTCACAAGATTGAAGTTGAATCCTGACCTTGTTACTATTTGCACGGGAACTATATGTTCTTCCCATGCCAGCGTGAATTATTCTCTCCCCGTATCTCAAAGACGTACACTTTAAGATAATTGCCATCTCAACAGTCTTGTGATATGGGTGACAGTGGATGTGTGACTTAGTGGTCTCTGATAGGTTAGTATCCCATTTAAGGCTGTTTCCAGTGAATCCTTCAATATTCAGAAAGCTACATCATGTGGACAGATAAAATACTTTTTTAACAACAAAATGGAATCGAAATGCAATAATAATAGTCTTAACTGCTATTTAAAGCAAATTTAACAAAATGCTCAAAAAAGCAAAAAAGGAATTTGCCAAGACAGGCAATCCAGAGTGAAATAAGTTTCAGTAAACAATCCATATACCATAATTCCAAAGAGAAAGCAACATTTCACGAATAGACCAAACAAAAAAAAAATACTCAAAGTAAACTACACAAGTAAACTACACAAACTCAGTGTTACACAACTGGGCAGCAGTGAGGTTTCACATACAAGAACACAGAATGGCAGCACAACATTTAAACAAACAGTACATAATAACCAAGCAATAAACAAAATTAACAGATATAACAAAAGCAACTATAAATCAGAAAATAAATATGTCAGGGAAAAAAATCTTAGTTGTAACATAACAATTTGACTGCAGGCTTCAAGCAATTCAATACATCCCCATTGATTAAAACAAATACCACTGTATGGCACCATTTTAAGGGTGAACTTCACAAGGAAATTTATATTTCTGAGGCACTAGAGTACCAAGAAGTACATTCCAAATTAACTGCATTATAAGTTGCAGACATTTCCATTTAATTTTGACCAAATTGAAGTAAAATGCTACTTTTCAAAGATTTACTCATTTACTAAAGCACTGAGTGAAATACTACACAAACCAATAGGCATATATTTTTTCTTCTGTGTAATTCTGAAAAACACTGGGAAACTTCTCAACATATCTATCACTCCTCAATAATTTCAATGAAGTTTCTGGCAAATGCTTTTTTAGTGTTGATGCAGGCCAGACAGAAGGTCTATTTTCTCTAAATTCCACAAATTATTACACTAGATGATATGAAAATTTGATCAAATTGTTCTCGTTTGTGTGAGTATTCTTATGTGAACTTCCAATTCAAGATCTGTTTTTGTTTTGTGCTCAATGTTACTGGCGCACATGGAATGATATATTATCTCTTGCAGAATAGCTTTCATTTTTTTTTTCAATATATTTTTATGAGGGCTTAAATACATTTTTCTTCATTTTGTTCTAATCTTTTATTTTGGTTTAGAAATTTGGGGAATCTAGTAATGCCTTCATTTTTTATGAATAACTTATATTTAGAGTTATTGTTATATTTTAGCGTTGTGTTTTGGAATTCCCATTATACCATTTTGTGTTTTCTTTAAGTGCCCCATCACGTGATGTCACCAGTGCTACACAATTAAAGCTGGCATCTCATTAGTTATTTGTCCCTGATTACGGATACATCTCAAATCATTCACTGTGCTTTCTATACAATCTCTGATTTATGAAAATCTGGGACTGTTTTCTGATATTGATATTGGTATTGGTATTGCTATTGATGTCGGTTTAGTGGTTTTGCTTAGAAGGACAATACAATTGATTTCCTGATTTCCTTGCTTTGTTCTTTAACTATGTCTTTGTCTCCTGATTCATCTATTCAACTGCCTTTCCTTGCTAGAGCTGTGCAATGTTAATATTTAACCTTTAATATAGGAAACAGTGTGTTGCTTAAACAATGACGACTATTTTATGAGGTCTGTTAGTGAAGAACGTTCTATATAATTTTGTAGTGCTTCAGAATATGAGTGTCTGCTTTACTGAGACATTTAGTATCATCTTTACCCAGCACATTACTAACGAGATGGCATTATATAACATTTTAACTTTCAACCCTAGTATTATATATAAGAAGTTCTATTTAATGATCAGACCTTTACACTATTTTGGAACCTTTAGATATACAAAAAATACAGGTGTGCTAAAGATTTTACCATTTATCTCTATGCTGATTGGTGCAATGTGATGAGTTTCTAAACTCTGTTATGTAGAGAAAAGCCAAGCAGTGTCATTTTGCTTGGCTTTTCTCTACATTCATAATGGCTAACACGGGACAGCACCCTAGTACTATAAACTCTGTTATGCAAATTAAGATTTGTTATGTTCTCCAGTCTTGTCATGATGAACTGGTCTTTCTTATGACATGTTCCCTCAAATTTGTAATAAAGGACGTCCATCTTGGAGACATATATAATGGTGATCTTGGTGATAGTAATTTCCCTGACAATCCCTCAAGCCAAAAAATGAGTTACATAAATACATGGACAGTTTTATCATTTAGCCTTTATTTCTCGTCTCACTAAAAGAGAGTTGTAAATTTGATATGACAGTTTATGTGCATGTGATGTAGAAATGCAGTGTCACCTGTGAGATCCAGCTCATAAAAAGTATGTCCACACTGTCTGAATCACATTGGATGTCTACAACATTAAAAATATTTTGCATCTCATTGCCAGTATTGAGTTTTGATTTTTTTGTTGCATTCCAGTTAATTCTTGTATGGTAAATTATCTACAACACCATCACACACTTGTTTTTTTTAGATTCTACTAGCTCATTTTCAGGAGGGCTGTAAAGACAGACCACAAAGGAATAATAATCACAAGTAAATTACACTAGTAATCACACTGTAATCGCTGTGTTGTATGGGCAGTTGTGAAATGTTTTTATCTCTTCAAATAGACAAAGTAAATTATTTATTGTTTAAACTCCTAAATCATATAGTAGGTATAAATGTGTACATTTGTACACATGAATTAGTTATAGTGATTGATGTAACAATAAGGAACAAAATACTTTTTTACATTAGAATGTCTTCATATTGTGAAACATGATGGCACATACACATTTTATAAACAAATATGCAATAAAAAATACAGTAAGGTGCTATGCTTTAAGAAAAATCAGCAACAGCGGCATGTTGATTTGTGAATATTTAAGCCATAAAATGTATAATTGATTTGCATGAGCAAAATGTTTTTATAGCAATGCATACTCCTTTAACCAGAGAGAACATTTATTTCATTTTCCTTCACACATATTTGGTTGTCCACTACAGTATCTGCAAATCAAATGGTCAGGCTGACTAAAAGTGTTCTGATGACTTTCTTATCTGTGACATCTGGCCTAAGTGCTTTGCAGACAAGATAACTGATCAGGCAAATAAAGTATAGAAAGTGAGGCCTGTTAATAGTGGCGGTGGAAGGCAGAGACAGTCACACCTGACAGGAGTAAAAAACAAAAAAATGACAGGTTGGGATTTGGGAAAGACTTAGGGGCAACTGCCCTCTAGTACAGACAGGCCAACTACAGTACCTCTTATGATTAAACAAGTGCTAGCACATGGATTTTCATAATTTATTGTATTTTCATAGTCTTCCTTTTGGCTGCATACTGTGAGCACATCACTCCTCCACATGTGAAAAGAATCAACTGGAACCAAGGATACTACACCTCTTAGGTGGGAGTCCTATGCCATTATTACAAAATCAAGTTAATACAACCAGCATTGGCAGCAGTTTTCACAGCCCATTAAATTTTAATACAGTAGGAAAAATATGCATTTTTCCAAGTGAATATCAAAAAATTAACCACTTCTTATCTATTACACTCTGAAGATTAGTTCTGATTTCTTAATTTGTTGATATCTGAAAGAAAATTGCTGGAAAAGTTTATTGTGCTACAGCAATCTTTTAGGACAAGATCACTCTACGAAAGTCGAATTGTAAAATGAAGATATTATGCATGCAGAAGTATAAATATAAATCTACTGGTGGTATGATATGGTCACTGTTATTAAACTGAACATGTAACAGCATACTTAAAAAAAAAATCTATACGCTGTTCTAGAAATAAGTATCTCTTAACAACGCACCTTAAAATGGTACGCATTCAGAAAGACACCTGTTTTAAACCAAGCACACTGATGAAAGATCATGTCATGTCATTTTCTAACCCACTTAATCCAGACCAGTGTAGCCTAAGCTTTCCCCTCTAACATGGGGCATAAAGCAGGAACAAAACCCGGACAGGGCACCAGTCCATTGCAAGGTAAACACACACACACTAGAACCAATTTAGAGTTAGCCAATTCAGATAGCCTGCATGTCTTTGGAGAGTGGGAGGAAACACAGCAGCCAGAGGAAACCCATGCAGACATAGGAAAAACATGTAAACTCCACATGGGGAGGACCTGGGACGTGAACCCTGGTCTTCCTAATGTGAAGTAGCAGTGCTAGCACTACGACACCAGATGTAGTAAGCAGGTGAGGCACACTTGTTACACTTGTTGCCCATTTTCAAAGTTCTCATTCTAATTCTCAGATTTTTTAAAAAAAATACAGGAATTGTTCATCCATGCAGTTTGTAGAAAAAAGTGTATTCTTCCATTAAATGTTGAAAAATAACCATTTGAAATAACTTCTCAGAAAATATATAAAAAGATTATTTTTGAAAAGGTTAGTTTATATCCTCAAGCCAGTATTATGAACAGTAGTATTTTTTTTTACCTTAGAAATGCAGTGCTGTCCCTGAAAAAGTGTGGAAGAATGTTTTTTTTTTTACTGAATATAAATATAAAAAAAAAATATGTAAGGATTGATGCCTCTTCACATAAATGACCTTAATAAGACCTAAAAGATTACTTCTTTGAGTATTTTTGCATGTGGAAGTGTGTAAAAATTATTTATGCCCATTCTCTTTATTAAAGCTTAAGGTTGCCTGTCCACAAGAATGGTTTCTTAGTCATAACAAGCTCCACAAAATAGATTTGATTGTATTTGGTTTACTAAGTGTTTATGGTTATTCATAATGAAAAAAATAAGCAAATACAGTAATCCCTCGCTACTTCGCGGTTCACTTTTCGCGGATTCACGACTTCGCGGGTTTTTAAATACAAGTGATTGCCCGCCTATCGCAGAAGTTATGTTCCAGACCCATCAGCAACAGGAGAAAATCCGCGATATAGAAAGACCATATAAATAAACATTTTTATAGTTTAAGCCTTAAAATACCCATCCCACATGCTTTAAACACATGTAAACTTATAAAACACACTTTGTTAACACATATGATATGTGGATGTCGGGCTAAGGATATGAGTAACATCTCACTATTATAAAACATTTTAACTTCACGCAAGACAAGACAGTGAGACAGGAAAATTGGTGATGTACAGGCTTTTAAATTATTGACACGCAGAGCGACAAGCAGCACAAAGCCAGCACAAAGTCCACTTCTCCTTAGCGTTCATTCAGCTCCCCACCCCCTTGACAATGCGAAGTGGCAGGAGCGTACTGCGCCTCCGGGGAGGGGGGTTTGAGCGAAGGTGCGTTCAGCTCTCACACACCCACACACACACACACACACACACTCCTCGGGCAGAGCGACAAGCAGGCATTTTGGCAGAAGCAGCACAAAGTCCATTTCTGCTCAGCGTGAGTTCAGCTGCCCCCCTTCACAAAGCGAGTGCAGACACATTGACATCTGATCGCTGTGTGCAGTGTTGGTCTGAGGTGTTTAAGAATGTAGAAAGTGTTTAAGAGCATAGGAAGTGTTTATAAGAGCGTGGCAAAGGTTAACAAGAGAGTGAGAAAGGTTTATAAGAGTGTGGGAAGGGTTTATAAAGCCTTAAAATATGTATAAATAATAAAATAAATATAGGTCTCTACTTCTCGGATTTTCACCTATCGCGGGGGGCTCTGGAACGTAACCCCCGCGATAGGTGAGGGATTACTGTATGTTTATTTAAATATCTGGGTATAATGATGGATCACCTGTTAAGGCTGGTTTATACTTCACGCTCAGAATGCATATGCGCACGTATCTTGGATGCCACACCTTCCCAGTCTTCATTTCATGCGTCCCCTAAAGCATGTCCTCAGAAATTAACGTGATGTATGCTCGAGTTGCAATACCAGCAAAAAATCGGGGGGCAGTGTGTTCAAGCTGGATCGTGATGTCAGAGTATTTGTTTACTATCAACATGTGACGGCAAGCCACTTTGCAGATCCTACAGGATCAAGGTGCGTGCTTTGATATTTGATGAATGGTTCAATGTGGTGAAGCAAATCATCAAACTTAAATGCTGACATACAAATGTATTCATGGTCATTTTCTTCATCTATTTCTCGTTTAGGCAATACAATCGTTGCATATTCCCCATTGTAATAACGCAATACAATTTAAAGGTCTCCATACCATCTTCTATGCTGTCTTTTTTTAAAATTATTTTTACACCTTCGCAACAGCATCAGAATGTACCGAGGTATATTTGAGCCACTGAGAAAATAAAATGGGGACACAGTGAAGAAAGAAAAGTCTATTTCTACTTTAATCTCAAAATTTCCACTTTAATCTCGTAGTTTATTTTGTCATTAAAGTAGAATGTTGTAAGCACCATCTTAAAATCTGACCCAGCTATTAATCGCTATGTGCTTCTGGGGCTTCCTCTTGAACTGACAGCAGTGGCAGGGAGCAATTGCCACACAGAAGACATTAAATTTATGATATTCCAGTTCTCTGAACATTTAGAATCCTTAGATTTATACTTGATATCACTTTCATGATGAAATGTGTTAAAGGAAGTATGTTACATTTTACAGATAAATTGTTAACTTCATTTAAATTAATTAATACTGTTAATAATTACACATTTAGGGGTGGCACGATAGTGGAGCAATAGCACTGCTACCTCTCAGTCATATCCCTGGTGTTCCCTGCTAGATTCCCTTTCTTGTTGGTTTTTGTTTTTCATTATTGATTTTTAATATTTATTAAATACACTTTTGTGATATGAAGAAGCTCTATTTTGTTGTTATAGCCCAGGAATTTCACAGTTTTCCTCCTACCATTTGATTACATTTGTTATTGAGAATTCTTTAGGCCTTTCTTCCTCCCAGTGTGTGGAGCCTGAATCTAAATTTGGGAGTCTAAAGACTAATTCTGATTAGACAGGCTGGCAGGATTAAAAAAAGTTATGGTTTGTTCCAAATGGAAATGCCAAAACTTGAGACTCTTCTAAACTTAAAGAAAGCTACTTGATATTTCATAATAAGTTTCTAAAATTAATAAAATGAACCAACAATTAAAATAATAAGTAATTTTTTCTACAATTTCGAAAACGTCAAATCTAGGGCTGGGATACCTCCTCAATACAAAAAAACAGAAAGATGAAGACAAATACACAAAATAATAAAAGAGAGGAAAAGAAATAACAAAATGTTAATACATGAACAAACATGAACAGGTTTTGGCCTAAATTAACCAGAACTAAAATACTAATCGAAAACACAAAATACAAAATGTAAAAACTGTTTTCAAAGCCACGAGAATTCTAATACAAAAAGGTCTCCTGAAGAAAACACAATTAGCTGTTGCCAGAAAGAGACAAGTACTTAGCTAAATACCTAAAAGTATATTCAGTGCAAAGGGCTGGAAAGTAACTAAGCTACTGCAGCACAGCTGTAAAAGGTGCTGTCTTTTATGGCCCTTTCAGGTGATCACAGTTCTGGTGGTGGCTCCATTCCTACAAGGTCTAAACAATAAGGAACACAACTAAGTATGGTATAAGTATAAATTCAAAACAGAAAGAAAATATAACAATAGTAAAGGAAAACTAAAATACAACAAAAAAAAAAAAGAACAGCACAGACCAGTCATTGTTGTAATGCTGACCGAGCCCACACAATCAGCTTTAATAATAATTTTTGTGAGTGAAATAAGAATTTGCCAGTACAATTGCATGGAACTAAGGTTTGAAAACACTTCCATCAGTTCATGATGGAAACCTTTTAATATTCCCTTTTATGAACTTAAGTGAATGATCAATATTTTGTACATTCCAAAAACATCTGTTAAGATTTTTTTTTATTTTCACCAAAAAACATTCCCTACTGCCAGGCTCTTCCTCCATTAATATGTTCAGGAATGTTTCAGAATGACAATATGGGGAATTAAGATTATATGATTTTGTGTGGACTATATAACAATGGCTGTTTTTATTTTTTAACATAACCTGAATGACTTCATTGTTAAAAGTTGTATTTTACAAATACTCTATTTATGTTTATTTCAGACTGACCTGTGTTTTTTTGGAAATGCACATTGTGAAAGCAGAAAACAGAGTCATTGGGGTTGACGAGACATACTGTATGTATAGGAGGTGTATGCCAACTTTCTACAAAATGCTTTAGCAATCTGAGAAGTCTTAGAAGCCTGAAATGCAGAATAAAAATAATGTGATCCAAGAATCATTTAAACCAAAGAAGCTAAGCTGTTAAAGGGTAAAGAGTAGCTAAAAAAAAAACAACCTGTAACAGATTCCAAGCAAACTGCATACAAATATTTTACTATTATTTTACTATATACTTTCCATTTCTTTTGTCCAGTATTTTATTATTTAACTAATTGGCATATGCCCAAATCAAAATTTCACATTTACAGACAATTATGTCTACCTTGAACTTTATCTTGATCTATAATAAAGAGAAATGGGCATAAATAAATTTTACATTATTAGTAAATATGAAAATGGATTCACAGCACAAGAGAAAAAAGAATATCAAAATAGTTTTGAGAAGAACAGGTAATCTAGCTGAGCAACCCTTTCCGGTTAATCAACTGTTTTTAAAGTATTTACATGATTTCAGAGTATTACAGATGCGGATTTTAGCTACACTGCTTGGTAATTTGTTCCATATATCTAAAGCTGCCTTTGTGAAGAAATACCCTATTTTGCAAAATGATGACTGATGACGGTTTTAACCAACTGACATCAGTGCCACAGGACTCTTGTTTGCAATTTTAAAATAACAGCTGGCATTTACCTTATTTACTGTATTCTCTGCATGGTTTGAAATGCCACCAATGTGCTTAAGATGAATAGATTCAACTCCTCTTGGTTTTTGCTCATAGTTTACACTGGAATATATGTAGTAGGTTACCTTTGTTAAAAAAAAAAGAAAATCAAATGCATGAATATTTCAGAGGTAGCCTAAAATAACTCTGTAGCTGCAGCACTTGTGACTTATGCTCAACACAATGTCCTACATAACCCATCATCCTACTAGCCTTTGTGACTGTGTCAGCCATCTGGTTCATGGAGTCATACTTTCAAAAGTGTTTGCTTTCAAGCTCTAGACGTCCACTGTGCAATTACGTTAAATAGTCTCACTTTACATCATATTTTCATCTTATTTTTAATAAATTCTCCGTAAGCCTGTATTTTGCCGAGATCCTTTTCTGCTGTTTCTGAAGGTTTATGTAAATTCATCTTATTGGAAAGTACTTAATGATAATGCAACAGTGAAAACAAAAGGTTAAAATAAACAAAGGAACAAAAACATTGGATGTTGGAGTTCTGGCACATCTTAAATTGTTCTTTTAATCTGCCATATAAAATTAAGGCTTTTTCTTTGAACCTCTGCCTCTAAGGCTGGCAACCTGAGGTCATGTTTTCACTGTTACAGATGAGACAGTTGTATATTTGGTGTGCACTAACTGGCACAGAACCTGTAGGGCCTCTGTCTCTCAAACTACATACTCTTGTACAGTACTTAACCTTGTGTGCAGTTGGGCATCTTTGCCATATGCTTCTTTTTCTGTCCTGGTTAGATCCAGCGTGTCCTCAGTAGTGGACAGAGTTTTATAAAAACTTCATATTCATGGCAATCTGCAGCATAGAATAAATTCCAGTTTGCAATAATCTGACAAGTTTGTTGAGAAAACTGTTTTCTTTTGGCATTTTTTGAACCCAGAGTTGAATTTTAGGAATGCCAGTACCTTTCAACTCAATGAAAGACATTTTACTTGCTATTTGGAACATTATAACAGGTTTCAACTATGCTATCAAAATTACAATGGTTTGCCTAATAACCAGTTATCATTTAAATGTGATTCATTAAGCACAAATTAAGATAGCGTACCATTTCAACACTGGAGGAATGGCTGCTGAGAATGAGGCTTTGCATTCAGGTATAAATAAAATGATAAATCTGGCATTTCAATCAGTAATAGCCATTTGTAACACTAGTCAATGAAAGAAATGTAAGTATGCCCGTGACAGCAAGCAAAACTTCGCCATAAGTACTGTATATGGTATTGGTTAGGAAGTAAACCTGTTGCAGGATTGGTACTTATGACAATAATAACAGAAGGGCAGACATAGGTAGAATTTTATTTGTTCCTGGGGGAAATTTGGCTTTTTATAGAAGTTCTTTAAACTCGGAAATAAATACATAAATACACAAACACACATTATAGTCTGAACGCACACCAGAATGACTAAATAGGAAGAAAATTAAAGAGAAAGACATATTTCCATTGTGAAGACTGATTTAAGTATAGGAGGGAACTGTTCAATGGCAGGCAGAGTGCAAACCTCTTACATTGATGTTAGAATTAGAAAGTCATTCACTGGGATTAACAAAATTATGCTGAAAAATTTACAGAGAAGTCAAGGAATGAAGCAGTTAGAACAACAGAATCCATTCACATTGAACAAAATGCATAAATGAAGATGTAGCTCCTGGGCTAACGAGTTATTTCTTTAGCTTGGTGGGCCAAGTCACCAATTTCTTCTGTCCATTAGGAAGTACTTGGTCAGAGGTTTGAGTCCTGCTAGGGCATAGCCTGTGCTGTTTGTGGGACATACTGTATCTCTAGGGCAGAAACTTGGAGAACATGTCAAGAGATGTGAAGTTCACCAAGTTTTTGTCATATAGAATCAACATTATTTCATTTCTGTTCCTGCCATTCATGTATTATAACATGTATACTTCTTATTGAAAAATGAGGTGATTGTTAAAAGATGAATAATAGATGAAGCAAAACCTCTTAAAATACAATAGCACACATATTAAATTTATGTTTCCTTGAACCCTTATATACAGTAGATGTTTTCAGTATCAAATCATAATAAAAAAAATTCTTTTTTATGGTCATTCAATGACATCTGCATAAGCTAAAATGTATATTATGTATGATTAAAAATGTATGCAGGTTTTGCTGGCAAATTATAAAAAAAAAGTTTTCTGTGAAGTTTATATTTTATTTTTAATAAAATGCTGAAATTCTGAGATGAGAAAATTTAGTTCATTCAATTAAACTGAATTGCTGCAAGTTTCCAAAGTAAAATTATTTCTCTAATTACACACTTTCCTTGTGTTCTGGAAAACTAAATTTTGTAAAACAGACGTGGCCTTGCAGATTGGGTAAAGCATGCCAGTTTCATTGTTTGACTGTGATTTGCTTGGGAAATGACCCTTTTATGCAACCATTCATTCACCCAACGGCTGCTGTTTTCAGATTTCCTTTTACTTTTTGCTATATAATCAGTTTCAATTTTGCTCTTTCCTTGCAAAATGATATAAAATATATACACATCATGAAAGCCACAGTACCACAATGCCATCAAGAATAATAGCTATAATAAAGTTCTGAACAAATGAAAAATATAAAAAGAAAATATAACATTTGATATGCAATTTGCAATAATGTAATAAAACTGTAATCATGCAAACATTATTTGCTGAATTATGACTTCTGTTTTAAGTGTTCCTTTCCTGTAAAGTGATTTGTAGGTCTGTGAGAAAAATATTTAAATGTTACACCTAAAATGGAACACCTTCATTAAACCTATCAATGAATTAACACTCCCTAATCTCACATTGGGATGATTGTGTACTGTGGCTACACAGTTGCATAAATCTGCATTCTAACTCTTTCTGTGTATTTCTTATTTGTACTCCATTTCATCCTATATTCCAAACCTAAGGGTCTTATGTAAATTGGCAATAGGCAACTGATTCAGGTATGTCCATCACTGAGGAGCTCACAAAGAAGTAGATTACACCCGTTAGCAATAACAGCAACAAAAACATTTACTTTTATAGCGCATATTCATGCACAGGGTGTTCTTTACAACATGTCAAAGAAACAGTTATTAGCCAAGAAAAGAAACAAATTAGAAATAGATACAATTTAGGATTAATTGATGACATACAGAAAATAGTACAAAGAATGAATTGGTACACACTTACATACCACAAATATGCAATTAATAGAAAACAGTGCTGGTCAACCCACTTTCTAAATAAGCAGGATTCTGAGAAATCAGTTCATGCATTTATTTCTAGTAGGATTGACTACTGTAATTCGGTATTTACTGGATGTTCAAACTGTTCTTTATACAGCTTCCAGTTAATCCAAAATGCTGCTGCAAGAATTATTACAAGAACAAGAAATTACAAACACATAACTCCAGTCCTTAAATCCTCACACTGGCTCCCGGTTAAGTTTAGGGCAGATTTCAAAATCCTGCTTTTAACATATAAAGCCTTAAATGGCCAAGGTCTGGCTTACTTGTCTGAACTAATCATGAATTACAAACCAGAGTGCACATTAAGATCTCAAGATGCCGGTCTGCTTATTTTTTAAGGATTAATAAAATTATAGTGGGAGGTCGAGCTTTTAGTTACAGGGCCTCTAAACTGTGGAATGCTCTGCCTGCTACTATAAGAGATGCCCCTTCGGTCTCAGCTTTTAAATCCTAGCTGAAGACTCACTACTTCAGTTTGGCATATCCTGACTGGAGCTGCTGATTAACTGTGCAGACTGCATCTCTGTTGTTAGTCATTAGCACTAAAACATAAGTAACATGATAGTTATAATTTGTTACTAACCCACACCTATTCTGTTTCTCTTCTCAGTACTCAAATGTGGCACTTAGTGCCACGGCTCACCTGCCAAGTTGTTTTGCCTGCCTAAGGTAAAGTCATCTCTGATGGAGGATTGCAGGAATTGTCGGGTAGAGTGGTCCTTACATCGGATTGGCTGGCCCAGCACTGACTTAGCTGTGGAATGGCCAATAGGGGAAGGCAGCTTGATGGCCGAGGTCTCCATGACTCTGAGCAAATTCAAATCGTATTATGTGATATCATCTACTGCTCTGTACTTGTAATATTTCTATTGCACTATTATATTGAGGATTACTTGTGTTCTGTTTTGTTTATTGTATTGTATTGACCCCCTTTTTTGACACCCACTGTACGCCCAACCTACCTGTAAAGGAGTCTCCTTTGAACTGCCTTTCCCAAGGTTTCTTCCATTTTTTTCCCCCACAAGGGTTTTTTTTGGGAGTTTTTCTCTTGTCTTCTTTGAGAGTCAAGGCTGGGGGTCTGTCAAATGGCAGGGCCTGTTAAAGCTCATTGCGGCACTTCTTGTGTGATTTTGGGCTATACAAAAATAAATTGTATTCTATTGTATTGTATTAGGTGACATAGGCCACCTATAGTGCCATTTTAGGGAAGGGGATTTGCAATTTAGCAAGGTAATTTTGCTTTGTCTTGGATGGTGTGTGCTCACTCTACATGCCCCTTGTGCCCTTAGCAATATGTGCCTTCTTTAAGCACAATATATGAAAAAAACATTTATTTACTGTTTTGTAAAAAAAATGTTCCTCCCACTAGACTGGCAGATCCAACTGTCTTTAACCAGTTTGCAGCAGCAGGATGGGCTGAATATGCAGAGAAGCTCATGCAGAGAAACTCATTAGCATCACACACTGAAACAAAATTTCCAGAGAGTTCATTTGGTCTGATAATATGTCAGTTTTGAAAGTCTCATCATCTTTCTTTGCACTTATTGTAGGTAATAATCAAAATGTCTGACCTTGAAATGTACTGATCAACAAAACCTGTACTTCAAATGCCTCCTGGACCATTCTTTAGATCATGAGTGAAAAACGTTTTGATTTACTTGGCAGGCGTTTGGATTTTCTTGAGACTAACCTGTCACTTCACATATCTGAGCCAAAAGTCGTTGTCGACAAACCGCAAGCTGGACCTCATAGAATCACTCAGTCTGCTCTATCTCTGTAGACTGGACAACCAGGAAAGTTTATTGGTGGCTGGAAAAAGTGTAGAAGCTGGTGAAAAATTAAACCTGCTGATGTATTTTTAAATTTTTTTCTATTTTTAACTTTGTTTTCATATTTTATTTGTTTTATTGTAACAAGTAAAAACTACTTGATATTGTGAAAATAAACTAGGTGCCACAATAATGTTTTTAAATATTTGCTACTCTTTCCTTCTCTGGGTCTTTCACTCTCAAAATAGATAAATGATGAATCTGACTCCTCTTTTTAATATTTGACATGGTAGACTGTGCTCTGATGGCTATCTAGTAGAATTCTGAGCTTTGATATGGCATACTCAGACCCACCCTCTCGACAAATATCTTTCATAATCTCAGATTATGATTCTCAGTCCAGATTCTGTGGTTTTTGCTGCTGTCCACACACCTTTTACATACTCACACACTGCTTACTGTTCTTAGGTTGTGACTGTTGGAGCTTACGTGACTCCTAAGCTTTGACATTACATGTTAGTTTTTCCTTGGTTCCCTTTAGAATACCCATGGGGAACAATGGTTCAAGCCCAGGGCCTCCTCCTTCCTAAATCTGCCTCATGAATAATGGTGCAATCTGGACATTATAGATATCACCAAGTTCTGTAGTGGTCAGAAAGGTTTTAAAGAAACAATTTCACATTCAGCATAAAGTTAGGTGATATCTTGATAGTTATCTCATTAATCCTACTACCTAAGGAGGCTACAATGAGTATAAGCCATGATGAGTAAGGGAGTGCAAGAAGGTAAAACTGCAAATCAAAAAGATCTCAATGTCATGTCAGTCTTTAAATTTTGTTGAATGTCAGTTGGGAAAGCACTGTAATTACTGTGATCTGTTAAACTGATATACGTATAATGTACATATGTAGTTTTAGACATAATTTTGATCTTTAATTTATTTTTACAATCAAACATTTTAATTGTATATTTGTTTCAAAACACGTTTATTATTAACATTATTATTGTTAGTATTATTTACCTTGTGTGCACTTTGCACATGTTTAGTTTGCCATTACCTTGTTCTATTATATTAAATTAAGCCATCTGTTTTACGTCCATTGTTTGTGCATTTATTTCGGCATAGCAAATTTTTTTTTGGTAGTGGACTCCAAGGGTGAACCTTGCCTTGACCTCCACACGGACTTTGGTCAGGTTTTTTTTGGTTTGTTTTAATGTCTCTAATGATAAACTTGATACTATGGTCAAATGGCCAGGAAAGGCAAAAAAAAAATGTCCAAGGACAAGATTCTGGTAAAAAAAATAAACAAAATCTGCAGGGCTAAGGCCAAAAGACCACCTAGTTGAACTTGGCATTCTCTCTAACCTAAACATACTTGACTTGTTCCTTATTGTTTTTTAAGCTTTGTGCTAGGAAAGTCAATGCAGTGGGTCTCATCAACAGTTGGGGGTAGCAGGTTTTATTCCAACAAGTACAGCTGGACAGGAGGTGGTAGAGCAAAATACCACCACAGAAAAGAAGGCAGAGGAGAGTATAGATTAATTATGTTTGCAAGTCCCATAAGTATATGATACAGTATTTCTATGAATATAACATCCATTTGAAACAGAAATAAAATGTAGCTATGAAAAAGGCATGCTCAAAATAAGAGTTTTAGGATTTTATTAAACTGATCCACAGTGTCAGCCTAGCGTATCTGTATTGGTAAAGTAATCTGGATTTTTGGTGCATAACAGAAAAAAGGCCGCCTCACTACTTCTTTTATACTTAACTCTTGGAATAATAAGCAGACCACCATTAGAGGACCTAAGGCTGCAACCTGGAATATAGGGGGACAGGCACTTCAGAATTTTGGAAGAAGCAAGATTTATTCAGAGCATTACATGCCATTAATAGTATTTTAAAATCAATTCTAAAGGACACAGGTAAGCAATGTAACAATGCTAAAACTGATGAGATGTGTGCAGATTTTCTTTTTCTTGTTAAGATTATGAAATAACTACAACTGATTGATGTATTTTTATGCATTACAATAATCTAGTCAACTAAAAACAATCAAAAGAATATAAGACTCTCACTAATCCCTTTCTATTTTTTTTCTTTTTTTTTCTTATTTAACTCGAGGAAATTAGTACTCATCTATTCAAAAATACGTAAGACATTAATAATAATAATAATACATTATATTTTCATAGTGCATGAAAATCATCATTTCTAGATGGTTAACAAAATAAGAACCATAAATAATAACAAAGAAAATTCAGTACTAAATACAGAAAAAAAAAATAATAATAAACTAGTGGGATTGTGCATGAATCCTGGTCCATGCCAGTGCAAATGTGGAGTATGACTACTCTCCCCAAGTCCTTTATTTAATACTGCAGTTTTCTTTCCACATCCCAAAGGCATCCATGTTAGATTAGCTAGTAACTCTAAAATGGTCATGTATGAATGGGTCTGTGTGTGTTAATGATTGTGTTCTGCACTGCAGTGGCACCCCACTGGGTATGATGGGTTGGTTGCCACGTTGTGCCTAATGCTACTTGGCTGAAGAAGCTCCCCATGGCAATGAACCACATAAGCAGATTAGAAAATCAATGGGTGGGCAGATGACAAATAAATCCCAGGCAGGCCATTACTGGTGGGAAAAATACAACTATATATATATATATATATATATATATAAATATATACAGTATATATAGTTGTATTTATGTGTGTGTGTGTGCATGTGTGTGTGAAATCTAAGTTTAAATGTTGTAAAAATAACTCCAGACTGAAAACAATAAGAGGTGAGTAATTTCAGCCTTCTTGGTTTGATAATGCAGTACTGAATATAAAATCTCTTTTACACTAAAGTCTGCTTACTTTATATGAATACAAGAATGTCACACTCATGCACTTCAAAACATTCCCAGCATCACTAATCAGAACACAGATGTGGAAGCAGCAGTCTTGCCTAAATTTAGTAGGAATGATTTCATAAATAATGAAGCCGACATATAACGATTGCATAAGTCAGCAAAAATCCTCTTTAAGTCAAGGTTATTCTATTAGATAGATAGATAGATAGATAGATAGATAGATAGATAGATAGATAGATAGATAGATAGATAGATAGATAGATAGATAGATAGTATATTAATCCCAAGGGGAAATTCACAGCAGCATACTGATAAAGAAAATATTAAATTAAAGAGTGATAACAATGCAGGTATAACAGACAATAACTTTGTATATTGTTAACGTTTAACACCCCCCCAGGTGGAATTGAAGAGTTGCACAGTGTGGGAGAGGAACGATCTCCTCAGTGTGTCAGAGGAGCAGGAAAGTGACAGCAGTCTGTCACTGAAGCTGCTCCTCTGTCTGGAGATGATACTGTTCAGTGGATGCAGTGGATTCTCCATGATTGACAGGAGCCTGTTTATTATTATGATCATTTTCTTACTAGATATACTATATTTTTTGCATGCTTTTCACTCAGTCCACAACTACCAGTGCACTGA
Source organism: Erpetoichthys calabaricus (assembly GCF_900747795.2). Taxonomy (NCBI): domain Eukaryota; kingdom Metazoa; phylum Chordata; class Cladistia; order Polypteriformes; family Polypteridae; genus Erpetoichthys; species Erpetoichthys calabaricus. The sequence goes on from NC_041399.2 coordinate 38,909,351, forward strand.
TGGCACTTCTATTTCAAACAACTGTTTATGTTTAGAAATTATTTGATGGCAGCAGTCGTCTTAGCTTAACTCCACCCAGAAAACAACTAGGTTTAAGATTCAAACCTAGAACACTGGCAGCAGCATTAACCACTGTTCTACGCCACTCTTCAAATGCTGTATATTAATAAAATGAAACAAATTATTAGAGCTGCATAATCAAAATGAAATCAGAAAATGAATGAGGTTGGTCATATTTTTGCTTTATTAGTTTTGATTGCCATTGTCACATGTGTGCACATGGGAGACAGCTTATGGTCTCAAATAAGCGTGATTATCTGCCAAGCCAAGGATTCTAATCCGTTCTGTCTTTTTCCCTCTGCAGACTAGCTAACTGATAACTCTTCTACCACTGATGTCATTTCCGGTTTCTGCTCACATGGACCCGCCCCTTCCAGTCTACCCACCATATAAACCACCACTCATCCTTCATCCTCAGTTCTATCTGTTGTGAAATCGTGTATATAATGACTTGTTAACCTATCTTTCCCAAACTTCAAGTATACAGGGTTACCAAGGTGGTACCCCCAACTCTTTTTTATGTTTTTGTCTGCCTTCTTTACACCATTTTATTGAATCATGTATATCTTGTTGCAACATTGTTTTCCATTGTTTTTTGGGGTAAGGTTAACCTCCTTTTAAACATAGGTTACTTGAATTGTATTCTCTCTGGTGCCCAGTAACAATTTCCACTTGCTTTAAAGAAAATAGTTGCTTTGTGAGTCCCCTCTTAGAAGAGCTGTGAATGTTACTCTTCTTTCCTAATAGTAGAAGTAACCTTGTCACCTTGCGGAAATCATTTTCCCACACCATATATTATATATAATTTTTATGTAATGTCTTATACTGAAATTCATGCTGCTCAGAGCTACAGTTAGGTACAACTGGTTGAGCTGCAGTTGTTTTAATATGCTGTGCAGAGGTTTGCTTTGCTATTTGCAGTGCCGCTCAACAGATGCTATTTAGAATAGATAGATAGATAGATAGATAGATAGATAGATAGATAGATAGATAGATAGATAGATAGATAGATAGATAGATAGATAGATAGATAGATAGATAGATAGATAGATAGATAGATACTACTTCATTTGTCCAATAGAAAACTTGGGTTGGTGTGAGGCGGTCAGCCGACCGTGCATTGCCTTCCCAGCACATGATAACAGTCTGATTGTCTCATTATCAGCCTGTGGCAGAAACCACTCCCCAGCATATTAAAGGGGACCGCAGGAAAGAAAGGGGAGAAAAACAGGGGAAAAACAAAGAAATAATGGGAAAAAAAGAGAAGTGCAGTGCAGGTGTGATCAAGAGGGAAAGAAAGCCCCTCCAGGGAACTGCTGGCTACCACTCAGGGGGCTGTTGTAGAGAATTGCTCCAGCTGAGCAACTTGGAAGCTGGAGTAACCCGGTAGTTGTAGGCAGCTTGCTATAGAAGTCGAGGAAGGCAGCAGGAGATGGCGAAGTTCGAGTGGGAAGCCCCATTGTGAGCCTTGTATCAAATTGTGGACACATCTGGCCATTGATACAACAGATTGACATTTACAGACATCTTTAACACCTGAATACAGGAGGTCCACCTGGTTATTTCCAGAAGAGGAACATGACACCTACAGGTGGAAGTTTGTCACTGTTCCTTATAAAGTCACAAGGTTGAAGTCACTGCTTTCTATTACTACAGTGTTGGAATAATTCATAATTAGAGTGTTAGTAACAGAGCAAATCATTACTATTGCTGGGTCTCTGATTACAGAGGGTGGAATATAAACGTGAATAAGGATGATGTGACTTATCTCCCTAGTCAGATAATGTGGATGAATTCCTATAGCCATTTTTTAACTGTCTGGATTACAAATGTTAGTTTTAATTGTAAAGTGCTTCTGTTCACACCATTATTATTTATATGGAAGACCAGTCCCCCTACTGCCTTTTTTCTGCATTGCACCGGGTCTCTGTCTGCTTAAATCAGATGAAATCTGTCAGGTTTAAACAACCTTGCTGCAATACACAAAGTATACACAATGACTCGCTATGAGAGCTGAAAGTTCATCCATCTTAATTTTAAAGTGATCAAATATTCCCCAGAATATTAGATGGCAGGCTAGTTCTGAATCATTTCTGCCTTGCTTTTACTCTAATTATGGCTGCTCTCTATCTCTCCACCTCTAATGAACAGCTCCTATGGTAGGGAGAAATGAACCTGGATAGCAATGCTAGCAGCTGATTATGGAAATATCTAATAAATAACACTTTTAGTTTCTCCTTATCTCATGTTTTCAGGTGTTGCTGGCTTAATATAGCCGTTAGATCGTGTTCACCCTTCTTTTGACTTCTCCCATGTTCACAACTTGTCTTTAAGCCAGTTAGGACAGTCAACACTTCGGGTTTGCAATGACAGTAAATTTAAAATCCATATATACAGTTCCTGATGACTACCAGAAGCCCAATTACATCCTAAAATCCTACTGTATTCCTAAAATAATTAAGAGTGCTGCAATTTGGACTATCTACTTTTAACGCTGTAGAATCTGTCGCAGATGGCTGGGGGGGCGACCCAGCCGGAACGCCCCAGAGGACAGGAAGAGGGCTTACGTCTTCCCCAGACCATGTAGGGGTGACCGGCCTGTTGGCCTGTAGGGGCCCGTGGTCACCGCCAGGGGGTGCCCGAATGCCTTGGGAGCCTTGGTGTGGCGGAAGTGGGGAGTACCGGTGGAAGATTTCCGGGAAGCACCTGGAACACATCCGGGTGATTATAAAAGGGGCCGGCTCCCTTCATTCAGGACTTGAGTCAGGTGGAAGAAGGATGAAGTCTGGGAGGAGGCAGGAGGTGGCCTGAAAAGAAAGAAGGCATTGTGATGTTGTGGCCAGGACTTTGGAGACTTGGGGACTGAAGAGCACTAACTTGTAAATATGCACTTTGTCAATAAACGTGTGTGGGGTGATTTGAACGTGTCTCATCAAGGACTTTGTTAAATGGTGCCACTCAAACCACCTATACCTGAACACCAGCAAAACCAAGGAGCTGGTGGTGGATTTTAGGAGGCCCGGGCCCCTCCTGGACCCCGTGATCATCAGAGGTGACTGTGTGCAGATGGTACAGACCTATAAATACCTGGGAGTGCAGCTGGATGATAAATTGGACTGGACTGCCAATACTGATTCTCTGTGCAAGAGAGGACAGAGCCGGCTACACTTCCTTAGAAAACTGGCGTCCTTCAACATCTGCAATAAGATGCTGCAGATGTTCTATCAGACGGTTGTGGCGAATGCCCTCTTCTATGCAGTGGTATGCTGGGGAGGCAGCATAAAGAAGAAGGACACCTTACGCCTGGATAAACTGGTGAGGAAGGCAGGCTCTATTGTAGGCATGGAGCTGGACAGTTTGACATCTGTGGCGGAGCAACAGGCACTGAGCAGGCTCCTATCAATCATGGAGAATCCACTGCATCCACTAAACAGTGTCATCTCCAGACAGAAGAGCAGCTTCAGTGACAGACTGCTGTCACCATCCTGCTCCACTGACACACTGAGGAGATTGTTCCTCCCCCAAACTATACAACTCTTCAATTCCACCCGGGGGGTTAAACGTTAACATTATTCAAAGTTATTGTCTGTTTTTACCTACATTTTTATTACTCTTTAATTTAATATTGTTTTTTTTTGTATCAGTATGCTGCTGCTGGAGTATGTGAATTTCCCCTTGGGATTAATAAAGTATCTATCTATCTATCTATCTATCTATCTATCTATCTATCTATCTATCTATCTATCTATCTATCTATCTATCTATCTATCTATCTATCTATCTATCTATCTATCTATCTATCTATCTGTCTGTGTCCGGGTCATGTTCCACAAATCTTAATGGAGTGATGCCACACACAAAGAACCAGAAACCACTCTCCACGCTCAAAGACTGCACTGGCAAACAACTGAAATACAGCTTGCAACGGCTAGTAACCAAAAATAAGAGTGAGGAAAATGACTTATATTGATTGCAATTGGTTGGTAGATCTTGCATTAAACAGACATATGGTAAGCTCTCAAGCAGAAGTTCACCCTTACATGACCTAAAGCACTGCATGCAACTGCAACCGTCTTGCCTGGAACAAGAACTTCCATTTCCCAGACTGGGTACAAGGAAACAGTGCTTGCTGTCCCCACCCATACAGTCTAATATCTAGTATTAATTTTTATCCTTTAAAAGGGTATTACTTTGATCTTAGCTTTGTTTTCCCTAATCATTTCATAGGAATATCTTATGTTTAACTTTAAAAGTCATATTGGGTTGTTGCTTGATTTTTCTCAGAGGTTTAAATAACTCCAAAGATTATTATTATTATTATTAAATTTACAATAAGGGAATTTTGATCCAATATTCTTCAGTGCCACAAGTGTGCAGTATTCATACACTGAAAAAAAATTAAGTTGAGGGAATAATCCTAACGATGTTATCTTGGTTTGAATTACATACCTGTAGCTCAGAAAACTAATTGATTATATTTCTGTTTAATAATAATAATAATACTGCGGTGGGTTAGCACCCTGCCCGGGATTGGTTCTTGCCTTGTGCCCTGTGTTGGCTAGGATTGGCTCCAGCAGACCCCCGTGACCCTGTGTTCGGATTCAGCGGGTTGGAAAATGGATGGATGGAATAATAATAATAATACATTTTATTTATATAGCATCTTGCCCATGCTGTTTTTAAGCCAAGTGTTAGTCAGATTTGCTGTGGTGGGTCAACAGCACTTTCACACTGCTAACCCTGATGTGGGTCACGGTAGCAGCATACTAAGCTGGGCTGACCTGGCTACCTTATCCTTGTTAATTTCTTTCATCACCTCCCAGTGAATTCCTGGAAACTCCAAGACCAGCTCTGTTAGTATCATCTTTCCAGGATGTCCGGGGGCCTCTTTTATGCACCTGTCCCAATTAACAAATGATTGTTGACAACAGACTGCCTGGCAGTGACACTTTGAGGTAAATTTCTGAAAAGCTGCTTGAAGGCCTGATGATCACACAATTCCTTTAAAACTTAGGCTAAACTCTTCAACTCCCTAGAGTACATAGCCTTATGCTTCATTTTGCTTATCTTCTAATCAAGACCAAAGCAATTTATTTAACCTAAAATCTGCAATTAATGCTTTAAAAGTAAATGTAACTAAACTACTATAAATTTTATTAAATGAAATGTTGCACTAATGGTAAATATAATACATTTCCTCATGTCATTATATCGTGTAAACTTGCTTTGATGGTGCGCCAGTAAAAGACGAATTTATACAATTCTTTCGTGTGAAAGATCTAAGAAAAAAATTATTTCATCTCACATTTTATTTTAGCAACACATAACATACTGTGTATGAATTTCTGCATTTCATGCACGTCACTGAGCAGAGCCCGCTATTAACAGAGTTGCAAATGATGTGCAGTTAGCCTAATGATGCATGTAATACTTTATCATTATGCTGCTGGACCTCACAGTAGTCTTCAATACTATAAATCAAACAGTTTAACCACAAAAGGTATGAACTTTGGTGGGATTACCCAGACTTGTCCTCAAATGGCTTATACACTACTTAATAGATTTCAGCAAGTTAAAGTAAGTGAGAGCTGCATGTGATCATTCTTGTCTCAAGGTGCTGCTAACTCTCTTATTCTTCTCTTTCTGTATGCCCCATCAGGAAAAAATAAAGCAGGCATAACACTCGCATTTTCTCCTACAATGATAATAAACAGCTTTACTGTCAGTAAATTCCAACACCACTCGACCAATAAAATTTTTTTACTATCTTGTGTCAGTGAGATTTAAAGCTAGATGACAAAGCATTACTTTTTTATTGAACTCTTATAAAACAGAGGTGTTAGTATTCAGAGTAAGTGCCCTTAATGACAATACAGTGTTGACAAGCTTTAAATTCAGAGGGCCGCTGTTTTATCTCAACGTCAGTATTACAGAACATGTTATATTACATGCTGCAGTATATACTGTTAGTGACAGACAACCCTGCTAGTTTTCCACCCACAGTCCAGAGACAATCTAGTAGGCAGAGTGATGACTCTGGACTGGCCCATTGTGAGTCATAGTGACTTTGTTCAGCTGCTGTCATCTTCATCTTAGCTCTGACTTTCAGTCTGTGCACAGAATATCTCTGGAACAAATGAATCAGTTTAAAAGATTTCTTTTGCATTGACCCTCGCTCCCTCATCTTTTTATTGATCAACTATAGTGGGTTGGTGGCAGGTGCGTGCTTGGCAGCAGAGTATAATATAATCCAGTGACTCATATGTGATATAAGCAATCTGGTGACAGTCTTTGGTTAGTACTTATCAAGTCAATTGAATAATCTTTCAAATATAATGCTTATTATACAGTTCAAATTGTTCATATTGCTGGGTAGTTTCTGAACATATATATATATATATATATATATATATATATATATATATATATATATATATATATATAAATATATATATATATATATATATATATTTATATAAATATATATATATAAATATATATATATATATATGTATATATATATATATATATATATATATATATATATATATATATATATATATAATTATATATATATATTTATATTTTTTTATTTATATAAATAAATATATATATATATATATATAAATATATATATATATATATATATATATATATATATATATATATATATATAGATATATATATATATATATATATATATATATATATATATATATATATATATATATATATATATATATATATACAATTAGATAAGATATATATATTTATTGGATACCTTACCTTTTTGTTACTGTTTCACGGAATCCTTATATTATATTTACACTTGAACAATGAAATGATTTGACTTTATTACATACAGTGTCTAGCTCCCCTGTGGTCTCAGGTTCACCACTGATCCTGTTTTAGAATTGCTTACCAAGCCAACAAGCCAGAAGGATATATAATTGTGGTCCTCCAGTATATTGTACAGCATTTTAGACAGTACAGTCACATACAGTACGTCAGAATGTTTTGTGTGGATTTTAGTGATGCTTAACTGTGCATCTATTCAAAAAATTCAATCGATGTTCTGAAGTAGAATATTAAATAATGGAACTTCCAGCCATACTGATGCTCCTCTATCAATCTATCTATTGTGATGGACGGTCGGCTGCTCAACTCGGCCGGGACACCCAAAAAGGAGAAGAATGGGGGAAGGCGGCTACTGTGGGACACTGACTCCCCCAAGATGCCAGATGGTGATTTCCCTGCAGCATAGCGGTGCCCTGGGATCTGGAGTTTGGCTTCTCAGCCCTGCTGGGTACCGTGGGTATCACCAGGAGATGCTGCAGGGGGACCTGGAGATTCATACTTTTTATATAGCCCGGAAGTACTATCAAGTCACGGGGACAGAAGCTCCAAAGTAGTTCCGGGCTGACAGAAACCTCAACTTCTCCATCTGACCAGGAAGTGCAGGAAAGTCACATGGACGGAAGAAATAAAGCATTTCCAGGTCAGACACTATATAAAGGACTGCTGAAGACCCAGCAAGCGAGCCAGAGTTGGGAGGTGTGGAGGAAAGAGTATTGTGGAGATTTATTGTTTATTTACTTGTTTATGGTGGCTGTAGTGCTTAAAAGGCACTTTGAGGAAGGAAAAACAATTAAAAGAGCTTCTTCATGCCTTAACCCTGTGTCTACCTATCTGTCTGTTGGGTTTAATGGGGTGACAGCAACCCATAGCGTTCACATTATCTATCTATCTATCTATCTATCTATCTATCTATCTATCTATCTATCTATCTATCTATCTATCTATCTATCTATCTATCTATCTATCTATCTATCTATCTATCTATCTATCTATCTATCTATCTATCTAATCACTCAGTTTTAAATTATGGACACTCAATAGAGACATATGTCCATATGTACAGTATATCCTGTGAATGAATGTTAACATTCTCTTTCGAAAATGTCTTACATTAACTCTCTAGATGCCTGCATTCCTTAGTCATTTCCTGCAAGGCAGATGAAAAAACAAAATAATGTAATTATTAGTGTGTATTCAATTATAAAGCATGTAATAAATACAAGGTGTTCCTGCATATACAATTCGGTTGAATGAAAATATGTAGGCCATTGCACAGTAACTGAAAAATTACAGCCGAAAGTGCCAATCATGGTTCACTGATTTACAGCACTGGACCATGGCAACATGTTGCATGTTACTAAAGTAAGAATTTCATGGTACCGTGTATTTGTGGTGACAATAACCCTGTGTTTTGGAAATGAAAACGTTATTGCTTATATTTAAAATCACTGCATTTTGTACAGAAATGCCTAAGGCTTCTCAAACTCACCAGAGTAAGTCCAATCATATCCCCACTGCACACCCTTAAAAATAAAGGTGCCTGAGTGGTTCTTCAGAGTGATGCCATAAAGGAACCATTTTCAGTCCCCAAAAGACCCATCCACATGAAGGTTCCAGAAAGGACCTCTATTTAGATCAGTAACAGGCTCCATACACTAAATAACCATGAATAGTTGGTAACAGATTTGAGAAATTCCAGCTGGTCTTGATTTTAAAATGACTCTTATAGGCTAAGTCCAGGTTTTCTTAATCTTTTAGTGTCCTGCTGGCTAGCCAATCAAACATTAAAGATTTCAAGTTTTTCTACATATTAGGATGTTTTTTTTCAAAGCAAATAGAACCAGCTTCATATGCGAAGAATTCTTTCCATAATGAAATTGTGTGTTTTGTCAAGCAATAATTCTAAATAGAATCACACAACCCAGTAAAGAACTATAAAGTGCCATTACAGTATATATCCCATATTTTTAAGAGTGTATAGTTCACAATTACTAATATATATTAATATAACTGAATGGTGATGTCATTGTATTTTTAATCTTGAGAAATAACATCTTAAATAATGTGGAAGAAAAAGACTAAAGGTTATATTGGTAGCAAATATAAAACCTAAATTCATTTGTATTCATCCAAACTAAAGTAAGCCCTTTGAGGTAAGACTTGTAAATACTGCATTGTTATTTAAAGAATTCCCACCTACTAAACGAACTACTAGTTTCTCTGAGTTTAAGGTCCTGTAACTCTTATTTATACACAAGTTTACCTTATTATAGAAGTGAATTCACATCAGTGTTATTAAGTTTTAGAGATACTGAAAATACAGCAGACTGTTATCAGCATAAACATTAAATGGGTATTGTATTTGTGACTGATATCTCATGCCATGTCATTCAAACTCTGAACATATTGAAAAGCATTTGATAAGTATGAAATAAGCCACTTAATGTCAGGTCTTGTAAGTCCAACTAAATACTAAAAACATTGTAACAGAATTCTATGGTCAAACATTCTACTTAGAGATCCAAAGGATAATGACTGTAGCACTTCTTACCTCAGAGAATATTAGAATATGAAGAACAACATTATGTATGGGTGTTTCCACGCTATCATCGCGATTTATAAAAACTAAACTTGCTGTAAAGCCACGCACATTTTCACGCCAGGTCAGTCCCTGGCATTTGCAAGTTCTCCGCTCGGTTTTGCAAACTGGCAGCACCCAGTGTCAAAGCAGTGCTGCTGTTCCCGGGTGGTTTCCCTTTCTTTTTTAGATCCACATCCACGACGCCGGCTTTATCAAATACACTGGAGTTAACCGTTTATAAATGTAAGGCACCTGATTGTAATCAACCTGTAAAAATATAATGATGCACAGAATGGCCAAACTATTCCACTGCCATGGCTGCTTTAGCGTTGTTAGAGGACATCGCAAATGGAAGGATCAGAAGAGAACACGTATTCAGAGATCATACTGATTTTTTGGCACATGACGATGACTGGCTTCTTAGTCAGTTTAGATTTCCAAGAGCGATCCTCTTCGAGCTGTGTGCTGAACTGGCGCCGGATTTATAAAGGCAGACTTTGAGGAATTGTGCTCTACCTGCTCCTTTGCAAGTTCTGTCCACTCTGTGGGTTTTGAGCCACAGGAGTTTTTCAGCATGAACTGGCTGACCGATCCAGTATTTCTCAGTCATCACTGAGTCATGCCATGCCAACTGTATGGGATGGCATTATCCATTTGTTATCAAGATATATAAGATTTCTGTACACTGTGGTTGAAAGCGCAGTCAAAGCGCAATTTGCAGCAATGTCCAGTTTTCCCAATGTGATCGGAGCGGTCAACTGCACACACATTGCTATAAAGGCACCTTCACAGAATGAATTTGTTTATGTAAATAGAAAGAATTTTCACTCTTTTAATGTTCAAATCATCAGTGATGCAAAAATGCGCCTCACTAATGTTGTTGGGAGATGGCCCGGCTCAACTCATGATTCATTCATCCTGAGAAATAGTAGTGTGGGGAACAAACTTGAAAATGGTGCTGTGCGTGATGGCTGGCTTCTCCGTAAGAAAATACATTTATTACCTTTTTGGTCACAGTCGTACGTTATCTGTACAAGGTAACCATATAACACGATTACTTAAGTGACCATGCATACTCGCTGCAGATATGGCTTCTCACCCTGCTTGCCAATCCACTGACTGAACAAAAGCAACGTTATAATGACCTCCACTCTCGGGCTCGGGTGGTGGTAGAATGTACTATAGGGTAGCTTAAGGTGCTGCCTGGATAAGACTAGTGGAGTGCTGCTCTATAGTCCACAGAAAGTGTGTCACATCATGCAAGCATGTAGCGTTCTACATAATATGGCACACATTCATAGCTTGCCTGTACCTGAAGAGATGTGGTATGATGAACCTGACCCTGAACCACCAAATGATCAGCCACATTGGACAGTATTAAAATGTCGATTGAATTTAATTAACAGAATGTAAAAACAGGTAAGCATCTGCATAATTTACTTTTTCACAAATTCATTTAATTTTTGGTCAATATCACACAATACTGCCTTTATATTTCGTAGTTCATTGGCTACATCCCATTGTGCATTGTCTACATCTCTCACCGCATCCACCAATGCATTTTGTAATTCTAGTACAGCGTCTGTCAGCACACGGCCAGATGATAGCCCAGCGGCTTCCAAGGCAGGGGTGTGTGAGTAGCCAGTGCCCGAAGATGTGGTCGGCACAGAAGCAGCACTATCATCGCCTGGAGCCACGTCCTCAGGATTAAGGTCAGCTTTTGTACTATTGTCGCTAAGTGAATAAACAGTAATTAATACAGCATCTGTTGCCTGATTGTCTTATTACACATGCAAATTATTTACACGAGTGTGGATAATGGTAATCAAAAAAGAAATAAAAACTTACAGTCACTCGCGGTGATGTCAGAATTTCCCTCCTCTGCTGGTAAAATGCCGGCAATAAGTGTGTTGCCAATAATTGCAACAACTCGCTGCTTAAATGGCGTGAGCCTCGGGAGTTCACTACCTCCTCCAGTGGTGCTGACATTCAGACGATGGGCTGCAACTCCCCTTTTCATGGTAACTTTGATGTCTGACCACTTCTTTTTTATTTTGGTCACAGTGCAATTTTCTGCTCCTGAACTTTTAAGTGCATCCGCGACTCTATGCTACTCCTTCAATATCCTTTTATTGCTTGTTCCACTACCTAAGCTACCAAATAAAACATTTTTCCTTGCCTCTATTTTTCTTAGCAGGACCTCCATTTCGCATTTGCTGAAGTTTTTTTTTTTTTCCCCTGCTTTCGCCATTGTCTTCTTGAAGCGCTGAAGGCAAGGGGCTATTATATTGATTTTCTTATTCAAAGAGGCGAAATTCTGGGAGGAGTCGGGGTGGGGCAGCAGGCACGTGCATTACATTTCACGCTGATTGAGATTTATGTAGCCAAAGAACGTGGAAGTTGGCATACACACAGATTTATGCACCTGGATTTTTTTTGCGTACGCACATTTCCGCTTTTGTCGGTACGCCATGTTTTAGTGTGAATTCTACGCATGGCATTATACATGAGGCCCCTGGTCATGTGCCTAGTTCCACCCACTCCTGTTTAGCTTTAACATTCACTTTGAGTGATTGACCATGCCTGGCTATACAAGATTTGTTCAATGTGCATTATGGGGATATGGTTTCTCTATATACTGGTCATCTCTAGTTCTACCCACTCACGTTTAACTTTAATGTTCACTTTGAGCATGTGTAACTACAGGCCATGTTCAGTGTGCATTATGGGGCCTTTTACTTTTGCATAGAATATTATGGTGATATTAAATACTGGATGACCATACATGTTTCCCTACTATACCTCCAAATTTGTAGAAACTATGGAGCATAGAAATAAAGTATTCAATGTAATTCAAATTTTGGGGACTTTAATAAACATACAAATCATTAATGTAACCAGAAAGTGTTAAGTTCTGACCAATTGGCTACCATGTGTGGCAGACGGCCGTGGCCTTTTGCCCGGCCAGGATGCCTCCACGCTAGGAGCACTGGGGGAGCAAGTGAGGCCAGAGCATTACCTCCCCTGGAACGTTAGATGGCAGTCCCCCTGAGATGCAGCGGTGCCTCGGACTCCCGCAGGGCTACATGGGAGTTGGAGTTTGGTACAGCCCTGTGGGGATCCGTGGGTGCTGCCATGGGGTGCTACGATTACTGCTGAGCCCTGGAGAGCAGCTCTTCCACCACACACAGAAGTGCTGCCGGAAACACATCATCAGACACCTGGAGCACTTCCGGGTGCCCTATATAAGGGGCCAGCAGACACTACTCCGAGAGTAGCCAGAGTCCGGAGGAGGAGGAGGACAAAGCTTGCCAGAAGGAGAGTGGAGGAGAAAGAGGGAAAAGTACTGAGAGATACAGGAAGAAAGAGAGAAAAGAAACAGAAGTTAAAGAAAGTGTGTTTGTGCTTGTTGGGACACTGTACATTTGTAAATAAATCATGTGTGCTCTGAGACTTCTGTGTGTCCTGGTGTCTGTCTGTAATCCAGGCTGGAAACTTTCATACATGTTAAGTTGCAAAAACTTTAAAAAAAGTTTAATTCTTTCAAATATCTTGACTCTATGGCTACTACTATAATGCTGTATGCTGTATTTCAATACCAGACAAAAGTACTAGCAGAGGCACTTTACCTTATCTGTATGAAAAGGTGGAAGAAGCACACATTGATAGTTTAATTAATTACAAGTAGTATTGTAACTTAATGTCTGCAGTCTGAATGAATTTTATGGATTGAAGAAACTGAGAGAGGCTAACGAAATGCAAAAGGAAGTAGCCCACAATTAAACTAAGGATCCAAGAGCAGTGAGGCTACGGGCTCTGACAACATGTTTCCCTTATCAATGATTTTAAATCAAGGAAAATTTATACTAATGGGAAATAAATTGTATTTTAGCTATTGATTTAACCATTTGTTATTTTTTTGAGCTGAATAGCATATTTGGCCTAAAACTGTGGTATAAATTATATTGTGCACGTATTCCAAATGATAAATTTATATACTGAGAAGCAACACTACTAGAAAAATGATTTTAAAAGATTTATGGTTTGCCATATAGCCTACATTACATTTTTGACTTGGGTGTAATTAAACAGTTTTACCCCACTACTGCATGATATAGACACAGCTATATAAATGATGATATAATTAATTTTTTGTTTACAGCAAGCCTTGAGGAAGCCAGTGACTGAAACGGATAAATATTGAAAATTTTCATTATAAGTTGCCGATAAGACGTGTGAAAAAAAATGACAATTCCTGAAGTTATTAAAGAACTCCATTATCATAAGCAGAATTGTGTATTAATAAATTCCTGTATATTACACTTGTAATCTTTACAATTGTAATTATTATTCATAATCTGGCATCATTTCATTACATTTGCAGGTGGTTAATCACAATAACTAAATGGTGATAACACAGTAAAATTTTACTGAATGTGTACATTGCTTTTTCCTCAGTTTACAGAGTTTCACATCTGGCTGCCCTGTGTGGGAGTACCTACAGAGCTAAGGTCCTGCAATGTTTGTTGGCTTAACTCGTTAAATATTTATCCATTTTCTTTCACCTTTTCTCTGTAGATTCTCTACATTATCAAACACCTCCGCTACAAACTACCCTCCTGATTCTCTACCCATTGTTTCAGAAACTGTACCACACTTCACAGTGTTCTGCCAAAGCAAAAGTTAGCAGGCCACAAGGGTAGGGATAAAGGATTGGGAGATAAAGATAGATAGTCAGTAAACAAAGAAAAGCTTTAAAGTCATAAATCATACCATATGAAGTAAACAAGTCAGAAATAAAATCCAAAAACTTAGTCAAGAAATTAATTTCAGGTGTCACAAGGATAAAGAGAAGACATCAAAAAGGTTTGGGGCAGCCACCCATGTATTGTGCCCTGGCCGCAAAAATGGGTTTGGTTGATGAGTTGTGTTCAGGTTCAAGTCCAAAACAGAACTGATTTTAAGGGTGTAAAGATGGCGGCTTTAAAGACTGAGACAGGACGTGACATCATTGGGACCTGAACCGGAAGTGATGTAATCTGGACCGGAAATTATGTCATCAATGGCGCCAGAAATGGAAGTGACATTGTCATCTCTGTCTGGAATTTAATTCTGTACCAAAATTAAGGACATTTTTCTGAGCAAAGAATCGGGATCCCTTTCCTTCCACGGCTTCAGGAAATTTACATGATGTATCCGCTCACTCGGCCAACGATTGGGTTTTTTCACCAAATAGTCGATGAGTCCTTTCCTCTCCTTAACTTCATAGGGGCCTTGCCAATGGGCTAGCAGTTTAGAATGGGAGGTAGGGACTAAAACCATGACATCTCCCGGATGGAGTTCTGTGAGAGTCGTACAACGGTCATAATAGTGGGCCTGTGCTGCTTGCACCTCCTGCATGTGACTTTTAAGTATGGGCCAAATTTTTCCAAATCTATCACGTAATTGTGCTATATATTCTATTATATTTGTAGAGGGAAGATCCTCTCCTTCCCATCCTTCTTTCAAAATATCCAATATGCCCCAGGGTTGTCGCCTATATAATAATTCAAAAGGCAAGAACCCTGTAGAGGCTTGTGGGACTCCCCGAAAAAGGCAAAAAGAAAGAGGGGGAGGAGCTGATTCCAGCTCCTCCCATCTCCGCTGACCACCTTGCGAAGTATTTGTTTGAGAGTCTGATTAAATCTCTCAAATAGACCATCGGTTTGAGGATCATACACCGCGGTCTTTAAGCGTCACAGTGATCTGCTGTCTATCAAGTTTGGATGCAGCCAAAAGCTTTACCTTGAAATTTAAGAACAGATTTTAAAAGCTATGTTGAGTACTTATTATAAAATATAAATACTATAAAAAAAAAGTTTGTAATAAATTTGAATCCAACAATAAGTAACAATAACATGAATCTTTTCTTGAGATGGAATCTGCAGTCTATGAAAGCTACTTCAGCAACATCTATATACTGTATATAATTCACTAAGCCACCGCCAGAGCAAGCAAGACACCCATGGAAGCACGCAGGATGGAGCCACACCCACCAACTCTAAGACCATTGGATACGACGACAACTTGCAGAGCCATGCCCACCAACTCGGACGCGACGACACAGAAAAAACGGCATCATTTATGTTCGTCTGTGCTACAGTCCACATGCACCTCTGAGCCACGTTGACTGTTCATAGAGGCATGTTTCTCGCGGATGTGAATCGCTATATGCAGCGTGTAAAACAGTTTGCGAGGGGTATCCCATGGGATCCTTAAAACAATCCTTTAAAACTGAGGTTAAAACACAATGAAGGAAGCAGTCTTTAAAAACCAATAAGCCCTGTGCCTCTGTTTCATTAGCGCCTCACCTGCTTCACCGATGCAGGCCCTGCAACAGTCGAGACGCTCTCTCAGCAGCTGACCTTCTACACAAGCTGTGTGTGTGGGTGGGTGTTAGTTAGTTAATTAGTTACTCAAAAGATTTCAAGATTTAATATGCACAAGCGGTAACACTGCAAAAGCAGCCCAAACCAGAAAAGATGGCTGGCAAAAAGTGGCCGACAAATTAAACGCGTGTGCATTGTACTTACTGAAAGCAACGTTACGGATTTTGCAAATGTTCATTTTTTTCCCTCCTTTTAGACAACTGTGTCTTTCCGGAAGTGTTCAGCCATCAATAAATAATTATGCGGCGCATGCCTGCAGGAACACGTGCAGCGAGCGAGAGAGAGCGAGCGACACACACACACATACAGGCGCACGCGCGAGAGAGAGAGCGCTGGACACATAAGAATAATAATACTTCATTACATTGATATAGCAGTGTTCTCAGTATTCAAAGCGCTATCCACACAGGGAGGAACCGGGAAGCGAACCCACAATCTTCCAGAGTCTCCTTACTGCAAAGCAGCAGCACTACTACAGCGCCAAAAGGCAGTTAAAGAAGGCACCGGGCTCGATTTTGTTTTCACTTCTGTTTACAGCGATCGGGTTTTAGATAGCATTGTTGCAATGTTACTTTTCTTGGTGGCTTATTACATTACGGATGTTTCACATGTTCATTTTTTCCCCTGTGCTTAAAAGACATTAAAAAAGTGTTTCTCAACTGTGACTCCGGAACATCTCAGTACGCAAGCTATATTAAGCGTCAACAATGAAGACTCGCTACACCTTAATCTACAAGTACTGACACTTATCCCTAACGATGAAGTAACTTTCACCAGCGTGGCCTTCTTCGTCACTGACGATCCCTCTTTCAGTCACGGACAATTATATGTTGCTCTCTCCAGAGGTCTATCTTTTCATTCACTCACAGTCGTATCCTCAAACCTACGCCATTTGGACAACTGTGTCGTTCAGGAAGTGTTCACCCATCAATACATAATCATGCGGCGTATGCTACGCCGCGGGTTGGCTAGTGTTATTATAAAATGCTATTAAAAACACGTTTTATGCATACTATTAGTAAACATAATTGCATTCTATTATCACTGATATTTTTGAATATCATTCACTGTTACAAAAATATATAATAGACAAAATTATGACAACAAATGAGATGCAAGCAATGCTTTATAAGCTGCTGTCACCATTAATAACATGTCCAAGACTGTGGCAAATTTCTAAATAAATACCTGAAGCCTAAAAAGTCAGATATCTATTCTTTGTTACCTATAACCAAGCAACGTCATCTGTACATTTTCTTAATTGTTAGTATTTATTGAAAATGTATGATATACTCTAAATAAATGCCATTATTAACATCACAAGATTTTACAATAGAATGTATAGTTTTGCATCATTCATATTTATTTTATTGTGTGTAGATAAATCATCTAGAACAGTGCTTTTTAACCTGAGGTCTGTGGAGTCCTAGGGGCTCCATGGATGGGTTTCAGGGGGTCCGTAAGGGTTAGATAAAAATTAACATTTATATTCACTACAGCCCGGTACTGTTGATTTAGAGTAGATATAGTGGTAATAGTAGTAGTAATGGTAGTAGAAAATGTAGTAGTAGTAGATCCGTTTTAATTTGCACAAGAGGATTATATTTCACAATTAAATATTGTGGCCATTATTTTTTGCATAAAAAAGGAGTGCTTTTTGTAGATTATTTACTTTAAAGTTTAATAATACTGTACTTTGTGTATGTCATATATGTAAGAGACAATCAATTCTCAATAAATAAAGTACATTATATTCATTGCATGCAACATTGTGTTTATGTGAATATTTCTGGGGAAGGGGGTCCATAGGTTTCATCAGATTCTTAAAGGGGTCCATGACTCAAAAAAGGTTAAGAATCACTGATCTAGAATATGGACTCTTTTTTAGTTTGACACTTCATCTGATGCAAAAATATTTTGTCATACCTTCATCACCTACAGTTAGACTAATTCAGTTTTTAAAGGTCTTAATGCTTCATTGGACTTTAAGAAGCTGGGTAGTACTGGTAACATTTGCTGGACTGAATGCCCCATTCTCATCAAAATTTTTCTGATGTTCTAATGTATTAGAAGAATGCATGTTCATAAAGTGCCTGTGAAATTTGTGGTATGAAGTAAGTAAAAACAACACCCCTTCACTTACTTGACTACATAAACATTCTGTATGACATCTTATAATCTTCAGTGCTCTATTACTGATTCACAAAAAGAGTCATTCCAGATTAGTTTTAATCACTGCCTATCTGATGTTAACCTATCAGACACTTTAGTAATCGAAATGCACCACTCTCAGTAAGTCCTGATTTTGTATTCTGGTTTCTACTCACTGGTACTGCCTCTGTAGGTCTGGTTATGGGGGTGCATTGGTGGTCAACATCTTAAACACTCAGCTTTTCTCTCTTATATTTAAAAACAGTTTTAACTACATTGCAGTTTGAGTCTTCTGCACCTTCTGTAGTTCTATTGTATTGACATCTTGCATGGTCAATTTAATTTAAAGTACATCGATTCATCTTAATGATCTCTTCAAAACTCATTCCTTGTAATATATTAAATATTGAATGATCTTTTATTTTATTATAACTTTTAAATGTAGCTTATTCTGTAAAAAACAGTTTGATTTTATAGTCTGAGAAAGGTTTTATACAAAATATTGATTGATTGGTTTGACTGAGTGATTAACACTTTGAGCATTTGCCAGACATTATAAATGGTCATCACTATAAATGGGTCTGGTGCCTTAGTATTTACTTTGTATATTAAAGTATTGTTATATGTAAGAGTGGGCGACACATTGTGATTTCATTCAGAGTTTAACATTCAGCCACACCTTTGTCTTACTGGAAGGATGAACTAAAGGAGTTTTTTTTTTTTCATATATTCTTCTCCCTTATTCAGGTTTATTCAAGTGTGCTGTGCATCAAAATAATTAGGATACTTAAATTTATACACTAATTTTGTCAAACTCAATACTAAGTACTTAACATGAAAATGGATCAGTTTACACTAATAATAAAGCCAATGAATCAGAAAAGATTAATTATGTGCCTGGTTTTACTTCTGAAATATAATCCAAGCTAAATAATTCAAGTGTTGAAATGACAAAATGAAGTGATACCTTAACAGCTTTCTCAGCAATAAACAGGAGAAGATACAAGACTGATGCCATGCTCATTTCAATATTCGGTATTCTCCCATATGTATTATTTTGCAGAGAATGCTCGTCAGACTGCAATAGAAAGTGCTCAATCATTATCAAGCAAAGATTTCCTCCTTACCTCCTTTCAGCTTATTGTGTAGAGTCTGTGAGTCAAATCAGTTTGAAGGATGGTGATGCATCAGTGATGTAAAATAAACAAACACCTGGCATTTACAATTATAATTTGATCCAATGACAACTCCTATGACTCTGAATTAATGCAGTTGCAAAAAGATGTGGCACAAGTATCTTAAGGCCTAAATTCCCAATTGTCACCTACAAGTTGCTGGGTTGAATGATTAATTTAGATCCATAAACATGCCCAGTCATTTAAAACTAAATACATCTTCTGACAGCTCAACAGCCTTTCACCAGCTAGCACATTTGAAGCATTAGCTAGAGGAGATGGAAAGGCACTTTTGCAGATATGCACTGTGAATCATTTGAATGTGGTCCAGTTGGCACTGAGTTTAGGAGTTTGCAGCACTGCCATGACCCCTCATTCTCTTAAGAGGGCAAGCCAAATTAGATGAGCACTGGTAGTTTACAATTATAACATGAAAATTCCAAGTGGGAATATCTAGGTCAGTCAAGACCATCTAAAATTCTGCATAGTAAGCATCTTCTTTTTAATTTTCTTTAAATTCTTTTATAACACTGAAAATATTTATGATGACATCTGTTGCTACTCATGTTATACATTTATACTGTATTTACTGTATAGGTGGGGTGGCAGGGTGGCACAGTGTTTAGTGCTGTTGCAAATCCTACACTCAGTGATTGCTTGTGGAGCTGGCACTTTTCTTGAGTAGCCTAGATTTCTTCCTACAACCCTAAAGATGTCTAACCTCCAGATTAGTGTGAGTTATGGTTGTGTCCATAAGAAAGTCTTGGATGAACTAGTGTACGGTTCTGAGTTGAATCGTTTCTTGTGCTCAATGCTGCTGGGATAACTTTTATGCACCACCAACTCTGAATTGGGTTAAATGGGTTTGACAATGGTATGTCATGTATTCAGGAATCTTTCTTTTAATATACGCACCAGGTCAAATCATAACGTATTTACCATATTATGACACATTTCATTAAACATATCTTTCTAGTGACTTTTGTGTCAACTGATGTTTATTAAAGTACATTACAGAGCACCTCCTTTTGAAAAATATTATCATTTTTGGCTAGACACATGGATCCAAAGTGACTTATGTGCAGTACATCTGAGTGATTAGAATGTACAAAAAGCATTAGAGAGTACATTACAGCACACAATGTAGTTCCAGATTTAGTTACCTGGTCAGATGATGACGATACTCAAGTTGCTTTATAGCCGAGTAAATCAGCACAACTGCTGAAATCCAAGAGCAGAGCAGAGGGGTAGAAAGCCTAACCAGTACCAAGGTGAAATTTAAAATGGTTTGTCTGTAACAGACACCCAAAAATTAGTAGTTGGGAGAAATTTGGATGAACATTAGGAGGGACATTCCACAGAAAGGCTGAAGCAGAATGAAGACTTCTTGAAAAGACACATGGATAGACAAGAAATTGAAAGTACTGAAGAGACGAACCATATAAGGAATTTGTAGGTCAAGGCAAAAACTTTGAACTGGATTCTGGTCACAATTAGATGCCAATGGAGAAAGTGAATCACCCGGAAAAGGTGGGTGAAATGATGAAGAAGATATACTGACCAGGATGCTGCATTTTGGAGAATTAACATAGTCAGGCTGCAGTTATAAGGAGCCATGTCAGGATAGAATCCAGCCAAGATAAAAAACAAGAACTGAAAAAATGAGTCAAGTGGCATGGGTGGTGAGGAATTTTCACATTCAGTAAATGATGTGAAGAAATATATACCATATATACTTGTGTTTAAGTTCTCCCGTGGATAAGTTGGGGCTTGATTATTACCGTATAATTTCACTGCACAACAAAGTTTTTGCTTCTTGAACACTGTTGGGTGTTTCTTATAGATTTTTGGGTGCTGATCACGAATATCACATCAAAATTTACCCATCATGTACCGTTTCAGTGTTGTCATGATTTTTTCTTATATTTGTATCCAAACATTTTCGCTGCTGCGACTTATCAACAACGGTTTGTGCATCCCAAAGATATGGAGAAGAGCAAAAGTTGTTGCACTAGTGAAACCTGAAAAAACCCAGAAGATCCAAAAAGTTACTGCCCAATTTCACTATAATGCATCTTATATAAGGTGTATGAAAGAATGATAGTGGCATGCATATCCCCAACCATCGAGGATCAAATGTCACCAGACCAAGCAGGCTTTTGCGCCGGTCGATCCTGTTGTGGCCAAGTCTTGAACCTAACTCAGTACGTTGAAGGTGGGGTTTGAGCAGAAACTAATTACAGGGGTAGTGTTTGTAGACCTTTCCGCTGCCTATGATACAGTGAACCACAGAGCACTTCTTTTGAAATTTGCTAGAACCATACAAAACTGTCCATTGGTTCATATAATCGAGGTTCATATAATAACAGAAGGTTCTACGTAGGAATGGATGGTAAAAAGAGTCGGTGGAGGAATCAGAAAAATGGACTTCCTCAAGGTTCAGTGCTGGCTCCTGTTCTGTTCAACATCTATACCAACGACCAGCCTGTGTTCACCAACATTAGGAGGTTCTTTTATGCAGATGATCTCTGCTTAGCCTCCCAGTCTGTTTCCTTCCAAGATATCCAAAAGAGACTTACCAATGCCCTCAACAACTTCTCAAAGTATTATACAAAATGGTTCCTTAATGCCAACCCAGGGAAGACACAGGTCTGTATCTTTCATCTTAACAATAGACAAGCAAACACAACTCTAGAGATCAGGTGGAATAACGAAGTACTGAAGAACACCAAATATCCTGTTTACGTAGGCCTCACTCTGGACAGGTCACTGTCTTTTAAAGAACATATTTGTAAACTCAAAAAGAAGATATCCGGCAGGAATAATCTCCTTAGCAAACTAGCAAACACATCCTGGGGAGCAGACCCTAAGACCCTGTGATCAATAGCCATGGCACTCTTATATTCAACAGCAGAGTATTGCACACCAGTGTGGGCTAGATGAACCCATGCCAACAAGGTTGACCCTGAGCTGGCCAGGATCGCACCTCCCCATATACAACGAGAAAGTAGTTCAAGAGTAGAAAGGTTTAAGCAACTGATGGACTCCAGACACCCACTTCACCATCACCAGGAGGTAAATCGTCGACTACCTTCTCATCGGAGTTTCACCACAGTGGAACCGCTTAATCCAAAGCAGTCCACAAAACTTTGGCTTGAGAAGTGGCGAGAGACTGACTGTAGCTCTCCCAATGAAGCTCTTCCTACACCTCAAGAGCATTTACCCAATGGAACATCCCTCTCTAGGAAAGACTGGGTCGCACTTAACCAAGCTAGGTCAAAACAAGGGACAACCGATTTAGATAGGGCCTCACAACAAGCACTGAATGTCCCTGTGGTGAGCCCACCCAAACAATGGACCACATTCTCCATGAATGTTCCTGAGACCCTACATGTACTGATGAAGATTGTAAGGATGTTAATGATGCCGCTCTTACCTGGATACGGCAGTGGCATGATAAGATATGATGATGATGCGCAGTAAAAAAATTAATGTTTCACTTCCATTGAAATTTATTTTTATTTCAAACAATAAGAGACATTTAATTCCTGTTTGGATGCATTTTCATATATTAATTCTGCATGTGACCGGCTGTCATTTAATATTTAGGAAACTAGGATAAGGCAGTTGGTAAAGTGAAGGAGAGAATTTTGATAGCAGTGACTTTCTGTATACTAAGTATCCCTGTAGAGAAAACGTAGAAATGTAAAGAATGATGTCCTTCAGTTTTAGTGTTTTAAAAGAGTATTGCATTCCTCTGCAGCTAGTGGCACAAATAGAATTGCTTTTCTGTACATAGTATGAATTGCAGTGTACCTTTACACAACTCAAAAAAGAACACAGAGAAACACAGAAATGTGAGCATGGCTTTAGGGAGTAGTATTTCTTGTTTTCCATCAAAAAACAACTTTAGTGAGTTTCACGTGTTGCAACTGTGAAATCACCTGCAAAACTAAGCTCAGTGTCACATTTGGAAAACTTTATGCAAATCATTAATAATTTCAGAAGTACAAATATCCACACAGAACAGTCCCACGTTAACAGTGAATTAGTTGACATAGTGATTGAGAACTTGAACCTACAATTAGGGTACAACAATTTTTTTACAGAATAAAGTCTCAATTAAAAGACTTCCAGAGCTCAAAAATTCTTTTACACTCAACAACAACAACAACATTTATTTATATAGCACATTTTCATACAAAAAGTAGCTCAAAGTGCTTTACATAATGAAGAAAAGAAAAATAAAAGACAAAATAAGAAATTAAAATAAGACAACATTAATTAACATAGAATAAGAGTAAGGTCTGATGGCCAGGGGGGACAGAAAAAACAAAAAAAAAAACTCCAGACGGCTGGAGAAAAAAATAAAATCTGCAGGGGTTCCAGGCCACGAGACCGCCCAGTCCCCTCTGGGCATTCTACCTAACATAAACGAAATAGTCCTCTTTGTTTTTAGGGTTATCACGGAAGGACTTGATGATGATGGTTATGCAGACTTCTGGCTTTTAATCCATCACTGTTGGAACATCATGGTGCATTGAGTAGATGCTTGCGCCACCACCAAAAGGACACCGGAAAAGGAAACAGAAGAGAGAGTAGGGGTTAGTACAGATTTTAGAGCCACCATGAATAGTTATTATAATGAACTGGATATACAGAGTATCAGGATTAAATTACAGTGAAGTTATGAGAAGGCCATGTTAAAATAATGTGTTTTCAGTAGTTTTTTAAAGTGCTCCACTGTATTAGCCTGGCGAATTCCTACTGGCAGGCTATTCCAGATTTTAGGTGCATAACAGCAGAAGGCCGCCTCACCACTTCTTTTAAGTTTTGCTCCTGGAATTCTAAGGAGACACTCATTTGAGGATCTGAGGTTACGATTTGGAATATAAAATGTCAGACATTCCGATATATAAGATGGGGCGAGATTATTTAAGGCTTTATAAACCATAAGCAGAATTTTAAAGTCAATCCCGAATGACACAGGTAACCAGTGTAGTGACATCAAAACTGGAGAAATGTGCTCGGATTTTCTTTTCCTGGTTAGGATTCTTGCAGCTGCATTCTGCACTAGTTGCAAACGATTTATGTCTTTTTTGGGTAGTCCTGAGAGGATTGCGTTACAGTAATCTAGCCGACTGAAAACAAACGCGTGAACTAATTTCTCAGCATCTTTCAATGATATAAGAGGTCTAACATTTGCTATGTATCTTAAGTGAAAAAATGCCGTCCTAGTGATCTGATTAATATGCGATTTAAAATTCGGATTACAGTCAACAGTTACCCCTAAGGTTTTTACCTCTGTCTTGACTTTTAATCCTAATGCATCCAGTTTATTTCTAATAGCCTCATTGTATCCATTTTTGCCAATCACTAATGTATTATCGTAGTATTTCCCTCTACTTACCCTTTACCTGTTCTCTCAAGGGTAAATGTTCTCATCAGGTTCGTTATCGGGTTGGTCTACTGTTGCACTTTAAAATGAACACACACACACATAGATAAACACACACACAGACCCTAAACACAACAGTGCCCTATGAATGACACATCACACGCTGATTAACCCTTTGCACTTTATACCACACATCAGCCTGTCACTCAGCACTTCAAGAGACTTACTTATTATCGGCACGGACAACATATGATGTTTTAAATAGACCTCAGACCTAAATGTTACTTTTGGTCTCCAAGAAAATATTAAAACATACAAAGACTCAGTATCCTTGACTATAGGCCATTTATCAGCCAAGAATACCTTCTTTTCATACTGTCCCTTAACTATCGAGTGGCGCCTCACTCTCAGCCTTATAAACCTCGCAGCACAGAAATAATGGCAAAAATCTGGCTACCCCAGGTGCTCAAAGAAATCTAACTTATTAATTCAATCACTCTAGACATTAAGACAAAGCATAGAAAGTTAAAAGCAGCATGGTATTTATTACAAGAATAATAAGAGAATAATAATAATACCACTGGAACAAAGAATAGAAAATAAGTACTGATAGGAAAGTCTGAATATATATAGTCTTTAGGAAAAGCTTACGAAAAAGTTGAAATGACAAGGATGAATGTCCCAGGGAGGCGTTTGATTTAGCAATGGATGTTCATGATGCCTTTCTGACGACCAATGTCGTCTTCGTCTGTTCCTCTTCTTCTTCTCCTCCTCCCTCCTGCTTCTTCTTCTTCTTCCTCCTCCTGTTCTCCTTCCTCTCCCAGACCAAGGCATATTTATTATGAAATATCATGCCTTGGTTACACAACACATGAACCTGATTGGCTGGCTGTCAATGTGATTGATAAATTTTGCTCAAACTCTTTCCCAGATAATAAAGTTCTTTGATATTGCCTGTTTCCCTTTCCCAGGCCATAAATCCCAGATGTCCATCCATAAAGTAATCAATAGCCTGGGGTGTCAGCAGAGCATCCTTTCCCGGGTTGTAAAATAATTGAGCCCCAGAATGTCTTCCTTTCAATGTAGGAAACAGCTGTTTGAAAGTGAGGTGTGACAAAACCTGCTTTGATCTGTCTTATTTCATCTGTTATCTTGTCTCGAACAAAATATAATGGAAACCAAAATGTACAGATTTTATACACCATAACACTAAGATTTCAGTTTTCTCTTTATTTAACTTGAGAAAGTTACTATTCATCCATTCTGAAATACAAGTCAGACATTGTGTTAGTGAATCAAGAGAATCGGGGTCATCAGGTGCTATTGATAAATACAGCTGTGTGTCATCAGCATAGCTGTGGTAGCTCACATTGTGCCCTGAGATAATCTGACCTAATGGAAGCATGTAGATTGAGATAAGCAGCAGACCCAGGATAGAGCCTTGTGGAACACCATACAGGATGTCATGTGTCTTTGAGTTATAATTACCACAACTAACAAAGAATTTTCTCCCTGCCAGGTAGGATTCAAACCAATTTAAAACACTGCCAGAAAGACCCACCCATTGACTAAGGCGATTTCTAAGAATATTATGATCAATGGTGTCAAATGCGGCACTCAGATCCAAGAGGATGAGAACAGATAAATGGCCTCTGTCTGCATTTACCCGCAAGTCATTTACTACTTTAATGAATGCAGTTTCTGTGCTGTGATTTGTTCTAAAACCTGACTGAAATTTATCAAGAATAGCATGTTTATTGAGGTGGTCATTTAACTGCATAATGACTGCCTTCTCTAGAATTTTACCTAAGAAAGGCAGGTTGGAGATGGGTCTAAAATTGTCAAGAGCAGAGGGGTCGAGATTATTTTTTTTAAGTAGGGGTTTAACTATAGCAGTCTTAAAATAATCTGGGAAGACCTCCGTATCTAATGACAAATTTACTATGTCAAGAACAATATCAATTAGCACGCCCGATACTTCTTTGAAAAAATTTGTTGGTATTGGGTCAAGGACACAGGTGGAGGGTTTCAGTTGAGAAATTATTTTATGTAAATCAGGTAAATCTATCCTAGTGAAAGAGTTTAATATGTTTACAACGGAATACTGGGGTTTAGGAGGATCCTTAGTGTTGGGAAGATATACTATGTTATTTCTAATATCATTATTTTTTTGATTGAAAAATACAGCAATAGCCTCACAGGTTTTACTGGAAGTACTTAGGAGGCATTCCTTTGAGTTACCTGGGTTTAACAGACGATCAATCGTCGAGAATAAGACTCTGGGATTACTAGCATTGTTATTTATAATCTTAGAGAAATAGCAGCGTCTCTCAAGACGGACTGTGTTATTGTATTCTGTTATTTTAACTTTTAATATTTCATAGTGGATAGTTAGTTTAGTCTTTCTCCACTTACGCTCAGCTCCACGGCATGTTCTCTTTAAATCAGACACTCTTTGGGTCTTCCATGGTATAACAATGCTAGAAGATTAGGGTCTTTACAGGTGCAACTATGTCAACAGCAGCTCTCACTTTAGTATTAAATCTTTCCACCTTATTATTTACATTATCCTCGCTATTATAGTTGGCACTATAAACGGACTGATTGCTTAGAGTGTTTGTAAGTTTTAAGGCTGCTGATGAGTCAAAGAAGCGTTTTTTAATAATATGCTTCTCATGAGTGTTTTCTATCATTATTTCTATATTAAAAAGTAGAGGAAAATGGTCTGATAGACCCGTATCAATGACCTGCTTTACATCAACTTTTAGTCCTTTAGTAATCACTAAGTCTAACGTATGACCTGCTTTATGTGTAGGCTGATTAACGAGCTGTCTCAAATCAAAAGAGTCCAGGAGGTTCATAAATTTTTTTACTTTTTGGTCACACTGATTATCTATATGAAAATTAAAGTCGCTGACTATTAAGAATGTGTCATAGTTCGTAATTAAAATTGACATTAAGTCAGAGAATTCCTCAAAGAAAAACGTGTTGAATTTAGGAGGTCTATACACGGATAATACTAGAACGTGAGAATCTCCATGAATAACAACGGCGAGATACTCAAAGGACTTGAATTTACCAAAATTGACATCTGTACACTTTAACTGACTTGAGTAAATGTTTGCCAAGCCACTGCCTTTATTTCCTTGGCGATCCGCACGAGTAAAATTGTAATCCGGAGGCGCAGATTTGATTAAAACAGCTGCGCCATCTGAGCTAAGCCACATCACAGTGCAATAAAATCTATTTTTCTATCACTAATAAGATCGTTGATAAAAAACGTCTTATTAGTTAAAGCTCTAACATTTAATAGTGCCATATTTAATGTTTCAGAGAGGCAGAGATGAATACTATGTGTGTTATTGATATTTGGAACAGGAACTAAGTTATTTTTATTAGCGCTGCTCTGTGTGTATTTTTTGTTTAATCTATAGTCTGTTTTTATTGTTTTAATACATTGTTCATCTAAAGTAGTAATTTTAATTAAATTATTGGTGTTTATGACATATTGCCTAGATTTTCTACATGCATTGAGATTGGTTATTATAGTATTAATGTTGTGCACTTTTACGGAAGATTTTATTAAACAATTATCATGTCCTAGCACAGCAGTAGCATTTTGGAAGGGGTTAAGAGTAGAGATTGATAGTCAAGATAAACGAATTACATTAGATATGTTTTCGGAGAGGACCCGGGCGCCGAAACTGTTCGGATGCAGGCCATCTCACTTGAAGAAATGCGGTCTTTCCCAAAAGAGGTCCCAGTTGTTGATGAATCCGATGTCTTGATTCTTGCAGAAGCCCTGCAGCCAGTTGTTTAATCCTAGCAGACGACTGTAGTACTCGTTTGATCGTCTGACGAGAGGTTGTGGACCCGAAATGAAGATCTTTGCCGATGTGGTCCTCTCCTTCGTGTCTTTAATTAGTGCTGCGAAGTCAGCCTTGAGGATTTCCGACTGTCGGTGCCTTATGTCATTCACGCCGGCATGTAAAACAATCGCTCCAACTGCCCTATTCTTGTGCTTCTCGTAGATTGCCGGCGCATGTCTCATCAAATCTCAGACACGAGCACCGGGTAAACAAGAAACAAACGATTTTCGATTAGGACATGCGATATTGAGGTTTCTAACAATAGAATCACCTACCACTATTACATCACCAGGGGTTGAAGGCAAACTGGGGATGCAGAGAGGGTTGAACCGGTTCTGAGTCGAGATGCTCGCCTGTGCCGATGAAGGTGTTCTGGCCTTGAACCCCCGCCTGCATAGCTAAAATACGCCGAGGTCTTCATCGTTGTCACTCCTACGAGGCGTGGGGGTGAAGTTCACTTGAGCGGCACAACGCGTGGTTGATGTTACGCCGATTACAGATGACGAGGACGGTTTAGCCAGCTCAATCATTTAAAAGCCTGTACAGCAGCTGTTCTCACTGTTCTGTCTCACTGCCTTGTCTTGCGTGATGTTAAAATGTTTTATAATAGAGAGATGTTACTCATATCCTTAGCCCGACATCCACATATCATATGTGCTTACAAAGTGTGTTTTAATAAGTTTACATGTGTTTAAAGCATGTGGGAGGGGTATATTAAGGCTTAAACTATAAAAAAAAAACGTTTATTTACATGGTCTTTCTATATTGCGGATTTTCACGTATCGCTGATGGGTCTGGAACGTAACTTCCACGATAGCCGAGGGATCACTGTACTTTATTTGATTTAGTCTCGACAGAATGTTGGTTTGATTTTTTGCAAGATTAAATTGCTCATTCACAAGTTAGATAGATAGATAGATAGATAGATAGATAGATAGATAGATAGATAGATAGATAGATAGATAGATAGATAGATAGATAGATAGATAGATAGATAGATAGATAGATAGATAGATAGATAGATAGTCCTATCTATCTATCTATCTATCTATCTATCTATCTATCTATCTATCTATCTATCTATCTATCTATCTATCTATCTATCTATCTATCTATCTATGTTTTCCTCAGGTGGAAATTTGGCTTTTTAGAAGCTCTCTAAATAAATAAATAGATAGATAAATATATATATTTATCTATATAAATATAGATAGTATATATATATATTGACACGCACACACTATGGTCTGAACACATACCAGAATGAATAAAAATAAGGAAAATTTAAAAAGAAAGAAAAACTTCTGACTTGTCAGTCACAGTCACAGTGACACATTATGCAGGGGTATTGCTGTTGGTATAAAGGATCCCTAGTTGCGTTTCTTGATGCACTTATGCTGAATGATTTGTTTGCTGAAAGTGCTCAGTGTTAGTGTGTCAGAGAGAGGATGTGTAGCTTTGTTCATTATGGCACTTAGTTTTGATTTACCTCTCTCCTTTGCTACTACCTCCAGGGGGGTCCAGAGTGTGTCCTGTAACTGAGCCTGCCCTTTTAATTAGCCTGTTGATTTGGTGGGAGTCTCTTGAAGTGATGTTACCCGCCTAGCACAGGTCACAAAGAGTACTTTTTTCCATTTGAAAACTTTCCAATATCATTTCTTTTTTAGGCAATTGCTTTATTTCATTGCATGTTACAGACAAGGCTGTAAAAGCATAGCATTATTACATATGGCTGATTAATATGCTAATTATAATGGACAAACATGAGCACTACCATTAAGAGCATTGGAAAATCATCTGCAATTATTTTTACAAGTGCATATATAATTGTATAACAAATTAAACTTTAATTTTGCATATGAACATTCAAAGAAATGCTTGGAAATGCTAATTTGGTAACATGTTTATGAATTGTGATTAATACGGTCCCTAGTAACCTGAATTAGTATCAATTTATATTAGCCTTGCCATGCCACCAAATGAAACTAAAAGAAGCTCCTACAAATTAATTATTAGGCAAATTGCAAAGCCATCTTTCAGCTCAACTGTGATGTACATTTAAATGTTTCAGTGGTAAGAAAGAGACTGTTCTTATCACGTTTTTTTTAATGTTTCAATGTTCATCCACCAAGCCGCTAGTGGGCAGCTGCAGTGTTTGACAGCATTGCCCTACCTTCCCACAGTGAGTTTTGGGAAATATAACCTTTGAAGGAGCCTCTGTGGATGAAGGGAACAAATGTACATTCTGAGATGCTAGAATGGCACCACAAATAAAGTACTCCTGTACTGAGTCTTATAAGGGCCTCCAACCCACCTGAGTCATACAAGCTTGTAGTCGAGGACGTAGAGGAGGTCAGATGACCATTGCATTTATTGTTTTGGTATCCTGTTTTGTGTTTAGTTTACTGTCTCAATATATAATTCCTTTTATATTTTTGTTGTTCAATAAACTACCCTTCACAACTCTCATCTGGACTAGATTGGTGTTTTTCTGGGTACTCAGTCTGTTCCAGAGGACTCCTACTTTATCAAATATGTAAAATGTTAAGAAGAGTATACTGAAATTACAAAATTTCTAAAGGTAGCAATTAATAAAGATCAGTTGGACAGTGGAAAATTCAATCTTATTGTTGATGTGTCTAGGATGGAAAGATTCCTTCTACAATAGTTCATTTACATAAATATAAAGACAAGTGTCTGTGTGTGTTTCTGTGCATCTGTGTGTCCATCGAGTTGTTATGTCTCTGTTACATTCCATTTTCTTATGGGATTTGTGACAGCAGTTCTAATCTTTGTGATGTGCCATTTGTGCAATGCATTTTATTACTACATTCATTGCAAAATACATTCCAATAGATGGTACATTACAAAAATAATTTCTGAATTACGGGGATCCCCCCTGCTCGCTTCGCTTGTCAGCCACTTTGCGTCTCTGCCGCTCGTGTTGTGAAGGAGACGCGGTCACTGCTCCGAAACCCCCTCTTAAACGGTCATACAATGGGAAACAAATACAGGTTTTTTTTTACCTCCTCTTTGCTCGATCAGCTGCTGGCTTGCTGCTGCTGCCATGCTGCATGATCTGCATCTCGTGCGGCACTTTGAACATTTAAAAGCCTGTACAGCGGCTGTCCTACGCTTGTGTTTTATTTCCGGCCCCGGGTGTGGTTAAATTTTTTGGCACAATGTCCCGTCTTGCGAGACATGAGTTCTTGATATTTTTTAGTTTATAATTTAAAAATAGAATAAGAATCTGAAAATCTAGCAACATCACATTAAAGTTCGATAAATTCTGAAAAGAATGATACCAAACATATATATGAAGGTTTTACAATAAGCCTGATTTAAGCTTGACAAAAAACGTGACAAAAACGTCACCGTTGCACTTTTAGGCTTAGGATTTTATATATAGAGAGTAGATATGTCCAACAGTGAGTAAGTGCAGGATGGACCGAAATCAGATTATCCACTTTAATAAAAGGACAAGTTTCATATTTATTTCTGTCTATCTGTATGTCCATTGTTAGGGTCAGCAAGACAAATTTAAAATTGGCAAAACATTTTGAAGAAAAAAAAATTACAAATGGTTACCAAATAAGCTTCTAAAAATTAGTAAATTGGTCTTATCAGCCTATTATGTTATCTAACATTATACGTCAGCAACAGCAGCATGATAGCAACTTTCTGGCACCCACTTTCTTGCTTGGTGGACAATGGATTAGTGAAAATAATGATAAATCAATGCGCACATCAAGAAACCAAAGCCCCAACATGACCAGACTAGTGTCGCTAAATCAGGCCAATGCGGTAGCAACCATCGCTGCATTTTCCCAGCACAACACTTGATCTGTAAGAGTGATCAGTTTGATGAGCAACACCAAAAGGAAGCAATGAAAACAGGCGGTTCTATCTAAAGAAGAAAAAGGCAGCCGCAAGGCAGAGGGATTGGGTGTAAATTATTATACGTACCAGACCAGACAGACAACCCATGTATTAAATTAAAAACATGTTGATTACTTGGATTTCAACCCGTGTTAGTTGGTTAGCTAGTTTTAAAAAGAAGTATACTAATTTAGATCACAAACAGCCTAGAAATGTTACAATTAATTAGGAAAAGGAACAAAAAATAAACTTTATACTACTATTATAAAAGTCTTATTCTATAATTTCAGAATAAATTGTTTAACATCAAATATGAATTTTTAAACTAAACAAATGGCATATCCTTATGTATACCAATACACAAATGTAATCAAAACTGTATCCAACAGGGGGCACTAGTGCCCTTGAAATTATGTTTTTTGCAAACCAGGATGTAGCAAAGTGGAAATCCAACTCTACAAAATCAAGGCAAGGATTACACTTAGCTTGATTTCTTTTTATATTGATTACTTATACTCTCCAAGCAGCTCACTGAAAACCAAATGAATATAGTGAGATATGTTATGTGTCTGTTGCCTTTAGCTGATTCACAAAGCATCAGAGGCTGAGAGCAGAGAACAGAGTGGAGCGAAGTGAAGCAGATGTCTTCATAACATTGATGCTTTCTGCACAATATTTGCTGGCAGTCTTCCAGCATCTCTCAGGATTTACTCTTTATTTTATAATTTTTTTTACCACTACTTTATCCCATAATCAACAAGTTAGATAAGGACACATTTCACTGGTGATAATATCCAGCTACTCTTCTCCAGCTTGCTGTTATGTCCAATATGTTGCTAGAAACCTATAACATAGCACAGGCTATTAGCATTCCAAGCATATTTCATTCATTAAAATGACTTATTGTACATTATATTTATCTCTCAAATAGTATAACTCATTTTATAAAAAAAAAAGTATATTTTATAGATAATATAAGACGGAAGATTAGAAGTATGATACTCACTAATCATAGTGCTGCATGTTGATTGGCACATGCAAGTAAAAATTTCAATATACTCGGTATACATGAAAATACTGACTCTATAAACTTATAAATAAATAAATATACTATTTAATCAAAACAATGCATTAGTTATTAATGGCTTACATAGACAATTACAGTCCCCTCAGACTGTGCTTTGCAGAAACCCCAAAATATTATTGTCTATAACTTCTGCACATCGATTTTATGACATTCGAAAAATACAGATTTACTGATACATTGAATTCAGTCAAAACCATCTCCTATCTAATAAATAAAACTCAAAAAATATATTGTGACCAGATGAACAGATCAAGGATGCCAGAAGAAAGGTTGGGGTGCCAACCGAGCACCCCTGTTAAATTAATTACCAAAACCAAACAAACAAAAAAAAACACTACTGCCCTTGGCATTCAAAGTGTATGAGCAACATGCAGCAGTCAAAAGGTGTGAACTTCAGCAGGAGCTCAGTCACCGTTGAGGTCCAGGTCCATTAAGAACGCCTCTTTCCTGGGACCGCCAGTTTTTATGATGTCCTAGGAGGAAGGCGGGGCAATAAAGGCAGGTCTTGGTGTCGTCCTGAGACAATCCTAGAGCTGCAGTGGAAACAGAAGAAGAAACAGTGCCAGCACCCAGGTGATCCTCAGGCACACATGCATGACACTATATATATGAAGACCAGACACTATGTGCCAACCCAAAATCTTGACCCTTTGTTTTTAGTTTTTTTTTTTCCTTTTTACTGCACTTTCAATGACAGCGCCACCTGCTGGCACTCAGCAAGTGAAACACCAGAATAGAGTGAAGTCAGAGAAGCAGAAAATGGTGCAATGCCGGGTGCTGCTTCTAGCAAGTAATAAGAGGTGAAACAATGCCTTTCAATCACATAAAATCAGTGTGGAGTTGAATAGCATAGCTAAAGACATTAAAGTGAAGTGTAGTAATGCAACAGACTGTTCTTGCCCCATCAAACAAGGTGTATATTTTGAACAAAAAAATAAATAAATAGATAACATAAATAAGAGCAAATGAATTGCATTATAGATGGATAGACAGATAGTGCTTTATTTATCCCAAAGGCACATTTAGCTTTTTTACAGAAGCTAAAGAAAATGTTATAACAAACAACAACAATACCATTCAAACACTCAGAAAAATTACAAAAAAAGAAGAAAAAACGTCTGACTTTGTGAATGGTAAGAGAGCAGTGACAGACTCCCTTCTGCTGAATAATTTGTTAGACTAATTTATTGATCTCTAAGTGGAAATTCAAATGCTTCAGCAACAACATGAATCTTAAAATGCATAAAGACAATGCAAAACCATAACCGCAAAGTGCAAGCCAATACACAAGAACAAGGTACTAAACTACAGGACACACACAGTATACACAGCAGCACCATGATAAACACAACATAATGTTAAGGTAGTTTTGTAAATTTAAAATACACTCATCCATAACCTGTTTAATAAAATCAAATGCAGTTAGAATATACAAACTGCACAGAGACAGAGATCAATGTTGGTCAGTCATACAATTAAGAATTTTGATGTACTTTTTCCATATGGTAAAACTACTTCTGCTATTTCTATTACAACTACTACATACAGTATAATGTACATACAGTATTAACTGATCGCAATATAGTGCCTCTAAAAAATGTGTCCATATTACAAAATGTCTGTTATATCTGGATAGGCATGATGGGAAAAATCATTTTACAGTCTTATAGTTGTAGGCAAACAAGAGCCCCAGCAGTGCCTATTAGCACACAGTTGTGGAATACGCTGCTGGGTAAGGATGCACAAGGACAATTCTTCATGGAAAGGTTAAGCAGCATTAGTCATGGTGGCCTTTAAGTTTGCTGTTTTTGTGTTTCCTGCCTGTCTCGAGTGACTCCAGGGTTAGCTCAGAAATATAGCCTGTCTTCCCAATCAGTTTTTTTCAGGTGTCTGACATCCCCTGAGCTGTTGTTACCATAACACACAACAGTACACTAGGCATTATGGTCTGGAAGAACATCCCTAGCAGCTTGTCACATACATTAAAAGAAGAGCCTGCTCTGAAGTCTGAAAATGGTGTCAAAGCAGGGCTATTCAAACAAATAATGTCTTCTGCCTAGTTTTCCAATTAGCATTAACTAAAATAAAAAAGAACAGAAACAATATAATCTAGAAGGTCTGATTTAAGTCTTTAACAGGGTCAAGGAATGGTCAGTCATAAATAACTTTATGATGATTAAAGAAAGGTTTATGCGTTTGCCAATGTAGAATTATTTTCTGAGAATTTTGGTTCTCTGGAATTTTATGTTCACTATATTTTAAAGGAAAAAGATGCAACAGAGTGTTTAAAGTATGTATAATTCTTTTGTTTAGGACAGTAAAATCACTCGAAATTAACTACAGATAAACTGCACACATCATAAGCATTTAAAAATGACATTTATAAGGTTCTAAGGTACACATACACATTCAGTACTAGCAGATTTTAATAGAATATGTTTATATCTTTTAAATACATCTTATAAATGTGAAACACATATTTTAAATCTTAAGTTAAAAATGTGGAAATATCCAAACGTTATTTTATGATTTGCATATTTTGTCAAGGAAGGCAAATTGAAACAATATCTGAAATTTATTAGGACATGCTGGAAACAGCCTTTGAAATTGTTTTTATTACAAGTGCATTTATGCTACTTCCCATAATTTAGCATATAGTGAACATCTCTCAGTAAGAACATTGCAATCTAAAATGAAACAAAGGATCTTTATAAATGAATGAATGTAGGGTTTCCTGCCAGCTGTTAGCTCTTTTATTCCGTTTTTTCTTAAAGTCAGTTTTGCTTGATTTTCCTTAATCAGACAGATTAATAATAATTAAATATAAAGTTATTCACATAGTCTAACAACCATTTTTTTATTTGCCACAGACATGTTATTAATATCTCTTTTGTACATGTTGCCTATTTTGACTCGGAGATAAGAAAACAACATTACATCATTGATTCATACAGTGAATGCCATACATAGCAATTATACCCAGTTGAAGTAAAACTACATTCTAACCCCAAGTCTTGGAGTTTTCTTAATATTCTTTTAAATTAAAGAGACTCTAGGTAAATCTCAAAGGCCAACATATCTCTAGCATCCCACTATTAAATACTGCACTGTTCACCAGCCATACCTGAGGTGTCTTCTGATCTACGAGTACTACATTACAACATTCATCTTTTAAGAAGAGCTGTCCAAATTACCTGCTCTCTTTTTGCTTAAGATAAGGAAGGGGCCACTATCTAGCAGTGGTCAGAGAAAAGGAAGACTTTAAAGCTGGAAAGTGTAAGAATAAAAAAGCAACTTATAGATATCAGTTGCTCGGATCTTATGGTAACATTCCAAAGGCACTGTCTATAGTTATATACTTTAAATATTTAAAATGAAATCAATCATTTTTCTCATTCAAATATTAATTTGTCTCATTATATTCATAATAAATCTGTGCATAATCATAATAAATCAAAATGCATCTGAGTACTCATACATTTAATTTGAATCATAGATAGATAGATAGATAGATAGATAGATAGATAGATAGATAGATAGATAGATAGATAGATAGATAGATAGATAGAGAGATAGATAGAGAGATAGAGAGATAGAATTTTATTTCTCCCCGGGGGAAATTTGACTTTTTACAGAAGCTCTTTAAATAAATAAATACATAAATAGATAAAAATATAAATATACATTGTGGAGATCAGCCCAGCTACAGACAGACAGACCATCCATCCATCCATTATCCAACCCGCTATATCCTAACTACAGGGTCATGGGGTCTGCTGGAGCCAATCCCAGCCAACACAGGATGCAAGGCAGGAAACAAACCCCAGGTAGGGCGCCAGCCCACCGCAGACAGACAGACCACAGAAGTCCAAAATCACACACGTTTATTTTGCTCTGCCTTCTATACAGCACACAATGCACAACCCCAAACAAACCAATAAGCTCAGTCCCATCTTCCTTTCTCTCTTTCTCCTTCTCTTCTGCCGCCTCCACTCCACTCCTCTCCTGTCCTGTCCTCACAAGCTGTGTCCTTTGCCTTCTGATTCTGGCTCCCTGAATGGAGTGAGGCAGCCCCTTTTATAATGTACCTGGATGTGCTCCAGGTGCTCCCTGATGACCTTCCTGCAGCACTTCCTGATTCCTTCGAGGCTTTAGCTGCTACTTACTGTAGGGTTCTTTTATATATCATTGAGCATTCTGCATTGTGCCTTTTGAGTCATCTTGACTGGGTGGACATCAGCTTCTAAGGAAACCCAACATAGCACCAGATCATCTCCATTAGTGTGCAGTTTGTCTAAGTATGAACTAATGAGTATAACCTTTTCTGGGCAAATCAACAATTCCTTATCTTAGCCTGAGATCTTTTTTTGCAGGGTCCACTTCATATCAGCAGATGCTTCTTGTGAATGGCAGACTCAAAATCATCTTTTTTACCATTTAAATTATCTCTGAACCACACCTTTAATCTTGTTTCATTAATTGGTCTCCATGTTTGCTAATGCCCAACTCCAATAAGCTTTTGTTGATGTCATAAACCTAGGGATTTACCTATTTTTTGGCAACCTACACTATGAATATTTGAATGATTTTTTCAATACAGTATATGCAAAAACAATACAATAGGTTGTTCGTTATTAGTTAAAACAGATTGTTTTTGTTCATCATTGTAACTCAGATGAAAATCAGACCATATTTTAAGACAAGTTTATACATAAATGTGGTTATTTCAAAAGGGTTCAAATATGTTTTCTTGCCACTGTCAAATTAATCGCTAAATTCTTCACACATTTCATTTAATTATGTACATTTCACTGTATGAATATATAGTTCAAGTAGACATGTTTTATTATCATTGTCAAAAAGACATATATAAGAAATAAACATTACTACCTTTAGGCAATGAAACGTTGTTCTGTGGTTTGTCAAGTAAACAGTATTTAATGATCTTTATTGCATTTTATTGACACAGTAATGTGTACATTTTATGCTATAATATATAACTTAAACATGTGTTCTTATACTAAAGGCTTCATGAAAGTTCCCTGCATAATTAATATCCATCTTCAGGGTGTATTAGTCGATCATGTATTGACCCAAAGACCCCACATTAAAGTGAATTCATTTGGCCTGTTAAAATGTCGAATATTAAAAATAGAAAGCCTATAAGAGCAGTAAGCCACTTATGAATTTCAAGAAAGAATTATCAGGTTATTGGATCTTTGTCTCTTTTAAATAAATGTGACAGATGGACAAAGCTGGGCCAAAAATAAAGGTCATGGGTATCAGTTCTAATGAACGGCAATATTGGTAGAAGTACACCCTAATCAGGACTGAAAAAGGGTGAGTGTGGAGACAATGAAATATATAAAGCTGTTCTTTTTTATACTTATTTAGCTTGCACAGTACATTGACAAGCAGTGCCAAAACCAGGCTGCTGGAATGTCTGTGCCAGTCTGCTCATTAACCACACCGCCTTTCCTATTTATAGGGCATGATAGTTCTACTTGCATACTTTCACAAAATTGTAGCCTAAAAAAATAAAAAAAGAGGAGTATTCAGTCCAATAATGGATCACCAAAGTTGGGACTGACATTCTTGACATTCATTTTTATTAATTATATGTACAGTATGTATATAGTACATATTTTATAGATTTGGACAAAGGCAATGTTGAAATTTAGAAATATGTCTTAATGTGTTCCTTCCTGACAAAGGTTTGCTATGTGTAAGTATTACATACTGTATATACAGTACATTACAGAAGTGCAGGCATAAAAAATACTTCACAAAAGATATTGCAATCGGCATGTACAAAAGAAGACATCACATGTCCTTACAGTTAGGAGGACACCACAAACAGGAATTTTATCTTCACTCAGTGAGGTGACATAGTAAAATAAATAGGCTACAGAAACTACGCAGTAAGCTGACACAGCTCCAAGATGGTGGACCATTTTGCCTTTTCAAAAGAAGATAGCCGTCTAACAAATTTGGTGCTGTTAAAGCCAAGCTGAAAATTGGGGATGCATGTATAATACTCCAGAAAAGGGACATGACAAATACGAATTTAAGAGCTGTTTTCCACATCAATATCTTTATGTGAATAAAATAAATTATATGAAATACTTATATGCTTATGTAACTACTTATTGAATTAAGTAACATACAGAATTTACAGTAAGTAATAAATACTTCCTTTGACACCTTAATAAAATGACAAGTCTCTGTGTATCTTTGTTGTCTCTGTTGCCATGTCTCTGTTATGTTGCATTTAGTATGGGATCCATGAATGAAGTGCTAATGTTAAATGTAATGAATTATTATTATTATTATTATTATTAATGTTTATGGTGCACCATCATAAATTGCCAAGTTTCACAAATAAAGTTCTATCTATCTATCTATCTATCTATCTATCTATCTATCTATCTATCTATCTATCTATCTATCTATCTATCTATCTTTTGGAATTAAAAAATACGATGCATTTTATTACTACATCCATTAAAAAATACATTACAATAGATGGTGCACTACTACCATTAATGCTGAGTGCGTCAAACAGAATAACTGTCGGACTGACAAAACTCAGCTTATCCACCTTTTGTGTGTTTATGTATCTGTCTGGTTGCTAAGGTTAGTAAGAACATTTTAAAAATAGGCAAAATGTAGAAGAAGGGTAAAAAAAAAAGTTAAAAAAATGACAATAACAATAACAAATAAGGGTCTAACAACTGGAAAATTGGTCTTACTGTTCTATTCTGTTATCTGCAGTTTTATGTCAGCAACAGTAGCATGGTAGCCATTTTCTTGCACTCGCTTGGGCCACGTGAATGTGGTATAACCTGTAATACTAATGGAAGACTGATAACTACACGTGATGGGTTGTAGATAAGTAAAAATAACAATAAATTGACATGCACGTCAACCCAGGCCTTGACATAAGCAACAACAACAACATTTATTTCTATAGCACATTTTCAAACAAATAATGTAGCTCAAAGTGCTTTACATGATGAAGAAAGAGAAAAAAGACAAAATAAATAAGAATTAAAATTAGGGAACACTAATTAACATAGAATAATAGTAAGGTCCGATGGCCAGGGAGGACAGAAAAAAAACAAAAAAAAACTCCAGATGGCTGGAGAAAAAAATAAAATCTGTAGGAGTTCCAGGCCATGAGACCACCCAGCCACCTCTAGGCATTCTACCTAACATAAATGACCTCAATCAGTCCTTGTTGTATTTGGGGTTCTCATGGAAGAACTTGATGATGACGGTCATGTGGACTTTTGGCCTTTAATCCATCAATGTAGAGACATCACAGTGCTTTGATCAGGTGGTGGTGGTGCAGATCTCAACCATAGAAAACCTGAAAAAGAACAGCAGAGAAAGTAGGAATTAGTATGGAGTTTAGAGCCTCCATGAATAATAATGATAATTAATTGAATATACAGAACATCAGGATTAAACTAAAATGAAGATGAGAAAGCCATGTTAAAGTAATGTGTTTTCAGCAGTGTTTTAAAGTGCTTCACTGTATTAGTCTGGCAAATTCTTATTGGCAAGCTATTCCAGATTTTAGGTGCATAACAGCAGAAGGCCGCCTCACCACTACTTTTAAGTTTAGCTCTTGGAATTATAAACAGACACTCATTTGAAGATCTAAGGTTACGATTTGGAGTGCAAGGTGTAAGGCATTCTGAAATATAAGATGGAGCGAGATTATTTAAAGCTTTGTAAACCATAAGCAGTATTTTAAAGTCAATTCTAAATTACACAGGTAACCAATGTTATGACATCAAAACTGGAGAAATGTGCTCAAATTTTCTTTTCCTATTTAAGATTCTAGCAGCTGCATTCTGCACTTGTTGCAATTGATTTATGTCTTTTTTGGGTAGTCCTGAGAGGAGTGCATTACAGTAATCTAGTCAACTGAAAACAAAAGCGTGAACTGATTTCTCAGCATCTTGTAATATTATAAGAGGTCTAACTTTTGCTGTATTTCTTAAATGAAAAAATGCTGCCCTAGTAATCTGATTAATATGTGATTTAAAATAGAGGTCAATAGTTACCCCTAAATTCTTTACCTCCGTCTTGACTTTTAATCCTAATGGATCAAGTTTATTTCTAATAACATCATTATATCCATTTTTGCCAATCAATAAAATTTCTGTTTTCTCTTTATTTAGTTTGAGAAAATTACTACTTATCCATTCAGAAACACAAGTAAGACATTGTATCAGTGAATCAAGAGAGTCGGGGCTGTCAGGTGATATTCATAAATACAGTTGTGTGTCATCAGCATAGCTGTGGTAGCTCACGTTATGCCCCGAGATAATCTGACCTAACGGAAGCATGTAAATCGAAAAGAGCAGCGGATCAAGGATACAGCCTTGTGGAAAACACCATATAGAACATCATGTGTCTTTGAAGTATAATTACCACAACTAACAAAGAATTTTCTACCTGCCAGGTAGGATTCAAACCAATTTAAAACACTGCCAGAAAGACCCACCCATTGACTAAGGCGATTTCTAAGAATATTGTGATCAATGGTGTCAAATGCAGCACTCAGATTTAAGAGGATGAGAACAGATAAATGGCCTCTGTCTGCATTTACCCAAAAATCATTTACTACTTTAACGAGTGCAGTTCCTGTACTGTGATTTGTTCTAAAACCCAACTGAAACTTATCAAGAATAGCATGTTTATTGAGGTGGTCATTTAGCTGCATAATGACTGCCTTCTCTAGAATTTAACTTAAGAAAGGCAGGTTAGAAATAGGTCTAAAAGTTTCAAAAGTGGAGTCAAGATTATTTTTCTTGAGCAGGGGTTTAACTACAGCAGTCTTAAGACAGTCTGGGAAGACCCCCGTATCTAATGGTGAGTTTACTATGTCAAGAATACTATCAATTAGTATATAGTAGATCTATGTTGATTACTTAGATTTTTATCTGTCTTAGATGTTCAGCACAGCTAGTACACAATATTTTGAATGAGCAATCTGTTTTTATTCCAAATTAGCTTCCCTTGCTTTCTATGTCAATAACTTATAATTTAACTTTTGCTGTTAAGGTTGCCAAATTAATATATGCATGGTTGTGTGGAGAAACTGGTGAAAAATTTTTTTTAAATAAATATCTAAAGTTTATTAAGTGATGGAAATAGAGGAAATAACACATGTGGTAGCATGCAGAAATATAGTTTGAAAATGAATGCTATGTTATGGATGG
This sequence comes from Erpetoichthys calabaricus, assembly GCF_900747795.2. NCBI lineage: Eukaryota > Metazoa > Chordata > Cladistia > Polypteriformes > Polypteridae > Erpetoichthys > Erpetoichthys calabaricus. The sequence continues at coordinate 38,952,073 of NC_041399.2, forward strand.
ATGGAAACACACGTCTGCCTCAGCCTTAAAATCAACACGAGTTATCCAAATTTGAGCTTCTGTTATGTGTTTATTACTATCTATGTATTTATTTTCTTAATTTCAGTATGTTGCACACTACATTCATTTGCGGATGACATGTAGTTTTATTCTATATGGTGCTTGGGAATAAACCTGTGAGATTCAAAGTATATAGATATAAGGATACTTGCCTTAGATTCAGCCAGTACTTCTTTTGGTACTCATGTGAAAATGCTGCTGATTCATTATTCATTCAAATCATTAGTAACAGTTGTGACAAACTGGAAGGACAACTGTTCAAGAACTGGTGTGCCTCCCAGGTAAATGCCATTTGATTCTGTAATGAAAAGAAAGAAAGAAAGAAAGAAAGAAAGAAAGAAAGAAAGAAAGAAAGAAAGAAAGAAAGAAAGAAAGAAAGAAAGAAAGAAAGAAAGAAAGAAACAAAGAAAGAAAGAAAGAAAGAAACAAACAGCTACTGCCGGGGTTCAGAGTCAGTTACAGTACAGGAGCGCTGTCTCTCTTGACTGTAGGTCCCAGAATGAGCGACCACTACCTGTGAGTGGACTGTATATATAGTGATTGCCCCACAGGGGACAGACCATCTGGGATGTAAGTGAGGTCTTCTGGGCTGCACCCCTTAGAGCTATGGATGGAAAAGAAGAGGAAGTTAACAGCCACACCCTCTCTTGTTCTGAGGTGGAAGTGTTTATCACACAGGAGCCTGGCAGACATCTCTTAAGCACTCGTGGGTGACACAAGTAATAAAGTATTCAATTCTATATAAGTTAACTATAACGGGTTGTTTTCTTTAACACTCTTACTATCCTGTTAAACTGGGGGTTGTGAGTTTAAGGATGCTGAGTTTATGCTATGTATGTGCTGCTTGCTGTAACTCTGCTGGTTAGACTAAACATATTTAAAACAGATAAATAAAAATAAATAAATAAATTCAGAAATAGGCAGATAAATACAGTAAATTAATAATAATAAAATAAATACTACAACATTACAACTGTGAACATGATGTGTAAGTATTCTAACAGTTTTTAATGATTTCCTCAATTTTTTTTTTTTTTTGCCTGAAAGGAAAGATGACAGATGAGACATTCAGGCACAGGGAGAAAGTGCAAAGCCCAATTCAGAGAACAACTGGGATTTGAAACCTGGATGTTAGATCATAAGGCAGTAGGACTTTTGTGCCACCATGCAGCCAAATGAAGTTCGTTTATGTAATCAGTATGTTTAAAGATTAAACATTTATGCTTAATATATTGGCTAATTTGAAAAATGTCAACCCAAACGATGTGAGTGTTTACATGTATAATATGATAATACATCATTTCATCAGCAGTTGTACCAATATTGGAAATAAAGCTTCTACATTGTGACAGATAACACATAGTTGATATGTCAAATACAATGAAAATGTTTTGGTTAATAGGGTGCAGTTTGATAAATGAATTTGACAATCATGCCTTCCTGAAACTCAGATATGGATTAATGTCAGCTGTGCAGCTATACTGTATCATTTCAAACACTGCAATTTATGGACAGTTTTGCCAATAATAATAATATGCATTTCAACTTTTGGATGAAGTAATTAATATTATTACCTCTGTCACATATTAAACTTACTATTGCCTATGCAAAAATGGAAAATATATATGGTAGCAATGCAGAAGTCATTTTAAAGATGGGATGTTGCTATTTTTTACCATCTTACAGAATAGTTATATATTCCAGCTATCATTAAACTGCATATTTAAAAATCTGGGAAGCATTTGATATTGCATTGTATTGTGACTTCCAGTGACCTGTACTGAGAATATTTTTGCCTCCTTTGAGCATCAGGTTTGATTCAAATGCAACCCTTCATTAACAGATTTATTTTACTGCGTATGCCAGGGACTTTACTAAAAGAAACCTGCCTAGCATTCATAACTTTTGAAAATATAGGGATGGAATGAAAATATAGGTAGTATCTCCAAACTTTACTGATTTTTTTAAGAGTTCAATCCTAGATTATTTAAGGATTCCATTTTACAGTTACAGCTAATGATTTGAGGTTAGCCATCGATAAAATACACTCCTCCTAAATTTCTGCAAAGCACAGTCTAATTCAGATCAAACTGTACATCTCATATTTTTCTCTCATCTATTCATAATATTATTTGGTGAAGACTTGAATTGTGAATGCTGACATCAGGCACCTGCCTCACCGGGTCACATTTTTTTTAAATGTTCCAAGTTAAGACCTTATTAGAATGCAACCTTCAATCAATTATTGTACAGGTTTAGATTCACAATAATCATTTGTGGGCGGCACGGTGGCGCAGTGGGTAGTGCTGCTGCCTCGCAGTTGGGAGATCTGGGGACCTGGGTTCGCTTCCCGGGTCCTCCCTGCGTGGTGTTTGCATGTTCTCCCCGTGTCTGCGTGGGTTTCCTCTGGGCGCTCCAGTTTCCTCCCACAGTCCAAAGACATGCAGGTTAGGTGGACTGGCAATTCTAAATTGGCCCTAGTGTGTGCTTGGTGTTTGTGTGTGTCCTTGGTGGGTTGGCACCCTGCCTGGGATTGGTTCCTGCCCTGTGTTGGCTGGGATTGGCTCCAGCAGACCCCCGTGACCCTGTGTTCGGATTCACCAGGTTGGAAAATGGATGGATAATCATCTGCCTTTTAACAGCACTATTACATTACATTGCTACTCATCAAAAAATCTACTAAACATGCATTCTATTTCTATATTATGTTCATCATATCTATGTATGACTCATGAGTGATTCTTACATTTCATATATTTGATTTCCTGCGTACACTCCCAAGCAGCTTAAAGCATAAAGCTAGCAACATCCAGAAATTAATGCTATGAATATGATAGTCATAAACACAACCTGCATAAAAAAAAATACAAATTTTAAGGCTGGTCCAGATGTGTGTGTTTATAACCATATTACCACATTTATTTAAATACTGCATTTTGGCATGCATTATCATGTAGGTGTAGGACATCTGGCTCCAACGTCAAAATAAAACCATTACTATTTACAGAATATATTCATTTTTCAAGCCAAGCATATTATTGAGTATTGATCAGTGCCTTGAGATTGCATTCATATTTCAAAACAGCATAGCCATATAATTTTAGTAAGGAAAAAAAGCAAAATATTTTTTATGAGATTAAGCCATTGTAAAAGGAAATTGGCTGTGTGGTTCTTTGCTGCTTGTTTTCCTTTATGGCCAACAGTTTCACCTTGATGGCAAGATGTAAAGTCTTTGTTTCTGGTTTGTGGAGAACTAGCCATTAATCACTGGAAAAACTCATATTTACTTTCACTCACAATTTTTCACTTCACTTATTCCAAAAAAACCAAACTATCTATCTATCTATCTATATATATATATATATATATATATATATATATATATATATATATATATATACTAGGGGGTAAGCCCCCCTGGCGCCTTCGCCATCCAACGCCCCAGTTGCAGCCAGAATATTAGTAAAATAGAGACAGCTATCTGAAAGGCACCTCCATTCTTCTATGGGTCTGAGTTGCTGCCACTCACCCAATCTAGGCCCAAGGCTCCTGTCCCCAAAGGCCATGGTGGTCACAATCGGGCTACTAGTCCGAGCCTTGCCCAACTTCCACTGCCTTCCTGGACTTATGCGTTGAGTTGTCTGCCTCACCTGGTCACTCCAGCTCCCTGAGTCGCTCAATCGGAGCAATCTTCCACAAAAGCCCCTGAGCAGTGGCTAACTGCTCCCTTGACGGACTCTCCTCACAGCTGCCTGCTTCCTTGTTCACTTTCTCTTACACCTGCACCAGCTCTCTCTCACATCTTCCTACCTGCTTCTCTTTCCTTCATTTAAGCTCCACTCTGTTCTCATCTTTTTCCTTTCTGATCCTGTGCTACCCTTTTATAGACTGGGGTGATTGCCTGTATGCCGCCCATGGCTGATAATGAGACAATCAGACTGCCTGCACGTGCTAGCAAGGCATGTACAGCTGACTGCCTTGTACTAACTCAGAGACGAACCGTGTTGTCAACAGATCACTCACACCTGCCCCATCCCCTTGCACGAGCTCATCCATTATTTATTTATTCAAAAAAATGGGCCCCTGCTTCGTAAGCCGTGGACCTGCCCTTCCACAGGAGCACAAAGAGCCAGGGCCCCAAATGTAGACACCACAGATCACTGTTGTCTGGGACAGCGTTAGTATCCTGTGTATTGCTCTGATGTGTGAGCGGTTCACAGTCACACCCAGATTTTCAGATCTACTTCTTCTGCCCCTCTTCCCCTTTCCTTAACCCCTTTGAGGAGTTTTTCTCAGTTTGGCAGTGGAAGGTTTAGAACCGAGACCCCTATGTGTAGTAAAACCTCATAAGACCTGACCAACCCAATGACAAGTCCCAGAAGAGGAACAGTTCAATATAACTGCATAAGCTAATTATGTGCCATTTTGCTTTGACCCTTTTATTACTAAGTTTTACTGCTACATAACTTTTCTGATTTTTTTTTTGTTTGCATTACCTTTTTTTCCTAAATTAGTTGGCTTTATTTCTGACACTACAGTTAGGGAAAGAAACACAATTTTCAAAGATGTAATATTTTGGAACTGAGGTTCTGAAAAAAAGGACTCTTTATTCAGTTCCATGGCAGGTTATTAGAGTGGTGTTTTCAGATGACTCCCAGTGTGTTTTGGTGGTCAGTAGCGGGTGTGTGTGTATGTATTTCAAGGTTTGTGTGGGCCATCATAGGGAAGAGTTTGATTTAGTTGGAAAATTACAGGGTTTTGACTCAATTATTTACTTTTGCCGTGCTGAATAAGAGGTTTTTTGCACATTGGTGTGTAGTTCAGGTGTTTTGAGAAAATGGTGCATTGTTTCAAAAATGTGTCTAAAAACTATAATACAAAAATAACTTTGACTTGAAAACATCAAACCTATTCTTTAATCAAAGCCAAGGGGAGTAAGCCCACAATGTAACAGTTTATAGTCATACAACATGAATCAGATGAAGAAAAATATATCCTGTTGTTGTACAATAATATTGTTGGAAGTTAGCATTATTGTAATCCTTCCATTTATTTTTATAACTACATTTTCTTTCTAAGGCTAGTGAGACATTACCTTGATATATGTCTGAATTATATACTATAAACTGTATTGGCTTGCCTTGAAACTGCAAAAAGTAATTGCATTATTTGTATTTGTTTATTTTTAAATTGTTAGTATGGGCAAAGCAATGATCCAAACATGACTGCCATCAAGCTTTGATAAAGTAAAGGACTTCATCCCAAGAAGGTTCTTGTGCCACTTTGTTCCTATTCCAGCAATCTCTGGACTTCAGTGTTAACATAAAATTAAAGCCAGATAAACATACTGTATTAACCAAATTTACAAAAAAGTATACCAGGATATTAGTTATTTAAAACAAAAAAGACATGCTGCTGCTCAATGATAAAAACGCAGTCCAATTTGCTTTTCGCTAACAAATTCTGTTTTGCGATTAATGAGAAAGATATAGGAGAGTGTTTTCTTGTAGAAATTATTGCATGCTATACATGCTCAACGTTCCAATGCTAAAAACATTTTGGGATTTAATCTTCTGTTAAGTTGATTAGTATGTCGGTTACGGTACTATTGATTTCTCCTTAATCTTATGTTTACATACTGTATATAGATTTGAGCCTGTCCTATGAAGAGAAGAGCCAATAAAACCAAACAAGGTTTATTGTTTAACATAACTCTTACAATCACTTTCTTTTTGGATCAATTTTTTATTAATAAAATGAAAAAAGATATGCTGTACATAAGGTGTGGAAACAACCATAACATTTTTTTTCAAGGATGGAAAGGAGTGATCCAGTACCATGTCAGCCAGAGGGTAATGGCAGGGAGATACAACATCTTCTCTGAGTTTTCATGGTCTGAAGTAGAATGCTTGGTGGATGGCTTCTTATGATTCCAAAGGAATGAGAAAATAAACACACTTTACAGAAGGTTAATCAAAAAACAAATCAAGATCTGGGATTCGAAACTGTTGTCTAAACCAAACATAAAAACCAGAATGTAGAAAATAACATAACCAAAAAGTTCTTTAATTAAAAAATATATATATATCTGCAGCCTGACAGGACAGAAGAGCGACTTGTAAGTGTCGTCACACACAAGTGTCACCAGACCATAAACCAAGTCAACAAAATAACTAATTGCAGCATCCATGGAGAATAAACATTCTGTTAAAGACGGTATGAAATCCCAGTAAACCATTCAAAGAGCTGTCAGCAAATACAAACACTGATATAAATGAATTCTCCACCCTTCAAAACCATAGTGGGAGTAAAATAAATAGTGACGAAATATAACAATAATTCCATGGACTTCCATTCCATTGAATTATGAATGAAAATAATTAACAAAAAGCAGAAAGGGGAGAGGAAGTACATAGTTAGCAAAATTAATTCTGGAGAGCAAGATTTTTTTTTTAATTTAAGAATTTCCAAACTGGTCTTGAATTGTGGCAGGTAAACGTACAGTAGGTCATATCTGGAGAAAGCATATGCTTGAACCTTGAATTTCTTTGGTGTTTTTTTAGTGTTGGAGGATCACTAAAATATATTTCTATTGATCTGATTGTTTTTTGAATTTTGGGCTATAGTAATGCATTCAGGCTTTAGCCCAGTTATAAAATATTTTAGAATTTTCTTCCACTCTGAATTCATTAGTTGAAGGTTCTTCTGGGGATTTTGCAAGTGGAGATGCTTCATGCAAGGAGCCCTAATTATGAGCAACCATCAAGCACATACCTTTCTTTTGTTTCATAGCTTCTTACGAATATATTTAACCGATCCATATCTAATCTCTATAACAAGGTTGTCCAACTCAGATCCTGGAGAGCCACAGTGGCTGCAGGTTTTCATTCTGGCCACTTTCTAAATTAGTAACCTGTTATTGCTGCTAATTTAACATAATGCTTATACCTTAATTATGCTTTGTTGTTTTTTTCCTTTACTAGCAGCCAGACAATAAAGAGATACATGACCAGCTAACTCAGGGGTGACATTTTTGTTCCAAACAATTTTCTGTTTAGCTGTTAATGAAGCCCATTATTTTATTCTATGGCTCATTAGTATTCTCATTGTGCCATACCATTCATTTCCAAATCTGATTTTCTTTTTTTCCTGAGATTACCAGAGATTGTTTTTAAACCAGAGCAGATCAGGATTTCTCAAACCTTCATTCCTTTTCTTTTCAACCTAATTTTTTTGTTCTTTTTAATCAAACAACTAAAATGCAAGTCAATTAAAATCAAGGCAACACAGTATGTGTCCGTTAGCATTAGCAATTGGCTACTAATCGAGAAAGTGGTGGGAGTGAAAACCTGAGTCGGATACCCCTGCCCTGTAATGTCTTCTAGTTCACACATCATCACACTTTGATTCTCCAGTTTTGATTTTGGTTCTGATTGGTGACAATTTTTTCTACTCTTGTCAACTATGAAAGCCAGCTAGAGCATGGATCATCCTGCCACAAGAGAAATCTGCAGTCCATCTTATTACAGTGCCATATAAAGGGTGGCTAGTCCTGGTGCACATTGACTAGGCAAATGTGAATCTCCAAAAGTATTGCTCTCTAGTGTTAGACAACTGGTACTAGTATGAAAATCATTTTCAAAATTTCTGGATCCCATGCTGACTTACGAAAGGATGCCACATCGTTTGATGGAAATGAAAATTATCAACCTACAGAGGGCTGAATTCAAAGACACCCCAAAAATCAAAGTGAAAAAATGATGCGGCAGGCTAGTCCATTTTGACGAAATTTCATTGCAGCAACTCAAAATGGCACTCAGTAGTTTGAATGGCCCCCACATGCTTGTATGCATGCCTGACAACATCGGGGCATCCTCCTAATGAAACAACAGATTGTATCCTGGGGCATTTCTTCCCAGATCTGGACCAGGGCATCACTGAGCTCCTGGACAGTTTGAGGTGCAACCTGGTGGTGTCAGATGGACCAAAACATAATGTCTCAGAGGTGTTCTATTGGATTTAGGTCAGGCGAGCGTGGGGGCCAGTCAAAGGTATCAATTGCTTCATCCTCCAGGAACTGCCTGCATACTCTTGCCACATGAGGCCAGGCATTGTTGTGCACCAGGAGGAATCCAGGACCCACTGCACCAGCATAGAGTCTGACAATGGGTCCTGAGGATTTCATCCTGATACCTAATGGCAGTCAAGGTGTTGTTTTCTAGCCTGTAGAGGTCTGTGCATCCCTCAATGGATATGCCTCCCAAAACCATCATTGACCCACCACCAAACCAGTCATGCTGAACGATGTTACAGCCAGCATAATGGTCTCCTTGGCTTCTCCAGACCCTATCACATCTGTCACGTGTGCTCAGGGTGAACCTGCTCTCATCTGTGAAAAGCACAGGGCACCGGTGGTGGACCTGACAATTCTGGTATTCGAGTGTCAATCGAGTTCCACGGTGCCAGGCACTGAGCACAAGGCCAACTAGAGGACGTTGGGCCCTCAGGCCACCCTCATGAAGTCTGTTTCTGATTGTTTGGTCACATACATTCACACCAGTGGCCTGCTGAAGGTCATTTTGTAGGGCTCTGGCGGTGCTCATCCTGTTCCTCCTTGCCCAAAGGAGCAGATACCGGTCCTGCTGATGGGTTAAGGACCTTCTACAGCCTTGTCCAGCTCTCCTAGAGTAACTGCCTGTCTCCTGAAATCTCCTCCATGTACTTGAGACTGTGCTGGGAGACACAGCAAACCTTCTGGCAATGGTACGTATTGATGTGCCATCCTGGAGAAGTTGGACTACCTGTGCAACCTCTGTTGGGTCCAGGTATCACCTCATGCTACCAGTACTGACACTGACCGCAGCCAAATGCAAAACTAGGGAATAAACAGTCAGAAAAGAGGAGAAGGGAAAAATGTCAGTGGCCTCCACCTGTTAAACCATTCCTGTTTTGGGGGTCTTCTCATGGTTGCCCCTCTAGTGCATCTGTTGTTAATTTCATTAACACCAAAGCAGCTGAAACTGATTAACAACCCCCTCTGCTACTTAACTGACCAGATCAATAGCCCAGAAGTTTCATTGACTTGATGCTATACTCTGATAAAAAGTGTTCCTTTTATTTTTTTGAGCAGTATATATAAAAATCCAACGTCTGTCTGTCTGTCTGCTTTTCATGAGAGAACTACTTAATTGATTTAGATGGGGGTTTTGTTCAATAATTTACTTGAACATCCTGGTTGATTTTGCGACTTCTCTCATTGAGCTAAGTATCATAGTTTGCTTGCAGTACTGATTTATTTGTGCGAATCTGCGAGAGAGGCACTGCGGGCTGATGGGGGCCTCCTCACTCATGCACCTGCCTCCATTTTAGTCGATCTACTTTACGCCACGTGTTGGAGCATATCTTGCTTCTACAGATTGTTAACGAGTAACATTTAAGGTTTGTTTTTTTTTTTTTTTTTATTATACTTTATTAATCCTGAAGGAAATTACTTGGTTTTTTTCGCATACCCCTTGGGGTCAGAGCGCAGGGTCAGCCATTGTACAGCGCCCCTGGAGCAAATGAAGGTTAAGGGCCTTGCTGAAGGGCCCAGCAGAGTAGCATCTCTTTTGGCAGTGACAGCCACCACTCCGCCCTTTGAGAGAGAGATCAGAGCTATGTGTGTTTTACAGGGTAGCTGCTGATGACCCGAGAAATCACAGCCACATGCTTTTCTTCCCACACAGGGGACACTCTCCCATCAGAGCTGAACACAATCAGATACAGTGCCAGTATTTGACGTTGGAGTGTACCTACCCACCGCTTGGCCAGAATTTCATTTTTTTTAATTGATTTATAAAGTTTGTCCTGTTTCTCTACTATAGGGGCAGAGTCGCAGGGGGCAGGTAGAAAAGTAAAATGTTAAAAACCTGTGAATCATACAGTATATAAATATGCAGAAGGTAATATTTGTCCATCCTCAAAATCAACACCATGAAAATCCCTTTCATAAATAGTTACAGATTGGTAACACAGAAAAAGCCAACCAAATCATAGATTGAGAACTCCACATGCTGCAGATCCTGCTCTACTTGTTTCTTTCCTATTTTTTATGGAGTGAGTTGAAGTGCATTAGGAATGACCTGCTCCAGAAAGATAATCATTTTCAGGAGCCATCTCAACTCAGGTACGGTGAAAGAAGAAGACTGAAGAGGACTGTCCCATTTGGTCATGTGCCCTTAGAACATTAAAAAGAGGATCAATAAAGAGCAACTCTTAATTTGTATATAACCAGAGCTTAATTAATACTCGAGCTGATTGGAGCTCAGCTCTGGTACCTCAGATGTTGTGCTATCTGCACCTCGAGCATCACCAAATGGGCTCTAGGACTCTAAACTCTATATAAAATATTTGTGTTTATTTTTTAGTAATGTTTAAATAATCAAAGCTTATTACACAGACTATATCATTCCCTTTGCTGGGGCTTACCTCTCTCTTTTATGTCAGTTTTGTTCAATTTTTGTTGTTTCATTTGTGTTAAAATAGTTGATTATTTATTTTCCATGTGTCTATGAATCTTTTTCTATGTGCCATGTGTTTTGTGCGGGATCTCCAGGAGGTTGGGCAACCTGCCCATCACTGTCAAGGCACTGCTCTCACCCCTATAATGGGTGAGAAAACCCCACAGTCCCTTGTGGTTCATTGTTTTTTGGGTTTTTTTTTGACTATTACTAATTTTCTGGATATTTTTACTCTGTTGTTTTTTTATATTTGTATTGAAGCTATTTGGATAGCCTGTTTTGGAGGCATTGCCTTCTCTACCTTTTTCTTCTTGTTATACATCATTTTTGCTTATAATAAATCTTTTATTTATAAAGATTCTTCTTGTGTGATCAGTCAAGGATTTTGATGGTCTTTACCTCCTATAGTGAGCATTCCGAGCACTTTGTGAGACTTTTTCGGACTCTGAACTGTGTCTTTTGAGGCCTCACATCACTTCAGCCCTTTGTGTGTGGGGCTGAAAACACAGCAACATCCAAATAAATCGTCAGGTTGGCGTAGCAAATGTTGATGCTAACATGGAAGTTGAAAAATAAAAAGAAAAGCAGCGAGGCAATGGGGAGGAGGATACATCAGATGAGGTTGAGGAGTGTGAAAACTCCAATCCAAGTGGGCTACACAGAGTGTGGACAGCAAAGCAATATAAGACTGCAAGATATGTTTGTGTGTGTATGTAAAAAGGACCGATTTCATGTGTTTATCAGTACAACAATGTCATTCGATGTGAAAAGGGTTGCGTTTTAATGCACACGCCCAACCTGGGCAGTCACTTTTGTGCTCAGGCATCTTGATTTACAAATTAAACACTGGCTACGACAAATAGCTAAGAAAGACAACACCCCACCATGTGATAACTGAAAATGGAATTTAAATATCAATTGAACTGCAAGTCACTCATTGTTTTAAAATATGCTGCCTTGCCTCTCCCCATGTTGACTGGGGCTCTATTGAGAAACCATTAAAATAAAAATATTCATGCATGTACTGCTTTAAATTTTCTTGAAGGCTCTTATATTTGGCATTTTAGTCTCAGTTTTTTGTTTTTATAATAATAATAGATTAATAATAAGAATAATACATTTTATCTGCGGTGGGTTGGCACCCTGCCCGGGATTGGTTCCTGCCTTGTGCCCTTTTTTTGGAAAGTGACTACATAAAAATGCAATCAGTAAGCAAACTGAAATTTCCTTTGTCACAAAATGCTACCCTGTCAAGTACAAAAGAACAGGATCTCTGCGACATTTGCATACATGTAGGTTGTTCTGTTACTAATACCTTGTATTATGTGAATACTTGCTGGGAAGAATTTGCAAACCTACTCAAAATATCTTAAAACTTGGCACCTTTGAAAGCATTAAAGAGCCAGGAACTATTGCTTTGAGAGTCCAAGAGAAGCATATTGACTTCTGGGTATTTCATTTTATTGATTTCCAGTCTACTTGGGAAAACAAAAATAATGGTGTCAGTGCTAATGACCACTTCTCAAAATTAACAAAAACACTCCCTTGTGTCAGCTTTACATATGTCGAAAATCGCGGGCATCTTGTATAAATATCTTAAGGGACCATTTAGCTTAAAGTTTTCAGGATTTTATTTGTGGTTTGTAGCTTCATAATGTCATAGGGGCATAATAGCATATTGCGTTTTCTTTTTAAAATGAGATGAATCACTGTTAAACTGCAGGGGAAAATCAAGACACAATTTAGCATTGAATCAATTTTTCCTAGAATAAAAAAAAAAATGTTTTATGATTGCTTCAGTTCTATGAGTTTTCAATCAGTACTCTACCTTTCAACTATTACTTTCAGCCTTTTGTTAACTTGAGCATTAAAAGAAGAAACATGTGGAGTTATATTATTTGGGTCAGTGGTTGTTCAATTGGCCTGAGGGTGTCCTATGATGCTTCTTTCTGAAAATGATGCTTTGGCCTTGCCTGTAGCTAACATCTAGTGAGAAAAAGTTAACCAGCCCTCCAGAATTTTGGTTTTTCGTTCTGTATGTACTTCCCCAAACGTGTAATTGAGCAGCTGGTTCACTTTAGCTATGGTTAATTGTCTTTAACCTAGCAATTACAAGAATTACGGTTACTCAAAAAAATGATTATTTTATTACTGATAAATCTTCTCTTCAATTGCATAATGTTATTAAAAGCTCTGACCATATTCTACATAAAGTATTATGGATCTGGCAGTAAAAGACAATGTGGCTTTTGGCATCTTATCCCATTTCTATTAATATGTAACATTGTTAAATGTGGATTTTCTGGCACAAACCTGGCAGAAAATTTCACGTACTCTTGTATTCTATGTCATAGCTAAGGTATGTGACGGATGGCCAGGGTTCTTACGTGGCTGGGATGCCTTTGTAAAAGAAGGACCAGGGGAGCAGATATGAACAGCCCACTGCCTCCCCCAAAGCACTAGATGGCAATTCGCCTGAGTTGCAGCGGTCCCTGAGCTCCATGGGAGTTGGAGTTTGGCACAGCCCTGTTAGGTTCCGTGAGGGCCGTCAGGGGAGCATCAGAACCCTACATTGGCAGGTTATCAGCACACCTTTGAGTGCTTCCGGACCCTGCTAATGAGCCACCTGGAGTACTCCCTGCCTTTATTCTGGGAGCCAGAGTCGGGAGGAGGAGCACAAACCTTGCAGGAAGTGGAAGTGGAAGACAGAGAGAGAGAAGAAGAGAAAGCCCCTACTGTGCTGTTTATTGGGGCATTTGTGCTGTGCTGTGTGCTGTGAAACAAAATAAAGGGTTCTAAAGCGGAAAAATAAAACATACTGTATGTGTTGCTGGACTTCTGCCTGGTGTCTGTCTGTGTCGGGTTTGGGGATCTGGTGCACCACCTGGTGGCCACAGGTGTTAAATGATATCTCACTGCAGGTCAAAGGGGAGTGTGACAGAAACAGCCAGACACACAACGAAGGTTTGGGGCAGCCACCTGTATAGTTTCCCTGGCTGAAAAAGGCTTTAAAGTAGCGTACAATATGTACAGGTTAGAGTCCAAAACAGAACTGTTTAAGTATGGAGGATGAGGGCCGAGACAGAAAATGACATCCTCGGGGTCCCTTTGGTTGACTCCCAAGCGCACGTGTGTGACAGGAGGTAACATGCATTAATGAACAAAGGTAACAAAGTATGCTCAATCAAACAACCCCGTCTTCACTTGTACTTCAGGGATGAGATTGACCTTTTGTTCAATAAAATACAATATAATTGCACTTTAAATACAGAATAAAATGAGGTGTTAGCCTACTAAGTACATATGAAAGAAGCCTCCGACCTCATTATGGGAACTAATAATCACAGATACTTCGAGATCTATTAACAATAAATTAGTGTGAAGCACTGTACTTACCTAAATCCTATAATAATTGGGCTCAAGCAAGTTCATCCTAGAAATTTTATATATACTGTAAAAATACTTTATCAACCATTGGTACTTTGTCTAATTGTAGGTGCTGTAATATAAGTGCAGAGGGAAAAATTAACCTGTTCAGTCTCTAAATTTAAAAATGATTTGAAACAACATAATAATGTATTTTATTTGTATAGTGCCTTACCCGTACCCAAAGGGCTTAAACATGTGGCAGGTGTAACCTGTTTATACACTTTGTGCCTAGTTCTGAGATGTCTATCTTGACTCTGCTATCATATATATACCTTTAGAGTCTCAGTAGGCCATTATCCATCTATTGCCCTCTTTGTAGATACATTGCCCATAAAAAGTATTCACTCCTTTCAAATGCTATTATTATACAACATTTAACCACACTGGATTGATTTAGTTTTTTTTTATATTGATCAACAGAAAAGCCTCTTTAATGTCAAAGCAGAAACAGATCTATACAACTGAGACATCAAAATTAATTGCAAATTTTTGATTGCATAAGTATTCAAGTCAGTATTTAGTAGATGCGCCTATGGCAGCCACGACAGCCTTGAGTCTGTACACATGTCTCTCTCTGTTAGCTTTGAACATCTGAACATAGCAATTGTTCTCCATTTATCTTTGCAAGAATGCTCAATATCAGTCAGGTTGCATGGGGATTGTGAGTGAACAGCTTATTTTCATGACCAGCAACAAATTCTCAGTTGGACTGAGATCTGCACACTGATTTAGCCACTCCAAGACATTAAGATTGTTGTCTTTAAGGCATTTCTGTTTGGCATTTTGCATGGGATGTTTGCCTTGACGGAAACCAAATATTCTCCCAAGATGCATATTTCTACATCAGGTTTTGATCCAGCTCCATTTTGGTCTCATCAGTCCATAGAACCTTCTTCCAGCTTACTTCTGAATATCACATGTGCCTTCTGGTAAATTCTAGCTGAGTTGTCATTTGCAGATTTACTTTTTCATATACAGTACATAGTATAGAGAAAGCATAGAATTGTGAAAAAATTCGACCTGGAGATTTTGATGAACCTCGATGTTTTAGACCTTCCTGAGTCCGAAAATACCATTTTTGAAATTATGTCTGTCTGTGTGTAAACATGATAACTTGAAAACACTCGGTCAATGAGATTTTGTACACCTTCTTTATATCAAAAATAAGGAATCCTATCAACTTTTGGGCCACTTCCAACAACTGGAAAGGTACTTTAACTGAATACATTTGCAAATTTTCAAGTAAACTATGGTTATAATAACAGATAGATGATTCAAATTTCCATCCATCCATTACCCAACCCACCAACTACAGGGTCACGGGGGTCTGCTGTACCCAATCCTAGCCAACACAGGGTGCAAGGCAGGGACAAACCCCGGGCAGGGTGCCAGCCTACCGCAGGGCACACACACCCCAAGCACACACTAGGGACAATTTTTTAGGATCACCAGGCCACCTAACCTGCATGTCTTTGGAGTGTGGTAGGAAACCCACGCAGACACGGGGAGAACATGCAAACTCCACGTAGGGATGACCCAGGAAGCGAACCCAGGTCTCCTTACTGCGAGGCAGCAGCGCTACCGCTGAGCCACCGTGCCGCACTGATTCAAATTTTGTATAGATATTTATAATGATAAAAAGCAAACAGATATGAAATTTGACCAAAATGACTCAACCAGAAGTAGTATTTTATTTAAACCTGAATTTTTTGTATCATGGAAATATAAATGTGTATACAATATTAAAAACTGTATTCAATATAACGCATATTCTTTCTATAACTATTATTAATTTTATTTTCATTTTTACGTCATCAGTTTAACAATAGTGTGTAAACATTGAACATGCCATGTAAATATAAAGATGTAATGGAAACAGTAAGCTGCTATGTTCCTGTCTTGTTCCTGGCAATACATTTAATTTTATGATTTTTTTTTTAATTTAAAAACGACATTTAATTATCATAATCAAATGTAGCTAAATGCAGTTTTACCTATAGAAAATTATAGCAACAAATATTATATAATACTAATGATTTTTCTATGTTTTTAGGTGACTATAACTCTTTTTACATGTAATCTAGGTAATGCATATGTAATCATGAAAAAATTCCACCACTGTTTTTGACTTCCCTAAATGCAAAAATATTGTTTCAATATAAAGTTTGGTTATAAATAGAGATAAATGAGTGTGTATCAATATTATCAATTAGTTATGATGAGTGATGTTTGAGAAATATTGTGCAACTGGAAGTGGTTCTGATGACCTTTTCCTCTATCTCAGTATATTAGAAAGTCAAGGGAAGAACAGTCACGATTTTTTTAACAGTGGATTCTGTGTGCCACTGTCCCATAAAGCTGCGACTGGTGAAGCAGTCTCAACCACTATAGCTTATAACTTCTTCAGAATTCTCATTCGTCTCTTGATTGCCTCCCTTAATAGTCTTCTTCTTGCATGGTCACTGTGGATGGTCTGCTCTAGGCAGATTTACATATGCCACATGTTTTCTATTTCTTAGTGGATTTCTGAAGTGCACTCCAAGGAATACTCAGTGACTGTGATATTTTCTTGTCTCTATCCCCTGACTTGTGCTTTTCAATACCCTTTTCATAGAATAGCTAAAAGCGGTCTTTGGTCTTCATTGTGTAGGTTTGGACACCATACTGATAAACCACAAGCTGGACCTTCTAGATAAGGTATATTTATAATGCAATCACTTTAAGCCCTAGGCAAGTGATCTCCATTGAACTAATTCTGTATTTCTAAAACTAATTGTCTCCACCAATGATGATTTAGGTGCGTCATATTAAAGGGTGTAAATATTTATGTTATCAATTACTTTGTGTTTTATATTTGTAATTAATTTAGACCACTTTCCAGGGATCTGTTTTTACTTAGGACATTAAACAGTCTTTTTCAGTTGATCAATGTCAACACAGCCAAATGAAATCAGCTTTGATTCAATGCTGCATGTATTTTGAATAGGTACTGTATCTACAAAGATCACTAGGGATGGATAAGGACACAGAGACTAGGGATGGATAAAGACGTACTGAGACAATAAACATGCATAAATCATATTGTTTAATGCTCAGCCTAATGTTTTTTCATTTGTAACATTACTAGTGTGCTGCATAATTTCCTTTGGTTTGAAGAATTCCACACAATCCTCTGCCTCATCATGTCTTTGTAAAGTGCCGCTGTATGTTATCTGAAATTGAAATAAACCTTCCTGAACAAGAGTTAGATTTTACAAAATGGACCAGTTTTCCTTGAACATAGCTGTTCACTTTCAAACACTTTTGCAGTCTTAGCAGTCTTCTTTTTCCTCTTCATCTTTTCCCACATCTGTGTAGGGTCGACGTGCTTGATCAGCCATCTGCAAACAGTCTGGTCCTTCACCTCCTCACCAGTCAACCTATTTTCATTCAGATCTTCTTTTTTATCCATTCACCTCCGCTCTTGCTTCCCTTGCTTTCTCCATCCTTGTACTTCCATTCCCATCACTTTTTTGCCCATATATTCATTTTTTTCTCCTCATCGCATGTTCATACTACGTCAACTTACTTTTCTGTGCTTTCATACATAGCTCTTCCACTATTATTGTACCTCTGATTGTCTCATTTCTTATTTTGTACGTTTTTTTGTAACTCCACTCATCCATCTCTACGTTCTCATTTCTGCCACAGCTAACTTCTTCTCCTGCACTCCCTCTACTGCCCATGTCTCAGCCCTATAAACCATTCCTGGTCTTACCACTGTCTTCAATACCTTAAACTTCACCTTAATTCTTCATTCACACAATACTGATACCTTCTTCCAATCGTTTCATCCACACTGCACTCTATGGATTGTCTCTTCATCTAATTCTCCATCTTGGACTGCCACTGATCCTAGATATTTAGGTTTATCCACTCTTTTCAAAAGCTCCCCCTGCAGGATAACCTCTGAATCTTGATCATCATTAAACCTCATATATTCTGTTTTCTTTATTTTTATCCTGAACCTTCTATCTTCTGAAGCCCTTCTCCATTCTTCCAAGTTTCTCTCCAGTTCCTCTTTTCTGGTGCTACACAACACAGTACATAGCAACAGATAGAAGAAAAACTGTTTTTGACTTTTTGCCTCTGTGGGGGGTGGCACGGTGGTGCAGTGGTAGCGCTGCTGCCAAGCAGTTAGGAGACCGGGGTTCGCTTCTCAGATTCTCCCTGAGTAGAGTTTGCATGTTCTCCCCGTGTCTGCGTGGGTTTCCTCCGGGCACTCCAGTTTCCTCCCACAGTCCAAAGACATGCAGGTTAGGTGCATTGGCGATCCTAATTTTCCCTAGTATGTGCCTGATGTGTGTGTGTGTGTGCGCCCTGCGGTGGGCTGGCATCCTGCCTGGGGTTTGTTTCCTGCCTTGTACCCTGTGTTGGCTGGGATTGGCTCTAGCAGACCCCCGTCACCCTGTAGTAAGGATATAGCGGGTTGGATAATGGATGGATGGGTGTCTCTGTGGGGAGGGTAATTTCTTTTGTTTAAAGTATTATCAAAAATGTAACAGTAATACTACAGTATAGACTATATGACTGTAATACTACATAGTACCGCACTACTCCTAAAAATAAAAGGTAACAAGGAACAATAAATGCATCTAACAATTTGGTAATAATGATATTACTGTAACGTATATAGAGATAACAAACAAAAATTGAGAAACTGCTAAGTAAATCATTTTATGTGGGAATTTAAATAGCATGAGTCACCAGAGCAACTTTAGTGAACCTTGGCACAGAGTCTGCAAGAGTCATAAAAAATACTGGAGGTACATCCAAACAAACCGTTCTTCCTTGGGAAATGTTATCTTATGGTGTTTTGATGATGACCTCAGGCTTATATTCAGAAAGTCTTGCAACTTCAATTTCCTGCTGCACATCCAAATTTTCTCATGTCGTGATACCACAATATGCTCTACCCCACCCTATTTTCAGTTCCTGTCTCCGACCTCTCTTTATAACTGCCCATCAGCCTTTGCTCCAACTCATCACCTACTGTACACTTGCTGTAGGACCTTTGACTCCATCCTAGTTTATTCTAGACCAAATACTTCAAAGATCAGCAACAAATCCCTCTAAAATTACCTGAAAAATTAAGTCAGAGAGGATTTAGCTACCCTTGGAGTCATTGTCCATGTCTGGCTCCCAAGACTGATTCTAGTCTTCCTTATTTCTGCTTAGAATAACAGGTTCCTTATCCATCACACATAAGATCTGCATATTCCTTTATGTCTCCCAGATTTTACGAGGATCCATTCAGTCCTCTATGCCTCTTCTCACTTTCTCATGTGCCCTATAGAAATTACATATGGAGAACATTGCATACCGATGGAGCCTACTTTCTCTTGGTATCTCCTAAATGCTGGAAAATTATTAGTAGAATCCCTCGATATGTCCTGTTTCTCTGGGCCACAAGGAGGACCTATTATTGTCTTATTCCAGAAAGATACAACTTTACTTTTTGTGTCTATCCATACACCGCCTATAACAGACTTGCATATGCATTTATTTAAATCTAGAATTAATTTCTGTTTTGATTTTTATAAGAATTTTTTTATGCAATTAATTAGCTAGCTCGTTAGCTAGTTACTCTCACATATTAAAAAATTTAATTAAAAGTTCTCTGACCAAATAACACAGTTTGACATTATTGTGAATAACAGAAATAATATCAATAAAGCTAACAGTCTCATACAGTCTGACAGTCTAACAGTAAGGGCAGCAGCCTGCTAGTCATAATGCATCATATACAGGAATTTATACGTTGAAAAATGCCAGCCAGATTCTTACACATATTCTGTACAAGTCTAAGATGTCTGTCATATTGTTTAAATTTAACAAATCTCTTTGGTGAGAGGTGCAGAGGCTGTTCCTAAAACACTGTCATAAGATGACAAGATCAGATCAGAAGTGCAGTGCTGGACCCCCAGCGGCATAACTAGGCAAAGGCGTATGCAGGGTCTTACGCATTAACACTTGACCTCAGATCAATAACAGATTTTATTATTTTCCTTTAAATTGGAAGCCTTTACAATTGGCCATGTGGCTCAGTGATGATCGAGGAGCCACAGATTCTATTTTAAAAATGTCAGCATGAGCACTAAGGAATACATTGGGTTTTGGCATTTTCTTATAGGTTATGGGGTGTAATTTTCATTTATTTGGATGAGTGATATGCTTATTGAGGATGCTTGAGCTGGGCCAATTTTTTATGTTGTTATCAACAGACATTTCAACATTTTGTGCTGTCTTTCCAGTGTATTTACAGAACAAACTACTTTTCATAACCTTAAACCTTTTCTTCATTTTGGAATCATGAAGACCCCATTACCTCTTTAATTGCTCTAAACAGTTACCTTAATATTATTTTAGTCCAGCTATGCTTGAAAAATACAAATCTATATACAAAAACCACTTGGTGATGCACCTTAAAATGAACCAGGGTATGAGGGTAGCTATGAATGTGAACGATGAACTATGTGGTCACAATGTGACTTGTAGCAGTTTTTTTTGGCACATTGCACAGTGTAGTGGAAGAGCCACTAAAAGCAAAGTTTACAATATTGGGAAAAATTTTAAAAAATCATACTGGAGCTTCCAAAAGAGCTTTTTAAAAATTGACCAGGAAGCTGTCATCTATGTTTGCTTTACATGACACCAACGAACATGTCCTAATGTCCCAAAGAAAAAACAAAAGGTCTTTGATGAGCACAATGAATAAGGATGCTGTTCGGAGTAAACCTGGCATGGTTTTAGATTATAATGAAACCAATTACTGTATGGCTTAGACAACTTAGGCAAAGCCAGTGCAACATATAAACCAGTGAAAGACTGGCTGTTGCCCTTTGGTCATTTTTCAGCATTATTGATGGAATCCCTTACAATTCATTTTTGTACAATGGCAGACTGAAATGGACGACAACTTATTCGGTGCAGCTTGGTCATACCCTTATGCAGTCTCTGACAAACAAGAGAGAGCACCTCCCCAGATCACAACCAGCTACTTCCACTGTAAAAATTAGCTCAACCCACCCAAACTTCCAGAATGTGCCAAGTCTGCACAAAGAGATGACTTCAACACTTGTATATTGTCTATGAAATGTCAACAATAAATGTAGGGCAGACAAAGATAAGTCAGGTCTTACTTTAATTTTGCTTCCTCCCCACCAGCTTTAGAGTCTTGAAAGGCTAGAAACATTTTGGGAACAACATTCTGGGTGGAACAATTTATGATTAACTACACCAGTTATGGCAAGCAGTCCTACCTGGGGGGTGTTTTCCAATGTTTGCAAAGTTCTTCAGCTACTGAAAAAATACTTTAGCTGTTTCTGGCTTTGACTTAAGCTTAGGTTTTGACTACAATTTTTGTGTTTGGCTTGTGGTGTTGATTGATCTCCTTGTTTAGACTTTTATTTTGACTTTTGACTATGTTTTTTCTCCCACTCACTACGATAAAACGCTCCTTGTTAGAGTACCTAGTGTAACAGTAACATGTTGCATGTATAACTTTACGTTTATTTACATAAATTTGCACTTATTATATCTTTATATATAATACGCTACCGTGGCTGTTTGTTTGACTTTCCAGGATTTTAAATCACTTGTAGCTCATAAACCGTTTGACATATTGACCTGAAATTTTTTACACATATGCTACGTGACGTCTACTATCCGCATTTGGGGTGATTATTGACCTCCAAGGTTATTTCTCTTTTTATTTTTATTTTATTGTAGAAACAACTCTCGGCAGCAACCAGCAGGGCGGTTGTGTGGCGATAGTGTAGGGCGCCGTTCTCATTCCTACCACCTTCGCCGTCACTTCTCCTACCTCTTCATATCTTAAATCATTCTTGAGGCAAATTTAAGACTTAAGTGCCAGCTTAAGTGAAAAATTAAAGAAAAAGTACTGAGTAATTGCAACACAAACACTGACTTAATCAGTTTTAATGTGGAAAGATGCCAACGAAAGAAGAGAAGAAGCGAGCCACGAGTGTGGGGAAAAGAAGAGCTGCTCAGGAAGCAGCAAGTGCATCAACCTCTGAGAAAATGAATGCTAAATATACAGAGAAAGAGGAGGAAAACTAGGAATGCTCAAGTCAAGTGTATTCACTGCACGTTATCGTGCAGTGCGCCGTTACTGGTACCAGCATAAAACTGTGTTTTGCTCCAGGAACATTTTAGAACATACTGTATCTCACCTGTTGCATGGCTGCATTCGGGTCCTAATCTGGATCCTGAGTTGGTTTGTCGTGTGTTGGGTGCGACAATGTGCTGCATCAGTGTGTGCTCCTAACCCCTCTCTCTCTCTCTCCACAAATATATAGGACATTTTCCAGACCTTTAGATATCTGGTAATCTGCTTAATTTATAGAATGCATCTAACTTGTATTGTTTAATTTTTTATGTAAATTGTTAAAAATATGGGCGGCACGGTGGCGCAGTGGGTAGCGCTGCTGCCTCGCAGTTGGGAGATCTGGGGACCTGGGTTCGATTCCCGGGTCCTCCCTGCGTGGAGTTTGCATGTTCTCCCCGTGTCTGCGTGGGTTTCCTCCGGGCGCTCCGGTTTCCTCCCACAGTCCAAAGACATGCAGGTTAGGTGGATTGACGATTCTAAATTGGCCCTAGTGTGTGCTTGGTGTGTGGGTGTGTTTGTGTGTGTCCTGCGGTGGGTTGGCACCCTGCCCAGGATTGTTTCCTGCCTTGTGCCCTGTGTTGGCTGGGATTGGCTCCAGCAGACCCCCGTGACCCTGTGTTCGGATTCAGCGGGTTGGAAAATGGATGGATGGATGGATGTTAAAAATATGATATAAAGAGAAGTAGCATTAGCAAAGATTTATGTAGCACACAGCTTTTGACATCAGTTAATTGTGCCGTAACCTTTTGTTTTCTGTGGGTGGTTAAAGCAGTTTTACATTATCTACTGGCTATACCTTGAACCCATGTAGTATGAATATTAGTCTCTTGTGTAAAATTTCATAAAAATTATTTTGAAAAAGAAGATACATATCATCATGTGATCCACACTCATCAAATCACTTTATTGGTCACTTTCTGGGACGTATGCCCATGGCGGGGAATGTCAGGTGAAAGACATATTGAGATTTGTAATGTATATGCTGAGTTGTAGCAATAAGTTAGTAGTTTCACACTGTGTTACCATAAATTACGGTAGTATGTGAAAATGCAGTAAGGTATAATACATGTACCTTTTCATGTACAGGTATTAAAGTTTTTTCCCTATAGATCAAAATAAAATAAATAAAATGATTACTATTATTTGATCAGTCATTTGCTGCTGTACCATATCATTGTGATCTTCACTACTGTTCATCATGTCAACTTTAACAAAAATGAACAAATTTACAAGTTTTTTTTTCCTGATATTCAGGCCTGCAATGGTTATGTGGATTCAGATTATCAATATGCATTATTAGTCAGTAGAAGAAAAGTCCTCTTTGCAGTCATTCGGAGAAAAAATGTTAACTATCACCGGTATAAATGCTGCCAGACACGTGACATGTAACACATATAATATCCATGCCTTTCTCTTTAGATATGCAAATTGAAAGGCTCCACATGAAACATCAAATAGCAGATTTTATCCTTACTTTTTTTTCCACTCCACCTAAAACATCAATTAGCAAGCTTTATCAGCCCCATTCCTAAGGAAATGTCTCTTACCTGTGAAGCAGTGGATAAAGCTGTTTATCTCGTTAAGTAATTTGAGGAGGTTCATACTCTTCAAAGCAAGTAAGGCTGGTATCATTAAAGCTATGTCCATTGATCACTTTCTTTGATATCGCTTGAATTAGGTGGATACAATCAACTGTACTGCACAGTTTAGCTGACATCTCACTGCCAATGTAACACTAAGGCATCTGTTTCTTTCTCACATGCACTCCATTAGGTTCTTTTGAGAACCAGACAGAATCCTTTTATCCTTCAGCTATTTTATGATTCCCTCGCTATTGATATTCATCAGCACCTCTTTTTCCATAAACTTTTTCGGAAACCATAGGTGCATTTCCATTTGTTTTGAGTTTTAATCTGAAACACGAATACTATTAAAGGTAAATAACTGGTCTTTACAGTTTTAGTTTTAAAGGCATTTTCTTGATTTACTATTAAACATAATTTCATTATTTTTAGTAAAAAATCCAATCCTACATAAAGTATAATTCCTTGTCGTATTTTCGCTGGCACACTCTTCTCAAAGCTCATCATTTTATTAAAATTTCCTTCTTTGACTTACTGATCATCTCATTTCTTTTCTGTCTCAAACAAACCCATAAATCCAATGCTTACTATATTAAACTAAATAGAACATCAAAGCCACTCAATTTTCACAGTGCAGTTCCAATGCTTCCTTTACTAATCCTCAGATAACTTGATGTATTAATGGCCTCCAGATTCATGACTATCCAATTCAAATCACCTGATTTTAAATTCTGATTTACTATTTCCATTAGCTGCATTATAATACTTTTAGTGGTCTAGCTCCTTTTAAAATTGCACTATATATAAACTATTATTGGCAGATTAATTCATTAAAGTGTGCAGATGAAGGTGTCTTTATGATTTAGATTTTTTCTTTGCATTGCAAAGTATTTTGGCTCATATACATGTTCATCTCAAATTGATAGAGATAGATAGATAGATAGATAGATAGATAGATAGATAGATAGATAGATAGATAGATAGATAGATAGATAGATAGATAGATAGATAGATAGATAGATTTATTAATCCCCAAGGGGAAATTCACATACTCCAGCAGAAGCATATACTGATAAAAACAATATTAATTAAAAAGTGATAAAAACACAGTGCATGTTAAAAAATGCAAGTTGGAGAGTGCGAGGCAGGTATAACAGTCAATAACTTTGTATAATGTTAACGTTTACCCCCACTCCCAGTGGAATTGAGAAGTCGCATAGTGTGGGGGAGGAATAATCTGCTCAGTCTGTCAGTGGAGCAGGACAGTGACAGCAGTCTGTCGCTGAAGCTGCTCTTCTGTCTGGAGATGATACTGTTCAGTGGATGCAGTGGATTCTCCATGATTGACAGGAGCCTGCTCAGTGCCCGTCGCTCCGCCACAGATAGATAGATAGATAGATAGATAGATAGATAGATAGATAGATAGATAGATAGATAGATAGATAGATAGATAGATAGATAGATAGATAGATAGATAGATAGATAGATAGATAGATAGATAGATAGATAGATAGATAGATACTTTATTAATCCCAAGGGGAAATTCACATACTCCAGCAGCACCTTACTGATACAAAAAAAAACAATATTAAATTAAAGATTGATAATAATGCAGGTAAAAACAGACAATGTTTGTCAAACTGTCAAACTGTCCAGCTCCATGCCTACAATAGAGCCTGCCTTCCTCACCAGTTTGTCCAGGCGTGAGGTGTCCCTCTTCTTTATGCTGCCTCCCCAGCACACCACCGCGTAGAAGAGGGTGCTCGCCACAACCGTCTGATAGAACATCTACAGAATTTTATTGTACTGTAGATGTTGAAATTCGCCAGCCTTCTAAGGAAGTGTAGTCGGCTCTGTCCTCTCTTGCACAGAGAATCAGTATTGGCGGTCAAGTCCAATTTATCATCCAGCTGCACTCCCAGGTATTTATAGGTCTGCACCCTCTGCACACAGTCACCTCTGATGATCACGGGGTCCATGAGGGGTCTGGGCCTCCTAAAATCCACCACCAGCTCCTTGGTTTTGCTGGTGTTCAGGTGTAGGTGGTTTGAGTCACACCATTTACCAAAGTCCTGAGTTCTGTTTTCAACTTCATTGGTTTCTTATTACAAAACCAACAAGGTCAATTAATACCAGGGTACTTTTTTTTGTTCATACAATTATTTGTCTCTTTTAATTTCAGATCATTGCTTCCAAATTCAGTATGTACAGCTACACATTAAAATATGGGTTTAATTCTTTAAACAGCTACCTGTTTTAGAAGACTAAAAGGATCTCTTAGAAGTACTCTTCCCACATTTTATGGGCGGCAGCCTGTTAACCTTTTTATACGGGTAAGCGATCTCTAGAAAAGCATCAACAAGCACAAATCTGTCATAAATGCTTAGAAGTACCAAAGGGGCTTTCCTAACTGTTGAGGCTGAATGTATGTAATTATCTGTTTGTACCTGCATTTCAAATTGTATTGTGTGTACATTGTTTACATTTTTTATAGAAACCAGACATTTCCATAATATAATTTAGACTTTTTTTTTAAACTATATTATCATCATTATTGAAAATATTTTTTCTCCATCATGTGACATTTCTTCACATTGATAACTTTTTAAGCTATCAATTAAAGTACCATATACTGTATACTCATGTTTAAGTTCTCCTGCGTATAACTCGTGGTTTGATTTTGCCATATAATTTCTGTTATTTTATAATGTCGGTCGTATAAGTCGAATGTGGAAAACTCACGCTATTGGTCCAAGAGATTATGATATGCGAATGCCCACCTGAGAGAGTAACCACGGAGCACATTGCCTTTTTTTTCTATGTATTGTGCCTATGTGACCACACAGTAATACCCAAACTATTCTGAAGTGACGTTTGCACTGATTTGTGTTTTTGTATCTCACACCCTCATACACCTTTATCATAAGAGCATCCCTTATCTGTGATGGAGTGTTCGATCAGAAGAAAATATGAAGCTGGTTTTAAATTAAAAGCTGTTGATGTGGTGAAAGAAATTTGTAACTGCGCTGCTGCAACAAAATTTGATGTGTCTGGGAAACTGATACGAGATTGAAGGAGGCAAGAAGATGTAAAAAAAAAAAAATTAAGTGTTGTATTTTTGAATGGGCGTATAAGTCGGGGTCTGATTTTATGATCGATTTTTCGGGTCTTGCTTATACGCAAATATAGTAAATAGCAGTATTTTACATTAATGATATTTTATTTGAATTAAATATTTCCTAAAGCTTTGAAAATCTTCTTGAGATAATTGGCTATAATGAGCATTTTTGGTTCATATGTGGGGACCAGAAAGTTCTTTGTATGTTACTGGATCAGCAGTCGGGGTGTACAAATTCCCGTGTTGTCTTTATGAGTGGGGCTGCAGAGCCAACAACTGACATTTGGTTCAGGAGGATTGGTAAACTAGAAAAAAAGCTACAACTTGGTTCCAAAAACATCATTATTAAGTCTGGTTTAATCAAGTAGTTTGTCAAAATCCTATCAAAAGATGGAGCCTGTTTTGTGTATTTGTGACAAAAGTTTGCGAACTAAATTGAAACAAGGCATTTTTTCCTCAACCTAACATTAGAGTCCTGATTTCTGAAGCAGAATTTGATGGTGTGATGAATGACTTGGGTATCATTCAAAGAAATCATTTCTACATTTTTACTGTAGGTAGCAATAAAGATCCAAATTGTAAAGGAGTAGTTTTATGTTTAAGGAATTGAATTGCAACATAAGTCTTAAAATTTTTCGTTTTTTGGATTTGCATTTGGAATTTTTCCCTGACAATCTTGGAGCGCCGAGGGAAGAAGCAGAATGAAAGATTCCATCAGGAGATCAGGGCACCAGGGACATTGGGATGTCAAGATGATGGCGGACTACTGCTTGATGATTCACAGGGACACGCCAGAAAAAGTCTGCACGTGATGGGCCACCAAACAATGTTTTAGATCAAAAAACTAAGAAGTGACAAAGCTACAGAAGCTATATGTTAATCACTGAATATACTCCATTGCTTTCTGTACATATATTTAAAGTATTATATTGGCTGAACATTTTTGTGTTAAATTGATTATGAACAATATTGTACACATGAATAAATTGTGTAATTTGTAAAATTTAAAAACAAATTATTTTCAATTTTGTACTTAAATATGAAATAATGGAAACATTCTAATTATATTTTTTATTGGTTTCATAATGCAAATACAAAACATTGTTCACAATTGAAATATTTTTATGAGTTAAATTTTGCAGACCTGTGTTATTATTTTTGTTATTTAATTTTGCAGTGTTTTATTTTCAAAATGTATAAGTATTAAGGTATTCCAGTCTTAACTTCAATAGAATTTAGTAATACTGACAATCAGTCACAAATGTGACTAATCTAAAATATGTTACCCCATCAGTTAATCAAACACTAAACTTTTACCCTGTTCTCTTTTCTACATTTGAAGTTATCTATTTAGCAAACACTTTTTTTTTCCAAAGTAAAATCAAATTACAAGCATATTGTTCAATTGATTCCATAGTTGGAGCAATTCTGTCTTGGAGAGACTCACACAGCGAGTCAATCAGTGATCGGGAATGAAGTGCTAACCTTTTAATTTACAGGTCAACACCACAGACAGTCTGCTCTCCATTGTGCTCATTTTTCTTTAACCTGTTTCACTGGTAATCCTCTATGGGAAAGTAATCTTCAGATACCATATTTGAAAAATGGTCTTGAAAACTCCCCTTACATACATTTGTAACAGTAAGGGTTCTGCAGTGGCACGTTAGAACCATTGATTGACAAAGAACTGTTTCATTCTGGGAAGGGCTCTTTGTGTATGAAATTGGTTCTTTGGGCTTTGAAAAGATTCCTAATTTGTTAAATAAAACAGAAGTAGGCTAACTAGCAGGATACTAAAAGATCAAGAAAACTTGAACTCCGCCTGTGTTATTCTCTTTTTCAAATCCTGAGCCCATTGGTTTTTCAGAAATCTCTTATCATCTATCCATGATGATTCATGAAACTTGGTAACAGATCAAAACAAATAAAGGTGCTTTCTGTAATTGTCATGTAGATGGTTCTTTTGGGAACCAGACATAGTTCACCTATGGCATCCTTCTGAAGAACCACTTTGGCACCTTCATTTTCAAGATTTCTGTAAATGGTATTTTGTACATTCTGCTGTGATTTTTTTCCAATCCATCCATCCATCCATCCATCCATCCATCCATCCATCCATCCATCCATCCATCTCAGATTCCATTACAGGGTCCTTCAAGCCTAATGCCTATTTGGGCTGCATTAGGGGCAAGATGAGAACTAAAATTGGAAGGCTGGTCCACTTCAAGGCATATTCACACAACCACACTGAATCCGACTATACCAATTTGATTCTTAACCTAACATCTATACCATTGAGTTGTGAGGAAAACCAGTGTACTTGGAACAAAATCAGTACAGACAGTATGAGAACATGTAACTAGTAATACATTCAGGATACAGGCTGGGATTAAAACCTACTGTATCTTCCTAAGCACTGTGCCACCAAGTCTCATGAATTTTATTCCATTGGAATGTATTTTACATTAATGTAATTTTGATGCTGCTGCCTTGCAACAAGTAGGCTGGGGTTCACATCCCGGGTAACCTCCATGCTTGGCATTTGCATGTTCTTTGTGTGACTGTGTGGGTTCCCCTGGGTGCTCCAGTTTTCTACCACAGTCCAAAAACATGCAGGTTAGTTGGACTGACTATGCTAAATTGGTCCTAGTGATTGTGTGTGTGTGTGCGTGTTTAGTGTATGTGTTCACCCTGTGAAGGATTGGTGCCCTGTTCAAGGATTGGAAGATGGATGAATGGATGGATGGATAATTCTGAGTATATACTGACAAGTATTTTCACATCGTTGGACTTAATCTTATTTAAACCATTTTATGATCTTCCCTTCTGATATCTCATCAATGCATAAAAGATATACAGAAGACTAACATCTTGCAAAAATAACTGTACTTGTCAATGAATACATCTGTTCATTTATGCGTCTATTTCATTAAAGGGCAGTGTTGTTCAGTCGCCTATTCTGGCTGCATCAGAAGCAAGTCGTGAACAAACCCTGACTGGGATGCGGGTCTGTTACAAGGTCACCTTTATACACACATCCACTTGGTGCCAAGTTAAAGTTGTGAATGAGCCAAAAAATGAGCAAATTACTCTTTGAAATACAAGACAAAGTGTAAACTCCACACAGTGAGTGATCATTCAAGGACCCCAGGGAACTGAAACTTTGAATCAGCAGCACTAACCATTGCACCACCACAACATTATAGCGTCACAGTTGCCTTTTTAAAACATTTGAAACAAAACTAGGTTACAAATATATAAATGTTGAAAAATGCTAATTTTCACAAAATTATAATCAAATTAATATTCCATTAAAGGTGATGAGTATTATTATGTAAGCCTCAAAAAAAGTATAAATTAGAGCTGCAGCGTGACTAGAACATGTGGCACGTTTTAACAATAATGTATTCGCTATATGAAGCAATAAGCAGCAGCACCTTATCAAAATACGAATAAATTAGCAAAAGGTTGCAAATTTCCTCGACTTATCCAATCTGAACATTGATAAAATGACATGAACGATTAGCTTTGTCTTTCGTAAGTCAAAACATGCCACAGTGCCGCGCTTTTCTTCCCCAAGAAGCTTCCTTTATTCTACAGTCGCAGGCACGCTGGCGTGATATGCTGTCTAATGGGCCTCCTGCTGGCAAAAAGAAAAGTTGCCCTTTCTCTGAACATTCCTTCAGTCGGTAGAGCAGATCTACCGGAATTTCGCCCTTGATTGTGTGCAGGCAGTCTATAAAAAGTTAAAAGTGATTATCATCGGGGTTGTTCGTGATGCGATTATTTTCTATTATGAAGCCTCGCGGATCCTACATTCTTAACAAAACAAGCGCAGCAGCGAAAAGATCGAGTTAATATTACGTGATGATCACATCCTCTACTACTGCTAATTTGAAGTGGGAGAGAAATTAGCAAAATGTGGGTGGTAGATGAAGTGGAACGCTCAGCTCAGATTCGTTACATGTTATACAGACGTTTTTATAATTGTAGCTGCATTTAGTCTGTCAGAGTTTGTCCTATACCGCATACATTCGATCGCAATGAACCATCTTTCTTTCTTTTTTTATAATGCTCCTCCTCAAAGCAGGAGCTCTGACTTTTCTACATGAATAATTCCACTATCAAAGACAGAAGTACATTGCAATGAGAAACTATCTGAATGCGATCAATAAAGACACAATAAAGTAAAATACGTGTAATATAACAGATGTGCATAAAACAATTGACTTTCAAAGCAAGTATCTACCTTTAATATAATTTAAAACATAATCACAGATAAGATTGAGAGAACGACACGGTATTGTAAAAATACGGATAATGGATGCGCTATAATTTGGACCGTTCACTATTCAATTAAGCGAACTACATCCAGCCTGGGCACTCGGTTACAGTCCCCTCTGTTTCAAACTGCAGTTTTTCACTAACAGTGCCAGCTATAGTCAAATGATCTCAATTCGCATATTAACACGAACCGTTCTTTTCTTCTTCTGTTTCTTCTTTCTCTCTCTTTCTCTTTGTTCTCTACATTCACTGATTAGCGTGTCAAGTCAATCAATCAGTCAATGGAATCGCGATTCGGACAAGTGTAGGAAAAGAATCCTTTGCCGTTTTCTCTCCGTTGGTGCTGCCTGCGTGGCTGCTCGCCCGTTATTTATTTATTTATTTTCCCATTCAGACATTTCAGCACCATCAGGAAGAGACAGCGACCGTTTTGCTCCGAGAGCCTGAAAAAATGTGCAGCTTGCATTTCAACGGGATTATTTACAGATTTACCCTGAGGAATTAATGCAACAACCGCAATCAGGAAACCCGTCAACTTGCGTCTTATTTTGAATATATGAAGTGAAAACATTTTCTCGTGTTTCTCCGCATATATTTTTGTTTCTTTCTGTCGCTTCTTATTACTGTGCATAAGACACTTGCTGCGACTCTTGCGTTGGGGGAAAAAAGGAGGAAAATGGGTACCCAGTCCCGGAGCGATTTACTAGCGAGTGTGCAAGACTTGTAATCTAAATGGATATAGTACTGGATAGCTGAAGATTGAAGGAATACAGGAAGAAATACATAAATACAGGTTTCTAAATATATACCACCACCTGTTAACAAGAAACCTCAGGTAAGCAAGCTATTTTGTTTTACTGAGAAACATACTTAATTAGTGAATGTCGAATCACGCCGCTGAAACTAAAATTGGAACAATAAAATCGCCCACTGAACTGCTTTTGCAAAATATAGCTAACTGGACAGTTAGTTTAATAACTAGTTGATCCGTTAGATAGATAGATAGATAGATAGATAGATAGATAGATAGATAGATAGATAGATAGATAGATAGATAGATAGATAGATAGATAGATAGATAGTTCTCTGTCAAACTGGTTGAGAGCAAGTTCTTCAGTTTTGATGCTTTAATTTACGACGCATATATATAGAAATGGAGAGAAAAGGACGGGACAGTGAAAAGTCCCAAAATTGTACGTTGCGAAATCATAGACAAAATAAAAGTCTTTTCTTTCCCAGTTGTATCGGCAGCAAGAATGATGTCACCCCAAGCCAGTTTAGCTGACCTAGTAAATTCTTTATTC
This sequence comes from Erpetoichthys calabaricus, assembly GCF_900747795.2. NCBI lineage: Eukaryota > Metazoa > Chordata > Cladistia > Polypteriformes > Polypteridae > Erpetoichthys > Erpetoichthys calabaricus. The sequence continues at coordinate 38,984,520 of NC_041399.2, forward strand.
CGTTAAAAGGTATTACCCAGCTGTTCACTGAATCAATACATAAGGTCACATTTAGCCTGTAGCTTTCTAGGTGCACATACACCTCTACAGAATGTGCAGGTTACGTGTCACATTACTGTAGTAATCTCGTCCCAGTTTGCGGTTATCTTTCAGCTATGCTTCAGGACACTTTAGGGCTGTGTAGAAATGCCGCGTATGTAACCGAAGTCAAGCGTGATGTAGGAGGTGTGTGGGAATATCCGTCTTATTTTCCATGTTAGAATCCCTAAAGTATTTTTCTTTTCTGCCACCTGAGCGAATCTGTCGACATTGTTTAAACAGATTTAATTAGAGTCGCTGACAGTCTCCGATTTAAATTACTCTTTTTCGCTGTTTGTTTAATTTCTGACGTCTTAACGTTCACTAGAAATCAAATTCTACATTGAAAGAAAATAAATATTTTCATCCAGATCTCAAGCTTGTTAACTTTCTATTTGTACACTGACGCGTTTTATGTATGTCCTTCCAGCACAGCGTTTTCCTGTTAATTCCTGCTTTACCGCATATGGCGAACGTTTCACTTTAAAAATCACAGATCATGCATGAGACGTAAGCAGCATCCTTTCGAGCAGGTTTTACAATACACTAATTGTGCATTAAAAAATATACCGCACATTAATCTTTGTGGCTTCGCTTTTTATTGATGCGCATAGACAATGCATATTCATTCTCCTTCGGTGATCTGGATTGAAATTCTCTTCATTTAGCAGAGTTCAGACGTATTCGGGGTGCAGAATGAACTTAGTAATTAACGTTTCCTCCAGCTGTTCGCCAAACACTGGCTGCGATGTGGAGATCATCAGATATAATTGAAGACCTCGGGGATTCATTTTTATGCCGTAAACTTGTTTTGAGATATACTTTTTTTTTTTAAGTTTAATTCCACCTCTCACCACCACCCCTAAAAAATCGCCAACGTCAAACTGACATTCAGTTAATATAGTCTCCTCATCCAGTGATCAAAAGCACTTTCTGAAACGAGGACTGAGGGGAAATGCCCCATAGGTACGGTATATTTAATGCAGTTTTTTTAAAATTATTTCAAGTTTATAGTTCAAAGGAAATGGGCAGGGCTCATGTTATGTTATATTCAATATTAAACATCTGTCTTCATTAAGTAAAGGAGCGTCTTTATCACTCTATTCTTTTGAAAGGACCTTTGTTAGACAGAGTAATATCCCATCCAGCACTTCTTCCTGTATTGCAGCCACTCTTGCTTATACTGGCTTCATGTCCCAGACATTTGGTACTGAACAGAGTGGATGGATTGACCATCTATTTGAATTTGTTCTCCCTTAAGTGAGAGAAAGTAGCTAGTGATCCATTGCCCAACAAGGAAACAGAATAAAGCAGTGTACTTGTTTTACAGCCATGGCTGATTCCTTTTTGCTATCCAGTAAAGTATCACTTACATCAGATAATAAGCAGTTTGCTCCAGACTCCAATTGTCTTCACTGTATAGAAGTGTTATCTGTTTTCCATAGTAACATCACACTAAGATAGATTAGGCAGGCCAGGCAACAAAGAGTTAGGGTACCAGCAAGTAACCCTGTTTAAAAAGGTTGATGGAAAGCTACAGTATTGAAAGAAAATGCACATGTGTGCAATTCAATGAAAGTAAAAATGCTGCTGAGGTGGAGCTCCATTTTCCTTAAATGCTGGTCCTCAAAGACAGACTTTTGGATCCTTATAGTGCTGATCTGGAAGGTGCAGGGCTTTGTGGGCTGGAGATGAAACTTGGTCACCCATACTCTGGCCTGAAAGCATTCAAACTGCAGGTGAAACAAAAACATGTCAGTGAATAGTGCCCCCTCTCTACCCCCTGCCTACCTTTTTGGAGTTCTGAGGATATCCCCTAAATGCACCTGCACATGATATATATTTTCCAAACCAGCCTAATCCAATAAAGGGTCACCATTAGCCACAGGTATAGCTGGGGGTAGATTTTTTTTTTGTTTTATGATAGCTTCAACTGATTAATCACATGTAGAATTATGTTTCCTGGACTTCCTCATCCCTTCCTAAAATTAATTTCTTCCAATGATTTTGCTTTGGACAGGAACCATCCCTTAATGGGGCACAGGTTCATACTAGGGTGCATGCCTACTCTCACATAGACCAAATTTAGAATTGCCAATCAACCTAACAAGAACCTTTTTTTGATGTCAGAGGAAAACTGGGGTTCCCAGGGCATGCAAACATGGGGAAAACATGTGAAGTCCACACAGACAGTAACTGCATTTAAGATTGATACCCATGACTATAGACCCATGAGTAGCATAAGAAACAGTGATTTTTGGGAGAAGTTTATCAATCCACCTTAATAAAAGGATAAGTGTTTGTGTATCTCTGTGTACATCTGGCTGGTACGTCTCTGTCATTCCAAAAGATGGTTCATCTGAAACATTTCTAGTAATAAAATGCACTATATTTGTCATTCCAACAGATGGTTCATCACAAACATTTGTAGCAATGTATTTTATTATTATTATTATATTTTATTAATTTTGCTTATTATTACTATTTTTATTATTATTCTTCTGCAGTGGGCTGGCACCCTGCCCGGGGTTTGCTTCCTGCCTTGCGCCCTGTGTTGGCTGGGATTGGCTCCAGCAGACCCCCGTGACCCTGTGTTAGGATATAGCGGGTTGGATAATGGATGGATGGATGGATTATTATTATTATTATTGTCTATATTTTATTACTACATGCATTACAAAATACATTCCAAAAGATGGTCCAATGTTAACATTAACGCTCGGGTCTACGTTGATTATTTAGATTTCAAATCATCTTAGACGGGTAGCACAGGTAGTTTTTAATAATCAGACCAAACTTCATAACTGTAAGATAATTTATATAGCATTAGTATAAAGAGTTTCAGAATGTTACCAACTGCAAAAGTTTGGAAACATACACATTTTCCATAATACGTTAAGGGATGGCAAAAGAGATAAAGTAAATTTAAATTAGTAGTACACAAAGGAGAGTGACACTCAAAAGAATAGCCCACAAATCATGATGTGCACACTGACATGAGTTTCGTAGCATACCCATTGGTTGTGATAATCGGCACATTGACTTGTGAGAGTTTATTTCCATATGATCCATGACTTGATAAAGACATCTTGTGTGTGTTTCTCAATTGGACATTTCAGAGGAGCACTCACAGTTAGATATTTTTCACAAATTCCTCATATGTCAACTAAAAGGAGCATGTGTTATGTCAGCAAACTGACTAGATTTGAGAAATAACCTGTAGAATAGACAAGTAATACCAAAGGGTCAAAACCAAGAGATCAAAGACATAAGCATCTAAGCCAAAACAGGAGACAAAAATACAGGGCAGAAAAAGTCGGAACTAGAAAAAAAAATGCTCAAAACATTTAGAAAGAGATTAAAAGAGAAAGAGAAATTTAAAAAAGGGGTTTCTTTCCGCAACTCAGATAAAAAATAAATTCCTAGGTGACCGTTTATCCCATCACATCGTTATCCAAAGGTCGCTGCCTCTGAGGACACAGGCCTAGGAAGGGATGATGCAAACGGTTCTCATGATGGGAATCAAATATAGTGGCAATCATCAGAAATACAAAATGGCAGGAGAAATGGTTAAAAAAATCAGAGAACTCAGAAATTATAGGAAAAACATAAAAAATGAAAAACAGAAATCAATATATAGCTTCTCAAGGGAAATATGGAAACAACGACTGTGGAGATAACACAGTATGTCGATATGATGGCGTGTTTTAGTGTGTCTTCGTGTGGCAAACATGCAACATGTCACATTAAAAAAATGAACTGCACAACTTCATGGTAATGTACATAAGAGACCTAAATAGAATTGATTTTACCCATGTGTTATTAAATTGAATATGAAGCAAATTTTTGTGTCAGTTTTGCAAAACTGTATGTGATTCGAAACATTTTGCCTTTCAATCATAACAATCGTATGGGAAAGGAGTGGTGAAAATCCATACTGAGAGAGACAGACTCATCCAAGCAGTGATAGAATTCCTCTATAAGCACTTTGAGATGATTGGTGTAGATGGGAAATTATGAGGCAGGTGTTGCGGAGGCAATGGAGCCTCTGATCGGGGCTCTCAAGAGACTGAGCGAGGAGTCTGAGTGTCTGGGCTTGCATGTGTCCTGAATAAAAACAAAGAGCCAGGCCTTTAATGACCTCTTAGGCAACAACGATCTCCATTGTGTCTGTCTGCAGAGAGAGTGTCGACCTCGTTGAGAGGTTTACTTCCCTCAGCAGCGACATTCATGTCTCTGGTGACTCTTCCTATGAAGTCAGTAGATGGATTGGGAGAGCATGGGGGGTTTTGAGGTCACTGGAAAGATGTGTATGGCGCTCCCAATATCTTTACAAAAGGACGAAGGTCCAAGTCTTTAGAGTTCTGGTGCTTCCTGTCTTGCTATATGGTTGTGAGACATTAACACTATCCTGTGACCTGAGACGAGGACTGGATTCCTCGGTACTGTGTCTCTTTGGAGAATCCTTGGGTACTGCTGGTTTAACTTTGGGTCGAATGAGTGGTTGCTCATGGAGTCCTAAATGAGGCACATTACCTGAATTGTGAGGGAGCATTACTTACTGCATTATGGCCATGTGTTGTCATTCCCAGAGGGTGATCCGGCTCACGGGAACCTCATTTTTGAGGACCAGAGCAGTTGTACCAGGCCAAAGGGATGGCCACGTAACACCTGGCTGTGGCAGATAGATGGTCATTTCCAGAGGGTGGGACTGGACCGTGTGTCTGCCTGGGGGGGTTGCCAACCGGGATCCCAAGCTGTTGCTTTGTGTGGTGGGTGAAGCAACAAGTTGTACTAGTGTGTGCTCCCCAACCTAACCTGATCTGACCACTTTGAGATGACAGTAGATGGGGAAATTATAAGACAGGTGCCCCATAAATGAAACTTACAAGGCCATTAATTCAAAACAGAGAAAGTGGCATCTACGTAGGAATATTACAGTTTTTCTGACAATTCTAAGAGATAGGTTTCCTTAGGGAAACATGGACTTTTCTAATAATAGAAAGGTATTTGAGGAGTGGTAAGAGGTTACATGATCCTCTGGTTCACAGGTGGAAACACAAAGCCCCTAGCTGGGAAGTTTTAGGCAATGGAAAAAAAGGTTAATGGCTGTTTCCACATGGAAAAGGAAAGACAGTTAAAGACACAATGTTTCGGTTCTATATCCCTGATCACATGTGCAGCTGAAAAGGAAAGAGTAGGTAACATATAAAGGAAAGAAAGGAGATAACAAAGCCAGGGCAGGTGACAGGAGAAGATGATAGTAGCTGCCATTACAGAAGAGGTTAAAAGTTGCTCAGCCATCAAGACGTGGAGAATTAAGTGATCCCAGGGTGCAAATGAGCTTTTCTTCTACTGTTTTAATTTGAAAACAGAGAACAGAGTATTTGAATTTCGTGTCTTCAATGTGGTCATTGAAACCATTTGTTAGCCATCTCCCTGTTTCATGTAGATGGCTAGACACTTCTTAAAAGAAATACAGTAGATCCGATTTTTAGACTGGTAAGAATTTCCGAAAGGGACCAGACCCAAGGCGTTGGTGGTATATTTGCAAATGACAGAGTGGCTCCTGTTTCAGCTGAAAGTGCCTGGCGGGGAATGTGTCACTCCTCTTTGGAGTGAGTTGCATACAAGAAGCTTGCAGGAAGGTTATGTGGTTGACAGAAGGAGATCAATTGAATGATCCTCATGCGAAAGGATCAGTCAGCAAAATGTGGAACTTTTGTTTTAGTAACTGTGGGAGAGATAGAGTGTTAGGATGGAATAGGAGGACCATCCGGATGTAGTTTTCATTATTTGGGTTCCATCTCGAGTGGATATTTGCTGGCTTGACTGAGGGACATGACCGCAATATAAGAAGGGTATCCTCTGTCAATGAAGAAAGTCCTCAGTCAACTTCATCACTGCAGAAGCAACAAAGTCTGAGGAACCACGAAAGAGAGTTTTTATTATGCAATGGATGGAGGGAACTGTAGAGAAGAAAGATGTTATGCTGCACAAGTAAAGGACAGGCCAAGGGGACTGTCAGGATGCCATAACATGGGCCACAGAGCCAAGAGCTGCAGAGATGGTAGGGAGATGTAGAGAAAGGTCTAGCCAAGTGTTCCTCTTGCCAAGCAGGTGTTTTGTTAGTTTTCAGATATGACCCCTGAGGCCACTGTTATATGGAATTTAGAAACTATATGAGAGTTAGGGTAAAGAGTTAATGGAGAGGAAGTGAGAAAGAAATGCTTTTTTTGGAACTTGATAGGTGAGCAAATGGGCAAGCCATGACAGTGAAGTAAAAGACACACCTGCCTGTAACAGGTGCCCAGTGAGCCAGTAGTACTGTATTTTTTGCTGCGCTGTGTTCCTTTGCACGTTCTGTTCCCCACAGTGTAAAATTCATGTTTGTTTTGATAAATTATAAACATTTCTCTTTTTCGATATATATTGGTCTTCAAAGTTTTCTAGTTATGAATAAATGTCAGAGTGGCTCTTTTCTTTTGATTTATAGGAGCAAAAGTGACAAAATATGCTCTTTCAAAATAATTGGTTTGTATCTACCAGACACAAAGTTACAGTGGGATAAATAGTGATATAAAACAAAGAACAAAGTATCACATCTGGAAACTGACAGGAAACCTTGAATAAGTTCAGGTGGCGTGGCTTGCTGACTTGTCCACGGTTAACAAATATGATAAGCACAAAATCAGACTTCCATTCACCTCTTAACTGTTTTCTGCTGTTTCAAATTTCTGGTCATATTAACTGCCCCCGTGACCCTGTAGTTAGGATATAGCAGGTTGGATAATAGACAGATGGGTGGATTAACTAGTCCTGCGGTGGGTTGGCACCCTGCCCGGGATTGGTTCCTGCCTTGTGCCCTGTGTTGGCTGGGATTGGCTCCAGCAGACTCCCGTGACCCTGTGTTCGGATTCAGCGGGTTAGAAAATGGATGGATGGATGGATGGATTAACTAATTACCACTTAATCTCATGACTAACTCACCTTCCAGTTCTAAACTCAACAGTGCCACTTGGTAAGTGTTCTTCTACTTCCTTTGGTGATGCCAGGCCTTCCTTTGTTCCTAAGTCTCCCATACACAATAAGAGAGACGGCGCTCCTGATGTCTCTGACCTCTCATGTTCCACAGAACAGGGTATAGGGACATACAACACAAGTGCTCTTTGCTATCTCCTGCCCCTTTCAAGGAACGTTTGTAGTCCATTCCTTGTCCCCTTTTACCTGCTTCTGGTCTGGGGCTAGGCATCTCCGATGTCTGTTGAATTTCTAACATCCATCCATCCTTACCCCAAAGCCACCACTTTGTCTCTGTGGTGCTGGTCCAGCTGCCTGTTACCCTGCCAGGGCACACTGCACTTCTACATTTCATACAATCCCATGCCAACAGTCTATCCACAATGAAACACCCCAAGTGTAAATTGCCACTTCTCCAACCTTTTTATAACCAATTTCTCCTTGGCACTTCCTTACCAAACAGGTACCTAAATATGTATGCTGTAAAATAAAACATAAGCACCAAGAAATAAGGGCTTGGGTCCTGCAGGATGACCCATTTGAATGAATTTGTGCAAAGGATGAAGTTGGGTCCATTGGTGCCAAAAACAAGTAATTGGCAGATTCCCAAAAAAGAGAACTTCAGAAATACAGAGTGCCATACTGTTCAGAAGATAGTCTGTGTCTGAATGCTATGTTCCAGCTGCCTCATGATATATATATATATATATATATATATATATATATATATATATATATATATATATATATATATATATATATATATATATATATATATATATATATATATATATATATATATATATATATATATATATATATATCTATAATAATAAAAGGCAAAGCCCTCACTGACTGATTCACTCACTCACTGACTGACTGACTCACTCATCACTAATTGTCCAACTTCCCGTGTAGGTGGAAGGCTGAAATTTGGCAGGCTCATTCCTTACAGCTTACTTACAAAAGTTAGGCAGGTTTCATTTCAAAATTATACGCGTAATGGTCATAACTGGAACCTCTTTTTTGTCCATATACTGTAATGGAAGGCAGCAAGATGGCCGTAGGAGACTGAGTTGCGTGTCGCGTCATCACGCCTCCCACGTAATCACGTGAACTGACTGTGAACTCAGTACGTAGAAAAGAAGGAGGAGCCCCAAAGAGCGCTGAAGAAAACATTCATCACACAATTGACAAGGCAGCGAAACAATAAGAAGCGAGTGAGTGACGCATACAAGCATCTTCATAAGACACGAGGTATAAAAAAGCACGGTGTAAACCGTAACCTTAAATTAACTTTATAGAAACGCTCCCGCTTCCGTTTGCAATGCCATATTCGCGAGATACAAGTTTAATGAGAAGACACGAGGTATAAACGAGAGTTTGCATCACTTTGTAACAGAGTTAAAATTGCTGTAGCGAGAAACTTTTAACTGCCGGGTCTTAGCTAACATTAAATAAACCCGTGGACATCGCAACATCACACAAGAGAGCGGCTCACGTGAAGTGACTGAACGCAGCAGGAGTGATCACTTCCATGAATCAAACCTGTTCAAAAAACACATTACACAATTGATAAGGTAGGAAAAGAATATGAAACAAGGCACGGTATAAACCGTAACTTTAAATTAAGTTTATAGAAACGCTGCCGTTTGCAATACCATATTCGCCCCTGCGAAGCGCGGTGATTTTGCTATATATATTAAACTATTTCAACCATTGTATGATCTGCTTCTCGCAACTGAAAGAGGGCACCGTGGCAGAAGTTAGCCGACTTGCTCACCAACCACAAGCATTACCTGGTAGGTAACCACCCATACAATCAGATTGTGAATCAGACTACAAATGCCTGCAATGTAATTACCCCGATCTACATGCTGTCAAATGAACGAACCTCACGCCGTGGCACAACGTTAGGGGCTTCGCCTCTACGTCCGAGGATCGATTCCCGTAAGGGAGTGCAGTGACTGTGTACTCCTGATGAGCCCACAATTACGGCGAAACACGTGTCGCATACTATGCATCTTCAAAGCACGGTGTAAACAGTAAGTTTAAATTGAGTTTATAGAAACGCTCCCGCTGCCGTTTGCAATACCATATTAGATGACTTTGTAACAGAGTTAAAATTGCTGGAGCGATAAATTTTTAACTGCCGGGTCATGTCGCGTGTTCTTGGGTAGGTACACCAAAAAATGTATACATTTATGCATGTAATGGGCAAACAAAAAATGTACTATACCCGAAAGCACTACAGTAGTACTCAATATATCTTTACTTCTTAAATGTTAATGTTTTACTGTTTAATAATTTATACGCTTCTTATATGTTATTCAGATTCTTTTATCAAAATACCAGTAACAGCGCACTGCACGATAACGTGGAGTGAATACACTTGACATGACCATTCATAGTATTTATCCTCTTTCTCTGTACGTTTACCATTCGTTTGCTCAGCGGTTGATGAGCTTGCTGCTTAATGAGCAGCTCTTCACCCTAGCGTCCCGCTGCTTCTCTTCTTTCGTCGGCATCTTTTCCCGTTAAAACTGATTTTTTTTAAAACTTAGTATGTTTTCTTTAATTTATCAGTTAAGCTGGCACTTAAGTCTTCAATCTGCCTCAAGAATGATTAGCGAAGGTGGTAGACAATGAAAACGTCAGCCGTACGCATCCGCCACGCACGCACTGGTGCGCGCAGCTGTGAGTTGATTCTACAATAAAATAAAATAAAGATAAAAAGAGTAATAACTTGCAGCACCGCTATTCAATTACACTTGCCTAACGCCTCTCCTAAGGGGAAATACTGTGGGATCTGGGCATCCGTCAAAGCAGCAATCACAAGCCCGATTAGAAAGCGGGAAGCTGTGATTTGTCGTCTCCCTCCCATGTAACAATCACAGCCCGTGTTGCAACGCACTATGTATGTATATGTATATATGTGTATGTGTGTGTATATGTATGTGTATATATATATATATATATATATATATATATATATATATATATTTATATATATATGTGTGTGTTCATATGTGTGGGAAAGCGAATAGTAGACGTGACGTAGTATATGTGTACCAAATTTCAAGTCAATAGGTGAAACGGTTTGCGAGCTACAGCTGATTTAAAATCCTGGACAGACAAACGAATAGCCACGGTAGCGTTTTATAGAAGAACATTTTAATGTTTAATAATTTATATTTATATGCAATGTGCTTCTTATATATTACTTCATATTCTCAAATGATAATGATGTTAATGTTGTTTATATTGATTTCTATGTTATTGTAAGTGGTCTTTATTTGTGGAAAAATAAATTTGGCAATTAAACTTATTTTATACATACATTTTATTTTTTTCTCTTGCACTCAGTGAGCGAATCCACTGGGTAATCAGCTATATATATATATATATATATATATATATATATATATATATATATATATATATATATATATATATATATATATATATATATATATGTATATGTATATAATATATATAGATAGATAGATATATGTGTATGTATGTAGATATACAAATATGTATATATATGTATATATGTGTATATATATGTAGATATACAAATATGTATATATATGTATATATATATGTAGATATACAAATATGTATATATATGTATATGTGTCTGCATGTGTGTGTGTATATATATATATATATATATATATATATATATATATATAATGTATGTGTGTATATGTATGTGTATATATATGTTGATATATGTATATATATATGTGGATGTGTATATGTATATATATATATGCATATATGTTTATGTATATATATGTTTACATAACCTCTTTAACACACTACTTCTCCGCTGCGAAGCGCGGGTATTTTGCTAGTCTATACTAATAAAAGGCAAAGCCCTCACTGACTCACTCATCACTAATTCTCCAACTTCCCGTGTAGGTAGAAGGCTGAAATTTGGCAGGCTCATTCCTTACAGCTTACTTACAAAAGTTAAGCAGGTTTCATTTTGAAATTCTACGCGTAACGGTCATAACGGTCGACAATGTCCGCCATGTTAAACTTTCGTATTTATGGCGCCATCTTCATGAAATTTGGTAGGGGGCTTTCCTGCACTAACCGAAACCAATGTACGTACTTATTTCGGAAGCTGTGAGAAAACAGTAAAAAGGAGGCGTGTCAGATGTTGTCGTACATTTTCTGATGCAGCTAGACAGAAACAACTTCGTGACGCTGCCGCCAAATACTCACAGAAAAATCCACAAGTTCATAGACACACTGTCCCTAAATACTCGCAGGCAAATCGACAAGTTCATAGAGACGCTGTCGCTAAATACTCGCAGGCAAATCCACAAGTTAATAGAGCTTCTATTTCTAGGTACGATCCCAATAATGAAAAGCAGCTCATGCGAAAACAACAAAACAGTACACATTGGATCCATGGTTGTTGACTGTGAGTATTGTCGTGCTCATAGGTGGAAATGCGAGTCTCCTGGTTTGTGCTGTAACGTTGGTAAAGTCTCTCTCATTCCTTTACATAAGCTTCCTGACCTTCTTGAGGGCCTGTTAAATGGCAAACATCCTCAAAGTGAGCATTTCTTGAACAACAGTCGAAAGTACAACAGTGCATTTCCAATGATGTAATTTGGTGCTAACCAAATCGTTGAGGGAAATTTTATGCCTTCATTTAAAGTCCAGGGACAAGTGTATCACTTGTCTTTTACCTATGCCGACTGAGGAACACAAATTTTTGCAACTTTATTTCATCCGGGACGACGAAAAGGAAGCACAAATGCGGTGCGCTAATAGGCCTTCCATCGCTCCAGTCTCTTCATTCCCTTCCTTGCTTCGCCATGGTATTCACGTCTCCCTGCTGGTAACTGCAGCCTTTTTATTTAATCCACGGCTTCTCTGCTGTTGTATTGTATTATTATGATTATAGTTATTGTGTAGGTGTTTTAGACTTAGTTTACATTGTTCAGGTACACATTCTCTTTATCGTTCCAGCCATACCCCCATTAACATGTCTATCGAGGTGATCACCATCAATCAAAGAACTGTCACTTACCGAGTGGTTTCCATGCCCGGAGATGGCGGCTGCCTTTTCCATTCTCTGTGTTACATATTGCACGGCCATATCAGGCTCACTCTTGATATCCGGAGGAAGATTGTGTCTTATGTATTGAATGACTGGGACAGGTTCAAGGTGTGGACTGACGATGGTACAGAAGATAATTCTACTAATTATTATTAGAAAATGAAAAAAAAGCATTATCATTTTGTATACGGTTAGCAAGAAAAGGGACAGTCAGTGAACAGGACAAATCAGACCAGGGGCTTTTTGATTGAAAAATACATAACTGTAGGCACCATCTTTTTTAAAGGGAGGGGGTTGGCTGCATTGCTCCCCAGTCCTAAAGTTGGAAGAGCACTGCTCCCCAATCCTAGAGTGATGTTAGAGATAAATTGAAATTGTAAAAGCTGAAATAAAAAGTCCATACTGTATGTGCTTGAGTCTATACATTGATACAGGTTACTTAAAAGAGGATCTGTACTTGAACCCTCATCATAATAAGTAGACTGCAAAATCAGAATCTTAACAAATCAATGACATAAACCATCCATGAAAATAACCATACTAGCCCAATATGTTAACAAAATTTGAAGCAATTAAAATATAATCTTAATCTTTAATCATTGATCCATGATTGTTTACTGTGTCTGTTTACTAAGATCACAATATCACCATTCACTCAATACAGAAATCAGAGAATTTTTCAAATGAGAACTTTTTAGTGAACCAGGATGAGCATGAAGGTTAACATCAATGAATTCATAAATGGTAGTGAAAAGATAATATTTACTAAATTTGGACGTAAGTTTTAATGTAAACACATGTCGAAAATACTTATATTTTGACTTTGAATTAAATTGTTTTTTAGCAATGCAGTCAAACAGTTGCAATAATATTGTTGTGTTGATTGTTCAATTTTATTTGTCTGCATTTGTGTCTACTGTGTTACTCCAGCTGAATGATTATTATTGTTATTTTTGATGTGGCTGCTGTATCTTAAAAATAAACACAACAAATACATGTTGAAAAATGTACATAAATCTTCCACAAACATTACCTATAAATCAAGCCTAAATAAATTTAAAAAATACAAAGTGGCTTATAGTGCCTTTCAAAAAATATTCAAAACCTCAGCTATGTTGGTATTAAAGACTACTTCACCGCTGCGAAGCGCAGTATTTTGCTAGTATAGTATAAAACATATAAATACGTTATCTTTATATACTGTACATAATACGCTATCCAAATCATATTATGTGATATCATCTACTGTTAAATTATGCTCCGTACTTGTAATATTTTTATTTTTATACTGTATTCAGAATTTGTTCTGTTCTGTGTATTGTATTGTATTGACCCCATTCTTTTTGACACCCACTGAACGCCCAGCCTACCTGGAAAGGGGTCTCTCTTTGAACTGCCTTTCTCAAGGTTTCTTCCATTTTTTCCCTACAAGGCTTTTTTGGGAGTTTTTCCTTGTCTTCTTAAAGAGTCAAGGCTGGGGGGCTGTCAAGAGGCAGGGCCTGTTAAAGCCCATTGCGGCACTTCATGTGTGATTTTGGGCTATACAAAAATAAATTGTATTGTATTGTATTGTTCGTTTGTCTGTCCAGGATTTTAAATCACCTGTAGCTCGCAAACCGTTTGACCTGTTGACCTGAAATTTGGTACACGTATACTAAGTGACCTCTACTATTCACTTTCGGGGTGATGATTGACCTCCAAGGTTATTCCTCTTTTTATTTTTATTTTATTGTAGAATCAACTCTCAGCAGCGGCCAGCAGGGCAGCCGTGTGGCACATATGTACAGGCGCCGTTCTCATCCCTATCACCTTCGCCATCACTTTCCCTACCTCTTCATATCTTAAATCATTCTTGAGGCAGATTGAAGACTTAAGTGCCAGCTTAAGTGAAAAATTAAGGAAAACATACTAAGTAATTGCAGCACAAACACTGACTTAATCAGAAAGAAGAGATGAAGCGGGCCACTAGGGTGCAGAAAACAAGAGCTGCTCAGGAAGCAGCAAGCACATCAACCTCTGAGCAAACAAATGCTAAACGTACAGAGAAAGAGGATGAAAACTATGAAGGCTCAAGTCAAGTGTATTCACTGCACGTTATCATGCAGTGCGCCATTACTGGTATTGTATAATTCATGATAAGTTCAGGTCATACTTGCGCTCAGTTGTAACATAAAATAGCGTCTCAAATTATAACAACATCATCAACATAAGGCAGGAAAAAGACTTGGATGGGGCACCAGTTTATTACACAGGCCCACTCACATACATACTCACAGAGCGGCATTTTAAAATTAGGAGGAAAAACAAAGAAAACGCCAGGCAGACATGGTGAACATCCACATAGAAACTCCACATAGACAACAACTAGGTCTGGAATTAAGATTTAGAAACCTGGATTTGTGAATCAACATGGTTCAGGTGTATATCAAACAAAATGCGGCAGATATATAACTCTTCTCAATGAGCATCTGAGATAGTTTATACTACAGGATATGTGTGTTTGTAAGTTACATGAATAGTATTTGCACTGACAAACTAATATCCAGATGTTTTTAATAGGAATTAGTAAATATATACCTAGAAGAGTAAAACACAGACAGCTTTTATGCCTGAAATGCACATAAATTTAGAAATTTTTGTTCATTTAACCAGTTATTTACAAGTTTTCAGAGTCCTTATTTGAATATATAAACTATAGTATTTAAAATATTTCAGTATTGAATATTACATCAAAATAACAAGACCATATTTTTTGCTATCATTTCCATTTTACATTAACCTGTCCATTTTCCTGACTCATATATTCAGACAGGCGGCACGGTGGCGCAGTGGGTAGCGCTGCTGCCTCGCAGTTGGGAGACCTACGTGGAGTTTGCATGTTCTCCACGTGTCTGCGTGGGTTTCCTCCGGGCGCTCCGGTTTCCTCCCACAGTCCAAAGACATGCAGGTTAGGTGGACTGGCGATTCTAAATTGGCCCTAGTGTGTGCTGGGTGTGTGTGTGTCCTGCGGTGGGTTGGCACCCTGCCTGTGATTGGTTCCTGCCTTGTGCCCTGTGTTGGCTGGGATTGGCTCCTGCAGACCCCCATGACCCTGTGTTCGGATTCAGCAGGTTGGAAAATGGATGGATATATTCAGACACAGGATCAGATGCTAGTCTACTGGATGCATGTCAACGGTCGGCACACAAGCACACAAACATGCAGAGATGCCAGATGTCTTCAGTTTCATGTGTTTGAATATGGCATAAAAGTATAGCAGAGAAGACATCATGACAAACAGGCAAATATGTAAACTCCACACAGCAAAACTGGGTCAGGACTTTAACCAAGGTCCTGTGAGTTAATGGAGCAGTGCTAACAACTTCATACTCTTTCATCTCTACCGTGTTTGCAGACATCTTTATTTTATAGACATGACAAACACATTTTGAAGAGCTGTTAATCATGCACACCCTTATTTATTTCGAGGCAAACTGCCACATAAGCAAGCTTGGAGGTGTCCTCAGACTTGTAATAGTTTCCACATCACTTCTCCTAGTGGTTATAGATGATAAATGCAAAGCTTGACTAGCGGTTTAAGAACAACTCACATACTTACAGGACAGAAAAAAATACTTATACCATGTTTGACATGTAATTACTGAGGCTGAAATTAAAGAGTATACTAGACAGGTAATGTGACTTAAAGATTAGAATTCTGAACCTAAATCATAAAAGTATCATTTTAATTACTGTTTCTAATCACTCTGTCAGCCTAAGTAAGTCACTTTATCTATGTGCTTTGATTCAAATCTATTCAAAGACATCAACCAAAAAAATTAAAAACAAGTTATTTCTATTTCTGTTTGTTAAGGATTTTTTTCCTATATCACTCATCAGATATAGCCATTGCTATATCAGACATAGCTATAGCAGAAGAGGTTATATTGATGCCATGTGTCACTATGATGACATGTTACACTATGTGTAACATACTGTAACATAAATGTTACCAGAATCAGAGGACCTTAGTGGGTGAACAGGAGCATAGCGATGGAGAATGTTAAAACTTTGTAGACTGATAATAGAATTTTATGTTCAGTTTTGTAAGACACAGGAAGCCAGTGAAGGTGAAGCAGGATGGGTGTGATGTGCTTACTGTTGCTGATTTGTGTAAGGACTCTTTCAGCACAGTTTTGAATCAGCTGGAGCTGTTAGATAAGATTAGAAAGGGCGCCTACCATTAGGGAGGTACAGTAATCAATGCGGGGTGTGATAAAAGCATGGACAAGTTTCTCAGCATTAGAAAAGGAGAGGAATGAGCGAACACTGGACATGTTACAGAGGTGAAAGTAAGAACGTTTCTTAGTGTGGTTTATGTGGGTGGAAAAAGAAAGGGAGGAATCAAAAATGACACCAAGATTCCTTGCATTAGGAGAAGGTCTGATGAGATCACTGCCAAGTGTGACTGAAAAGGAGCTCATTTTTTTAAGTTGTGCTTTAGTGCCAATTTGCAAGAGTTCAGTTTTGTTGCAGTTTTTTGTTGCAATTTTAAAGAGCAATGCTTCATCCAGGTATTAATTTCACTGACGCAAGTTAGGAGCTGAGAAAGCTCTGATGATGTTTCGCTTTTAACATTGAAATAGAGTTAAGTATCATCTGCATAAAAATGATAACCCAGTCCATAGCTACAAATGATATGGCCAAGGGGAAGCATATAAATACAGAAGAAAAGAGGGCTGAGAGAAGAGCCCTGTGGAACCGCTTGTGTGGCCGGCGCTGAGCTGGATCTGCTGTTGCCAAGACTAGCAAACTCTTGCCTATCAGTCAGGTAGGACTTAAACTACTGGAGGGCAGTGCCAGATATACCCAGAATGTTCTCCATTCTGGATAGTAGAATATCATGTCTAACGGTGACAAATACTGCACTAAGATCTAATAAAATTAATATTCTGATTTGCCAAGCGGGTGGCACGGTGGCACAGTGGTAGCACTGCTGCCTCGCAGTTAGGGGAACGTGGGTTTGCATGTTCTCCCCGTGTCTGCGTGGGTTTTCTCTGGGTACTCCGGATTCCTCCCACAGTTCAAAGACATGCAGGTTAGGTGCATTGGCGATTCTAAATTGTCCCTGGTGTGTATGTGTGTGTGTGCGCCCTGTGGTGGGCTGGCACCCTGCCCAGGGTTTGTTTCCTGCCTTGCGCCCTGTGTTGGCTAGGATTGGCTCCAGCAGGCCCCCATGACCCTGTAGTTAGGATATAGTGGGTTAGGTAATGGATTGATGGATGGATGAATGGATGGATGGATGGATGGATGGATGGATGGATTTGTCAAGCAAATCATTAGTTACCCGAAGCAGAGCAGTTTCACAGCGGTGCTGCGCTCCAAAACCAGACAAAAAGGGTTCCATAAAATTATTAGAAGTTAAACAATTAGTGACTTGAGAGGCTACAACACGATCAAGACTTTTGACAGAAAAGCTTAGTGAGAAATAGGCTGAAAATTGTTAAGACAGTCAGCATCAAGACCAGACTTTTTTAACAATGGGGCTACAGAAGCAATTTTAAAAGTGGCTGGCACAAAGCCAGTATCAAGGGATGCATTTATTATTGTTGTAACAGTCAGGATTATGGCTTTAAGGTAGGATTTAAGCTTTAATTAGTTAACAAATATAGATGTGAAAATTCAGAAGAAAAGCTGGATGGAGTGGAAAGATGGGGAAAGATATAATGGATGATGAATTTATCTTAGTTGAATTATTTAGATTTTTAATTTTAGTACAGAAAAAGTGGAGAAATTTTTCACAGACTTCAGTATAGGAGGTAATTGGACCAGATGCAGTTTGAAGTAGTTTATTAACTACAGTGAACAAAACCCTCGGGTTATCATAGCCACTTTCTATTATTCTGCTATAATGTGCTGCAGTTAGTGCATCCCTGTAAGCCCTTCGGTGGTCAGAGAAAGCCTGGATATGCTCAGTGAGGCCAGCCTTACGTGACATTCTCTCAAGCATCAGCCAGCTGCTTTCATAGACTGTAACTTTGAATTGTACCATGGAGATGAACACTTAAAAGAAATCTCCTTATGTGTTAAAGAAGCTGTTTTATCTAGTGCTGAATGAAGAGCTGTGTTATAATAGTCAACAAGATTACCTAGTGTTGATGGAATAAGGGAAGACAGAAAAAGATCAGAATTGGATCCAGCAAGGACAGAGGGACAGATATTTTTAAATATCTTAAATATTAACAGCTGAATTGCTCCTTGTGGGGTCTCCAGATCATCTTGGTAATCTATGGTATCTCACTAAATATTCATTCCTGTAAAATTTGCTTATCTTTTTCAGATACTAGCCATGGGGTAATATTTTATAGTATTTCAAACCTATGCTCCTACCCTCACCTTTTTTCATGAGCTATGGGTAGTGACCGAAAGAACGAGATCGTGAATACAAGCGGCTGAAATGAGTTTCCTCCGCAGGGTGTCTGGGCTCTCCCTTAAAGATAGGGTGAGAAGCTCAGTCATCCGGGAAGGGCTCAGAGTAGAGCCGCTGCTCCTCCGCATCGAGAGGAGTCAGATGAGGTGGCTCGGGCATCTGATCAGGATGCCTCCTGGACACCTCCCTGGTGAGGTGTTCCAGGCACGTCCAACCGGGAGGAGGCCCCAGGGAAGACCCAAGACACGCTGGATGGACTATGTCTCTCGGCTGGCCTGGGAACACCTTGGGATTTCCCCGGAAGAGCTAGAAGAAGTGGCTGGGGAGAGGGAAGTCTGGGCATCTCTGCTCAAGCTGCTGCCCCCGCGACCCGACCTCGGATAAGCGGAAGAGGATGGATGGATGGATGGATGGATGGATGGATGGATGGATGGATGGATGGATATTTCAAACCTTGGATATTACACCTCTTCTGGTGCAAAGTCTTTATTCTATCACTAATGTAAAACTGTGAAAGTCTATCTCTAATTTTAGTCCTTCAGGAAAAAAATACTCTTTGATGTCTTCATCACATTTTGCTGTTACTTCATTTTCATCACTCTCCTTGCTCAATTAATTAATAATTTACAGGTAAACAAAATGCTGGGTTGCCCATCACACTTCATCATTTTAAGTGTCCATATCTTATCTGAAGTATAACCTTGTCTCTAGTAAATCTAAAACATGTTGTGTTTTGTGCTATAAAAAGAGAATTCTGTTCCTGTTTGAATGTTTTCTTGACTGATTACTTTGAACACATACAAGAATGTTATTAGAGTTATATTCTTATTTGTAAATGGCTGATGATTACACTACTTTTACTGATTTATGAAAGGTGTCTGAATATTACCGCTTGACAACAAATTCTACCAAATGTTTTGCTTACTGAACAACATTTGGTGATTATGATAGACAGTTTCAAGATGAGCACAAATATACTTTCAGATTGTCTGTATCATGTAGGAATTTGGGGAAACACAAACTTAACTTTATTTGTTAATGATGCTAATCATCACTTTTCCATCGTTGCCGTGTCCTGGTGAAACTTTTCACCGTGTTTGTCATGGATTGCGCCAAGATTAGTAGAGAAGAAGTCTAGATGTGAATGCAAAAAATGAATCTTCAGTGACATCTTGCACTTCATGGTTTTGTATGCTTGTAGAGTGTTGTTAGCTGGCTAGAAGTAAAACCCAAGAAAGGTCTTAATAACATCCCTGAAAGCCTTTGATGCAAATTCATCTCAACCCACTAGCACATTTTTGCTTCTCATTGATGATGTGACTGATTTGTGGAGCAAACAAAAATGCCATCCTTAATCTTGGCATAAGTTATTAAGTTAAGAAACTTATAAGTTATAAACTTATCTATATACATATATAAAATCCACCGTCTGTATGTCTGTCTGTCTGTATGTGTTTCCACTTTTCACGAGAGAACTACTTAACAGATTCACATCAGGTTTCTTTCTATAATTTGCTTGAGTGTTCTGGTTGATTTTGCAACTACTCTCATTGTGCTAAGTATCATAGTTCGCTTGTGGTACTGATTTATTCGCACAAATCCAAGAGAGAGGCTACAGGCCGAGGGGAGGGGGAAGCAGGCGGGGCCCTCCACCCTCACGCACCAGCCTCCATTCAAATCGGTCTACCTCTGGCTACATGTTAGAGTGTACCTTGCCTCGGCTTACCTAAAGAAACCTGTTTGTTCAGCAGACATTATCTTCTAGAGATTGTCAAGGAATAACGTTTGATGTTTTTGAGAGACAGATCAGAGCTACATACTGTATGTTTTAGAGGGTAGTTGCTGATTGGCAGAGATATCACGGCCATGCGCTTTTCTCCTGCTCTCCCGTCAGAGCTGAACACGATCAGATACAGTGCATCGTTTGACGTTGGAGTGTACCTACCTTCCACATGGTCAGAATTACATTTTTTTATTTTTTTTTTATTGTTTTTAAAAGTTTGTCCTGTTTTACTACTATGTGGGTGGAGCCACGGGGGACAGCTAATAACTTATAAGTTAAGAAACATCTCTTTCAAATATCGAAATACTTCAACTTTTTTGCTGACAACTTGAATTAAATTTTTCATCAGTCCAAGAGCTTTATGAAGAGGAGGTAATAACATCTTTGTTGGGTCGACAAGCGGCTTACATGTCACACTTTTTGGTCCTGGAACCAAATACTTATGGAGCACCTAGTTAGTTCATTGACTCTTTAGCAATTTACAAATGAAACAACAGTGCTTGGAATATAACAACAACAATAACAACTATTTACATAGCACATTTTCATACTACAATGTAATTCAAAGTGTTTTACAAAACAACAAAGACAAAGTTACAAGAAAAGTAATACAATTAGGTTTAGGCAATAATATTAAAGAACAGAATAACAACAAAACAAGGTAAGGTCAAATGGCCAGGATGACAGAAAAAACAAAAAAGTTCCAGTTAGGCTGGAGAAAAAAACTAAATCTGCAGGGGTTCCAAAGCCAAAAGACCTCCCAGCCTCCACTGGGCAAGAATGAGAACATAAGAATGTAAGACATTTGACAAACAAGATGAGACTATTCAAACCATCAGACCCAATATCTCATCCAGATACTTCTAAATCTGAGCCACATTCCTAGTAACAGTGCCAATAATTTTAGATCACCACAGATATTCCAGTTGTAGTTGTTGTATATATATTGTGATGGATGGCTGGGGCTCTTTCCCAGCTGGGAGGCCGATATACTTGAAGGACTGGGAGAGCAGATGTGTACAGGACACTACCTCCCCCGGAGTTCTAGATGGCAGCCCCCCCGGGTTGCAGCGGTGCCTCATATTCCAGCAGGGCTCCATAGGAGATAGAGTTTGGCATAACCCTGTTGGGATCTGTGGGGGCAACCAGGGGGAGCTGCAGAGCCCTTTCTTTGGTTTTCCGCTATACCTGGGAGTACTTCCAAAGAATGCAGATGAGCCACCTGAAGTGCTCCCATGTGCAGCATAACAAGAGCCTCCTCTCTTCACACAAAAAGCCAGAGTCAGGAGGAAGAGGATGAAGAGGAGTGGAGGCGAATGAGAAAGAAAGAGAAAAAAAAAAGAAGAAAGAAGGCAAAGACAGTGCGCTATGGGGAGTAAGGGAGAAGTGTTTTCCCACTTAGTAAATGTGTGCTGCGCTTTGAACTTGTGTCCTGGTGTCTGCTTGTGTTGGGTTTGGGTGGCTGGTACACCCCCTGTAGTCTACAATATGTATAGCTCCAATATGAGAGGAAATCACAACAATAGGTGATTGCAAGAAAACATTATGTTATAGGAAAATTTAAAAGTGATTTGTGTGATCAGCAGGCCAGAATCCCTAAGATGCGCCCAAATGTGTTCAGGAAGCACAAAGTTTGTTGTCCAGAGTACTTTGAATATGGCAAAATGAAAAACTGTAACGTTTTACATGATGAAATAAAATTGAATTAAAAAAACGATTTCAGATCATAACAGAACATTTCTTACAAAAGCAATGATAAGAAATGAAATAAAACTCCATATATTATAAACAACATACCTGGAAGGAAATGGAAGAGGTGACTGGCTATACAGCTTGTCCATACATGATTACCATTTTAATAAAAGAAAACCTAGAGACATGATTAAGCTATACAGCAAATTTGCCTTATTGACTGTTTATTTGATTTAGAAAAGCCTCATATACAGTACTTCCGGAAATGTTAACAATTATTAGCAGGTTTCTCTAATTACAAACTTCTAAATAAACCCAAAACAATTAATTAAAGCATGTGATAATGAGATATGACCAATGGTGAAATGGTTGGCACAGTCCTGGGTAGTTTGGCATCTATAACTTGACCAAGTGTGAATATCCCTGTGTTAACCTGAGTTGATTTCCATATTGAACCTGATACTTTTAGGATTAGGATTATACAAGCATAGAAATTCTAAAGAAGGGGAAATTAAAGAAATTCATGTTTTCATGAACAAATTAAATAATATTTATTCTTAAAGACACATAGTGGCATAGTGGGTGTAGCACTGTTGCCTCAGAAGTAAAGTGCCCTGGTTTTGACTCCGACACCTGGATCTTGTTCATGGAGTTTGTACATCCTCCATGTGTCTGCATGAGTGACTTTTCTGGCTTCTCTAGATTTCCTCCTACATCTTTAAAGACATGCACTTTAGATTAACTGGCGATTTCAAATAAAGTTCTGTGCAAATGTGGGTATGTGCATGAGTGTGTCCTGTGATGGACTGGCAGCCTGCCCTGGGCTGTTTCCTGTCTGGCACCTAATCCAGCCAGCTGCAACTCCAGCCCCCCTACAAATCCTGATTTACATGAAGCGAGTTAGCAAATATGATGAGATTATATTTTCTAAGAGTCACTAAAACATAAGAATCACCCAATTTCTTGGTATAACAATTGTAAAAAACAAAATGCATAAATTCAACCTTTCTAAAAAGACTTAAATAATTGGAAAAATATAAATGTGTTTTAATATTATTCATACTAGTTAAATATATACAAGTATTTTATGTAATTGTGATGCAAAAAGAAAGTTTCTGTAATTCATCTGCTTAGTATCTATGCCCTTACTTTATGTTAATAAATTTATTCTGTGAAGAAACTAAAACTGAAGGATAAGAAATCATCCTGCAGACTCTAAAGTAAGTTACTAAAGTAAAGTATTTAAATGCATGGAAAAGTCACCTAATCTTTACACCAAAGTCTGATTTAATGAATGTACAATTTTTCTAGTAGCAGAATTGTCAAGATTTGTTACGCTAAGCACATAAATCAAACACCCTACCAAGTTCCTTACTACAAAAAAATGACATAAATATTTAATTTATTATCTGAAAGCTTTCTTAGAAACCATAAAAATCTCCTTAGTTTTTGTATGTGATATTCCAATTTCTGGTTTAGCTATGTTCAGATTTTGTGCAATGTTTCCAAAGGAATTATTTTCTCTCAGAATCTGAAAGACTTGAGTTTCTCTTACACATTACTCCTTTCGTCCACATTGGTTTGAATTGATTAAATCCAAAGGGAAACATCAAGGGGGGAGCAGAAGTAACTCCGACACAACAGCACATTGACAGTTCTTATGTGATTGCAATCAAGGCAACAAGAAACACCAAAAGAATAAGAAATATCTGGCAGCCAACTGTCCTATCAGGTGAGATAGGAGAAGAGAGTTAAAAAAAAAAATACAATTCTGGAATTTTAGAGCGTGTATCCACTGTAATGCCCAGAAATGTAAGGTCCCGTACTTTTGCTTCATGCTCATATTTTCATATACGATATGTACTGTACATTGTCAGACACAAGAGCCTCAGGAGTTTTTAACGTATTTGTACTGGAAAAATATGGTGAAGGAATTAAGTGTAACACGATTGCTAATATTTGTTCCACCTGTTCACTTAGAATAGAAGAAGAGAAAACCCCAGGAGGACCACTGAGGTCACATTTTGTACGTACAAAGCCATGTGCCATCCAGTGTAGGCAATTGTGCACCACTGGGGCACGTATAGCCGCCCTAACCTGACAAAGACAGGCAGACACAAGTTTTAGCCCAGCTCATGCGTTTTATTTACAGCTCTGCTCCCCACAGCATAGTACACAAGGCGCCACAACACAGTCCTTCCTTCAGCTGCAAATTCCTCCTTCACAAGCTTCGTCTTTCATCCTTCCGACTTTGGCTACTCGAATGGAGTGAGGCAGCTCCTTTTATGATGGCCCTGGAAGTGTTCCAGGTGGCTCATTAATCGGACCTGCAATCACTCCCAGGTGTAGTAAGAGCCCAATGAAGGGCTCTGCAGCTCCCCCTGGTAGCCCCCATGGAACTGAACAGGGCTATACTGAACTCCAACTCCCAGCATACCCTGTGGGATTCCAAGGTGCCACTGCCGCCTAGGAGAGCTGCCCTCTAGCGTCCCAGTGGAAAGTATTGCCTCGCAGATGCTCTCTCCCCTGGTCCTTCCATACAGCTGGTGTCCTGGCCAGGTAATAGCCATGGCCACCTGTTACAATATATATATATACTAGCAAAATACCCGCGCTTCGCAGCGGAGAAGTAGTGTGTTAAAGAGGTTATGTAAACATATATATACATAAACATATATACATATATATATATACATATACACATCCACATATATATACATATATCAACATATATATACACATACATATACACACATACATTATATATATATATATATATATATATATATATATACACACACATGCAGACACATATACATATATATACATATTTGTATATCTACATATATATATACATATATATACATATTTGTATATCTACATATATATATACATATATATACATATTTGTATATCTACATATATATATACATATATATACATATTTGTATATCTACATACATACACATATATCTATCTATATATATATATATATATATATATATATACACATACATATATATACACATACATATACATATATATATATATATATATATATATATATATATATATATATATATATATATATATATATATATATATATATATATATATATAGCTGATTACCCAGTGGATTCACTCACTGAGTGCAAGAGAAAAAAATAAAATGTATGTATAAAATAAGTTTAATTGCCAAATTTATTTTTCCACAAATAAAGAGCACTTACAATAACATAGAAATCAATATAAACAACATTAACATCATTATCATTTGAGAATATGAAGTAATATATAAGAAGCACATTGCATATAAATATAAATTATTAAACATTAAAATGTTCTTCTATAAAACACTACCGTGGCTATTCGTTTGTCTGTCCAGGATTTTAAATCAGCTGTAGCTCGCAAACCGTTTCACCTATTGACTTGAAATTTGGTACACATATACTACGTCACGTCTACTATTCGCTTTCCCACACATATGAACACATATATATATATATATATATATATATATATATATATATATATATATATATATATATATATATATATATATATATATATATATATATATATATATATATATATATACAGTAATCCCTCCTCCATCGCGGGGTTGCGTTCCAGAGCCACCCGCGAAAAAGGAAAATCCGCGAAGTAGAAACCATATGTTTATATGGTTATTTTTAGAATGTCATGCTTGGGTCACAGATTTGCGCAGAAACACAGGAGGTTGTAGAGAGACAGGAACGTTATTCAAACACTGCAAACAAACATTTGTCTCTTTTTCAAAAGTTTAAACTGTGCTCCATGACAAGACAGAGATGACAGTTCTGTCTCACAATTAAAAGAATGCAAACATATCTTCCTTTTCAAAGGAGTGCAAAGCAAGCAGTCAAAAAAAAATCAATAGGGCTTTTTGGCTTTTAAGTATGCGAAGCACCGCCGGTACAAAGCTGTTGAAGGCGGCAGCTCACACCCCCTCTGTCAGGAGCAGAGAGAGAGAGAGATAGAGAGAGAGATAAAAAATCAATACGTGCCCTTTGAGCTTTTAAGTATGCGAAGCTCCGTGCAGCATGTCCTTCAGGAAGCAGCTGCACACAGCCCCCCTGCTCACACCCTCCTACGTCAGCGCAAGAGAGAGAGAGAGAGAGAAAGTAAGTTGGGTAGCTTCTCAGCCATCTGCCAATAGCGTCCCTTGTATGAAATCAACTGGGCAAACCAACTGAGGAAGCATGTACCAGAAATTAAAAGACCCATTGTCTGCAGAAACCCGCGAAGCAGCGAAAAATCCGCGATATATATTTAAATATGCTTACATATAAAATCCGCGATGGAGTGAAGCCGCGAAAGGCGAAGCGCGATATAGCGAGGGATCACTGTATATACACATACATATACACACACATACACATATATACATATACATACATAGTGCGTTGCAACACGGGCTGTGATTGTTACATGGGAGGGAGAGGACAAATCACAGCTTCCCGCTTTCTAATCGGGCTTGTGATTGCTGCTTTGACGGATGCCCAGATCCCACAGTATTTCCCCTTAGGAGAGGCATTAGGCAAGTGTAATTGAATAGCGGTGCTGCAAGTTATTACTCTTTTTATCTTTATTTTATTTTATTGTAGAATCAACTCACAGCTGCGCGCACCAGTGCGTGCATGGCGGATGCGTACGGCTGACGTTTTCATTGTCTACCACCTTCGCTAATCATTCTTGAGGCAGATTGAAGACTTAAGTGCCAGCTTAACTGATAAATTAAAGAAAACATACTAAGTTTTAAAAAAAATCAGTTTTAACGGGAAAAGATGCCGACGAAAGAAGAGAAGCAGCGGGACGCTAGGGTGAAGAGCTGCTCATTAAGCAGCAAGCACATCAACCTCTGAGCAAACGAATGGTAAACGTACAGAGAAAGAGGATAAATACTATGAATGGTCATGTCAAGTGTATTCACTCCACGTTATCGTGCAGTGCGCTGTTACTGGTATTTTGATAAAAGAATCTGAATAACATATAAGAAGCGTATAAATTATTAAACAGTAAAACATTAACATTTAAGAAGTAAAGATATATTGAGTACTACTGTAGTGCTTTCGGGTATAGTACATTTTTTGTTTGCCCATTACATGCATAAATGTATACATTTTTTGGTGTACCTACCCAAGAACACGCGACATGACCCGGCAGTTAAAAATTTATCGCTCCAGCAATTTTAACTCTGTTACAAAGTCATCTAATATGGTATTGCAAACGGCAGCGGGAGCGTTTCTATAAACTCAATTTAAACTTACTGTTTACACCGTGCTTTGAAGATGCATAGTATGCGACACGTGTTTCGCCGTAATTGTGGGCTCATCAGGAGTACACAGTCACTGCACTCCCTTACGGGAATCGATCCTCGGACGTAGAGGCGAAGCCCCTAACGTTGTGCCACGGCGTGAGGTTCGTTCATTTGACAGCATGTAGATCAGGGTAATTACATTGCAGGCATTTGTAGTCTGATTCACAATCTGATTGTATGGGTGGTTACCTACCAGGTAATGCTTGTGGTTGGTGAGCAAGTCGGCTAACTTCTGCCACGGTGCCCTCTTTCAGTTGCGAGAAGCAGATCATACAATGGTTGAAATAGTTTAATATATATAGCAAAATCACCGCGCTTCACAGGGGCGAATATGGTATTGCAAACGGCAGCGTTTCTATAAACTTAATTTAAAGTTACGGTTTATACCGTGCCTTGTTTCATATTCTTTTCCTACCTTATCAATTGTGTAATGTGTTTTTTGAACAGGTTTGATTCATGGAAGTGATCACTCCTGCTGCGTTCAGTCACTTCACGTGAGCCGCTCTCTTGTGTGATGTTGCGATGTCCACGGGTTTATTTAATGTTAGCTAAGACCCGGCAGTTAAAAGTTTCTCGCTACAGCAATTTTAACTCTGTTACAAAGTGATGCAAACTCTCGTTTATACCTCGTGTCTTCTCATTAAACTTGTATCTCGCGAATATGGCATTGCAAACGGAAGCGGGAGCGTTTCTATAAAGTTAATTTAAGGTTACGGTTTACACCGTGCTTTTTTATACCTCGTGTCTTCTCATTAAACTTGTATCTCGCGAATATGGTATTGCAAACGGCAGCGGGAGCGTTTCTATAAAGTTAATTTAGACTTACGGTTTACACCGTGCTTTTTTATACCTCGTGTCTTATGAAGATGCTTGTATGCGTCACTCACTCGCTTCTTATTGTTTCGCTGCCTTGTCAATTGTGTAATGAATGTTTTCTTCAGCGCTCTTTGGAGCTCCTCCTTCTTTTCTACGTACTGAGTTCACAGTCAGTTCACGTGATTATGTGGGAGGCGTGATGACGCGACACGCAACTCAGTCTCCTACGGCCATCTTGCTGCCTTCCATTACAGTATATGGACAAAAAAGAAGTTCCAGTTATGACCATTACGCGTATAATTTTGAAATGAAACCTGCCTAACTTTTGTAAGTAAGCTGTAAGGAATGAGCCTGCCAAATTTCAGCCTTCCACCTACACGGGAAGTTGGACAATTAGTGATGAGTGAGTCAGTCAGTCAGTGAGTGAGTGAGTCAGTCAGTCAGTGAGGGCTTTGCCTTTTATTATTATAGATAATAAGAAGTTCTGGTACCCTTCCAAGCAAGAACCAACTGTGGTCACAATTTTCAAATTGGACATGTTTTAGAATTGCCAATTAAACATACTGTACACAATGTACGTCATCTCACAGAGGGAAGTTTACCTCAAGTTTATTTAGCGATGTAGAGAGTGCAATGAAATTCATTAAACAGAGATTATAAAGTAGACAAATTAACATCTTAAAAACAAAATTTGAAGTCACCTGCTCACCCAAAATGGACGTTTTTGTAATGTCAGTGGAAAATT
The DNA here is from genome assembly GCF_900747795.2 of Erpetoichthys calabaricus. Taxonomy (NCBI): domain Eukaryota; kingdom Metazoa; phylum Chordata; class Cladistia; order Polypteriformes; family Polypteridae; genus Erpetoichthys; species Erpetoichthys calabaricus. Next base: position 39,013,508 of record NC_041399.2, read on the forward strand.
TAGTTCCCTGAGAAAATCTCAGTGACAGGGAGAAAATGTGAACGTCTCTCAGTTAGTAACCAGGCTTACTTTCAATCCATGGAGTTGAGAAGCAGATTGCAATCCATTGTGCCACCCAGATTAACCTAATTTAATTATACTCAGCATTTATACAAAGTGTTCACTTCTTCATGTTCAAATGTCACACTTAGAGTTTCAGAAATCAAAGTAAACATTAATAATTGGAAGGCAGTGCTCAGTAAATTAAAATCATAACATCTGGAGCCATATTTGTTCAACTACATTAGTAAATCAAATATTAAAGGAATACTTCACCTAAAAATGATATTTTTTAATATTTTACTTATACCATGTAATTTGTAGTGATGGCCAAGAAAAAAAAATTAATCTCATGTTTTAAATGAAGAAAGGAGATAACAATGTTTCTAAAGGAATAGAAGCCTATGGCAACCAATGCTGGACAACAGCAAATAAATCAAAAACGTCCAATAAAACTCTTATGTTACTTGTATCGTATAATCCTCATGTTAAGTCATTCAGTCGCATGCTCATAATGCATGCATTTTTTGCTAAAATACTGTTAAATAAGTATCTGTAAATACTCCGCAATCAGGAAGCCCATTAACATAAAATCACAGTTTTGAATTGAAGACGTTCTGCAAAGTGAAGCATAATAATAATAATAATAATAATAATAATAATAATAAATTGTATTTATATAGCGCCATTCCCATGCTCAAGGCGCTTCACAGAGTCTTAGAAAAAAAAAAAACAGCAGGGTATATGTAACATTTGATACAAATGTTTTCCTGAATAGAACAATGAAACAGATAACAAAGCATTAAATAGAATAAAGGACAATAAAAATAAAAATAAAATACTAAATTCAATACTAAAAGAAAAACCTAACAAATAACCTAATTTGTGATATAACAGACACATAAATTATCCTGAACACCTGGACAGAGAGGTAAACTGAAAGAAAGGGCAGAATGTTAAGTTAAGTTAAAAGCCTTCCTAAATAGATGAGTTTTAAGTTGTTTTTAAAAGAATGAATGGAGTCAGCTGATCTAATTAATTTCGGGATGTCATTCCAAAGTCTGGGTGCTATGGAGCTGAAGGCCCTGCCACCCAAAGAGTGCAGGTTAGTGTGAGGCACAACAAGATTACCAGAATCAGAGGACCTTAGTAGGCGGACAGGCACATAGTGATTTAGAAGGTCACTGATGTAGTCCGGTGCAAGGCCATTTAAAGCTTTGTAGGTTATTAATAGAATTTTATATTCAATCCTGTAAGACACAGGGAGCCAGTGAAGGTGAAGCAGGATGGGTGTGATGTGATTGCTGTTGCTGGTTCATGTAACGACTCTTGCAGCAGAGTTTTGAATCAACTGGAGCTGTGATACAAGATTAGAAGGGGCACCTGTCAGCAGCGAGTTACATTAATTGATATGGGATGTGATAAAAGCATGGACAAGTTTCTCAGCATTGGAAAAGGAGAGGAATGAGCGAACACCAGATATGTTATGGAGGTGAACCCAGTCCATAGCTATGAATAATATGGCCAAGGGGAAGCATATAAATACAGAAGACAAGAGGAAAGATGAAGGTTACCGAATATTGCTGATTAATACAAATGAACACTAAAATGAAATGTTTATTTTATTCTTAATATGTGACATTCATCTTTATTCAATGTAATGTCTTCTGGAAGGAGGTTGGGACTGAGATGGACTCCACGTGAGCAGAGGGAGACTTTAAATATGCACAGCCAGAGTGGAGTCTCACAGCAGGAGTATAGCGAGAAGGAACAGAGAAATAGATATTGTGTAACCAACAATTCTCTTAACTCCTTTGACATTTTCCGACCATGATACAGGTTCAGAATTCTGTGCAATTACAGTTAACCATGAGACTCGGAGTGATATGTAATGATCGGCTTTACATTTTGAAGACAGAATAACAATATTCTGGATGGAATAATATTATGCTACAAAAAGTTTTGAATGTTTTTATTCAAATTATCAGTGTTTTGCCACACCGACTTAACTCAGCGGTATTCATAAGTGGAGTGGAGCCTCCAACTTAAACCACAATGACAAGAGAAAAAACAATTTTAGAACAAATTGAAACTGGACCATAGTGCAATAGTAATGTTTTTGTGACATGGTCATTATCCATCGACAGAGAAAGTGAAACTGATGCATGATACGGCACTGCCTGACAGAACTGTCATGATATGTCCAGTGAATTCAGATGCATGGAGCTTCAGCTAAGTGACAAAAAGCAAAACAACTATGACTGAGTGCAAGGACAAGCAAGTCATCAGCCCCCTAAACACTGCTTACAGTGCAGCAACTGTTAATGTTCGTATCAAGAGAAATATACAAATCAGTTAGGCTTGCACTGTGGTAGCCTGCAATAGCACAAAGAGTGCATTGGTTGTGTGGATCAGACACTGACATTTTACTCTTTCATGTGCAAGCAACAGAAAAAATATTTTAAAAAAATGCGTAAGGATACACGCTTCTACTGTCCCGATTGTAACATGGAGCTGTGCGCTGATGACTGTCTCAAAACGTCACACAAAGGACATGTACTAAATGTGCATTGGTACAGCCGTGGACACTAGATATACCTTTTCTACTGTATTTACTTTGACGTTTTGGTATTTACGTGTTTCTCTTAGATGTAAAAAAATTTTTTCTTGTTGAAAAAAATTCTGCATTTTTGGCTTGTCTTTCCTGGAATAAACATAACAATAAGGAAGCTATGCGCTACATTTTCCCAGCTATTTATTTATTTGTGTTCCTTTGTGTATTACCTGACCTCTAGTCAATAATCATAACATATATACTACCACTTTTTGCACAATCAAAAAAAAAAATTAAGGTTTATTTAAAAACTACATGAGGAGATTGAGACATAATATTTCAATTTGGAATTAACTGTTTTTAAGAATGTCAGTTGCACAAGGGCTGCTATAGTGTCCAGAAGATCAACCAGGCAGCTCCCGCCATTGAAAACCATTGAATTAGACCACGTTATATAAAATTCACTCCATTTTGAATGTTTACTGTCTGTGATACAGTGGATTTAGAAACAAAGTCACACACCTTCACTTTCTGCAAACTTTGCTATGTTGTAGATTTACTTTTACAAGGATAAAGTTTCCATTTTCGCCTAACGGTCCACACTCAATAACCCATAATGACAAAATGTAAAAATATTTTCAGAAAGGACTGAAAATATATTAAAATGAAAAACTGTATTCTGTACTGATATGCCACTGTTATAACAAATGCTTTTAATTATTCTAGTACAAATTCTAGGACCCTACCCTTTTCAAAGGGCATTTCAAGCTCAGCTCCTAGCAAAATGTCAGGGCCTTCTCATGTTCTTAATTACTAAATAATTATCTTGATTTAAATTACAGCTGATTTTATTTAAATAATTGATGTTATCAAATTCAATTTTAAAGAACTGCATATTTTAATGAGATGACGTCTGTGATTATACGTATTGGAATGAATGAAAAGCTTTCAATAAACATAGTACCTCCAATTGAAAAGCACTTTGCACAGAAAAGTGCAGTCATGGTATTAAAACATCAGCTGAAACAAGTAAACAAGCAAAAAGTTAACATTTAAGCAGGGAAGTAGAGGATGGTGGTGAAATTATTGTAATTGGAGAGGAGGATAATCAACCAATTGTATGCTTATCGTATCATTTCAATACCTCCACACATCCTTGTGTCGTAATGTCATTAACGCAAATGAAATTCAAATTTAAATAAATGTGGATAGAATGTGTGAGTTGAAATAAAATGTGGGTTGCATAATGGAACCATGGTTTGAAGTGTTGCTGCTAAATTGGTAAGGTCCTCCTTATATTTGTAACTGCTTTTCCTTGAGTGTTCTTTAAATACTACTCAAAAAATGTGCAAAAAAGGATTAGAAGGGAGACAAATTGAAACAATAAATATGACAACTAATTCTGTTTTTGGTAAGAAACTAATTGCTAAAATAACATCCTCAAGTTGGTGATTTTTTTACCAAGATTACGTTTGCAATAATTACTCAGTTCTTATTCTTGAGAGTAGTGTTCTTCTGCCGTATACTCCTCTGTTTTTTGCATTGCTAGTAAAATATAATTGAAAAATGCAAAAATATTGGAAAAAAATTTTTTTTTAACTTATACCTAAAATCATCCATGCCTCCAATTAAACATCAAATCTGATTAAAACACCAAAACACACACACGCAATAATATCAAGTCATTAGCTAAACATTCAAAAGGGAATCCTTTGTCATTCATACAGTGGTAAGACCAACAGTGGCTGCTAAACAAAATTCTTTCTTTCGTATGCAAGCTGGCATTATATGATGACACACTCTTTCATGTTAATAGGTAGAAGAATTTTAAATAATTGTTCATTTTTGACGTGTTTATGGAGAAAGAACCGCTCTACAGCAATCTGGACAAATTTATTCCAGATACTATTTGTCTCTTCTTCTAATATATACAGTACTTTGTATGAAGTGGCAAATGCATACAGCTTATAAATTGAAAACAATTAAATCACAGTAGTGCACAGGTTAGAAATGCTGCTCCAGTGATCCAGTGTTCTGGACTTGAAATCCTTGCCTCGTCATTGCCTATGGCTGATGTAGTCCGGTGCAAGGCCATTTAAAGCTTTGTAGGTTATTCATAGAATTTTATATTCAATCCTGTAAGGCACAGGGAGCCAGTGAAGGTGGAGCAAGATGGGTGTGATGTGATCGCTGTTGCTGGTTTGTGTAAGGACTCTTGCAGCAGAGTTTTGAATCAATTGGAGCTGTGATACAAGATTAGAAGGGGCACCTGCCAGCAGCGAGTTACAGTAATCAATGTGGGATGTGATAAAAGCATGGACAAGTTTCTCAGCATTAGAAAAGGAGAGGAATGAGTGAACACGGGATATGTTACGGAGGTGAAAGTAAGAAAGTTTGTTAATGTGGTTTATGTGGGCAGAATAAGAAAGGGAGGAATCAGAAATGACAAGATTCCTTGCATCAGAAGAAGGTCTGATGAGATCACTGTCAAGAGTGACCGAGAAGGAGCTCATTTTCTTAAGTAGCTTTTTAGTGCCAATTTGCAGGAGTTCAGTTTTGTTGCAATTTAATTTTAAAGAGTTCTGCTCCATCCAGGTTTTAATTTCAAAGAGGCAGGTTGTGAGCTGAGAAAACTTTGAAGTTGCACTTTTGACATTGAAATAGAGTTGAGTGTCCTCTGCATAAAAAATTATAACCCAGTCCATAGCTACGAATAATATGGCCAAGGAGAAGCATCTAAATACAGAAGAGAAGAGGACAGTGCCCTGAGGAACTCCTTGTGTGACTGGTGCTGAGCTGGATCTGCTGTTGCCAAGACTAACAAACTCTTGCTTATCAGTCAGATAGGACTTGAACCACTGGAGGGCAGTGCCAGAGATACCCAGCATGTTCTCCATTCTGGACAGTAGAATGTCATGTCTGACAGTGTCAAATGCTGCACTGAGGTCTAACAGAATTAATATGCTGGTTTGTCCAGAGTCTGCTGCCATAAGCAAATCATTGGTTGCCCGAAGAAGTGCAGTTTCACAGCTGTGCTGTGCCCTGAAACCAGACTGATAGGGCTCCATCAAATTATTAGAGGTTAAGTAATTGGTGAACTGGGAGGCTACAACACGCTCAAGAACTTTTGACAGAAAAGGTAAGTGGGAGATAGGCCGAAAATTGTTAAGATCGTCACCATCAAGACCAGACTTTTTTAACATGGGGGTTACAGAAGCGATTTTAAAAGTGGCTGGCACAAACCCAGTGTCAAGGGATGTATTAATTATTGTCGTAACAGTCGGGATTATGGCAAGAAGGCAGGATTTAAGAAGTGTGGTGGGGATGGGGTCCAGTACACAAGTAGTTAGCCTCATCTTACAAAGCAGGTCATTAACAAATGCCGATGTGACTGGTGAAAATTTAGAAAAGGAGCTGGATGGAGTGGGAAGACAGGGAAGGATATAAATGGATGATGGATTTATGTTAGTTGAATTATTTAGATCTTTAATTTTATTGCGGAAAAAGTGGAGGAATTTTTCAGACTTCAGTAGAGGAGGTAATTGGGCCAGATGCAGGTTGAAGTAATTTTATTAACTACAGAGAACAAACCCCTTGGGTTATCATGGCCACTTTCTATTATTCTGACATAATGTGTGTTCTTGGCTGCAGTTAGTGCCTCCCTGTAAGCCCTTTGATGGTCAAAGAAAGCCTGGATGTGAACAGTGAGCCCAGTCTTACGTGACATTCTCTCAAGGCGTCGGCCAGTTGCTTTCTTAGATCGTAGCTCTGAATTATACCATGGAGCTGAACGCTTAAAGGAAACCTCCTTATGTTTTAAAGGAGCTGTTTTATTGAGTGCTGAATGAAGGGCTGAGTTATAGTGGTCAACAAGACTATCTAGTGTTGATGGAATAGGTGAAGACAGAAAAAGGTCAGAAATGGATCCAGCAAGGACAGAGGGACAGAAATGTTTAAGGTTTCAGAAAGAAATTTGACGTTTGCAGGTAAGATGAGGGAGAGGTAAAGAGACAGTGAAAAGTACTGCTTTATGGTCAGAGAGTCCCAAATCACTGCTATAAGTGTTGCCGACAGATAATCCAGATGTGCAGATCAGGTCCAGTATATGACCACCAGAGTGGGTGGGAAAATCAACATGCTGCACCAAGTCAAAACAGTCCAGTAAGGATAGGAATTCATTTCTCAGTTTACATGTAGTAATGTCAATATCGATGTTGAAATCGCCAAGAAGAATATCCTGGTTACTGATAACAAAAGTAATGATGTTTGCCTTGGGGTTTAATAATATAATTAAGAATATTATTAGTTTTAATGATGGTGGACTGATACCCTTAATTGATCTACAATTCCCAGGTGATGTAATTAGGCCTCTGCAAGCACCTGGGAGGATATATAAGCCAGGCTTCAGATGGGCCTTTTGTGGAGGCATTGTATTCACTCTCTGTTTATGCACTTATGTACTTTGATTGACTAATCAGTCCAACAGTTTACTCTGACAGTTATGATTTTGGACAGAGCCTTGTACTATAGATCACAATACTGGATGATGGAGTGATTTAGCATTCCTTTTACCTTCTCATTATAGTTAAGAACTTCAGCACAAAAGATTTGGATTTAGTATAACCCACTTTCTTCAAATTTTAAAATTAATAATATGCAAATGACATCCATCCCCACTGCAACATCTAAAAAATCAAAACTGTCCATTTTTCAAGTCATTTGCATACTATTCTGAGTGATCTCTGGTTTGATAAACTAGTCCGTCACATTAATCAGTTCTTCATACACACCTCTTATTTTCCCAGAGGTTTTATGCTCTTGAAGTTTATTCCAAAAATAACATTCCTTTTGTTCTATATACCCTTCATTTTGGGATTATTATTTTTATAGACATTTTCTGCTCAAGGGCATACAGTATATAATTTGTTTTGAGAATTCCGTAGTTATATCCAATAAGGACAACACTTCAGTAAGAAGGGCATCTACTCAAGTGTATCCTCAGTGAGATACAAAGTTATGAATATCCCACATTAATGTTCAAGTAAAGCTTTTCCACTTCACTCTATTACTTTCCTCCTTGAGGGGTTCTAACTTGTATAAATTATGAAGCAATAGTTTTTAGTATTCATTTTCTGAATTCAAAGTAACTGAAATTCATTTTAAACATTTTAAATAGTGTAAGATGACTCACCATTCTGTGTCATTCATTTCAAAATCCTTACCTGTTCAGGCATAACTGAATATACAGCAGCTATTTGGGCAAAAGTGAAAAACTGACTGAATACATAAATTGCATATTATTTGGAGAGTAATCATGCATAGCTTGAATTTATTGAAAAATGCAACATTGTGGCAACTTAAATACTACTAAAATATTAGAATAATGTGTTTCTCTCATACAGTAATTTCTGAATTTATTATTTAAATTCTGAATTTAGTATTTTCATTTTGTTTGTCATGTGTTTGTAACAGCTGATGTGCAAAAAACACATTTCTTACTGTAATTTATGCTGGGTAAATTTTGGTGATGAAGTGAAAAGGAAGTAAATGACTTGCAGAGGTCAAAAGAGTGCTAGAAAATTCTACTCTAGGGGGAGTATTATTACTTAGTCAAAAATTTATGATGTGGAAAATGTTAAAGCGTAAGTTAAAAAGTAGGCCCTGAATACATGATTCAAGTAAAAATACAAATTAGTTACTTTAGAAGAAAAAAGAACCTAAATTAGTAATGTATAAGTTGAATGCACAGTACACTGGATTACTATGGACTTTTTCTTAATCAAAAAGCATATTAATGGCAGATACACACTTCCAATCAGAAATAGTTTACTCTCTCTATCTATCTTTCATATATAATATATTATTTTATATAATTTATTTATGGTATTCATCCATCCATCCATTATCCAACCAGCTGAATCCGAACACAGGGTCGCGGGGGTCTGCTGGAGCCAAACCCAGTTAACACAGGGCGCAAGGCAGGAACCAGTCCCGGGCAGGGTGCCAACCCACCGCAGTATTTATGGTATTATATCTAGAAAACTGTTTCTGATTGGAAGTGTGTATCTGTCATTAATATAATAGCTGTATACCGGGACCACCAAAGAATGTTTGGGACACTAGCCAGGTTGTCTCATTTAATTCCCTGCTTTACTTTTTAAACTGAAGCAAGTGCCTACTGGCAACAAATAACATAACCCCATAGGGCAAAACACAAAAGAAAATAAGGACTCGGGTTTAGCTGTCAGAACAAAAGAGAGGTATCTCGTAGAGTTCTGTCTTGTCAGGAGTCGGTTCCAAAAAAAGACAGTTCAGCGCAGGCAGCCTGGCTTATTATAACAGGAGGACTGGAAGGTGTGGAGCTAATTTCCCTCACTGGGTGGTTTCTCCAAGCTCTGGGGTGAGAAATGGAGATTGCCATATATATATGCTGTCACTAACTGTGCCATTACATTAGAAACTACTATTATTGTACACTTCTAAGAAATGCATAGTAAAAAAGTAATCACTATCATACCTGAAAATCAGTTAACAGTATAGACTGTAGTTTTACAATTCTAAACTCTCATTTGAGACTGTAAAGACGGCAGTGGCAAGACATTTTTTCAAATAAGGCAAAGTACAAACACATGAAATGAAAATGGTATTAAAAGCTTTTTAATCATGTTGAAATTAGGCAAGTACAATCTGCAAATAGAAGCAAATTTAAAAAATTAATTATTATGGCTGTGCACTCCCTCATATATATATATATATATATATATTAAAGCGTTGGAAGAAAAATATATGCAGAGAAGTAATAATTTTTCAAACAAAAATTGCATTTGAATATTGTTGATGTGAAGTTCGTCCAGTGTTCAGGTACTGTATATTTGGGCAACTGTTGCTTGAAATACTGTATGTGCTTCGAAGAATACAAGCACTGTATCAGGGACTGGTTATGTGTGTCATCAATATAAAGTCGCTTATAAGGGAAGGCACATGTTGCTAGCAGCCCCCCATGTTACCAATTCTTTGGAGCTCAGAAGCACCATGGGCGGGTGGTATACCCTCCAGATCACAATTTTTAGTGGGTAGTGTTTTATTGCATTTGGGGAAACAAATGCATTGATCAAAAAGAAAGGTCTAGAACTTTGCAAGTGTCCAAATTCTTATACATAAAATGAATGCTAAATGTGCCAAATGTTCAATGTGCATTAATAAAATTTGTGCACATTTAAGAAATGATGCATGTACTTAACCTCATTTCTGTTCAATGCATCGAATGGGGCCTCACCTGGCACTACTTGGGTTACAATAATCAGAATTTTACTGAACCATCTTTCAGTGACATCATCTATAATTTGTGTCATTTACACTGTATTATTTTTAAACACCCTGCTTGCTTTGAAAATCAAGTTACTTCCTTGTCTTTTGTAAGTTTCAGGAAGTGCTCTTGTATGCATGTAAAATCTCCTTACCAACAACCTGTGGAGTTACAACACGTAATATAGCTGCTTTAATTTATTTCCAAGAGACTGAATAGTTCTACTAGGTTTTGCCATGGATGTACAGTCTACTTTATTAAAGACTGCTGCCGCTATACCAAGAGGTTTCCACTGTAGGTTTAAGAGCGTACACTTGGACCTAGTCCGCACTAATAAGGATAATTTTGAAAATACATGTCTTTCATTAGTGTTTGGCCTCTCTGTCCACACTAAAATGTTGTTTTTGATCACCAAAAGGTGTGTAAATATAAAAATTCTGTGTCCCGGGTAACAATGTGGATGGGGGAAAAGGAACTTTTTGAAAATGTTGACATACAGACACCAACCTTTTGTGTGCAGAGAATTCCCTTTACTGAGGCGATTGTCCCTGTCTATCTTCTTTGCATTAGCCAACCTGTACAGTTTATTGAAACATTTCAATATTTTGTTGTATTTATTTTGTTGGGACTCTTAATGTTTGGCAACCTTAACCTCATTTGTAACATGCAAAGGCATTTTTTTTTCCATATAAAGAATTTTGTTTTCTCCTTTTTTTTTTTTTTTTTGGCATTTCAATTTACTTTGGGTTTGCTCTGTTACCAAAAGGTACACCTCCCTGATAAACTACGCCTGCTGAACAGGCAAGATTTGTTTTTGGTGTTTCAGTATGGATTAAAGTTTCAAAAAGATCTGATAATGCTAGTGTGGATGGGAAAAAAAAATTTTAAATGAAAATCATAATTTCAAATTTCTGTTTTAGTGTAAAGTGTGGGCTTAGCCTCAGTTTTTGGCCAATACATTGGACCATTACACCAGGATTTGAGAAAAAGCCCCCCCCCCCACACACACACCCATTTGCATAGCCGGAGAACACTGCAAATTTAGTAAATGTGTTACTCACTAAAATGTTTTTGCATGCTGTCTTATTTGACTACTATGAACCTTACATTTTGAACATAGCCAATCAATTGATTCTTTTCAGATTAAGCAAACAGAGATAAGGGATGATGTGATTGAAGTATTTAAAAATTATTAAAGGAATTAGTACAGCAGATAGAGGCTACTACTTTAAAATGAGTTCACAGCTGAAAACTTAAGTTGCCAAGAAGTGTGGTGGACCGCAGAACTTTAGGAACCTTCAATACTCGAGTTAATGTTATTTTTGTGCAATTACGTGGATAGGATTGGTGGGCTTTTTTGGGCTGAATGGCCTCTGCTTGTCAAAATTATTGTAATTTTTTAATTGTCCTTTGTAATGATTCACCTTGAAAAAATAATGAAGTGATGTGTATATATATCTATCTTTATATATAATATGCTACCGTCGCTGTCCATTTGTCTGTCCAGGACTTTAAATCACCTGCAGCTCGCAAACCGTTTCACCTGTTGACCTGAAATTTGGTAAATATATACTATGTGACGTCTGCTATCCACTTTCGGGGTGATGATTGACCTCCAAAGTTATTCATCTTTTTATTTTTATATTATTGTAGAATCAATTCTTGGCAGTGGCCAGCAGGGCGGCTGTGTGGCATATGTGTACGGGCACCATTGTCTTTCCTACCACCTTCGCCATCACTTCCCCTACCTCTTCATATCTTAAGTCATTCTTGAGACAGATTGAAGACTTAAGTGCCAGCTTAAGTGAAAAATTAAGGAAAACGTACTAAGTAATTGCAACAAAAACACTGACTTAATCAGTTTTAACACAAAAAAATGCCAATGAAAGAAAAGAAGTGGGCCGCTAGGGTGGAGAAAAGATCTGCTCAGGAAGCAGCAAGCACATCAACCAGGATCCTAGAAACTATTGAAATTGTCAGGAAAAAAAAAAAGAGATGTCAGGTAATTGAAAGGAACTACTCTGGGTATCTCTCTACTAGGAGATTTCATGTTGCCGACGTGCTCGCATCGTTTGTGCATTAGCAGCTAAGTGACTGTCTTTCTTTGGAGGTTTCCTTTTGCCGGCATGCTCACCTTGCTTGTGTATTAGCAGTGGGAGGAAAAGTGAAAAGGATACCGTTTTGTCGATGTGCTCGCCTCGCTTCTGTATTAGCTGCTAAGTGAGTGACATTTTTCTGAGGTTTCGCTTTGCTGACGTGCTGGCCTCGTTTGTTTATCCTCGAAGGTGGAGCCCTTACCCCGAGTCCACCTCTCACTTCCGGGCCGGACAGACACACACGCAGAGATGTTTATATATAAGATATATATACTAGGGGGTTCCGCCCTGTTTGCTTCGCTTGCCAACCCCCTCGGCCTGCGCTGCGCACCAGCCACTTCGCGTCTCTGCCGCTTGCGTTGTGAAGAGAGGGGCTGAACGAACCCCAAGGAGATGCGGTCGCTCCTCAGAAACCCCCTCTTAAACAGTGATACAATGGGAAAAAAAAATATATATATATATTTTTTACCTCCTCTTTGCTCGATCAGTTGCTGGCTTGCTGCTGCTGCCATGACACGTGATCTGCATCTCACACGGTGCTTTGAATATTTAAAAGCCTGTACAGCAGCTGTCCTACTCTTTGTCTTTTATTTCCGGCCCCGGGAGTGGTTAAATCTTTTGGCACAAAGTCTTGTCTCGTGGTATATGAGTTCTTGATATTTTTTAGTTTATAATTTAAAAATGGAAAAGGAATCTGAAAATCTAACAACATCACATTAAAGTTCGATAAATTCTGAAAAGAGTGATACCAAACATATATATATGTAGGTTTTAAAATAAGCCAGATTTAAAGCGTGATAAAAAACGTGACATAAAAATGTCCCATAAAATTGTTGCCCATTTAAGCTTAAGATTTTATATATAGAGAGTAGATGTATATTTACTTTTTTTTTTTTAATCCCTGAGGGGAAATTGTCTTTTCACATGACATGGATTGTTGTTAAACTTTTTAAGTTTAAATAAACATATTTGCATGAAAACTTTAAAAAGAAACTACATTTCCCTACATAATCTATTCAAGTACAGTAGTAAAAGTTAATGTAATTCATTACTTTACACCAGTTATTGACTGAAAGCAGTTGTTAAAGTTTAAATTGGAAGTCCTGCATTTCATTATGATATCTTCGGCCAACGCCTTCAGCCATGGTGACCCACAAGATATTTTTGCATCTGGAGCACAGGCAGGTTAAGAGACTTGTGCAGTGTCCAAAAATCAAAGGTCAGAACTGAACAGGTCACCTTCATGTTGAAAGTCCATTGACTTCACCACTACATCAGAAATGTCTGTAATATACACAAAAATGTAGTCATAATCATCTTGAGGTGCTTATATGACATGACTGAAGATCTTATTTTAAATTAAGTTATTATTTATTGACATTAATATTCACTATCCTTGTAAAAACATAACTGTCATAATGTCCCTTTATATTCCATTAAATTTTATGCATCTCTGTCCTATGCTTAGTTGTTGCTTTCTAGCTTAGTCTTCATGTAATCTTTGCAGTGTTTGAAAAGAATACTCGCACCAAAACCCACTTTCTGTTTTTATATACCAATCTGTAAGCCCACCTTATGACTGCTTCTTCTTATAGTTTTATGAATTTGCCTAAGCAAAAGCAATGTAGAGTAAACTGTAAGATGGCTCTGCTAATGTGAAATGGTGTAGCTGCACCATCCAGGTTCTAACATAACACACTTGTGAAATCTAATCTCTGTAGTATAAACCTCTGATTTTATTTAACACTCCTCTACTAAAGCATCACTTACAATTGCTTTATTTTTAAATATATTGAGGTCTCTAGATTAAGTTTTCTTTAGGTAGTTATGCTCACATTTTCAACTTCTTTAATATTTGTAGCACAACCTTCATCAGCATAGCATGATTTAGATATTTTAAATGAGTTTTTTGTGCAGTACAAGATAGATATGCAGATAGATCTGCAGTAGAAGATCCTTCTGTATACTAAAGGATCTTCTACATCTGCTCAAAAACACACTTTTTGTTGATTCACAGTGACAATGGTCTGTAATACCAATTACTATGTGTATTCCTCCCTTGTAAAGCAATAACCTCTGCATTCTGTATTACAGTGTGTCTTAATTATCACTGAATACAAAAGCAGCTCACTGTTCCCCATTTCTTCGTACATATTGAACTGAACAAATCATTTTTTCACATCTTATATTTCTGCTCCAGTTTTCCAATGATACTGATGTATACATGGCCAAAAATAAAATGCCACTTCTGTCTCATGCTTGTCTAAGTACAGATTTTTTATGTTATAATAAAAGTATTCATTGGTGTTGCCATCTCCACAAGAACATCCATGACACACTCCCAATAACAGGCTTCTGTTGTACGTAGTTTCTATTTTAAAAAAACACCCTAAATATCTGCACTTGCATGCATACAAAAATAAAGGTGTGGAGTCCAGAGCATCTGAGAAAGGAATTGCACACATGTACACAATGCAGAAAATGAATATGGAATGAAAATGAATATATGAATATGAATAAGTTTTTCAAAAAGAGAAATGCAGAATTTATATGTCCTTTAAAACATTGTATTTTCATCTCTTCGGACTTGGGAACACCAAGATGACGGTAAATATACTGTACATGTCATTGTGATAAACTAAAAATTTATATTCTTGACTGTTTTCAACATTTTCTGCATAGACATTTTATATCTTTACTAAAACTGCAATATAAATGCAAAGAATTATTATTATTACTTATTAAACCACAAATAGAGGATCATTTTCATGGGCTAAATGTATTATTTTTATTTGCCCTTTAAAATACTATCCTATATTTTTAAAAGGCTTGGTAGCAATCATTGATTAAGCTATCAGACATATTTCAGAGAGTAGAAAAACCTTCACCACATACACTGGGAAACAAAAAAAAATATACTCTTTAGTCACATTATGCACATTATTGCAAATCTAGTAAATACATTTAAGCAGTACATAATGTGCTAGGAATAATGCAGTAAATAAGAAAACACGCATTACACCAAATACCAGCTTTAGTTCAATGGACTCTTGAAATCAATTTTTATTTGCTTATTGAAAAAGGTGAATCACTCTTAATTATCTATATATATATATTTGCAATGAATTAATTAAATGCGTAAGATGGAAGAGGTATTCATGATAAACATCTTTTCTAAAGAAAATGTGATGTTCAACTGTAAGTGCTGTTGCTGGGATACTGCGAGGTTTAAGGCAAATCACTTTCTTAAGCTTAATGACTTTTAATGGAGTAGTGTGTGTGTTTATATATATATATATATATATATATATATATATATATATAATATAAAACACTGCAGGAAGAATTTACTTGTAATTTCCATCCATCCATTTTCCAACCCGCTATATCCTAACTACAGGGTCACAGGGATCTGCTGGAGCCAATCCCAGCCAACACAGGGCGCAAGGCAGGAAACAAACCCCAGGCAGGGTGCCAGCCCACTGTAGGGCATGCTTGTAATTTATAAAGCATATTTCTAAACAAGTTTGTCATTATTTCTGGAAAAAATATGCATTTTTTGTAAATCACTGTAATCAAGATTTGTTGCTTGAGTCAGAATAGTGATTACTGACTCACGTACAGCAGAGCAAATCAATGAATGAAAAGGCATTTGAGGGTCAGGAGCAATTTTGGAAAATACTGTTCAGTGTTGTCGTCTTTTTCTTGATCTACGATGATGCATGGAAGTGGAAATACAATTATAGTGGCTGACTGACCAGGCAGTGACTGCAAATTCAGAAAATAGTCTGTATATGCTGACCCATAATTTCAATAACATTACTAGTGAATTTCACAAAAAAAAAATAACTTCACAAATGATAGATGCACGTACATATAAATCATAATTAAGTGAAAACCAGAAGCAGTTACAATGTACTTTGGACTTCTAGCTACAAAAGATGGAACATAAAAGGAAGAGATTTAATCAGCCCTTTGAGTTTTGATGGAAGTATGTTGTGGTAGGATATTTATTTTAAAAAAGCTAGTATTATGTAGCATTGGCCAGTAAAGGATGATGTTCTGTGTGACAAAGAGACACGCCTGCAATAAATTTCCAAACTCTGATTCACACAAATATTTCAATTTTTGTAACACACTAGAAAGAATAAATACACAGTAAACTATAATGTAAACTGAAAATAATTCTCCTGCTTCCCCTGAACGTTCTTCCTGGATGGGTTTTGAACCCTACTTATCAGTTGTGGTGACTTACCCACTTCCTTTTAATGCAATAATAACTTAATTCTTCATTTTCTATGTCTGTCTCTATCTCTCATGTTCTCTAACCTGGCCTCTGCTTCTCCCACAAGTGAACTCTTGCCCCAACTCCTCTCACTACTCTTGAAATGAAAGGCCACCGGCCAGACATGGCTTTAAATCTGGGGTTATTCCATGAGGCACACTTATTGATTTGATGCTTAGTTGAATAAGTCTCATTAGCCTTTATTTTGCAAAAGAGACTTAATAGGTTCCATGAACAGAAAGTGTTTCTTGTTAACCCAAGACAGGCAATCTGTGGTTTTGTGTGCTTACATGGTAAGCAACTATGACAATCATCTGCCAGTACAGTCATAGTTCAAAAAGCAGAGAGTTAAGTGCAATATCTGCAGATTGAATGCCCGTGACTTTAAGTGTGAAGATAATGGGATGCATGGTGTATTATGGGACAGCTTGGAAAAGTTTAGAGTTTTATTAAATAAAAGAGAAGGAGTAACAGACAGAGGTGGTCTTTTCAGCAGTTGATCAAGAAGTATAATCCCTGATCTATCATAGCACAAAGGAAATGTGATTGTTATAGCTGGCTTTTGCTTAACTACTGTGACAGTAGGGGGCGCTGTCGCACCTCCAAACCCGCAGATAACACGCCCAAACACCAGGTAAAAGTCACAATAATAAATTTATTATAACGATAATGTGCACAAAGCACCTCCACTATACACAATAATAAATCAATAATAAACAATAAACACTAATCAATCCTCCACTCCACCCAGCAGCTCTGTCAAACTCCCACCCAACTCCGGCTCACTCTGCTGGGTTTCCCACAGTCCTTTAAATAGTCCTTGACCCGGAATTGCTTCTGTCTTCAGCCCGGACGTACTTCATTTCTTCCATCCCCGTGACGAGGTAGTACTTCTGGGCTATAATTGAAACACTCGTGCCTCCCTGCAGCGTTCCCTGGCGGACCCCACGGTATCCAGCAGGGCTGTGAAGCTGAACTCCACTGTCCATGATGCCCTGTGGGAATTCGGGGCACCTCCATGTTGCAGGGAGGACTCCATCTAGCAGCCTGGGGGTGTTAGCTGGGATAAACTGACGGCCATCCCTCACACTACATTAATGTTTAAAATTTATCAGTTGCAAAATTAAATGTTAATGGCAGTATTTAATTAAAAAAAGTTTCCTTTATATTGTCCAGTTTGATTATAAATTTACTAGTTAATGAATGACGTTCAAAAACGTAAAACAACTCGGTAGTAATGTGAAGTGCATTTGGTAGCAAGTGAAAATGATATTCAAGAACATATTTCAAAATTAGAATAGAGTATACATTTATATGCAAACATACAGGGAACATTTAGCAACCAAAAAGAAAGCTGCAGCTTTTGCTACTGGTGTGATGCCCCAATGTCACTCCTGCTAAAGTAGTTTGTCCTTATCAGAATGTCTAATTTCACAATACAAATCATGGCCATAGAAGTCGGTATAATTTAAAAGGACTCACCAGTGCATTGATGCTACAGAATGATTTCTATTTTACAGTTCCACTTTATTCACACAAGTGCAGTCCATTGCGCCTATGATATTTTGAAAGTCTGAAGTACAATCACTTCTGTCATTGCAGTTTACATAGATTCACATACCAAAAATGAATTGAAATGGATGATTAAAGCATTAGTCCAGCATTGGCATCTTGGATAAAGGAGCATTGGAATTATTGGATGGAAAGATTCCCTCATCAAATTGTACGGCCTGCGCAGACTCCACTATAGAAAACCCAGGAGAGGATAAGCGGCCAGTTGGCTGAGGTCTCCAGGGCTGCAACTTTATTTTTGACTTTCTATTTTACAATTTTAATCTCCACAGTTGTCAACTGGTCATACTTCATCAATGAATTAATGGAGACACATTGTTAGTCTCCTATTATGTTTACTTACTTTCTACCTTGCTCTCTGTGTGTGTTAACAAATTTGCGTTTATATACAGTATGTACCAGTTCTGTATTTAACAATTTGTATAATCTATACTTGTATTTTTAACTGAGCATTTTTCACAGCACTCTGCTCCTGCACTAAGTAAAGAGAGCTATATAAAAAAATAATCAGTATTTGTTGCAGCAAGTCGGTTGACTTCACAATGTGTGGATTCAACTAACTTCAAATAAATGAAGTTAGTTTTTTCATTTCTACAGTTTACATCTTGCCTGAAGAAGGGGCCTGAGTTGCCTCGAAAGCTTGCATATTGTAATCTTTCTAGTTAGCCAATAAAAGGTGTCATTTTGCTTGGCTTTTCTCTCATTTCTACAATATAGTCATCAAGAAATGTCAAGGGGTCCGTCCTTTAACAGTCCCTCATTCATCAGATTTTTGAGCAATGGACATGCCTTGGATGATTCCAGAGGGTCGTTGAAAGCAAACTGAGTTTTAATGCACTGAATGTAACCACAAACATCTATATGGAGATCATCTTTTAAAGAGTCAGACAATGCTTGCCAATTTTTATAACGAATGTTTCTATTTTACTGGAAGATCCAGAAATGCAATATTTTCTGTTTTTAATATTTTACAAGTTGGGGGGGGGGGGGAAAGAACAAACAATAGCAATATAATTGAAATTGTAAAGAGGGTGAATGCTATTAATGATTGAGGTATGCAAATGAATCCATTTAAAGTGCATCTCATTATTAATATTCAATAAACATACAAATATTGTCATGACTTGAATCAAAAACTACAATGGCCTTTTTTTCTAATCATTATGTGTGCTGGTGGTTGAAAAACTGTGTTGTATGCAAGTTCCCACACCCGTGAGAGTTTAAGGAAAGGAACACATCTTTTTGATCCTAAAATTTCTTCAAATGTGTTTTTTTTGTAATGTAAATAAAACATTACTATGAACATTTCTGTACTATTTTAGTGTTAAATGTTTACTGTTTGAACTTTTAATACTTGATTATTTTAATTCTATAAAAATTCACCTTTTTTTCATTGCTATATATTTACCCATTACTTTTATATTTTCCTTTGTCTGTCACTGACCAACAAGAGAAACAGGGATGAATGGCGTAAGGTCATATACTTGCATTTAAGTTCTCCCATTGATTTTTCGGGTTTCAAAACCCGACTTATATGTGAGTACGGTATTTCCACTCGAGAATTAATAAAGTATGGGGGATGTTCAAAAGGTTTCCACAGTTTTTTTTAACTATGCTATTAAGAATTTCAATAACAAATGACATCACTGTCTACATAGTCACCTTCCATTGCGATGCAATTTTCCCAGCGTCATACCAACTTTTTATTGCCCAATTACTACTCCTCTCGCCTTCACTGTTTCCAACAAAAATATAAAAGTGCGGAAACTTTTAGAATGTCCCTCGTACATCCAAAAAAAAAAATAATTCTGCATTGTATATGATTGTTCAGATTTTAAAGTTTTATGATTTTTGTAATGAACATATAAGATTAGTTTAGTTTAAACAAGAATTTTGGAACATTAGATATGCTTAGAAAAACTGTCAATCTTTCTCCAAGGTTTTGGTTCTCACCAAACCAGAGTTTCATGAACTCCTAATCCACAAGACTCCACTAAGTTTCATCTTTAGCCTGGTATGGAGCAGGCTAAGAGACAATGTGTAGTTGCTTCACTGACTAATCATGACTTGCCCTAATCCTCTTGTGGAATTTGTCTTTGGTGGATCTCCAACAGGCTAAAATAAACCCATCTTCTCAATTTAAATGAGGCTCACTCTGTAAATGTGTTTTGTGGAATACCCCTACTGCTGGAAACTGCCAAAGCTGAGATTACATTCAGGATGAGTGGTGGCTTTTGTAAAGTCTAGAAGACTGTCTGCTAAGGGCACTATGAATAAGGAGCTGCTATTAGAAATACAGTACAGTAGCAAAGACCAGGAGATGAACACAGAGTGATAAGACAAAATTGAGGGCCAAAAAAAAAAACCAAGGATCAAACCACGGATCAAGGTCTAATGAGATAAGCACTGCTCCTAACACTGAAGCCGCCTTGGAAGTGCCTTTCAGCTTCCTATAAACACTAGAAATTCAATGAAAGAGAACCATAATTAAGAGTTTTTCAAATGAAAACAAGGATATGCCAGGATGTGTATGTTGTCATTTTAAATAGGAAGGATGTGATGACATTCTATGCCTCATGTCTTCTGTGTTATGACTGGTAAAAGTCATAGCAACCATAGCTATGGCCATAAAAAGCACAAAATGGTGGTGCTTGGAAAAAATTAAAAAAATTAAATGGCAGTGAGGTGATTTCACAAATTAAATGAATAAAAAATTCTTTATATTCAAAATTATTAAATAACCACAAATCCCATACGAGTTAAACAAGATTGACATAACAGCCATAGAGCTAAACTCCATTAGCAGCTTCTGAGTTACCGTTCATGTGCATAGTACAGAGAGATTTGAGTGTGTAATGCACATAAAATTAATCCCTCTGTGAAATACCAGAGTGACAAGTTTGTTTTTAAAGTTTTAAATTGTCAGTACATCTAGAGCTAATAGAGTGATGTTTCAAGTAAGAGAAAATATGATAAATAAGGTGGAAAAAAGAAAAGGAAATTTTGTGTAAGTTTTGGAAATGCCTGGTTGAACATTCAGTTACCGTCAAATCTTTTTTCTGACTTTGACCCTGGACTGCTCCTTTACTAAGAGCTTTTGTTTTCTTTTTATCTTATAATGACAAGAACAAAAGGAATTATTGCTTTTATGCTCATCTTTTCCCTGGCTTCAGATATTGCCCATTTACTTACTTACAGCTTTGTACATCAGTTGTTCCAATTCGCTTTGTCCATTTGAAATAGTCCCAACTAACACTGAGTGCAAGGCAGGAAACAACAATGGAGTGCCAATACATCACAGGGTTCTTTCATCCATTTGCCAATATTCATTCACAGTTGGCCAAGTTTAAAATCATTTGTCATATCGGCATTAAAATCTGAGAGACGGTAAGAACAGAGTACTCATAGAAGACACACACAGATACATAGATAGTGAGCCCAAGCTCCTGGATTTGTGAAGCAGCAACACTAACCACTGCAACACCATTCCGGATACCAGGAATAAACTATTCAATAAAGATGTCTCAGCTATGTTTAGAAGGGACTGTGCAACTATTTTATATGAGTTGTTTACTAAACTAATGAGATTTGGGTCAGGCTGTGTGTTTCACTTGAACGTCTGTACAATAATTCAGTAGCATTAAAGTTGACTGCTAAATCTGCAATTGTATATAGAATAGTTAATCATTTAAACCAAAACTATGGAAAAAAATACTATATATTTTTTTAAATATTAGGTAGAATCATTCATTAAAAAAAAACATTTTGTCATAAGATTAACCACTGCACTAAATAAAATGGTAAGTGGTTTTCTTATTCTGCTTGATACTTTGAGCCCATGCAGACAGTAAAACCTGCAGATTTGTTCTTCATTATCTATACTAGCATTATAGATTTAGTTTGTTATTAAACCTGTTTTTACCAAGATGACATTGTTTTAATGGACAGCTTTATCTGAAGTTTGCTTCACATAAGTTGGCAAAACTAATCATTACCAATTAATATCTTGATTCTCAGAATGCAGTAAAGTAAATTTTACACGAATACTCAAATAAGAGTAGCATCAATAGCAAAGTGATTGCACTGTTACCTCATGGCATCATCACCCCATTCCTGGTTTTTGTCTGTTAGGAGTTTCCAGATTCTCAGGGCTTTTCTCTGTTTAGTACAGTTTTCCGGTGTTGGATTGATTGATGAAATTTGAACTGCTGCTGTTTGCGAGATTTACGATGGTCTGCCAGTCTGACCAAGTCTGGTTTCCTGCCTTCCATCTGATGGAGATTGAGGTAAATTTCAGTTCGAAATCATCAATTGCATTAAGCAGGTTTGAAAATGTTGTGTTTCTTCAAGTAAAATAAATGTTTTTGAATGATGCAGTTGGCTTGTAACATTAATGAGAATGGAGAGATTTATTTTCAGTTCAAATTTACAGGGCTAAATATAAACAGTAGCATATTATTTTTTAATTCTCGACTAAGGTTTACTAAGACTGTAGCACATTATTTTAAGAGTCTCTGGGTAGCATTACATTGCCTATAAATATGAAGTCTTTACACAGAACAGGTAAGCTATAACTTTTAATTACACATTTATTTATGTACTTGCTGGCCCAGTTCATGATAAAACAATTGGTGTAGCATTTACGTCTACGTGCAGAAGCATCATTTAATTAAAACAAATTCAACAGAGTGTAACTGCAGTCTGCAAAACCTACAAAGTTACCTGTGATGCTCTTATTCAAAAGGCGTCCTCCTCAACATGCCCATTTCAAGCCATTTATTTTGTGCACAAATAAAATGCATTGCAGCGTTCATTCAAACAGGTGCCATATACAACCAGCACTACTGTATATCCTAATAAAGAAAATTCTAAATAGAAAGAAATGATAGCAAGCAAAAAAGGCTGATGAAGGAAGTACTAATTCCATTTGACCCCATTGACTGACATGCTGAGGGAAGGAACTAATGGCACAACCTTGGGTCATGAAATAAGATTGTGTCCTCTTTATAGCTGTTAATGAAAATTTTATTTATATGATTTATTTCTGCTTTAATTTTGCTGCATTAATGAAATCACCAGAATGATTAGTGGGCTTGAATGCGATTAGTACTCCTTTTACATTTTTGTAAATTGTATATATGTTACCGTCAATGTGAGAAATTAGGAATTGGGTAGAATGCCTAGGAAATCTATAGAATGCCGAAAATGGAACAAATTATGAAACAATTAAAATTTCAGACATTTCCTAGGCATTCTATGCAATGCCAAAAATTCAAATAGTATTTGATGTTCTGTAATGCTCAGGTATTCTATACAACAAGTAACCCCGTGATTCGCTAGCGAATCGGAAATCCAAGAATGGCAATCAGTTTCTGTTCCGTCCGATATGTGGATGGATGACATATCATGGAGGGAGGGTGGGTGCGTCGGGGGAAATGTCATTTAATCCAATAAGCATATCTGTACTAAAGCGGTTTCGTTTTGTGGAGACGTGTGTCTGTTGCCTTCGCTGACGCCGACTGCTTGAACAGGTTGTGTTGTTTGGGGGCCACCTACTGACTCTGGGAAGCCGCTGCGTCTGACTGTGGGGCGAGCGCCACTGCGCAATATGCGCCTTGGTGGGAAGCCGCTGTGTGAAGACATATCATGGAAGGTATATGCGGTGGTGTGGGCGGTCGCGTCCGGGCGGCTGTACAACCTGGCGTGCACGCTTTACCCCAGGTGTAGTTCACAGGTCGTAGTCTCGTTTCTGTGTTTTCTTTGGTTTGAGCTGTGACTCTTTTCGCAAGCGCGTTGTCACAGTTGGTTTGAGCCGTGACTCTTTTCGCAAGCGCGTTGTAGGCGCGCGCGTTGTCACAGCATGGACCTGTGGGGATTCCGTCCGTACTGTAATACAACCTTCGAATCCTCTCGTTTCTTTTTTTGCTCTGTGGCGGGCGGTAGTGCGTGTGCGCCTCGATGCGCCCTGCGTCCATATCCGGTTTACAACCTTCGGTTAGTAAGATGGATGCCTAGTGAAAGTATATAGCATATTAAAGTAACACACACATTTCATGCTTTGCCTAAAAATGCCACACATTCTAAAGATTTCCTAAGCATTCTACACAATACCTGCTTTTCACACCATGTCATTAACATCCATCCATCCATTATCCAACCTGCTACAGGGTCACGGGAGCCAATCCCAGCCAACACAGGGTGCAACGCAGGAAACAAACCCTTAGCAGGGCGCCAGCCCACCGCAGGGCACACACACACACACACACACCCACACACCAAGCAACATGCAAACTCCATGCAGGGAGGACCCGGGAAGCGAACCCAGGTCCCCTAACTGTGAGGCAGCAACGCTACTCACTGCGCCACTCACTGTTTTGTTTATTAAGTTGAAGTGTCAATTTGTGTGTAGTGCTAATGTTTGCAATGCACCATCTGTTGGAATGAAAAATGCAATGCATTTTATTACTACAGGCATCACAAAACACATTTCAACAGAAGATGTAAAGCAAACGTTAAAGCTGAATACATACAACTGTCTATGGGACAGAAACCTGCTTATTATAGATAGATAGATAGATGTTGCAAAATATGTTATTTATATATGTTAGCAAAAACTCATCCATCCATCCATTCATCCATCCAATATCCAACCTGCTATATCCTAACTACAGGGTCACAGGGGTCTGCTGGAGCCAATCCCAGCCAACACAGGGCGCAACCCAACCCCGGGCAGGGCGCCAGCCCACCGCAGGGCACATACACTCTCTCACACACACCCACATACCAAACACACATTAAGGACAATTAAGGCTCACCAATGCACCTAACCTGCATGTCTTTGCACTGTGGGAGGAAATCCACACAGACACGGGGAGAACATGCAAACTCCATGCAGGGAGGACACAAAAACTCATATTCCACTTAAATATAAATATTAAGGGGGTGCCTGATATTTGCAGGTTTCATTTATTTACAGGTGGTCTTTGAACCTAACTCTTAATTATCAACACTTTCCTGATTGGAAAGTTTATAATAGTTTATTTCTCCACCCCCAATCTAGCTAACATTTTTTACAATTAATGTAAATTTTCGGAATGTTTTTCTAGCATTTAAAGCTGTCCAGTATTAATACCTTCTTTGATAAAAAGGGCACTGAAATGAGTGCAATTCATTAAGATATCTTTAAAATATTATTTTTAATTTTGTAAAAAAACTAAATCATACAATACTGAAACCTAAAGTCTCCTACTAAGTTCACAGTATTCTATCAATTTATTATGTATTAAGAGGTGTATTTATTATTTTTTTTGTGTGGAAACATAATAAAATTATTTGATTTCCTATACCTTTACCATTTCTACTTTATGTGTTTGGTAGTGTAATCAGTTTAAATGATCAATGTCTGCTAAGTTATCAGACCTGCTCCCTTCTTTATCTACCTGCATTCATTGTTCTTCATCAGTTCACATGTCTCACTTGCTCGTGCCCAATTATTTAGCTGAGAGTTTAATATCACTCCAGTTCATAAGCACATCATTTCTGTTTGTATGTGTACTACAATGATAGATCTGTTATTCATTTCGTTAAAAAAGGCAGTATTACTACTATACATATTATGTACAGTAGTATATTATTGCATATATACTCTATATAATATAGACTGTTAGTAATATTAATATTAATCCAACTATAGCTTTAGAGCATCAGAATGGCAGAGACAGGCATGTATCCAATATGTTTCAATGGTGTGTTGCTTTAGGCCACTGCTAAGACGGGAACTTTGCTTTGCTTAGATTTAAGCATACTTTCTGTTACCACCTTCTTGTACCTAAATTGTGGTGGGGAAAACGGGGCAAGCCAAAGAAGTAATTAAAATAATTACGAGTTACAAATAGAAGTATTTTTTGCCTATTTAGAGTCAATATGCATAATTGAAATAATAATGTCACATTATTTTTGAACCCATTTAATCCAGACCAGGGTTGCGGTGGGGACTGAAGCCTATCCCAGCCAGCATTGGCATAAGGCAGTAACAAGCCCTGGAGAGAATGCCAGTCCAATGCAGGGTGAACACACACACCCAGCTCCATTTTAGCACTGCCAATTCACCTAACAAGCAAACTTTACGCAGGGAGGATCCAGGACATAAACACAGGTCTCCTTAATGAGAGGCAGCAGTGTTACCATTGTACCTCCATGCCACCCATAATAAAATGTGGATGTGATAATAATAAAAAGGTCAGTAAAACACACTAATGAAAAATGGGCTGAGACGTATTAAATACAAATGCAGATTAATGAATACTTAAAATCATAAACAGGAGTGAGTACAGTAAAGTAATGATTGTCAGCACAATTTGTCCATACCTCCAAACAACTGGGAATGTAAACATATTTCATATAATATAATCCTTGACAACCTTTAAGAAGTATCTGGATGAGATATTGGGACAGTTTAGTTATCAGCTAAACAAACAAGCTTGATGGACTGAATAGTCTCCCCTTGTTTATTAACTTTCTTAAGTTCTTATGTACAGAATGGCTTGCCAAGGTGCTTGTTAAATGGAATCTGCATAAGCCAGTAAAACTACCGCACAAAACTGTATTTATTAGAGACTGTGAATGTTTAGGTCAAAAAAGCAGCATTTATTTTATGAAGGGGGAGCTGCCTGCCATGGGTCAAACTGACCAGGGTAAAGTTGAAGTAGAAACTCTACTGTCCTTTAGAAACCTGATGTGATCAATAAATCAGTCTTCTATCAGATTATCAAGTATGCGAGGTGGATGTTTCTTTGTGGATGTTCACCTTTCTTAGAAATGTCACCTCTATTCTGGCAGAACACGTTTTGAATAAAATAGATTTATGAAGAGAAAAATAAGTAAAATTCCATAGTAATTACAAGTGGAGGAAAAAGGTTTTAGGAAATATCCGTGGTTATTTGGAATGCTTTTTAAATATAAAACAATGGAATGTTTAAGTTAAATATGTTAAAGTATAATTTATAAGGACTAAGAATGCCACAAGGTTGATTTTTCTGACGCAGCACTGGGTGCACTTCAGCTGTTTTGTGGAAATCAGATTTATGCAAAATTTCCCTTAGCAAGTGCTTTCAATTTCTGTAGTGTCAAAAGCATTAAATTAACCAGCAGCTTACATTTCATGAAGGTGTTTAGTGAATAAAGATGTTGGGTTTAGAATCGCAAGGCCACAGCTCCTACGTAAATCTACTTAAACTGCATGTTATTTAAAGCTGCTTATACACAAAATAACTCCATGGCTTAGAACAACCAAATATACAGTACTTATGAAAAGTTCTAAGCAAGTCTTTTATAGGCAAAAAAGAGAAGTACAGGACACATGGAAGGAGTGATGGAGTAGATTTCATCATCGGTACTTATGGACACACATGGAGGTAAAGAAAGTGGTATAAGGCAGATATTTCCATTAATAACATCTATTTGTGCAACCATCCAGACACTAGCAGGTGCTCCTTAATGTGTCAATGTCCTACCCTTTGTTACAAGTACTTTATAATATTAATTACTACCTATGCTTACTTTTCAAAGACAGATAATAAAATTAAATTTAAAAATGGCATTCGTCCTGCGCCTCTCCTTGGTACTTTTACCTGTCTCGGCTTCTGTTGTTGTACCTTCTGCGTTCTTCCTATTCCATTCTTTAGTATCCTGGTGTATCCTGACCTTTCTTTCCCACTGCTTCTTCTTGTGGTCAGGTTCTTATAAAGCCTGATTTTCAGACTCTGTGAGCTCTGTGTGCTCGCCTCTTGTTGTCTTTTTGACTACCATCAATGATAGGTGGTTCCGCATTACCCAATTTGAAAACATTATTTTTATTTTTGTGAATAGTTTGTCTTTGAAGGCAACTTGGGTTGCTCCTCGTTAATATTCTGTGATCCAACATTGCTTGGTAAGTTATTGTGTGTGCGTGCGTGTGATATATATGTATGTATGTATGTATGTATGTATGTATGTGTGTGTATATATAATTATATATATATATAATAGTATAATTTTATTATATGGTAGATCTGCATTCATGTGTTCTTAAACCTGCTTAGTCTAACACAAAACCACGAAGGGCTGGGGTTGTCCTGGTACCTAGATGGGGCACCAGTTTATCAAGGGGCCCAGTTACAGTATATATTGGTGTGTGTATCTATTTCCATTGGCACCTTCTTGAAGTTGCTGCAAAGCTTACATATGTCTATTTAAATAACACCTATATTGTTCATGGATGAACTTTTCAAAGGGAATTCATCATTAAAGATTCTTTGGTATATACGACACTTGAATCTTTTCTGTTAAAAATACTAACATTAAGATTAATCAAAATTGAAGGTAAATTGTTTTTAAAGCAATTCATATCACAACATGCTCCTGTGGCTTGTGCACCAACCAAAAGGAGCAAAAACCCCATGATAAGCCCAGGCCCAAAACAATTTAAAAAACAAAGCAAGAACACAAAAGGGCAAAAAGGTTTTCCTATTGTAAACCAAAAGGTAACAAAACCAAGTCTGTGATTCAGATAACGAAAACCACAAATGAGTCCGATGCATAACAATAGATATCATAATTTCACAACTGTAGAAAGTGTGTTATAAGGCACATGTGAAGACAAATTAGAACGGTCAAATGACATAATATAATAAATGTTGGGGTACCGTATTAAATAAGGTTGTCAAAGTGCCAAAAAGTGCACACACTGGTGCAAAAATATGGAGAGCTGCATTCAGAAGAGAGTTTGAGCTCCATAGTCATCAGCCCTGCTTCTCTCAAAGGACTCCCACTTCCAGTGACTTCTTGATCTTTATAGTGCCATCCCGATAATGGCAGGGCTAAATGAGTGGAAGTGGAAATGTCTCTCATCTGGCCAGTGAGTCTCTGCACATGGGAGATATTAATGATGCCACCCTCACTCTTCTCAGGGTGGTATTGCTCACTTTTTCAGAGCCTTGAAGACACATTATACATAAATACAGTATGTTAAAACGTCCAATCCTGGTGGGCACCTGTCTTGTATTAAATGCTGTCAGCAATTAATATTGAAATAAGAGGTCATGCAAAAATAAATGTTGGAATAATAGGTCAGGAATTATTTTAGTGAATATTATGTTATTCACTTATAGTTTTGCAAAACTGATGCTAAACTTCATTTCGCAGGAGATTTCACTATTGTAAAATGTGAAACTCACTAAAGTTTATGGGGGTTTCCAAGGTTTTTTTTTTTTTTTGGTAGAAATTAAGGAATATTGCTTCCTAAAGCCTTGTTCACACATCTGTGTTTACCTGTGACCTGTTCTGCTGCTGCGTAATGCGTTTATTCCATAACAACCCACTGTTTAAAATCAATTCTATTTATACCTGTCGTTCACATCAGGTACAGAGGAGTACAGTATCTTTTTTTAATAAAAGAGTCATGCTGCATATTTTCCACATGAAGACACAAAAATACAGACCCATTGTGTATACTTCTGTTTTATTCTCCACAGAAAATCTCACTAAATGGAAAGTTGTCACTGCTAACCCACCTATCAACTGCCTTATCCTTGTTGAGATTATGAACACTTTTTAAATTATTTTTTTTTCACTACAGATCTTATTTAAATACTTAATGGCAAGCAATGTCCAGGCATTAAGTAAGCATCTTTCTTCATGTTATAAATGGCACAAATTTCACTGACTGCAAATGCAATTTATTTTGCTAATTGCTTTGCAAATTCACTTTTGTGCAAATTGTTTCTGTTGTCACTGGGTTAGAGTCTGCCCCGACAGCATCAAGTGCATAGCATAAATGAACTCCGGACACAGTGCCAGTCCACCACACACAAACACTCTGCACTCACACTAACATGTGGCCAGTTTAGCATCACTTATTAGCCTAAAACTATGTAGTTGGAGGAGGAAAACCCTCGGAGTCCATAAAGAACATGCCAACTTCATGCCAAATTCTGTAGCAACCAGCTACAGAATTTGAACTCCGAGCACTGGTTCTAAGAGGTAGGCAATGCTAGCCACCGTGCCACAACAGATCTTTAATATGTAAAATCATTTACATTTTTTACAGTACTTATACCAGGTTATCGTTTGAAAACGTATCCATATTAGTTTTAAATGTTATTAGAAAAGGCAAATTTGACCATGCACACATCCTTTAAAATTCTATGTTATTTGAAACTTTGAACTTTGGATGATTATTCTGAATTTTAACTCTCAAACGTCATCAAGAACAGAAAATAATGTCCTAATACTTAATTACTGAGGAATCCTCTCAAATTTATTTTCAGTCACTTTGTATAAACTGTAAGATAGAGTAAGAACAAAGGCTGTGTTTTCAAAAGAAGGCTTGAGATAAGGTTTGACTGCAGTCTTAGGTACCCATAATTCTTTGCAAAACTGAAATCAAGATGATGCACTGCCATATGACCTAACTGTAAGACCAAAATACATACAAATATAACCTTTTGGAAGTATTACTCTACAATGAAATGGACTATAAATTGTATTATTTATTATTTTATATTGTAATATGTTATTTCATATTGTATATTTTTATCTAGGTTAATGTGGAACACTTGAAGCAGTAGCTACTGAAAAAGCTAACAGTGGATGGACTGAGTGTAGAATAAGTGGTGTAGTTAAAGTCAAGATTTAGCCTCTCACACCTCAGTAAGAAACATGTTTGTCACCATTGGCTTCCCATCTCCTAAATGTTCAAAGACTGCAGATCTCTGATGAAAACATTATGATAGACATGAACATAATGTTCTTCACTACAAGATACACTTTCTGTATTACAGAAGCCATCGAAGTCTGATCTGTCAATGGTAAAGCCAATCTGTTTTCCTTAGCTTGGATGATCATGTTGTAGTCAGACCTGCCAGCTTTGCAATAGATCAAGCTGCCGTTACTGCTAGTGACAGTCCAGAGCATCATTTGCTGCTAGAAGTCCACATGATAAAGCTGCATTCAGTGATGCTGGCAACCCGCACAGTGAAACTGCAGCTATTAATGCCAACAATCCTGTCTATCAAGAGATAATCAGCCTTTCTGTTGTCTTAGCTCATCAAGCTACAATCACCACTGCTGCCACACCAATGGATCAAGAATCCATCATCTACAGAATTGTAGATGTCCAGGCAACAGAGTTACAATCTTTCCATTTAGTACTTTAGTGACATTGCTGCCCTTGTGTCAAAAAAATCCAATAAACGCTCCTCAAAATGTAACCACCCTATTCTAGCATTTCAGAGGCTCAAGGTGTTAACGTTTTTATAGGCAGACAGCACTGACTGTAGACTGAAAGTAACTGTCTATTATGATATATACTGTAATAATCTGTGAGTAACTCAATATAGACCCAGCAGCATTCAGCTTTTTTGAGCCTTTTGATTACCTTACACAAAGAAAGAGAGAAAAAAAAAACAATACTTCACATCCAACTACTAATAAATCAAAAAGTACATTGTATTATCCAAAACATTCTATTTAAATTTATCATTTAAACAGACACGTTTTCTTCAGAAATTGTCCATCTACAATGCAAGTGAAGACAATTCTCAGCAGCCGGAGCACTGAGTTAAATCGACCCTCAGAAAGCCACGAAGATTATAATACACATGGATTTTAGTATAAAAAGCCTTATTTATGACCCTGGAGGCTGCTGCGTCTTGAACAATCTCCTCATCCCTACTGAGAATAAAAGCTTGTTTACTGTTCTTATTTTTTAAGTTAGCTGATTTTTTTAGCAGAAAATTAAATAGATTTCCAGCTTTAAAAATATGACATTTTTAATTATAAATTTCCAGATAGATATAATCAGAGGCTGGATTTTGGACAAGCACTTCATCAGAAAACTCAAGTGGCTTTTTAAAGATAAAACTCTCTATCTTCAAAATGCTTATCCTTGAATTGCACTTAACAGTTCTATTATGAATCACACAGGAAATGGAGATTTTAAACTGCTATATAATAGCCATGATGTTTACTTGTAAATATTTACTGAATCTGCCCGAAAGTATAAATGAAGAACCTTTTTCCCTTCCACTCTGTTTCTTTGTAATTTTAAAAATGAGACAGTTCTGGCAATGCCAGGAGGCACTGCTCTGCTCCACATTATCAGCTCATCCCATGCACTCCCCATGAAACTTCACTGGGGCAGCCAGGCTTATGTGAGCATGAAGGCTTTATGCCAGCTACAAAGAGAGCTAATGAATCATTTAATGAGACCGCATCGGGACCTCATGCCAGTGTGAGGAGGTGTAAGCTGCTAGTGGAATTTTTTAAATGGCTTATTCTAAAACATGCAATGGGTGGTGAGATTAAACGGTGACATATACAAATGAACAGAGATCATTAATCCTTATTATAATACTGCTACTAAAGTCCTGACAGAAAATCATGATCGTATTTGTGATGCCTGAAATAAAGTTTTAGACCCTGCTATGCATTTCCATCCTCTTCAAGTGTATGCTCTAGCACATGACATTAAAGCATCTTCTTTATAAAACTTTGAGAATCATCAACAAAACACACCTTTGTTACCTGGTCTTGGTTTTTCATGCATGCAAAGGCCATGTCACATTTAGACAACTTTTCCTGCGATTTTCAGTTGTAGCTTTCATTTACGTAACCTTAGAGTCGGAGGCAGCTCCACTGACTATCTGTATCATAGTCTGACATACCCAGTGACTCGCTCAAACGAGTCCATTTTGTCTTGAGTCATAGGAGTGGGTTGTGTGTGCCTGAGAGCTGACAATCAATAAGTGGTCATCCGAATGTACAATACATACACTGTGTGCACAATCATTATGCAAATGGTCTTCCTTAGGATTAATTTAATGGTTGAACAAATGTAAGATTCTCAGTCAATCCAAAATATTATTTGAATCAAAATTGAATGTTTAACAAAGGAAAAGGTGAGCTTTGCCTTTCTCAGGGGATAAATAAAAGTGTGCATATAACTATTGGTGTGTACAATTATTAGACAACTAAATTTACAATTCATTTTTGTTCTTCGCTCACTCGTTTACTCGATTGCAGTAAGTGTAATAAGAAATGTAAAATATAACCATTAACAAATAAGATTTTGCTCTTTTTTTAAAGACATTCAGTGACCAATATGGCTACCTTTTTGCTGTGAGTCTCCCCTCCATTGTGTCTGTCAGTTTCTTGATCTGCTCACAATGACCTTTTACTGAAGCAGTAACCACAGTCTTCCAAATGTGATTCAACGAGGTTTGTCTTCTCTCATAGTAAATCTTAGTATTTGAGAAGGGCCCACAAGTTCTCAGTCTGGTTAGGAAGGTGGCCAGGATATTATTCTGCCATCTTTGAGGTCTTTACTGGGCAAGCAGTGGACTACTTGAATGAATGCCATTTAGAATTATCCTGCAGAAATATTATGGCCTTCTTGAATGCTACTGACATCTTCCTAGGCCATTGCTTGAAGAAAGTATCTTCCAAAAACCAGCAGTAGGTTTGGGAGTGGATTTTCCCGAGAAGGTCTACTAGGTCATCCTTAATGACTGCAGCTCACACCAGTACCTCTCCCATGCCTTGCTGGCTCCTGACTTAAACAGGTGCCCTGTGCCCTTTAGTTGGTCCATAAAAAGTCACTCATTTCATCTGTTCATAAAACCTTTGAAAAATCAGTCTTCAGGTATTTCTTGGCCTAATCTCAGTACCTCAACTTGTGAATCTAATTTAGAGATGGTCCTGTTTCAGCTGTTAGAGTTGATTTCTTTACCTTAGCCATGTCTCTGAGTACTTCTGGGCAGGCTGCAGTTCTGGAATATGGCAACACTTGAGGCTAATAGGTTCCTGGTAGCTTCATGTTTAATTCTTCTCAAGTCTTTTGCAGTTAATGTATACCTTTTCTTCTCCATGGTTTTTTTTTTTTATGACTCTGCTGATTATTACCAAAAAATGCTATCATTTTGTCTAGTGGTTGAACCTCAATAGTTTATCAATTTCCAGAGTGTTGAATCCATCTAAAAGGCATTTTACAATTTTTCACTTTTTAGTGCAAATTAAATCTTTTTGGTCCATTTTAACTGAGGTAATGAGGCGGCCTAATAATTATGCATGCCTTAATATAAGATGTTAATCACTTTATGCAATACCCACCCTCGCTAAACAATTAAATAACACCTGAAATTGATTATATCCAATATGCATTTGGGTATACATGGTTTACTGTTGGAAAATACACATAAAAATGATAAAGTCAGAAAACCAACTTGACAAAGAAAAAGGAACTTGAGTGTTTTTATGTGTCAGACACAAGAGAAGCTTGTCAGGGGCCATTGTGCCAGGATATGCCTGAAACTCAGAATAAGGGTTTATCCCTTAGTAGTTTGTAAAGCAAGGATGGGCACAGTGGAAAGTGAGAGACAACAATCGGGTTCAAAGTGTCCAAAAGTGCATGGTCCAAAGTGCAGTTAGATATTTGATAAATACAAATTCATAAAATCAGTGTGGTAAAAAAAAAAAAAGGAAAATCAAATATCATAAATAGCTAAAAAAATCCATTCCATCTTTTTCAGCAGTATCTCTAAAAATTTTCCCTCTGTATATCCAGTTTCCAGTGTAGCATACCCCAGTACTCAGTTCATAAGTGATGGCCACATCACTTCTTTCAGCAGTTTCTCAATGAAACCTTTAATGATGAATTTTTCTCCCTACTATTCCCAGAGATTTGATGGCCAGTCCATTCCCCAGTGACTACTCACATCTCTGCTGCTCTGTCTAAGCAGCCCTGATGCCCCTCGCTTAAACTTGACCCACCTCCAGCTCCTCCACTACAACCTCTGGAAGGCTGCAAGGAGCCTGCTCTGTCACTTCCATATCAGTATCTGCAGATTATAAGCTGTCTCTCCTGCCTTCTTCATCTCATTGCAGGTTCAAAGTGTCACCCCAACATAGGAAACTGCATACCGCCCATAAAACTGATGTCACCAGACATATCCAAATCTCACTACGACAAGTTCCCTCTACTTTTCTTTCTTTCTCAATGCAATCATCACCAATTAACATCCAGTACAACTAATGAAGAGTGGCATCTCAGATTTCAATTACACGTGACTCATTAGTTGCACCGTGCCCATCCCTGTTTCTGCCTGCACCACCTATATTAGTAGGAACATACTGTATTCTAAAACACACTTTTTGGTTTTAAAATGTCCCCATGACACAAAGTGCCACAAAGCTTGAACCATCAAATACTCTCTTTTATGAGGTCTAACAAAAAAGTTACTGTGCCTGTAACTCTTTCTTTTTTATGTTACAAATTAAGAAAATTAAGTACGATCACCATCAACATAGTTCCCTTTTTCTTTTTCTTTTTTTAATTTTATTGGATTCATTAAAATCAAATAACATTCCATACACAACTCAAGTTTTACAAAAGAAAAAAATAGGTTTGAAACAAATCAACCCCCACCCCTGAGAAAGAGAGCTAGGCCAGCAGAGTAAAACTTTAAGATAGTCAAAATAAGTAAGATTAATAAATGAATAAAGATAAATGGAGTAAAAGAGGGGAGAGAACCTGCTTCCTCAACTTAAATGCTTATTCTAAAATGTTATTGATTAGATCCTGCCAGGTTTTGAAAACATTTTGCACAGATCCTCTAAGTGTAAATGTGATTTTTTCCAGTCTCAAATAGTATATAACATCAGTTACCCACTGACTTAGAAGAGGAGAGTTAGGATTCTTCCAGTTGAGCAAGATAAGTCTACGTGCCAATAGTGTCTTCTTCTTCTTTCGGTTGCTCCCGTTAGGGGTTGCCACAGTGGATCATCTTGTAGTAAAGGCAATTGCAGTTTGTTTGTCCTTCTCCACTTTAAGCCCATCTGGAAGTACACCAAACACAGCTGTTAGTGGATTAGCAGGGATTGAGACACCAAGGCTGTCTGAAAGGCATTTAAAGATTTTTGGTCCAAAATGATGTTAATTTGGTGCAGGCCCGAAACATCTGACCCAATAAGGCCAAAGCTTGAGTGCAGCGTTCACAGGTTGGATCTTGCCCTGGAAACATTTTGGACAATTTTAAATGAGAGAGATGTGCCCAATATATAATTTTAAGTTGAATCATTCTATGCGTTGCGCATATGGACGTCGAGTAAATTCTGTGCATTGCTACTTTCCACTCCTTTTCTGAGATGTTGAGTAAATGATCCTTTTCCCTCTGTACTCTTGGATCTTTGAAAGGGAGGGACTGTAAAATAGCTTTATATACTGTATTACAGAAATGATGTCTGTCCTTGAGACTGAGCAATATTTTTTCCGGCATAGAGGTAGGTGGAAGGTGAGAAAAACTGGGCAGGTTCTGTTTAACAAAGTTTTGAATTTGAAAGTAGTGAAAGAAATGTGTTGCTGGTAAGTTAAATTTAGAGTTTGTTTGTAGGATGCAAAAACATTGTCTATGTACAGATCTCGAAGTGATTTAATCCTGAATGTTTTCCAGGCATTAAAAACTGTGTACGTTTGAGATGGTGGAGAAAGGTGGTTCTCGTGCAGAGGTGCCACAGAAAGAAACTTCTTTCTTAAAATACTTCCTACATTGGTTCCATATTCAGAATCAGATTTTCAGTTCCCTTCTGCGTTGACACATAGCTGCATGCAGTTCTGTCAATGATCAAAGCAATTCTGCAGATAATTTTCTGGAAGGCTGTTGGATCGCTGTCGTTTTTGCTTTCACATCTTCTATCGATTAAAAAAAAAAATGGGTCCTTTTGAGTATCGACTTGTGTCATTGAAAAACAAATGCACAAGATATGTACTTTTCACCGTAAGCCTCTTCAGTAATTGTAAAGATTCTGCTCATGGTTTTCTTTAGTTTCACAAGAAAAAGAAACTTAATGTTAACTCTTACACTCCAACATTTTACAAACAATGGTAAGAAAACTTTGTTATTTTAACACACATCCACTTGTACTAAGAGAAGCGATCGAGTTGAGTTTTTCTCATGGTGACAAGTTAGAATATATTCTATAACCATCACTTTGTTTCACCCCTCCCACTCTTGTTTTTTTGTATCGGACCTTGTACAGTATGTTCCACATTAGAGTGGGGGAAAAAAGAAGAAAAAAAGGGGCAAAAGTGTGGCTGAACTCGCTGTACCTGTTAACCTTTTGTATAGCAGCAGCTCCACCAAGCAATATGTTACTGGATGTCAGAAAAAAAGGGACAAGCTTGATTATGATAAGATGACTTCACAAAATTTGATAGAGCCAGAGATTTTTCTATCATATAAATTGACATAGACTTTCCATGACATCAGCCAGGCAGTAAGTAAGTGTGACATACCCTACAGGTGCAGTACAAGTCGCGTAATAAATGACATTGGTTTAAGATGTCCTGAAAGATTTAGTGAATTTGTACTATTCAATTTATTCTAATGTAGGGCTTTTCACTTTGTACAGGCTCAGAGAATATTTACACATATTTACAACTATATCATGATGAGGCTAAAAGTTCAGCCTTTGCTTTGATAAATGGATAAATAAAATCATGATAGAGTAAATTCCTGTTAATGTAAGAATTAACATAGAGGCAATTGACAAAGAAAGGGAGGAACACAAGCTCCATTTAACAGCATTCCTAGAGAAAATTAACTTCTGAAGCATCATTTACAACAGGCAAAGTCACAGCTTTGCTGATCTAAGCAAAATGATTGTCCAGTACTGCATAAAATGAAGCAAAACTAGATGATGTGGTGGTTCCCATCGCTATGTTTCATTCAATTGACAGACTCACTACTTTATCAAAGCAACAATCGTGCTACTGTAGGATACTTAGAAGAAAAAAGATAAAACAATAGAGAACTGTCAGTAGCAGTTCACAATGATTTTCTAGCTTTTATTTTTGAACTAATATCTAAAACAACTGCAATATGGAACAATCTTCAGTAATCAGCAGCTGTAATGTAGATACAGTAGCATAGATTTAAATGCCAAGACCAAAGGGACATCCCTTACACAGGCAAACCATTCGTTCCACAGATTTTGGGGCCCTGCAGTTAAAGGCCCATGTTCCCAAAGTAGTTTTCTCTTTCCTTTGTGTTCACAAGACCAGTTCTGTTTATTAAGGGGGGACAAAGCCATTTAAAGCTTTGTTGGAAGGAGGGTTTTGAAATAGACTTCAAGTTTATGTTAATACAGAGTATAAAAGGAGACTTACAGCTTGAAATATGCAAATAACTTAATGCTGCCAGGGAACAGATAAAATGTTATCTTACCTCTTGTTTTGAATTGGTTTATTATTATAAGAATATACCAACACCTAATGATTGAGCTAGTCATGTCTTGATTATTATCAGCAAAAAGCACAAGACAATATTCATAAAATACAGCTCAATGTTTATTTTGATTCAAAAGGGAAAAAACTTTCTGCTGGCCATGGAAAAAATAAATTCAACGGTGCTTTTCTTTGTTTATGGATACTGGGAACATTCTGCTGATAAGAAAGGAGATGAGCATACTTCTGGCTTTTTCAGAGTCAGTGCTTTTGGACAATAACTCTTTATGCCCTGACAGATCATACACACATAAAACATAAAACAGTAAAGCATATGGGAAGGCACATATACAGTAGGTGTCTAAAAGAAAACTTCGCTGGAAACACAGAGAATGAGCAGCCATTTTTCAAAAGAGTGTGTCAATGTTAATACTTGAAGGGGAAAAGCTCCGAATGCATGTGCTTGGAAATAACCAGCAGAATATGGATCTCTTGCACTATGCAATTTCTTCAAAGTCATTCCTTAGCAATTTTCTGAATATGTCCTTGTACCTTTGAAAAGTATTTATTTCAAGTAGTGATGTTCTTATCAGTTTTACTTGATCATATTGAGCTAGTAGAAATTATAAATGCATTAAGTGTGCAGAATGATCTCTTTTTAAAATTCTGAGTACATGCCTCTGGAAATTACTCTGTTGGATTCAATCGAGGACAAAAAGAGAGCCTATGCTTGTCTTAACCAAGTACAAATTTACATGTCTGAATGGATCAGATGTGCATTTTAAATATTGCTTACATGTAATATTTATCATTTGCCTCTTAAAACAATACATTTTTTAAGGAATGTTAGGGACCAAAAAATGCCTTCAAACAACAAATATGCACCCAGACTAGGACAGGTCACAGTTCATGCTACTCTGTCCCATTTCCATACATATGCTTGGCGATCACAGTCTACACTCTATTCTGTACCTGCCAGACTTTTGCCCGCTTATCATGATCATCTGTTCATCCTGTGTATTCTCAAGACTTCTGGCTCTTGCCTTGTTAGCTGTTGCTCTGCAAACAGTCTCCCCTGATGTCTTCCTGCTGTGCAGACTCTCCTTGTTCTGCACACTAGTACTTCAGGTCCTCCACTAAAAACATTGGGCTACCAGGTAATCATGGATCCAGTAATGAAAGCAACACAGAGTGACCAGTCCCTGGACAGTGTTCCCTAGAAGTCTAATGGGAACAAATGGGATGCTTCTAGAGAGTTCCATGCCTCTCAGATAGGTGGCTTCACTCCATCTGTAAGTTTTAATTGCCCATTGTTGGGATCTAGCCAAGCAATGAACACTTCTGTCTGTTGGCTACTAAACTACATGTCCTGCTTTGGTAGAGAATCTAAAATCTTGATGTCTCCAGACATCTAAACACTGGACCCTAATTTAGATATTCACAGGTAATTTTTTAAAATACAGGAAAACCAGTTCTTCAGGACACTATGGGGATGAGAATATGCCAAGGACTGGATCTGTCTGATATTCTAGACAGAGAGTGTTGAGTATTACGAAACCAGTTTTGACTGCTTAGAAAATCTTTTGTGATTGAATAATTGTTTTTATTTTGTTCGAAAATTGTAAATTTTGAAAGTTTAATTTCCACATTTACTTGCATCTGAGGTTTTTGGAAGTTTGAGAACTTTTTTTTCATTCTTTCAGTTAAATTTAACTGTATCACACCACCATTTTGGAAGCCAGACAGTGGGTTGCTAGAGAATGTCGCCTGGTTGCTCGGGACTGCCATCCTGATGCACTGTAAATTTATCAGCGAGTAACAGCACAATTCAATCAGTGAATAAGTGCCATTACAAAGGGTATAATACTCATTCTTACATCTCCTCTTGGTCTTCATCTTAGTGTTTTGGCTCTGGTTATTTAATAGAGTTTTGGTGAAAGAATCCTTGCATTTTTTTATGCCAATGACTACAGTTAAGCCCTCTGATATAGTCAGTATTCAGAAAAGTTTACCTTTTGTTTCTGATATTATTTTTTAGTTCGTAAGATAGAATTCTTTTTGTTTTATTTCTGTGAGAAGTCAAGCAAAATGACACCTTTTCATTGGCTAACTAAATAGATTACAATATGCAAGCTTTCAAGGCAGCTCAGGCCCCTTCAGGCAAAATGTAATGTATAATGATTACATCTTGCCTGCAGAAGGGGCCTGAGTTGCCTCGAAAGCTTGCATATTGTAATTTTTTTAGTTAGCCAATAAAAGGTGTCAATTTGCTAGACTTCTCACTACATTCATAATGGCTAACACGGTACAACACCCTAGTACTACAGACATACAAGACAC
The DNA here is from genome assembly GCF_900747795.2 of Erpetoichthys calabaricus. Lineage (NCBI taxonomy): Eukaryota > Metazoa > Chordata > Cladistia > Polypteriformes > Polypteridae > Erpetoichthys > Erpetoichthys calabaricus. Next base: position 39,053,957 of record NC_041399.2, read on the forward strand.
CAAAATGTACAGCTACTATGTTTTATTTCTGAAAGAAATGAGCATCTTTTGGTTAGCTATATTTAATATTAGAAGAGTGACTCTCAAAGACGTAGAGGCAGTCAACCCGGGACAGTGGGGTTTAGGGAAAAAAACAAGAGGTGGGCACCCAAGGTGCAGATCCTTCAGGCTTTTTTTGTATTCTTATAAGTGGCACAACAGACAGGGTGACCCCTTGGCCCACAGATGGCAGGACTAGTACCAAGAAATGTTGTTCCCCACGTTGCACAGTTATGATTGAGGCTAACTGGGAATGGCAGGAGGCTGGTGCAACTGCACCCCCCACCACTAGAATAACAATATGCTGTCTTTAAACAGGAGGGGAGGGACCTTGTTAAATCTTAAAAAAAGAAACACTTCTTGTGTAAGAGCTTCTGAGGGACCAAGCTATTCAAAAGCTAAAATGACTCCAGGAGTGCAAGGACACAAGGGGCATCTAGTGAGAGCTCTAGCTTGGTGACAGTCTTATGTTGGCAGGAGACTTAGGGCTGATTGATGGGTGTGTGTGTGTGTTTGTGTGTTGGTTAGGGATGTGTGTGTGTGTGTATATGAGAGAGAGTTGGGAAGTGCCTTTGGCAATACTTGAGGTAGCTGAATCAACATGGAGTTCAAGCCAGTATAAACTAAGCCAATCAGAATGCCGGAGGGTTTTCCTTGCTCGTGTTTTCCATTGCAATTGTTATTACTGTTGTTTTAAAGGTGAGTTTTTATTACAAAATGAGTACATTCATCTTAGTGTGCCTTGTGTCTCTGCCATTACTGTGGGTGTTGAGAACTCTTCACTTGCTGTATCTTTTACTTAATGCTTATGCTGAACTTTTAAACTTTAATTTGAAAAATAAGAACAGCTGCATTATTGTCATGGAATATTTTTATGTGACTTTTTTTTCATTTCTTTTTCAATTTTTTAAAGTAATATTTTCTTTCCATCTACATGATCCTAAACTCAGCCTCTTCTTTTAAGACTACACAGGTACTGTCTACAAATCCATCTATCCATCCATGCATCCATTTTCAAATGTAATAAATCCTAATTATTTTTCCTAGATAATATAAACCTTTCTTTTGTTGTTTCATCCACATTTTTAAAAAATGCTAAATTATGGAAAGAAGCTACAGATAACACATTTATGGATTTAAAATCTGTGTTGTGTAATACAAGCTTGCAGTGTTCATCGTCATTAGCCTCAAGTGCTATGCACGTTAATGGATATGATTTACATGCAGTAGTTTAGAAAACAATGAACCGTAATGAGTAATGGAGGAAATTTCTCTTGCACAATATCTACAGTAATCTGAAGTCTTGTTTAGTTGCAATTGACTTACTACTACAACTATAAAAAAAGTCCAGTTTTTAATTTATGATGGAATACATATTGGGGGAAAAAAATAGTTTTGCTCTTTCAGAAATTGTGCTTCGTAAAATATATTAGTTAGCCTATGAAGCAAATATTTTACTTGTGGCAGTTATAATTAACTGTTTTTACTGTATTGTACTAGAATCTTGTTCAGACAGAATTTCTGCCATAATAAGCACTTTCTCTGTAACCATGAATATAATAAGTGCTCTTCAGAATGGACTGATGGATTCATCAGCCTGCATATGAGACTATTGGAATCAGGGTCACCCTGTAAGTGGCATAAGGGGGGACCTCAGCTAGGATGAGACAGTAGTCCTTTGCCTAATGTACTGATAACTGTATTCAGTCATTGTGACTCTTTCTTGTGCATATAGATATATGCATAAAAATCCACCACCCTAGCAAGGAACCCACAGGTACAAGGAAAGACCACGCATACTCTCTGAGGACCAGCCAGGTAGCAATAATCACCGTGCTATAAGTAACATGAGGAGATAAAGAAAAATTTTCTCTAAATGCTTCTATGAAAAGTGCTCCATAGAACAATAGGCTGAAGATATATAGTGGTGCACGGTGAAACGGTTTGTACAACTGCTACGTCACCAAGCCAAGAGACACTCGGCATGGTGTTTTTATATGGCATCTACGTATTTCCATCATGATGGTGTGTTTTTTTTTCCTCTGTAAATTCCTTGCATTTGTCAAAAATGTTAAATCAATAGCCTGGTACCAGTGAATTTCCTCTGTGATGAACTGGCACCTCTTCAAGGCTTATTCTATAATGTGTCCAATGATAAAGATCCCTCTGCAACCCTGAATTAGATTCGGATGGGATCGAAGATGGATGGATATTTTTCTGATGGTGTTGTACCTAAGGCACTGCATATTAAAGATTCTAAAATCTCTTCTTTAGATTTGAAATAGATTGTATTTAGTTATCTAGATACATCTACTTTATTAAAAGGATGAGTGTCTGCGTGTCCACCAAATTACTATGTGTCTGTCATTCCAAAAGATGGCACATCACAAACCTTTGTGATGTGCCATCTGTTGGAATGTAATATTTAATGTATTTTATTACTATCTGCATTACAAAATTCAGTCCAATAGATGGTGCACTGCAAACATTAAGGGTAAGGTCTATGTTGATTTACTTAGATTTCAGAACTAGCATTGCTAATTTTACTATAAGTTAATATGGACCTGTCCATAAGCGGTAGCCTAAATATGTAACAATTTCTTAAAATGAATTTCCAAATTATCCTAAAGAAATAATTTAATGTTTTTTTCATTCCATACTCTTTTCAATTCAGTTAATACTGTACTGATCCATCCATCCATCTTCATACAAAATGAGAAGCAGCCCTCTATTTTCAATAGGTTTAATTTTCAGAAAGGGTTTTACCTCAAAACATTAGCTCACTCACTTGCCATTTCCTTATTTGTGACTTGGAAACATTTGGCCTTTTTTAATCTGATTACTGAGGTTCTAGCAGAGCGTAATGTATAGTTTAACAGCTGCTCCTTTATTCCATCTGCATTACATTTTCTTAAATTAGAAAAGCTATCAATGAAACACAAATCCTTGCTGTGAGTCATTAGAAGATGCCACAGCATTATTCATGTTATAATTTAAAATACCACTTGTAACATGCATAATTTTTAATGACAAGATAATTAAAGGTGATCAGCTAAGAATAGTCAACTTGCTTTCAGCAATATATTTTTTTCCCATTTGCTTTTTGTACATTTTCTTTTAATGTCTTTCAAAAGACAGATTCACACTGTTTATTTTTATAAAATAGTTTTCCTTTTATATGATTAACCTATTGTACTTGTTATTGATTAAGCCTGAACACTTCCTTTTAGAATGCAAAATTTCATACCTTAAACTTGCAGTGGTTTTAAAATTTAACAGTACATGTCCACTTTCATAAATCAATAGTAATGTATATTATTGCTTATCGCTGATGGTTTTTTTTTTTATGCCTAAGACTCTTTCCTCCTGTAAGCACTTTCCAGATGAAAGTGAAACTTGTTCCGGATATGCAGCACTTGGCTTTAGTATAAATTTGTTAGCAATAATCTGATTAGTGACAATGTGCCTGCTAATACATACATCAAACTAATATCAGTGGCACAAGAAAGGAATTTTGAACTCTTTCTCCCTGTATGATGGCGTAACTCTTATATATTCCATATTTGTATGCCCTGGGGGCCCTAAAACAATTTCACAGCCTGCTTTTATTTTAATGTAATTCAGTCACCAATTTTTTTTTAACAATTACTTTTAGTAGCAAATTACATATTGGCTCAAAGAAGAATCCTTTCTGTGCCGTTGCCAATCTACATATTTTTCATTATTGCTTGCCATGACAATCCTGCCTCACTGTCTGAGAATAAAGCCTAGGCAGATATTGAAGCAGTGTTTCTGAGGACTGACTTATGGTATTTGTTAATGTGATAGCTTTTCAAATGTTTCTTCTATTTATGTAATAATGGAATGTGTGTGTAAAATGAAACCATTTAATCATGAAGAATACATACTTCATCTACAACTCTTAAACGTATAACCTTGTAATCATGAAGACTACATATCAGATTTATAAATCTAAGGACTTCCATACTTCATAATAATAACTATTCATATAAGGCAAAGTATTACAAAAAGTATTTCACATTTTAGTTAAAGAAATTAAATCAGTTACATGTTAACTTTTTTAAAATATATGCTGAAGAAGTGGACATGAATTGTATAAAAATCTGTAAGCGTCTGAGCATTCTTTGTATTTCACTGCACTGTACATCAAGTGTCATACTCGGTGTTCACTGTTAACTATAACAACCAGGGAGGTAGTGTCCACTATGCTCCAGAATCACTAGGCTAGGGCTTCATCTAGCCACCCCTGGTGGGCTTGCACTCCTGATCTTTCCATAGTCTTCAGAGGACCATGTAGCTGCTGGTAAGTAAGGCAGGATCAAGCACGGGTCAGACATATTCCAAAAGAAATCGCTCAGTCCAAAAAGGTTTGTTTTTGTAAAAAGGTTTAGTGAACATTCAAGCAAACAGTCCAAACAGGAATAGAGATGAGTTGTTGCACACATAGAATAAAAGGCAAAAAGTTCTTGTTAAACTTCAATTGTTTCTATACTTAAGGATGAATTATTTCACTAAGCTTTACTTTACATTCAGTACGTTCTAAACGTATGGCTTTGCACATATAACTGAGCCACGTAAAGGCATGCTTTGAAACCGTGTGCCTTCCATGCCTTACCTGTGGCAAGGCAGATCACTAACTGAGACTAATCTATGGTCAGAGGGACAAGAAATCTATCAATTCAATTCAGGGGATTATAAGAACCTCCCACAGACAATGCACTAATATATAGACAAACATTTAATATAACTTAAATAACTTTCAAATGGCTCTTACAGACCAATAAACCTACTCATTTTTGTTTAAAACTACAGATATTAGTCTCCCATTTACTAGATTTTATTAGATTGTGGATAAGCGAAAGTTTAGATTTTTAATCATGCAGACTAATCACACTGATTTGTTTGTGCTTATTAAGTAGCCCTTCCCTGATTGGATCCTGATCATCACAATATCTCATTTTTTGTGAAAATTCTTGTGTGGACAGATTTTTATTAATTTCAAAAAAATGCTTTTTACATGGAAATGTAGCAGTCATAGCCTGAGGCAGCTTTGTGGCTCTTTGTATGTTTCTTAATTGCTTGTTGCTCCCACAGCTTCTTTTGTGTGCCATGTGCTCTCTAGTGGACTGGAGTGGTTGCCACCTCTGCCTGCATCATTCTTGGCTGTCATCTGTCCTCTTAAATGATGAATAATGACCTTTATCTCCTAGTATCCTGGGAGAAGACTTTGTGTCAGTCCTGTACATACTCTGTCTTCTTGCATATCAATGACACTACATGTACAGTATACCTTCCATGACATCCACAATACTCAAACAAGTTTCTTTGCTTTGTACCAGTCAAGTGGGCAAGGCAATTTACTGTAAACTGCTTCAGCCAACATATATTTTAGTAGGGTCTCCTTCATCTTCTTCTTCTTGTGGCTGCTCCTGTTAGGGGTTGCCACAGCGGATCATCTTCTTCCATATCTTTCTGTCCTCTGCATCTTGTTCTGTTACCTGCATGTCTTCTCTCACCACATCGATAAACCTTCTCTTAGGCCTTCCTCTTTTCCTCTTCCCTGGCAGTTCTATCCTTAGCATCCTTCTCCCAATATACCCAGTATCTCTCCTTTGCACATGTCCTAACCAACGCAATCTCACCTCTCTGACTTTGTCTCCCAACCGTCCAACTTGAACTGACCCTCTAATGTACTCATTTCTATTCCTGTCCATCCTCATCACACCCAATGCAAATCTTGAGCATCTTTAACTCTGCCACCTCCAACACTATCTCCTGCTTTCTGGTAAGTGCCACCGTCTCCAACCCATATAACAGAGCTGGTCTCACTACCGTCCTGTAGACATTCCCTTTCACTCTTCCTGATATCAGACTCTCACAAATCACTCCTGACACTCTTCTCCACCCATTCCACCCTGCCTGCACATGCTTTTTCACCTCTCTTCCACAATCCCATTACTCTATACTGTTGATCCCAAGTATTTAAACTCATCCACCTTCACCAACTCTACTCCTTGCATCCTCCCCATTCCACTGACCTCCCTCTCATTTACACACATGTATTCGGTCTTGTTCCTACTGATCATCATTCCTCTCCTCTCTAGAGCATATCTCCACCTCTCCAGGGTCTCCTCAATCTGCTCCCTACTATCGCTACATATCACAATGTCATCAGCAAACATCATAGTCCACGGGGACTTCTGTCTAATCTCATTTGTCAACCTGTCCATCACCATTGCAAATAAGAAAGGACTCGGAGCCGATCCCTGATGTAATCCCACCTCCACCCCAAATGCATCCGTCACTCCTATTGCAGACCTCACCACAGTCACGCTTCCCTCATACATATCCTGCACAACTCTTACATACTTCTCTGCCACTCCCGACTTCCTCATACAATACCACAACTCCTCTCGAGGCACCCTGTCCTATGCTTTCTCCAGGTCCACAAAGACGCAACTCCCTCTGGCCTTCTCTATACTTTTCCATCAACACCCTCAGAGCAAACATTGCATCTGTGGTACTCTTTCTTGGCATGAAACCATTCTGCTGCTCACTAATCATCACCTAACTTCTTAACCTAGCTTCCACTACTCTTTCCTATAACTTCATGCTGTAGCTCATCAATTTTATCCCCCTGTAGTTACTACAGTCCTGCACATCCCCCTTATTCTTAAATTTCGGCACCAGTAAACTTCTTCTCCACTCCTCAGGCATCCTCTCACTTTCCAAGGCTCCATTAGACAATCTGGTTAAAAACTCCACTGCCATCTCTCCTAAACACCTCCATGCTCCCACAGGTATGTCATCTGGATCATTCTTCTCCTCTTCATAGCTGTCCTTGCTTCCTCCTTGCTAATCCATTGCACTTACTGATTCACTATCTCCACATCATCCAACCTCTTCTCTCTCTCGTTCTCTTCATTCATAAGACTCTCAAAGTACTCTTTCCATCTGCTCAACACACTCTCCATGGCTTGTGAGTACGTTTCCATCTTTATCCTTTATTACCCTAACCTGCTGCAATTCTTTCCCAGCTCGGTCCCTCTGTCTAGCCAATCGGTTCAGGTCCTTTTCTCCCTCTTTAGTGCCCAACCTCTCATACAACTCATCATACGCTTTTTCTTTAGCCTTCGCCACCTCTCTCTTCACCTTGCGCCTTATCTCCTTGTACTCTTGTTTACTTTCTGCATCTCTCTGACTATCCCACTTCATGCATAGCTTAATTAGCAGCTCTGACTAGTTTGTAATACAGCCATGGAAATTCATCTTCGATTTTCGCAGAGACTGAATGTGCATGCTGTACCCTTGAAAGGAATTCATTATTAGTGTTGGGGCCCTGTAGCTTAAAGTTAGATGCTGTGCTGTAGATTTATTTATTCCTGAATTCGTATGGTATATTTCATGTAGTTGCAGTATACGGCTTAGAGTATAAGCTGTTATGAATTGGGCGTACTGTTAAAAAAAAAAAAAATAACTTATTTTAACTAAATTTTATGCTACCTTACTGTAGGCCCTTGGAAATATTAATACATTGGTGTTGCATGTTAATAATTTAATTTCAAGCTCATAGAATGTTATTATCATTTCTTATTTGGCTGATGCCATTATCTAAGGTGATTTACAATATCTGAGGTTCATGGTTACATTTCTTTGTTTTCCAATTGAAGCACAGGAAAGCGAAGTGACATTCTCATGGTCACACAGTAGCAGGATTTGAATCCACAACCTCAGGGTTTGAAGCTATTGGTCCAAAGCTTTACATTTCTAAGTTTGTCATGTCACCATTTTGTTATCTCAGCATTTTGTGACTATGTTGATAGGAAATGCTTGACTGTTGCTAAGGGCTGACTCCCAGAAGGCACTATGCTCTGTTTTCGGGTTTATGATCACACCCAGTTTACAGATTCATCTCTCGATCAACTTGAGCTCTGATTCACAACTTATTGCTTTCCACATCTCAGCTTTGTCTATTGTATTATATGTTTTGGTGACAACACAGTCTTCAGTTAACAGCTTCTGGCAATCCTCATTTTGACTTGCTTTACAGTCTTGCTGCGATTCTTGTCAAAGTTTCTTGAATGAAGGATCATTTCCTGGTCTGGTTAATATGGTTCTCATGGTTACACGCAATCTCTTTGGCCAGCAAGCAATTCAGGGAGGAGAAATAAAAAAGCAAGTGGATTTTGTCCACACTGTGGCAGGCAGATCTTTTCTGGTTATTTACGCCTGACATAACAATTATAATAGGTTCACGTACTAAAGGAACCAACTTCTTGATATTTTCATGATACCGATTAGCTCACTTCATCAGTCATAAGAATCTTGCCAGAATACTTTACCTTATTTGACAATCTATCCAAATTGTGATAGTAATAAAGTGAAATAAATAAAAAGGCAGACGTAAATGGTGGAAATTGAGCACCATTTGCAAACATAGCCCATTTGTTTCAGATATTACATTAATAAACACATAGAATGTTCTTACAGACAGTAAAGTGAAGTTGAAGTGAACTGGTAAAACAGTCTAATAAAGTCCGACTACTCTATACTAAAAATGTCCTTTAGAGTTTCACTTCTCAAATACTGACATGAGAACAAAACTAAACAATAAAAAGCAGAGGGCTGACTGAATTAGAAAGTGTAAGCAACATCTTTAGAATACAGCATGAGAAAGCCTAAATGGATATTCTGTCATTTAGTATTTATGATAGAATAGCTGTTTTTAAAACACTCTTTATAGAAAATGTTCAAGAAGAAAGTCAGGCAGGCCTTGCTGGGTATGTTTTTTATTTTTCTTTCAGACTCCATAAAATACCTCTTCTTAAAAACTTTAAATGGACTTGGATCACCTCACCTTGGAGCACCCTGATAGTCAGTCATGACAAGAGGCTGTTCTACATATACTAAAATCACAATAAACCACAAGTTATTCAAAGTTTGGAATTAATTTGCCTAAATTGTAGATTGATTTACACTTGAAGTATGTGGAGACTGTGTGTCCAGTGTCTCATAGCTTTCAAAATGTTTGAAAAACATTCATAGCTTTTTCAGAATGTAGGAGTCCAACATTACACATATTCCTTTTTCTAGAAAGCAGTGCATTTTGGTTTGGGATAAAAGTATCAGCTTAGTAAACAAATGTAATAGTAACTAATAAAGTATTTTAACATGGGCATTATGTGAGCATTTAAACCAGTTCAGTAAGTGTTATGAAGAACTTGCAAAGTACCTGTCCCCAACCAATAAGCTGAAATTATACAAATGAACAAAACTATCTACTTCTTAAGATGTATTGGGTAAAACAAAAAGAAATTTAGTGTCCTTAAAGTACACTTTTGACAGATGCAACAAAAAAGATGTATACACATTTTAAAAAATGACATATTTATCAAACTCCACATATTTTATGGAGAGCTGGCCACCCCCTGCAACCCTCTTCAGGACTAAGTGGGTTAGAAAATGACTGATTGACTGTATCATTTACTCAGAATAATGCAACCATATAATCAGATTTTCGTAACAATTCTGTGAACCAAATTAGAATGTTATAATGAGTGAATATTTGAGTTAGTCAAATATTTTAATGTTCATTGATGGGGAATTTTAAAAATAATTGGTAAGGACATCCAAGTACTAATTATCTTATTCATTTCATTTTTGCGCTTTCAGAATTACTGGCCAGATGTAGAAAGATTAATGAGATATAAAGTAAGATATTAACTGGAAGAGCAGATGAAACAAGGAATGTCAAACTTGTTTCTCGAGATATTTTTGCTTGCATTGCACTAAAAATAGTGAAGATATGAACTTGGAAAGTCAAAGAGGGAAAGTCATCTTCAGTTGTGAGTTAAATAAATGATGTTTTGTGAAGATGATATATGCTTTACTATTTAAATAGCGATTTAGGGTTAGGGTTCCTCCAAGATGCTAGATGGCAGCATCCTGGGACCTTAGCGGCGCTCCAGATTCCCTCAGGGCACTATGGGACATGGAGTCCGGAAATGCAGCCCTGCTGGGTACCGTGGGTGCAGCCAAGGGACGTTGTGGGAAGCTGGTGGGAGACGAAGTTCTCACCTAGCCTAGAAATACTAGTGAATCACGAGGATGGAAACCCTGGAGAACTTCTGGGCTGATTAAAGAACTCTAATTCTCCATCTGGCCCGGAAGTGCTGGCAGGTCACATGGATGGACGGAAGAGCAGAAGCACTTCTTGGTCAAGGACTATATAAAGGATTGTGGAACATCCAGCAGGCAAGCCAGAGTCTGGAGGAGGTGGACAATGCCTGCTGGGAAGTGTGGAGGAGGAAACACAGAGAGAGAGAGATTTGTGTTTTGTGCCAGTTTATCCGTGGTTGAGGTGTTTGGAGGGCACTGTACAAGAAGGGAAGAAAATAAAAATACTTGTTAGTGCTTTTACCTTGTGTCCTCCATGCCTGTCTGTTGCCGGGACTCCCCTGCTGCATATGTTCCGGGGGAGCAGCCGTGGGCCCCCCCCCTCCCCCCGGGACACTTGGTGGCAGCTTCCCTGGGTGACATGGGTGCCTCAGTTTCCCTCAGGGCTCCTTGGGAGATGGAGTCCTTCACAACCCTGTGGGGATCTGGGGTGACCGGAAGAGGGTGCTACATGGATCCTGGAGCCACCCTGGACACCTCTACAGCCCCGCCTGGAAGTGCAATTAGCAACAGGTGATCAAGCACCTGGAGCACTTCTGGGTGGGCTATAAAAAGGGCCAGCATCCACCACTCAGGAGCCAGAATTGGGAGGAAGAGGACAAGGTTGCCTGGGAGGAGTGGTGGTGCCAGAGGATTGGTTTGGTTGTAGTTAAGTGCTTTTTGGACTGTGTTAGGCCTGTGGGATATGGGGAAGGCGTGCCCCACGGCTGAAGAGAAAATAAAAAGCCTTGTTGATTTTGCACGTGCCTCTGCGTCAGTCTGTGCCGGGTCGGACGCTATATAGCGCCTTTATCACTATATATATATATATATATATATATATATATATATATATATATATATATATATATAATATAAAATATATTATTAAAAATAGAGATAGATAGTGAAAGCAAGTGGCTGCCAGTGAGCCCCAAACCCCAAATAAGAACACAAAAGCACAGTCCGGGATTCAAACAAAAGGTTGTTTATTGAATAAATACCTCCAAAAGTATCAAAACCCGAGTTGTCTCTTCTACAATCATCTCTTTTCTCCACCACACTGCCGTCATCCACTTCAGTGTTATCTTCCTTCCTCCTAATTCCGACTTGACTGCACAAGGGAGTGCAGGGCTTTGCCTGTTGTAAGCACTTCTGGGTCATATAGAAGTCCCAAATAGTAGGGAGTGTAACTCCCTGCAGAACTGCCCGGCATGACTCCCGGACCCCAGCAGGGCTACACTACAAGACTACAATTCCCTGCATTCCCTGCAAATTTCCGGATGGGTATTGATATCAAGGGCTGCCATCTACTACACAGGGGAGACAATAGGCAGGAATCATTGATTTCCCCTGTCCTTCCTCATTATGGGTGTCCCCAAACTATTTCTGGTTTCCGCTGGACCTTCTATTTTATACTGGCTGGTCACAAAGGTCACAAATAGAACAATCCCCTTTCCCAGCCAGGATGCCCATCCTTCTCCTACAACATATATATACTGTGCCCAGTTGCGACACCTGGACGGGCCAGGAGAGGGACTGTGCCTCCCCAGGAACATAAGAGGGCAGCCGCCCTGCCTGGTTTGGAGGCCACGGAGTCTGAGCATGGAAGCTCAACCCTGTAAGGGCCCGTGGCCACCACCAGGGGAGCTGCATGAGCTAACGAGCCCGTCTGGGTGGGAACGCAGCCACACCCGGAGGTGCAGCTGGAAGTACAGTAGGTCAACAAGCACCTGCAGCACTTCCGGGTGGGCTATAAAAGAGGCCGACAGTCACCACTCCGAGCTGCAGTCGGGAGGAAGAGGACAGAGCTTGGTGGAGAGGAGTGGAGGCGTTGAAGGACTTGGTGAAGGACTTGAAAGAGGGTGATTAGTGCAGGGACACGGTGTGCTGTGTGGACTTGATATGAATAAACGTATGATTTTTATAGATGTTCCGGTGTCTGTCTGTCTGTGTCTGGGGCTGGCTTCCACAATATACAGTATGTATGTGTGTGTGTGTGTGTAATATAATATATATATATATAATATAATATAGTGTGTGTGTGTGTAGGAGGAGAGAAACATACAAATTCAGACCTGCAGAGGTTCAAAAGGCCACAGTACTGTACAGCACCCACTGGTCATTCTAAAAAACATAAATGTGCTAAAGAAGTTCAATACTGTTTTGATGACCCATCCAAGAAGATTAGATGCAGTACATTTAGTGAAAAGTTGGAGTGTCTCCATTACTTCCAACCTCTCAGGCAGCTGCAGAGTACATGGATCAGATGGCAGCGGCATAAAACACCAACGCAAAAAGCCATAAAAGAAAATGATCAATGGAAATTAGTGGATAATATTGGAGTAAAATTTAAATCTATTTATGTTAAAGTGAATACCCACTGACTGATTTATCACTAGATCTCCTAAACCCCAAGTCCTAGAATTTTGAAATTTGGATGTTTGTTTTAGGGTGAGAGATAAGAATGGATTTTGCGAAACTCCTAACTTAAGGGGGTGAAACTACCCCTTCAATATTAAAATAATTTATATCTCAAAAATGGTTAATGTTTATCAGAAATGTTGAAATATCTGTTTTATTTTGATTTATACTATTTTTTGCAATTAAAAAAAAATTATCTCCTTTAAATAATCACGTTTTACGAGCATTTTGTTCGACGGTAAAATATAATTATGAAAGTAAACAGGATTTGCATTTATAGACTTGAAGTTTAGATCAAAGTCCATAATAATGCCTAACTTCTTTACATCTGTCTTAATTTGTAAAACTAGCTGATCTTGTTTATTTCTAATACCCTTACTTCTTCCATATCTTACAACAACTAAAATGTCTTTTTTTTCATTAACTTAAGGAAATTACTACTCATCCATTCTGACTAACACATTGGATTGGAGGGCGTAGAGCCTCAGGAGTCATCTGGTGCTATAGATAAGTTAAGCTTTGTATATCTGCACAGCTGTGGTAGTTCACCTTGTGTGCTTTCAAAATAATCTGGCCTAACAGGAGCATGTCAACTGACATTAACAGCAGGGGACCAGAAATGATCCTTCAAGTACACCACATGCAACATCCTGAACCTCTTGCATACGATTACAAACGCTTACAAAGTATTTTCTACCTGAGATATAAGATTGAAACCAGCCTAAAACATTACCAGAGAGATCTGTTCATTGACGATTAATGAGAATACTGTGGTCTATGGTGTCAAATGCTCTGCTCAAGTTTAAGAGAACAAGAACATTATCAGCATTGAGCTACAAATCACTAGCTGCTTTAACCAATGTGGTTTCTTTGCTGTGATTTGGTTTAATACTCAAGTTAAAATGTATCAAGAATGGCGATTTTATTCAAGTAATCAGCATCGGAAAGGCACTATATAAATAAAATGTTTAATTATTACTACCAGTAACGGCGCACTGCACGATAACATGCAGTGAATACACTTGACTTGAGCATTCCTAGTTTTCATCCTCTTTCTCTGTATCTTTACCATTCGTTTGCTCAGTGGTTGATGCGCTTGCTGCTTCCTGAGCAGCTCTTCTTTTCTCCACCCTAGTGGCCCGCTTCTTCTCTTCTTTCGTTGGCATCTTTAAAACTGATTAAGTCAGTGTTTGTGTTGCAATTACTTGGCATGTTTTCCATAATTTTTCACTTAAGTTGGCACTTCAGGCAGATTGAAGACTTAAGAATGATTTAAGATATGAAGAGGTAGGGGAAGTGATGGAGAAGGTGGTAGGGATGAGAACGGCACCCACTGGCATGTGCCGTATGGCCGCCCTGCTGGCCGCTGCTGAGAGTTGATTCTACAATAGGAGGTCAATCATCACCCCGAAAGCAGATAGTAGACGTCATGTGGTATATGTGTGCCAGATTTCAGGTGAATAGTTCAAATGGTTTGCGAGCTACAGGTGATTTAAAATTCTGGACAGACAAACGGACAGCCACGGTAGCGTATTATATAAGAAGATCATTTAGCTATTGAAAAAAGAAAAGTAGTGGCTCTTTATTTAGCTACATTACTTTCAGAAAGTATTCAGACCCACACATTTTTTTCACATTCTAATATATTGCAGCCTTGTGCTAAGGTTAGGAGTATGCACTGATACAGCGCATTGCCGCATGCACCACACGACCAGCCACTTCTGGATCCCAATATAGGACCCAAGTGCAGCCATGCAATGGGTGACACCTCAGCACCACACTAGTTTGAATGGAATGGAACAGTATGAGGTTTTTTACAGTGGCTGGAGTGCCAATCCTGCCACCAACCCTCGAGTTCTCCCTGCAACTCGGGAAGACATTCTTCCAGGGCTGAATGCAGGTTAACGTCCAACTCAGGATGGAGCAATTGCAGGTTAAGAGCATTGTGCTAAAATCATTTCCTTTATCCTTTATCAAATAACGCTCAATACCTAGAATGACAAAGCAAAAAACAGGATTTCAAAATTTTTGCAATTGTTTTCAAAAATGAAAACTGAAACTTCACATTGACACAAGTGTTCATACCCTTTTCTCCTCTTTTCTTCATTGAAGCAACTTTTGCAGCAATTACAACCTGGAGTCTTCTTAAGCATGGCACGACAAGCCTCACATGTCTATGGATGCCATATGCTTGAGTATTTTCTGCCATCTTTCTCCACAGATCCACTTAAGCTCTGTTGGCTTGGATGGAGATCATTGGTTGACAGCTCTTTTCAGGTCTATCCAGGGATGTTCAATTGGGTTCAAGTCTAGGCCCCAGCTAGGACATTTACAGTAACAACATTCACAGAGTTTACCCTAAGCCACTACTCTGTTGTATTTGCTTTGTGCTTAGGGCCGTTGTCCTGCTGTTAGGAGAACCTTCGGCCAATCTGAAGTCCTTAGCACTCTGGAGCAGGCTTTTATTAAGGATTTCTCTGTACTTTTCTCCATTCCATTTTCCTTCACCTCTATCAAGTCATCCAATCTTGGTTTCATCATACCATAGAATCTTGTTTATCACAGTCTGAGAGTCCTTTAGGTGACTTTTTGCCAACTCCAAGTGGGCTTTCATGTATTGTCTGACCACTCTGAAATAAAGCCTGGATTAATGGAGTATTGCAGTTGTGGTTGTGAATGACCACTGGGTTCATTGTCAACTTTCTTAACATGATCCTTCTCCCCCAGTTGCTCAGTTTGGCAAAGTGGTGAGATCCAAGAAATGATGTGGTTGTTCTAAACTTCTTTCATTTAAGAATTATAAAGATCATTGTCCACATAGGTACCTACATTGCTGCAGATTTGTTTTCTGTGCCTCAACATAATTCTGTCTCTAAGCTATACTGGCAAATCGATTGACCTCATGGCTTTTAATTATTCTGATACACGTTGCCAGCTTTGGAACCTTCTAAAGACAGTTGTGTGCCTTTCCTAATCATGTCCAACCAATTGAATTGACCACAGGTGGACTCTACAAAAGGTATAGAAACGTCTCCACATGAAGCAATAGAATGGGATGCACCCAAGCCAAATTTCAAGTCATAGTAAAGGGTCTGAATACTTTTGTCAATGTGATAGTTTTTAAACATTTGCAAAAATTCCCAATATTCTACTTTCACTTTGGGATATTGAGTATTGTTTGATAAGGGGAAAAACTTAATTTATTTTAGCATAAGGCTGCAACATAACAAAATATGAAAAAGGTGAAGGGGTCTGAATACTTTCTAAAACCAACTGCAATTTTGCAGTTTCTTGCCAAAGGTAACCGTGTAGTGAGTAATGTCTGCAATTCAAACCCTGACTCTCTCTGATTACATGTATTATAAGTAAATTAAAATTACATTTGTGAATACTTAAATTTATAGTCATCATGTATACTATCACCCCACCCATTATCCAACCCGCTATATCCTATCTACAGGGTCACGGGGGTCTGCTGGAGCCAATCCCAGCCAACACAGGGCGCAAGGCAGGATACAAACCCTGGGCAGGGTGCCAGCCCATTTATACTATCAGTATACTATATTTATAGTACATAGTATGTTTAAGACACCTGAAGTTTCTATGCTCATATTGTAATAATTAATAGAGGTTGACAAATGCAATATGAATTTGATTAAAGGTAAATTTATCTTCATAGGCAGAACAGAATGTCATTTTAACAATTCTGCGTTTTTTGATTCAATATGCTCTATGCCATTTTCACAGGTGAAGTTTAATGATTTTTCTTTTATATATAAACTTTTATGTGTATCTTAAAGTTTATTTCTGGCAATAAAATAGTGTGAATTACTGATGTGACTGAATGTATCTGAGGCTGCTTAGTTTACCGTTGTATATCATTCTTCCTGAATGCATTCCAAAGAACTGGCACCAAGAATACTTACAACATTTTGCTTTAATGCACTAAGTGGTGTGATGAAGGAAAGAAATATTTGAAAGCCTTTTGTAAAAAAATTATACAAAAAAAAATCAAAAGAGTTAATAAATAATGCAAATACTACAGATAAGTTTGTTTATAATTATGAGTATGTCATCCGTCTAATCAATACTGCAGAATTTCTGTTAATTCTGCCATGGATTTTTTTGTCCTACTCAGTTTGAGTGATATTAATTCAGAGCAGATTAGGTTATTAGCAAAGTTAGAATGATTAGCATGTTTGAGAATGTATGTCCATGTATGCTAAGTACATCCTTTATAACTTAAACCGTGCATTAAATATAAGTCTTAAATTAGTGTTGCTGGAACAATCCTTTGAAAGCACTAATACATGATTTGCATTTATTAATTTTCTTCCATTAATTTGGCAAGCATTTATTAATTTAGTAATAATCATAATAATAGTACATCCAGTGGATTTTTAAAACAAACATAAGAAAAACTATTTACTACATTTGTCCTGATCCCTTAAAGGCAGTCATACGGTACATACTGTAGTTGTAACTTTAGCAGTCCAAACATTTTTAACACTATTTATATTGTCTATCCATCTAATTTATACATATCATCAAGGGTTGGGAAAAAGCCAGAACATATTTCATTGAAAATATAAGTATAAAATGAAATATATGTCAGAAGAGAGCACTAAGAGCTGAAACAATATGATCATACACCATTCTTTTTATTATGATGTTTACATTTTAAAATGATTAAAGAGAGAAATTTTGGAGTCCCTGGAAATAAAGCATTATAGCCATAAAGCTGGATGAAGCAAATCTTTGGTAGTTAATACCCATATTTCTAACAGCTTCAGCAAAACTAAAATATGAATACTTAGACTTTACAAATTTTCACTCATTAAAGCGAGGCTACATTTTACCTTTCAATCTCCTTAAAGTAACTAAGGATATAAAGGGACAAACATTATTAGATTTTATAAATAACTAAAGTTAATTCATAATGTAATTAAAATACAAATCAAAGTAACATATTGATGTATATATGATCTCACCTAATGTTTATAGAAAGACAAATATTTTAACCTGCAGTATGATGTCACAATTTCAAGATCCCAGGTCAACAAATTGTTATTTTTATACTAGCTGAATGTGGACTTCTGGACAAAAAACAACCCGAAGACTCCCTAGCAGTTTTACTATGTTCGTGAACTTGGAGCGCACATGGATCCAACTGTGCTTGCCACCCATTGGCTTTCATAAGAAGACACTGGCAATACCATATCTTAGCCAGTCTTATTAATCTTTGTCTCAAGAAATTGCCTCCAGATAGACAATGTTTTTAGCCTTGCCCTCCATTGCTGAGGTGTTTCACTTGCAAGTTGTTGAGCCGTGGGGCTTCCTTCCTTTCGACATTGTGTCTCTGCATCTGTGTCATTAGCACGATGTTATTGTTGTGCAATGGCATTTTCTGCACACACTTCTTTTGTAGTGAGGAGCATGCAAGCGCTGAAAACATTTAAAAGTGTATGCATGCAACATCTAGTGGCTGCGCTTGAGCGTGAGCAGAGTGGACTGCTCAATACACAAACACACAGGTCTTTCGTTTATATATGTCTAATCTTAATAATTCATGTCTTTATTTGAATGTTTGAGTAGAGGTCTAATAACTGGGCACATTGAAAGAGTAAATGGTAGTATCTACTAGCTCAGCGCTGTTCAGCTCCAATCCTAGAGGGCCACACTTGACTGCAAGTTTTCCTTCCTAGCACTTAGCATGAGTCTTAAACAGTGACTAACTTCTATTAATTGACGTATTATTCCTTCATTTTAATTGCCGTGTTTTTAAGGACGCATTCCTATGAACTGCTTTTTTATTTTTGTTAAATGGAAGCTAAACAAAAATGATATGAAATGAGCCAACTTTTAACCAGCTAGATCGAGATCCAACTAATTTCACTCCATCCAGTTTCTTAGTTAGAAGCTGATTCTCATTTTTACTTAACCCCCTTATTCAATTTCATGGCTTGTTGGTTCTCTCATTTTGCCACACCAGGGGCCTCATGCATAACGCCGTGCGTAGAATTCACACAATAACATGACGTAAGCACAAAAGCCGAAATGTGCTTATGCACAGAAAAATCCAGATGCAGGAATCTGTGCGTTCGCCAACTTCCACGTTCTTCAGCTACATAAATCCCGCTCAGTGTGGAAATAAACGCACGTGCACGCGCTTGCTGTCCCGTCCCAACTCCTCCCAGAATTACGCCTCTTTGAATATGCAAATCAATATAAATAGCCCTTATGCCCAGCGTTCTGTGAAAAAGCAATGGCAAAAGTACGAGGAAAAATAGAATTTCAGCGAATACCAAATGGAGGCAAAGAAAAACGTACTATTTGTTGGTTTAAACAGTAATATAATAAACAAAAGGAAGTTGATCGAGTGACATAGCGTGTCGGAGAAACTCGAAAGCTCAAGTTCACAAAGTCGCACAGTGCCCGAAATAAAAAAGAAGTTGTCACATATCAAAGTCGGCGTGAAAAGGCAACTCGTAGCCCACCGTCTGAGTGTCATATGAAAGCTTATTAGGGTACAGTGGGAAAAAAAAGGCACACAGTGTGATAAAGCACGAAATTTCAACTTTAATCTCTAATTTCCACTTTAATCAAGTAGTTTATTTTGTCATTAAAGTAGAACATCATAAACTTCATCTTAAAATCGTTTAATTTAATAGTTTCTCAAATCCCACCATAACTAAAGTAGCACGTTAAATGCTTTGTTCTGTATTTGATCTTATATGTGCTCTATGGATAGATAGATAGATAGATAGATAGATACTTTATTAATCCCAATGGGAAATTCACAAATGTGCCTGAATCACTACATGCTCTTCCTCCAACAGGACACAGAATCCATTACATTCGTAATATTACAACTCTCTGAATAATTAAAATACTGAGAAGTATACGTGATATCATTTTCATGATGATATGAGTTAAAGCATGTTATTAAACATGGGAACACGGTGGCGCAGTGATTGTTCATGTCTTACAGCAAGATGCTTGCTGCACTATGCGCGACCTTCAATGAAATGCTTTATTACAGAGTACTGTCTTTTTCAAACGTACTAACCCCCAATTCCTGTCCTTACTTTTCTTTCTCCAATTACCCAATCGCCTCACAATCAGCTCTGTAATAGACGTTAAGCCATCTGTAAGCTTAGAACGTTGATTCTTCAAGACTTTTAAGGAACATCGAAATATCTTCGTAATGTTTAATTATTCTATCCATCTATCCGTCCAGTGTCGCGCTAGCCACAGTGCGAGGCAGGAACAAACCGTGAACGAAGCTTAAGCTCGCTAGCGCTGTGGCACCGTGTAGTTAAAGTTAGTTTTATCTGTATAATATAATCAACATATTTTGCTGCATTTCATCTTAAAAATGATATCGTCATCATATGTAAATACGCGCTTTATAAAGTGGCTCAGGTTGTGCAAAATTATAACTTTATCATAAGTACAATTGCCTCACGGTAACTTGCAAGTACAAACAGTTGTACAAGGAGCACTTGATGGACTGATTGAGTGCGTTTAGAGTTCTTGGGATGAAACTGTTTGTGAACCGCGCGGTCCGAACAGGAAAGGCTGTGAAGCGTTGGTCGGATGAGAGCAGTTCAAATAGCGAATGGCTGAGGCAGTGAGTGCTTGATGCTGTATACCCATAATTCTTTTTCCGATCGCTGTAGATCTGTGATTCACACTCAGATACAGTGATATAAATACTCTGAGTGGTGCAGTGAGAGTAATATGGAAAAAGATGATCCGCTGTGGCAACCCCTAATGGGAGCAGCTGACAGAAGAAGAAGAAGGCTAAAGCAGTTATGGTATTTAGAATAGTTTGACCATTCTGTGGACCATTATATTGTTACAGGTTAATTACAATCACATGCATTAAATTTTATGAACGATATGCAGTTAATTTCAGTGTATTTGATAAAGCCGCCGTCTTGGATGTGGATCTAAGAAAGGGTAACCACACAGGAACAGTAGCACTGCTTTGATGCTGGTTGAGGCCAGTCTGCAAAACCGAGCGGAGAACTTGTGTACGACAGGGTATGAGGTACCGTGGAAAAGTGCGTGGCTTTACGCCAAGTGTAGGTTTTATACATCGCGATTTGAACATGAAACGTTCTTACAACATTTCTGTGCGTACGCACCGTTTATACATGAGGCCCCAGATATTTTTTTTTTCTAAGAGCACCATTAAAATGTTTTTGTGCATCTGTATATTACTGAGACCTTCACCTATCTTTATTTTCAGGTATTGTATAAGTGACACAGATTAGTTGGTCAAGTGTTGGCTCATTTTGCACCTCATTTTTGTTTGACTTCCAATTAAAGTAAAGAAAATAATTAAGGGATCTGAATGTTAAATAATTCAATAAAAAATAGGCAAAGGAAGTTAAATAGGAGCAAAATAGGTCACTAATTAAGAAAGATTTTGCAATGAAAACCTGCAGCCACTCCAGGATCTGAGTCGAACACCTCTGTACTAACTAGTCAGGCTAATACATCTTTTATGTGACTTCTATAATTTCTTTTATGATCTTTAATTTCTCTCTTGACTGTTTTTTTCATAGAGCTTGCAACCTTCTCTGTATAAGTCATTTGGCCATAGGCATTGAAGAGGTGATGCTGTGATATTGCTGCCAAAGTGGTGTGCATCATACATGGACAGGCATATGGCATAAAGGAGGCATTTTGGATATAAGCAGGCCATCCTTCCCTTGATTTTAAAAGTTTGAATGGTACTGGTATCAAAGAGAGAATCTTCAGTTTTTAAGGAAGGGTAGCCATTACATTTTGATGTTTAAGGTAAGCTAAGTTGGAAACTACTGGCAAGCTATGCTTCATGCAAGTCCCCTCTGCCTCTTATTTTTCTGCAACTTAGTTTCCTTATGTGGCCCTGCTCTGTGTTTAAAAAGGTTAATTTCCTGATATTGACCTCACTTTGCTTCTGGCTTGTGTTTTTTGTTTTTTGTTTGGTAACAGTTTTGCTTTGTGGACATTTTCAGAACATTAAAAATCAATTAAGCTAATTTTTGTCCACCCAGCTGAATTGTGACAGTATTAATTATAATGGACTTTGTAAGCATCACAAGGGAGCCTTTTAAAGTAATTTTCCTTGAATGGAATCTAGGGTAAAACTTAAATTCCCTATTCAGCATTAAACTGAAAATTATGAAGATGTGTTTTGTGTATATTGAATATTGAATTCCCATATTCTTGCATCTGGAAGCTAT
The DNA here is from genome assembly GCF_900747795.2 of Erpetoichthys calabaricus. NCBI lineage: Eukaryota > Metazoa > Chordata > Cladistia > Polypteriformes > Polypteridae > Erpetoichthys > Erpetoichthys calabaricus. The sequence continues at coordinate 39,075,835 of NC_041399.2, forward strand.
TTGGATTCAAGCTAGTATTTGAATTAACAACAGCATTTTAATTAGTAATATTGGAATTCTTAGAATTAAGGACTTTTAAGTTACATCTTAAAAAATGGAAACGAAAGAAACAATAAAAAATGAACTGATGAGGTCTGTAGATGAAAGTGAGGAATAGCTTGTAAGCAATCCAGTTAGTGAGTCATTTGCTACATTAAGAACATAATTGCTAACTCAGTTCTGCTTTTGTCTTCGTAGTCTAAGTTCAGTCTGTTATTGCAACATTAACTTTTTCTTTTGTAAAACTGATGCTTAGTATTACATTGTCAACCAAAATGCGTACATCTGTTTGAGCTGCCTTCTCTTAATTTATGTCAGGCTTTTGGACGCCTCTCTTTTTTTAATGGTTTTTTCTTTTCTGTCGCTACTTTTGTTTGAATAGTCTTATACTTATCATACTTTGGGGATATACTGTACATTTTACAGTTGCAATGCACCTGCCCCAGAATTATGGCCCAATGTTTTTCTGTTTGCAGTTCTTTAAGATGTCGCACAAATATGACTGTCATGGCAGCCTTCCTATTGTGAGTGTTCTCTCTCCCTTATTATATTTGACCTGTCTGAGAAAGGAATTTGGTTCCCAGCCCTCAAAAGCTAAAATTGGGAAAATGTGCAGGCAGGAAAGCAGGTTTTAATAAATTTTAATGTTTAAACATTATTCAAATAGTTAATGCCATAAACAAAAGCAAAATAAAGTGTGAAAACCATACAACCTGATCGTGCTAGATGTATTTCTTTCATCGCTTGACTTATTGGCAGTAACTTCAGTCAGTCACGGTTTGATTTCCTCCTCCTTTCTTATCTTCTTTCTTCTGTCCTCTATGATCAATTCTTCTACTAATCTTATAAAGGACTTTACCATTACTCAAACAAAAATCATGTTTCCAAAATGAGCTGCTTTAGCTCATGCTTCTAACATCATAAATGCCAACATGCTTTTATAAATTAGAAGCCATGCAGCATGCATTTGTAACAAAGAAACAGCTTATGAAGTTATACATGCATTACAGTAGCAGGCCCAACTTATAAATTTGATTTAAACCTGTTCTTATCTCCTATCCACAGAAATATGCATAGCCACGTATTACCTTGGACTTAAAATACTGCAGAGCTTCTTGCACTTTCCACTTAAATTAGTTATTAAAATATGCAGGTAATTCTTAAGTAAACAGAAAAGAATTAACAGCCAAGGCAAATTTTTCAGTAGCCAAGTTAAAAGTTGGTTTAGCATAATGGGCTGTTTATGCATGGAGAGGAACAAGGTACAAGGAAAGTTCTGCTCTTGCCAGAAAGGTTCTGCTGCTTCTTCCAGCAGTGACCTTGTTTGGATGTTGGCAGAGACTTTGCTTTCAAGTAGATTGAGTGCAGTTATTTCCTGGAAAAATTCTTGCAATCTCTAGGAACAAGTTTTTATTTCCTATATGGTGTTTTGTCTAAAATTTCATTTTGGTCACCACTAAAATTGTGTGCTTTACTGGCCTAAGTGTTTCTACTGGTTTTTATCCTTTACCATTAAGGAAGCAAACATAACGTGATTGACAGGTCATCAGTGTTCATAATATGTGTATAATGTCTGTGTTAACTTTACATCATAATAGTAGGAGTATCCAAACATGAAAACAGAACACTAAGAAATCATAAAAGGACTACTAAGGATATAAGCATCCATACTTACTGAACAGGCGTTGAAGAAACTTGAAAATTCAAGGTGGTGTGAACAACTGTTGGTAAAAAGAATTGCAAAGAGAAGTAGCCAAAATTGTGGAAAGGCAAGAGGAATCTAAAAGCATAATGTATCAGACAGAACAAAAATAATTAATTAAGTGAAATTATGTATTCACGGAACAACATGAATTCTTCCATTCATTAATTGAGATGGCATATTCAAGTGAAGGGTCCTGGGGATAGCAGAACCTCAACTCAATAGGGCTTGTTATAAAACAGGAATATACTCTGAATGTACCATCATCCCTTTGTAAGGTGCATATACATAAGTATACATAAGTATTCACAGCACATCACTTTTTCCACATTTTGTTATGTTACAGCCTTATTCCAAAATGGATTAAATTAATTTTTTTCCTCAGAATTCTACACACAACACCCCATAACGACAATGTGAAAAAAGTTTACTTGAGGTTTTTGCATATTTGTTAAAAATTAAAAAAACTGAGAAATCACATGTACATAAGTATTCACAGCCTTTGCCATGAAGCTCAAAATTGAGCATCCTGTTTCCCCTGATCATCCTTGAGATGTTTTTGAAGCTTAATTGGAGTCCACCTGTGGTAAATTCAGTTGACTGGACATGATTTGGAAAGGCACACATCTGTCTATATAAGGTCCCACAGTTGACACTTCATGTCAGAGCACAAACCAAGCATGAAGTCAAAGGAATTGTCTGTACACCTCCGAGACAGGATTGTCTCGAGGCACAAATCTGGGGAAGGTTACAGAAAAATTTCTGCTGCTTTGAAGGTCCCAAGGAGCACAGTGGCCTCCATCATCCGTAAGTGGAAGAAGTTCAAAACCACCAGGACTCTTCCTAGAGCTGGCCGGCCATCTAAACTGAGCGATCAGGGAAGAAGGGCCTTAGTCAGGGAGGTGACCAAGAACCCGATGGGCACTCTGTCAGAGCTCCAGAGGTCCTCTATGGAGAGAGGAGAACCTTCCAGAAGGACAACCATCTCTGCAGTAATCCACCAATCAGGCCTGTATGGTAGAGTGGCCAGATGGAAGCCACTCCTTAGTAAAAGGCACATGGCAGCCCGCCTGAAGTTTGCCAAAAGGCACCTGAAGGACTCTCAGACCATGAGAAAGAAAATTCTCTGGTCTGATGAGACAAAGATTGGACTCTTTGGTGTGAATGCCAGGTGTCACATTTGGAGGAAACCAGGCACCACTCATCACCAAGCCAATACCATCTCTACAGTGAAGCATGGTGGTGGCAGCATCATGCTGTGGGGATGTTTTTCAGCGTCAGGAACTGGGAGACTAGAATGTCCTTGAGTGGCCCAGACTTGAATCTGATTGAACAAATCTCTGGAGAGATCTTAAAATGGCTGTGCACCGACGCTTCCCATCCTACCTGATGGAGCTTGAGAGGTGCTGCAAAGAGGAATGGGCGAAACTGGCCAAAGATAGGTGTGCCAAGCTTGTGGCATCATATTCAAAAAGACTTGAGGCTGTAATTGCTGCCAAAGGTGCATCGACAAAGTTTCAAGCAAAGGCTGTGAATACTTATGTACATGTGATTTCTCAGTTCTTTTTGTTTTTAATAAATTTGCAAAAACCTCAACTAAACTTTTTTCACGTTGTCATTATGGGGTGTTGTGTGTAGAATTCTGAGGAAAAAAAATGAATTTAATCCATTTTGGAATAAGGCTGTAACATAAGAAAATGTGGAAAAAGTGATGCGCTGTGAATACTTTCCGGATGCACTGTATGTTCTTATGCTAATATAATCGCCCATACCTGACCAATTTAGAATTGCCAATGTTCCTGCAGTGCTTTGGAATGTACTGTAGAAGAGAATTTTAATACAGGACAACGTATAGACAAATGAAGAATGGGCCAGCTGTAGCCTGCCTGTACTCAGTGAAGAATTTGAAGTCACAACATAGGAGCTATGTAGTACCAGCACTTACCACCATGACACTGTGGTATGATGCAAAATAAAAATGAACTTTAACTTTGGTGAATAGCAGAAATCAATACAATATTTCAAAATGCTACGATCAACTCAGTCAAGCAGTCTTCATTTTCAAGTCAAAAGAAATCTAAACTTATTAATGAAATTTAAATGAGAAAAGAGTATTTCTATTTCTAAAATGGGCTACAAACACAGAGTTTGATCCTCCCTAAAAATTATAGACTTTTTATGTTTAGTGAGTATATGAAACCTACTTGCTTACAAAATGGCATGCAACATCACCACCTGCTGATATGTATGCAGTAGTATCTTCCTGGAAACAGCCCAACAACAACAACATTAGAAACTCCGGAAGGCTGGAGAAAAAAAAACAAAATCTGCAGGGGTTCCAAGGTCAAGGTCAAGGCCACCCAAGTCCACCTAATATAAAGGCTCTATATCAGTCCTCATGGTTTTAGGCTTCACGTGAAAGAAAACCATTCTGTTTCTGAAATGAAGTCACCACAGCTAGGAATCTCAAAACCAAAAATGTAAAATCTAAGAAATAAAGATGCAAGATCCATATACAGTACTTCTGACAAATTACATGAAACAAAGCAGCATTTCCCAACCTGAGGACCATGGCACTATTGCAGGTGGGTCCCATTCACCAGACCAATGATCAAGCTTGAAATACAGCAGCAATATTGCAGGTAGAGCGTAGTCGACCTTGGATGACGCAACCTATCCTCTGACAATCCTGATCGATTCAGCAAGGAGGAAAAGCATTGACAATGGTGATCATGCAGAACAGCACCTTCCTTCCCTCTTACTTTGATGATCACACTTGATGTACAAACTGGGAATATATGCAACATTTGGAAGATGGGTTCAAAGGTGTGGGTTTACATATTGGGCAAAAAAAACTTAAGCTTTCTATATTATATCAAAAGTAAAAAAGCGATGAGTATAATAATCCATACATCCATTAAAATTTACTGAACATTTGTAACTCGGCAGCATCAGGAATTCAATATGAACCAAAATGAGGAACCTAATCTCCTTGAAAGGCTGGTTCCATGAAATGAAAGTTTAGTAAGACAAACACTGGTTTGGCCATAGCATTAAAATACTTCTGAGATTTCGTTTCTGTCACTACTTTTGTTCGAATAATCTTATACTTATCAGACTTTGGGGATATGCATTTTTCAGTTGTAATGCATCTGCCCCAGAATTATAGCCCAATGTTTATCTGTTAGTCATATTTGTGTGGCATCTTAAAGAACTACTATCATTTGATATGTAGTACATTTATATACATCTCCATTTTAAATTACTATAAACCAGCAGAAGAACCTGCATCAGAGTGTGGGGCTGTATGTGTGTCATAATATAAAATGGACTTTCTGGAGCTTCTCCAAATCACCTCAATATCTTAATCCTTTTATTCTGTTAAAAGTGCCTCTAACTCCTAGTTTCAACTTAGGGTAGGTCATAACTGAGCAAAAGAATTTTAATTCTCTTTTAAAAAATATGCTCCTCAAGTCTCCACCTTCATCCTTAGGGTGCTTCTTAAAACTAGGGAGTTCAACTAGTTTGAATTAAGCATAGTGCTACTACAGGTCAGCGCAGCAGCCAGTTACTTTCTACACCTGAATATAATGTGATTCACTTGCAAACGTTGCTCCTGCATAGATGGGAAAAAAAAAACAAAAGTGAAATAATCGTCCTTTAGAAATCAAGCTTTAAAAAATCCTCACAACTTCTTAGTGACAATAAAAACATGTTTTTAGAAATAGCAACATAATGAAATGATCATTTCAGACTGCATTAGCAATTGGCAAACCAAAACTGCATCACAGTGATGATTGTAAAGAGGAAAACCAATGTTATGAGTTGTTATATCAAGTCCTCTTTGAATCTAAGCATAAACTACAAACTTTAGTCTTTCAGTGATATAACTGCTCCCAACATCCTATGGTCCTAGCATCAATTTCTTTTAACTCTTTCATCAAGATGGTGTTACAAATTTCTTTTTTTGTTTTTCTTAATTGTAGCTGGGTTGATTTGAAACAAGCAACTGGCTGATCAGCATCATGAGCAAGAAGGACGTTTTCCTCAAGGTAATGTGACAATATTCTGTAGCCTGCATCTTTCTTAATCTGATTCTGAAACTTGAAAGAAATACCTTAGTTCCAAATGAATTTGGTGAGTGGCCCATTTACTATGGAATAGCTCTCATCAGGTCTTCTAGGTGCTCATCCTGGTGCTTGTGTTTGAGGAGTTGAGGTGGTACTGTTTAGCCAAAAACATTTAAAAGACTCATTTAGCTTTAAAATAACAGACCTAGTGACTATTGGTCAGTAGAAGACAAGCTGGGAATTTTTGGCTTAGGAAATATTACCATATTTATATAAAGTGATGAAGAGCAAATGCTTATTTAGCTGTGATGGTTGCTTCTTTGTTGTTTATTTGCTTAATCCAGGCATACACTGTGTGACTTTTAGCATGATTTTAAGCCCAATATATAGTCATCGATTGATTTTCTGAATTTGTCTGAGTTTCAGTTTCCTTGGCAATTGTTTATTGGGTATTATGAAAAGGGCTGTGATGGAACAATTGCATCTTACAATTGGGTTGTCATACAAAGAAGAATTTCTGTCGTGACTGAAATTGTGGCTGTCTTGTAGTGTGAACGGTCTCAAAGCTGATTTACTGATGTCACCATTAATATGGTTGATTGGTATCGTATTTCAGTAAGTTCTACAATAGTGGCAGGACATTGTACATTGGATATTGCTGTTGCGACCATCATCATTTTCACTCTTTTAATTTAAAAAATCTAATTATCATATATATGACTGGCAGCTCTATCGTGTGGTGTGAGTAGCTTGACGACGATTTCCAAAAATCGTTAAGTGCATGCACGACCTTCAGGAATTGGTCCAGTTTTAGACAGATATACTGTATATACTGTAGATAGAACTTTACCATTTTAAGTTGGAATTTGTACAGTATAAGGAATTAATGACTTTGTCACACCATCAAATTATTTTTAGACTGCTGTAGATCCTACATAAGAACATTCTAAAATATATAGGATTAGAGAATGTACAAATATCTATTAAAATATTTAAAAGCAATTTGGCACATGTAAATATGAATTAATTATAATTTCATACTTTAGAAAGAAGGTTTTGTTACAATAAAAGGTGTAGTTCAATCAAACATACTAATTGATGTCACTTGTCCCCATGCATGACATCAATGTAGCAATGCAGTTTTAAAAAAAAATGTTCACATGAAATATTGAGAATAAAATTTGTACGAGCATAATGACTGAAAATGTGTTACTTGATTTGTCCTGTTGTTTAAGGATAAACTTTGGAAATTGTGGATCAAACTTAACAGGTCATTCACAATGCCAGTTAAGAAACCTAAAACCAAATTTGTGCAAACCTGCAACAACTACACAATGTTTCAGAAAATGCTCTCTCAGTGTGCCAGTACTTCATTTGGCAAATAAACCTTGGTGTCATTTATATAAAATTAATTCAGAAGTCAGCAGGGAGAGCTTGGCATTTTGCAGAATGCCTACTTTCTGCATCTTAAAAAGTGCTTCGAGGAATGGTCTATCTCAGCTTACCGTGCTATACCTGGCTGCTTCTGCATTTCATAATAACAAGATCATTTGCACTTTCAACATGTGAATGTCAGTTTCCAAGTGCCATAGCTGATTGTCGATGCTGCTTCAGCTGCCTCACTGCTGCCTGAACATATTTGCTGAAAAAGAAAAAAAAAATCAGAGAAGCTGTAATGAATAAACCTGTCATCTATTATATATCTTTTTGAAAGATAACTTACCCGAATTGAATCCTGTATTGCATACTTCATCCATGGTAGAATCTCAGCTCCTGAAACTTCTGATTGGTCCACATTACCATTTGTCAGAATTTTTAATAAAAGCTTGAAAAATCTTTATTCTATGTAACTGCAGTTTCAGAAAAAAATAAAATAAAAAACAGGCTAAGACAGAGAAGTAGAGAGAGTTGAATGATTTGTTCAGAGCCATACAGTGAGTTATTCAGCTGCTTGTCTCATGGTTTTCAGTCCCAATCTTTTCTTTTGAAGTAAACGGGTCAAAATATGACTTAAGCAAGCATGACTCATTTATTCAAAAAACACCAACCATGCCACTTCTCCCATATTCATAGTTTTTTTTTCCCCAGAAAAGGGCTATAGTTGACATAAAATGTCTTAAGTTCATACTTCTGATTTATGGCTGCTCTGAGAAACCTACCTCCCAAAGCATGTAACAGTAACAACAGGAAATTTCGCAGTTGCTTGCCAAGTCTGTTTTGAGAGTTCAAATGAAATGAATGCACCAAAACAAAATAGCACCACTTCAGGAAAGTTCAAATGCTTGTGTTGGACACACGGCCCACACTTGCACCATCTCTTTGCAGAATATGTGTACTATATGCAGTGAGTGTTTTTGGCCAAATTAAGTAGGCTGAAAATGCAAGGATTAGTTAAATGATTTTGGCCTGTTGCTGAGGTGTGAAATATGTGAAGGAGATCTTATTGTCCTAAAATGTCAGTTAATATATAAATGCAATGTTCTATACTCTTTAAAACAGTGTTGCTTTTATATTTGGGGAATAATGTTGGGAAAACACATCACCAACTCCAGTTGAACTGCATGGTTCCTTTTGAAAGGTGTGAGAAAAGTGTTTTGAATATGTTGTTTTACTGATGGGTAACCCTAGTCTTACTGTAGAAGTATTATCAAATGACTTGGATATTGTCTTGTATTCATCGCCTGACTTGTGCTTTTCAGTCCACTTTTTATGGAGTTGCTTGCAGTGTTCTTGTGTCTTCATTGTGTAAGTTAGTCCACCATACTGACTCACCGCAAGTTGGACCTTCCAGATAAGGTGCATTCATACTGCAGTCAACTAAAAACTCTTGACTGAGTGGTAATCTCCATTGAACTAATTATGTGACTGACTCCTAAGCTCACAGCCACCATGTGGGGGACCTACAGTGGAGCTTTAGTGTATTTGATAACCACATCTTCCATAAGCCTCTTTTTTCCTGTCCAGGAGACCTCAACTTCTTCACTCATCTGTCTACCCTATTGGTCAGTGCTGCATTTTGTGTACCCTGCCCCTACCCCATCATCTAGTGGTGGTTTTTATTTGCACCAACTGGCTATCCCCATCTCGGCACTGGACTGAGCATATATGTGTGCATCAGCATAGCCAACCCACTATGGCATTATTTTGTTTTTAACATTTTATTGAATTTATTAAAAACAACTACCATTCTATACAAGTAAGACAAATCTGACAAAACTAAGTCCAAATCAAACCTCACCCATGAGAAAGAGAGCAAGGCCATTAGGAGTAGACAAAAAAGGTGGAGAAAATCCTATCCCCAATTTAAGTGCTTATTCTAAAATATTATTGTTAGTGGATTAGATTGTGTCACTGAGGCCGTCTGATAGGCATGTAAAGATTTTGGTCCAAAAGGATGTTAATTTGGTGCACATGCAAAACGTAGCCCAATGAGGCTGGAGCTCAATTGCAACATTCGTAGATTGGATCTTGCCCTGGAAACATTTTGGACAATTTTTAAACGAGACAGATGTGCTCGATAAAAGATTTTCCCACTGTACTCTGGGATCTTGGAAAGGAAGGGACTTTAAAATATTTTTAGATATTACAGAAATGCTGTCTGAGTCTTCAAGACTGATCAATATTTCTTCCAGAATAGAAGTAGGTGGGAGGTAAGGAAAATTGGGCAGATTTTGTATGGCAAAGTTTCTAATTTGGAGGTAATGGAAGTATTAAATTTGGAGTGTAATTGTTCATAGGATGCAAAGACATTATCTATGTAGAGATCTCCAAAAGATTTAATACTGTATGTTTTCTAAACATTAAAAACAGCATGTTTGAGAGGGTGTAAAAAGGTGGCTCTTGTGCAGAGGTACCACACATAAAAGCTTCTCTATCTTGAAGTACTTCCTACATTGGTTTTTATAGCTTGCATATTTTTCGACCAGTAATAAAATTGAAAGTTAGGTAGAGCCATGCCACCTTCTGCCTTAGGTCTTTGTATGGTTGCCTTTGGATGCATGGGTATTTTGAATTCCACATAAATTAAGTTATGATTGAATCTAAAATCTTATAAAATGGTTTGTTAATGTTTATGGGGATGCTCTGAAATAGAAAAAGAAGCTTAGGAAGGATATTCAACTTGACAATGTTAATTTTTCCAGCTAAAGTGACATGAAAGGTTGACCATCTATGCAAGTCTTGCTCAAGTTTTTCCATGCAGACAGCAATTTTGTGGATAAAGAGCTTTATGTTTACTTGTGATGTTTACCCCTAGGTATTTAAACTGATAAAAGTGAAGGTGTCCAATCTAATTTTGTGTGCTAGAGAGTTCACTGGAAAGCGCACACTTTTATTCATATTAACTTTGAGTCCAGAAATCTTTACAAATTCTGCTAGTGCTGTTATGACTGCAGGCACAGAATTTTGTGGATCTGATATATATAGTACCATATCATTTGCATATAGTGATGTTTTCTGTTCAAGTCCTTCTCTGATAATCCCCTTTATCTCATAAGCATTTCGAAAGTCAACTGCCAGTGGCTCAACAGCGATTGCAAATAGCAGTGGTGATGAGGCATCTTTGTCTAGTACCATGTTCTAGTTTGAAGTAGTCTGAAATAATGTTGTTAATATAAAGCTTCTGGACTGGTATACAGTAGTTTGATCCATGCACATATGTTTGGACCAAACCCAAATTTCTCCAATGTAGTGAAAAGGTAGTCCATCCATCTAGCTAGAACTTTGGAGAGTATCTTAACATCATTATTCAAAAGTGAGACTGGTCTGTATGATGCACATTGTAATAAATCCTTATTTTTCTTATGAAAGATGGTAATTAATGCTTGGTGAAAAGTTTGATGCAGAATTTTATTTTCTCTGGCTACTGTAAATGTTGCTAATAAAAGGGGAGCTAAGTTAATTGAGAATTTTTTATAAAATTGGACAGGGTAGCCATCGGGGCCAGATGCTTTCCCACTCTGAAGTGAATTAATAACATCTAGTAATTCTGAGAGTGTCTGTGGTTTATCCAGTTCCTTTGCACTGAAAGTATCTAGTTGTGGTATCTGTAATGCATCTAGAAACGTATTAGGTTTTGTCTTGTCTTCTTTAAAGTGAGCAGAATATAAGGACTTATAGTAGTCTCAAAATGTGTGTATTATATTTTTATGGTCAATGATTTTGTCTCTTTCTGTGTTGGTAATTACTGGTACTGCATTGCGAAATTCCTGCTTGTGTATTTCTTGAGCTAAGATCATATCACTATACCACTATGGTATTATTATGGACAATTAAAAAGTATATATCAACAAAAAAAAACAAAAAAAACTGCTCAGCTAATTTTCTTTTTTCTACAATTTCAGTCAATCCAAATTTCAATTAAATTATCAAAGCATTTATTAGATTTTGGGATATTTCATTTTTCTATTGTAGGGGTTGTTTCCATCCATCCATCCATTTTCCAACCCGCTGAATCCGAACACAGGGTCACGGGGGTCCGCTGGAGCCAATCCCAGCCAACACAGGGCACAAGGCAGGGAACCAAACCCGGGCAGGGTGCCAACCCACCGCAGGACACACACAAACACACCCACACACCAAGCACACACTAGGGCCAAGTTAGAATCACCAATCTACCTAACCTGCATGTCTTTGGACCGTGGGAGGAAACCGGAGTGCCCGGAGGAAACCCACGCAGACACGGGGAGAACATGCAAACTCCACGCAGGGTGGACCCGGGAAGCGAACCCAGGTCTCCTAACTGCGAGGCAGCAGCGCTACCACTGCGCCACCGTGCTGCCCGTAGGGGTTGTTTTTACCCATGAATACTATGATATTAAAATGTCCTTTCTTAGTGGATACATACTGGTCTAGATGTAACATACTGCTAAGTTTTGTGTTTTTTAAACTAAATAGGAAATGGCATTTTTGTTAATGATTGAGTGAGTGTGTGCATTTTATACTGTATAAAGATTAATTTAGACCACTTTGCTGAAACCGGTTTTCTCCTTGACATAGTTTTTTTTTTGGGTTGATCAGTGTCAAAAGTGCCAAATCCACTTTGTTTCAATGTGGTATAACACTTAAATGTGAAAACTTCCAAGGGATGAATACTTTTTTAGGCACTGTATGTGTTGAAAATAAATTTGTTGAAATCATCCAAGTCAACAGTTTCTAATTCCCTTGATCCCCAATTTTGATTTCCTGTTCCAGCTTGTGGTACCTCTGCTAAATTGCATTGTTAGAAGAAGTAACTTTTTCAGCGAGACATCAGAAAATTTGAAAACCTTTAATGATAACAGATGCAGTTTCACATTTTTCCTTGATTATGCTTGTTTTGGGTACTAGCCTGTGTTATAAAATATCATAGGATTCTGAGAGTAAACGAGACAAATCGGTCTAGATCAGCTAGAATCTCACTTTATCCATACTTGTTCCATATAGAATGTCCAATGCAGTATATATGTGGTTTTGGTGTTTGCTATTTACTCATTCTTTGCAGCAAGTGAAAATGCTACATTAGGCTATTTAAAATAATTTGTCAGGATGATAAATTATAAGTAAATGCTCTGGTTAGCATAGTACCTCATCACTCCAAGGATCTGGATTCAACTTATGATTTGGTCAGAATTTTTCTTAAACCTATAAGAACTGCACCATCTTTACTACCAGGATTCTATCTAAAACCTATCTACAAACCATAACACTGTGAGGTGGGCATGCATTGGGCTTTCTTGAGTTCTGAATTCTGATAAGGACTTTTAAACATTCCTCCTAAAATTTAATTAAGTGGGGTTCAGTAACTGACAGAAGGAGACACCTCACATTTAGTCACTATGCACTGCTGCTACTGAACACTTTCAGATCTGTCGAGACTATTCATTTCAAAGACTGCTATTCCTAACTGACTGGTATGCACCTTACATGCTTTGATACCTTCTCCTTTTTTTTAATATAAATACTTAAACATTTACTGTAGTAAAACATTTTGACTATTTTTATATGACTTAGTAGGCCTAATAATAAGAATGCACACTGCAAGCACTTACTTAAAAATGTTTTGTGTGTTGAATCATTCTGCCGTTTGATTGGGCTGGACTACTGTTAGGTGTTTAACTGTAATATGTTAAATACGATCACTCCAAATTTGATTCTTGTTTTGTAATTATTTTAATAATTTTTTTATTTAAATACTGATTGATGCTGCTAATCTATTTTGTTTGTTTTGTTGACAAAAAAATGTCCAAAATAGTATGTCAATACATTTTAAATTGTGGAGATGAATGAGGTTTATAATGAGCAAATGTCAAGTTTGAAGTTTGGAAATCATCCACCACTGTACATATTGTTATAAATACATGATTCAGTATTTTTATCAGCCAGTATGACTGCATTTTTAAAAATGTAATAAAGCCAACCAATCTCTTCAAAATAATGATGAGAATTTTTTTTCTGATTTTATTTTGTGCCACAGTGAAGGCGCTGTCTTCCTCCTCAAAGTAATTAGGCTGGCTGCTTATTTACATTCAAGAACATACTGCTTTCGGTGTATGTGATCTTGTTAGTCCTTTTAATAAATCAACAAATCTCTTTTTTTTCCTTCATTGTTATATTTTCATGTCATTAGCAGCAGCGTTTCTAATTTAGCATTCACTATTAGAATGGAAGCTAGGACAAATTCTTTGTCATCTAATTAAAGCCTTGTTTTATTACTTATTTAAGAAAAAAAAAGAAAAATGTGTTCAGCAGACCTGATCTGGAATATGAAATATGTAATGCGTGAAAATACAATTAGCTTAACATTCTTAATATATTTTCATGACACATTCTTCTGTTTCAGCTATTGCTATAAAATGCTATGCAGTGTCATCAGACTTTTAATTATAGGTTGTTGGAATGTACAAATTTTAACTTACACCAAGTGTTAAGATCATAACTTCTCTGTTCCTCACCTCCTTGTATTATTTGAATATATTATTAAAACAGCACATAAACTATGTCACTAAATGGTTTAAGGTACCCTGTTTTAAAAACTAACCATTTTATTTTGCGAAAATTGCAATAAAGAAACCGCATAATATTCTGCATACCTGAAAGCAAAAAAAAAAAAAAACTAGCCTAGCTGCAAGTAACACTGTCAATGCTTATAATGGTTTAAACAGTAAGTGCTCACTGACATCAACAGCATGATACTTTATGATGGTAAACAATGCTTATTGTATTTTCTAAATTTTGACTCCCAAGAAAGTTTTGACCAGGGCTTGTGCATGTGAGGCAACAAAGTAATTGCCTTGGGCAGCACTTTCATGTAAATTTTTTTCTTAACATTATGAAACATTAGATAAAAGTTAAATGTGAACCTTAAGAATTTCTTATGCATCCAGTGTCTTAATGAGGAGATCACTCTCGGCACACTAAAAAAATATTTCCATAGTTGGACTCTCCGTGGAAAATTAATGCCATGCATGATTTGATTGGTGATATTTCATTTTTTGCATGTATGTGTGAGGTTACAGTAAACAGTAATGATGGGTAACTGTTTAAACATTATAAATAAATGTTGATTTCATTGAATTGTGTGATTTATGCTAGGCTAGTCAGTTTAGATGAAGGGCCTAAATATAAACTACTAGCTGTGTAAGCAGCACGGGGACCTAGAAACTATTGAAATTGTCAGAAAAAAAACATTGAAATGTAGAGATGTCAAGAACTACTCTGGGCATCTCTCTCCTAGGAGGTTTCGTTTTTCCGACGTGCCTGCATCATTTGTGCATTAGCGGCTCAGCAACTGTCTTTCTTCGGAGGTTTCATTTTGCCGACATGTTCTCCTTGCTTGTGTATTAGCGGCAGAAGGAAATGTAAAAGAGATACCGTTTTGCTGATGTACTCGCCTAGCTTGTATATTAGCAGCGAAGTGAGTGACTCTTTCTTAGGAAGTTTCATTTTGCCGAAATGCTGGCCTCGCTTCTGTATTCTTAGAGGTGGAGCCCTTACCCTGACTCCACTTCTCACTTCTGGGCCAGACAGACAGACACACACGCTTCCACGCGTAGACGTTTATATATAAGAGATTGTTGTTAATGGGGCTGCATAGTAAGACGAAAATTGCGCTGTCACCATCAATATAGGCTACCTAGTAAGCAGGTGAGTTATATAGACAGTCACTCTGAGTAATATGTGTTTATATTGTTGTAATTTTTCACTCATGCTATGTATGTTTGATTTTTTTAAGGAAATGCAAAAGAAAAAAACAGCTTGCCAATACAGCCCAATTACTGCATAAATTCTGCAAAGTAATGCCTCAAAGTTATTTTTTCTGAGGGATTCTGGCAGATAGATTCAGCAATGATGATTCTACTCAAAGAGTCTTTGAGCACTTGCCATCATGCACTGATCAAATCAAAGATATCCTGCACTGTTAACAGCATACAGCTGGAATCCTTGTTTGTTTGTTGGGCTGCATCTGTCTGATTTGATTATTTTTTATAAATTTCATAAATTTAGGATTGATATTGGTACATAGTCATATTGCTTGAAAATCAATTTGAAAAGTGAAACAAATCGCCCATAAGCCAAAAGGTGGAATTGCAACACTTTTGACTGCAATGTGAAAGAGTTAAAAGTAGTCAGTATCATTATAAATAAAGTTTTGATGTTCAAAGATAATGTATTAAGATAATACATCCTACATACGACATAGTAATGCGTACATATGAGAAATTATCTTGTGTGTAAAATATATTATGTTGTAGGCAAGAGAGAGAATGCTGAGTTACTCCTCACCACTGTCTCTGTTTCTGCAAACTCAAAAATCAAAATCGTATTGATAATACAGTATTTGCATTTCCTATTATCTATACCGTGTGGATATAGTAATGGCAACAAAGAGGAAATAAGTCATTAATATTTCAGTAAACCAATGGGCTTTTTGTTTTCAGTCTATATTACTCATGCCCCCTGTCATTGCTCACAATGTCAACTGGCTTTGTGAAAAAAAGACTGAAGATGAAAAGTGACGAGTGATACCTTATTGAGTGAAATGTTGTACTGACGAGTGATACATGATGAGCAGCTACTGAGTAGTGACAAATGGTGAGTAACTACTGACCTATCTATCTATCTATCTATCTATCTATCTATCTATCTATCTATCTATCTATCTATCTATCTATCTATCTATCTATCTATCTATCTATCTATCTATCTATCTATCTGGAGTCATGCTGATTTTTGATGATCAGAGAAGTGAAAAACAACAATATCCTAAATTGGACACTGTACATATTATACATTTGTATTGTTGCTAAAATTGATTTATTTTAAAGCTAATCTTTTTTTATTGTTTCTAATTTTTTTCCTAAAATGTATTCTTTTCTGATATACATAAAAATGTACTGTAATGTGTATTAACTGTTTCCTCTGATGCCTAATAAGGATCGGGGTGTATGGGTACCTTGCCTCAGGCGGCATTATTTAAAACACCGGCAATAGGGTTCTGACACTTCTTTTCTTTCTGTGCCCATTCTACACATCAGGTACCCCAGTCTCACTAAAGTACATTTTCTCCCTCTTGACTGAAGTCTCACTGTTGCTTTCTGTATTAAAAGTTCTGATTGTGATTGTCATTGGAGCCCAGTCAATGGTCACTTTTTTATAACACTTGATTTGATTCAGTTGTGAAAATTTGATTAATAGAATCAACCTGCAATTTGTCAAGAAGGTGATGCTGAAATCTTGTGTATTGTTATTATGGGTAAGTTGTAAGAGGGGATAGAGTTTTAATTTTACTTTGCCACATCTGCATCTCCGATGCTATGCCAGTTTAAGGATTATTATTAATATTATTTGACTTGCATTGCTAAAGGCAGATGCAAGCTGCATCTTACAGGCAGTATTAACAGGTGTACATTTGAAGTATTAATAAATCTCTGATAAGTACAACTTGGTGTCATGACCATTTGAATGAAAAATTAATAGGTCTCTTAATGACAGATAGTGTTGTAAATTATTCTGGGATTTAGTTTACAATAACATGCTAATAATCCTGCCCTTTCCTCTTTATTGCCACCCCTGACTTCATGATGGTACTTTTCATATTCACTCTTTGCACACTAAATAGCTCTCAATGGCTAGAGTTTCTCTGGGAAAACTGGTGCATGCATGGCTAGGATGGGATTTCCTAAACTGTTTTCAACCTCAAATTGGCTAAACTTTAAACAATGTGTAATTCTCTAAAATTCAACACACAGATACAACAGGTTGTGTGTCACCATCTAATATTGGTGGGCCATTATTACACAATACGCCATGCGACTACCGTATTAGATGCCTGTCGATACAGCTCACAACCATAAACGGTATGATGGTGACCATCCTATAAAAGCAAAACATAAAATGGTTTCATCAGAATACTAAAATAATTCAGAAAGGACAAAAACAAATTCTATGCACTCAAAAGGTACAAAAATGATTAGCAGTGGTTCTGAGAACCAATTACAGAAAACAGTCTAGAAGCTAACAGACTGAACTTGGGACTCTGGGAGCAGTGATCTTAAGGAATATAAGAGAGTATTATCAGTACTTTGTGCCATCTAAGCTATTTTGACCCATCACTCTCCGGCAAACCTAAAAGCAATTCTGAGCCATGGGGCTGGAAAGTAATCACCATGAGCATATTGATATCTGCCATTGTATTAGTGTATCAAGACATGAGTTAAACAAAAACTAACTGTTAGAAGAGGAGAGAGGCCAAAGGTGAAAAAGCGAGTGAGAACTTTAAACGGGGAGACTGATTTTTGAAATGAAGTTATTGCTGCTCTGCTGCATATTTTTTAAAATTCCCTCAAGCTTTTGAATGGAAAAAGCTCTTTCTTGTTTCTGAATTAAATGCTCTAAACTTTGAGGTATATTTATCCTCAACTACGTGTTATAGTATTTAGCTTTTCAAAACTGGAATATCCACATTCTGACCTCTCACATAATTTTCACTCTGAGCATTGTCTAGTATTGCCATCCCTGTATTTGTTTAAATATTACAAAATGATTACATTCAATAGTTTTTACTATAAAACCTAAGAGTTGTTTACCTTCAATGAAAATGTGATGTCGACATAAGCTATCATACTTGCTTTTCCGGGGGAGTCTACCAAATGCTGACTGACTTTTTATTTGGTATGCTATAATATAAATGTCTGGGTTACAGGGGCACCTCCAAAATAATAAAAACAGGTCGCCTTTGTCCTGTCTACCTCTAGCCTTGCCCTTTAACCATTTGCTACCTTCTCATCTGTCATTCTACCTACTCCAATGCTTTTCCTTGACAACCACACCCTACTCTTTTTGCCTGATTGCACTTCTAATTATCCCTGACCCCAGTCACTTACTGTAGCTCTCTCAAGGGAGGGCCACCAGCCCTCATAAAGTGATTTTTCCCAAGACTCCACTCCCAACCCTGTTTCCACTACCCACAGCCCATGCAGTTTCAAGACACGTCACACTAACCTTTCCAGATTTTTCTTTGTCTGGCTCAGGACTATCCATCTTTTATTTACATTTAATGTAATTAGTGTTTTGCAGAGCTTTGTTGATTGCAGAGACTGTTTTGATTTCCTGCCTACTTGGCTTTTTATTATTATTGTAGAAGTTTTGGTGTCATTGGCTAATCTGACATTTTCTCACTCTAGTTGGATCAACGTCATTAATATAAATTAGGAAGTGAAATGGTCCTAATATTTGTAAAGGGACCGAGTAATGACTTTACAGTATGTGGAGCATTCTAATTTTATTTATACAGTTGGGCAGGAAATGCATTGATTTAAGAGGTGCTTGTAATCCCATCAGTTATGTACTCTTTCTTTTTTTTTTTCATTTTTTGCCATCCTTTCAAAAACTCTTTTTAGTGTGTCTGGGTTTATTCTCAAAGGTTATTTCAAACCTTGCCAAACTGTGATCACTTCTGCTCAGTGGATCAATCAGGTCTGCTGCTCTTACTCTTTCATGTAGATTCAAAAAGATAGTGTCTAGGCAGGTGTCTCTGAATCCAGTCATTCACAGTGACTCTTTTTATTCATCCTGAAGTTTCCCTATCAATATACAGAATACTGAAATCATCCCTAACCTTGACATCTTTGCTGGATATGTGATTTATTTTGTTAACCATGAATCTATTTTTTCAGTTCTCAGAATGTGATTGCTTGTAACCAGCTCCAGCTACTAGATGTAAATCTCCAGGGTTCTTCATTACTAATGTAACCCGCTGTGATTGAGACAGCTTCCTTGTTTTTGTCATTTGATTTCTCGAGTCTGGACATATTATAACATATATTTCCAAGCCTCTGTTTTTCCGCCTCATCTATTGCTCACAGAAGAATAATAAACCGTGCCATTATATTTCTCTCTATGATTTTTATTTAGCCATTATTCATTAATGCAGTTATATCATAATCCCAATATAATGCCATTGCTCCTCACATTTGGGATTAGACATTTTAATACTGAAATGTTAGGAGCTTTCTTTTTGGCTGAAGTTTCAATTAATGGACTTTGTCTTCCTTGTAGGCTGTGATTATTTTTTTTTCTTTCTGTGCAGTCTATTTTAAATGTCTGTGTCCTTCTCTGCAGATTCATCACATTATATTATATGTTTTTCTTGTTGATGACATCTGAATTGGTAGTGAATAAAGTGATTATTGATTGCTTTAGTGCAGGGCTTAATTTCTGGACTCCATCTCCCAAGCACCCCTGGTGTTGTCCCGAATGGGTTCCAATGTGAGGACCACTGCCACCTAGCATATGGGGAACTGAACTGCTCCCAACTTCCGGTTATGGCTGGTCCTTCCATTATTTGATACCGGTAGGACACAGTTATTTATTTATTTGGTCCACTGGTCAATTTGTCTGTGTCATCACTCTGGCCTCATGTGTGGGTAATGGATCTTTGTATAGAAATGGTTTCTCAATCTCTTGTAGTGCAAATGTAAATGGTCTTGTTTTATTTGACAGAAGGAAGGTGTAAAAAATGTATGTGAAGTGGGTGCTGGATTTGCAGAAGTGTTAAGCCAAACAATTGTTGTCCTGGAACCACTGAGTCAGCAGCTAAACCTCTTCTCTGTCATATATCTCGCCATTGATCTGGCCTATAATGGTCATAAAATCACCAATATTATTAATAGAGTTGGAGCTGTCATAGGTGAACAAGCAGTACATAAGGGGGCTTTGCACACTACCCTTTGGAATACCAGTGTTCAGAGACAGTGTACAGTATATGTAATGATGCGAGACAACACATATTGAGATCTGCCAATTAGGAAGTCCAGAATTCATTTAACGAGGGTGGCACTAAGGCCCAAGTTTAGGGGTTTGGTGGTTGGCTTTGCTGTTAAAACAGTATTGAATGCTGAGCTACACTTTTATAAGTATGACTATGGCATAGCAATCTCTATAATCTAGATGTGCCAAGGTGGATTCAAGTGCAGAGGTTATAGCATCTTCTATGGAACTGTTGTAACGATATGGAAAATGGAAGTAATCATGACTCTCTGGAATACTCTATTTAATTTGTCCCAGCACCAGTCTCTCAAAGCATTTTGTCCAAATTCGAAGGAGTTCCACCAGAAAGTAGTCATTCAGACGATCCAAGCTTGTTTTATTAAGCACTAGTTAGTGTCTTTTCAAGCAGGCTGAAGATATCAGCTAATTGGTCACTGCAATTTATTTTTCAAATACTCCCTGAAAATAACCGTAAAAGTTAAAAGTTCTCCTCATTTCACTCACAGAAATGAAGAAAGATGAATCATGATGTTGCAGGCAATTGAATTGTGAGCTGCTTTTTATTGTAATCAAAACAGATGTAGAAAGAATTAAGTTCAGAGAGAGAAAACGGGGAAGAGATATGAATATGTTTTATTATCTCTAAGGCTTGCCAAAGTTGTTCTGAATCGTGATTGGTGCTATATCTGGTTTCCAATTTATTTTCGTACTAATTTTAGCCTCTTTAGTTTTCTGAGCTTATACCTGCATTTCTTGTATGATTCCATATTACCATCGAAGTGTATTGTTGCATGTCATCAATTAAATGTCTGATGTCACCAGGAAATATGTGGACTGTTTTTGTAATTGCACAGTTGTCTACACTTTTTTTAATGAAACCTGTTACGTTTGCATGATCATGATCTGATGAGGAATCCCTGAACATGTCCCAGTTCACACAATCAAAGCTGTCCTGCTGTTTTTCCTCTGCCCCTTTACTATAGCACTGAACTACTTTTCTTACTGGTTACTTAACCTTTAGTTTCTGCTTGTAAGCTGGCAGGAGGAGTACTGACAGATGATCTGAATTTGGGAGGTAGGACAGAAATAGTGACTAGTAATCATTTTTTACTTAATTAGCTGCTGATTCTTATTGTTAATTAAACCCGCTCTTTAATTCCATGGCCTGTTGCTTCTCTCATTGTGCAATAGCATACATTTCCAAAATGATTGATTTTCACAGTTAAAATATTTTGTGAACCTGAGCAGATCAGCATTCCTGAGACCTTCATCTGTCTTTATTTTCAGATATTGTATGATGGACACAGTTTGCGGTTCATGTTTTGGCTCATTTTGTATCTTATTATTGTTTGGCAGCTAATTAAGGAAAAAGAAACAATTAAGAGATCTGAGTCTTCAAGAGCCATTCATTTACAATGAATTCAAAAGAAGTTAATTAGCAGCAAAAACAGGTCACTAATTAAGAGAAGGGTTAGAATGAAAACCTGCAGCCACTGTGACCCTCTAGGACTGGAGTTTGAGAACCCTGATTTAACCTAAAATGGGCACATGATACATAAGAAACTTTATACGTCTGGAATTTGTATTCATTTATTATCTCTGATATTGCTTATTAAAAGGACATATGGCACTGGGGAGAAAGGAATTTCTGGAATGATTTGTGTGGGTTTTCAAAGCGAATAACGTTCCTGATTTTCTGAAGTTAAATTCTGCGTGTAATGGATGTCTATCATCAGTTGAAATGATTTCCAGTTTTCTAACATTGGCTTCTGACACACACTTGCCAAATCAGCCGTGTCAGCAATAATAATTTTAGTTGCATGTTTGGTAATTTGCTGCATCTTTTTTTTTTTTTTTTTTTTTTAATTTTTTTTTGTCAGACCACTAAAAGGCAATAAAGCTGAAAATGATAACAGACAGGATCAAGCTGTGATACAAGGGTAACATGAGTTGGTAACAAAAAATCTACATTTATTGAGGATTATCAAACACTGATTGCGTTTGGAGTGTATGTATTTTTGTATTTGTATTCTGATTAATATGTGTGATGGATGGCCGGGGATCGTGTCCTATCGGGAGACCTGGAAGAGCAGGGGACCAGGAGAAGGGAAATTTATACCCCGGGACATGAGAGGGCAGCCCCCTGGGTTGCATTGGGGCCACGGGCTTGGGGCTTAGAAGCTCCAACCTGTTGTGATCCAAGGTCACTGCCAGGGGGTGCCTGAACAGCTCCGGAAACAAGATCTGCAGCACTTCCTTCTCACCTGGAAGTGTTGCCTGAAAAAGAGCTGGATTCAGGAGCAGTGCTTCCGCCACGCCCGGAAGTGCTGCTAGAGGTTAATCAGGAAGCACCTGGAGCACTTCTTGGTGCATTATAAAAGAGGCCACCTCATTCCATTCAGGGAGCCGGAGTCGGGTGGAAGAGGATGGAGCTTTCGAGAGAGGAGTGGAGGTGGCAGAAGGAAAGTAAAGGACTGAGTAATTGTGAGTTTATTGTGGCTGTGTGTTAAATATAAAAAGAAGAATAAAAGTGTGTTTTTTGGACATCTGGCTGTCTCAGTAGCTGTCTGTGTCAGGGCTTCTTTAAGAGATGTTTAACTAAAATAGTTCCTAAGTATTAATATTCAGTCACTATTCCTACCTCCTCCCCCAGAACAACGATGGATGAACATGCAGATTTCTTTCCCTTAAAGTCATTTATCATTGCTTTAGTCTTTTTGACATCGAGAGTAAGAGTTCTTATTGCACCAGTTTCCCAAACAGTCCCCTTGATTTAAGTTATGGCTTTCATCTTCCACAGACATGTGTCCTATCACCATGATGTCTTCAGCGTACTTCATAATAGAACAGTGGTCATTGTGTCTCATGTCATTTATGGACAGAGTGAAACCATTACTGGTGATAGAGCACATCCTTGGAGACCTCCTGTGTTTGAATGAATAACTTTTGAAAAAGTGTTGTATACTTTGTCTGTGAACGATTTCAAAGAGAGTACTGAATCCATAATGTAATAAATGGGATAACATTCATACTGTTTAGTATGCAAGGTTGGGTGATATTGAACACTGAAGAAAAATGTCCATAATTACCCAAAATCTTTACATTAGTCTGTTATAAAAAATGTAGAAATGCTTTCACAATCTAAGCTTCAGACACATACTTGCTCACATTTATTTATTTATATACTGCACTTTATATTCACTGAAATCTAAAATAAATTGAAATACTCATGCAATCAGAGACCATTTCACATATTGTGACTTTAGAGTCGAAAAGATGAAATGCTTCATTCAACAAAGCTGGTGGTTTACACCAAATTTTCTAAGTTGTAATTTTATTGCAAGGTAGGAGCATTTCATTTTACTCTTAATGCTATTTCAAACATACATCTACTGAAATCTGCACACAATTTCTGTTCATTATTTTTTCATCAGTGTTTGAGAGCTTTCATTGAGAAACCAATGCACTCCATGCACTGTAATGTGAATTGGTGATGTGTTTTTACTAGTTTCTATAGATCAGATTGCTGCTAAAAATCAAAACTGTTTTGATTTGCCAGTATTGAGTGAAGGGCGCAGGCATGTATTTTGTTAGCATTCTGTTATAGTTGGTTTGCACTGACAGTTTCCAATGGAAATACTTAAAAAGCGTGTCTGCAGACTTTGCATAAAACTAGGGCTTCAATACAGTGCAAGTGCATTTTGGCAGCATTTGTGATGTGAAAGCAGCTTAAGGTGTCAATACTTATGTCATTAAAATTACAATAGTATAATAATTCATTTATAAGTGTTTAAAAACAAATTTCTCTGACCAAAGAGCTTTTGAGTTTCATTTGAGCATTCTGTTCTACAGATATATATTATTTTCAGGAATGATGTTAAAGACGTTTCACTCCCTGCCACATTTTCTACTGTCTTGTTACATAACAGTAAATTGAGTATGAGTTATATTTTTGCAGTACCTAAACTAACCATATCCATATTAATATCCTTGGTCAGCTTTGGTGTCACCAACCACAGGTGCATAAGTAAGAAAACCGCTGGACCCAAAAAGTGACATTATTTATTTAACATCTCGATGGAACAATTATTAAATGTTCACAAAGTAATGAAAGAAAACATACCAAAGATGAGTTCTTATAGTAAATTGCTACACTATGTACTGTACTAGCTACTGAAATTATAGCTTTTTAAGAAGAAAAAAGTATGTTCACTGTAAATGTTTAATCTCAAAAGATAGATCATCAGATGGTTCGTTTAGCCACTTACTGTAAATCAGTAAGCAATGATTATCCTTTACAAGTTAAAATTAGAATTTCACACATTTTGTTTTATCATGTTGACAACACACTAAATTTTGGCAGTATTACAGTTTTGTACTGTATTAGCCTGATTAAATACATTCTAAATATATTGTTTTTCCTTGAATGTGTGACCTTAATTATAACTATGTGAACTACTGCATTGCCTTCTGCACTCAGAGCAACAGTTTTTTGTTTTTCTGTACAATGATAATTCCTCTTGAAAGGCAGATTTTGATTTATTAATCAAAGAACCGTGACTTCAGTCTAACAGCTTTGGATAAGTATGTTTACAGATAAAAATATTTCAGAATATTTGGATTTAATCTGTAACACTGCATGCTATATCATATCAGTGCAACTGCTTAATATACTGTAATGATAAAAAAGCAAAGTCTTGTTGGGAAAGGGACCTGTAAAACATTCAGTTTAGACAAGCTGTTGCCATATGATCAAAGACAGATTTTATTCTGTTATTAAAGCTGTCTCCAGGGTCTAATTTATAATTGTAGGCAGTCAAGAAAAACAACTAATGTAAAACAATCTCATTTGTATTTATAGTGCAGTATGGTGTAATATGGATGGCATGGTTGTGCAGTAGTTGACACTTCTACTTACAGGCTCCAGACTCCTGGGTTTGAGTCCTGAAATGGTCAATATCTTTCTGTCTCTGCATATTCTTGCTCTTTCTGTGTAGTTGTTAGTCTTCATCAAGTTATCCAGAAACATAGGTTTTATTTGAAAACTTTGTCTCTCCTGGTCCCACGGTAGATCATCGCAATCAGTGGTTTTCATCTGAGGTCTGGCCCACAAGAGCCTTCGAAAAATTGTCAGGGGAGCTGAAAATAATATTAAAATAGCAACACAATGCTTAGATCACTCAAAAATCAAACTACAGAAGGAGTGTCAAAGCTAAGATTCAAAGGTACAGTAGGATCCTCCTTTGAAATATTTTTCATCAAAATTTAAGACATGATTGATACATAGACAGGTAGATAGCACTTTATTTATACTCAGGGCAAAAATGTACTTTTTACAGAAGCCGAAAAAATAAAAAAATGCTGTTATAACAAGACCCAACTCAATGACTAAATTTGGAATGTCTAAAAAGGAAAAAAAAACTGAAAAGAACAAACTTCTGACTTGGCTAAAGTTATAAAAGAGCTGTCAGTGTGTTGTTTTAATGTCATATCATGGTTGGTTTAAAGCAGGTTCCTCAATTACAGTCCTGGAGGGCCGCAGTGGCTGCAGGTTTTTGTTGTAACCTGGTGGCTTAATTAGAAAGCAATTCTTGCCAATAATTTAATTTCAAGGCTTGTTAGTGCATTAACTCTGCTATGCCAGGTAATTCTCATATCCTAGATTTTCTTCCACTTTCTAAGGATATCATCCAAATAATTTGAATTCTAAAGCAGATGAATAATTCTCAGTTCTTCACTGTTTTCTCTTCACTTTCCTTCCAAGTATTTAATTAAACCCAATAGTGCATGATAAATACATACATGTGTCAATGGTATCAAGCAAAATGGAGAAATGCTGGTCTCTTTTGTCATTTGCATATTACTGCTAATTAGGAGCAATTAAAACCGAAGAATACAGCTGTTTAAGACTAAAATAACCAATAAGGGTTCAAAATCTTAACAAGCGAGATAACTAAAGTGAAACAGAAGTGTTACTTGAGCAATAAATGCCTTTTATTAAACAACTAGGTTGGAGCAAAAACCTGTAGCTACTGCGGCCCTCCAGGACCGTGATTGAGGATCCCTGGTATAAAGTAACCCCAGTAGCATTTCGTTTCTTGATGTACTTAGTGTTAGAGAGAGCATGTGCAGCATTGTTCATAATGGCTGTCAGTTTTGTCTTCCTTCTGTCCTCTGCTGCTACCTTCAGCAGATTGAGAGGGCTGGTGATGATTGAGAGGGCTGATGATGTTACCAGCTCAGCACAACAGTGTAGAAAATTACACTGTCCATCATAGAGTTCTGAAACATGTAAAGGACTTTAATGTCCACATTAAAGGGGCACAGTGTCCTAAAAACAGAGTCTGCTTGATTTCTTTCTTATATACAGTAGTTCTTCTTTGTTGCTGGACCAGTCAGGTCTGTTATTAAAGTGGACCCCCAAATTTCAATCTGTTCAACATAAAATAATGGCAATATACACTATTCATAAGCCAATTTTCGACCAATTATTTGCATTTATGAAGGAAGGGAAAACCGTTTGTTGCTACCTCAACAAAAGGTGTTTTCACAGCTATCTCCTTTGCAGTGTTTTTGCACTTTGCAGTGATTTGCCTCTGTAGTCTGGTTTGTTTGGATAGATGTGAACAACCATACCAAGACCCTTTAGAAACCGTGATCTCAGTGCAGTACCAGGCAAACCCTGGAGCGGTTCAAGTGAAGCATGAACGTGACCAGTCTAACTACAGGAAATACTGTGCATTATGGAAAACATTTCTACTGGTAATTTGGCAATCTCGGTGCAAAATTATATCCACACATGCATATAATGATTCATTACATTTCTATAGCTCTTTTCTCACTATTCAAACAGCTCTCCATGCAGGTAGTATGAGGGAAGTAAACCCATGATCTCCTTACTGTGAGGCAGAAGCACTACACACTGTGCCACTTGCAAGCTGATCTGAAATAACTCACAAAAGGCACCCGTCAATCAGATCAATTCAGATTTCAGCCTGCAATCCTCATTCTCTGTCATGATAGAATCAGATAGCAGTTGACCACATAAAAAAAAGGTATTGATTCACTTGTGATTGGATATATCAAACCGAACCCAAACCTCCTGATCTTAAACCGAGTGACGAGCACATGTCCTCTCAATGTAATTGTACTTGTGATATGATGCACGCCCTGGAAGCGCATTAACTATGATAATATGTTGTAAATGTGAATTAAACAAACAAATTGCACATTATTAATGAATATTTGCAGGCCAAAAGACAGCAGACATGTGAGGTGACATTTGTGTTATTGGAGAGTAAATCTGCAACATCATACACAGAAATTAAATTCACCTGATACATCGACTGTCAAAATGAAATTAAGGCACATCTCTGCCGATGGCCTACAGTGCTTGCCCGTAGAGTCACCAAATGAAATGTGTCCTTTCTGTAGAATGTAATGTAATTTATTTCATATTGTCTTTTTGTTATCAGATAAGACTTTCTGCTCATACTTGGTAAACACACCACATAATCAATGCAAGTATGCTGATGCAAATCTTATTGATGAATTTTCCCCGACTTTTTTTCTAACCAATGAAGGAAGTTCACGACACACCCATGGTGCATTTTACTGTTACTTATGGTTCACTTGAAAGTCTGCAATACAAGTGAACTAACCGATGACTGAAACCACGTGACTAATCATCTCCTGATTTGGCACAAACCAAACTGACTGAGTATGAATATGCATTAATGGGCGATGAAAAATTTACTGAGCCAGGTTTTAGTAACAAGATGGAGATCAGATTGTGTGATTAATATAGTTTTGTTGACCAAAGCAGCAGCAGCATTTTCCAATATGTTAATGTTTAGTGAACAGAATTTAATCTCCAGTGACATTTTTTTATGCCATATGCATAAAATTACTAACACTGATACATCGGGTGGAATATCTGATTTTAATTCTACGTCTAATTTGTTGTATTGGTTGGCTTTCATTTGATTTTGTTTTCTTTTTTGAGATGCCCTGAAACTGGGATTTATGGAAAGAGCTACTGAAGGATAACAGGTGAGCCTGAAGATCACAAGGGTGTAGCCTAGATTGACATTTCATTAGTCAGCCATGTCATTTTCTTACCAGGTAAATGTAAAACCCCTGAAGTTAGTATGAAGATCATCTTATTCTTAAAATATCCAGGCCCATGAGATGTTTTACTATATCTGCTGGATTTATATAGTTTGGAATTTTGATATTCTGCTCTATGCACGTTTTCTTATTGTCAAGCTTAACTGACATACTCAGGGCTCAGTATCGGGTCTGGATCCAAATTGATATCCTAGGTTCTGAGGGATACATTTTTAACTTTTTAGTTTCTTGTCTGACTTTTAATCACATGCTCTGAGGCTAGATTTGATGTTTGCTTAATGGCTAGAAGGTTGGTAATGTGGGTCTCCAAAGCATGTAATGTTCTAAGCAAGTTTTACTTATCCATATCATCAAGAACATATAAGCTGTACATATTTCAGGATGCACAAGATATGCATAAGCCCTGAAATGGTGGTAAACAAATAGAACTTATGTTTAGAACTGAATCCATCTTCATTTGATTAGTCAGTGAAGTTCAAAGTTGCCGAATACAGCAAGAAAGAATCATTAGTCGTCAGTGATGTTCAGGCTTCACTTCTGGCTGATTGACTCCACTCTTTTAACTTCTTGTTCCTGTCAGTATCTTACTTGGTTTAGCTTGGCTATCTTTTCTGGGTAAGTTATCTGTCTATTCTTATTAACTTAGTATTTGTCTGTTAGTCACTAAAAGCTGCCAATCAGTAACTGAATCAGTAGTGAAATTTCCCTTGTGATGTACTAATTACATTACAAACAGATACACGCAGAATGTTGAGCAGAAAAACATTTGCAGAGTTTGAACCTTCAACCATGCAGGATCCACAGTGTCCTTCTATCAGCTTCAACTGTTACCTGCAGTAGATTTTCAAGTACAATTGCCTGAAAACAATTATCTTTTAGCAAAACCTTTCAAAACCGATGTACTGCTCAGAGCAGCCTGCTTTTTATTTGTTTTTAATTTGTTCTCTTCAATAAACAGTACTAAGCAGGAAAACTTCAGAAAAATATTTTTCTTTTGGTAAAATAAATGGAATTCTCTAACAAATGATTCTGTCCTACTGGATCAGTTAGATGATGTCACGAAATAAAGAATAGTTACACCACAGGAAATTCTTTTCAGCATTTTTGTTCAGGCATGTTTTTCAATTTTTAGAAGGACTGTTATTTTTTTTAAGGAGTAATAGATGTAATAATCATGCTGACATTCTCCTTCCTTGTATTGTTGACACTTGTGAGGCTCTACTGTATATTCAGAAATGTATCCTTTTATCAGTATTTATTTTTTAAAAAGTATAACAGCATGAATAAAGCAAGTTTAATTTATACCTAAAACCTCCAAGTTCAAACAAATTGACTAATGTAATTATAGAAAATAGAATTCTACTTGATTATTTTACTTTACCAGTCTACAGAATGTTTAGCTGTAATTAGATTCATCTCCTGTATCTGCCTGAGTGATTTATTGTGATCTACTCAGTCTATTGTTATTCAATCAGCTTTTTCAAATGTTAGTATCTCCTGTTTACCAGGTTCATTTTTTGTCTTAAGCAAGCTGCTGAGAGAAGTGAGAGATGTAAGAGATTTCAATGTCAGAATGAAGCATAAGTGCAACGCAAAGAAAGGGCACTGTGCAAGTGGAGCAGAAGTTTATTTATTTTTATTCAGTTACAATAGAAGATTTTTTTTTCTTTTTTTAATAATAGTAGGAAGAAAAAAGACTAAAATGACATTTCATAACTTATTCTTGCTTATTATGGGTTTCCAGCTGAGCAGAGAGCAAGATAATGTAGAAAAAGGTTAGCTAAAAATAAGTTCCATGTTCCATGAATTTGGTTTACATTTTTAATTTCTGCCTTCTGTTCATTGCAGTCATTGCTACATTAATATATATATATATATATATATATATATATTAAATAATGATGTAATAAAGCACAGTATTTAATCTCAGTAAATCAATCAAATATGACATATACAGGAACACTGCATAATGTAGGATTAGATTTGATAAAATTAGATAGAACTTTATTTGTCCACTAAGGGAAATTTGGCTTTTTACAGAGGCTGTTTAAATAATAAAAAAAATGCAGGAAGCGATAGATAAAAATATACATAAACAAACACCAGAATGAATAAAAAGAAAGAAAAAAAAAAGTAAAAAATAAATTTTCTTACTTGGCAGTCGCAGTGAGACATTATGCAGATGTATTTCTGTTGGAATAAAGGACCCCCAGCAGCGTTTCTTGACACACGTCTATTGAATAATTCATTGGCTGAAAGTCCTCAGTGTTAGTGTCATGGAGAGGATTGTGCAGCATTGTTCATAATGGCACTCAGTTTTGTTTTAATTCTGTCTTTCGCTGTTACCTCCAGTGGGTCCAGAGTACGTCCTATAACTGAGCTTGCACTTTTAATCAGCTTGTTGATTTGGTGGGCCTCTCTTGAAGTGGTGTTGTCATCCCAGCACACCACAATGTAGAAAATCACACTGGTCATCTAAGAGTTATAGAAGATGTGAAGGATGTCACTTCCCGCATTAAGGGAATGCAGTCTCCTAAGGTAAAAGAGCCTGCTCTGCACTTACTTACTGTATATACTGTAGTTCCTCTAGGTTCTGAGACAAGTCCACCCTGTCAGTGATGTGCACCCCCAAGCACCTGTTAGAACACACCACGTCTACATCCACTCCTTGAATAGTCACCAGACATAGAAGCTTTTTGGTGGATTCAAAGTCAATAACCAGTTCCTTGGTTTTGCTGATGTTAACCTGGAGATAATTCTTTCTGCACCATGTCATCTCTCTCTATATAAAAGGAAATCCTGGAATGGAAAGCAAATGCAAGGCTAAGATACGTGATAATCTCGAAAGACATTTAAAAGACCTGCGAGACCAAGGAGACTTGCCACGGTGCGTCTCGCGGGGACCGTAAACATGAAACTTGGTGCCAAGAGATTGTCCCAGGGCCGTAGCAAAAAGGACAGCGACTGTACAGGCTTTAAAGAGATCGAAGGGCAGCGGGACAGCAGCTATAACCCCCCCACCCCCCTTCCGAACGCGAGCAGCGTTATACATCCTGCAAGAAAGAATTCAAACATGCCCGGGGCCAGAAATAAAAGACAGCTATTGCTTTTACAACGTCACGCAAGACTAGGCAGTGAGCCATCATTTAAAACAAGTCAACAGACCGCTAAGCTAGCAGTTGTTGGATTGCTTTTGTCAGGCAAGCATCATGTGCTCTGAGCTCTTAAAACAACGACATGCAACAGGCAGAAGAGGCAGCTAGCATGCAGCAAAAAGACAGCAAATGATCCAAAGGCATATCCTTAGCGAACGTTCAGCCGCAACACCCTTCACAACACGAGCAGCATTATACGTCTGGGAAGAAAGAGATGCAACCAGGCACGTGGCCGAAAATAAAGGACAAGTATTGTTTTTACAAAAGTTTTTAAAGTAAAAGTGAAAATAATGCATATGTAACAATTCACAAGAAAATAACAATCTCTTTAAATTGTAGATTGCCTGCCTAAGGTAAAGTCATCCCTGATGAATGGGGACGTGGGAATGAGGGGTCCTTTCATCGGATTAGCGCTATTTCAGATGTGGAATGGCAAAATGGGGGAGGCAGCTTGATGAATGAGGTCTCCAGGACTTAAAACAAATCCAAATCATATTATGTGATATCATCTAATATGAAAGTCTACTCCGTACTTCTAGAATTTTTATTTTTATATTGTATTGAGGATTTATTCTGTTCTATGTATTGTACTGTACGGCTCAGAATTAAAAGACAATGAGTAAAATGACAAAGAACTTCATAAAGACGTTTACAAATGTTGACGCCAAACACATGCAGAGCAGGTTAGAGACTATGAAACCAGTGAAATTAGAAAGGCGCTATACACATGTGGAGAAAGTTAAAGGATATGAAAGTAGGAAAATTAGAAAATATAAAAAAAGAATGTAAAGATCGCAGTAGCGCAAACAAACTGCCTCATTTAACTATGAACCAGTCTAACTTTGGTTTTGCACAATAATTACTACACTATTGCACCTTAACACTTAATTCTACTTTATTCACATAATTATACTTATTTATTATGTTCTACTATACTGTTATCTTTCAATCTATGACTTTTTGTTAATCTAACTGATATTCTTCTAACTTTGCACAGTTTTTGATAAGCGGATCAGGATGCATTTCACTGCGTGTTGTCCTGTATAACTATGCATGTGACAAATAAAGAATCTTGAGAATTTCAAAAACGGAGTTTACCGCACATGCATTTATTAGTTACTTTGTTAGTGTATATATATTTATCTGTCTGCTTATTTAAAAAGCTAAATTTACCCCAGGAGTCAAAAAGTTCTGTCTAGCCCTTGTACAAAAACCTAGACAAAAGCTGGGATATCATCTTGGTAACCCCTTGTACTTTTGGAACTGATAGATAGATAGATAGATAGATAGATAGATAGATAGATAGATAGATACTTTATTAATCCCAATGGGAAATTCACATTCTTCAGCAGCAGCATACTGATACAATAAATAATATTAAATTAAAGAATGATAATAATACAGGTGAAAAAAACAGACAATAACTTTGTATAATGTTAAATGTTAACGTTTACCCCCCCTGGTGGAATTAAAGAGTCGCATAGTTTGGGGGAGGAACGATCTCCTCAATCTGTCTGTGGAGCAGGACAGTGACAGCAGTCTGTCGCTGAAGCTGCTCTTCTGTCTGGAGATGACATTATTTAGTGGATGCAGTGGATTTTCCATAATTGATAGGAGCCTGCTGAGCGCCCTTCGCTCTGCCACAGATGTTAAACTGTCCAGCTCCATGCCAACAATAGAGCCTGCCTTCCTCACCAGTTTGTCCAGGCGTGAGGCGTCTTTCCTCTTAATGCTGCCTCCCCAGCACACCACTGCGTAGAAGAGGGCGCTCGCCACAACTGTTTGATAGAACATCTGCAGCATCTTATTGCAGATGTTGAAGGAAGCCAGCCTTCTAAGGAAGTATAACCGGCTTTGTCCTTTCTTGCACAGCGCATCAGTATTGGCAGTCCAGTCTAATTTATCATCCAGCTGCACTCCCAGATATTTATAGGTCTGCACCATCTGCACACAGTCACCTTTGATGATCACTGGGTCTATGAGGGGTCTGGGCCT
The DNA here is from genome assembly GCF_900747795.2 of Erpetoichthys calabaricus. Taxonomy (NCBI): domain Eukaryota; kingdom Metazoa; phylum Chordata; class Cladistia; order Polypteriformes; family Polypteridae; genus Erpetoichthys; species Erpetoichthys calabaricus. The sequence goes on from NC_041399.2 coordinate 39,109,173, forward strand.
CCTAAAATCCACCACCAGCTCCTTGGTTTTGCTGGTGTTCAGGTGTAGGTGGTTTGAGTCGGACCATTTAACAAAGTCATTGATTAGGTCCCTATACTCCTCCTCCAGCCCATTCCTGATACAGTCCACGATAGCAGTGTCATCAGCGAACTTTTGCACATGGCAGGACTCCGAGTTGTATTGGAAGTCCGATGTATATAGGCTGAACAGGACCGGAGAAAGTACAGTCCCTTGTGGCGCTCCTGTGTTGCTGACCACAATGTCAGACGTGCAGTTCCCAAGACGCACATACTGAGGTCTGTCTTTAAGATAGTCCACGATCCATGCCACTAGGTATGAATCTAATCCCATCTCTGTCAGCTTGTCCCTAAGGAGCAGAGGTTGGATTGTGTTGAAGGCGCTAGAGAAGTCTAGAAACATAATTCTTACAGCACCACTGCCTCTGTCCAAGTGAGAGAGGGATCGGTGTAGCATATAGATGATGGCATCTTCCGCTCCCACCTTCTCCTGATATGCAAACTGCAGAGGGTCAAGGGCGTGTTGAACCTGTGGCCTAAGGTGGTGAAGCAGCAGCCTCTCCATGGTCTTCATCACATGTGATGTCAGAGCAACAGGCCGAAAGTCATTCAGCTCACTAGGACGTGATACCTTTGGGACTGGGGTGATACAAGATGTTTTCCAAAGCCTCGGGACTCTCCCCTGTTCCAGGCTCAGGTTGAAGATGCGCTGTAGAGGACCCCCCAGTTCCGATGCACATGTGAGAGGAAAATAGCATGACTTTACAGACAGGAGTCCAATGCAGAACTCTACTTACTTTTTTACTTTGTAAAAAAAAAACTTATTAACTGCTGATGATGTCGATCGTTTTGTCTGTGTTGAAATTCCAAACAGAGAAACCTGTCCTGACCTCATTAAAAAGATTCAGCATATTGGGACTGGCAAGATTACAAATATTGTTTTTACAGAAGTTCTGAAATAAAAGTGAAACTAATGAAATAGCAACAATGCAAAGAAAAAAAAAAAATCTTTAAAATGTGTATCTGGAAAACCAAACACGGGGGTTGGTGAGTGAAGCAAGCAGGGGGCGAAGCCCCCTAGTATATTAAAAGGAAGTTGCTACTTTGAAAGCTCAGCCAATGATAAACAAAAATCCAAAGAATTAAGAGGGGTTCCCAAACTTTTTCATATGACTGTATATGTTAATCAATTTTTAAAAATGTTTCGTTTACTTTGTGTTTAACTATATCTGTATTTATTAGTATACATTATCTTTGGAGGGAAAAATTAAAAGTAGTTATGAGTCACCATTAACGATGGATTCAAGGTGGACGTCCTTTATTACATCAAGCCTGATGGAGCTTGTCACATTCACTGTGACAAGACTGTCTGTTCTAATTAAAGCACATTCTTAAATTTAGGTTCATTTACATAACACAGTCCAGAAGCACTTCAGTTTATACTGTAAATGGGTAAAGGTGTTATATAAACAAAATATATTATTAGTATTAATCAATGTACAGATAAATGGTACAGCTATCTCTAAAAGTCCCAAACTAGTTAAGCAGAAAACAAGTCTTTAGGAAATAAATAGTTAATTGAATTGGACTTTTTATACATAAATTCTAACAGACAACAAAATATAAAAGTTAAAATGTTATATGATCTCATCTATAGTGATGTGCTGGTAGAAATGATCTAGAATGTCTTAGTTAAACAGGTAATTATATTTAGAGGCATTTCACAAATTAATACAGTGGAATTTTGCATTTTGTTAAATTTGTAATCTTTATTTTCATTTCTGAATATGAAAGAGCTGCTCATTATTAATGCCGTCTGTACCCACTGTCTCAATAATTCTGTGTAAAACATCTGTGAACGCTGAGGCATTAGCGTGTAGAAGTTGGTAGATTTCCATTTAGCATTTCCCCATTAAGACTCCTGGGCTGCTGGATTTCATCTTATCTCATCAAAGTGATTAATTAATCAAAATGCTGATTAACCGTTCAGCTTAGTTTTCTATTTCATAATTTAATGCCATTAATGGAAATCTTCAGTACCTTTAATTGTCTACTTTGCCACAAAATGTAGTAAACAAATTCATCTGATATGAAAATGACACTTTAGGAATAAATAAAGCCGTTCCAAGTGCACATTTCTGTCTTCATACATTTTACCAGTTGCATGATAATAACAGTAATAATAATAATAATTCTTAATATTTATATAGCACTTTCCTCACTACTCAAAGCACTCTAGTGAGTGGGTAGCCACTTTAGCCACCACTAATGTGTAGCGTCTACCTTGATAATGTGACAGCAGTCATTTTTGCACCAGTACACTCAGCACACATATGCTATTAGGTGGTGAAGTGATGACAGGGATAGCTAGCCAGTTAGAGACAGGGGATGATTAGGAGGCCAGAATGACTAGGCCTTGGAGGGCAATTAACACTAGAATCCCTGAAGCCTATGGAAAAAAAAACCTCAATTCCTGGGCCACCTTAAATTCCTTCGCACCCATCCATTAGTGTCTTTTGTTTTGTAAATGTGTCGATCAGCACAAGCAGCAAGCATCCTTCTGTCCCATCCCCACCCCCCTTGACAGAGCTCATGTCGGACAAAAAGTTCTCCCAGCTAAAGCCAAGGCTCCTTATTTGTGTGTGAGGTGCCTAGAGTTGTATAGGGTAAATAATACAGTATATCATTATTTGGAATACATGCATTTCATGTCTATTGGGTGTCTACAAAAATCTGGGTAAGTGTAGGATGAAAGGAAATGCAAGACAAGAAATACTGAACACATACCTAAAGCAGAAACTTTTTCCATGTTATACTAATAATGATGTGAAGTGTATAATGTGTGAAATCTTTAGTCAAAATATCAAATAAACACATACACTTTTATTCAAGAATATAACCAAAGTAAAAAAAAAACATTCAATTTACATGTTGCTGTCAATAAGTTACAAACCCAAGATCAAATGTTTTGTTATACGTGTACCATTTGTGAAGGTGTTTATTTGATATTTGGACTTCCGTCTTCACACATTATACACTTCATGTCAAAATCTTGTTATTAGTACTATAACATGCAAAAACTTTCTCTTTTAGCTATGTGTTCAACATTTCTTGGATTTCTCACATTTCTTGTCATCCTACATTTACCCAGATTGTTGTAGACATGGAAAACACATGAAATGCATGTGTTCAAAATCACAATATATTATTTATCCTATACAACTCCAGGCACCTCAAACCGAGATAAACAAGACTTGAGCTGGGAGAACTTTCTGTGGCGGTGGGGGGATGGAATAGCAGGCTGCTTGCTGCTTGTGTCGATCAACACATTTACAAGACAAAAGACACTAATTGAGAGGTGCAAAGGAATTTAAGGTGGCCTGGGATTATGAGTTTTTTCCATAGGCTTCAGGGATTCTAGTGTTAAGCCTTGACATCAGGATACACCCTGCTTTTTACAAAGGATGCCCAAGGATCTTCTAATGACCATACACAATCAGGACCTCGGTTTTGCATCTTATCCAAAGCATTGTGTCATTTTTACAGTACAGTGTTCCCATCACTGCACTGGAGCATTGGGATCCACATTCAGAACACAGGGTAAGCAGCCCCTGCTGGCCTCCTCAACACCTCTTCCAGCAGCAACTGAAGCTTTTACTAGATGGTCTCCCTTCCAAGTACTCCCCAGGCCCGAACATAATTAGCTTCAGATGGATGACCACTTCTGAAGTGCATGTGATGTGAATTCAATTAAAAATACTGCATACTGAAAACATTATTGATGAAGTGTTCGTTATTGTAAAGTTTAGTGAGCCGCTGTGGCAACCCCTAACAAGAGTGAAACTGCCTCAGCTTACAGTTATCAGGTGGAGCAAAGTGCAACGTGAGTTTTTTACATCATTTAAATGAATCCCAGTCACTATGTAAGTTAATTATGTTTATTCACTTATTCTACATATTGAAAAAGTCTGCAGTTTCCAACTAAGAAAAAACTACAAAAACTCTTAAGGGAAAAGAACTTTTCTACTTGGCTACTTTGACCAAAATGAAAAAGGCTTTACCAATTTAAAGTAAAACATCAGCTTTGATTTCTCAAGTACAATTTGTTAATTCATGTGAGGTGATTTTAGTAACAGACTCTGTGGTTCAGACACCTATGTTACCGAGCATTATCCATATTCTTTAGATTATAATTAAATGAACTGTGAAAAAAAAGTTCAGTTCATGGTCAAAATTCAGTCCTCATCTAGATATGAAGTGTAAAAGCTTTTCTTTTTCCTCTCCCATTAAGTTATGGAGGCTTTTGTTTGTTTTGACTGCACTTTTCAAATTAATTTTGTTTTTGTTGCACTGTGTATACTTGTTAGCTTTCAATATTTTTAACACCTCCATACATCTTTGAAAATAATCACGCTAACTATACTTTACAGAACGATTCATCCTTAAAGACATGAAAGAGTGTTTAGGAAACCACTTAAAGCAGAAGGATAACATTGAACATTGATCAAGTTAAAATTGGTTTATAGACTCCAAAATTACAGAAACAAAGGTTAGATAAGATTCACTGAATGGTGCAAATAGACAAGCATATTTTAATTCAAATAACTGATAGTTTTATTATAATTTTGATGAATCATTATGTTTGAGAACAAGAAAAGCTGCAATCTAAAAGCAGGAAGATTTTCTTTTAAATAAAATAGAAATTAAACATTTTTAGTTATTTAAGTAAAGTAAATATACAACAATTGTACTGATGGCACAGGCAGACACTTCTCAGTTAACAAAAGTATTCAGCTATATGTGTATATTTTGTAATGTCTGGGTTGTCCGCAGCCTTGGCATTGTCATGAGCCTGGGTCATGGACTAGATAGAACATTAGAACAATCTAGACAAGAATAGGCCATTGAGCCTAACAAAGCTCGCCAGTCTTATCCACTGAATTCTTCCAAAACAGCATCAATTCTAGTCTTGAAAGTCTCTAAAGTCCTACTTTCTACCATTCTACTTGGTAATTTAGTTTTATGTGTATATGGTTCCTCTGTGGGGAAAAATAAAAAAAAAACGTCCTGAAGTGTGTGTGAAGTTGTCCCTTAAGTTTCCAACTGCGTCCACATGTTGTTGATGAACTCATTTTAAAGTAAAAGTCTCGATCCACAGTACTAATTCCCTTCATCATTTTAAATACTTCAAGTATGTCACCTCTTAATCTTCCTTTGCTTAAATTGAAAAGGCTTAGATCTTTTAATCTTTCTTCATAATTCATCCCCTGTAGCCCCTGAATCAACCCAGCTGCTCTTCTCTAGACTTCGTCTAGTGCTGCTAGGTCCTTTTTGTAGCCTGGAGACCAAAACTGCACACAGTATTCCAGATGAGGCCTCACCAGTGCACTATAAAGCTTCAGCATAACTTCCTTGGACTTGTATAGCACAGTGTTTGGAGTATAACCTAACATTCTGTTTGCCTTCTTAATGGTTTCTGAATACTGTCGGGAAGTTGATAGAGTAGAGTCCACTATGACTCCTAAATCCTTCTCATAAGGTGTACTTTTGATTTTAAGATGTCCCATTTTGTATTGAAACCTAACATTTTTACTTTCTATATGTAATACTTTACATTTACTTACATTAAATTACATCTGCCACAAATCTGCCTAAGCCTGTATGCTGACCAAGTCCTTCTGTAATGATTTAACGGATTCAGGATTACCTGCGAATCCACATATTTTGGTATCGACTGCAAACTTAACCAGCCTGTTACTTATATTCCTATGTAAATCATTTATATATATATATATATATATAATATATATAATATATAATTAAAAATTGCAGCATCCCTAGCACTGAGCCCTGTGGAATAACACTCTTAACATCAGCCAATTCTAATGAGTTTCCTCGCACCATTGCCCTCTGCTTCCTGTGTCTCTGCCAATTCTGCACCCATCTAAGAACATCACCCTGGACTCCAGCTTCTTTTAGTTTGTTGACCATCCTCTCATGTGGCACCTTATCAGATACTTTCTGAAAGTCAAGATAAATAACATCATATGCCCCACTTTGATCATATCTTTTTGTTGCTTCCTTCGTTTTGTTGAATTCCAGCATGTTGGTAAAACATGACCTCCCACTTCTGAACCCATGCTGACTTTTCAGTAAAACTCCTGTTCTTGCCATGTGTTTCTCAATCTTTCCCTTAATAATTGCTTCCAATAATTTACCTGTCCTGCACATTAAGCTCACTGGCCAATGGTTGCTTGGATTTGCCTGATCACCTTTTTTTTATAACAGAATTATAGTTGCCATTTTCCAGTCCATTAAAATTTCCAGTGTGCAGTGACTTCCTATGTCAAAGGCAAATACATGTACTCACTAACCTCTGTCACACACATGCGATTGAGAGGCAGCTAAAGGGCCTGAATAATAGGAGTATCACGCCAGACTAGGGAGTGGCGAGCTCTGCTGAATTTCTTTCTCAATCCTCTGCAGACCATCTGTGGGAAATCCCACTAGGTTCCGGCACCATTGATGGTCCCGAAGACATCACTTCCAGGTCTGGCGGCATGGATGACGTTACTTCCAGTCCCAATGACACCACTTCTGGTTCTGGTCCCGAGGTCACTTCCTGTCCTGGCCTTTAAAGCCGCCATATTTTCAAACTCGCATCAGTTCTGTTTTGGACTCAAACCTGTGAAGAACTCAAGCAAAATTACCCATTTGCAGCCAGGGCATAATACACATGTGGCTGCCCCAAACCTGTTTTAATGTCTTATGACTGTTTTTGCGACACCTCCTTAAGAACCAGAGAATAAATATCATCTGGTCCTAGGCATTTGTTTCAGCCTTTTTAATCTAAGCAGTACTTCTCCCTCTACACTTTTCAAATCACTCAGTACCTCCTAAGTAGTTTCCTTTTACTTCTGGGAGGTTATGTACTTCCTAATATATGAAGACCTCAGAAAAATGTTAGTTTAGAACATGTGCTATTTCACTGTCCGCATTTAAAAAATTCCCCTTTACTACTCGTAATGCACCTCCCCTACTCCTTGATTGTTCTTTTACTACTAAAATACTGAAAGAATGTCTTTGGTTCATCTTTTGTCTTATCCTGGTATACCCTGTATCGTTCTCTAACTGCCATTTTTGTTTAGGTTTAGGTAGGCTTTATTATCCCAGACGGAAATTTGTTTACAGCAGTAAAGTACAAAAACAGATACTGTTACATAGATCCAACAGATACAACACAGACACAACATTTGAAAACCAATGTTATTGCATAAACAAACACTCAAGATCAATACAAAGAAGAATAACTACTTTCAACAATATAAAAATAATGCAGAATTTAAAATTTAGCATCATCCCTTCAAGTAACAGAATTTAAAATGATTATAGTTCAAGAAATAAGAGTTCTTAAATCTGTTGCTCTTTACCTTTGGAAACCTAAATCTGCAGCCTGATAGCAACAGTTGAAATATATAAAAAAGAGGATGGCTACTGTCCCACAGAATTGTGTTGGCTTTCTTTCTAACCCGTTTGCAATACATTTCAGTGAAAGACGTCTGCAATGAACCAATAATTTTACTGCAAATTGTTATAATGTTAAGATTATTTATTTGTATTCTTGTTGCTGAGGTTTCCGAACCAACAAATAAAAGCAAATGTGACAATGGATTCAATAAAGGACTTATAAAAAAAAGTGTCATTATGGTTTTGTCCACTCTAAAACAACTGAGTTTCCAAAGAATGAAAGGTTGTGACTGCCCTTTTTTACAGATTTTCGCTGTGTTAAGATTATACTGTAGTTTAGTTTGTTATCAATATCTGGTCCCAGATATTTGTTTTGCTTTACCATCTCCACTGGCTCCCCTTTAATTAAACCTGAGACAGTGGATAATGGAGAGCTCCTGAAATCTACAACCATATCTTTTGTGTTGGAAATATTAAGCCGTAAATTAGAGTGATCACACCATTGTATAAATTCATTGACAATAGGTCCATGGCCACCTTCCTTATTTTGTAGAAGACTTAAAATCACAGAGTCGTCTGCAAATTTCAGATTGTGTCTATCCTTGTATAAACTCCTGCAGTCATTTGTACACAGGATAAACAAAAGAGAAGATAGGCAGCATCCTTGTGGAATACCAATAGATTAGGCTATCAGAGAAACAGCCATTAACACTCACTCTTTGTATTCTGTTTGTTAAAAAGTCCAGAATCTCCCCCACCAAATCAGGGTCCAAACAGAATTGATCAATCAGTTTCTCAACTAAAATGTGGTGCTGGGTCGTGTTATAAGCTGATGAAAGTATATAAAGAGCAATCTTTCATGGTTTCTTGATCCTTCCAAGTGCTCATACAATAAATTCCAAAGTGTTGCTGTGGCATCCTCCACACCCCTCTTTGCTCTCTCTGTATGCAGATTGATAAGGGTCTACAAGAGTCTCAGTTTTGTTAAATAGTTGTTTCTTAATTAACTTCTCAAAGGATTTCATAATATGAGAAGTTAATGCCACTGGTCTAATGTCACATAATGCTTTGGGGTGTGCTGGTTTTGCAAATGGTATAACAGTTGCCTGTTTCCATAGGTGGGGCACTTGCTATAAATCCAAAGACATTTCAAATATGGAGTGGAATATATTGGAGAGAGCTCCTCTGCACAGTAGTGAAGCATATGGCAACTTACTCTGTCTGGACCTGAGCATTTTTCGATTTTTGTTTGTTTAAGGACCTTTCTGATATCATTCTGGTCAAAGGACTGACTCCTGGCTCCAGTCCTCAGTCTGTTCTTTTGCTGACTTACTTCTGAAGCAAAATCCTGTGTTTCATATCTTGAACAGAACTCGTTCAAGTTTTGCGCCAACTGATAGTCAGTTTTGACCCCTGCCAGTCCAACTCGATTGTTGCTTTTTATATAAATGCCAGCCATCATCTTCACGCCATTTCATAATGAGTTCAGGTTTTCAGTCCACAGTTCGTTCTCTATCCTGTCCTTCTTATACTTCAGCTTTGCCTGCTTTATTTCATGTTTCACCTCCTTTAATTCCATCTGTTCCATTAATGCTCCATGTTGAAATGCCATACTGTTTTGGGTTAGCAATTGTTTTAGATCTCTGGTAATCCATGGCTTGTTGTTAAGGTATAGTTTTGTTGATTTTGTGGGTATTATGGTATCCTAGCAGAACTGTATGTAACAGCTTACAGTGTCTGTCAGTTCATTACTTTCAGCACCGGATTTTTCAAAGACTGACCAGTCAGTGCCTTCAAAACAGCCACGCAGGAACTCAACAGGGTCCTTGTCCCAGACTTTAATTTGTTTGCTTTCTGGATATTTTCTCTTAAAGACGGGTTTATAGATTGGAATAAGCTGTACGCAGTAATGATCTGATGAACCCAGTGACTTTATGTTCCCATAGCTATGATCAATCATTCGGTTGGTAAAAATTGTGTTTTGTTCAGTGCACACCAGTTAAAGTCTTCCAAAATAACGTCCAGAGAGTTGGGAGACAGCATTTGTATTACACTGGAGATGGTGTTAACAGCCTCGCTCGCCACTGCCCTCTGATGAATATACACAATCATCATGAAAATCTGTGAAAATCCTCTGGGCAGATAAACGGAGTACAGCGGGACAGACTGAAATTCCACATCTTTCGTTCACAGTGTTTATCTAACCACCACTGTTTTACGCATTTATTTATTTATATAAAGGCAGACACCTCCACCATGTGACATACCAATGATGGCTGAGTTTCTGTCCAAACGAATTGGGGCACCACATCCATTAACTGTCAAGTAGTCCTCCGAATTGTTTTCATTCAGCAGGTCTCCGTAAATGCCCAAAATCACGCATCTCTGTAATCGGTCTGAGAGTGTGCACACTCTTGAAATTCATCCGCTTTATTGCGGAGCGATTGCACATTTCCCAATATAACAGTCGGTATGGGGGGTTGAACTCCACACAGATTTTTCAGTCTTTCTCAAATGCCACCTCTTTTTCCCCTTTTTTGTTCTTTCCAGGTTTTGCGACTATTATAAAAGTTAATAACCGTGCTGAGATTCACTGAGAAATCGGGTGGTAATTATGTGTGTTCAGGTGAGTTCCATTGAAACAGGTACTCTCTGCTGTAGGTAGCATGAAGACCCCAGGGTAGATGAAAATAAATCCAAATGATGAAGATAAGAATAAACATTCTGAATTTGTTTACTTATCTACAACACTGTTAAGCATTAAAAAAGAAAAATGATTAGGTAGACATATATAAGTCACCCTAATATCCTCCTTAATGGGTGCCCTCATGTTCTCAGAGACCCTATGATTCATATTGCAGTTACTAGTCCTATATGACTTATACATGTGTTTTTGTTGTTATTTTTTGAAGTTTTTATTAACTTACTGTGGAGTTTTGTTTTTTTTTTTTTTTTATTTCCTACTAATCCTTAATTTAGGTATGTTTTTAAAACTGTTCCACTGCCCCTTAACTGCTCCTCAAGGATGCTTAAAACCTTATTCCAGTCTGTCCTCCTTAGACTTTTCTCCCATCTGCTCAAAATTGGCCCAAACACAGCTCAACATAACAGTTTTAGTCTTCCTCACTTCTCTAAAACAATGACAGTAATGCAATGGGGACATGCCAACAAGACTGGTGCACAGGTATCGAAGTGGCTCCTCATTTGTGCTCAGTGCTGACGGAATAAATTGCAGCTCCATACATCCCTGAACTGGAATGTACAAGGTCAGCAAGCAAATGCAATTATGTGCAGAGAATGTGTACTCTAAGTGAAAGTTCCTAAAAATCCCTGCAGATACTGGCATGCAAAATTTATAATGTACCAGCTCATGGTGAAATATTTAGAAAGGACAAATCCAAATACAATTCTTACATGGTAAGGTAATCAGGTAACCCAAGTCAGCTAATCCAATTATTTTTTATAACACTGAGTTAAATTTTTAAAATTTTAAAGAAGTTAAATATTCTTTGTATTTGTCATTGTTTTGATGCAGTTAAAATGCTTGACAACTAGTCAAGGTGGAGCAGTAATGGGATATTTAAATAAAAAAAAAAACTGTTCAGATTTTATCCTGTCCTGCTCTCTTCCTCTTCGTCATTTAATATTACTGCCTTCTTTTGTTTAGATTCTCTTATATATTTTTCTATGGCTGTAACTGTAATCACTACATTACCATATCCTATCTAATCTATCCATCCTATCTAACAAACAATATTTTGAACCCACATAATCCATTTCCGTCCTGGGTATGATGTTAATCTGCATCCAGCCCTGCATGTAGGTCCTCCAACCAGCAGGAAAAAAACTTGGGGTTGGTGGCAGAATTGGCACTCCAGCCACCATAAAAAAAAAAAAACCTCACTCTGGTTCCATTCTATCTGAACTAGTGTGGCGCTGAGGTGTCATGCGTTGCATGGCAGTACTCAGGTCCTAATCTGGGATCCTGAGTTGATTTGTCATGTGGTGGGTGTGACAATGCGCTGTATCAGCGTGTTCTCCTAACCTCTATCTCTCTCTCTCTTTCTAATCCATTTCAAGGTAGTGGGGAGTGAGAGACAATCCTAGCATAAAGTCTGAAAGCAGTAGACAACATCACACATGTCCACGTTCATGCATTCAGGGAGTGTTCAGTGCCGTCAATCAAGTCAAAATGTATGTCTTGGTGTTGTGGAGGAAACGGAATAACCTGTTCAGGCACAAGAAGAACATGTAACCTTCACATTGACCATAACCAAGCCAGAATTCAAACCCAGTCTTCTGTAATGGTGAGGCAAAAGCAGTAACCAATATAACCATCCCATTTATGTTAAAGGGACAACCATTATGTAACACAGCTTTATTAAGGGGTATGTATCGGGTTTTAAAGCTTTGACAATTTTTTATTTTTCTTAATACTTAATATTCTCCTTAGACTAGACATGGCATTTACTCAGAAAGGAGTTGGTGTGTGATATAAATGTTAATGGATGTTGAATATAAATAGAGTAAAGGTTGACTGATTTGGACTATATCTGCAATGAACATTAAGAGCTATGCCCCCCCCCCCCATTGATGCACATTTCTTAAAGCATTCTAATTGGTTTGGTTAATTAGACACATTTACTTTGATTATATGACTTTTTCTGTTAGTGAATAAAAGCAAACCACTTTATGCTCCAGAACTGGCGTGCAAAAAGGTCATGGCGAGAAATGGAAGAACATCTGCTGATTCATCTTGTGCTACTTCTGTGTAACCATGTTAGCTAAAAGAGACAGCTTGTTCTCTTTACAGATGATTATGGCCGAAAAATAGGTTATACACTCTGTGAACAGCTGAATGCAGCATTCATCATCTCAGATTACCTTAATCAATGTGACAATCAGGCATCCACATGATTTCATACAAGTTTAAGGCACTAGTTTGCTCTGTTAGGAAGCAGCACAAAACTCCTCATCAAGAAAAGGAAATGCTCTACATAAAATGGAGATACCAATTTGTTAAAGAAAAATATTTTATGTTGATAAAAATGATCATTACTTTGTTTAATCATATTTATTTCATTTATTTAGAAACAACACATTATAACAAAGCACATGGCAGTCAGATACATATGTAAAAATAAGACATGTTTCATAAACAATCAAACAAAAAAAAATTCACAATTTTAAATGTCTGAGGGATTTAAAATCTGAATATGGTAAAATGAATATATGCATTTGCAGTTTTATCCCAAGAAAAAAAAGTTATAAATGTCAAAAAAGGAATCTCCTATGGAACACAATTTTGTTTTGCTATTGCATTCAGTAAATGGATGGATGGAAGCAGTGCTGGTCAAAGCTCATATGGAGACCTAGGTGGGTCGGGTCCCCCTTGGAATTCAGTTATTAAAACGGCACCCCTTGGTGTCCATAGCGCAAATGGATTGGTACAATAGTACAAGTAATTTGTACTATTGTATTGTATTTCTGTCTAGCTCTGTGGTTGACGATTGCTTGTGTTCTGTTTTGTATTTACCCCATTTTTTAAATCCCTTTGCATGTCCAACCAATGTGGAATACGGTCACTCTCTGAATAGCGCTTCCCAAGATTTCTTCCTTTTTTCTTTCCTACAAGGGTTTTTGGGATTTCTTTTTTATCTTCTTAGAGAGTTGAGGCTGTCACAAAACAGGGCCTGTTAAAGGCCATTGAGGCACTTGTTCTGTGATTTTGGGCTATCCAAGAAATAAGTTGTTGTTGGCAGAAAGGTCCAGAGTGCATGCTGCTTGAGTGACATAAATGGTGCCCATCTGTGTCCATGGCATGCATTCTGTGTTATTAGACTTCGAGGACCCAGGGGACATCCACCTTGGTGTCTGGAGCATGCAGCCTTTGAGTTACCAGTGTCAAAAATATGTACCCCTAACTTTCACAAATTGCTCCCTAGGCAGCCACATACATTGACTAATAGATTAACTGGCCTTGTATGGACAGATGGATGAATGAATGGTTATATACTGAATATACCAATGTACATTTTTTTTCTTGACTCTTTATTTTTATAATATACCTTTTTTGTGCGCATTGTATTTTTTAAATGCACTACAGACTACATAGATAAAAATGTTTCAGATCAATAGACCATTTGAAGAGGGCCACATTATCATGTTTTCCTTTGGATAAATCACTCAACAACACAAGGATTCAACAGCTTAAAGATTTTTGGCAAAAGCTTTTATGAGAAATGAGAACACTCCACATGTAGCAACAAAGCGAACACATGATGTAACCCACTGTGTAACTTTGATTCTGAATTCTGCAAAAGAAAGAAATTCAGCCCATAAGCAGCTACAGGCAAGTTAAATACCATAAATTATCATTAAATGAACTGGCTAATGTGGATAGGCAATGAGAAGAAAAAATACTGAATATTAATTGCTGTCTAATACCTTATCCTTTGCCACTTAAGACACAATATAGCGCCCGACCCGGCACAGACTTACACAGAGGCACGTGTAAAAGTCAACAAAACTTTTATTTTCTTCACCTGTAGGGCACGTCTTCCCCGTGAACCCCACAGGCAATACACAGTCCCAAAAGCACTTAAACCACAGAACAAACACTCTTCCTCTGGCACCACCACTCCTCCCAGGCAACCTCGTCCTCTTCCTCCCGATTCTGGTTCCTGAGTGGTGGTTGCTGGCCCTTTTTATAGCCCACCAGGTGCTTGATCACCTGTTTCTACTTGCACTTCTGGGTGGGGCTGTATAGTTGTCCGGGCCACCTCAGGGACCTATGCAGAACCCCCTGGCGGCCACCCCAGATTCCAACAGGGCTGTGGAGAACTCCATTTCCCATGGAGCCCTGTGGAAAACTGAGGCACCCACGTCAGCCAGGGAGGCTGCCACCAGACGTCCCAGGGGAGGTACTGACACGCCCATGGTTGCTCCCCCGGAACATATGTAGAAGGGGCGTCCTGGTCAGGCATTTTTCCTTCTATGGTGGTGCACAGTTTTGTCTTCTCATTATTAATTCGAAGACCAATCTTCCCTTCTTCTTGCTCAAGCTGTGTGGTTGCACCCTGTGGATCCAGCTGCACCTCAGTTAATTGCACCACATCATCCGAGAAATCGTGGGTTTCATTGGTTCACAGTATGCCAACTTACACACCATCAAAATGATAGCAAAGGGTCTGAATAATTGTTTAAATGTCATATTTCAGTTTTATATTTGTAATATAAACCAGTGAAACATGAAAAACTCAATTCCTCCAATAAAATGTAATTAAAAGGAGTGTAGTAAATCATTTCCGTGATAAAGTTGAATATGAATTTTAAACACATATGCACCATGTCCTGAGGAAGTATGAGTAGAGGCTACCATGGATGGCAAAGATAAGGAGTTGTTGATATGGTTTGTGTGGTCCTCAAATGAAAGGGAGTGGAAAAAGTACTTGGAGGAAGTAGAATGTGAAAATCCAAAATGAAAAATGGTTTATAAAAAGAAAAAAGCATGGAAAACACAAAGATGAAGCAAAGCAAGAATGTGATGAAACATGAAACCTAAAGCCTGTGTGTTGTAACAGTGTTGGTATTGTGCAAAGGGGGTAGTACAGAACATCACCAGTAGGAACAATGGATGATGTTGTTATAAAGATGATTTAAAGTGATCAGTTGAAAGTTTAAAACTTTAAAGAAGTTGGCATGAGAGCCAAACATTTAGCACTGATATTATAAAGTGGGTTTGAATAAATGTCTAGCAACTAAAAAAATTAAAGGGTAAAGTAATTAATTGAAATTACTAAAAAGTGCCATATTCCACTTGTCTGTTTATGTTACATTCTAAAAAGGAGCATTACATGAGATATACAAAAAAATCAAGGTTCGCTCTCGTACTCTTGTCGATGCTCTTATTTGAAATTGTGTGGGTGTTGATGAAATCATCCACCACAGTGTGTGATGGGAATTGTAGTCTTGACATCACAATTGCCACAAGGTTGGAGAAGAGATGAATATATAGGGGACTGGGGGAGGGTTTATAAAGATTAAATAAGTTTATTGCTGGATTAACTGCATGAATAGTTAGTTTAGGGATTGTTTTTGTAAAATGAAATTGAAAGTTTTCTTGGGGACTTTCAGTTTCACTGGAGTCAGTAAAGGCTAAAAAGAGGCCTGGGCCAGGTCCGGTTGGCCCCCCAATTCCACGGTGTATGGTTGGTTGTAGGGGCTGTGTGTGGCAATAAAAGCAATGCTTTTGTTAGGTAATGAGTAGTGGTGTTTGCATTTGTAAGCCATGGAAGCGTTTGCTTAAACATTTCATCTGAACAGGTATGTATATGTTAAGTTAAGGCCTGCCAGGCGTGTGTGTATGGCGTTTGCTTTTTTTGTTCTTAACTCATTTCAAGATGTATGCACAGTGTTGCGAGAATTATCAATAGAGGCTCACATGGATGTAAAATATAAGGAGCTGCTGATTCTGTGTATGTGTTCTAAATTATTTATTCTTGCAGTTCCTGTGGAATTTCATGCTGATTTTTCGATTTGGTATGTGTGGCAAAGTTTTGCAGTGTTTTCGTTTGTCATTCATTGTTAGTCAAATGGCTTCTGCTTTTTGGCCAACGGTGAGGAATGGTTGCTGGTTGCAATAAGTGTGTATGAATCTATTTTGTAAGCAAAGTGTAAAGTCGCAAAGGGTACTGTTAGTGTTTGCACTGCCTGAAGTTTGTGTTGCTCACTAAATATGTGTGTCATTGGCATTTGGAATGTGCCTCACTGTGGTGGACTGTGTCAGTGGGTGTTGTTTGTGGACGTGCCACTGTGACATTACTGTTGATGTTGCTGGGGTTCGGTATATGTCACCCTCTGTTCTGTTTGCTTGTGGTCATGCAGTTCCTGTCAGGGGATGTGCAGTTCTGAATCCTCAGTGGCCATGAGAAAGACTCTAGGCCAAATTTTGCAGCTGCCATGAGCCAGACATCCAAATCGTGACTCGCATTGTATATGTCCAAGGTCAAGCTTCAAAGGCCGGTGGTGTACAAGTTTTTGCATGACAGATAACCCTTGCTACTTTATTTATAGAGTTATAGATAAATTGGAAAACCTTTCTAAAATCCTGTTTTTTCATCATTCTGAGGTACTGAGGATTTCTTAACGTGAGAAAAATGAGTTTAAGTGATTTTAGCACAAAGCTGCAAAATGTCAAAGTGAAAAGGTCTGAATACTTTCTGAATTCACTATATATGTATATGTATGTATATAAGTATACACTATAGACAACGCCATTAAAGTCTTTCCTCTCATTTCCTGATTTTTTTTTTTCTATTACAAATTTAAAAACTTAAATCTAACATAAAGGATATCTACACAAACAAATATTTGATCTTACATTATTTATTAAATGAATAGTGGTATGAACACATGCCAAGTGCATCATTGGTTTGGGTTTGAGCTTGAGATTTAACTTGTTCACATGTTGTGAGTAGTAATGCAATATGAGGTGCTTTACTGACCATGTGAATGTTGTGATTAGTTTCTGTTCATAAGCAGTCAAATCAACTAAGCATCTTATATATAAACATCTACGCGTGGAAGTGTGTGTGTCTGGAAGTGAGAGGTGGAGTCGGGGTAAAGGCTTCGGCTCCAAGGAAACAGAAAACTACCTTTGCCGCTAATAACACAAGCGGGGCCAGCACGTCATTGTGAGGTTACTTATGTTAGGTAGAATGCCTAGAGGAGGCTGGGTGGTCTCATGGTCTCGGAACCCCTGCAGATTTTATTTTTTTCCCCAGCTGTCTGGAGTTATTTTATTTTTTCTGTCCTTCCTGGCCATCTGACCTTACTTTTATTCTATGTTAATTAGTGTTCTCTAATTCTAATTTCTTATTTATTTTGTCTTGTTTCTCTTTCTTCATTATGTAAAGCACTTTGAGCTACATCATTTGTATGAAAATGTGCTATATAGATAAATGTTGTTGTTGTTGTTGTCAGCAAAACGAAACCTCATAGGAAAGACAAAGTCGCTTAGCCACTAACATCGGCAAAACGGTATCCGTTTTACTTTTTCCTCCCGACACAAATGCACAATCAATGTGAGTACGTCATCAAAACGAATCCTCCTAGGAGAGAGATGCCCAGAGTAGTTCCTTTCAATTACCTGACATCTCTACATTTCAATTTTTCTTCAGACAATTTCAATGATTTCTAGGACCCCAGGCTTTTTATAGCACAGGCTTACACAGCAAGTGTATTATATTTCCCCAGGGTTGTCTTTGCAGTTCTTTCTTTCTTTCTTTCTTTCTTTCTTTCTTTCTTTCTTTCTTTCTTTCTTTCTTTCTTTCTTTCTTTCTTTCTTTCTTTCCATTTTTATCAGATACATCCTTTTAATTTATTTCCAAATCATTAAAACACCAATTGAAGATGGAGAGGCCACTTTAAGTGCTTATGTTAGAGAAATGGTCAGTCCTTTGGTGGTGCTCTTTCAGTGGAGAGAGAACGGCACAGTAGTAAAACTTCTGCTCAGTGGCCCTGCTCTCTTTTGCATGTTTCCCCATTATAAAGCCTCCATGATCACTCATATAACAGTGTTTTAGAGCAGTGTTTCCCAAACTCGGTCCTGGGGACCCACTGTGGCTGCAGGTTTTTGTTCCAACCAGCTTCTGTTTTTAATTGAACTCCTGGGCTAATTAAGTGATGTGTTATTTCCTAAGTTCTGTGTTTAGGGAACAATATAGAAATTAGAAAACTAAGTTTGCTTAAAAAAATATATTAAAATGTACCAAGCAGTTATATAGGAATAATGTATTTTTTTTCTTTTTAACAGTATTTTCATCTTGCTTTTCATTCTACTTTTCCAGGTGTTCTAATTGTTTGTTTAATCCATTATTTACTAATTACTGGGTCTGACTCTAAAGTAGTTGCAGCCTTTGATTATTCAGTGTTGTTTGCCTGGGTGTCTGATCTTCTCAATTTAAATTGTCATTATTAAGATACAACGAAGGGGGAAAAACTGCCCAGAGAAAGGGCAAAGTATAATGAAATCAACAAAAGAGAGTTAAGCATTTAAATCTATAGCAAAAGCAGAAATATTTCTAAATGTCTTATAAATGTAAAAATCATGCTGCTATGCTTTTCTGAATGTCGAATAAAAGAAAAAAAACAAAACAGCTAATTAAATGAGATCAGTGCTATCAGGTGTTGTCACTGATTAGGAATCCGGTTGGAACAAAAACCTGCAGCCACAGGGGTTCCTCAGGACCGAGTTTGGGAAACACTGTTTTAGAGGATTGTTGTTAGGTGTACAGTATTTCTCAAAGAAAATGTATAGATAATTGTTACAAATCAACACGGTGAGGCACTGTTAAAAGTAACAGGGATTTACAGTGGTTTTTCAGATATGAGCTATAATGTTAGCTTATTATATCTTTTCATTTGAGTCTTTGTTTTTGCTATCATGATGTAATAAAACTTGAAAGCCAATTACCCATTCATTTAATCTTTTCATTCTTCCCTTCAGGGCATTATAAATCTTGTAAAAAGTATCTGATTGAAATGAGCACTTGTATGAACAATCAGACCATAATTGGGATGTACACATTTGAGAATTGTAAACAGTGGTACAGTCCTCTCAGTAGAAGTAAGTGAAAATCAATTTTTCTTTCCAAACAATATTGTAAACAGATCATCTTCAGCAGTGGCTATGGCAACAGTTTTCTGTGCTTACAATTTCGTTGACATTCTGTTCTACAGTAAAAACCCCACCAGGTGATACACTGGGCTCATCAGGTAGTTGGATTTCGAAAAAAACGTCTGTTATTTGAATTTTTTAGTTGAAGGCTTATTGTCTTTAGATTAATAGCAGATGATAAAAATTAAGTAATTTAATTTGTACGAAAGGCAATGTATAAAATACCTTTTTTTTCTTATTTTTTTTCCTAATATAATGGACCTACTAAATCCCTACGAGTTTGTTATATTCTTTGCCTAATTTGGAGTTTGGAATAACAATACAGCTAAAAATGTAAACATGATCTAATTGCATGCTCCATTCATGGTGTGACTCCTGCTTAATTAACTTTAGAGTCATAAAATTACAGCAGATTGTCAATTTATGCACATGTATTTTTGTGAATGGACAGTGGAACACAAAAAAAGGAAAACTTCCAAAATTTAAAGTTAAAGTGGTGTATTGTACCAAATTTCTTTCTTATATAGTGCAAGAGAGGACTGCTGTAGTCTCACCTGCCATACCACCTGCACTTCAGAACAGGTTGGGCCTGGCCAATACTTGGTTGCGAGGCAATCTGGAAAAGCTTGAATATGCTGCTGGAAGATGTGTTGGTGAGGCTAAGAGGGGGTGCTTACCCTGTGGTCTATGGAGTGATGGGGATGCTGTGCTGTAAAATTGGCACCATCCGTCAGATGAGACATAAAACCAAGGTCCTGCCTCTCTATGGTCATTAAAGACCTCTTGGCATTATTTGAAAAGAGCAGAGTGCTCTTCAATGTCCTGGCTATATTGTCCACCATGCCCTTGTCATCATTCTGCACCCTAATTATCCCCTGTCCCTTATTGGCTAACTATCTTTCTTACCCCTTCATCACCTAATAGCAAATATGTGGTGGGCATACTGGCACAAAATGGCTGCTGCTGCATCATCCAGGTGGATGCTACACATTAATGGTGGTTGAAGTAAATGTTGAGTAGGTTAGAAAAGTGTTATATAAATGTAACGTTCTATCTCTGTCTTGCTCACTCTACTATGTGATGATGTGAGAAAAAAGGAGATGCAAGCCTCCTACTATATTTATGGGAGTACTGTTACTGTGGTGTACAGTGATGCGAGAAAGAGATGCACTTGTCTCACCCATTGTGCCACAAGAAGAAGTGAAACTCATTCTTCCCATCCTCAGTCTTATTGATTGTAGTAGAAGTAAGATGTGTCTCTCTCTGTCCCAACTGAGACACAAGAAACAATGAAATGGGTCCCCCCATACTACCATTCTATTTTACTCACTGTGACATGCACTGGTGCACTGTCTTAAGACAGAGACTTAAGACAGCAAGATGTGCCCCATCTCCCATACTTTTCCATAATCTAACTCATGTCATTGTGAATAGAATGAAGACAACTTTCTCCTGTGCTATAGCTTTATCTCAATCACTGTCTATCTTTTGCTTATGTGTAAATGTCACCTGGCTAACTGGTTTTTGTGAAGCAACAGTCGATTCTAACCAAGTGCATTGGACTTGTGCATGGTATTATGTCTGCCATTTGCTGTAGACTAACCTTAGAGTATGAGCCGATAAACAAAATTCTTTTACTGTTCACTGATTTTTCTTTTGCATTTGAGTCTATGTGGACATTAATAGGTACAAAGAAAATCAATTGCACTATTCTTTAGGAACAATGTATTGGTAGACTAGAAACCGTTTTTAGTATATTCAGTTTTCCACTATATGCCTAGGAATAATGTCCTTTGTATAAAGAATTGATTCCCTTTAGGATATATTCCTTTTTTCCCCCAAGTAATGAGGATGTTTTACTGCACTGTACAAGTTATAAGATTACAAGATGTAACACAGAAAATCATTTTTTTTTAATCTGAAAAAAACATCTCCATATGATATAATATAGTTTCTATTGTGGATACTACAAGACAGCTCAATTGCAATAGCCTTGTGAATAAGTTTTGGAATAATTATGTGCACTTTATTGAAAACATAACATTGTCTTAAAATGTATATACCGGACTTTTGCTTTTTCTACACTACTGACATTGTGATCATAGATCCTGTTAACTATCCATTTGCACTTTTAGAATCACAACTACCCCGCAACACTAGAAAAATGCATAAATCAAATTAGAATTTAGAACAATTTGGAAGAGAACAGGTCATTCAGTCCAGAAACTTGCCCAAACTATTCGTCTAATTTCTCCAAAATCAGGATGAGCTTTATACTGTAGGTCCCCAAAGTTATTCTGCTTATCAGATTTTTGATGATTGATTCTGCATGTCTCTGTTTCTTTTTGTAAATAAAATCATTTTAATATTTGTGTGAAATTTGCTCTTAATAAGTTTCCTCCTATGTCCCTCTGTTCTTGCTAGATAACTATGTAATTTAAGGTATTATATTGGACCAACTGTACTAATCCTCTTAATTTTGAACAATACAATCATGTCACAAGCCAAAACTCCTTACATCTTGCTTCATTTATCACTATACCCGGTCCTAAATCAGCCTAGTAGCTCATCTCTGGACTTTCTCTACTGTTGCCAAGTCTTGTGTGGTAATGCTGGCATAATGCACAGTTTACAGTGTCCATTGCATTCTTCTGACATAGAACTGTATTTATTTTCTGCATTTGACTCATTGGTCATATTTCATTCTAATGATTTAAAAAAAAATCTCTTAATTACAAATTCACATACCATATAAAAGAAATTGTTATTTTATTATTGTTTATTCAAAGTCAATCATGTAAGCTTTTTATCTTAGCAAGCGGCTGATCTTGGAAGCACAAATGGATATAAATAGATACCTTGCAGCTTATTGCCTATGAAATAAACTGATAGACAGAAGACATATTGGCATCAAACAGTAGAGAATAGGAAGCAGAACTGGGACTAACAGCAAGTGGCAGTGTCTGTCTGTGATGTGGCCTACATTTCAGTACACAGTTATGCATGTACAGAGCATGGCCGGATCTCCCATCAGGATGACTTGGGTGTGCACCCAATTGCTGTAATTACAATGAGGCCTTCATATATGCAAAAGAAAAAAATGCTTAATAACAGAAAATGTCTAAGTTTTCACCGATAGTACAAGGAGTTACAGCAATCCAGCACATACCTCTATTTCCTTTTCAATCCTCATAATTATAAACCTATCCAGTCAAACCTAAATGAAAAGCTTTTACAGGAAAAATGTGATTTGGGCAGGCCATAATCAGAGCAGATGTTTCATAGGCCACTTTTATGGGATTGTACATTTGATGTGTTACTATGCTACAAAAACAGTCCAAAGTGGACAATCACTTAAAACGAGAGGGAAGCAAACAATGCAATTTTACTGAAAACTGTACCTGACATTTTCAGAAAAGGAAACTAATAATGATGTGAACAAGTGCTCTGAACAAGCCTTAAATTCCATAGTTAAAACTAATGAGAATGACTTTCCAGATAGTCGGAAGTGGGCTGATATCACCGCTTCAGGCGACTTTAGCATCAATGTGTATTTAGTTCAGTTCTGCTGTGTCACTGACATACAATGCCAAACTTGAAAGAAGGATCCCCTTTTTATTTTATTTGGCCAGAGAATACCCAGTTGCATCTCATCCTTTTTGCCACCAGGTGGCATCGGCCTTTTAAAATGTTTAATTGTCCGTTAACTGCAATATCAGAAGAAAGTTAATTTCCCACAAATGTGACGTTGCTCTTATCAATTTGTTTCTTACTTTCATTGCCATACAAACAAACAATGACCCAATATAAAATTTTGGAGTTTTTTTTTCTACTTTAATTCCTTCTTTACATATGTGAAGCTCATAATTTGTGAGTTAACTGTATGTGTTATGTGGTGGGGGGGGGGGGCGGGGTCTAGTTGGTGGAGGTACTAAGGTGAGATAAATGGGAACTTTTAAGCTTCAGCATCCTGGAACACTTAGGGGTCTTAATTCAGCCTTGATAGACAATGTTCAGTTTTCAGAACTTTCAGAACAGTTACACCATGCCTGCTCTTTATACTAGTAACAAGCTTATATTGCATGTCTTCACAAAAAAAACATTTATTAAGGAGCATCATTCAGTATGCCAAAAAAGTGTAAATTGTATTTGGTCAACTTGTGCAAAGATTCTAATATGTAAAACTAGCATATTATTTGATTTCACTAACCTACCAGTCAGACTTTTTGCTATCTACTTTATATACAGTATCTTACATAAGAAATTTAAAATGTTTACAAACCCATTAAGCAGTGATGTTTAGCTGATGCCTTTGTCAAATGTGACCTACAGTATAAAATCAGTATTTCTCATAACTGTGTGTATAAGAAAATATGAACACATAACTCCAGTTCTTAAATCCTTACACTGGCTCCCGGTTAAGTTTAGGGCAGATTTCAAAATCCTTCTTTTAACATATAAAGCATTAAATGGCCAAGGTCCGGCTTACTTGTCTGAACCTATCATGACTTACAAACCAGAGCGCACATTAAGATCTGAAGATGCCAGTCTGCTTATGATTCCAAGGATTAATAAAATAACAGTGGGAGGTTGAGCTTTTAGTTACAGGGCCCCTAAACTGTGGAATGGTCTGCCTGCTACTATAAGGGATGCCCCTTCAGTCTCAGCTTTTAAATCCTGGCTGAAGACTCACTACTTCAGTTTAGCATATCCTGACTAGAGCTGCTGATTAACTGTACATACTGCATCTCTGTTGTTAGTCATTAGCACTAAAACATAAGTAACATGATAGTTAGAATTGGATACTAACCCTCACCTATTCTGTTTCTCTTCTCGGTACTCAAATGTGGCACTTGGTGCCACGGCCCACCTGCCAAGTTGTTTTTCCTGCCTAAGGTAAAGTTATCCCTGATGGAGGATCACAGGAATTGTGGGGTAGAGGGGTCCTTTCATCGGATTGGCTGGCCCAGCATTGTCTCAGCTGTGGAATGGCCAAATGGGGGAGGCAGCTTGATGGCTGAGGTCTCCAGGGGCCTCATGTATAATGCCGAGCGTAGAACTCACACTATAACATGGCATAAGCACAAAAGCGGGAATGTGTGTACGCACAGAAAAATCCAGATGCATAAATCTGTGCGTTCGCCAACTTCCACGTTCTTCCGCTACATAATCCCAATCAGTGTGAAAAGTAACGCACGTGCACGCGCCTGCTGCCCCACTCCAACTCCTCCCAGAATTATGCCTCTTTGAATATGCAGATCAATATAAATAGCCCTTAAGAGCAGCGTTCTGTGAAAAGACAATGGGAAAAGCATGAGGGAAAATAGAAGGATTTCAGAGAATACCAAGTGGAGGCAAGGAAAAACATACTATTCGTTGGTTTAAACAGTGATATAATCAACAAAAGGAAGTTGATCGAGTGACATATAGTGTCAGAGAAACTTGAACGCTGAAGTTCACGAAGTCGCACAGTGCCCGAAATAAAAAAGAATTTGTCACATATCAAAGTCGCCGTGAAAAGGCGAGTCATAGCCTACCATCTGAGTGTCATGTGAAAGCTTATTAGGGTACAGAGAAAAAAAAATAGGTACACAGTGGGGAAAAAAGCTGGAAATGTCAACTTTAATCTTGGAATTTCCACTTTAATGACGTAGTTTATTTTGTCATTAAAGTAGAACATTATAAACTTCATTTTAAAATCGTGTAATTTAGTAGCTTCTCAAATCCCATCGTAACTAAAGTAGCACATTAAATGCTTTGTTTTGTATTTGATCTTCTATGTGCTCTATGTGTGTGAATCACTACATGCTTCCAGGCTTTCTCTTCCTCCGACAGGACACAGAATCCATTACATTCGTAATATTACAGCTCTCTGAATAATTAAAATACTGAGATGTATACGTGATATCTTTTTCATGATGATAGGAATGAAAGCATGTTATTAAACATGGGCGCAGTGATTATTCATGTCTCACGCAAGATGCTTGCTGTGCCATGCGCGACCTTCAATGAAATAATTTATTGCAGCAGTACTGTCTCTTTCAAACGTACTAACCCCCAATTCCTGTCCTTACTTTTCTTTCTCCAAATACCCAATCGCCACACAATAAGCTATGTAATAGACGTTAAGCCATCTGTAAGCTTAGAACGACGATTCTTCAAACGTTTAAGGAACATTGAAATATCTTCGTAGTACATGTTTAATTATTCTATCCATCTATCCTTCCAGTGTCGCACCAGTCCAGCAAGAATACAGCACGAGGTAAGAACAATCCGTGAACTAGCTAGCGCTGTGGCACCGTGTCCTCACATGTTTAATTATTAACAATACAGATTATTTAAATGAAGTTAAAGTTTTATCTGTATAATATAATAAACATATTTTGCTGCATTTCATCTTAAAAATGATATCGTCATCATATGTAAATACGCGCTTTATAAAGTGGCACAGGTTGTGCAATATTATAACTGTAGTGCAAGTTTACAGTGAGGTAATTGTACTTACAAACAGTTCTACAAGGAGCACTTGATGGACTGATTGAGTGTATTTAAAGTTCTTGGGATGAAACGGTTTCTGAACTGCGAGGTCCGTACAGGAAAGGCTCTGAACTGTTTTGCCGTGGCTGAGGCAGCATGTGCTTGATGCTGTATACCAATAATTCTCTTTCTGATCAGCTGCTGCTGTGATTCCAAACTCCGAGTGGTGCAGTGAGAGTAATATGGAAAAAGATGATCCGCTGTGGCAACCCTTAACGGGAGCAGCTGAAAGAAGAAAAAGAAGGTGCAGTGAGAGTAACAATGCTAAAGCAGTTATGGTATTTGGAATACTATGGCTATTCCCTGGACCATTTAATTGTTACAGGTTAATTACAATCAGATGCATTACACTAATAGACAATATGCAGTTAGTTTCAGTGTATTTATAAAGGAATGTGGATCTAAGAAAGAAAGGGTAACCACACAGGAACAGTAGCACTGCTTTGACGCTGGGTGCCGCCAATCTGCAAAACCGAGCGGAGAACTTGCGTACGCCAGGGTATGAGCTACCGTGGAAATGTGCGTGGCTTTACGCCAAGTTTAGGTTTTATACATCACGATTTAAGCGTGGAAATGTTCGTACGCAACATTTCTGTGTGTATGCACCGTTTATACATGAGCCCCCAGGACTCTAAACACATCCAAATACTGTTAAATTATGCTACGTACTTGTAATATTTTTAACTTTATACTGTATTGAGGATTTGTTCTGTTCTGTGTATTGTATTGTATTGATCCCCTTCTTTTGACACCCACTGCACGGCCAACCTACCTGGAAAAGGGTCTCTTTTTGAACTGCCTTTCCCAAGGTTTCTTCCATTTTTTCCCTACAAGGTTTTTTTGGGAGTTTTTCCTTGTCTTCTTAGAGAGTCCAGGCTAGGGGGGCTGTCAAGAGGCAGGGCCTGTTAAAGCCCATTGTGGCACTTCTTGTATGATTTTGGGCTATACAAAAATAAGTTGTATTGTATATCCGTTTTTTTTGCAACTCATCCAATGCGATACCAGTGCATGCTCCACAACCTGACCTGCCCTGGAGCACAGTCTTGTTATGTGACTTGCTCATGGTTCAGAATTGGGATCAAGCCCAATAAAGTTTAAACTAGCAACCATATAGTTAAATGCTCAGTGCCTTCAGGCTGAACATACATTACAGGTAGTGTTAAAAATAGCATGGTAGACACTCTAGCCTATTCTAAAAGCATCCATCACAAGGGGAATCAACTCTGAATGCCAGGCTAGTCCATTTTAGAGTAAAGCTTGACAACAAATTCTGTGTACTAAGCAATTTAATTTATCAGGGAAACAATAATAATTTGGAATGAAACACATCATCACTTCATGCTCATATCTATGCCTTAGAACTACTCAGCTATTGAGTTTGCTCAGCAAAAGAAAAACAGCTGTGGTCTGGATGACTAGCATCATTAATCTGTTTGAGACAATAATGTCACTGCACATTGAACACTGTTAAAATAATCTCTGTTTAAATTTGCTGGCTTGGAAAAAGGGCAAATTTTAACAGTAATCAGACTTAGCATACATAGCGGCTTATCTACAAACTGAGATCAAACTCAAGCCCTTAAGTGTTCAATGGAAAAGTGTACTGAACAGCCTCACAAGCTTGTCAGCTGTGGTAAAGAAGGACTTTTGCAACCTGTGCAGCTACCACTGTTGCTGTCTGTGGTGTCAGAGTCATCATTGCACCATAGCGGGTTTGCTATTTTATTTTTGTTTTGGTAGAAGTGTATTTTTAATCTGCTTCCTGCCCAAATGACCTGATGTGAAATCCTTACTTTCTGTAATTGTTTTGTTTGCTAGCAGCACCAGTTAAGAATACAAAACTGTGCAAAATGAAGTGGTTTAAATTGCCTTCTGAATTGTCAGTATGCTGTAGTATATAAATGCTTTATTGTAGTTTGTAGCGTGCGGCCAGGGCCCTTGTCCGGCTGGGACTCCTCCGTGCTGGGAGGACCGGGTGACCAAGCATGGCCAGAGTGTTACCTCCCCTGGGACGTTAGATGGCAACACCGCAGGGCTTCATGGGAGTTGGAGTGTGGTGCAGCCCTTTTGTGATCTTCAGGGGCCGCCAGGGGGTGCTGCAGCAGGAGCTGATGAGCCCTTATGGGCAGTTCTTCCGCCACACCCGGAAGTGCTGCCGGAAGTGAGTAATCAATCACCTGGAGCACTTCCAGGTGCCTTATAAAAGGAGCCAGCAGCCACTATTCAGGGAGTCAGAGTTGGGAGGAGGAAGATGAAACTTGACCCGAGGAGTGGAGGAGAAGGAAAAGAAAGAGGAAGACTTATTGTTTGTGCATTGTGCTGTGCTTTGAGCAGTGTTGATGTGCTTGTGGGAAACAAGGAAGACATTACCCACAATGGAAAAGGAAAAATAAAATGTGTGTGCCTTGAACTTGTGACCCAGGCTTGTCTGTGTCGGGTTCAGCTGGCAGTGCCAGCCTAGGTGGTCCACAAGTGGTGTATTTTGATCATTGTTATCAGTGTTGACATTTCCTGACTACAACACTATATGCATGATGAATTAATTTGGGAAGTAAAACGTATACACTGTATCTTAGTATGTTGAATTGCTTAATGAAGCTGACATACTGCATTAGTTCAATGGAACTAGAAATGTTTTCCTAACGATTTTCATTTGTATTCAGCACCTGATGCTTCTTGTTTCAGTGTCCAACAATAGTCTGCATTAATGGATTTGCTGTGCCCTGATACTGGTTTTCCATCGTTGCAGTGACCTGGTGAAACGTTTCACCATGTTTGTCACTGACTGCACCAAGTTTAGTTGGGAAGAAGTCTAAGTGTGCATGCTGCCGAATTGGAGACAATCTTGACACTAGTCCTGAAGTAATGTCTGGGTGCCAGCCATTTAATCTATAAAAGAAAAATAGATTTAAGCAAAAGAAGCTGGCACTTGTGGGTGCAACAACTGAAATACATGCAATTTCCTTGAAAACTCAGCTTTGGAGATGCCACATTGACGCCACATTTCAGGGACATCCACTTTTTATACTGTTCAGGCTGGCAGGGGCAGGGCTTCTCTGTCTTAATTTCTCTCATTTGGGTATCTTCTTGACGCTGTGATGGAAATAAAAGGAGATAAGACTTTTAGCACCAGTGCCCCCTCTCATCCCGGTGGGGTATCGCATACCTCAGATGATCCTGGAATGTGATCCTCTAATGTGCATACGTAACAGTGCAGAAAATGAATCTTTACCAACATGTTCCACTTCATGGTTTTGTATGCCTGCAGGATGTTGTCAACCAGCTGGAGGCAGTTTGGTGCCCTGTAGTTGCCAGAAAATTCACAACAACATCCTTGAATGCCTTCCATTCCATTTCCTCTGGCTGCACTAGCAGATCTTTGAACCACTTGTCCTTGATGGCATTTTTGATTTGTGAACCAGTGAAAATGCCTTCCTTAGTCTTGGCATCAGTCATTCATGGAAGCAGCTGTCTCAGAAATTGAAATCCTTCATCTTCCTTGTTCATTGCTTTTATAAATTGTTTCATCAGTCCTAGTTTTATGTGAAGAGGAGACAGAAATATCTTGGTTGGGTCAGCATGTGGTTTATATGGCACACGTTTCTGCCCTCTAACCAAATGTTTATGGAGCGGCCAGTTGTTTTTAATGTGATGAGACTTTATTATGGCTGTCACATTTGCAGTATTTGGTATATCCAAGCTGCATTCGTAGTATCAGTGCCACTACTTTTAGATCGCCACAGATGTTCCAGTTTTAGTTGCTGTACTGCCTACTGTATGTATAATTATGATATGAGAGGAAATCACAAAAATAGTCATTTGCAATTAAACGGTACATGATGTAAAATTTTAAATGTGATTTTTATAATCAGTCAGATCTAACAGATACACTGAAAAGTGTTCAGGAAGCACAATCTTCAGTGTATTCAAAACAAGTCAACATCTTTTTTCACTAGGTGTAGTGACAAATAGGGTAAAGATTGAAAGCTGAATAAGTGAAGCTTTTGAGAAGTGGGTTTTCATTTATAAAGAATATTTTTCATATTTAACATCTGATTCTGAGCATAATTTTCCTCTTCGACAATATCTGGTGAGGTTCATATCTTTATATATAATATGCTACCATGGCTGTTCTTTTCCTGTCCAGGATTTTAAATCACCTGTAGCTCGCAAACTGTTAGACCTATTGACCTGAAATTTGGTACACATAAACTACGTGATGTCTACTATCCACTTTCAGGGTGATAATTGACCTCCAAGGTTATTCCTCTTTTTATTTTAATTTTATTAAAAAATCAACTCTTGGCAGTGGCCAGCAAGGCAGCCGTGCGGCGCATGCGTACAGGCACCATTCTCATCCCTGCCATGTTTGCCATCACTTCTACCTCTTCATATCTTAAATCATTCTTGAGGCAGATTGAAGACTTAAGTGCCAGCTTAAGTGAAAAATTAAAGAAAACATACTAAGTTATTGCAACACAAACACTGAGTTAATCAGTTTTAACGTGAAAAGATGCCGACGAAAGGAGAGAAGAAGCGGGCTGCTAGGGTGGAGAAAACAAGAGCTGCTCAAGAAGCAGCAAGCGCATCAACCTCTGAGCAAACGAATGCTAAACGTACAGAGAAAGAGGATGAAAACTATAAATGCTCAAGTCAAGTGTATTCACTGAACGCTATTGTTACTGGTTACCTTATATTTACACAATTTAAAGCTGTTTGAGAATTGTGTGCAATTGTTGCATTTCTTTAGTATTATGTTGCCAGTTGACAAAAGGACTGACTGTTATAATGTTGCGATATCTTTTGTAATGTCAGTTTCTAGAGAAATTGAAATATAATGGTCTATCATAATAATTAAGAGCGAGAATGTTATGATGTGGATTTTGTTGAGTCATTTGTCACATACTCTGTGTGTGTGTGTGTGTGTGTGTATTGTGTGACTACCAAACTTGTAGATGAATATTTTATCAACAAACACAGCATCCCATGAAATGGAAGCAGTTTTGTCAGTGAGTGCTACTTGAGACACAGTATGTGGCTGATATGAAGGGCCTGGGGCGGTCATGCAAGTGCAGCTTTCTGCAAGTCAAAACAATGAGGGATCAGCTAAGGGAGAAAGCTGACAGCACAACTGGGCACCAAAGACTTCTCCTAGGAGATGGTCTTTGACCATGAGCCCCTCAGTGAGAACTGAAACACAAGCTTCAACTCTGAGTAAAACAAAATAGTTTGGGCAGGAATCACAGCACATGAAGTCTACTTGCCAGTCTTACAGAGACTCGTGTTTGTGTACATCGACTGAAACCCCAGATGCAAGAAATGTGGCTGTCCCAGATATTCTCTGTTACAATTGGTATAAACTGTCCTGTTCATTGCAATGGTGCAGTGTACAGCAAATATACTCAATGATTACTATGTTATTGTGATTTATACTTTTAAAGGGATATGCAGACATGTTTTTGCTGTATTTCTATATTTCTGTGCCAAGATAAACTTGCATTTAGACAAACATAACTGTATAAAAGTGTGTATATTACACATATGAGTAGAGAGACAATCCCTTTTCGAATATCTAGAAACAGACTTCATAGCAAGATACATCTAAAGGTGAAGCACAAAGCCATTTATATAAATTACAACTTGCCTGATTATGTCGGGTATAGAGATGAAAGCAAGAGAAGGCACATATGTGGAATTGTATCTTGTAAATAAAATATGAACACCCTGATTGAAAAAAGAGTAGCTAACACACCTTCCTCATTCACTCACTTGTTATCTATCACAATGGCTCAAAACTGGAGTCGTGTTTTGCTAGAATTCATTGACCCATTCGATGGTTGGACTTTTCTCTCATCCAGGCCACAGATACATAGCTAAAACGTAAAGACCTCTGCCACAGGCACGAAGCTTGCCAATGTTCTAGAGACTGTTGTTTGGATGGCATACAGTTTCCTGTACCTTAACTAACAGCAGTTAAATCTGTATTAACAGCCAAGATAAATGCTGTTTTTCTGTAATGTTCACGTGTTTTTCCTTCATTGCCTGCTTCAAGGTGTGTGTGTGAAAGTGTGTGTGTGTCAGTTTCAGGTAATAATAGACTGCAAAATAAAGTACACTTTTTAGGGACTGTGTGACCCCTGAAAAATACAGATGGGAGACAAATCAATTAACTAAATGATACAAATTAGTACAAATAGTAGATTTAAAGAGCATTCACACTGTCAATTGTACTCCAGCTGGATTTATCTCCTTCTCTCTCTGCCTCTTTTTCTGACACTGAAGTTTAAGCTTTACTATCTGGCATGGAACGCTATAAACCATTATCTTACTTAACTCTTCAGCAACCCAGCTTCATCTGCTATAGAAATAAAATTCATTGCATTGTGGGCTGGCTCAACACAGGTTCAAACAAAGCCGGAACAAATCAAAAATGGTTGGGACACCAGCCGGGTAATCCCTTTTAATTCTTACAAATCTGTCAAAATTAAGCAGGTGCCGTCCGGTAACACTCAACATAAGGCAACTGGGAACAAACAGAAAATAATTTCAGCAAACAAAACAACGGAAGGCTTTCCTAGAGCTTGCACTCTTCGGAACTGGTCTCATCAAAAGACAAATTAGTGGAGGCACCCGGTCTTTTTACAATGGGAGGACCTGAAGGGACGGAGCTAATTTCCTTCATTGGGAGGTTTCTGGGAGCTGCGGGGGGAAAAGGAAACAAATTTAGCGACAGCGCCCCCTGTCACCCTGGTGGGTTACCGTTTACCTTGAATGAGCCATCGAGGAGATCCTCAGACACACATGCGTGACAGCGTATACAGTCCATACAGAACTTGTCTTCAAATTTATTCTACATATTACAAGTTATGGCAACAATAGCTGACTGTATGTACTGTATAAAATTCCAATGACATCAGAAACATTCCATCTTGTTAAGGCCATGTCACATTACACAACTTTTCCAGCAAATTTCAGTTGTAGCCTTCATTTACGTAATCTTAGCAAGTTGGAGACAGACGGTGACATGCTCCTGTTAAACTGATTCCATGATGTGATGTGCCCATTTACTCAGACCAATTGTTTGGCTTTGTCCAAGCAACTCGCAAAACAGATTTGATTTTGTCTGTTGTCATAAGAGTGAGCTCTGTGTGCATGAGAGCTGACAACCAATGAATGTGCATCAGGAAGTACTGTACAATGCATATAACACAGTGACAAGGAATAAGGAATGTGAGTGATTTGGACTTCACAAATGGAAGAGAAGCTTATCTGTCAGGTGTGTTGTGTTTTATGTACCACAACAGAATGGAAAAAAGAAAAGGGCCAAGATTGTGTCTGAATTCGCTGTACCTGTTATCCCTTCGTGCAGCATGGGATCCATCAAGCAGCATGCTATTGGCTGTCTCAAAAAGAAGCAAGCAAGACTAAGCTGCCAGGTCAGCATGTGGTTAGCCAATGTGACGTGGCCAGCAATTTTCAGTCATGTAAATTGACGTGGTCTAGCAATGCGATCAGCAACTGCAGTCAGAAAAAAGTCTGAAATGCCCCATGTCTAGAACGGCATTGGCTTTAGTGGACTAAGTAACTACAATACATAACACTTGTCACTGTCAAACCTATAATAAGACCTGTTATTTAACTCCTAGACAGCATAGCACTAGCCCTGCACAGCTCAGGGTATTTGACAGGAAAAGGATCGCATAAATATCAAAACTGGTCAAAACAGAAAAGAAATCTTTGGTTAAGTGCTGTTTGAGTGCTTTTAGCAAAACTATAAATCCAACCTGTTATCTGTTCTCAACTATGGAATGGCTAGCCAAAGATTTTCACATTATTAAGCTTTCTCAAAAGTGAAGCCCATTATCAAGGATACCTAATTATTTCTGCAAATTGATTGCATTAAATTTGAATGCGTTTCTTACCCAAACTGCTCTGTACCACTACAGCAGAATGCCTTTCAGGCTAATCTCCAAGTGGTTTCAAATAATACCCACCATTCCTGTAATTCAAGGTCCTGACACCATAGTCCACAATCAACATCTGAAGGCCGTGATCACTGCTCTCTTTCAAACCAATATAGCCTGTTGACAAATGGCTGTTTGCTGTGATTGAGTCTGACTTTGTTGGATTCCACTCGTCTTCTCCAGGCCGCACTACCTTTCAATCAAACGTAGAGGCCGTTCATTGCTTCCTGCACCAGCCTGTCATTAGTGTAATGGAAATGAAGTAAAATGCAAATGAAACACTAAAAGCTGAGTAAACTGTACAATTTGAGAAGGCTGTTGTTTAACACAGTTTATTAGTTTGCTTCAGTAAATAATTTTTGTAATACCGTGAAACACTCTAGAAATATCACTTTGAATATAAGTCAAGAAATCCAAAGATTACAAGGTAATCAGCCAGAATATCTAATTTCTTTAATTTATGATTTAAGACTGCATTTCATTGAACTCGGAATACCATTTAAGTTACATGTTTTCCCAGTTACTTTGATATACCATACTTGTCAGATCTTGTTCTTGCATGGCTAAAGCATTTTCTCTTACTGCTGACAGCAATTTTTTTTATAACAAAAGAGAACATAACATTTACTGAGCATGGAGAAATTGTATCTATGATGAGGAAATAGTCATAAAAGCGTTAGCACTGCTAAAAGTTTACTTCAAACGCATAAACCTATTTGACTGCTTCAACAACTTTATAATAAATATCAGGTCTGCGAAAGCAAGATTGTCATGTCTGCTGCGCACTGATAACTGGTTAAAATCCAATCTGCAGCCACAGTCCAATGCTCAGGGTCCCTAATCAACACATCCCAAGGTGCAACAAGTCAAGCTGCAAGTGGAGAGAAGTGTAACCTTACGAAGGGGAGAAAGTACGAAATGAGAAAATAATCTACAAGAAGTTAACTTTCTGACTCAGATAATTTAGTTTCAGTCGGCTTCCAACATCTCCATTTCGAATTGAATTATGATAAATTTGTTTATTTCCATTACAGATGCCTCATTCATTGTCCCTGGTGAAGCAAATATGGAAAAAACTTTACAGCTCATAAAAATGACGGGTAGCCATTTTTGCCCTACACTGCTGAACACATAATAAAACAAAAGCAGGTTACTATTAATTAGATGTCTAAGATAGTAACATAACTAAAAATCAATTGGTATTTAAAGTATTTCTGATCATTAAAATTACCCTACAATATATTAGGAATGCATTGGAAAATGCATTAAAACTTTTTATGTGCAAAACACTTATGAAAAATAAAACCTTATGTAACTTAAACAGAATATGACATTAAACAAGCAGAATCACTTTCATTCAACCGTTTGTAATATACCAGACTTTGATTTATTAGCTTTATATAGAACACAACATTACATACAAACATAAATTAACATGAGCTACAAGAACAACATTATATAATAATAGTTAATAATGCAATTAGAAAGGACATGTGCAAATGAACACATATGTATGTATAGCGTGCACATGAACATGTACACATATACATGGAAACACACCCTTAAAAACAATAAAAGTACACAAATACGTAAGGAAGACAGACTGAATTACTGGTTTGTGATGGCTTTGGCTCTGGGAGAGGTGCTGTTTAGTTGTCTATTAGTTTTACTTTTAATTGATTTAGTTGTTACCAGAGAAAGTTTTTAGAATAAATGAAGACCTAAGATAAGTCAGTTGTGATCCTTTTAAACATGATTTGTGACACTAGATGCAACCAAGTCTGTAATGGGTGGAAAGGCACAACCAACTATTTCCTCAGCAGACCTCCGAACATGCTGTAATTTACTTCAGCGGTGGACTGTCGATAAACTAAACTAGACAACAATGGAGAAGATGATCACATATACTAAGATGGGCTGGAAAATATTTAATTTCTTTAAGTTTGCATAGAACATTCTGCTGTTGCTGAGCCTTCTTAGGGGCTGAAGGGATGTTCATGTCCCAACTGAGAGTATTTGTGATAGTTGCCCCCAAGAATGTGGAGGATTCTACCCTGTTGACTGCAAAATCATTCATTCAGGTTGTAGCTGCTGTTTACAGAGGTCTATTACCATTTCTGCTGTTTTGGTGGTATTCAGCACTAGGGGATTTGTAGCACACCAATACAAAAGATGAGTAAGCACCTTTCTATATGTTGTTTCATTTCAGTTAGTAATTAAACCAATGATGTTGGTGTCACCAGCAAACTTAGTGATTTTTACTGAAGAGTTAGTGGACCTACAGACATTGTTGTACAAGGAATAGAGGGGAAAGTACGCAGCCTTGAGGGGCGCCTGTGCTGAGACAGTCTAAGAGGTGGGAGCCCATCTGAACATACTGTTTCCCATTTATCAAAAAACTGTAAATCCATTTACAGATGAAAGCATTTAGTTCTGTTACTTAACAACAGTTCAGGGACAATGGTGTTAAATGCTGAACTGAAGCCTACAAACAGTATTCAGGTGCAAGTTTCCTTACAATCCAAATGGACAAATTGCAGGCCCATGTTTATGATGTCGTCCAATGATGTTGACACCTTTAATTCATTTTTAGTGGGTATTTTTGAATGGGCACTGAAATTGACTGATGCCCAGTCTGCACTGATTACAACTTTGTGCTCAGTGCTGCCAGGGTAGGTACAAACTCCCCAGCACTCTGAATTAGAATAAGTAGGTCTCAGAATGTTATGCCATTTTAACTGATTTGAGAGATACCATTTTGCCCTCATTTCTCATGTTACTAAAACATGACTGTCTATATACCAGTATATATTAAATGTCTTTGTGTGAATGTGTTGCACAATCATTGCATTCCCTGCATTACATATTTGTCAATTATTAGTATTAAAAGCCTCTTGTATAAGAAGAAACTGTTATGTTTCTATGGTTGTGCTGATCTCAAGAATTTTAAAAAGGTGAGAGTTATACAAAGACCTGCTATACAATATACTATTGTGTCTATTTTGAAATTGTTTTGACTCCTTGATGTGTGGGTGGAAGCATAACAGGTTTTTATTAGAGCTTCATACCATTGGAGTGTAGTTTAGATTTACCATTTCACACAGCTTTATGTTTTCATTGAAAATGTGCATTTTGATTCATTATATGTGAAGCATAAACCTTCAGCAAGATCTAAATGGCATTCTTACTTTGACTCTGCGTTTGGAGCACTGTTCATTGTAGTACTGCCTAAAAATAATTTTTGAATAAGGCTTTCATAAACATATATAGTATTTCGGCATTATCACTAGTTTAACGGTCATTTTTTGGGTTTAACCAGGTCAACCAGTTGCCCTCAAATATTTTTCTACACTCTCTACAATCCTGAGCATCTTCTTGTGGTGAGACATATTCTTTTTGTATCATCTGACACTATGTTAAACCATGCCCTTCTTTTGCCTTCCTCTGGGCCCCACCTCCTCCACCTCCATTTTGGTTCACCTCTCCATCTAATTACCCTCTGCCTTTTGTTCCCCATTCCCATACCACCTTAGTCTGTTTCTCTTTAGTACCACACCTATGACTGTCACTATGAATAACTAAGTTTTGTGAATTAATAAACTACAGTAATCCCTCGCTATATCGCGCTTTGCCTTTCGCGGCTTCACTCCATCGCAGATTTTATATGTAAGCATATTTAAATATACATCGCGGATTTTTTGCTAGTTTTTCGGATTTCTGCGGACAATAGGTCTTTTAATTTCTGGTACATGCTTCCTCAGTTGGTTTGCCCAGTTGATTTTCATACAAGGGACGCTATTGGCAGATGGCTGAGAAGCTACCCAACTTACTTTTCTCTGTCTCTCTTGCGCTGACTTTCTCTGATCCTGACGTAGGGGGATTGAGCAGGGGGGCTGTTCGCACACCTAGACGATACGGACGCTCGTCTAAAAATGCTGAAAGATTATCTTCACGTTGCTATCTTTTGTGCAGCTGCTTCCTGAAACGACATGCTGCACGGTGCTTCGCATACTTAAAAGCTCGAAGGGCACGTATTGATTTTTGCTTGAAAAACAAACTCTGTCTCTCTCTATCTCTCTCTCTCTCTCTCTCTCTTTGTCTGCTCCTGACCGAGGGGGTGTGAGCTGCCGCCTTCAACAGCTTTGTGCCGCGGTGCTTCGCATACTTAAGCCAAACAGCCCTATTGATTTGTTTGCTTTTCTCTATCTCTGTGACTTTATATGCTCCTGACGGGCACTCCTTTGAAGAGGAAGATATGTTTGCATTCTTTTAATTGTGAGACGGAACTGTCACCTCTGTCTTGTCATGGAGCACAGTTTAAACTTTTG
The DNA here is from genome assembly GCF_900747795.2 of Erpetoichthys calabaricus. Taxonomy (NCBI): domain Eukaryota; kingdom Metazoa; phylum Chordata; class Cladistia; order Polypteriformes; family Polypteridae; genus Erpetoichthys; species Erpetoichthys calabaricus. The sequence goes on from NC_041399.2 coordinate 39,147,166, forward strand.
AAAAAGAGACAAATGTTTGTTTGCAGTGTTTGAATAACGTTCCTGCCTCTCTACAACCTCCTGTGTTTCTGCGCAAATCTGTGACCCAAGCATGACAATATAAAAATAACCATATAAACATATGGTTTCTACTTCGCGGATTTTCTTATTTCGCGGGTGGCTCTGGAACGCAACCCCCGCGATGGAGGAGGGATTACTGTATACATAAGAAATTTGACAAATGACCATTCAGTACATCATGCTAGATTATTTAGTTAATAGATACGCTTTGCTAGTATCTCCAGATATGTCTTAGTGGTTGTCAAGGTTTCTGCTTCAAGGGCTCAATAATTTGTTTCAGCTACCCATAACTCTGCATAAAGAACTCCTTCATGGCTTCAGTCCTAAATGCAATTTCCCTTAATTTTCAATAGTTTCCTCAAGTACATGATTTACCTTTAAGCTGAAAGAATTCTGCTGGATCTACTTTACCAATGCCTTTGAGAATGTTGAAGACATACAGTAGATTAGGCTCCTACTGTGTACACTCTCTGCTCAGGACTAAACAGGTTTAATTCTCTGAGCCTGTAAATGTAGGGCATGTTCTTAAGTTTTGACCTCTGCGCAGCTTCAAATGCTGCTCTGTCTTTATTGTAGGGTGGTGACCAGGGGCCTCATGCATAATGCCGTGCATAGAATTCACACTATAACATGGCGTGCAGACAAAAGTGGAAATGTGCTTATGCACAAAAAAATCCAGATGCATAAATCTGTGCGTTTGCCAACTTCCACGTTCTTCCGCTCCATAAATCCCGGTCAGCGTGAAAAGTAATGCACGTGCACGGTCCTGCTGTCCCGCCCCAACTCCTCCCAGAATTATGCCTCTTTGAATATGTAAATCAATATAAATAGCCCTTAAGATCAGCCTTCTGTGAAAAGACAATGGCAAAAGCATGTGGGAAAATAGAAGGATTTCAGAGAATACCAAGTGGAGGCAAGGAAAAACGTACTATTTGTTGGTTTAAACAGTGGTATAAACAACAAAAGGAAGTTGATCGAGTGACATAGCGTGTCGGAGAAACTCGAAAGCTCAAGTTCACAAAGTCGCACAGTGCCCGAAATAAAAAAGAAGTTGTCGCATATCAAAGTCGCCGTGAAAAGGCAAGTCGTAGCCCACCGTCTGAGTTTCATATGAAAGCTTATTAGGGTACAGAGAAAAAAAAATAGGCACACAGTGGGGAAAAAAGCATGAAATGTCAACTTTAATCTCTGAATTTCCACTTTAATCACATAGTTTATTTTGTCATTAAAGTAGAACATCATAAACTTCATCTTAAAATCGTTTAATGTTTAGTTTCTCAAATCCCATCGTAACTAAAGTAGCACATTAAATGCTTTGTTTTGTATTTGATCTTCTATGTGCTCTGTGTGTGAATCACTATGTGTTTTCAGGCTTTCTCTTCCTCCGACAGGATGCACAATCTATTACATTCGTAATATTACAGCTCTCTGAAAAATTAAAATACTGAGATGTATACGTTATATCATTTTCATGATGATAGGAGTTAAAGCATGTTATTAAACATAGGAACACGGTGGCTCAGTGATTGTTCATGTCTCACACAAGATGCTTGCTGCGCTATGTGCGACCTTCGATGAAATACGTTATTGTCGCAGTACTGTCTCTTTCAAATGTACTAACCCCCAATTCCTGTCCTTACTTTTCTTTCTCCAAATACCCAATCGCCACACAATCAGCTCTGTAGTAGACATTAAGCCATCTGTAAGCTTAGAACGCTGATTCTTCAAAACTTTTAAGGAACATTGAAATATCTTCGTAGTTCGTGTTTAATTATTCTATCCATCTATCCTTCCAGCAAGAATACAGCGTGAGGCAGGAACAATCCGTGAACCGAGCGCTAGTGCCTCACTAGCGCTGTGGCACCATGTCCTCACATGTTTAATTATTAACAATATAGATTATTTAAATGAAGTTAAAGTTTTATCTGTATAATATAATAAACATATTTTGCTGCATTTCATCTTAAAAGTGATATTGTCATCATATGTAAATACGCGCTTTATAAAGTGGCTCAGGTTGTGCAATATTATAACTGTATCACAAGTTTACAGTGAGGTAATTGTACTTATAAGTACAAACAGTTCTACAAGGAGTACTTGGTGGACTGATTGAGTGCGTTTATAGTTCTTGCGATGAAACTGTTTCTGAACCGCGAGGTCAGTACAGGAAAGGCTCTGAAGCGTTTGCCGAATGAGAGCAGTACAATAGACAAAATGGCTGAGGCAGCGTGTGCTAGATGCTGTATACCAATAATTCTCTTTCTGATCAGCTGCTGTACAGCTGTGATTCACACTCAGATACAGTGATATAAATACTCTGAATGGTGCAGTGAGAGTAATATGGAAAAAGATGATCCACTGCGGCAACCCCTAACGGGAGAAGCTGAAAGAAGAAAAAGGTGCAGTGAGAGTAACGACGCTAAAGCAGCTATTGTATTTAGAATAGTTTAACATTCTGTGGACCATTATATTGTTACAGGTTAATTACAATCAGATGCATTAAACTAATAAACAGTATGTGGTTAATTTCAGTGTATTTTTAAAGCCGCCTCAGGGATGTGGATCTAAAAAGAAAGGGTAACCACACAGGAACAGTAGCACTGCTTTTACGCTGGGTGCCGCCAGTCTGCAAAACCAAGCGCAGAACTTGCGTACGCCTACTAGCGTATGAGCTACTGTGGAAATGTGTCGTGGCTTTACTCCAAGTTTAGGTTTTATAAAAGCTATAAACGCTATAAAAGCTGATGAACACAGATGGATACATACAGATTTCTCCAGAGGTCTGAGTTTTCTGCTTCCCTGGAATAATATTTCTTATGTTTGAACTGCAAGACTCTCCATCCATTCATCCATTATCCAACCTGCTATAACCTCTCTTTCTAAGCAAAGTAGAGGTAGAAAGTAGAACAATCATACATTTATTTGGTCTCCCTGCAAAAAAATAAAATAAATTGAACTCTGGTTCATATCTTCAATCTCTTTATAACCATTTTATTCCAATAAACCTGATGAGAGTCATGGCACCACCATGCAAAGCTGAGAAGACAAGACTAGTGAATGTATAGTCTCCTGTATGTGCCTTTGGGTCTTCACCTAGTGAGCGGTGTCAAACCACTTCAAGTAGCTCCTCTCAATTTGGAGAGACAGTGGTTCTACTCTGAGTTACCCACACATTCCCAAGCTGCTCACTCTGTCATATTCTTTCAGTCCCTAAGCAGAACTCATAACCATACATGAGGATAGAGACTGGTAAACCAAAAGTATTGTCTGAGGAGTTAGCTCACTCCCTAACATGGTCTGGTATAATGTTTTCAAAACAGCTGGTGCTACACTGATTTCTGGGTCAGTCTTGCATCACAATCATCTCTTCCCTCAGTCACAAACAAGACAATAAGGTAGTTACCTGAAGACAATAAGGAACTTTTTTTCTGGGAAAGGACCATTTAGATGTACCGATTTGTATCCCAACCACTCAGTTGTGAACTGTTCCATTGCTTGCCGAAGATCACAGTCTGATGAAGTCATGAGGGAAGCATCACTTGAAAATAACAGAATCACACACTTGTCTTCCCAAATAGGACAAGCCTCTTAATATTCTCCATGAGTGTCATGAATATGAAAGTGGAAAACATGCACCATTTTTGGAATCCAATTTCTATAATGAACGAAATTCACATAACACTTACTAAAATAGAATTGACAGATTCCCGTGTTCCTTCAAATATCTGTACAGGGACAAAGAGCTAATCCACAATTCCACATCCAGAACATTTTTTGGATAAAGGTTTCCATTGTCCTAGCCTAGGGTTGCCCTGGTAGGCTGAGGTCTGTAATTCCTCAGTAAATTGAACAAACCTTTAGACCTTTTCTTAAAAATGGAGCCACCGCTCTTCTCTACCTGTTATTAGATGCCTACCTTCCATAAAAGTTTGAAGAGATGTGTTAGTGGAAATACTTCTACAATATCTAGTTCTTTTACTAAATGAATTTTTAAACATTTTTGTGATTGGTTCATTTTCCCCTCAGTAGTTAAGGGGAATAGGTCAATCAATAAAGTGCTGCTATGTTTGCACATTTTATTGATGGTAGAAATAAAGTCTGCTCCATCCAGATCTAATCAAAGCCTCTGGTCCGTCTAACAGTAAACCCAGTGCCAACAGCATAGCATTGTATCGGATTTTTGCTGTAAATGGAAACAGACTGTTTCATAGATAATATAAAGGAGAAATCATCAGAAATCATTTTCAGTCTCTAGTATATCAAAGGTGTAAAGGTCATTTAAAATTTGAGATCCTTAAGCATGCTGCTGATCCAAATGGAGGAATTCACCCAATAGACCGGCCACTTAAAATAATTGCTTTCAGTCAGTGAGCAGGCGAGCTTTTGTCTCTTCAGGTCGCACACTTCAGTGAAACACATTAAAAGCCATACTTTGTACAGAGGTTGATATTCTTATTGTACTTCACTCCAAATCCAGCTTGCTGAATTCACCATCTTTGGCTAAGGTTGATATTGGTGATGTCGTAGAAGTAAAAGTCTTGATGGTTAATGGATTTTAATATTCAAAGACTAAGTATCATTTCTATTTCATTGCCTGCTGAATTAACATACGAATATAAAGACATTTTAAAAATCCCTTGAATGCTTTCTTCTGTTTAAACGTAATGTAATTAGACAACATAAGTATCTGAAAACTGTCTAATTCCACATGATAGTCTAGTTGTATTTGATGATTTAATGTAGGATTTACAACTATATAGTATAATAGTGTGAAATTTGCTTAATCCAGTTTAGAGTTGAATGAAGAACCCACGTGAAAAATGGCCTTGTGTAGGTGTGTTTGCAAAATTGCCTATTAACACACATGTCTTGGGGATATGAAAATACCCAGTGAAAACCTAATTCAGTCATGAAAAGAACACACACACTCTACAAAGTTACTGAAACCATGCAGGACTTGAACCCAGGACTCTAGATCTGGGAGGCAGCAATGCAAACTGCATATCTTGGCCATTTTGGAGTTGGAGATCTATTTATACAGTGCCATGCATAATGTTTGGGACAAAAATCACATTTTTCCTGGATTCACCCCTCTACTCCACAGCTTTAAAATTACAAATCAAACAATTCAGCCGTGATTCAAGTGCACATTGCAGACTTTCATTTAAGGGTATTTGCATACATGACAGTCTCACTATGTAGAAATTGCAACACTTTTTATACATGGTCAACCCATTTCAGGGTACCGTGATGTTTGGGACAATGGATGTCACAGGTGTTTGTGATTACACAGGTGTGTTTCATTGCTTCATAAGTGCAAGAATAAGATACCCAGGCTTGCGACTACCCTTTGGAGTCTGTAGTTGCCATTGTTCAACATGAGAGCAAGAGCTGCGCCAATGAAAGTCAAAGAATCCATTATGAGGCTGAAAAACAAGAATCAAACCATTAGAGACATTGGCAGAACCTTAGGATTACCTAAATCATGTGTCTGGAATACAATTAAGAAAAAAAATGAATGCACTGGTGAGCTCAGTAATCGCAAAGGGACTGGTAGGCCAAGGAAGACCTCCACTGCTGATGGCAGAAGTATCCTCACTATGGTAAAGAAAAGCCCTAAACTCCTGTCTGACAGATTAGAAATAGTCTTCAGGAGGCAGATGACTATGCGAGTCGACAATTCAAAGATGACTTCATGAAGAGAAATTCAGAGGGCACATTGCAAAATGCAAACCACTAGTTAGGCACAAAAACAGGATGGCCAGATTACAGTTTGTGGGAAAAGTACTAAGAGAATGCAGAGTTCTGGAAAAAGGTCTTGTGGACAGAAGAGACCAAGATGAACCTGCATCAGAGTGATGGCAAAGCAAGGCCAAAGTGTGCAGATGAAAAGGAGCAGTCGAAGATCCAATGCATATTATCTCATCTGTTAAATTGGGTGGTGGGTTTGTTATGGCTTGGGCATGTATGGCAGCCACAGGTACTGGCACACTTATGTTCACTGATAATGGAACTGCTGATGGCAGTGGCACAATAAAATCTGAAGTGTATAGAAACATTTGCTCCAGTTCCAGTAAATCCTGCAAACTCATCCTACAACATCCTACCCTAACCCTACCCCTAACCCTAATGATCCGAAACATACTACAAAGGCAACACAGGAGTTTTTAAAATCTGAAAAAATGGAAAATTCTTGAATGGCCAGCCAGTCACCCAATGTAAATCCAGTTGAGCATGCCTTCCATATGAGAAAACCTGAGGGCACAAGCCCCCAAAACAAGCAGGAGCTGAAGATGGACGCATTAGAGGCTTGACAGAGCATTACCAGAGACGATATTCAGCACCTGGTGATGTTTATGAAACACAAACTTTATGGAGTCATTGCATGCAAGGGATATGTGACAAGGTACTAAATATGTCTATTTTAGACCTGCCATTGTTATATTCCAAATATTGTTGTCCCCCGAAATGGGGTGGACTATGCAGACAAATGGTTGTCATTACTAAATAGCATGACCAAAATGTATGAATATACCCTTAAATAAAGTCTGCAATGTGCACTTTAATTACATCTGAATTGTTTGATTGTAATTTTAAACTGTGGAGCAGAGGGGGAAATCCAAGAAAATGTGTCTTTTTGTCCCAAACATTATGCTCATATGGTTAATGCCCATATTTAAATACAAACCCAGTGTTTCCATGTAGGTTATGTTTAGCCATGAACAGGATGGAAAAGGTCTGATAATGAATAAATGTTTAAAACCACTAGCGGTGTTCAAGTGCCTGAAAGGAAAAGTTCTGCATTTTTCAAGTAAAAGTTATTTGTTCACAATCATGGAATATGTTAATTTGTCACATGAAGTTGTGCTCTGAAGTGAAGCATTTTTTATAAATTAAAAAAAATACATATCCTGCTTTTGCATTTTTACAATGGAGATGAAGGGTTACGGGGTCTCAAAGTGAACACTGAAGCTGCTAAACTTAACTGAATATAACATCCATTTTTCAAGCCCAAAAGTATTATCAAGCATTAATCTGCATCTTGAGACTGCACACTTATTACAAAACAGCATGTCCATGGTGTTTTAGGAATAAAAGAAGAGCAAAAAGGAAACCATTGTTGTGAGATTCAGCCATTTTCAAAGGAAATCAGCTGTGTGCTACGCTTTGCTGTTGGTCTTCCTCCACAGCAACTTTTTAGTCCCGGGTGCGGCATATATTTTTCACCTCAAAAACTCAAATTTGTATTTATGGATTGTTTGTTATCGATGAGTATCAGTTAGTTTACTCACTCAAAAACATTGCCTTCAGTTATTAACCTATACAGTGGAACCTCGGTTCACGAACGTCTCGGTACACATACAAATTGGTTTACAACCAAAAAGTTTGCCAAACTTTTGCCTCGGTTCACGACCACGCACTCAGTATACGAACAAGCTAGTTTCCCTTTCAGTTTTGTACATGTTCAGTCTCTCCCTGTGCATTTCCTGAGCAGCGAGCAAGAGAGAGAGAGCGAGAGAGCGCGACACACACACACAAACACAGGCAGCAGCAGAGAGAGAGACGCGCACACACACAGGCAGCACGAGAGAGAGGGGGCTGGACGCATAAGGTAGGAAGGCAGTTAAAGAATGCTCTGGGCTTGATTTTGTTTTCACTTCTGTTTACAGCGATCAGTTCATAGCGTGGCTTGTTGCAATGTTACTTTGGTGTTTATGGTGCAATGTTCTTGGTGGTTTATTAAATTACGGATTTTTTCAAATGTTCATTTTTTTCCCTGTGCTTAAAAGTCATTTAAAAAAAAAAAGTGTTTTTAGCCAGCGGTTGGTAGCGCTATAGCGCGAACTATTGCAGTGTTAGTTTTCTCTGTTGTTCAAGGTTTTCTCAGTGTTATTTAATGTTTTTACATTTGCATTCTATGGTTTAATTAACTATATTTGTGCTTAAAAACTTAAAAAAATACATATATTTAAATACAGTTCGTATGGTCTGGAACAGATTAATTGTATTTACATACAATCCTATGGGGGAAATTTCTTCGGTTCTCAAACAAATCGGTTTACGACCAGAGTTTTGGAACGAATTATGGTCATGAACCGAGGTTCCACTGTACTTAGAAAGAGTGACTAAGCATGCCCTATAAAATTTGATAATTGTTTTGTGGAGTTTCCATCTGTTTCACTGTAGTTTAGTTCTCTCAAACTCTTTACCTTTTTCAGTTTCTCAGTATTTTCTTTCATTATGTATGCACATGAATTCCCACATGAAGTGCATATTGGTGAGTGTAGATTGATCCTGCAAAAGTAATATTAACATTCAGGTGACTTGGCTGTCAAACTATAAGACTTTCATAAAAAATGCAGTACAGTGTGTGTAATATACTCTAATCATTTCAGCTCTTCAATGTGTCTACTGTATAGTTCTCTGAGTGAGAACATTTTTCTAACATCTGTGTAAGATTTACTGTAACTTTCCAACTGTGCTTCTTTGTTCTTCTTGAACTTATTCTACAGTAACAGCCTGGATCAACAGTAATAGTACCTTTTTATAAATTTAAAAACATTGATCATGTCACCCTCTTAATCTCTGTTTGCTTAAACTGAAAAGGTTCAAATCCTTCAGTCTTTCCTCATAACTCCTGCTCTGCAGTCCTGGAATGAGCAACTAGGATAATTCCATGGAATGGAATTTTCTCTATTTTGACTTTTAAAGGAGCTTGTATGGCATTGAAGGGAAATGTTTATGAAAGCTGTGTGAAGAGTAGAGTGATCTATGAATTGTGATGATGTGACCAAAGAAGTTGGAACATGAAGCAAAACTGGAAAGAACATGAACGAATCTAATCTGATCAATATGTGCATTGTCATGATGTGGGAGGAAAACAAATACTAATTTATGACAAATCTTTGGTGCGGGAGGTGATAGGTGTTTTGACAAGGTGATCTAGGAATGTTGGGCAAAAGGCAGATGATGATTGGGTAAAGAGATTTATGTAAAGGGGATTTGACTCGGAAAGAGGTGGAAGAAGATATGATTGCAGGTTCTGTTGGACGATGTGCAAAGTATGAATCTCACCTAAAGGAAATAGCCAACCTGGGTAAACCCAGAACATGGCCATTTAACTGGCCATGGATACAAGGTCTATTTGAAGGGGAAAAGGAACAAGACAGGAACTAGCCTTTGTATTATTGACAGTCCTGTTGTACCGAACATATCTTCAACAACATTTCTAAGGTTGCATGTCATTTGTAACACATTATTTGTGTCTTGCAGTTTTCCCGCTTGATCTCCTCCACAATGAAACACTATGTCCACAATTTAAAAAGAAGCACATATTTTTGAACAGGAACTAGTTATACTGCTTCCAATAAACAGAACTAATAAGGAACTAATCAAGGTTTTCTTCAAGAAATGAATATTGCCTTTCTTTTTACTATATCCATTTTCTCCTGATAGATATTAATGTGCTCAGTTTGAATTTCGTGACATTTCCTAACAGCATTCTATTTGTAATCAGCAATACTGTTTCTTGTATTTGCAGTGTAGTCTATCTCCAAATGTTTAACACAGTTTAGTATAATTGTTTTCTTTTGCGGGATAGCACAAAGATAATGTAATTCTTACACCTTTTTTCCATAAAATATCTATCTATCTATCTATCTATCTATCTATCTATCTATCTATCTATCTATCTATCTATCTATCTATCTATCTATCTATCTATCTATCTATCTATCTATCTATCTATCTATCTATCTAATTCCCGGACATTTTTCATTCCCGCATTTCCTGGAATGAAACTGCTGTAACTCCCGGGAAAACGGGAACAGGCAAGCTCACATATATAGCGTGTAAAAGTGGAAAAATCGATCAAGAAATAACAGAATTATAGTTGAAAATAATTAAGTGACATGATTTTTTGACCCACGGTGTAGTGTGTTGCTGATTAATTCAGTCAACAACAGACCAGCAGCAGTCAGTCTCCCGGCTGACTGAGCACTGTGGACTGGGAGGTGTCTGCACTCTGCAGCGCACGAATGCCGGGACGGGGCAGAGTTCAGTTGAATGGATACAGAGTTCAGTACATATATAAAATATATGTATATATATAATATACTGTATAAAATATATATATGAGGGAGAGAGAGAGACATAGTGCAAACTAAAAAAAAACAAATAAAACCTATTTAACTTGCCAAGGGTTAGATAGAAAAACCAAACAATACAACAAAGAAACATGTTCCATTTTCTCCCCTTTAAGTACTACATAGCGTTGGACAGTTAAACAGAGTGTTAGACCATCAAGAGATGCTCATATGCTGTTGTAGTCCTCTTTTATGTTGTGGCTCTGGAAGAAGCAGAGCTAGGGCCAGGTGTTCTTTGGGTGTGACTTTCTTCACCCTAAGGATGGGAATGGAAGCCACATTAAAGATAAACCATGATTTGTTCCATAAAAAGTATTCACACCTTTAGAAGATTTCACAATTTATTGTTATACAAAGTTGAAATACTACAAATATTTGATGTAATTTGTTTTTTTTTATACATTGTTCAACAGAAAAAGTCTGTGAAAACTGACCTCTACTACATGATTTCAATTATTTACAAATATCAAACTATTTGATTGTAGATTGTATTCACCACCTTCAAGTCAGTATTTAGTTGATGCACCTTTGGTTACAATTCCAGCCTTCAGTCTATGTGCACAGGTCTCCTTCTCTATCAGCTCTGCCACTGTTCCCCATTCATAACCAGCAGGCATACCAGATGCACTCCAGAACAGGTCATCCACCTGAAGCTAAAGCATGTTCAGGCCCAGCCAGTACTTGGATGGCAGACTAATCAGGAAAAGCTTGGGTTTCTGCTGGAAAAGGTGTTGGCACGCCAAGCAGGAAGCACTTACCCTGTGGTCTAAAAATGCCCCAGTGCAGTGCCCCTGTCTCTGATTGGTTAACTGTCTGTCACCCCTTCACCACCTAACAGCTAATGTGTGTTGAGCGTACTGGCGCAGAATGGCTGCCATCGTATCATCCATGTGGATGCTGCACATTGGGAATGGTTGAAGAGGCTCCCTACCCACTATGTAAATTGCTTAGAGTAGCAAGAAAAGTGCTATATAAATATAAAGAATTATTATTAATTATTCTTCTTTGCCAAACTTCTCAAGTTCTGTCAGGTTGTACGTGGATAATGAGCAAACAGCCTATTTCATTTACAGCCACAAATTTTAATTTGGATTGACATCTGGAGTGTGACATGGCCACTGCAGGACATTAACATGGTTATTTTGAAGCCATTCCAGTGTAGCATTGGCTTTATGCTTGGTGTCACTTTCTTAAAGGGGAAAAAAACTATCTTCTTCAAAAGTGCAGGGTTCTTGTAGACTGCATCAGGTTTGCCTTCAGGATGTATTTTGCTGCATTCATTTTAACATCAAATGTCTTCCAGGGCCTGCTGCAGAGAAGCATCTCCACAGCATAATGCTATCACTGCTATGCACCACAGTGAGAATGATGGGTTTTTAACAATATGCTTAGGCCAAACATTTTGATTATACTGATGGTTAAAAACCTCTGTTTTGGCTTTCTCTTTGGCACTGTCCCATAAAGCTGTAACCGGTGAAGCACCTGGGTAATGGTTGTTGTCAATCTTTAGCTTGTAACCCCTTCAGAGTTCTCATATGTCTCTTGGTGGCCTCCCTCTTTAGTTTTCTTCTTGCATGATCACTTGTTTTTTGTGCATGGCCTTCTCTAGGTAGATTCCCAGCTGTGCTATATACTCTTTCCTTTTTTTAAATGATTGATTTAACTGAACTCCAAGGGATATTCAGTGACTTGGGGATTTTGTTTTTGTTTCCATCCCCTGATGTATGCTTTTCAATCACCTCTTCAGATGTTATTGGAGTGTTCTTTAATCTTCATTATGCTGACAAGGCCTTCTTACTGACTCACCATAAAATAAGCCTTCTAGATGAGGAGCGTTTATACTTTAATCAAATGAAACCACTTCATATAGTTAAATATATAACCAATTGTCTGTACCAGTAATTATTTAGGTATGTCATAAGGGGGGGGGGGGGGGGATTTTTACAGAATCAATTATTTTGTGCTTTATTTTTGTAATTATTTTGGACCTTGTTGCAGAGATCGGTTTTTAACTTTTTTCTGTTGATCAGTGTCAAAAAAGTCAAATTAAACCTACTGTGATTCAGTGTCGTATAACAATAAAATTTGAAAACTTTTAAGGGGTAAACATTTTGATAGATACTGTGGTTTTTTTTTTTACATTGAAAGTGATTTAGGGTTTAAAGAAAATTGAAAGAGAAGTAAAGTACTCAATATTTCTTTTAAATATGTTGTGTTTGTCTTACTGAGTTTAATTCAAGTTTGTAATTCATTAATCCATCCACCCATTGTTAAATTCAAACAATTTAATTTAATGTTACAGAACAAGTTTTTTTTTATTTGTTTTTTTAAGTCTGAGTTTTACCTTTACTTTTTTTAATTTATGTTTTGTCATTTCCTTAAATGTAGTTTTCTATTTCTATGGCAGGATAAGTAAACAGTAAATTAATTCACAAAATTAACAAATCGAAAGCATGCACGTACAAACTGAGTCCATTAATTCATTATTCTTTATAACTTTTGATGATCATCACCAGGCATACACACAGGACCAGGCTTAATGATAATAACAGTTTAAAAAACAATTGTCACGTGTGTTCTTATCATCTTGGCAAGACTGTATGCAGGCCTCGTTGAGTGGAGTGCTTAAACAGCTCCCCTTTGTCAGCAACTTGAAAAAGGTAGACTATATGAACAAAAGTATTAGGACACACCACTTAATTATTGAATTCAGATGTTTCCATCAAACCTATTGCCACAGGTGTATAAAATCATAGCACTTAGCCATGCAGTCTCCATTTACAAACATTTGTGAAACAAAATGGGTCCTCCTGAAAAGCTCAGTGACTTCAAAAGTTGTACTATGATAGGATGCCACCTTTGCTAGAAGATGGTTTTTGAAATTTCTGGATATTCCACAGTCATCTGTAAGTGGTACTATTGGACCGTGTAAGCATTTAGGAACAACAGCAACTCCGCCACGAAGTGGAAGACCATGTAAAGTCACAGAGCAGGGTCAATGACTGCTAAAGTGCATGGTGTGTAAAGTCGCTGTGCTGATTCAATAGCTGAAGAGTTCCAAACTTCCACTGGTATTATCTGTACAGCGGGAGCTTATCGTAATTGATTTCCATGGTCGAGCAGCTGCATGCAAGCCAAGTATTGGATGGAATGATGCAAAGCACACTGCCACTGGACTGTGGAGCAATGAAAACATGTTCTATGGAGTGACAAATCACTCTTCTCTGACAGTCAGATGGGCGAGTCTGGGTTTGGGGAATGCCAGGGCAATGTTACCTGCCTGACTGTATTGTTCCAAATGTGAAGTTTGATGGAGGAGGAATAATAGTGTGGGGCTGTTTTTCAGGGTTTGGGCTAAGCCCCTTACTTAACGCTTGGATCTTAACGCTTCAGCATACCAAGACATTTTGAAAAAAACACTATGTTTACAACTTTGTGGAAACAGTTTGGGGAAGGCCCTGTTCTATTCCATTATGACTGTGTCCCAGTGCACAAAGCAAGGTCCATAAAGACATGGTTGGATGAGTTCAGTGTTAAAGAACTTTGCTGGCCCGCACAGAGCCCTGACCTTAACCTTATTGAACACCTTTGGGATGAACTGGAATGGAGATTGCGAGCCAGGCCTTCTTGTCCAACATCAGTGCCTGACCCCATAAATGCTCTACTGAATGAATGGGTACAAATTTCCACAGAAACACTCCAGAATCTTGTGGAAAGCCTTCCGAGAAGAGTGGAAGCTGTTTTAGCTGCAAAGGAAGAACCAATTCCAAATTAAAGTCTATGTATTTGAATTCATTATCAGTAAAACAGATAAAACAGAGATGTTAATTTTTGGAGGGAATGACGCTGATCATAACAATATTTTGTCATCATTTAACTCCGTTGGAATCCCCATTAATTATACTGAATCAGCCCACAATCTAGGTCATTTAAAGCGCATATTACAAAGTTGTCCAAATCATGTTTCTTCCATCTTAAAAATGTTAGGAAATGAAGGCGCTTTCTAAATAAACAGGATTCTGAGAAAATAATTCATGCAGTTATCTCTAGTAGGATTGACTACTGCAATGCGGTGTTCACTGGATGTTCAAACTGTTCTTTATACAGTCTCCAGTTAATCCAAAATGTGGCTGCAAAAATTATTACAAGAACAAGAAAATACGAACACATAACTCCAGTTCTTAAATCCTCACACTGGCTCCTGGTTAAGTTTAAGGGCAGATTTCAAAATCCTCCTTTTAACATATAAAGCATTAAATGGCCAAGGTCCGGCTTACTTGTCTGAACTTATCATGACTTACAAACCTGAGCGCACATTAAGATCTCAAGATGCCGGTCTGCTTATGGTTCCCAGGATTAATAAAATAACAATGGGAGGTCGAGCTTTTAGTTACAGGGCCCCTAAACTGTGGAATGGCCTGCCTGCTACTATAAGGGATGCCCCTTCGGTCTCAGCTTTCAAATCCCGGCTGAAGACTCACTACTTCAGTTTAGCATATCCTGACTAGAGCTGCTGATTAACTGTACAGACTGCATCTCTGTTGTTAGTCATTAGCACTAAAACATAAGTAACATGATAGTTAGAATTGGATACTAACCCTCACCTCTTCTGTTTCTCTTCTCTGTACTCAAATGTTGCACTTGGTGCCACGGCCCACCTGTCAAGTTGTTTTGCCTGCCTAAGGTAAAGTCATCCCTGATGGAGGATCGCAGGAATCATGGGAAGGAGGGGTCCTTTCATTGGCTTGGCTGGCCCAGCGCTGTTTCAGTCATGGAATGGCCAAATGGGGGAGGCAGCTTGATGGATGAGCTCTCCAGGACTCTAAATATATCTAAATCTTATTATGTGATATCATCTACTGTTAAATTCTGCTCCGTACTTCTAAAATTTTTATTTTTATACTGTATTGAGGATTTGTTCTGTTCTGTGTATTGTATTGTATTGTAATGTATTGTATTGTATTGTATTGATCCCCTTCTTTTTGACACCCACTGCACGCCCAACCTACCTGGAAAGGGGTCTCTCTTTGAACTGCCTTTCCCAAGGTTTCTCCCATTTTTCCCTCATTCACGATTCAAATGCTCGTTCATGTCTGACTGTGTTGTCTTTATTATTATCCAAATCTTATTATGTGATATCATCTACTGTTAAATTCTGCTCTGTACTTCTAAAAAATTTTTATTTTTTATTTTTTATTGAGGATTTGTTCTGTTCTGTGTATTGTATTGACCCCCTTTCTTTTGACACCCACTGCACACCCAACCTACCTGGAAAGGGGTCTCTCTTTGAACTGCCTTTCCCAAGGTTTCTCCCATTCTTCCCTACTAGATTTTTTTGGGAGTTTTTCCCTGTCTTTTTAGAGAGTCAAGGCTGGGGGGCTGGCAAGAGGCAGGGCCTGTTAAAGCCCATTGCGACACTTCTTGTGTGATTTTGGGCTATACAAAAATAAATTGTATTGTATTGTATTGTATTGTATGAGGTCCCTGTTGGTGCAGTGGTTAGTTGTCCCAATACCTTTGTCCATATAGTGTATATATAACATTCTTAAGTCATGTGCTGAAATGTTAATAGCTGCTGTAATTTTATAGTTTAACCATATTTTTCCTCACAGCAGTAAAACTATTTTGTGCCTGATGGAAATGCAGACAATTTTCCGTGCTTTTCAACGGCTTGGTCTAATTGGGGTCAACAGTGATGTGCCGCATACAGAAGCATCTAAGGTCAAGGCAAAAATGTATAGCACAACTCAAAACACAAAGAGCCTGCTGGATGGAGAGATGTTTTAATGGATCATTGGTTGCTTAATTGTGCACCAATAAGACAGAGATACTCCGCTTACTACATTTGTAACAACGCTGAGAGGGTCACTTCTTTTTTAGAATTCATAATAAAGCATGCCATTATTACAAAAAAAGAAACATGCCAATGAATATTATAAAATCTAAATAGAACATATCAAGTTAGTTTTTTCTTTTCTCTCATACTGTTTTTAATTAAGACTGTAATCTAGACAGAGGTCAAGCATGCTGCACTTAAATGACATTTGTCTGCCTGTGTACTTCTGAATAAAATATAACGGCACAGGGAAGATCTAACAAGTTTAAATTAAAAAAAAAATGAAAAGCCTCCTTTGAAAATGTAATGTGGTGATATTCATGAGTACTGGTTACAACAAGAAACACGTTTTCATGATAAAAAAATGAAGTAATATGACACAAGTAAATCTGATGCAAAACATGTAGTTGTGGGACCACCAAGATGTATAGACAAAGTACTTAAAATAAGACTGTAGCTTATGATGTTTTTGGGTGGTCTTATTTCTATAGCACATTTTCATATAAATGATATAGCTCAATGTGTTTTACAAGATGAAGAAAGAAAAATGAAAAAATATAAAAATAAAATTAGGCAATACTAAATAACAAAGAATAAAGTACAGTCTGATGGCCTCCTGGAGGACAGAAAAAAACAAACAAACAAACAAAAAAAAAACTCCAGAGGGCTGGAGAAAAAAAAAAAAACAAAATCTGCAGGGGTTCCAAGGCCACGAGACCACCCAGCCCCCACTGGGCATTCTACCTATATATCAAGGTTATACCAAAATGAAGCTATGAGAAAGCCATATTAAAGTAATGGGTTTTTAGCAGTTCTTTCAAGTGCTCCACTGTATCAGACTGGCGAATTCATTTGAAGATCTAAGGGTACAATTTGGACTGTAAGGTGAGAGGCATTCTGAAATATAGGATGGAGCGAGATTATTTAAAGCTTTGTAAACCATAATCAGTATTTTAATTCTTTCAGGGCTGATGTTGACTTTTGTCAAAATTCAGGAGTAGAGGATGATAATCAGCAATAAATTATGACAAAACTCGCCCTTACGTTTTAGTTCAACTCTCTTTGCTAAAAGAAAAGTTACATAGCTTTGCTGATTTAACCTCGATTCCCTATGCGTGCATGAGTAGCAAAGAGCAAACCACCTCTAAAATGGCATTGACATCTGGCGAGAGTCCAAAGCGAATGTGCAAAGCAAAATACTCCATGGACGTTTTATGTAATTTCATTGAATAGGACTCTTACCTGTCTGACTCCGAGTTTGTTGCAAGTGATCTGGAGTTGGATATCGAAAACGAAAGTGAGGTGCCGGCATCATCTGATCAGTCCCCTACAGCAGCATTCACCTGGGAGGACCACCACTTATGATGACAAGAGGTACAAACAATATTGTGTCACACTGAGACCACTACTGCCCCCCTCCTGCTGTGATGCCGAACATGCGCCAACAACAGCCACAGCACACAGCAACAGACGTTTTATGTTGATTTATGTGTGAAACCATTGCTTTGTGTGCTTTACAGAAAACTTGGAAAACGAATTCAGCCCTCAAAGAGTTAAAGTCAACAAGTATTTTATGTTTGCAATCAAATGTTATCTCTTCTAAGCTTTTGCTAAGAAGATACATTTTTACACTGTATGCAGAAGAAATGCACCAAAAGCTATACTGGAACAATTCAGATCATTAAAGCAGTGAAGAAATTTAACATTTCAAGCAACGATTAACATTAAAACTTGTAAACAGTGTAACAGTACCAATTTGTAAACACTTTTTCATGAATACACTGCCTGCTTAGTCCAATTCATGCTTGCAGGCCCAGAGGCAATTTTAATTAAAACAAATTAACACTTTGTATAATAGAGTGTATATGTTCTGTCCTCAGGTGGGTTTTCACCAACATTTTTTATACTAGTGTCTTAAGGCCCTGTCGCATTACATGATTTTACCAACCAATTGTCAGTTTTTCACAGACTTCTTAGTGGATCTAGAGCAGTCGCAGCATTCTGTCATGAGTTCCAATCATGCACTCTGACATGCCCAGTGACTCACTTCAACCAGTCTGTGACTAGTGCTGGCAAAATCAAGCAGTTCTATTTTGTTTTAAGTCAGAGGGTCAAGCTTGTGTGTGAGAGATGTGACAACCAATGACTACATGAAATGCAGTGCATATACTGCAGCTACAAGGAATAAGAAATATGTGTTTTGAACCTTGCAAGCAAAAGAGGACCTTGTCTGTTTGATGTCTCATGATGTCTCTTGTTTTATGCACCATGGCATAAGTGCAGAACATTACTTGGCTGTTAGAAAAACAGGCAAACTTGCAATACTTTGGTGATGTAAAACTGTGCTGGAAAGTCATCATGGAGTTGTGTAATTTGCCATGCTCTGTGATTTCTATTCATGTAATCTGACATCCTCCGGCAAGAAGATCAGCCACTTTAGTTGTCAAATTTGAGATGCCCTCCAGCTACAGGTCATGTCATTTGACACTGGCACAAAAATCTCTAATAGCTCAGGTTAAAAAGACCATAGCAGCATAATTAACTGTTTAAAAAAGATTCCCTGATCCTTTCTGCTTTATAAGAGTAAAGTAATGAACAGATAGATATCTGTTCTTTCCCAAATACTTTGCGTTTTTAAAACTAATTTCTGGCCAGTAGCATAGGTGCATCACTAGTAGCAATATGTTTCTATTCTAAGACAGTTTTCATGCAGAACAGAAGTGTAGTACACAGTGTGAAAGCTGAAAGGCAAAGCAGGATTCAGGGTACTTTACTGTTGTTAGAAAGTTAAGCAGCACTGTAGAATTTCTTTTATAGCTAGTCTGCCTGCAGCTTCAAAGCAGCTTTTGATTCCCCTGGGAACAGACCTTGAGCTTGCATGATAATAACTTAGTACCATTTTTTGTGTGTTTTGAGAAGCTGTCTGCCCTGCTAGTTGAAGAAAACCAGGTGTGTTCGCTCATTTTGGGCAAGAAGGGGGTAAGATCGTGACTGGCAAAAAGAATTTTCTCAATTCAGTTGCAAAATTGGATCATTTAGTTCAGTTTCTGCTTTCTGACGCTGTTGTAAAGAGCTCAGTTCAGTTGCTGCCTGAGAAGAAAATTGACAATTGCATAGTGCTTTATATCTGCTTAGCTGCTGAACATTGGGGAAAGAGCTCTCTCTCTGTGACAAGAAATATTTCTTCTTATTTTAATTAAAGGATATATAATTTGTAACTAAGGAACTCTACAATTTTTAGTGCTTTGCTGATGTGAAGAGTTATGGAAATTTTGTATTTGCTTATATTTGCTGCAGTTGGTTTTGATACAAATATAATTAAGTGAAAGTTTAAATCAATGTCTTTTTCAGACTTACTAGCAAGCCAGAAAGTTAGTGTTGAGTCCTTGTCTGACTGCAGTTCCTTACGGACATAAGAGGATGATCTCTATTGGTGGTAAACTGAAAGTAAAGACAGTCCCATTAAATGAAATAGTTTGCCATTAGAGAGCTCAAAGGGTGAATTTCCAATGCAGAATACAAACAATGAGATAGATAAGACCTTACAAGATTTTGACATTTCTTCCTATCCAAAACTAAGAAAAGAACCTAAGAGGTTAGTTCGTTCCTTTCATGTTTGGTGCTTGTCTCAGGTGATTTGATAACACAGTAAAACAGCTACCTAGGCTGTAACTTTCATAGGACAGTGGAAGATTGCTTGGAGCCACATTTACAGGTTCGCCTTTTGCTGCTACTTGAAGATTTTCTGTACTCACTTCTTGTTTAGTATTTACAGTATACTATTTGCAGTTTTGTACTAGGTAGTCTTTTTAGTATTAGTTATTTACTGAACAATACATGGTGATATATGGCACATTCCACCCCATCTAAAAATGAAACAGTGGGCCGGGTTACAGCTGATAGATCCTTGCATTTTTAATTGTTTAGGATTTATTGTGATGTAATTTTGTGACGGTCCAGGTCTGCTCCACACTCCATGTTCTATCCGAGAGCCTCTTTGACCAGGGGTAGGTGCAAAATATGTTCAAGTGCTTTTATTAAAAGTAATTTAACACAATGTGAAAATGGTGCAGTGCTTCACATCTTTAATAATTAGATAAACAATAAAAACGGTGACAATCATGAAGGCTAAAATCCAAAAAATAATCCAACAAAATGAGGATAAAAATCCCAAGGCAGGTAGCTGCATCCCTTCTCGGACTTGAGCCTCCACCCTCCGGCCTTATGCGGAAAGTCACTTGAACAACAGGTTATTCCTAATCCCTGAAATTGCTCAGCCAGAGCAACCATCTTCAGCCCCTGAACATCAGCCCTATGCTCCTCCAAGGGGCTCTCTTCCTGGCTGCCTGCCTCTGTTCTCCCACACTGGCTCAGTCTCCTTCCTACCTTCAGTTTCCCGGGTGTAAACCTCTGTCTTGCTCCTTTCTGTTCCGCTGTCCTGTCCCTCTTCTTCTCCCATGCAGGCTCCTTTTATCCTGGCTTGCCTAATTGGGCACAGATGTAACACGCCACTACCTGTGAGGCAAGAATGAGGCGCCTGAATGATGCTCTCATTCGAAAGTGTGTGTGTGATCAGCCAGGCACCCTGACCATTCCCAGAGCAGAGCACGCTCATGCACACCCAATTGGAGTCTGCACGCTACTGGGACCTGATTAATTAAAATCTACTCTCCGCCACAGACCATTTGTCACACATTTGAAGTTTATAGATGTATACTAAACCTAATATTGGATAATAGTTTTAGTAAAGTTGCACAAGTGCTGTGGTTTAACATATTACTTATTTTAAAGTTGTCTACAATAATATTCAAATATTTATAAATAATAACAAGACCGTAAATCATTTAATTAGGATACTCAAATCCCTAATCAACACCTTTACTTCTAAAAGTTGTGTGATTTAATTCACAGATGCATTAGCCTAATGCTATAACTGCTGAAAGGTGCTTTTTTAATACTGAATGAAACAACAGTATATCAATAATTCATTTAGACAACAAAGCTTTTATAATCTTGCCAACACAGAGAAGAACAAAGTAACGAATCTATACATAATCAATACATTATGATGCAATCCATCAGTCTTGGGATTAGTTACCCTTGTTAGATCCTCCATTTGAACTTTGTTTTACCCCTTTTAGTTGAAAGTAAAAGATGATAATTTTTTCCATAATCCCTTCATTCATGGTTTCTATTATTGCAAAAGGCATTGTTGTTATCATTGACATTCAGTCGGAACAAAAATGCCACCATATATTAACAAAAGCATTTCTTACTTTTCACACACTTTCCATGTTTGATGTGAAACATAGAAGATTGAAAATTACTGAAATGTGATATCTGTAAATATTAGGGACAACTATCGGTGGTAGCAGTTATGTGTAGAGAGTACAGTGACGCACTTACTTGCAAGTCTGGCAAACATGCAACACATCGCAAATCTCTAGCACCATGAGAAACAAGAATTTATAATATTGTTAAAATAGAGGTTAAAAGGGTCATAATTACTATTTCATGATATAATAGGTGTTTTTTTTTCTTTTCCATTAAAGTGAATAAAATTAATTTGCATCTAAAAAGAAGGCCAAGTGACTTTATCTGAATTGCTCCTTACATCCATAATAAACTCATCACCATTGCAGGCTTCAGGAGAAAACCTGCCCTAAAAGACTGAGACAAGCAAGATAAAAAAATATTAAATAGTGTGTAAAGATATATGCAAACAATGGATTATCTTTTTATTTTTTAAGTTAGTATCAGAATCTTCTTTCAGTCAGATAATTTCTAAAGGTGATGGACTAAGTCAGGGTAGGTTAGCCAAACAACACTGTCAGGGCCAAAGCCATTTGATCAGAACTTTAAATTTTGAGTTCAGTCTCTTTAATGCATTACTGAAACTGCATCTGAACTGTGTACAGTTTTAGTCACCACACAGAAGTACTTAAAGCTTTGTGGAGATGACAAGCTATGTACATCTTTGAACAAAAGGATATCTCCTACTCTTACAGGAGAAGGGGATTTAAATCTATAGTGTACAAGTATTCAACTGCTAATGTTGATTGATTAGAATTTGTTAATTTACAGAAGGAACTGTTGGAAAGGAAATTCATTAAAAAATCAATTAAGCACTTTTTTGACCCAAAGAGCTATAGGAATCTGTAAAACTAGAATAATATCTAGTGGACTTAGAAATTGTGCAGATCCCTTCACTTCCTGCACACTTCATTGTTTTGTAGATTAAACTGTAAATGAAGACATCTTCCATTTCTGCACATAAGTCTGCACTCAATGACCCATAATGAAACAGTGAAAACATGTTTTCAGAAAGGTTTGTAAATTTATTAAAAATCAAAACCTGAAATCTTTCATTCATAGAATTATTCAATACTATGTAGAACTCACTTTGGCAGCAATTACAGCTTTGAGTCTTCTTAGGTCTCTGCAAAGGTGGGTCTCTACAACCATTGTACAACAATTGCACTTGGGCAATTTATCCCATTCTTCCTGGCAGATCCTCTCATGGTCTCTTAGATTGGATGGGAAGGTCTCTCGACTGAGGTTCTGTGAGGTTTTGGTCTGGGCTTTGGATGTGCCATGCAAGGACAGTCAAAAACTTGTCCTGAAGCCACTCCATCATTGACTTGTATGTATGCTTTAGGTCATTGTCATATTGAAAGGTGAATTGTCGCCCCAGTCTGAGGTAATGTGCACTCCAGGGCAAGTTTTTTTTCAAAGACCTCTGTATTTGGCTGCATTAATCCTTCCTTCAGCTGTGACCAGTCTCACTGTCCCTGCCACTGAGAAGCACCCCCATAGCATGATATTGAGATCACCATAGGGTGAAGCCTCATCATAGGGATGCTATTAAGCAGTTGAACAGTGCCTGGTTTTCACTAGGCAGTACTTGGAGTTCTGTGACGATGCGGGTTCGGCTCCACGCTCCCATCAGCTGTTAGGGAGCCCTTGAACCCAACACCGTCGGTAATGTCACCAATGAGCTAGACAGTGGGGCAATAAAACAATTGAGCAAGAGGATGGTTAACAAGTGCAAAGTGCTTTTATTAAAACAAATCCAAAGTGCAAACAAAGTGCAATAGTGCAGTTCCTTCAATAAATAAATAAATAATCCATTAAATGAAAAGTGGAGGTTAAAATCAATAAACTCTTCTAAAAACCACGAGGTAAAACAGTACAGGAAGTAACAATGTTAAAATCAAAAAGCCCGGTGTCTTCTGTCCTCTGGCAACTCCCCTGCTATACCCGTATGGGCGCTCTACAGGAGAATCGCCCTCCTTGCAGCTGTCCTTCTTTCTGCCTGCCTCCGCTATTTGGATTGCCTCACCAATCCCTGGCTCCAGTAGGCTCTTCCAGCCAGCGACTTGGGTTCCACAGCAACCAGGGCGCTCATGCTGTGGAATACTCGCCCCAAGTCCGACTCCCGCGGAGAGTCATCCATCTACTGGTCACTCCTGCACTACAGAAACAACTCTGCAGGAGCGACCACTGTTGCTACACTTCGGGTGTCGGCCATACACCCAAGCTACCAGTACAGCTGCTGACGAGCCTGCACTCGCTCGCTCTCCCGCACCGACTTTCTCCTCCTGCTACTTCCTGCGACCTCCGTTTCTCTCTCTTTCCTTCTCTTACTTCTATTTCCTCCCTTAACCGGCTCGCGCTTCCCTTTATACTGAGGGACATAGCAGCTGTAGCATATTAGCCACAGGAGCAATCACGGATGTGGGCAGTCTCTCACCTGTGCACTTAGGTGAGCACCGCCCACACCGCAGATCGCCCTGCGGCTTGCTACAACCACCACGCCCCTTCCTAAGCCGCGAGCGCGGCGATTATTTAAAATAAAAACGGCCTTTGCTACAAGAGCTGTGGACCCATAACACCACAAGTTCTGCCCACAAAATTCATTTTTTTCTCATCAGACCAGAGAATAATTTTCCTCATGCTCCAAGAGTCTTTTTAAAAGCTGTTTGTCAAACTCCAAGTGGTGTCTTATGCCATTTGTTCAAGAGTGGTTTCTGTCTAATCTATCTTAAATGGTCTTAACTGCCTGATTGAAGGAGTGTTGCTATGATTGTCATTTCTTCTGACAGGTTCTCCCATCTCACCAGAAGACATCTGCAACTCTTTTAGAGTGACATTTAATTCTTCGTCACCTATCTGACCAAGGCCATTCTTGCCCAGGTTTTCAGTTTGGTCAAATGTTCCAAACTTCTTACATGTCATAATTATTGGAGCCACCATGTTCCTGGGAACATTCAAAGCTTTAGAAATGGTTTTATCCACTTGCCCTGATCTATGCCTCATCCACAATGTGATTTCTAAATTCTCTGGACAGTTCCTTGGACTTCATGGTTTGTTCTTTTTTGTCCTGACATGCATTTTGAATTGTGAGACCTTATATGCACAGGCGTGTGCCTTTCCAGAATATGTCCAAACAATTCAGTTTGCCAAAGGGTGGACTGCAATCAAATTCTAGAGACATCTCAAGATTAATTAAAGTAAACAAGCTGGCTATAATTTAAGTACCATAGCAAGGACTCTGAAGGCTTTCAGAAATGAGACATTTCAGTTTTTGATTTTAATTAAATTTGCAAACCTTTCTGTAAACATACTTTCACTTTGTCATTATGGATTATTGAGTGCAGATCGATGGGCAAAAATTTAAATTTATAATATAATAAAGTGTGCAGAAAGTGAATGAATCTGAATACTTTCTGAGTCAACTGTAGTTAAAGTAGAAGTTGTCTTTTAAAATGTATGTACAGTATATAAGATATTGTGAATTGTTAGCTGTTAGGTAAACGAAAAGGTATAATTGACCGAATGATCTTTTCTCTTTTGCCATGCTGCTTTGTTCTTGCATTCTATACATAAATGAATATAACTCAAGTGCAAATCAAAAATATCAGGTTTGGATATTCACGTTAGCTATGAAAAATTGACAAAATGAAAACCATTAAAATTATATAACCCTTAAACTGAGTTTTCACAATATTTTCTCACTAGATATGCATCATATTCAAAATTAGATAAACATAAGATTACTTTAAAAGTTGTAGTGCCATATGTTACTAGTAGCTACAATAAGGAAGCAATGGTAATAGTTGAGGGAGCACCACCTGTGTATGTGTGAGTTTTTTTTCTGTGATTTCAGATGTCTTGACAGATTCTGAAGATTTACAGAAACATTAATGATTAATGTAAAATTTTCCTGACATGCTACTATAAAGGAGCAGATGCTACCTTTTACCACTTATAGATGTGATATGCACCACCTTCCACAACCCTGAATTAGTAAAACTCACCATGGATAATAAATAGAAAGATATAATACATGTTTTCTAAAAGGAAATTGCATGGCAAAAAGCAGGCCATGACCTTCAATGGCATGTCTTAATATTGCCTCACTCCTAGGCAACCAGTCCCCAACTACTATCTGCAGGCTTTGGTCTACTTAGGCCCAAAATGGACAACTGACTCTAAAGCCTTAAAGTCAATCAAAGTCCCAAAAATATACCAAAATGGCATACAAGGAAAACTGTAAAATTGCAGCTTGTCAAGATAATCCAAACAAGAAATAAAAAATTAGGAAAAAAGGCATAAAGGGCAAAAGGATGTGCCTAAAAGAGGCAGTCCTAGATGGACCAGTCCAATCCACAATCTGAAAGCAAAATCCAAAATCAGAAGCAAGTAAATCAAACACATTAATATATATATATATATATATATATATATATATATATATATATATATATATATATATATATATATATATATATATATATATATATATATATCTTTATATATATATATATCTTTATATATATATATATAATATCTCTGAACAAAAAGCAATACAGGACTCTTTACAAGGTGAAGTTCATAGGACTGGATATTACAATCCCAATATTCTCTACTTTCTTGATGTGTTGAATGGGAATCAGGTAATCACTTCATTGGGGTCATCAGGTGGGCACCCTGCTTCGTCAACGTTTTGTTGATAGGCCAACCACACCTCCATAGGGCCCAACAGTGACACCTGGTAACTCCAATTTTACCCCTTACTTGTCATTTTGCAGCCCAGTTGGGATCCTTTCTATTCAGCCACATCCAGTTGCTGCTTCATTCAGCAGCTTCTGATAGCGACTTGACGGCTTGTCGGTATGCCTGCCCACGTACATTTGTCCCCTTCAAAAGCCTGATTGTCGAAGTGGCTGCAAACCTCTATACCCTGCCTGTACCGGGAGCACCTTGGTACCCTGCCTTAGTTGCTATGTCTGCATACCTAAGAATTTTATGTTCATATGCTCCATCAATTGCTGCCTCCCATGGCATAGTTAACTCCACAACAAACAAGGATTCCTCTGAGGTTGACCACAAGATCAGGTCAATGATCCCCTGCAGGATCTTTCTCCCTGACCTAAATTTAAAGGCAGAGGGGACATCACTTGCTGGGGTTCCACCCTCAAAATACAAACAATCACAGGACAATATCGATGTATTATTTGTTTTTTATGTCTTTTAAACAAACAGAAATTACATAAAAATATGAAAAATAACATTTCAAAATTTAAAGAAACAACAATTAAACAGAATGTGTAAAAATCCTGGTTGAAACATAGCAGAGTTTAATGAAGTATAGATAAGTGAAGTACCGCATCACTGCTGTAATTGCTGTTCTTTCTAAAGTAGATCTAACTCTGCATCATTAAATCTCTTAGGGACTGATACAGTATGCAAGAAACAAATACTGTTTTACATTAGGCATTCATTTTTCTTTTTAAACTATGCTTACTGGATGCAGGTGCTCTTGTGTTTCATATGTTTTCTCCAGAGTTCTGAAATAGATAATAATACTCTACCAGTGATGTAATTTGGGACCAGTCCAGTCATTATCGCTCCCCAGCATCCAAATGATAGACTGGGTTATGGTAAGTCAGCTACAGCTCAGTGACAAGGTTCACTCTGTATGGTCAGCACTTTGTCAAGTTAAATGTGCTCTGGGTCCAGTAACATTTTAACTGGATAATGGCTTCATGTTTCAAGCGGCAGGCTGCAGTAGTTGCCAGCCCCCTCATGTTTCTGAACTGTCATTTATGCTGACAACAGCCTAAATGCTTCTCTCCCAGCTTCATATACACTTCTTCATCTTGCTGACTTTCAAACTCCAGACCCAAAACCTCATGCTGCTGTAACTGAATCTCATTTATCAAAAGTGTCCCAACTCCTTTCTTTCTTCAAAGACTTCCTGAAGCCCTGTCATACCTACAAAAGAAAAAAAAATCAATTAGATTTTATGTTTTCAATACCTTCAGTACCTAGCAATATATTCATAGTTAAATAATCTGTGATAATTAATATAAAGAAACTAAAGCAGTGTGGAACCAGTTGATTCTTTTCTTTTTTATGGCAATGCTATACATGTGTGCTATCAGGCTATTAAATAGGTAAGGGTGTTCTTTGGAGTGAGATTATTTCCCTCTGTTTCACATTGAAGTTATTTTGTATAATGGATAAGTGATTTTGATGTTATGGAATCTTGTAAGAGATTCTGGCGTTTATATATAGTTTGTAAGATTTCATGTTCCTAGTCATAATAAAGTTTAGACTAGACATTAACTTGTTAGTGTAACAAACTGTGTGAGTTGCTGCTGCTTCCTTATATTCTTAGCCCACTTCTTACAAAGTTTACTGTGATTAACGTAATGGATGGACTGAGATA
This sequence comes from Erpetoichthys calabaricus, assembly GCF_900747795.2. NCBI lineage: Eukaryota > Metazoa > Chordata > Cladistia > Polypteriformes > Polypteridae > Erpetoichthys > Erpetoichthys calabaricus. The sequence continues at coordinate 39,174,944 of NC_041399.2, forward strand.
GATAGTGGTTTCTTACCTGGCCAGAAGTCCATTATGAAAGGATGGTTCGGACAAATGGCTTCTATTGCCTTTCATAGCTGGGGAGAAGGTATAATGGATGGACATGGGGAGACAACCTGCCAAGAGCAGGGGGGTAGAACATCCCCCAGCATGAAATGTGGCAGTGCTCTTCAGGCATGGCTCCAGTTTGGACAAGTGCAGGGTTGCATGGGAGCCTTGTTTGGGCTTCTTGGTCCCACAACAGGGTACTGCCAGGAGAAGACTCCCCTGTTTTATAGAGGTTCTTCCTAACCTGGAAGTGCTTCTTGTATTCAATATTGTTGCAGCAGAGATACTTTCAGATCCAGCCTAAAAAGAGCTGTCTTACCTTGCTTTGGGAGTTGGACAAGGGTTGCCTGGAAGGATGGGAGGAAGGAGAAGCAATTGTGTTTATTGTGGAAAAGAACCTGTAAAGGTATTGTGAATAAAAAGGTCTTTTGATCTCAGGACTAGTGTCTGTACAGTTGGTATGAGGTCCCCTACAGATCATAATACAAACCAACAAACCACATAAACACACTCAGAGAAAGGTTTGGAAGTGGTTGCAGATATTTCTGGGACTTCCCATTTAATCAAACAGAGGAGGATGGGACCCCTTACTCCTCCAGCCTGACTCCTTTGTAAATATCACCAGTGAATAATAGTTATACTCCTCTAAGACATGAATAGTGAAGCACTACTCTGTCTATTCAAAGTAATATAGTACTATCTTCAAAATCACAGTGGGAAACGCTTACTCATGATGATGCAATAATGAATTTTTCTAACCACATAATTCCTTGTATAAAATTATGCTTCCATTTTGCTGGATCAAAGACTTTATAAAAACAATTTAATATATTCTGTGAATGATAAAAAATGTTGTTGCCAACAAATACTAAGTCAAATTCACCTGTTCAGTCTGTCACTAAGACTCCAGAAAATGCTACTGTTGTGGAAAATATCCTGCATTTGTTCCAGTTCCAAAGAAGGCAGGCACTACTTCACCTAACGACAACAGGCTCGTCCTGGACTATGAGTCCTCTTGTGAAAAACTACCTATTGCCACTTGCAGAAATTCTCTGATTTTGGAGTAATATGGTGTATGCATCCAGACAGTCAAACAGAGGATAGGAGTCATGTAGAAGATTTTGTTTCTTGGCATAGAAAGAATTGTCTGCAGCTTGACATCAGCAAAACCAAAGAAGTGGTTATTTTATTTTCCTTCCAACCAAACAGTCTCTACGCCTGGTCACTATTCAGGGTGTGAATATAGAGGTAATGCACTGCTACAAGTACTTGGGGGTCTACATTAATGACAAGCTCAACTCATCTTGTAAACCAGACATATAACTACAGGTAAAATTCCGTTACAACGAAGTGCCAGGGACCTAAAAATATTTTGTAGTAATGAGATTCTGTATTTGTCACTATAGTGCTTCTTTAACTTGTGTCCAGGTGTTTGCAATCATTTCAATAGCTTCTTTCATGTTAATTTTAATCTCCTCCTGTCTATAAGTTATGCTGACAAGAATTTTTCTCAGCATTTCCTTGCGATAATACATTTTCGGGGTGCGAATGATGCCCTAAATCCAATGGCTGAAGCACTGCTGTGCAATTGGGTGGGAGGAATTTAACACAAACATTATCTAAATGTGGAAGCATGTTGTGGGCAGCACAGTTATCAATCAGACGCCGAATCATCCTTTTCTTCTTCTTCATATTGTGAGATTTCTGAACTCTTTTGGGACCCCACCCCCCACCCAACGGGACAATGCGCTGAAGTGCGTCCGGAAGCGCAGTTGCTGCATCTGTGGAAGATTGCTTGTCCATTGCCAGGGCAGGGCAACAGCAGGCTCACAGCGCTGCAGCAAAATGCCCCAGAAGCAAATCCTAAAAGATCGTGGTCGCCCTATAAGTCCCTGTCTTGCACCCCAAAACGCGAGACTGAGTCTCAGTACTTTAGCAAAACCAGCTTTATTCAGCTTGAAACAGGAACAGCACGGTTATTTATTGTAGAGGGGTCTACCACTCTCCTATACACAGACACAGCAGTCAGGCAGGGTTGTGGCCAGGTAAGTGGCCAAGTAATACTGTACTCTCAACTTACAATGCATCTCTCAATTTCCTTGCATGACCCATTGAGATCTTTTCTGTTTGCTTTGGCGGAGAGACACAGCAGAACTGTGAGCCTGCTGTTGCCCCGGCAACAGATAAACAATCTTCCACAGACGTGGTGATCACCCTTCGGGAAGCTCTTCAGCGTGTTGTCCATTTAGGGGAGGCCCAAAGACAGTTTAGAAACCTCACATTTTCTTGAATGAGTGGCACATTAACAGGAATGTTTCTTGAATGAGCATCACTGAACCACATAAAAACTGCTTTTTTGACATCTTTCAAGAAAGTTGACGGTGTCGATGGTGAAATTCCAAATTCACTGGCAACGTCTTTTTTCTTTTTGACAGAATCGAGAGCTGCAAAAATTTAAAGGTTTTTTTTTTCTAATATGAACTGTTGTCGCTTTTTCATGTCTGCAATTTCGATAGGAGGGTGGCATTGAGTTAAATTCCAATGGATGTTTTTCAAATGTTGACAAGCAATAAGCAAAAGGTATCACTGAAAACCACAGAAAACAAAAACAACAAAAAACAATACAAGCAAAGTTCGAAGAAAGAAAACATTTTTTACAATGTTTCTGTTTGGGGATTGTTGTTCACAACTGAGGTGCGACCAACAGAACTAACTCCTCTGTCGATGTTTCATTCAGGCATTTCAAGGTCTGTCAGTGGAGCAGGACGGTGACAGCAGTCTGTCGCTGAAGCTGCTCCTCTGTCTGGAGATGATACTGTTTAGTGGATGCAGTGGATTCTCCATGATTGACAGGAGCCTGCTCAGTGCCTGTTGCTCTGCCACAGATGTCAAACTGTCCAGCTCTGTGACTACAATGGAGCCTGCCTTCCTCACCAGTTTGTCCAGGCGTGAGGTGTCCTTCTTCTTTATGCTGCTGCCTCCCCAGCACACCACCGCGTAGAAGAGGGCGCTCGCCACAACCTTCTGATAGAACATCTGCAGCATCTTATTGCAAATGTTAAAGACGCCAGCCTTCTAATGAAGTATAGTCAGCTCTGTCCTCTCTTCAACAGAGCATCAGTATTGGCAATCCAGTCCAATTTATCATCCAGCTGCACTCCCAGGTATTTATAGGTCTGTACCCTCTGCACACAGTCACCTCTGATGATCACGGAGTCCATGAGGGGCCTGGTCCTTCTAAAATCCACCACCAGCTCCTTGGTTTTGCTGGTGTTCAGTTGTAGGTGGTTTGAGTCACACCATTTAACAAAGCCCTTGATTAGGTTCCTATACTCCTCCTCCTGCCCACTCCTGATGCAGCCCACAATAGCAGTGTCGTCAGCGAACTTTTGCACATGGCAGGACTACGAGTTGTATTGGAAGTCTGATGTATATAGGCTGAACAGGACCGGAGAAACTTACAACTTTGTTGTAATGAAAATTTCGTTGTAATGGAATTTTACCAGTATATAAGAAAGGGAAGAGCAAAATTTTGTCTTAGGAGACTGCACTCCTTTAATGTGAGTAGTGACATCCTTTACATGTTCTACAACTCTTTGATGACCAGTCCAATTTCTTCACTGTGTGCAGAGAAGATCACTTGAAGAAGAGGCCATCTAAATCAACAAGCTAATTAAAAGGGCAGACACAGTTATGGTGCGCACTCTGGATCCCCTGGAGGAAGAACTGGAAAAGAGAATGATAACAAAACTGAGTGCCTCACTCTGAAAACTAACACAGAGGACTATTGTCTAATGAATTATTCAACAGAAGCGTGTCAAGAAACACTATTGGGGCTCTTTTATATCAATGACAACATGCCTGCATAATCCCTCACTGTGACTGTGACTACCAAGTTAGTTTTCTTTCTTTTTAGTTTATCTGGTGTGTATTTGAGAGGGGGCTTGTTTGTTATCATTTAATAATATTGTGGTTGACTGCTGGGGACCTTGGTAATGGACGGACTGAGGGAGAGAGCTTATTCTGGGTACTATCTCCTTCAGAATGATAGAGGGCAGCCCCCCTGGCTTGCAGTGGGGTCACAGGTTTGGAGGTTAGAAGCTGAACCCTGCTGGGGCCCGTGGCCACCGCCAGGGGGCATCTGGACGTTTGCTGAGCCCTGTTTAGCAGCACTTCTGTCACACCTGGAAAATGCTGCTGGAAGAAGCTTATTGGACACCTGGAATGCTTCTGGGGGTCCTGTAAAAGGAGCCAACTGCCACTATTCAAGGAGTCAGAGTTGGATGGAAGAAGCACAAAGCTTGCGATGGAGTAGCACAGGCAGAAGGACTGGGAATTGGCAGCTGAAGGAAGGACTGTGTTGTAGTGCTTTATGTACTGTGCTGTGGGGAGCAGAGAAAAGCCCCCCAAGCTGTAAAGAAAACGTGTTGTTTGGCAATTTGTGTCTCTGTCTGTCTGTACACGTCCTGGTGGTCCACAATATGTATTTATGCATTTATTATTTATTTTTTATATAGCTTCTGTAAAATGGTCGATTTTCCCGTGGGGCCAAATAAAGTGTGTGCTATCTATCTAATCTCTTCATTTAGCAACCATTTTCTGAATTTTCTCAAATTGGCTATTTATTTATTTATTTATTATTCAGTTCTCTTCCTTTTTGTGAAGAAGACAGAGAGCTGAATATTTAAAAAAATTACAGTAAGATTAGAAAGTGTCTTATCACTCATCCCAAACTGTGTTAATAGTTGTAGAAAGTCCATTTGTTTAACGATGTAAAATGTAGCATTTTGAAACCCGCTATATTTCAACCCTCAATTTGAGGTTTTGGAGAGCCAGAACACTTCCTAGTGGCATTAGGTGCAAGCCAACTAAACAACCTTGGACTGGGTGTCAATCATTTATCAAGGTTTTTCCACCATACTGGGCCAACCAACGAACCAACCCAACCGGCATACTGTGAAAATAACCTTTGCCATAAGAAAATAAAAACATGAGAATTAATAATAAGGTAAAAAACCAAGCACTACAGAAAACCAATTCTGAAAATATTATTTACAGCACTAACACAAGAGTGTTTTGATGATCATGATTTATTTTATAATCTATAAACATTCCTTTCAAAATAAGTGTCAACACAAAACATGTTAGATGTAAAATATACTGTATGTTTTAGCAGTTCTTTTTTTCTGTAGTGTAGCACTTTTATGAAAGGTTACAAACCTTTCAGCAGATGAACACAACCAGCTCATAATGTGCAGACATTAAGTGGTACACATAGAGAAAATGTAAGTTCAGAAAAGAAATAGAGACTGCATATTACAAGCCAATATGGTGGAGGCACTGAACAATGTAAAATATTTTCAAAAGTATAATACTTTTACCAAAATTGAAATTATTCAATGTTTTATCAAGTAAAATGTGACTATAAATAAATGCAACTGACAAATTCAGTGTACCATATTCAGTTTACAATACCTTGAGCTACCAGGAAGTTCCTGTGGATCTAACTCCAGCTGCAAGGACTGGCAGGGACCACTGCCCCACCGTACTGAGATGTTCCTGGGATTAATGGGGTGAAACATCTGTAAAGGGGGGCTCCTGACTGATGACCCTGCAGCACTCGTGGAGGTACGACAGGCAGGAATGCCATGCAGGTGTCACTTTCTATTATAAAAGCAACCTACAGAACACTAAGTTGCAACTGCTTTTTAGTTATTGCTGCATTTAATGGCTTTGTTTGTTAATATAAAACAAGGCTTTTCTAATTCGCTGCTATTCACAATTAAAGGTAAATCCATACATGTTTAAAAACAACTTGAATGTGCAATGCCATTTGAAATTGATTGCGGTAGCAGTAAAAATCAAGCAAGTGTAGCCAGGCTGGCAAAGTGGCTTTTTCAGGGTCACACAATGAGCAGCGTGAGAGTTTTTAACCCAGAGGGTTGTATGTTTAGATGCTAAAACTGCTTCATACTGTCTTATGATTATTGCTTTCTTGAAGATGCGTACGACTATGTTTCAAAGCAATCTAAAAAAAAAAAAAATCGAGAAGGTAATATTAGCTTTCTGCTACAGCTTGGCAAGTCAGGCAAGAAAATAAATAGTCTGTCTGCTCAAACGATGTCTTGACTTTCTTTTTTTTTTTTTTCTTCCATTGAGTATCACGAGTTTCAAGGTCACATATTATGCTTTGTATGAATAAATGAACTTCGACTAAACATTGTTTGCAACACTGGCATTAATCATTTATTAAAGAGAAAGAAAATTGGGAAATGTATCCAGTAAGTAAGCTTAGCAGGCTCTGCAAGCCGCTTTCAGTAAAAGTCTTTATCAAAAGAAATGATTCAAGTGCAGGCATAGAGTATGATGACAATATATATATACTGTATATAGAATAATAAAAAAGGAGCTGTAGTCTTTGTTTTCTTTAGCAAGAAAATATGTTTGTCAAGTAAGCAGACCCATACACCATGTGTACCTCAGCATACAGTGCAGTGTGCTTGTCTTTATAATTTACAAAGATGCATGCGGTACTTATACATGAAGAGCACAGGCAGGCAAAAGTAATTTGCAAAGGGCCATGCAATGAGTCAGCGGAGCAGCATCTTGTTGTTTCCAGTCCAAGTCCTTACCCTTAGGCCATACTGCCTTCCATTACTGGCAGTGATTGCTACATAATCATGTCTCAGAGATGCACTTTGTTTATATTTGTGTACATCAGGGATTCCTTTAATTCAGTTAGCAGATGCTTTTAATTATACATGGTAAAACTTTAATGAAATAAACTGAAATGACGTGCAGTGATTTTGTATTAAATCCTGTTGTTCAATTCAGATGTTGCGGTAATACCTTATATTATCCTTAAGTGTAAAGTGAATTGGCTAATAACATGATACTCCCAACAGAATGAAAAGAGCAGCCTTCTTTTCTTGAGATGCCAGTTCCTTAGCAACCAATGGCATTTTGCAAACCAGATTTACATGGCATTATGCATAAAGGCAAAGTCAAAATTTGATAAAGTAAGTCATGTAATACTTAAATGTTGTACATGCTATCTGACATATTTAAAGCTATGAGTTGTCTACTAGCAAACAGCTGTATAACAATTCAAGGATATTTGCCATTAAATTTATGTTTCTTGAAAAATGAATGAACACAACATTGTTAAAAATACACTTTTAAGCACACTTAAAGAATGCATGTATACGTGTATACTGTAGAAAAGGTAAAGATATTTTTTGAAGTTGAGGACAGGGCATCTTCACCTTCATGTTAATATAGCAAAAATTTAACAAAATTAAAAATTGAAAGGAAACTAACTTTTGTTTGCTAGTAAAATGTACTTGGCTTGAAAAAAGATAATAATAATTTATACTAGCCATTTATTTTCATCCTGGGGCACAAAATGCTTTGGAAAAAAACCTGTTTTGTCAGAGGGCTCATTCAAAATGGGCCAAATCTTACATTCTGTGTGAAATATTTTATCTAACACAGAAAGTAATTGGGCAGGTCCACCAACCCTGGTTGTCGAATGCTGAGAAGCAACACCAGTAACCTCTGTGCCCATGCACATAATATAATTAAAACAGTGCACTTATATAGCCATTCATCTCCATTTACTGAAGTCTAGGAAGTCCTCAGCCTTGGCTCAGAGTTTACCACATAAATATGTAATTCATATCAAGTAGTTTATTTTCTTTATTTTATTGATTTTATTGTAATCATTCCATACAAACAGATCAATTTTTACAAAAATAGGATTGAAAACAAATCAACCCCCACCCCTGAATATCAAGTAGTTTTAATTGTTCTCATGAAATTACAGTACTTACAAATATTATTCACTTTCCCTAGGATGTTTTCACATTTTATTGTTGTTTAATCAGTGTTGTATTTTTGTAATTTGATCAACAGAAAAACACAGTGAAAACAACAACAACATTTATTTACGTATATAGCACATTTTCATACAAATAATGCAGCTCAAAGTGCTTTATATGATGAAGAAAGAGGAAAAAAAGACAGAATAAGAATTAAAATAAGAGAGCACTAATTAACATAAAATAAAAGTAAGGTCCGATGGCCAGGAAGGACAGAAAAAACAAAAAAACTCCAGATAGCTGGAGAAAAAAATAAAATCTGCAGGGGTTCAGAGGCCATGAGACCACCCAGCCCCCTGTAGACATTCTACCTAACATCAATGACCTCAATCAGTCCTCGTTGTATTCAGGGTTCTCATGGAAGAACTTGTGGACTTCTGGTCTTTAATCCATCAATGTAGGGACATCACGGTGCTTTGATCAGGTGGTGGTGGATCAGATCGCCACCACAGAAAACTGGAAAAAGAACAGCAGAGAAAGTAGGGTTTAGTATAGGTTTTGGAGCCATCATGAATAATAATGATAATTAATTGAATATACAGAGCATCAGGAATTAAATAAGATGATGGAAAATGGATGGATGGATGGATGGAAGCTATGAGAAAGCCATGTTAAAGTAATGTGTTTTCAGCAGTGTTTTAAAGTGCTCCACTGTATTAGCCTGGCGAATATCTATTGGCAAGCTATTCCAGGTTTTAGGTGCATAACAGCAGAAGGCCGCCTCACCACTTCTTTTAAGTTTAGCTCTTGGAATTCTAAGCAGGCGCTCATTTGAAGATCTAAGGTTACGATTTGGAGTGTAAGGTGTCAGACATTCCGAAATATAAGATGGAGCGAGATTATTTAAGGCTTTGTAAACCATAAGCACTATTTTAAAGTCAATTCTGAATGACACAGGTAACCAATGTAGTGACATCAAAACTGGAGAAATGTGGTCAGATTTTCTTTTCCTAGTTAAGATTCTAGCAGCTGCATTCTGCACTAGTTGCAATTGATTTATGTCTGTTTTTGGGTAGTCCTGAGAGAAGTGCATTACAGTAATCTAGTTGACTGAAAACAAAAGCATGAACTAATTTCTCAGCATCTTTCAATGATATAAGAAGTCTAACTTTTGCTATATTTCTTAACTGAAAAAAATGCTGTCCTAGTGATCTGATTAATATGTGATTTAAAATTCAGGTCACAGTCAATATTTACCCCTAAATTCTTTACCTCCTTCTTGACTTTTAATCCTAACACATCACGTTTATTTCTAATAACCTTATTATATCCATTATTGCCACTCACTAAAATTTCAGTTTTCTCTTTATTTAGTTTGAGAAAATTACTACTCATCCATTCAGAAACACAAGTAAGACATTGTGTCAATGAATCAACAGAGTCGGGGTCATCAGGTGCTATTGATAAGTACAGTTGTGTGTCTTCAGCATAGCTGTGGAGCTCACGTTATGCCCCGAGATAATCTGACCTAACGGAAGCATGTAAATCGAAAAGAGCAGCGGACCCAGGGTAGAGCCTTGAGGAACACCATATAGAATATCGTGTCATAGAAGTATAATTACCACAACTAACAAAGAATTTTCTACTTGCCAGGTAGGATTCAAACCAATTTAAGACACTGCCCGAAAGGCCCACCCACTGACTAAGGCGATTTCTAAGAATATTGTGATCAATGGTATCAAATGCGGCTAAGAGAATGAGAACAGATAAACAAGCCTCTGTCTGCATTTACCCGCAAGTCATTTACTACTTTAACGAGTGCAGTTTCTGTACTGTGATTTGTTCTGAAACCCGACTGAAACTTATCAAGAATAACATGTTTATTGAGGTGGTCATTAAGCTGCATAATGACTGCCTTCTCTAGAATTTAACTTAAGAAATGCAAGTTAGAGAGAGGTCTAAAATTTTCAACAGCAGAGGAGTCAAGATTATTTTTCTTGAGTAGTGGGTTTAACTACAGCAGTCTTAAGACAGTCTGGGAAGACCCCTGTATCTAATGACAAGTTTACTATGTTAAGAATACTATCAATTAGCACACCCGATACTTCTTTGAAAACAGACCTCTGCAAAATTGTCTAAATTAATCTACAGTATATATACTGTATAATAGTCAATGTATGTGTGTGTATGTATGTATGTTCCAGCACCACTTCTGGAGCGATTTTCATGAAACTTGATACACATGTTTCTTATTGGTCGACTAAAAACACTGTAGGATGAAATCAACCCTAACCCACCCCTTTTGGCTAGGGTGGGGGTATTCTTGTGGGCTTGCATGCATGTTATCATCCAGTTGACATTCGAAACGACCACCGGAGGGCGCCCCTGTTGCTTTTGAAATTAAATAGAGTTGGAACAAGCAGGGACCGAACAGTACCTCCCCCGGGACGCTAGATGGCAGCCCTCCTGGGTGGCTTTGTTACCTTGGTTTTCTGCAGGTCTCCATGGGAGATGGAGTTCTCTGCAACACTGTTGTGATCTGGGGGTGCCGCCAGGGGATGTTGCAGTTGTTCCTGAGCCCATGTGGGTGGCTCTTCTGCCACACCCAGAAGTGCAACTGGAAACAGGTCGTCTAACACCTGGAGCACTTCCGGTTGGGCTATAAAAGAAGCTAGCAGCCACCACTCGGTAGCAAGAGTCGGGAGGAGGAAGATGAAACATGCCGGAGGGAGAGTGGAGGGGAAGTGAATAAGAAGAAAAAAAGACTTGTTGGTGTTGTGGCTTGGTGCTTATGAGACTGTGTTGTGCGTGTGGGGAACGGGGAAGGCATTGCCCCCAGGCGAAGAAAAGAAAAATAAAAGTTACTTGTTTTATCAGTGTGCCTTCTGTGTCTGTCTGTGTCGGGTTGAGCGCTGGTATAGCAGCTTTGTCACAATATCTGTTAAGTGTTTCTTATATTGAGATCTATTCTAGACCAAATCTCACTATGTCACAACACACATTTTAAACCCATTTACCATAGACATGTAAGTGATTAGGTGTCAATTGAAATCTGTAAACAGCCTGCTCCACTAGCATACAAAGTACTTAGAGAGAGTAATGGGGAAGTTTACATTATATTGAAAACATTTAACAGACAGTGTTTAGATGTTGCCAGATAAAAGATAAGTCATGAAAGATCAGAGTCTCAACACACATTATTATTATGATTTCTTATTTGGCTGACAACTTTGTCTAACATACAGCTGGTTACATTTCTTTTGATTTTCCAATTGAAATGAAAGTCAAATGAAATGACTTGCTCATGGTCACATAGTGTCAGGAGTGGGTTTTGAACCCTCAGCAGCAGGGTCTGAAGTCCAAAGCTTTAACTACTACACCTCACATCCTAAACTACATTCAGTATATTTGGAAATGAGTTAGTTATAATATGTTAAGGCAAATATGTTTCTTTATACTGTATTTCTTATTTAATCTTGCAAATGCAAGTTTGAACTACATGTATGTTAGAGTATAATGAAAGACCCAGATAGTCCACATATTTTTGGATATATTCCAATATATTTCATTATCATAAGGGCAGGATATTAACATTGCTGTTTTTAAGCCATTTCTGTATAGCTTTGGCTTTTACTTATGGTTGTTATCTTGCTTAAAAACAAATCTTCTCCAAAGGTGCTGGGTTCTCGCAGATTACATCAGATTTTACTCCAAGATTTCCTTGTATTTTGCACTTTTCATTTTACCCTGTGTCCTCACAAGCCTCCCACAGCATGCTGCACAGAAGCATCTCCAGAGCAGGATTCTGCCACCACCCTGCTTCATGTGAGGATGGTGTGTTTTTGATAATGTGTAGTGTTTGACTTGGACCAAGCAGGGCATTTATTCTGATAGTCAAAAACCTCAGTCTTGGTCTAATCAGACCATAGAAACTTCTTCTAGCTGAGGTCAGCATCTTCTATATGCCTGAGATATGGTGTGCATTTTCTTAAAAGTGGCTTCTCTTTGCCACTCTCTCATAAAGCTACAACTGGTAAAGCACCCAACCAACAGCTGCAGTCTGTATAGTCTCTCCAATCCCCACCGCAGCTTGTAACACCTTCAGAGATCTTATGGTGGCCTCCCTAACTAGTCACCTTCTTGTACAATCATTCGGTTTTTGTGGACAGCCTGCTCTTGGTAGATTTATAGCCCTGCCATAATCTCTTAATTTCTTAATGACTGATTTAACTGGACTCCAAGGGATATTCAGTGACTAGGATATTGTCTTGCCTTCATCTCCTGGTTTGTGTTTTTCAATCACCTCTTCTTTTACCGCAGTTGTTTCGTAGTGTTCTTTTTGTCATCTTTCTGTAGGTCTGGCCACCATAGTGTCTCACCACAAACTGAACCTTCAAGATAAGGTGCTTCATCCTTAATCTTAGCAACACTGAGTGGAAGGCAGACACCGATCTTGTATGGTGTGACAGTGTGTCACTGAACAAACCCACATGGACAGAAATTGCTGATGTCACAGAGACGGTGATTTGGCACAAGATTTGAACCCACATCCTAATTTTTGGGAAGGAAGTGCTAACCACTAATATGTCCAAATTTACGAGTAGCAATTACAACCTGCACTAATTTTATGATTTTGATTTGTCCATGTTGTATTCTTATTTACTATTGAAATGACCTTTTCCTGTGAAGACTTTAAGACTTAGTTTACCTGAAAAATTGATCTTGCTTAACCTTTAGTTAGGATCATATTGCTTCAGGTTTTTGTAGTTTTTAGGTTTATTTTTCTTTGATCAACCCTTCTGGAAATTTTAAATGTGCTACTGTTGCCCCTAGAACTGAGGTCTGTGATACGAGAGTGCTGCTGCTTGACTGACTCAGGGTGTGAGCTTCAATATCACTTGTAAATACCTGACGTGCCTTCCAGTGTTGGCTTCTGGGTGAGGATTTGGCCTACTACAACCTTGTAATGGAAACATAATTTATAAAATGGATGCCCACACATAATGCTTGTCAGCATATATGATACAGGAAAACCAGAACTGCATTATTGTGCAGAATTTTTATAGCTTGTGACTTCCATTGTTTTAGTTGTTTACCTCTAAGAAGTTTCCACAGATTTACATGAGTGCAGAAGTGTAAAGAACAAACCAACCCACACACTGCTTTAAATATAGACAAACTATTGTTTATGTTTCATAAAATATCACTTCATATTATGTCCTAGACTAATGTATATGGCATTTTTGAACCTGAGAGAAAAGCAGAGGCTCTAACAAATTTTCTCAGATTTGTTGTGCTTATTACCCTAATTTTTGTTTATTTATTAGTACAATTGTAATATGGAACACCCAGTGCAGTAAGACTTAACTAAAATGAATTTATGAAGTTAACTTAATTTACATAAGAGTTAGGTCTTAATAGACACAGCATAGTGAATAGCCATGAAATTAACTTTATAGAGGAAGTTTAACTCATTTAGGGTTTACTGTCACGCAATGTTAAGTTTCTGGTTGTGTAAAGATCCATTTGTTGCAGCGTCACTGTTGTGAATGTTTTATTCTAAATTGATCATTATTTAGAGTATTTAGAGTAGTAGCTCTAAATACTACTGTGTTACTTGTAGTAGGGATAGTGAGAGCACTGCTGGCCTGTTTCAAAATGCCGCCAGATGCAAGACTCATTTTTCCCATTTTACACTCCAATCCCCAAGTGCACCACTCTCCAACATGCACCATATCCTTACTATGAAATTATGAACTTAACTCTTTAAGGGCTGATGTCGACTTTTGTCAAAAGAAGGAGTTGACAATGGTAATCAACTGTAAACTGTAATAAAACCAACCGTTATGTTTTAGTTGGACTCTTGTTGCTAGAAGGAAATGAGATTTCCGGCACTCGTGTGAGTAGCAAGGCGCAAACAACGGCAAAAATGGCACTGAAATAATAGTGAGAGATCAAAGCGAATGGGTAAAGCAAAATACTCCGTGGATTAAGTTTTGCCCATTATCTCTGAACTGGACTATGACTTGTTGGACTCCAATTTTGATACGAGAGATCGAAAACGAATGTGAGGTTCCAGCTTCAGCTGACTGGTCCCCAGCTAATCGTGGGGCTGAACAGGTTCATGTAGCTGACATGCATATGGCATTGTTCACCAGGAGGACTGCCATTTAATGATAAGAGGTAGAAACCAGATTGCAATGCACTGCGACCGTGACCACTGTTGCTGCTGCCACGCAAAAACAGCAAGCCTGCTGAACATTCTTGGCAAACTGGCAGCTGCAGCATGCAGCAACAGACGTTTTACGTTGATTTCTGTGTGAAACCATTGCTTTTCAGAAACTATGTTTTTTGGAAAAATATATTCAGCCCTCAAAGTGTTAATTCAAATGCAGTATGTATTTCTATACATTCTTCATGTTACAGTGCATTCTGTGAACATCGGAGAAAAATATAATATCCATTAATATTAGCTTTAAACACAAGGCACAAAATACACATTAAAAACAATAAAATGTATAATATGAAACTTTTTGCGAAGCAAAACTTGGCTGTGTCACTTTTTCTTCTTTAAATATCTCTGCTGTTTCAAACTGTCCTACGAGATAAACAACACCTGCCCTTTAACAAAAGATGCACAGTGTGAACTTAAGAGACATTTAACAGACATTGGGTCTCATTCTTGAAACGTAAGCAGATCAGTTTCATTTCTGGTATTTTTGAATGTTTAAGTAAGGACCTTCTTTTCATAAAAATGAACAGATCTTACATATGCTCAGGACCAAGCTTAGTGCTTGTGTAAAAAATAGAAAGCATGATATATGAATGCCATTTGAACAAAACACATTTTAAATGAATAAAATAAATTCTGTATAAATATGCTAATTATTCTGAAAAGAGCAACAACAAGAAGCCGTGCCATACCTGTACATCTGCAAGTCCTGTCGACACTTGACTTTTTGCTTACAGGGACATTTCAGCAGGAGATTGCAGACAGGTCTGGGATTTCTCAGCCATCTATGAGCCGCATACGTCCTGCGGTACTTAATGGCATATTAACACTAATGCAGGATTATATCCAGTTCTAATACAGTGGGGAACGGCAAGTGGAAGTTAGTCAAGGGTTTTGCGAGTTGGCCAACCTACCCACAAGCATTGGTGCAATAGTCTGCACACATGTACACATCAAAGCTCCAGCCAATGATGCATTTGTATATATGAATAGAAAACATTTCCATTCTGTCAACGTGCAGCTTATACATGATGCAAATTGTGTGCTGCTCCACGTCATTGCCCGATGGCCTGGTGGTATACATGACAGTTTCGTTCTTCAGCACAGTTCCGTTGGCACGTGTCTGGAACAAGGAGCTTTACAAGATGGCTGACTTCTCTGTAAGAGTACAGGGATTACCCTTTGAAGACATACCTTATGACACCTCTAAGCATCCCACAGACAGCTCATTTTTTTAAGAAAATTTTGCAAACAAGTCAGGAGAGATGATTCCATACAAAGCATCTTTGGGCAATTTGCAAACATCCCGCTAGATACATTTTAAGTCATCATGTAGCTGGTATTGATGTTTGTTTATTAGGTCTCATCTGTCTGATTTATTATTTTTTTTATTAATTTTCCAGATTCAGGAAAGATATCAGTACACAGTCATATCGGATTTAAATCGCTTGCAAAGCCAAATGTAGGCACTTTTAACTGCAGTTGGCTATAGAGTCAAACACAGACAGTATGGATTTTTTAGTCATTTTTACCAATACCAATTTTCCTAGCTTGTTGCAAAATATGTAATTCTTCTTCATCTTCTTCTTCTTCTTGTGGCTGCTCCCATTAGGGGTTGCCACAGCAGATTATCTTCTTCCATATCTTTCTGTCCTTTGCATCTTGTTCTGCTACACCCATCACTTGCATGTCCTCTCTCACCACATCCATAAACCTTCTCTTAGGCTTTCCTCTTTTCCTCTTCCCTGGCAGCTCTATCCTTAGCATCCTTCTCCCAATATACCCAGCATCTCTCCTCTGCACATGTCCAAACCAACGCAATCTCGCCTCTCTGACTTTGTCTCCCAACCGTCCAACTTGAGCTGACCCTCTAATGTACTCATTTCTAATCCTGTCCATCCTCGTCACACCCAATGCAAATCTTAGCATCTTTAACTCTGCCACCTCCAGCTCTGTCTCCTGCTTTCTGGTCAGTGCCACCGTCTCCAACCCATATAACATAGCTGGTCTCACTACCGTCCTGTAGATCTTCCCTTTCACTCTTGCTGATATCCATCTGTCACAAATCACTCCTGACACTCTTCTCCACCAACTCCACCCTGCCTGCACTCTCTTTTTCACCTGTCTTCCACAATCCCCATTACTCTGTACTGTTGATCCCAAGTATTTAAACTCATCCACCTTCGCTAATTCTACTCCTTGCATCCTCTCCATTCCACTGACCTCCCTCTCATTTACACACATGTATTCTGTCTTGTTCCTACTGACCTTCATTGCTCTCCTCTCTAGAGCATATCTCCCCCTCTCCAGGGTCTCCTCAACCTGCTCCCTACTATCACTACAGATCACAATGTCATCAGCAAACATCATAGTCTATGGGAACTCCTGTTTAATCTCATCTGTCAACCTGTCCATCACCACTGCAAATAAGAAAGGGCTTAGAGCCGATCCCTGACGTAATCCCACCTCCACCTTGAATGCATCCGTCACTCTTACCACAGACCTCACCTCAGTCACACTTTCCTGTTACGTACAGTATCCTGTACAACTCTTACATACTTCTCTGCCACTCCTGACTTCCTCATACAATATCACAACTCCTCTCGGGGCACTCTGTCATATGCTTTCTCCAGGTCCACAAAGATATGTAATTCTTCATGTTCATACTTAACTCATTTTTGAATTATTTTATAATGTAAAAAAAATATACATGAAGATGCCACCCTTAACAAAGTGTCATCTCACCCAATGCACCAATCCTTAGTGAGAGTGTCTTTATTAGTAAATACAGGTGCTTAGAAAGGTCCAGTACAGAGAATTAGAAACAGTTGGATCATGGTCAAATGTAAGTGCAAGTCAAATAGTGTTCACCTCAGAGTAGAAGGTGACTAACCATTTTCAGGATCTTGCAGAGCTACACAATGATTCTGATAACTATGAGGTAATAGGTAGGGATGAGCTACAGAGGGTTACATAAAAATTTGTCCAGAGTAGGAGAAAAGTTGTGATGGCTCTAGACTTGTTCATGAGGACAATTCAAACTCAGGATAGAGTTTTGTACAATGTGTTGCCTCCATGGTGTACATCTGGGAAACATTCATAAAAAGGTGGATAGGGTCTTGGTCAGGGCAAGGATGGATCCAGTTATCATTGTGCAAATTGAACAAATAACACAGGTAAGTGTTAGCTTTCAGTTATATAATATAAATTTAAAGAGTTAGGTGCTAAGATGAGGCACAGAACTGACAAGATAGCCTTATGCCTGTGCCCTGTGCCATTCCAGGTAAGAGTGAGGAGATTAGAACTTTTAACATGTTGCTCAGATTTGGAATAGGATAGTAGGGCAAAGGTTTATGGGACATTGGGACTACACTAGGAACAGATGGGATCTGGTCTGCCTTGAGAGGCACCAATGTATTGTGGAGGCATATGAGTGGTTTACAAAAATGATTGTTTAAACTACTGAATAGGGTGGAAGAGAGTTTAGGACAGGCCAGGTTTAAAACATTGCATAAAGGGACAGATTTTAGAATAAATACAAATATACAAGAACACTTTGAGATTTCATAGTTAAAAAAACTAAACTAAATAATCATTTGCAATAAATGGATTGCTTTATTGCTATAACTATAAAGAATGAAACAAGTAAGTAGGAGTTATACGTAGTTGCAGGTAATTATGATATCATGATAATAACTGGTGAAATACGAGAGATGGGGATGAGTGTAACACAGATGTTTACACATATATTAGTAATGAGAGAAAAAACTGAACTGGTGACTGAGAGAGTTACCATTTATGTGAAACAATATTTGACTGCATGTGTTCATTGTTAAGCAATGAGCCACATTTTACTGTGGATGTTTAGATAAAAACAAGGATAATATTGGGATTGTGTTACTGTATATACCTTAACAATAATAATAATATAAGAAAGAAAATGTAGCAAGGGATATTATAGCAATGAAAATCTTTAATTAGATTTCAACTGGACTAGCCCTACCAATTGTGGAGCATAAAAACTGGAGTTATTGGATGTAATCAGTGATGAGAGGGGAGCCTGTCTAGATTTTGCATTTTGCAATAATAAGTATAAAAGTCAATGGAAAGATGTGATTCAGCAGCCGACATAAACAATAACTAAAAATAAAAATACGTTTAACACTAGAATTCCTGAAGCCACGAAAAAACTTGTAATCCAGGCCCACCTTAAATTCCTTCACAACTCTCCATCAGATCAGCACAAGCAGCAAGCAGCCTGCTATCCCATCCCCAGCATTGACGGAGCGCAACTTGGGCAAAAAGTTCTCCCAGCTCAAGCCAAGGCCCCTTATATGCATGTGATGTGCCTGGAGTTGTATAAAGTAAATAATACAGTATATCATTATTTGGAATACATGCATTTCATCTGTGTTCCGTGTTTACAAAGATCTGGGTAAGTGTAGGATGAAAGGAAATGCAAAGCAAGAAATGCTGAACACATACCTAAAGCAGAATTTTTTCCATGTTTTACTAATAATATCGTGAAGTGTATAATGTGTGAAGACTTTAGTCCAAATATCAAATAAACATGCGCGCTTTTTATTCAATATAACCAAAGAAAAAAAAAAGTATTTGATTTACATGTGGCTGTCAATGAGTTAAAAACCCAAACTCAAATGTCAATCGACAAGAAGTTTATACGTATTCTTGAATGGTGCAGAGGTAAGACCTGCAGCCTTATAACCCAAAGGTCCTGGGTTTGAAACTAGGTGCACAGTGTTTTGAGTAGTGAGCTGCTATTATTATTATCATTATTATTATTTCTACAATTTAATAAAAACATGCATTTGATTTTAGTCTGTAACACCTGGTGTAAATTTTGGCTATTTGTAAAAGTTAGCGCTTGTTTTTTTATTCAGTTTTATTCTCCCTCCCCTTTATTGCCTCTCCCTCTCTGAGTTGATGACATTTATCTCCATTCTTTTCACAATAGCAGCGCCGTGGCTGATGCCTGCTCAGAACTACCTGTATTTGTTGTACCAGCAATCAAAGATACGATGTCCTGTGATCGCTATCAGACTGGACAAAGGCAGGACCATACCAACAAACCGCTGCACCACAACGTAACTCTGCTTGACACCATAAGTAAAATGGGACTTCAACCTGCACTTAAAGTCACTTTAGTACGCGAGCAATTCACCACGCTAGTGTTTAGATCTGGCAGCGCCATGCTGACAGTGGTGTACACAGATTGAAATCAAAGGCTTCTTCATAGTCAACATGGGTTTAGACAGGTTGTTTCATGTTTCAGTAATATGCTGATATTTTATAAGAAGCAACGCAAGCATACAATCAGAGAGGTACATGTAATATTTATATTGATTTTCATAAAGATTTTGATAAGCCAACATCAAAGGCTAGTTATCAATCTAAAATATGTGGTATGTTGGGGTGTGTACTGTATATGGAACTTTTTCAGAATTAGGTGGTGTTAAAAGTAGTGTCCAGCAGGGATCAGACCTGGTGGCATTATTGTTTTTATATAGCAAACATGCAATATTAGCCAATCACGTCTCTCTTTCTCTCACTTGCTGAGTCTAACAGTTTGTGGTCCAACTGCTTGACCTGCAGAGAGGCAATGGTTCCAGTAGTCCCGATGATCATCTCATATCTGTTAGGACATTTTTTGCATCTATAAGTGTTTAACCTATAAACAAATTTGTGTTCTAATTATAATTTTCTGTCTGTTTAGCAATACACCCATCTCTAGCCTTCATACCTGTACACTAGATTTTTGATGTAACTGGTCCATTGGACTAACTGTTGCAGAGCTGGATTTTGTTTTAACTGTCCACCCACATAAGTATGTTTCTCCAATTGAAAGAATGTAGCCATCCATTTCCTAATCAGTCCATCCATTTAGAGTTTTGTGGCGATGGTGCCAATTCAATATTATCAAATTGAGCTATATGCACTAGGTTAGACCTCAGGCTTCATTTACCATATTTGTATAGTTTGGCCCCATCAGCAGGATTGTAAATGATACACCAGAGATCTCATCTGGTAATTGTCAATCTATATTTTATTTTGATATATCTGATTGAAATTGTCTTGTTTGACTGTGTGATTGAGGTCATTTGAATGTTCTTGTAAGTTAATGGTGAAAGATTTAGCAGTTTACTGAGCAAATGCTTGTGTAAATTCTTGTGCCTGTAGTCAATAAATACTATGAATTGACAAGGTGGAGTGGTGGCTCTGTGGCTAGGGGTCTGCACTGGCAATCGGAAGGTTGCCAGTTCAAATCTCATAAATGCCAAAAGAGACTCTGCTTTGTTGGGCCCTTGAGCAAGGCCCTTAACCTGCAATTGCTTTGAGTAGTGAGAAAGCGCTAAATAAATGCAAAGAATTATTAAGGTCAAAACAGGTATGTTTATAAGAAAGAGATTTTTCAAAAAGCAGAGTCAATCTAAACAAAGCAAGACCATAAGAGTCTTTATTATTAAAACAAGAAAAGAAATACCATAATCAATGAATGATTTAAAATGAAGGCCATGTTAAGACATTGACATCTAGCTGTGTGCTTCATTTTACATCCATCCATCCATTTTCCAACCCGCTGAATCCGAACACAGGGTCACAGGGGTCTGCTGGAGCCAATCCCAGCCAACACAGGGCACAAGGCAGGAACCAATCCCGGGCAGAGTGCCATTTTACACTGAAAGCTAATAATAATAATAATGATAATAATAATAACAATAATAATAATGCATTTTATTTATATAGTACCTTTCCCAATGGAAAATGACAGTGGACCATCATTTACTAAAGAAGTGCTGTTTCCTCAGCTTCTGAAAATAGCCTGGCTAATACTCACCATTCTTAGCAAAATTAACCTTGTGCATGAGCAATGTAACACACACAGACATCACAGGATTATTTTTATTGACCGTCCTGAAAGAAGCGCATAACACACCTCTCTGACTAAGAAATCGGTAGCATTGAAAATCTGCAGTGACTAAAACCATCAAGGACTGAGGTGACAAAGACTGTCCTAAGTAATAAGACAAGAAAAGGGAAAGGGTCCAGAAAATACAGCTTGCAACAAAAATCCTTGAAATATGGATTTTTTTTGTCCAATAGTTCCCTGGTGATATTTTACAGTTTAATATAATGAAATGGAAAATCATTTTGTGCATCCCCTAAGGAGATGCATTTTACACAGAACATTCTGTTATCCCAAGGGCTCGTTGCTGCAGCAGCTTTGATCGGTGCACTTTGATCCATCGCAATCTTTCACTTTCTATGTGGTTTAATGCCTAATAGCCTAAGATAGACATTGTCTCAAACCTCTTATTTTCTTATTTCCCCAAGACGACCCTTGCAGTTTAATACTGGGATATCTTTCAATTCTTTCACATTCCTCAGTAACTGGTGACTTTGTCTTTAATAAGCAGCTTTATCTAGCCGTACATTTTTGGTAGCTGCTTTCTTTGACAGCTTCAATTCATTTGTCTTTCTGTCAATTAAATAATTTAAGTTTCACTAAAAAAACACATCATGAAAACTTGAAAACTTATTCAGAGAATTTATTCAGATCTTAATTTAAGTTGCCTTTTTCTTATTATAACATTTCAATTACTGCAGCGTTTTAAGAAATAATTATCTTCAAACTCAAATACATTTTTGGATTCCAAGTACAGGTTATTTAATCACTGTATTACAATACATATTTATTAATAAGATTATAGATAGCTCCATTGCTTAACAGTGAGATTCACATTAAGATATTCAGACTATATTGTTTTTATGCCTTCATTTTGGTGACAAAAGACCTATAGTTGGAAGTCATTGAGAAATCAGTTCAGCAGGTTGATGACTTCTTGTTTATTTTCAAGATGGATGAAGTGATCTGTGAAAAATAGAACAAGTGTCTCATAGACATGGGCACCAGATGTTCATAGTGGAATTGTCAATTATTTCTCTATACTGGAGTTGACATATTGACAGCTACTTTGCTGATTTAATTATGCACAGATGACATACAATGTTCTGTAAATCATAACCAAAATGAAGAGATTATGATAATTAAGGTGATTTAATTGTTCCACAGGTCTTTAAATGTCTGAAGTGTTTAAAAGGGATTATGCAAAATATCTGAAATGCTAGTGATTATCATTAAAAGCTACAAAAAATGTAGAAATGTGAAGTAAAAATGCCCTAATGGTGTATTTACCTAAAAGTTTAATGAAAAGCATAAAAATACTGTATATTTTGCTTGTTAAAGGTCATATGTTTGGTTGCTATATCACAAGTAAGGATGGCTTAAGTGCCCATATGCTTTGTCAGTATTTAGCACTGATTAATTGGGTTACTTTTAATTAGCTCTTAGCCTGAAAAAAATGAACATTTAAAAAGCTATTGACTACCGTGCTTTCTATAAAACAAGAATTGTCTTTAGCGTTTTGCTCAGTATATACAGTACAATCTTTAAGAAATTCTATATGAAAGCTAATGTTATTTGAAAGGTTACTACACTTCTCTGGTTTTAAAAGGTACCTTGCAATCGGGTTATAGATATGGATTCATTGCTGGATTTTCAGAAGTTGCAATATAAAGCATAATATGAACAAAACATATAGCCAGTCACCCATTCTTTTTTTCCCAGTTTAGTGTCAAAGATAATAAAAACCTTTCCTGACGGCATAGAGATCATGATGGGAATTAACACTAAACAGGACTTTCATTCATGCACATGTCCACACTCAACAACATCAGCAACATTTATTTATATAGCACATTTTCATATAAATGATGTCGCTCAAAGTGCTTTACAGGATGTGGAAAGAGAAAAAAGACAAAATATATTAAAAAATAAAATTAGGCAATATTAATTAATATAGAATAAAAGTAAGGTCTGATGGCCAGGGAGGCCAGAAAAACAAAAAAAACTCAAGACGGCTGGAGAAAAAAAATAAAATCTGCAGGGGTTCCGAGGCCACAAGATCACCCAACCCCCTCTAGGCATTCCACCTAACATAAATGACCTCAATCAGTCCTCTTTGTATTCAGGGTTCACATGGAAGAACTTGATGATGACGGACACGTGATCTTTAATCCATCAATGTAGGGACATCACAGACTTTGATCAGGTGGTGGCCAAAAAAAGAACAGAAGAGAAAGTAGGGGTTAGTATGGATTATGGAGCCACTGGGAATGATATTGATAATTAAATGCATATACAGAGTATCAGGATTAAACTAAAATGAAGCTATGAGAAAGACATGTTAAAATAAGTTTATAGCAGTTTTTTAAAGTGCTCCACCGTATTAGCCTGGCGATTTCCAGATTTTAGGTGCATAACAGCAGAAGGCTGCCTCACCACTTCTTTTATGTTTAGCAGACCCTCATTTGAAGATCTAAGGTTACGATTTGGAGTGTAAGATGAAAGACATTCTGAAATATAGGATGGAGTGAGATTATTTAAGGCTTTGCAAACCATAAGCAGTACTTTAAAGTCAATTCTAAATGACACAGGTAACCAATGTAGTGACATCAAAACTGGAGAGATGTGCTCAAATTTTCTTTTCCTAGTTAAGATTCTAGCAGCTGCATTCTGCACTTATTGCAATCTATTGATGTCTTTTTTGGGTAGTCCTGAGAGGAGTGCATTACAGTAATCTAGCCGACTAAAAAACAAAAGCGTGAACTAATTTCTCAGCATTTTGCATTGTTATGAGAGGTCTAACTTTTGCTATATTTCTTAAGTGAAAAAATGCTGTCCTAGTAATCTGATTAATATGTGATTTACTCACTCACAGTGTAACATTTTAGAGATGCCAGTTATGATAACTTGTATGTTTTTGGGATAGATGAAGTGCCTATTGAGAAATCCCCCAATAGTAAGAAGATAGAAATGCCAGACAGACATTAACTGGGCTGAGAATTAAGCATAGGTCTCTGCAAATCGCCATCCCATCCCTGAAGAAAGTGGAATATTTGAAGTATTTATTCTGTTAAACTAATTCAAAATGATACTTCAGGAGAAATTTATCAAGTAAACCCAGCACTAACGAAAAAAGGAAAACTTTAAGGAGAGGAGAAGATAATGTTAAATGAAAAAAAAATGCAAGAAATTCTTTTCACACAGAGTAGTCCAAGCCTGTCATCAAAGTGGGAATGTACTGCTTGCAAGGCAACAGAAAGTTTGAGAATAGAATCAGGAGATTACATGGACAGATGAGAATTCAAGAAAGGGTTGCGACTGGGAAGATCAAATTTAAACAAATAAAGTGCAGAGCGTGTAGCCAGATTCATGGTGAAAGTACAGAACAGTATGTCGTAAGCCAAAAAAAGAACATGTTTTACCAGAGCCAAAAAAAACATGAGGTGCAATCAGAGGGCTCAAGAAGTTGACTTCACTATTGACTCAGAAATTAACAATAAAAAAGACACTAAAGGTTATTTTTTACTGAATCCAAAAATCCAGAAAATGTAATACGCTTTTATGCCATTGCGCTAAAAATGTCATGAGCTGCATACTCCCTGTCATCAAGCCAAGCAACAGCAACAATACTATGCCAGATTGGTGGCGTCCATAAGAAAAGCAAAATAGTGCATCAGGAGAACCTAGATCATATTTAACACTGGTTAAAACAAATAGGAACAAAAAATAAATATTTCTATATGATTTCATGACCTTCAAAACCTAAAGAACGCCATACAGTAGATAATTTGTAATAACCAAGAAGCAGCTGAAAAAAATACACCTCATCATGACAGGAAGTATGAATGGAACACGGAGGAGCAGAATATACTCCTTAACCACTGGCACCATCACTTTAAATCTGAGGATATTTCTGCACATAAACATTTAAAATACCACACTGCACTTTTCCAGCATAACAATCTTTGTCCTTCTCCCTATTCGTGCATTGAGTCAATTCCTGTGATCTCCTGTTGAATACAACTTTCATTGAAGCATCTGACCTGCATTAAGCTTTCTAAATTTCTCCCGTCTTGCAATGAGTGAATTTTAAGTAATAATTCTACATCAGGCATGCAGTGATGTTTTGCTTTGTAGAGTAGTAGCTTTCTCCTTGGTGTCCTGCAACGGACAACATGACTGTTCAATGTGTTTTGTATGGTAGACTCATACTTAACCTGTTACAATGATTCCGTCATGTCTTCAGTTGTTATTCAAGGGGTCTTTTTGATGCCCTTGAGCATACTGTGTTGTGCCTTTCAAGTCATTTTGGCTGGACACCCACTTCTTGAGTGAGCAGCCACAGTACTAAATCATCTCCATGTATGCACAGTTTGTCTAAGCAGGCTGATGAATATCTAAACTCTTGGAAAATACTTTGTAACCCATTTTTAGCTTCATGCTTCATGCAAATCAACAATTCTTGATCATAGTAGATCTTGTGAGATCTCTTTTTTGTGAGGAATCAACAGAAACAGTACTTCTTTTGAATAAAAAATTCAAAATGTTTTTTTATAAGCCAGAGCCACTCTAAACCACACCTCCATTCTCGCTACATACATCAGATTCCAGGTTTGCTAACTCCTGACTCCAGCTTTATCTTTGGTTGAAGTCATCAGCCTAGGAGTTTGCATACTTTTTCCAGCTTACACCTGTGAATGTTTGAATGTATGTGAGAACAATGTAATAATTTGTGTTTTATTACTTTAAATGAATTGCGTTTGTTCATTTTTTAACTTCAATGAAGATTAGATCACATTTTATGACAAATGTATACTGTCATATAAACGAGCCAGAGATATCAAAAAAAAGATTGGGGTAGCCACCAGTATATTATGCCCTGGTTGTCAATAGGTAAATGGTTGAGTTGTTCACAAACCAATGTCCAAAACAGAACTGATTTTAGGATGAGAATAGGGCAGCTTTAAAGGCTGAGACCGGAAGTGACATCATCAGAACCGGAAGTGACATCATTAATGGTGCTGGAAGCAGAAATGATGTATCCGGGACCGGAAGTGGTGTCATCAATGGCACACATACTGGGAGTGACGTTATCAATAGCGCCGGTACCGGAACTGACATCATCATAGCCGCCGGAATCGAGCGGGATTTTCCGTGGATGGTCTGCAGAGGGTTGAGAGAGAAAGTCAGTGGTCTGACATGGTAGTACTATTATTCAGGCCCTTTAGCTGCTTCCAATCGCACGTGTGTGGCAATACGTAAATGTGGTTATTTCCAGAGAGTTCACATGCTTTTTCTTGCCACTGTATGCTGTATATTGTACCTATAGTAAGCCAAAAGTGAATTATTAAAATATGAACATCATGCACATTCACTGGTCTTCCTTCTCTTTCTACGAAACAGTACTATTTCTAATAATCCTATACTATGAAATTTGCAGATAGATTTCATGATGAGGTTCTTTGACTGCTCAACATCCACTCATACTGCTACATGAATGTTCCTAATGCTGTATATTTTTATACCTAATGGCTGGTGTTGTATTGATTGATTATTATTTTGCTTATACAACTATTACTAGTATGTGACAGATATGCAAGTAAGAATCTCATTTCACTATGTTACACGGCAATAAAACTGAATTTGAAGTAGATGATTATTTGATTTCCTATATGGAGGGCATCATGATAGATATCTCTTATCCGGCATATTCAACTGTATATATTCAGGGATTTCCACAAATACAGGATGTTTGAAATGTTAATTAACCATCTTACGAGCAGATGGAAATTGCTTGGTAAAGTCTAAAGAAAACAATTAAAAAATTAAGTAGTAAAGTATTTCAAATGGAGCCCTTCTTCCATGTTGACAGTGAGGAGCACTGACTATAATCAGTAGTAACAGAGGCTCACAAAGGAGACTGAGTAAAACAAAGGAGTCCAAAGTAAACAAGCAGGTGTGGACTGAGACAAATGGAAAACCTGTTATTACTGTGCATCTCTCTTATTAAAAGGAATATGTGTTTATGTGTGTACCCATTTTGTTCTTAGTCATATAATTTTACCCATCTATCCATTTTCAGTTTTGCTTAATCCACTTCAGAATCTGAAATTTACAATCTTTACCAGCACCATAAGGCTTAAGATCATAACAAACTCATTTTGTGGACGTAAAGTGGTTGACAGTGATCATGTCTGTCCATTTTTACTTTTCTTTTAACTAAGTTTAATCAGGCCAATAAGGCATTCAGTTCATCTATACTGTATACAGTACTCATAGTTGATTTTTTGCTATGTTTTTCTTTTACCATGCCTAAGTGCAGTTTAGAGACAAAACTGGCTACTATATTGTAGTTGGTTTAATGTCACTAGGCCTTAAAATCACAAAATATGAAACATACTGTGCTTGAAGACTTTTCTTTGTAACCTTTATTATCTCTAACCATATAACAAAGAAGATTGTTTTAGTGAGTGCTAGTTTTCATTTAGCCATTAGACTAACCATAGGTTACACTTCTGTTCCTTAAATTTTCTCCTCTGCTTCTTGTTATTATTGTATTTCTCAGTTATTCAGGTGTTAGTCTCACTGAAGCCAGACATATAATATATACGTCTGGTGACAACCATTAGTGAATTTTGCTTAAAACTGGGTGGAAACAATTAGACGGCTCATTGAGTGTCACATTTCTAAACCAATCCAGTAACTCATGAAGGTGGCGTTCAAAGTGGGAGCGGTGATTTTGAAATGTAAAGATCAGAGGTGCTCTTGTTAACCAGGTCCAACAGACAGCAAGCTTCTGATTACAATGAACCGTCTAAAGTCAAAGTCTCCTAAAAAAAACATATTAGACATCTAAATGTGAGTCATGTATGCAGAGAGCACATTGCACATTTTAAAAATAAACCTAACCTGGTGCAAGGGAAAAACCTTTCTGCACCATCAAATTATTTATTGGAATTTGACAGCATAAATGGACGAATGGTAAACATGAATGATACATTGTCAGAGATGCTGTGTGTGCTCTCTGTTGGTCAGCATTGTCACGATAGTGTAGAAGTCGATGTAAGCTTGAAAGAATTGGCAGCTACATTCATGAAAATATGAACAGCAAAATACGCATTTGAAAAAAACGATGTTTCACACTTCGTCAAAAGGACTGTTGCTAGGAGAGCTGATAATGAACAGCCGCAGGAGATGCAGATTTCAGTACTTAATACATATGAATCAACAAATTTGCCTAATGACACCAGTAGACCACGGACAAGGCTGCACAGAATGCACGGTCTAACTGCATGTCTAAATGAATAACTAAAGGAAGTTAACATTACTGTTGTCAAAGAAACCAGACACAAGAGTCATGAAAAAGGTTTGGGGCAGCCACCCGTATAATATTGATAGCACTGATGTGCTGAGAACGTAGTCCAAAATAGAACTGATGTTGTTAGCAGAATATGGCAGCTTTAAAGCCCAGAAAGGGAAGTGAAGTCATCAAGTGCAGAATAGGAAAGGTCCTCTTCCATAGGCTCGGACCTTGATGCAACGTTTTCAAAAGGGTTGGAACTGGAAGTCTCTTTGTCCATGGGCTCTACACCAGAAGTGGCATCATCCAAGGGTTAGGATCTGGAAGTGACATCATCAAGGCCAGGCAGAATTTCCTTTGAATGATCTGCAGGAAAGTGAGAAAAAAGGTCAGTGCACTCCGCCACCCCCTGGTCTGGTGTGGAATTACTCTCATTTAGACCCTTTAGCTGCCTCCCATGCGCACATGTGTGACATTGTCTAATTGGAAATGCAAACATTCCATGAGAATGCAGCGTTTTAACATGTTGTATATCCATAGACCATGATGCTTATCTAAACTGTTTGCTGTTATTATGACATATAGTGATGCAGGAGTTAAAATGACAGAAAGATATCATAGCAGTGAAAGGAACTTCTCAATCATGTGGAGTCCAGTATCTGCAGTGGTCTCTGTGTGTGTCTGTCTGTCTGTCTTCAGTGTCACAGCACTCATTACAGCATGCAAATCAATTGTTAAGCTTCCATTTATCTTGTTCTTCTGAGCTCCTGGATAACAGAAATTTTAGTTTTTTATTTTCCATCAGGGTCAAAATTTTTGTTCAGTATTGTTTGCTCTCTCCCTGAAACCATGGTGGCAGTATAAAATGCATGGACTGGAGAAATTTAGGGCCATTGTTTCAGAAAGAAACCCCGTGGGTGTAACCTTTAAGTGCAGGATTTCAATGCTTTTCACTACACACATTTTAATGGGTTGTCCCTAGACATTTATTCTCGTTTGAGAATTACTTCTGGCTCCATGTGACTACTCAGATGTACTTGCACTGTATGTAAAATGATTCATTTTATTTTCATTTTTAACCATGGATAAAGCTGCTCAAAAAAAGTAATGTTGATTAAATAAGCTGAAGGGAGTCATTGTAGTGCAGTGAGTATTTTTGATCCCCAGCAGCTGTTGGACTTCAGGTTCAGCTCTAATGTGGAATGCCTTCAGTGTGGAAACTATTTAAGAAGTATTTCTCCAGGTTCCTCCAACCCTTGAAAGTCATTTTGATAAGTTGATTGGTAATCCTAATTTCAGTATATATGCACGTGTGTCCTGTGGAGAGCTGGTATACCATTTAATGTTAGGATCAGTTATACCTTTATATGACCCTGCTGTGAGTTAAAAAATATGTCATTGCATTTATTTAAATGTATAATTTGCATTCTGCAATTTGAAAATGTCACACTTTTTCTGTATTTCAAGAATGACTATTTCAGGCTAAATTTTATTTCCTTAACTGTAGAATATCTATGAGAGAAAGACAAACTCCATGTTTTTCTTCTTGTTACATTTTTGTTCAATTATTGATAGTTTAAATATGTGTTAAAAGTAATAATCAGTAATCAATACCAGGTATTGTGTTAGTGCTACTGCATCACGGCCTCAGAGTCCTGGGTTTAGATTTTTGTCTGATCTCGGCCTGCTCTCTTGTTTCTGCACATGGGTTTCTCCCATATCCCAAGGACATGCCATATATTGTACATGTCTGTAAATTTGGTCTAGTGTGGCGTGTGTGTCTATTGAAGGTGTGGCACCTGAAGTGATGTTATGGCTCGCCCCGATACATGTGCTTTGTTTTGAGGAGAAGGGAGAAGAGGTGAAATGCGATCACTTTCACCCTGACCTGTGGTCAGTGTTTTTGCCTCGGTTCGGCTGTTTTGATGCTCCTTAAGCACCTGCATGTGACAATATAGGTAGTGCATAGTTTTAATTTGTTTCTTCTGGAGTGCTGTTTACTGTAAATGGATTGTGAATTCAGTATAAGCAACACTGCTATCTTGTGTTATAAATGTATTTGTAGCAGGCAGTGTGGTGTAGTAGTTAAGGCTTTGGACTTCATACCCTGAGGTTGTGTGTTCTAACCTTGCTACTGTTCCTGTGTGAAAATGAGTAAGTCATTTGACCTGCCTGTGCTCCAATTGGAAAACCACAAGAAATGTAACCAATTGTATCATAAAGGTTGTAAGTCACCCTGGATAAAGTTAATGTAAATTAATTCACACTTAGGTCCATAAGTATTTGGACAGTGACATTATTTTAATAATTTTGGTTGTGTATGCCACCACAAAGTATTTGAAATTAAGCAGTCATTGTGTGCTTGAAGTGTAGACTTTCAGCTTTAATGTAAGGGGTTTACCAAAAATATTGTATGATTCGTTTAAAAATGTCAGCCATTTTTCTGCATAGAACCCCCCCCCCCACCCCCCCCCAAATTCCAGGGGCTCAACAGTATTTGGACTGACAAGCTGTTCAATAGCCAGGTGGGAACAGTTCCCTCATTATTTCATTATCTATTAATCAGGTAAAAGGTCTGGAATTGATTCCAAGTGTGGAATTTGCATTTGGCAGCTTTCACTGTGTTCTCTCAATATGAGGACCAAAGAACTGTCCGTACAAGTAAAAACAGGCCATCATTAGGCTGAGAAAAGAAAACAATCCCATCAGACATATAGCAGAAACATCAGGAATGGTCAAATCAACCATTTGGTACATTCTTAAAAAGAAGGAACACTCTGGTGAACTCAGCAACACCATGTGTATGGGGACCATGTATAAAAATGCCTGTCTTTTCTAAACAGCTCATACAATATTTTTGTTAAATGCCTTAAATTAAATATGAAAATCTACAGTTCAAATCCATTGTGGTGATGTCCAGAGCCAAAATTATGAAAACTGTGTCACTGTCCAAATGCTTATGGAATTGACTGTAAATACTGTGCTCTGCATGGTGATCTCATGGTACATTGAGCCCATTGCTAAGTAAACCAAAGGAAGAAATCAAATTAGCGTCTAAAAGAAGCACAAATGTGTCATGCTATCAAACAGGAAATTATCTTATTCTTTCTTAATAGTGTATTTCATTTTTAAAAAGTGGTTGTTGAATAGCACTGCTGTCTTAAAACCTGTGAAACACAAAAAAATATAATTTAGTTACATGAACTAAACAATAACACTGTCATTATGAAATGAAGATTGATTTGTTACTGCTCTTCAGCATTGTGTTTTATTTTGGTTATTGCTTGAGTGAACAGTGATTCACTGTCTTTTCTGTTCTAAAGCAATTTTCTTTAAAGTCTTTATCTGGGAGTTAAGAACATTTCAAAAATAACTAACATTTTACTAGCAGCTAACTCTTTGAATTTAATTCTTCCAAATAAAACACGCTTTCTTTTGCTTATGTTTAATGATTAGGTTTTAATACACAGGCTTTGTATAACATGTCTACCTACTGTATGTACTGTATCTATGTAGTGAAAGGTGACTGAGCTTGTAGGCAGAAATGTTTGATCCTGGGTGTGTGGGTGGGGGGTTTCACTGTGGCCAAGCAAACAGAAGCTTGCAGTGCCATGGACAGCACATGTCACTATGCCAATGTAGAAGGAAGTTTATTGCCAGGGAGCAGTATGCCTCTTATATGTGCTGTATGTCATGGCTTTAGAAAAACATTTAGATATTACAGGTGGGTACAACCTGATCCTTTCGAAAAACTGATCCTTTTGAAGAAGGCCAAAAATCCCCCCAAGGCCAACAGAGGTTCAGGCATGGTACCAGGATGGGAAAGAGAAGACTGGGTTTTCCACTTAAGTGGTGGCAACAAGATGAACACAGTGGAAGGTGTGGCCCTGTGAAGGTTAAGAGATGTCTCAGTTATGCAGAGACACCAGGCATCGCTCAATGGACCTTCAGCCTTGTGTTCTTGTTGTAAATTTTAGGCTATCCTGACCCCAGAGATGAAGGTGAGAACTGGTTGAAATTGACCATGAGAAAGCTCAGTGTTGGTGCTAGCAAGGGGCTGTTTGCCCCGTGCCCCACCCAATTGCCCTTCAACAATGAAAAAATGTAAATAAATAAGGTCTATTTAACAGCATTCTGGTACATTTTATTAAAGCCTCATGTAAATAATACTTACATATTACAGAATGCAGTCCTGAATTTTAAAAAGGGCACTTGTTCATTGCATAAACACATCATGTCACCACAACCCTATTCTGGTAGAAAATGTGTAAGCACACATTAGGCATGTTGGAGTACACAAAACAGTGAGAAAAGGCTCTCTTTACTTCAGTTTTCATTCCACTTACATACTTTTTTCCTTCAAGGCAACTGACAACCCAACCCTGGTCAAAGCTGCAAAGACAATATCATAATGCAGAGTCTAAAGCATGGTAAAAGGTCTATGAGGCCTCCAAAATAAGTTCCTAAAACCAGGCTAGACCTTCTCTAGGCAACCCAGAATAGACCTCAACCCAGGCAGCTTAACCCCAAATTCCAATAGCCAGGTTCAGCCTACACAGGCCTGAAATAGAGTTTTGCATTCAGAATATTTAAAAAATTACAAAATATGTCAAAGTGCCTCTCAAGGGAATGGAGAACTGGAAAAAAAATATTTGAATTAGGAAGCAGTCCACAATAGAGGTTTTTATAAATAAGAATATTTAGTCAAAAAATAGAAACTATAAGAAGAAGCTCAAAAAGGGCATAAAGGAGTTGCATAAAAGGCAATGCTAGTTGAATACATCCAAATATGCAATTCAAAGTCGAAAAGCAATAAACAGAGCAAACTATGATTAAAAAAAACAGTAAATCCAATACAAAAACAATTCTTACAAAATGACAATGCAACACTACTAAGATCCCCTTCTCTGGATCTAAAATAGCCAGAGGGAGGTCTCAGGGTGGTAATGTCAGGGTGGTCCACCCTTTGGGTTTCACCCGCAGAGTACAAGGAGCATAAAAGTGCAATACATTATGCATACTGTACTTTCTAAATAAAAATAAACATAACGGTACTAATAAAAATTATATAAATACATGACAGATAATTTAAAATAAACAAAAAAGACAAAGAACCTACACCAGGGAAAAAAGTCTTGCTAAAACATGACAGAGAAAGTGCACAGAAAAGAGCAAAGTGATAAGGTGGAGAGAGATCTTCTGATGAAGAAAACAACCAAACAAATAACTCAGAAAATAATACAGATGAAAGCTTTA
This sequence comes from Erpetoichthys calabaricus, assembly GCF_900747795.2. Taxonomy (NCBI): domain Eukaryota; kingdom Metazoa; phylum Chordata; class Cladistia; order Polypteriformes; family Polypteridae; genus Erpetoichthys; species Erpetoichthys calabaricus. The sequence continues at coordinate 39,208,525 of NC_041399.2, forward strand.
GAAACAAACAAGACATGTACGTGCAGCACAGGATGAAAACAAAAGTGTCAGTGGTCCATCACAATTTAACAGTACTAACTTAGGCCCTTCATTCTCAAGAAACATTCAAGAAACCTAACCCCTCAATCTATGTGGATTCAAAACCAGATGCTTAGTCCTGAAGTTAAAAGAAGTCTTTCTGATTGTATGCTAAATTCATGGAATAAATATATATTGAGCGCTGGGGCAGTATTACTATGGGGGAGAGAGGATGGTTGGGTTTGAGGGGAGTATGTGGTAAAGCATGTCTGCAGTCTGTGGTAGTGGATGATTTTAAAAGCTGTGGAGCAGCTCATACCCTGTAAGGGTAGGTGTGTGGAGGGAAATCTGTGCAACCACAGAGAACTTGAGGGAACTGGCTTATTGCACGTCACATTCACAAAGGTAGTTAGTGTAGTTGTCCCCTCACTGAGACTCTAGTTTGAGAGTAGGTGGAGGAGAAAAAATCATAGGAGAACAGCGAAGAAAGAATGCCAGCATCAGGTTGTGCTGGTGCAGATGAAAGGAAGCATAGTAGTTGGAATGTTCCATGCAAAGCGAGTGAAACAATGCTCCATGGGTGGGGTCACTCCTGCTGAGCACTGGAGAGGAGCACGACAGGCCTATTGCTCTGATGGTTATTCCACATACTCTGAAGAATGGTGGTGGGATGAGTTAGCACAGGTATGGCAAGGGATGGTAGTAGGGACAATAGCCAAAGACAGCTGGCATCTCCATCTGCTGAGCAGGCCAGTAAGAAGACAGGATTGACACAGGATTGAAGAAGCAAAAAAGGAAAAAAGTATCTGATTTTAACTGTGTTTTTATACTTGATTTAACTTATTAATGTATTTGATTGATTTTAACCTCCACAAAGACACTTTTTTTTTTAGGACAATTTATTAAATTTTTTTTTGAACAATGCCAATTTGTAATAAAATGTGTTGAGCACTTTTGCACCAAGCTTTGTTATTTGGGTGCTCAATACATGACTATCGATAAAGTAAGACACGCAAGACTGCAGGCACCAGGGGCATTACAGGGTCAAATAACAAGCTTGCCCCCCTATTTGAAAAGCCTTGCATCACCACTGGAAGCCACCTGAAGTACCCAAATTCACTGATGTTAAAGTCCAACAAAGATAGAGGAGCAGAAGAAATGAGCTTGGGGACAACTTTGTGCTACATTGGGAAGCAGGTAGATGGGCCACCCCTCCTGGTTAAAATCCTGTATAGTTAGGTTCAGAGATGCATTGGGTTTTCCTATTTTTTCCTCACCTTGCTTGCTTGTTTATCTTTCTGTTGTTTTTACTCATTTAGTAATTTCTCTATTTTTGCATATTTTGTCCCTTTGGTGTTCTTTCAGTTACCCTACTCTGAAGTCCTGGGTTCAAATACCAACTCTGGCACCCCAATGTGTGCAGCTTGCACATTTTCCCTGTGACAGTATCGGCTTTCTCTGGGTAAAATAATAATGCTAGTTGTGAGCCAGAGAATATACGTACACCATTGATACATGTCAGAAACCAAACTTGGGCAAGATGACAGTTCTCCACAAGGAATACTTACATACTAGCCTATGGTAACTCAGACCTGATCAATATACAGTATAACTAACAGCTATTCATCTGTGTAACCTTCTGAATATCAAACGAAAGCAGAATACCGAAGAAAACCTGTACAAAAATTTGGAGAACATAGAAAGTTCATGGTGACCAAGCTATGAAACAAACCTAGATCTTCATTTCTGTAAGACCACAGCACTAACCACTATGACGCCCCATGTGCTCTTTATCATTATATATATATGAGATAAAGATGTAAATGGTGAAAGGATGGTAAGGCTGAAATATAAAAGAAACAGTAGAAATAAATAAAGTGTAGTCTGCTTTATGTGATTATTAAAGGGTGACAATAAAAACATTGACATGTAACCTACTGTGCATTATTCTCTGCTTAATCAATAATATTTTATTATTGTAGGTGTGGAAAATGGATTTTAAAATATGCCATGATTTGTTTTCACAGTTAATTGGAGAATAGTATGACTGTTTAATGATTACAGCTTTATGGAGTATTCCTAATACCAGCTATAAATCCCTAAATTCTCATAAATAGGCCGAGAGGGTTTAAATGTTTTATTGTCTTTTGGTTCTGTTTTACTCCTGGAAAATACACACCACTGGACAATTTACTACTGATAAGTGATTTTTCAGTAAAACTAAACCTATTATAAACATCACACTGCAAATTACTATAGACTTTACATTATACCCTGATGTTGGTAGCAGTTTATTAAAAAAATAACTGCCTGCATTACCGGTATGTTTATGTCTGAAGTCTATGAGCCCTTTGAGTTTATTAAAGAAAAAACTTGCAAATCATATACTATAAGCCATGCATGCCATGATATTTTGTTTAAAATTGAATAATTTTCTTTGTAAAACTGTTGTGTAGAGACCCTGAAATGTTAACTTAGAGAATACGTTTATGAAATATAAAATACTAGTAATATTAAGGCATTAAGTATTCTTTTGAATTTCAGGTTGTTTCAGTTCCATAATATCTTCTTTAGCCTTCTCTCTGAAGTAGTTTTTTTGGCAACACTTTATAAGAGGGGCTTTAAGGGCTAATTATAGTTCAACTATTACTCCATTGTTAACACATTCAAAGCCTTTATTAAGATTACATAGCAGTAATGACAAATAAATCTACTGCAGCTCACCGTTATTGTGGTGTTGTCATTGGTGGTTCTAAATAACTGAGTAATAGACACCATTTCTTGGTTTTGCCAACTGAATACTTGCTATTTCAAATTACTAAACGAATATTTTCATAAACCTATTTGGGTTCATGGAGGCTGGGGCCTGTCCTGTCATAACTGTTTGTAAGGAAGGAGCTAATCCTGAATGAGGAACCAGTCCATAGACTACTGCACAGCATACTTATGAAAGGGTTGACGTACAATCACCAATCAGCCTAACATGCATGTCTTTGGGATGTGGAAGGAAAAGTTGATTTGTTGATTTATATATATTTATATTTGTTGATTTGTAATACAAATAAGTCCAAGCCAATCAGTTCATAACATGAGAACAGTCAGCAAGAGGATAATCAACAAAGACATAGGAAAATGGCAGACTCCACATACTGTAGGCAGTAACCAAATGGATGAGATGATTACAACACCGTATAAAAGGAATTCTTTCATGCTGTTATACTTTACAAAAGGAAAGGCTGAATGAGACATGGGAGAGGAAATGTTAACATTAGCCAAAGTCAAAGCCGGAGATATGTCCTATTGATTGTCACTACCAACACACTAATCAGAGAATCTTTGTAAGGAAACAAAAGCAAAGAGTCATGAGTCAGAATTTCTGAAGCCTTGTGCTCTTTGCCCAGGCACGATTTATGGTTCACCTTGGGCATCATCTAATTCAAGACTCAGGGACCCAGTGAAAGACCGAGAGACACTCCAACACTGTTTTTTTATAGTGTGAACAAGAATGGATCTTTGTTACAAAATGGCGCTTTAAAATGTTCCACAAAAGATTAACTTTTGCGTTCTTCAGATCCATGTTCACGGTGGTATCAGCTGACAAAAGCGTGCATACAAAAAATATCCCAAATACTTTTTAAAAGTCCAAGCAGATATCCTCCTGTATGTTTAAAAAAACCCTTAATAACCATCTTCTCACGCCAACTCTACTTGGACTACTGAATTGGAAATCCTTATGACACAGAACTTCATCCAGATCATGTCTCATCCCTTAGAGACATCCAGAGGCCCAACCACTAAGTGCTGTCCATAATCTTTATTCCATAATCTTTATTTAATCTTCTCTATAGCAATGCTTTGCCTGTGACTACTTTGACACCTTCAAGTTCTCTGCTCTCACAAAGGCCCAGTCCCAGAGGACTACTATGTTTTCCTCATCTGCAGGTCCTTCTCACACACCGATGGTTCCCCTTTCCATTACAACAAGAACAGTACAGATATCAAATTCTCAGGCAGACACTGATTCACGACTCAGTGCTCAATTTTTCTCATGACTTCTTATCTAAGTCCTCTCTGACTATTGACACCCCTCCATATGCCATAACTTATTACCATTACATACTGCCCCCCCAGAGAATGAACAACTCCCTATAGCCATACTGCACTGCCTTGTCTGCCTGCAGCAAGCAATTATGCTAGCCATATTACATGCTCCCACCGTTTTCCCTCACCAATATGCAATACCTCAATTAGTACTGGTATCGCTCCCTCCTTGCATGTACCTGTAACCTTGTGGATCATTTCACACAGCAATTTACTGGTTAAGGCCACATGCTGACTCCCTGCTGAGAGTTTCAGCCTTCGGGAAGCCTGATGCATGCCTTGTCACAGACAGTTAGTAAAAATGTTATAAGTGAGAACAAGAAGAAAGAAAATAGTCAAAATCTGAGCAAATGTTGACACTAGAATACTAATTAAAAATCACAGTCAAAATTTTAGATTTAAGTATCAAATGCCAGGAATAAAAAAAGAATATCGCAAGAATTGCTAAAGTATGTCCAATCTGAAAGGAATTGGGGCTTGATGAGATGTCACATTGATGATATCTTCATCACACAATTGCAGTGCATTATGGGAAGGATTACCACAGCAACAAAACACTGTGAACCGCACAAAAAGGCATCATCCAATACCATGCAAAATGGCATCTAAAAGGACGTGGAAAAACTAGTACTGAGAAAAGCGCTATATAAATGTAATGAATTATTATTATTATTATTATTAAACAACTATTAAACTAAAGCTTTTAACAATAAGAAAATTTATGAAAGATTCTATGAAAGGAAAAAAAACACAATACGTGAGAAGATGATTTTTTTTTGTGCTTAAGGGAATCCCAGGAATAAAAGAATTACAACATCAATCACAACAAAAGCAATTGAAATACATACATGTCTACAAAATGTAGTTTCTTCAGAGTTGTGTCTGATGCACCACTTTTCAAATTGCCACGATGATGACATTAATTGCGTAATTTTCTGGAGATGCTCTAAAGCAACTGACACTGCAAGGCTGTGGCTGAGTGTGACAACACCCATAAAAAAAATGGCAACAAAAATGGCACAATCATTTTTATTAATAATTGAAAAAACAGTATATGACTGAGCACTTCAGAAACCCCAAAACTGGACCAAAGGAAGCTAAAGCAAGCACACAGGATATGTTTACACAGTACACAGGAGAATTACACATTCTTGATCTAGGCAATGGTAATCACTATAAGAAGAAGACTATAAAAAACTGTAATTAGAAAATGTGATTGTTTCCCTACTGCATTATTGATTAGTCATTTTTAGTTGTAAATGATCTGGTAAATAACATTTCATCAGACTTCTTAAAATAATATTAATGATTATAAGTTTTATTCATGTAGCACCTTTCATACACTCAAGGACACTTTATAATTCAATACACACATTAACAAGACAATACAAATTACATACAAGAAAATGAATAATACTCATTGAAGAGATGTGTTTTTAACAGGAGTTTGAAATAAATTAGATTTTTCCTCGTGAAGACAGAGGAAGAGAATTCCAAATTTTAGGGGCTATCACACTGAAAGCTCTGCCACCCATAGTTACTAATCTGTATTTAGGTACAATGAGTAAGTTAGCGTCCGATTTTCTTAATTAACGAGCAGGACTGTAAGGAAGCAGCAGCTCAGACAGATAATGAGGTGCAAAACCATGAAGGGCTTTAAAGGTGAGAAGAATAATTTTATATTTGATTCTTGAAAAGACTGGTAACCAATGCAAATCATAAAAGACAGGAGTAATGTCAGCAGATTTTTTAATCTAATGATATATTTAGTCTTCTGTTAATGTCACAACTAAGAGTTTCATTTTAATATGAAGTTAATTTTAATACTGTGAAGTTAACAAAATGCACAAAAACTGCTTTAAAGACCACACAATCCTCTCTTCCTTCCTTCTGATGTCAATTTAAATTTGACTCTGTAAAATACTCGCCATGCTCATGTGTCTGTCACTCTCTAACTTTATAAGTTCACTTTGTTGTCTTTCACCATTTTAGCTTTGGCAGTTTTCAGCATCTCTAATATCTCTAATGAGCCTTGATTTTTTTATTTTTTTTGATGTGGCATTAATTTCACCTAATGATGATTCTAATGAGCAGATACATGTAAAATACAAAGATCTGTTGGATCATTAGTGCAAAAGTCAGGAACCATCCATCTTCATTTACTCTGCTTTCTTTTTTGTCATCTAATAAACAACTGCTAGCAATAACCAACTGAAATACTGTAGAGAAAAAGCATTATGGCTACAACCACAGTCTCATGTGTCATGTGATACCATTGAGAGGACTCGTGACGCCAGCATGCTACACTGTCTAAGGCAGACCAATGAAAAGGAGAGTAAGATGTGAAATGATAAAAAGCAATTGGACTCAAGATGGGTATGGAGCCACTGCATCTAATTCTGTGGGCAAAGAAGCGTGTTCCTGCTGAATCCTAATTTTGAATTGGATTACTCTGTGCCTTATTAATTTTCTTTGCTGATAGCTCCAAGCAAAATTTAATTATGAAATAAATAAAATCAGGTCCTTAAATTACTTTTGGCAGATTTCCATTGGGAGGTAAAGAAAGTATGCAGCTGTTTTAATCAAAGTGGTTACTTTAAAATAAATTTAAAATGAACACAGGTAAATGGTTAGAAACTTCTTATTGGTAGGTTATGCACAAATAACAGAAAAGTTTTTCTTCAAACAAAAAGCCACAGACACATGAAATAAATTGCCAAGGAGTGGGGTGTAGAGCAAAACTTCATAACATGTTATTTTAGACAATAGGTGAATTATTCAAAAGGTCTATTTTTCTAAACTGCTCTCCTTCCTTAATGGTTTAACCTTCTGCTCCATATTTTTCAACTGGGAAAGCCATCTATGCTAGTTTAGTTGCCAATGAATCTTCTCTATATTTGTTAGACTCTTCCAGTTTGTCAAGGCATTTTATATCTTGGAATGCCTCATTGGTTTGTTATATGACTATAAGCTCCATCTGCTGAACATGGATCATTCTGTACAGGAAGATTAAGTATTCACTTGGGGCATTAAATTTAGTTGGTGTAGCCCTCAACTGTTTCTCAGTTAAGTTTTCTCCAGATTAATTTCTTTGGGATATATTTGACATGTACGTTGAATAAATAAAGAGATCGAATACAGCTTCTTTACAACCCATTCCCAACCTAAGTTATATTGATTTTTATATATTTAGTTCCGACTGTTACTTTGTGGTTGTCATGTAGATATGAAATCAATTGGGATTTAAAAATACTATACTTCTGTTGTTTGCTAATTTGTGATCATCAGTACGAAATTCCCTGTGATGTTCAAAAACTGAAGAAAATCTTTTTTTTGAAATTCTGTTGCCTTCTCCATTTTCCTTCCAAAGTCATTCATTCAGTCTGATGCACTTCTTCTTTTCATAAAATATATGACATTTCCAGTTTCACTAATATGACAGTCTCCCTTATCTGATCTTTCACTTCCCCGCTAGTTGGCTTGCTGGGGACATCATGATTGTTGGAATTATTTCTACATTATGATCATCAATAACTTGATTTGTTTTCCATGTCTGCACTTGTCTTCATTATCAGCTTGGAGTGCTAGAGTGCCTTCATATTTTCTTTCAAACTTGTCTGATCCTGTCGGATAAATCCCTAATATTATCTAACCATTATTTAAGTAGATGGATCACCCTCAGACTAACCATGGTAAATATTTGGTTCGTGAGTTGATTCAGAAAAACATGAGTAGTTATCCATATTTCTCCATATATCATTCTAATGTGTGTGTGTCTGTGGTTGAATTTAAAACTCTTTATCAATACCATTGATTTTTTCTTAACAAAATCCATTAATGTGGAGTTCCATTTTACTGAATACTGTATGAAGAATTTGTTACATTGACTGCTGCTTTGTGCTTCTTAAGATTGTGAATTTGGTTTTTGTAAAAATAAGCTTTAAATTAAAGTTGCTGGGAAAAGAAATACTGAAAGTACTTGTCTGAACTTTTTTTGTGCAATGTACAAAATCATTCCATCATCCCTTTAGTCGTCAGACTGTGTTTACTTCTGTCAAGTAAGTACTGATTTCACTGCACAACAATTTTTTTGAAAAGTCTTTGCTGATTGTGACAGGTACCTACGGGGTATGCACAAATATAGTTTTGGTTTGCATCGCGTAGGAACTCTGAGAAATGGACATTTATATATTTACTGACAATAACGTATTTAGTCACGTTTATGTTTCACATAAGCTATTAAATTCAACAGAATTAAAATTGTTTTGCTCCTGATTTTCTTTTGTATTCAATGTCTGGTGCATCACATTGCAGTGTCCAACAGTAGTCAGCAAGCATTAATGGATTCCACTTGCCCTGGTATCATTTCTCCATCGTAGCAATGTCCTGGTGAAACCTTTCACCATGTTCGTCACTGACGGCACCGAGATTTGCGGGGAAGAAGTCCAAGTGTGAGAGGAGGAAATGCATCTTGAGTGACATGTTGCACTTCATTGTCTTGTATGCTTTGAGAAGTTTGTCTGCCAGCTGAATGTAGTTTGGGGCTCTGTAATTGCCCAGAAAATTGTCAACAACGTCTTTGAAGGCTTTCCAGGCAATTTTTTTCCAGTCCAACTAACAGATCTTCAAACCTCTTGTCACTCATAACATGTCTGATCTGGGGGCCAACAAAAATGCCCTCTTTGATCTTGGTGTCAGTTATTCTTGGGAACATCTGTCTTAAATAACGAAAACCTTCGCCTTCCTTGTTCAGTGCTTTCACAAAATTTTTCATGAGTCCCAGTTTTATGTGAAGAGGAGGTAAAAATATCTTTGCCGGGTCGACAAGCAATTCATGTGCCACATTTTTCTGTCCTGGAAGTAACTTTTTACAGGGTGGCCAGTTCTGTCGAGAATAGTGCGACTCTTTGGCATGGCTGTCCCATTCACAGATGAAACAACAGTAATTTGTATAGCCAAGCTGCAGTCCTAGTAACAGAGCAACGACTTTAAGATCTCCACAGATATTCCAGTTGTACCTGCTATACTGGACGTGCTTCAGCAACAGTTCCATATTCTCATACGTTTCTTTCATGTGTGCTGCATAGCCAACAGGTACTGAAGGATAAACGTTGCCATTGTGTAGCAGAACAGCTTTCAGGTTTAACATTGACCAATCAATGAAGAGACGCCACTCCTCCGGGTTGTGATCACAACCCAAGGCCGAGAACAATCCTTCAATGTCACAACAGAAACAGACTGTCGACTTGTGCAAAAAATTTGGTTAAATCATGATGTCAGCCTCGAAACACAGATATTTTCGTACCTGGTGGCAGCAAATTCCATTCCTGCAGTCTCAAACCCAGCAGCTCGGCTTTTGCTTTTGACAGACCCAAATCTCTGACCAGATTAGGATATTCAATTGACTTCTTGTTTTGGCAGAGAAACCAGACACATTAGTCAAACAGTAGTAACAGTTCATCACATGGTCTTTCTGTTCTCGTCATCTCGCCAGTTCGTCATCAGAACAGCAAACGGCATCGTCCTTTGAGTGCCTCTGAGCCAGGTTCTCAGACTGACAGCACATGTCGCACAGCAAATGTGAGGCACCCATTCCTTGTCTTGATCACCAATTTTGCAGCCGAAATACAGATGATAAGCTTTCTTCACAAGAGCAGTCATCCAACGTCTCTGAAGTGCAAGTATATATTTTCCACAGATATAGCAGAATGTATCGTGGTTGTTGCAACATTGACGAGACATTTCGCCCGACACCAAAACGTCTATAGCATCAAGCTTACTTACTGTTATATTGCTACAGATGCTATACTTTACTATACTGATGCTATACATACACACTGACTATCTATATTAACCAAATGAGCAGGATCGGTGTATGTAAGCCACCTTTATAGCATGCTGAGACAGCGTCAAGCTCGTTCAGATCTGCCCAGGATGTCATCTTCCACAGAACAGCTTCCAACGTGGCCTGATTCCATGCCTGGACATGCCCAGGCTACACAAACCGTTGTTGATAAGTTACTTACGGGAGCGAAAATGTTTGGATACAAATATAAGAAAAAATCATGACAAAACTGGAGATTTCTCTGAAATGTGATGGGTACATTTTGATGTGATATTCGTGATCAGCATCCAAAAATCTATAAGAAACACCCAACAGTGTTCAAGAAGCAAAAACTTTGTTGTGCAGTGTTTTGATATTTATAAATTTGGATCATGAAGCATACATGTTAGAACATTAGAAATATATATATACTGTATACAGTATGTATATTTGAAAAATTTTATTGAATTTGTTAAAATTAAAATCAAATAACATTCCATACAAGCAAGTCTAGTTTCGAACCTAGTTTTGTAAAACTTATCAACCCCCACCCCTGAGAAGGAGAGCTAGGCCAACAGTATTAAAACTTGAGCAACTAAAAATAAATAGAATAATAAAAAGGAAGAGAGTCTGCTTCCTTAATTTAAATGCTTGCTCTAAAATGTTATTGATTAGATCCTGCCAGGTTCTGAAAAAATTTTGTACAGATCCCCTAAGTGATAGAATTTGAGTTTTTTTCCAATTTCAGGTAATATATAACATCAGATATCCACTGACTAAAAAGAGGTGAATTAAGATTTTTCCAGTTGGGCAAGATAAGTCTACGTGCCAATAGTGAAGTAAAAGCAATTACAGTTTGTCCTTCTCCTCTTAGAACATTAGAAATATTTTGACGAGAACAGGCCAGTCAACCCTAAAAAAGCTTGCCAATCCACCTCCTTCCTCGAAAGGCAACATCAATTCCTACTGTCCACCATGGTACTTGATAATTTACTTCATGTGTCTGTAGTTCTCTTTATTTAGAAAAACCTCCTAATGTTTGTAAGAAAATTAACAAGTTATTTGCCTGAACCCAGACCAGATTTTTAGTTTAATTTTAGTTCAATTTCTTTTCATAATTCTGAGTAATTGTTTATTTTTTTTCCCCTTTAGTAGTAGCCAAATAAGAATTAAGCATAACAATTAACCATCTAGCACAGTACCACTTCCATCTGTGGGTGTCATTAAGCAGCTGTTTAATAAAATGTTTACAAATAAATTAAAGAAAAAAATACTTAAGTAATATTATTCCACACTGGTACATAAAACATTCTGTTGATTATATTCCAAATTTAAAACATAAACTTCTGAACTTGCAACACAAAAGCAAGATGAAGCCATCTGATACAATGACATACATCAACAGCAAGTAACAATTTCTAAGTAAGAGACAAGCAGCCAATTTTGCATTTCAGGAACAGGACTTGAAAAATTCACCTTTTCACTTTCTTATATGTCAGGCTGCTGATACTGTTCTCCATTTTCAGCTCTTTTATGTTCTTTACCTGACATATCTTTACTTGATCTAAAAGTACTTTTAATATTGGATAAGCAATGAATAAACCAATGATCCTCAGGAAAAAAAAAAGTTAAATGAATACATTTTTAATAATAAGTTTAAAATTGACATTAAGTATACATATGAACAAATCATATTAGGAATTTAAGAGGTAATCACCCTTATGTTTTATTTGTGTATGTAGTATAAAGGATCTATTCAGATCTCCTTTATTCTGTGTCTAGTAGCCTGTGGTGAAGAATGGTGTCTATGTGCAATGTTGGCAGTCATAAACTCTTTATGATGATAATTTCTTGCTATAAATGAAGCTTGTCTCTTCTACTTCTTGGGTCATCAGACCACTGATTCAAGTCCAGAGACCGCTTTTGAAGTAGTATTGATGGCCAGAGAGTGGGCACTTAGTTTTTCCTTCAGATCAACAAATTGAATTACCAGCTGAAGATGACTGAAAGATTCGGCTAAGGACCCTCAGTGACTATTTTTCAGCAAAAAGTTATAATTATTTAAAAGTGCTTTTGTTCAAAACATTCTACTGAGCAAGAACCCAATTAATATCCATTCCAAATTGGACCCAGCTCTATCTATCTATCTATCTATCTATCTATCTATCTATCTATCTATCTATCTATCTATCTATCTATCTATCTATCTATCTATCTATCTATCTATCTATCTATCTATCTATCTATCTATCTATCTATCTCAAAATTGGTACTTACCCCAGTGACTCTTCCTGACAGGATGGTGTACGTTTTACATGGGGTTTAAAGGTCAGTTATTCTGCCTCTACACTATGGGTGCCTTTTATCTCTGACCAGGGCAATATTTTTTTTAATCCTTTGCTGATAGTGTGGGGGAACGCCTCAAGTGTTAGAATACAGGCAGTCCCCGGGTTACGTACGAGATAGGGACTGTAGGTTGAATTTATATGCAAGTCGGAACAGGTACATTATTTTAATAAATGCTATTGTTGACCGACTGTAACCAAGTGCTCTGCCAATGAATGATGGAGTTTCACCTCTCTCTGAACTTTTTATTATTTCTACTTTATTTTTAGTGGTGATGGTTTTTCTCACTGTAGCACCAGCACTTGCATCAGATTTGTGTTTCAGAGACATTCTTGAAAGGTGAAGACAAAAGGTTAAGATGAGCTCTTCTGCACAGCACTGTATAGCTATCACAGCAGGCAGGCATCCCTCGTCAGCACGTCTGGTGTACTGACAAGAGACAACTTCCTTCTATGTGTGTAACAGTACAAGCAGGCTTGCTATTGAGAATGAATGGGAGTAGCGAGGGGCGGTTCACCACCCACCCACCACAGTCACCTCCACTACAGTATGCTGTAGAACGAACACGGTGCAGCCAAAGGCGAGTAGTGAATCGCCCAACCCCAATTCAGCAGGCAGCCATCCGAGGCACACTACAATGCTACCCCAGCCGCCCCGTTCAGCCACAACCAGGTCACCGCTTCACAGCATTACCAGCCATGTGTGCTGGGTGGGCAGTGAAACGCCCCCCCTCCACTCCATCCAGCCTGCGTCCAGTCAGGAGCAGTAGCTGCGGTGGCATAGTGGGCAGGCAGCAAACCATCGTCCTGCACACGAGCGATAGCTGTGGCCCCTGTGACTATGGACCACGGGTCACCGCTTGCTGCCGGAAGCCACCCGAGGGACACTACACTGCGCGAGCAGCAAAATCGCCCCCCTCCAGCCACCGCTTGCAGCATCCCCAGGCCGAAGATGACGGAGCGGCAGTTACTGAGGCGCATGCGTCGCAGCTGCGTCCTCGTTCGTAAGTTGTAGGTCGGATATCCGTAACCTGGGGACTACCTGTATATCGCACAAGATTGCTGGGTCAATCTCCAGCACTGATTTGCCCTGCTAAGCTGCTTACTTAACCAGCTGCTGTGCTAACTGATGAAATACCTGAGCAGTGAACAATTGTGATTGTTCACTTGCTTTAGATATAAGCACTATTTTAAAAATCATTTATTAATTTTCTGAATAGGCCTGGTAATGAGAAAAGCATTTATTGCAAATACCATTTCTATGTCTGTTTGTCTGCCTGATTGCATGAAACAATTCAGCACCCAGTGGACTGACATTGTTGAAATGTGACAAAATTATTGTTCAAGGAAATGTATCAAGACACTTTCATTTTTATTAGATAGCTTGAATATAGCGTGATGTACCCATTTTTGAAATTCTAAGTCTCCCATTGAGAAGCTTTGTCAAATTCATCCGTCTTAAAACAGAAGAACATTCTGTATGACTTTAACTCCAAATTAGCGTATTATTTCAATTTTACATTGAGAGTGATGCATAACATCACACTGGACATGCTGCTTATAGTCTCTTGTTGGGAGAAAATGAAAGTCCAATTCAATAAATTATAGATACAGAGATTTTTGTTTTTTGAATAACCATAATCAACAATGGCCATTTACTGTATTAGTCCCTCTCTATTTCTTTCTCTCTCTCTCTGAAAACCTTTTTCAGATACATTCCCAAATAAAGTGAAAACCACTTAGTGTGGTTGCCATGTCTGTCAGTCTGACCAAATGATACGACTCCGCTCTCAGTGGACCAAATTAGTTGAAATTTGCCATGTTTTTTCTTCAGTGAAGTTTATTGTGAGAGTTCAGTTTTGTTGAGATACCTTGTATACAGAGTGCTGTACATTATACAGTATTGGCATATTTTTAAATTCACTTGAAGACACATTTTGTCAACTTCAATTATGGATTACTTTACTGTATCAAATTTCGCTTGAGACTGGTTGCTTCAACTTGTATATGCTATAAATTTTTGTTATTTACTCGTTTGACAGCCGTCTGCAAATGGTGAAACACCTGCAGAGTCGGATGCACTGCTTGATATGCTGCCTGTAGAAGTGACTCCTGCAGCTGCACAGTGGCATGACGAACCTCAGTCACAGTAGATTCTTCCGTTCTTCGAATTCGTAGCAAGTAAGTGACATGATGTTCGTGCGCATGAAAGTAAAAAATAAATACAACTTGACTGATTAATGAAAGAGGACAGAAACACACTAACAGTGGGTTGAGGAAACGTTATACTTACATTGAATACATATTGTGAAGGCGGCCCCATGAGGATGTGGCCATTTTCATCTCCTCTTTGAGGATCAGCTGCTTGCTGCCGTGCCGTGTGTTCTACATCTCGCTTCGAACATTTAAAAGGCCACACCGCAGCTGTCCTAGTGTCTCACTGCCTTATCTCTCTTCCCCCAGCCATCCTCTGCTTTATTCTTTATGCTTTAACGTGCTGTATTCAAATAAAGTTTCTGTCTCTTGAAAACCTTGAATGAACCTGTGCAACATTGTGACCCAAACGTGACAATACAGTATGTACTCAGGATTTTAATTACCCTAAAAATCATCTCAGCATTATAATGATTCGCAATTAGCTAGTATTTTATAATGTCAGAGAAAGTGCCATAATGATCTGCTATCCATCATGGTCCAATAAAGCCACAATTTTAGTTTGAGACTTTAACACAGATTATAAATTTAAGAAATTTGACCTATAGTTAACCATCGACCCTCCACAACCAATAATGAACAAAAGGAGATCAATTGATGCAATTTTTCATCATACTGCTTATTAAAACTATTTCAGTCATTACAAACCTGATATTGCGAAATGTTATTGTAGCTGCTGGTGAGTAAGGCAGGATCAAGCCTTGCCGAAAGAAATCTCTCAGTCCAAAAGTTCATTTTAAAAGATTTAGTGAAAATTCAAAGCAAACAATCCACATAAGAATAAAGAGAAAAGTTTGTTACACATGTAGAATAAAAAGCAAAAAAATGAGAAAAACAGTTTCTTCTATAAACTTATCTTTTCTTGTCAAACTTCAGGTTTCCTATGCTTAAATGTGATATATTTCGTATTCAGTACGTTCTAACGTACGGCACTGCACATTTAATAGAGTATGTTAACTTTCATGCTATTAAGCACGTAAGGCACAGTTTAAAGCCGTGTGCCCACCATACCTTACACACGGCAAAGCAGGTCACTAACTGAGGCTAACCTATAATCAGAGAGACAAAAAAAAGTTAGAATATACCAATTCAGTTCAACTTGTGGTGGTTATAAGAACCTCCCATAGACTATGCACTAATATATAGGCAAACGTTTAATATAACTTAAATAACTAGCTGATGGCTCTTACAGGTATTAAAAACATATTTTTATATATTCTACTAATACATGAAATTATATTCTGTTATCACTTATATGTTTTAATGTGTCTCACTGTTACTTAAATATAAAATAAAATAGTGAAATAGTAAAAAAGTGAAAAATTTTTGATAAAGTGAAGAAAAAATATAAAAAATTTCTCCAGCTCTCAAAATAGTAACCTAATTATCCTAATGCACTTGAATATTAAAGCATGCATACATATTCTTACTTTTTAACTAGCTTTTCATTTAATGATTTTGTTGAAATGTAAATGCTCACAGTATAAAATGCAAAATGATGAAGATAAAATTGGTTTCCTGACCAGTGCTGATGTTGTGTAATTCACTGCTATGTGTGCTTTTAACTAACTCCTCCATACCATATTTTGTCTGCATCCTCAACCGTCTCTTTGTCTTCATTTTAATTCAGTTGTGAAGAATTTTACATTCTTTATTGTATCTTTTTTCTCTTAACCAGCAGGCAATTAACAATGAGTCTCAAATGTCAAGGGAGCTAGCTGCTACCTTAATATAATTTTCAACTATATTTATAATAAAGTTATTCTTCTAATAAAATATTGGGGGGAAAATTGAAGGAGGAAGGGATTCAAAATCTCTCTAGTGTTTAAACAAAAAATTATTTCACAGGAAAAGTCCAATATATATTATGGCAGTATTTTTTGTCACAGCAACTTAATGGCAATAGGAAGCAGACTGGCTTATTAAAAGGAGATTTTTAGCCACAAAATATATGTTCTAATTAAACAACTGTTAGAAGGGAAAGCTGACAACCACTAAACCATTCTGGACCAGGAATTGGCAACTTTCGCAGTCCTGTATGAATGTTCCAGTCCCTTCACTATTCCAAGGTAGTGTTATACTAGTTGTGGGGAGGACACATTTAATGTTCTATCTCCATGGTCTGCCTGTGTGTTATGAAGTATTTGTTTAGCTAATTTCTACTCACTTGTCATTAGGATTCTGTGCTTCTAAGAATTGTGATTACAGGTTTTCATGTCAAGGAATTAATTTCTTTCACTATCTGGTTTTGTACTTGTAAATTACTTTGACTGTTTCTGCTGCCATTTTGTTTAAAAGGGGCACCACCATTTTGAAAACCCAGTGTTAAAACACTGCCTCTGTGGTTAGGGGTGGAGTCGTGGGGGTTGAGATGTTAACGTTAACAATGTGATGAGTAAATGGTAATCCACAGGTGTTGTTCTCTATCCAAGTCTGCAGACCAAAAACCCTTTTTGCTTTTTTATGATTTTCTAGTAGTTTTTTGATCTTGTATTAGACATTCGCCTTCCATTTTTGACTTTGATTTTTGCTCCTCATTTTGGCTTTGTTACTTCATGCTCTCAACCTCCCAGTCCTGAGTTTGCTTTTGTTTGTGTAAAATCCTTTTATTTTTGCCTATTGTATTCACTTCCCCCTGCTTACCTACCATCATCTGGTGTTCTCCTCTATCACAGAGTTGACTCTTATTCTTCTCCAATTCTCTCTGTGGTCTACCAATTTCTGTCTTCACAGTTATCAATATTATAACATTTTGTAATAATGTGAAATCAGCAGTTTCTCTGCCTTCCTCTTCCCATCTACTCATTCATTCTTCTTCCAATAAGTATAATATGATATTTCCTCTGGATCTTCTTTTGATATGTCCTGTAAATAACATTTTTCTTCTTGCTAAATTCAGGAATGCTGTCATGACCTGGCACTTGATTTTGATTTTTTTAAATTTCTCTTTGATAACCAAGAAATACAGGTTGCCCAGGGGTTCAACCTGATGCAGGTTGAACTACAAAGAGGAACATGCCAGAATTTTGTCCTCAGTCTTTTGTGCTGCTGCTGACAGCTCTCAGCTTGTATGCAGTCTGTCCTGCTGACCATTGTCAATACTTATGGCCTTAGCATGATGCTGTATCCAAATCTATGTATGTAGGGACTAGAATACTGTGGAGCCATAAACACAAGAAAACCAGACGTTGTGGGCTCAAATCCCACTACTGACACTGTTACCATGAGGAAGTCACTTCATCTGCCTGTACTCCAATTGCAAAAAGAAAAGAAGTGTAACAAGTTGTGTGTCAAATGTTGTAAGCTGCCTTGAATAAAGACATCGGCCAAAAGAGTAAATAATAATAATTCAATATCTTACATAATACTAAAATTAGTTTTCATTATAGGAATACCTAGCATTGTAGGTGCAATGAATAGAACGCTCATCCCTAATCACTTCCAGACTCTTGAATTCCAACCATACCTGTTAAGGGTTCTCAGTGCTAAATGTCCAGGTGTTATGCAAGTGATCATCGGGGACATTTTACAGACCTTGTGGTCAAATGGCCATGGAGTACACATGCTGATTATATCTGATCCAACTCTGGCAAATGATGGTGCTGTGCTGGATGCTGGTTACTGGGAGACAATGGGTATCCTTTTTGTGAATACCTGCCAACTCCAGGGTTGATTCCCCAAATCATGGCTGGGGAGACCTATAATGCCATACATCAAAACACACACATTGTTGCAGAGTGCTCTGTAGGCATGTGGCAGATGTGATCCCTGTGCCTGCACAAGTCCTCCGGGGTTTTCTATGAGCCACTTCTTAAATTGATGTCACCTATATAAATTGTTTTAACTTCTCTGTTGTGAAGTGTTGCATTTTTATTCCATTCACAGATCAATATTGTTCTTTTTACTTTCTCATATGCATAGTATAGAGAAAGTATAAGAATCGTGAAAGAATTCGACCTCAAGATTTTAATGAGTCTTGACGTTTTAGACCTTCCTGAGTCCAAAAATATCATGGATAGAGAAAGTATAGGAACCGTGAAAAAATTCAACCTCGAGATTATGATGAATCTTGACATTTTAGACCTTCTTGATTCTGAAAATAACATTTTTGAAATTATGACTGTCTGTGAATCTGTGTGTAAACATGATAACTCGAAAACGCTTTGACCTAGGTCAATGAGATTTTGTACACCTACTTTATACCAAAAATAAGGAATCCTATCAACTTTTTTGCAAAGAAACCCTGCCATGTTTTGAGTTATTTTACATATTTTTGACAAATACATTAAATTAATTTTACCTATTATTCAAAATTTTAATCTATTTGTGCTTTTTTATGTGTTGATTGATTTTCCTACATTTTTTTACATTTTCATATGTCAGGGGTGACAATATAATATATATTTGACAACTAAAATATGTGAGATCAATGCTCCTGTTACCAACAGTCTACTTTTCTGATGTGAATGCTGGGGAGGAGCCTAACAAAGAAGTAATTAAAACTTATTTATTAAATGTTGAATAATAAAGGGCTTCAGGAAACACTCAAAGATCACTTGTTCCTTACCTGCATTGTTTGTTATCTCATTCATTATTCAGTAACATTGATTGCTTCCAAGAAATGCACCCCTGCTTCATTAAATCAAGTTTAACATAAAGGGTTTGCAGTGGTACTTTATTTGGATCCACCAAGCTAGGTCTGAAGATGGTTTTTAACCATGCTGTAGCTTTTTTCCAACTGGCCATTCCTTCTAATAATAACTAACAGCTAAAAAATATGTTTCGTACAAACATTTTACCCGATGGAGAGGCAAAAATATATAAAAAATCACATGAAATAATCAAAATAATCATTGCTTTCAATGTATACCTGTGTTATGAACCAAATAAAAGTTCATCATTCACTTACAATTCCTTAAAAATATAATATTAAATTTACTAAAGAAATACAATCAAATAAGCCAACAACTAATGATAGCTACTTATGGAAATTACTGCACAACTAAGCATTTTGTTTATGTGTAATAAGTTATGACATTCTGTAGGTGATAGGCTAGAGAGCCAAAACACAGAAAAAAGACAAAAATGAAATAATTCAAAAAGTTAAAGAGTGCATTTGTAATTAGTGATAGTAGTGCCGACAGTAGTAATAAATACAACAGGAGCAGATGAAGTGAGTTGGTGGAGAATGGGATTGAGTGGAAGTGGACACTCCCTCCTATAAACAATAGCACTGAATTCAGCAGTTTATCTGAACTTTGGATTACAACTTTGGAAACAAAGTACTAGAGCTAGTGGACGGAGTGGGTAAGTGGTGGAGAGAGGTAAAAGAAAGGGAAGAAGAGGGAGATCTGGCAATCAGTTTTGAGAAAAAATACAAAAAAACCCTGTGTGAATGGTGAGAAATCACTCTGACATAATGAAATTATGGTAAAGAGAACTGCACAAGACTACTGTGTTTGCCATCACGTTCAGCATCTGCTGTCTGTATCAGTGCCAACTAATACAGCAGGTGGCTCACCAGACTTTGTGTGGTCAGCTGAAACTGTGAAGTTCAAATAACTGGGAATGGCAGGATAAATTGAAACAGAGTAATAATTCTTCATTGATAGTACTTTGACTCCTGAAGAGAAATTCAGTTGCTACTGTAGAAATCTAAAACATACTGTAACTGCAAAACAATAAAAAAACAAAGTCAAACTATTACAAGATCCAGAACTAGAGGCACAATATTCCAAAATACAGTGATAACTTAAAGAAATCCTGTTCTGTAATAGTAATACTGTTCAACATTTATTTATATAGCACATTTTGATACAAACAATGTAGCTCAATGTGGTTTAAAATAAGTTAAAGAGAAAGTTACAAGAAAAGAAAAACAAAAAGATTAGGCAACAATATTAAAGAGTCCATAATGAAGAAAAAACAAATCAATATGTATGATCTTAAAAATAGATAAATATCAAGTAGAAGAGTAGCGTCCTTATACACAATGCCATGATGTGCTGTATGCCTCTAAGGATGACTCTGGTGGTAAAATTAGGTAGCTGGAAGAACAGAAAAAGAAAATTA
The DNA here is from genome assembly GCF_900747795.2 of Erpetoichthys calabaricus. Lineage (NCBI taxonomy): Eukaryota > Metazoa > Chordata > Cladistia > Polypteriformes > Polypteridae > Erpetoichthys > Erpetoichthys calabaricus. The sequence goes on from NC_041399.2 coordinate 39,229,099, forward strand.
AAAAAAACTCCAGTTAAGCTGGTGATAAAAACAAAATCTGCAGGGGTCCCAAAGTCAAAAGACTACCCAGACTCCAATGGGCATTCTACCTAATTTACATGTTCTTAATTCATTTGTCTGTTTCCAGGCTTCACATCAGAGGATTTGATGAATTTGGTCTCGTGGACAGCTCTTGCACCCATCTTCATTGGCTACATGGTGCCTTATTCAGGTGGTGGTGGCACAGATTACCACCACAGAAGAACCAGAAAAGACAGCAGAGAAAAATAGATATTAATAAAGACTGCAGATCCCTGAAGAATATGATAATTCTGTTCCCATGTAGTCTTTTAGAAATGCAACTAAAATGTAGCTACAAAAAAGCCAAATTAAAATAATATACAGTAACTTGATTGCATGAAGACAGGTAGAAATAAATGCAGGGGGCATTATGCAGTTTAATGGTTGTGAGTCCAGGTAGAAACTTTTACCACACCGTGTTGAGTAAAGGTGCTCAATGAAAATGGGTCAGGAAATTATGGGCAGCATTATAACCATTTCTAATTTTGCAATCATTCTGTCTTCTGACACTGCCTCTATTAAGTAACAAACCTCATGGACACTATCTATCTACTGTTCAGATAGGCCACCTGCTTATTTATCGTTGTGCATTACTTTTGCATCCTCACGCTAGAGGTTGTTTGACCTCAGGGCTCCCACACATAGATCCTTTGGAAATTTTGACTTTTTCCTTTTTTGTGTATAGGTATTATTTTGTTGGTTGATGTTTTGTTTGGTTATAGCATTGCCATTTTGTTTACTATTTTTGGTGGGTCAGTTCCATGCATGCCACCATAATTTTAATAGCAACAAATCCCACTGCTGGCCATGTGGCTATTGAAGTGTGAAGTCATTACACTCCCTCCTATAAACAATAGCACTGAATTCAGCAGTTTATCTGAACTTTGGATTACAACTTTGGAAACAAAATACTAGAGCTAGTGAGGTTTTTGACAATGATTTTAAAATTTGATTTCATCTTGATTTTGGCATTTGGTTTTCTTTTACAAAGCATACTCAGATCTCTGCCTGCCTAATTTCTGCTCTTTTGTTGGACTCCTCTAAAATTCTGTCACTTTTGTTGGGGGGAACAAGAATCTACAGAGTCTTTAATTATTTCATTTTTTTTATTTTAGTATGTTTATAGGCCTATATCTTTTTAGAATCATTATTGTCATATGTGCTTAGTACAGTGAAATTCTAGCTTGTATGTGCTAATCAACATTTCGCCCCTCTCAAATGCCATGTCCATTGAGTAGAACTATCTTATTTATGTAGTTTGCGATTGCTATGCCTTGTGTTTGATGTGTTGTGGAGATTATGTGACACACTTGTGTCATCACTCCCTGTCCATTATACTGTATTATAGTAAATTATAACACAAAAAGGTGATAGTTTTGTGATCTTAGTATTGTTTTATGTTTTCATTTCATTTTTCAATGCTAAACCAAGACTGGGTCATGGGGCCACAGTTTTAGCAGTAAGGCCCATACCTCCATTTACCACCCACTCTTGCCAACTCAAACTGTGTGATTTGAAGACATTCCCTTTGCCCCTGTGAGGTATAATCCTCCCAGTGGATCCTAAGTCTTTTTGGGGTCTCTGCAGGGTGACATCAGGGGGACATCCAAATCTGATGCTTGAACCACATAAACTGTCCCTTCTCAATGCAAAGGTTCAGTGGCTATGCTCCAAGCCTCTCACCTTATCTCTAAGGAATGGACTAAACATCATGGTGTTCATTTCAGCCACTTGTACCCACGATCCCGTTCTTTTGATCATTGCCCAAAGCTTATGATGATAGGTGAGGGTAAGGATGTACATTGACTGGTAAATTGAGAGCTTTGCCTTTTGGCTTGGCTCCTTCAGCACTATGGACCGTTATAGCTACTGAAAAACTGTACTCACTGCCTAATCCTTTGTTGATCTCACCCTCCCCCTCACCTTCACTCGTGAACCAGACCCTGAGATACTTACACTTCCTCCACTTCAGGCTGTAACTCACGTTTCACTCAGAGAGGACAATCAACCTTTTTCCTATTGAGGACCATGGCCTCAGATTTGGAGGTGCTGATCATCCCTGCCACTTCACATTTGACTGCAAACCATCCCAATGTGTACTGGAGTTCACAACCCAGTAAAGCCAGCTGGACCCCATCATCTGCAAAGTGCATTGACGGAATTCTAATGCCAGTAAACTGGACTCCCTCCCTTCCCTGCCTGTGGATTGATTTCCTGTCCATGAAAATCACAAACAAGATAGGAGGCAAAGCATAGTCCTGGCAGAGTCCCACATGCCCTGAGAACAGTGCTGCTGTTTTTCCAGAGTATAGGGGTACAACCCCTGCGAATATACAAGGACTGAACACCCCTTATTAAGGGCCCCTGGAACACCATATTCTAAGTCCACAAAACACATGGGCTGATTGAGTGTACTCCTATGCACCCTCCAGGATCCTCATGATAAAGTAAAGAGCTTGACCACAGCTTTATGGCTTGAATGGAATTCACATTGGTCCTTCTGGATCCAAGGTTCAATGACTGGCTTTTCCAAGGAGGCTGAGGAGTGTGATTCCCCAATAGTTGGAGCACACCCTCCGGTCCCCGTTTTTGAAAAGGGTCACAAACACCCTGGTTTGCTATTCCAGGGCACAGCTCCTAACGAACACTCAACATTGAAAAGTTGTGTCAGTCAAGACAGCCCACAATATCCAGAGCCTTCAGCATTTCTCTGTGGATTTCATCCAGTCTTGCGGCCTTGCCACTGTAGAGCTGACCTACCTCGGGGAAATGAACATTGATCCCCTGTCAGCTTCTGGCTCTGCCTCCTTCATAGAGGAGTATTGTATGTTCTTCAAAACAATCTATAAATGATAGCACTAGTTGGGGGAAATCAAACAAGTTAGTATTTTTGAAATTAACTTTTAACTGTGACTATCTCCAACTACTTCTCTGTGCCACTATTTCCAGCCACTCTCCTATCAGAATGTCTTTTTTTATAATCTGCCTCATGCAGGTTATTACTCGCACTCATAGCCTCCAGGCCACATTGAACTGGTCCTTGGTATCCTCGCAGTTCTCCCATAGACTCCTTCCTCTTCATTATAGTGCTAGGCACTCTTAACCATTTTGGATTGCAGGTCCTTTCCTGGAAGTAGCAGTGTTATACTTGGGAACGTTATACTGCATGTTGTTAGCCTTAGAGGGCTTTTAGGGAGTCCTCCATGGTCTCTATCACACCTCCAGTGCATCTACTGGAATTCACTATATAATTTGTTTTGTGTCCATGTCCAATAAAGAATCTATAGCCTAGCCAGAGCTACACTGGTCCCATTTCTGCACCAGGAATTACATTTCCAGACAGACCAACTCATCCACTACATATACTGTACAGTAGGCCTGCCATATAAGGGACACTAAGGAGGCTTGCCTTCTGCTATAAAGGCAAAATTAATTCTATATTGCCTTGATTGAAAGTTTATACTTTTTTCAGATGTCAGTTCCTCCAATAAGATGCTATGGCTAACAATGCTGCACAATATCTTTCTAGTTGTGTTAACCAGGATTTTACTGTATATTACCACACTCAATATACTATATATTAGTCATTGAGATTCAGATTTATTTACCATGTTTCTGTATGTAATTGTTTTATCATTTAGTAACTTACTGTGATCATATTAAAGTTGCAAAGTATGTCTAAACACTTCATTTCTATACTCAGTGAAGAGCACTATATAATAATATATTGAATTGAATGTAACTGTTTACTAAAAGCAAAGCACCATATAGAAAATGAGTGAAAACATCTCATCCTCTCTGTGCAAGACCTTCCCATTCCCTCTCTAGATTGTAAACTCTCGCTTTGTCTGAACTCCAGTGTTACCATTTTGACTGGTTAGAATATATAACGTTTTACAATTTTATGTGAAAAGTGGAGGTTTGTAATTATGATTTCAGAAATGTAATAATATGAGTTAATGTGGCATTTTGCATATTTTTTTGTTGCCAAGGATACCTATGTTACACCAAGGTTTCATCTGAGTAACCTTGTGTTACTTTTGTTGATTACTGTTTTATCTCTGTGACCATTCTTGACTTTTCTGAAATTAATATCTCATAAAGTACAGGAAATGTAATGTAGAAAACTGAAGAAATAGGGATTACTCTGCATTATACACAATATAAAAGCTTCATCATTTTTATGATATATGCAAGTGCACATTTATAATATCAGGAAATTAATTACTGTATACCATAAAACAGGCCATTTACACATTTTATATTCATTACCAAGGATAATTTTGTTACTTCAAGGTTTGATCTGAATAACCACATATTAGTCTTGTTGATTTCTATTTTATCTCTGTCATAGCTCTTCACTTTTCTGATAATACTTTTTAATTAGGAAAATAAAGGTGATGTCCTGTTTCACTGCTATCCATTATGTTACAATTATAAGAAAAAGAAAAAAACTAAATAATTGATTATTCCTCTGTAAAATATTAAGTAAATGTTTGGATGTAGAATTACTTTAAAGTACAAGGTATATGTTATCATCCATTGTTGTATTTTGGAAATCAATGACTCATTAAAATATTTTGGTCTCCAATGTATTATTCAGTTTAAAATAAATACACAAGATGGATGAAGACTGTGTATGGCATTTTTTTTCATATTGATTTTACCTTTCAAATTTTTCATTAAGGGGAGTTATTTTTCTTTCATTTTTTCCTTTATATGTGTATTCTCAGAGACTGCTGCTTTAAAACATTGTAAAGCTGAAATAATTCAATGCATAAAGAGGACATTCAGTTCTTTCCTGTGGCATAGTGAATTTGACATTCTTCCTCTTTAAAATGTAACATTGACCTTCTTCTTTATCTTACTGTTTTATTTTTGATCTGTTTCTTAGCACCACTGCCTACTCTAGTGGTTAGCAGTTGTATCCCGTCTAGCAGGCGTATCTATCTTCCTTTACCACGTGCCTTTTAAACAAAGCCAATTGTCTCCTAGTGTATCAGGCACCAGCTTCTTGAATCCAGTCTTGATCACGTGTCTCTTGTGTGCATTCTAGATTTTCCATCTTCTGTACAGTATTTTCATGAAATCAATTAGATCATGGCCTCAAAACATCACCAAGATACAACACGTCAACGTCAGTCACAATAAGTGCACATACAGATGTAAAACTATTATTACCTCTACAGTACTGTATTATTACTTAACTGCAGTCTTTTGGCATGTTAGACAGTGGAGTGCATGTATAAAGGTTTACTTAAATATGTGTGATATTATTGTATCTCATACCATACAGTACATTTAATCTCTCCCCTATAATTATTGAGATAAGTTCATATTGACTTGCACCTGCAGTGTTGGAACACAACTCAGACATTGCTGGATACACACATACATATATATCATGCAATGCTCTATTTTCTTCAAAACTGTATGTCATATAGTGTACATCTATATATCATTTATTTCTTCATTTGGAGAATATATCAAACAATGATACTCTCATGTCAATACAACCAATTTAACGTGCATACATCAAACAAAATACTTTATATGCATGTACTCCGTTAAGAACACTAGTAGTTCACTTGTGTGTTAGCAATCGACAAATAAAACCTATGTAATGACACACGCTTACAAATTGTAAAACTGCTTAAACATTCAATTGTCATCAAAATCATGACTAGTGATCATGCAGGAGAAGTCATATTCCTTCTGTGTATTAAGTTAGATAATGGTGATAATTCAGTAAGTAGATTACCATTCATTTTGCATAGACAACAATTTCCAATAGTTTTAGCATTTGCTATAAATATAAGTACGTCTCAGGGCCAGAGTTTTGACCATGTTGTAATATACCTGTGAACTGATAGCAAGAGGCTAGGGGTTGCACTCACAAGTGTGTGTGTGTATCATATATATTCAATGTCTCCCCTTTTATTGTTGTAAAGTCTCTGAAATAGTCAATATTGTTTTAAATCTGCCTGTTTGACTCTGAGGAACCAGCCCTCCCTAATTTTAAAACTCCCTGTAATTTGCTTATAAAAAAGGAAGCACTAGGATTCCAGACATCTTGTTATCTCTGCAGTTCCCAATGACAATGCATATGGTTCCATTATTGTCTTTCAGTAGGGTCTTTATGCTTAATGATCTGTTTGATGTCAGAGTCTGTGGAGAACAATCCACTAGAAAGTGTTTTCTGGCCTTCAGTCATGATAAGCCTGCTGTCCCCTTGTACAGCAGCCACTATGACTTTTTCCTAGGCTGCTGATCCAGACTTTGCTACCAGATGTAGTTAAAAACAATACCTCAGTTTTCTTTACTTTATCAGCTCCAGTGAGAGTGACAGAAGCAATGTTGTCCCCATCATTCACTTTAAAGCTTTCAGTTGCTCTGACTAGCATGCTTCACCTGTCTCTTGTTTCAATATATGCTCTTACATTACCTATCAGAACATCACTCTTCTGTCCATTTTCCCACAATGATACCCAGAACCTTTCAAGAGATCCCTTTGCTCTTTCTCTTCAATGGGTTTAACCGCTAAGGAAGGACACCGCCAATAGTGAGCAGCACTGGAAGTAATAATGTGCCATTGTTTCATGGCAGTAAATACCTGTAAGCATCTAGGGGGCACCATCTAGTTTGCTTAAGCCAAAGCTAGTTAATTCATGCCTGGTGAACTGTGGAGTGATAGGTTTGTGCAGGCATCATTTGATAATCAGTGCTTAAGTGTATGAATGTGTGGATTTTGTATGTGTATATGTCTGTGTGTGTTAAGTTTAGTGTTCAAGACAGTAGGTCAAACTATATTGCATTTAGTGAGCTCCGACCACCCCGCAATAATACAGTATAGTAGTGTGGTCACATATGGTCCATACACACACCTACCAAATTAACATATTTCTGTCTTGATGGAATTTTGTCAAAATGCATGCAACACAATTTAATACAGAATATACAGTTACAGTTTACATTTTTACAACTCGAAGTGTTTTCATGCATAACAAGCTTTGCTTACATTCATCACCATCGATATTCCTGCTCAAGCTTATAAATGTGTAAGAAGAGGCTAAAACAGAACCATCTGGCACTTATCAAAGCACTGAAGCAATGGTAGCCAGATGTCAGACAGATGACTGGTCTTTTGCTACATTAGAGCATCCAGACAAAACAGAGAAAATATCAATAGAAAAATTCTTTTAGATGACTAAATGAGAATAACTTGGAATGCTAATTTTTGTTTCAGTGTTACCTTTTCTTATGGTGTTATCACTACCAATAACAGATCTTATTAGTATTCTAATCTACTTCATTCAATACTAGCCATGGTACCTGTCAAAGACAGCAAATATTTTTAAATTATTCCATCTCCTATCTTTTGCCTTATGTGCACCTTCTGTGCCTTTCCTCCATTTTTGCATGTATGAATCTCTTTTAACCAGTGCTCCCTCTGTTGAACGCATTCTTGTAAAGTCAGCTTCTCAAACACTGTTATTATTTTCAAGGCACCTTTCTCACCTCCTGTCCTCTTTTATAATTTCCATCTTCGAAGGCAACACTCAATATGCCTCACATGCCTTTATTCCTCCTTGTGCATCTCACACTTCCACTTCCACGTTTGTCATGTCACCAAACCCATACTGACCAATCAGATAGCTCAGACCTATCCTGCCTGCAGTTGGCATGTGGTGTTGGCAGAAGGACGTAGAAGGAAAACAAAAGTATTTGGAGAATATAATATAAAGACACAAAGAAAATTCAATCCCAGCCATATAATTTGTGAGGGACTGGCACTAACCACTTGGTTGCGAGACATGGATGCTATCCTTTGACCTGAGATGAAGATTGGACTTCTTCTGTACTGTGTCTATTCAGAGAATCCTTGGGTACCACTGGTTTGTGTCGAATGAGCGGTTGCTCACGGAGGTCTGAATGAGGCACATTACCTGCATTGAGAGGTAGTATCAGTTATGGCACTATGGCCATGTGGTGCGATTCTCCAAGGGTGATCCAGCTTGTAGGATTCTCATTGTTGAGGACCCGAGCAGCTTGACCAGGCTGCAGTAGATAGATGGTCATTTCCGGAGGGTGGAACTGGACCGCATGTCTGCCTGGGGGGTTGCCAAACACAATCTTCAGCTGTTTTGTTTTGTGGTGTTTTTTGTTTTGTACCAGTGCATGCTCCCCAACGTGACCTGACCTGATCTGTGCTTGCTGTGTATAAATATGCCGACATATGCATTGTCACACTTGTTTATCATTAACATTTTTTCAGAGAAAGTGAAAGTAGGACATTTATTAGTACACAAAAGAGAAATCAAAACTAACTGGTTTCATTGTTTTAAATTTGCCCGGCTATATCAAAATCTGTAACCTGTCTTCCCTTAACTCATTTAAATAGAATGCCCAACCCACATTTTCCTTCACAACAAATGTAGTCATATTCTAACAAAGACTAGAACTTCACTTGAAAGTCTTTGTTGGTATCTTCCCAACTTCTAGGTCCTTTGTCTCTGCTTGAACCTACATATTCCAGTGGATTCATTTCAAGGATGGGGGTCAAGCCTAAAGTAATTGTTCCTTGAATAGGACATTTTCTAGACTGAATACTTTGGCCATCTAAATTAATGACCCCAGCACACACTCTTCCATTTATTTGCACCCCCACACAATGTAACAAACATGAAGGGCTGGAGAGGTGGAGAAATAAACAGAGAGACAGAGAGACAGAGAGAGAGAGGGAGAAGCTGGTATGTGGTACTTTAGGGGGCAAGTAGGCTAGCCACCGCACTAAAAAATCAAGACCACAAGATCTTTGAGTTAGGCCCAGTGGATCTTCAGGTTTTTATTTCTGCTCACTATGTACTTTGTGCAACTCTCTGTGTTTATCCTTCCCTTTTTCAAATAAAGATGACATTTTGTTATTTCCTTGCTCCTTAGTAAGGAGTTGCCATAACAGTACCCTCCTATTACATAGAAACTACTCCAGGTTTGTGGAACAGATCACTCAGAGACTGACTGGTTGTGCACATAGCCAATTTTCTGGCTGACAATAAATACTAGAACTGAATAGTTATGTATAGTATGTATAGTACAGTACTCATAATATAAAAAAAAACTTTTTTTTCTTAAATCCCCAATTTGCTACAATCTATGCTGTCTCTAACAGCTACATGCTCCATAACCAATAAGGCCACGCATTTTTATGGAGTCCTGTAATGCAAAGTCACCCTTAAAGACATCAATGTGGCAGAAGCACTACCAGCTGTCCTGATTTTCATTTTCTTGCAGATTTGTCTGATGACTTTATCAAAGGCAATATAAAAGTCAGAATAAGTTACCACTATTACCACTGTTGAGCTGTCAACCATGTAGTTTAAAGACCAGTACCTTAGACACCACCCACACTGTTTCAGTACTGAATATATTGTTATTTTGCCATATCTACATTTAAGTTAGAAATCCACAAATTCTCTTTTGAATTTATTAGAATTTAACTAAATAACTTTGCTTATTTCGTAGAAAAGATTTAGCTTCAATAGATCACTTTCTGAGAAAGCTGGTGTAAACTGAAGTGCTTTGATTTTTTTCTTTAATTTTAACTGTTTTTATTTTAAGAAATTGTTCAGAAGCAATTAAGCGAAAATTCAAAATGGAAATGATTTTATAAAATGAAAGGAAAATAAATAAATAGCATTAAGGGAACTCTAAAAGCTATGACAACAGTACATTAATGAATTTGGTTCTTTCTTATGCCTTCTTCTTATCAGCAGCTACAATAGTATGTATTTTAATGTGGTGACAGAAATGTAATTTTCAGAAAACAAATTTGCTTTTTGCATGTTACTGTATACTGATGTGAATGAAGTTATTATCTATATTATTGTAAATAACTTAAGTGTAAATATTTTTGAATAACATCCTGTGTGTTCACATTATTCTTAAAAGAACTGGTAGATATGATTATAAGTGGTCATAAAAATGAAAAACAAAAAACCAGAAAAAAAAATTTGTACTTCCAAAAAAAAAGGTAAATTCTTAAGATGATTTACATTGTTGAACACAACAGAAGCACTTTAATAATCTTGGATACAACATTCTTCAGTGTAAAAAAAATATATACTTAAGTAAATGTTAAAAGGCAAAACATACAGCAAACTGAGACACAATTAAAAATTCAAATATTTCAAATGTACATATGCAATTCTGTATAGAATGTTTTCGTAGAGTACAATAAACTTTGAGATGGCCTCTTCATTAGTGGTACCTGTTCTTATGTAACTGACTGTTCCATCAGTGGCATCATGAACTGTGTAGACAGGCCCAGCACTTTCAATAATGTGTCCTGAGCTAAGGCACATTTTTTGCCACCCCCTATATATAAACTTACTAGACTTGAATCAATACACTGAATCCACATTTGAAAAAGATTTGCATTAAAATACTAAAACACACAAAACTGCCATTAAAAACAATAAAAATGTATAAATTATTTACCAAATCCTACCCACCTTCCCCAGAAACGTTTTGTTGTGTTTTGCAATTGCAGAATTGAACGCATAATGAACCTCAACTTTTGCTCTCATCCTGCATGCTTCTTTAAAAACCTTGGCAATTTCAAAACTCTGTCCTTCAAGCTAAAAGGCACCTTCCCTTTTTAACTAAACACATGCAGTGTATCGTAAAATATATTTAGAAATGATGTAAATAGTATACAAAATGACGAAACTGAATGCCAGTATCATGCACTGATACTATGTAGGTTCAAAATGGACATGTGCCATTTTGATTACTGTTTTGATTAAATATACTGAAATTTAAGAAATGACCAGGACCAGTTAATATTTATCTTTGAGTGTTTACGGAGGTTAGTGAGTACATATGTAAACCCTTGACACATATTTTATGAAAATCTTGGCCAAAGAGTAAATTCCTGTCATATCAAAAGGGTGATCTGGCAGATCCAAGTCACAATAGGCCAGTAACCTTAACATGCAACACAAGTAAATGAATGAAAGAAGTTATTAAAGGATAAGTTTGATAATTATCAAGACAAAATTATTTATTTACAATCACGATTGTAATTTGCATAATAAGATTGTGTTCTACAGTGAAGGGTTTTTTTTTTAAATTTTGAAAATACTTTTGTCTGTTTGTGCAGCTTACAATGGGACATAGTTGAATGAAAAAACCTAAAACTTACCAAATTTGCCCACTTTGAAACAGCAGGTTTCATTTTAAGAAAATATGCCTTTTGTAATTACAAGGTCACCGTCACTGGGTCACTGGGGTACCAATTTTGAGATAGATAGATAGATAGATAGATAGATAGATAGATAGATAGATAGATAGATAGATAGTACTTTATTTGTCCCCGGGGGAAATTTGGCTTTTTACAGAAGCTCTGTAGCCTCCTCATTGTTGCATGTTTCTTGAAAAAACATGTAAAAAGCTTTGCATTTTTTGGCTTGAAAAATTACATATTTATTAAATTTGATACTTTTACTGTAAAACGTGGTAACCTCTAAACTTCTGACTTTGTTCTTGTAGTAAGTATAATAATGATACAAATAATAATAATACCATATATACTGTCAAAATGTATTGTTTGTGTGGTATATCTTGAAGCATGGTGAAATACACAGTCCAACGTCACAGTCAGGACAATAGTAGCATGATTCCTTGTAGATTTTCTTTCCAGACTGATTGGCTTTTAGAGAGTACACAGCACATGTACGATTGACACAGGTCTCACTCTGGATTCAACAGAATCACTTTCGATTTCACTGTCCATTTCAATTTCACTGCCTGAAGATAGATTCATTTCATCATCACTGCTCATATCACTGTCGGGAGCGTGCAACACCTGGGCGACTGAAAAACACTTCTTACGAGATGCCATTATAGAGGCTAGGAGAAGACACGCCTACATCATTTCCTGAGCAACACTCGGCACTAACACTGTAAGCACTTTTACAGCCCGAGTAATCCTTGGGTCTAATGATAACGTGAGGCATGTCTATAACAGTTGCCTGAGTGACACTCGGGACTAATGCTTTTAGCATTGGTTTTGTACCCAGGTTGACGCTCGGGTCTAGTGCCAAGGAGTTTAAAGAAATAATTGCATAGATAGATAAGTAAGTAAGTAAATAAATAAATATACGCACACACTGGTCTGAACGCACACTGGAGTGGCTGTAAAGCAAGAAAATTGATTATTTTTTATTATTTTTTATATCTGAGCTATGTGATTAACTGTTGTGTGCATGTCGATTAAGTAGCTTATAATTGGAAAGTCACCAAAACTGGATTCAAATCCCTTGTATGTGTGCATACTTGGCCAATAAATGTGATTCTGATCATTATCTACATCCAGACAGCATACAGAAGACATTAAGAAGGCTAACACTAAGTAATAGAGTATGATGTGTAGACTACAGGTCGAAGGAGGTTATGCTTAAATTATAGAACACTCAAGTCAGGCCTTAACTGGAGTACTGTGTGCAGTTTCTGTCTCCATATTACAAAAAAGACATGGCAGCACTAGAAAATGTTCAGAGAAAAGCAAATAGACTAATTCTGGGACTGAGAGGTGTGAGCTATGATGAGAGATTGAAAGATTTGGACCTTTTCAGTTTAAGCAAACATAGATTAAGAGGGGACAGGATTGAAGTTGCTTTAAAATAATTCTGCAACAAAGTCGCGGTTAGAAATTTGTTAAGGGCAGATTTCACACAAATGTTAGAATGACAGACACATGGAATAAATTACCAAGTAGTGTGGCAAAGAGCAGGACTTTATGACTTTCACATCACAACTTTAACTTGATATTTTTTGGACAGTCTAGGTGAATAGAATGTATGAGTTGGTCTGAATGGCCTGTTCTTGTCATCATTGTTCTACTGTTCTAAAAAAGAAAAGATTCTCAGAGGACCTGCAGTGCAAACTGTGTTAAACAAAATTTGAAGCTTTTATAAGGAATGTATTTTTTACAGTTTTAAAGGCAGTATATACTGTAAATAAGGAACTGAATATGTATATAATTCTCAAGGTTTACATTTAAATTTCAATTTTTTGTATTCCTATTTCATACTGTTGAAAAAATATATAATGTTGCATGAAAATGTTACCCTTACCCAAGGATCCCATGAGGTAATCACCTTGTTGTTTCACCCCACATGCCAGTTGTATGTGTAGACAATGCCAGATCAAGCGTGTAATTAAAAAGATTTGAGTGTATTTGAATCTGACATTGTAGTGTGCAAGAGGCTTAAAAGGCTCAACAAACGTTATAGTGGACAGTACAGCCAGGATATAGAGAGTTATTGCAGGTTCTTTGACCAATATACTGCCAAGAAGGCTCTGCATGGTCAGTCCACAAGAGGGTTGCAGTACAATCAGGTGGGAGTTCCCATTAAGTAGTTGTGATATATGGCCAGCCAATACCCCCAGGCCGCCAGGTGGAGCTCTCCCTGCAGCACGGAAGCGCCCCGAAGGCCAGCAGGGAATTATGGTCCATGGAGTTTGCATCCACAGACCTGCTGGATACCACAGAGGCCCTGAGAGTACGCTGCAGGGAGGCCCAAGGACTATTACGTGCAATATAACCTGGAAGTACGTCTTAGTCACAGCGACAGGAAGGATGACATACTTCCGGGATGAAAAGAAGACTTTTTGATCTGACCTGGAAGTACTAGGAAGTCACATGGACTCAGGGTTCGGAAGCACTTCCGGGTCATGGACTATAAAAGGACTGTGGGAGATCCCAGACGTCGAGCTGAGCTGGGTGGAATAATAATAAATTCAATATTTGGATTTTATCTGGTGTCTGGCGTGGTGTCCGAGGGATCAAGGGAGTGATAGCGCCCCCTATCTGTCACACAGTTTATGTGCTAAGTTCTTTCCCCCAAATTAATTTATGAAGCAAGTATGTCGTGTTGGAACTATTTAACCAAATGAGCAGAGGTAAAGATGCTACCAGAACAACAGACCAAGAAAGTGGCACTGGCCTTACTTAATGGAACTGAAGTGTGTTGGCTGAGCTGTGTTTAAATTACAGACATTTAACAAATTGAATGAGTATGTACAGTACATATCAACAAAGGCAGGTACATATTCACTTTTTTAAAACTAGCTGAAATTCCCGGTGTTGCCTGGGAGGAAAGTAAAGAGTTTTGTTTTTTTTTTTTTAATTGTTTGAGAAAAATATAATAAAAAAACCTCACAATTTTAAATATAAAAATAAATAACAAACAATGAAGACTCAGTAATGTGCTTGTCTTGTGGTCTTGTATGTATGTTATCATCCAGTTGACGCTCCAAACCGGCCAACTGTATTTAATTTCAAAAGCAACATGGGTGCAGTGGTGCTCAACCATAAAGAATGCTGGCAGTCACCTCCAGTTCGCCCTCTGGTGGTCGTTCCGAGTGTCAACTGGATTATAACATCATACAAGACTGCAAGATCACCCCCAACCCTACCCAGAAGGGGGTGGATTAGGGTTGATTTCACCCTACAGTATTTTTAGTCGACCAATGAGAAACATGTACCAAGTTTCATGAAAATTGCTCCAGCCGTTTGGAAGTGATGCTGGAACATACATACGTACACACATTGACTTTTTATATATATATATATATATATATATATATATATATATATATATATATATATATATATAGATAAGGGGCATCACTCAAAGGTTAAAATATTTAAACACATATAAGTTTGTAACCACTGCATTAAGTTTTGCAAAGTGATTCATTATACTCAGGAAAACAATTTAAAAAATGCACTTTATACTGTAAATAAGAAGCTAAAGATTAATTACTATCGCCATTCACATCATATGATAAATTAATGCAACCTGAAATATTTTCCAAGATACATTAAACTAAAAGGCTAAATAAAACAGACTCTGAGATGATCTGTTTAATTAACTGTGACTAAAAGATATCAACAATGTTACAGAACAAGTGCAAGCTTTCAAACATGAAATGTTCAAGACGGTCATGATCTGTTTTGTTTGCTTTAAAACGTGTAATATATATTCACAGGAAGCCTTAGCATCGCCATTATTCAGCTGGTAAACCATTAATTTATATAAAAAATACTTATATGCAAACTTAGCCTTGGAGCCATAAAACTAATAGCTGACTCTCAGATCTGATAAATCAGCATGAAGAATGAAGCCCTTGCAGATGCAACACACTGAACAAAAAAGAAACTAATGGTATCAGAATTTTTTTGATTGTCTTCAGGTAATTAGTTTTGCATGTGGTTTTATTTGTACTGTAAACTATAACTTTTTTTTCTTCCAGTCTCCTAAGTAAACTCATTAATATTTTATTTTCAGTGTCTGTTGAATTATTATCAGCCCTCCAAAGCAGCATAAAAGTCCGTTCTAATGAGGCCGTGCAATTATTGCCTATCCCCTATAACTATTCATTCCTAATGTTAGCAAGTGGCCTGGGTCTGTACCCTCCACTTGTGGAAAAAAAACGCAGTCTAATATCTTTAGATATCTATTAATGCAGTACTTTTCTTTCTGCATTTGGACAACATGCCTGTTTTTTTGTTTTTTTGATACTGACAACCAAAGCCTGTCACATAAATGTTTTTTCTATCTTTCTATCTTCAGTTAGTTCCAGACATGAACTCCATCAAGACAGATTGACCAATTCTCTTTATTCTGTCAAAGTAATTAAAACTAGTATTACATTATTAAACTAAACTCGTTGGATTTTGAGTTTGCTTCCCGTACTCCTAAGTGGTTTTGTGTTAACTTATAGTATATAGTGTCTACAGAAAGTAATGACACCCTTGGAAGTTTTTACATTTCATTTTTAATACTTAATTGAATCACAGTAAATTTAATTTGGCTTTTTTGATATTGGTCACCAGAATTTCAAAGTAGAAACAGATCTCTGCAAAGTAATCCAAATTAATTACAGATATAAAACACAGACACCTTTTTGCCCCTGAATTTGAATCGAAAGGATGGAGAGGATACCAAGGTGTAATGTAGGCTTCAAGCCGAGTCAAGTCAGTAGGCTATCTGATTTAGAAAAATAAAAAAAAATGAATCCCTGCTTATTGCATATGATATTATCCACTTATCTTTATCAGACTGTGATCTCTGGCACAATGAGTATAAAGAAGAAGGTGCGGTATGACTACAGTATCTCATGTGTGAGCTCCCACGTTTATTAGCTTGGCTAGCAAAAATGACAAAAAGGTGATGCATCATTTGTTTGTGATAAATTGCTTGATTTAATCTCGTACTGTAGTATGGAATGTCACTTGCTATTTTGGCAAACTTTTTGAAGTCTATGTTCTGACTATGTTGAGTGAATATACTTCACAGAAAGTTATGTTTTCCACTTTTTCTGAACACACGTTTTTTAGAAACCTATCTGTAGAAAGTATATTACGGAACTGGCCATCTAAAGAAATAAATATCTATAATGATTTAATGATGCACCAGTTTCTTTGGCAAAAGAACTGTACCACACAATCATTGCTCAAAATATGCAATCAGCCAACCAACATATTAATTACCGATTGCTTACCAGTTTTGTGATTTGGTTAATGTAAGATAGAGAAGCTTTTATCTGTGGCACTTCTGCACGAGAACCACCTTTTTCAACCCTTGCAAACATATGCAGTTTTTAATATATGGAAAAAATTTGGGATCAAATCACTTAGACATCTGTACATAGACAACGTCTTTGCATCCTACGAACAATTACATTCCAAATTTAACTTTCCAGCAATACATTTCTTTCACTACCTTCAAATCAGAAACTTTGTTAAACAGAACCTGCCCGATTTTGCCTATCTCCCACTTCCTTCTATGCTGGAAAAAATATTGCTCAGTTTCAAGGACTCAGACAGCATTTCTGCAATATATAAAACCATGTTACAGTCCCTCCCTTTCAAAGATCCAAGAGTACAGTGGGAAAAGGATCTCTTACTCAATATCTCAGAAAAGGAGTGAAAAGTAGCAATGCAGAGAATTCACTCGAGCTCCATATATGCAAAGCATACAATTATTTAACTCAAAATTATATATCGAGCACATCTGTCTCACTAAAAATTGTCCAAAATGTTTTCAGGGCAAGATCCAACCTGCGAACGCTGCAATCGAGCTCCAGCCTCATTGGGCCACATGTTTTAGGTGTGCACCAAATTAACATCATTCTGGACAAAAATCTTTAAATGGCTATCAGACAGACTTGGGGTCACAATCCCTCCTAATCCACTAACAGCTGTGTTTGGTGGACTCCCAGATAGGCTTAAAGTGGAGAAGGACAAACAAACTGTAACTGCCTTTACTACACTATTGGCATGTAGACTTATCTTGCTCAACTGGAAGAATCCTAACTCTCCTCTTCTAAGTCAGTGGGTAACTGATGTTTTATATTATTTGAAACTGGAAAAAATCAAATTCGCACTTAGAGGATCTGTGCAGAACTTTTTCAAATCCTGGCAGGATCTAATCAATAACATTTTAGAATAAGCTTTTAAAGCACTGAGGAAGCAGATTCTCTCCCCATTTCTTTTTCTTCTCCATTTATCTTTATCCGCTTATTAAACTCATCGATTTACTTCTTTTTACTAGCTTTAAGATTTACTGTGTT
This sequence comes from Erpetoichthys calabaricus, assembly GCF_900747795.2. NCBI lineage: Eukaryota > Metazoa > Chordata > Cladistia > Polypteriformes > Polypteridae > Erpetoichthys > Erpetoichthys calabaricus. The sequence goes on from NC_041399.2 coordinate 39,246,802, forward strand.
GGCCATGCCCTCTTTCTCAGGGGTGGAGTTGATTTGTTTTCAATCCTATTTTTGTAAAAATTGATCTCTTTGTATGGAATGATTACAAAAAAAATCAATAAAATTTAAAAAAAAAGTAAGATGTTTGCACATGCAGTTCACTTCTAGATCTCCATATCTGCCAATAAAGTAAATTCAAGCAATATCTGCAGTGCTACTTTCTTAGACCCGTTCAAAGTTCTAGTGCTGTTAAGCCAGCACAGAAAAAGAGAAAGTTTCATTTCTGGATATGATTAAAGCAAGAAATTCCTTCATGTCTATGGGTGGTACTGTTTGCTATGGTAATGAGAAATAAAAAGAAACCAATAGCTGTGAAGTGATCAAAACACACAAATACAATGATCAAAAGTAGATACAGACATAAAGAAAACCTGCAAATCCCACATACTGACCCAGCGACATTGTGTGTAACTTTCTTTGATATTTGTGGACATCACATTTTTGCAGAGGGAATGACTCTATTATGTTATGGTGTGAAAAAAATGTTCTCATTATATTTGTAGATTTACATATTAATGTAGAAATTACGTAATTTACAAATATGTAAACTGTATTGATGTGAAATAATTTTGGGCAGCAGTGCCATGCATTGTACCTGCACTTTGGAAGTCTGGAGTTTTTTTTGTTTTTTCTGTCCTCCCTGGCCATCGGACCTTACTTTTATTCTATGTTAATTAGTGTTCTCTTATTTTAGTTCTTACTTTGTTTTTTTTTTCTCTTTCTTCGTCATGTTAAGCACTTTGAGCTACATTATTTGTATGAAAGAAAATGTGGTATATAAATAAAAGTTGTTGTTGTTGTTGTTGCTTCCTCCCTGACACAGTGCAAAGCAGGAAAACATTTTCATTTTGTTCAATCGGTGACAACTTCCTGAGGCCAATCCTAGTAGTAAGGTCTTATTTAAACAGTTTAACTCCATTTGCTGGTCCTTAATACTGTATGAAAGCAAGATTATAAAACGTAAACCTAATATTTTGGTATTTAAAAGCCCAACAATAAATGCATTCAGGATGCCTGAGGATATGGATAGGTTGTTTCAAATCCAAAGTAATTTGGGCATTAATCAAGATATTAAACAAAATTAAACAAAGAGAATATTAGGTTATTTAGCACGATGTGTGGAGTACAAGTCACAGGAGGTTCTGCTCAAGCTTTATAACACACTGGTGAGGCCTCATCTGGAGTACTGTGTGCAGTTTTGGTCTCCAGGCTAAAAAAAGGACATAGCAGCGCTAGAAAAGGGCCACAGAAGAGCAACTAGGCTGATTCTAGGGCTACAGGGGTTGAATTAAGAGGAAAGATTAAAAAAGCTGAGCCTTTACATTTTAAGCAAAGAGAGAGTAACAGGAGACATTATCCATTCATTATCTATCCATTATCCAACCCGCTATATCCTAACTACAGGGTCATGGGGGTCTGCTGGAGCCAATCCCAGCCAACACAAGGCGCAAGGCAGGGAACAAACCCCGGACAGGGCGCCAGCCCACTGCAGGGCACACGCACACACACACGCACCCACACATCAAGCATACACTAGGGACAATTTAGGATCGCCAATGCACAGAAGTCATTAAAATTATGAAGGGAATTAGTCCAGTGGATCAAGGCTGTTATTTTAAAATGAGTTAATCAAGAACACTGTGACACAGCTAGAAACTTGTTAAGGGTAAATTTTGCACAAACATTAGGAAGTTTTTCTTTACACAGAGAACCATAGATACTTGGAATAAGCTACCAAGTAGTGTGGTGGACAGTAAGACTTTAGGGACTTGCAAAAATTGACTTTTTTTGTTTTTGAAGAATTACGTGGATGTGACTGGCTTTGTTGGGTGAATGGCCTGTTCTTGTGTAGATCTTTCCAATGTTCTAATGTTCTATTGTGGGTTTGTATTAAGTGATAGTTGATACATTTGGCAAACATAAAAAAATACCATCAAGGTAAAGCCGGATGGGATGGTAATTTTGTGAATGCCATTAGGTGGTGCAGCACGTAGAGCCTATTTTGGCATTAGTCAGTGCAAGACAACAACCAATCAGTGCAGTCGCCGCCCATCTTTAAGCAAACTCACACACCTTTACTGTTCAATCACTCACAATCTGCCAGTCACCCCTAAGGTGCATATCTTTGGTTTGTGTGAGGAAACCAAATACCTCATAATGAAAAATGTCCAAATTTCACACAAGCAATGCTAAGTTTGAGTTAAGAGCATAACGTTGTGTGTCAGGAATGATGAAAATAATAATGGTAATAATTATACGGGAAAACTGCCATAAATAAATAAAATAATTTTATGGAATAATATGCTTAATTTATATATTTACTAATAATTATTTCTGTCATGGTGCATAATGTACATCAGTATTTATATTAATAAACTGGAAAAATCTACATGTTAAGCTAAATTAAATATAAAAGTTTAACTTCATCTTTATATAAGCTGAATATGACTTTTCAGAATATTTTCTGAATAATTTTGATTGAATCTTGTTCCACCAATGATGAGTTCATGAATGAATAACACATTTTATTAGCACATCCTTTTAAGAAGAATAGCATGCTTAAACTGATGAATGCTTATATAAGTCTATTAACTGCCTGTCATACATAGCCTGATAACTCTGTTTTAACAGACAGGAAATGCTAATTATATCTTATCTTTGTAAAGTCACTGGCATGCTAATATGACTTCAGTTCATCTAGAGTGGAGACAAGAAATGACTTAATAAAAAGCAATAGCATGAGCCACTTTAATAAATTATCATTCATGTCAAAGTGGCATTTCTGATTTTTTTTTAAAGAAGAATATACTCCCTGTCCTTTTTTTAATCTCAACACAAATTATTTCTCTTACCTTCTTAAAATTTCATAAACCTATTATGTTCTTTTTCTCACATCTCTACTTAGGTTGGAGCAAGTACAGTATAGAATGAAACAGATATGGTCATGTGCAATGCACCGCTTCCAAACAGATGGAAAACGATTGCTGCACACCATTCATTAGGCAAGTGCTTTGCTTATTTTTAAAGGTATCTGGAAGAGTATATATAAAAAGCTAATTATAAATCTCACATTTCTTAATCATTGATCTAACAGTAGACCAGCTCTAAGTCATACAGTATTTTCACATCTGTTATGTAAGGATGCCAGTTTAGTCATTTTTGCCCAGTTCTGGATAGATCTCAGATTTTCCAGCACCCTTCTTAAAGTGGCTGCAACAAGTGTGTAATTCTGCTACTTGATAAAAAATAATTGGCAGCATTTTACCTTTTCAAGTTCACCTCTATTGCAAGTAAATCAGCTCAGATGGAGACTCCCTGGAGATCAGAAATCTTCACCTAGCATCTTGAGAACAGTATGAGTGTTCTTAATAACAGGCTAAGATTTTCACACTCAGGCTGAAAGCCAGAATTCTCATGTTAATGATTGACAAGTCATGTTCTTATCTCTCTTTACTTTTAGCAGTTTATAGCATCTTCTAGTGAGATATAAATTTGACAAATCATTTTGGCAAACCTAATATCACTTTATACAGTATTTAGGGAAATAAATGCATTGAGATGAAGAATGATCAGTTCTGATTAAAATCTATTGAGAAGGTCAAAACGGTTGCTCAAAATTTAAACTATAAAAGAAAACTTTGTTATGCCCATCTCTGCTGTGACTGGCATGAAATACTTGACTAGCTTTTAAGTTATATATAGAGACCACAGTGTACAGCGGATTCCAAAAGTATTCAGACCCCTTCACTTTCTGCACACTTTACTGTGTTATAGATTTAATTTTAAGTGGATAAATGTGACATTTTGCCCATCAATATTCACTCAATAACCCATGATCAAGAGCTGAAAACATTGTTTTCAAAAAGGTTTGCAAAAAAGAAAACTCATTCAAATAAATATTCAGACCCTTTGTGCATTGACACTCCAAATTATGGTCAGATGCATCCTGCTTGCATTAATTATTCTTGAGGTGCATCTAGAACTTGATTGAAATCAGTCTGTGGCTGAATTGATCAGACAAAGTTTAGGAATGTGCACATCCAGTATATAAGGTCCCATTCACGTTACATGTCATAACAAAAAACAAGCCATAAAGTCTAAAACTCTTTGGAGACGTCCATAATCAAATTGTGGTGATAAATCAAGGCAAGGATATTAAACCATTTCTAAAGTTTAAGTGTTCTCACGGTGGCCTCAATAATTGTAAAATGGAAGAAGTTTGGATTCAACAGGACCCTTCTTCCAGTTGGTATGAAGGCTTTGGTCAGTGTGGTGACTAAGAACCCGGTGATCACTCTAACATTGCTTTAAATGTCCTCTGAGTAGCCAAGAACCTGTTGGAAGGATGATCATCTCAGCAGCGCTCCCAATGGAAGCCAATCTAGAGTAAAAGGCATATGACAATCCGCTTGGACTCTGAGAGGGTGTGGAAAAATGATTCTCTGGTCTGATGAAACTAAAATTGAACTCTAAACAGTATGTCTAGCAAAGACCAGGCACTGCTCATGACCTGACTAATACCATCCCCATGGTGGAGCATGGTGGTGGCAGCATCATGCTAATGGGGTGCTTTTCAGCGGCAGGGACAGGGAGAATAGTCAGAATTGAGAGAAGGATGAATGCAAACAAACACAGAGAGGTCCTTAAAGAAAACCTGCTCCAGAATGCATACAACCTCAGACCTGGGTGGCAGTTCACCCTTCAGCACAACAATGACACAAAGCATACAGCCAAGACAATGGTAATTTTTGATTCTTTTTCACTTACTAAGAAAATACTCATATTTTAGATTGCTTGGGTGTGTTTTTTAAAGCCAAATTATTATTTCCTTTCATAGTTTGTAGGAGCCACTATAAAAAATCCAGATGTTGATAGAATGAAAATGAACTGCAGGTAACAGTCATGCACACATTCAAGCTATGTCATGTTTATGTAAACTCACAAATTACTCTAACATACACATAATTTTGACTATGAGAAGAAACAGTTGTATGGGAAGAAAACCCATTTGGACACCAGAGGAATGTACAATCACTATCCCAACTGTAACCTGGCTATGATTTGAGATAACCACTGAACCTCACTATTCCCTGAGTACACAAAATCCATCTAGGATTGTATAGGAAGCCAATGCCTATTCTGGCAGGTTTAAGGGAGCCAACCATGGGTGGAGTGACAGGCCATTGTAAGTCGCATTCACCCATTCACTTACACTTCACTCATTCAACTCAGAATTGCCAATCTATGAACGTAGTCCGCATACATATACTTGAAATGTGGATGAAAGCAGATGTGCTCAGATGGAAATTCTGACGACACTGGAAGAATGTGCAAACTCCATACATGTTCAGTCAAAGTGGGAACTTATGATTATTTAGGGAGAAGACCGAACAAATGAGCCATTCTTCTGCTGCCATGAATATTTACATTTAATCACTTAATGCAAATAAGGACAATAATAATTCCAAGTATGGCAAGAACCGGGAACACTGACTCGGACACAGTTATTGCATTTATTTTTATTTTTGTATAAGTCATAAATGTCTACATGTACATTTTAAAAATCCTTTTATACTCCCATTTGAAGATGTTGTGCTCCTTGTGTTTGTGTTAAAATCAATATACAAAGCACTTTGAGGTATAGCCGATGCTTCTCACTTTATGATTTTGTGTATCATAGAAAAAAGAGAATTGATGAAAATTCCATTTTTATCTGATCCCTTCTTGGTGTTAATTTTGAAAGAGACAGATTGTAGAACTCTAGGAGAGAACAGGGACATTTTAGTTTAGGTACTGCAAATACACATCTATTACTCATTAACTCTTATGTAATAAGACCTTAACATACACTTCTTTGGATCTTCATAACACTTTTAAAACATCACTAGACAGGTTATTCATCTCTGTGCAGTGTGGCATATTGACTGGATGGTAAAATTAGTTGTTAATATAAATGATTCACAGGTCTTAAACTATCTATCTATCTATCTATCTATCTATCTATCTATCTATCTATCTATCTATCTATCTATCTATCTATCTATCTATCTATCTATCTATCTATCTATCTATCTATCTATCTATCTATCTATCTATCTATCTATCTATCTATCTATCTATCTATCTATTCATGTAATATCAAGAGAAATGTGACTAAGTTAAGCCACCTCAGAACACCTCAAAGTGAAATTTTGTTAGTAGGTCGCATTGCAGAGATGAATAAACATTTTACAGAGGCTTTGTAAGTGCTATGAAGTCACAAATAAGTGTTTGTTAAGGTCTTGTTACATAGTAATAAATGAGTAATAGATGCATTTTTGCAGTACCTAAACTAAAGTGTTACTGAGAAAACTATTTTCATCCCAAATTATTAGGTGGCAATAGACAAGTCCAACCAAGATCTGTTGACTTTCTGTTGATGGCACAGGGCCAGTGTACCACCATCTTTAAGGATGTTTGACTCTCTAGAACTAAAAGAAAGAGAAATGTCATTGAAGGATTCCAGAAGATCATCAAAATGCTCTGGGAAAACAGGTGGTAATTGCCTTATTCTAGGGCATAGGATTGGCTGGACATCCGTAACTGCAGGGAGTTACTCTGACCTGATATTTAATTTATTATTATTTCATTTTATTTAATTAATTTCTCCATCCCTGTTCTTAGTGTGGATTGGGTTTTAAAGGTCACCTCTTACAAAGACATCAAAGTTAGTGGAGGAGCTGAACAAAGTGTTCCTGGCAATTAGAGACACCAGGATTTGTAGAAAGAGATGTGAAAAGAAAAAGTGTATGGTGGTAGCTTGTCAATAGATGTATTAGTCACCTCACCTGGGTCTGAATTCAGTGCTGAGTTATTAACCCGTTTGAGACGTATCCATTTTTTCCTTTTTTATTTTTGCATTCTGCTTTTATTTACCCATCCATGGGTGTCTTTAATTAAAATTGTATTGTTTGCTTATATTTGTTTAATGTTTTTCTATCTATACATTAAAATATGTAACTAAAAACTACAAATGAGAGGAATAATAAGCAAATCCTAGAAGATTAACGAGTACACAAAATAGCAGAAAACAATAAGATTCTCCAGAAATGCCACTGAATCCAGCAATACTATTTAACACCTGGAAGCTGTGATCGATTCTGTTGCAGGATCATGTCAATAGCATTTTTCATTTATCATTAATATTTTTTGTTTGTACAGTACAAAGAAAAGAGGGCTCATCAATATGTATACAAGTCCTGGAGTCATTCATGATTTTGCAGACTTCAAAGTGAGCTTTAAATCTTTCAAACAAAAATTCTGCTGAATATTTAATTTGACAATGTGCAGTATAAATTAAGACCACAATAAAAGGAATACCATTTTCTAAACAGAACTTTATGAAATAAAGCAATTGGGACATCTAATACAACTTGTAAAGCAAAGTTATTTTTTAAATTAAAGTTTAATCTACCTTATACTTATACATCAATTTTTAAACTACTGTATTTTTGCATTTTCTTGTTGTCACAATGTTGTAGTGAATTACTATGCAGCTGTTTTCATCAGTAATAATAGAGTAGAGTAATATATTTTCAGTACTCATCTTGGATTATTCTGTAGCAAAAGAAGGAAAATAAAAATAACCTCTAATTAGAATTGCATCTGATATGTGAGGCTTCATCATACAGCATGACATGAGGACCATCTTGCAAAGGATATTTCACCAGACATTTTGCATTGGACATAAGTGTCTCTTATTTGTGGCTAGTGATGAGTAAATACCATGGAGTTTGCTTCACCACAAGTTCAGCGAAATCGCACAAATGTTCAGGAACTTTGGTGAACTTGCTGAAATGCATTGAAATTAATAGGGAAATAGGAACTAACCTAGCTTTGAGTGGACAATAATGGAGCAGTTGTCTTTAAGTTTTCCTGGGGACAGATATACTAGACCAATTATTGTGGCCAAATATATGACCTGAGCTGTCAGACAGCAGTGCAAACCACTGCAACACTGTGCCTCTAGCAACAAAAGACACAGACAAAACAATAGCCACAAACAAAATGCAATAAACAAGTTTAATATACTGTATATACTATATATATTATGATGGATGGGGGACAAGGGTGGGAGACCCAGTATCTCCCCCTGGACGCTAGATGACAGCCTCCCTGGGTTGCAGCGGTGACTCGGACTCCCCTAGGGCTTCATGGGGATTGGAGTTCTGTGCAGCCCTGTTGGGTTATGCGGGCGCCGCCAGGGGGTGCTGCAGCAGGTGCTGCTGGGCCCTTTTGCGCACTGGTTTCGCCTTACCCGGAAGTGCAGCCGGATGTCGGCGATCAAGCATCTGGAGCACTTCTGGGTTCCCAATAAAAGGGAGCCAGCGACCACCACTCAGCAGCCAGAGTCGGGTGGGAGGAGGACAAAGCTTGCTAAGGAGGAGTGGTGGTGGAAGAAAGAAGAAGAGTGCTTTGCATTACTTGTGTGCTGTGCTATGGGACTGTGTACTGTCTGTGTCCCACAAGGGAAGAAAAATAAATATTTGTTTTATTTTACACGTGCCTCCCGTGTTCAATCTGTGTCAGGTCGGGCGCTATATAGTGCCTTTCTCTTACACTATATATACTGTATATTTATTTATATAATATATATATATATATATTAAATAATTTAAAGAAATTAAATAATCAATACATATAGTAGATAGATTTTTGTCTTCAAGGGGAAAACTTGCTTTTCACAGACACTCTTTAAATATATACATATATACATACATACATACATAAACACGCACACTTTGGTTTGTACAAAGTAGAAAATTAAAAAAGAAAATTACAATCACAGTGAGACAGACATATTGCTGTCGGTACAAAGGATCCCCAGTAGTGTTTCTTGACACTCTTCTGTTGAATGATTCGTTGGCTGAAAGTCCTCAGTGTTGGTGTGTCAGAGAGAGGATGTGCAGCATTGTTCATAACGGTACTCTGTTTTCTTTAAATTCTCACCTTTGCTGCTACCTCCAGGGATCCGGAGTGTGTCCTACTACTGAGCTTGCCCTTTTAATTTGCTTTTTAATTCAGTAGGCCTCTCTTGAAGTGATGTTACCTGACCAACACAACACAACATAGAAAATTACACTGGCCATCACAAAGTTATAGAAGATGTGAAGGATGACACTTCCTACATTAAAGGAATGGACGCTCCAAAAAAAATGATCTGTCAACTAAAACAATTACAAAAAAGATATAAAAATGATGTTTGAACCCCAGCCAAAGGTAGGAACCTTGACTTAAACACAACATTAACATAGAATTATTTTCATAACATTCTCGTTGTGGTCAGTTAATGTACCCCTCAATTAAAAATCACTGCAAGGTTTTTTTTTTTTTAAATGCATACACGGTGCAAATCCTGCTAGAGTACCGATAGGATAGTGACATCACGCATATGTGAAGTAGATCAGACAGCAACACAAAATGAGAGGTGGAGTATACTTACTGTATGAATGGTGAAAGCACTGCCAATGGCTAATAATGCTCTGTGACATCACGCTGGCTTTGCAAAGTATCATGGGGCAATGGGAAAAAAAAATCATGGTGATTTTCTAGGAAAATGTTTGCCAAATAAGTACACTGATGAACAAAGCAGAGCAAAGAGGTCAAAAATGCAGTTATGTGGATGTAATGTGAAAAGCGCCTTGACAAATATTGCCAATCAGCTGTATTTGTGACCTTAGTTAATTACTTTTTAGGAAACATCCAATTTTTTAAGTTATGTGTAATTATGTAAAAGGTTTAGGATGAAAGAAACTATTAATCACATTTTGAAATAGTTTACTAACATGAATTAGTCTGTTTTTATTAGAATTGTTGTTGCAAGGTTTCCAAGATGGTAGAGGAGTATGTTAACAAAGGCAGTTTTTCAGAGACCACGAATGAGGATGTGCATCCTCAATTACTGCACATCCTCCAAAGCACATGCATCTCATGAGAAATAACCATATGCTGCATCAAAGAGAAGACCACCTTGCAATAACAGGGTGATTCTGAGGTCATTTTTCTATTTTCTATTCCAATTTTTCAGTACATGAAGAGGATGCCATCTTACTCTCTGTGTCAAAAGTTTAATATCTTTACTTTCTTGGATCATCCAAATGTATCGCCTTAAACAGCCCTTTTACTTTGAAGTTAGACACTGCCATTCCAAACTACATATTTTCACTGAAATGATAAGCTTTCAGATCAAAGTATTTTTATGTTATGAATCTTTCATTCTAAGAGCAAAAAGGAGCATTGAGAATGCACAGCTGTGACTTAAAATCCTAATATGAAATCCATCTTAATAAATAATAGCGACTATATTATTTCTGCGGTGACATTAACTGAAGCAGCCATTTATTTTGCTTTGTCTTGTTATTGGTTCTGTTTCACATTCCTCAAGTAATTGGCTCATCTTTTTGATTTTCACATGTGTAATGAGCTACAGATGCATTTAATTATGATTTAAATGAATGTTAAGTTTAAATGTTAAATGTTCAGGATTCTTGATGTTAAAATCATTTAATATGCAACATGGACCAGATGATTTAGGACACAAATTTTATGAGCCAGATTTACACACCTGAGTTGTAGCCCCTTTAGTATGTAGACAGAAACACAGAGAAGCCTTAAATTATGCTAAGGCCAACATGCTTTAAGAATTATTGATGTAAGGTGACATGATGAGCTGTCTGGAGTGGCTTTACAATGTTTCCAGATGACTTAAGGTCCTGATAGAGTAAAGGGACTAAAGAACCCATAAGCAAAGCTCCAAACGTCACCATTCAAGTGAATGTGGCTTTGCCTTTTTGTGCTTCTCACAGATTGCTAGGTTACACACTGCCACACTCCTCATTGCTTTCTCCAGCAAAGATGGCATGGATATACAATTATATATCTGGATAGATACATTATGCTAGTTTTAAATAATCTCGAATATTAATAACCCAGTAATGTGCAGATTAGCAGCTGACTCCATCCCTTGATGATCATATGAACTAGAGAAAAAGTACCTGCTTTCTGTTGGTGACCTTTCAGGCAGATCTGACACCTTTGAGCTTCTAGAAAAAGACAGCAGAGCAAACTTTGAGATATTCAGAGTTCTCATTCCCTTTCCAAGCATTTTCTTTGTGCGCACTGTAAATTTTACCCGAAAAAGCTAGATGAACTTATACATCTGTAACCGGAACATACTGTGTAAATATATATGTGGACACCAAACAAAAATAGTGCTTAAAAATATGTATGGTCATTTAAGGCTCAGATAAAAGTGATATATTGCTTATGGATAATTTATAATTTTCACAATTTGCCACAATAACCTTTATTATGTGGCAGTCATGTTATTGGAAAGAAAAAGATATCATTTTGGGGTACAGTACTGTGCTTTTGTCTTACTGTCAAACCCTTTCTAAATTTGGTTCTAGTGGCTAGCTGAATTTTGGATTTTTAATTTTTTTTTTCACAGTTTATTTACTTTTTTCATCTTTCCTTTTTTTACTTTATTCTTGGTTTCAGATTCCTGTAGTTGTCATAGCTTCCACCCTAAATAATTAGCCATATTGTTCAGTTGCACCTATACATATGTCTAGAATAGCCATTATGTCAATAGTTCCCTGTATGGCAGAAAATGGCTCTGGGAATATCCAGAGAGACAGGAGGCAGAACTCAGAGATATGACTGACTAGTGGAGGTATGACAGATGAAACGATGCATAATGAATCCAAGATCAGAGGAGGAGGGACGTAATTGAGTCAGATCTCCTTATATTTTTTTTTGTTTTGAACATTTTGTCATTTTGTGAGCTGTACAGAAATGATAATCATCTGTTACTGCTTTAAGGTTCAAAACACTAAATCACATTATTTTCGACTTGTAACGTGCTAAAAAAACTGAATTTGTTACAGCGAATATTTAAACAAGTTCTGTGTGGCCATTCTGATTTCTTGTCAGTTTAACTCTACTAAATAAACATGGCGGTTGTTTATGTTGTTATTTATTTATTTGAAATATATTCACTGTGTGCTTTATAGTGGGCATTCTTATTCATTTTAATACTCTAACCCCACAGAGAATAGGAAATGTATAATACATTTGTATTCCTTTTATGTTGTAGATTTAGAGTTTCTAGAGAAAGTGCTGTATTATTGAAGCATGATGAATTTCATTTCACGCTATCCTTGTTTTGAGAATAGCAATTTAAAGACTATTTAAGATGAGTTGCTTTTGATTACAATTATCCATATCGATATCTGTACTGTACAGTTTTATCTATATTGATCTGATGTAAGGTTTGAATGTTTCAAAATATTAAGAATTCCTGCTATAATCAACATATTGCACTGTTCTAGATTATCATGAACAACTGCAGACAGTTGTTGACAAGAGCAGAAATTGATCAAATGTAATTAAACAACAAGCTGAAATTGTTTCATTGAGGGGATTTACAAATACATCTTGGGTATCAATGCCATAAACGATGATTGTAATGTATGGTTGTAAGTAGGACAGACATTTCATAATTGGGAGATAAAACAGTAGAGAAAATAAACATGAAAAGAGTTGGGGTCTCAGCCGGGAAATCCCTATTTTATTATCATTTTAATGTTTGTGGTCAAGTAAATATTAGGTGTGATGTCCTCATTGAGCAGCACATGATAGACAGATCAGTTGCTGCAAGCTAAATGATGATGTCTGTCTGTCTTCATCTTCTTTTATGGCATCGAGAGTATAAGAGGAGTGTGGGCCTTCCCCAGTCCTGCAGGCAAGAACAGAATCTGTTATGGTTAACCTTCTCTGCAATTCTCTGGTCGACCAGATGCCCCAATAAATTGGTCCTCATAAGAAACTCGGAAAGCACATATGCAGGACACACTTTAGAGTCAGTCAGTCAGTCATTTTCCAACACACTACATCCTAACACAGGGGTCTGCTGGAGCCAATCTCAGCCAACACAGGGCGCAAGGCAGGAACAAATCCCAGGCAGGGTGCCAGCCCACCACAGGGACACACACACACCCACACCAAGCTGTCTTTGGACTGTGGGAGGAAACTGGAGCACCTGGAGGAAACCCACACAGACACGGGGAGAACATCCAAACTCCATGCAGGGAGGACCCGGGAAGTGAACCCGGGTCTCCTAACTGCGAGGCAGCAGCGCTACCCACTGCACCACTGTGCTGCCCTCACTTTAGAGAGTTATTATATTGGGGAAAAACTGGAAAAATATCACATTTACTGGCTTTCCACCTCAAAAACTTGATGAGAGCTGCTAAGGTATTCCTCGGTTTAATTAGAGTTTATATTCCCTCACTGAAGGTCTTTTATGGTCTCTTTTGCTGCTTATCTTTCATCTACTAGTGTCACAGCTGCACACTGAAAAAATCATAGCAAAGAAAATTAATAAAATTAAAATCAGGCTACAAGCATAGTCTTATAATTACAGATCTTTTGCTGTGCTTCTTTGTGCTCAAAGGTCTTGCCCCCTTCCTCTTTATAATTAAGGTTTTGTCTTGCTCATCTCTCAAATCTTGGCACAGTGGGCCCTGGACAAAATCAGACTGATTTGATTGTTAGAAACATATTCCAGAGAATATGAGAACATTTAGGCAACAAAGTCCTGTGGTGGCCTATTAGAACTGTGTATCACGTTCTTGATTTCCTCGTAGGCCTACACATAAGCTTCCAAGATATCTACCATCTGTAACAGCAATTAATGTACTAGTGGAAATAGTCAAAGCTTTTACTAATTTCTCGTGATCTTTTTTATTGATTACCCCAAATGCTTCTCTGCACTAACACAGGAGAACTTCACTTCACAGGGACCCATATTTGCTCACAGAGGCATGTAGAGGAACTCAATATGAGTAACCTCTTTACCAGCAAGAAACCAATTGATGTGAAGAATTCAAACAACAGCTTTCGGAAAACAGATATTTTCTTTTAAACATTAAAATACTCAAATGGTGCAGGTGGACACTTTCTGAATGGTCAATAATTTTAACATTGTAACCTGTACAAAACAATAATTTTTTGATACTGTTCATTACAGAGGGAATATTTCTATTAAGTATTTTTTTTGTAAAACTTTAAACTCTAAAGGCAAATACCTGTATATATGCCCTTTTATTTACATCAAGTTGCCAGATTTTTTTGAAAGAATATCACATGTGGACCATAACCTTTTTTGTATGGTTCAGTTCAAATTATTTGGCTTGATTTTATTTACATAGCAGGTTTTATCAGATATATTGCAAAATTAGGAACATGCATGCCCATGAATGATTTGCACCCTTAAATGCATTTGTGCCTATATTTTAAATCCAGCATTGCATTTCCTTAATTCAGCAAGACTTCTGGAGAAACATATTGCAGACTTAGAGTTACAGTTCATTTATTTGGTGGCGCTAATTTGCTTTAAGTCTTCAACATGCTCACTAATAAAACACAGAGGCAGCTAACAGTTCCTCAATGCCTTCTAATTAAAGAAGGTCAAAAGAGGTTCAGAATAACAAACTATTTTAGAGAAAAGGCATTGAGAGAGCTGGATTGGGTGCAGAATAACAAAGTTTGATTATATAACCAAATCTAGCAATTTCCTTTGTACCAGAGCTTTTGCAACTATGAAACAGAAAAAAAAATATTAACCTAGGTTACTTTCTGTTCATTTATTAGAAGTAGGATATTAGTAAATCTTTTATTGTTTTTTTAATTCAATAGAAATGACTTTCAGATATCCATTCAACCACAAATTATTTTTGATTACTGCCTTTTGAGGGTAGCGCGGTGGCACAGTGGTAGTAGTTTGCTTCCCGGGTCCTCCCTGCATGGACTTTGCATGTTCTCTCCATGTCTGTGTGGGATTCTCCCACTTTCAAAGACATGCAGGTTAGCTGAATAGGTGACCCTCAATTGGCCCTGGTGTGTGAGTATGTACTTAGCCATAAACAATGTTAATTAACATATAATACAATTGTACAATTACAAGTGTATGCCTTTAAGATTTTTATCTTCAAACAAACATTCTAACTTATTTGTTATTACAATATCAGAATTATAGCAAGGTGACAGGGAAGTTCTGTTTAGACGGCATTTAATGGGGGATAAGGCTGAATCATCTATGAACTATTATTATAATATATCAATGCAAAGCCATACATTTTATCTTAACTGAACAAAAACTGAAATTAATGTAACATTAACCTTTTGGGAATAGCTCTCTGAGTGATGTTTGCAATAGAAAATGCCATTGCATTGTAGTGCATTCATATGAGATCTTAACTCCCAGCCAAATCTTTATTTAAAAAGGTCACCATTGATATTATGTGAATATACCTTTACTACAAAACTAGTTTTAAGTTACATTATGTTCACACCTACAGGTATGTTACATTGCACTGGTCTTTTGATAGATCTTTTCTGGAATCAGTTCACTTTGGAATTCAGTTAGATTAATAAAATATATTTATAAGGCAGCAGTACTGAAGATGCCATTTCAAACTGGTGCAATTGCATTTGGAATTTCGTACCACATTATGAAAAAGGAGATGCATATCGAGAACAACGCCCTTAATAACATGTTTGCTTTTGATTGAATTCAGCCAAAAGTTATTTTGTTAGGTTGACTGAGGCTCTAATTATCTGTAAGGTTACAATTTTGTTTCACAGAATCCCAAATCAGATCAAGCAGCTTGGAAAAGGCACTTGTGGAATATACAGAATAATGTTATCCTTTTTACTTGCAACCTTTGGACTAACTTTTGGATTTTTTTCATTTTCTGGGAACATCTTGAAAAGGAATGCCTTTTTTTGATTAGATATTAACTTAAATCTCTCTTCCATTTTGTTTTATATAGTTCAGTGTCGGAGGCAGATTTCCTTTTCAAAGGTGTGAATTAGGCAGTCACTTCACTCCATACAATCGAGAGATAGCCCCCTTTTAGCTTTATAGACTTTAAAGAGTTGGTTTGTTACGGGGCACTTAGTTATGATTTTTACTCAGTGGCATATTGTGTGAAAGATAAAGTGTTTTTATGTTTGTTCCTAATTTGGCATATCCAATTTGTACCTCTTATTTACTGACTACTTGTAATGCTGTGTAATTTTTCTGCCTGGTGGATCCTTGACACATCTGCCTAACTCTCTGTGGGATACCTTGCCAGCTTAAGGATTTACTGTTCTGCAGTAAGTGAGTTGAGTTGATGCTTGCATCCCACAGCCCCTCCTCTTCTTTGGTACATCTTAACCCCTGACAGTCAGAAGAAAAAGATTTGAAATGATCACCACGTTTGAGGGTCGCTCTGCTGCTCTGCCTACAAAGTGCTTACTGTGGCAGTTCAATCAAAAATTTGACAAAATATTAAACACACCTTAAATTTAATGTTGTGTAGCATTCTAATAAATTTTGTTAATCATAATTTTCAGCAATATAATGTTCTTGATGTTTCATAAAATATGACTAGACCAATATAATTGTTCATGTTCACTACCTGATAGTCCATAAACAACTAAACAGCTACACATTCAATTCAAATAATTTTTCCATAGTGCTCTTTACTGAAAGTAGGCTCAGAGTACTAAATATTTACAGCTAATAATTTATTACCAGTATATTACTAAACGAAATAACTTTTATGTACATAAATACAAAATAAAAACCGATCACTCTCGATGAGTAACATGAGCAAATCATGAAATATACAGTCCATTAACATTACAATTAACATCAACTCAGATGAAATAGTCAACAATACTCCCTCTGAAAATAAACCTCTTTGAGTTTGTAGTTGATAATAACGGATCAAGTGAAAATTCTGATGACAGATAAATACTGAATGGTATAATAAAGGACAGATTGAATACTTGGTTATGAAAAGTTTTAAGAGAGGAACCACCAGGAGATAAAATTATATAAGTGGAGAGGGCACAATTTGTTGTCTAGGGATGGGTTGTGGTCAAAATACCAGGACAACTTTATAAAACAAAATGACTGAGCCAAAACAGATGGGTGATGTAGGAAACACATTAGTTTATGTACTGCAAAAATGCATCTATTGCTCATTTATTCTTACATAACAAGATCACGAGTGAGGGAAGAATGGAGCGTGAGATTGACAGGCGGATCGGTGCAGCGTCCGCAGTGATGCGGGCTCTGCATCGGTCTGTCGTGGTGAAAAAGGAGTTGAGCCATAAGGCAAAGCTCTCAATTTACCAGTCGATCTATGTTCCTACCCTCACCTATGGTCATGAGCTATGGGTAGTGGCCGAAAGAACGAGATCGCGAATACAAGCGGCTGAAATGAGTTTCCTCCGCAGGGAGTCTGGGCTCTCCCTTAAAGATAGGGTGAGAAGCTCAGTCATCCGGGAGGGGCTCAGAGTAGAGCCGCTGCTCCTCCGCATCGAGAGGAGTCAGATGAGGTGGCTCGGGCATCTGATCAGGATGCCTCCTGGACGCCTCACTGGTGAGGTGTGCCGGGCACATCCAACCTGGAGGAGGCCCCGGGGAAGACCCAGGTCACGCTGGAGGGACTATGTCTCACGGCTGGCCTGGGAACGCCTTGGGATTCTCCGGAAGAGCTAGAAGAAGTGGCCGGGGAGAGGGAAGTCTGGGCATCTCTGCTCAAGCTGCTGCCTCCGCAACCCGACTTCGGATAAGCAGAAGAGGATGGATGGATGGATGGATGGATGGATGGATGGATAACAAGATCATAGCAAAGGCTTTTTTGAGGGGTTTTCTTGACGCTTACAAAACATCAGTAGACAGGTTATTCACCTCTGTGCAGTGTGGCATATTGACATGATGGTAAAATCACTTGTTCATTTAAAGCATTCACATGTCTTATACTAAATATGTAATACCAAGAGAAATGTGTCTCAGGCTACCTCAGACCACTCCAAAGTGAAGTTTTGTTAGTAGGTCCCATTGCATGTTTTTACAATAGACAGAGCAGCTGACCACTGCTGCAGGGACTTGATCTTTGATTTCTAGCTCAGTGAAGTATGGTAAAGTAAGTAAGGAGTCCGTGGCAGTATGCCAGTTTTAGATCGTGTCAAAGACAAACAAAAGGAGTCACAAAAAGGTTTGGAGCAGCTACTCGTATATTGTTCTTGGCTGCAAAATGGATAGAACTGATGTACAGATGTGTACAGGTAAGACTCCAAAACAAAACTGAATTGCTGAGGCAAACATGGCGGCTTTAAGGGCAAGCAGAGGAAGTGGTGTTGTTGGGGCTGGAACTGGAAGTGGCGTCAATGGGTTCAGAACTGGAAGTGACGTCGTTGAGGTTGAAACCAAAAGTGGCATCATTGGTGCCAGTACTGAAAGTGGCATCATTGGTGCCAGATCCAGAAGTGGCATCGTCGAAAGTGATGTCATCAAGGCCAGGCGGAATTTCCCATAAGTGGTCTGCAGTGGAAAGAGAGAAGTGCATAGTACACTTCACCACCCCCTGGTCTGGCATGGAATTGCCCTCATTCATGCACGTGTGTGACAATAGAAATAGTACACTTGGGCACCAAGCAGGTGTAGGTGTGTGTAGTAGCATGGATGAGTGGCCCCAGCATGGAATTTTACTGAACATGCATTCAGTATGTACATTACCAAAAAAAACCCTGTATGTCCAGATTGTACACAAATTATATAAAAATATTTTGGATGGATTTATACAAAATATACAATATACTATTGTACAAAAAAGTGGATGATATTGAAATATCACATGAAGAGAGACAGGATTGCAGTCCACCTCAGGGCACATACACACCAACCTTCACTATTTCTGGGCTAAGAAGGAGGAGGAGGAGGAGGTTGGGAGCATGCACTGATGCACAAATAAACCTAAAAATGGCATGTAGTGTTGGGGTTGGAGGAGGAAAAACAAGATAACATACAAAGTCCATGTAGACAGTAGCCATGCTAAAATTCAAACCCAGGACACTGTAGCTGGGAAGCAGCAGCATTAACTGTGCCGGTTGGGTTAATTTGTGGGTAATTATGAATGTGTGTGCTTGAACATGTCCATCAATTGACTGGCATTCCCTCAACGATTGGTTGCTGCGTTGCACCTAACGCTGCAATCATAGAATCCAAGATCCCAAAAACATCCATCCATCCATATTTTTAACTAGCTTATTCAGGGCAGAGTCACTGGAGCCTGTCCCATGGTGAGAACAACACACAGACAGGCAGTCAGCCCAATGTAAGGCAAACATGCACTCCAGCGGACAAGATAGCATTGGCTATTCACTCAACCGGTATGTCTTTGGACTGTGGGAGGAAACTGGAATACTCAGAGGAAACCCACAGGGAGAACATGCAAACTCCACACAGGAAGCATCCAGTACGGGAACCCGGGTATTCTTATTGTGAGGCAGCGCTACCAATGTGCCACTGTGCTGCCAATTCCAAAAACAAATGTTAGAAAATGTGAAGATAGGCAAATGTGGGTAATGACAAAAAGAATGAGATTGCAACTACATGTTCCAGAAATGAGAGTTCTTCGCAGGGTGGGTGGGCTGACGCTCCTTGATTGGGTGAGCAATTTGTCAGAGCCTCAAAGTAGAATTGCTGCTCCTCCAGATTGAGAGCAGCCAGTTGTGGTGATTTGCGACCGAGAACTCAGAACACACTGGAGGGATTATATCTCTGGGCTGGCTTGGGAACACCTGGGAATTGACCGAGCAGAGCTTGAATCTGTAGCTATGGACATGGAAGTCTGGGCTGGCCATAACACTGACCAGTAAAAGCAGTTTGAGAAGATGAGATGAGATGTGAGGGGAGGCAATGGAGGTCCCAGAATGATTTAGAGGCCAAAGGGTATAATTTTGATGAGAACAGGCCTTTCAGCCCAACTAAGATTGTTAATCCTATTTGCCTAAATCATGGGACATCAGCCTGAAATCCTAATATGGAGATTAATTGGTAACCTAATAAAACTATTCACAAATATAACTAGAATGATGGTCCCCTGTGGTGGGCTGGCACCCTGCCCGGGGTTTATTTACCTGCCTTGCGCCCTGTGTTGGCTGGGATTGGCTCCGGCAGACCCTCGTGACCCTGTAGTTAGGATGTAGCGGGTTGGATAATGGATGGCTGGATGATGGTCACATTATATCATTTAAGTGTACCTGAAGGTTTCCTAAGGCTTGGGTTTACATAGGCATTAAAGTTTGTTTTTTTTCCCCCACAAAAAGTTGTGCTTACTGTGTTAAAAATGTTTTACTAATGCTTTATAATGAGACAAACAATCTTTTCTCACCAGTTTATTTCTGTTTGTTGTTTTATAACAATAGGTCATTAACTTCCTTTAAAAGGCCCAGGTAATGGACAGAATTTGTAGCTGATCTCCAGAATTATTTTCAGTCCTCAGTAAGGAGCTGACTGACAACTGCCTGTGCTGTCAGTCTTAATCGGAAATTGTACAGAATTCCAATGAGAAATGTCATTCACTGATTTGATGGGGATTAAAGAAAAATAAAGATAAACACTTGTGGAGTAAGGCAGAGGAAGGAGTCATTTTCAAAATAATATGGTGTGCCACTCACATGGGAAATGCCTGCCCATTAAATTTAACTTGTAAGAAAAGAAATTAGTTCTTTTGCTTCTGGCACTTTTTGAAAACTTGAGGGGTTTAAGTCAAACCCACTTGCAGGCCATTATTTTAAGTTTTAACTGAGCCTGAGTTCATAAATATTTAGTCAGCTTTAGCTTGTAACAAACCAGTTAAAGTAATTCTTCTTATTTTACAGTACCTTGATGTGAACGCAATTAAACCGAAGGGTGTGAGTGTCAGAAGTGACTATAGCTGGTGGAAAAGCAATGGCAACAACATGTTTCTCCATAATGGAATATTTGAAAATTGCCTAGAATATACACTGAGTTAGAAGGAATTACAAAGAATGAAGAGGACATACTTTGAGTCAGGAAAATGTAGTATAGTTAAAAGTAAGAGTTATCTTCTCAGTCCAGTCATATAAAGATTTGTTTTTTCTTGGCACACTCATAATTAATGAAGTTTTTGCCTTTTTTGAAGATATTTATTTTATCTGAAATGCTGCCATTGCTTTTTTTTTCTTGTTCTTGAATTACGTATTTACTTTTCTGAAAAAGCTTTTTTGTCCAAAATGAGCCAAGACTTGCCACTGTCACAAAAACGACACAAAGTCATCAAAAAGGTTTGGGGCAGCCCCCTGTATAATGTGCCTTGGCTGCATGTGTTCACAAGTCCGAGTCCAAAACAGAACTAACTTTGGTTGTTAAAGATGGCAGCTTCATATGCCAAGACCGGAAGTGACATCCGCAGTGGCACCAGGACCGGAAGTGCGTTATCAGTGGTGCCGGAACCATGCAGGACTTTCTGTGGATGGTCTGCAAGGGATTGAGAAAGAAAGTCAGTGTTCCCCCACGCCCCCTGGTCTGGCGTGGAATTACTATCATTCAGGCCCTTTAGCTGCCTCCCAATCGCACGTGTGTGACACCACCAATAGCTGCCATCTGCAATTTTTCCAGACTGGAGCTAAAAAGAACATGGGAGTTGAGCTTTATTTTTCTGTCATTGTTTATCGATCAAATATAGAAATGTATGATACATTAATAATGCCACTATAACATATACAAAGTTAGCAAAGTAATTGTGATAATAATGGAGCGTCTGTTTCACGTTCCTCAGTGAACTCTAGAAACAAACTTGCAGTTACGATGAACCCACTCAGTTTATTATACAGAAAAATCAAGAATTCCATGGTGTACCATCACCATCTGATGAATTGTGATCTATGCCTTCTAGGCAAAAAGTCTTGACACTAGGATAGGGAATAAAAGTGATTTAAAATAATATTTCGAAATGATTTTATGACTGCAGTGGGCTGGCGCCCTGCCCGGGGTTTGTTTCCTGCCTTGCACCCTGTGTTGGCTGGGATTGGCTCCAGCAGACCCCCGTGACCCTGTAGTTAGGATATAGCAGGTTGGATAATGGATGGATGGATGATTTTATGATATTTTATAGAGATGTGGTAAAAGTGTTTTATCATTATCAAAAAGCTTGATCAGTTAGAATACAGAAATCTACTATGTGAAAAATTTAATAGGTAGTTAAAGACGGCAGAATTAAAAATTCAAAGGTGAAATATGTGGAAAATATCTCAAACTAGAAATTAAATATCACACTTCAAAGGCTTACTATAAAAGGCAGTGATAGCTTACATCTCATGGATCTCTATGCAGTTGTTTTCCAAGTCAGAAAATATACAACTTATAGAAAGATACATATCAACTTTTAGAAAAAAAATGAACTGTACTAAAATTGCTATTAAAAACTGATTCCAGTTTAACATTCTGTCTCTTATTGTAAACATGTGATGAAATTAAAGGTACACTGTAAAATAACTGATAAAAATAAAGTAATAACCCCTGAACTAGTGGCTCTTAACATTTTTCCTCTTCAATACCCTTTTGATATTCCCACAAATATTGTGACACTGTTTTTGGATTGGGGTAGCAAGATCTTTCTTGGCATTTTAAATTGTATAGACCAGCTTTTGACTTTCCTCAAGTCTCACAGTTCTGGCAATTTTTAAAGGTAAAAATTCAGATGGAGAGGTTGAGGTCCCCAAAACAAAAAGCCCAACACAGATGATTTTTCTTTTAAGGTTCCGTGGCACTCAGTGGTATATATATTAGAGTTAAGAACTAAGCACAGAAGTGCTTAAGGATCCTATGTACAATTTTTTTTATCAGGCTGTGCCATTATTTATAACCAAGTCACACCTCTTCTTCAAAGCTCTAATTAGTCCATTTCATAATTGCAGGGTTAAGATCCACTCTGCTATACATTAAAGGCTGAACCTAGCAATACAAGTCAGAGAAGAATATTCAACACCTCTAGTTTTCTCCTTGGAATCTATATAAATTTTTCTTGAATATATGGATTACAAACAGTATGTTTCACTGTTGAGCTGCATATAAAAGTTTGAGAGAATTGTTATACACTCGCATATTACACTAAAATAAGGGAACTGCAATCAGGCGTTTGTTTTCCCCTGCATTTAATATTTGTTGGGTTTTTTTCATCCCAAGATTAATATTCAAAAGCATTAGAATCATGTCATTTTCTAACCTGTGTAATCCAGGCCTAGGGGGCTCCCAGCTAGCACTGGGCAGAAGCAAACCCTAGACAAAGTGCCAGTCCCTCACAGGTTTAACACACACACACATACTCACACTAACTCACCTAACTCACCTAATCTGCATGTCTTTGGACATTAGGAGGAAACTGGAGCACCCAGAGGAAATCCATGCAGGCACAGAGAGAACATGCAAACTCCATAGGGGAAGGACATGGGACTTGAACCCTGATCTCCTTACTGCAAAGCCCACCAGGCTGCCCCAGCATTAGAAATTCATTATCTTTAAATGAACATGTGAACATACGACAAATTGCTTTGTGTATTTATATTAATATTTTCCTCAATGTAGTCACGGCAAAGCAAACAGTTGCAGTAATGACCTCAATTAAGTGAAGTTAATGAAAGATTCTCAAACTTCCTTAATTCAATTCACAGATGGCTGAAGTCTGGAGCTGAGATTTTTTGTCATAAAATGTTCCAATATTTTGACAAGTACACCTTTTTTGGCTTCTGTGAGAATGTAGAAGCAATACATGAGATAATGCATTACTTATACATTCTCTTAAATGACGCATCACTATCCTTAGCATTGCTGATGTAAAATGTTCTGCCCATGATTAAGTGAAGCACATTTAGTTTGAACATGGTTAGTGAGAAGAGCTTAATATGAAATATGCAGTTTGCATGGATCATCACATAAGAGTCCCACGGCACGCTATAGACTAAGGCGGTCTCTTCCTTCCAGGTTTCCCTTTCTGTCGCCCACAGAGGTTTACAGGAAGTTTGTGTATAAGAAATAACAGCTGAAATAGCTTATTATTGTTGAAACAGCATCTCCATAAATTATTGGGCGATGCTGGAAGACCAGGAGATGTCATGTCAGGCAGGTACTTAATGAGGGACAATCAAAGATCAGAACAGAAAGGGTAGTGATAACCAGCAAACAAAGCACAAGGACAAACTGAAAGGGAAATCAGGGACAGGAGGATGTCAAAACCAAAGCAAAACCTAGGACTAGGCCTATTTGGAGATGCACTGACTATGCTCAGTTTTACTTTTATTTGAAGGAATTTATCTACTGAGGAATGATGCTACATTGTGAACCATCCGTATTTATGGTGGAACCTACGTCATTGATGCGCTGCTCGAGATCACTTCACATGATCTGTGTATTGTAATGACCAAAATAAAATATTAAACTTTGTTTAAATATTAAAAGTAGTTCAAAATACCACAAAATGAATAGTAGTATAAGGAAAAATATTAATTTATGACAGTTATTAGTGATGAGTGACACAGCGTAGTTTCACTTTAGGAGGCAGCTAAAGGGCCTGAGTAATGGTAATTCCACAACTGACCGGGGGCGGCGGGATGCGCTGACTGTCTCTCTCAGTTCTTTGCAGACCATTCTTGGGAAATCCCATCAGGTTCTGGGACCTCTGAAGACATCACTTCCGCTACTGATGACATAATTTCCGTTTCTTTGAACCCCAAACCCCACAGTGATGATGTTACTTCTGATCCCAACGATGTCACTTCCGGCCCCAATGATGATGTCACTTCCTGTACTGGCCTTAAAAGCCACCATCTTGCCTTCATACAATCAGTTCTGTTCAGTGAACACCTCTGTTCTTATCTAAACCTATTTTGCAGCTGTGGAACAATATACGGGTGGCTGCCCCAAACCTTTACGATGTCTTTGCCTCATCCTTGTTACAATACACATTGGGAATATTATCCCTAAAATTCTTTTAATGTGAGATTTCACAATTGTGAAATGTGAAACTTATTAAAATGAATTTTTAAGTTATTTTTGGGAGTAAAGCAAGGAATGCTTCTGCCTTAGAGTTTTTCTGTAGCCACAGTTTCCTTCCTTAGCGACCCACCAGTTCTGCTGCAGCTGCGTTAATAATGCACAAGTTCCTTCAATGTGGCTCCATGAGCTCTCATCTATTTCATGAGCTGCCTGCCTTCTACTTTCCACAACTCTTTTCAAGTGAGAACAGGCACTGTCTCAGCACACTTTCACTAACTCTGTAAGCTTGTCCATGCCAGGATCCTTCTGGAAACTCCTCAGCGGCCAGACACACAGGCCAATGGATTTTGGCAATGGCCTAGTGCTTACAGGTAAGTTCTCTAGAGACGATCTTCACATTTTCAAAGGTGTCGTTCCTGAAGAGAGAGGCTGCAGATGACGTGAAAATATAAATGGCCATAGCTCAAATTCCACTCATTGCAAAACACAATTTGTTTTGCCATTTTTTTGCAATGCAAAACTCAGAGTTTTGCTGCCAGTTCAATTTCATGTGAATCGTTTCACTTATCCGTAATTATCATATTTGGCTGCAGTGGCACATGCCTCATGTCTTGATTGACCAAATTGCGTTGCGATTGAAATTTACTTGGCCCTTCATTGGGCAAAAAGAGGTGAGATTAAAGTGCTTAAAAATCTCAGTAATTAAGAATCAAAAGTGTATAACACACTCTAATTGTGTATGAAAATTTAATACTGTACTGTTTACAACCAGCTAAAGCTCTAATTGAAAAAGGTGTTAGTGGCTGAGTTGAAACAAAGTAACAAATTAAAGAAAATGGAGACATGCCTCTCTAAACAAAAGATTTGCTTTATTGAAAACACAATTAAACATAAACAAAGTAGTTCTTTAAAACAACAACAACAACAAAAAAAAAAACTACATTCAAAACAAAACAAAAATCAAACTTTTTTAAAACCAAAATAAAAAAGCTAAAAGTTTTCTTAAATTTTTCAATGCAAAAATAAGAATGATCCGTGCAGGTTTTAGATTTAGGAAGTGTGAGTCGCAATGTTATGTAACATTGAGAAGATTACGTCATGTGCATCTCACAATGGAGACGACTGTGTTATAAATTATCAGCATCATAAACAACACAAGGGCAGCACGATGGCGCAGTGGGTAGCGCTGCTGCCTCGCAGTTAGGAGACCCGGGTTCACTTCCCAGTTCCTCCCTGCGTGGAGTTTGCATGTTCTCCCTGTGTCTGCGTGGGTTTCCTCCGGGTGCTCTGGTTTCCTCCCACAGTCCAAAGACATGCAGGTTAGGTGGATTGGCGATCCTAAATTGTCCTTAGTGTGTGCTTGGTGGTGTGTGGGTGTGTGTGCGTGCCCTGCAGTGGGCTGGCGCCCTGCCTTGGGTTTGTTTCCTGCCTTGCGCCCTGTGTTGGCTGGGATTGGCATCAGCGGACCCCCGTGACCCTGTAGTTAGGATATAGCGGGTTGAATAATGGATGGATGGATGGATAAACAACACAATAGTAAAAAATAAACACCTTCATATAATCATGACATTAATAGCATGAACCATTGGTGGGAATATGCATGAAAGTATTCTGCCTTATTTTAAAGGCACATCATATAAATTTAAATGATAGAAATGCACTGTATATTTTAAATATGAAATATTCAATATGCTTTTATTGTCTGAGAGCCATATAATAACAAGGAACCTCACAATATTCCAATGTGTGTTGTGTACTCTGAGTATTCCTATTGGGAGACTGTGGAGATTGCTAAGATGCCAAAAAGATTTAAGTAGGATGATGCAAGTAAAGTTTATTTTTTTCTTATTAGGTATACAGGATTGACACAATTCTGTCTACAAAAACATCTTTTCGATATTAACTTCATTTAAATAAGCATTGTGAATCATACAGAAATTAATCATAATATTTAATATAAATCGGTTTAATTATATTGTCACCAAAGTATGCAATGGAAGAAATAAACTGTTGATGTAAGTAGGGTCCGTTCTAAGTACAAAAGTATTAATGTTATTCAAGCTCTATTTGAAATGTTTGTTGTCATTACTAAGTTCTTAACAGGATCTTATGTTTGTTGTGTTTCAGCCAAGGTGCCCCCCAGCTGAGGTTTAAATGCTGTTTTTATTAGTTACTGAATTTCTTTATGTCCATGTGTATTCTATTGTGGTCCATGTTTGTTGTGGGTGATCACCCAAGAGGCACAACCACCTGCTCATCACCATCAATAGCTGCCCTCAGCACTATAAAGGCAAGTAGAGCCCACAGTCCCTTGCGGTTCATTGAATTTGTTCATAGTGGTGGTGAGTTCTCCTGTGTATTTTGCTCTTTGATTGTTTGTTTTGTGAATTTCTGAATTTGTGATCGCTGTGCTCTGCTTTTTGATTCAATTTGCTGGATTTATGATTGGGGCTTACCTTGGGGTGCCATTGCCTTTTCAAGGATTTCTTTCTGTGGCTGTTGTGCTCTTTGTAACCTCATTATTTAACAGAGATTCTTTTCTAAAAATAAAACTTTTATTTATAAAGATTTTCCATTGCCACTTTGTGTGACTAGCCAGGGGTTTTCACAGTAATTCCCCTCTATGGTGGGTATTTCAAGTATTTTTTGGAGACTTTTTTTGCTTTGTGACTCTTATGGTCATAATAATGTTAATCACAACAGATCCAATCATAAATGTTCAGTTTTTCAGTTCAATGTATTCTTACTAAATGCATTTCCACTTATTAACTTAGCACACTTCACAGTAATTAAAAATATAGTATAGAAAAAGAAATGCATCGTTAACACAAAATATAATGCTAAACATAAACAGAGACACATCATGCAATATATGCAGAAAATTATATACAGGGTGGTTTCGGGTTGCAATTTCAACTATCTTTGGTCATCTCAATTCTGAAAAAGATTTTTCCTCTGGCAAATGACAGTAGTTTCATTTGGATAGAAGATGCCTGAAAAAAGGTCCATCACACATGACAACACATTTATTCCAAGGCAGGTAGAGGGACACCATTGTAACTTAAGAATATGAAGAGAATTTTATAATGGCCAAACAAAAGAAATTACTTTAATTGATTGAAAATTGGTGTAAGACAGCAATATGAAACCACTCCAAAAACAGATGCTGTGCTATAATAGTGACTTTTCAGCCTTGGTTTAAATACTAGGACTGATGGGACTTCTCTAATATTAGTTGGTATATAATTCTACAGTGGATGCCCAATTTGTATTCATTCTTAGAATTTTAAATTGCCTTACAGGTTGAGATCATAATGTGCACACTGGAGTACAGGCAGTAATAAGTCCTGCCAGGTATGGATTGAGGGTGGTTTGAAAATCAGCTATAAAATAGTGATTTTGATAAGTTCATACTTATTATTTCTAGTTATGGTCTGTGCTAATATGTTACTATGTTTTGAAATAACTGTATATAAGTGTGCAACTTAAATAGCCTCAAGGTAAAGCATTGCAATAGTCAAATAAATAAACTAGCTTTTCAAGATCATTCTGCTTAAACATGTCTATATTTTAGAATATAAGATGCAAAAAGAAGACTTTAGAAAGTGCAGAAAGGTGAAGACTGTAGGTTAAATTCATGTTGAAGATAACACCTACATTTCATATGGAGTCAGCTAAACTAAATTTCAAGCTTTTTCAGTTTAGAGAATTTTGTATTTTGCATTTCTTTGTGATCCACAGACTTAATAATAAGATATTAGTTGATTTAATAAAATATAGGGACCCAAACTGCAAGAAATTAAACAGATTTTGTTTTTGGTTTCTAGCCCAGTTAAAAACAATGCATGCATTATTAACATTTCTAAGTAAGGAAACCTTAATTAGAAAACACTTCTCTGCAAAAGAAAAAGAACATTTAAAATTGTATTAAGCAGGTTTGGTATATTTAAGGAAGTATATACAAATATATTATAGTAGACACACTAATGAACTAAAGTCAGAAATTATTAATAGAAGGCTAGATGAATTTTATTGGAATCTTAGAGTTGGGCTGTGGCCAAAGCATGTTTAGCTCCCAGGAACATCTAGAAACAAAAAGTCCAGCTGTGGTTAATCTAAACAAAATGCACTGTTAAGTGTGGAAGTATAGAGAAACATTTAGGTTTAGATAAACAAGATAAAGGGGTTTGATAACTGCACCATTTCTACACTTGTCTTACAACCAATCCTTTATTACTATGTAACCAATTCATGGCCAGACCTACCACTGGGGTGACTTGGCTACACCCTGGGACACTACTGTCAAAGGAACCTTTGCATATGTGAGGGGAAAAAAGGTCTAATAACAGTTCTATTGGATTTATTGTTACTTCTCAATCATTTCAGCCACTCACCTCCAAGATGACCCCATCCCCAGGAACATTACATCAATTGTGAGTGAATAAAAGCCATGCTAAACATCAAGGGGGAGCCACCCCCTCAGGACTCGCTTCTGGTCAACAAAAAGTTTTAGAAATTTAAAATGGCTTATGTCTTGCCCACCCAGTTATTTCCAGCCCACTGACACATACCCCTACCCCACTACAGACCTAACCAAACATGCCTAAAGAAAAAAGCTTTTTAAATTAAATTGAATCCTGGTTGGTTGATATAGGTGAGGCATGAGACTGTACATTTGATGTTTTTCAGTCCTGAAAAAAAGAAAACATCTTAGTGGACAGTGCTGCAGTGAGAAAAACATTTTTAAAGGAGATAGAAATATAAGATTCTGTTTTGCAGAAAACTATACCTGACATTTTCAAAAATGAAACCAAAATGGTGATTTGAATCAGCACTTTGAACAAGGCCACAATTACTGCAGGTGAGACAAATGAGAATGACCGTACAGATCATCAGGAGAGGGCTGATATCGCCACTTCCAGCAGCAACAGCAGTGTCCCATATCACCGAGCAACAATGTGGAGAACAACAAGACTACTGAAAGAAATCAGACACACCAAACAATACCAAACTTGAATGAACTTGATGCAAATATTGGAAACGAAAATGCTCAGTATATTACATAGAGGGCTACAAATTGGGGGGATGCAGAGGGTGCATTGCATGGGGCCCCATAAAGAGCTTCACTTACCATTGAATGACTGCGTTTGTCCACTTACCCCCCATTTCCAGCGATCTAAGCTACAGCACTCTGTCTAGCTGGGGTAGGCTGAAGTACACGGCTGTGTCTTCAAAAGGAATGGGTCATGGCGGGCTAAAGTACATCTTTCTGTCTTTACGGTGGATGGCCATAAGTACACCACTGATTGTGGTCCATTGCTGCAGAGTGAAAAAAACAATCTTGCATGTCCACTTCAAAACAGTTTATTGCATCCCTGGTTACATATCATCTTTATGTCACAAACTGCCATAGTCCTTTTAAAATGTTTATTTGATTTCTGTTAACTGTGTAGTTGTGATGTTGCACTCGTGAATTCATTAGTTAAATTTCATTGTAATGTACAAAATAAACAGAGAAGGTGAAGCTGGCACAATGTAAGGTTTGGATTTTTGTTTTTCTACTTCAATTCTGTGTTTTGTCATGTACGGTCCCATGGTGACCTTATTTTCCCCCTTATATTTTTTATTGTGTAGACTTAAAAAAAATGCCTCAAATCCCATACATTAAGCTCTCTATTGTCAGATACAGTTAGCCATTATTTACTTCTTCCCTTCTTAATCTATAACTTCAGGCTACAGTTTTCATTATGGATTATATGTAATATATTTTATTATAACTAGTGCCATACAAGCAAATAGAATGTGACTTTTAAACCAAGACCATACAACCTGAAAATGCTAGATGTGTAATTTCTGGTGCGCAATAACTTATAGTTCCATTCAATTCTTTCTGGTGAGCTCATCTGCACAGGCCCAGACACTCTTCTTTCTGTGTGTCATCATCTGGTCTGCTTTCTTCAGGATGCAACATGGCAGACAGATCATGCTTTTGCAAGCTCCTCTCTTTCTTGTCTATGTGTAGCTTCTGACAAACAGGCCTCTTGTACCATTCACCAATGCAATAGCTCAGGCACAGCTCATCCCTCAGTTGCTTTGTTTAGACAGTTTATGGCCTACCTGCAGGAGATGGCATATAGGTTTTTTGTAATGTCGAAACACAGTCACCCTTGTCATCTGGCTTGATGTTTGCTCCATGCTCCCCTGCCATAAATTTCACATCCCGAGTCTAAGAGTTGGTTAGGTAAACATCAAAGCATTGCTGCTCTCATCAGTAAAGTCAAACTTGCCTCATGAAACACCATCTATCATCAAATTTGCTTTTTCCAGCTTACAAATAGAGCCATTCAAAATATTTATCAACTTGTATGCTAAATATCACTCCATCACACCTCTATACTTAAATTATTATTATATATGTGATGTTCAAACTATGTAAGTATACTGTACAGTATGTGTATGCCTAGTGGATTAGTGAGGTAACATGAGGGGCCTTTTGAGCCCCCCCCCGTGAGAGTCTTAATCAGACGTTAAACTAGATAATTAGCTCAATCCATTTCAATTTTGAGATGTCTGTGGTGGGAAGTCTGAACAAATTACAAAGCCCAGAGTTACAATATAGTCTACATAGCCGCTTAGATATAACAGAGGAACTTTCCACATTTTTACTTTAACTTTGGAACAGTCTTCCTCTTCGCCTTCGTATGGCTGGCTCTGTGCACCTTTTTAAAAAATTGTTAAAAACTTTCTTGTTTAGGCAGGCTTTTGTTCAGAGTGTTATTGTTATTAATTTTATTTTTATTTCTATTTGTTTTATTTTAATGTACTTAATGTATTTGTTAGATTTTATTGTATTGTGCATCTTAATGTGTCTTGCCTTTTTCGTTTATATTTCCTAGTATTGTACAGTGCTATGTGACTTCTTGTTTGTGAAAAGCGCTTTAAAATCTTTACTGAATTACTTTGCCAGAATAACCCGTATCAAAGGTAATGAAGGACATACAACAGTCTAACCATTTATATGCAGTTTCCCACTAATTCTGTATTTTCTATTTGAACTGAAGTTTACAGTTAATCTGTATGGCTGTCCTCGCTAGTAGGATCATTTCAATAGGTGCCCATGGCCACTTTTCGATGTCTACAATTTCTTCCTACTGTTGCTCAACATGACCCACCCTTAGCACTTCCTGCATTCCTCACATTGTTCGCAAAGCGAGAAAAAGTGATCATGTTGAAAAATGTAGCATATTTAAAATAGAAATATTTATGTAAAAATTAAAACCAGTGGATTATATGTGTTTGGTAGACAGATTTGATGTGTACAGACTTTTAAGCTGCTACATCATTCTGCGTCTGATTCACTGTGTGAACCTTAGGAAGCCACTTAACCTGCTTAGAAAATAAACACATGTCATCAAAAGATGTAAAATTAAATGTTTAATTTCACACATTTATAAGTTAAATCACATAAAGTTATAGCATTAGAATTTTATGGACCTACCTTAGTCCTAGCCTATCTGTAACTGTTATGAACATTTAATGTGCCTGTAGCTGCAGGTGCATAAGGCAGGATCAAGCACGGGTAAAAAGCATGCTGGAAGAAATCTCTTAGTTCAAACGTTTGTTGTAAAAGTTTTGGTGAAAATTCAAAGCACATAATCCACACAAAAATAAAGAGAAAATTTTGTTGCACACATAGAATAAAAAGCAAAAAAATGAGAAAAGTGTTTCTTCTATAAACTTATCTTTTCTTGTCAAACTTCAGTTTTTCTATACTTAAAGATGATATATTTCGTATTCAGTACATTCTAATGTACAGCACTGCACATTTAATAGAGCATGTTATCTTTCATAATATTAAGCACATACGGCACGGTTTAACACGAGGTGCCCACCATGCCTTGCACATGCCTTGCACCATGCCTTGAAACTCTTCTATAGTCAGAGGGGCAAAAAGTAGTTAGAATATATCAATTCAATTCAACTTATGGAGGTTATAAGAACCTCCCATAGACCATACACTAATATTTAGGCAAACATTTAATATAACTTAAATAACAAGCAAATGGCTCTTACAGTGCCCAAGGATTATTGTGGCCAATCTAGGAGATGACTAAAGTAGTAATAAGCCAGTCAGGACAAGGAAAGGTCAAAATACAGAGAAAGTCAAACAAAAGCAAGAAGCCAAAAAGCAAAGCAGTAAGATGAAATCGAAAGTCAAAGGCAGAAAAGGGATCATAACCAGAACACAAATCCTACTGCTTGGGACTAATGGTTTGAAAACTAAGAATAATGAAGGGTTTCCTATCCACCAAGGTGTAAAGACAGTGTGTAAGCACCACCTTATTTTCATTGTCACTTCCTGTGATGTCACCAGCACAATGATAGTAGTCACATTATCAATTAACTGGGTATCGTGTAAACTAAGAAAAGCAAGATGATAATGAATATGAACTTTTTTTAATTTGAAGTTCAAACATGGAAATAATTTTAGAAATGGGTTTCTCATGTCCAAACCCTGTTATAGGCAGACACACATAGTAACCATATTGGAGAAATATTCAGAAACAGCTGCACATTTTTTTTTACTTTTGTAAGCATGCTATTTAATTATATAGTACATGAATAATGCTATTCCAATCAAAGCCCTTCATGTTAGTATATAAGAGAATTTTTTTCACTCTGAGTTGTTAAGAAACCATCTAAACAGTCCAGCAGGCTCAGAAGTGATCTAGTGCTCGATGTCTTAAACCAAGTGGACTTTGTTTCATTAGGATGTTTTCTCAGGGAAATGTGGTTAGTCAAGTGTGTAGCATTATGACTACTTAGAAGACTCAATGAAGGGGCAGGGATTTGTGATCACAAGGTTTTTATTCTAATTATTAAAACATGTTGAGTGTCAATGTGCAGATAGAAGTTGCTCATATATCCACTAACTTCACACTTTCAGTTTGCTTTGGAGGACAAAGTGAAAAAATGAACAAAGTTATTTCTTTCATGTAATGCTAATTGGTCATTTAGCCAAGTGAATGACCATTTTGACTTTCCACAAATAGAGATTTTGTTAACTTGTGTTTCTTGATTATCCACTTCTGAGATTTGTTTCAGCTGCTAGAATTGACTGCACATATATAAGAGGAAATTATTAAATCAAGTATTAAGTTACTAAGAAAAAGACAAAATGTGATTACATTTACCAATTTTACACAGTTGACATACTTGTGCAGAATATTATTAGCTGGTAGTTGTACTAGAGTATAATGCTCCCATTTGTATCTGTGGTTCAATTATGTTCTTTTACAGTATGCTGTCTAACTGCAAAATGACATAGCAATTGATCATTTATGACAGATTTTTTATAATTTGGTACAAATATTTAATCAAACCAAAAATTTGCCCTGCATTGCTGAATATGAGATGATACTGTTTTTGTTCATCATATTGGACCTTTTAATAACAATAAGCATCTCTTGTCATGGGTTCCTGCTAGGCCAGTGCTACATACAGTATGTACAATTGTGACACTTTTTAGGCACACTGTACCTTTCTGAACCAGTGAACTGCGGGTGGGCAACTTAGAGGTAGAACAAGTCAGGCAATTTTTTTTTGGCTCTTTGCTTGTACATGAGACATAATTCTGATCAGTAGTTTGATTACATTAAATAAAGAACATGCAATTAAAATGAAATATTTTCTTACTGTACAATTTGGCTCAAAAAATCCTAAAAATTTCATTTACATTCTTGAATTATAAGTTAAATTTAGTTTTTAAGAAAATTGTAACTATTTGTGAAATACAAAATATATGTAAAAAATATATAGAAGTTCTTTGTATATTTATGTAAAGTAATGTATAAAGCAATATTTTTTACTCTTGCTTTGCTTTTTTTCCTGATCTTGTTAAAAAAATGCTGATGCTTCCAGTTCCCTTACTGTCACTTTACATTGCTCACATATGGAAGAACATTCTTCTTCAAGCCTTATCAAATTGAACTTCTTCTCGGCTGTATGATGTCTGCTGACCAAGCCGTTCTGCCCCATATGTATGTCTGCTGTCAGGCACTGTTTTGGATCTGACAAATACATCATTTGTCCTCACAGGTGGCGCAGTGGTAGTGCTGCTGCTTTGCAGTAAGGAGACTGTTGAAGATTGTGGGTTCGCTTCCCGGTTCTTCCCTGTGTGGATAGCGCTTTGAGTACTGAGAAAAGCGCTATATAAATGTAATGAATTATTATTATTATTATTATTATTTGCTGTTTATTATTTGCATTAGGTAAAGTATAATAATATTGTAATTGGTTGGCCTCATAAAGTTATTGTTTAGGTGAACCTGGCAATTATAAGCTAATATTATATTCTAATATAATATTATATATTACAGTTTAATAAGAATTTGCATCTGTGGTGGGTTGGCACCCTGCCCTGGATTGGTTCCTGCCTTGTGCCCTGTGTTGGCTGGGATTGGCTCCAGCAGACCCCCGCGACCCTGTGTTCAGGTTCAGCGGGTTGGAAAATAGATGGATGGATGGAAGAATTTGCATCTATTATCCAACCCGCAACATCCTAACTACAGGGTTACGGGCGTCTGCTGGAGCCAATCCCAGCCAACACAGGGCGCAAGGCAGGAAACAAATCCTGGGCAGGGCGCTAGCCCACCTCAGAACTGCTCTTTTTAAAGGATAAAAAGATGTACTAAATACAAACACTATACATGCTTCCTACAGCCTTGTTGGTTCTTATACTTCCATTAAAGGTGGAATATTCCGGCATGTGAAGCAGAAATCTTCTTTTTTATAATCGTTTAACAGCAAACAGCATCTGATCAGCTGTAAATGTCTTATTCTCTCAGTCACCTTCATGCTCTCCTTCGACCCCACCCCCCCAGCATTTTTGATCTGACTCTAACTAACAGCGCCAGTATAAATACACACCCGATCTGATGCTGTTCATTTTCAAATAATATTGCATTAGTGCGACTATGTTCTGATTGGTACTATTCAAGTCATAAAATGATTTCTTCAAAATGTCACATATATTTGTCTCTTTCTTTTTTTTCTGGTGCTGTGTTGACATTATGCACCAGAATGCGTGAGCTTGCAGGAGCATGCGGGTGGCCAGTTACTTGTGCTATAACAAGCTTGACCTGGCGGTGATCAACGCACATGTACTGTGCAAGGCATGCACATGGGCCACAGAGAAAAGAAGAGTGTTCATGGCTCACCTTGCAGAGGAGCTTCGTCATCACTTCTTACAAGAAAAGGCGATGGATAAAGGAAAAGAGGATGCAACATCCACAAGCTTCTGTTCGAAGACTGCTGCTCCCCCCAGTAGCTTAGGTGTAATAGTAACCACAGCACAGAGAGAAGTGTGTACATTGCAACAGGTACACATGTCGTAAATGTAGAAAGGACGGCCTATGTTGTGTGTGAACTGTTAACATTTGAATCTGATGATTGCCTATAGTGGTGAACTGACCTCTCTGTACTATTCTTTCCTCTGCATGTCCTGGAGTACCAAAGAAACAGTGTCGTGCACCCAAAAGTGGACACTGGCAAGATCGAAAAAAAAAAGAATGTGGTCACTGATTACAAGCGCAAGAAGACATGCAAATGAATATGAATAATATGAATAATGTTGCATCAGTGCCACAATGTTTTCTGAAATGTACTATACAGGTCATCTTCTTCTTCTTTCAGCTGCTCCCGTTAGGGGTTGCCACAGCGGATCATCTTCTTCCATATCTTTCTGTCCTCTTCATCTTGTTCTGTCACACCCATCACCTGCATGTTCTCTCTTACCACATCTAGAAACCTTCGCTTAGGCCTTCCTCTTTTTCTCTTGCCTAGCAGCTCTATCCTTAGCATCCTTCTCCCAATATACTCAGCATCTCTCCTCTGCACATGTCCAAACCAACGCAATCTCGCCTCTCTGGTTTTGTCTCCCAACCGTCCAACTTGAGCTCCCTCTAATGTCCTCATTTCTAATCCTGTCCATCCTCGTCACACCCAATGCAAATCTCAGCATCTTTAACTCTGTCACCTCCAGCTCTGTCTCCTGCTTTCTGGTCAGTGCCACCGTCTCCAACCAATATAACATAGCTGGTCTCACTACCGTCCTGTAGACCTTCCCTTTCACTCTTGCTGATACCCGTCTGTCACAAATTACTCTTGACACTCTTCTCCACCCATTCCACCCTGCCTGCACTCTCTTTTTCACCTCTCTTCCACAATCCCCATTACTCTGTACTGTTGATCCCAAGTATTTAAACTCATCCACCTTTGCCAACTCTACTCCCTGTATCCTCACCATTCCACTGACCTCCCTCTCGTTTACACACATGTATTCTGTCCTGTTCCTACTGACCTTCATTCCTCTCCTCTCTAGAGCATATCTCCACCTCTCCAGGGTCTCCTCAACCTGCTCCCTACTATCGCTGCAGATCACAATGTCATCAGCAAACATTATAGTCCATGGGGACTCCTGTCTAATCTCGTCTGTCAACCTGTCAATCACCATTACATATTTTTATTTTTATACCAAACATCATATATACCTATGTCTCTGTTTTTTGTCAGTGCGGCTTTGACATCATAGACCATAAGGTGCATACTAATTCAGCAATAAAACTGAATAAAAAAAATTCAAGTGACGGTGAGATACGAAGAAGAAGATTCACCAGCGTTTGTGTGTCACCTTTTATCCCTCCAGATCAGGAAATTTCCAGTTCCATTGTCTCAAAACAGCACTCACATCTACAGTTATTCCCACTTTCAGATAAAAAGTAAATGCGTCAGATCTGGGGCGGGAGGTGGTTGTTGCATCGTGATCGTGACTGAGAGAAAAAAAGTGAAAAAAAAACGCTAACTTTTACAAGTACTATAAATTTGCTCTGGCTTTTACAGACACAAATCAAATGTATGTTTTAATTGTATAATATTAACAATAAGAGCAGTTCACTACTCAAAACGGCAAATTTGCTGGGGAACCGGTTTTGAACTCACGACCTCCGGATTATAAGTCAGCGGATCTTACCATTACACCATGGGAGCTGTCATATTGTATTTGCACCTTTTGTGAAAGTGTTTATTTGATATTTGGCCATCAGCCTTCACACATTATACAGTTCATGTCTACATTTTGTTATTTATTGCTAAAACATGAAAAACGTTTTTGTTTTAATGATATGTTTACATAGATTGTTGTAGACACAAAACACACATCAAATTATTTCTCCTTACAATTCTGGGTAGCTCACTCCCAGGTAATCAATCAAGGCAGGAACTGGGAGAACTTCTTGCCCGTTCTGAGGTGTTGGGGGGGGGGGGGGGGGGGATGGTATAGGAGGCTGCTTGCTGCTTGGGCTTATCGACACATTTAGAAGACAAAAGACGCTGACAGAGAGGTGCGAAGGGATTTAAGTTGGGCCAGATTTACATGTTTTTTCGTTGGCTCTGGTAATTCTAGTGTTAATCATTTAATGTGGTCATTCCATTCTTGGAAATCTGAGAGTTAGATGAGATAAACTTTATTAATCCCATGGGCAAATTCAGAGTTAGGGTATTCATTTTTTGAAACTGCTTTCTCTGTTGTAGGTCTGAGAACCATCACATATCCATCCATCCATCTCACTCACTGTCCCTCAGCATGCTGCTTTACCTTTCAGTTACGTTATGTGCATGGGTATCACTGACTATACAGCAGTAACTTGGTGTGTCAGTGGGGTATCCAAATGGAGCTTGACCTTCAGAGATCTTGAATATTAAGCTTCCTTTGACTTTGTCTCAGCCATTTAGAGTTCCTGTAGTGTTTGATGTTTCTTAAGTACTTTTTTGGTTTCACTTTTATTCCCAGCTGAAATGTTCTCTCAGTCCCTGAAAGTGCCATCTGCTCAACACAGTGCCTTAAACCTGCCTCCCACCTTCCAGAAATCTAGCTCCAAGGGTGAAGAGTGATTTAACACTTAACAACGTACTGCTGGCTTCAAAATATGTTTTGTAGAAGTGGGTGCAAATGTAAAATGACAACAACGAATCACTGAGAAATCAGCAGTTTTGAACCAGTACTACTATAATTAAAAAAAATATATATATTATTTTCACATATTTTATGCAGAGGCAGGGAAAAGTCTTAGACAGGTTAAAATTCTATGCATGTAAAAATGTATTTCAAATGTTAGATAATATGCAAAAACAAAAATACTATAAGCAGGGCCGGATTATGGAGGGTTGCGGCCCCTGGGCTAGAGGCATTTCTGGGGCCCTACCTACATAAAATACTATGATGACACATCAACTTCAAAGTCTCAGAGACACACCGAATAAAGCAGATGTCTACAACCGAGTCTTCACGTAAAAATGAATGTTCAAATTTGGGGAACAGAAAAAATATGGACTTACTGTTCCAGTGTGGTGCTGAGGTGTCACCTGCTGCACCCAGGTCCAAATGCACTCCTCCAACTCTCAGAAACTTTGAGGGACCAAATATGCTGTATCAAAGTGTGTATCTTTAATTAGCCATTGTTGAATAGATGATGAATAACTATCATAAACCAAGGTTTGAAAAGTCAGTTATAGGAGCCTGTTGAAAATGTCTACAAAAGCAACATT
This sequence comes from Erpetoichthys calabaricus, assembly GCF_900747795.2. Lineage (NCBI taxonomy): Eukaryota > Metazoa > Chordata > Cladistia > Polypteriformes > Polypteridae > Erpetoichthys > Erpetoichthys calabaricus. The sequence goes on from NC_041399.2 coordinate 39,286,343, forward strand.
ATCAAATACTGTACTGCAGAGGCAATTCTGTATATTAACACAGAGAAATACTTGCTTTTTAAAATTGTACTGTTCTGGATTTCTTTGCAGCAAATTCCTTGATTACATTTCTAAAATCCAGTTTCAAAACCAGATCACTCTCAATTGACATCACAGTTAAATGGTTCAGTCTTTCCTGTCTCATTGTGGGTCTGAGTCTATTCTTCACTAGCCTGAGTTTGAAGAAAAACCACTCATCATTTGCATTTGTGACAGCAAATGTCAAGCAAAACCTGAAAACAATGTCTACATTTGGAAAGATACTTAATGGTCAATACAATGCAACATTTAGTTCAGTCAGTAACTTTTATTGTGAAACAAGAACAGACTCACTGTGCCTCAACTTATATAAAATAAACACTGATACGCATGGATTTCTCATTTTTGCATCTCAGGACAGAAAAGCACATAGCTGAGTGGGAGGTTGGAAGAAAGGTAATGTTTGTGGGATTAAAGTAATAAGTGCATTTAACACGTTTAGGTAATCAGGAGTGATTCCATCTTGGGGTTGCCACATAGTGAATTTTGCTTTGTAGCAGAGTAAGATAAGCAGAGCTAAATGTAAAGAGATGAACTGACACTGAAAAAAATGCATATCTTTGGAATGTGACATGAACCAGAGAAAATGCATGCAAAGATCGAGCAAATCCCATAGCAGCTGCGACAAGGTCTGGAGTTGACCTGGTGCCTGAGGCACCACTGAGGGCCTATGAGCTTGGGGGGCCCACTCACGGCCATATAGATTTTAAAAAAATTTTGTAATAATTTAACTAAAACAGCAGTTTCACATTCTCGATGGAGTGTCTTTAATGTTCAATGTCTTGTTACCATCAACTCTGACCTTGATGGCTGATGACGAATTGTATGCTGCTGCCAATCTTCTCATTGAATACAATAGCACTGTCGTTTCACTGCCATTTTGCGCTCAATTGTTGTCATTTCGATGTGTGTTTTTAATCCATCCTGTCAACCAAGTTGAAAGTTCAAAGTATCTGAACTGTTGCTGATAGATCATTGTGCACCGTTGTCTACTTCCAGTGACGTTTGCACGGCTTACATGTTACTGCTGACTACGCCAGTGACTGTTGCTGAGTGTGAACGATCGCTCTCCAAGTTGAAACCCATCAAAAATGACCTCAGAAGCACCATGTCACTCTCAATCGAAAACGACCGCGCTGGACAACTTGACGTGTCAAACATTGTTAAGACTTTTGTGCAACAGAAAACACACATGTGAGTATTTTAAGGTACTAGTGATATTAGAAGTAATTTGATTTATGACTTGTCAGTCGGTTACACTTTTGTAAGCTTTAACAGTTTAACAAATCTGTTTTATTGTGTCCCTTAGTATGGCTTACTGTGCAATAGTGTCACTACCATGAGGATTTGTGAGCATCACCACTTTATGATGTCCATTTTCACAGCTGGTGTTGTTGTTTTAATTTGTTACAAATTGAAATTGCTTAATTTTATAGCACAGAATAGTTTCTACTTTGTAGCTTAAGTTATATTTTAATCATCTTCTTTCACAAAGTTGTCTTGGAAAAGTAAGTGGGTATACATTTTACATAGATGTACGTACTAGTAATACTACCCACACCTCCCACATTCCAGTCCCACAGTTTATTTTATTTTTTCTAACTTATTGCGGCTGTAATAAAGCGATTTAAAAAGTTATTACAAATTTCATTTAGAGAGCCAGTTTGTTTGTCACCAGTGTGTGATAGTGACGCGGACGCCACTGCCCAGCCAGCCCCTACGATCTAGTTGCAAATAAATTACTAAGAGTTATTTTAGACAGGCGGGGTCCACCTCAGGGTTTTGCACAGGGGGGCCTTCAGCATGCTGGCTACACCATTGATTGGGGCTGAGATGCAAACTCACTAATCAGCAGACACATTCCCAGCAGTCAATACATTTATGTAGAATTATACTATCTATAATACTCTGTACTAACAAGAAGAGGACGATCAGAATATAAAGGGGAACAAGTGCCAGCAAAAACACAGGGGTACCATACTTAACAGTGCTATAATTTGGGTTCCTTTCATTTTGTTCTCATTGTTCTACATTTTTTCACGACTTTTAGGTTACTTTAACAGTTTTTAGATAGATAGATAGATAGATAGATAGATAGATAGATAGATAGATAGATAGATAGATAGATAGATAGATAGATAGATAGATAGATAGATAGATACTTTATTAATCCCAATGGGAAATTCACAATTTTTAGGGTTGATGATTCCATTTGCAATATTAATTTTTTTTTGTTTTAACGTTGTTCTAATTTAGCTGCAAAGTGTTCACATTTTCATGATTTTTTTTCCATGGGCACTGACCATTTTGTTGCTTTCATTTTGTAATACTGTTGCTGGAGCAGTTGCCACTGAGGAATGACAAGAAGCTGCAACCTGTAAAATAATAACTTAAATAGCATAAAGGTCAGTGCCACATAATTCCTGTTTATCGAAGATAGCAGATTCCATTAAAAACATCCTTGTGTGTGTTTAATTGCTTAAGAATTCCTGATTAAATTATTTTGCTTTGTTTTCTTCACTATTTTTTCAGCTTAGCATTCTGGCTTAATTATATGTTTTCTTCTGATATGCTTGTTTTGACTTCGGCCTGTTTTTGAAAATGTTTCATCTTCTGCCCAAATCAAAATTTTCTGATCATCTTAGGAAGGACAAAAAGCAGGTGATATTCCTTAAATATATTGTACACAATGAAAAACATAGCTGTTCATTTTGCCAGAAACATGTAGCCTGTTCATACCATTATTTAGGTGTCTCTGAATGTATTTATTTGCGGTGGGTTGGCACCCTGCCTGGGATTGGTTCCTGCCTTGTGCCCTGTTTTGGCTGGGATTGGCTCCAGCAGACCCCCGTGACCCTGTGTTCGGATTCAGCGGGTTGGAAAATGGATGGATGGATGGATGAATGTATTTATGCCATTTATAGTGTTTTTGTCAGTCTTTCTTTTGAGTAGTGATGAGTGAAACAGGTACATTTTCATGTGCATACAGTTTCACAAAACTGAGTGTAAGCTTTTTGGTCTTTATTTTTGGAGTGTTATAAACTTCTTAGAGCCTTATGGACACTATGCAGGAAGATTTTGAAGCACATGTAATCCAAAACATATTGGTAAAATCAATTCCATTTATGAATTAAAGCATCAGCTCAATAACTCTGGGAAATCCCCGATATGTAACTGGGTCTCCTGGGTTTGTGCAGTTGACAACTACTAAAGAAGATGGGTTCCAAAGCTACTACTATATGTAAGTGTAAATCTCATCTTGTTTAAACTTTTTAACACCTTACTCAAGAACTAGCTTCTTTTTCACTAATGAAGTAATGATCTCCTGTTTCTTTTGCCAAAACCAGACTTAGCCAGTCCATGTGCATCAGTAGACAGTAACTCTACCTGACCCCCAGCTCTCACTTTCAGGATAGGGATATTGCTTCATCCTGCTTTACTAATTTGGGCTGCGTGCAACCAGGCAGCATCACATATGCATTGGCTCCAAGTTGGGTCCTGGTTCCCTGTTCCAGGTTGTCTTGATTGCATAGGAACCAACTATGTTTTAAAATGGATTCAGAAAGTATTCAGACCCCTTCACTTTCTGTACACTTTGTGTTTTAGATTTAATTTTAAATGGATACATTTGTCATCAGTCTACACTCAGTGACCCATAATAACAGAGTGAAAACATGTGCAAATTTGAATGAAATACAAACTGAAATCTTTCATTCATATACAGTATGTACTCAGACCCTTAATTAAGATCTATTTAGAAACCCCTTTAGTAGCAATTACAGCATTGAGTCTTCTCGGGTAAGTTTCTAAAAGCTTTACACACCAGGACTTGCAGTTTATTCCATTGTTCCTGGCAGATCCTCTTGAGCTCCATTAGATTAAATAGTATGTTTGTGTAAACTGCCATCTTCAGGTCTCTTCACCAGTGTTTTGTGAGGTTTAAGTCTGGGCTTTGGACAGTCAGAGACTTGTCCCAAAGCAACTCCAGTGTTGTCTTGAATATATCCTTCTTGTCATTGTGATGCACAAAAGTGAATTATCTCCCCAGTTGTGTGCACTGTGGAGCAGCTTTTTTTCCCCCCCCGAGGACCTCTACATTTATTCTTCTGTCAGTTCTGACCGGTCTCCCTGTCCTTGCTGTTGATGAGCATCTCCATAGCATAATGTTGCTAATGCCGTGCTTCATAGTAGAGCTGCTATTAGGCCGGCAATGAGCAGTGCCTGGTCTTTGCCTGACATAGTCCTTATAGTTCTTCCCAAAGAGTTCAAATGCTGTTTGACAAATTCCCACCATGGTGTCAAATGCCTGTGGCTTTTGTCCTGCCACTTTACCATAAATATGGAGTAAAAATAGAGTTCTCCTGAGATGTTCGTCTTTCGAACAGGTTCTCTTATCTCAACAGAAGGCTTCTGTTAGAGTGACCACTGGGTTCTTGGTCACCTCCCTGAACATGGCCTTTTTTGCCCAGTTACTCAGTTTGACCAGACAGTTAACTCTAGAAGTCCTATTGTTCCAAACCTCCTCCATTTCACAATTACTGAGGCCACTGTGGTCCTGGAAACACTCAAAAGTTTTAGAAACGGTGTTTATACCTTGCCCAGATGTATGACTCACCACAGTTTGATTGGGGAGGTCTATATGGAGTTCCTTGGACTTCATGGCTCATTTTTTATCCTAATATGCAGTGTGAATTGTGAGACTTCATATACACAGCTGTGTTCCTTTCTAAATGATGTCCAAGCATTTCAGTTTGCCATGGTTGGACTCCAATCACATTCTGGACACATCTCAAGGAGAATTCAAACAAACAGGATGCACCTGACAATAATTTATAGTGCCACAGCAAAGGGTCTAAATACTTACATGAATGAGAGATTTCAGCTTTTGATTTTTAACATTTTTAAAACGTGATTTGACTTTATCATTATGAGTTATTGAGTGTAGATTGGGCGGTACGGTGGCGCAGTGGGTAGCGCTGCTGCCTCGCAGTTAGGAGACAACGGGTTCGCTTCCCGGGTCCTCCCTGTGTGGAGTTTGCATGTTTTCCCCGTGTCTGCATGGGTTTCCTCCGGGTACTCCGGTTTCCTCCCACAGTCCAAAGACATGCGGATTAAGTTAGGTGGATTGGCGATTCTAAATTGTCCCTAGTGTGTACTTGGTGTGAGTGTGTGTGTGCGCCCTGTGGTGGGCTGGCGCCCTGCCCAGGGTTTGTTTTCTGCCTTGCACCCTGTGTTGGCTGGGATTGGCTCCAGCAGACACTTGTGACCCTGTAGATAGGATATAGTGGGATGGATAATGGATAGATGGATGAGTGTAGATTGATGAGGAGAAATGTCAAATTTATCCACTTACAAGTTGATTGAAGAAGGAGCCTAAGCTGCCTCGAAACCTTGCATATTGTAATCTGTTCAAATAGCCAATATAAGGTGTCATTTGGCTTGACTACTCATTATGTAAAAGATAATAAAGAGTGCAGAAAGTGAAGGGGTCTGAATAGTTTCTGAATCCACTGTATGTGCTTTTATTTTTATTTTTGAAAATTTGATTTTTTTTTGACCCGAGGTAAAACATAGTACTGGATACTGGAACAGACAACCTTATTATTAAACCTATTCTGTGAAATCAGTCAAATTGCTGAATCGATGACTCAGGAAAGGAGGGAATTCTGTATGACTAATGAATTTCCACTTTGTGCTATTCATGGTCAAAGGTGAGCTGGAGTCTGTTTCATTAGCCTAAGGCAGTAATACATTAAAGGTGCAAAGTATTTTCCACTAAAGTGAAAACACAACATACACCTACATATCTGTGTATAATATCAAGAAGAAAAAAAAACATATGTAAACAAAAAAAAACTTTTGGGTTGGGACCCAATTGCCTACACATCTTCTTGTATGACTTATTTATGTTTAAGAATATCTTCTTAGTCACAGTATATCATTATGCAAATTGCATATTTATCTTTTGTATCTTACAAAAAGTTATATGGAAAATGTTGGTGATTTCCTTCTGTCTAATTAGTGACACACAGCTGCATTCATATTAGGTTTAATACATAATAAACATTTGACATGCTTAAAGAAACTCTCCACAGAAAGACCGTATCTTGATTTCTGTGTTTTAATAAAAAGATTGTATTTCATACCAGTACACCTTGATGCCATTCTGCCCTTCTACAAAATTCACTTGAGAAAAGGCCTTCACCTTAATCAGCATAGGGCAAAGCTAAACATTTTGATTATCATTTTTTACAGAATAATTACAAAACAGGAATTTCATTATTTTACTCTCTCTAAAAAGTAAAATTACAAAGCAATAATGTCAGTATTCTGCTATCTCTGAAAGGCATTAAAAATGCATTTCATTTTGTTATTTAAGTAATATTGTGGCACTAAACAAGGGTGTGTCCAGCAGGGAGTGTTAGCTCCATGAATGGGTCAGGATCTGAACTTGGTTGTAAATTGTTGCAGCTTTCTCCTTGGAGATATTGTCTTGGGGGTTTTAGTGGTCGTAGAACTTAATGTTTAGATTGCTTTTTTGATTCAGTTGGTTTTTGATGATTTTATTCATGGAATATGTCTTCACGCAGAGCCATTTTATTTTTAGTATAATCACTTTCTTTTTACTGTTTTTGATGGAGGCTGTTGCTAGGCAGGATCACTAGAAGTGTCTGACCCCAAATCTATGAAGGTGAGCATCATATGCTTCCTGACTGTACAAGTTTATGATTAAATCAAAACAAAAACCACAGAGTTAATATCATTAAAGAAATCTCTGTTTACAAATTACTTTCTGGAACTCGACTTTGATTTAAATCTTGCATTTCGGTTTAGGCTACGTGAACTATTTTGGCTATTGACTCTCTCGCAATGTTTCCCGATGTACTATTTTGTCTTACGTCCTGGCCTTTTATTCTCGCAGGTACAACCTTGGCTTGATTAATCTTTAGTTAAAACTGTTGTCGCCCAGTACATCCATCCATCCATCCATCCATTTTCCAACCCGCTGAATCCAAACACAGGGTCACGGGGGTCTGCTGGAGCCAATCCCAGCCAACACAGGGCACAAGGCAGGAACCAATCCCGGGCAGGGTGCCAACCCACCGCAGGACACACACAAACACACCCACACACCAAGCACACACTAGGGCCAATTTAGGATCGCCAATGCACCTAACCTGCATGTCTTTGGACTGTGGGAGGAAACTGGAGCACCCGGAGGAAACCCACGCAGACACGGGGAGAACATGCAAACTCGGAGGACCCGGGAGTCGAACCCAGGTCGCCCAGTACATTCTTTATGGAATTGCAAATTTATTTTTTGTATCTCTGTGATAAAATGAGGTCTGCGGCTGATTGGCATCTTTTTAAATAAATAATCGCCACACTCACATCTTGGTAGGACAGGGTGTGGTAGCGTGGCAAGTGTGGCTCCCGGGCATGATGTGCGAGCGGACAGCCCTACACTAAGTGCACAGGTGTAGGATCGTCCGTGACCCTAATTGGTGCCAGGAGGTGCTAATTGACACAGCTGTGCCACATCCCCATTTTAAAAGGGGAAGCACAAGTGCAAGAGAAGGAAGAATCAAAAAAGAAAAGACGGAGGTTAAAAGGAGGCAGCAGGCAGAAGGAGCTGGTACGGGAGTGAACAAGCTGAGGAAAGCAGGCTCGAGGTAGAGAAAGCAGGCAGCTGGGATTGTGAGCCCCAAGGGGAATGTGTGGCAAACACTCAGGAGGGTGGTTAGAATGGGTCACTATGGCTAAGCTGCAATGAGGAGCGGGAGTGACCAAGAATTTACATGGCTCACCGCGGAAGACTGCTAAAGCAGCGGGGGTTCAGGAGGCTTGGGAGGAGAGCCCCAGTGTGAGCACCCTGGCTGTTGGGGACCCAAGCCTGGAGCTGTAGTCGAAATTGCCTTTCAGGCCTCTAGAACTTTAATCGAAGTCGCCTTTCTCTTTGAATTTTTGAGGCCGTAAATCTGCCGCCTGCCGCGATGTTGGTCGAAGTTGCCTTTCTTTTTGAATTTTCGCGGCCGTAAATCCACCGCCTGCTGCGATGTCGGTCTCGTAAGGTTTTTCGGGCAGCTGTGGAGAAGGCGATTGCGCATTCGGCTTTGGACATGTGCAGAAGGCGACATGCGCATCGGCTTCGGACGGACGTGAGTGAGTGAGTGAGTGAGTGAGTGAGTGAGTGAGTGAGGAGACTGGCAAATTATATATAAGATTATGGATTTGGGAGCACTGCACTTTTGGATTGTTTTTAATAAAAGCACTGAACACTTTTGCACCCTCTCCTTGCTCCAAGTGTGCTTTGTCCTCATCAGCCATGCTCATCTCTGTTATGGTACTTGCAGTGTTGGGTTCAAGCAGCTCCCATAATAGAAGAGGGAGCCAGGAGCCTACCCACACCGTCACAAATCTCACAAAAAAATTGTATAGAAAATGATGACATCATTGAATAATTTTCTTCTGTCTAATGAGTGACACACAACTGCATTCATATTAGGTGTAATATAGTAAACCTCTCAAATGCTTAAAGAAATTATCCACAGAAATACTGTATCTTGATATCTGATTGTGTTTTAAATAAAAAGACTGTATTTCACACGTGCGCTGCCCCTCTACAAAATCCACACAGTAGAAGTACTTCATTGTAACCAGCACATGGTAAAATTTTTGATTATAATTTTTATATAATAATTACAAAATACTAGTTTCATTTATTTTACAGGAATGGAGTAGGTTCAATGTTAGGAAATGTAGTTTAAAAAGGGAGAACAATTTAATGTACTGCCATTAAGCTGCAAGAGTGACAAAATATCCACAACACCAACATAATAAAGATGATGATGCATTTTATTTATATACTGCCTTCTCATGCTCAAAGCACTTTACAGATAATCAAATGGTTACAAAAGGAATAATATCACAGAAAAAGACCAAATTAGTAACACAAGTACAAAACATTTAAAGCCAAACTATTAGATAAATACATGAAGCATAAAGTTTTGAAATTGAATAAGTAACAAAAAGCTGAAGTAAGAATTATACAAACACAAACAGTTACAAGAGAACCAAAAGCAAAAAATATAACTTGTTTAAGGTTACATTTAGGAATATTAATGAAGATGTTAAATCACCAATCAGAATGGCCATCTAGGAAAGAGAACTTCACTGACTTTGTAGTTAAACAGTTAGAATAATTTTACACTTTGGTTTGAATTAAAGAATCATTCAGCAGTAGGGGGCTTTCCCTCCTGCTCGTTTCGCTCGCCAACCCCCCGGCCTGCACTACACGGCAGCAACTTCGTGTCTCTGCCACTCGTTTGGTGAAAGTGAAATCCACATAAACAACAAATCTTAATTCTCGCAGATATACCTCTTCATTGGGAAGAAACACTACTTTTCCTTGATGGCAACACAAATTAAACGATCTACAAGTCTCTAAAAGACTCAAGAGGCTAAAAAGTCTCATCTCATCCCAGGATTTTTTTATGTAATATTAAGATACAATCCACACCAGGCTCTGCCAAGAGACCCTCACTGAACATTGGCAGGGTGTATGTTGCTGTAGATGTTAAGAAGCGCTGTCTCTCCTTCTCAGTTAGCTGAGTGTTCCACTTGTTATCTTCTCCAATTCCTGGAAGAACATGCATAGAAGTTTAAAGTTTACATAGATTTGAACAGGTCAACTGCTGTGGCACTCCATCATGGAATTCTGAATATCCAGTGTAACACTAGGGAACAAGACAACGAGACAGTTGGGACAGATCTGTGGTTAACTTAATTTAACGGAGCAAGAAAAAAAGAAAAACAGTTGCAGTAATAAAGTAACACCAATTTCAGTGACTACATCCAGTTTACACAAAAGGTCAGGCTTGTAACTGTCTCAAGATAAGAGCTCCATCTTCTGTCCTCTCGGGTTCATTAATGAACTCTCTCTTGCAGTTCATGGTGGGTTTATATACTCTGGGATCTGGAAGAGGTTTTGACTTCCGATGGTTTTGCAGGACTTTTCAGGACTAGGAAGGAAAAGGGAGAAAGTATTAATGAGTGCTCCCCTTTCTAACGTGGACTGAGACCACATACCTTAATAGAGACCTGAAGGTGTCCACTAAGCACTCATGTTTGACAACATGTTGCTATTAAATTTTTTATCATCTTATCAGTGTTTTAAACACCAATCATTGTCTAATTACAGTATTGGAAACCTGAAGTTGTTGCAAGGCAACAGCGCTACCACTGCACCACCATCCTGTCCATAATTATAAAATTTATTTCAATATGAGCAAGAGAAATACATGTCCGGACACTCGCAATTACATATTTTAGTTTGCATGATTCTTTTGATGAAAAATCTCATCACAATGATGTGAAAACAGTTCTGGACACTCTTTTCGAATAATGGATTTTGTATTCTTGTATTCTCACTCAGACTGGCAAATTCATTGTTTATTCAGTAGTTGTTTTATTTATGTACATTCCTAATGCTGTTAATGGGAGATTAAAACACATTTGCTACATGCATAATCTAAAGACTAAATCTCAATAAATTCAGCAGTTGTGAAGAATTACTATCTCATTCTAGTCACATATAGAAACAAATTGAAATTTTGTAAAAATTTCTTCAAAAATACATTTCATAATGCAAAAAAAGTTAACAAACCTTATTATATATTCTGCGTTATTGTGTTACCTTGGGTGCACCATAATTAAGATGGTCATAAAATACAAATCTGGTGTAGAGCCACCCATAAAATACCTTTCCGGAATAAATGTAAAATATGATAATGAGAAAACTGTTGTAAGGGTAAATTTATACTGATAATAAATTCTTTCAATGAATTGCTTGAAAAAATAATGATTAGTTAAACACCGTTAAGAGCATTGTAATAAACCAGATGAAAAGTTCATTTCCTCTGGCTATCTAGCTAACAAAGACTTCACTGTTAATCAAGTTGCATGAAAAAGCTGGGCTATGACCTTTAAGTATTAGGGATACATTAAAAATTTGGAAAACCTACATAACCATAAACGCACATTTTGAAATAAATCTAAAACACTTCATGTGACTGATGGTTTTTCGGATTTTTCAATTTTAGGAATTTAAATTCTAGCTCATATGAAAGTGTGTTTGAGTACTATGGATAAAATCAATAAATCTAAAATAATTGTTTTTAATATATTTCCTTTGAATAAATATAAAATATGTAAGATGATAATGTCCCACACATCTTTAGATACTAAATATTTCATACATTTCAGATATATTGATTAAAAATGTAATATTCTTGGGAGAAGGCTGATCAGTGTGCATGAAGCACTAATGACATTTATCTGTGGAGTATAATTATGTAATTCATCATCATCAACGGCCCTTTTTGATCAACTGCCTAATGAACGTCTTGGGAAGGTTATTCGAGTTTTTCAGCTACTCTGGATTTCCCATCAATAAGAGAGACTTTACATGCTTTATTCTTCAAGGTTTATTCAAGCTTACTTGTTTGTTACTGTTTTCTTTTTTAGTTTAGTCACAGCTAATTGTTATGGGATTGATAGGTTCTTTTTGTTTATCTCATATTTTGCATTTTACTTGCATAAAACTGTAACCCAGGTGGCTTCATCAGCCAGTTCCGACTGTAATTTATGTACATAATTAACATAAGCAGGGAAAATGGGAAAGTGTCAAGGGAGTGAACAAATTGGTGAGGGACATCAAGAAGCAGCATGGGGTAAAAGGGTTACTGAGAAGAGAGGGGTGCTGGGTGTCCCTTAAGTACCATATAGAAGTAGACCTCTAATTTGTATTGTTTTTCGATATTTGGACTGTTGAAATGACACCACACCCTCCACTTAAGCTTCTATTTCAGCCTCTCTTGGTGTATGACAGAGTTCCTCAGCAAAACATTGAGTTGATGACATCTAAATGAAGTCTGTTTTTATTTTTCAGCATACATTACTTGTCTCGAGCTGGCTGAACCCTTTATGAACCACACTGTCTTTTCCATACATACTGTATAATTCCTTTGCACATTCACACAACACTCAGCTATTAGAAGAACACCTTACTAACTTTTTATGATGTTATTTGGATTAATCAAATATGTTTAACTATGTCTTGGCTTATTCACAATTTCAAGGATTACAACAAGTCCCTTCTAATTTCATTCAGGTAACCACCGTGTAAAAGCATTCCGGCCTGTTTTTAGTTTAATGTATGAAGTTTTAAAATCTGCCACAACATTTCTGAATATACATTGACATTTCATTTTAACTTATTCATTTTATTTAATGGCCATATGACTTTACAATACTGTCTAAATCTACTGGCAAATGCAGGCAAATCATTGATTGCTTATCTGGTACTTGGCTCTTGTTTTTGTGACAGTTCTTGAAACGAACAGCACCATGTAAAGACTGAATATTATAGTCAAAAGACTCAGTAAAAATAAAGGTGTGCTAAAGACAAATCCCTGAACTGTAGTTGGACTGATGGTTTTTGACAGCTATTACCTGGGCATTCATCCACTCATTAAGCAGTTTATCCAGTCCACTTTGTTCAACTGCACCATTTACCCTTGGGATCAGAAACTTCACCCAATGACAAGAGTCCCTCAGTAAAGCTGAATGAAACTTTCTCTTTCTTACATGACATGAAAATAAATAACTGTTCCAGCATTCATCATTTGTTTTTGTGCTTTTTTTTAAATACATTTTAAATCATTTGCCTTTGTCTGACACTTTCTATTTTCTATTATGATATTCTTTTAATTTATTGTCACATTGAATTGACAATGGTCATATTTTAAGAAATGTGATCTGTCATTATGGAACTATTATGCTATTATACTATTACTATTAGGATAATGTACATTTAAAGCACACTGTACTATTATATACATGTTTTTAAGACATAGTGTACATAATATATACAAAGGCAGACATAATTTTGTTACATGAAAAGATGAATCTCAGCAAATTTTTTCTGCATTATATTAATCAGTAATACGTTATGTACAGCATTGTACATTAGACAAGTAACTAAATCTACTGTTACAGGCTAATCAAAGTGAGCTGGTGGTCTTGATTACATATTAATTGTCATGTACTCAACAAATGTCTGAATATCTGCAATTTAATCAAAACACACAGGAAATAAAAGGTTAATTGACCACAAACATTTTCTTTTTTATTTCTCACCTGAATTTAGGAGTGTTTTAGACAGCATTCTTTATAACGGATTAGTTCAGAGTTCTTTATATGTATATCTGTGTACATTATCAATCCTGTTTAGTCCAATTTAGGAAAAGGAGATGCCACTGCCTATACCAAGAACACTGACCACAAGGAGATAAACCACTCTCGACACACCAATACCAACACCCACATGAGGCCAGCTTGCTGTCACCAACTAACCTGAATAAAACATTTTTGGAGCTATGTAATGAAACCTGGAAATGGAATGCCTAGAGAAAAACAAAACAAACATTGGGAGAACTATCAAAGTCGGCCGGAATATATTATATATGCAAAATATAAAGCATTAAAAATAAAGTAAATGAACAAATAACAATTATTGTCAATAAGGTCTGCGGTAGGAGTGACAGATGCATTCAGCGTGGAGGTGGGATTACATCAGGGATCGTCTCTGAGCCCTTTCTTATTTGCAATAGTGATGGACAGGTTGACAGATGAGATTAGACAGGAGTCCCCGTGGACTATGATGTTTGCTGATGACATTATGATCTGTAGCGATAGTAGGGAGCAGGTTGAGGAGACCCTGGAGAGGTAGAGATATGCTCTAGAGAGGAGAGGAATGAAGGTCAGTAGGAACAAGACAGAATACATGTGTGTACAGTAAATGAGAGGGAGGTCAGTGGAATGGTGAGGATGCAGGGAGTAGAGTTGGCAAAGGTGGATGAGTTTAAATACTTGGGATCAACAGTACAGAGTAATGGGGATTGTGGAAAAGAGGTGAAAAAGAGAGTGCAGGCAGGGTGGAATGGATGGAGAAGAGTGTCAGGAGTAATTTGTGACAGACGGATATCAGCGAGAGTGAAAGGGAAGGTCTACAGGACGGTAGTGAGACCAGCTATGTTATATGAGTTGGAGACAGTGGCACTGACCAGAAAGCAGGTGACAGAGCTGGAGGTGGCAGAGTTAAAGATGCTAAGATTTGCATTGGGTGTGACGAGGATGGACAGGATTAGAAATGAGTACAATAGTCAGCTCAAGTTGGACGGTTGGGAGACAAAGTCAGAGAGGCGAGATTGCGTTAGTTTGGACAAGTGCAGAGGAGAGATACTGAGTATATTGGAAGAAGGATGCTAAGGATAGATCTGCCAGGCAAGAGAAAAAGAGGAAGGCCTAAGAGAAGGTTTGTGGATGTAGTGAGAGGGAACATGCAGGTGATGGGTGTAACAGAACAAGATGCAGAGGACAGAAAGATATGGAAAAAGATGATCTGCTGTGGCAACCCCTAAACGGGAGCAGCCAAAAGAAGTAGAAGAATTATTGTCAAAAAGACTTGCTTTTCGAGACAAATGAAAAACTGAATTAAAATAATGGAGATCCAAGATTAGTGGGTTGTCTAAATTCTCCTTGAAGATTTAGACATTGTGTCATAAGAAATGCATTATGACTTGTTAAATTGATATTGTAGATTGTGTCATAAGAAATTAATTATGACTTATATTGATATTATAGTATGAACTGTACACTCAGTATGTCCAACACTGGGGTCAATCTGCGATGATACTCAATCCCCAATCCATTTTCAGACCATGCCAGCTGACATGGAAATGTCACTTGTCCGTAGGTAGAGGTGGCATTCAGACATTCTTGAGACGGAGGCGACAATAAAAAGTTAACAGGTTAATAAAGGTCAGAAAATACGCCTTACATATCAAAGAGCAATAGAGCTGCATTAACTACCATGCGAGGAACATCCATCACATTAGCTGACAGATTATTCCAAAGTTCAGGGACAGCATAAATTAAATGAATGACCACTCATAGCTGTTTTATTTATGCTCAGATGGACAAAATCACAAAATAAGTTCACCAGTGGAAGAGAAGAAAAAGCCTTTCAACACTTTATACATTGAGTGAAGTTTTTCAGCATTGGTGCTAAATTTATTTTAGGTTTAAAAATAGTTTCTCACAAGCTAATTAATATTTCTGGGCTTGATTTTGTTTTGGGTGTCATGAAGAGCTGAAATTTAAATGACATGTAAGGAAAGTGGCAGCCATGAAAGTGTTGAGGAGAGATTAAATAAGTTCCTTATTTGTGCGCTGATGGTTGTTGATATATTTTTGACTAATTGTAGGGCAGGGAGATAAAAAAAAAAAACCCTGAATAGTACATTTTGAAAAACAGACTTTATTATGATCATTGTTAGTCTACTGTATATTTCAAAGTATCCCAATGCAGTTTTTTAAAGCAGTGCTTTAGTGAAATTATAGTAAAGACATAGTAAGGGAGATACCTAGGGTCTTTGAGTGATTCAGAGGGAATGATTCAACCCGCAATCTGGTCAGTTAAAATCACAAAGGAATTCCTTGAGAGTCATTTACTATTTTGAAAAAATGAGCGAACCTAAAAATAAATGTAGCAAATTTAGGAAGATAAAAGCATAAGCTAATTGGGTTTAGCATTTAAAGTAGTGTTTTTACTGTCAGTGAAATTTAATTCAATAGTAGAACATTTCCAGTAAAATGATTTAACGTAGGCAACTTTTTATCTACACTGATTAGCCCTAAAATTGAAATGACAGCTATTCCTAAACAAGATCTGTCAAAATTATTGTATATCTATCCGTCTGAATGTTAATTTGAAATTAATTATTTTGATTGTATTGATGGATTTTCATTGGATTCTAATCAAAAACTGCTTTTTAAATGCTGTTGGAGGGCATTACCATAAATCAATTCTACCAATTCACTATAACCAATCTGAAAGTCAAAAACACTGTCCTGATTTTACCTGTTTAGTAGTTTATTCTTCTACCACAAACATTTTATCAATCATTACACAGTGCGCCACCTAGTTGAAGCAGTGAAGCTCTGTACTCGAGAAGATTAAATGCGACATGGAAACCTTAACAACACACACAGATGCACAAAAGCATACTGTTAGGATGTTAAAACTTTTTGTAATGTTTGGTTTCTTTCTATTAATATATTTACTTTTATTTATCTCATTGTGTGTGTATGGCTGCCATTGTTATCTCTGATGTAATCATCATGACCTTTCAGTGCAGAGGTTGCTATGATATTATAGTGTCCAAGTCCACTCACCTTAAGGGACAGTAAGTAGTCGTGCAGGGCAATTTACAAACAGAGTCCTGAAACTGAATCCTGGCGCCGATTACACTCATTCGCAAAGATTTCCACACTCCCGAGAGCTGACGGAGCACTTGAAGTGTCACAAACAGTGCGAGAAGAGAGGACAGTGCCCGAAACTGCGAAGCTCTCGACCCGTCGGAGCAGCCAGACATTCTGCGCCTCCCAGAGTCCACTTTGTTCTCACGACCCCTCGCTGCTGAAGGCAGTCTCGTCTTCACATTGTTTATAGCTCGGCGCAGTTAAAAAGTAGAAGCACGCAAAGCTGTTTTCCTCATCTCTTCTACTATCAAGTACTGCCAACTAAACAAAAGTTACAATGTGGCAGTTTCCACGACAGTCACATGGACGATTGAATAAAACTTCTCTGTTAGAACGCGCGGATGGCTCAGCCCTGAGAGGAGGGCTGGGAGCGGATGACGTGGGGCGCACTTCTATGGAATAGATCGGCGTTTGTGTTTACTTCTTTTCAATATCAGTAAAATAACTCTCACACAAATAATAACAATGCATAAAGACGATATAAAAATGGCATCCACAAACAACGTGATTAGTTCCTGTATTATAATATGTTCTGTGGTCATACATAATTTCCATATCACGTGGTCATATGTAATTTCCGTTTCATACGTTAATTCCATTTCGTGTGGTCATACGTAATTTCCGTTTCAAACGCGAGAAGAATTTTATATATATAGATAACAGTAACAATCTTCAGTAAGGTAACACCAGTTTCTCAAGCAATTTAATTTTGTTTTAGTTTTTGGGTTTTCCTTCTAATTATGAGTTTTAATTGCCCTTTTACTTTGTCAATGCTCATTTGTCTGTTTAGTTTGTACAAACTACCTATGCTTGAATACTCTTGTCATTCACCCTTAAAAATTTCCACTTGTGCTGCACATCATTTTTTCTTTTATTTATAAAATGGAAATGGTCCTTATGCATGTACCATATGACAACACACAGTTGTGCTGCCCATGGCAGTCCATTGTTCTTTGATATGTCATGTATGTACAATGTATACAATCAGAAACGCTGATGAGGATATGTGGCATCAAAGGATAAAGTTACATTTAGGAGAAGGTGGACTCTGTATCATCAATTCTAGTATGCCTGGATCCTTCTCAATCCAAACTGTGACCTGGCTAGTACTACACCTAAAACTCATCTTTCTCCTTGTGGTTGATGAGCTCATATGACTGTTGCACTCAGATTTTTTCAGAATAAGCTCAACTGGGATGCATCAGTTACTGAACTTCCAGATATTGTTGGCCACAGGAAGGCGTATTCCAGTTATTAAAGGAACAAACTACTTAGAAGCGAGATGTAGGTGGCTGAACATCATATCCAGGGGAAGCAATGCAGACTCTATCCTGGATGTAAAACAGTGGAGCAACTCTTTGAAACTGAATGATTTGTGAGGGGCCATGGGAATTTGCTAAACCTTTCTACATGGGTTTTGTGGACTTAGAAAAAGCTTATGGCCACAGACATTTTAGTATCTTCAATCTAGTGCTGCTAAAATATTTGGCTCCTGGGCTGCAGTTGTATGCCATCTTGTCAATGTAGTTATGAAACAAAAGTTGTGCTTGCATAATTGGAATTAAGTTCCTTCTTTGTTCGTGTGGACTCTGTCAAATGTGTGTTTTGTCTCTTCTCCTTTTCATAATTTTCAAAGACATGATATCAAGGCATAGTTGAGGCTTGGAGAATATCCAGTTATTGAACCTCGGATTTACTTCCAGATAATAATGTCCACCTAGTCTCCTTAGACTGTAACTTCCATTGTGTATTGTAATGGTTTGTAGAAGAGTGTGATATGTTATGGGATGAAAATTAGCACCCCCAAATCTAAACTTATGGAATTGTTCTGGAAAAGTGTGGATTATTCCCATCAGGTAAGAAGTGTGCAAGAACATGTAATCTGTAATTGACCAAAAAAATAATTTCGGTAGCAGAAGTTTTGTGAATATTTACCAGACTTTGATGGGTAAGAAGTAGGTAGCTCTTCAGCCAAAGCTTTTTAGTTTACTATTAAAGTCTACATCTTCTTTCATTAACTATGACCTCAGGCTCTAGGTAGCTGCTGAAAGAATGAGATTGCAAGTACAAGTGGTAAAAAATAGCTTTCTGTACAGGGTTTCTGGGTTCACTGTGTGTCATAGGACAAGGAACTCAGACATACATGGTGACACTGGAGTAGAACTGCTGCTCCTCTGTATTGAGGAGAGCCAAATACGTTGGTTTGGGCATGCTGTTAAGATACTCCTTGAGCAGCTCTCACAGGAGGAGGTTCAAGGCTTGACCCATTGGAAAAAGACCCAAGGGCAAACCTAGGACATGCTGGAAGGATTAAATCTCGAATGTCCTGGAAGCATATGTAATTTCACCAGGAGGTGTTAGAAGAATTTCCTGATGAAAGGGTGTGAGCGTCTGTGTGTGTGTGTGTGTGTCTATACCAATTTACACTCAAAGTATACATTCTTTTTTTTACTAAAATATTTTACTTTGACTTATTTTTTTATTAAGTTGGCCTCAGAAGTCCTTAGTTGTTCCTAAGTCTTAGCATTTTCAAATTGTTATGGCGTCACAACGTCTGTGAACATATCCAGGGAATTCCATGCAAGCATTAAGTGCAATTAATATATAATTTTTGATTAGCTGAAATGATTTCTCATCCCCTCTGTTAATGCATCACGTCTCAAAACATTACATGGGGATTCTAAATAAAAGTTGGAATTCACTTTCCGAGAGCTCTGAGAGTGAACATTAATAAGATTTATAGTATTTTAAATAGTACTTACAGCAATCTCTTACATTTTCTCCTAGGCAACAAATGTGACTAAAGAAAGGTTAATGGAAACATTTGAAACATTCAAGCATCTTTTTGTCCTTAACATAAAATTCCAGAGCTTCAACTTATAACTGCAAATTCTTACACAACCTAAAACAGAAATAAGAAGGTAAAAGTAGGGTACATAAGGTTACAAAGTACTTTGAAAAACCACTTAGCTGTTCTCAACCATAATTGTGGAAAACCAGAGTCTAAGCTGACATCAGTAAGCACACGACAGGACAGAGTTCTTATTGGAAATAATTTTCCTGCAAGACAAATCAAACACTTCAACGCTATTTAAGATTTCTTAATGATGAAATGTAAATGAATTGGCCTGGAATTGGGGGTGCAGCCATAGCATAATGTAACCCATTTAATCCAATTCAGGGTCTCAGGAGGCTGGAGCCTGTCCCCATAGAATTAGGGACAAATCAGGACTCATCCCTGCATGAAGTATAAGCCCATCAGAAGGCTCACTCATGCACACCCCCACCCGCACAAAGCCAACTTTGAGATATCAATAAACTTAACATGGTGGCACGGTGGCGCAGTGGGTAGCGCTGCAGCCTCGCAGTTAGGAGACCTGAGTTCGCTTCCCGGGTCCTCCCTGCGTGGAGTTTGCATGTTCTCCCCGTGTCTGCATGGATTTCCTCTGGGTGCTCTGGTTTCCTCCCACAGTCCAAAGACATGCAGGTTAAGTGCATTGGTGATCCTAAATCGTGGTGTGTGTGTGTGTGCCCTGCGGTGGGCTGGCGCCCTGCCTGGGGATTTGTTTCTGCCTTGCGCCTTATGCTGGTTGGGATTGGCTCCAGCAGACCACCATGACCCTATGTTAGGATATAGCGGGTTGGATAATGGATGGATAAACTTAACACTCATTTTAGTGATGTAGTAAGAAGACTCTGAGAAACTCCATATAAGCAGTGTCATGGCATATGATCTGAATGTTTGAAAATTCAAATTTTTCTTAAAAAGAATTTTACTTTTTCTTTATTCTAAATTCTTCTCTGACCTGCCTCCCTCATTTTTCCAAGGCATACCGTATTTTTTTTAATTACCCTCTCTTTTTACCTTGTTCACACATTCTTGTGACTTGTGTAAATACACTGTATCTTTTCATATCTCCTTCAAGCTCATCTTCCATTTCTGCAATCAGCATAAGAAAAACTAATTAAGTTGGAATCTTATTGGAACATATTTTTTTCCTTCTGAAATTTAGTTGTGACCTTTTTTGTAAAGTTTTCTCTTTATTTTTTGTGCTTTCTGTCATATAAAATTAGTGATAGTTATATCGGTAGGCTATGAATGTGCCGCCTATGGGACTTACTTTGATAAATAATTGAAGTAAACCTAAAAGTCAGAAATAATATTATTATGTTCGGATTCAGCAGGTTGGAAAATGGATGGATGGATGGATGGATGGATGTAAAGATAAAAGAAGATAATAAGTAATTGGTATATATCTTACCTGAACAAAAAATATAAGTAACTGGTCTTACTGCAAGCACTGCCTCCCACCACATACACTCACTGAGCAAATTATTAGCAACATTACACTAATAACGGCTAGGGCCTTCTTTTGCCCTTAAAACAGCCTCAATTCTTCATGTTATGGATTCCTTAAGATTTTAGAGGAAACATTTCTTTGAGATTCTGGTCTGGGTTGGCATGGCTGCATCCAAGAGCAGCGTTTGGGGGTGGCAAGTGGGGCGACCGGCCCATGCCCCGTATCTATGGGGGCCTCGCTTTTGAGGTTCATGTGTCGAGCGGATTTGTCAAGTTATATTCTCCAATATATGTATATATATATATATTTGAGATGCTTCTAAGAGGAACCCTTTTAAAATCCCTCTTCAAGGTCAAATTCCATACATGTTCGTCTTTGAAAACATTCCATAGTCTGAATATTAATGCACAAAAACACGCATCGCTAATGATAACTGGCTGACATGACATCAACGTGAGTTACGACTATGACATCCTGCATATTGAGACTCAGGGTATACTTGCAATTTGGGTGCTTTTCTAGAAGAGGCCCTGCTAATTTCTGCATGACACCGCATCACATTTTGCACTGTCATGGTATTATCATGAATTATAAATTGCAATTTTTTAATTGATTATATCGTTATATTTTGATAGTCTGCAATTTAGCTGAATACTGTAATAAGAAAATCCATTGTATGTTAACATTATTTTTATTAAATTTGCGCGCAAGTTTATACAGTCCACAAATACCGGTAACAGCGTTTGACGTAACCGGCCCCACATGGGGATGGACAGCCCTAGGCCCCACACACCCCTAAGGCCGCCTCTAGCTACAGATTTGTTAGCTGTATAATCAGGCTCCAAATCTTTCATTCTGCCACATCCCAGAGATGTTCCATTGGAGTCAGATCAGGTGACAAGGACAGCCACTTAATAACACTGAATTCACGGTCATATTCATGAAACCAGGTTGAGAAGACTTTTGTATTTTGACATGGTGTATTATAATGCTGGAAGTAGCTATTAGAAGATCGGTAGATTGTGGCCATGAAGGGATACACATGGTCAGCAACAATACTCAAATAGGTTGAAGCATTCAAAGGATAATTAATTGATATTAACATACCTAAAGTGTGCCAAGAAAATATTTCAGACAGCATTATATCATGACAATGAGCCTTGACTGTTGACACAAGGCAGTAATGGATTTATGTTGTTTGTGCTGTTGCTGCCAAATTCTGCCCCTACTACCTGTGTGCAGAAATTGAGATTCATTAGGTCAGGCTATGTTTTATCAGTCTTCAACTGTCCAGTTTTGGAGAGCCTCTACCCACTGAGGCCTTAGCTTTCTGATATTGGCTGAGAGGAGTAGAAGCCGACATGGTCTTCTGCTGTTGTAAACAGTCCACCTTAAAGTTTGCTGTGTAGTGCATTATCTGAGATGCTTTTGTTCTCACCACAGTTGAACAGAGTGGTTATCTGAGTGACCGTAGCCTTTCTGTCAGCTCAAACCAGTCTGGCCATTCTTCTATGACCTCGCTCATCAACATTTTTTTTTCCTTGCACCATTCAGAGTAAATTCTGGAGATTGTTGTTGTTATAAATCCCAGCAGATCCGGAGTTAAAGAAATATCATATCATGGTTGAAATCACTGAGATCACTTTTATCCCATCTTGTTTTTAATGTGAATATTAACTGAAGCTCCTGAACTGTATCTGCATAATTTTCTGCATTGCATTGCTGTCATATGTCTGGCTGATTAGGTAACTGCTTATATAAACAGGAGTACTGTACAGGCATTCCTATTAATTTGCTCATGTAGTGTATGTTCATCAGGCCTTTTTAAGGCCACCTTGCCCATTTTTGGTAGTTTGGGGTTTCAGGAATGCAGAGATAACCTGGGGTACTTAAAAGGAGCTTTGAGAGAACAGCCTGAGCAGTTCTCTGGGAGTTTCCTTACTTGGAAAATGGTTTATGACTTTGATCTGTAAGTAAAACTAGATAAAAACTTAAAGGCTCCTTCTGGTCATGATTCCAACATATTTGAAGGCAGGAGTGGAAGGAGGGTCAAAGTGATCACTTGGTGATAGGAACAGACATTAGTTGGGTTGAAAAGAAAGAAAAGACAGGCAGGAACAAGTACTGTATTTGTGATTTGTGGTGTGGGCAAGTGGACACATAACAGATAAAGTAGAGCGTTGAGTCGCCAGAACAAATGAAAATCCAAATGGATGTCCTTTATTATATCTGGCTAGTGGAGCCTTCCAATGTAAGCATCAATGCTCTCCACAGAAAAACTGGCCAGTCTTATGAAAAGAGTTCTTTTTATCATTTAAGATCATATAATGGATAGAAAGTATTTACACCAATGAGCAGACTGATAACTGGTACGTTCTAGTAACACCCCTCTGCCATTAAGTACCATCCAATGCAGAAATATCTTGGGTAGAAATATCTGATTAAAATAAGACTTCTTATATGTAAACTGTTTTCAGAGAACAAAATATAAAGTTAAATGTTATATATGAGTTCATTTTCTATTTGAATGGTTCTGGTACAAATGAAGTCAGGATGTCCTAGTGAAAGAGACAGGCAGTCTTGCCCTTACATCACCCAACACGTTAGTAATGAGCCCTCTGATGTATTAGGTAAGACCAGAAAAGGTTTGTTTATTTCATGTGCTGCTCCTTTTGTGTTTCCCTACCTTCATGTATTTATTTTGATAAGTAAAATCCTTTTTTAATCTAATCTGGGCCTCCCTAGTATTTTCTGCATTTCCTGACAGCTTGAAACCACCCCAATAGGCTGCACTCTGTGTATGTCTAATTAGTCATAGTTCTTTATTAACTTTTATAATTTTATTATTGTAATCAATTTCTGAAAGAAACTGCAATTTCCTCTGGTAAATTAACATTCATCTCAAAACATTTTTGATGAAATAAATACCTTTTACTTCATCTCTACAATCTCAGTTGCATTTTTATTTGATATGGTATTGCAGTCCTGCATTTTTTTCTGCAGAATTTTTTGCACACTGTGGTGGGCTGGCGCCCTGCCCGGGGTTTGTTTCCTGCCTTGCACCCTGTGTTGGCTGGGATTGGCTCCAGCAGACCCCCGTGACCCTGTGTTCAGGTTCAGTGGGTTGGAAAATGGATGGATGAATGGATGGTATTGCAGTCCTTGCATTTTTTTCTGCAGAATTTTCTGCACACTGTGGTGGGCTGGCGCCCTGCCTGGCATTTGTTTCCTGCCTTGCGCCCTGTGTTGGCTGGGATTGGCTCCAGCAGACCCCCGTGACCCTGTGTTTGGGATATAGCAGGTTGGATAATGGATGGATGGATTTTCTGCACGTTGATATTTGGTACTGCATTTATCTATTCCTCAGATAAATGAATGGCCTTTTCAGAGAGCAGAAGGCTCTTTGCATTCATTTTCGATGATTAGCATTGAGTTGTGCTCCTTTCATTCTATCCCCAGTGCTGGATCATAATAGGACTGAGCAGATCAGCACAGACCACACTCACAGTCACTTCAGCCTGTTTCTCTGTGGATCTGATATGGTCAGTAGTCATTTTCTGCCAGGCAGGGTCAGTTGGCATGTCAACAACTCTTAAAATATGGTTTGGAGAGCTGGAGCTAGAGGCACTCGCTGGTGTAATCTTAATAGCTCCAGACAGATTGTTCACTTTAGGTTGGCTCGCAAAAACCAAAGTTAGCAAATAAGGCTCAGTGTTTTCCTTTTGACATTGTCTTTGCTTGAAAGAAATAAGCAAAAGAGTCAATAATGAATGTCATAGGTGATTTTTGTAATAAAAACTAATACTTTTGTTATTTTTATTTTTTAATTTAATTTAAAAATAAAATATTGAAAATCAACCATTTAAATAGAGACCCTCAAATGTTCACAAAGGATTATGTCAGGGAAGCTGTTGCCTCATTCAATTCCCCAGCCAACTGTATTATGCACCATGAATGTATTCTAAAAAAAATAATAATAATAATAATAATAATACTGTCCCAGAAGGAGTATCATAAATGGCACAACAAGTGCACTCTGTGCTGCACCAACAGAATCAGAATAATCAGAATATGTTTATTGTCATTGTAACAAATAAAATTAAATTAGGTGTAGTCCCTGCGGTGTCAAAATATAAATTATAATAAAGGATAAGAAGAAATAAGGTAGAACACAAACATTCAACATAAGACCTTAATTGCACATGAACACTATTGCACAAGATGTCATCTATTGCACTGCTGCATTGAAGGTGATTAGGTGGCATTCAGTGCCCTAATAGCAACAGGGTAGAAACTGTTATTCAGTCTATTAGTCTTTGTTTTGATGCTCTTATATCTTTTGCCTGATGGCAACAGTTGGAACATGTCATGAGCGGGGTGTGAGAAGTCTTTTAAGATATTTTCTGCTTTCCTGAGGCAGTGAGAGCTGTGCAGTTCATCCAGAGAGGGTAAAGAGTAGCCTATGATGTGCCTGGCAGTCTTTACAATCCACTGAAGCGTTTTCTTCTGCGCTGTTGTGCAGCTGGAAAACCACACGCAGAGGCAGTAGCACAGGATACTCTCGATAGAGCAGCGATAGAAGGACACCAGCAGTTTTTGGGGGATGTTATTTTTCCTGAGGACTCTCAGGAAATAAAGTCTCTGCTGAGCCTTCTTTGCCAGCTCAACTGTGTTCACAACATAGGACAGGTCTTCCATGATGTGGACTCCCAGGAAGTGGAAGTTTGATACCCTCTCCACACAGTCCCCTCCAATGTAGAGTGGTTTGATGGCTGTTTTCTTTTTCCTGAAGTCCACAACGAGCTCCTTGGTCTTACTTGTGTTCAGCAGCAGGTTGTTGTCAGTGCACCATGCTGTAAGCCACTCCAATTCATCCCTGTAGGCGGATTCATTCTCCCCAGAGATGAGCCCCACCACAGTGGTGTCGTCTGCAAATTTGACGATGGTGTTGCTGTGGTGGGCGGGGGCGCAGTCATGTGTGTACAGCATGAAGAGCAGGGGGCTCAGCACACAGCCTTGAGGAGAGCCGGTGCTGATGCTGATGCTGATGGCTAAGGAGATGTGAGGGCCCACCCTAACCTTTTGTGTGGGGTCTGTCAGGAAGTCTTTAATCCATATACAGGTGGAAAACGGGAGTCCCAGCACAAGCAGCTTACACACCAATCTGTGAGGAAAGATGGTGTTAAAAGCAGAGTTAAAATCAATAAAAGGAGACATGTGTAGCTCCCTTGGTGATCCAGATGGGACAGGGTAGCATGGAGAGCAGCAGCAACAGCGTCCTCAGTAGAACTATTAGCCCTGTAAGCAAATTGGTGTGCATCAAAGGTGGGAGGGATGAAGGACATGACATGACTCCGGACCAGTCTATCAAAGCACTTCATCAACACCAGGGTGAGCGCTACTGGCCGATAGTCATTCAGGCAGATGTTTTTGGTAAAGGGAGTAAGATGGAGGTGTTCCAACAATGGACAAGTGGTAGGAGCATACATCAGACATGGCCATTGACACAGGAGACTGTGTCATCACGTAAGACAAGACCACATTCACACAGCACCATCACCACCAACAGGCCGGATATCAAGTGTCACAACAAAAAGATAAAGTAGTGTGTCTTCATCGATGTGATGATTGCGGATGACAACAACATGGGGACCGAGAAGATCATCAAGTATAAACACCTTGAGATTGAAATCAGGTGCATGTAAAACACAAGGACATGAGTGGCTACTTTTCCAAGAACTGCAAGACAAAATCCTGTGCAGAGTCAGCATAAATGAGATCTAGATCTTTTTAGATGAATCCTAAGCTGAACAACACGCTAAGTTCAAAGCCTGAGAGGACTGGTTGACCTCTGGTGAACGCATGTGCGTGTCTTAGTGCACTGAGAGGAGGGTTGTGATAATAATAATTTAATTCTAGAGCACTTTTCTGTCAAACGTAGAGTCACAGAGGATAATAATGTTCCATTTAGGTTCAAGACATCTCCATATTTTAACTGTATATTAATGATTAAATATATTTAATATAATGAACACTACTACATCTTTAACCATTTACTTTGGAGATAAAATTTCATTTATTCATTACAATTGCCATTTATTCACTTAGTTTACACTTCATAATATATGGCAATTTTTAGCACTACTGGTATAAAATCTTAAAAAACTGTGAAGAAAGAAATTCTACCTCAGACACCATGTTTTTTGCAGTAAAGAGAAATGTTTTATATTTCTTTCAATTGTGATTCCTTGCTTTTCTTAAACATTACAACCTAGACAGGCTTGTCTCTTGATCTTATTAGAACATGCAAGGCTAGTAATAAAAAACAGCTAGACATCACTGCACGACAGAGTTAAGGAATCAATGATTAAGGCAGTGAATGAAAATCTACAGTTTTAGTAATCAGTCTAGAGATTTAATAATTGACTTTCTCAGGGAAGCAAAATAGATAGGTACTCTGTTGCTTTTAAAGGGAAATTACAGTGTTACAACAGACTGTACATATTAACAGCAATTAGATTAACACAAAAACGACACTGGGTACACTAGCGTCTAACCTGGTAAATTGATAGACTGATAGATGGCAGTTTAATGTATCTTATATAAAGGAAGAAGATGCAAATCCACAACTATATTGTGTATCTTGTGTTTGTGAAATACATTGGTCAGCTAAATAGTGAATAAAGGAAATAGTTAAATAAATATCTGGGTTACTTTATGCTGCTTACATATCACAATCAGCCCTAAGGGAAGACTGTGGAAACAGATAAAAGTTAATTTCTGTTATCACAGACTGACTGAAGAAATAAGACAGAGGATGACAACAGCAAAAAGCACACTAGATGATCTGAGATCAAGTAGTTCTACTAATTTGGGGTGGGAGGACTAAAGGAAGCAGCTTGTCGTATGCTGGGGAAGCACACTTTTCTCAGATGAGGCACTGTCTTGCCTTATTTCAAAACTCTACATGAAGAGCAAGATAAAAGTAAAAGAAAAATAGAAGTAGAAAAATGGGGGCCTTTGGGCATAAGAGAATGATGAATAGCTGGTCGGAGAAACAGAAAGGTTAAATATTGTGCTGTTGAAATTGAGAGCTAAAGAGTGAGAGTTAAAAAGTGCAGTGTAGGAAAACAATCTTTCCTAATTTCAGTGTGTACCTCACAACCCTCCATAAAATAGAAGGGAAATTTACATGTGAATAAGATAGGACCCTCAAAACTATCCATGGATCTTAAACTGCTGTAGTAATGCACTTGTCATTTCTATAATGCTTTAATTCTATATGATTAGTGTCAGGATAGTGGGGGTGCCTCACTGAATTTTCATGCCTTTTTAAACTAATGTATGTTTTGCATTGATTCTTTGTCTTTGTTAATGTGCTTGAAGCTTCACAAGTTGTTGATGTCATCAGGTGGTCCATTTATAGCACATGGCTATGCTGGAGGTCTTATTACCACATATGAGTTGACACTTGATGTCATAAGCAATTTTTGTTATAAAATAATGTGGAGAACAAAGCATTATTGACTGGACACAATTTTCACAAGTGGATATTCAGTCGATTAAGGATTCCTTTAATTTGTTGATGTTTAGTATTAATCTGGGATCCTGAGTTGGTTTGTCATGTGGTGGGTGTAGCAATGCACTCTATCAGCACGTGCTCCTAACCTTAACCTCAACCAGCATTACTTCTCTAACTCAGAATGCTAATTCATACATTCAATACATACATTTCTTATGACTGTCAGCCATTACTACTACTACTATTGAGCTTGAACATCAGAACATAAACACAAACAAAGAACATAAACATAACTCCTTAGGTGATGTGACGTTTTTAGAAATGGGATGTCAGAATTCGAGATCCAGGAGCTGCAAAACATTTAGTTATGTTGAGCTAAGCAGATTCAAGCAGAAACTGGGTATTCTGGCAGGTTCACTAGTGAAGCTAAGGAGGTGCCAGTGGAGAGGACACTTTGGATACCCATATTTATGATACATACAAGGCTCAGGTTAATCCTAAACTGTGAGATTATATCTCTTTGTTCCTGCTCCCTGCATCAATATAGCTGCATAAAGTTGAAATTATGGGAAGATAGATCAAAACCAATGTTCCAGGAGCCTCATGCATAACGCCATGAGTAGAATTCACAGTAAAACATGGCGTACAGACAAAAGCGGAAATGTGCGTACACACAAAAAATCCAGATGCATAAATCTGTGTGTTCGCCAACTTTCACATTCTTCTGCTCCATAAATCCCAGTCAGCGTGAAAAGTAACGCACATGCACCCGCCTGCCGCCACTCCCAAACTCCTCCCAGAATTATGCCTCTTTGAATAAGCAAATCAATATATATAGCCCTTAAGCTCAGTGTTCTGTGAAAAGGCAATGGCAAAAGCACGGGGAAAAATAGAAGAATTTCAGTGAATACCAAGTGGAGGCAAGGAAAAACATATTTGTTGGTTTAAACAGTGATATAAACAACAAAAGGAAGTTGATCAAGTGACAGAGTGTCGGAGAAATCCGAAAGCTCAAGTTCAGAAAGTCGCACAGTGCCAAAATAAAAAAGAAGTTGTCAGAGATTAAAGTCACCGTGAAAAGGTGAGTCATAGCCCACCGTCTGAGTGTCATATGAAAGCTTATTAGGGTACAGAGAAAAGAAAAAAAATAGGAACACATTGGGGAAAAAAAAGCTCAAAATGTCAACTTTAATCTCAAAATTTCCACTTTAATCACATAGTTTATTATGTCATTAAAGTAGAACATCATAAACTTCATCTTAAAATCGTTTAATTTACTAATTTCTCAAATCCCATTGTAACTAAAGTAACATGTTAAATGCTTTGTTTTGTATGTGTTCTTCTTTGTGCTCAGTGTGTGTGAATCACTATGTGCTTCTTAAATGGGCTTTCTCTTCTTCCGACAGGACACAGAATCCATTACATTCGTGATATTACAGTTCTCTGAATAATTTAAATACTGAGATGTATACTTGATATCATTTCATTATTCATATCATATCAGTTAAAGCATGTATTAAACATGGGAACACGGTGGCACAGTGATGGTGACGAACTGGCTTCCCATCCAGAGATTGTTCCTGCCTCATGCAAGGTGCTTACTGCGCCGTGTGCGACCTTCGATGAAATAATTTATTGCAGCAGTACTGTCTCCTTCAAACATACTAACCCCCAATTAAACTAATAAACAATATGCGGTTAATTTTAATATGATAAAGCCACGTCAGGGATGTGGATCTCAAAAAGAAAGGGAGACCACACTGGAACAAAAGCACTGTTTTGACAATGGGTGCCGCCAGTTTGCAAAACCAAATGGAGAACTTGCGTACGCCAGGGTTTGAGCTATTGTGAAAATGTGCGTGGCTTTACTCCAAGTTTAGCTTTTATACATCGTGATTTGTGCATGGAAATGGGAGTACGCAACATTTTTGTGCGTACGCACCGTTAATACATGAGTCCCCAGGACTTTTTCAAATGCGCTGATGGTATATGTTCAATGCAATAGCCATTGAGACAAACTAACTAAGGTGAAAGACATCACTTACAAGCAGAAGTATCGATTGGCAATGGTTTGACTACAATAGCAATATAGACAATATAGACATTGCCTGATCCAAAACCATGGACAAAGTCAAGTCCATTCTCTGTCCAAAGCCCATGATGAAGTATTTTAAGATAGCAATGAATAGCCAGATGGAAATGGAAAATTGTTCCAGATGCACAGAGCAAAATGTTCACAAAATTACAAAACCGCATTCCTCATTTTGAATACAATAACAGGGGGAAAATAGAAATAGAACCACAGTTCCCCCAGGTGACCAGCTACTCGATCTAGTGATGGGCAAAGTAAAGAGATGTGTGATGAGCATCCTTATGAAAGTTGCATTGACTCTGAGATTTGTGATGGCCAAGTGTTCTCTGGTATTTCCCACACCCAGGCCAGGATTAAGAGGTGCGTCCAAAGGTCCCTCTTTCAAAAGAGATTCTTTGATTTACATATGAATGATCACAAGACAGTGTTTTGAACTGTACTTTTTCCAGAGCTTCGCTGATTTTACTAGTTTGGTAATGGTTAGCTCTATTAAGAGCACAAGGCTCCTAACAACATAGTAGCCCTGTAATCAGAGTCCTAAGGCAGGTCTAAAGTGTGTTCCTTCTCTCAAATCCTTGAATAAATAGACAACTGAAGCAATTCTCCTGTTTTTTAAATATGCCTCAAAGATCTGACAGTGCTATTAGCACTTGAGTTTTTCAAGTCGTTTAATAGCATATGTAGTGAAGCAAAGCAAAGATAGATGTACAGTCAAATGAAAAGTGAGAGTTCTACTGTTAATTAGGACATGCTTTATTCATTTTGACTTGTTCTAGCCTGGATGACTAAGTGTTTTAGTTTTTTTATTCTGTGGATCACACTGATTTTTTTTTTTTTGTAAGAGGTTCTATTAACTTGTAATAGACACAATTTTATTGTCACTGGTCATTGACATGGACAATAACTAATTAATTGTATCTCAGAAGGTCTACAGCCACCCTTATGGCATATTTATAATACAAGATAACCTAGCACTATCTAATCAATAACATTTTAGAATAAACATTAAAATTGGGGAAAAGGATTATCTCCCCTTTTTTTTTTTATCTTCCTTACTCTTAAAGTCTTACTCTTTCTGTTGGCCTTGCTCTCTGCCTCATGGGTAGGGGCTGATTTGAACTTAGTTTTGTTAAGTTTGACTTGCTTGTATGGAATATTACTTGCTTTTAATAAATTAAATAATAAATAAAATAAATAATACAAGTTAATAATTAGGGGACTTATTTATTTAATTATTTTAACATTTGAAATATGGAAAAATACGAGCAAGATTAGAAACCATTATAAAGGGCATTAGATTTTGTTGTAAAAATCATATATAGGAGATACAATGCAACATAGTGGAAGCAACAAGAATTTAATTTTAATTCTGATAGATGACAAATTAATTTCTAAAGTAAACTATAACTATAAATATGGAAGAAAAGAGTGGAAGACTTTATAAGGCCAAAACTTTTATATTATTAACATCACTGTCATTTAGTCTCAGGTTACAGGGATTACAACTAAAATAAAGGAAAAAGCATCAAAGTTGCTGGCTGGTTATGTTTGACATTTTGCTCTTCAAAATGACCATCTGAATGAAAACCAAAGTCTGATAGAATTATATATGCTTGACTCCACTTTAAGGTTAGAAACTCCTATTCCACTACAGAACTAAAAATCAGGAAAAGACAACATAATTATATTAATAGGGCATTTCAGTGCAAGAGTTGGTGAGGATAATTGAAGAGTGATGGGTGAACACAGAAATACACAAAGAAATATTAATGGAGATCTTAACCAATACTATGAATGTGGAAAGGACTTGACATTAAGAACAAAAACAATAAGTAAATAAATAAATGGGAGATACAGTAGTGAGAATTACTAAGTCAATAACCCAGAGACAGAAATTCAAATTCAAATTTTGCTACAACTAATCAAAGTACCTGGCAGTGCCTGGGTATAAATAAACGGGGAAGAAAAAACTATCTTTTAGAAAATTCAACTTGGCTAATCCCAACAGTGATGACACAAAATAGCCTTCTCTTAGATGAAAGGTGTAAACCTATGGGACTTTGAAACTGTTATCCAAATTAATTGAGAGGAAATTGCTGTACATACTTAAAGTCTTAGATGAGATTCTGTTTTAGCTGCTATAAACCATTGAGCCTCCTGAAGATGATATCTTTGTATTAGCTGCAGTGTACTTAGGCTGCCTGATGGGAACTGTAGTGCCCACATCAGCACTATTTTTAAAAAAATACTCTGTTCCCATTATAACCCCACTTCCTGACAGAACATATAAAAGCACATGCAAAATTTTGTGAAAATCAGTTCAGCTGTTTTTGCAAGATTAGCAAACAAACAGACATTCAAACAGCTTACAATTTTTTTTCTATAGATGAGAAGTATATACATTCTCTTCATTTCCATCTTGATTTTATTTGGCTACTTCAATGTTCTCCAGTATCTCAAATGCATGCAGATTAGGTTGATTAAGCCCTCTAAACTACAAATTAAGAGTGATAGTAGGAGTGCAACTGGCAGTGTTCTCACAGCCCATACAGAGCCACTTCCGGTCCTAACAGGGAGCTCAAATAAGGAGGTTTAGAAAACTAATACATTTGAATTATTTAATTACCATTTGTTATACATAATATCCTCCAGTAACAAGTCTATCAAGTGGCAATTTATAAATGAATATAGGGGTCCTGTAATACATCAAGCAGGTTTGAAATTGAATTGGTTGTGGACAAGAGTATTCCTCAATGCGAAAAGACAGGATACAATACAAGATGACATACAAGTAGCAAAATTTAAAAGGTTTGCATAAGTAAACAAGTAACAAGTAAACTGATTGATGGTATGAATTGTCAGTACAGTAGAATGAAAATCAATACAGCTTGTGAAAAGTGTCAATTAGAGAATAGAGTTACAGATATAGCCAATTAAAATGAAATTGTTCAGCTTCATCTGAATATGCCCAGAGTTCACCGACAGGTACAATACAATAAAAGCCAGAGCTGGCACCGCTTCATTTTTAAGTTTTGATGATTCAGACAGCAAATTTTCTATTTGCTGAAACATTCTAGGCACAATTCACACTTCCCTAGGTCAGAACATGTTACTTCTTTTGAGGTCTCTTGATGGGTTGCCTCTTGTCTTATAGTTAGAACTTCCTCTCATAAATCTGCTACCATAACACACTTAACTATGCAGTAGCTATCAGCTATATTACAGGAAGTGTATAGCACAAAGAATATCACTCTAAGAATTATTCAGATGGTGGAAAGAAAATTGTATTGCAAAAGGAAAATCTTCCAAGTTAAGCTTTAAGCACAGACTATGGTTTTTATGACGCAAATGACAGAAAAATGCAATAAAAGGAAAATAATCAGCACACTGTGACAATTACCACGAATAAGCACCATGCTGCTATTATAGCCAATGTCAAAAAAAGGTTACACGGATTAAAAGAAATTGTAAAAAGGCACAGTAAGATACTAAAGATTGTAAAAATATATTGCAATAAGTTTTTCTTATGTGGTGACCTTGTTGTTTTGGCCAGAGTGATAGACAGATTGCCAGGTCAGACAGATTACACATTGCAGTAATTATATGGTAGTAAGTGGAGAATGTACATTATTACAGCGCATATGTGCACATGTTCAAAAGCACCTGTTAAACATGGATTAATCTACAGTAGGAAATTGTATGGCCTTCCTTATGTAATATCTTTGATCAACATGCATAGCATTTTAACTTGTCTCATACAATTTAGTTATTGGGTAATAACCTTGGCACACATATATAAAAGCATCAGTAGTTTTATTGGATTTTATCAGCAAAATAATTTAAAAACACTTGTTTTCATCCATTGATTTGCTTTCTGCACTTGACATTTGTAGAAATAAATATTTAAATCAAATATTTGTTTGACCACTACATTCGGAGTTACTGTACTGTTTTTTGTTTGACAAAAATAACATTTTGTTGTTCCTTTCTTTTCTATTTATTGTTATTATTACATACACATGTTGTTAAGATATGCTGTCCCATATCAACCTTTACCATCTAGCAAAAACAAATATAATAAAGAATATTTATTTTATTTATTGCTACTATCATCATGTAGCATCAGTATATGCTTTTCAGAAAGAAAGACTAAAGTATTAAACTGACAAATATATGACTGCAGTAAAAATCAAAATTATAGTAGAAGAAGAAGACTTGTGATATTTACCCCTAGGTATTTAAACTGATCTGCTATGGTAAAAGGTAGGGTGTCCAATCTAATATTATATGCTTGTGAATTCACTGGAAAGAGTTGACTTTTATTCAGATTAATTCTAAGACCAGATATTTTTTTAAATTCTGTGAGTGCTGTTAAAACTGCAGTACATAAAGCTCTTTATCAACAAAATTTTGCCGTCTGTATGAAAAAAATTAAGCAAGACTTGTATAGATGGTCAACCCTTCATCTCACTCTAGCCGGAAGAATTAACATTGTTAAGATGAATATCCTTCCTAAACTTCTTTTTTTATTTCAAAACATTCCAATATATATCAATAAATTGTTTTTTTAAGCAATTAGATTCAACAATAACCTCATTCATTTGGAACTCAAAACACCTACGTATCCGAAGAGTGACCCTACAAAGACCTCAGGCAGAAGGTGGCATGGCTTTACCTAATTTTCAGTTTTATTACTGGGCAGCAAACATACAAGCCATAAAAACCTGGACACAAATAAATGAACATACACAGGCTTGGTCTGCAATAGAAGTAAAATCCTGTAGTACTTCTTTATACTCCCTGCTCTGTGCTCCAATAAATGCAAGTTATCGCAAATATACTAATAACTCAATTGTGCTTTACTCACTCAGAATATGGAACCAATTTAGAAAGCAATTTAAGATGGAAAATCTTTTATCGGTGGCACCTCTGCAAGAGAACCACCTCTTTCAATCCTCGCAAACATATCCAGTTTTTAATACCTGGAAAAGTTTTGGGATTAACATGCTCAGAGATCTTTATATAGACAACATACTTGCATATTTTGAACAATTATGTTCCAAATTCAACCTCCCAGCTACACATTTCTTTCACTATCTTCAAATTAGACATTTATTAGACAGCCTTGGGGTCACAATTCCTCCTAACCCATTAACAGCTGTGTTCGGTGTTCTTCCAGATGGACTTGAAGTGGAGAAGGACAAACAAACGGTGATTGCATTCACTATACTTTTGGCACACAGACTTATTTTGTTAAATTGGAAGAATCCTAACTCTCCTCTGATAAGTCAGTGGGAAACCGATGTTTTATATTATTTGAAATTGGAAAAAATCAAATTCTCAGTTAGAGGATCTGTACAGAATTTTTTTAAAACCTGGCAGGATCTAATCAATATTATTTTAGAATAAGAGAAATAACTATTACCGCATTTAATTCCCTTCTCCATTTTTTATTTACCTATATATATTTCTTCCTTTCTTTTGTTTATTGTTGCCTTATTAAAAAGCCCTAAGCAATTCTCCTTTGGCTAAGCTCTCCTTCTCAGGGGTGGGGTTTGATTGTCTTCAATTTTTTTTTTGTTATAAATTGATCTGTTTGTATGGAATGATTACAATAAAATAAATAAATAAAATTAAAAAAAAAAGAAGAAGAAGAAGACATTGCATTTATATAGACCTTTTGATGACACTCAACCAAACCGCTTAACCTGGGGCCTCATGTATAAACGATGCGTACGCACAGAAATGTTGCGTACGAATGTTTCCACGCTCAAATCGCGATGTATAAAACCTAAACTTGGCATAAAGCCACGCACATTTCCACGGTAACTCATACCTTGGCGTACGCAATTTCTCCGCTCGGTTTTGCAGACTGGCGGCACCCAGCGTCAAAGCAGTGTTACTGTTCCTGTGTGATCACCCTTTCTTTCTTAGCTCCACATTCCTGACGCGGCTTTATAAATACACTGAAATTAACTGCATATTGTTTATTAGTGTAATGCATCTGATTGTAATTAACCTGTAGCAATATAATGGTCCAGGGAATAGCCATAGTATTCCAAATACCATAACTGCTTTAGCATTGTTACGCTCACTGCATCTTGTTCTTCTTTTTGCTGCTCCCGTTAAGGGTTGCCACTGCGGATCATCTTTTTCCATATTACTCTCACTGCACCACTCGGAGTATTTATATCACTGTATCTGAGTGTGAATCACAGCAGCAGCAGCTGATCGGAAAGAGAATTGTCAGTATACAGTTTCAAGTACACACTACCTCAACGACGGCAAAAAGCGTCAAAGCCTTTCCTGTACGGACCTCGCGTTTCAGAAATAGTTTCATCCCAAGAACTATAAATGCACTCAATCAGTCCATCAAGTGCTCCTTGCAGAACTGTTTGTACTTATAAGTACAATTACCTCACTGTAAACTTACCCTACAGTTATAATATTGCACAACCTGCGCTACTTTATAAAGCGTGTATGATGACAATTTCATTTTTAAGATGAAATGCAGCAAAATATGTTGCTTATAGTATACAGATAAAACTTTAACTTCATTTAAATAATCTGCATTGTTAATAATTAAACATGTGAGGACACGGTGCCGCAACGTATAGCTGGTTCATGGATAGCTCCTGCCTTGCGCTGTATTATTGCTGGTGCTGACGCGACACTGGAAGGACAGACGGATAGAATAATTAAACATGTACTACGAAGATATTTCTATGTTCCTTAAAAGTTTTGAAGAATCGGCATTCTAAGCTTACAGATGGCTTAACGTCTATTACAGAGTTGATTGTGTGGCAATTGGGTATTTGGAGAAAGAAAAGTACGTTTGAAAGAGACAGTACTTCTGTAATAAATTATTTCATCGAAGGTCGCACATGGCGCAGCAAGCCTCTTGCGTGAGATATGAACAATCACTGCGCCACTGTGTTCCCATGTTTAATAACATGCTTTCATTGCTATCATCATGAAAATGATATCACGTATACATCTCAGTATTTTAATTATTTAGAGAGCTGTAATATCTCGAATGTAATGGATTCTGTGTCCTGTCGGAGAAAGAGAAAGAACGGAAGCACGTAGTGATTCACACACATAGAGCACATAGAAGATCAAATACAGAACAAAGCATTTAACGTGCTACTTGAGAAACTAGTAAAATTAACAATTTTAAGATGAAGTTTATGATGTTCTACTTTAATGGCAAAATAAACTACGTGATTAAAGTGGAAATTTCGAGATTAAAGTTGACATTTCGTGCTTTTTTCCCACTGTGTGCCTATTTGTTTTGTCTGTATCCTAATAAGCTTTCATATGACACTCAGACGGTGGGCTACGACTCGCCTTTTCACGGCGACTTTGATATGTGATTTCTTTTTTATTTCGGGCACTGTGCGACTTTGTGAACTTGGATCTTTCGAGTTTCTCCGACACTCTGTCACTCGATCAACTTTCTTTGTTGATTATACCACTGTTTAAACCAACAAATAGTACGTTTTTCCTTTGCCTCCACTTCGTATTCGCTGAAATTCTTATATTTTCCCCTGTGCTTTTCCCATTGTCTTTTCACAGAAGGCTATTTATATTGATTTGCATATTCAAAGAGGCGTAATTCTGGGAGGAGTTGGGGCGGGACAGAAGGCGCGTGCACGTGCGTTACTTTTCACGCTGATCGGGATTTATGTAGTGGAAGAACGTAAAATTTTGCGTGCGCACAGATTCTTGCATCTGGATTTTCTGTGTGTACACACAATCCCGCTTTTGTGCTTCTGCCATGTTATAGTGTGAGTTCTACGCACGGCGTTATACATGAGGCCCCTGGAGAGGAGGGAGCCACTTCAACTACTGCCAATGTGCAGCATCCACCTGGATGATGCAACGGCAGCCATTTTGCACCAGTACACTCATCATACATTAGTTATTAGGTGGTAAAGAGGTGAGAGAGATAGTTATCAAGTTATAAGTTATTGGCTAAGTTTGCTGTTTCTTGGTTCACATCAAACATCAGTGATCGCCGGTATTATGTCTTCATTAGGGAACACAAATCTGCCACCACTTCACTCACACAAGGGACAGTTCCAGGTTCAATTCTCTTTAACATCTATATGCTCCCATTAGGTGAGATTATTGGTCGGTACGGTCTAAGCTTCTACTGCTATGCCGATGACACACAACTTTATATAAGTGTTGAAGCAACTGCAACATCTTCACCTGTTGCACTGACTGATTGCATTCGGGAAATCATTGGACGACAGACACTTTTTTACGACTTAATCCTGATAAAACAAAAATCTTATTAGTTGGTACCAAATCTGTCCTCTCTACCCTTTGTGGGCTAAAAATTGACATCGATGGGATCCTGGTTGAACCCTCAGCATCAGTCCACAATTTGGGTGTCATCTTTGATCAGCTTCTTACTTTTCAACCACACATTAGCTCAATAGTACAGACAGCTTTTCTCATCTTCGCGACATTACTCATCTGCATTCTTTCCTCAGTGTGAAGCATACTGAAACACTCATTCATGCTTTCATCACTACCTGCCTGGACTATTGCAATGCATTGTTTTATGGCCGCCTGACTAAATATATCAATAGATTACAAAACGTTCAGAATTCTGCTGCTCGTTTACTTACACACTCTAAAAAATCTGCTCACATCACTCCTGTCCTTTATGATTTGGTTACCAGTCTTTTCAAGAATCAAATATAGAATTATTCTTCTCACCTTTAAAGACCTTCATGGTTTTGCACCTCATTATCTGTCTGAGCTGCTCCTTCCTTACAGTCCTGCTCGTTCATTAAGATCATCGGATGCTAACTTACTCATTGTACCTAAATACAGGTTAGTAACTATGGGTGGCAGAGCTTTCAGTGTGATAGCCCCTAAAATCTGGAATGCTTTTCATTTCAGCCTTCGTGAGGAAAAATATATTACTCATTTCAAACTCCTTTAAAAATCTTTAATGAGTATTATTCATTTTGTTGTATGTAATTTCTATTGTCTTCTTAATGTGTTTATTGAATTGTAAAATGTCATTGAGTGTATGAAAGGTGCTACATAAATAAAAATTATTATTATTATTATAATAAGGGACATGGGACGTATTGAGTGTTAGAATGACCAAATCAATAATGGACAATTTAACCAGGACATAAGAAAACACCCTACACTTTGAAAAAGATGCATAGGGATCTTTTATGATCACAGTGAGTCATGACCTCAGTTTTACAATTGTTTCAATTGGGATCCACTTACAGACCACAGGTCAAGTGCCCTCTGCTGACCACACCAACAACTTTTTCATCAGCGGCCCAAGCTTTATTCTTGATGGTCCTCCATCCAAGTACTGGTCATGACTTCTCTGCTATAGCTAGAGACAGGAATGCAGAAGTAACTGACAATAGGAATGTGGAAAGGATCTGACCTCAAGAACAGAAAACATTAAGTAAATAAATAAATGGGGAATACAGCAGTGGGAATTACCAAATTGCCAGCCTAGAGAGACAAGTTCAAATGCAAAATTAGTTTACTGTTAGCCAAAGTATGCGCCGTTACCAGAATTTCAATATACGGGAAGAAAACACTGTCTTATAGAAACTCAACATGGCTAAACCCACATTGAGACAGAAAGACCTACTCGTAGACAAAACTGTAAACCTGTAGGACAATGAAATTGTTATTCAAATTAGTTGAGAAAAAAATGCTGTACATACTTGCGATCTTAAATGAGATTCCGGTTTGTATTATTTAAATAATATAAAGATCACAACACTTGATAATTGTATTGTAAAAGGAACATCATCCCAGAAAAACTGTAAGCACAGATTATGGTTTTTATGGTGCAAATGACAGAAAAATGCACTTAAGGAATAAGAGGAAAATAATTAGCACACTGTGACAATTACCATCAATAAGTACAATGCTGCTATTACAGCCAAAGTCAAAACAACGTTACACAGATTAAAAGAATTTGCCAAAAGCAAAAGACTTCTAAAAAAAAAAGACTTGCTTTCATCAGTTAATTTGCACTCTGCAATTGACACCTGTGGAAATAAATCCACTAAATTTGTAGTCCTTTCACTGTTTTTAACTTGACAAAATAAGATAAATTTGTTGTTTTGTGGTTATAGTTATTATTACATGCACAATCATTAAGATATAAATACTACATTTTATTCAGATCATTTGCCCTTTACACCAGCCATCTAGAGAGCAAATAAAATGATAGAAATAATATGAAGTAATCACTAGGCGATACTGAAATACCCCAAAGGTCAGCTATGGTTCAAGATGTGAAGATACTTAACAACATTATTAATTATTAACCGGTCCAATTCCAATAAACCGTTTCTTGTAAATTATTTTTTGTAATTTTCATTAAATCAGAACCTCTATTTTCCATTGTATTGTTGAAGGTGTATTGAGTTTCCTGCAGTTGAATAAGATTAATCGGTGTGCTAGCAATTTGGTAGTATGATATCCAGAATGGGCACTAAGAAGCAATGGCCTGTTGGATGTTATTATAAACTAGCTGCCCCCTGCAGCTCCACCCATGTAGCAGTGAAACAGGACAAACTTTAAAAATCAATTTAAAAAAATGTAATTCTGGCCAAGCGGAAGGTAGGCATGCTACAACATCAAATGCTGGCATTGTTTCTGATCATGTTCAGCTCTGACGGGAGAGTGTCCTCTGCGTAGGGAGAAAAGCACATGGCCGTGATATCTCTGGCAATCAGCAGCTACCGTCTAAAACACACGTAGCTCTGATCTCTCTCTCTCAAAAACGTCAAACGTTACTCCTTAACAATCTGTAGAAGATAATGTCTGTTGAATAAACCGGTATCGCTAGCTAAGCAGAGGCAAGGTACACTCCAACACGTGGCGAGAGGTAGAGCGACTTGAACAAAGGCTGGCACGTGAGTGAGGTATATATATATATCGAGAGAAAGAGAGAGAGCTGTTATAGTACAGTGGAACCTCGGTTTATGAGCATAATTCGTTCCGGAAACGTGCTCGTAGTCAAAGTACTCGTATATCAAAGTGAATTTCCACATCAGAAATAATGGAAACTCAGATGATTTGTTCCACAACCCAAAACTATTCATATAAAAATGATTAATACAAAATATAAAGTAAAAATACATAAAACAAATTAACCTGCACTTTACCTTTGAAAAGAATAATGGCTGGTGTGAGTGAGTTTCTAAACTCTTGTGGGATTGCACCCAACGGGACAACATGCGGAAGAGTGTCCCAAAGCAATCGCAGTCTCCCAGTGCTGTAGCAGTTCGCCATAAAAGCGAATCCAAAAAGATCACGGACATGCTATAAGCGTCTGCCGTCGATGGGTGATACAAGAAACAAGTAACATTACAAATGCGCAGGGCCCTGCTTGACTGCTGTGTCTGTGTATAGGAGAGCGGCAGATCCCGCTACAATAAATAACCGCGCTGTTGCGGTTTCAAGCTGAATAAAGCTGGTGTTGCTAAAGTACTGAGACTCAGCTTTGTGTTTTAGGGTACAAGCGTGCGAGCACACACACATACACATGTGTGGCGCGAGCACACACACATACACACACACGTGAGCGAGCGAGCACACACAGTCACAATGCTAATGCTGCAGTAAACAGTATACGCTCGTACGGATGTTGACTATATGAGTGAGGCACGCCGACTCAGACAGAGAATAGAAGATGATTGCCCACAATCCCACAGCATGAGAGAGAGAGAAGAACCATCAGCTCAGTTGTGATCACATGACGCTCAGCAGACAAAGTGTATACATACTACTCGTACTGCAAGACCTCACTCATTTATCAAGTCAAAATTGATTAAAAATTTTTGCTCATCTTGCAAAACACTCGTAAACCAAGTTACTCACGAACCGAGGTTCCACTGTATTAGCAATTATTAAGATTTTACTCAAATAGTGCCGAAGCAAAATATTCCCAAAACATTTAAGTCAAGAGAGCTCTATTTGCTAAACAATTTTAAGCTTTATTAAACCATATTTGTTGTAATTCTTAGCATTATGTTCATATATTTTTGCAGTGTTTAAAAAATTTCTAATGGGTCTAATATTTTTCAGTTTTGTTTTTGAATTTTCTAGTAATATTTTTGCTTGAGCTTTATTAATTTTATTGCTATGCTTTAAATTTTGCTGTTATTACTGTGATGCCATTTTGTTTTCTAGCAGGCATGTGGTGACTCATTGCTAGGGGTGTGGTTTGTAGCAGGAAAACAAAATGTATTCTTGTGTGTGATATTATCTCTGTGTTGACTTACTTTGAACATTGCCTTCCTGTTTAACTAAGACATTCTGTATCATTTGTACCCATTTCAGTTACAAAGGGAACAATGAGATAATCACAATAAATACTTTTTATTATGTTCCATCAGTGAGGGAACAGAAGAGGGAAGTGGCCGTAAGAAACTCATAGTCCAAAACAGGCAGAGGACAAAACTGGGAGATTGAACCAACCAAATTGTTCAATACAGAGCGTAAAAAATTCAAATACTGTGAGATCAAAAATAAATAAATTGCAAAGAAATAACATGGAAAGAGTTTTGGGATTGTAAAGTTAAATGCCACAGCTTCATTTTGCATGACCTTTAAATCTGTTGCTGATTAAGACGTCACCAATGCTGTGTTTCCCACAGAATGTTGTTCCCATGGAGACAACATACACGAACAACACAAAATAGCAGCATCCATGTCATTCCAAGATGGCACTGTGGTGATAAAAAAAACAAAGTATCACATTAGACAACTGATGGATAGAAAACACCTAAAATCATATACTGTATATATCATTGCTATGGACATTGCAAAGCCTGAGGAACATAACCAAAATTAACCAATAGAACATTTTTGTCCTGTGTGAGAATTTGTGTTCAAGAAAGTCCTGCTTAGATCTAGATATTTGCTAAGGACTTATAATCTATTTAACTATTTTGGAATGTTTTGATAATATTAAGGGATTTGGTGTGTTAAAGATTATACCATTTACCTGTATGCTGATTGGTACAAACTAATATCTTTTTTTGACTGTGTTACATAAATGAACCTAACTTACTTAAAATTGTTGCTTGTTTATATTCCTTAGTCTTGTCATAGAGAACTCAGCTGCTTACATGATGGGGCTCCCTCAGGCTTGTTGTAATGCAGCAGATGGAGCAACTTGTAATGGTGATCTTGACTTTTCTTTATTTAAAAAACTGATTACCCTGACAGGTCTTGGAAGTAATACATGATGATGTCCAAGTAAAGGTCAACATTGAATGACGAATTTTGTCCAAGACTGTGGATGGCTCAATTTTAATGTATACTCTCATTGTTTTGCTTACAATATACTTTAGGATCTTAACTTTGCACTATTTCATTTGGGGCTATGGTGCACACATTTTTTTTATCAATTTTTTTTTTTTTTGGTCAAACAGACCACTTCATGCTTGCATAACATTTTGGATGTTTGTTGCTCATTTATTTAATTTCCTCTGTTTTATGGCAAGGATTTTTAGCTGTATTTACATATAATGCAAAAAGTGCCTGCTATGGATGTCCTGTCTGACTGACTGTCTTTCTGTCTGTCCACATGAAACAACTCAACTAACAGTGGACCAGTTTTGTTAGAATTTGGCCCACTTAATCTTCAAGTAAATTATTTGGGAAAGTTTCTGTTTTTGTCTAGATTTCTTGTATAAAATGCTCTGTACACATTTTTGGAATTTCAAAATCTCCCATTGAAAAGCATCTTTGAATTTGCAAACTTGTCAGTCTTAAAACAGAGAAACATTTTGTGCTACTTCAGTTACAGATTAGTTTACTGTTTTTAAATATACTGTACCTCAAGAGAGGTCACTTCAACTTGTATATTTTGTAAATTTTCCACTTTTACTCCTCTGACAGCCACTTCCAAGAGAAAAATGGATCCCCAATACAAGTTAGTCAAATATTGGGAGAGGTATGCATGATGTGCCAGTACATCAGCTTGCTTATCCAGCAGCTTAGATTAACTGTAAAAGTTAAAAAAA
This sequence comes from Erpetoichthys calabaricus, assembly GCF_900747795.2. NCBI lineage: Eukaryota > Metazoa > Chordata > Cladistia > Polypteriformes > Polypteridae > Erpetoichthys > Erpetoichthys calabaricus. The sequence goes on from NC_041399.2 coordinate 39,330,767, forward strand.
AAGCAAAAAAAACACTTCACTTTTCTAGAAATTACTTTAAGAGAAATAGAAGATTGTAACCTTTGCTCTGTAGATATAGAGTGAAATAATTGTGCTCCATATTTATGTTACAGTACAAACAACCACATGGCCACATTATCTATGTACTATCCATCCATCCATTATCCAACCCGCTATATCCTAACTACAGGGTCATGGGGGTCTGCTGGAGCCAATCCCAGCCAACACAGGGCACAAGGCAGGAAACAAACCCCGGCCAGGGTGCCAGCCCACCCCAGTCTATACACTATAATGATTCAATATTTCTGTAACACTTTATTTATCAATAAAACTATAGACTCGCTCTCCAACATGTTCAGAAGTAGCTAAAAATTTCACGTTGACATTGTAATTCTCCATCGTGTACTTCTTTCAAGAATGTTGTGTTTAAGAAATTTGAAGTATTCTTAGCCATACATATTTTATAACTAACAATTAAGAATTGGACATCTACTGTATCAATGCCATTTTACATCAATTGAATTGGAGTTTGCTATCTTTGAAATGTATTGAGGAACCACAAACCTAATATTTTTAACTACATGACATTGCAAAGTGCTGCTAAAAAGCCTGTATTTAATGCATTTTACTATATACTGTATTTGCATTCCATTACTGCTGTCATTTTTGAATATGACTTATTGTTGCCAAAATATTTAACAAACACTGCTTGATTAAGAAACTAAAAAAATCTAAAGTTTCAAATCATTTAACTACAAGTAAGTACTTGTTAGGCCCTGTATTCATTTTATAATTTGTTTCTTTTGCCATAACAAATTAGTGAGAAGTCAAGAAAAATGACACCTTTTATTGGCTAACTAAAAAAGATTACAATATGCAAGCTTTTGAGGCAATGGGGCCTGAGTTGCCTCGAAAGCTTGCATATTGTAATCTTTTTAGTTAGCCAATAAAAGGTGTCATTTTTCTTGACTTCTCATTACATTCATGATGGCTAACACAGCACAACACCCTAGTACCATAACAAATTGTAATTTGTGGCAGAAAAATGTTTAACTTGGGTTACGACAGCGCATTTTGTCTAACCTTACTTACATTCATCGTCCAAAAATTAGACTGAAAGGTTCTGTAGCCAGTGCTTCTGCAGATTTTCTACAGAGGATCACTTTATTGAGAGTACTGGTGTTGTTTGCAAATAATGCCTGTATCTTTGTTGTAGAATTAAATCTTAACGCAGATGGTTAGGGAAGACTGAAAAGTTAAATTTACCAAGGTTTTTACACTTGTGTGTAATAAATGTTTTGACAAAAGCTCAGATTTAAATGCATGGCTATAGTATTTAAAAAATGCAAATAGTCTATTCCACTTATTAAATATTCTGTTTTTACAAAGGCAGGAAATAGTAAAAGTGGAATTGATAGTACCATCTCTGTCTTAAAGTGTCTCCTGTACACTGATACAATATTGTGTTCTGGTAGCAATTAAGAGTAATTGGGGCACAGAGCAAAATGTTAAGGGAGGATTTAGTGTAGGATTTCCTCTCTGTGTAAATCAACATGGCTTTAAGTTCCTTTCTATCAGATTTCTTCCATGGCGCTTAGAGTAAAAACAATCACCCCCACTCTTTTCAGATTACTGCAGGATTAATTTTTTTATCCATGCCTCTTTGTAATACAAATAAACAAAGTTACCATTGCATCCAGAGTTTAAAGATGTATTTGTAATCCAAATAAACTAAGTCTCCATTGTGACCAGCATATAAAGATGGATTTGTTGTTATATATTTGAATTAATTAGAAATTATATAAAGATTTCTGGAAAATATTCATTTTTCAGACATCTACTAGCTAGTGTGAAATGAAAACATGACCGGTTGATGAGGTCTGGTTTAACACATTTTGTCAGGTTGTTACAGTTACATTTGAATAAGTGTTTAAATTGCTGTCTAATTATAATTCCAAAGTAAGTGAATGGCTGTGAGACAATTAAAGAAAACTGCTAATGAGCAAAGCTATTAACAGAAAGTAATAGCTGCTTATTCATATTAATCCGGCACCCTGACACTTTACAACTTTCCCCGTTCATTTAGTACCTGTGATACCGATGAGTATGGGTCAGTAATATGAAGCACCATGTCACCTGCATACAGTGGTGTTATTCAAGTCAAGTTTTCAGACTCTCCGACTGTTTAAGTGAATAGATGGCATGAGATTCAATGAAGCAAAAGAGATAAAGAGCACGTCTATCTGGAACTGCATCCTTAAATGATGAAATCTTTATTTATCTCACTTAAATGAAATGAAGCTTGTTGGGTGCTGTATGGAAGTTAAATCTATGATGAAATATTATGTCCAAACCCAAGTTAACATAATGCAGAAAACAACTCATTTTAAGTAAAATTATTTTTTTGCCTCCAAAGAAAGCAAAACATTCTGCGGATCTGTTGCTGCTGAAGTATATACCTTTATTATATTGAACATACAGTATGTCAGAGATATGATAATTGTCTGCCGTTACGAGTCCACTTTGATCATTTTAAATAGTATAGCATAATTTCTATTCTTTTAGCAAACAGTTTGTCCATAAATTTAACGCCTAAAATGTGTTTTTAGGACATTCACCCTAATATTAATTTTTTTTAGAAGAAATGGAAACTGTCTGTTGACTGAATGTTTTCAATAGAAGGCCACAGAAAGCTGGAGCCCATCCTGAAAGCAATGAATGTGAGGCAAGAATCAACCCTGTACAGGTCCTAACAATGATTTATATCCCACAATTTACATTTATACTTATATAGTTTTTAACTAGGGTTTAATGAGGTACGACTTGTTATTTTCATTTACGTATCCTGGCGTGATCTCTGTTTTTGAGTGGAGGTATTATCCAGGTCCCTTTTTTTTTCACTCCAGTATCTCTAAAGACATTTGATTTACGTAAACTGATGACAATAAATTGGCCTTGTTTTAGGAGTTATCCATTTGTATGAGTATATTCTATGACAGAACGCTGGTCCGTCCAGAATGGCTTCTCCCAATGTTCTAAGAATAGCCTCTCTTCTTTGACGATTACAGAGTGGATCGATATTTAACACTGCTAGATTCTGTTTGATTCTGTGTGAATAGTGTTAATGTTCAAAGTAACATCAGAAATGTTCTTTGAACTTAATGTAGCTATTCAAAAATGATACATATTTTATTCAGCTTGTGTTTTACAGGAATTGTTTTGCCAAAAGTATAGTCATTTTAATGAAAAATATTGTATTGCCCAGTGACATTTAATCTGCTTGAAACAGTAAATCATTTTTTTATGCAAGCCACCTCCTTTATGAGCATTACATTTTTTTACATTCTTTTACATTTTTGATTTTTGTTTTAAACAATATAAATATCTGTTGTATTTTTCCTGCATTTTACATTGGTTTTGACTTTGTCTTTAATTTTTAATATTATTCTGGTGAAGTCTTCACGTTACCAGTTTGATTTGTTCATTATACATAGTGGTCGATAGTAATGATGTCCTGGTACTACACATGATTACCAGTGATGTGAAAGTAACTTTCATCTTGTCATCAATGTCCGTATACTACTGTTGATGTCCAAGTTTTTAGATTCAAGCCAAATAATCATCAGTGTGTTCAGTGAAAAGAGTGCTTAGGAGTTTTATTAATTCACTTTAATTTTTGAAACTTGTTGTTTTATCCTTCTTCTACTCTCCCAGTTTCAACTCCTGCCTGTATCACCCTTTTTATTCTTTCTTCAATCAGTCGTGCATCCCCGTAACCATACATTTGAATTTAATGGGTTCAGAAAGTGGAGTAATTAATGGATGGATGAAGGTTAATAGTCCATGATGCCACAGCAGTTGCATGTTAGATTCTGATGCATATTTGGAAAAAATTAAATTTAAATTTAAATTTAGGACACCAAAAAAAATTTCACTACTACTGCAAGCTGAACATGTTAAGACCAATTAATGGGTCACAAGGATGCACCATGATCCACATCATGAAGAGATGTACTGTATATAAATTCCAAGACAGCACTTTTAATCCTTTGTTCAAGATTATATATTTGAACTGTGAATAAGTGTTGGTTTAGTGCTTTATATTCTAATATTGTTTTAAAACTCCATAACTCTTCACATCTCAGTTTGGCCATGATGTAACTTTTGTGCTCTTGTTAGCGACTCTCTGTAATTCTTTTTGTCAGATTGAGAACGTATGGACTTTATCATTCCTGGACTGTTTCTGGGGACTGTCTGTGACTAACAAAAATAAACTGAGGAAAATAATCTGACTGGAGTCTGCCTTCTGTTGACAAACATAATTAATGCTTTAAGAATTGCATAATAAAAGTTTAAGAAGAACATCAATTAAGAACATAAAGGACCAGACACACTGTAAATAATTGTTTCCATGTGTTACCTTCTGGGAGATGACACTTGATAAAATTTTAATCAAATTGAAGTGATACTGATAGCAATAAAACTTATAAGCAGGTCAAATTATTTTTTAATGGAAAGCACAACTTTTCTAGATTACTGTCCTTTATGCACAAAAATATTCCATTAATTTGTATTTTACTGCATGCCTTATATGTAAGGCGGAGTGGTGGCTCTGAGGCTAGGGATCTGCACTGTTGTGGGTGCAGCAACGTGCTGTATCAGCGCGTGCTCCTATCCTCTTATATGTAGGAATATGTTCTTGTACGTTGCTGGCTAGAACAAAGTAAATTTCCACTTGTGGACAACAAAGGTAAATTAAATTAAACTCGTGGTTAATTCCTCTGGTTTTTGAAAGTAATCCACAGTCTGTTTAGAAACCTCATTTTTTCTGGTTACTGTCTTAAAAACCATGCACATCTCCAACTCTGTTGCTCATAATATCGAGCAGCTACTCTCACTCACTTTGTCAGCAGGCTATTGAAAGAGTTTGGCTGGAAATACAAATGAAGGCAGAGAGCATCTCTGCTATGGTCTTGCCATATCGCTTTGAGTAATCAAATCTGACATAACAACTGTACTTTCTTCAGTAATGATCTGCAAAAGCTTTTACCCTTTTTGGTAATTTGTTGCTGTGTATACCATATGTTACAGTCATTGGCCTTTTTACAGACCATGTTTAAAATTCCCTAGTGTGGAGTTTTGGGCTCTGTCAGCAAATCATTAAAACTAAAAAGGCTGTGGACTTTATATATATATAGGCACAAATAAAGAGATAATAGTATGCACTCTTTGTTTGTGTTACTGGTTTACACATAAACACACTTGTGCTGTAGAACATTATAACAATCTTAGAACAGGCCATTCAGTCCAAAAAAGCTCACCAGTCCTATCCACTTAATTCTTCCAAAATAACATCAAGTCAGGTTTTGTGCTTACCATGCTCGAGATCATTCTGATGACTTCTTTCAAAGCAATGGCTTAGAATCCATGTTTTGTCCTCGTGCCTGTGCATGATTATTTTTCTCAGAAAGTTTGCAGGAATAAGAATACAAAGAAATTGAATATTTAGTAACAAAAGTTTTCACATAATATATGAAGAATATATGAAATTTCCCCAAACTGTTTTATTATTTTCAAACCACTTTTAAGGTTTATCTAGGTACAATTTTACATTTTACTGCTCCTTATCCTTGCGGTTGAATACCCTGCTCTTGCTGATTTTGCTGTAAGCATGCAAACTGCTACCTAGCCAAACACATGGCTACACCACAAAAAGTATACTTGTGTTATTATTTTTTTAGGGTAGAAAGTGTTGAATGAGCTGAAATTCAAATTTAACCTGTTTTGAGATGTATATAAGTAATTCAGAAATGGTCAGATAAATGTAGTGCACATCAGGGAGAGGCTGTCGATTTGAAACAACAAAAACATTTATTTGTATAGCAAATTTTCATACAAATGATGTAGCTCAAAGTGCTTTACAAAATGAAGAAAGAGAAAAAAAGACAACGTAAATAAAATAAATTAGGGAACACTAATTAACATAGAAAAAAAGTAAGGTCCGATGGTCAGGGAGGACAGAAAAAAACAAAAAAAAAAAACTCCAGATGGAACAAAATCTGCAGGGGTTCCGGGGCCACGAGACAATTAAATGAGCACCTCAATAAACATGCTATTCTTCATAAATTTCAGTCAGGTTTTAGAACAAATCACAGCACAGAAACTGCACTCATTAAAGTAGTAAATGATTTGCGGGTAAATGCAGACAGAGGCCATTTATCTGTTCTCATCCTCTTAGATCTGAGTGCCGCATTTGACACCATTGATCATAATATTCTTAGAAATCGCCTTAGTCAATGGGTGGGCCTCTCTGGCAGCGTCTTAAATTGGTTTGAATCCTACCTGACAGGGAGAAAATTCTTTGTTAGTTGTGGTAATTACAACTCAAAGACACATGATATCCTATATGGTGTTCCACAAGGCTCTATCCTGGGTCCGCTGCTCTTCTCAATCTACAGTACATGCTTCTATTAGGTCAGATTATCTCAGGGCACAACGTGAGCTACCACAGCTATGCTGATGACACACAGCTGTATTTATCAATTGCACCTGATGACCCCGATTCTCTTGATTCACTAACACAATGTCTAACTTGTATCTCAGAATGGATGAATAGTAACTTTCTCAAGTTAAATAAAGAGAAAACTGAAATCTTAGTGATTGGCAATAATGGATACAATGAGGCTATTAGAAATAAACTGGATGCATTAAAAGTCAAAACGGAGGTAAAAAGCTTAGGGGTAACTGTTGACTGTAATCTAAATTTTAAATTGCATATTAATCAGATTACTAGGACAGCATTTTTTCACTTAAGAAACATATAGTAGCAAAAGTTAGACCTCATATATCATTGAAAGATGCTGAGAAATTAGTTCACACGTTTGTTTTCAGTCGACTAGATTACTGTAACGCACTCCTCTCAGGACTACCCAAAAAAGACATCAATCGTTTGCAGTTAGTGCAGAATGCAGCTGCTAGAATCCTAACCAGGAAAAGAAAATCCGAGCACATCTCTCCAGTTTTGATGTCACTACACTGGTTACCTGTGTCATTCAGGATTGACTTTAAAATTCTACTTATGGTTTATAAAGCCTTAAATAATCTCGCCTTCTCAGTTTCTCTACTGTGATTTGTTCAGAAACCCGACTGAAACTTATGAAGAATAGCAGGTTTATTCAGGTCATTTAGCTGCATAATGACTGCCTTCTGTAGGATTTTACTTAAGAAAGGCAGGTTAGAAATAGGTCTAAAATTTTCAAAAGCAGAGGAGTCCAGATTATTTTTCTTCAGCAAGAGTTTAACTACAGCAGTCTTAAGACAGCCTGGGAAGACCCCCGTATCTAATGATGAGTTTAATATGTCAAGAACACTATCAATTAGCATGCCAGATACTTCATTGAAAAAACTTGTTGGTATTGGGTCAAGGACGCAGGAGAATGGTCTCAGTTGAGAAATTATTTTATATAAATCAGGTAAATCTATCCTGGTGAAAGAATTTAACTTGTTTATAATGGAGTACCGGGGTTTAAGAGGATCGGTATTGGGGGATGTACTATATTAGTTTTAATATCATTAATTTTTTGACTAAAATATACAGCAAAAGCCTCACAAGGTTCACTGGAAGTATTTTGGAGGTGTTCCATTGAGTGACCTGGATTTAGCAATCAATTGTAGAGAATAAGACTCTGGGATTACTAGCATTGTTATTAATAATTCTAGAGAAATAACACCGCCTCTCAAGACAGACTATGTTGTTGTATTCTGTTATTTTAACCTTCAGTATCTCATAGTGGATAATCATTTTAGTTTTTCTCCATGAAAAGCGAAGAAAATATGAATAAAGTGGTACAGATATGGTGTTGAACTCAAGCAAAAATATTTTTTTTCAGAAGGCATTCAGAAGGTTGGAGTCTGTTGGTATAAGTGTAGCAAGAAGAAAGGAAACTATATTGATAAAGAATGAACTTGAAATGTCATAAATATGTAGTAAATGAAAAATAAAGTGAGGAAGCTCTTGTGAAGAACAATTATCCAGAAACTTTTTCGAGAAGCATGTTGTAAACTGTATGATAGACGGCTGGCAGCTCAATCTGGACTTGATGCCCTGGGGATGGAAGGATGGAGGGGAGGCAGCTACTTTTGGACACTGCCTCTCCCTGTAGCAGTGCTCTGGATTCCCACAGGGCATCATGGGATTTGGAGTTCGGTTTCTCAGCCCTGTTGGGTAGCATTGGTGCTGTCAGGAGGATCTCTAAGAGGACAGGAGGAGCCATGCCTCATCTATAGCCAGGAAGTACTCCCAAGTCACAAGGACAAAAGCTCTGAAGTACTTCCGGGTTTAAGAAAAAGCCAGTTCTTCATTAGACCTGAAAGTGCTAGCAAGTCAAGTGGTTGGAAGGACAGAAGCACTTCCAGGTCAAGGACTATATAAATGACTGTTGTCAACCCAGCAAGCGTGCCTTAGTTGGGAGGAAGTGGACAATGCTTGCTGGGAGGTGCGAAGGAGAAAGAGTATTGTAATTATTATTGATTTAATTATTTTTATTGTGGCTGTGGTGCTTTGGAGGCACTGTGGGCTAAGAAGAAGAAAATAATTAAACAATAGTTCTTTGTGCTTTTACCCTGTGTCCTGCGTGTCTGTCTGTTGTGTTTAAAGGTGCAACAGCGACCCCTAGCGTCTTACAACTGTTAATGGGGATTTTAAAAAGTGAAGAATAGAAAACATTTAATCATCTTCTTACAATCATCTTAATGCTCATATGTGTTCGACATAAACAAACAGAAAATTTTGATGGCTTAGGCAACCAAAATCTGGACAAACTAACAATCTGACACAAACTGTTTAGAATTTTATATTTAGGAATGGAAGGTCTTAAAAATGTTTATACAACTGCCTTCATTCTTCTTCAATGTGAGTATAGTCTGGAATGTGATAGGCTGCTTTAAATGGTATGTTGCAACTGAGATGCTGCTGGGTGGATGAATGGTGCTTTATACTATATATTACAGAGTCAAATATTGTGATTCATGGGTTTCTAAACCTCATTTTCAAGGGGTCAGCTGTGAATGATAGTTCTAGCAGTATGGGAAGGCACAATACTTTTAATTTCTATTGATTATACGGATACTACAGCAGGATTGTTGTCTGGCACAGTGGGATGTTCTTCCAAAGTCCTGATTTAATTGCATACCTTGTTTGCTGTCTATATGTGAACTTTTAAGAAAGCACAAGTCTGACAAGCACACATACATCAGATTCATTTGTCGATTACTTATTTTACTGAAATAAGTGAGAATGAATGAATGAATGAATGAATGGGGAAATATGCCTGTCACGCAAGCTGGTGACCCTCAGAAACCTGTCTTCTGATTGGGTTGTGACTTTGGATCTGCCAGATCTCTTCCTATCAGAGCTTCCTCCAGATTCCAATTGCCTTTAGACTGTGTATTACACCGTACTCACTGACATTTAGATTTTTTTTTTGCAATTTCTCTAAAGGAAAGGCCTACACTTTTAAGGGTAATACAGCTCTGTCTCATTCCAATTGTTTTCTTGTCATTATCACTGGAATTTAAAACTTTCTACAGTGTAATATTGTCCAAGTACTACTTCAGAGGGTGCTTTAACACAGTCTGTTCCAATACTGCTTTAAGACAGACAGAGGGTTTTTAAGTAATCAACCGAAGTTGGGACACCTGTGCAAATTGTTTTCTTCAACTTACAAGGCTTAATTTATTTAATTGTTGCTGAACATCTGTAGGTTATAACCTATTAGGTTATTATTATTATTATTATCATCTATAGGTTGTAACCCATAAGAAGGCCCCTTTTTAATATTCTGATAATTCCTTTTTTCAGTTTTTGCTAATCTAAACTTTAAATTGAAACCTCTTGCAGTGTACTGCTTACCTTTTCAACCTTTTAGGTCATTCATTGCATTTCAGCTGAATAAATTTGTAGAAAAACTGTGGTGTTCTAAAACTATGAACAGTAATATATGTTGTTGTATTATGTATTTCATCTTACTACCTTCTTTACTGTATCATACAGTATTATTGTATTATATTGATAATGTTTGCATATTTATTTAAGTGTTTATTTTTTTATAATAACTGTAAAATCTCGTGAATTTCGCAATTTATGCAATTATTTAATGAATGGGTGTAGCATAATGGTAAATCGAATTGAATGAACAGGAAATGATGTTTTAAGTATTAAAATATATTTATCTGTGTATTCATTTTAAAACCTGTTGTACAGGAGCACATGGATGGATGGGCATCCCAGCTTGGTTGGGAAGTGTCACCTTCACTGGCTAGGAGGCCATTATAGAGGAAGGACAAAGGGAGACTGCCTCAGGAGCCATGTGTTCCCCAAATACAGTGGGAGGAAGCATGCCTCTGGCATGGTTCCCTTTTGGACACCCTCAGAGCTGCATGGGAGTTGTAGTTCTGCTGGGAAGCTCTGATTGGGTCCTTGAGTTCTACTGGATGTACCTGCTGGGGTCAGGCTCTGCTCGAACCAGAAGTGCTTCCAGGTTACAGTGCTGATGTGCTGTAAGCGCCAGGTTAAAAAGGAGCACTCCACCTACCCCAGGTGAATCAGAGCTGGGAGTGGAGTTGTGCAAAGCTCACCTGAGAGGAATGGAGAACAAAGACAAGGATTTAATAAAGAATTGATAAAGAAGGAGAATTGTTAATGGAGAAACCTTGTAAGAAGGTAAAATACTTTAGTTGAACCCAGGACTCTGTTTGGAGTAGTTGTGTCCTGGGATTGGGGCTCACTCATGCCTAACCCAGGCCATACTCTTCAGGTCCAGGAGTTGGGGAGCAGTCAGTCACAAAGCACACTGGTGCATAAGCCTGCACTTTCTCATGTAAAGCCAAGTTTGAGTATTTCATTAAATTAGCAAACAAGTCACTGGAATGTGAAGACTCGGGGGGGGGGGGGACAGACATGAACTGAATGTGCCGGCGCCACGGAAGCCGTTTTCAGGCTGGTATTCATACTCTAGATTCTAATTAAACAAAGAGAAGATCTTTATTTTTAGAAGATATACCAGGGGTATCATTGTAAGACCCTTAGGCACTGTACTATGAAACAGAAAAAATAATTATGATCCTAAAATTGCATAGTTAAAATTTGAAACTTCAACTTTAACTTTACTTGAAAGTGAAATGCCTGCTATCTCTTATTAACATTTCATAGTTAGAAGGGTGTCATAATTATATATGTAATGAAGAGTTCAAAAGAGTTTGAAACATTTGAAACAGTGAAAGATGGGAACATTTCTAATTTTTTAAAAGACAACTTCATTTAGGTTTAACGCTTAAAAATGTAAGCTAACTACTCAGGAAAAAATTAAGGGAACACATTAGTCATCACAGTCTAACAGTCAGTTAGGCTTCAGAGAAAGAGATATCAATCTGCCCAGTTAGGAAGTATAAGTGATTGTGAATCAACTTCAGCTGCTTTGGTGCAAATCAAAACAGCAAGAAAACTAACAAAAAGGAAATGGTTTTGTTGGTGCTTTCCACAGACATTTGCTCTCTCCTTATCATTACTGATTGATTCTTCTCTAGTTTTGTGTTTTGCTAGTGTCCTTGTCACTACTGGTAGCTTGAGGCTGTACTTACAGCACAGGTAGTCCAGTCCCCCCAGGATGGCACATCCATATGTGCTGTCTCAAGAAGGTTTGCTGTGTCTCCCAGCACAGTCTCAAAAGCATGGAGGAGATACCGGGAAATGGGTTGTTACACAAGGAGAGCTGGACAGGGCCATAGAAGGACATCAACTCAGTAGCAGGACCGGTATCTATCAGTATGTTGGTGTGAAATAAATTTAAAAGTTTGGAACAAGTTGGGAAAAGCCTTTTACTATGCTTTTCTTAATAAAGTATCATTTAAAGATTATGTGTAGTCTTTATAAATCCAACGTGCCTACTGAACTGATAAAGTATGTTGTCTTTTAATAATGTAACATATCCTCAACAGCAAAGACTACAGTATGTGGACAGAATTCATTGTGTATATGTTTTGTGGTCTGGCACATACAATTAAAATAAAAACTACTTACTTTACAACTTCTCAGAATATTGAACAAAATTTTATTTTCCTATCTTTAGACTTCGATTTGGAAGGTAATGGAATTGTACCTGTTTCATTAATCTTGAAAAGGAAATCTTACTCAAATTCTTCTGTTAATGCCTTGCTTTTGGTTCATTCATTGATAGGTATCATCAGTTTTTCCATCAGTCTGTGTGGGCCTCAATATGGAGCCCCGTAAGAGACACTTTAAGCTAGAAATGCCAGTCCCTGCCACTCCAGCGCACAATAATCCTATATTACCTTTAATTAGTAGAAGTTATTAGATACCCAGACTTTCAGTGAACTATATATTGGCAAAGTGCATGCACCCTCTGATCAGCATCATACAAAACCTACATTTTTTTTCAAAATAAGTTATAAACTTTGTTAAGAATTTTCCCAACTTCCGTAATTGTCTGTCGCTATCGTTACTAAAATAAATTTTATAAAGTCACGATGAAAATGCAGGTCGTGTGTCCAGATTATCAACTAATGGACTAATCAGATAAATGACAACTCGCACGCGTAATAATTCATATCACAGAGCATTGACACGACAAACATATTAAATTTCAAACATGATGAATTATGATGCACAGACTGTATTTTAGTTCCCTTTTAAGAGGACCAATGGTGCATATTTGCACTGTAGAACTTTTTGCTTTTTTTCAGCTAACAGGTCAAGAATATCTCCGCCAAGCTTTACTCCATCATGCCTGCTGTGCTGGAAGTCTGACAAAGTGCTACATCCAGTTTTCATATGGTTGGATAGATATACATAATAACATTATATGTTGTTACCAACCTAAAAAGGCAATTTGTACAAGTGTCCATTTTGCTAATGTAATTAGAGCACTTCAATGCCCTCATTGTGCAGTAAGGGCACCTAACGAGAATGAAGCTGTTTTTGTTAACCATAAGCAGTTACATTCCATGAACATGCAAGTCATCTGTGATGCCAAGATAAGACTGACAATCGTCAAGACTGCTCTGACATAATTCCACATAAACTGGCATCTTCTATTACAGATACCATTTGCAAATTGAAATCAGAGAGTGTAGATGTGTTTTATTCCTCTTCCTGTTACACTCACACTCTGCCAATGACTAGTGATCTGCTTCGTTGCTTGAAATTAGACATTTTCTTTGTATTATTTTATGGATGGTGTGGTTGGAGCTCATGGCATTTACAGCAGCAGTAACATGTTGCCATTCGACATATTTGCACTTGTTGCCGACACCTGTGCTTAGGCCACCAAATAAAGGTTCTTTGTGTGCATCTAATTTAGAGACGAGAACTTCTATGTCTCACTACTGGATGCATCATGTGGGAGGCGGCTCTACCAGCCAGTGAAGGTCTGCAGCATCATGATTGCATATGTATGAGCTTGAGTGGCTTATATATACGGTTGTGTCAGGGTGGAACCAGGCGGAATTTGAGGCGTGTTCATGAACGCACATTTACAAGATGATTCTGCAAAAGAAAATTGCATAGTAATGTGAGTATTTCAGGTTTTATAAAATTAGATCTGCGGTGGGTTGGCACCCTGCCCGGGATTGGTTCGTGCCCTGTGTTGGCTGGGATTGGCTCCAGCAGATCCCCGTGACCCTGTGTTCGGATTCAGCGGGTTGGAAAATGGATGGATGGATGGATGGATAAAATTAGATTTTTTTCTTTTTTTTTTTTTTGATGAATTTTCACGCTCAAAATCACGGAATGTTTTAGAAATGAAGCCCCTGCCGTGCACCTCTAGATGATCTTAGGCAAAAGAGACTTTTCAAATGATATCACAAAGAAGTGAGTTCATTCATAATATTCAGTATATTCTTCATCAATTTTTGCAAAGCATGGTGTCATTCATCTTTAAATTGAGCACTGGCAAACTCCTTTAACGATTCTAATATTCAAAATGTATCAGGGATGGGACCTTAATTATAAATGATACCGTTGAGCGCCAGAATTTCAAGGTCCAAGGTTTTGGGATTCTTCTACATTAAGACCATTTTTTTGGAGAACTATTTGTCAGATACTATCAGACAGCTATTTTGAATTGTGAATGAAGTAATACTGAATGGCTCAAGATTAAGTAACAAAACATTCATTTTGCTTTCATTCACTGCATTACTTGTATTTTGACTTATTTTGCTTAACTGTAAAATCCCTAACCCACTCTCCACAAGTTAATGGGAAAGTGATGCATTATAATATCTAAATATAGACAAAAATCAAACTTTTCAAGGAATGGTGCAAAAATTATTCAGAAATTTTCAAGAATTTTTTAATGCAGTTCTAAAATTATCCTGCCAGGCCTTTCTCTCATTTTTGTGTTCACTTTCATTCTTTCATAGTGTAATTGGTGAGGAACCATCTCATAATAGGACATTTTTTTCACATAAATCTGCAAAGTGGTTGTAAGGCTTTAGGTGATTATTTTATGTATCTTAACTCTCTTTTGATCATACATTTGAATGAATTGTGATTTCCATAATGTAATGCCATCTTTAAATTTAATAACATTTAAATATGAAAAAAATTACCTTATAGACTTGCGTGTTTTCCTTGGATGCCATTTGTGTGCACTGAATGTCTTTTCACAACCCCTGAAGGTATAGTTTGAATCCCAGTGTTTATGTAGCGTTGTGCAGATTTGTCTTAATACTGCAGTTTTCATCTTGCATCCCAAAGACACACACCTTTGGTCAAGTGGTGACTCTAAATCGATACAAATGCGAGTGTGCTGGCATCCTCTTACATGGTCCATTCCTGCTTTGTGGCAGATTCTACTGGGCCCCTGACACCTTACGCTCTAAAATTTATTTGGATTAATAAAAATGTAGATGGAATTAGGTGCACTATTAATAACCAAAAATCAATACCTATAACATGCTGTAAATTCCAGAGTTCAAGGTGGGCTCTGACTGTAGGTTGTGTGAAAGCAGAAATTGTTTATGTACAGTATGTTTGTGTGCATCAGTTGATGGAAAGAAATATAACTTTACCCTTTCTGTGACCTGTTGACACTTTGTAAAGTTAAAGAAGCCACACATACCAAGTCATACTGAAATACTGGCCCCATCTCTGTCGATAATGGAAACCACTGGCAAAACTGTAAGTTCAATGGAAGCTCTGTTTAGAGGTGTGTGCTGTGTATATGGCATCAAGTGCTTGTGGATTTAGATTTTCATTTGGGGTGGTCAGAAAGAAATAGCATACCGATGAGATTTGATTTGCCTTTAAGAAGCTACGTTTTCTAGTATAGGGCTGTACTCTAGGAACATCAACATTAGGGCAGGAATTAACCAAATGCAGGAGATATCTGGGCTACCTAGTGAAAACCCACATTTACATGAAGAAAGGTGTAAAATCCACCATAACTTGGGTAGTCAACCCATGTCCCTAGAGCTGTGAGGCTATAGTAAGAACCAGTGGCAGCCATCCATGATAGTAACATGCCCCCAAAGCAACTAAGAAGACAAGTTCAATACAGTTTGAGTCATTATGAAGCCTCTAACTGATCAGGTGTTAGACAAGTCCAAATTTCATGTGACTAGTAACATATGGTTTTAATTTAATGTTTGTGAATCCTTTTAGCAAGTAAAAAAATGACAAAATGAAAATGTTACTTTTCACAATTTATCATTTGCTTTGAATAAGGAAATACTTTCGGGTTGTGTACTGAATTGTTTTATTCTTTAGACATTCCCGTTTTCTTCTCACATCCCAAAGGCATGCACATCAGATCAAGTGGTGACTCTGTGAGCATGCTGGCATCCTCTACTATCCATACATGCATCTGTTTGAACCTTTGTTCATTTGCACTTTTTTGTTTTCTCTCAATAGGATAACTTGGCCACTTTGGAATAACTGAATGGAAACACATCACCCACTCAGTCATCCAATATTTGATCTTCAAGGAGACAAGACGAAAGCCCAAATTATAACAGCAGGCATGATGAATCTACTTTAAGGAAAGGTAAATTGAATTTCTGTCATCCCAATGTGTACGCCAATCTAAGTGGAATTGCCAATAATTAATGAAATTACGTGATGAATGAGTGACCACTAAAGTGCCATCAGTGTGTCAAACTGGATGAATGTGCCTATCAAGGGATAGTGAGAAAATCTTATAGCAACTGTATAAATTAAGCAAAAAAAAATCAAGATCCAGTACTTTGGGAAGAAATATCTTTTAAGTTTAAATATTACTGCAATGCGTATTGTCAGACATATACTGTACCTATTTTTTAGTTTTTTGAAGTATCCTTTTATATTAAATTGGCTATCTCAAAGCACCTTAAATGTTTAAAATGATATGATACATTTTTCCATATTTTTGCATGCTTAAATACCTTTCTTAATGTCACATTATAATTCAGTGATTCCGATTGACTGAATTGTGATTTACAGTCGGTACACTTGCCACTACAAAAACACAACCCTAGGAATGACACATATTAACAAAAGTGGCTTAGATACTGTAGATTTTATTAAAAATAATCTGCATTCTCCATTTAAGTGTATTTTTAAGCATATTCTCTTGGTGTGGGATAGTATCTTCTGAGGTATACTTAAAAAAATTAAAAGATAAGGAAAAAGGAAAGTGTGCATTTATGTCCATGTATGCACAATATATCAATCCTTAATTGTTAAAGCAAGCACGTTTGCCTGTGTAATTGTGTTTTTAAATATATTTTAGTGTTTGAAAATAATAATAATGCAATTCCAGTATTGTGCCTTTTGTATAAAACACTTATTATGGTTGTGTGTACAAGTGAAACTGATGGACTTGGTCAATATTTTTTAATCATGGATTTCAGAGAGCCATGCAGCAATCATTAAAGTGGTCCATCTCATTGTATTCCCTCAAGTCAGCTAAAGATTTACAATCTGCTGCAAACAAGAAATAACAGAAGGTGATCGCCTAAAATAGAACTGTGGCAGCCTCTCATTCATTAAAATCAACAAATAAATCAACTAAACTTCAAATGATCTTCCAGGGTGTTTTTTTTTCAACTAGGTCTATACTTCATAAATTAAAAAAATGAAACTTAATGAGCCACAAAAACATTATTTTATAAGTTGTAAATTATAGATTTTATGCTATCTAGTAACAGCACTCAGCTTTTTATCTAATTTTGCAAGTAGAGTGGTGTATTGTTAACTGGTAAACTCAATACTGAAAAACAACAGTATGAATGGTGTTACAAATGTAAAAAAGGAATACAACTGCAAAATGTAAAAATGAATGCTCTAAGAATAAGGCCTTTAAGTCTATACAGTAGTAGGGGATATGATAACTGTTTTATTAGAATATTGAAAAGACACTGTATTTTAAAGCTGTTTGCATTACAATTTGAAATAGAAAACGTCTTACAGACTTGAATGTATTTTTGTATGTTTGCACTAACATAGTTTCATCTTCATATTGTGAAAAAGACACTGTAAAAGCTTAAAAAGTGTAACCCTAATTCTACCTAATAGATACAGTAAGGTGGCTGCCAAAGGGTAAAAATGCAAACACAAGAAGGAATGTGTCAAATTATAAAATATCAAATTAACCTAAAAAAAGCTGCAGAAAAGCAGTGTCAAAAAGTAAGCGTGCTAAATACACCAAAATCAAAAATATGCAGTCCACAACACAAACTTGTTTGATATGCTTTCAGTGATCTTTTACAGTCCAGATATCCTAGGAAAATCAATCCATCAGAAATTACCACCCCACATAATCATCTAGTATCCACTTTGATGTTGATTTTTTTGTCATTAATTCTACTCATTCATTTTTTTAAGTTAATTTCATGCACACCTTTTCTGAAATGTGCTTCAAGTTGTCATTTTTTGGTATCTGACAGTATGGTGACATAGTGGTTAGTGCTCTTAGCTTACAGACCCAGGATCCTGGTTTTACAGTGTGTGCCGGGTATTTTGTCTGTGTGGGCCCTGCAGTTTATCTTCATGTTGGAATGGGTGTTTCTCCATGTACTCTGTTTTTCCTTCTCACATCTCATATTTGGCTGACTGGTGGTCCCAAATTGGTCCTTTGAGTGTGTGTGCGTTTACACGTGTGGACCATGAGATGGACCATCCAGGGCTGTTTTCCACCTTCCTCCTGGTGGTGCCTGGATAGGTACTGTATTAACACTCAGTTTTGTTGTATTTTGTTTTTGCCCTTTATGGACACCATGTTATCGTAAAATAATCCTTGCATCCATCGATTCATTGACTGTAGAATTAAACGTAGACTTATAGGGGCTGATGACTAAAATAATACAATAAATAAAAATGAATTGATGCTGGTATTTTTGCCTCTCTATTTATGCATAATCACATTTTTCCTGCAGTCTCATAATTTCAGATGCCTATGTCTTATAATTTTGCATGCCTGCTTAATTGTACTGCTAATTCCAAACACTTCAGTAACAATGTAATGCATGGGTGATCTGTAGTTAAAGGAGGAGGAATATGAGTCATCCTAATTTCAGTCTTTACATACTGATGTTATTTGTCTTTAGAAACACAAATACTGCATACTGAATAACATTAAACTGCACCCAATTCCATCATCTCTGAGACTGAGCACATACACTTTGGTTGGAATCACATATAAAGAACAAGTAGTATTTTAACTCTTAGTGCGGATGTTGACTTTTGTCAACAGGAGGGGTTGAGGGTGGCAGTCAACTGTAAATGATGACCAAACCCGCCATTACACTTTAGTTAGACTCTCTTTGCTAGAAGGAAAGTTAGTTTGGTTGGTCTGACTGAGATTCCCTGTGCTCATGTCAGTAGTGAAGAGCAAACAACAACAAAAATGGTATCATCATCTGGCGAAAGATCGAAACGAAAATACCCAGTGGACGACATTTTGCATATTATTACTGAATTGGACTCTGACTTGTTGTAGTCCGATTTTGATGCAAGTGATCTGGAGATTGAGATCAAAAACAAAAGTAAGGTGCCCGCATCAACTGATCGTAGTGCTGAACACCTTCGTGTAGCTGATGCACCTATACGCAATGTTCGCCCGGGTGGACCGTCACTTACAATGACAAGAGGTACAAACCAGATTGCATTGCACTGCGACCGATACTGCCACAGCCATCAAAGCCTCCCGCCATGCAAAGACAACATGGCAGCTAGCCAGCCGCTCATCCCTGCCAGCTGTCATGCTGTCCATGAGTGGCTCGAGCCACAAGAGACAGCAAACTGGTGGCCACAGCACACAGCAACAGACATTTCATGTTGATTTACATGTGAAACTGTTGCTCTGTGTGCTTTTCAGAAAACTGCATTTTTTGGAAAAAATATTCAGCCCTCAAAGAGTTAACAAAAGAGAATGTTTGCCAAAATTATTTAATGTACCTTGTAATGCTTGGAAAAAATGTAATAAACATGAAAAATGCTTGTTATTAAGTTCTAAACTATAATACTACTGAAAACTCTTACCAAAGAATTTTCTGTGTGATTGGATCTACTGTTTTAACATCTCCAATGAATATGCAATTTCATAATCACAGTCATGCGTGTTCTATGATCCAAACAGGCTCGATTAGAATCACATAAAATGGGTGACAATTTTGAAAGAATTGTTTTTACAGAAAGAAATTGTTTTCATGAAGTGAGTTATAACTGTAATTATCATTTTTATCAAAGCACCCTGTTGCTTAGTATATTTAAAACACACTAAGTGAATCACAGTTGGTCATAGGTCCCAATCGTTTCTCCTTTTATAATGCTTTATTTTCTATCATACATTGCAGTTTTGCAAACTGTAATAACAACATAAAATTTAAATTTCAAATTTGGAGTGTACCATATTAAACTAACATTGTTCAATATGCAGTAAAATGATAAGATCTGATGTCCACCAACAGAGCCACTCATTTTCTGAACACATTTATTCCATTTCAGTGTTGTGGAGAATAAATCTTATTTGTGTACTTCCGTTCTGCATTGAACGCAGTCATACCCGAGCTTCTTCATAGCAAACGTCTCAGTATTAAAATGGACTATGTCACATGACTGGTTCTCTGACTTTCTAAGTAACAGACATCAAACAGTGAAGATGGACGAAAATATATCAGTGCAGTGTGCCCTCCAGGCTGTTTTGTTCCCTTAGAACAGGCTCTCTCTACTCTCCTTTTCCTTACACCAATAACTGCACCTCCAGTAACCCATCTGTACAACTGCCAAAGTCTAATGATGGCACCACCTTGACTGGCCTGATTACAGGCAGGCATAAGGTGCCATATTTGAGGGAGGTGGATCAGCTGGCCAGTTTGTGCATGCTCAACGACCTTAACTTGAATACGGTGGAAATCATTATGGATTTTAGGAGATACATCTCACCTTCAACACCCCTAGTTGTAATGTTATCACTATGACCAGAGTAGAATCATTTCACTTGGAGTCTGAACCGGGATAAACACTGCTCTTATCAAAAATTCTCAGTAGTGTATGTTTTTTTTTCTACATCACCTTAAGAGGTTTAACCTTGCCCAATCAGTGCTGGTACACTTTATTAGAACTGGTTTTGAAAGCATCCTCACTTTCTCCATAACAGTCTTGTATGGAAATGCATCTGCTCACTGGAAGCATTAACTGCAGCTTGTTATTCAGCCCGCAAAAGAGATCTCCACTGTGGTCCTGTATACATCATAGGTCAGGAAACATGCTGCAAAAATAATGAGATACTAAACTCACCTGTGCAACCATCTTGTTCAGTATTACCATCGCGGAACCGTTACCAGTCACTAAAGGCGAGAACTACTAGACACACAAACAGTTTTTATGCTACTGCAGTCTCTCTGGTTCTCAGTCTTTCATTCGTCTCTGTCTTTTCCTTATCTCTAATCTCCACCTTCCTATCTAAACTGCTTATTTTCATTTATTTTATAAAGACTTTCTTGATATATATGATTGGTTTGGTGTGCAATTCTACATTACTATAATGTCTGATATATTTATGCAAAATATTGTTCACCACTGTACATAATGTTGTATTGCCCTCATTTATTGTGTATTTTGTTGTTTTTACTACAGTATATTTACCTTGTCATGTGCAAGGATGCAACAGTAAGAGAAAGTCCCATCAACTAAATTCAAGTTCAAGTTCTAACTATGCACTAGGATCATGTAGAAGCTAGCTCCATACAGGACATCCATTCATCTCAGAGTACACTAACACCAACGCTCATTCACTTTCCTCCTGTTGGTTTTGAATTACCAGTTAACCTGTCGTGCATTTTTTTAAATTTGGAATTAGTAGTTAGCATGGCCACCTCATGGCTCACTGTTCTCCTTTGTTCGTTTTAAAACTTTATTAGCTGTTACATAATTCATATAAGGTGTGTTTTGATGATGTCATCAGATAATCTTTTAGCAATAAAACAAAGTTAATTTTATTAAAAACTAGGGGGCTTCACTCCTTGCTTGCTTCACTCGCCAAAAACATAACCCAAACCCGATGACACCCCGGCCTGTGCTAAGCGCCAGCCACTTTGCATCTCTGCCGCCAGCGTTGTGAAGAGGTGGGCTGAACGCACCCCAAGAAGACACGGTCACTCCTCCGAAACCCCCTCTTAAACGGTGATACAATGGGAAACAAATAGTTTTTTTTTACCTCCTCTTTGCTCGATCAGTTGTTGGCTTGCTGCTGCTGTGCCATGTGATCTGTATCTCGTGCAGCGCTTCAAACATTTAAAAGCCATTACAGCAGCTGTCCTTTTGTCTCACTGCCTTGTCTCTCTTCTCCCCCAGACATCCTCTTCTCCCGTTGGGGGTCCCGCTCCTGAGGCGTACCCCTATGAAGAGGAACATTTTCCATTGTTTTCATTGAGAGACGGAACTGTCCCCTCTGACTACACACGGAGCTCAATTCAGTCCTGAAAGAGACTTATGTTTGTTTGAAGTGTCTGGATAACATTTCTGTCTCTAACATTTCCTGTGTGTCTGTGCAACTCTGTGACCCAAACGTGCCAGCATATGTGGATTTCATTTTCACCAAACAACAAACCTTTTAATTCTCGCAGATATGCCTCTTGATTGGGAAGAAACACTACTTTTCTTGTTTGAAAATGGTTGTAAGTAGGGCATGACTTGACCGTCTCACAGGACGTGAAAGTGTCTCTCTTCAAAAGATCACGTCTCGTCGCAGGATAAAAAGTCTCGTTTCGTCCCAAGATTTCTTTTTATAATAAAGAGAAATAAAATCTTTAACAACAATACTGTATAGAGCTTTTAGTCATTTTTGTAAATCAAAATCAATTAATCATGTAATTTGCCTCTAATCATTTTGTGTCTTAAGCCACTGGAGCTGGGGAAGCCCAAATCCTATATTGGTACTATTGGAAATTAGGCAGTGACTAGTCATGATTGGGTCACACTATGGGGCATAATTTCAAACCTGCTCTTCAATTTCGTTGTTCCTTTCTTCAATTTCGTTGTTCCTTTGTAAAAGTGACAATGACAATAAAGATCTATCTACACTGAACCAAGTTAGAGTTATAAATGACATTGCCGTGTTTGTCTTTGGGATGAAGATGATTCAGACAGGTGGAGAATGTGCAGACTTTACACAGTTGGTAGTCGGGTTCCAAACTGAACTTGCAACACATGAAATTGTGAGGAAGGAGTGTTGACATTGCATTGGCATGCCACACCTTATCAAGCATAAACATAATGTTCTCAAATGCAATCCAATTATGGATTGTATGGCCCTCAGCCTCTCCTGGAAGTGTCAGTCACTAGGAATGAACCGACCCTGCCAATCTGTATCACAGGGTCCACTCATGCATATACTGAGACTCTCACTAGGCTAATTTGGAGATGTCAGTTATTCACACTTGAGCATAGTGGGAGGAAATCTGAAACAAAGATGTACCTCTGCAATTACTGCAATCAAGACAAGAGACAGATGGGTATGAGTATGAATATGGGTACATTTCTGGGTAGATTAATCAAACTGAAATGGAGATAGACAAAAATTGAAAAAGTACACAAGGGAGCAGGAGTTCTTTAATGAAGTGAATTTCAAGCAATAGATTTAACAGTACAGAATTGTAAAGTATTACCTGTTGAAAAAAATACAAGTTCAGTGTAATCATTTTCTTTTATTTCCTGCTTTATATTTTCATTTTTAAGTGTTAATATTCTAGTTCTTTATATAAGAAACCAAAGGGCATTGGTGCTGTTTAATTACTTCTCATGAGCATGTTTTTAAAATTTTTTTATATCTCATTATTAGCAATTTTTGTTTAACTGTTGACAACTCAGTAGCCATAAGAAGGCAATAAGAGAAGGGGCTCAAACCCCACTGAAGTTAATATGTTTTAATAAAATGACCTAATTTATATCCACAATCTCCCAGATTCTTTTTTGTAAATGTACGATTTAAAAGCACGTTAAAAAAAAAAAAAAGAGTGTACCAACCCTCTCTGCAGTGCAAAGGCCGGCCACAAAATGCAAAGTGGATGCTACCGTATAGTTGAAAATAAAACATCTTGCATATGCTGACACATTATGTATTGCCCCTGACATGAAAAATTATACTTGCTGAAGGAGCACAGTGCATCAGCTTTTAATAATAGAACAAAAATTAGATACGAGAGTTATTCATGATTCCCCACAGAGGAAGCTTGATTAGATCTTATGAAGCAATGTCAATCTTTATTTTATGCTGAATGCCTCAAATAAATAAAACTATTATAATTAAGAAAAAGTAAATACCAGCACAGAAATATAAAAATCAAGACAAAATAAATCAATGTCAACAAATAAGAATATAAAATGGTATGTGTTATTAAAATATGCAATTAATATTTACTGTATTATCCAAGTGGTGGCAAAATTAAGTTAGATTACTTCAAAATTAAAATGACTTTCAAGGGCACTCTAATTTGAGATTATATTGTGTGTTAAATGGAGAAAATATGGAAACAGTATGCATATGGCATGTTAAAAGCTTAAATGTTAAAAAATGTTTTTTATCTATATAATGTATAGAAAATTACAAGGTTTTAAAATATAATTTGTGAGAGCTGTTCAAAAATGTGAATCTTTCTTTATGTATAGGAATTACTTAATAAAAAGCAGGATAGACTACTCAAAAGAATTATTTAAATGTGTGCAGTTGTATACTGTAGAAATTCAACTTTTAAAATAAATTTTGCAAACATTTATCTTTCCACAGAGGGAATATATATACGAAAAACAAGCAATCAAATACAAAAATAAAAACCAAAACAGCATATGATGGTGTGCCATAATTTTTTGTATGGTGGAGGAAGGACAAAGACACAATCCTGTACTCTTACTGTACCTCACTCACTACTTTGTGTGGTGGCACGATAAAGAGTGAGATGGCTGCCTGTTACTGTCTCATACTCTCTGACTCACTGAGGCACACTGTAATCAGATAAAGAGTGAGATGTGCTATGCAGCAACAAAATGCAAGATATGCTTTATGATACACTCATTATGACATGCTCACCATGGCACCTGATGGTGGGAGAAGGAGTGACACGTAGATTTCCCATAATTCCCATAATAATCTCATGTGTAGATCTTGCCAGGCTAACTGTAATTGTTTTCAACAGCACTGATTATTACATTTCTTCTTAAAAATAAAACGATATGGTATATGTGAAATCCTGCAGCCTTCTGCACAAAACCTAACTCTTCAGTACCGATGAGTGAAGTGATTTGTGTAAAACTTGGGTTGGGGTTTCACTTCACACAGACAACAAAAAAATTCCAAATAATTGATGTTTAGCAATAAGTGAAATTCATTTCATTCCCATGTGTATTTACATCTCTTCTGCAACCTTTTTCTGCTTTTCCAAAAGCATGACTAGTACAGAATGTAGAAAGGCAGAAGCAGATAGAAAACATGTACCTGCTTACACTTCTCCACTAAAATCCATTAGCCTGGACGTATGACCTAAGGCAACTCTCTGAAAGGATCCTGGATTTGATCGTTTTACGGAGTTAGGGAAGCGATTACAGATGGTGCTACCTTATACTTGTAAAGTGTGAGGCAAACCCACCAGAGTGAATGTGCAATAGGTGGTGCGTGATGGCAATGAAAGGAAAGTGCATGTAGCACTGATGCCAGGAAGCAGTTCTCTGCGCAAAGAGTTGTGGGAACCTGGAACAAACTGAGACATGTAGTTGAAGCAGAAGGCTTGGCAACCGTTAAGAAAACCTTTTTGCCAAACAAATGAGCTTGATGGATTGAATGGTCTCCTCTTCTTTGTTAAATTTATTATAGTGACAGTGTGTGAAGCTGCATGGAGGATTGGGAAAATGGCTGCAGAATTGGAGGGCAACTGAGGAAGGAACCAATGGTTTTTGGCTATAGAATATCCTATAGGGAGCAATCTTCTTTGATTTTTATCCCAAACAAATATAAAAACTCATACTAATCTTTTTCACAATTGTGGAAGGAATTTTAGTGGCAATTTTGCAAAAACTGTATGCAAAATGAAACTCTGATGTTTTTTTTCATCACTAGTCACCAGTAAAACAACACTGCAATGCACATGTGCGTATGTTGTAGTTAAAGCTATTGGCATACAGCTGTATTTTGTCCTATTGCACCACATGTATAACATACTATAATGAGTATAACCTAAAGATCATGTTCGCTGTACTTTTGAGACTGTATAAGGGGAGTTGATTAGGGACAATTCTCTGCATCCAATTCTCCACTGTATGACTAAATTTCATGCTTTGCCTCTAGACCACAGTTATTTGCAATCAGAGGCAAGCCAAATTAACATTTAGACAAACAAGAGATTCAGAAAGTATTCAGACCCCTTCATTTTTGGCACACTTTATTGGTACTTTAAATTGTGGTCATGTACATCCCGTTTACTTTAACTCTCCTTGTGATGTGTTTAGAACTTGACTGGACATTGTATAGAAAGGTACATACATGTGTAACTAAGGTCTACAATTCACACTGCAAGTAACGACAAAACCTAAGCCATGAAGTTCAAGTAATTGTCTGTAGACCTCCATTATAACATTGTTGTGATGCATAGATGAGGGCAAGGTGATAAAACAATTTCTAAACCTTTGAGTGTTCCCAGGAGCAGTGTGGCCTCAATAATTGTGAAATGGAAGAAGTCTGAAACCACCGGGACTCTTTCTAGAGTTGGTCATCTGATCAGATTGAGCAAATGGACAAGAAGAACCTTGGTCAGGGAGGCACTGCAAGTCTAACAGATCTTAAGAAGACCTCTGCTGACATGGAACATTGTGTTATAAGGACACATATATCTCAGCAAAACTCCATCAATCAGACTTTTATTGAAATCTTCAGGCAGAACTCCAAGCAATATGTCTGGCAAAGACCAGGTAATACTCAACACTTTCCTAATGCCATCTATAAGAAAGAAGTTTGGTGCTGTGGTGGTGGCTGCATCATGCTTTAAGTGTACCTATTAGGGACAGGGAGATTAGTTAGAATTGAGGGAAGGACGAATGCTAACAAATACAGAAAGGTACTTGAAGTAAACCTACTCTGGAGTTCATGCAATCTTAGACTTGGGTGACAGTTCATCTTTCAGTGGCTCAAAATATACAGGCAAGATGGTGGAGTGGCATCAGGACAAGTCTCTGACTGCCCTTAGGTAGACCAGCCAAATGTCTAGACCTAATAAAACCCAATAGTATATATTCTGAGAGAACCTGAAGATGGCACTTTACAGATGTTTCTCATCCAGTCTAAAAGCATTTGAGGAGATGTGGCAAGAAGCATGGTATACATTACCCAAATCCAGGTGTGTAAAGCTTGTAGAAACTTGGCCACAATGAATCAAAACCTCAATTACTGAATTAAGGGTCAAAAAATTTTAATGAATGAGAGCTTTCATTTTTGGATTTTGTAAATTAAATTTGCAATCTTTCTGAAACATGTTTTCACATTGTCATTTTGGGTTATTTAGTGTAGAATGCTTGGCAAAAATGGCACATTTGTCCTTTTAAAATGAAATCTGCAACATAATAAAGTTTGCAGAGAGTGAAGGGGTCTGAATACTTTTTAAGTCCACTGTATAGTACAATAAATGTAGGAAATCATAACATGCAGATATCTAAAGCTTAACTCAAGACATCTTAAAATGAGTACTTTTACGTTTTAAGATACTGGATTAAGAAATCTTAAAAAATCAGAAAATTATTTTAGGATATCTGAAATACACTTTCAGATATCTGAAAATAACAATTCTTATGCATTTTGAAGAAAAAATGTTTTACGATACCCCAAAATAGTTTTCCCATTCTGTCAGTAGGACTTGTTGCCTATTTAAAAGCATTTCAGGTATCTCAAAATAATCAGGAAGCTTTTCTGAAATGTCTGCAGTTATATTTTAGATATCTAAATATGACCAGAAATCTTTAAATGAATTCCTTAATTTCTAAAGATAATCTTATATATTTATGAGGTAGGGTATCTTGGAACAAAATTTGAGATATGCAAGTCAAGATTTGTCAGATTCATTTCATATCTTCAAAATAGTGGAAGCTCCTAATGAAGACATTAGCTTGCAATTTCTTGAATAGAACGTTTAGATACTCCGAAATGCACATGTAGTTATTTTAAGATATCTGCAAATGCATTTAAATAAATTTCAGATATTGAAAAGTAAACAGGAGGTAGTTTAAGTGTATCTTGAAATGCATTTGGGTTTTCTTCAAATAGGCATATTATCATAAGCCTGTCAATTATTTTTATATATAACTAGCCATGCCCCACTGCTTCACCCGTGTATTAGTGAAAAAGGACAGTGAGAGGGCTCTGCCCGGCTCCCCACTCCTAACGTCACGCTTCCCACTACCCTCGGCCCACAGCCTCTGTCTCGGATTAGCGCGAATATATCGCTCCTGTAAGCGAACTATGATTCTTATGTTCAAGCAAATTATAGAAAAAAACCCAATCTAAATTCGTGAAGTAGTTATCTCGTGAAAAGCAGACAGACATACAGAAAGACAGATAGACGTTGGATTTTATATATGAGGTGTGGTCAAAAAATACGGTGAATGTTTTAAAAAAGAAACATTTATTGTAGTAAAATATTTACAAGAACTAGTCACCCTCAAAATACTCTCCTCCACTTCGAATACACTTATCTCAACGCTCCTGCCACTTTGCAAAGCAGTTCTGGAAATTTTCTTTCGAGAGTGTCTTTAGTTGGCCTGTCGTGGCTGCCTGGATGTTCTCAATGGATTGAAATCATTTGCTTTTCATGGTCATTTACAATTTAGAGAACAGCCAGAAATCATACAGTCCCAGAATCGGCAAATAAGCTGGATGCAGACACAGCGTAGTGTTTTTATTCTACAGAAATTGTTGTACTAGAAGGGATTTGTGACAAGGAGTGTTGTCATGATGAAGAAGGAAACCGTTTCAACATTTTCCTCGGTTATTGATGTTGAAGGACGTCCTGATCTTTTCTCGTCTTCAAAAGAGTCAGATCCATTCACTGTACTTTTTGATCACACCTCGTATACAGAGAGATAACACAAAAGCATTTCATGATATCTTATATGCATTTTAAGACATCATTAAATTTTGACTTGGCTTGCTGTAGTGTTTGTTGTTCAGTGTCAATCTATTTCTAGCTTGTTCATTACAAGGTCACGGGGCTCGATAGCCAATCCAAAATGCAACAATCCCAAGGCAGGGGGCAGCTTTGGGTGGGATATCACAGAGTTCACTAACCACACACACTTGCATATTCATCAGTTTAGAACTGTCAGTAACCATCTTAAAGACTAAAGTAAAGTATCCAGTAAAAATCCAAACGCAAAAAAGACGAGCATGAAAACTTGAGGGCAGTAGTGCAAAACTGGCCATATTGGACAGTAAATATGCCTCATTTATGGTATCTATTTGCCATGTGTATTTCATTTATATCTTATGAACAATATTCAACTGCTTCTGTGTTCAATCAAAGAAAACATTTGCTTTAATCTCTTAGCATAATAACATTTATTTTTATTAAGTATGTGAGATGTAATGGAGAAACTGTAAGAAAAAATAAACTTCACATCTAATTTTCTTTATAGAGTACAACATGGGGCAGTAAGCCAAGCAACAAAAATATAAAACACTCTGATTATCTTGAGAAACAGAAGCAGCTTTATTACCGTTGCCAAATCATGAAAAGATGTTATATTATTAATTAGGCATGTGTCATTTTGCACAAAAGCATGAGCTATGTTTTACTGTCAGGTTCAGCTTAGCTTTATTTAATCAAATAATTTCTTATCCACCTCAATCTGTTTATTTACTTGCTTTGTATACAGTGTATTTCAAGACAGGAACGTAGTTTAGATGTGTCACTAGCATAACTAAATATTGTAGAACAGTTTTCTTTATTGTCTTTTATCCAGTCATGGTAATATTTTTAACATGGAATGCAGTAGTTATTTTTTTTTTAATATGGAAGGGTTTTGGGGTGACCCTACAATAATTCAATTACAGATCTGTGCTCCACAAGAAGTCTTGTCCTTATCTTTGCACTCACCTGGGAAGGAGACATCTTACAGCCTTGTACTCTGGTTGAACTTCACCCAGTGAAGGATGTCCATGTCCCTCATTCATCTAATATTTAGAGCCCAGGCAGCAACACAGAGCAACAATGCAAGCAGGGGACCACTTTAGATACTTTATTCAGTCATTATAGTCTTTTACATTCTTAAATACTCTTAATTTTGAGAAAAACAAATGGATGTGGCAAATCACCAAACAACCTGACTGTTTCAGGAGCTGTCATACATGATGCTGGCCCAATGTGTGTGCCGTTCAGTCTCTTAAGGCTGTAGCTCATGGCATGTCTTTTTGATGGCTGTGTTCTTCCTGCTTCTTCTTCAAGCTACTGACTTTTTAAGCTTGTTAGAGCCAAGGTGAACACCCCTCGCTCCTCTGTGTCCAATGTCATCTGACAGACCATGTCAGTACATATAAAGGTCAAGCATTTCAATCTTAAGCATGTAGAATGACTCACAAAAATGACCATTTTGTTGTTTAAAGTTTTGACCTTTTCTCTAAATCCTACTATAAAACAAAAATAAAAAAGGGCAAAAATTACACTTCTATGCTGCACGTCTTAGAATAAAAACAAGACCACAAGACACATTCAACACTCCTTATTACTTCTACTACATTATAAAAGCATATCCCCTAACAAGAAGATTACAACGTCTGTCCAGCTACTGTATTAATTTCCTTAACCCATCCATCCACATTCTACCATGAGTGGTTGGTTGCATCACAATATTTAGTTTGTAACTGTAGCTAGCCATTTTATGGGTTGCAAACTAATGTGCAAAACAAGAAAAAAGATTATCCCTGAAGAGAGAGCTCAATTTCTATAGACATGTAGGGTGGCATTTAATATTTTTTAATCTAAGATTGTAAGCTATTGTTTAAATAACTTTCAACATTTAAAAACATCAAGTTCATCCTTTTTGACGTATGGACACATTGAGAAGGTAAACAAGGCTTTATGATACAACTGAAACAAATCTTGCAGCGCCCACAAGGTCCTCCTGCTCAAGAAGGCACATGTACAGGATTTCAAGATTTCAAGATGCAATCCATTATGGCTTAGTGTGTTATCAATGGTGTTCTTGGCGACTGTGGTCCCAACTGCCTTCAGATCATTAACAAGCTCCTCCCGTGTAGTTTTGAGCTGATCCCTCACCCTTCTCATAATCATCCTCACCCCATGAGGCAAGTTCTTGCATGGAGCTCCAGACTGAGGGCGACTGATGGTCATTTTATATTTCTTCCATTTCCAAATAATCGCACCAACAGTTGTCCCCTTCTCACCAAGCTTCTTGCTGATGGTCTTGTAGCCCATTTCAGTCTTGTGCAGGTCTACAATCTTGTCCCTTACCTCCTTTGGCAGCGTTTTCATCTTGCCCATTGTGGTGGAGAGTTTGGAATTGAAGAAATTGATTCTGTGGACAGGTGTGCTTTATACACATAATGAGTTGAGAGCAGGAGTATCTGTAATTGATTGATTGATTGTAATCTGTGTGCCACATGAACGCACAGCCTATCTGTGGGAGCCAGAATTCAGATCAAATACTTACTTCACTCAATGACATGCAGATCAATTTATAACTTTTATGTAATGTGTTTTTTATGGATTTTTGGTTGATATTCTGTCTCTCTTCATTAAAATGAAACTATGATAAAAATTAGAGACTGTTCATTTCTTTGTAAGTGAGCAAACTTACAAATTCAACAGTGGATCAAATACTTATTTCCCCCACTGTAGGCATGATATGAAAAGGTCACTTTTCAAATAGCTGAGTGTACAAAAGAAGGCACGCTCTGCTGAGGGCACATACTGAGGCGCTTCACTTCATGAGAGTAGACGTGACACATGAGTTTCATTTAACCGCATGATGTTAGATACTTACTCCTCAGTAGCCATCATATGAACATAACTTCAGTATATCTCACATCACATGACTTCTGTCGTTATTTCTTAGCTTTGATTAACATTTATTTCATGTATCATACTTGCTGTTCCACTTTATTGACCTTACAATCACTTTGAGGGGATGTCCCACCTTCATGCATCACTTTCTATGGTGTAAGGTTAGGGAGTTTCATTATTGGTCTCATGGGGCACTGCTGTTTGTTTCTCGTCACCTTGGTATGTGTTTTGATTGACCCAATCACAAGTTAATTTACACTTTTTTATTTTCTGTGTGTATGCAAAGGGGATGTATCAGGTGCTCGGCTTGCTCTGATTAAGTGGTAATTGCGCAAGTTATTTTTTACAAATTGTGTCACATTTGTATCTCTCTGCATATTTATTTTTTACCTTCTAATCGTTTGTAATGCTCTATGTTAACCCTCGACACTGCTGTGAATGAAACTCTATAACTACCAATAACAGAGACATAGCATGACTATCAGAGCATACACAATTTCGCCCAAAATGTATTTCTTGTAGTTAGAATAGTCTCGTGTTGGATTACATTTATAGCCCATGCTAACTGCTCCAAGGTTCACTTGGTATGGCAAGGAGACCACCCTTTCCAAAGGGTCTCAGTCTGGTTGCTTTGGTCTGCACCTGAGTGCTATTGGCGTGTTCAATGAAGAGGAGTTTTGGGGGAATCAGAACAGAGTTAAAAAAAAAAAGCACACACTAAACAAACTAGGTGTGAAAAAGCCTATAATATGTATAAATGATCTGGAAAGGAATATAAATAACACTCTGGCTAAGTCTGCAGATGACACCAAACTAAGATGAATAGCCGGTTCATTACAGAGGGACTTAGGCAGATTTGTGGCAGATTAAATTTAATGTAAGTAAATGTAAGGAATTACATGTAGGAAGGAAAAAGGAATTGAACCATTACAGTTTAAGCAAACAGACATTAAGAGATGACATTTTTGAAGCTTTTACAGTTATGACAGGAATTAGTACAGTGGATTTAGACTGTTATTTTAACGTGAGTTCAACAAGAACACAGGAGCACAGTTGGAAACTCTTTAATGGTAAATTTCGCACAAACATTATGCAGAATGCTATAGACACATGGAATTCATTACCAAGTCGTGTGGTAGAAAATTGGACTTTAGGGATGTTTAAAATTCAATTTGATATTATTTTGGAAAAAAATTGTGGAAAGGAATGGCAACCTTTGTTGGACCTAATGCCCTGCTCTCATCAAACATTTTCTAATGTTGGAATATCCCAAACTGAATCTATACTCAGTATGTGTTTTACAGTTTTCATTTTCATCCTAAACATTAATTTTCAAAGTAACCTAAAATGTACTGAATGTGTCATTGATTAGTAGTGTTGAAAGTAGATACTAATAGATACTGGTGGTGGCACCTTTTGGGGGATCACAGACCGCGCCAATTCAGGAGCTCCATCGAACAACCAATTGGATTGCACCATTTTATCTCTTGGTTTACTTAACTTGATTCAGATAACTCCTCCTAAAACCCTAATCTTAACCATACTGTAAGCAAGCATAATACGTAACGTCACTGACGTGATACACCTTGTTACAGTATGAAGTATAACGTGACAACCCCCTCAATGGAGTGACGCTCTGGAGGTCCACAGCTTGACTTTATTGGGATTACTGCTGTTTCATGAATCATCAAATTAACATTGCTGACAGTCACAGTAATTGTCCATTAACGAGCAGAGAGATGACTTCAAGTCATCACCAGTCAGGAACACAGAAGCTGCACTTGTTGCACACTTTGTATAGAACTCTACATTTATCTAACTTCCAGTAATCTAGCTAATGTTACATCAGTTGCCACTGCGCTAAAGCTAGCGGTTTACAGGGGCAACAATGGAGTAGCATTATGTGTAATAGTTTTGATATTATCTGCCAAAACAATACCCAGCTGACACATGGTTGTGGATTGTTTATTAACGCCATATAGATCTCAGGACCAACACACGTCGTTAAAGGCTGCTAATGTTAGTCGTCATATGAAGTGCTCGGAGTGTTGTTGCACTCAGGACATGCTTGTAAATTTTACTAACACTCGGGCTCTCTTACTTGCGAGCTAGTTATTGGTGGAATTGTGGGAAAGCACCATGCAAGCAACTTTGACATACGAAAAAAGTAATTAGTTCAGATTAACTTCAGTTGTTGATTAGTTTTATTTGTAGCTAACATTGCTGATTCAATTAATGCCTTATTTATCTGCTGTCATTGGAAGGATAAAATGAAGTTTAGATAAATTTGGAAGGTAAATGATAAAAATATTCACAATAGTAACGGCGGACTGCACAATAACGTGCAGTGAATACACTTGACTTTGTTACTCTGTACGTTTAGCATTCATTTGCTCAGAGGTTGATGCGCTTGTTGCTTTCTGAGCAGCTCTTCTTTTCTCCACCCTAGCGGCCCGCTTCTTCTCTTCTTTCGTTGGCATCTTTTCACATTAAAACTGATTAACTCAGTGTTTGTGTTGCAATTACTCAGTACTTTTTCTTTTATTTTTCACTTCAGCTGGCACTTAAGTCTTCAATCTGCCTTAAGAATGATTTAAGATATGAAGAGGTAGGGGAAGTGACGGCAAAGGTGGTAGGGATGGGAACGGAGCCCGTATGCATGCACTCCACAGCCGCCCTGCTGCCTGCTACTGAGAGTTGATTCTACAATAAAAAAAAGAAAAAGAATAATAATTCCAAAACTCTTTGCTTTTAATATAAAAGCTGTAGGGCAGAGTTTCAGCGTAGTATATGTGTACCAAATTTCAGGCTACAGGTTATTTGATTTTTGACCTTGACCTTTCCTGGGTTGACCTTTGACATTGGAGGTCAATTATCACCCCGAAAGCAGATAGTAGACGTCACGTAGTATATGCGTACCAAATTTCAGGTCAGTAGGTCAAACAGTT
The DNA here is from genome assembly GCF_900747795.2 of Erpetoichthys calabaricus. Taxonomy (NCBI): domain Eukaryota; kingdom Metazoa; phylum Chordata; class Cladistia; order Polypteriformes; family Polypteridae; genus Erpetoichthys; species Erpetoichthys calabaricus. The sequence continues at coordinate 39,365,263 of NC_041399.2, forward strand.
TGTGAGCTACAGGTGATTTAAAATCCTGGACAGACAAACAGACAGCCACAGTAGCGTATTACAGTATATAAGAAGATGTTAATATTTTAAATATCTAAATATTCAGCTTCATTTTGAACCTGGATTTACAGCATTAAGTAAGTTTATTAAACATGTTCAGTAGTAATTTTTAACTATTATTATTAGTAGTAATAGTAGTAGTGGTAGTAGTATTAAAATTATTGTTGTTGTATAACTTGTCACAAGTGACACTTTTGGCTGTATCAAGTAACAAAGAGTAAGAGAACACTAGTACTATTGGACTGGACTGGACTTTGTTGTTGTTATTATTATTACTAATTAGGCCTTCATTTATAAAGGAAACAAATAAAATAGTTTTAGTTAAGTTTGTGATGTGTGCTTATTTCTTTATTTATGTATTCCATCCATCCATTATCCAACCCACTTTATCCTAACACAGGGTCATGGTGGTCTGCTGGAGCCAATCCCAGCCAACACAGGGTGCAAGGCAGGAACAAACCCCGGACAAGGCGCCAGCCCACCGCAGGGCACACACACACACCAAGCACACACTAGGGACAATGCACCTAACCTGCATGTCTTTGGACTGTGGGAGGAAATCGGAGCACTCGGAGGAAACCCACGCAGACACGGGGAGAACATGCAAACTCCACGCAGGGAGGACCTGGGAAGCGAACCTGGGTCTCCTTACTGTGAGGCAGCAGCGCTACCACTGCGCCACCGTGCCACCCCTTTATGTATTTATTGTTCAAATTAAAATACTTATAAGAAATACTAATGTAGTGGACAGGCGGCATGGTGTTGCCCTGTGGTTCCCTGTTTAGTGTTCATGAGCCCTGTGGTGGGCTGGTGCCCTGCCCAGGGTTTGTTCCTGCCTTGCGCCCTCTGTAGGCTGGGATTGGCTCCAGCAGACCCCCGTAACCCTGTGTTAGGATATAGATGTAGTGGATATGGGGATTTTGGGGTGCCCAAGAAGATTGCGCTTCTTGCCCCAGTTTGGCAGTGGTTGGCACTGCTAACTCTGCAATGGATCATGCATGTCCAACATTGCCTTCTTTACCAATCCATTTCATACTCACAGGACAAAGATGCCTTTATCTGTCAACATCTTTTTCAGAAAACATGCCTGAAGATGATTGTGTTTTGAAACACTGTTAATTTCTATAGTTCAAAATGTAATCTAACATAACATTGTCCAGCATGATTTATCCAGTTCAGAGTTATGGTGGGTTCGAGCATATCTGTGCATTAATAGACACAACACAGGAATCAGAACTGGATGGGGTGCCATTTCATGGCACAAAACCAGACATACTGTACAAACATAGGGACAGGTTATAGTGGCCAATTAATCAAACATGCTGGTCTTTGGAATGTGGAACTAAAACACAAAAAAAAAAAGTAGCGAACAAACTCATGCCAACATGGGAGACCAAGTAAACATCACACAGACAAGAACTAGGCCAAGGGCAGGAGCCAAAAAGTGCTGAGTGCTGAGCCACCATGCTGACCCTTTTTCCAATCTAAACAGCTGAAATGGTGTGTCTATGTATGAAACTACTGTACTAAAGTAATGTAAAAAGAAATTTGTTCCACTTGTTAGTTTACAAGATCTAACGCAATCATTAGAAGGACCAACATGTTTTCATAGGGTGTGAAAAAGGTTTTGAAGTTAAACGGATTTCTGAGGATAGGTTAAGCTTGCTAAGTATATATTCTTGTGTAAGCAATGGGATAGAAATCAGTTCAGAATATTGATGCTCTTCTGATAAATGAGCCCATCTATAAAAAGGGTGAATTTTCCTTCTTTTATTTCAAAGTAAATATCAAAAACGTTTTAGTGTTGAGCCAGAAGGAAATCATTCAATTAAATGTATCTTATTTTTTGCACTTAGTAAATCCTTAAGGATAATATTTAATATCAGCATGTGTATACCACTACATACAGGAAAGGTCTTGGATATTTAAAGGATTTTTTTTTTCAGTTAAAAGGTTTCCCATGAATAATTTCTTGTTCTTTAATGGTCAACTTGATGCTTCCCTAGGGAACTCCATGCTCAATCTGAAAATGAATGAAAATACTAAAGATCTGAAAGCCTAGTCGTGTGACCTATTCACAGTATTGAATATCTACTGAACAAATCCTTTTAAAAAATTACTAAGGAAACGCATTCTTACTTTCATACCATATCAGAGTAAATCTATCTTTTGTCTGACTAAAAACGAGAATGGTGCATTTTACACATAAATAATAGGCAAAGGTGACTTTTTCACATTTCTCTACCTGGAGTCAACAATATCATAACTGAATTGTACTGTGAAAATGTATTTGCCTCTTCCTGACTGCCTCTGTTATAAGACACTTTTTACACTGAATATTTTATTTTCAGCCAAAATGTAATGTTATATAAAAGGAAACATAGTGAACAAATAATATTTTTTTAAATGTATTTATTTATAAAAAAATGTATCTATCACCAACTGCCACCTTTAGCTGCAATTACTGCAAATGGACGCATTAAATAATTTAATATTAATGTTTCACATGCAATGTGAAGGAATTCTAGCCCACTGTTTCTTGGAGAACTTCTCAAGTTGAAAACAAGGGGTAGCCTGAACTGTTAATTTCAGGTCCTGCCATAATTTGGGTTTAGAACTGACCTTTGACTACTGTAGGCAACTCCATAACTTTAATTTTTTTCTTTCAGACATTATGGTTTTGAACTTGTTTTAGTATTGGGGATCACTGACTTGCTGAACGATCTAGCAACTTCAGCTCATGGATGAATGACCAGATATTCTTCTTAAGAAGAGTTTGATTCATTGTTTCTAAAATTGGTCATCTAGGTCCTGAGGCAGCAAACCATCTCCATATCAATACACACGCATGCTACCATATTTCACTGTTAGTAAAATACAACAGGTGTGTTCCTGACACACCGTAGCCAAACCACATGGCTATAGCAACACCACAGTGTCCTAAAATGAAGAGATGCCTTTTATCAGTTTCTTCTCAGGTCTGGATCTTTGGACTGCCATATAGTGTCTTATCGTTACTGTAACATACTGTCAGATGAGACAGTTAAACTTTTTAGAATAGACTTTCATGTGTCAACACATATTGTACATGGACTTTGTGTTTGCTACCAGGCTTAACGCCACATCGACAGATGATCTTCTGAATTCTAAGTTTAAGTTCTTACTAGGGATCTGTTTGGCCTGCCATTAAGAGTGGTGCCCTGATAATGAACATTAAACTTTTTAGTAATCAGTACCTTTATGTAGAAATACATTTTAAATATAAAACCATTTAATACTTTTCATCACCTGGCAGGTCTGGTGGCACACCAGATTGTATTTGTGCTTCACAGCACTTAGACCATATTTTACTCTTAGTTGTACTGCCTTAAATGTGGGGTTTGTGCATTCCCCTTGTGCTCACTTTGCAAACATTCCAGATTCTTTCCACAGTCCTGAGGCATGCAGTTAAACTGCTTGTCACCTCTTTACCCAGAATAATTGAGTGTGGCTGTATGCATGATCATTCTATGTCATGGAGTGTCGTGCCATCCAAAATTGCTTATTGCCTTTTATCTGGCGCTCTAGCTTCCCATGACTCTAGGCTGAATAGGCCAAAGTTTAGAATGTGGATGGACATTTTTGGTTCCTTTTTTAAGGAACTTAAGATTCTGGACTGCAGAAAAAATATGTACATTTTCCATCTATCATTGGCATGCCAAGCCTTTAACTCTTTCGTGGCTGAGGTCTACTTTTGTCAAAATTCAGGGGTAGAGGATGATAATCAGCTGTAAACTTCAACAGAACTCGCCCTTACATTTTAGTTGGAAGGAAAGGTACATAGCTTTGATGATTTGACCTCGACTCCAAACTCGTGCATGAGTAGTGAAGAGCAAACAACCTCTAAAATGGCATTGACATCTGGCGAGAGACCAAAGCAAATGTGCAAAGCATGGACGTTTTACGTAATTTTGTTGAATAGGACTCTGACTTGTCGGACTCCGGGTTTGATGCAAGTGATCTGGAGATGGATATCAAAAACGAAAGTGAGGTTCTGACATCAGTACACCTGAGTGGACCACTACTTAGGATGACAAGAGGTACAAACCATATTGCGTCACACTGCGACCGCCACTTCCACCCACCTGCTCTGCGAAGACAGCCAGGCAGCCGGCCCACCATGCATTCCTGCTGACCATTGAGGTGCCCCTGTGCAGACACTGCCACCAGAGATGGTAAACGTGCACCAACAGCAGCCACGGCACATAGCAACAGACATTTTGTGTTGATTTATGTGTGAAAGCATTGCTTTGTGTTCTTTTCAGAAAACTGTGTTTTTTGGAAAAAATATTCAGCCCTTAAAGAGTTAAATAACGAAGAATAGTTTTTTCTGTCTTTGCTTTCAGTGAATTGCAAATTTATTGTGAGTTTAGGATATAATAGATTATTATACTGTTTTTTAAATACATTGAAAGATCCACTGTTGAGACAAAAAAAATATTAATAAAAACCTATCATACACCATTTTCCTTATTTTGTTCTTGAAGACAATACAACTTTATGATATCCCACATTTTCTTTTTAAAATTATTATGCAGTTGAAACTATTGCTTTTATTTTTACATACTAGACGTTTATAATGTAAGCATCCATTCTGAACCTGCTCAGTCCAATACAGAATTACCAGTATGTGCAGTCTGATGGTGTCAAGGAGAAAACAACCCAGGATGGTGTGTTCACTCACATACATACACACTGTAAGCCACTAGGGGGCGTACTGCCTCCTTAAACCCTGACACAGACAGGCAAGACACAGGTTCAACTCGACACCCATGTTTATTTACAGTTTGTGCACCAATCACCAACACCACACCAATATACAGTCTCTTCTTGCTGCCAGTCCATCCGCCTCCACTCCTCCTCAGGCTTTATCTCTTTCCAGGTGGCTCATCAGTATTACCTGGAATCACTCCTATGTGTGCTGGAGGTCCTCTATAGGGCTCTGCAGCTCCCCGTGGAGGCCCTCACGAAACCCAACAGGGCTTCACCAAACTCTAGTTCCCAACATGCCCTGCAGGAATCCGTAGTGCCACAGCCGCCCAGGAGGGCTGCCCTCTAGTGTCCCAGGGGAGGTATTGCCTTATCAATGCCCTCTCCCCTGGTCCTTCCACTCTGCTGGCATCCTGGCCAGGTTAGTGGCCGTGGCCGCCCATCACACCACCTACAAAGTCTCACTGGGCCCACTTTAGGTTACTAATCATCCTACCATGCATATTTTTGGAATGTAGGAGAAAACTGCTACAAACCGTAAAGGCTGTATCTGGTTTGGCATTAGAGTCAGTGTTCCCTGTGCCATAGGGTTTGTATATGCAGTGAATTCAGAAAATGTTCTGACTTTTCCGCATTTTGTTTTATTGCAGCCTTATGCTAAATTGATTTTAATTCGTCATTCCCAACATCAGGCAACTCTCCATATCCCAAAATGATAAAGCAAAAAGAAGATTTAAAAAATGTTTTGCAAATTTATTAAAAATAAAAACCTGAAATATCACATTGACAGATGTATTTAGACACTCTACTCAGTACATCACTGTGCCCCTTTGGCCCGCAGTCTTCTTGGGTCTGGCATAACAAGCTTAGCATATCGGGATTTGAAGATTTCCTGAAATTCTTTTTTGCAGATGCTACCAAGCTCTGCCAGGTTGGATGGAGACCATCAGTGGATATTTATTTTCAGGTCTCTCAGGAGATATTCTATTAGGTTCATGTCTTGGATCTGGCTGGGGCACTCAAGGACCTTCCCAGAGTTGTCCCTAAGCCACTTCTGTGTTGTCTTTGCTTTGTGTTTAGGGTCATTGTCCTGTTGTAAAGTAAAGCTTCGGTCCAGTCTGAGGTTCAGAATTTTCTGGAACAGGTTTTGATTAAAGATCTCTCCTTTCAGCTTTCCTTGTCTAGTCTCCCAGTCCCTGTCACTGAAAAACTGCCCCACAGAGTGATGCTTGTTTCTCGCAGTCTAAGAATCTTTTACGTGCCTTTTGCAAACTCTAGGTGGGCTTCCATGTATCTTTTTTTGAGAAAAGGCTTCTGTCTGGCCACTTTGTTATAATTTCAGGTCAATAGAGTGTTGTAGTGGTTTGTTGTTCTTTCTGGAAGTTTCTCTCATTTCCACACAGTCTCTGTCGAACTCAACCTGTATTAACAATGGGTTCTTGGTCACCTCTCTTATCATAGCCTTTCTCCCCTGATTGTCCTGTGTAGCTGGGTGGTCAGCTCTAGGAAGGGTCATGATAGCTCCGAACTTCTTCCATTTAGGAATTATGAAGGCAACTGTGCCCTTGGCAATCTTCAGTGCTGCTTAACCTTTTGTAGCCTTCCCTAAATCTGTGCCTTTGCGCTTTGACAAAATCCTGTCTCTAAGCTCTACAGGCAATTCCTTCAACCTCATGACTTGTTTTGTGCTCTGATTCAGATTGTCAACTGTGGGACCTTCTATGAACAGGTGTGTGCCTGGAAGTGTATTCTGAACAAGGTGTAGAAACATCTCAGTCATAATCAATAAAATGGGATGTACCAGAGACAGATTTTAAGTGTTCAGTTTCAAAATCTTGTTTTCACTTGAGGTGGGGAAAAACTTTAAATGATTTTAGCCCAAGGCTGCAACATATTTTCTGAATCCATTGAACATGGATATGGAGGACCATTGTGCCACAAATCTTCTGGGTTCTAAATCTAGCCCTGTCACTGATGGTGTGAGACTTGTGTGTTGTCTCTGTATCTATCTGAGCTTTTTATAGGCTGTCCAGCATCCTTCCACATCCCAAAATCCTGTTTTTGAGGTTAACTGGCCACACAGTATTGGTCTTCTATGACTGAGGGTGGTGTGTGTGTCCTGTGACGGCCTGGTGTTTCACCTACTGCTAGTTCTTCCCTTACTCCCAATTGCTGCCAGCACATGATCTGGCTCCATGTGGTCCTCTACAATTAGACATTTTAAAATAACTTATACTTGACAAATCAAAGGCTTTTTTGCCTATAATTTATTAAAAATCATACACATGCTGTGTTATATAACAACCATTACAAAGATTTTGTATGTGCATTCGCATGGGCTGCTTTTGTGAGGCTGATCAAGCAGTGTAGACTATTACCTGACTTCTTGATACAGACGAATGGTTTCATAGAAACTGTGGTGCTATAGTAAAAGAGGTCAATTGTCATTATGTGAAAATATAATAGAACAATCCATTCAACTCCATGTGTGTTAAGAAGCAAACTATTTTTAAGAACAGCTGATGCAAAGGTCAAAGGCTTAAATGGAAAAAATTCTGACTTTGAGAGTTTAAATTTGCAGAAGTTATAGGGATATGAGCAAAGATCAGACAACTGAATAGTAAACAACTGGTGACACGTTACTGGTATTGTTAGGAGTCATACCTAACACAGTTCAAACAAGAAGTACCAGCAAACACAATGTTACAATCCATCCATCTTCTAAACCAGCTTATCCAGAGCAGGGGTGTAGGGAAGATGAAGCTTACCCCAGAAGGCATCAGGCTCAAGAAGAAGGAACAAACCCTAGTGTAATAAAAAAAGTTTTCTCTGTAACAGGAGAAGGGATGAAATAAAGGAGTAAGAGGGGGGGGGTTGGTCGCTTCAGTGCAAAACCAGCTACAAAGATTGGAATGTTTGGGATGATAGCGAAAGAATGTGCAAAAACTTGTTTCTCATAAAGAGTTTCAGAATGTTATGGGAATACAGTCAAGGCTATGTACTTGTTTGTCACTTCGAGGGGCTTCATTGCAAGCAACGCTTGTTATTGTGTGTCTTCTGATACTAGGCACCATCTCAGTGAGGGCCAAGTAGAAGAAAAACAATGCCACGTCCCGTGGAAGGGTGTGTGCTGAAACTGATCACTTCTGTATACACTGCTTACACGTAAGCCATTTTGGGTAAGGACATTTAATTAGTATATAAGGGAAGGTTCCGCCCTCAGTTTCTTCGGAAGCTCAACCGTGGGGAACGTGCACACCGCCCGGTATTGGACCAGGCTCACGAGTTGATCCTCTGACGAGACTGACACGCGGGCTCCCTCAGTCTACTGGTCTAGGATGATGGCTCTGGGTCTTTTGATATTACTGTAAGTCAATAGTATAATTCACATATCTGTATTACTGTAAGTCAATAGTATAAATCATATATCTTTATATATATTACTGTAAGTCAATAGTACAATTCCTATATCTGCATGTATATTGCTATTATATTGTATGTAACTGATATTATATTTGAACAAGTAAACAATTGAAGTATTGGACCTTTCCTCTCTGATTCTTGCCTGCTTATTTTCTGTTAAAACCTTTGAACCATTTTCCCAAACTAAAACACCTAGGCCCATCATAGGGTGAACACACACACAGATACACATCAGGGGCAAATATGGTGTCACCAGTCCACCCAACTGGCATGTCTTTGTGATGTAGGGTCATAACACTACAAGAAAGGTTACATGAAACAAATTTATAGCACAGGGTAAGTCGATGAATATTGGGTAGGGCTTTCACACTTCATATTAATTAATAATAGGTTTGTGTTACTACTTCTGCATTGGGTAAGATGGACTGTTGAAGATTTGTAAATGCAGCAAAAGTACTTGAGTCTGAATATGAAACAGAATAAACCATTAAACCTAGGGGATCTGGAGCCCTAAAGCTAGATGAGTGTTTGCTGAGATGTGAGCATCAGGATTTTGGCACAGTAAGACGGCAAACTCTCAAGAGGAAGTACTTTATAAATCAATGTCCATGAATGCAAATGAAGAAGGCAAGCAGAATTTCAGAACCTGCTATGAAAAGCAATCCGAGGTGTCTGTGCCAATGGAATAAGAACAGGCAACAGATGAAGTACTGAAAGGCATACTTTCAGTCTGCTGACAATGGCACTCTTTATATAATAAAAATTTGAAACACCCAGCCCTACCCAAAAATGACATGTATGCATATGGAGTGATGGGCATATCAAAAACAATTAAAGAACACTGTAAAAAATGAGAAAGAGATGTGAAAATGTAGGACAGGTAATGATGGATTAAGAACCAGAACCAATCATACTACCATATTACCTTTATAAACTGTCCCAGAAAATGAGGCATAACAAATAAAAGAGCTGGGTTTTCATTGGAAATTGACAACTTAAAAGAAAAGAAGGAGCAAAAAGTCTAAATGATCCATTGCACATGTGTCACATTTGGTGGCACAGGCACTGAAATGCAAATAGAGAAAAATGAAGTTAATCTTTCCAGAACTATTTTTAACCTGATATTAACAGAAAACTAATACAGAAGCCAACAACGACGTGAGGGGAAGAGGCCTAACTAAGCAGAAAAAACAAAATCCATCCATTATCCAACCCGCTATATCCTAGCTACAGGGTCACTGGGGTCTGCTGGAGCCAATTCCAGCCAACACAGGGCGCAAGGCCACCGCAGGAGACACACACACATACACACCAAGCACATACCAGGGACAATTTAGGATCGCCAATGCACCTAACCTGCACGTCTTTGGACTGTGGGAGGAAACCGGAGCACCCAGAGGAAACCTACGCAGACATGGGGAAGCACTGCAAAAGACTATCTATAAAATAGAAACTTCAACTCCTATTGCAGGCCCATGGCAAGACAGACTTTACAGGGTGAGTCAAAATTACGTTAACATTTGAATGGCGGAAACAATTTATTCACAAAACATACTTCATACGTGCTAGATGATTTACAGGAATGTCTCAACCTATTCGCCATCATGTTCAAAACACAAAAACCAACGAGCAACAGTACCAAAGCCCGGACACACATTTCGCGGGGAATAGATGATACCACAGTCTGTTTTCTGTCCTTCAGGTCATTGATATCACAAACTTTCCTGCTATACACCCACTCCTTCACCATACCCCATAACCAGTAATCACAGGGTGTGAAATCAGGGGAGTGGGGAAGGCATGGCAATGGTCCACCATGACCTATCCATCGACGTGGAAAAGTGTAATCGAGATAAAAATAATCCATTAATGTTAACATAATTTTGACTCACCCTGTATTTTTGAGTAGAAAAGTGAAATCTGCATTGGGTGAGAGACCTTTAAATTGCAGAACACACTCATGCACAATCCCAAATGGTGTCTGTTTAGACACTGTCACAATGTGGACGCTTGGTGCCGATGTTGCCCACCTTTACCCCAACAGACATTTTAATTTTCTTCTTTTTTCAATGTTGTGCCCCAAAGCACCACAACTTCCACAGTAAACAATAATCACTAATACAATTCTCTCCTCCCAGCACCTCCGTCACACTCCCTCCCAACTCCGGCTCTCCTGCTGGGTCTCCACTAGTCCTTTATATAGTCCTTGACCCAGAAGTGCTTCTGTCCTTCCGTCCATGTGATTCACCAGCACTTCCAGGTCAGATGGAGACTTGTATTATCTTCAGCCCGGAAGTACTTCTGTCCTTCTGTCCCCATGACTCCCTGCAGTGGGGAAACAGAAGTCCCCGTGTCTCCCTGCAGTGTCCCCTGGCAGCACCCATGGTACCCAGCAGGGCTGTGAAGCCGAACTCCATCTCCCATAGTGCCCTGTGGGAATCTGGGGCACCACTAAGCTGCAGGGAAGTCGCCATCTAGCGTCCTTGGGGTTTCGACCTTCCATCACAACATGTTAATTAGAATAAAGCACATTTTTTGGAATATAGACCAAAATTAAAAAAAAAAAAAAATGTAAAAAACACACAGCTGTTTCAAAGAAATATAGGTTTGGCATGAATGGTGAACTAGCTGGAAACTGAGCTTAGGTAACTGGAACTATGAGATGACATTAGTAACAGTTAGAAATTTGCTGCTAGACATTAATAAACACCACTATATTGCAAAGCACACATGTGCAGACTCCTATTGTACACTTACTCATACCATATCATAACATTTTCAAGCTGTTTAGGTTAATTCAGAGTTTCAGGAGCTGAGCTTGTTCTGGCAATACTAAGTACGGGTAGAAATGGTTGCACAAATTCTCTTTAAATTATCTTATATATACAGTAAACGTCTACACGTAGAAGTGTGTGTGTCCGGAAGTGAGAGGTGGAGTCAGGGTTGGGCTCCACCTCCGAGGAAACAGAAAACTTGCTTAGCTGCTAATAACACAAGCAGGGCCAGCACGTCAGAAAAACAAAACCTCCGAAGAAAGACAAAGTCGCTTAGCCACTAACATCGGCAAAACAGTATCCCTTTTACTTTTCCTCCCGCCGCTAATACACAAGCGAGGTGAGCACATCAGTAAAACGAAACCTGTTATTAGCTGTTAATGTACAAATGATGCATGTCGGCAAAATGAAACCTCCTAGGGGAAAGAAATGTCCAGAGTAGTTCCTTTCAATTACCTGACATCTCTACATTTCAATTATTTTTTTCTGACAAATTCAATAGTTTCTGGGACCCTGTGTGGCTTACACAGCTAGTCTTAAATAATAGCCATGATCACCCCAGCAATGGATATCCTAATAAATGGGCCCAATGGAGTCTGCATATTAATTGTTGTGTTTTCTATGCAGAATGACAAATATAGCAGAGCAATGATTTTAAATAAACTTGGATCATTTGCATACTTATCTGTAAGACATAACATTTTGCAATCAGCATAACGGTAATTAGTACAATCCAGTTTATAGCTCTCGTAACATGAATTGGTGCACCTCTGTGGTGAACCTCATTTAATTGAGGAAAAAAGGGAAAAAACATCAAGGAAAATTCAAAACTTAGATAAGCGGATATACAAGTACTCAGGCTTGTCTTTGTTGCAAGGTAGGAGCTCAATCTGCTGTCCTGTCTGGTCCAGCAATGAACAGCGTCTTCAGGGTTTATATATTGTAGAATTGTATACTATTTATCATAAAGAATTCTGAGGAAATGGTTGACGTGACCTCATTTAGCTTTTAAGCATTCTTCGGAAATGCAAATGAAAGGACATTGCAATGGCGAGAATGTGCAGACTCCTCACAGACATTATCAGTGGTCTGCATTCAGTCACTTGCACTTGAGACTAATGCCTCATTTCAGTGTTAAAATACTTGATGATAAGGAAAAGACACTGCTGTAAACTGCCATGCTCCCTTAATAGCAGCAATTACATTGTCACTCTAACCTGCCACTCATAATAAGTTCTTCATAACAGGCTAAGGTGGAAAACTTAAACAGATGCAAGATGAATGTACAGACACCACACAGACATGGATAGGGTTGGAAATTAAATCCCAGTCCATGAACCTGTGATGTAGTATCATCAACCAGTGTGTCGCAACGTCAGATATTGATTGATCGACCAATTTAAAGTTACAAGAACTTGGTTTGAATAAAAAATCCCTTAGAATGACGAGCTAGTGAATTAAATCAGTAGCATTATTATTATCGTATGATCCAAGACATCTTTTTCAATCGTGCCTCTAACTGCATAATTTTACACTAGTCAAACAAATGAATCAAAAGTCTTTCAGTTGGTTTTCCTTTATCTACTTATGAGGAATTTTAATATACCCTTGCTGAGAAGAAACTGAGAAAGCAGTACTGTCAATTTAGTCAGTCTCCCATGGAAGGTGTAAGAGGAGACTGTTCAATTTTCTAAATGGCATAACAACATTCTTATCAGCTGAAGAAATACACTAGAATGTTGACTTTACCAGGCTGATGTGAGGTGCTGAATTAATTTCACCACATAGAGAACATTGTCTGTGATGCTAAAAGGTATACTTTACATAACATTAACTTTGACATATTTTAGTAATATAACTAAACAAATCAATAAATCAGTCTGAATGTGACACTGATTTTATTCTCTTTGTTATATCTTTTTTCTTTTCCGACTTTAAGTTTTAAATAGAGCTATTATTTACAGTTAATGGTTTTACAAAATTCTTTATGTAGGGACTACAATTTAAAAAGACAAAGATTTTGCAGCATAAAAGTAAATGTTAAGCCTTCATTTTCTGTACTGTCAATCCTGATGTTTATTTATTTATCCCATTTGAAATCGGATAGCCCTGCTGCCTCACAGATGCAACATAAATGCTGTGAACCCCATGTCTGGATGTTGGTGCACAATTGGCTCATTACCTCTTTTTCTGGGTGGGCTTTCTCTCCGGTTATTTACAGTTTCTCCATCACATTCCCTAAGACATGCAAGTTAACTGGTAATTATAAATTGACTGTATAATTGTGATTGGGGTATATACAGCACCAGCACTGTTTATACAGAAAGAAAGGCAGTAAGAGTGAACAAAGTTGACCATTGTAAGATCAGATTGATGTCCATAGCAGTGCGTAGTTTTAAAATAAAAATGGTGCGCTCAAGCTCCAGGCAGGTGTAGGTGCATGCAGCAGCATAAACGAAAGGCTCTGGGGTGTTAATGGGGAAATTTGTGGAGCCCTCTTCCATTTGTTGATTTTTTCATTAGTACTTTGAGGTGTGTAATTGGGCATTTGCATCTCCTGAAGTACTGAAGGAGCCTGAGGTACGAAATCAAGAGTGCAAGATCTAGAGAAAAGATGAGAAAGAAGTCTGGAGATGAAACTGAGGATCGTGACAGAGAAGGAGCTGCTTTGGAGATGAGGAAGGCATTCGGGAATGTGGCTATAAGAGGAATGAGTGGACAGTGCTCCGGAGTAGAGTCACTTTTTCTGAGCTCTCAAGGAGCAGGAATGATCAAGGGATGGCAGCAGGAGAAAGGAATGGGGCTTGTAGGGTCATTGCAGACACTGAGAGATAGCAGCAAGGACGTGACACAGATATTTAAGGTTGACTGCATCTAGTGGAAGACATCTCTTTTTACTGAGGAGACTGTAAAAGGTGAACAGAGGAGACATTGTTGCACTACGGCACAAGAGTGAATCTTAAAGATACAGATCCTGACTGTGTTTTAACTTTGATTTTAGCCATTTTTTAATTATTTATTTATTGATGATTTTAACCTCCATGGGGAACACTGTTTTAATGGATTATTTATTGACTTATTTATTGTAAGAAGAAACCTTCATTGCACTTTTGTTTGGAACACTTTGTTAAATCAAAGCTCTAAGCACTTTTGATGCACATACTCTTGCTGTTATTTCTTCTAATTTCTTAGCCTATTCTTGGTTTCATGACTATCAATGTCTCTGGTTCAAAGAGGCAATGCCAGCTGCAGCCAACCCTGCATCACAATGATCAGGTAAAGAACCATTTTTAAACAAAACCCAAAATCTGTCTTATTGTTCACCCAACCCAAAACAGTAACCCAGAGCCAAAGTTGTTAACAGGAAGCCTTAACACTGATAACTGTGAAGATTTGTCAAACTTTTAACTATAAACACATGCAAAAAGTTTTTTTTTTGATGTTTATTTGCAACCTCAGATAAAGATGGATCTGTGGAGACAGTAATTTGGACAGGACAGTAATTTGGCAACAGGAACCACAAAATGGCAACAGCCATAGTTAAAACAAGATTGTGCATGAAATATGCACACTATTTTTATCTATCTTAAAACTGAATCCTTACCAAAAATAAACAGAAGAATTGTATTCAGCCACTTCATCACTTTCCCTTTATAAATCCCAATCAACATGAATTTTAACGCACATGCACGGGACTACAACCCCACCCCAACTCCTCCCAAAATTTCACCTATTTATATATGCAAATCAATATAAATAGCCCCTTCTATTCATTGTTTTGTTAAAAGACAATGGCAAAAACATTTGTAAAAATGAAGAATTTCAGTGAATGTGAAATGGAGGTCTGCATAGTGAAGTGGAGACAAGGGAAAGCATACTATTTGGTGGCTTAAGCAGTGGTATAAGCAACAAAAAGAAAATAAAATTTATGGCGTGGCACAGCATGGTGGAGACACTCAAAAGTTCATGTTCAGAAATAAAAATGAAGAAGTCAAATATCAAAGTTGATGTGAAAAGGCAAATCGCAGCCCACTGTCTTAGTGTTAACAACACTGGAAGAGGCAGTGGAATTCCAGGACTCTCACTGTTTGAGTGCTGCTGCAATTGAGACACTTATAACCAGAATTTTACCACCACCCAAGCCTGAGAGTGGATTTCATTCTAATTTCGCTCTTGTTCATTCAGTAGGTTGTCAAACGGGGTGAGAAGCCACCTCTTCAGTGGGTACCCACTGTCACCGAAGTAATCATGTTATACTGTATGGTGTGGCATATGGCCGGCCATTTATCCCGGCCAATACCCCCACACTACCAGATGGAGCCCTCCCTGTGACTTGGAGAGGCCCCGAATTCCAGCAGGGCATCTTGGACTGTGGAGTTTTCCTTCACAGCCCTGATGGATACCATGTACCATGGGGTCCACCAGAGGACGCTGCAGGGAGGATCAAGGACTCGTATGTTCAATATAGCCCGGAAGTACTCCGTAGTCACGAGGACAGAAGAGATAAAGTACTTCCAGGCTGAAGAAGAGTTTTAATCTGAACCGGAAGTGATAAGAATCACATGGACTTGGGGGATCGGAAGCACTTCTGGGTCAGGGATATAAAAGGACTATGGGAGATTTCAGCAGTTGAGCTGAGTCGGGAGGAGGGGTGACAATGCGTCTGGGAGTGGAGGATTGATTATAGTAGTGATTTGTGTATTGTTTATTTATGAGTATTGTGGAGTGGAGGGTGCTTGGTGCACATTATTGTCCAAATAAAACAAGTTATTGGACTTTTATCTGGTGTCTGGCATCTGGACTGAGGGTTCAAGGGGACAACAGCGCCCCCTATCTATCACAATGGTTAGATTACACAGATAACTGTACAGATACAGTTTTGACCAAAGGGGTAATATTAAATACCTTATCTTACTGAGAAGCCAGCCATCACACACAACACCATTTTCAAGTTTGTTCCCAACAGTACAGTTTCTCAGAATGAATGAATCATTGAGCCAGGCCATCTTGAAACAATATTAATAACATGCATTTTCCCATTACAGGTAATTTGCACATTAATAGGGTGGAAATGCTTTCTATTTACATATGCAAATTCTTTTTGTCAAGGTGCCTTTATAGCAATGTGCATGCAATCGACTGCACTGATTACATTTGGAAAACCAGACTTTGCTGCGAATTTCACTTTGTTGTTTATTTGTTCAACTACAGTGTAAGGAAATCTTATACAGTATATCTGGATGACAAGCGGATAAATATCATCCCATATAGCTGGCATGGCACAACTCAGTAATGACTGAGAAATACCTGATTTAGCTCCTGTAGCTAAAATCTCAAGGGTGGACAGAACTTGCAAATGAACAGCTAGAGTACAATTCCTCAAGGTCTGCCTTTGTAAAGCCAGCCACAGTTCTGCACACAGCTCCTAGAGGATAGCTCTTGGAAATTGAAATCGACTTACAAGCCAGTCATCATCATCTATAAATCCACACTCTCTTCTAATTCTTCAATTTGTTTTGTCTTCTAACAACGTTGAAACAGCTATGGTAGTTGGAATAGTTTGTCCATTCTGTGCACCATTATATTGTTACAGGTTGATAAAAATTAAGTGCCTAAGTTTGTAAATGATATGCAATTAAAATTGATGTATTTGATAAAGCCCATGTCATGGATATGAATCTAAAAAAGAAAGGGAAACCACAAAGAAACAGTAGCACTTCTTTGACGCTGGTTGCCAACTGTATACAAAACCGAGCAGAAACACATGGTCTGAGACTGCCATGAAAATGTGCATAGCGTTATGCCAAGTTTAGTTTTTATACATCTTGATGGGAATGTGGAAACGGGCATATGAAACGTTTTTTGTGCATACACACCGTTTATACATGAGGCCCTTGGTGTTATATTTATAGTCTGAGGTGTACTGTAGAGAGTGAAGAGAAAAGGAGACAGGACTGTTTCTGTTCGTAAATAACATCTCCAGAGGTACATTTGAAGCAGTAATTTATTCTGTAATTGCAGTCCCATAAATTGTTTCTCTGTTTTAAAACAGGAAATTATTGAACTTTTTTCAACTTGTTTTTGAAATCCATCCATCTATTTTCCAAATCGCAATATCCTAAACAGGGTTCACGGGGGACTGCTGGAGCCAATCCTAGGGCACAAGGCAGGAACAAACCCCGGGCAGGGCGCCAGCCCACCACAGGACACACACACACTAGAGACAATTTAGGATCACCAATGCACCTAAACAGCATGTCTTTGGAGTGTGGGAGGAAACCCACTCAGACACGGGGAGAACATGCAAACTCCACGCAGGGAGGACCCGGGAAGCGAACCCAGATCTCCTTACTGCGAGGCAGCAGCGCTACCCACTGCGCCACCGTGCCACCCATTGTTTTTGAAATATATATCTATACTAATAAAAGGCAAAGCCCTCACTGACTGACTCACTCACTCACTGACTCACTCATCACTAATTCTCCAACTTACCGTGTAGGTAGAAGGCTGAAATTTGGCAGGCTCATTCCTTACAGCTTACTTACAAAAGTTAGGCAGGTTTCATTTCGAAATTCAAAGCGTAATGGTCATAACTGGAACATATTTTTTGTCCATACACTGTAATGGAGGAGGCGGAGTCACGTATCGCATCATCACGCCTCCTACGTAATCACGTGAACTAAAAACAAGGAAGAGATTTACAGCACGAGTCGCACGCGGGAACGAAGGTAAATGACGTTAATTTTTGACTGTCTTTTAATACTGTGTAAGCATACATATTAACACATGTGCAATTAAACGTGTGCATTTACGGGGTGATTTCTCAGGCTTAAAAGCTCACCTTTTATCAAACGCGGGAACAAAGGTAACTGACGTTGTTCACTGTCTTTTAATACTGTGTAACTATACATATTAACACATGTCCAATTAAACGTGTGCATTTACGGGGTGATTTCTCAGGCTTAAAAGCTCGCCTTTTACTAAAAAGGTAAATGCAAAACTATTTTCAATCAGTTTATTGAAACGCTCCCGTTAAGGATTGCAATAACATATTCGCGAGATAAAAGAATGAAGTAGGGGGAAATGGAGGAACAGCCGCAAACAGCGAAGAGCAAAAAATTAATTAAACAATTGAGAACGGAGCGAGTTAAGCATACAAGCATGTTCATAAGGGAAACAAACCACGGTGTAAAACGTAAGTTTAAATAAAGTTTATAGAAACGCTCCCGCTGCGGATTGCAATAACATATTCGCGAGATAAAAGTTTAATGAGAAGACACGAGGTATAAACGAACCACACGCCGTGGCGCAACGTTAGGGGCAACAGTTTCAACCATTCTATGATCTGCTTCTCGCAACTGAAAGACGGCACATGGCGGATGTTAGCCGACTTGCTGACCGCAACGTTAGGGGCTTCAAGTATGGCGCTGACGCCACATCTCAGTGCCAACACTTTGCAGACTGTACTTAAAAGACACGCCCTCCTCACTGGACAGTTAAAAACACCAATCAAACTAACGATGACATCAAGTATTACCCAATCAAAAGTAGGAAAGGAGGCATCTTCATAAAATGCGTGTGGGATGATTTGCATGAGACGCTGCTTTAAAAAAAAAATGATTACAAAAATACGGGATAAATCCCGTCCAGTATTGATTCAAAACGGGACGCGCAATTTCATTGTCAAACGCGGCACGATTCCGTATTTTAAAGGACGGGTGGCAACCCTACAGTGCCAGGTAACCACCCATACAATCAGATTGTGATTCAGACTAGGAATGCAATGAATGTAATTACCCCGATCTACATACAAGGCGAAAGTCTTGCAACATTCAAAGATGATGGTTTGGGATAATTAGTACTTATTAAGTACACCATGGAACATAAAAGAGCTTATGAAGCCTTGAACCGAAAAAAGCAACATCTCAGAGATCGTACAAAAAAAAAGGAGGTAATGTCGTTTTACTCGCTGTAGATTTTAGTGAAACATTACCAGTTATTCCACGAGGGAGACCAGCAGATGAACTCAACGCTTCTTTAAAATCCATGCTTCTCCCACGCTCGGTTATATGTCGCGTGTTCTCGGGTAGGTACACCAAAAAATGTATACATTTAAGCATGTAATGGGCAAAGAAAAAATGAGGTATACCCGAAGGCACTGCAGTAGTACTCAATGTAACTTTACTTCTTAAATGTTAATGTTTTACTGTTTAATAATTTATACGCTTCTTATATATTGTTCAAATTCTTTTATCAAAATACCAGTGACGGCGCAATGCACGATAACATGGAGTGAATACACCATATGCATCTGCCCACGGCCGCCCTGGTGTGCGCAGATAGGAGTTGATTCTAAAATAAAATAAACATAAAAAGAGTAATACAATCATCACCCATAAAGCGGATAGCAGACGTGACGTATTATATGTGTACCAGATTTCAAGTCAATAGGTGAAACAGTTTGCAAGCTACAGGTGATTTAAATATCCTGGACAGACCAACGAAAAGCCACGGTAGCAAATTATACAAGAAGATTTTACTGTTTAATTATTTATATTTATATGAAATGTGCTTCTTATATATTACTTCATATTCTCATATGATAATGATGTTAATGTTGTTTATATTGATTTCTATGTTATTGTAAGTGCATCTATGTGTGTATATGTATGTATGTATGTATGTATGTGTATATATATATATATAAAAAATATATGTGTATATGTATATATAGTATATCTGTGTATGTGTGTATATGTGTGTGTATATGTGTATATGTATATATATATGACAGCAACACTCATAACAATGACAACACAATTACATTGACAATCATGTTACGTTATTTTTAAAATGTTTCCTTTACTTTTTCATAACCTCTTTAACACACTACTTCTCCGCTGCGAAGCGCGGGTATTTTGCTAGTATATAATAAAAAAAAAAATGTACCCAAACTCTACTTGAGATATCTCAATGAAAATTGATTTTCCCAGCAAATTTCTACAAAATCGTTACATTGGGAGCTGAGTCACGTCAAGCAGACAGAAAGACATGGCTATGACAATACTACAGGTGCCTTGTGTTTCATGCAAACTGACCTAACAATGTTAAATTAACTTTAACTCTGAAAGGTAGCAGTAGCCAATACATGGGGACACTCTGTAGACAACAAACAATATCTTATTCACATTCGTTCTAATTTGTATTATCATGTTTTTTTTCTGTACTTACATCATAATTGTTGTCAGTTTAATTTACAAATCCAAGTTTTACAATGTTCTGCTTCTTCTTCTAATTCTTCTCCTGTTGCTATTCCCATTTTTAAAAGTCATCTCCAATACGTGTTATTTACTTTCGAATTGTTTCTTACTGGTGTTACTTTATTGTTGAATATTTTTTTTTATTATTTGGCACCTTATTTTATGGCTGCCACCATGTTGTTGCCAGGAACTGTTCTTTTTGTCAGCCGCGTGTCCCAGCAGCAATGCAGCACATGATGTCACAGCATTACTGCTATAAATGATGGTGGAACGCATTGTCTCCTGTTTATATTTTAGATAAATATAATCAAATCAACATCTCTGTAGCTAGTTCAACAAAAATAGTTGAGTTTTATTTGCTCTTGATTTAATTTCTTCTTTCACTTTGGTTAGTGTAATGTGCTCTGTGTAACTCAATAGTACCTGCCAAATGATTCTGTTTGTAAAGCCATAAAGTTCTGATGTAAGATCTGTGCTGCTCAGGATGCCTGAGGTTGTTTGTTTCAAAATGGCAACTATGCAAAATGGTGCCCATTATATCACATGTAAATGCATACACAATGGAAATAAATGGGTCCTAAGCATCATGGAGTAAAGGAGAAAAAAGTATAAGTAATGACAAAAATGTTAAAAGCTATCATTCCCTGCGCACATCTTCAATGAAGAGAACAGATCACTTTTCCAGACTGGTTAGTGAGCAGACAGGCCGAAAAACATTAAATAGCATTTTCCTTGTACCATGCCTATTGAGATCCATCATGCCCAAGGGTATGAGTAGTCATTAAGTTTGTAGAAGTCCTAAAAAGTGTCCTGAAGCAAACATGTCATGATGATTGGAGATCTGCAGTAGTTGGGTTGTGTGACTGCTTGGAAAGTTAGCATATGTCTTATTTTCTAAATCTATATCCGTCTAATGGGGAGCTATAAAGGGCTGAGTCAGCATGAATCTGGTAAAAGTAAAATAAAATATGTTAAGATGTAGCAAAAATAAACAGAAGTTTAGACACACCGTGTTTCAGCTGATAAATATTCATTAGTCATCACCTATTTGAAACATTGCACTTCTGACTTTGTATTTCTTAAGGGTGAATAAAAAGTTTACCTCCTTTTTGCTTTTCCAAGTTGAAGTTTACAGCCAGGTGTGGAGTATACAAAAACTCTTACTTTCATGTCTGATGTGCAACATCTATCTAAAGTTGAAAAGGTATGTTTATGTGGAATCAGTATATTTTTTTATAAATGGTGCTGTAAATCTTTTAGGAAGAATCTGGGTAAATAAAGGTATGCTTTGTGTTACAAAAAGAAATCAATACCGGGGTCATTGGAAATTTATTCATTAATGTGTGTTAAGAATGCAAAAAGAAAACAGTAAATAAGTAAACAAAATCTGCCAGTACAATTCACAAATAAACATGGGAAATTGTTCCAGTTAACCCACCACAGGTTTATAGAACTGCATGAGTTGCTCTTTATCACTAAACAGTGGTAATTCTGTAGGTCCAAAAGAGCTCATATATCACATTGTTTCTGTTTTGTTGTGCAGGAGTTTGTTCCCTGCCAAGCTGCTAAAATGTAATTTATAGTTTGTGTTCTACCTTTCTATGAAAGGTTCTCTTACAGCTTATTCTGCATGTATTTGCTCAACTATGTAAACAATAATAATACATTCAATTCATCCTGATATTTTTTCCAAAAAATCACAAATTGGGCCAAAGAACCCAACACACTGCAGAACAGTTGAATATTATTTTTTGAATACAAAAGTTAACATTGTAGTTCAGCTTCAAAAATTTCACATTCATTCCTGTACCAGAGAAGCAGAATATTTCCTGTCTAAATAAATATAGGCCAGAGATGCTGACCTCTACACTAATGAAGACATTTGCATGTGTGATCCTTCGGCATTTAAAATATGTCATGAATTCTCTCCTTGGCCAACAGACCAGCTGATGATATAGTAAACATGGTTCTCCACTGCACCTTACAGCATCTGGACACTACATCTACTTAAGACAGGATCTTATTTGTGTATTTCAGTTCTGCTTTTAATACAATCATACCAGAGCTTCTCCACAGCAAACTTCAAAGTATGAATCTGGACTATGCTACGTACCTCTGGATCTCTGACTTTCTAAGGAATAGATGTCAAACAGTGAAGATGGACGAATTGCACTTAGAGCTCCTGACCCTGACAATGGGATCCCCTTATGTCTGTGTTCTGTCTCATCTCCTTTTCTTTTTGTACTCTTATGACTGCACCTCTAGTGGCCCATTTTTAAATTGCTGAAATTTGCTGAAGACACCTCACTCACTAACCTGAGCACAGATGGAGACGAGAGTCCATATCGGAGGTGAATCAGCTAACCTGTTGGTGCACCCCCAACAATGTTAGCTTGAATACCTTGAAGACAGAAGAAATGATTGTGGATTTTAGGAGACACACCTCACCTTCTACACCCCTAGTTACAGCAGAATCATTGTGAACAAGGTAGAATCCTTTAAATTTCTTGTACAACTATCACTAACTGGTCTTATCAAAAAAGCTAGGGAGCATATTTTTTTCTTGCCATTAACTTAAAAGGTTTAACCTGCACCAATCAGTGCTGATACAGTTTCTTAATGGTGCCATATTGGTGGGAGGTGGACCAGCTGGCCAGTTGATACAACCTCAACAACCTTCCCATGAAATCCCTGAATATTGTGGAAATGATTGTGGATTTTAGGAGACACTCCTACACTCCTAGTTATAAATGATATCAGTTGAACAGGGTGGTATTATTTACATTTCTGGGCACAATTAGATAGATAGATAGATAGATAGATAGATAGATAGATAGATAGATAGATAGATAGATAGATAGATAGATAGATAGATAGATAGATAGATAGATAGATAGATAGATAGATAGATAGATAGATAGATATCACTCACGCTCTGAACTTGGATTAAAACATAAATGTTATTATGCTTTTTCCTTTGATAACTTAAAAATTTTAACCTGTTCCAGTCAGTGCTGGTACTGTTTTATAGAACTGTTATTGAATGCATCCTCAGTTTCCCCATAACAGTCTGGTACAGCATTGCCTCCGCTCACTTGAAACATAAAATGCAGTGTGTTATTCAGACAGCAGAAAATTGACCTGTTGACCTGAAACTGGACTCCATTGATGTCCTGTATACTTCACGGGTCAGGAAACTTGCAGGAAATATAATCAAAGACTACACTTGGACAACCATTTCCTCAGTTTTTACCATTGAAGAAATGTTTTTGGTCACTAAAGGCAAGAACTACTAGACACAGACGCGGTTTCTTTCCCACTACGGTCACTCTGGTAAAACTCTGTCTCTGATTTATCTCTGTCTTTTCCCAATTTCTAAAGGTTCAATCTTGGATTATGTTTATTATGTGTTTATTTTAGCTCACATCTTACTGGTGTGAGCAACGAGAACCACTGGAGAGAATGTTGGGACACCAAATGGGTAAAACCCTGTTTAATGATCCTAAAGGACATAACAAGTGCATAATGGCACAAGCGAAATGTTGACTGCAATAGCCCAAAGGATCTGAACATCAAGTCTGTCTCTGTTAGTCATCAAGTCCCAAAAAGATGCCTCTTGTGAGGTCTGGAAGGGGCAAGTCATGCACAAGAAGTCTGGAAGAAGATGTGATCATTAGTGTCCCATCTCATCCCAGAATGGTATCTCTTACTTTAGCAGGGTCTTGAAGGTTATCCCCAAGAACTCATATGTGACACTGGGCAGGAGTGCAATTCTACAGCGCTATATTGTTTTATTTATTTGTGCTTTGTGTTGAGATGATATCATGTCTTTTGTATCGTGTTGTTTAATTGTATTTGTCTTGTTACGTGTACGCACAGCTTAATTATTAATTTGGATTCCCAAACATCTGTAGGACTTGACTCGTTTAGTTCTCTCAGCACATTTTTAAATTAGTTAACACTACCATTTTCTTTGTTAGCCTAAAGCTATCTTATTAAATTCTTTGCATGCTCTTTGAGTAAATTATTGGTCAACAAAGAACCTCTGGACTTAAATGTATATAATTGGCCAAAATGGAGGTCCCAATCAGGTTCACTGTGGACCTAAGCAATATGGGCAGATCTCTAAGTAGACCTGCTGCATCTCTGAATCAGAAAAAGTTTGTAGATGTCCAATTGTTGCCTTCTATAGGGGCTGTATCAGGCACAACCCATGGGGAGAAGGCCCAGGGACAAATGCAGGACATGCCAGAAATGTTTTATCAATTGTCTGACCCAAGAGTTTGTAGTAATTTCTCAGGAACAGTTGAACACGTTGCTCATTGCAGAATTTCTTCTTTAGATTTTTTTTCTGTTTATCTCGGAGTAGGCAATGTCAGTCCTGGAGGGCTGCAGTGGCTGCAGGTTGCCATTCCAACCCAATTGCTTAATTAGAAACCAATTGTTTGCCAATCTCAGACCTTATTTAATGTTATGGCTTGTTAATCTGCAATGTTAGGTACTTATATCATAGAGTTTGTTCCTTTCTAAGGAAATTATCTAAATGATTTGAAGCCTAAAACGGATCATTTTTAGTCTGTTACATTTTTCTCTAAAATGTTTTATTAAACCAAATAGTGCATGAGGAACCACACAGGTGTAAATGGAAATAAGCTAGACAGACCACTGATGGCTCCTTCATCATTTGTACCTTATTTGATAGTGAGGAGCCATTAAAAACACTGAATGCAGCTGTTTAAGACTGAAATAAGCAGTTAAGAGTGGGGAACTTTAACAAGCAAGACCACTAAAATGAATCAGAAAAATATCATGTGTGCAATAAATGCCTCATCAGTAATAACTGACTTCTCATTAAGAAACTAGGTTGTAACAAAAACCTGCAGCCACCGCGGCCCTCCAGGACCAACATTACATATCCCTCATTTATTTTATTAACTTAATTTCTATTTATGACAAAAACTCCAAATATCATCAAAGAGGTCTGTAAAAAAACGCAAGCACACCAAAACGTATAGCCATAATGCAAGTAATAAACTGCTATATATTTAATTGTTGTTACAAAATGCAAAAATGTTTAATTAAGTCAGTAGAAGACAGGCTGAAACAAGAGATTAATGGAAGCCTCCTTTATTTTATTTAAATTTTCTTCCAAACTGATGGCCCTGTAGGCCTATGCGAAAACTTTGTTCTTCATTGTAACAGTCTTAAAAAATGTTTGGGTGTGTAATATTTCCATGGACCAAACAAGTAAAAAAACCAAAAATACCCCCCCCCCCTTCATACATACACAAACTGCTTTGTCTCACTATTAATAAAAAAAATCTTGGGAGGGAGATGAGGCAGTGAAACAAAAGAACAGCTGCTGTACAGGCTTTTAAATGATCAACGCGCAGCGCGACAAGCAGAACATGCAGCTCGCCAGCAGCAGCAAGACAGCAGCTGATCCGACCGTTTTTCCTTAGTGTGCATTCAGCCCCCTCTTCACAACGCAAGCAGCATTATATGTCCTGCAAGAAAGAGATTTAACCACGCCCAGGGCCAGAAATAAAGGACAAAGAGTAGATGACAAAGTAGAACGTCGTAAAGAATTCACAAATGTTGGCATGGTACACATGCAGAGCAGGTTAGAGATAATGGAAGTATGAAAATGGCAAAGTCAAAAAAAAAAAAGAAAAGGAAAGATTGCATTAGCGCAAACAAATGGAAATTATTGGTCGATGAAATAACGCAAGAGTGAAAAGAGACTGAATATATTGTTCGGATTTAAACTTTAAGTCGAACACTTGTAGATTGTTGAATTCATGTTGCCAGTGAGAATTCCAAATACGTTGTTGCAGTATGAAGTCCCGTGAAGTGTAGACTTTTAACATGAGATTCTTTCAAGGCACGTCCTATTTACAACTATTTTCAAACAAGACCACGGTCATCTAACCTCAGTTGTGTGAATGCTTTTGTCAGACACATTTCCCGTGCTCTGAGCTCTTATAAATTTTTTCAGGGCAATAATTTTATACGTTCTAGATGACAAGTCAACGACAAAGCAAAGAAGAAAGAGCATGGACAAACATTCGAGAAAGTCGTTTTATTTATTAGAGAGAAAGAAACGATATTCACTCACAGGCAGATATACATTGCATTGTCACAATGTAAGTCCAAGCACGGAATCAAAATTCAATGCGATTTTGAAGAAAAGTTAATTCCAAAAATTGTTTTTAAAAAGTTTTAAAGTAAAAGTGAAAATAATGCATATGTAACAATTCCCATGAAAATAACAATCTCTTTAAATTGTATGGAGTAATGTTACTGAGCAATATCCTGATTGCGCTGCTTATGTCTAGTTAGCTTCTTAACTTCATCTTTACAGCAGTCACTGCTGAAAATCCAGATGTGCAGGAATGCATGATATCAGAATGTATAAAAATGCCATCCATTTTCCTAACTAGGGCAGGATCATGGGACAGCTGGAACCTATCCCAGACGTCACTGGGCACAACAAAGGACAAAGGAACAACATACTAAATAGAATAGAATAAGCACATTATATAAATAGAATAAACACATTACCAAAAGCAATTTAAATATGCAGTAGATTACCTTATAAAAGGAATGTTCCATCAAACGAATATTATAGTTCACTTGGATGACAAAAGCTCATACCTGATGCTTTTCTTATCTCAAATTCTACGTGTGTATGCAGTTTTACTTAAGTCATTTAAGATAACAAACTATATGGGAATATCATTAAAATGCTAGGTTGAGTAATTAATGGTGTGATCAACAGTAGTCTGTGGTTTTCAGACTCCTTGCCAATGCCTAATGAATTTCATTCACCTAGCTGGTTTGTAGGGGGTGCAGTGGGTAGCGCTGCTGCCTCGCAGTTGGGAGACCTGGGGACCTGGGTTCGCTTCCCGGGTCCTCCCTGCATGGAGTTTGCATGTTCTCCTCATGTCTGTGTGGGTTTCCTCCCACAGTCCAAGGACATGCAAGTTAGGTGGATTGGCGATTCTAAATTGGCCTTGGTGTGTGGGTGTGTTTGTGTATGTCCTGCGGTGGGTTGGCACCCTGCCTGGGATTGGTTCCTGCCCTGTGTTGGCTGGGATTGGCTCCAGCAGACACCCGTGACCCTGTGTTCGGATTCAGTGGGTTGGAAAATGGATGGATGGATAGCTGGTTTGTTTTGTGTGATTGCCCCCACAGGTTCTAGCATCTCTCAAACACACAATGTTTTAGGAAGTCTTCATATTTATTATACATAAACTATCACAACCAAAGGAAATCCCTGCTCAGAAGCAAAACATAATTTCTGTGTTTAGTGACCCAGTGTATAAGGTCAAATAAGCTTCTTCAGTCTTAAGAGGAATAAAATATGGCATCATCACAGTCTTCAGTTTATTAATGGCTTTTCGCTAATGCTTCACAGACACTGACAACCAGACTGAGGAAAGACAGGCTTATGTGTTGCCAAATGTAAATATTTATGCTGAGCCACTGATGCTGTAAGCAGCAGTTTTCCACTGACATTGTAATGCTGTCATTCTAAAATGACCTTGTTCCTCAAGAAACCTGTCATTTTGTTTAATCTTTCTTCTTATTTTCTGTACCATTCATTGAGGAGCTGGAAGCGTGTAAGCTAGGAACCTACCCCAAACTGGATAACCTGACAGAACAAACCCATGTACGTATATCCACGTGCACTGGGCCAGTTTAAATTTACCAATTAACCTAAGATGTGTGGGGAATACCCATTTGGACAAGAGTGGAGTATTTGATCTCCATACAGGAAGTGTTCAGCTTGAATTAAATCTCTTGTCATTGAATTTGTTAGCCAACAATGTTTGCCATTTTGTCATCATGTCATCAAGTTTTATTGTAATATATACAAACATACATACACAATAATTTTCTTATTTTATGAATATTAGTAAATGTGATAGGTATTTTTAGTGTTTTCTAGTGTAAAGAAAAAAATGGTAGCTCTGCCTAGATATTTAAAATAAAATGTTACTCACAAGGACTATCACTCAGTCTGGGGTGGAGTAGACTTGTGGTGCCAGACGTGATTCTCAAACGAGTACACATACCTACAGACAACCCATTAAAAAGTTTACAGTGAATTGCAGCAAAATCCTACTCTGCAATGGCTACACCCACAGGACATCTTCCTTAAACACCTGCCCTGATTTTTCTCCAATTCAGAGGTTTTAACACTAGAATTACCAGAGCCAATGAAAAAACTTGTAAAACCGGCCCACCTTAAATCCCTTTCGCACCTCTCCGTCAGCGTCTTTTGTCTTCTAAATGTGTCGATAAGCCCAAGCAGCAAGCAGCCTGCTATACCATCCCCCCACCGCCTCAGAACGGGCAAGAAGTTCTCCCAGTTCCTGCCTTGATTGATTATCTGGGAGTGAGCTACCCAGAATTGTAAGGGTAAATAATTTGATGTGTGTTTTGTGTCTACAACAATCTATGTAAACACATCGTTAAAGCAGAAACATTTTTAGTAATAAATGACAAAATGTAGACATGAACTGTATAATGTGTGAAGGCTGATGGTCAAAGATCAAATAAACACCTTCACAAAAGGTGCAAGTACAATACGACAGCTTCTGTGGTGCTGTGGTTAGAACTGCCGATTTATAATCCAGAGGACGTGAGTTTGAAATCAGCTCCCAGGCAAATTTACTATTTTGAATAGTGAGCTGCACTTATTGTTAATATTATACAATAAAAACCTACATTTGATTTGTGTCTGTAACAGCCGCTGTAAATTTATAGGACTTGTAAAAGTTAGTGTTTTTTTTTCACTTTTATTCTCTCAGTCACAATCACAATACAACACCCACCCCAAATCTGACGTGGTTACTTTTTATCTGAAGGTGGGAATAACTGTAGATATGAGTGGTGTTTTGAGACAATGGAACTGGAAATTCTCTAATCTGGCGGGATAAAAGCTGACACACAAATGCTGGTGAATCTGCCTTATTCGTATCTCACCGTCACTAGAATTTTTTTTTATTCAGTTTTATTAAATGTTCCTGCTCACGCTGAATTAGTTAGTTAGATCCCTGTGGGGGGTGGGGGTACTTTTAGTATGTATCGTGACTGAGAGAATAAAAGTGAAAAAAAAACATGCTAACTAAGTCCTAAAAATGTACACCGGCTGTTACAGACACAAATCAAATGTATGTGTTTATTGTATAATATTAACAATAAGAGCAGCTCACTACTGAAAATGATAAATATAGGAAGGAGACAGGATCGAACCGGGGACTCTTGGTTACAAGTCAGCAATTCTTACCGCTATGCCACAGAAGCTGTTGTATCATCTTTGAACCTTTTGTGAAAGTGTTTATTTGATCTTTGGACTTCAGGCTTCACACATTATATAGTTTATGCCTTCATTTTGTCATTTATTACTAAAATATGAAAAACATTTCTTTTTTAACATTGTGTTTACACAGATTATTGTAGAAACGGAACACACATGAAATGCATGTGTTCCAAATAATGATCTATTATTTCCACTCTAAAACTAGCATTTCACTCCCAAATAATCAAGGCATGAGCTGGGAGAACTTTGTGCATGTTCTGCGGTGGTGGGGGGATGGAATAGCAGGCTGCTTGCTGCTTGTCTTGTTCGGCACATTTACAGGACAAAAGATGCTGATGGAGAGGTGCGAAGGGATTTAAGGTGGGCTGGAGTTTTTTCGTAGGCTTTGGTAATTCTAGTGTTAAACCGCCATCGGGGTTTTAAGGGAGAGAGCAAAAGATTCTGAACAAAGGACTTGACGCTGAGAAAAAATGAAAAGCTAAAACTGCTGTTACCCATTCAGTAGTACAAGGTAACTGAAGCTTAATAATCAATTTGCATTTTGTAATGAGCACTGCAACATTGAAGAGAGACAGACACACATACACATAGACCACCATAACTGCTGGGCTCCACACGCTTGAAGCTCCACTGTTTGCTACAATATCTTTCTGTCGTTTTAAGTATTGAATCTCTGTATGACATAACAACAGCAGATAGATTTAAGATAAGCATTGTGGTCTATGAGTATAAACGCGGTGGCTATTTTGTCATGGCATGTTTGCATTTTCAATTACACAATAATGTTAAATTTCTTTATTCATTTAGATGAGCAGTCAAATGGTGGATGGTGTGCAGTGTTGTCCAGGAGGTGGATATGTGTCATTAGATAGATTTATTGATTTGGGTGTTTTAAGTTGCGGTGGGCTGGTGCTCTGCCCGGGGTTTGTTCCTGCCATGTGCCCTGTGTTGGCTGGGATTGGCTCCAGCAGACCCCTGTGACCCTGTGTTATGTTAGGATAGAGCGGGTTGGATAATGGATGAATGGATGGATGGTGGGTGTTTTAAGTATTGAAATCTGCATCTCTTGCAGTTCTTCATTATCAGCTCTCTTAAGAGTAGTACTTTTGACTAAGTGTGACACATTCTTTACATCAAACACATATTTTGCAGTTCATATTTTCATAAATATAGCTGGCAATTCTTTCAAGATTACACCAACTTCTACAGTAATAATAATAATTCTTTGCATTTATATAACACTTTTCTCACTACTCAAAGCGCTCAGCAATTGCAGGTTAAGGGCCTTGCTTAAGGACCCAACAGAGCAGAGTCCCTTTTGGCATTTTACGGGATTCGAACCAGCAACCTTCCAATTGCCAGTGCAGATCCCTAGCCTCAGAGCCACCACTCCATCAGTACCGTAATGGTGAACAACAGAGAGCACACACAGCATTTGAGACGTTTTGTTCACATTTACCATTCGTCCATCGATGCCTTTGAATGGCAATGTACAATGATGTTACAGAAAGGTGTCTCCCTTGCAACAGGTTATGTTTATTCTTGAAACATGTAATGTTCGGTCTGAACAAATTTATTTGTCTAATAGGCTTTCTTTAGGAGTCTTTTCGACTGCAGCTGATTCATTGTAAATAGAAGCCTGCTCTTTGTCGGACCAGGTTAAAGAGAGCACCTCTACTCTTTGCACTTCAAAGTTACCACCCCTACTTTGAGTGTATCCTTCATGAGATGTTGAATTGGTTTGGTCAGTAAGCAGTCTAATTTTTTCCACCCAGTTTTAAGCAAACTTCAGTCATGGATGTCCCCTTACATATCTACGTCTGGCTTCAGCGAGACTAGGGGTGAGGTGATAGGCTTTGGCTAATGATAGGCACATACTATGATTTGGTCTACATTCATTCCTACCAATAATATTTAGGAATTGTGAACACAATGTACCATATATACTCGCTTATAAGTTGGGTCTCGAAACCCGAAAAATCGATCATAAAATCAGACCCCAACTTATACACCTGTTCAAAAATACGACACTTCATTTTTTTCACATCATCTTGCTCCAATCTCGCACCATTTTCTCAGACATATCGAATTTTGTTGCAGCAGCACAGTTACCAGTTTTTTTCACCACTTCAATGACTTTTGACACCAACTTCATATTTTCTTCTGATCGAACGTTCCATTGTAGATAAAGGATGCTCTTATGATAAAGGTGTATGAAGATGTGAGATACAAAAAACACTAAACAGTGCAAACGTCACTTCAGAATAGTTTGGGTATTACCGTATGGTCATGTAAGCACCATGCATAGACAAAAAAGGCAGTGTGCTCCGTGGTTACTCTCTCAGGTGGACATTTGCATAGCATAATCTTTTGGACCAACAATGCGAGTTTTCTGCATTTTACTTATACAACTGACATTATAAAACACCGGAAATTATACTGTAAAATCAAGCCCCGACTTATCTGCGGAAGAACTTTAATGCTAGTATATACGGTAATCAGAAATGAGGTACACAAGCATAGCTTGCACCAATGTTGCAGCTGTTTAAACCAATAGCTGCCTTCCAGACTACACACTTTATAATGGAAATAAAAGGTAGGACTTTAAATTTTTAAAAGACATTTTTGGCTTGTGGACTCAGAAATATGTCTTAAACCAGGTAAATGTGCATCTGCAAAAAAAAACACCAGTTCTGTAAAATAAGACAACTGAAGCGCAAGAGTGTGGCTGTTGAGCCGTCATTAGGTTTGTGATCAAGTAGATAATGCAGAAAACATGCAAGGATAAGACAGGGACAGAATAAAAGCAGGAAGCAAAGCCTGAAAAAGATCATAAATGTTATATTTAGCTGACAACTTCATCCAAAGGGAATTACAAGATCAGTTTATGTTACAACTTTTTGCACATGTGTTTTAAAAGTTGAAGGAAAGACAGTTTAAGTGGCTTACCTAAGGTGACAGAATGAGCCAGAGGTGGTAATTAAACCGGCAACCTTGTGGTATACAGTCCACGTAGAAGAACAGAGTAGGTGCTCATGGAGTTTAGTTCTGCAGTTTTTCTTTATTAGGTGTCTTTTTTTTCTCATGACAAAACACAGAAAGATCAGAATACCTATGATCACAAGAAGAAATGTACCACAAGGGACTTTCAGATGTTATTGGTTATGACAGTTTTGACATGTTTTAAAAAACAATCTGCAAACAGTCTACCTCTTTTGCCTAGTAGGGAGTATACATTTTACAAAAAATACTGGTAAATATGGATGTTGCATAAGAACATGTCGGGTTTGATAGCAAAAATAAAAGGTATCACAAATCATGCTGCCTGGGTACCAGACATTTAGTACAGACTGTGAGAGGAGCCAAAAAGCACCATATGTTGTTTGAAAACCCTTAGGATTTTTGGCCCTAGCCTGAAAAAAGGAGCTACTATAGAACTCACAAGAGGTTCCTTTATGTACCAGAACCAAACTTGAGTACCTGTTTGCTAGGGCTAGAAAAATATAAAAACAGTAAGGTCCCAGCATTTTGGGATTTTTGATACCAGAAGTAAATATCAGATTTTCTCTCAATCTCCCAGCCACTACCCCCTTTGTCTGTTTGAAAGACTTCACTAAACAAAACTACACTACTCAATGCGATGTGGACTTCACTGGGAAATTATTGCTATAACGTTCAGAGGACTTTACAGTGGGGCGGCACGGTGGCGCAGTGGGTAGCGCTGCTGCCTCGCAGTTGGGAGATCTGGGGACCTGGGTTCGCTTCCTTCGTGTTGTTTGCCTTGTCTGCGTGGGTTTCCTCCGGGCACTCCGGTTTCCTCCCACAGTCCAAAGACATGCAGGTTAGGTGGATTGGCGATTCTAAATTGGCCTTGGTGTGTGGGTGTGTGTGTGTGTGTCCTGCGGTGGGTTGGCACCCTGCCCAGGATTGGTTCCCTGCCTTGTGCCCTGTGTTGGCTGGGATTGGCTCCAGCAGACCCCCCGTGACCCTGTGTTCGGATGCAGCGGGTTGGAAAATGGACGGATGGATGGACTTTACAGTGGATCACCTGAACCCCCCCCCCCCCCCCAAGTTATTAATTAAATGTGATCTGACTCTATGGGGGAATTATTGCTTTGATGCAATCGGGACTTTAGGGGGAATTTATTTGTTTCTGAATAATATACAGTATGGTAGAGCAGTGGTATGCAATGCTACCTCACTGTTCCAGGACAATAAAACTGAATTCTGGCATGGTCATGGTCTGTGTGAAGTTTTTACATTCTTCCCATTTCTGAGTTTCTACTGGCTGCACTCCCATTCCCATAAAAAAAAGTGAATGTTTCTTTACTATAATTGTGTGGTTCTGGTGAGGTGGGCTGATTATTGCCCAGTGCCCATTGCTGCTAGGGTAGGGTCTGACTTCCTTTGACTGTGAATTAATTTGAGAAGGTTGTGAAAATTAATGAATATAATAATGTATATACATTACTAAAGGAAGTAGGCCGGGAGGCCATTATAATGGAAGGACAGAGGGAGACTGCCTCTTTGGACCACATGCTCCTCCAGTATGCTGGGTGGCAGCTTATCCCTGTTCTGATATGTTTCCCATTTGGACAACTACAGGGCTGCATGGGAGTTGTAGTCCTGTTGGGCAAATATGTTGGGATCCCTGTGGATAGAGGAAGTGCAACACTGATGCGTCAGAAGTATCTCAGGTCTGGTTTCACCTTTGTCAGGTGAGTTGGAGTCAGGATAGAATGAGGACCAAGCACATCTGGGAGGTAAGAATTGTGATTGTGGCTATTGTGGAAGGAAAGAAAACTGTCAGTGAGGTATTCCTTTATACTATAAGGTTTTTTGAACCTGGGAGCTTTGGTCAGTTGTGTCTGAGGGGTGTGAGATGCCTCCTACAGACTGCAACACATACATGTTTTATTTTTTAGGGTTTAAAATGTTTCTCACACAATATACAAAACTAAAGAATAAAACAGCATATACTTTGCCTGATATTTTTTCACTTTCAGTAAACATCTTTCATGGGCTGCCTGATTGCTGTGCTCTTCCATGACGCTATGACTTATTGCAACTGTACAACCTATTTGCTGCCTTGTTAAGCACCCTATGGCCATATCAGTGGCTTTAAGTCAATTCCCATATATAATATGCCTCCGAGGCAGCCAAGCATCTCTTAATTACTTAAAGAAATGGTGATAACTAGAAGAGGTAAAACAGCCCATGACCTTCTGGTGAACTTAAGGCTTGTTGATTTAGGTTCAAAGGTTGGTTGGCAGAGGTTAAAAGGTTTTTCAAAACATTAAAAAGATAGATGAGAAAAAGGTGATTTGTCTTATGGACTTGTTATCTTTGTCAAGCATCCCACATGAATCAAATGCTTCTTGCTGAATTTCCCAAAGATGGATTATTATTGATTTTTAACATTATTGATTTGATCATTATAAATATATGATGAGTGGTTTCAATAATTGGAAGTTGGGAAATTACTTCATTTTGAGCAAATCTATTTTCTTTAGGGTCGTACGGAATCTTGAAGGTTAGTCATTCAGCCTCACAGTTCCAGTGACCTACTGTAGGTGTAGACTCAACCCACCATGGGACTCATACCAATTCACATACTCATACAGAGGATAATTAAAATTCACTTTCCAAATGATATAACAGTCCACATCAACACAAGCATGACAGAAAGAAACGTAAAGACCTTGATGAGAATTGCAAGCCAAAATGCTGGCAAAGTGGTAATGCTACATGCTACCCCAACCACATAAATGTCTACTGTTAAAATGTGGTTTGTTTTTAGACTTTCTTTGCCTATTAATGATAGCTGCATACAAGTAAAACTTATATTGAGTTAAATTGGACATTAAAACATTAATGTGTTTGCTGCTATTGTAATTAAAAAATAACCATCAACCACATGTAGAGCAAAATGATATTTACTTTAAAAAATATTTTGTAATCTGTGTATTTTATTTTGCTTACCTTTTGTTGGTACAAACTGTTAAAGTGCCATTATAAAGAATGACTCATTGATTAGTTTAAATTCTTCCCTGCTTCAATCCAGGTTAAAATAATACTCAAGTCATTGTACTTAATTCAGGTAATTTTCTCATCTCATTGCTCACATTCTTCATTGGCATGAATCATTTCACAATCGGCCAACATGAACGTGTGTTAGAGGAATGCTTGAGTGACCCCATAATGCGGCCTTCTGTTTTTAAAATTAAAATTAAAGCCATGCTTAGAGTTCCTATCCAGCATGATTAGATATGATTATCAGCAAGTCTCGCTGGAGCAGATGAAGCTAATGTTAATGTCAAGGATCTTTTATCTGTTTATAGTGCTAAGTGATTACAATGTCAAAAGAATGCTCTTTTAATACTTTATACAGTAGATCTGCTGAACAACTTTATATAAAACCAAGGTCGTAAGACTTCTTCGGACAACTGGATCATAATGGTTAACTGAACGTTATTTTGCTAATATGTAGTAATAGTAATACATTATTTTCTGAGATGGCACTCAGAATGCTGCCAGGATGGGCACAAGTAGGATGTTACAGTGTAGCCTATGTAGATGCCACATGGGATGGATGGGCATCTCAGCCAGAAGAGGGGAAGGTTCCTTGCCCGGAGCATCCCGGCCAGGGAGAGAAGGGGATCAGACCCGGAAGGAAAGACCAAAAGGGATGCATGGACAGCCCACTGAAAAGGGAAGATGTCACTGGGGGCTTTTTACTCCCCAGCACGCTAGATTGCAGCAGCCCCGGATATCAGTGCCCAGTAGGAAGTCAGCAGGGCATGCTGGAAGATGTTGTCCGGCAGAGCAGCCTTGCTGGGGTCACTGGGTGCTGCAAGAGGGCGCTGCAGGAAGACAAGCTCCCTGTTGTAATGGACCTTCACATGACCCAGAAGTGTTTCCATCATGCAGTAGCCCTGGTAACAGAAGTACTCCCGGGTCCTTAATAAAAGAGATCGCACTCCCTTACCCAGGCGAGGATGTGTAGCAACAGTCAACTGGAGGAGGTCAGTGCTGCGGTGAGAGGAATTGGGGAGAAGAATTGGTTTGTGGTGAGAGAAACCTGTGCTTTTATTAACTGGTGGAGGTATTGTGTATTTTGGTATAATAAACACACCTTTATTTGAACTCAGGAGTCTTAGTGTGTTCGTGTTGGGGTTTGGGGCTTGCTGACTCGCCCTGCTTTGTATTACACCTGTAATATAACAAAGTCAGGCACTGACAACGAGAAAGGTCTCACTTATACCAGTGTGGAACTACAAGGGCAATGGAATGGTGTGTCCTGTAAGCGTGATGTAGGCACCAGTAGGACAATAGGCAAAGAAATCAGCATAATGTAAAAGAGACATGGCATGGGTGTAAATAAAGTAATGTTTCCATTATGAATATTTCCCCAAACATTTACATTTTTTACATAATACATTATATGTACACTACATGTGCTATATAAATGCTGGACATGTAACATCTGCATAAATACAAATACTGTATCCCTAATCTGAAATACTTCAAAATCTGAAAGCTAGGACACAAATCTAATAACTGAGGTTGGGGTCCTCCATGAGTGCCATGAAGCACCATCACTTGATCAAATATTGATGAAGGGGGCCCTATGAAGCACCATGAAATGGGATGGATTTTGAGTGGCAGAGTCAGTATGCTGTGCATAGTAGCAAAACGATAACACCTGCATGGCAGTTCAAAAGTGCTGCACGGCACCTGTTAAAAAGAAAAGAAAAAAAATACAAGTGGAAATCCCCCAACCTTGGGTCAGATAAAGTATTATTTATCACTTTTGAGGATTAATATGTTTGTCATGTCAATGTACACTGTAATAACAGCTCAGTGATATAAATTATTATACACAGTGGTCATCATTTAGCTGGTTTTGCTGAATTTCCCTACTTAATCAAGAGGATCCCCAAGATATCTCACTATGTATATGCAAATATTCCAAAATCTGAAATAATTCTGGTCCCAGGCATTTTAGATTAGGGATACGCAACATCACACATTTAAATTATCCTGTATTCATTAATTAAATGTGCCTACATTGTAAAAATAAATCAGTAGATCGTATATTATAAAATTTTATCTTGGATCATTTTTTTTAATTGTTGTATGCCTTATTTTAAATAGCGTAACATTCAGTTTTGCTTCAATGAAAAAATAAATTACAGAAGTTTTGATTTTTTTCCTCATTTTTAATCTTGTATCTAGTCAGATAATCTTATTGTTCCTGTGTTAAAAGTATATGAATTGTGATTAGTTATCTGATTTGGTTCTGTTATAACACCTAATCAATTTAATTTTCTGGTGTACAAATTTATGTGTTACTTGGACACATTTGGGTAAACTAATTTTACGTGAAGTGGTTCTAAATGGTGACTTCAAAGCGAATATGTGGTCTAATTAAAATTCCTGCCTTGGATTCCTCCATATAACTTGCTGGGTTTTCATCCCTGCACCACATAGCACAGCAAACATTTGTAAACATTTTTTCAGAGGACATTATTTCCAAATTGCCTTTCCTTTATTTGTGCAAATACACAAAGTTTCAATACTTTTGCATAGATAGATAGATAGATAGATAGATAGATAGATAGATAGATAGATAGATAGATAGATAGATAGATAGATAGATAGATAGATAGATAGATAGATAGATAGATAGATAGATAGAATAAACTTAATTTGTCCCCAGGGGGGTATTTGACCCTTTATAGAAGCTCTCTATATATAAGCTCTATAGCACACCACAGCATAAAAATCACACTGGTCATCACATATTTGTAGAAGATGTGAAGGATGTCACTTTCCACATTAAAG
The DNA here is from genome assembly GCF_900747795.2 of Erpetoichthys calabaricus. NCBI lineage: Eukaryota > Metazoa > Chordata > Cladistia > Polypteriformes > Polypteridae > Erpetoichthys > Erpetoichthys calabaricus. The sequence goes on from NC_041399.2 coordinate 39,403,707, forward strand.
GAACACAGTCTCCTAAGGAAAAAGACTGTACTCTGCCCTTTCTTATATAGTTCCTCTGTGTTCAGAGACCAGTCAAACTTCTCATTTAATGTGGAGCCCTCTAAATACTTGCTGAAATTGACCACCTCTACATACTCTCCATGGTTTAGCTGCTGTTAAGATGAAGACAGTTCTCTTTGCACCAGTTAACAAAGTTCTCCATCTGACTCCTATACTCTGTCTCAGCCCCTTTATCATTACACCCCATCAGTGCAGAATCACCTGAGAATGTGACATGACCTGGGGCCTCATGTATAAATGGTGTGTACGCACAAAAAATGTTGCGTACACCTGTTTCCACACTCACATCACGATGTATAAAAACTAAACTTGGCATACAGCCACGCACATTTTTATGCCAGTTAAAACGTGTGTCACTTTTCATGCTGACTGGAATTTATGGAGCGGAAGAACGTGGAAGTTGGCGTACATACAGATTTATGCATCTGGATTTTTTGTGCATATGCACATTTCCGCTTTTGTCCGTACGCCATGTTTTAGGGTGAATTCTACGCACTGGTGTTATATTAAGAGTTTGAGGTGTATAGAGTGAAGAGAACAGTAAACAGGCCTGTTCCTTCTGTTGCTCCATTTTTGCTCACATTCATATCAGAAACACAGTCCTTCAGTCTCACAAATTGAAGTCTGTCTGACAGATAGTCCATCATCCAGGACACCAAAGGCTCTGCATATATCTGAGCTCACCTCTTAACAGGGATGGTTGGATGGTATTGAAGAAGCTGGAGACAATAAAAAAGCATAATCCTCACAGTGCTGCCAAGGGTGCTGCCAGCTTTGTCAATGTGAGAATAAGTCTTGTGGAGCAGATAGGCTAATCTTTGTCCAATAGGCAAACTATAGTGGGTCCAGGTGGTCTACCACAAAAGGACTCATATTCCCTAAGACCACTCTTTGAAAGGTCTCCATGATGTGAGACATAAGTACCATTGGTATGTAGTCATTATATTCATTATGTAGTAATAAATATTTGTGATGTTTGATTCTGAGGGCTGTCCCGATGGAACTGACAAGGATTTTGTTGTTTACTAGAATATTTATTGAAATTCATCCATATTTCACAAGTTTCTTATGTTTATGTCTATCAATTTAGCAAAGACTTTTCTTCTTTTGACAGTGCACATACAATTATGGTTTTAAGACATGAATTTTCCCTTTAGTAATAGCTGCAAAAATGTTTCAGAAAATGTAGAATTACTACTTTTGTCCTTTTTTCTGTACTGTTTTAAACTAAGCAAGATAAAAATATATGGTTTTTGAAGAAAAAAAAAGTTGAGTAATAAATATACAGGAAATGACTGTAATGGGTTTGACACATTTGTGTGATGGTTAGCAAAGAAGCCTCTATATCTATGAAATGGTTTGAATTTCTGTCACACATCCTCTTTATGAAATTGGAACAAAACTTTGTGAGTTTTCTTCTTGGTATTAATGCATTGAATGAAACATCTTTTACTTTAAAATACTTCCATTTGACCTTTCGTTACATAGTCAGATGTCTTGGTGCAATATGCAAAATGGTTGTACGTGTTCACCTTCATTAATTAAAACAACTGGAATGCATTTTCACCTGGCCATTTCACTACTGGATAAACTTTAGTGGTTCTAAGCACCTTTACCAAAACTGGAGGGCCAGCAGTTTGCTAGAACATTCTTTAAGAGAGAAACCCAAACATACTTTTGTAATAAATAAGATAGGATAATAATTTGACAACACAAGAATTACACACATATTTGTAAACCCACTCAATCCATATTAGGCTCACAATCTGGGAGAAAACTTGAGCTCTCGGAGGAAAACCCAGGACAATTCAGTCCCAGGATACCAGGTCCATGTAGCTCAGTGATTCTGTTTCAGTCCTCGGGACCTCCTCTGGCTACAGGAATTTGTTTTAACCAGTTTCACAATCAGTGAATCATTTCCTCTCTTCTCTTATTCTAAATTCAGAAAAGCACAGCAGTGTGATTTTTAAATTAATAAGACGTTTACACATATTTACAAATATTATTTTTGTTGTATCTTTAAGTGCTCTATTTGTTGTTTTCCTATTTAGTTCACATTTTTCTGTGTACTTTTGCTCATTCATTTTATCCTAATAATGACAATTAACAATGAGTGTGTTTAAATGTGCTTTAATAACTTGGTTATTCAAAGAAAACACCTTGTAAACTGGGATATTGGTCTCTGATATTGGTCTCTGAGAACCCTGGATATCACAAGTAGACTTTTCCGTGAATAACCCGGTTATGTGACCATGTAAATCCGTAACAGGATTGCAGCTGAGGATTTTGTAGTCTGCGTATGTTCATTGCACTTTGTTAGCCTGCACTTGTTCTATCATTCTTTGTTTTGCACTTGCATCCAAGCAGCCAGTAGTAGAAAACAATAGAAGCATAATAATAATTCTTTGCATTTATATAGCGCTTTTCTCACTACTCAAAGTGCTCAGCAATTGCAGGTTAAGGGCCTTGCTCAAGGGCCCAACAGACCAGAGTCCCTATTGGCATTTACGGGATTCAAACCGGCAACCTTCCAATTGCCAGTGTAGATCCCTAGTCTCAGAGCCACTACTCCTCCTGAGATAATCCACAGAGATAAATTTCCTAAGGCAAATACTCAGGTGGTTGCATTATTTCATCCCCTGATTGAAATAATCAATATACCACAATCAATAAATTCAGGTTGATGTGCTGAACATACAGTGCTTAAACCTCAGCACTATCTTGGGAAGTACTGTCTGTTTTTGTGCTGTTTAATAACATTGGAGCGTTCTGCTAAAGAACAACTCCAGAAGCGCACTTGTGCATGTAAAAGAGGGTTTTTAAGAAAGCAGATTTCTGCCTTAAACAATTTACCCCTTAAACAGTTTTTCAATGGAAAAGAAACACACTCTTTCAGTACCTCTTTGTGGAAGCAGCTGCCGACGTGCTCCTCACGCGGGGCTACGAACATTTAAAAAATCGAGCTGCGGCCATCCTGAGGTCTGTCACTCGCCTGTCTCTCTTCCCCCGGACTCCCTCCGCTCCGGCTGCTGCTACTGGCTTGCTGGATCCCCTTGATGAAGAAGACTTTGTGTTCTTTTGAGCAGGAGTTGGGGCCAATGTGTCAAGTTTGACAACTGTTCCTTGTGAGGCCGGATTGCCTCTGTTAAGAGATTTGTGTTTGTAACTGGTAGAACAGCAATAAAGTTTCTACTCCTTTGAAAACCTCCTGAACTATCCTGTTCAAGTTTGTAACCCATATGAACACACTCACTGAGCAAACTACACCGCCACAACTTCCTAGTCATACCCACTAATGAGCTTGATAGTAAACAATCAATGAAATAACCAACACCCTAGAAAAAGCTGATTGAAAATCAAGATGATAATGAAAACTGCAAAAAAACAAGTTAAGCAAACAATAAATTATCCTTTTGCAACATACACAAATGCTTGGCATTCTAATAAAAATTATTCACACTTAGTTTTATACTTGTATTTAGTTTTGTAATTTCTAGACTGAGCCCCAAGACAGCAATTGTAAAACAGTAGTTTGCTTCATGAGGATAGGGGTCCAATTAAAACAGAAGTTGATTGGAACAAAACACCGGGACCCCAGGGTTGAGTCTGAAAATCAGTGATGTCGCTACCGCACTGTCGACGGTGCCACCACATGAATGATATAACATGAATATATGCATGTGATGTACAACAAACAGCACAACACAAAATATTAAATCAGGGCATGGTATTATGAAAAGAATTCTAAATATTAAAATATATGCATGCCTCACTCAGCCTTCTATCCACCAAACAAAAAAGTAGACAGATTGCATTGGAAGAAACATAATCCGGTTAAGGGATCACGTTGAAAAAAATTCCTTTTAAAAGGAAAATGACACACTAGCTGCTAATATTGCATAGAAAACATTGTGGTGGAGGCCACAACTTAATCCAAGTAAATGTAAGTGTTTTTGAATAAACAAAGTAAGGATTTCCCATTGCAGTTAACTCTCAGTTTACCTACATAAGAAGCATAAGAAATCTGACAAACGAGAGGAGGCCATTCAGTCCATCAAGCCTGTTTGTTTAGCTAATAGCTAAGCTGTCCCAATATCCCATTCAAATTCTTCTTAAAGGTTGTCAAGCTTCTACTTCAACTACATGTCTCAGTAGTTTGTTCCAGATCTGCTTTCTGCTTAACAAATACCGATATTGAGCTACACAGTCTATGTTTCATGTTTGTAATTTCCTTCATTACAGATTTCATATAACTCAAAGAAGCCACAGAATCAAGGAGCACAGTACAGATAATGAATATTATCTGAGCCAGAGAAAACACGTTAGCTTAATTTTTCACCATTAGTGCATATGATTAAACAAACAGTTGGACGGTTTTAAACAATATAAATACAGTATGTTCTAAGTTATAGTTAGGGAAGTCGTAAATCTGTAATTCCTCTTTAAATAAGATAAAGTACTTATTCTGAGCTGCATGTAGAGAAGGCCAGAGAAATGACAAATCTCTTTTAGTTGCACTGTTATGGCTAAAATGTGCAACTTGTTGCCAGACAGCTCATCTTAATAAGCATATGTCTTGACTGTCCTTGAACTTTACTGTGTTTCCACGCTATTAAATCTACGGCTTGTTGTTGCCTCCATCCCCTCTTTCTTTTTTCAGTCCCCTTATAGTCTATTTGACTGTAAAATGAAGGATAAGCCCTGCAGAGATTTTTAGTTTCAGCTCGAAGCTACTTACTGCTCTGCCTGTGTTAATGTAATCAGAGGCCAGAAGCTGCAGACATTTACTGCAGTTCAGAAATCTCTTGGCAGAGAAGTAGAAAGCTTCTTGTCTACAGAAGGCTAATTGTCATTCTGTTAGGTCACACGTGTATGTAGCCAACCTGAATAAGGACAATTACCTTTCTGACATCAGTAAGAATTTAAAGGACTAGTAGACATCCTGCCGTGGCATTACACAAGCCTTATAGTGTTGTTGTTGGTGTGTTTAAATGCGTTGAAAGGTGTTATACCTTTGAAATAATATTATCAGCTTGATTTCTGGTTTTTTTTCGATACAATCAAGAAAACATTTTAAAGTATTTGTTACAAATGTAACACTGTGTATTTGAAAACTTCAATGCAGACCTGCAGGTTGATGTGTGTTTTTACTTTTAATTTGTTATTTTTCTTTCCATGTTAAAATGTGGTTTCTTTCAAAGTGTTAAGATGTTATGACACAAAATAATTGTAACATGTTTTTTGCAGTTTCGCTAGTATTTTCATCGACTCGCAACACAATATTTCTTTTAGAAAGCAATCTGTATGTATTATTTGGCTGCCAAAAGGGTATAAAATAGTGGAGCACAAATGTGAGTCTAAACAATAAAGCAGCTACAGGGAAGCATTTCGATAACAATAACGTCTCGCCATACAGTACCTCATTCACATTCATTTTATTCTAAGCAGAGTCCTGAGAAAGCTGGATTTTATCTTTCCACTTACTGGGAGCAAGGCAGAATTTTTAACATGGACAGACAGCTAGCCTATTGCAAGAATAAAACAAATTCCATTATGGGGAGTTGTAGTACACAGAACTTTTCACTTCAAAAGCATCCGTTATATTTTTAGGCTGGATTGCCTTGAAGTTATTGCATCAGTGCCACATTTTTTTCTCAGTAACAATAACCTTCTGTGCATCACATTAACTTATGCTGTCTGTCTGTTAAGATATGGAGGGTACAAGACATTTAGTTCCTCTGTGTAGTTCAGCAGAGCCCTGAAGGTAGGATTGATCCTATAAACCTAGAATGCATGCAGCCAATTTTTTTATCCTATAAAGTGCTTATAAATGGGAATGTGTGCATTATAAGAATAAATTGAATTGAATTGAATTGAATTGACCTTGCCTCCAATGGGCTCCATCCACTTGAAAATTGATGAAAGAATGGCTGGACTAATTTAATTGAATGACCGGTGGAGCCTTATACATATTCAATGGCCAGTCCTCATCTTAAGCTAGAGACTTGCCGATGAGGGAAGTGGATATGCATTCATGAGTGGTCCTGTTTACCAGCTTGTATGAAAGAACAATGAAATAAGAGGTATAGAACTAGTCTTGCGTAGCATGGTGGTAACAGTCAGTAGCTTTGCGGCTTTACAAATTGAGATGATTTGGTTCAGTTCCTCTTGTTGTCTGCATGCAAGTATTCAGTTTTTCAGTCCACACCCAAAAGATGTGTGCATTGGGTTAATGGTTGGCTTTAAACTGGGCTGGCATAACCAGTCTTTGTGCCCAAGACTGCTGGGATGGGTTTTGGATCCTACCTGCCATAAAACTGGATTAAACAAATTTTAGTAAAATGATGGATAGATGAATGGATGGATGGATGGAAGAATAGACTATGCACCAAACAGAATATCCAAAATGTAAAAAAAAAAGCAAAATTACAAATGATGTAAAGCTACTGCTATAGTTGAAGTTCATCATTTACTATAACTACGATCTGATTTCTTGCAGTTATTCGTAAACACTGTGGCCAAGAAGAAGCCATGGCCACTTTGTCTCTAAAGTCATTGTTCTTTTTTTAATACTTTTAATTACAAGTAAATAAAAAATCCATGCAATCAAATCAAACTTAACAAACCCAAAATTCAACCCCCACCCAAAAGAAAGAAAGAGAGGAGAGACAGCCAACAATGCAAATCTTGAAGCAACAAGGAAGAGTATCCTTTTCTCCGATATAGAAGCTTATTCTAAAATGTTATTGATTAGATCCTGCCATATTTTTAAAAAGTTTTGAACAGATCCTCTGGGTGAGAATTTGATTTTTTCCCATTTTCGATCACATAAGACATCAGTTACCCACTGACTTAATGGTGGTGGGTTGGGATTCTTCCAGTTGAGCAAGGTAAGTCTACATGTTAGTAGTGAGGTAAAGGCAGTTACGATATGTTTGTCCATCTCCATTTTAAGCCCATCTGGGAGTGCACTGAACTCAGCAGTTAATGGATTAGGAGTGATTGTGACACAAAGTCTGTCTGTTAGGCATTCAAAGAATTTTGTTCAAAATGTTGTTAATTTGGTGCACGCCCAAAACATGTGGCCGAGTGAGGCTCTAGCTCAATTTCAGTGTTCACAGGTTGAATCATTCTGCACAGTATATTTTCAAGCTAGTTGTAGGTTGCATTGGTCCAGAGGTTAACACCTGCTACTGTGGGACTGTGGTATACCGGGAGCCAAATTTTAAATAAATAAGTAATTAATTGGCCAGCTTGATCTCTGTGGGTGTGCGTGCTCATGCAGCTGCAGGGGGTTGGTGAACTGCATGTGAGGGCGCAGTCTGTCTCAATTGATTCATCAACTTCCTGCAGCGCACAATGGAGATGTTGCACCATTTAGGCATATAAGGAAGAGATGGCATGAGAAAAGGGGAACAACACAGAAGGGAAATAACGAAAGGAGTAAAATGAAAGATCAAAGAAAGGAGGTTAAAGGATGGAGAGAGAGAGAGGCGCAGGAGGCGGAGAGAGGCATTGTGTGTGAACGAGAGAGAAGGCACACAGCCAGGAGGAAGTCCCTCAGTTAGAACGTGCGGACGACGCTGAGGGGGCTGAAGGAGGTCACTTCAGCTGAGCAATCAGGGACCTGGAATGACCGAGGGGCTGCTTGGCGTTAGACCCAGAGAAAGGCAATGGGAGCTACAGGGGTATTGGAAGGCTCAGCAAGGCATTCTGCGGGAAGAGCCATGGAATGTAGGGATGCAAGCTTGGTAGCGGGTGTTGGACCCTTGGTATAGTGCCCTGCCAGGGCCACAGGTAGCAGCAGGGGCCTGAGCCTAGGAGCATTGCAGAACATTGGCTGAACTGCTGGTTAGGCACCTCCTTGGCTGCAAGGACCCATTTAGAGTTATGCTAAGGAGACATACTGTACATGTACGATTTAAAGGGATTCACCAGGGCTCATGTTTTTATGGACAGCCTCCTGCCAAGTAATTTTAAAGTCACTTTTATTGGATTATTTAATGGATTATTTTTAACCTCCACCAGTTCACTTTTTTTATGGATTATTTATTTATTATATGAACTTTTGCAATCCACCTTTGAAAACTGTTTGGTTTTGGGTGCTTTTAATAAAAGCTCATTGGTACCTTTATGAACCTACCCCTTACTATGTTTGTGTGTTGTGTCTTCATCTGCTGGATCATCTCAAGGGTACATTATCAATGGTAGAGGGTTCAAGAGCCTCTGCAGAAGGGCCAACCTGCACCATCACAGGGACTTTGAGTTGGTGACAGATGATTTCAATGGCATTGTAACCGTGAAAGAAAATATCATTTATTTTATGATTCCTATGTAGGGAAGATGGTTTTTCCTTTAAAATAAAATAATGCTTTTGTATCTGCCTGTGAGCAGTCATTGCTGCAGGGCAGAGGGATCACTGTAACAGCCTCAGACTGTTATTGCTGTACTTATTTCCATACACTTTGCCATTATACTCTTAATCTGTGTCATCTTCTCAGTTTTGCTGCTTGAGATGTTGTTTACAGGAGGGCACTTGCCATGAGGCCAAAGGCTGTGAGGCAGGTTCTTAATAAAGCAAATGCTTACCAGCCTATTGTAGATAAGGCCAACATATTTCATGACAGAATTTTTAATGCATCTGTGAAGTGGTAGTTGGATGCTGATAAATCACAAGCCCGTTTCAGTAATGAAAGATTCAGTCATCAATTACAGTGTACAGTAATTACTCTCGCTTACTTTTAGGAATATAGTGTCATGTTGCAACATCATCAATAATACTGGACAGAAGGTATCTTGCATTTTAAAATATTGCACCTCTATGCTTATACCACTCAACAGGGGCTCTAGATTTTCATTCATTTTCATCTTTTCACCAATCAACAAGTCACTAGCTTTGATGTAAGAGAGAAAATCCGAGCACCCAAGTGAACACAAGGAGAATAAACAAACCACACCAGTGCTTAGTGGGCTGAGACTGTCAGGTCCGCAGAGCTGTGGACAGCAGTAACTACTGCAATACATGCCATCTATGAGCCCTTCTGCAATAATCATGGCATCTGTCAGTGGAGGCACACAGAATATTTACAGTCTCTCTACATTTCAATGAAAAGAAGATTTAGGTTAGTCCTTCAAGTGTTTGCTCTCGCTTCTGTTAGATTTACAATTGCACAAATACGCAATCCATGTAATTTTCTGGGCTTCTCCATTATATTCTTTTGGCACCAATGACTAATGAAAAGAAACGGATAAAGATTCCTCTTCACATTAGTTCTTTTGACTGTCACTGGTAATATTTTTTAACTGAGAAAAATAGTAGCAAGAGCAAACCAAATACACTTTCTACATATATTATGTCATGTATAGAATTTATCAGAACTGATTGAAGCAGTAAAAATTAGTTTATTGTTTGCATATGCATTATGGCTAATCCTTATCTAGACCCTCTCTCACTCAAACAAAAAAAACAAAACACTGGGTCAAAATGATAAAACAACAATATAATTAGAGGTACAGAGTTTATAAAATATATTTATCTTTCTTGAAAGTTTTCATATTTTGTTGTTGAATCCCAATAAATTTCATCTGTCCTTTTGACACTCATCAACAGAAAAATACTCTTTAATATCAGAGCAAAAACAGATCTCTCTAAAGTGGTCTAACTTAATTACAAATATAAAATAATTAATCGTTTAAGCTTTCACCCCCTTCAAGTCAGAATTTAATGCTTAAACCTTTAGCAGCCAAGACAGCCTTGAGGTTGAGTGTTGTCACACATATGCGATTGGGAGACAGCTAAAGGGCCTGAATAATAGTAATTCCATGCCAGACCAGGGGGTGGTGGAGTGCACTGACCTTCTTTCTCAATCCCTTGCAGACCATCCACGGGAAATCCCGCACAGTTCTGGCGCATCTGATGATGTAATTTCCTTTTTTTTTTTCTTGGGCGGGTTTTGTCTTTTTGGGGCTCTGATGTCATCACTTCTGGTTCTTTAGCCTTTGATGACATCACTCCCTGTCTCAGCAAATAAAGACGCCATCTTTGCCAACCAGCATCAGTTCTGTTATGGACTCTGACTTGTGAACATCTCACAACTATTTACCCATTTGCAGCCAGGGCATAATATATGGGTGGCTTCCCCAAACCTTTTTTGTTGTCTTCTTGTCAATTTTGTGACAGTATATATGCATGCACACATGTTACACATTCTTTATATTAATGTAGAACTACAGTATCCTTATGATCCTTATCATCTACATTTTCCAATCCCCGTGGAGCTTCAAGTTTCTTTTCTGTCTCAGATGCATCTTTAGGATTGTGATTTCCAGGATTGTCATCACAATTGACAATCTGGGGATCATATTACCAGAATACATCTGGAGGCTCAACAAGATGTCTACATGTGACAAGAAATGAGTCAGGTGATATTGTTTCCCTAGTGATTTTTATTTAAATACCAAAATGCAGGCAGATGCATGAAAATTAAAGCATGTAAATGCTTACAGACTTGGAGCAAAACACAGTTTCACTCTGAATTCAATTTCCCCAAAATCTTAAGGAAGGCCCTTCTATGCTGTAACATGCTGGGCTGGTAACATTACTTCAAGAGAGGCCCAATGAATTGACAGGCTAATTAAATGGGCAAACACAGTTATAGGACACCCTCTGGACCCACTGGAGGTAGTAGCAAAGGAGAGAGTTAAATCAAAACTAAGTGCCATTATGAACAAAGCTACATATCCTCTCTCTGACACACTAACACTGAGGACTTTCAGTCAACAAATCATTCAGCAGACGTGTGTCATAAAGCACATTTATACCAACAGCAATACGTCTACATTATGCCTCACTGTGACTGTGACAGCCAAGTCAGCTTTTTTCTTTCTTTATAATTTTTTTACTTTATAGTCATTCTGGTGTGTGTTCAGAGTAATGTGTGTGTGTGTATTAATTTTATTGTATCTATCTATCTATCTATCTATCTATCTATCTATCTATCTATCTATCTATCTATCTATCTATCTATCTATCTATCTATCTATCTATCTATCTATCTATCTATCTATCTATCTATTGTGAAGCCAACCCCGACACAGACAGGCTGGAGACAGTTTTTGCACCCAGCACACAGTTTATTTACAGTTCAGTGAAGAGATCACAAGACACAGCACAACACAACACAGTCCCTTCTCTGCTGCCAGTCCATCCGCCTTCACTCCTCCTCAGGCTTTGTCCTCTCCAGACTCTGGCCCTTGGGTGGTGGTGACTGGATTCCAGATGCCCAATGAGCTCCCTCTGGACACACATCCGGGTGTGGCAGAAGTGTGGCCAAATAGGGCCCTGAAAATGTCCATGCGCCCCCTGGCGGTTGCTACGGATGCCAGCAGGGTTGAGCTTCCGTGCTCATGACCCATGGCCCCACTGGAAACCAAGGGAGCTGCCCTCTGTCGGCTCAAGGAAGAAACTGTCCTGAAAATACTCTCTCCCTGGGTGTCCCAGCTGGGTATATATATCTATCGCTGCTCTTTGGGCAATACCACATCATCTGGTAGAACTCTAAAAAGAGCAACAAGAGGGTGTGGAATGTAAAAGACATGAATGAAGGAGACTCAAAAATTGCCATCCAGAAATGAAAACTTTTCAGAGCAGGACCAGAATATATTCTACATTAGCCAGGAATGTTTCAGCACTTGTTAAATAAATGATCTCTACAACATCGCATGGACATCAGGGACAGTGCCTCTGGATTGGCAGACCGGGGTGGTGGTCCCCCTCTTTAAGAAGGGGGATCGGAGGGTGTGTTCCAACTACAGAGGGATCACACTCCTCAGCCTCCCTGGAAAAGTCTATTCAGGGGTCCTGGAGAGGAGGGTCCGTCGGATAGTCGAGCCTCGGATTCAGGAGGAACAGTGTGGTTTTCGTCCTGGTCGCGGAACAGTGGACCAGCTCTATACCCTTAGCAGGGTCCTGGAGGGTGCATGGGAGTTTGCCCAACCAGTCTACATGTGTTTTGTGGACTTGGAAAAGGCATTCGACCGTGTCCCTCGGGGAATCCTGTGGGGGGTACTCCGGGAGTATGGGGTACCGGACCCCCTGATAAGGGCTGTTCGGTCCCTGTATGATCGTTGCCAGAGCCTGGTCCGCATTGCCGGCAGTAAGTCGAACCCGTTTCCAGTGAGAGTTGGACTCCGCCAGGGCTGCCCTTTGTCACCGATTCTGTTCATAACTTTTATGGACAGAATTTCTAGGCGCAGCCAGGGCGTTGAGGGGGTCCGGTTTGGTGGGCTCAGGATTGGGTCACTGCTTTTTGCAGATGATGTTGTCCTGTTTGCTTCATCAGGCCGTGATCTTCAGCTCTCTCTGGATCGGTTCGCAGCCGAGTGTGAAGCGGCTGGGATGAGAATCAGCACCTCCAAATCCGAGACCATGGTCCTCAGCCGGAAAAGGGTGGAGTGCCCTCTCAGGGTTGGTAGCAAGATCCTGCCCCAAGTGGAGGAGTTCAAGTATCTCGGGGTCTTGTTCACGAGTGAGGGAAGAATGGAGCGTGAGATCGACAGGCGGATTGGTGCGGCATCCGCAGTAATGCGGGCGTTGCATCAGTCTGTCGTGGTGAAAAAGGAGCTGAGCCGCAAGGCGAAGCTCTCAATTTACCAGTCGATCTATGTTCCTACCCTCACCTATGGTCATGAGCTATGGGTAGTGACCGAAAGAACGAGATCGCGAATACAAGCGGCTGAAATGAGTTTCCTCCGCAGGGTGTCTGGGCTCTCCCTTAAAGATAGGGTGAGAAGCTCAGTCATCCGGGAGGGGCTCAGAGTAGAGCCGCTGCTCCCCCGCATCGAGAGGAGTCAGATGAGGTGGCTCGGGCATCTGATCAGGATGCCTCCTGGACGCCTCCCTGCTGAGGTGTTCCGGGCACGTCCAACTGGGAGGAGGCCCCGGGGAAGACCCAGGACACGTTGGAGGGACTATGTCTCTCGACTGGCCTGGGAACGCCTTGGGATTCTCCCGGAAGAGCTAGAAGAAGTGGCCGGGGAGAGGAAAGTCTGGGCATCTCTGCTCAAGCTGCTGCCCCCGCGACCCAACCTCGGATAAGCGGGAGACAATGGATGGATGTATTTAGGCACATGTAGGTGATGAAGCTTCTTGAACTGAATCACGGAGTATTGCACACAAATAGAGGACGTGTGCCTTCTGTATTACAGACATCCAACTGTTTCTGGTATCTTAAATTTCAGATACCTGCCTCATGCGTTTCTGACTACATCTAGCACTTGAAATTGTCAGGTTTAGAGACAACTCCTTTGTTGGTTTAAGGGGAGGTCTCACAACTGGTCAGTCACTGGCATAGTTTTGACCCACAGCAATGTAAAGTTTATTAGTAGTGAACAACATCATATCACCTTTTTTCTATTTTTCCACTGCATAGTCTTGAGAAGCTCTAACCTACATCAACAGTTTCAACCACAAAGTATGGAGTAAAGCTAAGTCCAATGCCAGACATCCTTAAATACATCCTCTCACTCAAAGCCTTTCCAACATCTTCATCATGTAAGAAGAAACTGGAACACTTGGGGAAAATCTCTTTACACTCATGTAGACTTCACACATAAAATAACCTGGCTAAGAATCAGACTCAGGTTTCAAACTCAGAGTCTGCAACTCTAAAAGTATCACAGATATTTAGGATGAAAACCTTGCTGTACACTGCTCACTCTTATCTTATCTTTTCATACGGTATGATATTCCTCCTTGGTGTGTTGCCTGTTAATTTTGCTGTCTGTCTTACAGGGCATACTATGTTGTTCTGTAAAGTACTTAGCTGCTCTACCCAACATAAAATATGTATTATAAAACATAGATTGGCCCACTCTTTTTAACATACAGGGAAAGTGAAAATTATTCTGCTGAGTTTATATAAATGTTATGTGTAGCGCTGCTGCCTCGCAGTTAGGAGACCTGGGTTCGCTTCCCGGGTCCTCCATGCGTGGAGTTTACATGTTCTCCCCGTGTCTGCTTGGGTTTCCTCCGGGTACTCCGGTTTCCTCCCACAGTCCAAAAACATGCAGGTTAGGTGCATTGGCGATTCTAAATTGTCCCTAGTGTGTGCTTGGTGTGTGTGTGTGTGTGTGTCCTGCGGTGGGCTGGCACCCTGCCCGGGGTTTGTTTCCTGCTTTGCGTCCTATGTTGTCTGGGATTGACTCCAGCAGACCCCCGTGACCCTGTGGTTAGGATATAGCGAGTCAACAAGCAGCAAAGACCAGGTCCCCAGGTCTCCCAACTGCGAGGCAGCAGCGCTACCCACTGCGCCACCATGCCGCCTAGGACAAATATGCTATTAACTAAAAATGATGAGACGCAACATGGTGAGCACAGTGCAGTTTTGGCATAACTCTAAAGTCGTGGCTTTGATTCCAGGCCCGGGCATTCCAAGTGCAGAGTTTGCATGTTGTCCCTGTATCTGCACAGGTTCTACCATTGATCATCTACTGTTAAATTCTGCTCCATACTTGTAAAAATTTTATTTTTATATGGAATTGAGGATTTGTTCTGTTCTGTGTACTGCATTGTATTGTATTGACCCCCTTCTTTTTGACACCCACTGCACACCCAACCTACCTGGAAAGGGGTCTCTCTTTGAACTGCCTTTCCCAAGGTTTCTTCCATTTTTTCCCTACAAGGGGTTTTTTGGGAGTTTTTCATTCTCTTCTTAGAGAGTCAAGGCTGGGGGGCTTGTGTGATTTTGGGCTGACACAACAATAAATTGTATCATATTGTATTGTATTGTTTATGCCTTGCACCCAGTGCTTTTTGAATAGGTATCTGCTCTGGACAAGTGGGTTAGAAAATAGAAGAATGCAATTTATGCTGGTACTCAGGCTGCAACAGTTTTCTCTCAATTCTTGAACTTAATTTTGCATTTAATTCTAGCATTGATTGATGAGTAATTCAGTTTGGAATCAACCTTCTTAGGAAACTGGCAGTACTGCTAGTGAGGCTGCCTGATTTCTTTGATTATTAGGCCTAGAGAAGTGTTTTTTGTATTTTGTATTAGTAGGTGTAATAAATAAACACATTTGTAAGTAAATTAATAAAACCTCATAATTGCAATTTTTTCATAATTGCACACCTGTGCAACACTCATACACAATATATCAGATATGGCATCGACAATAAATTTGTATTGACATTTTCTGGCTCAAAAACTTATATGCATGATAAAAAAGAACTTCTTTCCATGAAAAGCTGTATTAACAATATGGATTTGCAGTGGCAGATAAGACCGTAAAGAGTAAAACTGAATCATAGCACATGCAAGGGTTGATTGATTGGTAGAACATTCCTTTATTGAGCAAAACCAGAAATTGTAGACAAAAAAGCAAAGAATTGATAGTGGAAGTCCTAACCAAGATAATTCACTTTTATTCTCATTGACTGAGAGAGATAATACCCACAAACCTTTTCAATCAAATAATATGACAACTGAAAATTCATCAACTGATCCATGCACCAGAAACAGAGTGACACCATGAGTGTCAAAAAGAATGAAAATAATAAATGAAAAGAAACAAATTGTGTAAATATAATCTAATTGTAACACAAATTAAACCTACCCTATAAATAATCTTATCACAAATGTTTTGATGTAAATATGTTCACAGGTGATCAAATAAAGATACATAAATGCCTCTTTTTAGAGCATACAGAATAAGAAGCAGAGTTTCAAACACCATGACACTATATAAAAGCGGTCGGGATTGTCCTTCCGTCCCGTGAGTGCAAAGTGTAGCGGTATTCCGCTTATCACAGACTTACTACTTGCTACTTGCGGTACGAAGCGATGCGATGTGAGCAGAGTTCTGGTGCTCCCATCGTTCCCTTGCTTTTGTGCGCGATGCGCTGGAAAAACAGACAAAATTATGTCTCTGGAAATAATTAATGTTGATAGAGTACAAATGCCTCACTGCGTACTAAATATCAGGGGAGATGGTGCTTGCTTATTCTCATCTATAGCTTATTTAGTGCATGAAACTCCGTCTTTAGCGGTACAGATTCGGGCTGACATTGCACAACATGTTTTAAGTAATTGGTCAAGGTTTCAGCCATTTACAATGATGCTGTCAGGAATCTCTTATACAAATGAGCTTCAGTATCTCACTGAAATGTCAAAGTCTCAAACTTATGGTACCATTTCTGAGCTAATGGCAGTGGGAGAGTTGTTCCCCTATGAGTTTCAAGTATATTATTATGGAGTCGTACACTCCAAGTTTGGACAGGCACTCGAGGGGATAAAAAAACGTAGGTTTTCGGGAGATGTTATGAATGGGCACTTTGAAGTTCTCATTCCCTACACTTACATGCCTGATGTACACATGGAACGCACACAAATTGAGGATAAAAGTCGGTCGCCTTAAAAGGCGGGTGAGCCTATTATATATTATACTTTAAATGATACGCATCTAATGACAATGAAGGTTATACACTAGAGGTCTTATTTTTGAGTTAACTTTCCCAAGTAACACAAAGCCATAGTGCTATAAGCAATAGAAATTATTTAAAAATTAATTTCCACCTTGAGTTTCACACAGCCTTAAAAGCAAGATCACATCTAGTTGCTATCAGAAAAATGATTATGATTGTCACGTTTACCTGTATCTTTAATGAAATACAAGCATATTCTGTATTAAATTTGCAACTAAACTTAAATGAATGAATGGATTTATCTATAATCTCTTAATAATAATAATAATAATATCTAGTATTATTTGTTTGTTTTTTTTCAAAAACAATGTATCAGTGAGTTTTTGATTTCCTGTAGACATAATTAAAATCAACAAGGGAATATAAATTGGATTGGAACAATTGAATAGATTTAATTCCAGCACAACCGTTACACTGCACTCACAAGCACTGCTAAAAATCAAAAACACAGTAAGACATTCATTTTTGTCACAGTGGAAGCATGACTGCTTTGTGTTTTCAAGGCACAAGCAGTGCATGCCTAATTTCACAGGGACTTTCCAAATAGCAAAAAATTCATCGTGTTACCAAGTACATACTGTCGATAAACAGCTTACTGCTAGTTGAGTTCTTCAAAGTAAGAAAGCAGGCTTCTGTAGCAGAGCTCAGATGTGGATTTGAGACTGAGTGTTGATTTGTAGTTCTGGTATGTCTTAAATATTTTCTAAGGCAGAAGGGGTGGGACTTTCAGGTCAGGGGAGGAAGTCATGTAAGTAGTTGTCTGGTCATTCATCTTCCAGTCGAAAAGCAAAAAAAGGAGAAGGAGTTAGTGATAGAGACCCCACTCATTCAGGAGTGGTACTGCTTACATTGCAGGAGGCCTGAAGTTGCCCCCTTAAACGCATTGTGTGATAATAAATAATTTTGTATAGATATACTGTGTGTGTGTGTATAAATATATAAATATATATATATAAATATAGTGAGATTTTTTAACTCTTTTGAGGCCCTCCCCAACGGGACAACACCCTGAAACGCGATTAATGCAGAGGGCTGCTTGTCTGTTGCTGAGGCAACCACAGGTTCACAGCGCCCCACAAGTTTGAAGTACTCTACAGGTTTGCAGCACCACAGAGGCAACAGCTGGCTTACTGCCTCCTTGCGCAGTGCGTCTGTTCCTGTTTCAAGTTGAATAAAACTGATTTTCAAATCCTTAGACCAAGCCTCATTTTTTGGGTGCAAGGCACCGACTCATGCATCACAAGGTACCAGAAGTGGGGTCTTGTACCAATTAAACCCCAAAAGGCAAATAACATCCCAATACCGGTATAGCAACATGGGGCTCCTGTGGGCGCTCCTGTCTTTGCACACCCCAGGGATGTGCTGGTGAAGATGACTCCCTCGGATGACCTGGGGCCTCATGCATAACACAGTGCATAGAATTCACACTAAAACATGGCGTACGCACAAAAGTGGAAATGTGTGTACGAACAAAAAAATCCAGATGCATAAATCTGTGTGTTCGCCAACCTCCACGTTCTTCTGCTACATAAATCCCGGTCAGCATGATAAGTAACACACATGCACGCGTCTGCTGCCACTCCCCAACAACTCCCACAATTACACCTCTTTGAATATGTAAATCAATATAAATAGCCCTTAAGCTCAGAGATCTCAAAATAGCACAGTGCCCGAAATAAAAAAGAAGTTGTCAGATATCTAATTTGCCGTGAAAAGGCGTGAAAAGTAGCCCACTGTCTGAGTGTCATATGAAAGCCTATTAGGGTACAGAGAAAAGAAAGAAAAATAGGGACACAGTGAGAAAAAAGCTCGAAATGTCAACTTTAATCTCAAAATTTCCACTTTAATCACGTAGTTTATTTTGTCATTAAAGTAGAACGCAATAAACTTCATCTTGAAATCATTTAATTTACTAGTTTCTCAAATACCATCGTAACTAAAGTAGCACGTTAAATGCTTTGTTTTGTATGTGTTCTTCTATGTGCTCTATGTGTGTGAATCACTACGTGTTTCTTAAATGGGCTTTCTCTTCCTCCAACAGGACACAGAATCCATTACATTTGTGATATTACAGCTCTCTGAATAATTAAAATACTGAGATGTATACTTGATATAATTTTCATGATGATAGGAGTTAAACATGGTGGTGCAGTGATAATGACAAGCTGGCGCACTGACCAGAGATTGTTCCTGCCTCCAGCAAGATACTTGTTGTGCTGTGTGCAACCTTTGATGAAATAATTTATTGTAGCAGTACTGTCTCTTTCAAACGTACTAACCCCCAATTCCCGTCCTTCATTTTCTTTCTCCAAGTAACCAATCGCCACACAATCAGCTCTGTAATAGATGTTAAGCCATCTGTAAGCTTAGAACGCCAATTCTTCAAAACCTTTAAGGAACATTGAAATATCCTCATAGAACATGTTTAATTATTCCATCCATCTATCCATCCAGGGTCACGCCAGTCCCAGCAAGAATACAGCGTGAGGCAGGAACAATCCCTGAATGGAGCACCAGATTGTCGCTAGCGCAGCGCCACAGTGTTCTCACGTGTTTAATTATTAACAATATAGATTATTTAAATTATGTTAACATTTTATCTGTATAATGTAATAAACATATTATTCTGCATTTCATCTTAAAAATTATATCGTCATCATATGTAAATACTCGCTTTATAAACTGGCTCAGGCTGTGCAATATTATAACTGTATCGCAAGTTTACAGTGAGCCAATTGTACTTATAAATACAAACAGTTCTACAAAGAGCACTTGATGGACTGATTCATTGCATTTATAGTTCTTGGGATGAAACTGTTTCTGAACCGCGAGGTCTGTACAGGAAAGGCTCTGAAGCGTTTATCTTATGAGAGCAGTTCAAATAGGCTGCATGGCTGAGGCAGCGTGTGCTAGATGCTGTATACCAATAACTCTCTTTCCAATCAGATGCTGTAGAGCTGTGATTCCACACTCAGATACAGTGGGATAAATAAATTGGTGGCTCTAAGGCTAAGTATCTGTGCTGGTATCCCAAAGGTTGCCGGTTCGAATCCCCATCACTGCCAAAAAGAGATCCTACTCTGCTGGGCCCTTGAGCAAAGCTCTTAACCTTCAATTGCTCCAGGGGCGCTGTACAATGGCTGACCCTGCGCTCTGACCCCAAGAGGTATGCGAAAACTAACAAATTCCTAATACAAGAAATTGTATAAGGCGAAATAAAGAACAAAAAATAAATAAATACTCTTAGTGGTGCATTGAGAGGAAAAACGCTAAAACAGCTATGGTATTTGGAATAGTTTGGCCATTCCGTGGACCATTATATTGTTACAGGTTAATTACAATCAGATGCCTTAAACTAATAAACAATATGCGGTTAATTTCAATGTATTTGATAAAGCCGTGTCAGGGATGTGGATCTAAAAAAGAAAGGGAAACCACACTGGAACAAAAGCACTGCTTTGATGCTGGGTGCTGCCAGTTTGCAAAACCAAGGGGAGAACTTGCATCTGCCAAGCATTTAGCTGGTGTGAAAATGTGTGTGGCTTTACGGCAAGTTTAGATTTTATACATTGCGATATGAGCGTGGAAATGGGCTTACGCAACATTTTTGTGCGTACGCACTGTTTATACATGAGGCCCCTGGAGTGTTTCCAATTCTGCTTCGAGTGTGCAGCAACACTAATGCGTTGGGATAGAGGAGGCTGGACAGCTATTTTGGCCCCATTTTTAACCAGAGTGGCCCT
Source organism: Erpetoichthys calabaricus (assembly GCF_900747795.2). Classification (NCBI taxonomy): domain Eukaryota; kingdom Metazoa; phylum Chordata; class Cladistia; order Polypteriformes; family Polypteridae; genus Erpetoichthys; species Erpetoichthys calabaricus. Next base: position 39,423,993 of record NC_041399.2, read on the forward strand.
ACAGGTTATGCAAAACCTCCCTCCCAAAAGGCTTGATGATTATGATTTCCTGAAGCAACAGATCCTCCTCTGTACAGCTATGAGTCGAGTGAGCAAGGAGCGGCAGTTTTGTCTGTGGCACATTGACCCAAACCAGCCTATATGAGGACAGGTTCAGGACTTAGTGGACCTGATTCAAAGCTGGTTCTGAGGGGATACCTTTGAGTGCATTGTGAAGAAGCTCGTTATTGATGCCGTCCTGTCAGGGATGGACGAGGACCTTTGTGATGAGATGCTCCATTCGCTGTTAGACCTGACCTACAGACTGGAGGGCACCCAAGCCACCTGAAAGCATAGGGGCTATCTGGGCTTGGCCCCAACTTAGATCCAACCAGCACGGGCTCCTAGGGCTGCTGACACCACGGGTGGAAGACGCCATCATAAGAACTCTATAGTGCGGACTGAACGCAGGTGCTTTTGCTAAGGCTGAACACTTTGTGACAGGTGCACTGTTGGAACATTCAAACCATCACATGTGATCAATAAACTACTGAGTATTTTCTCTCTTTGATACAGTACCTGCTGTTTCCAAGTTGTACATTTCATGAAATGATTCAGCACTGCATCAGCATTTCTTAGATTTTGCAGGCTGACAGGTATAGTAAACAGTTTAATATTACTGTGCTTTATCACTTTTTAAATACTAAAATTAGTTTTGCCTGTATAGTGAGGTTGTGCGATCTGCTTGATTTATCTTATTTTAATTACTGAAAACCATTTTGATTGGCATGGTACAAAACGCTGCTGCCTCATAGATCCAACATGCTGGGATACACTCTGCTCTTGTTGTCTAAGTGATTTTTTCACATTATTACCATATTTTCATATATATTTTTTTTGTTTCCTTAGAGTACTTTATTTTTTCTCTAATATTTCAAAAATGTGTAGTTAGAGTAATCTGAAATACTAAACTAGCTCTGTAGGAATGTATTTGTGTGGGGTAGGCTGTGTGATAGAATGGCGACTCCTCCACAGTTGGTACCTGCAATACTGTATATGTGATGAAGCAGTCTACATGCTGTTCCCCTCCATTGACCCTGAATTAGATGAAAGGTATACTCCTCTCCAAAATGATATATTTAGGTGTGACTTTCCCTAGGTAGTTTTGACTTTTTGAATTGAAGACTTGCCTTTCCCCCTCATTTGATGGGCATGAGTCCTGTCTTCCGTTCAAAACATGAACACCACGAAGTTTTAGTTTCCTGTACACTAATTATAGTATATATTTAGTGAAAAGGGATGCGTTTTGAACATTTTAAGCATACAGCTGGATAAATGACATATGGATTATGCGACATGAGCAGTGTGAAATTTTCTTTTTTCTTTTTCCATGGACATTTTTCACACAGTTTGCTGATGTACAGCATTAGTCACTATTGGCTTCCATTGTGTCATAAACTTTTTCTCTCCATTCTGCATGGAATCATAGGACTAAAAATTTTTCCTAGCCACCACTACAAAGAACATATGGGGTAAGTAACATATTAAAAATACCATGTTTTGACCATAGTTTTACTTTAAGCAAGTCTGAGAATACAATTGAAATCATAGTCGATTTGCTTTACTTGAAAGTAAAAAAAGTACTTCTAAAGTATAGTAAACAAACCAGCAGTATAACAATGTCATTTATATCCATGTTACAGCTTCTAGTTTTAAATGCAGTTCAGTATTATTTAGGATTGGTTCATAAATTAAAATTAGCAATGACAAATAGTTTTAAGAAATACAGACATTTATTTGTAAAATTGGTTGTTGTGCTGATTTATTAAATTCAGAGAAAATAAGATAGTGTGCCTGCCGTAACTAGCTGCAACTGTGTATAAAATCGGCTAGTAGCAGCTTATATCCAGTAGCGCTGTAACAGATGGCACCAGCAGTTTGGCAAAGATGTTTTTGTTTGTCAATACCATAAAAAGCTGTCTCAGTTGTCAAGGCCATAGCATGCTGCCTTTAGCAGTGCTGTGCTAATTTCACAAACGAGCATTTGTAACTTGGAAATGCATACCGTAGCTAAAATATTCCATCTTCTGTTCTCACAGCTGCTTAGATGGATTGCAGCAGGAGAATAGGAAAATGTAGTGACTTTCTTGGAAATGTTTCTTTTTAATGATATGCTGACAATGAACAAATTATTAATTCAAATTAGGATTAAATAAATGTAAATGTCTACATTTCATAAGATAATCACTTATATAGGAATAGAAGTTGCTCACCATTTGCAAGTTCTCATTTATCAACTCTACACACACACATTTGTTTTGTTTGGTGCATGCAAGGTCTTCTGTGCAAAATACAGCATTTATTACCATCAAACGTATTTCCTGGGGGTAGAATAATGCAATAGCTTGTCAGACAGATGCTAATGGCCCTCTCAGCATATCACACAGTGACCTCAGAATGTGTGCCACATTTTGTATATCTCTCATTTGTTCATTCAGCTACCTTTTAACAAAAACAAAGATGGAAAAGAGAAACAAAATGACAGTGAAACAGTTGGTTAGCTTGCTCCTCAGCGATTACCTTTACAAAAAAGGTTTTGTTCATTTTTATTGAAGGAAAAAATCACTTTTTCATTCTTCATAGAATATGATGAGCCTGCATCCAGCAGGAGGTGCTAGCTCCCTTGTTGGAATAAGTTCTTTTGTAATTGCGGCATGCTACATAATCTGAAACTATATAGATATAATATAAAATGGCGATACCCCTCCCTTAGTGATATGGCAGTAATAAATCACATATGCGGTATAACAAACGAAGGAAGCCATGACAAGAGCTTTGGGAGTGGGGGCCTGATGTATAGCGTCTGCCATTTTCATCGCTGCATTGGAAGGATTTTCCGGATCGGATAACGGTATCTCCCATCCGTCCGTCGGCTTCAAAGGTGTGCCGGGCAATGTTCCAAGGCTTTATTCTCTTTCTTCATGTGCAGGCCCCCACTTAGGTGAATCATGCCATTCCAAACAAGGCAAAGAGAGGATTCAATTTCATGCTGAGTTTGACACACAGAAATAGTATACAATGCCCATTTCGTAGTTGTCCCTGTCTTGTCTTCTAATGCTTGCCTAGCAGTTCTAATATGGCGAACTCCTGTGTGCTAAATCTGGCTTTCTGTTAGCTGTACATGTAAGAAGAAAGAAAAGTAGATTTATAAAATATTTGTAGAGAGCACAGTGACATATTAAACATATATACTTATTACAGAGTCAAAATGTACAAACTCCAGTACTGTACTGCATATGAGTACTTTGGAGTGTTTAACTTTTTCTTTTTTTTTTTTTGCTTCGGCTTATTTGTCCAGCTTGCCATTGAGAGTTTCACAAGACAACCAACAGGGACCTATCTACCTGAGAAAATGTGCATTCTTTGATGTTTTATGTTATTTCTCTGTAAAACAGAGGTTTTTAAGAACTCATTTTAAGTCAAACCCACTATGATAACACCACTGACACAGGACTAAGTCTACGTCCACACTGCTACATTTCCATTAAGAAAGGGGATTTATAAACCATAATGGCCCCCATTTTCAAATTGTTTGTCTGCAATAAAACAACCAAGAACATATAACTTAGGTTTTTGCCTACACTGGACATGTGTGCATCTTTGGAGAAATCCTTGAAGGTGGTAATTTGTTCCACCACAGAATATATCACAAAACTGTAGCAACCAGTTAATTATTGCCTTTAGCCCTTATATGCAGCATTCAAAATGCACAAAATCACAGTTTAAATACATACCTATATAAATGCACAGAATTATTATTATTATTATTATTATTATACAAATATAGAGAAAAGCCAAGCAAAATGACACCTTTTATTGGATAACTAAAAAGATTACAATATGCAAGCTTTCAAGGCAACTCAGGCCCCTTCTTCAGGCAAGATGTAATCACTGATGTAATTATTATTATACAAGTAAGCAACACAACAAGTGCCGTGGAAAGCAACTCCTCTGTGTCTACTATGTTGGAATATGGTTTACCTGTGTAACAGATAACTAGTCAGGGAATGAGATGTTTTAATGAGCAGGATCCAATTAGAGAAGGCCTACATAATAATCACAAGCAAATCAGATCAGAATTAGAGTCTGCATTTTTTAAAGTCTATGTTTTCACCCACCAAAGTTGGCTTTTAGAAGTATATAGTTCTGTACAGAATTTTCAAAAGTTTTAGTTTGCAGAGGTTAAAAAGGCTGGGGTAGTGTGGATGAAAGGTGAAAACAGACATAAATGTTGAAATTCCCAGGAACTCTGAAAGAATTCTCACAGGATCAGCCATAAATCACAAACCAGCCCTGAACAGAGGAGAACTGTATCACAAAGCAAACTGACACATGATTGAACTTTCATTCACACAGTAGCAGAAACGCCTGATAAATAAACATGTATGTACACCATCGGCATGTGGGAGGAAAAGGAGAGTACTGAGACCCTTACAGACAATCTTGTAGGTCAGAGGTTTTTTTTTTATTATTTTGAAAGTAAGCTATCACTTTTTTTCAATGTTGCTACATTATGTATCTAAATTAAACAAATAATGAAAAGTAACCACTATAAAATCATTCTTTTTACTTTTATGCCATTTTATTCTACTTGTTTTTTAAAAGAATGGTCTAAGGTAAGAGGGAAGCTTTAGGTAACCTTTAGAACAATTTATGTGAGACTATATATTTATTACTTCAGCTGTAGACAACAAATATAGAAATGATTGAAGGTCTGATGGAAGTGGAGCTGATTGTACTTCGAATGAATCCACAGGATAGAGAGTGTGTAAAAAATGATAAGCTAGAGAGAATAAATGTTGTGGCACCAACCCAGTTGTCCTCATTTAATACTTATAATCAAAATAATCAGGTGCAGATGTCAATAAATAAAAAGTATATTGCCTTTTAAGGTTAATCAAAAAGTTTTCTGAAAGGTAGATCACGAGGATGCAGCCCTGTCCTGTGGGGTGCTCTGATCAGAGAATGAAGCCTCCACCTGTTGTTATCAGGACTTATAGGTTGCCAATTGGAATGGTTGGAGTCAGCTGCCCTCACTGGGCATATTCTTGGAACTGTGGAAGGAAGAGAAGTGAACAGGATTAGAGCCAGTGCCCCCTATTGACATGGGGTGGTATTACGTACTTTAGATGAACCCGGGAAAGTGACCCTCTGACGTGTATGTGTGTCACGAACTTTCATATAACTTATCTGAAATAGTGGAACCCGAATCACAGAAGGTTTTAGTGAATCTTGTTCTGTGCTTTTTTTTCTTCTTTTTGCATCGACTTGTGCCAACCTTCAATGAAACTGTGTTTTGTAGGGGGCAAATGTTCCAAAAACTAGGTTATTTTATCTTGGGCCTAATTCTATACACAAACATATCCACACAAACTACAAAATAAGTGGCACAACATAAATGGAACATTAAAGGAAACAAAAACCATTTAGCTTAGCTTTTAAAGTTGATTTAACTTCTTGCAGCATACAGCTGTGAAGACAACATACCGCTGTCATCTAAGAAGCGTATCTGCTACAGCAGGAACAAGGACAGTTGTTATCTGAGGCTCAGTTGTCTCTCCAATTATGTCCAGGCCACTTCCTTCGCAAAGAAAGGCCAAGGACTGGATGGCACAAACAATTCCAACTAGACAGAGCTCAGATGTTAACTTATGAATTAGAAGGTAGCAGCAGCAGCATATAATACCTTCTCCCTTTAATCATTTTGCTGAAATATTACTTGCAATATCTACCCAATAAATGAATCAACCGTAAAATTAGCTTTTTTCTGTTTCTCTAATTCTTGTAATTTCTAGGCCTGCAGCTCTAATTTTGTTTTTTAGTTTCTCTCTCTAAACTTTTCACAGCTCATATAGTGTCTCATTTTTTTCAGTACGATGTTAAATACATTTACATATGTCTAAATACATGCTACATCTCCTACATACAGTATGTATAATATAGAAATATAGCAAAAATATATGGATACATTTGGATAGCCAAAGAAAGCATAAATAACAGCGAAGTACTGATGATTGGTTATATTTGCTGCACAGTAAGTACAAATGCAACATGCAGTGAATGCACAGGCAAGTTAACTGACCGGCGTAAGGACACACAGCAAGTTGTCGACTCCCTTCACACAGAATCTTTTACAATATGCTGACATGTAACCCCAAAAAATGTACAAAGGCAAATCCACACAGAGATTATTAGTAAACTAAGGATAGCTACAAAACAAATTGATATTTAATAATGAATTGCACAGATAGGAATCACAGAAATGCGTAAGACACCAAACCTTCTGCTGTCTCCTCATTTGCCACCTTTGCAGCAGTCCTTCAGAGCATTCCTCTTCAGTCACGATTTGCCAAGTCACTGTTTTTATTCGATAGCTTATTTTGCTGAAATTAGTGACACATTTAATAAGGGGTTGATATAAGAATTATAACAATTAGGCCCATATGTTTTAATTTGTCAAATGACTCAAATATGATTGATCACTGATCCTAAAATATAACTTTTCTTACAGAAATGAATCTATATAGATAAGTATATAGGAGAGGCATTTTATGATTGATTGATAGATAGAACTAAATTGTAAATCGGAGTATGGCAATACAGTCGAAAACGTAGCTACGTTTTCCCAAAGTTTCCAAAGTTCAGCAGCTCTAACTCAAAAAATGGGTTTCAACAAAGGCCTGACGCACAGAAATGATTCCACAGACAAAATATCTTCGTTTTTTAAGTGTTTAGTTAAGTTTCAAAATAAAACAGTTCACACAAGAAAGAAAATTAAAATAGCAAAAAAAGGAAAAATTTATAATAAGAAAAATTCAGTTCTAAGATTAATCTTGTTACATCATAAATTGTTACTAATCACTTATAATTTCTGAACCATTTCAAAATGGTTCCAAGTTCCAAGGGTAAAATCTGGCTTTTTACAGAAGCTCTTTAAATAAATAAAGTCACAGTGAGGTAGACATACAGTATTGCAGCTGGTTTAAAGGAGTCCCAGTAGCATTTCTTGACACACTTCTGCTGAATAACTTGTTGGCTGAAAGTCCTCAGTGTTAGTGTGTCAGAGAAGGGATGTGCAGCACTGTTCATAATGGCACTCAGTTTTTTGTTTCCATTCTCTCCTTCACTGCTACCTTCAGGGGGTCACAGGGTGTCCCATAACTAAACCTGCCTTTTTAATTAACTTCATAATTCAGTGGGCCTATCTTGAAGAGACATTACCAGGCCAGCACACCAGAGCATAGAAAATCGCATTGGCCATCACATAATTGTAGAAGATGTGAAGGAAGTCACTTCTGATATTAAAGGAGTGCAGATTCCTAAGAAAGAGAGACTGCTCTGCCCTTTCTTATATAGTTCCTTTGTGTACCTAGACCAGTCCAACCTGTCATTGATGTGGACCCCCAAGTACTAGTAGGAGTGCACCATCTGTACATCCACTGCCTGAATAATGACCGGGCGTTGAGGTTATTTGGTGCAGCCAAAGTCAGTAAAAAACCAGTTCCTTGGCTTTGCTGATGTAAAGATACAGAAAATTCTGTCTACAGCAAGGAATAAAGTTCTCCACCAGACTCCTATGCTGCTCTCTATGTCTCATTTCCCCTTATCAATACATCTCATAAGAAACATCAGAGAATTTCTGCAAGTGACATGATCTGGTGTTACATTTATAGTTTGAGGTGTACAGAGAAAAGAGAGATGGAGACAGAGCTGTTCCTTACAGTGCTCCAGTGTTGCTCACATCCGTATCAGAGACACAGTCCCCAAACAGTAATATTTCTTTATATAATTAATATACACCTTCATTAAAATCACTTTATTATATATTCATATTAAACAATTTCTGACATTTATCTCATTTTCATTCAATGAATATACTTGAATATAAATGTTTTTTTCATTGGTTTCTTTACTTGTTACTTACTGTAAGTCTGTATTTTTACTTCCAGACATCTTAATACTTAATCTGATAATCACTGTGCAACTTTGGTAATATAATTAGTACATTTTCCCAATAAAAAAATCTGGAACATTTACATGATTTGTAAAGGTAGTTTGCATTTTCTCTGTTTTCTTCTCAAATAATATGATATATTAATGTATATGGTATTGCCCTAAAATACACTAGGAATGAGGATGTTATCTGCTTCAGCTTTCTGTATCAGTCTTACATATATAAAACCTAATTTTATAAAATCCTGAAACAGTTCTCCTATGATGCCTACTTCTTTACTTCCATTATTTTTAAATACACTATAACATGTTTTTCACAATCTTAAAATATATGGCATGATAATTGGCATATTAATTCAATACTGTATTTTATTAATATTTTAGTAATTCAGCAGAAATGTAATATTGTTATAGTTTGAGTTCATCTCTCTCCACAAAAGATGAATGAGGTTTTGAAATATAATTTATTTATAAATATAGAAAAGGCTTGATTTTATTTTTTTTAATGTGTGAAAAAAGTAAAACCTTAATTTTCACTTTAATAGACCTACACTAGATCACCATTTATAATTCTAAAAGCGGTAATGTCGCTAAAACTGCATTTATTAACTAGCTTTTGCAGGGCAGGTTAAAGTGTTAAAGTTTTGATTTAGTCTTATAATATATGTACGTACAGAGAGCTCAAGAGCTCAGCATCTAGAAAAAAAACAATTTAAAATTCAGGCCTTAAAATTACATTATATACATGAAATAAATTGTAGAACTGCAATATCATAATGCACTTTATATTTTAGAAAAGTTTAAAAGGCCTGAGGCTTTTGTCAATGTTGTTTCTTCAAATTCTATTTGAGCTTAGCTGCCATTATAATTTTTGAGAGAGGAAAAAAAGAGCAGATTGCTTTTGTCCTTAAAGCTACTAACCTCCATGATTTACTGCAGGTACAACATTGATGCATGCAATGGACGTCAATTACCTGCTGAGATATTTTCTAGCTACTTCAGCAATGTCCTTTGGCCCATGATTGCCAGGTCATCCATGTCAGTATAAATAAGCCTGCCTTTCTCTCTGGTTATCTACAGGAACTGCTTCCACTTAGAGAGATGGAGAGATCTACTCATTTAGTTTTATGCTTCCTGTTGATCCCTTTCACACTCATGCTTAAAATATCTATCGCTTTTAAATTGGATTCCACAAACAAAGCACATTTGGATGTGATATTAATATGTCTGCCAAATGTTTCATGCCAATTTTATCACACACATCTCATGTTTTTACATACCACCATTAAGGTAAAGTACACATATTAGTGATGAACTTTTGTCAGCATCTGCACCACTCATCCTCAGTCCCATAATTAATTTGTCTTACATTCCTTAAACAATGATTGTAGCAGTCTTCATCTTTTCTGTTCAATCAGGCAAGAAACCCTTTGGTTGTTTGGTAAATGAAACATCCAGACACCAGACATGTTCTTTCTACCATAATTATTGCATCACCTGTAATGAGACAGAAAACAAGAACAAGATAAAGGTTTGGGGATCCATGCCATGTACTTGAAAAAATTTCAAGAGTAGAACAGAACAAGTAATCTCTTGTGACTGAGTCCCAAAACATGACTGAGGTTGAAACAGAGGAAGGGTGGTTTTATAGAGGGGAGGAAGGAAGTATCATCAGTAGTGAATCTGAAATTGAGGTCAAAGATGGGGTTGGACAGGAGATCTGTAGAGAAGCCAAAAGTGATGTCAAAAGTGGAACTGGAGGAGCAATTAGAAATGGGATCAGTCAGATTTTCCTTTAGATAATCCATAGAGGGGGGAGAAAAGGCGTTAGTGTCCATTGCCAACCCTCAGTTTGGCGTAACAACATATTTAATTAGGCTCATCGACTGCCTCCCATGCACGCGTATGTAACACACTGTTAACAGTGGGTTTGTATCAAGTTATTTCCATGGAAGGGGAAGAACAAACCCAGGGAAAATGAAAAGGTAACTATTGTGGACACAAATCCCATTTGAGAAAATGATTAGTTAGTTCTTCAATAGAAGAATATGTGATCCAAGTTTGATCTTAGCTGCCTCTCATTTCCTTTATAAAGTATCTTTGAAACCTGATGAACAGAAACAAAAAGAATGATTAGTGTGGCTGTGATCAAGTGAAATGTTCTACCATAAGCCTTGTGAAGTCATTAATCTTAACATCTCTAACATGGTTCCTGAAAGTAAGAGCAAGTCATATCCTTGGTTCACTTATGTAGCTAAATGGACACTTTAAATTGTAAAAATAAGATTTTTGAACAGGTAGACATTTGTTGTGTGACACTAAATCTTCTAGAGGGACCAAATTTAAAAGTGATGCAGCAGGTCATTTTGCAGCAGATGGTACCCTTAGGGAAAATTGCCTCTGGCTTGCAGATGGAATTGTTTACACTGTATTTATGTTGTTTACATGATTGAAGTTACAAAATAGGAGATCATGGGTGGATTATGAAACAAATGGCTCCTGTGGAAAGATTAGTCTGTAAAATAAGACACTTGTGATGGATAGCCTCTACTAGAGAAAGAGTGTTAGGGTGGAAGGAGGGAGGATTAGACCATATTACTTCCTTTTCAGTGTATTCAGTCAATATGTTCTTGCCCTGCAGATAATTTTTTTAGAAAGAGAGAGCCATAAAGGACAGGTCTAAGAAAAACAAAATCTGCACTCACAACAGCCTAGTATATTTTTTTGAGGTGGTCCAACAACAACAACAATATTTATTTATATAGCACATTTTCATACAAATGATGTAGCTCAAAGTGCTTTACAGGATGAAGCAAGAGAAAAAAAGACAAAATATAAAAATAAAATTAGGCAATACTAATTAACAGAATAAATGTAATGTCCTATGGCCAGGGAGGACAGTGCAATTTGTATATTCGTAAAGTACTTTTATTACTATCCGGTTTATTATTTTCTGTCTTCTTGTCTTTTTAACTCTTATGCCGCACAATGAGTCGACTGCACCTTCAATTTCGTTGTTCCTTTGTAAAAGTGAGTAAAAGAGTCTAACCAAGAGGAGTTTAGGGTGCAGTTGAGTTTTGGAACAAATTGTGACTGAAACCCTTCAAAGATAAAAAGCCATTTTATTGCAGACAATTTCAGCTACAAGACAGCTTAATTCAAGGAAACTGTAGAATCATTCTGTATTTTTTCACTTCTTTTTCTTAGAGATGATTGACTGCTTTGTGTTTTAAAAAATCTATCTATCTATCTATCTATCTATCTATCTATCTATCTATCTATCTATCTATCTATCTATCTATCTATCTATCTATCTATCTATCTATCTATCTATCTATCTATCTATCTAAAAAACAAAAAAAAACTCCAGATGGCTGGAGAAAAAAAAATCTGCAGTGGTTCTGAGAGCACGAGACCACCCAGCCCCCTCTAGGCAATCCATCCAACATAAATGACCTCAATCAGTTCTCATTGTATACAAGGTTCACATGGAAGAACTTGATGATGATGTTCATGTGGACCTCTGGCCTTCACATCAATATAGGGACAGCACAGTGCTTTGATTGGGTGGTGGTGGCACAGATCGCCACCACAGAAAAATGGAAAAAGAAAAGAAGAGAAAGAAGGGGTTAGTATGGATTACAGAGCCACCATAAATGATAATGATAATTAAATGCATATACAGAATATCAGGGTTAAACTAAAATGAAGCTATGAGAAAGCCATTTTAAAATAATGAGTTTTTAGCAGTTTTTTTTAAAGTGCTCCACTGTATTAGCCTGATGAATTCCTATTGGTAAGCTATTCCAGATTTTAGGTACATAACAGCAGAAGGCCGCCTCACCACTTCTTTTAAGTTTAACTCTTGGAATTCTAAGCAGACACTCATTTGAAGATCTAAGGTTACGATTAGGAGTGTAAGGAGAAAGGTATTCTGAAATATAGGATTGAGCAGATTATTTAAGGCTTTGTAAACCATAAGCAGTATTTTAAAGTATTCTAAATTGCACGGGTCACCAATGTAGTGACATCAAAACTGGAGAGATGTGCTTGGATTTTCTTTTCCTAGTTAAGATTCTAGAAGCTGCATTCTGCACTTGTTGCAATCGGTTGATGTCTTTTTTGGGTAGTCCTGAGAGGAGTGCGTTACAGTACAGTAATCTAGTCGACTGAAAACAAATGCGTGAACTAATTTCCCAGCATCTTGTAAAGTTATAAGAGATCTAACTTTTGATATATTTCTTAAGTGAAAAAATGCTGTCTTAATTATCTGATTAATATGTGATTTAAAATTTAGGTCAGAGTCAATAATTACCCCAAAATTCTTTTACCTCTGTCTTGATTTTTAAGCCTAATGGATCAAGTTTATTTCTAATACCCTCATTATATCCATTCTACATCCAGGAAGTTTTGTAGCAGAATTGTGTGGCTGTTAGCAATTATTATAGAACTGTCTGCACATACTCAGTTGACAGCTGAGTATATTTGCTGTACTCCTCATTTTTTTTTACCTAATCAACAGTGAGACACAAGAGGAAGTATCCCTTTCTTTTACCAGTCCAAATCCTACCCTCGCAGCTCCTTCTTGACTTCTTCAGTATCATTGTCATCACTTTGGAATCTTATTTCATAGATTGAAACTTTGAGGTCTCCAAAGACTTGAAATACACCTGTGAAATTCTCTTTATTGATTCCTTCTCCATCATGAGAAAAAAAAACACACACAAAAAACAGGCTTTTTTTTAAAACACATGTCTCCACAGGATGCTATTTTGAAGGCCAGCTGCTCATGCATTAAACACAGTACTACAGCAACAAGAAGGACATTTCAAAAAATCCTCAGACTAATTTGCAGATATTTTCTGTTAAATTTACCTGAGGTGTAGGATGTGTTTATCATACAATCTTCAGGTAAAGTATCTGGGATGTTTTCTGTTCAGAACTTTATATTTTCCCATTTCTGGTAGTGAAGCACATCACAAAGCCATTGCAATGTAGAAGTCTTCAAAATCAGCAAAATCTGGAAGCAATCTGACAAGTAAAGTAAAGCAAAGGCAAAATGATATATGGTATGTAATCCAAACAGGGTAATAACAAGCTAATCTGTGTGTGCTTGTGTGTGTGTGTACCCTGTCCCTTGAAGCAATCTGATTGGTCTGATTGGACATTTTGACCTTGGAAGCTCAGTACTAAAGGTGATGATACTTGAGGGGTCAGGAGTTCAATTCCTGATTTTGGCCTTTTTTGTATTTTTACAAAAAAGGAGTTAAAATGGAAAATTTTAATGAAAGCAACAACAATACCTTACCAAGCAAAATACTAACAATGCCAACCTTCAAAGACAGTAAGTATATGCAAAAAAATATGAATGATGTTTTCACAGCAGGTTTTCTATCTACCGTCTACCAATGGTCTATCTACCATTGGTGGTGGTCAAACAGCAAATGGGATTCGAGCAAGGTGCCTCAAAACCATAGAGCCTCACCTATAAGTTAGAAGTGTAAAGTTTTGTCCTATACTGAACCTTAGGAAAGTAAGGGTTCAGCAATAGTCAGAAAGCATGCTGGGACTTCACTTGCCTTGGTAACGCCTTTCCATTTCAGAAAAGTCATGATAAAACGGTTTGCCATGCTTATCACTGACCGCTCCGAGATTTCCTGGAAAAGAGCACAGTGGATAATTTAACAAATGACTTTGTAAAGATGTAAACACATAGAAGTTTATTCTTTGACATCGGTTCACCAAGTGGCATGGAGCTGTGCCTCAGACAGGGAGCAAGCTCACCGTGTCCAAATGTGTTACAGCCTGTAAACTCTGGCACAACAGGCTTATTTTAAACCCTTCTGGAAAGTTATAAAATGTTAAAAACATTTTAATCCTGAATTTAACTTTAAAAAACCTGTACACTTAATATGGGTTTAAAATCAAAATATGCAGCCTAAAAAAGGACATAAATCAAAAGTTATGGGTGCTACAAAAATTCTGAATACATTTGTAAAATTGGCATGAAAAAGTAATTTTAAAACACCCCTTTAGTTATTCTCTGACAAAATCTTTGTTGACCAGTGTTAAAAGTAGTCTTCTACTAATTACTCTTCTTTAACATCTATTACCTGTCATATTTCTTGATTGTTCATTCTGATTTATTACATGTGGAATTCTTCATCAAAAGTTGAGTCATCAGAGTATTAAATATTTATTCTTGTATCTTTTTTAGTCTTCTGTCAGAAGAGCAATTGTGAATGTCACTTACTTTCAGATATGAATTTCAATGAGCTCTTTAGAGGTTTCGTCAAAATTTTCTGAGAAATCATGGATATCCACTTTTCATTATATGTTACTTCAAAGTCATCCCGCTTTTAAACTGTAAATTAGGATTCTCACTTTTACTTCCCTGAAATGTCATTCCTGTCCAAGTGCTGACCTTTGCAGCACTTAATAAACTCAGTATATTGAGCTAAAAATCAAACTGCTTTTAGCCTTCATGGGGATAAATGAGAAAGAATAAGAGCGTTGAATTTTCCCTTTAGCCTCTTATACTGTTTTTATTAAAATGCTTATAAAGAGAAGACTAACATTGCCTATGCAAACAACAAGCAGATTGTTTCAGAAATATTTGGAGGAACTGTATGACATAGAGATATGAAAGGAAAATGAAAACTGAGCTTTTGGGACCACACAAAATATCACATAATCCGGATTTAATTATCAGCTAGCATCACCTCTACATTTTAAATGATAAATGGTAAAAAAAAAGTCCCGCTTCCTCTTCACAGTTACCAGCAGTCACTTTGTGAGTATATTGATACCCCTCTTCGTCACATTTGCTAGTTTTGTAAGCAAAGTTGATTATTCTTCGGCAAATGACTTCAGAATTTTTTTATAAGTCAGTTTCAACAAAAATCTCTTTTTTGCTTATCACAGCACCTTTCAGCAGAAAATCATTTTATTAAGCACATATTTTAGATTTATTAGTATTTAGTTTTCTTTTCTTCTTTACCCAGGGATAGATCTAGTCCTGTAGGCAAAAATATATTTGAATATTTAGATGTTGCAAGAGTTTATAAATTTGTTGGCAAATGTAGGATCAGGTACCACAAAAATATGTATGTTCATTTAAAATCACAGAATATCCTATTTCTGCTCCAATATGATGAACATTTTTAAACCGTAATAAGGGGATATTGAAATCCGGGGATGTAGATCTGCATATGAATTAGAGAGAAGATGTACTGCCATTGCACTGGTGTCTGTGATAAAGCTTTTTTCCCTGTAAAATAATCAGCAGAGCCGCTGAGTCAGTCTCCATGGATTACATGCAAAGCACAGCTGCATTGCATGAATCCCCATGGATTGAGCACATAGCACAGCTATTATTTGCATCAGTCACTGAGCTACTAAAAGATACAGCTGCACAATAATCAACAGAAGGAAGGAGCAAGTAAATGCATCAGATTTCTTCCAGTTCAACGGCATTAAATACACTTGGAGGCAGTGTGGTGTGAACAAAGGGGACATGAATTTCAGATAGACATCAGGAAGCACTTCTTTACATGGGATGTCGGGCTGTATGGAACAAAGTACCCAACCATGTGGAGAGCGGTCGCCTACTGTACTTCAGGAAGTAGCAGTTGGCAATGACAAAGTATTGGGAAATTATTCTGATTTGCTGATTGCATGCAAACAACATATATTTTATATAGCCCCTTCCCATGGGGTTTTTAAACTGTGGAATAAAATAATTATTTTTACGTTACTCCAGCTGGAGCATTCAGAGGTTAAGAGATTGTAGAGGTAATTAAATCAGAACATTATGTTTTATAGTTAAGTGCTGTACTAAGTAGGTCACAGAATTAAGAAAAAGAAAAAATTGCAAGGCATTGGTGTAATTAATGACAATAACACTTTGATTTTTTGGTTCACTAAGAACCCGGTCAAAGCAAGGATTGAAAGAATCATTAGCACCCTTCACTGAGCACAAATACAGGTGAACCAAAATTGATAGACTAAATGCAATGAACAAAAGCGTTTAAACGCAGAAAGAAGTCTTGAAGATAGGGCAATTAAGTGAAGCTGTTTAAGCTGCCCGCACATTGGTATGCAAGTAACTGCGTCTTAGAGAGCTTGCACTCCCTGAACAGTGAGGACGGTGAATTGCTTTACTTTTCACACTCTGCGGCTGCAGGTTGTTCATTCCAAGATAATCTGAAACGTCTGTCTTATCACTTTACACACTGGGATAGAAATGCCGCTGGAAGGTCATTGTTTACTTGGGGCTTCCTAATTAAGGTATCTTTATACTATTAGAATCACAGAAGCAACTGCCTTGCAATCGGGCAGCCATGTTCAACAGGCTGTGCAAGTGGATCCACAGAGATAAGTGGATTATAGAAACTGTAAAAATTGTTTTTTTATTTATTTATTTTGTGTTATTCTGTAAATTAAATGTAAAAATTAAATAAAATACCAACATGGAAGTTCTTCAGCAAATGCTGAATTTTGGGCTTAATCTTTTTTCATATTCTTTTATGTTCTTCTCCTTTAGCATCATCTTTAATATAGAATAAAAAAATTCTGGTGTAGCCAGTCTAAAAGTGCCATATGAGGGACTCATTATCAGCAACCTTATTTAATATTAAGAAAAAAAATACCTACTTTGTGTAAAAGTCAGTTAGAGTAATTATGAAGAGCTAGGAGGTGCGTTAAACTCATAACATATTCATTATCAGGTGTTTTAGAGAAATGCAAAATGAGGCTGACATGGCATCAAATGTAATGACTCTGGTCAATAGATGGCATCAGAAGGTTCAATAAACAGACAGTAGAAACTAACTTATGATAGTGAATGGCAGATAGCACAGAAATGGTATTGCTAATATGACTTCTGGAGTAAGAACAAAAGATAATATAATAATAATAATAATAATAATAATAATAATAATAATAATAATAATAATAATAACTTTTACTGCGGTGGGTTGGCACCCTGCCCTGGATTGGTTCCTGCCTTGTGCCCTGTGTTGGCTGGGATTGGCTCCAGCAGACCCCCGTGACCCTGTGTTCGGGTTCAGCGGGTTGGAAAATGGATGGATGGATAATAACTTTTATTTATTGGGCACCATTCCAAACATTCAAGGTCACCTTAGAAAGAGTTAAACATAAATAAAATATAAATAGGAACAGATAAAAATAAAATCAACAGTAATACAGCAAGAAAGAAGTAACAAACTTACAAGCAATCTATTAACTATACGTTAAAATCAAGCCCCGACTTATCCATGGGAGAACTTAAACGCAAATATATATGGTAATTTTAAGCCATGGTCAAGATAAGTATATGAAATAATACAGTCTAAAATAATTAGTTAACATTAATCTCATCCCATAAAGTTCTCGTCAAGGAGTATTTATGTTTGAATGAACATACTCGCTTATTCTTCATTTCTGTTCTTACAGTTATTATGCTATAACCAGTGTTTTCCCGCTTGCTGAAGTGTCTTTTCTTTCTACTTACACTTTACACTTTCTAAAACTGTTTTTGTTGCTCCCATTTTTGTATTATTCTTTAACAAGTATTTTGTTTGTGTTTGTGTATTTAGTATGTATTTCCATTTAGGCAATATTTGTTATACTATTTGTTGTTTGTGTTTTGAACTTAGAGGAGTGGGCCTTCCTAATGCTGCAGTACTAGTGTTGTGACATTAGTTTAAATTTCTGGTATTCACGTCTCTCTCTGTCTCTCAATTTTGCATTTCTAGATTGCATGATTATTATTGGAATATCTAATTTATGGACTTCTTACTCTTGTTTATGGCAGAGTTCTTTGGATTTTGGATTTGGATTTGAAGTAAAACTTGTTTTGAGTTTTTGGGAGCTGGCAAATTATAATGCTTACAAAGCACAAGCATTCATTCATTTTTAAAACCTGCATTCAGGGGTTTAATGGACAGAGCCTGTTCTGCTAACACTGAGCACAAGGCATGAAACAACCCTTTCACCACAAACTAATGCACACACAGGACCTCCATACACAGTAATTATATATTTAAATAACTATTATCAGCATTACAGTAAAACCAAATCACTAAAGATCACAACACAGTGCATTCCCGATTAATGGTCACCTGCTCCTCCAAAAACATAACTTAACTAAAAAGCCCCAGGAGACAATAATGCAGCCCAGTGTCTTTGTTTTTTATCACACACTGCAGCATGGGGAGTAGTCTGTCTTACAAATTTTAAGGAGCTTGTTTAATACCTTTAACTACAATATAAATTTAATATCTAACACAAATGCACAAGAAACTATTTACAGTACTGTACATTCAAAACTAATGTCATGCATATATAAGGCAGTGTGTTGGAAACAAGAATAAGTTTTACAGTTTGAAAAGCAAACATTTCAGATATTTGTTGTTTGATTTCTACCAACACAGTTGTGATATCTGGCTTGCTTAATGCTTCTGGATAATTTTCTAATGTAACCATGTTTTTTTTTGCTGTTGTCCACTGTCTATTTCCAGTAAGTCTAAGAATATCAGTATCATCTTTGCTTCTAATTAATATCATGTTAATTATTTCAGAAGCTAGGGTAATGAGTTCCTGCTGAATGACAGTCAACAGCCACTCACCTGCATGTCAGCCCACAGTTCTATTCTGTTCATCCTTCCCAACCCAGTGCATTAATGAGGAACTTTGCTTTAGAGTGGAGGCTTTTATCACTATTGATTGTGGAGGCGGCTCTGTCCTCACACATCCTACATCTGGTTTTACATACTCAGATGAAATCACTAGTTGTCACCAAAGGTCTTTGTTGTCTATCATACATTTTGCTAATAAGTCCCTAAAATATTTTTGTGCTACATCTTGTCCACATCTAGTACACTGTTTCAAAGAAACAAAAAAGCCCAGGTTTGGAAAAAGCAGACTGCAATACATCTCTGTTTGGAAATGTACTTAATGTTGCATGAACATAATTAAGTGATGTTCTTCTTGCTCTAATTTTTTTTTCTTAATATTTATTTATTTATTTTACTTTTATAGTGTTGCCTGTACCAGACAGTATTTACTGGACATGACACAAGATATTTTATAGATATACATTTATGCTTTTGAGCCTGTACATAAATTTGTCATGCAATCAAGTACCAATACCATTTGACATAGTTGTGCTTTGTAAGACGCTAGAGGTCACTGTTGCCTCTTTCAACCCAGCAGACAGACACACTGAATACAGGGTAAAATCACCAAGAGGTTGTTTAATACTTTTTCTTCTTGTAATAGTGCCCTGAAGCACCTCCTCCACCATAAATAGGCAAAACAATAATAATAATAATACACACAAATCTCTCCTCCACACCTCCCAGCAAGCTCTGTCCACTACCTCCCAACTCCGGATCGCTTGCTGGGTCTCCACCAGTCCTTTATATAGTCCTTGACCCGGAAGTGCTTCACTTCTTCCTCCTACATGACTTGCCAGCACTTCCGGGTCAGCTGGAGAATTTAAGTTTTAATCAGTCCGGAAGTACTTCGGGGCTTCCATTGTCATAGTCCATTAGTACTTCCGGGCCAAGTAAGAATTTGTTCTCCCACCAATTTCCTACAGCGTCCCCTGGCGGCACCCACGGTACCCAGCAGGGCTGTGATGCCAAACTCACAAGTCCCATAGTGCCCTGTGGGCATCCAGGGCACTGCTGCAGTCCAGGGAAGCTGCCATCTATCGTCTTGGGGGAGGCAGTGTCTTTGATAAGCAGCCTTCCCCGATCCATCCAGTACTGTTTATCCCGGCCATCCCTTACAGCTTATAAAAAAGAACTTTGGAAAAAAGTAATTAATATTTCAAATAAACAGTAAAAGTTCTCTGTTTAAGACGAAAACTTTAATATTTTCATTCTAAGACAGTCAATACTTTTTTTCAAGAGCTACCAGATCACCTAACATGAAGATGACGATTAGTGAATTACACAATGATTATGAATTATACAGCAAGGCTAGTGAAGTAAGTGTTAGAGCATTAGAACATTACAGTAGCTGTAACGAGAACTGGCCATTCATCCCAATAAGCTTGTCCATTTTACTAGTCTTAAAAGTCCAAAATAACATCAAGTTGAGATCTGAAGGCTCTCTACCATACAACTTTGTAATTTATTCCATGTATATAAGGTTACTTGTGTGAATAAGTACCCTTAACAAAATTCCAACTTTGTCCATGTGTTCTTTATTACAGAATTAATTTTAAAATACATTTTAAACACTTCAGTCATGTTCCCTCTTAATTTCTTCTTAAACTGAAAGGGTTCAGCCCCTTTAGTCTCTCTTCGTAGCTTCTACCTCTCATTCCCAGAATCAGTCTAGTCACTGCTATGGTTTTTTTTTTTGTAACATGGATGCCAAAGCTGAACTCCAGGTGTGCCCTCACTAATGCATGATATACATTGTAATCCATACATTGTGAAGTATAATTTAACAGCTTTCTGGATATAGATAGTGGCAGGTCCACTATGACACCTAGGAGGAGGAGGAAAGTAAAGAGAGTGGAACTGAGGGTAGGAACTTTGAATATTGACCAGTATGACTGGTAAGGGGAGAGAGTTAGCAGATATGATGGAGAGAAGGACGGTTGATATATTGTGTGTGCAAGATACTAAATGGAAGGGGAGTAAGGCCTGGTGGATCGGAGGTGGATTCAAATTGTTCTATCATGGTGTGGATGGGAGGAGAAATGGGGTAAGAGTTATTCTGAAGGAACAGTATGTCAAGAATGTTTTGGAGGTGAAAAGAGTGTCAGGCAGAGTAATGATTATGAAGCTGGAAATTGGAGGTGTGATGATGAATGTTATTAGTACATATGCACCGCAAGTTGGGTGTGCAATGGGTGAGAAAGAAGATTTTTGGAGTGAGTTGGATGAAGTGATGAGCAGTGTACCCAAGGGACAGAAAGTGGTGATTGGAGCGGATTTCAATGGACATGGTGGTGAAGGGAACAGTGGAGACGAGGAGGTGATGGGTAGGTATGGTGTCATGAAGAGGAATGAAGAAGGTCAGAGGACAGTGGATTTTGCCAAAAGGATGGACATGGCTGTGATGAATACGTATTTTAAGAAGAGGGAGGAACATAGGGTTACGTACAAGATTGGAGGAAGATGCACACAGGTAGATTACATCCTATGCAGAAGAGTTGATCTGAATGAGATTGAAGACTGGAAAGTGGTGGCAGGGGAAAGTGTAGTTAAGCAGCATAGGATGGTGGTCTGTAGGATGACGTTAGGGATCAAGCAGAGAATGAGGGCAGAGCCAAGGATCAAATGGTGGAAGTTGAAAAAGGAAGACTGCAAGGTTGAGTTTAGGGAGGAGGTGAGACAGGCACTGGGTGGCAGTGAAGAATTGCCAGATAGCTGGGAAACTACAGCAGATGTAGTAAGGGTGACAGCAAGAAGGGTGCTTGGCGTGACATCTGGAAAGAGGAAGGAGGACAAGGAAACCTGGTGGTGGAATGGGGAAGTACAGGAGAGAATACAGAAGAAGAGGATGGCAAAGAAGAAGTGGGATAATCAGAGAGATGCAGAAAGTAGACAAGAGTACAAGGAGATAAGGCGCAAGGTGAAGAGAGAGGTGGTGAAGGCCAAAGAAAAGGCGTATGATGAGTTGTATGAGAGGTTGGACACTAAGGAGGGAGAAAAGGACCTGTACCGATTGGCTAGACAGAGGGACCGAGCTGGGAAATATGTGCAGCAGGTTAGGGTGATAAAGGATAAAGATAGAAATGTACTCACAACCTTGGAGAGTGTGTTGAGCAGATGGAAAGAGTACTTTGAGAGGCTGATGAATGAAGAAAACAAGAGAGAGAAGAGATTGGATGATGTGGAGATAGTGAATCAGGAAGTGCAACGGATTAGCAAGGAGGAAGTAAGGACAGCTATGAAGAGGATGAAAAATGGAAAGGCCGTTGGTCCAGATGACATACCTATGGAAGCATGGAGGTGTTTAGGAGAGATGGCAGTGGAGTTTTTAACCAGATTGTTTAATGGAATCTTGGAAAGTGAGAGGATGCCTGAGGAGTGGAGAAGTAGTGTACTGGTGCCGATATTTAAGAATAAGGGGGATGTGCAGGACTGTAGTAACTACAGGGGGATAAAATTGATGAGCCACAGCATGAAGTTATGGGAAAGAGTAGTGGAAGCTATTTTAAGAAGTGAGGTGATGATTAGTGAGCAGCAGTATGGTTTCATGCCAGGAAAGAGCACTACAGATGCAATGTTTGCTATGAGGATGTTGATAGAGAAGTTTAGAGAAGGCCAGAAGGAGTTGCATTGTGTCTTTGTGGACCTGGAGAAAGCATATGACAGGGTGCCTTGAGAGGAGCTGTGGTGTTATATGAGGAAGTTGGGAGTGGCAGAGAAGTACGTAAGATTTGTACAGGATATGTACGAGGCAAGTGTGACAGTGGTGAGGAGTGACGGATGCATTCAAGTTGGAGGTGGGATTACATCAGGGATCGGCTCTGAGCCCTTTCTTATTTGAAATGGTGATGGATAGGTTGACAAACAAGATTAGACAGGAGTCCCCATGGACTATGATGTTTGCTGATGACATTGTGATCTGTAGCGATAGTAGGGAGCAGGTTGAGGAGACCCTGGAGAGGTGGAGATATGGTCTAGAGAGGAGAGGAATGAAGGTCAGTAGGAACAAGACAGAATACTTGTGTAAATGAATGGGAGGTCAGTGGAATGGTGAGGATGCAGGGAGTAGAGTTGGCGAAGGTGGATGAGTTTAAATACTTGGGATAAATAGTACAGAGTAATGGGGATTGTAGAAGAGAGGTGAAAAAGAGATAGCGTAGGCAGGGTGGAATGGGTGGAGAAGAGTGTCAGGAGTAATTTGTGACAGACGGGTATCAGCGAGAGTCAAAGGGAAGGTCTACAGAATGGAAGTGAGACCAGCTATGTTATATGGGTTGGAGACGGTGGCACTGACCAGAAAGCAGGAGACAGAGCTGGAGGTGGCAGAGTTAAAGATGCTAAGATTTGCACTGGGTGTGACGAGGATGGATAGGATTAGAAATTAGTACATTAGAGGGTCAGCTCAAGTTGGATGGTTGGGAGACAAAGTCAGAGAGGCGAGATTGCGTTGGTTTGGACATGTGCAGAGGAGAGATGCTGGGTATATTGAGAGAAGGATGCTAAGGATAGAGCTGCCAGGGAAGAGGAAAAGAAGAATGCCTAAGTGAAGGTTTATGAATGTGGTGAGAGAGGACGTGCAGGTGATGGGTGTAACAGAACAAGATGCAGAGGACAGAAAGATACGGAAGAAGACGATCCGCTGTGGCAACCCCTAATGGGAGCGGCCAAAAGAAGAAGAAGAAGAAAAATGGCCTCAACACTGATCCCTGAAGGACACTACTATTAATATCAACATATGTTAACATAATATTCTGCGGAGTTTTGCCCCCCGGACACAGACAGACAGACTCAGAATGTCCTCAAAACACACACATTTTATTTTTCTTCTTCCTGCAACACACAAGGCCAACCACAAATCTTCCCAATAACTCAGTCCTTATCTTTTTGTCTTTCTTTTCTTTTCCTCTCTTCACTTCTCTTCACCGCCTCCTCCACTTCTCACTAGTAAGCTCCATCTTCTTCCACCCGACTCCGGCTGCCTGAGTGGAGTGAGGCGGCCCCTTTTAAACCACACCCGGATGCACACCAGGTGTTCCTCAATCAAGTCCCGGCAGCACTCCCAGTTGAGGTGGAAGTGCTGCAGACCACAGCTCCGGAATTATCCCAGTGGCCCCAGGTGGTAGCCACGTAACCCAACAGGCTTGAGTGTTACAGTCCCATGCTCGTGGCCCTGACGTAACCCAGGGTGGCTGTCCTTTTATGTCCCGTGGAATGGCTTGCCCTTTTCTTGGTCTCCTGCTCTCCCAGGCTTCCCGACAGGGCACGGTCCCCGGCCGTCCATCACAATTCATTGTATTTTCTATAGGGAAAACAACAGAAAGCATCCATCCATCCATTTTTCAGCTTATTCCTGTACACGGTTGTGGGAACTACAGCCTTTCCCAGTAATATTGGAAACAAGGTGTGAGCCAACTCTAAAGAGAATGTTAGGCCTATTGTGGGGCAGAAGGGGCCAATTTAAAGTTGCAAGTCTATCTAACATTCATTTATTTAGAAAGATGAGGAAGCAAAGTACCTAAATAAAGATTGCAAGGACACAGGAAAAAATGTACAAACTCTATACTTAGATTCAATCTGAGGTCCTGATTTCTGTAATGTAGCCGCAATCACCACTGAGACAACTAGTAGAAAACAGTTAAAGACAAATGCAACTATTACAATGTCTTACATCCAGTGTACATGACAACTGCATATGATTTTATGGCTAGGGTGGCTCAGTGGCGCAGTAGTAGTGCTGCTGCCTCGCAGTTAGGAGACCTGGGTTCACATCCCTGCGTGGAGTTTGCATGTTCTCCCTGTGTCTGCGTGGGTTTCCTCCGGGCGCTCTGGTTTCCTCCCACAGTCCAAAGACATGCAGGTTAGGTGGATTGGCGATTCTAAATTGTCCCTAGTTTGTGCTTGGTGTGTGGGTGTGTTTGTGTGTGTCCTGCGGTGGGTTGGCGCCCTGCCTGGGATTGGTTCCTGCCTTGTGCCCTGTGTTGGCTAGTATTGGCTCCTGCAGACCCCGCGACCCTGTGTTTGGATTCAGCGGGTTGGAAAATGGATGGATGGATTTTATGGCTTTCATAAAAGAGACTTGTTTCACCAAAATTTTGACAAAGAGCCATAAGGTTAGATCTGAATATTTTATGGACTGTCAGAAAACTGTAACTTTGGTGAAACAGTGAATGATCACATCTTAGACAACCTCTTTGTAGGCAGGTGGAGTAACAAGCTGTGTAACTAATGATGAAACCTTCTTTAGAGACTGGAATGGATCAAGACAAAAACGCTGGAAAATGCTGACATGAAGCATACACCTGGTGTCTCAGATGTGTCAAAACCAATGGAGTGAAAGGACTATGACTTTTAAGTGGAATGACAGAGACACATGGGTCAAGGGAAAAGTAAACTAGGCACTGGGCACAAAAAATGAAAAAATACATGTATTGTTTGTTGAAAGTGGAATGCAAGAAGAATGGACACCAAAAAGTCTTGCAAGTCTGAGGAGAACAGTTTGTTCTGCGTGTTGGAACAGTGAACTTTAAATTACAGGTAGGACAATCATCCAGTTACACTTAAATATACAAGGCCAAAAAAAGAAAGTGACTTTTTCTTCGCTGTTTAAGTAGTATGGGATCCAATAGATAGATAGATAGATAGATAGATAGATAGATAGATAGATAGATAGATAGATAGATAGATAGATAGATAGATAGATAGATAGATAGATAGATAGATAGATAGATAGATAGATAGATAGATAGATAGATAGATACTTTATTAATCCCAATGGGAAATTCACAATATGTGGTAATATTTTCAATGCAGTGGCAGCTAAGTTGGAGCTTATAAGCTCATGTACACATAATATAATTAAAAATACATATACTTAAAAAAAAAAGCAAAAACATAATTATATTTAATTCAATTCTGAACATCCTCAGAAAGGTTAGTAATGATGCTTTATAAATCCAGGAGTCTTTGTTCAAATCTCACTCCCTCTTATTGTCTTTGTGGAGAGAGCACATTCTTCATTTGTTCATTTTTTTCTCAGGGTATACTTGTCTCTTTTATCCACAACACAAATGCCAACTAATGTCTCTAAATGAGTGACTTTGGTTGCTGTCACAGGTGTGCCCTGCTCGGGCACTCCTAATGATTAAGTGACTCAGATGATAGATGGCTGGATAGTGTCGAACACTTAAGCACTATACAAAATGCAAATATTAACTAAAGATTTGACAAATGACAGCAGACAATTCAATTTATCAAGCTTGTTTAGTTAGTTAATGGGTAAGTTCTCTAAATATCTCATCCAAATATTTTTAAACGTTGTCCAGGTTTCTTTTGTAACTTTATGAATCAGTCGTTCAGTAGAAAGAGGACTATTTCATTTATGTTAGGTAGAATGCCCAGAGGGGACTGGGCGGTCTCATGGCCTGGAACCCCTGCAGATTTTATTTTTTTCTCCAGCCGTCTGGAGTTTTTTTTTTCTGTCCCCCCTGGCCATCGGACCTTACTCTTTTTCTATGTTAACTAATGTTGTCTTATTTTAATAACTTATTTTGTCCTTTATTTTTCTTTTCTTTTCTTCATTATGTAAAGCACTTTGAGCTACTTTTTTGTATGAAAATGTGCAATATAAATAAATGTTGTTGTTGCAGTTTGTTCCAAACTCCCATGACTCTCTGTAAAGAAGTGCTTCCGGGCTTCACTCTTAAATAAATGTCTCCGCAATAACCACAGATACTGAGCTCGATCATCTATGTTGATGCCTTGGATCAGGGGTAGGCAACGTCGGTCCTGGAGTGCCGCAGTATGTGCAGGTTTTTGTTCCAACCCAGTTCCTTAACGAGAACTCAATTATTGCTGATGAAGCACATATTGCTTAAGTGACATTTTAATGCTTCATTTTAGTGGTTTCGCTTGTTAAGGTTCTCCAACCTTAATTGCTTATTTCAATCTTAAACTGCTGCATTCAGTGTTTTAATTGCTCCTTATTAGCAATAAGATGTAAAACAGGGGTAGGCAATGTCGGTCCTGGTGAGCCGTAGTGGCTACAGGTTTTCATTCAACCCAATTGCTTAATTAGAAACCAATCATTGCCAATCTCAGACCTTATTTAATTTTATGGCTTGTTAGTCTGTGCAATGTAAGGCTTTTATATCGTAGATTTTTTTCCTTTCCAAGGATATCATCCAAATGATTTGAAGCCTAAAACAGATCATTTTCAGTCTGTCACATTTTTCTATTAAGTGTTTTATTAAATCAAACCGTGCATGATGAACACACACAGATGTAATTGGAAAAAAGCTAGCTGGAGAACTGCTGGCTGCTTTGTCTTTTACATCTTATTGCTAATAAGGAGCAATTAAAACACTGAATGCAGCAGTTTAAGATTGAAATAAGCAATTAAGGTTGGAGAACCTTACCAAGCGAGACCACTAAAATGAAGCATGAAAATGTCACTTAAGCAATATGTGCTTCATCAGCAATAATTGAGTTCTCGTTAAGGAACTGGGTTGGAACGAAAACCTGCACATACTGTGGCACTCCAGGACCGACGTTGCCTACCCCTGCCTTGGATCATTTGGAAGACCTGAATTAGGTCTCCATAAAGTCTTCTCTGCTGAAGACTAAGCAGATATCTTTTTGTTTTTCAGAGATTGTCAGAACAGGTTGTGCCTTTTAATTCAAGGACTCACATGGTTGCTTTCTTCTGCACAGCATTAAGTGATGCCAAGACATTTTTATAGCAAGGAGGACATCATACATTAAAAAACGTTCATGACATTTCTTAAAGAGAGCCCTTGAATAGTAGGATAAAAATGTATTTTTAGGTTCAAAATACTTGAGGCCCACGAGTATTCAGCATTCATTCTTTTATCTAAAGTATTAGAAGCTTTTCCAGGCATTTTCCAGTATATGATAATATTATTTCAATTGCTCAGTTGCATTGTTTCCAGTGTATGATTAGAAAGCTTTACAAGGCAGCTCAAAGTAATGCTTTTAGATCTGTACTGAGTTTTTTTTTTATCTCTTTCTTAGTCTTTATTCATTAATTAGGACTGTTATTTTTGATGTATAATTTGACATTTGAATTACAACCAATATTGGGCTCTTCATTATATTTGGCCAATTTAGTACACTTACCAAGTAGTAATTCTATCTTTGGAGCTGACTGATTCCTTCAAAAATGTAACCAGCGAAAAAATAATAATAAGCTGATAAAAGTTCAGATTATCTTATTTGTCTTTTAAAATTGATATCTTTATAACTCATTTTCTGCTATCTGGTCTCAGTTTCAAAAAATATGAACTTTAGTGAA
This sequence comes from Erpetoichthys calabaricus, assembly GCF_900747795.2. NCBI lineage: Eukaryota > Metazoa > Chordata > Cladistia > Polypteriformes > Polypteridae > Erpetoichthys > Erpetoichthys calabaricus. The sequence continues at coordinate 39,451,974 of NC_041399.2, forward strand.
GGAAAATTAGTTTTGTAAAGGTTGCAAATAAACTACCTTGATGAAGTTGACTGATTTCAGAAATATTTGTGAGCATTATGTTATGTTCTTTAGGTACTATATAGATAGCAATATGCAACCAAGGCAGCAAATTCTAGAATATTGTCGTGTCCTAATATGTCAGGTTGAAGTCAAGCTGTTTTGGCTGAAAGATGAAAGTAAGCACAATGCAGTCATTTTTAACACAAGTTTAGTCTGATAAATGGTGGGATGAGTTTGGGTGCAAGAACAACAAGTCAAACCCAGAGAACACATTAACTTTGCATTACAGTAATCCCTCCTCCATCGCGGGGGTTGCGTTCCAGAGCCACCCGCGAAATAAGAAAATCCGCGAAGTAGAAACCATATGTTTATATGGTTATTTTTATATTGTCATGCTTGGGTCACAGATTTGCGCAGAAACACAGGAGGTTGTAGAGAGACAGGAACGTTATTCAAACACTGCAAACAAACATTTGTCTCTTTTTCAAAAGTTTAAACTGTGCTCCATGACAAGACAGAGATGACAGTTCTGTCTCACAATTAAAAGAATGCAAACATATCTTCCTCTTCAAAGGAGTGTGCGTCAGGAGCAGAGACTGTCATAAAGATAGAGAAAACAAACAAATCAATAGGGCTGTTAAGCTTTTAAGTATGCGAAGCACCGTGGCACAAAGCTGTTGAAGGCGGCAGCTCACACCCCCTCCGTCAGGAGCAGGGAGAGAGAGAGAGAGAGAGAGAGAGATAGAGAGAGACAGAGAAAAACAAACATGCAAAAATCAATACGTGCCCTTCGAGCTTTTAAGTATGCGAAGCACCATGCAGCATGTCGCTTCAGGAAGCAGCTGCACAGAAGGTAGCAACGTGAAGATAATCTTTCAGCATTTTTAGACGAGCGTCCGTATCGTCTAGGTGTGTGAACAGCCCCCCTGCTCACACTCCCTACGTCAGGATCAGAGAAAGCGCAAGAGAGAGAAAGAGAAAAGTAAGTTGGGTATCTTCTCAGCCATCTGCCAATAGCGTCCCTTGTATGAAATCAACTGGGCAAACCAACTGAGGAAGCATGTACCAGAAATTAAAAGACCCATTGTCCTCAGAAATCCGCGAACCAGCAAAAAATCCGCGATATATATTTAAATATGCTTACATATAAAATCCGCGATAGAGTGAGGCCGCGAAAGGCGAAGCGTGATGTAGCGAGGGATCACTGTAATTTGCATTTGTGCTTTTGTTTCTTTTGGTGTAGGAATAAGGCTTCTTTTTTCAAATGAAACTTTTTGTTTAAATTATTGGCAGTTAATAAAAAGTAATTTTCATAAACATTTCATTTATTTGATGTTGTAATGCATTCATTTTTATACCTTAATTTTTTGCATTTGGAAATTCTTTCCATTTTATTAAAGCACATGCCCCATTGTTTGCGACTTTCTGATTGTAAATGGTATTGTTTTACATTCTAGACAGATTGAGAATTAGAGTATACAGAATGACACACATGCCTTACATTATATCTGAGCTTTGATTACTTTCATGTAAATGCAAGTTTGGTGATGGTGTCAAAATTTCAAGTTAAGTTTAGACTCCGATTCTATAATGTTCAAAAGTTAATTTTATCCTGGTGTTTGGGAGAAATTAAAATTGATTTTTACATCTTAAAATTGCAATTTTTGTTAGAAAGTTTGATTTTTTTTGTGTTGCGTTAGAGCCCCCAGATGACTACAGCCCAGCAATGATTGAAATTTTTAGAACAAGCAGTTTCTGAGATATTCACCCTGAATGCTGACATCTGTGTACTATGATGACTTCCAGAAAAATGGACTTGACTTCTTCAAACAAGTTGTCTGTCTGGCTCCTGGCACCCGACCTATCATTTTTGGTCTCGTTTGGTCCTACACTTATTCCCATATCCTCCAAAAACAGTTTGATCTCTGTCTATTGATAACTGTCGTAGAACTTGTTTATTTGAACTGGAATATTACAGTCTACTCTGTTGGACCAGGTCTATTCATTTGGACATTTTTTTCATGAGTAGTTTTTGAAATACATAATTTACTTAAAAATAGTGTATGTGCATGTACACAACACACACAAAGTGAAGATAAATGACAGCTTGGTTTTGCCTACAGGAGCATTTGCTTGATGATGGAGAAAGAGTGAAATGGACACATAAACACAGTCGATGTGCACAGATTGCTTTAAGACATCCCGTATCAATATGTCTGTCTCCGAACCTTGTTTAGTTCATTTGACCCAAGGTGTTTAGTTTCAAAATAAATATTGCTGAGGCTATTCATTTGATTCAATTTCTTTTTTCATTTTAGTCTATATTTATATACAGTATGTACATAATAAATATTATATAAGTTAATGCACTTTATTCTATATTATTCTAGAGGACAATCAGTTGTATTGTATTTTAGAGTCTTCCATTGACTGATTTCCTGCAGTATCACCAAAACATAATTTACATGGAAATACTGGATGGACCATTCCATACTGATTTTTAGTTGCTATAATTTACCACATTGCCTTCTTCTCGTCATTTACATTTCATTTTCATGCTCACTGCATTATTGATTCCCACAATGAAATAGAATTGCGGCAGTAATATCTCCTATATGTACAATATTATCTTTACTTGATCAATGAGTTATTGCATACATATATGTGCAATTTCAATTTGTTTTTGAAAAGACAGAAACAGGCCATGTACCATTTGTAGATAAGAGTGGGTTTATGTATCACAGACATTCTTTGACAACCAGAAATAAAATTAAGCTTGTCAGGAAAACTTATTAATTCCCTATATATTCTGTATTCACTTTCCAAGATGGCATGGTCCATATATTAATATTGCATACTAAGAGCAAAGCACATATGCAGGTTTGATGTATGCTGTTCAAGATGTTGATTTAGTTGAGCAGATCAATCATACCTGTATAGAAGCTAATTACCTTTTCTATAACAGAGCTAGTTCTATTACTATATCAATCATATATTTATTTACAAGTTTACGAGGGCTTGAGGTTCTTTGCTCTTGGGATTCAATTTATCACACTCATAATGCCAAAAATTGGCACATTGATTTAATATTTTTAAGTTTGCATTCCCTAACACTTCATTTTTGCTTGCTTGACTATATATTGTACTTACTATGGCTGATGGCATTGTCTAATTTGGCCAACAGCCTTTGAACTTCTTCAATACACAAAAAATGATTGGATTTTGGATTTGTAGGACAAACATCTCTCAAGTAGAAATCACATTTTTCTATTTTTTCCATTGTAGTTTTTTAATTCTCACTTAAAATGTACTTCACTCTCTACTGCCATCCGCTGAGAAATTAAAATAGCTTTTAAAATACCTAATATAGCTGATAAGTGATTACATTTTGACTGAAAGGATATTTGTCAGCTGCGGTGGGTTGGCACCCTGCCTGGATTGGTTCCTGCCTTGTGCCCTGTGTTGGCTGGGATTGGCTCCAGCAGACCGCCGTGACCCTGCGGATTCAGCGGGTTGTACAATGGATGGATGGATGAATATTTGTCAGTTTTATTTCTCCATCTGTTTATTGCCAACTTTTGCTTCATTGTTTTTTTTTTTTTTTTTGCTGAGGGGTTTTCTTGATTTTTAACAAAACAGAGCACAATATTCTCAAACCTGCCTAATCAATATAGGGTCAATACTGACTAATTTTGATGAACATACCTTATGGGTGGCATTTCTTTATTTTATTAGAAACCTTTAAAGAATTCACCCACAGACAATCTCAAGGGATGATGGGAAACAGGTATTTCTGTTGGAATTTCAAGTGTAGAATGAGAGTAAAGAATTCAAAAAGTGCATTCTTAAGATGAAAATTGTCCATGGATATACAGTACATATTTTATTTAAAACTGCCTAAAATGTTTTCAAGACAAGATCTGCAATGTGAATGCTGTCAACAGTTGTCTGCCTTATAAAAAGAATAAGTTAGGCATTTTGCAAGTCAAACTTACCTGGGTGTCCAGTTCTGATCCTGAAGGGATACTGTGGCTGTTGGTTTTCTTCTACCCATTTTCTTAATTAGTGACAAGTTTTTGCTGCTAATTAACTTCTTTTAACTTAATTTTAACTTACTTGCTTTTTTTGGCTCAAACTCCTTCAATGTTCCTTTTTAAGCAACATATTTTACCTGTTGTCACAATAACACACAGGAAACATCAAAGGTTTGTGGCAGCCACCCGTATAATATCCCTGGCTGCAAAGTGGGTATTTTTTTCCAAAAGCTGTACATGGTACAATGTCCAAAACAGAACTGACTTAGGCTGAGTAAAATGGCGGTTTTAAAGGTCGTGACAGGAAATAACGTCATCTGCACCGGAACCAGAAGTGATGTCACCAGGACTGGAAATGACATAATCTGGAGCGCCAGACCCAGAAGTGGCGTCTTCAGTACTGGAAGTGGTGTCATCAAATGTGCCGGCACCTTGTGGGATTTCCTGAAGATAGTCTGCAGAGGACAGAGAGAAAGAGTGTTAGTGCAGCTCGCCACCCCCTGGTCTGGCGTGGTATTACTATTAATTAAGCCCTCTAGCTGCCTCCCATGCGCACGTGTGTGACACTGTGTACATCATACAATATCTGCAGATAAAGAAAGGTGAAGCTCTCAGTAACGTTAATCTACTCAGATTCACAAAACATTTTCATTATATTCTCTGAAAGAAGAAAATCGTCAGTTTTGGAAATGTCTGCTGTGCCTATGGAATGGAATAACAGGTTTAATTAACAACAAGAATCGGCTTCTAATTATGAAACTGGTTGGAGTGAAATTGTTTGAAGTCCTTGACTTAACTGTTCTTCTGTTTTCTTGCTTCACATCTTATATTTTAGTTTAGCTGCTATTTAAGGATAAAAGAATCAATTTAAAGGACTTAGTCTTAAAAAACGTGACAATCAAAACAAAAGGAAAAGAAGTCAATTGACAGTTGAAATTAGTCACTGATGAAGAAAGTGTCAGGGAGGAAAACCTTGAGTCACAGTAGCCCTCCAGGATTGGAGTTGAACATATACCTGGGATTAAGTAATTTGCAACAGGAAATTGTGCTCTAAAGTGAAGCATATTTTATACATTTTTAAAACATATCTAGCCTGTTGTTGTGTTTTATAATGGAGCTAATGAGTAGTGGGTCTGAAAGTGAAAAAACGCATTCCAATTTATCAAATATATCAATTTTTCAAGTTAAAAATTTTATTGAGTGTTGATCCACATTTTGTGCTTTCACACATATAGCAAAACAGCGTATCTATATAATTAATAAGGAAAAAAAGCAAAAAGCATACCATGTTTGTGAGATTCAGCCATTTTAAAAGGAGAGCAGCTGTGCATTTTGCTTCACTCATCATATTCCTCCACGGCACCCTTTCAGTTCTCGGTGCAAATTCACCTCGGAAACTCATCGTCAAGCAATGCCAATGTCCAAAAGTGGATTACTGTCTCTGTTCTGCAGACATCTTGACAATAATAACTGAAAAAGTTGATTGCTTTCATTCTTTTATGACACAGAACCGTATTTCATTATTTTACAAAGGTATTGCCTGCTAATGCCTGAATGATAGTGGCCACTGTGAACAGATAAATGAGCAAGAAATGTATTTTTAAGTCAATAGAATTGTAAGAAGAATCTGTGATAATATTTCCAGTTTACTTTGGTTGTCACAAGCATGCCTCAGAAACACAGAAGGAAGTTTTTTTTTTAATCATAATCTTTTCTGCTTCAAAGACTATGTGTTTGGCAAGTCTTAAGACTTTTCTCACATTAGGACTCAATTATACTTCATCTCCACTATACAAGGCAAGAGTAGGGTAGGCATTTTTAAAATGTATGAAATGTGCATCAATTAGAATATAATTTCATGCGGCAAATTATGTAGAGTGTGATTATGAAGAAATAAGTTTGACTTGAAAAATACCACACGTATCCTTTAAGTTATATGCTTTAACAACTCAAACCATTTTGATTTAAAATATTTACATATCTTTCAAATTACCTTCAATCTAGTATCACTCCCAGCCCCTTAGCAGCAATATAAGGAGTAACACCATTAGGTGTAACATTGTCCAAAGTTTAGTCGAAATATGCACCTCAGAAACCAACCACCTATTGTGCCATATGGAATGACTGAGAACAACTAGTCCATGACTGTTTATAATAAAAATTAAATAGGGCTGATTTACTCTTTAGTGTGCCGAAGAACTGACAACTAGTGAATGCTCATCCAGAAGTGCAATGCAAAGAATGTCATGATGAGGAATAAGGAACACGGGTGTGTTGAACTTTGCAAACAGAAGAGAGGCTCGTCTGTCTGATGTCTCCTGTTTTACGTCATAAAAACAGAATGGAAAAAAGAACAAAGGGCAGAGGCTACAACTCAACTTTCTGTACCTGTTAACAACTCACACAGTCCAAGTCCGTCAGGCAGCAAGGGGACTTTGGAGCTCCCAAACGGAATAGAAGTTAATTTCTCTGATGTCTCGTAATTTGGTGAACCATGAAAAAAAAACAACAAAAAAAAACAGACTTGAGATTGATGCTGAACTCACTGCAGCTGTTAACCCTTTGCACAGAGCCAGCTTCATCAGGCAGCACATTTTTGGCAGTCAGGAAAATTGTCAAGCACAACTGTACTGGAAGATCAGCATTCGGTCGGTAAATATGGCATGGGGTGTGATTATCAGTCGTGTAAACTGATATATTGCAACAATGAGATCAGCAACTGCAACTGGCTAATCTGATAAAAAAAACCCAGGGCAAAAAAGTCATGGAATATGACATCGGCTTAAGAGAAGAGCACATTGTTTGTAAGAACACTAATTCTACTTTAATTGGTCATGAATCTCTCATAATTCAACAAGAAGGTGATGCTTTACTATTTATCATCCTAAACTGAAAAAAATTCAATATTCTCTCAGAAGAATGGTTCAAGATTTTCTTTTAAAATTTGGTGAGAGTTCATTAATGTTACTGTGGTATAGCGGGTCTGCAGCTTTAAAACAAAATATAAGGGCTAGGTTTTAATCCGTATAGCCGTGCCGTTCTCCGTGGGCGTGATTGTATGACCGCGGGGAGTTAATGAGGAAGTTGGAGCGAGTCGCACCTGCACGTGTGGGTGCAATCGTTCTCAATTACTTCATTGGCTTCCTGCAGCGTCTGATTAGGGCACTGCGCCAATGGAGGCGCAGGGAGACAGGGCTATATATATATACGGGTCGACACCAGGAAAGGGGGGATATAGATGATAGATGTATAGAAGAAGAAAAAGGAGGTTAAAGGACGTGAAAGAGCCATCTTAGCAGCTACGATCTGGCCGCCTGTAAGGAGGAGACAGCACGAGCTGGGGCGTTAGGTTGTGGAGCTCTAGAGGCTAGTTCGCCCTACTGAAAGTTCTGTTGGAGTGGAGTGAGCAAGGCAGGTGTCCTCCCGAGGGATCTGAGGAGCGACTGCGTGAGCATGAAAGATGAAGGGAGGAGAGCCGACCTCGGATGGTTTGGCAGTGATGTCCTTATGGAAGCCAAGACGAAGGTCGGCCAAAAGAAGCTCATGGCTATTGGGTCTCCGCTGGCTGCGGGAGTTATGAGTGAGCCGGAGAGAGTGAGAGACGGAGGTGGGCTAAGACCGGGAAGAGTGAGACTACATTTTTAACCTCGGATTTTATCGGATTTATTTATTTATGGTTTTTATCCCCACTAAACACTTGTTTTCATGGATTTATTGAACCTATGATGCACTGCACTTTTTGTTTGGACACTGTTTTGATTGTTTTGTTTTTAATTAAAGCACTTGGCATTCTTGTACTATCCCCTGGCTTCATTTGAGAATTGTCCTCATTTGTCAGCTCATCTCGGTGACATTACCGACGGTGTCGGGTTCAGGGTTGGAGCGGACCTGCAACGTCACAGTTACTCTTAAACAGTCTGTGGGTCTTTGCTTGACTTTTCTGTTGTTTTAATATACACAGTTTAAGGGATAATAAGAGTTTAAGGGAGGCTTTGTGTGACATGAATAAATCAGTCATTTACTGTGAATTATTTGCATTCAGAGTTAAAAACAAATCAAATATTTTAAGTGAAATTTTTCATTTGTATATAAAATTAACTTTATGAAAATCATTATTTATGTTCATGTTAATTGCTTTTAAACATGTACAGATTACATTTCTTACATTTTTTCCTCATGTGGCTTGTTCTGCAGTCAAAGCTGTTTGCAAATATCTAGTTTTATTCTAATTAATTTAAAATTAATAACCACAACAGCTGGTGAAATCAACAAGTATATATGTTGATGTATTTTAAGCAATTTTGCCACCCCTTACAGACTGAAAGTTGTTAAGGCTTACTTTTAAAACACTGAGGAACAGTTCTTTATCTTTTTCGTTGGATGATCTCTGAATTATTTATTGCAGTTTATATTTAAATTCTCTGTTTACACAATTAATGAGTCAAAACCATCCTAACAGATTATTTGCTGTACTCTAGAAATGCTACAAAAAGATTAATTCTATGCAAAAATACCTAGGATTGATAATCTCTACTCACATTTATACTTTTAAAAATGAACTATTATACAGGATGCAGCAGATTTAAACTAAAATATTATTTACCAAATGGATTTGGAAAGTTAACACATATTAACATTTTTGGTCATAAGTCTCTAATTATTTTTTTTTCCTTTCATTGCAATTAAATTATTTAAGAACTAACATTAACTAAGCAAAGATATATCATTTGCTAGATGTCTACAACTGATTTTATACAATCCATCACTGCATGTTGTAAGTTATCAAGCGAGTGTTCGTGGCCAACACCTAACACAGCCATACACAGTGAACTTAGATGTAACCCTAACCCCAATAAAGCCATTCTAACTTTTAACAAATTTGTCTTCTGATCATTAAATGTTTGTGTGATTTAAACTTTCATTTAAAGGTTTAATAATTGACTCAAGTATAGCTGAGCCTGAGGCCAGGTGATAAATTTACTAAGAAGTCCACACAATTTTGAGATCAGGAGGATCTCTTGATTCCATTTGTAAAGCACCCAAATCTGACTCTTTAGTTTGAAGAAAGATGGATGCATTGGGTATCAGTGCTTGAATATTTATTTTTTAAATATCATAGAAAGGCAGGAAAAATGCATGAATGAGATGTTTTTTCTGAAGGCTATCTCCAGCTAAACAAATAAGTTTGGTAACTTTTGGCAATAAAATGAGAACAAGAAGGAGAGAGCCATTGGCTGGAGGGTGTAAACACTCATTTATTGTGTGCACAGACTACAAAAATTCATGAGACTTAAAATTGCAAAGATAATAAACTCCCAACAGAACAGATGGGCACAGTTGTTTAGTCACTTTTCACATATTTCTTGCAGGTCAGCTGGTAACTTTAAAGCTCAATTTTTGTAATTTTTACAAAAGTGGTAAAGACAGAGATCCTAAATCTTTAATTCCATGACCTTTAGTTCCAGTTTTTCTATCCCTGGGAAATTCATTTTATGAAGTCCACAGAACTGAGCCTATATATTTTAGCAATATTTCCTTTGGTCTTATTGATGTTGTCTGAGTTGTTCTTCCTAACTGCTGTCATGTTTCTTTAATTATACAGTGGAATAAGGTATAGTGGAGGATTGGAAGTTCTGTCATGTCTTTGCTAAATAGAGAAAGAGCAGTGTGTAAACCAAGGTATGTAAGAGGTGTGTTTTACTATAAATACATGATACAGGTGAGGGAGCAACAGAAGAGTGATGAAAGTACAAAAACAAGAAGAAAATAACAAAATTTGCTGCCTCACCGGAGCTAATAAGAAGGCAGTTACTTGTCTACTTGGAGGAATAATTGGTCCACTAGTTTAGTTTTGCTTTATTACCCAAAGCATTCCTTTTTTGCTATCCTCTGACATCACTTTATCCCTCCAGTGATGCTCATGCTAATGACTCCTCTCTAAGGTCACCTGAAGTTTCAGAAGGTGCTTTTAAGTTCCAGGAAGAGATCATTTCTAGGTTTGCACCAATAACCACTACAGGGTCAGAAATAAACTCTGGCAGCCCCAGGAATTCCTACAAATTGGATCTCTACTAGCTAGAGTTTGTGCGGCTTGGGGCAGGGAGGTTCTTCAGTTTGCCACCCTCCAACATATTTGAATATGTTAACCTATTTAAATAGAAAATTAAAATGACATATAGAGAAAAATTAAGATAAATTTTGCATAGATTTATTCATATATAGAAAAACAGCAATCATTTTACACATATAATTATTTATAAGCATTAACTAGACAAGAATATAGTATAGATGCACTGGGAAGCCGTGTTCTTATTATTAGTTTAATATAATTATGCTGCAAAAATCAGAACCAGGGTAGTGGATAAGTGATAGGTGGGGATGTTTTCTGCGCAGAGCAAGAACACATTCTGATAGATAACAAAATTAAATTATAAATTGTAAATTAGTTGCTTATCTTCCTAGTAATGATCAGTGTAATGTTTATGTTTATTTTTGTTATTGCTTCATAAATTTCAACTGCTGTGTCTGATGCCTGCACAGAAGGACAGTCTGAAAATTACTTTTGAAATATTTGTGGATAAAAATCAGAGAATTTTACTTTTTTCATTCATGAGTGATATTTTTCTGAACCCTGCTGCTTACACACGAATTGTACAGGGCCTTTTGGCCTATAATGCCGCCCCCAAAAATGTGCCGCTTGGGGCGAACCGCCCCCACCGCCTGTCCCTAGCTATGTCACTGTCTCTACACTCTAAATACCCAAAGAACTCACTCCTTGGTAGTATATTTTTTCCCTAGTAGAGTAGAAACCCACCTACATTGAACCAAATCCTTCTCTGCTGGTGATTACTACTTTGATGCCCTTTGAATAAAAACGTTTGGGGCACCCCTTAACACATTTTACTGCCCTTGGTAGTACTCCTTTATTTATTCTGTTAGAGTAACATTATCATTAGAATTTTCCTAAATATCTACATCCACAGTGCTCAACCAAGAACTAAGAATTCAATAAGAATCATTCATTCAAAGCTCATTAAACTTGCCTAGTTCTTTAATTAGTAATATCTTTTCTTGCAAATCATGACAAATAATTCTCAGATTCCTATCATTCGTGCAACAGAAGATATTCCTCACTAGTCATTGTTTAATTTTATTTGTAAGTGCATATGCAGAAATTTGCAAATGGGAAGCCAAGGTATAACACTTCTAATGGCAACATTCTATCCATCATGCCTGTAGTCGGTCCCACACCTGAATAACTGTGTCATTCAAGCTGCCAAAGTCTGCCCAAATCTGGACTGACAATTTCATCTTTGATCTTCTCAGATAAACCTTTCCTGAAGACAGCAATTCATACTACTCAGTTCAATTCACTTGTGTCAAGTAACAATTTATTACGTTGGCTAGGTTGTTATAAAGTTTTTCTTTTTGTAGATTGGCTATTAATTAAATGCATGCAAAAATGGCACCAAAGACAACTATGGACATAATTTTGGACAGAAAAACTACAATTCTTCTTCTTCTTCTTTTAGCTTCTCCTGTTTAGGGGTCACCACAGCAGATCATCCATCTCCATCTCTCCCTTTCTTTTGCTTCATTTTCTGCCACACTAACTGCCTTCATGTCCCCCCTCACTACATCCATATACCCCCCTTTTCGGCCTCCTTTTTTCCTCTTACCTGGCAGACAGGAAATCTGCTATTATTGGGCTATAAAAATGCATATCTGTAAAGAAGGTCTCTGCCCTTCTCTTTACCAATGAAACCATGCGTATCCTTTAGAGCTTTTTATAAAGTGAGTGAGGATGACTGAAACCCAGAAACAAACCTGAATATTGAGTAAGAAAACGTATTTAATTATCGTTGTTGCCATTGTAATTATGCAGAGTTCTAGGTAGGTCTTCACATGTGAAACCAGAACTGTTCAATTTACTGATGAGGACTGAAGGCTATAGCCCCTCATTCTCTGTATTAAAATGGGGACTTTTTTTCTTAATCACATGTTTACGCTTGCAGTTTAAGGTTTTGCCAGTCAAGGCTATAAGGCACAAGCCATTGAAGAGGTACTAAGAGTCTAACCTAACCTTAACCCTACCCCTAACCCTTAAAGTTAGACACAGTAATTTGAAATAAAAAATATCAGTAGTATGGTATCTTTACCCCCCACTGAGGGGGGTAAATTAGATAAAGCTACTAAAAAACAACCCTTATGTTTTCGACTTTATGGAAAATAGGTCAGGATTATGAATTCTGTGTTTTAAAGAAACAGGTGGTTCTGGTGCCGAAAGAACAGGTAGAAAATCCTTTTTTCATTTGTATTCCAAACTCATACTGTCCATCAAAGACCTGATCACTCGGTGGTTCACACTGCTACCAAACAGCACCAGAGTTCTGTGCTTGAGTCCTGCAGTGTGTGTGTAATCTGTGTGTTCTTCCAAGATGTTGTGCCTTATCCCTTTTCACCTCAAACCTGTTCAATTCTAAACCTTAGGTGTTGCTGTTTCAATGTAGACAGTGCATAAGCAATTTATTTTCCTGGGCAGTGGGCACTTGCTGTTCTGTCTGAAGGTTGAAAAGAGAAGGAATGAGCAAAGAATAATAGACCAGGAGATCAGTATTACTCAGTGCCAAAAATGGGTCAATAGCACAATCACATTAATTTGTGTAACAAAGCCAAAAAAACAAACTGCAAGTCATAGTCAAAGGGGAAAACTAGAGACCCCAAAATTTAAAAAGAAATTAGCAACATGCTCTCATAATTTTTTTTAAATTCTTAATCACAGATACTAAACAACTTGTCATGATGTTATTTAAGGCGTCACTTCAATGACACCAGATGCTATGACATTTAAAACCATGCTCCCCAGCAAGTAGGAGTGACATCCTGACAACAGGACCAATAGCATGGCAGCAACGATTGACAAAACAAAATGACATTGTGGCAGAGCGAAAATAACATATAATAAAAATGAGTGGCCAGAATTGTTCCCTAATATGTACTTGTGATGATGCGGGTTCAGCTCCATGCTCCCATCTGGCTTCTGGGGAGCTCTCGAACCCGACACCGTCGGTAATATCACCGATGAGCTAGACAGTGAAGACATCATCAACGAGGCAAAGGGATGGTGCAAAAAGTACAGAGTGATTTTATTTAAAAAAAAACTAAAAACAGTGTCCAAATAAATAAGTGCAGTGTCTCAGATAGTTCTTAAATAAATAATCCATTAAAACAGGTGAACTGTGGAGGTGAAAATCCAGTAAATAAATCCTTTTTAAAACAAGGTTTAAACAATGGCTGGAAGCAGCCTTGTCTTAAAACTCCGGCAGCTCCCCTGCTTCTCCCATACGGGCCCCGCAACAGGGAGAGTCGCCCTACCAGAAAATGCAGCTCCCTCCTATTCTGGTCCAGTAGCCTTCCGATCCCCGGCTACGGAAGGCTCCAGCCTTACCAAGACTTGGGTTCCCTCCCCAGCGGCCAGGGCGCTCACGCTGGGGCTCAACACGCCCAAAGTCTCCTCGACTACCACTCCCTTCAACGGCAAGTCATCTCCTCTGCCGGTCACTCCAGCTCCTCAAAACTGCTCAGCTGGAGTGACCGCTTCAATCTGCCCCACCCCAAGAGTTGGCCAAACACTCCTCCGGGGCTCTCCAACCATCTGCATTCAACCTTCAACGAGCCTGTTCTCACTCGCTCATGCACCGGCTTTCTCCTTCCTGCCGCCTTCTTCTACATTAACCTCTGTTCCCATTCTTTCCTTTTTTTCTCCCTCCCTATCCTCCTCGCACTTCTACTATATATCACGAGGATGTGGATCAGGTGTGGCAATTAGCAGCTCCCAGCTTCAATCGTGGATGCACCTGGGAACCACACCGGCCACACTACCAATTATCTATTTAAAACTGACCTTTCCAATTTGAGCTGTGCACCCGCTATACCACAGTATTTTGTCATAAAATCAGTACATCAGAGGGTATCACCATTTATCCATTTTGTGCCGCTTACCTGGATCTGGGTTGCAGTGCCATTACTCTAAGCAATGACACCCAGACATCCCTTTTCCCCACCACCTCAGCTACCAGACCCTTATGAAACCTCCGGCTCCTCTGGGGTGTTACTGTGGCATTCCCAAACTATCCAAGAGATACAATGTCTCCAGCAGGCCCATCACAGCAGGAGGTTCCGTAAGGGTCCAGTGTATTGTGACTTGGGTGATGTCAGAAGGCAGGTGTCTTGGTGGACTGATCCCCAGCTACAAAAACTGACTCTAAGGACATAAAATATGACGTTTCTGGTGGGGAAGGAACCCAAGCTCATGTAGGTGGTAAAGAGGTACCTTTTAGATATAATCAGGCTCACAGCAAAGCATGGCATGGGTTCTGGAACCAAACTCCTGGAGAAGGTCTGGACTTAATCCACTATGGAGTTTCCCAGGGCAAGAGTCGTCCAGGCAGGTGCGCGTGTACTTATACCCCCCCAATTCAGCATGTGTACATTGGAGTTTACCCTGGTGGACTAGAGATTTGAAATCATAGTGAGGGCTGACTTTTGTTTGTGTATCGACAATTGGTTTGGAGTGTTCAGTTTTCTTGGAGACTTTTGCGGGAGTGCTTGAAGAAACGCCTACTAGGGATTCTATTGTTCTACTGGGGGACTTTAATACTCATGTGGACAACAACAGTGAAACCTTGAAGGATGAGATTGGGAAGAATGGTCTTCCCGATATGAACAAGACCATTGTTCTGTTATTGGACTTCTGTGCTACTTATAGTTTGTCCATAACAAACACCATATTTGAGCATAAGGATATTCATAACCGTACTTGACACCAGAGGGTATCACAATGATCTGATTCCAAACATGACAAACCAGACACCCCCCTCCCCTTGTTTTATAAATATTTTGTGATGAAAACACTGCACGAACTTGGATGTCTCACCAGGCATTAGCTAAAAAGGGACAGATATTATTTGTTGGGTAAGTTAATATTAATGCACATATAAAAGAAAAGCCTGGTATGGGCCCACAAAAATTATTAAATTCCAACAAAAGTTAACACACTGCTTAACAGCCTAATAGGTCACTCTGTGGTACAATCTATAAAACGTAATTCTTTTCTTCTGAAGCTGCTAATGAAAGTTTTTGATTCATATTCAGTCTCAGAGAATGCGACACTATCTAAAAGTAAGAGTTAGTTGTTGTTTGAGAGGTCATTTTATAGATGGAAGAATGCTGATAGAGTATACCTTTTGGGTAAACTATTTACTTATCATTGCAGAATATGCAGTGATGAAACAAGGGTTTTGAAGTGGGAGGAGCAAAGATACTGGTCTTCCACCCTCCGTGTATTAATGTGTTGTTATTGGTTACAGAGCATATTATCCGGGGGTGGGGAGATTAGATGGTTGATTGCATTGGATGGTCTAGGGGTTTGGGTTTTTGTTGCATTGTTGAGGACTGGTAGGGGGGCATACTCCAGGTAATTGTCAAACTTGAGATATCTTTAGCAGGATTTGATAGAGCTATATAGTACATAAAATTAGTAGGTTTGTATATTTATGGATTATTTACTGAACATACATGTTGTTATATTTTTCTGTGACAAACCATCTCTGTTTCTGTTAAGATGCTGACCAATAAACACATTTCTAAAGTTTAAAAAAATAAAATTAAATATGACATTAATTAAACATATCCAATGCTATGAGATGTCCTTTTCTTACTGATCATACAGCTGTACTGGTTGATATACAGTATAGCTAAACATTTCTTCTAACAAATTTTGAGAAAAGGATGAGGATCTGCCCTTTCACATTTATTAAATTACTAGTCATTTAGCCCGTTACAATAACGGGCGCTGGAACAGTAGTGCATAAACATTAGTAGGAACAGTCTATATTAAATGGCAAGGGACTTTGACCTCATTCTTTTTGTTGGTCGTATTTTTCTTTCTTTCAGCCTTTCTTTTGTTGATGTTTACTTGCTGATCTGACCGTTCTTCGTGGGCTGCCACTGTGTATTGTCTGTCTTTAATTTTCTGCGACAGTAATGCTGTCTTGTATGTCCGCTGGCTTGTACATCCTTAATATACCTTTAATTTTCTCTGGCAGTAATACAGGCGTGCTCGTCGGTAATATGCCTTTAATCTCCTCTGACAGTAATACTGGCTTGTATGTGGCTGTAATATACGTCACTGTATTGTGTACCTTTAATTTCCTCTCGCAGTAATACTGGTTTGTATTTTCGTAAAACGCCTCTAACGTTCTCTGACAATAATATCGCGAATCGCACTGTGCCCCGCGCATGCGCACTTCACCAGAAGACACACACACACGGACACCTGGATGCACACAGGGATTTTATTAAAGAGGATTGAAAGAAAACTCATCACAATTGATATAAATTAAAATCATATCTTTCTGCTTCTTATCACATCATGTTAAAATAGCTAAATGTATTTTTTATGAATTTTGAGAACATTTGTAGGCTAGGCTAACGTAGAACAAATGTCACCTCTGGATAGTGGCAAATAAACCAGCCACCTCACTGAGTAGAAATGAGCTGCAAATAAAAATTGCTTAACTATGTCTAGTATGGTTATTTAATTTTTTATTTTTTCATTTCTTGTCTTGAGCTCTTATATTGCTTATCCTTCCCTTGCATTATTGGTGCATATCGATTATTGGATAAAGATCCTTTTTTTAGCAGGTAAGGATGTCACACAGAGATGTACCAGACACACAATTATGCTATGATGCAGAAAACATTAATCACTGTACAAATGCACTTCATAGTATATGATAACCCATTTCAGTCTCCAGTCAGTGAGCGATGTCTTAACTGTTTATAGGATGTTTGGCCTGACTTTAAGAGTAGAAGCTGTCAAATCCAAGCTGCTTCATTCATGACCAACATGTATCAAGTTTGAGAAGCAATGTGAGGTGTTTATTGTGCCCCTGACATGGCATAAAATGTAACTGACCAGGAAACCCTGAACACATTGTGTACAAAATACCCAATGCATTAAATACTGTATGTTCTACAATTTTGCAAGTTAATTTGAATCAAGTTGTTTTAGTGCCAAAGGGTGAAGCTAAGTTAGCAAGTACATACTGTACAGCTTCTGTAAGCTATATTTGTTAAAGTATATATGGTTCTCTATATATTTAAAAATGATTTAAAACACTATTTACAACACCTAAGAGCGGTTACTAGTTTTAAGTTCAAGTTCATTGTCATGCGTAAGGAGAATAATGAGATTCTTACTTGCATGTCTCCTACAGGCTAGTGACAGTGCAGAGAGTGGTGACCTGTAGGGGGGGTTGCAGTGCCCCAAACTCCAGTCACAACTCTACAAACAAAAATCCCAGGTGCAAATAAATAATTTATTTCAGAAATACCTTCTTAACATGGTTTGCGCAGTCACAATTCTCTCATTTCCTCACTTTCTTTTTTCTGTTTTCTTTTACCTTCCTCCACTCCTCCCAGGCAAGCTTTGTCAACTTCCACCTGACTGCAACTTGCCTGAATGAGGCAGAGCGCCTCCCTTTGTGGGAGACCGTGGAGTACTTATGGTGCCAGGGCATTGTCTATAGGAAGCACTTCAGTGTCAGGCAGAAGCTCCCCAAACTGCAGCACCCCATGACAATACCCACAGACCCTAACAAGGCTTGCCTCCACATGACTACAATTCCCAGCATTCCCTGTAAGTATCTATTGTGGTGCCCGGTGGGCGTCCATGCCCGGCCGGGACGCCTAGGAGGAGGGCTTGTGCCTCCTCCAGGACACGAGGGGGCGTCCTCCCTGGTTGTATTGGGGGCCACGGGTACAGAGCTTGGAAGATTCTACCCTGTAGGGGCCCGTGGCCACCGCCAGGGGGTGCCCTGATGCCTTGGGGACCCTGGACCCCAGCGCTTCCGCCACACCAGGAAGTGCTGGGGGGAAGAGAAGAGGGAACACCCGGAGTGCTTCCGAGTACACAGCCGACACTTCCGCCACACTGGGGAGTGTCAGTGGAAGATTGCCGGGGAGCACCTGGAGCACATCCGGGTGTAGATAAAAGGGGCCGCCTCCCTTCAGTCAGAGTCAAGAGGAGGAAGAAGGATGACATCAGGAGGAGGACAAGGAGGCGGCCTGAAGAAGGCATTGTGTTGTGGCCAGGACCTTGGGGCTTGTGAGCACGGTATGGACAATGTAAATATTAATGTAAATAAACGTGTGTTGGGTGACTTAAGCGTGTCTGCCTGTCTGTGTCCGAGCCAGTCTTCACACTATATGGTTACCATATCCAAAGGCAGCTGTAATTAGCCCGAACAAGCAGCCCCTCCTTGTCCCTCTTTTACACTGGCCTATTCACTCTAAGGTTGGCACCTCCTGCCAACCTCCTGACAAAAGCAGGGAATAACCATCCTTTCATCTTGGGCATTCAATATACTGGCCTCCCAGCCTGGTAAGGAATCATACACCATCTCGATCAGATCCCCAGCCCATGCCTGCAAATCCATCACACAATGAATACAACATCACACAGTATATTAGATGTAAATGCCTAATACATGTAAGAGCACAGATCAGCACTCTCATTCAGTTGTCAGTATGAGCAGCTATTGAGATGGCATTTTACTTGAGGTTAAAATACATCACTGAGTGGACTGAGTGCCAGGATTTTTGCTACACCTGCATTTTGTGACGCTGAGCAAGTCATTTAACATGTCCGTACTCCAACTGTACATATAAATAGTAGAAAAATCTACAAGAAGGAAAACAAGGGATGACCTGTGGGTATTTTAAGTATTTTAAGACTACTTTGCATTATAGGGCTGCATTTCTACAGGACCTGCAGTTATTTACCTCTTTACTACTTTATATTCAAAAATCAATTCAGTTCTAGTATTTATTATCAGCCAGAAAATCGACTATGTGCATAACCAGTCAGACTCTGAGTGATCTGTTTCATAAATCAGGAGTAGTTTTCATGCAATAGGAGGGGACTGTTGTGGCAACTCCTCACTAATGAGCAAAGAAATAATAAAACCCCATTTTTATTCAAAAAAGAGATAAACATAGAGAGTAGCACAAAGTACAAAGTGAGCACAAAATAAAAGCCTGCTGTTCCTCTGGGCCTATCTCACAGATCTCATGGCCTTGATTATCTAGTGGGCTGGCCAGCTTCTGACTTCTCATCCCCCTCTTTATTCCTCTATCTTTCCCAGACACTGCACTATCTACCTCCTGCAATTAAAGTGCTTGTCTCCCTTCCATCACAACTGTGTTCTATAATGCTCTCTCCCACTGAGCTGAACTTACTTAACTCCATCCTTCGGATAATTACTCTCCAAGTGCCAGTATCACATACGGTACCCGATCAGAAGCAGCCATTCATTTTCCACAGGGATGCCAGTATATTTTGTAGCTCCTGGTGCATTTGTACTCCTTATCCTTCTCTTGGCCTTAAAGGGCCACCTCTCTATTGGAGATCCTCATTGGACGTATAGCAAGGTACCAGACATTTTCTTCTGGGTCCAATGCCCAATAGAATGCAGAGGGGGTTTCCTCGTTGGCATCATTTTTCTCTCTGTCTCTAAAAAGAGGATTAGACAAACTTATTAACTGCTTGGTTGTCTGGCTTCAAGCATGAGGACTGTCTGTGGTCATAAAAAAGCCCTGGGCATCCTTTGAAAAGAGTAAGGTGTACCCAGATGTCCAGCTGAAATTGCCTCATCCATTCTGGCCCCCTAATCATCACTAATTGGCCATTTCATTCACCACTTCACCACCTAATAGCTAATGTATGGTGAGCGTACTGGTGCAAAAATGGCTGCCATCACATCTACTTGTCGCAACTAACTAATGGTTAGCGCAGTTAGAAAAATAGATAGAACTTTATTCATCCTTAGGGGGGAATTTGGCTTTTTACAGAAGCACTTTAAAAAATAAATACATAAATAGTTAGATGAGTAGGCAAGTAAATAAATACTATGGAAACCAGGGGCGCATACAGCCACCCTAACCCGACACAAACAGGCAGAGGCACAAGTGCAGCACATAACACCCTTTACTTCAGAGCTGGGAAGCACATTTTCCTTGCTCCCCTACAGCACCAAAGTCTGCAAAGACATTCCTTTTCTTTCTTTCTTTCTTTCTTTCTTTCTTTCTTTCTTTCTTTCTTTCTTTCTTTCTTTCTTTCTTTCTTTCTTTCTTTCTTTCTTTCTTTCTTTCTTTTCCTAGTGCTTCCACCTGCACTCCTTTTCCGACAAGCTTCGTCTTTCTTCCGCCCGACTCCAGCCCCCAAATGGAGTAAGGTGACTCCTTTTTAGCAGGGCCTGGGAATGCTCCATGTGGCTTAAGAGCGTTACATGGAATCACCCCCAGGTGTGGTGGAAGACCACTGTAGGGCTCTGCAGCTCCCCCTGGCGACCACCACGGAACCCAACAGGGCTGTGCCAAACTCCAACTCCCAGCATGCCCTGTGGGAATCTGTGGTGCCAAAGCCGCCCAGGAGGGCTGCCCTCTAGCGTCCTGGGGAAGGTAGTGTCTTGTGGATGCTCTCTCCCCTGGTCCTTCCATCCTGCTGGCGTCTCGGCTGGGTAATGGCCGTGGCCTCCCGTCAGAATACATATACAGTATACATACACTTTGGTCTAAACACACACCAGAATGACTATAAAGCAAGAAAATGAAAAAGAAATTAGCTTTTCTTGACATACTTCTTCACGCATTAAAGGGGCACAATTTCCTGAGGAAAAAGAGCCTGCTCTTCCCTTTATTACATAGTTACTCTGTGTTCCGAGACCAGTCCAACCTGTCTTTGATGCTGAACCCTAAGTACTTGTAGGAGTGGACCACCTCTACATCTACTGCAGCAAAAGTGAATAACCATTTCCTTAGTTTTGCTGATGTTAAGATGCAGACAATTCTCTTTGCACCAAGAAACAAAGTTCTCCACCTGACTTCTATACTCTGTCTCATCCCTCTTATCAGTACACACCATAAGTGCAGAATCATCTGAGAATTTCTGCAAGTGTCGTGACCTGCAGTCGTATTTGTAGACAGAGGTGTACAGAGTGAAGAGAAAAGGCCTGTTCCTTGTGATGCTAAAGTGTCGCTCACATTCTTATCAGAAACA
The DNA here is from genome assembly GCF_900747795.2 of Erpetoichthys calabaricus. NCBI lineage: Eukaryota > Metazoa > Chordata > Cladistia > Polypteriformes > Polypteridae > Erpetoichthys > Erpetoichthys calabaricus. The sequence continues at coordinate 39,473,151 of NC_041399.2, forward strand.
CAGTCCTTGAGTCTCACAAACTGCGGTCTGCCCAACAGATAGTCCATTATCCAGGACACCACAGGCTCATCCACTTGCATATCTCTGAGTTTACCCCTTAACAGGGATGGGTGGATGGTGCTGAAGGCGCTGGAGAATTCACTCTTAGTGCTGCCAGCTTTGTTCAGGTGAAAATAAGCTTTGTGGAGACGATAGATAATTACATCCTCAACACCAATCTTTGTCTGCTAGGCAAATTGTAGTAGGTCCAGATGGTCTACCACAAGAGGAATTATATAGTCCAAGACCAGTCTTTCAAAGGTCATTATGATGTAAGACATAAGTGTCACTGGTCTGTAGTCATTTTGTGAAGAGGTGCCTGCCATCTTTGGAACAGGAACAATGCAGGATGTTTTCCACAACAGTATAACTCTGCAGGAATCATTTAATAATACATTTTGTCTTTGTAAGGCAGCAGGTGTTACATACAGTATGTGCTGGACAGAACTAGTCATGTATCTACATCAGGGGTCCTCAGTCATGGTCCTGGAGGGCCGCAGTGGCTGCAGGTTTTTATTCCAACTCATTTCCTAATTAGAAAGCAGTCCATGCTGATAATGAAACTTGGTATTGAACTGTTTGGCTTGTTAATGCTTGCATTCATCCAAGAGCAATTTTAATTGCACTGTAGAGTTTCCTTCTGTGAGAACATTATCCAAGTGTTTTGTGGACCAGAATAGATTTAAACTTAATGGTCCTTCCAATTCCCCTCTCATTCATTTCTAAACGTTTTTATCACAAATACTTCATGGTAAGCATGTGAGCTGGAGAGCTGCTGGTTTATCGGTTACCTGCATCTCATTATTAACTAATGTCTGATTAAGAAAACAGGCAACAATTGAAACTTCAATGCAGCTGCTTAAATCTAAAATAGGTAAACCTTATTGCGTTAGTAGTAGATAAAAGGGTTCTAATTAAGAAATTGGTTAAAGTGAAAACCTGCAGCCATAGCAGACCTCCAGGACTGTAGTTGAGGACCATCCATCCATACATCCATCCTCTTCCGCTTATCCGAGGTCAGGTCGTGGGGGCAGCAGCTTGAGCAGAGATACCCAGACTTCCCTCTCCCCGGCCACTTCTTCTAGCTCTTCCGGGGGAATCCCAAGGCGTTCCCAGGCCAGGCGGGAGACATAGTCCCTCCAGCGTGTCCTGGGTCTTCCCCGGGGCCTCCTCCCGGTTGGATGTGCCCGGAACACCTCACCAGGGAGGCGTCCAGGAGGCATCCTGATCAGATGCCTGAGCCACCTCATCTGACTCCTCTCGATGCGGAGGAGCAGCGGCTCTACTCTGAGCCCCTCCCGGATGATTGAGCTTCTCAACCTATCTTTAAGGGAGAGCCCAGACACCCTGCGGAGAAAACACATTTCAGCCGCTTGTATTCGCGATCTCGTTCTTTCGGTCACTACCCATAGCTCATGACCAAAGGTGAGGATAGGAACATAGATCAACTGGTAAATTGAGAGCTTTGCCTTATGGCTCAGCTCCTTTTTCACCACGACAGACCGATGCAGAGCCCGCATCACTGCGGACGCCGCACCGATTTGCCTGTCAATCTCATACTCCATTCTTCCCTCACTCATGAACAAGACCCCGAGATACTTGAACTCCTCCACTTGGGGCAGGATCTTGCTCCCAACCCTAAGAGGGCACTCCACCCTTTTCCGGCTGAGGACCATGGTCTCGGATTTGGAGGTGCTGATTCCCATCCCAGCCGCTTCACACTCAGCTGCGAACCGATCCAGAGAGAGCTGAAGATCACAGCCTGATGAAGCAAACAGGACATCATCTGCAAAAAGCAGTGACCCAATCTTGAGTCCACCAAGCCGGACCCCCTCAACACCCTGGCTGCGCCTAGAAATTCTGTCCATAAAAGTTTTGAACAGAATCGGTGACAATGGGCAGCCCTGGCGGAGTCCAACTCTCACTGGAAATGGGTTCGACTTACTGCCGGCAATGCGGACCAAGCTCTGACACCGATCGTACAAGCACCGAACAGCTCTTATCAGGGGGTCCGGTACCCCATACTCCCGGAGCACCCCCCACAGGATTCCCCGAGGGACACGGTCGAACGCCTTTTCCAAGTCCACAAAACACATGTAGACTGGTTGGGCGAACTCCCATGCACCCTCCAGGACCCTGCTAAGGGTGGAGAGCTGGTGTACTGTTCCGCGACCAGGACGAAAACCACACTGTTCCTCCTGAATCCGAGGTTCGACTATCCGACGGACCCTCCTCTCCAGAACCCCTGAATAGACTTTTCCAGAGAGACTGAGGAGTGTGATCCCTCTGTAGTTGGATCACACCCTCTGGTCCCCCTTCTTAAAGAGGGGGACCACCACCCCAGTCTGCCAATCCAGAGGCACTGTCCCTGATGTCCATGCGATGTTGCAGAGACGTGTCAACCAAGACAGCCCTACAACATCCAGAGCCTTGAGGAACTCCGGGCGTATCTCATCCACCCCCGGGGCCCTGCCACCAAGGTGTTTTTTCACCACCTCGGTGACCTCAGTCCCAGAGATGGGGGAGCCCACCTCCGAGTCCCCAGGCTCTGCTTCCTCATTGGAAGGCATGTTAGTGGAATTGAGGAGGTCTTCGAAGTACTCCCCCTACCGACCCACAACGTCCCAAGTCGAGGTCAGCAGCGCACCATCCCCACCATACACAGTGTTGACACTGCACTGCTTCCCTCTCCTGAGACGCCGGACGGTGGACCAGAATCTCCTCGAAGCCATCCGAAAGTCGTTCTCCATGGCCTCCCCAAACTCCTCCCATGCCCGAGTTTTTGCCTCAGCAACCACCGAAGGTACATTCTGCTTGGCCTGCCCGGCCGAGCCCCATGGGTGCAAGCCCGGCCACCAGGCGCTCGCCATCGAGCCCCACCTCCAGGCCTGGCTCCAGAGGGGGGCCCCGGTGACCCGCGTCCGGGCGAGGGAAAACGCTGTCCAAATTTTGTATTCATCATGGAGGTTTTGTTGAACCGCACTTTGTCTCATCCCTCACCTAGGACCAGTTTGCCTTGGGTGGCCCTACCAGGGGCATAAAGCCCCGGACCACAGAGCTCCTAGGATCATTGGGACACGCAAACCCCTCCACCACGAAAAGGTGGCGGTTTGAGGAGGGGTAGTTGGCAGGGGTAGTTGAGGACCTCTTATCTACAAAGTAACTAAAATTTGTATTTGATAAATGAAAGCACTAACAAGGCATAGAGTTAAACACCAACTATCATTATCAGCAAGGACTGAGTTCTAATTAGGACACTGGCTGGAATGAAAACCCGTAGCCACTGTGGCCCTCCAGGACCATGATTGAGGACCACTGATCTACATTGTTCTGAGCCAACATCACCGTCCTCTGTAGTATGTTACCCTCCTGAGCCAAACGGTTTTTAGTACTACTATTTAATATTACAGTTGCTCAGCACATTAAACTAAAGAAAAAGCAAAGGAGAAACATCTAAAAACATGGAAAAAAGAAATACTTCTACTGTAATTTTAAGGTGAATATTTAATGAATGCACAAAATAAATATTTCAAACTGTTTTAGAATAACAAAGACAGGAAAGGAAAACAGAAGTTTTGAAGTAAAGTTCTATTAAATAAGGGAGACAAAAGTTACGAGGTTAATCATGGCGCAGAGAAGTGGCAACGTGATGCATGTGAATTAGCAAATGGTAATAAGAATTTCACTGTATTCTGTAAATGTCAAAATGATGACCCTATAAACCGGTGCCATACCAGAATGTAGTGCAGCCAGTGAGGAAGAGGTCCACTGTGTTCTTATAAAAGTTGGTGAGTACAGACGGAGGCACCTGGGCATTCCTCTTATGTCTAAAGAAGTAAAGACCTTCAAGAATCACAAATAACCATTACTAACTAAATAAGAGACAACACAAACATTCAGACAGCTTCTTATAACATGGTGAAAACAAAGCAGTTTTATTCACAAATGACAAATAAATAAGTGTCTCTTTACTATAACAAAATAGTCATTAATATAGTTAAACAAATGACGTAACTTACGAGGACAGTGTTCTGAGGCACAGCATTAAGAGGTGCTGATGGATTGAGCTTGTCAGTCGGGGTGGATGCAGCCACTAAGCTGTGTCGCCAGATGTGTGGAGGTCCGAACAGCCCAAAGGCCTTTAAAAAGCTTCATAAAAAATACAGCACTCAAGAGGGTCTGACTAAATCACCTTTAAATCTCTTAGCTCCCTTATTCGCATACAAATGAAAAGGGCTATTAGTTTCTGTTTATTTGTACAAAGTACAGTCCTGAGAATATTTTGCAATGAAATCAGGCATCCTTGCAACCAGGTATTTTGTACTTTGTAAATCAACATAAAAAGAGAGGTTATATTATGAAACATTGTCATTTTATACACCTTCACAAAAAAACAAAAATGTTGCCATTGTATTTACTAAGAGTTCCAAAAGCTCTTAGTAAATTGCAGATATTTTTCAAGTAGAAGTGGTAAAAATAATCCTGACCAAGTGGGGAGATAGACAGACAGATAAGGTGATAGACAGACGAGGTGATAGACAGACGAGGTGATAGACAGACAGACCGACAGACAGACCGACAGACAGACAGACAGACAGACAGACAGACAGACAGACAGACCGACCGACTGACCGACCGACAGACAGACAGATAGATAGTGTGGATAACCAAGGGGCATACCAGCCACTCTATCCAACACAGACAGGCACAGACACAAGTGCAGGTGCAACACACCTTTATTGTTTGGTGTGAGGACAGCTTCCCACCCTAACAGCACAGTTCTTCAATAAAGAACCCCAGGTTCTTTTCTTCCTTCAGCTTTACACACCACCACTCCTCCTTCCACAAGCTTTGTCCTGTTCCACCCAACTCTAGCCTCTGGAGTAGTGGCTGCTGACTCCTTTTATAAGGCACCCGGAAGTGCTCCAGGTGCTTGTTGACCGGATGCCGGCAGCACTTCCGGGTGTGGCGGAAGTGCTGCACTACACAGGGCTCCAACACAGGCCAAGCACCCTCTGGCAGTGACCACAGGCCTCAGAAGGGTGGTGCTTCCAAGCTCCAAACCCGTGTCCATACAGCAAGTCAGAGTGGCTGCCCTCTAGAGTCCTAGGGAAGGTAATGCCCAGAGCACAGTCTCTCCTCTGGACCTTCCGATACAGGGACGTTCCGAACATCCGTCACAGTAGATAGATGGATTATATGTTATTTGAATTTAAAATGAAAGTTTTACAGAATCTCAAAACAAAAAAACTACTATAATAGAACCAAACAACAATCCCCCTGCCCCCAAACATACATAAAAATTCCTGGCTTGGATAACAGAGAGATCCTGCTACCAATAACAGGCTTTTGTAGGTGGCAGTAAGATGAGGTCAGAGCTGCTCAGATTGCACCACAGGTTTATATTTAAAGTCATTTGGTTAAAGATTTGGCAACACTAAAACATTCTAAGATTTCTTAGTGCTTAGAATTGTGGATAAGTCACACTATTGCAAGCTTTAGATGACCATTCAATGGCGACTATTAGTAATTAAAGTAAAACAGAATGGAAATTAACCTTGCACATGTAAAAGGATGAATGGGTTGTGAAAAAATAATAAATTTAAGCATCTTGTTTATTCTCGGTTTTATATTTTGACTTGGTAATAAATGGAACTAATTTTCAAAACATAATATATGTGTTTTTGATGCAAATCCAAGATGACTTAAACAGTGAAGAAACACAGAGTACCATGGGTTTTATTAGAATCTGTCACTAGCATTCTTTGTGCAGAGAAAATTAATCTCCTGAGATCTGGTCTGTGAGCCTATGTGATGATTTAAAACAAAAACAAATGAGCGTTGAGTATAAAAATATGCTAAAAGAAAGTAAAATACTTGAATACCAAATATGAAGCTCAAATTCAATAAGAACATAAAATTCAAAAAAAGTTTTCTTTAAATCATTAGGCACCTTCCTTTATGTACCAGAATGTATATATTGACGTTGTTCAAGCATTGATTTTACTTTAAGTTGAAATTAAAACCCTAACAGTATTTTCTTTTACTACTACAGCCTTGTGTAAAACCATGTTACGTAAATTGAAAGTTTTACAAGTAAAGCACTAACCTGAATAATCTAGAATTTTCATGTTGTTACAGCAGTTGAATAAAAATAGAAAAAAAGGAAAATATAAGAATCCATCTTATTTATATATCTGTTTATCTGTGTGTCAGTTTAGTTGCTGTGTCTCTGTCATTCCAACAGATGGTGTTTCAAGGAATTAACACTGTTTTTATGAATCCCATACCAAATGGCACAAAACAGAGATATATGCATTACATTTGCTATTCCAACAGATGGCACATAACAAACATTTATAGTTATGCATTTTATGGCTACAAATGTTTATGATGCATCATCTGTTGGAATGGCAACGCAATGCACTTTACTGTATTACTACATGCATTACAAAATACCCTCCAAAAGATGGTGCACTGCAAACATTAACGCTGAGGTCTATGTTGATTACTTAGACAGGTAGCACAGTTAGTACAGTGTTTAAAATAGCTAAAAGTTACTCTATTGTATAAGACAAAAATAATGGTGTATCTCTCTTACTAATTAACAGGTTTAAAACCTGACTTTATCTTTGCCCTTTATTATTTAAAAGAAACATTCTCCTAAACCATTTCATGACTCAGTTCTAGATAAATACGTTCAGAAAAAGAAGGCTTAGATGAATATATATCTTTAGAAAAAAGATGATAAATATGTATTTTAAAAAATGTATTCTTGACAATTGGAAATGATATTTTGCTTCACACTTAACACCATTTAAACGTAAATGTTTCTCAGTCCAAGTAAAAGTGCAGATTTAAAACTCCTGCAACTGTCATCAGATAAGTGTGAAATAGCTGGCAGGGTGACTTCTGTAAGCTGCAGAAAGAACAGCTTATTTTGTGCTGAGAAAAGCAGAAAAGCTTAAAAATAGGAAATCACATTTAAAATGTGTCCTTTTTAAACTAATAACTTTTCAGTTCAAGCTTTTACACCTGCCTTATTATGTTGTATTTGGTTTGCTGTGTGTTGCTGGGATATTAATCTTTGATAATCAAGAAAGTTATAACAATTGCATTTTGTGCAATACACCAACCTTTTCCTCCCTCTACTGATTCCAGTTCAGTTAAAATAAATATAATGGCTACTTAAACCGATGTTGTATGAAGTAATGTCAAATCGGAGGAGTTGCTGATCTCGTTACCAGATCATGTCATTTACACTGAAAATTATAGGACATGTCACATTTAGTGACCGTATGCCAACCTTCCAGGACAGTCATGCTTGCCCCTTTTTTCTAACAGCCAATTAGTGTCCTGCCCATTGGAGCTGTATAAAGGGTTAACAGGTATGATGAGTTCACTTCAATCTCTGCCCTTTGTTTTCTTTTTTCCGTTCTGTTGTGGTAGGTAAAATGCGAAACATCAGACAGACAAACTCCTCTTCTGTTTCTGAGGTCCAAAACACCAGCGTTCCTCATTCCTCACCACTGCACTGTATGTAGTGCTCTTCCAGATGAGCATTCATTGGTTGTCAGCTGTGATGCTCTCAAGCCCACCCCATATGACTAAACTCAAAATCAGTCCTATTTGATTGTGTTGGAGGGAGTTGTGGACTAGTTGGAGTGAGTTTCTGTGCATGTCACATTACATGATTGGTTCAACAGGAGCATACCATCGACTGTTTCTGACTCAGTAAGATTATGTAAGTGAAGGCTACAACTGAAATTCACTGGGTAAGTCGCAACCCATGTGAGCTACACTTTTCGCTAACTCTTTGATTTCTGTGTCCAGCGTACTTACTTAATATTTCTTCCACTGTAGTTCTGTTTCTGTGTCTTTTGTGACTTCTTCATGTAGTTGTGTTGGTTTTTGTAATTCTTAATAATGGCACTTATGGGGATTGGTGGCTCTGAGGCTAGGGATCTGCACTGGCAATTGGAAGGTTGCCGGTTCGAATCCAGTAAATGCCAATAGGGACTCTGCTCTGTTGGGCCCTTGAGCAAGGCCCTTAACCTGCAATTGCTGAGCGATTTGAGTAGTGAGAAAAGTGCTATATAAATGCAAAGACTTATTGTTATAACTATATATGAATATATACAGAAAATTTTCTATACATTCACACTGGACAATTAGAATGTGCAGAATTTAGAATGTATAATATGATGAAGCACTTATTTTGATTATGCACTTGTTTTACTATGTGATTCTGTACCTTATAAGATACTATTATCTTTAAATTATGTAATCTCACCAATATAGCTTTAAGCACTGTTAAGCACTGAATGGTATTGAACTGTCATATAGTTAAAATATTGAAAAGCTCTGATAAGCAGTGAGTCTTATACTCCACCAATGAACTGACACCTTGAAAGCCGATGCCAATGATGGTGTGGAAGATTAATAAGAAATAATAAGAAGGGCATGGTGTCAAAACCAGAAGACAAAGAGGGCAAAATGCCAAGAGGTCTGCAAATCTGTATACTGTATATAATACACTACCGTGGTTGTCCATTTGTCTGTCCAGGATTTTAAATCACCTGTAACTCGCAAACCGTTTGAACTATTGACCTGAAATTTGGTACACATATATAACGTTATGTCTACTATCTGCTTTCAGGGTGATGATTGACTTCCAAGGTTATTCCTCTTTTTATGTTTATTTTATTTTATTGTAGAATCAACTCTCAGCAGTGGCCAGCAGGCATATGCGTACGGGCCCTGTTCTCATCCCTACCACCTTCGCCATCTCGTACCCTACCTCTTCATATCTTAAATTATTCTTGAGCCAGATTGAAGACTTAAGTTCCAGCTTAAGTGAAAAATTAAAGAAAACATACTAAGTAATTGCAACACAAACACTGACTTAATCAGTTTTAATGTGAAAAGATGCCAACGAAAGAAGAGAAGAAGAGGGCCGCTAGGGTGGAGAAAAGAAGAGCTGCTCAAGCAGCAAGCACATCAACCTCTGAGCAAATGAATGCTAAACGTACAGAGAAAGAGGATGAAAACTAGGAATGCTCAAGTCAAGTGTAGTGCGCCGTTACTCGTTATTAGCTTAATAAATGATGGACTTGGATGGACAGTAAACAATGAGAAGAGGGCTTGGCCAAAAGGTACCCAGACAACACGCCATTAGGTAATATTCGGAGTGTCAAAGCATCTTATCTATCTCAAGAAACATATGAAAGTGCCATCAAGATCAAGGGATGTCTCTGCAGACAGAACACAGATTTTATTTTCTTTAATAAAAGACTAAACTGAGGCCAGAAGGCTTTTGGACTCTGCGTGATTTTCTGGCTTTGGATGTTATTGTAGTATGCTGGTGCAATGGTTAGCACTGCTGTATCACAGATCCAGCAATCTGAGTTCAAATTCTATGCCCAGACACTTTTAGTGTACCGTGGTTGGTTTCCTTCAGACAGTTTGCTTCCCCTTCCACAACCCAAAGATGTGTATTTGGTTACCTGGCAATTCTAAACGGACTCTTTGGGTGTATGTGTACTTTATATACTCACATTTAAGTTCTCCTGCGGATAAATCAGGGCTTGATTTTACCATATAATTTACGGTATTTTATAATTTTGGTTGTATAAGTCAAATGCGGAAAACTCACGCTATTGGTCCAAGAGATTATGATATGTGAACGCCAACCTGAGAGAGTAACCACGGACCACAATGCCTTTTTTTCTATGTATTGTGCCTACGTGACCATACGATAACACCCAAACTATTCTGAATACAACATTTTTGTACCTCATACACCTTTATTGTAAGAACAACCCTTATCTACGATGGTGCGTTCAATCAGAAGAAAATTTGAAGCTGGTTTTAAATTAAAAGCCATAGAAGTGGGAAAGAAATTAGTAAAAAAAATTAAGTGTATCTTTGAACGGGTGTATAAGACGGGGTCTGATTTTATGAATGATTTTTCGGGTTTCAAGACCCGACTTATACGCGAATATATACGGTAAGTGGCCTCACCTAAGCCTGGATGCTGACAGAATTTGCTCCAGCACCACGTGAGCTTGATCTGAATTAAGTGATTTGGAAGATGTTATTCTGCATCATGTTATCATTCTAACATTCAGAAATGTGTTACATTCACAAACATTTTACTTCTGTATTACAGAGAATCTAAATTTATTGAACAATAGAAAAGATTAATCAAATAAATGTGAATTGCCATTTCAGAGATGAGGAGCAACAGCAGCTTAATGCTTCTGACAGAGGCAATGTGAGCACAAAATTAAATTACTGGTGAAAAGGACTGTTATTTTTCTGGGATTTTTCATGCCTGCATTCCGAACATAACAGAAAGACTGTACAATTGCTTTAACCACATTTTCATAGCAAACATGCATGACATAATTGTTAGAGGTATGAGAGCAGACAAGAAAAAGACAAAAGGATGCCTGCACTTGTGGTTAGTGGGCTCTTAACCAAAAAGTAGCAAGTAATTTTGAAGGGGCTTGCCAATGCTTGAATAATTCATTACAGACACAGTAGATCTTTCAAAATTACAGGACACAAAATTAATTTATATTGTTTCATGAATACAATTAAAATTCTTGAAGTGTGACAGTTTAGACAAGCAGTAAGTATATTTTGATTAAAGTAAAGTAGACAGTAATCCAACAATCAATTTAGTTACTGTTACATGACAATAGACTTTGTGATGTTGTCAAGTTTCAGCCAGAGAAATAATGTGAAATATACTCAGCTAAAATGCATTAAATGCAGCACATTGACTGGTAAGCCGATAAAACATCAAAAGGAGTCCAGCCGTTGTAGCTAATGAAAATAAACTCAACAAATGGTAAAGCATAATGCCTTTTTCTGGTGCTCATAACAGGCAGGCTGCATCTCTCAGAAGAATCATTTCACAACCTGTTTTATACCACTCTAGCAGGCTTTATTAATAACTAGCAAAATACCCGCGCTTCGCAGCGGAGAAGTAGTGTGTTAAAGAGGTTATGAAAAAGTAAAGGAAACATTTTAAAAATAACGTAACATGATTGTCAATGTAATTGTGTTGTCATTGTTATGAGTGTTGCTGTCATATATATATACATATACACATATACACACACATATACACACATATACAGATATATTATATATACATATACACATATATTTTTTATATATATATTTTATATATATATATATATATATATGTACATACATACATACATACATATACACACATAGATGCACTTACAATAACATAGAAATCAATATAAACAACATTAACATCATTATCATATGAGAATATGAAGTAATATATAAGAAGCACATTTCATATAAATATAAATTATTAAACAGTAAAATCTTCTTCTATAATTTGCTACCGTGGCTTTTCGTTGGTCTGTCCAGGATTTTAAATCACCTGTAGCTTGCAAACCGTTTCACCTATTGACTTGAAATCTGGTACACATATAATACGTCACGTCTGCTATCCGCTTTATGGGTGATGATTGTATTACTCTTTTTATGTTTATTTTATTTTATTGTAGAATCAACTCCTATCTGCGCACACCAGGGCGGCCGTGGGCAGATGCGTATGGTGTATTCAGTCCATGTTATCGTGCATTGCGCTGTCACTGGTATTTTGATAAAAGAATTTGAACAATATATAAGAAGCGTATAAATTATTAAACAGTAAAACATTAACATTTAAGAAGTAAAGTTACATTGAGTACTACTGCAGTGCCTTCGGGTATACCTCATTTTTTGTTTGCCCATTACATGGTTAAATGTATACATTTTTTGGTGTACCTACCCGAGAACACGCGACATATAACCGAGCATGGGAGAAGCATGGATTTTAAACACGCGTTGAGTTCATCTGCTGGTCTCCCTCATGGAATAACTGGTAATGTTTGACTAAAATGTACAGCGAGTAAAACGACATTACCTCCTTTTTTTTTTTTACGATCTCTGAGATCTTGCTTTTTTCGGTTCAAGGCTTTATAAGCTCTTTTATGTGCCATGGTGTACTTAATAAGTACTAATTATCCCAAGCCATCATCTTTGAATGTTGCAAGACTTTCGCCTTGTATGTAGATCGGGGTAATTACATTCATTGCATTCCTAGTCTGAATCACAATCTGATTGTATGGGTGGTTACCTGGCACTGTAGGGTTGCCACCCGTCCTTTAAAATACGGAATCGTGCCGCGTTTGATTGCGCGTCCCGTTTTGAATCAATACTGGACGGGATTTATCCCGTATTTTTTTTATCATTTTTTTTTTAAAGCAGCGTCTCATGCAAATCATCCCACACGCATTTTATGAAGATGCCTCCTTTCCTACTTTTGATTGGGTAATACTTGATGTCATCGTTAGTTTGATTGGTGTTTTTAACTGTCCACTGAGGAGGGCGTGTCTTTTAAGTACAGTCTGCAAAGTGTTGGCACTGAGATGTGGCGTCAGCGCCATACTTGAAGCCCCTAACGTTGCGGTCAGCAAGTCGGCTAACATCCGCCATGTGCCGTCTTTCAGTTGCGAGAAGCAGATCATAGAATGGTTGAAACTGTTGCCCCTAACGTTGCGCCACGGCGTGTGGTTCGTTTATACCTCGTGTGTTCTCATTAAACTTTTATCTCGCGAATATGTTATTGCAATCCGCAGCGGGAGCGTTTCTATAAACTTAATTTAAACTTACGTTTTACACCGTGCTTTCTTTCCCTTATGAACATGCTTGTATGCTTAACTCGCTCCGTTCTCAATTGTTTAATTAATTTTTTGCTCTTAGCTGTTCGCGGCTCTTCCTCCATTTCCCCCTACTTCGTTCTTTTATCTCGCGAATATGTTATTGCAATCCTTAACGGGAGCGTTTCAATAAACTGATTGAAAATAGTTTTGCATTTACCTTTTTAGTAAAAGGCGAGCTTTTAAGCCTGAGAAATCACCCCGTAAATGCACACGTTTAATTGCACATGTGTTAATATGTATGGTTACACAGTATTAAAAGACAGTGAACAACGTCAGTTACCTTTGTTCCCGCGTTTGATAAAAGGTGAGCTTTTAAGCCTGAGAAATCACCCCGTAAATGCACACGTTTAATTGCACGTGTTAATATGTATGCTTACACAGTATTAAAAGACAGTCAAAAATTAACATCATTTACCTTCGTTCCCGCGTGTGACTCGTGCTGTAAATCTCTTCCTTGTTTTTAGTTCACGTGATTACGTAGGAGGCGTGATGACGCGATACGTGACTCCGCCTCCTCCATTACAGTGTATGGACAAAAAATATGTTCCAGTTATGACCATTACGCTTTGAATTTCGAAATGAAACCTGCCTAACTTTTGTAAGTAAGCTGTAAGGAATGACCCTGCCAAATTTCAGCCTTCCACCTACACGGGAAGTTGGAGAATTAGTGATGAGTGAGTCAGTCAGTCAGTGAGTCAGTCAGTGAGGGCTTTGCCTTTTATTATTATAGATACAAAAAAAGATTTTGACAACAGACTCAGTAGCCAAAGAGGTGCTCAGTATGGACATAAATGTATAAATAAGCAAATGCCAGTTATGTCACATGACCACACTCCCATTCATCACACTTAGGAGGCACTAAGTTGCCCCCCCAGATCAAATTGTGCTTTGCCAGTCATAATTGTACTGATCCCCTGTCAGCCCCTTATGGCTCCCCTCTCTCTTTCTTATTTTAAAGGTTTATGTCATCATTTGCTGATGGAATGATCCTTTTCTCAAGATTGGCCGAACTAGCATGGTTAGAATTTGGACTGAAACTGCCCCGTTCATATGTGTATTTTTGAATATACTACATGATGTTTCTCTCTTTCATTTTTTACAGTATATTTGTAATTGTTGTGCGGCACTGCCCTTGTTTGTGTAAGCAAATTTAATTGTTTCTAGCCAAACAGATGTCTGTTGTGGTTCCAGAACACTCTACAAATGTATTGGGCAAACTGTCATTTAGCTGTCCATACCTACCCTCACTGGCATTTGTGGTTACTCTGCCCTTGCCAGTATAGGTTTCTGTCTCTGTCTGTGTCTCTCTCTGTCATGGAACTTCTCCTTCACATGTGGGCAGCATGTCTAATACATGAAAGAAAAATAAAAGGGAAATCATTCATCAATTAAGACAAATTATATAATTGCACATTTCTCGTCTGAGGAATGTTGTATTTCTTGTTATAGCAGAGTATAAATAGCACAATCTATTTCAATCTTACAAGACCAAATCTAATTAACTTGATAGGGTTAATTAATCTATGCTATTTATAATGAACTTTTTCAAAAATGATTACCTAAATGTCTAAAAGTCTTTCTTAACTGGAGCCTAAGATTCTTCAGTTCTGTAGGCCTAGTAACTGTTTACTATATTATCTGCCAACATATAATTTTCTTAAGTGTTTTGAAACTAGCTGCCAGAAGATCAACATTTTCTTAACAAGACCGTTAACACCAGCCACAGATTCTCAACCCCCATCAGCCATTAGTCTGAGTTGATTATTTTTTGTGAGCACAAGGTAGTGCATGAAGTTAGATAAGTTGCACATTCTGATGTGTGCAAATAAATGGATAATATATCGGATACGGACATTTAGTAATTCAACACTAGTCTTAACAGAGATCACAGGTCAGCTTTAAAAAGTGTGAGAAAACTGTGGCTATGTCCACACTACTATGTTTTTATTTGAAATCAGTGTTTTTAAATGAAAATGATCTCCATCCATACTAGCATTTTCACATCATTTACAAAAACATCAGCGTCCACACTAAAACAAGCAAAAATGCATATGACGTAGATATGCTCCTACACTGGGCTTGCTCATTTTGGGCGGAAATCCTTGAAGGGATAGTTTAGTGCTGTTCACAAGATGTATCACATAACAAAAGTGACTGGTAAATAATTTGCCAGTTGTGCATGTATGCAGCATTTAAACTGTACAAAACACAATTTAGGTGCATACAGGTAAACAACACAACATGCGCCATGGAAAGCAACTCTTCAGTGCAAGATGTGTTGGAATATGTTTTTCTTACGTGACCAGTCAGTGAATGAAATGTTGTAATGAGCAGGAACCAATCAGGGAAGAGGCACAAAATAACGATAAACCAACCAGAGTACGATTAGAGTATTGTGTTTTTGTTAAACTCCATTTTTCCCCATCCACAAACACAATGCTGATGCTGCATTAATAAAAGTATCTGGCTCTGGAGAGAGTTTTCAGAGGGTTGAAAATGGGAGAGGCGAAAACGGAGACTAATGTCTGTGTTTTTAAATGAAAACATATTATTGTGGATGAGGCCTGTGGGTGTCATCTATAACAGCACCTGAATTTACAAAAAATATGTGTGTCTTGCGGAGCAAGAGCATTTGACACACCTGATTCAATTCCTTTGAGTCACATCCCACATGGAAATGAAAATTGAATTAGCACAATTATGTTTCGAACATTTATATGGTTAATAACTTCTCATACAGATAGAAACATTATGAAAGATTCCCGAGACTTCTTACTGTACAGGTTTAAGATGTGCAATCCAGCATGTGTTTTCAAACAATGCAAGTACTGCAATAACTTTTAAGTACATATTCAAACACCAGTAACGGTGCACTGCCTGATAACGTGCAGTGAATACACTTGACTTGAGCATTCCTAGTTTTCATCCTCTTTCTCTGTACGTTTAACATTCATTTGCTCAGAGGTTGATGCACTTGCTGCTTCCTGAGCAGCTCTTCTTTTCTGCACCCTAGCAGCCCGCTTCTTCTCTTCTTTTGTCGGTATCTTTTCGCGTTAAAACTGATTAAGTCAGCGTTTGTGTTGCAATTACTCAGTGCGTTTTCCTTAATTTTTCACTTAAGCTGGCACTTAAGTCTTCAATCTGCCTCAAGAATGATTTAAGATATTAATAGGTAGGGGAAGTGACAATGAAGGCCACCCTGCTGGCTTCTGCCGAGAGTTGATTCTACAATAAAATAAAATAAAAATAAAAACAGGAATAACCTTGGAGATCAATCACCCTGAAAGCAGATAGTAGACATCACAATATACATGTGTACCAAATTTCAAGTCAATAGTTCAAACGGTTTGAGAGCTACAGGTGATTTAAAATCCTGGACAGACAAACGGACAGCCATGGTAGCGTATTATATAAGAAGATATACAGTCTTTTTTCATATCTAATGCATAGGCAAAAAGCAATAAAAATAAATCCTCAAATGACATTTGGATCATAATTAGAAAATACTTTAATAAACCATGCAAGTTTAACCAATTTTAAAGTGAAGAAAGTGGAATTACACGCTTTGCAGATTCATATTGGCTTTCTTTACGTTTACACGTTAGCACATGGCTTCACTCTTGCAGAGGGAATTTTTCACTCATTTTCAACCATAAAGGATGTAAAAAGAATGGAGCTCTGTGATGTCTCTGTGCTCTGTGAGTTGTCCTGGGATTTGTAGTAATGATAAATATCAATGGTATTATGTAAAATAAATATTTAACCTCCCAGGAATCGCACTGATTTGCAAGTCACTACATATGACTTCCCATGTGAGAATTTTTTATGCTAGTTCAGTACTCCTGTAAGTATTATTTTTCTGGTGATATTTGTATTATTTTTTACAGTCATGTTATGCAACTAAGATGGATTAGAGACAGACCACAAGGGTGGTTGATGATTGGTTAAAAGAAAACAATTCCAAACAATTGAAAACCAGGGAAATCAGTCCTATCTTTTATCTAAAGCAGAATGCAAACCAAAATTTTGTCAGAAAGTACTGACATTAAATTTTAGCTGTATTTTGAAAGCAAAATCACTTTGTTTGGTAAAGCTCAATACTTGGAAAAAGACTGACTCCTGATGCTGTTTTATAAACCATCGCACTAGTGATGGCTCCCGACTGTTATGTACTGTATTAGCTGATGTTCCTCCCCTGACTAATGTTTAAATTCCTTTTTTCTGTCTTTTTGATTAATTTTGATATTCTTGATAATTTTGGACCATTGCTAATTATTTTTCCAGTTCTCTCTTTGCTTGGCACCTAGTAACAAAATCTGCCCAATTTCCTAGTTTCAGATTCTCTTGGAGTGAGACATGTTTTTGGGCAGGCCAATTGGTATTCTGGCTTATTTTCTGTGGGTATTTTTGAAGTCCTCATTCATTTTGTCATTTTTTGGTACTAGAATCACTAGAAACAAAAATGAGACCCTTAAGAGCACACTCCCAGCAACCACACAATACGCTCTGGCAACAGGAAAACAAACTGACAGAAGATGATTTCCAAAGTAAGCGAAAATAATATTTGCAATAATGTAGTAATAGCTCAAAAAATAAATCACATATTATTAATTCATATATTGCATAATGTAGGAAACTGGTCAGGAACACATTGAGAAAGATATGTAATTATATAAAAAAATGTCCAAAAAAGCTTAATCACAACACATATTTCTTGATGTCAACTAATCTGCATTTTCTTGTTGTTATTCTTATTGGTCATATTGTATATAGAGATGAACATCATGACTAGTCACGTGTTTCTAATGCTGAAATGTGAGACAAAGCAGAGTAATCCTTTATTTGGCAACTTACATATCCCAGCATCCTCACTTTGAATCAATTTTCTATATTTCTACTTTCTTGTTCTTTTAAAAGTATGAAGAAATTAAAAGGGGTTAGAAAGAGATCTAATCACAAATCCTCAAAGTTGATTTCACAGTTAATGTGGGCACCTGCCTTTATTAACTATACCATACTGAGTGCAATTACCACCATGCTGAACACAAAGAAAATATATAGTACGGTAACTGAAAAGAATTCAAAAGAGCTCATGATCTTACCATGCTTCCACAACTGAGAAATAGTTAGTATGATGTAACATACTGACTCAGGCAATTACACCCTTGTACTCTGTCACTGAGTCATTAGGAGACAAAATAAGGTACCTGAGTAGACTAATCAGAATCCCAGGGCACTAACATAGAGACCTTCTCATTTAAAAGCTACATCGGGCTTAAAAGATTAAGGAGATCTAAAGAACTTCATCCTGGTTTCCCAGTAGCACAAGAAGGCTGCCCTTAATTTGAAAGTGATTTCAAGATGATTCCACGATTGGCTGTGATGTGACCTAAGAACTGTGAGTATTAGTCTGGAATAAAGTTTGGAGTGGATACTCATTGGTGGGAGGACAAAGGGTCAGGATATAGACAGAGAGAGAGACACAAGGTGAAAAGGTAATGTCTTTGGGTGTTACTTGTGAGGTGGGCAAGTTTGCATTCTAACACTCCTGTTAAACAATGTCAAGAATGCCTGCAACAGCTACGCCTGGTAAAAAAGCTAGAGATTTCTTTCTGTTCTACAATTTTCCACATGTTACTGTGAGTTCTTTATATGCCGATTCCTCCCCAAAAGAAATCTACAAAGTTTAAGGAAATTGCTTGGTGTGTGCAGAGAGATGCCAATACTATTACACATCATAATTAAAATAGTAAGCATTTTAATAAGACATGTAAGATAGCTGCTGCATCGTTTTTGTTTTCTACTTAATCTTATTAGAAAATTCACTTCGATTTATACAATTTGACTGCTATGAAATTTCTATGGAAAGCAATTCTTGCAAAATCTGAAACTTACTGTACACATAATTTAAATAATATATTCATGAAAAAGTGATAATAACAAATGTAATCTACAGCAGAACTGCTTGAGACTGAAGAGTCTCAATATTAAAGTAAATAAATGAATACACAAAAAGGCTCTCCTAACAATGTAAGATATTGTTGGACTGCCCTTGAAGAATTCAAAGGGAAAAATCACTCAAAGAAATGTTAACACTGTAAATTTGAAAAGAACAGAGGACGTTAAAGGCAGAGAACAATGGCGGATAACCACTGAGGCTACAAAACCTGCAGAGGAAGACAACCACTCACTCTAGCCATCACTGAGACTGTTCCTTTGTGTCATAACAGCCAAGGAGAAAGGAGGTTCGTTATCACTGGTGTTCCTATTGTATGCTGGTGATGGCAAGCTGCATGTCATGGTTTTTAAAGCTATGAGACAGCCAAGGGTGATGCTAAAGCAACCCAAGCTTATGATGTTGTGATACTAGGGAAGAACTTGGATAAGAATCAAACAGAGATGAAGGAGGACTTAAGAATTGAGATCCACTATAGTCTTCTAATCCTTAATGGCATGCCAAAAAAGGTGTCTTAGGGGGCTGGGATGTAACTTAGAAGTGTTGAGATACGGGTGTTGTATCAGAAACACACTGTTTCTGATAACCTGGTGTGAAATGATCAGACTGAACACGCTTCAAAAAAGGTTTGGGGCAGTAATGGGTTTGAAAGTGAAGACAGATGTGTCCTTGATGGAGTCCAAAACAAGACTGAAGATTGTTTGGAAAAATGGCGGCTTTAAATGTCAAAACTGGAAGTGACGTATTGGGCCCGGAAGTGATACACTTCTGGGTGCTGGAACCGGAAGTGACATGCGTCTGGGTGCCGCAATTGAAAGTGACATGTCTCTGGACGCCGGAACTGGAAGTGACGTCTTCAGGATTGAATCAAACAGGTTTTCCCATTTTTGTCTGCAAAGACAACAGAAGAAGGTTTATGACACCCTGCCACCCCCTGGCCTTGTGTGGAATTACCTTCACTTGGTCCATGCAGCTCCCTCCTATTTGCACTTGTGTGACACTGGCTGCTATACTTGAAATAACCTTAAATTTTGTTTAATTTAAACTGGTGAGATGTTGGGCTGAATGACCTGTTCTTGTCAAAACTAATGTTCTAAACAGTGAATTAATGATACTATAGGGTGTAGACTGAGCATCATAGCCTGGTTTAATGTGTATAGAGAAAACTACGTTCACAAGACTACAGCAGTTCTAACTCCCCATGCATTTATTCTTTTAAAATGTTTCATTTGCAAAATAAACTGAACCAGAAGGTTAAAAAGAGACCACCACATTTTTTAGGGCTATACTGTGTTTGTATATGGTGAAGTATGTTTGTGTGATAACATCCCCTCTATAACTGGCCTCCAGATTAGAATTAAAGAGACAAATGTCTATTGAATCTGAGCACTGTATTGATTCCTTTCACAGAACACCTCTTTTGCAAAAGATTTGATGAATAGTTATACTATTTAACAGTATGGTTGAATCTGTTAAACACAGATCATTGTTAATGTCTTTAAAACAATCTTTTCCATTTACTCTAAGCAACAGCAGTACTGACATTGTAGGAGGTCCAAATATTTCAAACAATTTCATGAATGAAAATGGAACACGTTCAGATGTGCACAGGCATCTGTATTGAAGGCAGATCTTTATTTAATATTTTCATTAATACCAAGCTGAATTACAGTAATTATTTTAATGCTTTATGCTCTAGGTGTACAAATGGTTCACTCGCTACTGGACATATAATTTAAAATACGACAGCCTGAATGGTAACTATAAGTAGGAAATATGGCGATATAACTGATTCTTAAATAACTACGTTGGCCTCCAATTAAACTTAGTTTTCAGGACTAGAGAAATGTGAGAGAGCCTTGCACCATCACTGTGTCTATATTTACTGCCATGTTGGGTTGCAAATTAGAGTTAATAAACTTCTAGAGTTAGTGTAGGGCTGTGTAAGTGTGCATTTACAAAGGTAAAAACATTTAAGGTAATTTCCACACAGAGAAAGAAAAGGTTAACAGCACACATTTTGGGTTGTATAGACTTCATTGGGTATAAACTGTTTTCTGATAATGATGCTGCATGTTCCTGTCTGTTGTAATAAACTTAATATAAAAACTTAATATTATTATAGGTACTGTAACTACACATTCAATAGCAATGTACCACAATAGTTCAAATAATGTGTAAAATGAATAAACTGTATCAAAGGTAAAAGGGGAATTTAAAAATACAATTTGCAAAAAACAAAGGTTAAAACTGAAATGAAGTTTTTCTGAGAACAGTTAGTGAAATTACTTTATTTGTAAACATTGAAATGACATCATTAACAGTTCAGTACATGTTGGACCACAGTTCTGTACGTAGTGTGCATGTTCTCTGCAAATTTTAAGAAGTGAAGATGTTTTTGTGTGTCTTGGGATGGATTCCTGCTATACTGGGTTCTAACGCCATGTATCGTTGTATAAGACAGCTCAAGTTCAGAAACTAACGCCGGAATCACTAGTATCATCCTTATCTTGAACTGCTTGCAATGTGTCTGCATAATGTTTAACTATTTATTTATTTCCAAACTTGCTCATCCAGGTTCACAGAGAATAATACAGGAGAAAACAACATTTATTTATATAGCACATTTTCATACAACAATGTAGCTCAAAATGCTTTACAAGATGACAAAGAGAAAGTTTCAAGAAAAAAAAAAAGCAATTACGATTAGGCAATAATAATAAAGAATAAATAACAACAAAACAGTTAAGGTTAGATAGCCAGGAGGACAGAAAAAAAATGTAAAAAAACCCAGAAGAAAAAAGCAAAATCTGCAGGGGTTCCAAGGCCAATAGGCCTCCAAGGCCCCACTGGGCTTTCTATCTAATATAAACGTTCCTTAATCAAACCTTTGTTTTCATGATTCATATGATAGGATTTTGATGAAGCTGGTCTCGTGGACAGCTGAGACCCCCTCATTCATTTCATCATCTCAGGGGGCTGCATGGTGGCTTGATCAGATGGTGCTGGTGCAGATCGCCACCACAGGAGAACCGAAAACATCAATGGAGAATAGTGGGGATTAGTGCAAATGCAATCCTAGATGGAATGCTAGTCGATTGCAGGGAATACAATTAACTTAACCAACATGGGGCATAATCTGACTATTTCAATAAGAACACGTCAAACGCATTGTAATTGCACAGGCATTGACAGTCATAGTTTTTCAACAGGTACAGATTGCCAAGAGCACAGTCCTTCATCTGCCACTTATGTAAATATTCCAAGATACTCTATTATTTGTCAGTTGAGTTACTGCAGTTCGCCTAGCTATCGTAGTGGCATTAAGCATTAACAGACAGGTTAAAACAATTATATTATCCGACAGCCAGAGTTCTGTCGCATCACAAATTCCCAGGCAACACCTGCTACTTTTTTGATGCAGAAATCTCACTGAATCTTAACCACTAACTTGCAAAGTCGTTTCATCCCAAAGCAGCATAAATGCAGAAACTCATAATATTCCGACTTCTCAATTCTAGAATCTAAAGGCAAAAGATTGCATCAGATGGAACTTGTGACTAGGATTGTGAAGGTAGATGGAGGACACCTAATGGAGGTGTCAACTAAGAACATTATGTATTGTGAAGATGCTGACTGTAGAGGTAGATGATTCTGTTCTGCAGATTCATGGATATTACAATCTAAAAAAATAACAATACAAAAATTACTGTTGTTTGTGGAGCTCTAACACAAATTTCATTAAAGAAATACTCCATTATCCAAATGCTACAAAAATCAAAACTGACACCTTTACAATCTTATGGAGTTTTAGAAAAAGTGAATGTCAGAACTATGATTCCAAGAATTTGTCTTTGAGAGCATAATGCTCTGAAAGCATCGACACTCCCTTTGAAGGTTGACAAAATCTAATTACAGAAGTATTGGCATTGTGTCGTTCTGGGGAACAAGCACAGCCAGCTCATAATTCAACAGTTTACACTGAGTGGGTGTTCAGCAACATGAATGGCATAACATTTTTGTTCTCAAATACCAAGTAAAATTAATTCCTACATATTCTCCACTTCAGAGACTCTTAATGTCAACATTTGTATTTATTATCAAGAGATAGGAGGACAACTTGACAATGCAGGTCATTTTGTGGATCCTACATGGAAGAGGAAAAGATATGGCGTTGTTTTTTGTGTATCAATCTGTTAATGAAATTGTACTTGATGCAGCACCATTAAATGGTAGCACTATGACAAAATGTCATATGGAGCAAAGAATATGGCAGATCAGCATCATAACTGACAAGCTTGTGAGTTGAATAAAATTAAAAGCACAAAATAAGTAGAAAAAACAATGCAGTGTTGACTGAACCAAGTGGCAGTTTAGACATAAGAACAATGTGCTGTGGAAAGAGAGAAATCAATTGTCACTTAAGGAGCTTTAATTTAGTAAAAAGACTACTTGGCAGGGAGCATCTCAGAGAGTTTGTTAAGGAAGCAAAATTCAAAGAAGAGAGTAAAGTTAAACCTTCATTTAAATGCTTCAAATGATGGAACTTGGCAACCTCACCACTCTGAGTGATGAGGAGCACATTTGGTTTTGTTTCTTCTTGAATGTCATGTTTTGTTCAATTATATTTTAAATTGCATTTTGATGAATTGCACCTTTGGAAAGTGCCACGTTGTGATCTCTGGCTGTCAACAAGTGAAAATATTCAAGTAATTACATGTAAACACTTTAAATTATGCTCATATACTTTTTCACTTTATCCTCAGTTATGACTGGAGACAGTGAATTGTTTTGAAATTAAAATGTGTCTATCTTGAAAAACAATAAATTAATGCATTCCATTAAATACAAATAAGCACTAAGAGATATGTCAAGAAGATACAAAACAACAAGACCAAAATTAGTGCAGATGTATAAAAATGGGAAGCAATAAATAAGCTGCTGCTGAGAGAATTCTTGATTGTACTTTACAAGACAGATTGTCAACTACTTAAAGTGTAGTATGAGCACTGCACTTTAAACCAGAAATAATTCCCTTGCCTGTGAGTCAATTTGTGCTGGCCTGGGTCACAAGAACGGTGACATTCTCTGTTTCCTGCTATGACTTTGTCAGTTAAAACTGACTGGCAACTCCCCAGAGGCTTACTCTCTGTAGGAATTCAGTTGGCAGTTGTTGTTTTTCAATTCTTTTTTGCCAAATGACGACACCTCAATTGTTACGTTAAAGGACAAACACTGTCATGTGTTTTGTTTATGTTATGTCCACTTGAAATTTCTGTTTTAATGTGTGTTTAACAAAATTGTGTGTGTGTGTGTGTGTGTGCAAGTGTAAATGATGTATGTTGTAAGTATTTCTACCATTGCATTATGGCTAGAAACTTATATAAGCACAGGGTGACGGGTGCTTAAAAAAATTAAAACTGAAATTGAATTCCCCAGTAAAGGGTTATAACAATTAAAATTTCAGTGCCTATAAAAAGTATTCACACCCTTGGATATTTTCATATTTTATTATTATACAACTTTGAATTACAGTAGATTTAATTTGGTTTTTTTGAAACTGATCAATAGAAACAGACTCAAAGTGAGAGCAGATGTCTGCAAAGTAGTTAAAATTAATCATAAATATAAAACACATAATTTATCACATAAGTATT